>NC_142441.1:35007500-37692500 GCF_059453495.1 Arachis ipaensis | reverse complement strand
TGCCTCCGTTGCAACGAAACCAGCCAACGATGCACCTAACCCAGCATCCGTTGCAACGCGCCCTACCTCCGTTGCAACGCGCCCTGCCTCCGTTGCAACACGCCCAGCCAACGTTGCAACGCACCCTGCCTCCGTTGCAACGCGCCCAGCCAACGTTGCACCGCCCCCAGCATCCGTTGCAATGCGCCCAGCATCCGTTGCAACGCCCCCAGCCAACGTTGTAACGCACCCTGCCTCCGTTGCAACACTCCCAGCCAACATTGCAACGCACCCTGCCTCCGTTGCAACGTCACCAGCATCCGTTGCAACGCACCCTGCCTCCGTTGCAACGCGCCCGACCAACGTTACACCGCCCCCAGCATCCGTTGCAATGCCCCCAGCCAACGTTGCAACGCGACCTGCCTCCGTTGCAACGCGCCCAGAATCCGTTGCAACGCCCCCAGCATCCGTTGCAACCCCCCCAGCCAACGTTGCAACGCGACCTGCCTCCGTTGCAACGCGCCCAGCATCCGTTGCAACGCCCCCAGCATCCGTTGCAACCCCCCCAGCCAACGTTGCAACGCGCCCTGCCTCCGTTGCAACGTCACCAGCAACCGTGGCAACGCGACCTGCCTCTGTTGCAACGCTCCCTGCCTCCGTTGCAACGTCACCAGCATCCGTTGAAACGCGCCCTGCCTCCGTTGCAACGTCACCAGCAACCGTGACAACGCGACCTGCCTCCGTTGCAACGCCCCCAGCCAACGTTGCAACGCGCCCTGCCTCCGTTGCAACGTCACCAGCATCCGTTGTAACGTCACCAGCCAACGTTGCAATGTGCCCAGCATCCGTTGCAATGCCCCCAGCCAATGTTGCAATGCCCCCAGCTTCCGTTGCAACGATCCCAGCATCCGTTGCAAAGCGACCTGCCTCCGTTGCAACGTCACCGGCCAACGTTGCAATGCACCCTGCCTCCGTTGCAACGCCTCTAGCCAACGTTGCAACGCCCCCAGCCAACGTTGCGACACGCCCTGCCTCCATTGCAACGTCCCCAGCATCCGTTGCAACGCGCCCAGCCTCCGTTGCAACGTCACCAGCATCCGTTGCAATGCGACCTGCCTCCGCTACAACGCCCCCAGCCAACATTGCAACGCGCGCAGCATCCGTTGCAACGACCCCAGCATCCGTAAATTGAATTTTCAATAGGAAAATTAAATATGCAAAACTAATATCAAAATAGGATAGAGCTCGGAAAAACGAGAATTTTTATATCAATTTCGAAAATTTGGCTCAAAATCGGACCGGAAGCACCGAACCGGTTGAACCGGGGCACAAACCGAGCCCGTGGGTCCCACCGGACCCATAATATAAAGGAAACAGCAGCCTTCTTCTTCCTCATTAGTTGCTGCAACGCCAAAACAGAATTGGAGGAAAGGGAGAGAAAATATTAGCATCATTAGCATACACACTGTATGTATAAGGCATACTGTATGCGGCCTGACCCGTACAAAATTATAACCCTTGACAAGTAAACCGAGTATATACATATATAGAAATTTTAGGGTTAGTATTCCGAGTTCATTTTTCAAGGCCTCCTTAAAACAGTTCTCAGTGTGTGGGCGTCAAACTCGGGTTGTTATATTCTACCCACCTTATAAAAATTTTCGTCCTCGAAAATTGATATAAGATAGAAAAGATTCATATCAACTCCATTTTCAAAAATATCGAAGAAAAGAAATAGAGAGGTGTGGCATGTTCAGTTTGCAAAAGCGAAAGGAACCATATCTCATGAAAGAAGTCTGAAACAAAGAATCTTACGGCAAGCAACCAAGGAAGAAATTCACATTAGCACTCAGAGTATGCGTGCTAAGAAACCTAATAGGAACATGATAAAGTTAAGCAAAAGAATAAAGGAAAGCCAAGGAAACAGCATAACTAGCCCCTGACTTAGCCTGCGAAGCTAAGGCTGGCCAGAGGATATATATATATATATATATATATATATATATATATACATATGAACATACATAGGTATCCCCAAAATATACCAAAATACCAAAATAAACTCCTATCTCTCCCTCAACCTCTAAGAGGAGCAGCATACATAAGTTACTTGGAGAGTAAGCTAAATACATATATACATATATACAAATAGAAAACCAAAATACACCCAAGGACTACTTCGCTTTCCAGGATCCAGACGCCTAGCGAGGAGCCTCTCGACCTGCATCTGAAAAACAACAATACAATATGGAATGAGAACCGGAGGTTCTCAGCATGGTAAAAGTGCCACGCGCATAAGAAATACGGTCCTGAGAATGCCATAGGCAATCCTAGAACTCCGTTATACAATTATCCAACTTAATTACTAAACAGAAGCTATAACAGGGGTAGGTATTCTAAATCTACCTAACTTACTCAATTTCAATCCTAATCTAACACCAAACCATTTCTCCTTTTCCTCTATCCCTCCATCATTCACAATGCAACAGAAACAAGCAACCAAACAAGGTCACGCACAAGTAATAAGCAGATAGTACAAATAGCAAGTATAACAGATAGTAGGTGATATATATCAATTAGGCAATCCCAGGAAATGCATAGCAATCAAAACAAACAAATGCATATGATGCATGCCTGTCCTATGGCTGATGGGGCCCATCTGTCGGTTATCCAGCCAACCCGACAAGTCCGAAAACCTTAGACTGTCCCCCGTTGCGCATCCCCAAGAGTCTATGCATAGAGTTTACATTCAATCATCATATAAATCACTCAATGGGGGTTATCCATACCCGGGAATTTATACGTGCCCGGTCACCCTTACGACGTAGGGTTAATAGAGTATCGAGAATCAACCTGGAACACGTGGTGGCGAGCCACGGTTTTTACCCAGGGAAACTCATATCTCAGATATCATCATTCATAAGCCATTTCATAATCATAATCATTATTTAATCATTCATCAAGCCATGGCATGTTAACTCCTTTTATAAACAACCTCCCTTTCACATTTTTCATCATCATTCCCTTATAATTCATCTTAATTATCCTTTCTGCGTCCTGACCAAACTATTTATCAAACTCTTCTCAACCTTCTTATTATCGAATAATATTAAAATCAACCCAACTCTAACATTAAATCAGTCACATCACACGAAGGTTAAACTTTAACTTCTCGAACCCATGACTATCACTAAGACATCCTCGACGCTCTATTTCCTTTTCTGTTTTTAATATAAAAAATGAACTCGGAATTGCGCAAACTTTATGTCCAGGCGTTCATCTTGAAATAAGCTTTCTAACAAATCAAAAATCATAATATTCTGATTTTTCTAGCCTTAGGAATAAAGGAAAAACAGTGACTATTCTGCAGTGCATGAAACCAGAAAAACAGCAACAGCATGTGATATTCAAAATTCAATATAAAATTCAAGTTAAATCCAATGACTTTAAAAATTAATGTAGTTACACTTCACTCATCCAGGTTTCTTTCTCAATTGGTTCTGAGTTAATATCATTTTAATAAAGAAGTTACATTACCTGGAAGTTAAGTAAAAATGAGTCAAAATCTGTTTTTGAAACCAACAAGCTTAGTACCTTTCAATTTGAATAACTTTTATTACAAAACTCCAATTAAGCTAAATTTTGATTTGGAAACTCCTAGCCCATCCAGAAACAACTGTGTCTTAGTTGCAACCCAATTGCTATTCAATTCTAAGAGTTACAAGTATTGGAAGTTGATGCATAGCTTTCTGAAATCTGTTTCTTTTCAGTTTTGACCACCAATATTCAAAAATTCACAACTCCTAATCCTTAACTTTTAAAATTCTGAAGTTTTAGAGCAATAAAGAAAGTTAATCAAATTTTATAACAAAATTAGTTTCACTCCAAAACTCAACTTGTAGAAGTCGCAGAAAGACAAACAAGTTGCTGTTCTGTTTAACCTTTTCTGCTGCAGGATAGATTTAACAACCTAACTTTAAAAATTTGCCATAAATTGTATATTTAACAAAAAGGTCCCAAATTTTCCAGTTTAGTTCCTTATATTCCCAAGTTTATCCCAGACTTAGTCTCATGCAATTCCGATCATTACATAATTAGTTACAGCAAATGCAATACCACCACAACACAACTCTACACCCTTATTAACAAACACCAATCCTAATCCATAATAAATAAATATAAGAGCACACCATTAATAACTTCCACACCTCATAATTCCAATATATATAGCCACCAAAAAATCTATTTCAACAACATTACAAGGCTAATCATTAAATAGAACAAACAATTTAACTTATCCTATGGTTCCTCTAACCTAAGTTTTCACAACACCGTAAATATTAAACGTGCGAAACTTGAACCATACCTTGGCCGATCACTTAGTTCACCCAAGGCAGCCTCACAACTCAAAATCACAGCCCCTCCAAGCTCAATCAAATAGCCCCAAAGTAAGCCTTGTCACCAACAAAGCTCCAAGTAATCCAAATTCAAGTCCAATGCATAAACACCCTCTTAAACTACACCTAATACACATATATATGTTTCAATTCAGTTTTCTATTACCAAAAACAAGATTGAGCTAGGGTTAGGGTGTTCTTACCATACCCATATGCTCAATAGCTTGAGCCCACAAGTTTCGGAAGCTAACTTGAACCTAGAACATAGAAATTGGACAAGATTCACCATAGGTTTCCAAGTTTACCAAAGAAAGAGGGATAGGGATTCTGAACTTAATAGGAGGCTTACCAGTGAAATTGTTCGGATAGAAAGGTAGAGCTCGACGCGCTGAGCGTGTGGCCGTGAACAGTGCGGCGATCGGAGCCCGGACGGAGGAGTTATGGTGGATCAAAGGGTTAGGGTTTGAGAGCTTCTCTCCCTTTCCTCCAATTCTGTTTTGGCGTTGCAGCAACTAATGAGGAAGAAGAAGGCTGCTGTTTTCTTTATATTATGAGTCCGGTTGGACCCACGGGCTCGGTTTGTGCCCCGGTTCAACCGGTTCGGTCCTTCCGGTCCGATTTTGGGCCAAATTTTTGAAATTGGTATCAAAATTCTCGTTTTGACGAGCTCTATTCTATTTTGATACTAGTTTTGTATTTTTAATTTTCCTATTTAAAATTCGATTTATTGACTAATTATTTTCCGATTTTAGCGGGGTTTACATTAACTACCACTTTGTTTGTCTTACACCTATCTTGAAAATTACGCCTTCTTGTTTCTTCAAGATTTAATAAAGTATTGGCACATGTAAACCCTTTGTTTCGAGTCTATCTTGTAACTTTTGCTTATTACCACCCTTTTCCTGTATGTCTAAGTCTTATGGTTTATCCGGTGTTTGAAAAATTATATATATGCCAAGACCTTTGCTTTTCTAAAGTATTTAAAAGTAAAGTACTAAAACTATGCATTATCTTATGTATCATCTAAACCTCATTATCTTATTATGAATTAATTTCAAATTATGTATTTATTTATAGTTTTAATTTCAGAAATTATTTTATTAAACATAATTAGAGGCTGTTTTGATTAGATGAATTTGAAATAAATTAAGCTTTTTATCCAAACTCTATAATTATTGTATATTTTCCTATTTACAACTTACAGTTTTTAAATTAAAAAATAATGAGGTTTGGATATTTAAATTAGAATTTTATCTAATTTTATAATTATTGAATTTATTTTCTATATTTAAATTATAAAGTTAGTAGTTATGAAATAATAAGAATGTTTATATAATTTAATTCAAATAATTAATATTTTTATGATTTAATACTTTAAGTTTTAGGAATAAAGAAAATTAATCTTATTATCTTATAATTTTATTTGGAGTATCTAATTGAGAATGAATTAGTATTTTGATAAAAATAAATAATATTTTTAAAATAATTTTAAAGATTAAATTAGATTTCAAATTAATACTCTTTATACCCTAATTTTATTAAAATTATCCTACTCTAATTAAACCCAAAATTTTCAAATTGATACCCTAACCCTAACACAACATAACACTCTCTCACACACACTTCCCAACCCAAACCCTAGCTCCATACCTACGGTCAGCAGAAAGAAAGAAAGAAAAGGAAAGAAGGAAAGAAAGAAAAAAGGGAAAGGGGAAGGGGGCCGCAGAGAAGGAGAGGAAGAGAGGGGGAGCTGTCTGCGCCACCACCCAGCTTGCAGTCATCGCTGGTCCACCTTAGAACCGCCGTCGAAGCAGAACTGCGAGGAGTGAGGAAGACTGCGTTACTTCACTGCGAAGTTGGCGCTGCCGTGGTTCTCATCGCGGACCTCTACCGTCGCGTGCTGCCGCCGTCACCACTAAGCTTGCTTTTGTCACCATTGTCGCCAGAAAAGAGAGGGACGCGTAGGGTTAAAGAGGGGAGAGCCAGAGGAGGGGAAGAACGGCGCTGTTTCGCCATTCCACGTCGCGGCTGAAGCTCGCCGCTACTGCGGCTGCCTGTGCCACCGTCTAGGCCGCGTGGAGGGAGGAGGAGCTGCTGGGTGTTACTGCGCCTTGCCTCTGTCGTCTCTGCCACCGAAAACTGCCGCTAAATTCTTTGTCTTGGTAAGCATTTTCATTCCGAAAAGCCCTTTTAGTTGCTATTCTATTATCTTATGCTGAGGTGTTGCGGCGTTGTCTATCATAGGGTTGAGTATCGGTGCTTACATGTCATGCTCAAAGTGTAGCTGCTTCGTTTTGTTATTCCAGTAAGTAATTATGTTTCGAAAACCCTCGCGTTAATATTTTGTTGTGTTTGGTTAAACAATCTGATGTTTGGTAACGTAGGGTCGAGTTCTGGTGGTTACATCTCGCTTTTACACTGCTGTGGTTGCAGCGAAAGTGGTTAGGGGGCTGAGGTTGCGACTGCCGTCGTTGCCGAGAGAAAATGGAGTTTTTTCGCGTAGTTGAATCACAAATGAGGTAGGGATATTTTTCTAAGAACTTATGTTTATATTTTGGAATTGTTATAAATGGATATTGATGTGAAGAATACACTTTTTAGTGATTGTAAAAATCTTATATATTGTCTAGCTATTTTGGATTAATATGCTTGCTTGTTGGATTTGGATCATTGCTTGGTTTTGTTAAACGGACAGTTTCTGAATTGTTTCTTTAAAGTTTTGGAAATTGGTTTGATTCATTGAGAATGATTTGATTTTGAATCGGTTTCCTTGAGATATGAAAATGATATGAATTTTTGGAATCAGCTTGATTTTGAACTGATTGGTCTTAAACCCGTTGGAAAGGGTTGCAGAATAGTTTGGTTGGGACACAAAAAGGGTGGAAAAGTCCAGGTTTTAGGGAACGTACTGTCGAAATTTCTATAAAATCCGAGACTTGTTTGAAACGTTATTTAGAAAATAATGAATTATATTTTGAATAGAATTATTGATAAAATAATTATGTTTGAACTTATTTTATTAAGAAATTTATTATATTTTGAGTGTGATTTATTTAAGAAAAAAATTATGTTTTAAAGTCGATTTAAAGATGAAAATACTTATGTTTTGGAATTTGATTTAAATAAGCACATTTGGAGGAGTTTTAGTAGATTTAAAAGAACTTGAATTTGGATTGACAAATTTCACTTTATGACATTTTAGGAAAAGTTTAAGGTATTCTTTAAATTCTGATTTAGCAAAACTAAAATAATTTCTGAGCCTTTGGAAATGCTTCAGATTTAAGAATAAAATTGAAATTGGTTTTCGGTTTAAATAACTTGGTTTTGGTTTAAATTCATTTTTTATTTATTTAAATTAAGAAGCTAAGGTTTTAGAGATTTTCAATGAATTTAACAAAATGAGATAGGTTATTCTCCCCTAAAAACTTGAGACTCTACTGGAAAATTTTATCACCAAATCCTGATTTAGAATGAATAATTTTGAGTCTTTCAGAAGAGATTTTGAATTTGGCATGATTTTGAAGTTATTTCCAAGTTTGAAAAGATGTTGTGGAAAGTGGCTCTGTTTTAAAAAGTAAATTGACTTGAGAAAAGTGGTTCTTGGCAAGATGTGAACTAAATACGTTTTTTTATTTGAAAGTAAATAGGCCAAGAATGATTGTTGAAATAAGATTTTGAGCCTGATTGATTGTGGATATTATTGAGATTGTTGGTATGTCACCATGCGCCTCGGGCAAGGGCTGTGGCAGTCTCCCACTTGTCGAGATAGTGGTGCCAGCGTAGGGGCTGAGGTAATCTCCCGCCTACGTTGAGATGTGAGGGTCAAAGCTGGGATCCCCATTCATATTTCTCTCTGGTTGCAAGGTGGTAGGGCACTAACCCACGGAATCATATGGCATCCAGAGGAAGGTGGTAGCGCACTCTACCTTAGAACGTTACCCTCTGATGGAGAAGGGGGTAAGGCACTCATCTCTAGAAATTATTCCTCCTGAGTATGCGCAACAGAGAGAGTAATCCAGGAGTTGTCGACCAGATTTTATGTTGGGATTGGCACTACAACGGACAAGTGATATCACAGTCAATAGGACAGACATTCATCATATGCATCTATGTGACATTGTTTGGGTGTGCATATTGTAATTGGTTTGCCTATGTGAATATATATGTTTAACTGCTAATTGTTATACTTGATGTAACTGCTTTGATTGTGTTTGAACCTTTCTACTTGTGTTTGTGACTTAAATTGGTTGGATTATGGTGAATTGGATGTTGATTCAGTTGTTTTGACCTGAGGCCGTGATTGATTATGCGATGGGCCAGAGTTTGTGTTTGGTTTGTGTTTGTGATTTAGTAAAGTATGAAAAACCAAATTGATTCAGCATAGACTTAATAAACCTATGCTTGGAACAGGTTGGTCATTCATGCTGTCTAGGAAAGCTTTTAATATTTTGTACAAAAGGAAAAAGTTTTGGATTTTGAAGAATTGATAGATTTCTCTTTTAAATAGGATTTTGGATTTCTGAATGTAAACCTTTGGCTTTTGGAAAGATACATAAGACGAGCACCGATCACTGTACCATGAAGACAGTTTTATTTTACGTATCTTATTATAGCAATTCTCTAATACTATAGTGAGAACCAGCGAGGACGATGTTCTCACTCCCCTACAGGTTTTCTCTTTTCAGGATATGGATGAAGAAGTCATGAAGAGTTTATTTCGTTTTATGTTTACACGATATTTTGTATTGTTTTAGATATTAATTTTTTCCTCGCCTCTATTCTTGTAATTTTGTAAGAGGGATAGGAATTATGATGTGCACTAATTTTGTAAGTTAATATTATGTATATATATTCTTTGTAAGTATTGTATATGGTTTATAAGTATGTATTTATGTTTTCAACTAAAAAGTCTTTTGAAAATTTATACGGTTTTAAGTTTTAAACAGACTCCTATTTTAGCATTAAATATGTTTATAGTCGTCGTAAGACCTAAACTATCAGAGTAGCGCAGCCGGAAGCGTGACATTTTGATAGCAAGGGTGTTACACTCAGAGTTCTCTACAAATTTTATTATTCTTTAAATCTGAGAGTTCGATTTGTTATTTAAAATTAATAAAAAAAATTAACATCCATATCAAAGATAAACACAAATCAGACCCTCCGATTTATGCACTATTAAATTTAACCTTAAGATTTCTCGACAAATTTTATTATTCTTCAAATCTGAGGGTTCGATTTGTTATTTAAATTTGGAAAAAAATAAAATTCATATCAAAGAAAAACATACCAATTAACCATTATAGTGAATTACACACAATCTGTAGACTTTGAAAATTAATGTCTAATTAACTAATAATTAATTATTAGTCAAAGAAATTAGAAAATTAAATTTTATAATCGGAAGAGGTAAAATATTTAAAATACGAATTTTAACACTAATTTTAAAAAATTTAGCCAAAAATTGAGCTAATAGGCCAAACCGGTTGAATCGGACCGTTTTAGGCCCAAGACCCAACATATAAATGAAGCACTCTGCCACTGCCCCCTCCCATTCAACCAAATTCACACTAGGAATAAAAAGGATGAGGAGAACCCTAACCTCTATTTCAACTCAATATTCAAATCCTTGTAACTTTCAATCTGTAGCTCCGATTGACGAGCCGTCTACGGTCACGCGTTCATCTCGAAATTCTCTTTAAATTTTTTGGAACAAAGTGGTAAGAAACTTGAATTTCTCACCCAATTTTCACCCCCTTAAATTTTGTGATTTTGGGTATTGAATGTTGAGGGGTTATGGTGTTTTGATGATTTAGGTGCGATCTAGTGTGGGATTATCATTGGATTTTGTTCCAAACGTCCGTGGATAAGGTAAGAAATTGTTAACCCTTGTGAATTAGTGAATTAGTGAGTCCTTGTGTTGATTATAGTGATATTGCATGAAATTAGATTGAATTATGTGAATTGGAGTCAAATTGTTGGATGTTGGATGCTTGAATTTGAACCTTGGAAGCTGGAAATTCATTTGGTAAGGATTTGGAGATTTGGAAACTTGAGAAGAGGAGAGTTTTGAGGTGTTCCGAGCTTGGAGAGAAATCGGTGTATGATTTTGGTTTCTCGTAGTTAATGTATAATGTTGCGTAAAAACTTAGACTAATTGTCCGTAGGATAAGTTGAATTATGTGAATTGTTAATGTTTAATGATTAATGGTGACATATGTTGAGTTTGGTGGAAAATTATGCATGGAATTATTCAATAAGTAAAGGGTTTGGATGTTGATATGTTTATGGAATGATTGATAGATATGTAAAAGTGGTTAGAGGTCATTGATATTGAAAATTGTGGTGGTTTGATTGAGTATGAATTGAAAACTTTGGTAAAACTAGAAGTTTTATGTTTTGGGTAAAATTTGAATTCTTGACTAACTTCGGTAGGCCATAACTTGGCTTTCGGAACCCCCAAATTTTGTGAAACTTATTTTGAATGAAAATTGGGTCCGTGAAGTTTATAACATTCGACCAACGAACGAAAAATAATTTTTAACGAAAAGGTTATGCGGATTTGAAGTTTGGGTTTAAAAAAGATTTTTGCAGAAAATCAGAAATTCTGGTATGTATGCCCACGTACACTATTGTGCGAATGCATAGCCAGAGCATTTGGTGAGACTCGTGCATACGCACGAGGGGTGTGTGCACGCATACCCTGGAAGTTTTACAAGTTGTGCGTAGACACACTGTAATCGTACGCACAGGCTGGGAAATTTTTCTGGTGCGTGCATACGCATAGCAATGATGCGTACGCACGAGCCCTATTTTTCCATATAAAACTCTATTTTTTTTACTGTTTGACCTTCCTGGAAAGCTTGTAAACTTCCGTAACCCCTATCTAAGGTCAGATCGCTAGCTTTGAGGCTTTGGAAAGAGAGCAAACCTATTAAAGGAGCTAGGTTGACATTGAGGGAGATTTGTGAAGTGAATAATTGAACTATGAGATATGGCATTGTGATTGTCTGAGATATGAATAAAGGTGATGATGATATATAGCGATCATGATTATAATGAGGTTGGAATGAGAAATGAGTATATTGAGTTGTGATTTTGCTTCTGATCTTGAATATGCTTGATCTTGAGTATGTTAAAGATGAGTTTGATGAGGATATTGGGTGCATATAATCTGTTCCGCTTATGTTGCATTATATTCTCTCTGTTTGTAAAGTGTGTCGGGCACTATAGCCCAAGAGTATGCGCGGGCATTATATCCTAAGAGTGTGGCGGACACAATATCCAAAGAGTGTGGGAGCAATTTACCCTGGAAGTGTGTCGGGCACTATATTCCATGATTGTGACAGGCACTTTATCCCAAGAGTGTGGCGGGCATTATATCCCAAGAGTGTGGCGGACACTATATCCCAAGAGTATGATGAGTACTATATCCCAAGAATGTAGATGCATGTCAGAAAGACAATATTCGGGTTAGCTACCGGGTGTGTCGGATTCTGGAAAAGTAATCGATACGTGAGCTCATGGCTAGTAGGACAGGGATGCATCATGTGCATTTGTATGTTTTGTTTGAGTTTTCATTTGTTTTGGCTTGCCTAATTGCTTATCTGTGATTAATTGCTATCTGATCTGTTTACTATAACTGCTATCTATACCTGTACTTTCCTTATCTATTTTGCATGTGTTTGTTTTCTGAGAGATCCCTCATACCGCGGAGGTGACGCTGAGGGTTGTTCCACTTGGAGATTGGAAGGTTTGCAGGAAACAAAAAGTGAAAAGATGGATTAGGACTAAAATCCCTTAGATATATTACCAAAATTTCTAGTTTAGTATAATCTTTAAGTTTGATATGGGATTGTCGGAGTTCTAGAAATGCCTCGGGCTTTCTCGGGACCTTATATATTATCTATGTGGGCACCTTTACCATACTGAGAATCCTCGGTTTCCATTCCATACATATATTGTTGTTTTCAAATGCAGGACGTGAGACACCATGTTGAGCTTGCTGGAGACTCTTGGGACGCGAAGATCTACCTTTGGGATATTTTGTGTTTTAGAGTTTTGTATATGTATATAAATAGTATTCTCCACCTTGTATATATTTGTATTTTGTCCATCCTAGAGGTTGACTTGGGGAAACAGGGTTTATATTCAGTATTTTAGTCAACTCTGGCCGGTCTTTGCTTCGCAGGTCGAGTCTGGAGCTTGTTATTTGTATCTTTTGGAATTCTGGTTTTATATATTATCCTTTCCGTTCGATCTTATGTATTCTCCTATGTTTATCCGAACGAGTGTGATGCGATCTTCTATTTCGGTTTTGTTTAGCTTTTCTTCAAGGTTCCTAACTATATTTCCTTATATATATATATATATATATATATATATATATATATATATATATATATATATATATATATATATATATATATATATATATATATATATATATTTATTTTAAAGTTCGTAATATAATGCCACCTCTAATTTATAACTTAAGCATAAAGCTTTATGTGGTAGGGTGTTACACAATATTCTTCTATTTCCAAAAAAATTAGTCTCAAAACATGATAACCTGAACCCATTTAACTCTGCAAAGAATTTATTTTATAAATCTCTGCAAGAAATTAATGACAAATGCTAATATGTTTTGAAAAAAAGAGTGTAGTGTTTTTAAAAGTTAATTTCTTATTAAAAGTAAAAATAAAAAATAAAAACTAAATATTTTAAATTTTTAATCTTAATAAAATATTTGAATTATATAATAAACAAAAGATAAAAAATTATTTAATTAATACAAATCACTACAACACAGGCAGAGGATTGCGGCGGCCATTTAGCGTCGGTTTACATAACCACCGCCAAAGGAAAAGATTGTGCCAGCTTGGCAGTTTTTTTGGTGCAACAATTTAGTGGGTGTCCATTAATCTTCTTTCTCTACCTATTCGAACCTCTCTCAAACACCCTAATTCATGTTGTCGTCTCTCTCTCACAAATCCTTCTTTCTCACATCACAACACAACACCACACGCTTTCGGATTCGAATTCAAATTGAAATTGCAGCTAAAAGATCCTATCTTTAGGGTTCCCCATTCCCCCAATTTCATTTTCAAGTAATCACTCAAATTCCATTCCATAAACCCCTGAATGCCAATGCCGTGATCGGACCCACCTTCTGCCGACGATGATGCCAGCACCGCAGAACATCATGGCGATCAATACTGGTAGGTTGCTCCTTAGGGACCTCAAAAACAATGCCGAGGACGACTCCCCGCCGCCAAGAAGCCAAAATCGGAGAGTTCCCTCTCAACAGATGCCAATTCGCTGCCATCGTTGCCATATTCTTCCTTTTGCCACCGGCCTTCTATATCTACCTCACCATGCCCGCCTTTGAGTTTGGCTGCATCAAGCTCCATTGCACCCTTTCCAATCTTTGTCACCTCAAGTAAATTAATATTCCCCTTTTCTTTATTACGTTATTATCTTCATGGATTTATTTGAATCAAATTAGCATTAGATAAACTTTATTAGACTTATCTCGACCTATATTAGTTGGAACATTATATTAGACAGGTGAAAAAAGAGCCTCTTTTTTGGGTAAAAAAAGAATTCTACGTGCTTGCATATCTCTCTTTCTTTAGTAAAATTTCATGGCTATTGGAAGCCTGCAACTTAGAAAACAAAATCAGCTCAAATATTATTTGAGCGGAAATTGAGTATGTCTTTTGTAAACCCCGATAAATAAGTAGATAATTAGTCAATAAATTAGTTTTTAATAAGGAAGATTAGAAATGCGAATATAATATTAAATTAGGATAGAGCTCATTGAAATGAGAATTTTGACACCAATTTCGAAGAAAACAGACCAAGATTGGACCGAACGGACCGAACCGATTGAACCGAGCCCAAACCGGGATGTCGGTCCAACCGGACCAACATATTAAATGAGCCCAAAAGCCCTTCTCTTCCTTATTTCCTCTGTGTACAGCGTGAAAGCCTTCCAGGGAAGGAGAGAAGAGAAACCTCCCAGAACGTTTACGGTAACTTCAATTTGCCGTACTTCTTCCCCAATTTTTGAAAAATTAGTGGAGATATTGAATTTCTTTGTTCTTTGATGTTTTAGGATCCAATTAGCTTGAGAAAAATGTTCACTCTTGCTTATGTGAAGCTTGGGTAAGGTGAGTATACGATAATTCTATTTTAATTTCATCAAATTTGAGCTTTGAGTATTAAATTGGATATATATGTGTTATGAATGTGTATTAGGTTGATAATAAATAATTGGAGCTTGAAATTGTAAATATTGAAACTTGGAGGAAGCTGAGCCTAGAGTTTATTGAGTTTTGAGGGGCAGCCTTGGTTTTAATTAAATTGCTTTGGTCGCAACGTGGGAATCAGCCAAGGTATAGTTTAGGTTTCTTGCATTTAATATATAATGTTATGTGAAAACTTAGGCTAGATGACCATAGGATAAGTTGGAATGCAGGTGTATATTGAATGTTTAGTAAATTATGGATGAACATGCTTGGTGGGTGCTTGTTGGATAATTGGTGATTTGATTGTGTGATGAAGTTTGTTATTTATATTGATGTTGGAAAAGAATATGGTTCTGTTGTTGATTGTGAGTTTACAAGAATATTGATTGAAAGTATGATGGAATTGTTGAGAAATGAAATTGTCTAATATTATTGATTGGTGGTTAGTAGAATGGTGTAGAGTTTTGTTAAGAATTGTTGCTGGCAATTGTACTGGTATTAGCAGGTTTGATATTGGAAGGAATGGAAAATTTGAATGAGTATGAGGTTTTAAAAGTTTGCAAAAAAATTGGTTTTCGGGCTGAACTTCGGCGGGCTATAACTTGGCTTTCGGAACCCCAAACTAATTCCAACCTGTTTTAAATTAAAATTGAATTCGTGAAGTTTATGCTGTTCAAAGAACGGAAGAAGAAAATTTTAAAACGATTGAGTTATGCCCATTAGAAATTTTATTGTGAAATTTGTGAATTTCTGCAGCTAGGCACTCCAGGGGCATACAGCTTTCTGGTTAATCCCGTTTTTTGAAGAACGTATGTCCATGCATTCGCGTGGCCCATGCGTATGTGTGGCATGGGATTTTGGTGACGCGTATGCGATTGATGCGATGCGCATGCATAAAGGGTAGTAAGCATGTCCACGCGTACGCATGAAAAGGGACGCGTGCACGGGCTGCACCTTCACACCCCCACGCGTACGCGTGGCCCCGATTCCAGCAAACATGATTTTCAATGTTTTAAACTATATTTCAAACTTCTAAACCTCTATTTTCATTCTTTCAGTCATTAGTAATGGTATTAAACTTGATATTCGGATGAAGTTAGGAAATGGGGTTAACTTGGAGTTGAAGTAAAGCTGAAAAGTGATAAAATGAGTATGAAATGCTACAGGTGATCATGTATGATACTTGACTTGAATGATTAAATGATCTGAGATACGAGATTCCCTGGATAAAGTACCGTGGCTTGTCACCACGTGTACTAGGTTGAAAACTCGATACTCTGTTGACCCTACGACGTAAGGGTGACCGGACACTATAAATTTCCGAGAATGTTAACCCCCATTGAGCAATATTGATTATTTGAGAAAAAGCTATGCATAGACTCTTGGGGATGCACGTCGAGGGACAGTCTAAGGTTTTTGGACTTGTCGGGTTGGCTGGATAACCGACAGATGAGCCTCATCAGTCATAGGACAGGCATGCATCATCTGCATATTACTTGAATTACTTGCTTGTGCATTAACTGGGTGTGCCTAAGTGTATTTGCCATGCTAAATGTATAATTGTTACCTGCTGTATTTGTAACCTTTTTGTGCTTGTCTTTATCTATTTATCTGTCTGTGAACTGCTGACGGAGATGGAGGTATGGAGGAATGGCAGTATGGGACTTAGATTTAAGGTTAACTTAAGTTAGACTTAGATACTCCTAGAAAACCACCTGTTATGGCTTCTGTTTAATACTTTAAGCTCTATAATCTGAGTGTCGGCGTTCTAGGATTGCCTCTGGGATTCCCAGGGCCTTATATCTTATGTGTGTGGCACCTTTATCATACTAAGAACCTCCGATTCTCATTTCATACTATGTTGTTGTTTTTTAGATGCAGGTCGAGAGGCATCTCATTAGGCGTCTGGACCCCTAAGGCAAAGTGGTTATTGGTTATTTTGTTGTATATATATATATATATATATATATATATATATATATATATATATATATATATATATATATATATATATATACTCCTCTCCGCATAACTTATTCTTTTGATCCTCTTAGAGGTTTATGAAAAGACAGGATTTTGTTTATGTATGTTTGGGATTTTGGATACATATGTATATATGTGTAAATATTCTCCGGCCAGCCTTGGCTTCGCGGGCTGAGTTAGGAGCTTGTTATTTTGTATCTTTAGCGCTCTACTCCTACTTTTGTTATCTTATGTTCGATAGTTATGGTTTTCCTAACATGCAAGTTAACTCGTTTCTTGAGCGTTGCGCTTTTATTTTCGCGATTTTTATTTCCTCTATCCTTCAAGGCTCCTAGTATATTATAATCTTTCTGCTATTATATGTATACATTTTATTTTAGAGGTCGTAATACCACACCACCTCAGTTTCACGACTTAAGCGTAAAGCTCAGTGTGGTAGGGTGTTACATCTTTAGAATTATGTTATTAGTTAAAGGTCTTATAAAGGGCCGCCGATTTACAACATGGAGGAGAGGTATGCAACTTGCCTCTGTGTGTTAGTTTTAGGATCTTATTGCATAGCATATTTGAATCATGTTTCCTTTTAGATATCCATTTTTCTATTAATCTCTGTTTGATTTGTTCTATTGATCAAAAGAAGTAAGTAACTATATGATTTATCTTAAGCTTTGAAGTTGTAGCATCTTTACTATACTGTTCTCATTTATTATTGTTGTTTCTGTTGCTGGTGGAATTTTCTTGTGTATGCTTCAGCCAAATAATACATGATCTTCTCCTTAATATTGTTTATTTAGTGGTATTTAATACGGTGGTTCAAAACTTTGTAAAGAGAATAAGTTATAGTAAAGAAAAATGGCCTAAACTATTGTAATTATTCAGTTTTTTGTAAGCCCATGTATGAAATTGCAACGGTTCAAAACCTACATAGATTTGCGGCGATTTTAAAATCGCCGCAAATTTTTTTACAATCCACTGACCAAATAGCGGCGGTTTGCAATCGCCGCAAAATCAGTTATTTTGATTTTTTGCGATTGTACCAGTGGTTTATTAGAACCGCCGCAAATCAAATTTCCTCCTCCTAAATCACAACATTTATGAAATTGTTGATATACTGTTTTGCGGCAGTTAAAAATTGACGCAAATTTCTATAAAAACCGCTACTATTCGTGTCTCTTGTAGTAAATTATAATACTACTTATTTAATAGAAAGCTTTAAAAGATGGGTCCGAATTAATAGGTTTTAAGAGACTATTAATGTAATGCATAGCATTAGTTGAAATTGACGCGCTATAATATTTTGGGTCTATAATCATAATATTATGACTATAAATCTTTTATGATCATGGTTTTTTATCGTGACAAAAAAATTTATAATCAATTTTTAGCAACGACTATAGACTTTTTTTTTTTTTTGGTAGAGACGTAAAATCTTATTGTCTTAGTTTTGAATTCATTACGATTTATGAAACAAAATGAATGAATATACTAACTTGGTGCGAGTTATTAGAACCCATTCAATGAAACATGGAAACTTCAATAACGTTAAATGCTTTATTACAATTTCTTTTGTCAACTTAAAAGTAAAACAATACTATCAGTGGTAGCCATATATCATAAATATGAACTTCATGTTTGTATTAAATATCGGTTTACTCCTTTTCATTTAAATTATCTACTTTTATTATATATGAAAAAAATAGAAGAAATTTGATTTGCAACTTTTCTTGTTTGAAACACTCTTCTTATATATATTAAACAAAAATCATTAAGAGAATAAAGTATTTACCACCTTAATTATTTTCATTTTTATTATCATCGTATAAATTTAAGTTTAAAAAATTTAGTTTAATATACATGTTAATATTTATTAATCACTAATATTATGTAATAAGATGGATACGAAAAATATTCTTTTAGGAAGTATCTAATACTAATTTTCTCATATTGTTTGAATAGGATAGCTTTAAGTTTTTTTTTTTTTTTGGGTTGACTACATAGCTTTAAAGTAGTTTAGTTTAATAAAATTTAAACTCACAGAGCTGAGATTAATTTACTCACAAAGTACTCAGCACTATCATTTATAACTATGGAAATGTAACACTAATTGACGAGCTTATAATAATATTTTTAAATAAACAATGATATTTCACCTATTAAAATTAATCATATCCAATATTTTTGCGATAGTTATTTAATCATATTCATTTTATCAGATGTTAGATCTAAATCTCTGAAAGAAAAATAGAAAAAAAAAAACAACAACTAAAAAAATAAAAAAATAGAGAAAGAAAAAGACGGATGAAAGAAAAAAAATATACAATAAAAAAGTATAGACAATAAAAAAATGACCATAATAGAGATGTAATTGACAAAGAATAAGAATGAGACTGTAAAAAGAAAAGATGATGGATGGTAAAAAAAGAAAAAAAAAGAGGAGGTTAAAACTTGAAAGGGAGAGAGCAGAGGAAAGAAGGGCCATCGTAGCCCAGATTGAAGTGGTGGCGAAAAAGTTCGTGGTTATTTTTCTTCATGGGAGAGAGATGTTGAATAAATGACTATTTGTATCCATGAAAGATGAAAATGATTACATATGTATTCACACTAAATTGAAACTAAACTTGTACCCACGCAAGATGCTTTATGTGTGATAAAAGTACCCTGTTTTTGGAAGGTTGGAGTGCCACGTAGGGTACTTTTGTCACACGGCAAGCATCTTGCGTGGGTACAAGTTTAGTTTCGATCTAGTATGGGTACATATGTCAGTGTTTTCATCTTTTATGAATACAAATGCTCATTTATTCGAGAGATGTTTATCCCATAGCACAGTTTAATATATCAAAGTTAGGCCACATTTTAGACTAAACAAAAATTAGTTGATAACATCATACATGATTGCATTACCATTACTTATTTCTGAAAATAAGCATAAATGTATCGGTTTTGCTACATATCCAATTATTTTTATCAAATAAGTCCACCTAAGTTGACTCAAACCCATCAAAATCACTCGCAACGTGCGCATGAATTGCACACTTTTTTTTTTGCATTTTTTCCTCTTCTTTACACATTCTCCTCATCATCATTTTTTTATTGTTATTATTGTTGTTGCACTTTTTTTTCCATCCTTTTGCAGGTGGTTATTGCAGCATTTTTTATTTTTTTTTGTTTTGTTTAATTTTTTCTTCTATTTTTCTTGTTTTTATATATTCATGTTAAAAGGGTGAAACAAAAAGAATTATAAGAAAGTAAAATAATAAGAAGATAAAAAAAAAGAAGAAGAAAATAATGATGAAAAAAAAAGAGGAAGAGAAAAGTTTTGAATTTATAAAATTTATCAAAAAAATAGCATCGTAATTTTTTAAATGTGACACAAAAAATTTCTTAATTTTGATACTAAAATTTCTCAATCGCGACACAAATTTTTGTAAGCGGGTGAAATAAGAGGAATTATAAGAATGTGAAATAAGTAGATGATGATGAAGAAGAACAAAAGGAAGAGGAGAAAAAAAAAAGTCTTGTTTTATGTAGAATTTATTAGAAAAATAGTAATAAAATTTTTTAACCGTGACATAGGAAGTTTCTTAATTTTCACATCAAAATTTTTTAAGCGTAACATAGGTTTTTGTTAAGAAAGTGAAAACAAGAAAAATTACGAAAATATAAAATAAGAAGAAAAAATGTCTTAACCGTGACACATGTTTTTATTAAAAGAGTGAAATAAGAATTATGAAAATGTAAAAGAAGAAGAGGAGAAGAAGGAAGAGAAAAGAAAATTTTGAATTATATACAATTTACTAAAAAAATAACACCAAAATTTTTTAACTATGACATAAAAAATTTTTTAATTTTAATACTAAATTTTTTAAAGATTTATTATGTTATTTATTAAAAATTTATATATCATCTTTAATAAATTTTTATGTTATTTTTGTTATTATTAATTATATGATATTAAATTAAGAAAAAAAAAATAATAATGATAGTGATTATGATGGTGATAAAGATAGAGAAAGAGAAAGAAATATAAAAAAAATCAAATAAAAAAATTAAAAAATAGAAAAAAAGGAAGATAATAATAATAATAATAATAATAATAATAATAATAATAATAATAATAATAATAATAAAAGGAGGAGCTGAGAAAGAAAAAGAACAAAAATAAAAAACAAAAACATAAAACACACATACGTAATTTGATTTGATTGGATATAGTTAAAAAAATTATTTATCTAATATTTTTATAAATTTATTTTATTTAGAAAATGTAATGTAACTAAACGGATAATAATTAAGTATGAATTGTCGTGATAAACGGATAATAATTAATATACTAATTGACATCAATTTATCAATAGTAGTGTGAAACTAAGCAACATAATCTAATTCTCGAACTGATCAATTTGGATTAATTAAGTTATTAGTTAATCAATTATTTTAAATAAGTATGGTTGAATTTTATTTTATTTATATAATAATTTATTAATAAATAATAAAATTTTAAATAAAATTTAGATTTATAATAAATTAATCTTTGAAATTAATTTTTCTTTGGATACATTATTATTGAACTTAATAAGATTTTTTAAGTTAATAGTCAAATTTATTTTCAAAAAATCACTCATTTTTTAAATGTTCTCCTAAACATTAAATTAGTTATATTAGTCTCTGAAAAATAACTCGTAAGTTAAATTAGTTTTTCTGTCAGTTAGATAAGGATGTGTCTTATTAAGTGTCACATAGCATAATGATGTCCAATGTTAATACCAGGTATCATAAGATAATTGGTTGTTGTGTCAGATTAGTAACACATAGCATACTACATATCATTTGGCATATTATAAATTTATTTAGAGTCAAATTATTCTCTGAAAGTACTCATATAAGTTGTATTTATTTTTAAAATTTTAAAAATTTATCAAATTAGTTCTTATATAAATTGTTGTTATTTTTTTCATAATATTAATTTTTTTATTTTTTAATATTATTAATTTTAATATTATTTTTTATGTAACACCCTACCATACTTAATCTTATGCTTAAGTCATAAGACTGAGTTAGTAAAGTATTACGACCTCTAAGAATAGTAATATATATATAATAATAGAGAAAAGATACTTAACTAGGAGCCTTGAAAAACGGGTAAAACAAAATCGCAAAACAAAAAGCGCAACGCTTAGGAAAGGATTACTTGCGTGCTAAGAAACCTAATAGGAACATGATAAAGTTAAGCAAAAGAATAAAGGAAAGCCAAAGAAACAGCATAACTAGCCCCTGACTTAGCCTGCGAAGCTAAGGCTGGCCAGAGGATATATATATATATATATACATATGAACATACATAGGTATCCCCAAAATATACCAAAATACCAAAATAAACTCCTATCCCTCCCTCAACCTCTAAGAGGAGCAGCATACATAAGTTACTTGGAGAGTAAGCTAAATACATATATACATATATACAAATAGAAAACCAAAATACACCCAAGGACTACTTCGCTTTCCAGGATCCAGACGCCTAGCGAGGAGCCTCTCGACCTGCATCTGAAAAACAACAATACAATATGGAATGAGAACCAGAGGTTCTCAGCATGGTAAAAGTGCCACGCGCATAAGAAATACGGTCCTGAGAATGCCATAGGCATTCCTAGAACTCCGTTATACAATTATCCAACTTAATTACTAAACGGAAGCTATAACAGGGGTAGGTATTCTAAATCTACCTAACTTACTCAATTTCAATCCTAATCTAACACCAAACCATTTCTCCTTTTCCTCCATCCCTCCATCATTCACAATGCAACAGAAACAAGCAACCAAACAAGGTCACGCACAAGTAATGAGCAGATAGTACAAATAGCAAGTATAACAGATAGCAGGTGATATATATCAATTAGGCAAACCCAGGAAATGCATAGCAATCAAAACAAACAAATGCATATGATGCATGCCTGTCATATGGCTGATGGGGCCCATCTGTCGGTTATCCAGCCAACCCGACAAGTCCGAAAACCTTAGACTGTCCCCCGTCGCGCATCCCCAAGAGTCTATGCATAGAGTTTACATTCAATCATCATATAAATCACTCAATGGGGGTTATCCATACCCGGGAATTTATACGTGCCCGGTCACCCTTACGACGTAGGGTTAACAGAGTATCGAGAATCAACCTGGAACACGTGGTGGCGAGCCACGGTTTTTACCCAGGGAAACTCGTATCTCAGATATCATCATTCATAAGCCATTTCATAATCATAATCATTATTTAATCATTCATCAAGCCATGGCATGTTAACTCCTTTTATAAACAACCTCCCTTTCACATTTTTCATCATCATTCCCTTATAATTCATCTTAATTATCCTTTCTGCGTCCTGACCAAACTATTTATCAAACTCTTCTCAACCTTCTTATTATCAAATAATCTTAAAATCAACCCAACTCTAACATTAAATCAGTCACATCACACGAAGGTTAAACTTTAACTTCTCGAACCCATGACTATCACTAAGACATCCTCGACACTCTATTTCCTTTTCTGTTTTTAATATAAAAAATGAACTCGGAATTGCGCAAACTTTATGTCCAGGCGTTCATCTTGAAATAAGCTTTCTAACAAATCAAAAATCATAATTTTCGGATTTTTCTAGCCTTAGGAATAAAGGAAAAACAGTGACTGTTCTGCAGTGCATGAAACCAGAAAAACAGCAACAGCATGTGATATTCAAAATTCAATATAAAATTCCAGTTAAATCCAATGACTTTAAAAATTAATTTAGTTATACTTCACTCATCCAGGTTTCTTTCTCAATTGGTTCTGAGTTAATATCATTTTTAATAAAGAAGTTACATTACCTGGAAGTTAAGTAAAAATGAGTCAAAATCTGTTTTTGAAACCAACAAGCTTAGTACCTTTCAATTTGAATAACTTTTATTACAAAACTCCAATTAAGCTAAATTTTGATTTGGAAACTCCTAGCTCATCCAGAAACAACTGTGTCTTGGTTGCAATCCAATTGCTATTCAATTCTAAGAGTTACAAGTATTGGAAGTTGATGCATAGCTTGCTGAAATCTGTTTCTTTTCAGTTTTGACCACCAATATTCAAAAATTCACAACTCCCAATCCTCAACTCTTAAAATTCTGTAGTTTTAGAGCAATAAAGCAAGTTAATCAAATTTTATAACAAAATTAGTTTCACTCCAAAACTCAACTCGTAGATATCGCAGCAAGACAAACAAGTTGCTGTCCTGTTTAACCTTTTCTGCTGCAGGACAGATTTAACAACCTAACTTTAAAAATTTGTCATAAATTGTATATTTAACAAAAAGGTCCCAAATTTTCTAGTTTAGTTCCTTATATTCCCAAGTTTAGCCCAGACTTGGTCTCATGCAATTCCGATCATTACATAATTAGTTACAGCAAATGCAATACCACCACAACACAACTCTACACCCTTATTAACAAACACCAATCCTAATCCATCATAAATAAATATAAGAGCACACCATTAATAACTTTCACACCTCATAATTCTAATATATATAGCCACCAACAAATCTATTCCAACAACATTACAAGGCTAATCATTAAATAGAATAAACAATTCAACTTATCCTATGGTTCCTCTAACCTAAGTTTTCACAACACCGTAAATATTAAACGTGCGAAACTTGAACCATACCTTGGCCGATCACTTAGTTCACCCAAGGCAGCCTCACAACTCAAAATCACAGCCCCTCCAAGCTCAATCAAATAGCCCCAAAGTAAGCCTTGTCACCAACATAGCTCCAAGTAATCCAAATTCAAGTCCAATGCATAAACACCCTCTTAAACTACACCTAATACACATATATATGTTCCAATTCAGTTTTCTATTACCAAAACAAGATTGAGCTAGGGTTAGGATGTTCTTACCATACCCATATGCTCAATAGCTTGAGCCCACAAATTTCGGAAGCTAACTTGAACCTAGAACATAGAAATTGGACAAGATTCACCATAGGTTTCCAAGTTTACCAAAGAAAGAGGGATAGGGATTCTGAACTTAATAGGAGGCTTACCAATGAAATTGTTCGGATAGAAAGGTAGAGCTCGACGCGCTGAGCGTGTGGCCGCGAATAGTGCGGCGATCGGAGCCCAGACGGAGGAGTTATGGTGGATCAAAGGGTTAGGGTTTGAGAGCTTCTCTCCCTTTCCTCCAATTCTGTTTTGGCGTTGCAGCAACTAATGAGGAAGAAGAAGGCTGCTGTTTCCTTTATATTATGGGTCCGGTTGGACCCACGGGCTCGGTTTGTGCCCCAGTTCAACCGGTTCGGTCCTTCTGGTCCGATTTTGGGCCAAATTTTCGAAATTGGTATCAAAATTCTCGTTTTGACGAGCTCTATTCTATTTTGATACTAGTTTTGTATTTTTAATTTTCCTATTTAAAATTCGATTTATTGACTAATTATTTTTCGATTTTAGCGGGATTTACATTCTACCCACCAAATTAGGAATTTTGCCCTCAAAATTCAGATTTAATTATCTGGAAAGAGGTGTGGGTAGTCCTTTGACATATTCAGAGTAAGACCCCAAATTTTTGAAAATTAATTTAATAAAATAAAATTTAATTTAGTTATTATTATTATTATTATCATTATTATTACTATTATTATTATTATTGTTCAAAAAGAAAAAAATGGCCGAAGGATATTATTATACATATAAGCCACTATATATATTTATTATATATCTATATAAGAAACAAAGAAAGATTTGTTACATATACATAACATATATATATCTATTCACTTATAATAATTCATTATCATCATTATAGGGGAACGTGGCTTGTAACCCTTTAATACATATATCCATTCCCTTAATCATGAAACGTGGCTTTAATGCAATATGTATATATCCAACCTTGACACCTAACGCTACCTTAACCACCACAAATCACTATTATCCTTAATCTTCTTCATTTCTTCTCATTCATAACCGAAGCCATAAAAAAATGAAAGAAAGGCCGTGAGAGAAAGAGATTGAGAAACCATGGAACCTGAATTTCTGACTTCGATTTCTTGCGATTTGTAACTCCAATAAAAAATCTAATTCGATAAAAGTGTTTGTATCCTCTTCCTCTACGTATTGGCGTCATTTTTGTTTGGTGGAAGCTGATGGTAACGTAGCTCATCTTCCCTTTAAATTCGGCCAACTGGAGTTCTAGAAGGCATAAATAATTTCTGGCGTTTTCTTCTTCATCAGCTCGGTCAAAAAGCTCTTCCGAAACTTTTGTTGATTTTGATTTCATACAGAGGTAGGGAATTTTGTTTTGAAATTAACTGTTTTTAAACTATGAATGCCATGGAAGTCTAGTGGGTATTTGTAAATAATTTATGATTGTTTGAAATGACTGAATGATGAGTTTGAGTTGTGTTTGTGACTGAGTTTGATGAATATGTACTTGATTTCTCGATTGAAAAGAGGTTGAAAATGGTTCAGTTGGGACCCGAAAAAGGGTGGCTAACCCCGAGTTTTAGGGGAAGTGCTGCCGAAATTTTATAAAAATCTGAGGTTTTATTTGAAAAGTTATTTTAAAAGATTTGGTTTTGGAAAATTAAATTATTTGAGATTTATTTAGTTGGGAAAAGGTGTATTCTATTTTTAAACTAGATTTATTAAGAAAAGCATAATGTTTTAAATCCAATTTTGTAAGGAAAGGTTTTGTTCTAAGTGTTGTTTTGAGCTTGGTTTTTTTAGGAAAAGGAATCTCTGCCACAGGAGAGCAGAAAACAAAGATTAAAGGAATATATTAATTAATAAAGCGTCTGCCACAGGAGAGCAGATGTGACATTGTTTGGGCCTTAGTGCCAAATGTAAAGTAGGGACGCCCACACACTGAGAACTGTTTTTCAGATGTACGCTTATTGATTTGGAAAGTCACACTGATGCAGCCTAGCCGTACGACTTATAAGCACACTGATGCATCTGGAAAGCCATATCTGGGACTTGTGTCCGGGTAATGTCGGGAGCGGGTAGGCAACCGACACATGAGCTCATGGCCTGCGTTAGGGATAGACATGCATCATGTTGTTTGCACATTTGCATTTGATTGCACTTGCTTGTTTTATTACTTTGTGATTGTATTGTTTGTCTTGTTGTGACTTGCTTGTACATTGAATTGAATCTCTTGCTTGTACTATTTGTTTGTGAGTGTATTAAAGTGATTACGAGTTGACATTTGACTGAGGATTAACTATGTGGCTGAGAGACAGAAAATGTGACTAGTTTTATATTTAAAATTTGTTTTGAGTTTAGAAATTTAAAGAAAAGTAATTATTTATCTAAAGTAGCAGTAAAAGTATTTCCAAAGGGTTAACAAAATAGTTTTACTAAGTAAGTTAATTATTTGCATTAAATTCATTACTTTTACGACATTCCCATTCCCTACTGAGAACGTGTGGTTTGTTCTCACCCCAAAATCTTCCACCCTTTCAGTGACACAGGTTCGGAGATTCAGTAAGAAGCTGCAGACGATTAGTAAATTTACTTGTGATTCCTGTTGTTTTTATAGAGTTCCCTCGTCCTTGTTGCTTCAGGGTTTTTATTTTATCCAGAGGGATAGGTATTGTATTTGAGTTTTACATTGAATTTAATTGTATAGCATCTATTATTATTAATAATTATGTGATTATTATTATTTGAAGATTTTTTTTATGTGAGATTAATTACTAAAATCTATTTTCTGAAATTTTCTTAAAAACGGAAACGCAATATCGACGTAAAGGCTCAATAGTAAATTTATAATAAAGAAACAGACCGAGAGAGACCGAGAGTGTGGCTGAGGAGAACCGTGAAACCTTCGAGTTTCCGGTCTCAATTTCTTAAAATCCGTAACTCCAAAGAAAAATCTAATCCGGTAAAAGTGTTCGTATCTTCCTCCTCTACGCGTTGACGTTATTTTTGTTCGGTGGAAGTTGACGGTAACATAGCTTCCCTTCCTCTTGAGTTCGGCCAACTGGAGTTCTAGGAAGCACAGACGATTTCTGACGCTTTCTCCTTCAGCAGCTCGGTCAGAAAGCTTCTCCGGAGCTTTCGATAATTTTGATTTCATACGAAGGTAGGGGGTTTAACTTAAACGATTTTAATTTAAGAATGCCCATAGTGTTTATTGAGTAATTGCAAATAGTTTTAATTGTTGTGATTAGTTGATTGGCTATATGGATGTTGAATTGTGGGCTGTGGATTGATTGAATATGTATTTGATTTCTTGATTGAAAAGAGGTTGAAAATGGTTCAGTTGGGACCCGAAAAAGGGTGGCTAATCCCAAGTTTAGGAGAAGTGCTGCCGAAATTTTATTAAATCTGAGGTTTTATTTAAAAAATTATTTTAAAAGATTTGGTTCTGGAAAATTAAATTATTTAAAATATATTTAGTTAAGAAAAGATTTATTCTATTTTAAAGTTTGATTTATTAAGAAAAATATAATGTTTTAAACCCAATCTTTTAAGGAGAGATTTTGTTTTAAGTAAAGATTTGAGCTTGGTTTATTAAGAAAAGGAATCTCTGCCACAAGAGAGCAAAGAACAAGGATTTAAAGAATATATTAATTAATGAAATGTCTGCCACAGGAGAGCAGATGTGATATTGTTTGGGCCTTAGTGCCAAATGTAAAGTGGGGACGCCCACACACTGAGAACTGTTTTTCAGATGTACGCTTATTGATTTGGAAAGTCACACTGTATGCGGCCTGGCCGTACGACTTAAGGTCACACTGTATGCGGCCTGGCCGTACGACTTATAAGCACACTGTATGCATCTGAAAAGCCATACCTGGGACTTGTGCCTGGGTAATGTCGGGAGCGGGTAGGCAACCGACACATGAGCTCATGGCCTGCGTTAGGGATAGACATGCATCATGTTGTTTGCACATTTGCAGTTGATTGAGCTTGCTTGTCTTATTACCTTGTGTTTGTACTGTTTGTCTTGTTGTGACTTGCTTGTATATTGAATTGAATCTCTTGCTTGCACTACTTGTTTGTGAGTGTATTAAAGTGATTACGAGTTGACGTTTAACTGAGGATTAACTATATGGCTGAGAGACAGAAAATGTGACTACTTTTATATTTAAAATTTGTTTTGAGTTTAGAAATTTAAAGAAAAGTAATTATTTATCTAAAGTAGAAATAAAAGTATTTCCAAAGGTTTAACAAAATAGTTTTGCTAAGTAAGTTAATTATTTGCATTAAATTCATTACTTTTACGGCATTCCCATTCCCTACTGAGAACGTGTGGTTTGTTCTCACCCCAAAATCTTCCACCCTTTCAGTGACACAGGTTCGGAGATTCGGTAAGAAGCTGCAGACGATTGTAGATTTATTTGTGATTCCTATTTTTTTTTATAGAGTTCCATCGCCCTTGTTGCTTCAGGGTTTTTATTTTATCCAGAGGGACAGGTATTGTATTTGAGTTTTACATTGAATTTAATCGTATAACATCAATTATTATTAGTAATTATGTGATTATTATTGTTTGAAGATCTTTTTTTATGTGAATTTAATTACTAAAATCAATTTTCTGAAATTTTCTTAAAAACAGAAACGCGATATCAACGTAAAGGCTCAATAGTAAATTTATAATAAAGGAAATCAGGTCCGTAACGCCTTACTTTTGGTACGATCATGACGTGCTAAAAGTTAGGGTGTTACATTATGGTATCAGAGCCAGAACCCGGATCGATGTGCCAGCGAGGGCGCTGGACTCCCTTAGGGGGGTGGATTGTAAGGCCCACATCGGTTGGAGAGGGGAACGAAGCATGCCTTATAAGGGTGTGGATACCTCTCCCTAGCATGACGCGTTTTGACGAGTGAGTGTGGGGGGCTTCGGCTAGCATCCCTATTGTCAAAGGCAAAACCGTGAGGCCTTGTGTGCCAAAGCGGACAATATCGTGCTAGCGGGTGGTCTGGGCTGTTACAGATGGTATCAGAGCCAGAACCCGGATCGATGTGCCAGCGAGGGCGCTGTGCTCCCTTAGGGGGGTGGATTGTAAGGCCCACATCGGTTGGAGAGGGGAACGAAGCATGCCTTATAAGGGTGTGGATACCTCTCCCTAGCATGACGCGTTTTGACGAGTGAGTGTGGGGGGCTTCGGCTAGCATCCCTATCGTCAAAGGCAAAACCGTGAGGCCTTGTGTGCCAAAGCGGACAATATCGTGCTAGCGGGTGGTCTGGGCTGTTACAATTTACACGTTTTACACCTATAATACATTAGAATATGATAATTTATGTGCAAACGCTAATCTTTATTAGTTTAGAGTAATTTATATGCAACATTTAAATACTTTCAAATCTAGAATGACAAAATTAAAATTAAAGATATTATTATCTAATAAAAATGATGACCATTAGAACTCTACATCTAATATTGTTTATAAAAAAATTGTTTTAAAAAATATATTTTGGTAAGTGGATTATTCAATAGAATCCTTTGTTGGATAAATGAAGATCTGTTTTAATAGTATAAGTTATATTTAATGTTTATGAAAATATTTTAAAATAATTTCAACTACGTTTTAGAAATAAAATTGTGTACACTTTAAAAAAGAAAATATCATTTAAAAAATAGACGGTATTTTTTGAATAATTATTGTTCCTATTTAAATAATGATGATAATAATGATGATGATATGTGTAAAAAGATAAATTCATACCTCTTGAAAATATTCATCTAATGTTATTTTTCTAAAATAGTTAAACTTATTATATTTTGTTGGGAAAAATAATTTTTTCCTTCTTTGCAGTTATTTTATAAATTATTTTGTAGTAATTTCTGTTACTATATATTGTTAGATTATTATTTTTTAATGTAATATTTTTCGTTTCATTTTTTGTAATTATTTTTATATATCTATTATCTTTTATAATTTATATGTCAAATTTTAATTAATATATTTACAATGCAATTTTTTTAAAAATACCTTTATTTATTGGTTATTAAAAATATATGTTATGAGTGATTAAATTCTTATTTAAATAAAACTATATTTTTTTGGAATGTTGTATGTTTATTTTCTAATTCTAACTTTAATTTATTATAAAAATAGAAGAAAATAATTGTTGAATTATTAAAAAATTTATTATCGTTATTAATGTAAATCGTCACACTCTATTGTGTATTTGAAAATTGTACATAAAATGTTCGAGGTTAGTGAGGGTTAGTTTTTGCACATAAATTGTCCTATTTTAATTTGTTTTAGATATAAAACTTGTAAATCATCACATTCTGAGACGATTTACGTTGATTTTAAAAACTCAATATCCTAAGACGCTTTATGTGTATTTTTTTAAAACACTTTAAAGCATAAATCATTCTAGGGTGTAACGGTTAACATATAATTCAAAATACACAACCCTAAAACGATTTATATATTATTAAAAATAGGGAGTTCATGTTTGAAAATTGGTTTAGAGAAATTAGGTAATATTGATATCTCTTTATTTTATTTAAATAAAAAACCAAAAAATTATGACATTATTATCTTCAATTTTCATGAGTCACAGCTAAAGCTTAAAATAAATGTAATTTTTTTTAAAATAATACATTTTTATTGCTCTTTTTCTCCAAGAAAATATAGTCATTCTTAAATTTTCATTCCGAATATATTGTTAAGTAGTATAAAAGTATTCATGATTATTTATGAGAAACTGAAAACTATAACTTACTATACAATTGAAACTCATCACTCATGTCAAAATATTCAAAAAGGGCATAGAATTAAGAAAGACACATTTTTTGGGTGAATCACAAGAAAAATTCTTCTAAAATAACTATATATAAAATAATATCCCCAGATTTTTTTGAGGCATGAAGTAATATCTTATTATTCAACATATTAGCTTATTTTAAAATATTTTAATTATTTATTTACAATCATTTTTAAAACTAAGAAAAATGCTGAAGAATTATTTGAAAATATTAATTTTGGCTATTATTTTTAGTTATTAATTTAATATTTTTAGTCTAATAATCTAACAATATATTTTAGTCCATATTTTTAAATATTGATAAATAATTAATGGCCAAAAATAATAAATTAATAATCTTTTAGTATTTTTTAAAAATAATTGTGTAAAAATTATGTCAAAAATATATAATTTTCAATATATAATAATGTATAATATATTGTCAAGTACATAATTTTTTTAGGTGGCGGGTTTGTTAGGATCATAAATATTTCAAGAACTAAAGAAATAAACTTTAATATATTGATAATGTGAGAAATTGAGATACATATTTACAATCATATATCTACTATTATTAGATAATTTTGGTTTATTTTTAAGAAAAAAATGGAAGAGAAAAAGAAGTGTGATGTTTGTAAAGAATATAGAGGGTTGGACATTTTTTTATAATAGTTAAAAATTTATCGTAATGTCATATTTCGTTTATACTGTAATCGTAATAATTTTTTACATATCTCATTTACAGTGTAAACGAAATAAGAGTGCACATATCTTATTAACACTATAAACAAAATAAATATGTCTAATATTTTATGTTTTATCTCGTTTATCATATAAACAAAAAACAGGTACTCTTATTTCGTGAGATAAAAAATATCATAAATTTGGTAAAAATGTTATAATTATATATTTTGGTAAATAAAATATATTTTATTTATTTAAAAAATTGCAGATTAATGTCATACAAGATAATTAAATAATTACTATTTCTGTGTCGTAAATAAATATATTATTTTATGAATTTAGCAGTGATATTTGTGATAGTGTCCGCGCGCAGTGCACCGACACAGAGTGGTGGCAGGTGTATATTCGCCAAATGCTAATAAATGCTCAAACTGATATTCAGCTGCTTTGTATATTTGAGGTAATTGTATGGTTAATTTTATTGTACTACTCTATGCTCGATGATTGTGCATTTGTTTTAATACTTAATTATTGTATACCGTAAGAAAATGAAATATTGATTATTTTTGGCACAGTTCATTAAACAAAATAAGAGTATGAGACTATAATGTAATAATAATTAATGTCATATACATTTATAAGAATTTTGTGTAAGCGAGTTTTTTTTTTTTTTTTTTTTAATTTTTACTTTTTTAATCAGTGGTATAATAATGCCTTAATGTGTTGTGCTTTAATGTTGGTCAATTACGAATCACGAAAGTTGATGGCGAAGGGCTAACATGGTAGGGTCGTTGCATACTCACATTTCAAATCGAAATCACTTGTCAACACTGTCCGTATTGATAATAATCAAATTAATCTTTTAAATTTTACATAATAATTAAATTTATATCTTAATTTTTAAATTAATTAATATTTCACTTTATTTTTTGATAACCTCGACCGAATTTTTCGAAGGATATCGAATCAAACTTATATTAAGATCTCAGGTATCGAGAAGCAGATACGACTTCTCTCAAAAAGAGTGGATTTGACCAGAAAATTACTTAACGTTTGTGTTGAAATGTATGAAATACTTGAATTGTGACAAATAATAAAGAATTACAATAAAACAAATGAAACTTTCAAATTGAAACGAAAAGAAAGTAAACATGCTTGAAGAACAGAAATAAAAATAAAAATGCATAAAGCAAATAATGAAAAGAAACAGAAAAAAGAAAATAAAAGGGAAACATATAAAAGTGGACTGGCACTCACATGCAGTGGTGCTCCATGATTTCCCGTTGCGTCGTTGGGACTGAAAATTTTGGCAGAGACTTATCTGTGATGATCTAGTATTTTTTGAAGAAGTGCTATAACTCTTCTGAATTTCTACTATTTATAGACCATTGAGATGTACTTGCCATGGAGCATGTTATCCACTATTTTGCTTCCTCCTTTTTCTCAACCATGACTTGACTATGAAGAATCTTGTCTCCCAAGTTTTGACACCCACATCTTCCTTGGTCTTCAAGTTCCATATTTCTTCAACTTGCCCCTTAAATTTCGCACCCATGTTCTCCACCCAGCCTGAAGGTTGAATAGCAAGCCTTGATGCTTAAGAAAGGAAAATAACTACCTTTCGACTTTGATGTTCTTTGTACCATCTTTCTTCGAATTAAGCCTACCTGTCTTTGTTTCTATAGTCGAAACACTTTTTCTGTAGTCGAAACCATTGGCAGTCGAAATGCCCTCTTGTCGAAAAAAATCTATTTTTTGTACTAACAAATTGCCCCTTTAAAATTTGTTATTTTGTTCAAAAATATAAGTTTTAATATTCCTCGTACTGAGCACATGTAAGCTTTTCAAATATTCAAAATTTGAAAGGACAGTTACACATCATTTAAAAATGACGCGCGCTTTTCTGGAAATGCGCAATGTTTCCTAGGATTTAATGAGTCATTCTTGAATAGAGCACTCCTTAAATTCTCCTTTCGGATTACCTCATGAATCGACCTGGGCTCTTAAAAAGAAATTAGTCATTTATTTCCTTCAGTACATAGCCCGACAGTTTGGCTTGGCCCAAGCCATACCTTCTCCTCTGTCTCTCGACCCTAAGACTCAAATGATTCACTATGAGGTGTCAGAGACAAAAGAATTCGATAAGATGTTAGAGATGAACCACCAAAGAATGTCAACTCAATACCAGTATCTGAATATCAATCGTTGTTTCTTGTCGATTTCTGACTTTCATGAATGGTGGTCTAAGTATTTGTTTTGCTCATTGCACATCTATCGATTAAGTCCTCTTGATTCTAGTTTTTCCTATTGTGCAGATAGCGTCGAAGAAAGTTAAAGGTGAGTATATAAAAGAAATATTTAATTTCTTTTCAAGTACTTAGTACTTCTTTAGGTATGATTTTGATACTCGACCCACCTTACCTTTTAATTTTTCCAATTACTCAACAGACACCGATCACTCAAGTTGCTGCTGACCCACAACTAGTTGAGAAAAACTGGGATACTGATGAGGACGCAACATCTAAAAAAAAGACCAAATAAGGAAGAGGTCAAAGCAGAGGAAGGTCGAGTAGTGCAAGCCTTGCCTCAAAGAAGCGTGGTCCTACTGATATTCTGACGAGAGCTGAAACACCAAAGCACCAAGAAGTTTGACCTACAACCTCAAAGGTATATACTTAATGATGTCTGTCGCAACTCAGAAATTTCACCTTATACTTGCAATTTTTATTTTTTCTAATATACTGTAGTCGAAGCAATCCCAGAAAGGGACTTCCTCTTGAGTTGGTAATATTGATAATCCCTCTGATCAAGAAGTAGATCAGTCAGTTTATGCTGAAACAGAATTTCTTCAGCCTATTCAGACTACTCAAACTATTAGTTCGTCTACTCCTATTTCAACTCGGACTCAGAATCCATCATCAAAAATAGCATCTCATATTTCGACCTTTTCTCCACTGGTACTACTTTTGTTTAGATTTTCAATGCTAAGTTCCATTCGACTGATCCTTATATTTTTGCCTTTTTTAGATTCTCTATATGCCTCTTCCTAGTGATGCTGAAACTCACCAAGAATCTAGGCATGCATATGGATTAGGGTTGACTACTGCAACTGTCACTATTGTTTTTGGACATTCGACACAGAAATTCATCAAACTGTTGACACAGAAATTTGTCGATCAAGATACGGAACCACCATTTAACGTACTTTCTCCATAAGCTGGAGATTTGAATTTCAATAACATCAACTTTGACCTAGAAAATATCCTGTCTGAAGCTCGACAGGTTTATTTCTTTGAAGGAACTATGGCATTGTCTTCTGGTCCAGAGTTGAGTACTGTTATCCCTCAAGTTGAGAAGTCGACTCAGGCACCATCTACCAAAGAAAAAGAGGTTATAGAAGAAGTTACTTCCCTTGTGCCCATGAATCCAGATCCTCAAGTTGTCGATAGAATTAATATTGTTCTTTATTGCTCAAACCATTCCATCGAAGATATTGATGACAAATACTGTCCTAAAGGCTCAACTTATTGATGCGCTTTCCTTTCTCAATCAACGTATTTCCTCCGACATGCATTCAGCTCTTGGCTCATTTATTGAGGATGTCTCCTCCCACTTTTCTAAAATTCACGATGCTGACCAAGAACTGAATAAGTTACTTGAGACTTTAGTCGGCTGTGATACTCAGTTGAAAAATATGACACGGCTAAGTCTCAAGTCACTGAGGTTTTGTCGGGGGTCGGGCAAAGGAACAACACATGGTGTCGAAGATTGCAGCCTTAGAGAAAGACTTGATTAATCTAAAATCAGGAAAAAAACAAAGTTGCATCCACCAATGCTGTTCTCTCTCTTCGACTGCAAATGATTGAAAAGGCTTATGTTTCCAAAATTTCAAGTCGAGGTACTTTTGTCGAAGTGGTCACTCGAGCAACCAGTGCCCAAGAAGCAACGCAAGAGTCCTCAAGCCTGAACCAACGTCAAGAGGATCTAAAACTCAAGTTTAGGAGCTTACTCTAGCTCTCTTTTGCATTTATTTTGTTTAGTGTTTTCGACTTACTTTGTTTTAGTGACAATGGTACTTTTTGAGATACTTACCATTTACATGCATGGTTCGGCTACTATTTATATCTCTTATTCCATATGGATTGCCATCGAAAACTTTTCAATTTTAAAGGGTCCTTCCCATAAAGGAGACCATTTGCCTTTGACTTGCTCAGTCAGAAGTACTAATTTCAATACTAAGCCACCAATTGTAAATTTTTTACCTTTCACTTTTTGATTGTATAACTTAGATATCATCTCTTTTTGCTTTATCATTCTGTCTAGCGCCACGAGTCAAACTTGGTCTAACTCATCTAATTCATCAATCATACTCGACTAATATTGTTTAACTGGCAAATTATCTTGCCTTGCCACCCTTATGTTTTGCAAGTTTATTTCAAGAGGCAAAACAACTTTATGGCCATACACTAACTCATAAGGTGTCAATTTCATTGATTCTCTTGGAGAACACCTGTAAGCCCATAACACTTGACTTAGTGTAGTGTGCCAATTTTGAGACTGCCTCCCTATATGCTTCTTTATCAAACTTATCGAAATTTTATTAATGGCTTTGACTTGGCCATTAGCCTGTGCATAATAGAGAGTCAAATGTACTATTTTAATGGTTCGTGACTCAGATTTATTTATCGACCAGAAAATATGGTCCCTTGATCTGTAGTTTGCGTTTGGAGAATGCCAAATCTATGAATGATCGACTCCTTAATAAAGTCGATTATCTTGACTTGGGTAACTTCTTTCATGGGCACAACTTCCACCCATTTTGTAAAGTAATCGACTGCCACCAAGATAAACTTATGTCCCTTAGTCGAAGGAGGATGGATCATTCTTATTAGGTCGAGAGCCCAACCTCTAAATGGCCAGGGCCTGATTATAACGTGTAAAGCAGAGGTAGGAACTCCCTGAATTGGTGCATGTCTTTGGCATTGATCACAGTGTCGAGCAAAATTGATACAATCCTTCATCATTGAAGGCCAATATAGTCCTTGTCGACATAGGGTCCAATGCATTTTTTGACCTACTTGATGAGCTCCATAAATGCCTTCATGCATCTCAGCCATAGCTAAATATGCATCTTGCATACTTAAGCATTGGAGCAAAGAACCATCGATACTTTTCTTGAATAGATCTCCTCCAACCAATACAAAACTCAATGCTAAATATTTAATTTTTCGATCTGTTCTTTGATTGGAATTTTTAAGGAAGTCGATGATCTTATATCTGCAATTATTTGGATCGAGAGTGTTTGCATAACAAATTTTTCTTTCTTCTAAAGGAGTTAAATTAGTTTCAATTTCACTAAACTCCTTTATCAATTCGGGAGATATTTCATAACCAAAAGTCATTTAAGCTAGCTCATTAGCTTCCTGATTCGACTTTCTGAATATGTGCTTTATTGAAACTGAGTCGAACTCAGCTAAAAGTCGAACGGCTACCACAAAATATTTGGATAAATTTTGACTAATAATTCGATAGTTTCTAGTCAACTGTTGAATTACTAATTATGAATCTCCTAGGATTTCGACTATTTGAGCTCCTTTTTCAATGAAGAGTTCTAGGTCAATGATTAAAGCCTTAAACTTTGCTTTATTATTTGACAGTCCTAGCTTTAGTTGAAACATGAACTTAGTCGAAATGTTATCAGGGGTGATTCTGAAGATACCCACTTCTACTCTGTTTTGATGTTTCGACCCATTGAAAAATAACCTCCAGGGTTTAAGATCTAGATATCCCAGTATGGGTCAATCATCAATATCAACACAAGGGTGATCTGCTAGAAAGTCAACAATCACTTGCCAAGGACAGCCTTGGCAGGAACATAAAATAGAGAATATTCAATTAAGGCTAACCTCTACTTGCCAATTTGACCTTTTAAGATTGCATAAGAAAGCATGTATTTAATAACATTGAATTTTAAAACAAATTGAATAGCTTTTCATCTTAGTACAAGAGAAATATAATGCTAAGCAAAATTTCTTGACTGCACTATGTTGAGTTTCTATATCAATCAACATTCGACTTAGATTGTAAACCACTCTTTCACTACCATTTTCATCCTCTTGGGTTAGCATGCCCACTAGAGTTATTTCTGACGTAGCTATATATAACCTTAGTGATTGACCTTGCTTAACAGCTGCCAAGATCGGTGGCAAAGTCAAATACTTCTTGATTTGGTCAAATGCTTGTTGGTGTTTCTCTTCCCATTTGAATTATTCTCCCTGTTTCAATTTCAATAAAGGAGTAAATATCCTTGTTTTTCCTAACAGGCTCGAAATGAAACGTCAAAGAAAATTCACTTTACCTAAGAAAGATTGAAGTTCTTTCTTGTTTTTGGGAGGTGATGAGTCGAAGATATCTTTTCCTTTGTTAGTGTCGACAGCTATTCTTTTTTTCTGCATAATGAATCCAAAAAAGTTTCCTACAGATACACCAAAAGCACATTTCAAAGGATTCATTTTGAGTTGATATCTCATTTGTTAAGTCATCCAAATCAGATTTTTTGACTCTGACTTCACCACTACATCATCAATGTAAATTTTCATAAACTTACCAATAAAATCATGAAAAATTGAATTCATAGCTCTTTGGTAAGTTGCCCTAGCATTTTTTAGTCCAAATGGCATGACTAACCATTCATATGTACAAATGGCTCCAGGGCATCGAAAAGCTATTTTTGACATATCTTCTTGGGATATGAATATTTGATTATATCCTGAGTATCCATCCATGAAGCTCAGAATTTTGGTTCCTGCTGCAGAGTCGATCAACATCTCTGCAATTGGCATGTGATACTCATCCTTTGGTGTCGCTTTATTCAAATCCCTGAAATCAGTACACACCCTTAGCTTTTCATTTTGCTTAATGACAGGCACAATATTAGAAATCCATTCGACATACCTGGTTGTTCGAATAAAACCAGCTCCCAACAAACGTTCGACCTCCTCTTTGATTTTAACCATGATTTCAGGGGCAAAACATTTAGGAGCTTGCTTTATAGGTCGAACATTATCGACAAGCGAAAGCTTATGTTTGACCATAACCAAAGATCAGTCCAACAGGCATTTCCTCGTATTGCCAAGTAAAACAATCTTGATATCTCTTCAACACCTCTGTAAGCTTTTCTTTAAAAACAGGATCTAAGCATTTCTTAACATATGTAACTCAACCTTCGCCACCAATTTCGACTTCGTCGAGAAGGCTTGTACTTCGACTTTTTTATTGTGCAAGTCTTCTGAAAATAAATCAGACTTCTTAAACCCTAAAAGGTCGAGATCATATATATAATCTAGTGCACATTTTCCTATGCACTGCCTTTTCTCAGCCATATAGGCTAAGAGTCGAGCCCAATGGCATGATATATCTGATGTATAAGCATCTTAAGCACTTTTTTGGGCATTTCTTATAGAAAATTCATGACTTTTGCTTGGTAATTATATGATTTTCAAGACTATTCTAGAAGTACGTTGGATTTCTTGGTTTCATGATTCTTGTAGCGAAATTTTAGGAAAAGAGAAGCAAAAGCACAATGAGAAACCAAGAATTGAAGGCAAGTGCAAAGAGAATTCATGGATGCTGTCAATCCTGACCTCCTCACGCTCCAATGAGCATAACTTGAGCTACAGAGGTTGAATTGACGCGGTTCCAGCAGCATTAGAAATCTAACTTCTAGAGCTTTCTAATGATATATAATAGTTTATACTTTTTCTCTGGCATCATGGTGCTAAATGCCGCGACATTGGCGTTTAGCACCAAACGCTAGAAACCGGTGTTTGGCCCCAGACAGGTAGCAAGGAAGTGCGAAATTGCATAAAAAGCGGTGCCAAACGCCACCATAGTGGTGCCGAATGCCTACAACAGTCCCGGATCTGAGAAATCTCATAATTATTGAAGATTTAAAGACACCAAGCTTAAATTACAAGGAAGATCGTTAGTTAGTCAAAGAGTCATTAAGAAAAAGATTTGATTCGATTTAGATTTGATTTTGTTTTGATTTAGTTTGATTTGAATTTTAGGTTTAGTCTTAGAGGTTTTACCATAAATAGATGACTTCCTTCCTCTCCAAGAGCAGACACACACTCACTCTCCATCCTTCCATCTTACACTCCTCATTAGTTTTAGGTTTTACGTTAGATTACGATTTAGAATTTTTTGCACTATGAGCAACTAATCCTCCGTTGTTAAGGTTAGGAGCTCTATTTACTTTGATGGATTAATAATTATTTGTTCTTCTACTCTTGATTAATATTTTGATTATTTTTTAAGAATTGGTTTCATTCTTCATCTTAAGAATTAGTGATTATTGGAAAATAACTCTAATTCAACTTGAATTCTATTTGAGTCTTGAAAAAGTTATATCTTATTGCTGGAAATGAATTTCTCACAATTCTCTAATTATCTGGATTTAACCCGATACGTGACATATAATCGTCTTATTCTTGGGTTCTTAGGGTTTGCGTGGCTTATAAACTAGAATTTGGACTTAACCTTCTAAATTAATTAAGTGACCAAGGAATTGGCGGTTGATTAGGTTAGAGGAGATTAAATTACTAAGGAATTAGAGTTTAATCACTTAGAGTTTTCCATGAACATAATCTTTGCATGATCAAGGTAGTTAACATTGAATATTAATCTGAAAATTTAAATATCTATGACACCTTAACTATCTTTATCATATTATTTTCTTAACCAATTTTAGTTTGCTTTTATTTAATTTTCTGTTTTTATGTTATTTATTGAAACCCTAAATTTTGATTGTCTGACTAGAATAATAAATTGACTATTGTTTGCTTAATCCGTTAATCTTCGTGGGATTGATACCCACTCACCTAGGTTTATTACTTGGTACGACCCGGTGCACTTGCCGGTAAGTTTGTGGTATTCAAAATTTTGCACCAAGTTTTTGGTGCTGTTGTCGGAGATTAATTATGATTAACAACTACCAGTTGATTGATTACCTAGATTAGACACTTTTTTCTGTGTTCTCTTCATTAAAAAAATAAATTAAAAATAAAAAAAACAAAAAAAATTTCAAAAAAAATCCTTCTTTTCTTTCTTATTTGCTTTTCTGTTTACCACATGGTGCGTTTAATTCTGTTTGGTATATTGTACTAAGAAAAATAATGGAGAGAGATCACATGGGTTACTACTCACACCCAAGGAGTGATTCATATTATTGTGGATGGAGGAACTATTCGGATTTTTGTTAGCAAAGTCAAGAACAAAGAAACTTCAATGCTCCATGTCTCATCTATCAAGAACGATCATCTCCTTTTTATTCATATTAAGAGTCACCATCTCTTTATTCATATCAAGAAACATCAGCTCTTGAGCTTGCCATAAAAGAATTAAAGATCACAGCTCAAATTTGCACACAGGATATAAAAATGAGTGTCAAAAATATAGAGAGACATGTGGAGTTGATTACCAAGCATAGGGCAGAGGAACAAGCAAACTCCCTCCCAAGAGAAGTGATGAGTCCATATTTGATGATATATTTTACCTTGATTTGAGTGGATTTCATCACATAAACTCACACTTAAGCACCAAAATACCATACTTTTGTGTTTGATCCCTAAATTGAACCTAAATGTGAAAACATGCATTTTTGTGCTTAAATTGAGCAATTTAATCCCACTTTATTTCATTCGATACCGTGATATATTTGTTGAGTGATTTCAGGTCCTAGAGACAAGAATGGTTTGGTAGAAGTAGAAGAAAGCATGCAAGAAGGGAGAAAATATGAAGAAAATAAAGGAGAAAAGCATTTCCATGCACACCTTCTATGCCCACGCACAGGGGTCAAAATCAGGACATGTGCCCACGCACAGGTCTATAAACCAAATTGGCATAAATTCTCTTCTATCAAAAAGCAATGCAAATTCTTACAAAAGAATGTGAGGGAATCATTCAAAGGAGTCCATCCTCCAATGAATCAGAGAGCTACATGGGGGTTGATTTAATTGAATCATCAATCCAAAATGTTATTGATGAAGGGGTCCTTCCAAACACTGCACAACACTCAAACCCAAAAAAAGAAGAAAAGTTTAAAGTGCAAGAGCAAGACCAAGAGACCCTGTACCAAGTGAAATTCCAATAAAGAAGGAGGTCATGGAGGAATACAAGCCTAGAATTTCATATACTCAGAGGCTACAAGAGGAATATGCACAAACAAAGGAGGAAGCCATGCGCACTCCATGCTTGCACATTCCAATAATTAAGGAGGAAGCCATACAAGTCCCTTTCAATCCATTAATGCAAGCTTCTAGAAAGAAAAATCTGAATGAACCACCCACATTTGAATTGAAGTCTTCTTCCCCAATACTTGAATATGCTTTCTTTGGTCCTAGTAAATCAGAGAGTTATATGGAGGTTGGTTTTTAGTGAGTATCCTTTTTCTCCTCATGTTTGCTGAAGTCATTTCTCTTAACCAACAGGAAGAAGAGGAAGAAAATTCAAGAACCAACTGTCAAGCTAGTGACGTTAAAGAAGCGCTTGTTGGGAGGCAACTCAATGTTAGGTAATTTCTTTTCATTTTTCTTTTTGTTTTGCTTCATGTTGTATATGTATTTCATGGATTAAGTTTGGTGTTGCTACACCAACATGATGCTTGCATTTCACTGGGTACTTGGCCCAACCTTTCATTGATTGTGTCACACTAAGTTTGGTGTTCTCACACCAAGTTTGGTGTTGCCACACTTCACCCATGCAAGGTCCATTCCCCCCGTGCTAATACATTAGAAACATGTTTATTCTGCTTTATTTTGCCTTTACTTTAATTTTGTTTTTAATTTCTGTTTGTTTTATTTGAATGAGCTTTCGCTTTGCTTCCTTAGTTCCACTAGACAATCATGATTATTCCTATATCCATCACCACTGTTTTTTTTTGTTGCTTGAGGACAAGCAACCATTCTAAGTTTGGTGTTGGAGGCTATGCTCTACATAGCCTAAAAGGATGATGAAGAGGAAGATGATGAAGTGGATGACAATGAGAACTAAGGTTGTTGACTTCTAATCGCTTCCTTCCTTTTCAATTATATGCATATGTTATCTTGTTCTATCTTATATAATACATTTAAAATTCCTATTAGTCAAGTGCATATCATTACTTGTCCATCACAACTTGACAATTATAATTGTGCTTGCTCCTAAATATGGGCAAGGATTATGTGCCAAGAAAGAACAAAAAGAAAAAGGGCTAGATCATAAAGAGCATGACAATGTGAGTTTGGAAGGCCAAACTAACTAAGAATGTTCAACATAATCTTAGCTAAATTGTTTGAGGCCTTAGTCTAGAGAACTATTATGGGATCCTTATACTTGACAAAGCCTTGAAGGAGCAACATGTAAAGAAAAAAAAAGGGGTTGAAAGAGAAGCCAAAGGCTCTGAGTACTACTGACTAAGGAAATTGAAAGAAAAATAAGCTCAAAAAGCATCATAGTCAAGTGCTTGTGATGCTTATGTATCAAGCAAAAACTTGAAAACAAAGTATTTAGAGTCATGACTAAGCTCAAGGTGCAAAGCATCCCCCAAAAGGAGAAAGCCAAAGGCTATGAGCACCAATTATGGAGAATGTTAAAAGGACATGGTAAGCTCAAAGAACTCCCCAATTATGTGCTTGTGGTATTTGATGACCGGAATTCACTCCCCATATAAATAATGAATCCGTTCTTTTGGCAAGCGCACCAAAAATATCGTCAAATAATAACCCACTAGGAGTGGGATCATATCTACAGAGATTGGTAGATTTGAGCAATTTTAATCAATGGGTGAATTAGTCAAGCTGAGCAATATAGGTTGTGATTGCAGAATTTTAAATGAACAGAATTGTAAATGACTCAAAAGTAAAGAGAAGCAATAAAGTGCAGAAGAATAAATGGCAAGAATGTAAAGTACAGAAACATAAATGACTGAATTGTAAATGGGAATAGGGAATAGCAGAATGTAAAGAAAGCTATAAAGAATGTGAAAGATAAGAATAGGGAAAAATCATTAAGATCAGGAGATGTTGTTCTCTTTGGATTAAATCCAGCTCATCTCATCTTCAATCATGTAACTCATTGACCTCTTGGCAATCATGATTGATTGAACCCCAATCCCTTGGTGATTCAATCTCTCAAATCTTGATAATCAGCTAATTCCTTGGTCTAATTGCTCATGAAGAGAGATATGCTTAGTCCCTGATTATACCACACATCCTCATAGATCCAACTAGTGGGTGGATTATATGTCACCATATCCAATCACCAAAACCCAGATCTACTCAATTGTGAGAAGGAATTTCAAGCATGGTTTCATTTTTCCTTTTCCAAGGTTCCCATGAAACCCAATTTGCATTCAACCTCTTTCCCAAGATGATTGAACACTAGCATTAAAACGAAATTCCTTCTAGCAAATCAAAGAGAAGATGAAGAGAAGAAGAAATTCACTATCATTAATCTATCAAGTACAACAGAGCTCCCTCTTTCAATGAGAGGGAAATTAGCTACTCATAACTTAAGAGAAAAGTACAAGAGATGGAAGAGATGATGTGAAAAGTAAATCTAACTATACATCAACAAAGACTACTACTCAATAACCCCTTCTCAGTACTTTCAGGGGTTATTTATACTACTCCTAGCACTAGAATTAAGAAAATACAAAAGTGAAAAGAAAATTACAGCTAGAGGGAAAGAGAAACTCCAAAAACGTGACTTCTCCAGGCTTGGCGTGTGGCTGGTGCTTGAGTGACGTGCCACGCCTAGCCACTGAATTTGGCTTGGCGCGCCACGCCCAGCTCTTCAAGTGGCACGCTCCATGCATCAAGCTCCCTGGCGTGCCATGCCTTCAAACGCAAGTGGCACGCCCAGGGTCTTTTTTGAACCTTGGTTAGCCTGGCATGCCACGCCTTCGAGCCCAAGTGGCACGCCCAGGCCTTTTTAAAGCTTGGTTAGCCTGGCGTGCCACGCCTTCGAGCCCAAGTGGCATGCCCAGGCCTTTTTCTTCTTTATCATCTCTCTAGAAAGTTGAAATGGCATGGCACGCTCAGGGTCTGGCTGGGTGTGCCACGCGCACTTTGTGCTTCCTCTTCTTCTCTGAAAAGTTGAACTAGTGTGGCACGCCTAGGGTCTGGCGTGCCACGCCCATTATGTGTGCTTGATTCCTTCTCTGGAGAGTTGAACTAGCGTGGCACGCCCAGGGTCTAGCGTGCCATGCCCTTTATGTGTGCTTGATTCCTTGGTTGGCGTGCCATGCCCAGAACCTAAGTGGCACGCCCAAGTGAGAAATGATGGCTGGCGTGCCACGTCTTCAATACCAAGTGGCACGCCCAGTGAGTGGTTTAGCATTGGTGTGCCACGCTTGAGACTCAAGTGGCACGCTCAAGTGAGGAATGATAGCTGGCGTGCTACGCCTTCGATACCAAGTGGCACGCCCAAGTGTCTGGCCCTTCACCTCCTCTTCTGGAAAATTGAACTGGCGTGCCATGCCCTGATGTTCAAGTGGCACGCCCATATTGGTGTGTTTCCTTTAAGCTTGGCGTGCCATGCCTAGGTCTTCAAGTGGCACGCCCAAGTGCTGGATGAGAGTTGGCGTGCCACGCCTTCGATACCAAGTGGCACGCCCAGGCTTATTCTCTTCTGGCGTGCCATGCCCACAAGCTCAAGTGGCACGCCCCATGGTGTACAATGGAGTTGGTGTGCCACGCCCCTTCTGTGGCCTTCAACTTTGCTCTTTGGAAAATGTAACTGGCGTGCCACGCCTGGCTCCTGGCGTGCCACGCCCATGTTAAAGCTTTGAGAATCTTTTCTGAAAAATACAACTGGCGTGCCACGCTTGGCTCCTGGCGCGCCACGCCCATATACTTTCATGGCGTTTGTTCCAAGTGGCACGCCCAGTTTCACACGCCCAGCTTTATTTTGTTGTTTTCTTCCCTTTTTGTTGCTCTTTTCACCTGAAATTCAGCACAAATCTATTTCAAAGCAATGTACCATAATATTCATCAATTAGTTCATGAATTGTAATGATTTAATGAGATTATGCTCTTTTATGGTCCTTTTTAGATAAGAAAAAAGAGTAGATGATGCAAGTCATCACTATTTCTGCATTAAGCAAAGTTTGAGACAAAATATTTAGAGTCACTGCTAGGCTCAAGATGCAAACCACCCAATAGAAATAAATTGTGAAAAGAAAGTAAATAAGCTTGCTTCAAGGTGATGATTCAAGGAAGGATTCTATAATCTAATCTAGACAGAGGCCTTGAAAGATTATAACCAATTATGCATAAGTGAAACGGCTAACTAAACTCATTTGAATACAACCATTCATCCATGTATTTTAAGGTTGAAAAGTTTGATGACTAAGCCATGATTCTTTGCTTGCTTGAAAACAAGCAAGAGCTTAAGTTTGGTGTTGTGATGCATGAGCATCTTAAGCACTTTTCTTGGGTATTTCTTATAGAAAATTCATGACTTTTGCTTGGTAATTATATGATTTTCAAGACTATACTATTAGTATTTTTATTTTCTTGGTTTCATGATTCTTGTAGGAAAATTTTAGGAAAAGAGAAGCAAAAGCACAAGGAGGAACTAAGAATTGAAGACAAGCACAAACAGAATTCGTGGAAGCTGTCAATCCTGACCTCCTCACACTCCAACGAGCATACCTTGAGCTAGATATATCAAATTGACGCACTTTCAAAAGCATTAGAAAGCTAACTTTCAGAGCTTTCCAACGATATATAATAGTTTATACGTTTTCTCTGGCATCATGGCGCTAAACGCCGCGACATTGGCGTTTAGCGCCAAACCACGTCTAGCATCACCATTCCAATTGGGACTCCCGCCGCCAAATGTCAGAAACCGGCGTTTGGTGCTAGACAGGCAACAAGGAAGTGTGAAATTGCGTAAAAAGCGGCGCCAAATGCTACCAAAGTGGTGCTGAACGCCTATAGCAGCCCCAAACCTGAGAAATCTTCATAATTAATGAAGATTTGAAGACACCAAGCTTAAATTACAAGGAAGATCATTAGTTAGTCAAAGAGTCATTAAGAAAAAGATTTGATTTGATTTAGATTTAATTTTGTTTGATTTAGTTTGAATTTTAATTCTAAGTTTAGTTTTAGAGATTTTACTATAAATAGGGGACTTCCTTCCTCCCCAAGAGCAGACACACACTCGCTCTCCCTCCCTTCCATCTTACACTCCTCATTAGTTTTAGGTTTTATATTAGATCAGAATTTGGAATTTTTTGCACTATGGGAAACTAATCCTCCATTGTTAAGGTTAGGAGCTCTATTTACTTTGATGGATTAATAATTATTTGTTCTTCTACTCTTGATTAATGTTTTGATTATTGTTTTAGAATTGGTTTCATTCTTCATCTTAAGAATTAGTGATTATTGGGAAATAACTCTAATTCAGCTTGAATTCTATTTGAGTCTTAGAAAAGTTATATCATTAGAATTATAACTTGAAACCAATTTCTTACAATTCTCTAATTATCTAGATTTAACGCGATACATGACATATAATCGTCTTATTCTTGGGTTCTCAGGGTTTGTGTGGCTTATAAACTAGAACTTGGACTTAACCTTTTAATTTAATTAAGTGACCAAGGAATTGGCGATTGATTAGGTTAGAGGAGATTAAATTACTAAGGAATTAGAGTTTAATCACTTAGAGTTTGCCATAAACATAATCTTTTCATGATCAAGGTAGTTAACATTGAATATTAATCTGGAAATTTAAATATCTCTGACACCTTAACTATCTTTATCATATTATTTTCTTAACCAATTTTAGTTTGCTTTATTTAATTCTCTATTTTTATGTTATTTATTGAAACCCTAAATTTTTATTGTCTGACTAGAATAATCAATTGACTATTGTTTGCTTAATCCGTTAATCCTCGTAGGATCGATACTCACTCACCTGAGTTTATTACTTGGTACAACCTGGTGCACTTGTCGGTAAGTTGTGGATTGGAAAATCTGCACCAATATCCATCAAGTGAATTTTGTGGCCAAGCTTTCTTTGGCCTTAGGGACCAACTTCATTCCATGGGCCCCGACATAGCAACCTTTGATAAGATTTGGGCCAAAGGTGCTCATATCAATATCTAGTGGCCGTACACTAGTACGATATTCCTTAATGCTGACATTCATCTGTTCGACATAGCAGGGATTGTCGTCAGCTTCAATTTCTTCGGTCCTTCCATCCTCGTCCCAGAGCACCAACTTTTGATGCAGAGTCGAGGAAATTACCCCTATTCCATGGATCTAATCTCTTTCCAATATCATATTGAAGGTTACCTTGGTAAGCACCACTATAAATACTAGTGTGAAATTTCGAATACCACAAACTAACTGGCAAGTACACCGGGTTGTACCAAGTAATAAACTCAGGTGAGTGAGTGTCGATCCCACGAGGATTAATGGATTAAGCAACAATGGCTGAGTGATTAGACTAGTTAGACAAGCTAAAAAGAGTGGTTTCAAGTTCAATAGCATAAAACAGTAAATCAAAGAATGTAAGAAAGCAAACAGTGAATGGTTAGTGAAAATAATATGAGAAAACAGATAAGGCTTTGGAGATGTTTAACTTTCCAGATTAACAATTCTTATCAACTATTTTAATCATGCAAAGATTCAATTCATGGCAAACCTTAAGTGATTAAACTCTAGTTCCTTAGTAATTTAATCTAATCTAACTCAATCATTGCCAATTCTATGGTTACTTAATTTAAATTAGAATATTAAGTCCAATTCTAGTTTATAAATCACACAAACAATAAGTACCCAAAAATAAGGAGATTATATGTCACGTATCCTGTTAATTTAGATAATTAGTGAATTGTGAGGAATTGATTTCAATTTGTTATTCAAGTTATTTAACTTTTCCAAGATTCAACAATAATTCAAATAGAAAAAGAATTATCTTCCAATATATTCTAATTCCTAGGATGAAGAACGAAATCAATCATTAAATTTAAATCAGTGCATTGAATAAGAGTAGAATGACAATAGTATTATTCTATTAAAATAAACAGAGGTCCTAACCTTAACAGTGGAGATTTAGTTACTCATGGATCAGAGAAAAACCTAGAGTAAAAGTCTGAAAGTGCGGAATGAGGAAGAAAAAGAGAAGAGAGCCCGCAGGGCTGAGTCTTGTCCCCTTTTTATATCCATTCCTCATTTTTATAAATTTCTTAATAAAAAACCCTAAAAACTATAAAAGAAAATTAATTAAAAACTAAATGAAGCCTTCCATGGAGAGTTGAGGACGCGCTACTGGCGCTAAATACCGAGCAATGGCATTTAGCACCACTGGACATAGAGCTTTTCCAATGTTTTTGGGTACCTGGCGCTAAATGCCAGGTAGTGACGTTTAGCGCCAGTAGCACATGATCTTGACACACTTTATGAAGAATATGGTGCTAAATGCAGTGTCGTGGCATTTAGCGCCACCAAACAGAGAGCTCGCATGAACTTCTAGGCTTATGGCGCTAAACGCCAGATTGGCAGTATCAAATTTCTTCATTTTTCTTCTGCTCGAACTCTGTCAAACTTGTCCAAATTTTTCCTGAAATCATCAAAATAATAGTGCAACTCAAAGTAGCATCCATGATGGTCTAGAACACCAAAATATCATAAAAACTCCACAAATTCACATCTAAATTACTAAGAAAATATAGGAAAGATGCTCACGCATCAAATACTGTGCGTTCATTCGACACTTCCCACCTTAACCCTGAGTGGGATCATTCCCCAGGCTGTTGTTGATGATGAACTGGACTTTCTATCGGTAAAGAATTTTACAGATAAATTGTCGTTGCAAGTATAGTTTCTAAACCAGCAAAGAATCCTTTCGTACAAAAGTTTGGTTGTCACAAGTAACAAACCCCTAATAAAATTGATAACCGAAGTATTCAAACCTTGGGTTGTCTCTCAAGGAGTTGCAGGAAAGTATGATTTATTATTGGTTATGGAAGATTATCTTTTTGGAATTTTTAAATAAGGAAAAGTAATTTGTAAGAATTAAATTAATAACTAATAAAGCTCTTAGCAAGGTATGAAAATTGGAAATCCTGTCCTAGTTACCCTTATCAATTGTGATGAGAATTGTTCATTACTCCCACTTGGTTAACCCTTACTAAATAAAAGAAAGTCAAGTGGACTAATTAATTTGATTTCTCAAGTCCTAGTCAACTCCTATGGAAAGACTAGCTTTAGAGGGATCTAAATCAATCAGCAAATTCCAATTTTCAATCAAGAAAGGAGTTTGATAACTCAAGTGTCACCAATTACTCAATTCAAGCTAAGAATGTAAAAAGCTAAATTAAAATCATAAATCTGAAATACCTCAATTTGCATTAAATATAAAATCAATTCTAACAATGGAAGGTTCATAAATAAGTAATTAACAAGTGAAATAGATAAATCAAAGCACTAGAATAAATAAAAGTAGAAAAGAAATTAAATTAAAGGAACATTGAACCTGGAATGGAGAAGAAGTAATCCTAAAACTAAAAGAAATCCTAAATCCTAAAACCTAAGAGAGAGAAGAGAGCCTATCTCTCTAGAAAACTACATCTAAAACCTAAAATTGTGAAATATGAGTGTTGTTGTATGAATGAATTGATTCCTCCACTTTATAGCCTCTAATCTGTGTTTTCTGGGCCAAAAACTAGGTCAAAAACAGCCCAGAATTGCCCCCAGCGATTTCTGATACGTCCAGCACGCGGCAAAGTCACGCGTACGCGTTGTCTACACGTACGCGTGGATTGAATTTTCTCCAGGTCACGCGTGCGTGTGATCCACCCGTGCGCGTCGCCTATCTTCGGGGCAGCTTTGGCAAATTATATATCGTTGCAAAACCCCAGATGTTAGCTTTCCAACGCAACTGAGACCGCCTCATTTGGACAGGCTTTAGCAATTCCTTCAATTTTTTGTATTCCTTCCACTTTTTGCATGCTTCCTTTCTATCTTCTAAGCCATTCCTGCCCTATAGAGGCTGAAAACACTTAACACACATATCAAGGCATCGAATGGTAATAAGAGATGATTAAACATAGCAAATTTAAGGCCAAAGAAGCATGTTTTCAATCATAGCACAAAAGTATAAAGGAAAATGTAAAACCATGCAATTTACATGAATAAGTGTGAGAATAGTGGATAAAAATCCACTCAATTAAGCATAAGATGTACCATGAAATAGTGGTGCATCAGTCGACTTATCATTGAATCCAATAATAGCCAAATTTGTCTTAATCAAATCTTTGACTGTTTTTTGGAATAGTATGAGCATGCTCTCAGGCAGCAAATTAATTGCTGCTCCTCCATCGACCAATATACGATTGATTACCAATCCTTCCACCTTTGCTTTGATATATAAAGGTCAAAGATGACCCTTGGTTATTTCATCAGGCCTTTCAAATAACCTGCATTTGTCTCCTGGAATGACATCATCACAATCTCCTTCGAGACAGCTCCAAGGATTTTCAAAGTCAACCTAAAAGTTGAAAGGGAGTACTGACACCGTGGCTACATAACCAAAACCATTCTCACCAAACATGACATCTAAGTCTTCTTCACATCCAGAGTCGAAAGCCTCTGTTAAAACTTCTTCATCTTCTTTTGACTTAGGAACTGGCTTGAACATGAATTTTTCTTTCGACACATCTTTTGGCTCCTAGCCCTTGATGGAGGATAGTTTATCCTTTTTTTGATCTTGGTTATTAGGAGAATTGATCCTTTTATCCAATTTTGGATACGAGCCCTCAATGTCGACACAACCCTATTGTGCTTGAGCTACAGCTCTTGGAATGAAGGGAGCTTTGTCCGAAAGTTGCGTTGAGATTTAGCTCGACCGTTACCTCTTCTGCTTGTCCCTCACAAGAGGTGCCTCTTTTTTGGTTTCTAGCCCAATTCTCAAACTTACTCTGGAAACATTAAAGTTATAGTTCCTTGAGTAGTTTAGTGCCATGTTTTGCACCCATTTATTGTTCGACACATTGGCAGGTGGAACTCTAGTTTGACTCGACACCCTATGGGGTTTCTGATCAACCATGACCATCGTGCGCATACGTTGGCTAACATGGGCATTTGTAGGGTCTTGACCATTACTTCCCTATTTCAGTCGAGTTTACCTCAGTTCCTCTTGAGAAACACGTTCTTGACTCTTTTTATATGAGTCGAAAGCCTTAGCAGCTGAGGTGTCGAACAAGGCACTGTCTCGAGGACAGATAGCAATGTTTCCTTCCTCTTCTGTTTGCCTTAGCAAAATCTAAAAGGTCCTCTCCTATCTTTGGATAGATGGGCCTTTCTATTTCGAACATATCGAGTTCAATTTGACCATTTTTTCCAACAGGCTCGACAGAGGCCATGATAATCGAGAAAGTCAATTCCTCTATTTTTGCAAAGTTCGACTTGACCTGGAAAGGATCAGAATTCACTTGTATATCAGGTTTTTCTGCAAACTTTAGTCGACCGTCATCAATCGCCTTCTGTATTAGGTCCTTGAAATAGATACAATTATTAGTAAAATGACTAGAGGCTTGATAAAATTTACAAAATTTTTTATTTCTCATTTCAGAAATGGACAGCATTCTTTTCTCTTCAGGGAGTACAAGCTGTTTGTCTTTTAATAGCACATCGAAAATTTGTTCAGCTTTTGTCAAGTCAAAAGAATAACTTCTTCCTCCTGCCAAAGAAATTTTGTCTTTTGCTGGATTAAGAGATCGACACACATATGGGGTCTATCTTTTAATTCTGTAGCAAAGGCAGATTCATTGTTCGACTCTTCTTCACTAATACAGTCGACATAATTCACCATTTTATTAAAGAAAGGTTTTCTTTTACTCGACTCAAGTTCTTCTTTTTCTTTATTCAATTTTTCAATTTGTTGAACTTTATCATCTAACTGAGCCAAGTCAAGAAATTGCTGGTTTACTAATTTCTTTCGAATATTAAAGTCAAACTATTTCAGGTTTCGAATAGGAGTGAAATATTTATTTCTCATATTCTTGAATCAAATCAAATAATCATCGATCAACTCGGATTTTTCCCTTCTCACTGCGAATAAATTAGACAAAGTTACTTTCATCTCACCTGTAAAGAATTCATCATGAAAACTTCTTTCTAACTGAACTCAGCTATGGATTGAGTTAGTTGCAAATTTGAAAACCATGTGAACGCATTTGATGTTGTCAAGGATTATGTAGGTATAGAATTTCTCAATAAAATTCCATTGTAAGTATAGCTCTACCCAACAACAATCCTCGAGTATCAAATTTAGAAAGGAATTTGGTTGTCACAAGTTCAACCCCAATAAAAGTAACCGAAGTATTCAAACCTCGGGTCGTCTCACAAGGAATGGGCAAACATATGCATCAACATTGGTTAGAATTTCGGGGTTATAAGTCATGAGCAAGAAATTAAACTAGGAATCTTAACAAGCAAGTAATCTTGGAGTACAAGAAACTAATCCAAATAACTAAAGCAAGATGTGAGCAACTCCAAACTAATAAGATAACATTCAATATAATTCTATTCTAGAACTAAACAAATAGCTATAACTAAGGCAAAGCAATTAGGAATTTTGGATTTTCAGATATGAATAATAAAAACAACTCTTGGCTAGACATGGGAATTGGGGGTCACTATCCTTGTCTAATAACCATATCTTGACAATTATGAGGAACCAAACTCATTAAGTCTACTTCTATACTTGAAGTATATTAAAAGGTTTAGTCAACATCAACCCATAAGGTCCAACCTAACTACTAATTGACTTAGTAGTAGGCTAGTGTCAATGGCTATCAAATTGACCACTAAGGGTTCCCAAATCATCAATCCATTAGACCCAATGACTCAAGTTTATCCAATTCCCTTAGCCTAGGCCAAGAGTAAAGAGAACTACTCCATAATCAAAGGAAACAATTCAGCAAACACATGGTAAGCATTAATAAAAGACATATTCAAATTGCAATTAAATTGAAACTAACAAATACCCACTAACAATTATCAACATACAATCACTCAAACAACACAATCAATCATAAAAATCATCAATGTAGCATTAGCAATTCAAGATTCACAACATTCATGAAATGGGTATAAAATGACAATTAACAAAAAATCATAAAACTAACACAATATCTAAGCAAAATTATACTAAGGAATTCAAATTAAGCAACTAAAACTAGTAATTAACAAGATCCAATTCAGAATTCAACAAGAAAAGATCAAGTCAAAGCTAGATCTTGAGAGGAACAAGAGTTTCTCTCTGTAGAAGAACAAATAACCAAAAAACTAGCTAAAAATTGTGTCTAAGTGTAAAAATGATTGACCCCCTGACGTGAAGGCGGAGGTCGGCTAATTAAGAAATCAATATAGAGAATGCGTTGAGAGTATAGTTCTTAACCAGCTAAGATCTGCCTTGTCAATTTAGAAAAGTTGTCACGAAATTTAGAAATAATAATACTGGGAGTATGAGTCCCAGGTCGTCTCCCAATGAGTTGCGAGAAAGTATGCTAATTTATTAATTAAGAATTTCCACGAGGGTTGAGAGTTGAATAATGAGCAATTAAATAATAGCAAATTAAAGTAACGAAAACTAAGAATAATTATTAATATTCTAAATAAAAAGCCTTGACTGGGAGAATGATTAATTGGAAGTTCTATCCTTGTTGGGGTCTCTTAAATGTAGTATTAAAAAGGTTGTTGTTTTCACTTAGTTAACCCTTACTAAATAAAGGAAAGTCAAGTGATTGAGCTAATCCTTATTTGCAAATCCTAGTCCTCTCCCTTGGGAAGGTCTAGCGTTAGTAAATACAGAACTAGCCAACAACTTCCAGTTTAATCAGTACTTAAGCCTTCCAACTCAAGTGTCTCCTTTTAATCAATCCCCATGTCAAGTTTGGGAAATCTACTCCGATGACATGAATATAACGCTCATAAAAATAATAGAAGAAAACATGATAAAATAAATAAAATAGGGATTCAAAATTAATTAAAAATAAAAGTAATCCTTTGTACTAACAATTCATGAACATAATCCAATTACTACTTTAAACAAGAATTAAGAATAAAAGATTAGGTAAGGAAACAAACTAGAATAATGTCTTCAACAGAGGTAATGACTTCTTCAATATCCAAAAGCATAAAACAATAAACTGGGAATGTAAAGAGAACCTAGAGGGGAAGTAATCCTCTCTAAATTCAGATCTAAAAACCTAAAAACTATCCTAATGAGAATATGTGAAGTTGTGTCAAGTTTCCTCTGAGTCTCTGCATGTTCCCTGGCTTTATTCTGTGTTTCTGGGCCGAAAACTGAGTCAAAACGTGGCCCGAAATCGCCTCCAGCATTTTCTGATAATTCTGTAGATCGCGCAGGTCACGCGTACGCGTCAGTCACGCGTTCACATCATTCAGCGATTTTTCTTGTCACGTGTTCGCGTCATTCGTGCAGACTCAAATCCGCGCGTACGCGTCAGGCACGCGCACGCGTCGCTGCGATTTTCTCCATTCCGCGCGCTCGCGTGAGCCATGCGCGCGCGTCAGTGTTTGCTGGTTATCTCCTTAGTTTCTTGTGTTCCTTCCATTTTTGCAAGCTTCTTCTCCATTCTCTAAGCCATTCCTGCCCTATAAAGCCTGAAACACTTAACACACAGATCACGACATCGAATGGTATAAAGGAGAATTAAAATATACTAATTAAAGATCTCTAGGAAGCAAGTTTTCAACCATAAACAATACTAGGAAGGAATTATAAAATCATGCAATTAATATGAATAAGTGGGTGAAGACTTAATGAAACCATTCAATTAAATACAAAATAAACCATAAAATAGTGGTTTATCAACCTCCCCACACTTAAACATTAGCATGTCCTCATGCTTAGCTTAAGGAGATAAAATAAATGAGTAGGGAAAAGTAAGACTCATGCAATGCAATGAAACCTATGTATATGAATACAACTATATGATTCTGTCTACTTGGTCAAAATAAATAAGTTCTTCAAGACAAAAATAATTCAAACCCCACTAATTCAAACTATACAATAAAGACAAGTAAACTTGTAAGAAGACATCTCATGAAAGCAAGGAACATAGAATTAAGCATTGAACCCTCACTGGTGATGTATATGCACTCTAGTCTCCCTAGTGTATAGGATAATCACTCTACTCTTCTCTAATCATGCTTTCTAAACCTTATTCTTCACCTAACCAATCAACAAGTATTTAATGTACCAATGCAAACATCATGAGGTCTTTTCAAGGTTGTAATGGGGCCAAGGTAAAGGTGAGGGTATATATATGGCTAAGTGAGCTATAAATTGAATCCTTGATTAACCTAAGCTCTTACCTATATACACATTCTATATACTTTAAATTAATTTCTAGCTACCCAAAATTCTCACTTTTGTATTACATACTCATGCATCAACTTTTCTTTTAATTTTTATCACATATGCATTGATCTTTTCATTAACTTAACTTAGCATTGGGGTAATTTTGTGCCCTTATTTAATTACTTAATTACTTGAGTATTTTTGGATTTTTTTTAGCATAAAAATAAACATAACATTATCAATGCACATAGATTTTCAATTTTTCTAGTTTCACATGAGTAGGTACCCAAATTCCCAATATTTTATCATGACACATGAGTAGGTACCCCATTGTCTTCGTTTAATTCGCGGCTCAACAAATTCAACAACGTTGGTCGGGAGGATGAGAAGGTATTCGTTATTATAATTTCTCTCAGCCAGGATAGGGAACATCTGCTCACAGTAGCGTTTAGTGAATCGCGCAGTGTCCTTTGCTGGGAAAGCTTTCTCTTTTTCACCGACCTTGATGATCCTCTTGATTCATTTTGTTGAGGGCTTTACTGCTGTTGAAGATGGCTCTGCCACTAGTGCTCTCTTTGTTCTTTTCCTTGCTGGCGGTTTGGGAGTAGCTTTCTCTTTATCCTTCTTGGTGGCCATCCTGAAAGGAAAAAGGTAAGTACTTTTAAAACTTCAAGGATTAGAGCAAGGAAGAGGACAGGATGCGTGATAATCAATGCATGGTAAAGAAGGATGTCGTTAACACATGGTCATGACTACATGTGAAAAGTTCATCACTGAAAATATAGCAAGTACATGTGGTGACAATTAAATGCAAGATGTTTATTGGCATACCGGCAAAGGCATGAGTAGCATAGATCAAGCATTAAATGTCCAAGTTAGATAATCAACTCTTTCAAACTAACAACCTGTTTGTATTGACAATTATATTTAATTAATAAAATATAAAAGGAGTTTTGTGAAAAACAGGCATTAGAGTAGTAGAATAGAGTAATAATGCACAATGCCATACGGGCTTTTTCACAAACACATAGCATGCATGGTGAATATGTTATTGAAAGTATTAAATTGAACATGCAAGCAACCTTTTAAGAAGTAATATTAATTGTCAAACAATTCCACAATAACTCACAAGCAAAATATAGAAGAAAACAATCACCCAATTAAATTTCTAACACCAATTAAAGGAATAAAAAGAAAAGAAAAGAAAGTAAAGGCAAATATAGATAATAAAAGTGAAAAGAAAAAGAAAACATAAATAAAAATAATAAAGGAAAAGTAAAAAGTAAAGAAAGAAAGAAAAGAACCTTGATAACGGATGTGAAAAATAGGAAAGGAAGAAAGTAAAGAGTGAGAAAGAAAAAAAGAAGGAAGAAGGGAGAAAAAAAGATTTGGATTTGGGGGAAAGAAAAGATAAGATATTTGGCTGATCTGGATAAGCTGTGTGTCGCATGTGACGCGGACGCGTGGTTCACGCGATTGCGTGGTATGTGATAATTTTCAGGTGACGCGGACGCATGGGTTACGCAATCGCGTGGCCTGATTTGTGCTATTGGCGCGAGTGCAGCCTCGCGTTCGCACAAATCTCTGTTTTAAATGTATTTTGCCAAAAATCTGGGTGACGCGTTCGCGTGGTTGACGCGGTTGCGTGAGTGGCGATATTTTGAAAATGACGCGGACGGATGGGGCACGCGTTCGCGTGATAAGGCTTGTGCTTTCAGCATCATTCCAGCCCCACTCCATCATAACTTTCTGCCATACACCTCTTTACGTCGATTTTGCAGGGCCACGCGTTCGCGTGGGTGACGTGGATGCGTGGGGAGGCTATTTTTCAAAATGACGCAGCCGCATTAGCGACGCAGTCGCGTGGGCATGTTTGTGCCTAAGGCATGCCTCCAGCCACGCTCTCGCATGACTCTCTGCTGCTTTTCTTCTCATATCCAAGGCACCTATGACGCGGACGCGTCAGCGACGCTGGCGTGTCACGTGCCTTTTTTTTATATGCAGTATGCAAATGCAAATGCAGGTTATATGCAGAGATTATGAGAAAAGTCATTAACAAAAGTAAAAATAGAATAAAGTAAAATAAAACTAAGACTAAAACTGAACAATCATACCATGGTGGGTTGTCTCCCACCTAGCACTTTGCTTTTACGTCCTTAAGTTGGACGTCTTCAGGCTCATTTTGCTTCTGTTGGTGGATCTTCCAAAAGGAAAACCTCTAGTTCTTTGTGATCCTTCATCTTCTCTCCATGGTAAAGCTTCAGGCGATGTCCATTGACATTTAGGAATTTGGAGCTAGAAGGGTGACGCAGGTGAAAAACTCCGTATGGCTCTGCCTTCTCTACTCTATAGGGACCTTCCCATCTTGATCTTAGTTTGCCTGGCATAAGCCTCAGTCTGGAGTTATAAAGAAGAACTAACTCCCCTGGTCTGAATTCTCTCCTTTTTATGTGTTTGTCATGGATAGCCTTAATCTTCTCTTTGTATCGCATGTAATTGTCATATGCTTCTAGGCGAAGATTTTCTAATTCTGTTAGTTGCAATTTTCTTTCAGCACCAGATTCTTCATAATTCATATTGCATTCCTTTACAGCCCAGAAAGCCCTGTGTTCCATATCCACTGGAAGGTGGCAAGCCTTTCTGTATACTAAGCGGAAGGGGCTCATCCCAATGGGTGTCTTGTACGTTGTTCTATATGCCCAGAGTGCATCTTGTAGCCTGGCACTCCAGTCTTTCCTATGAGGTTTTACTATCTTCTCCAGATTGCGTTTGATCTCCCTATTAGACACTTCTGCTTGTCCATTGGTCTGGGGATGATAAACTGTTGCTACTTTATGAACAATCTCATGTTTCTTCAGTAATCCTGTCAGTCTCCTGTTACAAAAGTGAGTGCCTTGATCGCTCACGATTGCTCGTGGTGATCTAAAGTGACAAATAATATGGTTTCTAACAAAGAAAACAACATTGTTAGCATCATCAGTACGGGTAGGAATGGCTTCCACTCAGTTATAAACATAATCTATAGCTAATAGTATATAAAGGTAACCATTAGAGTTTGGAAATGGACCCATGAAGTCAATGCCCCAAACATCAAAAATTTCACAGAAAAGCATAATCTGTTGTGGTATCTCATCCCTCTTGGATATATTACCAAATCTTTGGCATGGAAAACAAGATTTACAAAATTCAGCAGCATCTTTAAAAAGAGTAGGCCACCAGAATCCACAGTCTAAGATTTTTCTAGCATTTCTTTGAGGGCCAAAATATCCTCCACTCTCAGAAGAGTGGCATGCCTCTAAAATGGACTGGAATTCTGATTGGGGTACACACTTTCTAATTACCTGGTCAGCACCACACCTCCATAAATATGGATCATCCCATATAAAATATTTAGACTCATTTTTCAGCTTGTCCCTTTGATGCTTAGTAAAATTGGGAGGGAAAGTATGGCTAACTAGATAATTGGCTACAGGTACATACCAAGGAACTACTTCAGATACTGTTTGCAAACTATCAAATGGGAAAGTATCATTGATAGGGGTGGAGTCATGCTTAATGTGCTCAAGGCGACTCAAGTGGTCTGCCACTAAATTCTGGTTACCACTCCTATCCTTAATTTCTAAATCAAATTCTTGCAGCAACAGTATCCAACGTATCAATCTTGGTTTAGACTCTTTTTTAGCTAATAAATATTTTAGAGCTGCATGGTCTGAGTATACTACTACCTTAGTACCAAGTAAATAGGCTCAGAATTTATCCAGAGCAAAAATAATAACAAGAAGCTCTAATTCAGTAGTAGTATAATTAGACTGAGCAACATCTAATGTTTTAGATGCATAAGCAATTACGAAAGGATCCTTACCTTCGCGCTGAGCCAGCGCCGCTCCTACTGCATGGTTGGAAGCATCACACATAATTTCAAATTGTCGGCTCCAATCTGGTCCTCTCACAATCGGAGCTTGAGTCAGGGCGATCTTTAGCTTATCAAACGCTTTCATACAATCCTCAGTGAACTCAAACTCAATATCCTTCTGCAGCAGTCTAGATAAAGGTAATGCTACCTTACTGAAGTCCTTAATGAATCTCCTGTAAAAACCTGCATGGCCAAGGAACGAACGGACTTCCCTCACGGAGGAGGGGTAAGGTAAACTAGAAATGACATCTACCTTTGCTGGATCTACTGAAATACCAGTATTAGAGACAACATGTCCTAGAACAATCCCTTGTTTTACCATAAAGTGACATTTTTCAAAATTCAATACAAGGTTTGTACTAACACACCTGTCTAATACTCTAGCTAAACTATCCAAGCAAAGGTCAAATGAATCACCATATACGCTAAAATCATCCATAAATACTTCCATACAGTTCTTAATAAGATCTGAGAAGATACTCACCATGCATCTTTGGAAAGTAGCAGGTGCATTACACAAGCCAAAATGCATTCTTTTATAAGCATACGTTTCAAAGGGACTGTAAAAGTGGTCTTCTCCTGATCTTCAGGAGCTATGTGAATTTAAAAGTAGCCTGTATAACCATCTAAAAAGCAATAATGGGATTTACGTGATAGGCGATCGAGCATCTGATCAATAAATGGAAAGGGGTAATGATCTATGCGAGTAGCTTAGTTGAGACGCCTATAGTCAATGCAAACCCTCCATGAATTCTGCACTCTAGTTGTCAGGCGCTCTCCATGCTCATTCTTTATTGTTGTGACTCCAGACTTCTTGGGCATCACTTGTACTGGATTGACCCATTCACTGTCTGAGATAGGGTAAATGATATCTGCTTCAAGTAGCCTGGTCACTTCTTTCTTGACAACTTCTAAGATGGTGGGATTCAATCTTCTTTGAGGCTGACAGACAGGCTTTGATTCCTCTTCTAAATATATTCTGTGCTCACAAACTTGAGGACTGATGCCTACTATATCCGCCAAGCTTCATCCAATTGCTCTATTATATTTTCTCAGCACACTGAGCAGTTGCTCTTCTTGTTAAGAAGTGAGTTCCCTTGCAATGATAACTGGAAAATTCTGATTATCCTCAAGGTAAGCATACTTGAGGTGTGGAGGAAGGGGATTTAATTCCAATTTCTGCTCATGGCTAGGCTCTGGATCATCCAGGGCTAGTGGTAATGGTAAAGTGTTGTCATGATGTTCAGAGGGTATAGTTCTTAACCAGCTAAGATCCGCCTTAAGAAATCAATATAGAGAATGCATTGGATTTTTCCTAATCTGCGCGGATGCGTCCATCCTTGCACGCCGCTTCCAGCCATCCACATCCATGCGTGCGCGTGAAGTGCGCGTGCGCGTCCATGCTGGAATTCCCAAAATCCAAATCTTCATGTTCCTTCTTCTTGTGCATGCTTTCTTTCTCTCTTCTAGGCCATCCTTGCCCTATGAATTCTGAAATCACTCAACAAACACGTCACGATATCGAATAGTAATAGAAGAGAATCAAAATATAGCAATTTTAAGGCAAAAAAAGCATATTTTTCATCATGAAGCAATATTAGGAAGAGAACACAAAACCATGCATTTCTTGTGAATAAGTGTGGAAAATATTGACAAAATCCCTCAAATTCTACACAATATAAACCACAAAATTAGTGTTTATCAAATCTTCCCACACTTAAACCAAGCATGTCCTCATGCTTAAAAATAAAAAGACCAAAGATCATGGTAAGAAAGGGGTTATGAAATGCAAATTTCCTAAGTAAATGCATGCAACTAATGTAAAATCATCTACCTACTTGGTCCAGGGTAAATCTATCCTCCAAGAACACATATGAGCATACGGGGTGAAAATGATATGTAGTTCATAAATCCTACCAAATTGAACATTACTATGAAGTGCATATAACTTGCTAGATGAACGCTTGTGAAAGCTGGGAACAAAGAGTTGAGCATCAAACCCTCACCGGAAGTGTATCCGCTCTATTCACTCGAGTGTATAGGGTTCGTCACTCAATCTTCTCCTAATCATGCTTTCCAAGATTTGCCTTTCATCTAACAATCAACAATTACTTAATGCATGCTTACAAGTATCATGAGGTCTTATTCATGGGTTGTAATGGTGTTAGGGTGAAGGTAAGGATGTATATGGTCAAGTGAGCTTAAAATTTGAGTCCTTGATTAACCTAGGATCCCACTAGACACATAGAACAACCTATACAACTATAATATATTACCTAGCTATCCATGCGTTTCATTTTTTTTGCATACTCATGCATTCTTTTCAATTCACATCCCATATGCATTGTTATTGTTACTTTGTCTTGGGACATTTTTGTCCCCTTTTATTGCTTTTTCTCTCTTTTTTTTTTCATATTTTTGTTTCTTATATATATATATATATATATATATATTTTTTTTTTTTTCTATTTCTTTTTCTTACATTCTCATATATACACATATAAATTTTTTTTGGTCCCCTTTTTCTTGGGGTTTCTTGTACAAAAGTTTCAATGGATATGGTTCAATCATTCAATACATGAGTATGTTCCCAAATCTTAGAATTTTCAATTACAACTACAATACACCTCTTTACATCTATCCAAATTCCCAAATGCACCCTCCCATTTGAATGATACACACCTCCACTTACCTAAGCTAATCAAGGATCCAAATTTAGGGACATTCATTGTTTTTCGCTTAGGGTTGTTGATGTGCTCTTTTTAAGAACAAAGAGGGGTTATCATAGGCTCAAAATTAGTTAGCAATGGTAGATACAAGGGTTAAGGCCGTTTGGGAAAAGTGACTATTGAAATGATGGCCTCAATCATGTAAATGTATTCATACACAAATTAATGGACATATAAAATCAGACAAAGCAAGGATTACAATCATAGGGAGAAAATAATGCACACAAGAATGGGGAATAATGGTTAGAAGATATAACCACACAATAGGCTCAAAGCTTACATGCTTGTGTTCTTAGCTCAATCACTATGTTCCAAAATACATTCTTGAAGCAAGTTTTTCGCAATTTTTTTTTCCAAAATTGGTAGGGTACCCCAAACACAGTTTCTTGGGGAAGAAGTCATTATTTTGACCAAATAACTCTATAGAGACTAACTATCATGCAAGGAGTATTTACAAGCAAGACTAACTACACATGCAATGTACTAACTACTAAACAAAAGATAAGCCCATGGGTATTGAAAGGAAGAGATTGTTACCCATGGAGATCGGTCGAACGACCTCCTCACACTTAGAATTTAGCATGGTCCTCCGTGCTACCAATAATGCGCAAAGGACGGTCAGGACCGGAACCTTCACTATCCCCTCCATCAGAGCTCCCATCACTTGGGTTTGAGGTGGATGTGAATATTTCAGGTTCCTCCATGCTAGGGGTAACACAACGCAGAAGCTTCTTGATGTAAGTGTATCGGCGTTGGTTGCGCCGCTCATATCTATCAATCTTCCGGTGTAGATCTTCTATTCTTTGATGTGTGGATCTTTGTCGTGGTGGTGATGGTGAGGTGGAAGGAATAGTAGATGGGAGGTCTATGTCAAGGCTTGGGTTGTTCATAGGAAGATGTAAGTATTTTCCGCTTGGGACCACATCGCTCTTAGCCAGAATTATAGCCTTCGTATCTATGTCTTCCAAGGAACACCCATAGCAGCAACTAAATCAGATACCAATGTTGAAAATAGCAAATTGTCCCGGGCGTGGACTTGACCCATCGCTTGCTTGACAAGAAGCGGAATGTTCACCGATCTCTCCGTGAGAACACACCAAACAAGCAAGGTGAGATCCGCCGTGAAGGACGACTCGTGGCTGCTAGGTAGCACATAGTGGGATAGGATGTGGGCCCAAGCTCTAGCTTCTACAGTGAAGAAGCGAGCGTCAATGCACTTGGGCCTCATCCGGAGTCGACCATGGATCCAAAATGCCTCTGGTTCAGCAATGACTCGGAGGATCGAGTCCCAGTCAAATCCAAACTTTTTTCGCTGACGTAAGACCTCTTGGTAGCCATCCATATCACTTGGTACTGGTAAGACATTAAGCACTTGGTGAATAGCCTCTTCTGAAACTAAGACTTGCTTCCGGCGCATGTATACCGATTGAAGAGAGGGAAGATGGTAGTTAGTATAGAATTCTACCACCCATGAGAGGTTGACCTCTTGTGGTTTTCTCGGAAGAAACTCCCATCCTCTCCGTTCAATGCAGGGTAAAATACAAGGAGTAACCTTGTCCGGCGGAGCGAGTAGATGCTCGGCATGATAGTTGACGTTAGGATTTTTGCCAGTAAAGAATGTCATAAAAATAGTCGCGTTGTAGTTATAGTCTCTAAACCGACAGAAATCCCTTCGTACAAACGTTTGGTTGTCACAAGTAACAAACCCCTTTAAAATTGATAACCGAGTATTTAAACCTCGGGTCGTCTTCTCAAGGAATTGCAGGGAGGTGTTCTTATTATTGGTTATGGAGATTGTAAATTTGGGGTTTTGAGAAATTTGGAGTTTGGGCAATGGGCACAGGTATATTTAAATGACAAGTAAAATAAATTAACAATAATAAAATCTCTTGGCAAGGTATGGAGAACTGGAGGTCCTATCCTAGTTATCCTTATCAATTGTGATGAGAATTAGATTCTTCCCCCACCTTATTAACCTCTAACTATGAAGGTAAGTTAAGTGGACAAATTAATTCCAATTTTCAATCAACAATGAGTTTGATAACTCAAGAGTTACCAATGTCTCAACCAAAGCCAAAAGAGAAAAATGCAAATTATTTATATAATAAAAAGGAGCAATCATAAGTCTGAAATACCTCAAATAACATTAATTAAGAAAATTATATGTAACATGGAAGAGTTCATAAATTAAATAAAAATAAATAAAAATAAAGAACCTGAGATTGAGAGTCACTCTACAACTAAGAGAAATCCTAAATCCTAATCCTAAGAGAGAGGAGAGAATATCTCTCTCTAAAAACTACATCTACTCCTAAAATTGTGAATATGGAAGCCTCCTATGAATGGATGTAGTCCCTCACTTTATAGCCTCTAATCTATATTTTCTGGGCCGCAAACTGGGTCAAAAACAGTCCAGAATTTGCTGGTTTCGAATTTTGCCACGCTGGATTTCCGTCACTGCGATGCGGCCGCATGGATCACGCGATCGCGTCGCCTAGCATCAAGGGAACTATAACATATTATATATCAAATCAAAGCCCCGGACGTTAGCTTTCCAACGCAACTAAAACCGCGTCGTTTGGACCTCTGTAGCTAAAGTTATAGCCGTTTGAGTGCAGAGTGGTCAGGCTGGACAGCTTAGCATTTTCTCCAACTTCTTGCATTCCTTCCACTTTTGCATGCTTTCTTCCCATCCTCCAAGTCATTCCTGCCTTATAATATTTGAAAATACTTAACACACATATCAAGGCATCTAATGGTAATAAGAGAGGATTAATAATAAGCAAATATAAGATCAAAGAAGCATGTTTTCAATCAAAGCACATAATTAGGAAAGCAAATGTAAAACCATGCAACTAATATGAATAAGTGGGTAAAGAGTTGATGAAATCCACTCAATTGAGCACAAGATAAACCATAAAATAGTGGTTTATCAACCTCCCCACACTTAAACACTAGCATGTCCTCATGCTAAGCTCAAGAGAAGCTATAAAGATGAAGAGGAATGGTATGAAATGCAACCTACGAATGCAACTATATGCTAAATGCTTTTACTTACTTGGTTAAGAGTAAATAAGTTCTCCAAGACAAATACAAACCAATTTCCACTAATTCAAATCAGACAATAAAAAGCAAGTGAACTTGTAAGAAGACAGCTCATGAAAGCAGGGAACATAGAATTTAAGCGTTGAACCCTCACTGGAAGTGTATATCATTCTAATCTCTCAAGTGTATAGGGTTATTCACTCTACTCTTCTCTAGTCATGCTTTCTAAACCTTGTTCTTCATCTAACCAATCAACAAAAATTTAATGTACCAATGCAAAGATTATGAGGTCTTTTCAAGGTTGTAATGGGGTTGAGGTAAAGGTAAGGATATATGTATGGCCAAGTGAGCTATAATATGAATCTTCAATTAACCTAAGCTCTCACCTAATATACATATACTCTATATACTTTTAAATTCATGCCTAGCTACCTATAATTCTCACTTTTGTATAATTCCCATACTCCTGTACCATATTATCTTTAATTTTTATTACATGTGCATTGATTTTTCATTAACTTAATATTGGGATAATTTGGTCCCCTTATTTATTTGCTTATTTATTGAATATATATATATATATATATATATATATATATATATATATATATATATATATATATATATATATATATATATATATATATATATATATATATATATATATATATATATGAGCGGATAATTTATACGCTTTTTGACATTGTTTTTAGTATGTTTTTAGTAGGATCTAGTTACTTTTAGGGATGTTTTCATTAGTTTTTATGTTAAATTCACATTTCTGGACTTTACTATGAGTTTGTGTGTTTTTTTGTGATTTCAGGTATTTTCTGGCTGAAATTGAGGGACTTGAGCAAAAATCAGATTCAGAGGTTGAAGAAGGACTGCTGATGCTGTTGGATTCTGACCTCCCTGCACTCAAAGTGAATTTTCTGGAGCTACAGAACTCGAAATGGCGCGCTTCTAATTGCGTTGGAAAGTAGACTTCCAGGGCTTTCCAGAAATATATAATAGTCCATACTTTGGCCAAGAATAGATGACGTAAACTGGCGTTCAACGCCAGCTTTCTGCCCAAATCTGGCGTCCAGCGCCAGAAAAGGATCCAAAACCAGAGTTGAACGCCAGAAATGGATCAAAACATGGCGTTCAACTCCACAAATGGCCTATGCACGTGTAACACTCAAAGCTCAGCCCAAGCACACACCAAGTGGGCCCCGGAAGTGGATTTATGCATCAATTACTTACTCATGTAAACCTTAGTAGCTAGTTTATTATAAATAGGACCTTTTACTAGTCTTTTTGAGAATCTAGGGACGCTTGGTTCTTAGATCAGAGGGGCTGGCCATTCGGCCATGCCTGGACCATTCACTTATGTATTTTTAACGGTAGAGTTTCTACACTCCATAGATTAAGGTGTGGAGCTCTGCTGTTCCTCAAAGATTAATGCAAAGTACTACTGTTTTCTATTCAATTCATCTTATTTTGCTTCTAAGATATTCATTCGTACTTCAATCTGAATGTGATGAACGTGACAATCATCATCATTCCCTATGAACGCGTGCCTGACAACCACTTCCGTTCTACATTAGAATTGAATGAGTATCTCTTAGATCTCTTAATCAGAATCTTCGTGGCATAAGCTAGAATGATGGCGGCATTCAAGAGAATCCGGAAGGTCTAAACCTTGTCTGTGGTATTCCGAGTAGGATTCAATGAATGAATGACTGTGACGAGCTTCAAACTCGTGATTGCTGGGCGTTAGTGACAGACGCAAAAGGATAGTAAATCCTATTCCAGCATGATCGAGAACCGGCAGATGAATAGCCGTGCCGTGACAGGGTGCGTTGACCATTTTCACTTAGAGGATAAGATGAAGCCATTGACAAGGGTGATGCCTCCAGACGATTAGCCGTGCCGTGACAGGGCATTGGATCATTTTCCCGAGAGATGACCGAAAGTAGCCATTGACAGTGGTGATGTATCACATAAAGCCAGCCATGGAAAGGAGTAAGACTGATTGGATGAAGATAGCAGGAAAGCAGAGGTTCAGAGGAACGAAAGCATCTCCATTCGCTTATCTGAAATTCCTACCAATGAATTACATAAGTATTTCTATCCCTATTTTATTATATTAAATTTGAAAACACCATTATCAATTTATATCTGCCTAACTGAGATTTGCAAGGTGACCATAGCTTGCTTCATACCAACAATCTCCGTGGGATTCGACCCTTACTCACGTAAGGTATTACTTGGACGACCCAGTGCACTTGCTGGTCAGTTACACGGAGTTGTGAACCGTGGTTTTGGCATCATGTTTTTTGCGCCATTTCCAGGGAAAGAAAGAGCAATGAATTTTACATAATTAAAGTGTAATCACGATTCCGCGTACCAAGTTTTTGGCGCCGTTGCCGCGGATTGTTCGAGTTTGGACAACTGACGGTTCATCTTGTTGCTCAGATTAGGTAATTTTTTTTTTATTTTATTTTCAAAAATTTTTCAAAAATATTTCTAAAATTTTCTCATCTGTTTTCGAAAAAAATATAAAAATGTTTTCAAAAATTTTATTCAAAATTTTTAAGAATGAATTCTAGTGTTTCATGAAGCATGTGAAGCCTGGCTGGCTGTAAAGCCATGTCTAAATTTATTTGGACTGAGGCTTGCAATTTGTTATCAAGAGCAATATACTCTGATGTTAAATGCTGAAGCTTGGGGCTGGCCATTGGCCATGTCTAGTGTTTTGGACTGGAGCTTTCATTGAAAGCTTGGCTGGCTAGTGAGCCATGTCTAATTCCTGGACTGGAGCTTTAGACTAAGAATGCAAGATTCCTGGAATTCATATTAAAAATTTTGGAATCCTTATTTTTATTTTTCACAAAAATTTTCGAAAAAATAAAAAAAATTAGAAAATCATAAAAATAAAAAATATTTTTCTATTTCTTGTTTGAGTCTTGAGTCATGTTATAAGTTTGGTGTCAATTGCATGTGCATCCTGCATTTTTCGAAAATTCTCATGCATTCATAGTGTTCTTCGTGATCTTCAAGTTGTTCTTGGTAAGTCTTCTTGTTTGATCTTGATGATTTTTTGTTTTGTGTTGTATGCTATTTTTCATATGCATTCTTGAATTCTTAGTGTCTAAGCATTAAAGAATTCTAAGTTTGGTGTCTTGCATGTTTTCTTTGCATTAAAAATTTTTCAAAATTGTGTCTATGATGTTCATCTTGACATTCATAGTGTTCTTGGTGTTCATCTTGACATTCATAGCATTCTTGCATGCATCACATGTTTTGATCTAAAAATTTCATGCATGGCATCTTTTTAGTGTTTTTCTCTTGCATCATAAAAATTCAAAAATCAAAAAAATATCTTTCCCTTTTTCTCTCATCAAATTCGAAAATTTGAGTTGACTTTTTCAAAAATTTTTAAAATCAAGTTGTTTCTTATGAGTCAAATCAAATTTTCAATTTGAAAATCTTATCTTTTTCAAAATCTTTTTCAAAAATCAAATCTTTTTCAAAATTCTTGGTTATTTTCGAAAATTTCAAAAATATTTTTCAAAAATATTTTTCTTATTTTTATATCAAATTTTCGAAAATAACATAATCAATTAATGTTTTGATTCAAAAATTTGAAGTTTGTTACTTGCTTGTTAAGAAAGATTCAAACTTTAAGTTCTAGAATCATATCTTGTGATTTCTTATGAATCAAGTCATTAATTGAGATTTTAAAAAAATCAAATCTTTTTTTTTAAAAACTAATTTCTATCATATCTTGTCAAAAATATTTTCTCATTTTATATTTTTCAAAAATCTAATTTCAAAATATCTTTTCTAACCTCCTAACTTCTTATCTTCTCAAAATTTGTTTCAACTAACTAACTAACTTTTTGTTTGTTTCTTAACTTTTTCAAAACTACCTAACTAACTCTCTCTCTCTAATTTTCGAAAATATCTTCCCTCTTTTTCAAAAATTTCTTTTTAATTAACTAATTATTCTTATTTTTATTTTTGATCTTAAAAATTTTCGAAAAAAAAATACTAACATTTTTCAAAAACCATTTTCGAAAATCACTAACTCTTTTTCAAAAATATTTTTCGAAAATTCTCCCTCTCCCATCTTATTCTATTTATTTATTCATTTACTAACATCTCATCTCACATCTCAACCCTCCTCACAGTTGTGTTTCTTCCATTACATTACATTCTTTATCTCCCCCTCTTTTCTTCCAAAGGGATCCCTATACTGTGGTATAAAGGGTCTCTATTATTATTATTTTTTTCTGTGCCCTCTTCTTTGTCATATGAGTAGGAACAAGGACAAGAATATTCTTCTTGAAGCAGATCCGGAACCTGAAAGGACTCTGAAGAGAAAATTAAGAGAAGCTAAATTACAACAATCCAGAAATAACCTTTCAGAAATTTTCGAACAGGAAAAGGAGATGGCAGCCGAAAATAATAATAATGTAAGGAAGATGCTTGGTGACTTTACTGCACCTAATTCCAATTTACATGGAAGAAGCATCTCCATTCCTGCCATTGGAGCAAACAACTTTGAGCTGAAACCTCAATTAGTTTCTCTGATGCAGCAGAACTGCAAGTTTCATGGACTTCCATCTGAAGATCCTTTTCAATTCTTAACTGAATTCTTGCAGATATGTGATATTGTTAAGACTAATGGAGTAGATCCTGAATCTACAGGCTCATGCTTTTCCCTTTTGCTGTAAGAGACAGAGCTAGATTATGGTTGGATTCTCAACCCAAAGATAGCCTGAACTCTTGGGATAAGCTGGTCACAGCTTTCTTAGCCAAGTACTTTCCTCCTCAAAAGCTGAGCAAGCTTAGAGCTGATGTTCAAACCTTCAGACAGAAAGAAGGTGAATCCCTCTATGAAGCTTGGGAAAGATACAAACAGTTGACCAAAAAGTGTCCTTCTGACATGCTTTCAGAATGGACCATCCTGGATATATTCTATGATGGTTTATCTGAGCTATCAAAAATGTCACTGGACACTTCTGCAGGTGGATCCATTCACCTAAAGAAAACGCCTGCAGAAGCTCAAGAACTTATTGACATGGTTGCTAATAACCAGTTCATGTACACTTCTGAAAGGAATCCTGTGAGTAATGGGACGCCTATGAAGAAGGGAGTTCTTGAAGTTGATACTCTGAATGCCATATTGGCTCAGAATAAAATATTGACTCAGCAAGTCAATATGATCTCTCAGAGTCTACATGGAATGCAAGCTGCATCCAACAGTACTCAAGAGGCTTCTTATGAAGAAGAAGCTTATGATCCTGAGAACCCTGCAATAGCAGAGGTGAATTACTTAGGTGAACCTTATGGAAACACCTATAACTCATCATGGAGAAATCATCCAAATTTCTCATGGAAGGATCAAAAGCCTCAACAAGGCTTTAATAATGGTGGAAGAAACAGGTTTAACAATAATAAACCTTTTCCATCATCCACTCAGCAACAGACAGAGAACTCTGAACAAAATGCTTCTAATTTAGCAAATCTAGTCTCTGATCTATCCAAGGCCACTGGGAGCTTCATGAATGAAACAAGGTCTTCCATTAGAAATTTGGAAGCACAAGTGGGCCAGCTGAGTAAAAGGATCACTGAAATCCCTCCCAGTACTCTCCCAAGCAATACAGAAGAGAACCCAAAAGGAGAGTGCAAGGCCATTGACATAAGCACCATGGCCGAACCTACAAGGGGAGTGGAGAACGCAAATCCCAAGGAGGAAGACCTCCTGGGACGTCCAGTGATCAATAAGGAGCTTCCCTCTGAGGAACCAAAGGACTCTGAGGCTCATCTAGAGACCATAGAGATTCCATTGAACCTCCTTATGCCCTTCATGAGCTCTGATGAGTATTCCTCTTCTGAAGAGAATGAGGATGTTACTGAAGAGCAAACTGCCAAGTTTCTTGGTGCAATCATGAAGCTGAATGCCAAATTATTTGGCATTGATACTTGGGAAGTTGAACCTCCCTTGTTCATCAATGAACTAAGTGATCTGGATCAACTGACATTGCCTCAGAAGAGACACGATCCTGGAAAGTTCATAATACCCTGTACCATAGGCACCATGATCTTTAAGGCTCTATGTGACCTTGGTTCAGGAATAAACCTCATGCCCCTCTCTGTAATAGAGAAACTAGGAATCTATGGGGTGCAAGCTGCTAAAATCTCATTAGAGATGGCAGACAGTTCAAGAAAACAGGCTTATGGACAAGTAGAGGACGTGTTAGTAAAGGTTAAAGGCCTTTACATCCCTGCTGATTTCATAGTCCTTGATACTGGAAAGGAAGAGGATGAATTCATCATCCTAGGAAGATCTTTCCTGGCCACAGCAAGAGCTGTGATTGATGTTGACAGAGGTGAAATAGTTCTTCAATGGAATGAGGACTCCCTTGTGTTTAAAACTCAAGGATCTCCCTCTGCGACCATGGAGAGGAAGCATGAAAAGCTTCTCTCAAAGCAGAGCCAACCCAAGCCCCCACAGTCAAACTCTAAGTTTGGTGTTGGGAGGCCACAACCAAACTCTAAGTTTGGTGTTGAACTCCCATATCCAAACTCTAAGTTTGGTGTTGGAGAGTTTCAACAATGCTCTGAACATCTGTGAGGCTCCATGAGAGCCCACTGTCAAGCTATTGACATTAAAGAAGCGCTTGTTGGGAGGCAACCCAATTTTTATTTATCTAACTATATTTTTCTTAATTATATGTCTTTATAGGTTCATGATCATGTGGAGTCACAAAATAAATATAAAAATTGAAAACTGAATCAAAAACAGTAGAAGAAAAATCACATCCTGGAGGAGCATCTGTCTGGCGTTCAGCGCCAGAACAGAGCATGGTTCTGGCGCTGAACGCCCAAAATGGGCAGCTTCTGGGCGCTGAACGCCAGAACAGGCATGGTTCTGGCGTTCAACGCCAGAAATGGCACACAAATGGGCGTTGAACGCCCAAAATGGCCACCAACCTGGCGCTGAACGCCCAGAGTTGTGTGCAAAGGCATTTTTACATGCCTAATGGGTGCAGGGATGTAAATCCTTGAACACCTCAGGATCTGTGGACCCCACAGGATCTACTCAGGATCTGTGGACCCTACAGGATCCCCACCTACCTCCACTCACTTCTTCTCACCACTCTCTTTCACACAACCCCATAAACACTCTTCCCCAAAAACCCTTCACCAATCACCTCAATCTCTCTTCCCCATCACCTCTTCACCACTCACATCCATCCACTCTTCCCCATAAACCTACCTCATAAACTCCACTTACCTTCAAAATTCAAAACCAATTTCCCACCCAAACCCACCCATATGGCCGAAACCTTTTCCCCCTCCCTTCCCTATATAAAGCCCTCCATTCTTCATCAAATTCACACAACACACCCCTATACACCCTTCTTGGCCGAAACACTTCCCACCCCCTCTCCTCCATTTCTTCTTCTTCTTCATCTATTCATTCTTCTATTGCTCGAGGGCGAGCAAAATTCTAAGTTTGGTGTGGTAAAAGCATAAGCTTTTTGTTTTTCCATAACCATTGATGGCACCTAAGACCGGAGAATCCTCTAGAAAGGGGAAAGGGAAGACAAAAGCTTCCACATCCGAGTCATGGGAGATGGAAAGGTTCATCTTCAAAGCCCATCAAGACCACTTCTATGATGTTGTGGCCAAGAAGAAGGTGATCCCTGAGGTCCCTTTCAAACTCAAAAGAAATGAGTATCTGGAGATCCGACATGAAATTCAAAGAAGAGGTTGGGAAGTTCTAACAAATCCCATCCAACAAGTCGGCATCATAATGGTTCAAGAGTTCTATGCTAATGCATGGATCACCAAGAACCATGATCAAAGTAAGAACCCGGATCCAAAGAACTATGTTACAATGATTCGGGGGAAATACTTAGATTTTAGTCCGGAGAATGTGAGGTTGGCGTTCAACTTGCCAAACATGGAAGAGAACGCATGCCCCTACACAAGGAGAGTCAACTTTGATCAAAGGTTGGACCAAGTCCTTATGGACATATGTGTAGAAGGAGCTCAATGGAAGATTAACTCCAAAGGCAAGCCGGTTCAACTAAGAAGATTGGACCTCAAGCCTACAGCTAGAGGATGGTTGGAGTTCATTCAATGCTCAATCATTCCCACTAGCAACCGGTCTGAAGTTACTATAGACCGGGCCATCATGATCCATAGCATCATGATTGGAGAAGAGGTGGAAGTTCATGAGATTATACCTCAAGAACTCTACAAGGTGGCTGACAAGTCCTCCACTATGGCAATGTTAGCCTTTCCTCACCTCATTTGCCACCTATGCAATTTGGCTGGGATTGACATAGAGGGAGATATCCTCATCAAAGAGGACAAGCCCATCACTAAGAAAAAGATAGAGCAAGCAAGAGAGCCCACTCATGGAGCTCAAGAGGCGCAAGAAGCTCATTTCCATGAGATCCCGGAGATGCCTCAAATGCACTTTCCTCCACAAAATTATTGGGAGCAAATCAACACCTCCCTAGGAGAATTGAGTTCCAATATGGGACAACTAAGGGTGGAACATCAAGAGCACTCCATCATGCTCCATGAAATAAGAGAAAATCAAAAAGCAATGAGGGAGGAGCAACAAAGACAAGGAAGAGACATAGAAGAGCTCAAGGACATCATTGGTTCCTCAAGAAGGAAACGCCACCATCACTAAGGTGGATTCATTCCTTGTTCTTGCTTTCTCTGTTTTTCGTTTTCTATGTTATGTGCTTATCTATGTTTGTGTCTTCATTACATGATCATTAGTAGTAGTAACTATGTCTTAAAGTTATGAATGTCCTATGAATCCATCACCTCTCTTAAATGAAAAATGTTTTAAATCAAAAGAACAAGAAGTACATGAGTTTCAAATTTATCCTTGAACTTAGTTTAATTATATTGATGTGGTGACAATGCTTCTTGTTTTCTGAATGAATGCTTGAACAGTGCATATGTCTTTTGAAGTTGTTGTTTAAGAATGTTAAATATGTTGGCTCTTGAAAGAATGATGACTAGGAGACATGTTATTTGATAATCTGAAAAATCATAAAAATGATTCTTGAAGGAAGAAAAAGCAGCAAAGAACAAAGCTTGCAGAAAAAAAAATAGAAAGAAAAAGAAAAAGCAAGCAGAAAAAGCCAATAACCCTTAAAACCAAAAGGCAAGGGAAATAAAAAGGATCCCAAGGATTTGAGCATCAGTGGATAGGAGGGCCTAAAGGAATAAAATCCTGGTCTAAGCGGCTAAACCAAGCTGTCCCTAACCATGTGCTTGTGGCGTGTAGGTGTCAAGTGAAAACTTGAGACTGAGCGGTTAAAGTCAAGGTCCAAAGCAAAAACAAAGAGTGTGCTTAAGAACCCTGGACACCTCTAATTGGGGACTTTAGCAAAGCTGAGTCACAATCTGAAAAGGTTCACCCAATTATGTGTCTGTGGCATTTATGTATCCGGTGGTAATACTGGAAAACAAAGTGCTTAGGGCCACGGCCAAGACTCATAAAGAAGCTGTGTTCAAGAATCATCATACTGAACTAGGAGAGTCAATAACACTATTCGAAATCTGAAGTTCCTATAGATGCCAATCATTCTGAACCTCAATGGATAAAGTGAGATGCCAAAACTATTCAAGAGGAAAAAAAGCTATAAGTCCCGCTCATATGATTGAAGCTCTGTTTCATTGATAGTTTGGAATTTGTAGTATATTCTCTTCTTTTTATCCTATTTGATTTTCAGTTGCTTGGGGACAAGCAACAATTTAAGTTTGGTGTTGTGATGAGCGGATAATTTATACGCTTTTTGACATTGTTTTTAGTATGTTTTTAGTAGGATCTAGTTACTTTTAGGGATGTTTTCATTAGTTTTTATGTTAAATTCACATTTCTGGACTTTACTATGAGTTTGTGTGTTTTTCTGTGATTTCAGGTATTTTCTGGCTGAAATTGAGGGACTTGAGCAAAAATCAGATTCAGAGGTTGAAGAAGGACTGCTGATGTTGTTGGATTCTGACCTCCCTACACTCAAAGTGGATTTTCTGGAGCTATAGAACTCGAAATGGCGCGCTTCCAATTGCGTTGGAAAGTAGACTTCCAGGGCTTTTCAGCAATATATAATAGTCCATACTTTGGCCAAGAATAGATGATGTAAACTGGCGTTCAATGCCAGCTTTCTGCCCAAATCTGGCGTCCAGCGCCAGAAAAGGATCCAAAACCAGAGTTGAACGCCAGAAATGGATCAAAACATGGCGTTCAACTCCACAAATGGCCTCTGCACGTGTAACACTCAAAGCTCAGCCCAAGAACACACCAAGTGGGCTCCGGAAGTGGATTTATGCATCAATTACTTACTCATGTAAACCCTAGTAGCTAGTTTATTATAAATAGGACCTTTTACTAGTCTTTTTGAGAATCTAGGGACGCCTGGTTCTTAGATCAGAGGGGCTGGCCATTCGGCCATGCCTGGACCATTCACTTATGTATTTTTAACGGTAGAGTTTCTACACTCCATAGATTAAGGTGTGGAGCTCTGCTGTTCCTCAAAGATTAATGCAAAGTACTACTGTTTTCTATTCAATTCATCTTATTTCGCTTCTAAGATATTCATTCGTACTTCAATCTGAATGTGATGAACATGACAATCATCATCATTCCCTATGAACGCGTGCCTGACAACCACTTCCATTCTACATTAGAATTGAATGAGTATCTCTTAGATCTCTTAATCAGAATCTTCGTGGCGTAAGCTAGAATGATGGCGGCATTCAAGAGAATCCGGAAGGTCTAAACCTTGTCTGTGGTATTCCGAGTAGGTGATGAGTTATTTTGGTGAAAAATAAATTTCTCCCAAAACACACAAATCTAACCGGCAAGTGCACCGGGTCGCATCAAGTAATAAAAACTCACGGGAGTGAGGTCGATCCCACAGGGATTGATGGATCAAGCAATTTTAGTGGGTGATTAGTTTAGTCAAGCTGACATTTAGTGAATTATGTGAAATGTAGCCAACAGAAAGTAAATTGCAACGAATCTTAAAGATGCAGAAAGTAAAATTGCAAGTAAGTTAAAGAACAAGAAAGTAAAATAGCTGAAACTTAAATTGCAAGAAAAGTAAATTGCATGAAAAGTAAAGGGGCTGGGGTGTTGGAAATTAAAAAGAGCAATAGATCACGCAACTGGAAATTTAAATTGCAGGAAGAATAAAGGAAATTGGATGCTGGGAATCAAAACAGAATTGAAATTTTGAAGTGCAGTGAATTAAAAGCAGCAAGAAAAACAAAGAGAAATCTTAGAGGGAGAATGAAACAGAACACCTTCAATTCTCCACCCAAGATTCAAAACAAAGAAAATTAAAGAGAGAGCTCTCAAATTCTAGTGCTCCCTAGTGGAGCCAGCTTCCTCACAAATATGAAAATGATGCCTTATATAGGCTTTACAAAATGGAAATAAAAATGAAATTAAAAACAAATTACAATTAAATGAAATTCCTATTTTATCTATTTCTTGTGCCTTTGAGTGATGATCATTTGGGCCCTTGCTCTTGATGGAATTGGGTTGATAAAGGCCTTGGTTGATTGCTCTTGGAGTTTGAAGAGGAACCGAATTGAACCGGGTTGAGTTTGCAAAAGTTGGACCAAAAGTTGGAGCTAAAGTTAGGGGTCTAACTTTGGCTCTAACTTTTCATAGCAGCCCACAAAACTTGCTGGTATGAACGTTGGTGCCAACGTTAGGGGTCTAACTTTGACCCTAACGTTGGCCTCCCTTATGCACATTTATGGCGCCAACTTTGTCCTCTTGTCATGTTGCCAATTTTTTGCCCAATATAGACTATCATATATGGTTGGAAAGCTCTGAATGTCAGCTTTCTAACCCACTTAGAATCATTTCAATTGGACATCTACAACTCAAGTTATGATCATTTGAAGAGGGCATGGTCGCTGGCTTTGGTGTGCAGCGTTTGAGGTAACATTTGCCTCAAACGTTGGAGAAAACGCCAGTTCTGGAGGCTCAAACGTATTGTCCACCCCATACTATTATACATTGTTGGAAAGCCCTGGATGTCTACTTTCCAATGCCGTTAAGAGCACATCATTTGGAGCTCTACAGCTCGAGTTATACTCCGTTGAAGGTGCAGAGGTCAGGTGGCCTCACTGCAGGTTGCCACCATGTTCATTTATGCACATTGCGGGGCAGTTTTCTCCCTCAATTTTAGTGTCCAACATGCAGTGCCATATATGCTTGGAAAGCTCTTGATTCCTACTTTTCAATGCTTCTTGAATCACCTCATTTGGAGCTCTGTAGCTCAAGTTATTCTTGTTGGAAGTATACCCCTTGTATGCCTTGTGGCGCCAACGTTAGCCCAAAAGTTAGGGGTCTAACGTTGGCGCAAACTTTTGCTCCTCTTTGTATTTCCCATGTGCCAACGTTAGCCTCCAAGTTAGGGATCTAACGTTGGCGCAAACGTTGGGTGGCCAGGGAGGAGTTTCTCATGCCAACGTTAGCCTCCAAGTTAGGGGGCTAACGTTGGCGCAAACGTGGGGTGCCCAGGGATTAATCCTCATGCCTAACGTTAGCCCTCACGTTAGGGGTCTAACTTTGAGGCTAACTTTAGGTCCAACTTTTTGCTTCATGGTTCATTTTCATTTATTCCATTGTCTTCTCTTTACTCCTAGCTATTCCTTCTTGCTTCAACCTTTCTCCAAGCTTTCTTCACCTATCATTAATCAACCAAACACATCAAAGCTATGCTCAAAATCATGAGATATTCATTCTTTCATAATATGTGTCAATTTTAGCATAAAACCTCATGAAATAGCATGAATTCATACATGGTTGATTAAATCAAAGGAAGCATGAAAATCTACCCACTTGGCTTGCTTATGGCTCAAGAAAGTGCATAAAACCTATTGAAAACAAAGGAAAAAGGCATAGAAAAACATGACATGATGACATGTCATCACAACACCAAACTTAAACCTTGCTTGTCCCCAAGCAAGAAAAGAATCATGCAATAAAGATTGACAATCCAAGGTAAGAAGAATAGCAACTCAATGTTCATGGTAAGCTAGTTTTCTAAGCATGCTATAATCACAAAAGAAATGTAAATGATTGATGCTTCTATCTAGCTCAATTTATGAACTCTTTCTTTTATATTTCTTCCTTGAAACAAACTTTTGATTTTCTTATTTAGCTTCTCCTTTTGGGTGCTTTGCCCCATGAGTTGATAACAAAGCTATGACTTCTAAATGCTTTGTTTTCAAGTATTACCACTTGATACATAAGCACCACAAGCATTTGATTAGAGAACTTCATTAAGCTCATTTTTCTTTTCTTTTCTTGACTCTCTAATCATTGATGCTCAGAGCCTTGAAGTTTGAGGGAGTGCTTTTGCACTTTGAGCCTAACCTTGACTTCTAAGTGTTTTGTTTTCAAGCATTTGGCTTGATACATAAACACCACAAGTACTTAGCAAATAGATTGCCATTGGTACTCAGAGCCTTCAGCTTTCTCATTTTTTTTCCTTTTTCTTTTCTTGCTTTATTTTGCATTTGCTTTCAAGGTTTTAATGATTTTCAAAAGATTTCACAAAATGTCCTAGATGAAAACTTCAATTAAATAAAATCCAATGCAATTAAGCAACAATCAAACATACTAGCTTTCCAATACTTTTATGCACATGCTAAAATCTTCTTTAATGCCTTGTTTGTTTATGATCATGATACTTTGTTGCTTTTGAATTCACAAAACTCAAGTTGGTAATCATAATGACATAGCACCATGTTGCAATTTAGAAATCAAACTATGCCTTTTCATACACACATGCATACAGAGAAGATAAAGACAATCATGGAGTTTATAGTGCTTGAAACAAATGAGAGGAAAAGGAACTTTACAACCTTGTAGTTCATCTTCTCTATTGTTGTTATTTTCCTCCCATTATCCTCCTTCCCATACCAAAGTCAGAATGCTTGCTCATCCTCAAGCAACTATTAAAACCGTGGCTATGGGGCTAAGATGGATCATGAATGTCTTACACAAAAAATGTTAGTAGTACATGTGTTTCAAGCAAGCAAAATTAAAGATAATAATCAAGGAACAAGAGATAGAGACATTATGATTGCAAGCTTAAGAAGGTGAGCATAATACTTTGCATAAAGAATAAGTGGCACACCAAACTTAGTGTGACACTTTCACTTGGAATCAATGCAAGTATCCAGTAAAGATTTGAAGCAAATTGTGTTGCATAGCAACACCAAACTTAGAATGCAATCCTATGTCCATTTATTTGAATTAAAACCAAGCAAATGAAACTGTTCTTTATTAAATACAATCACTAAGCCAAGAATCTGTCATTAATAAAGCTCTCTTGGTGATGTATTAATAAACACAGCAAATAAGCAGACTAAAATGAAAGCATTAAAAACAAAGAATTAACTAAAGTAAACAGAATAACTAAATATCAAACCAAAAGAAAATTAACACTGCAAAGACATTATGGTTATGCAGACAAGTGGTGTTGCTGAATGATTTGCATAGAAAAATAGGTGGCACACCAAACTTAGAATCTTGGTGTGTCGCTTTCATTTTTTTGATTTGATGCAATCATCCAAAAAGATTGAAAACAATTCGTTGCAAGGCAACACCAAACTTAGAATGTAACCATATGCCAATTTATTGAATTTGAAACAAAACAAAGAACAAAAGCAAAGCAGAGAGGAGAATTTGTACCTACTGTTGACATGTTGTTTACTTTCTTCCTCTTCTTCCAGTTTGTTAAGAGGAATGACTCCAAGAGGGGAGAAGATTCAGCTATTGCCCCCTGTCTTGGTTTCCTCTCAGCAAGCTTTTTGTTGTACATGGCTTGATTGAGCTTGCCTGCTATTGGTCCAGGGGTTAGATTGCTTGTGGTTGACCTCCTCTTGAATGTTGTCCTTGGTAGTTTGGTCACAATCCTCTTTTCGGTGCTTTTGTCAATTGCCTTCACTTCTTTGAATCCAAGTCTTGGTGGTTGTGTGATTTTTGGAGTTTTGTATTCATCCAGAGCCTTTTGTATTGGTGGTTCCATGAACTCCTCCTTTATGTACTTCTCTGCCTCACTTGAGTTTGGAATGACTTCTTCACTTTCTTGCTCCTCCACTTCCTCTTTTACACCCAACATTTGTTTCAATCGCTCTATCATGGGGGAGGTTTGTCGATCTTCCCAACATTTCTTCAGCTCCTCGTCATACCTTTCAATCATGGATTCAAATGTTGAGGCATTTTGGTCCAGGGAGGTTTGTGAGAGTTGTGAGTCTTCATGTTCTCTTGTCATCTCAAGTGCAGTTTCAGGTTCAACCACCTCATTCTTCATTGAAAGTTCACTTGATGCAGTAGCCTCCTCATCTTGCTCTTCCACTTTATCCTTCACATCCATCAATTGGTCTTCATTTTCCTTGCTTAGTAGTTCTAAGCGTTTATCTGTGTCCTCCAATTGCTTATCTGTCTCCTGAGAAAGGATTTCTAGTTCCCTCCAGGATTGTTGATATTCCTCCGCCATTCTGTTGAACCTAGACTCAAATTCTGAAAACCATGAGTGGCTCATGGAAGTTTGTGTGGGTGGTGAGTTTTGAAAGGGGCTTTCGGTTGAAGTATGGTCAAGTGATGATATCTCTAGATGAATATCATATGAAGCACTAGAATTCCCTTCCCAGCCACCATTAGAATCATGACTTGCATTATTTTGTGGTGGAGAGAAATATCCCATATGATTTTCTTTCTCATCTTGTGGTTCTGAAGCATAGCTCCATGAATTGGAGTGCCCAGAATTTGAAGTTTCTTGGTGATATCCCCAGCCATCATTAGAGATTGGTGATGGTGGGTGATATCCCATAGAATTTGTTTGATCATAAGATGAGTTGAACTCCATTTGAGTTTTGTAAAACACACAACCAAGGAAAATTGAAATTACTCATATCAGAGATGAGAATTTCTTAGTGAGGCAAAAACTCAAACACCTTGGTTTCACTTTGAAACAGGAAACAAAAATAAAGAAAATGCTTAATCTAGACTTCTCACCCACTTAATCATTGTTGATCTAATCAATCCCCGGCAACGGCGCCAAAAACTTGATGAGTTATTTTGGTGAAAAATAAATTTCTCCCAAAACACACAAATCTAACCGGCAAGTGCACCGGGTCGCATCAAGTAATAAAAACTCACGGGAGTGAGGTCGATCCCACAGGGATTGATGGATCAAGCAATTTTAGTGGGTGATTAGTTTAGTCAAGCTGACATTTAGTGAATTATGTGAAATGTAGCCAACAGAAAGTAAATTGCAATGAATCTTAAAGATGCAGAAAGTAAAATTGCAAGTAAGTTAAAGAACAAGAAAGTAAAATAGCTGAAACTTAAATTGCAAGAAAAGTAAATTGCATGAAAAGTAAAGGGGCTGGGGTGTTGGAAATTAAAAAGAGCAATAGATCACGCAACTGGAAATTTAAATTGCAGGAAGAATAAAGGAAATTGGATGCTGGGAATCAAAACAGAATTGAAATTTTGAAGTGCAGTGAATTAAAAGCAGCAAGAAAAACAAAGAGAAATCTTAGAGGGAGAATGAAACAGAACACCTTCAATTCTCCACCCAAGATTCAAAACAAAGAAAATTAAAGAGAGAGCTCTCAAATTCTAGTGCTCCCTAGTGGAGCCAGCTTCCTCACAAATATGAAAATGATGCCTTATATAGGCTTTACAAAATGGAAATAAAAATGAAATTAAAAACAAATTACAATTAAATGAAATTCCTATTTTATCTATTTCTTGTGCCTTTGAGTGATGATCATTTGGGCCCTTGCTCTTGATGGAATTGGGTTGATAAAGGCCTTGGTTGATTGCTCTTGGAGTTTGAAGAGGAACCGAATTGAACCGGGTTGAGTTTGCAAAAGTTGGACCAAAAGTTGGAGCTAAAGTTAGGGGTCTAACTTTGGCTCTAACTTTTCATAGCAGCCCACAAAACTTGCTGGTATGAACGTTGGTGCCAACGTTAGGGGTCTAACTTTGACCCTAACGTTGGCCTCCCTTATGCACATTTATGGCACCAACTTTTTCCTCTTGTCATGTTGCCAATTTTTTGCCCAATATAGACTATCATATATGGTTGGAAAGCTCTGAATGTCAGCTTTCTAACCCACTTGGAATCATTTCAATTGGACATCTACAACTCAAGTTATGATCATTTGAAGAGGGCATGGTCGCTGGCTTTGGTGTGCAGCGTTTGAGGTAACGTTTGCCTCAAACGTTGGAGAAAACGCCAGTTCTGGAGGCTCAAACGTATTGTCCACCCCATACTATTATACATTGTTGGAAAGCCCTGGATGTCTACTTTCCAATGCCGTTAAGAGCACATCATTTGGAGCTCTACAGCTCGAGTTATACTCCGTTGAAGGTGCAGAGATCAGGTGGCCTCACTGCAGGTTGCCACCATGTTCATTTATGCACATTGCGGGGCAGTTTTCTCCCTCAATTTTAGTGTCCACCATGCAGTGCCATATATGCTTGGAAAGCTCTTGATTCCTACTTTCCAATGCTTCTTGAATCACCTCATTTGGAGCTCTGTAGCTCAAGTTATTCTTGTTGGAAGTATACCCCTTGTATGCCTTGTGGCGCCAACGTTAGCCCAAAAGTTAGGGGTCTAACGTTGGCGCAAACTTTTGCTCCTCTTTGTATTTCCCATGTGCCAACCTTAGCCTCCAAGTTAGGGGTCTAACGTTGGCGCAAACGTTGGGTGGCCAGGGAGTAGTTTCTCATGCCAACGTTAGCCTCCAAGTTAGGGGGCTAACGTTGGCGCAAACGTGGGGTGCCCAGGGATTAATCCTCATGCCTAACATTAGCCCTCACGTTAGGGGTCTAACTTTGAGGCTAACTTTAGGTCCAACTTTTTGCTTCATGGTTCATTTTCATTTATTCCATTGTCTTCTCTTTACTCCTAGCTATTCCTTCTTGCTTCAACCTTTCTCCAAGCTTTCTTCACCTATCATTAATCAACCAAACACATCAAAGCTATGCTCAAAATCATGAGATATTCATTCTTTCATAATATATGTCAATTTTAGCATAAAACCTCATGAAATAGCATGAATTCATACATGGTTGATTAAATCAAAGGAAGCATGAAAATGTACCCACTTGGCTTGCTTATGGCTCAAGAAAGTGCATAAAACCTATTGAAAACAAAGGAAAAAGGCATAGAAAAACATGACATGATGACATGTCATCAGTAGGATTCAATGAATGAATGACTGTGACGAGCTTCAAACTCACGATTGCCGGGCGTTAGTGACAGACGCAAAAGGATAGTAAATCCTATTCCAGCATGATCGAGAACCGACAGATGAATAGCCGTGCCGTGACAGGGTGCGTTGACCATTTTCACTGAGAGGATAAGATGAAGCCATTGACAAGGGTGATGCCTCCAGACGATTAGCCGTGCCGTGACAGGGCATTGGATCATTTTCCCGAGAGATGACCGAAAGTAGCCATTGACAGTGGTGATGTATCACATAAAGCCAGCCATAGAAAGGAGTAAGACTGATTGGATGAAGATAGCAGGAAAGCAGAGGTTCAGAGGAACGAAAGCATCTCCATTCGCTTATCTGAAATTCCTACCAATGAATTACATAAGTATTTCTATCCCTATTTTATTATATTAAATTCGAAAACACCATTATCAATTTATATCTGCCTAACTGAGATTTGCAAGGTGACCATAGCTTGCTTCATACCAACAATCTCCGTGGGATTCGACCCTTACTCACGTAAGGTATTACTTGGACGACCCAGTGCACTTGCTGGTCAGTTACACGGAGTTGTGAACCGTGGTTTTGGCATCATGTTTTTGGCGCCATTTCCAGGGAAAGAAAGAGCAATGAATTTTACATAATTAAAGTGTAATCACGATTCCGCGTACCAATATATATATATATTTTTTTTTCTTTTTCTTTTTCTTTTCTTTCTTACTCTCTTTTTTTTTGAATCATAAAAGCAAACATAACTTATCAATGCACATGGATTTTCTATTATTTTTCTATTTTGATTTTTCATGAGTAGGTTCCCAAATTCCCAATATTCAAATAAATTAGAAACATGATACATTCCCTTATTAACCCATGTTCCCACAGTTTCCCCACACTTAGTAGATGCACAATCTCTATCTTAAACTAACCAAAGATTCAATTGGGATATTACTTTTGTTTTTCTGCTTAAGGTTAGTGATGTGGTAAAATAGAACAGAAGGGGATTAAAATGCTCAAAGTGGCTGACAAGGGTGATTTAAAGGATAAGCTTATTTGGGGTAAGTGAGTTGATAATCAAATATGGCCTCAATCATACGCAAGCATGTAAATATACTAAACAAAGGACATATAGACTGGAACAAAATACAGATTACAATCATAGAGAAGGAAACACATAGGAATAAAATATTTATGGTTAAATAATGTAACCATCTAAATAAGCTCAAAGTCTCACAGGTTGTGTGTTCTTTGACTCAAAAACCATGTTCCAAATACAACTTCAAACAAATTTAACACATAAATTTTTTTTTAAAATTTTTTTATTTAAATTAGTGAAATTTTTTTTTAAATAGGATCTTAAAAAGAGATTTATTATTTTAACCAAGTAGTAACTAAATGCACAAAATCAAATAAATATGCAATCAAATATGCAAATGCAACAATGAACAAATAAAGAAAATAAGATTATTGGTGTTGAAAAGAAAGTACTAACCCACGGAGATCGGTATCGACCTCCCCACACTTAAAGATTGCACCGTCCTCGGTGCATGCTGAGATTTGCAGGTGGATGGGTTGTTTCAACTGTTGCTTTTCTCTAAGGATTGTGCAGATGGACTTGTCTGTCTCCCCATGTAAACGTCTTCCGGTTTCCTTTCGGGTGGCCATCCTGAAAGAAAAAGGGAAGAAGAGTAACCCAGAAATAGAGATAAGAAAATAAAAAAAGTATGGGTTGATGCCAAATGATAAGGGTCTCATTTACATGGAAGCTTCAACATGTAAGTGAGAAAACAATAGAAGCCATGGCATGCCATTGGTGAAAAATTTGCAACAATGGGGAAGAGAGTGGGTAATGAAAGACAATGTGAGTTCATGTCAATGCAAAAGGAATATCAGTATTATAAAAATTAGCATTGATTTAAATAATATTACCCAATCAGAATTAAACAAGTCACTAAGCACCAGGAAAATATCAGAAAAGATGTAACAGTTGAATAAGAATATTTGAACACCAATAATAACTTTAGAAAAATAAAATATGCAATGAATAAAAGTATGCAAATAAATTAAACAAAATAAAATGAAAGTGAAAAAAAATAAGAAAGGAAGAAGAAAGAAATAAGAAAAGAGAAGAAAAATAAGGATTAGGGAAGAAAAGATAAGAAAATTGGCTGATCTGGATATTCTGCGCGCCGCCTGTGACGCGGACACGTGAGTGACGCGGTCGTGAGGTGCGTGATAAGGTCAGGTGACGCGGACGCGTAGGTCACGCGATCGCGTGGCCTATTTTGTGCGATTGGCGTGAGTGTAGCCTCGTGGTCGCGCAACTCTCTGTTCGAAACTCTTTTTGCCAAAATTCTGGGTGACGCGATCGCATGGGGCATGCGATCGCGTGAGTGGCCATCATGGGGATATGACGCGGACGCGTGAGGCACGCATTCGCGTGGTGAGGCTTGGGCTACCAGCACGAGTCCAGCCCAACTCCAGCACAACTTTCGGCCAAGCACCCTTTTTACGTCAATTTTCAGGGCACGCGGCCGCGTGGGGGACGCGGTCGCGTGGGAGGCCAAAGTTCCCATGTGACGCGAACGCGTCGGCGACGCGGTCGCGTGGGTCAATTTGTGCCACTGGCACGCCTCCAGCGCTGCTCCTGCGTAACTCTCTGTTCATTTATTATTTTTTTTCTTCACTCCCCTTGCGACGCGGACGCGTCACTGATGCGGTCGCGTCGCGTGCTCGCTCTATTTTTTTTTTAATCTGAAAAGATGAAAAATGCAGTGTTAATATGAATGTGATGCAAAACTCCAGGTTCAATATAAATAAAATAAAATTTCAAAAACAAATAAAACTAAATAAAAATGAAAAAGAACGATCATACCATGGTGGGTTGTCTCCCACCTAGCACTTTTAGTTAAAGTCCTTAAGTTGGACATTTGGTGAGCTTCCTGTTATGGTGGCTTATGCTTGAATTCATCCAGGAATCTCCACCAGTGTTTGTGATTCCAGTAACCTCCGGGGTCCCAAACTAAGCATGTAAAGCCCTTAAGAAGCTTCAACAAGATTCTTAGGCTCCCGGGGTGTTGGATGTCAGAACAGATTCCAGGATCCCAAACTTTACTTTTACACCCGTTTTTGTTTCGATCTGTATTTTTCCAGCCGGGTGAAAAGTGATCTGAATTCTCACTGCAGCGACCAAACAGCTTCCTAGACCCATTCAGTTGAGCTTTATACTAACCTTTGCGTTTGAACTTAAAGCTTCCAACCATAATGAACCTTACAGGACAATTCTTACCACTGGCCATCTTCCTCTTACTCTTTATGCCACAAAGAGCTCTAAGTTGACCATCCGTCTCCAGTAGCCCATATTCAAGTGGGATTAGAAAGCTATGGGATATGAATTTTACCCACTTGAATGTTGTGAAGGATGATGGCAACTTAGGAGGAGGTGTTTTTAATGAAATTGCAAGCTCCACTCCCTTGTGCTTTTCTTTGATAATTACCACCTCTTTGCAAGCTTCTTCAATTTCAACCTCTTCCTCTTGGCAGCTCTCTTCCAATTTAATCTCTTCTTCGTTGCTTTCCAAGGGCATGGGAGGTTGTTCTTCTTCTTCTTGAATCTCCATCTCTTGATCAACCTCTTCCAAGTCTTCAATTACGATATGCTTTGGAGGTTGTACACCCTCCTCAGCATCAGTTTCAACCGTCTTGGAAGGAGGCTCTATGACTGGACTTTCCCATGGAGGTTCTGCATCTCCTAAGTCTTCAACCAACTCTTCTTCTTGTTGAACAATGACAGCTTCTTCTATTTGTTCTAGTACGAATTCATTCTCTGTCTTGTCCACTGGGGTTTCTGGTATCTCCTTCATGCTATGCTCTTCACTAGACTGTCCACATGGGGCTGTGGCTGATCCTTGTGTATTTAAGCGTCTAGAAGTCCATTGAATTAATACTTGCCCGAGTTGTTGAGTGGTTGCCTGAAATCGATCCACTGTTTCCTTGAGACGATCCTTTGCCTCTTGATGCACTCGGTTTTCATAAATAGGATCATAATGCTCTTGGATTGATGGATATGGAGATGGTGAATATTGAAGTGGTGGTTCTTGTGAGTAATTGGTTTGGAATTGGGGTGGTTCTATATATGGTTCATATGGCTCATAAGGTGGTTGGTATGGTGGTTGAGGGTTAGGGTCATATGGAGGTGAATGGCGGAAAGGGGCTTGTGAGTGTGGTGGTCCAAAGTTATGTTGAGGAAAGGGTTCATAGGCATATGGTGGTGGTTGTTGATAGTCCATTGGAGGTGGTTGTTGCCATGAGGGTTGATCAAATCCTTGTGGCTCCTCCCATCTTTGATTGTTCCAACCTTGATGCCTGTTCTCATTGTAATTTCTTCTTCCTGCAACATTATTGTAACCAGACTCATAGCCAAAGGGGTGAGAGTTCATAGTAGCAAATAAAAAAAATTAAAAACAAAAATAAAAATAAATTTAAATTAAAAGGTTATTTAAATTTTGAATTTGAAAATTAAATTTTGAAAATTGAATTTTGAAATTTTGAAATTTGAATTTTAAATTTTTGAAATTTGAATATTTGAAATTTGAAATTTGAAAATTTTTAAATTTAAATTTTGAAAATTTTTAAAGTTGAATTTTGAAAATTGATTTTCGAAATAAGATAAGATAAGATAAAAATTTTAAAAAAAATTTGAATTTTTTTTCAAAAAAAATTAATAAAAAAATATTTTTGAATTTAATGAGGAAAGAGAAAAACAATAAAGTGACACCAAATTTCAAATTTTTAGATCAAAACGAAGAAAACAACTAAGAACAGCTTGAAGGTCAACATGAACGCGAAGAACAACTCGAAGATCAAGATGAACACTAAGAACAAATTTTTGAAAAATTTTGTAATAACTAAATAAAAACCAATAACCTCTTAATTTATGAAAAAGAAAAAATAAAAACAAAAATAAAAATAAATAAACAAGCAAAAATAAAAAAAAATATTTACAATAACCAATAATAAGGCACACGTTTGCAATTCCCCGGCAACGGCGCTATTTTGACGTTAGGATTTTTGCCAGTAAAGAATGTCATAAAAACAGTCGCGTTGTAGATATAGTCTCTAAACCGACAGAAATCCCTTCGTACAAACGTTTGGTTGTCACAAGTAACAAACCCCTTTAAAATTGATAACCGAGTATTTAAACCTCGGGTCGTCTTCTCAAGGAATTGCAGGGAGGTGTTCTTATTATTGGTTATGGAGATTGTAAATTTGGGGTTTTGAGAAATTTGGAGTTTGGGCAATGGGCACAGGTATATTTAAATGACAAGTAAAATAAATTAACAATAATAAAATCTCTTGGCAAGGTATGGAGAACTGGAGGTCCTATCCTAGTTATCCTTATCAATTGTGATGAGAATTAGATTCTTCCCCCACCTTATTAACCTCTAACTATGAAGGTAAGTTAAGTGTACAAATTAATTCCAATTTTCAATCAACAATGAGTTTGACAACTCAAGAGTTACCAATGTCTCAACCAAAGCCAAAAGAGAAAAATCTAAATTATTTATATAATAAAAAGGAGCAATCATAAGTCTGAAATACCTCAAATAACATTAATTAAGAAAATTATATGTAACATGGAAGAGTTCATAAATTAAATAAAAATAAATAAAAATAAAGAACCTGGGATTGAGAGTCACTCTACAACTAAGAGAAATCCTAAATCCTAATCCTAAGAGAGAGGAGAGAACCTCTCTCTCTAAAAACTATATCTACTCCTAAAATTGTGAATATGGAAGCCTCCTATGAATGGATGTAGTCCCCCACTTTATAGCCTCTAATCTATGTTTTCTGGGCCGCAAACTGGGTCAAAAACAGTCCAGAATTCGCTGGTTTCGAATTTTGCCACGTTGGATTTCCGTCACTGCGACGCGGCCGCATGGATCACGCGGTTGCGTTGCCTAGCGTCAGGGGAACTATAGCATATTATATATCAAATCAAAGCCCCGGACGTTAGCTTTCCAACGCAACTGGAACCGCGTCGTTTGGACCTCTGTAGCTAAAGTTATAGCCGTTTGAGTGCAGAGAGGTCAGGCTGGACAGCTTAGCATTTTCTCCAACTTCTTGCATTCCTTCCACTTTTGCATGCTTTCTTCCCATCCTCCAAGTCATTCCTGCCTTATAATATCTGAAAACACTTAACACACATATCAAGGCATCTAATGGTAATAAGAGAGGATTAATAATAAGCAAATATAAGATCAAAGAAGCATGTTTTCAATCAAAGCACATAATTAGGAAGGCAAATGTAAAACCATGCAAATAATATGAATAAGTGGGTAAAAAGTTGATGAAATCCACTCAATTGAGCACAAGATAAACCATAAAATAGTGGTTTATCAATAGTTCCTCTCAACCATGGCGGGGAACACAAGTTCACAGAAGCGGTTGGAGAATCTTGAAGAATTCTATGCCGGTTTGCTCTTCTCGTTTTCATCAATAGGAGCGGGTGCCTTCGCCTTCTTGGAGAGGGGTTTGGCTCCTAATGAAGAGTGCGCCTTAGAGTTTGACCTTTGGGGTGCCCTCTTTGCGGCTGGTTTCCTTGAAGCTTTCTCCTTGCCTTTTCTTGGTGGCCATCCTGAAAAAAGAAGGGAAAAAGGAAAGCATTAAACCCAAAGAATCATCTCGACAAAAACATGCAAGTGAAAGATAGTACCCAAAAGAAATATTGCAACAAAGTAATCATAGAGACATGGGTCACAACACTTCGCATGGGATGCAAGAGAAAGTAAAGCATGCAATATGGCATGAGAAGAATAATCTCAAGCATCCATAACAAAGAGCAAGTCATGTTCAATGAGTATCTAATTAGCAAGCAAAGAAGACTCAATGTATATAGAAGAAAGCAAGTGAGTGAGGAGGAAGCACCAAATTGAAGATACATGATTAAAATAAACCAAAATGGCATTCGTGTATTTCCTCGAACACTTGGTGTGAAATTATCAAGCAATGAGCAATTATGAGGTACTCAACCAATTTGAATCCCAAAATGAAATATCAATCATCACACAACATCACTTATATGACAAAGACAATGAGAGACAACAAGAAGATCTATTAAAGCAAATTAAAACTCAAATTCAACATCCATGGAAAAAAAACAAGAAAAAGAAAAAGTAAACAAATGAAAAACAAGTAGTATAATAATGTAACTAAAAGAGAAAATAAGTAAATCAACAAGAAAAATCTAACTAGAAGAAGAGATTATGAAAAGAAAGTAGTAGATGAGATATGGAAGAAGTAGAACCTTGAGAAGTGTAAAAGAATACGGTAGAAATTTCTTTTTGTGAAAGTGAGAAAGAAAGGGAGAAATGTAGGGCCACCGGAAGTGGTAGTGGTCGCCGGTAAGTAGCCGGAGACGGTGGTGGTGGATTGTGAAAAAAGAAGAAGAAGAGAAGAGAGGTGATGGAGTAGGAAGAAGAAAGAAATAAGAAAGAGGGTGGTAGAGGGGCAGAACGGGGCGCACCAGCTTTAAAACTAGTTCGCGCAACCAGTGCGCGCACGCACGGTGCACTGGCGCGTCGGTGAGGATTGGTCAAGGGACGCGTACGCGTCCAGGGCGCACACGTGTGAAGTAAGCTGGGCTCCTGGCACAGGATTGGCACAAAGTGGGCCTAAGTCTCGGGTGAGTTGTACCAGAGTTGGCATGCAACACAGGTGCGCAGACGCATGCCTGATGGGGTTGGCTACCGGCGCGGACGCACGCAGTGCACGGACGCGTCGGTGTGGGCACAGGCTAGGTACAAGTATGGCACAACTCTCTGGTTTTTGTACCAGGGAGTTCATATAGCGCCATCAGCGCGCGCACAGTGCGCTTGCGCATTGATGGCTAAGTTGCAAGGGGCGCGCAGGCGGCACGTACAGTGGCGCGTGGGTGCCTAGCACGAAATGGGCACAAAGTGGGCATGACTCTCGGGTTTGTGGCCCAGGAGTATGAAATGCACTATCGGCGCGCACGCGCACTGGGCGATTGCGCACGGATGCCCTTTTTCCTTGCTTTTTTTTATACAACATAGAAAAGGCTATTCTAACACATTCTTGGTAGGTGTTTAAGCTAGTAGGCAAGAGAATAATCTTAAATTCATGCACTTATTCAAAGCATAGCATTCTCTTTACTTCAACAATTTATCTATACCAAAATGATGAAATCTATCTAAACATCCTAGTTATCCAACAAGATTAACAAAGCTAGCATTCCTATGCAATCAACAACATCAAGAAGTCACAAAATATACAAAAATCTAGAGCTACAAACAAGAAGGTATATACAAGGAAGATCTTACCATGGTGAGGTGCCTCCCACCAAGCACTTTTCTTTAACGTCCTTAAGTTGGACGGTCGGTCGCTCAAGCTTCTCCTCCTTTAGGTGCATCCGTTAATAGGAACACCTCTAGCTATTTTGGTAGCTTGTAGCCATGGTACTTCTTCACTCTATGTCCATTCACCTTGAAAGTTGCTTCACTTTTAGGATCAAACAATTCCACTACTCCATAGGGCTTTATCTCTTTCACCTTGAAGGGTCCTTCCCATCTAGAGCGGAGCTTGCCAGGCATAAATTGAAGCCTCGAGTTGTAGAGGAAAACCTCAGCACCTTCTTGGAAGTCCTTCTTCCGGATGTAATGGTCATGGAATTCCTTAGTCTTTTCCTTGTAAATCCGAGCATTCTCATACGCTTCGTTCCTCAAACACTCGAGCTCCTCTAGCTGTAATTTTCTGGCCACACCCGCCTTGGTTAAATCCATGTTGCACTGCTTTACCGCCCAATAGGCTCTATGCTCAATCTCCACCGGAAGGTGGCATGCCTTACTATAGATGATCCGGAAGGGACTCATCCCCAACGAAGTCTTGTAGGCCGTCCTATACGCCCATAGTGCATCTCCTAACCGGAGGCTCCAATCCTTCCTTTGCGGATTGACCACTTTCTCCAAGATTCACTTAATCTCCCGGTTGGACACTTCCGCTTGTGCGTTGGTCTGTGGGTGATAAGCAGTGGCAACCTTATGCAATACCCCATAGCGCTTGAGTAGGGCCTCTACTTTCGTGTTACAAAAGTGGGATCCTTGGTCACTCACGATTGCTCGTGGCGCCCCATAACGGCATACAATGTGATTTCTAACAAAAGAAACAACGGTATTGGCCTCGTCAAGGCAGGTAGGTATTGCTTCTACCCACTTTGACACGTAGTCAACCGCTAACAGAATATACAGATACCCACTTGAGTTGGGAAACGGTCCCATAAATTTAACGCCCCATACATCAAATATCTCACAGAACAACATAGGTTGCTGAGGCATCTCATCCCTTTGGGATGTGTTTCCTGACTTCTGACACTGATGGCAAGACACACAGAACCGGTTAGCATCCTTGAATAAGGTTGGCCACCAGAATCCACAATCCAACACCTTTTTAGCTGTTCTTTGTGAGCCAAAGTGGCCGCCACATTCAGACGAATGGCAAGCTTCAAGAATAGGTTGAATCTCAGATTCCGGCACACATCTTCGAATTACTTGGTCTACGCCCCTCTTCCACAAGTGAGGGTCATCCCAAATGTAGTATTTGGAGTCACTTCTCAACTTATCACTTTGGTTTTTAGAAAAGTTGGAAGGAAAGATTTTTGCAACCAAGTAGTTCGCCATTGGGGCAAACCAAGGAAAACTATCCGACACAGCATGCAAACTATCCAATGGGAATGAGTCATTGATCGGAAATGGGTCAAATTTTAAATTCTCAAGGCGGCTTAAATGATCTACAACTAAGTTTTGAGATCCACTCTGGTTCCTAATCTCAATGTCGAATTCTTGCAAAAGCAAGATCCAACGTATGAGTCTAGGTTTTGACTCATTCTTTGTCAATAAGTACCTTAAAGCTGCATGATCCGTGTATACCACTATCTTGGACCCTAGCAAATAAGATCTGAATTTATCTAAAGCATGAACAATAGCTAGGAGTTCCTTTTCCATAGTGGTATAGTTGGATTGTGCTGCATCCAAGGTTTTAGAAGAGTAAGCAATGACATAAGGGAGTCTACCATCACACTGTGCAAGCGCGGCACCTACAGCATGGTTTGACGCATCGCACATTATCTCGAATGGCAACGTCCAGTTGGGGCCTCGCACAATCGGTGCTGTGGTAAGAACTCTCCTTAGCTCTTCAAATGCACTCACACATGCACTGTCAAACTCAAAGTCTACATCTTTTTAGAGTAGGTGCGACAATGGCAAAGCAATTTTGCTTAAATCTTTGATAAAGCGCCTATAGAATCCTGCATGTCCCAAAAACGAGCGGACCTCCATCACAGATGAGGGGTGAGGTAAAGTGGTGATAACATTGACCTTGGCTGGGTCTACAGAAATGCCTTCATGAGATACTACATGTCCTAACACTATACCTTGTCTTACCATAAAGTGACATTTTTCAAAATTCAAGACAAGGTTAGTGTCAACACATCTAGCTAAGACCTTGGCCAAGTTTTCTAAGCAACAATCAAATGAAGTTCCATAAACACTGAAGTCATCCATAAAGAATTCCAGACAATTCTCCATTAGATCGGAAAAGACACTCGTCATACACCGCTGAAAAGTAGCAGGTGCAATATATAGTCCAAATGCCATCCTTTTGTAGGCAAAGGTGCCAAAAGGACAAGTGAATGTGGTCTTTTCCTGATCCTCAGGAGCAATGTGAATTTGGAAGTAACTAGTGAATCCATCAAGAAAATAATAATGGGATTTACCCGCCAAACGGTCCAACATCTGATCGATAAAGGGCAAAGGGTAGTGGTCCTTTCTTGTAGCGGCGTTCAATCTTCTATAATCGATGCACACTCACCATGCATTTTGTACTCTCTTGGTGATCACTTCACCGTCATCCTTTTTAACCGCAGTGATGCCTGATTTCTTGGGAACAACCTGGACCGGACTCACCCATTCACTGTCAGAAATTAGGTATATAATACCCGCATCAAGTAGCCTAGTGACCTCATTCTTTACCACATCAAGGATGGTCGGGTTGAGCCTCCTTTGCGGTTGCCTAACCGGCCGAGCTCCCTCTTGGAGAAATATACGATGCATACATTTGCGGGGGTTAATCCCCACAATATCGGCTAGGCTCCATCCAATTGCCTTCTTTTGCTTTCTTAGAACATCTAGGAGCTTCTCTTCTTCTTCACTAGAAAGCTCACTAGCAATAATGACCGGAAATTTTTGGTTGTCCTCTAAGAAAGCATACTTCAAATGAGATGGAAGAGGTTTCAATTCACTCTTTGCCTCAAGCTGAGGTTCCTTTTCATCAAGCTCACGGAGTTCATTCTCAACAACTTTCTCATGTTCACCCTCTTGGTCATCCGTCTCTTCAACAATATGGTAGCACAACTTGTTATGGTCTTCTTCTCGCACTTCCGCTACCACTTCATTGATTATATCACATCGGAGAATGGAATGCTCTTCGGGAGGATGCTTCATGGCTTCTTCCAAATTGAACTTGATAGTCTTGTCTCTAACCTCAAAAGAATATGTGCCGGTGAAGGCATCTAACTTGAATTTAGAGGTTTTAAGGAAGGGTCTACCAAGTAAAACGGAGGATGAGCTTCTATTTTTCGTTGGAGGCATTTCAAGGATGTAAAAGTCAACCGGAAAGACCAAGTCCTTGATCGCCACAAGTACATCTTCTGCTATTCCCATCACAGTGATCACACTTTTATCGGCTAAGGCAAACTTCGCCGCCGACTTCTTTAATGGAGCTAAATTCAACCGCACAAAGATAGAAAGTGGCATGATGCTTACGCAAGCTCCTAGGTCACACATACAGTCATGAAAAGTGCGTCTACCAATACAACAAGACACCAAACAAGGTCTAGGGTCACCACATTTCTTTGAAATAGGTTCCATCAAGGAAGAAATTGAACTACCCAAGGATAATATCTCCAACTCTCCTATCATATCCTTGTGATTACACAAGTCTTTCAAAAATTTTGCATACTTTGGAATTTGTTGGATAGCATCAAGAAGTGGTATGATTACCTCAACCTTCTTGAACACTTGAAGCATGTTCAAATCAAATTCTGGCGTTTTCTTTGCTTTCTTCACCAATGAAGGGAATGGGATAGGTATAGACTCATCCACTATAATTTTCCTCTTGGGTTCTTTAAGGCTTACTCCTTCTTCCTCATGTCTTTTGTCTACCTCCTCTTCTTCATGTGGAGCTTCAACAACCACTTCTTCCTCATGAATGTCTTCCATGACCCTAGGAGGTATCTCCTCTAATGTAGTCCCCAACCGTAGAGTGATGGCGTTGAGACTGCCCTTGGGGTTTGGTTGGGGTAGGAAAGGAAGGCTAGAAGATCTTGAGGGTTGGTTGGTGTTGTTGGAGGAGGATATGGACATCTTCGAAATCATGTCGGTGATATTGGCCAATTGAGAACTCATGGCCTCAAATTGAGCCTTATAGCCCTCGTCCCGTTTATCCACAGCGGCTCTAAGCTCATCAACTTGATTGGTGAAAGATGAAGATGATTGGTTGGATTATTGTCTATGGTGTGGTGCTTGGTACTTGGTGTAGTTATTTTGGTTTTGGTTGTGGTGATTTTGGTTGGCTTGGTTGGTGTTGTTGTTGTGGTGGTATTGAGATGAAGATTGGTTGTTGTTGTAATGAGAAGAAGAGTTGTTCCATCTTGGGTTTTGATTGCTCTCTTGTGCATTATCCCTCCACCCTTGATTTTAATTACTACCATGAGAGTAGTTGTTTTGGCCTTGAGAAGGATAGGGTGGACGGTTGTTGTAATTCACATTGGCCACTACAAGGGCATGTTCCTCTTGAATTTAATGGCATTGATTGGTGTAATGTGTGGTGCTAGAGCACAAACCACAAATTCTAGGAGGGCCTTCAAGTTGAGCAACTTGAGGTGGGGCTTGGATGGCTTGGATGGAGTAGTATTCCTTTTGATCTTTTTGTATTTGTGTGAGGATAGTGGTCATGTCCCCAAGCACCTTGGTTAAGCTTGCTTCGGAAGGGGATGGTTCTACCACACCCTTGAGAGGATTACTTCTCACCCTTACATGTTGTGTAGCCTCGGCAATATCATTTATCAATTTCCAAGCTTCTCCTTCTGTCTTGTTCTTTGAAAGGGAACCGCCACTAGAAGCGGTGAGCAATCTTCTATCTTCCGCACAAAGACCTCCGGTGAAGTAACTAATGAGCAAGTGAGTGTTCAATCCATGGTGTGGACAAGATTCCAATAGCCTCTTGAACCGAGTCCAATACTCATACAAACTCTCTTGGTCCTTTTGCATTATACCCGAAATCTCCTTCCAGATGTAGTCGGTCTTCTCCGGTGGGAAGAATTTATCTAGAAACTCTCTTCTTAAGAAATTCCAATTGGTCACAATCTTATCCGGTTATGAATAAAACCACATCTTTGCTTGCCCTTCAAGAGAGAAAGGGAAGGCAAAGACCATAATAGCCAACTCATCGGCTCTATACCTTCGAGCCGTTGAACAAGCAATTTGAAAATCTCTTAGATGTCGGATGGGATCTTGACCCGGCAAGCCATGATACTTAGGAAGTAGATTTATCAAGTTGCTCTTCAACTCAAAGTTTAGATCAAGGTTAGGATACCTTGCTTGCAAAGGTTGAAGTATGATATCCGGAGCTCCTTGCTCATGCAAAGTGATCCGTCGTGGCTCCGCCATGTATGGCTCACTTGTAGGATGCAAAGATGTATTAGTAGTGCCAACAGAAGAATAGAAAGTAACAGATTCTAAGTCACTCTCGGTACTGTCTAGTGATTCGGTATGTTCCTCAAGAGAGGCCGAAGTACTAGCCGTATAATCCAACCGCCGTCTAGCTTGCCGAGTGTGTAACAAGGTTCTTTCAATCTCAGGGTCAAACTCGGCTAAGCTAGAATTCGGTTGAGACCGAGTCATCAAACTTGAGAGTCATAGCACACATACAAAAGAAATCTAAACTATAGCTAAGTATTGAAAGAAAGTAAACTATCTACAATATTCACATATTCACATAACCAATATCAAGGCATATGTTGCAACCATTCCCCGGCAACGGCGCCAAAAATTTGATGTTGTCAAGGATTATGTAGGTATAGAATTTCTCAATAAAATCCCGTTGTAAGTATAGCTCTACCCAACAATAATCCTCGAGTATCAAATTTAGAAAGGAATTTGGTTGTCACAAGTTCAACCCCAATAAAAGTAACCGAAGTATTCAAACCTCGGGTCGTCTCACAAGGAATAGGCAAACATGTGCATCAACATTGGTTAGAATTCCGGGGTTATAAGTCATGAGCAAGAAATTAAACTAGGAATTTTAACAAGCAATTGCTATAACAAGTAATCTTGGAGTACAAGAAACTATTCCAAATAACTAAAGCAAGATGTGAGCAACTCCAAACTAATAAGATAACATTCAATATAATTCTATTCTAGAACTAAACAAATAGCTATAACTAAGGCAAAGCAATTAGGAATTTTTGGTTTTCAAATATGAATAATAAAAGCAACTCTTGGCTAGCCATGGGAATTGGGGGTCACTATCCTTGTCTAATAACCATATCTTGACAATTATGAGGAACCAAACTCATTAAGTCTACTTCTATACTTGAAGTATGTTAAATGGTTTAGTCAACATCAACCTATAAGGTCCAACCTAACTACTAATTGACTTAGTAGTAGGCTAGTGTCAATATTATCAAATTGACCACTAAGGGTTCCCAAATCATCAATCCATTAGACCCAATGACTCAAGTTTATCTAATTCCCTTAGCCTAGGCCAAGAGTAAAGAGAACTACTCCATAATCAAAGGAAACAATTCATCAAACACATGGTAAGTATTAATAAAAGACATATTCAAATTGTAATTAAATTGAAACTAACAAATACCCACTAACAATTATCAACATACAATCACTCAAACAACACAATCAATCATAAAAATCATCAATGTAGCATTAGCAATTCAAGATTCACAACATTCATGAAATGGGTATAAAATGACAATTAACAAGAAATCATAAAACTAACACAAGATCTAAACAAAATTATACTAAGGAATTCAAATTAAGCAACTAAAAATAGTAATTAACAAGATCCAATTCAGAATTCAACAAGGGAAGATCAAGTCAAAGCTAGATCTAGAGAGGAACAAGCGTTTCTCTCTCTAGAAGAATAAAGAACCAAAAAACTAGAATCAAGTCAAACCCCCCTTTCCCCCTAGCATCCTTGGGTCTTTTCCATGTAGAATCAGCTTGAATTTGGGCCTGATGAGCCTCAGAAATCGCCAGGCATGATTTTCTTTAATGAGGTCATGTGCAGCTTTCCGCGCGTGCGCACCAAGCGTGCGTGCGTGCCAATTGCTTTTATGATCCACGCGTGCGCGCCATGTGCACATGCGCGCCGGTGTGGATTTTTCCTAATATTTGCGGATGTGTCCATCCTTGCGCGCTGCTTCCAGCCATCCACATCCACGCGTGCGCGTGAAGTGCGCGTGCGCGTCCATGCTGGAATTCCCAAAATCCAAATCTTCATGTTCCTTCCTCTTGTGCATGCTTTCTTTCTCTCTTCTAGGCCATCCTTACCCTATGAATTCTGAAATCACTCAACAAACACGTCACAGCATCGAATGGTAATAGAAGAGAATCAAAATATAGTAATTTTAAGGCAAAAGAAGCATGTTTTTCATCATGAAGCAATATTAGGAAGAGAACACAAAACCATGCATTTCTTGTGAATAATTGTGGAAAATATTGACAAAACCCCCCAAATTCTACACAATATAAACCACAAAATTGGGGTTTATCAGTATTCTTTGTCAAAGAAGAAGAAAAATATCTCATTAGTTTCAAATATTCATTACCAGTTAACTCACCGATTTTGACTGAATAGCGAGCTATGTGCTCGACTGTCGACTCTCCACTTTCTCCTGCAAACTTAGTGAAGGATTTGAGAGTTTTGACTCCCCTTGGTAGTTTGGCTTGCAAGACTTAATCTGGAAAGGAAGTAATAAAATAGGGTTGACTTGTCATCCCTATATTTAACCCTACTCGATTTAAAATCTGTTCGACAGCTTGTGTTATATTCTGATCATAAGCTTGAGCAGCATTATTTGCTCTTGCATCGTTTAAAATCCTATTTGGATCATCTTCTCTATTTAACATTAGGGGAGGATTATTATCCTGTATTCTACATATCGGTGGTATAAATAGTCGATTGACTACTCCTGCAATATCGTCGACACGTCGAGCTATCTGTTATATCCTTGCATCATTATTTTTCATTATAGGATCTAAAACTGTAGCCATCTGCTGTGTAAGCATATTGACCAAATAATGATGGCTATCCTCCATTTGTTATCTAAACACAGCGAAAGATTCAAATGTGTTAGGAGACATTGTTCCGATAGGAATTTGTCTCGACATCTCTGGAAATATTGAGGTTTGTCTTCCACCAACTGCAACCTCATTGGGGTTGCCCTTGTACCCTATGTCGAAACGACATTTGGCATTACCACATTAGATTGCAAGGACATGGGTACTAACCCTAAATATGGAGGATTATTCATCAAATATTGATAAGCATTATCATTTGCCGTATTAGGGTTATAATTGGCTGGCATACTTATTGGAGGATATCCTATAGGAAGTATAGGTTTATACAAGGGGTTGTCCTTTGTCGTGGTTGTACCACCTATATATCCCATGTTGGGATTTTTCACTGGTGGAGCATAATTTGGAGGCAATCTATATGGAGGCCATACTTTATATGATGAAGGCCATGTACTGGGTACAGTTGAAGGAATTCCTTCTATTAATACAGGGTCTATTCCTTGACTTAATGGCTAGCCTCTGCTTCTGGACCTCTTGTATTTTCACCAGTATCATCATTTGACGAATCCATTGAAGTAGAGGCTCTATCAGTCATTATTAACTTGCCATTGCGTAATCGCATGCAAATTTTGACACGATACTTAACCAAGTATCCCACCGAGCGTGCCAATTTGTTTCACTTGATTTTCGGCAACCCCGACAGGGTTGTTCGACAAGGTGTTAAATCAAGCTTGTATCAAGATTTCAAGTATCGAGGAGCAGATACGACTCTTCTGAAAAAGAGTGGGCTCGAACTAAAAATTACTTAGCGTTCGTGTCGAAATGTATGAGATGCTTGAAGGCAAATAATAAAGAATTGGAATAAAACAAATGAAACTCTCAAATTGAAATTGAAAAAAAGCAAATATGCTTGAAGAATAGAAGTAAAAATAAAATATGTAAAGCAAATAATGAAAAGAAAGCAAATAAATGAAAAGAAATGGAAGAAAGAAAACAAAAGGAAAGCAAATAAAAGTGAATTTCCAACGCTCACATGCACTGGTGCTCCATGGTCTTCCATTGCGTCACTAGGACTGGAAATTTTGGTGGAGGCTTGTCTGTGAATATCTAGTATTTTTTGAAGAAGTCCTATAACTCTTCTGAATTTTTACTATTTATAGACCATGGAGATGTACTTGTCATGGAGCATGTTGTCCACTATTTTACTTCCTCCTTTTTCAGCTATGACATTGCCTTGACTATGAAGAATCTTGTTCCCCAAGTTTTAACACCCATATCTTCCTTGGTTTTCAAGTCCCATGTTTCTTTGATTTTCTCCTCAAAATTTGCATCCATGTTCTGCACTCAGCCTGAAGGTTGAATAGCAAGCCTTGATGCTCAACGAAAGACAATAACTACCTTTCGACTTCAATGTTCTTTGTACCATCTTTCTTCAACTTCAGCTTACATGTCTCTCGTTCTGTAGTCGAAACACTTTTCTTGTAGTCGAAACCATTGGCAGTCAAAATGCCTTTTGTGGAGAAAAATCTATTTTTTGTACCAATACTTAAACTAATTCTTTAAATTATTTTTTATCTATATTTTTTTTACAAAGGAAACCCCTAAATCCAAACTAGAACCTCCTTTGACATAACCATTGGTGCGGGAAATCGTGATTCACACTCTTTACTACTCTGCGCAACTAACCAGCAAGTGCACTGAGTCATCCAAGTAATAAACCTTACGTGAGTAAGGGTCGATCCCATGGAGATTGTCGGCTTGAAGCAAGCTATGGTCATCCTTGTAAATCTCAGTCAGGCAGATTCAAATGGTTATGAGGTTTTGATAATTAAAAGATAAATAAATCATAAAATAAAATAAAGTTACTTATGTAATTCATTGGTGGAAATTTCTGATAAGCGTATGGAGATGCTTTGTTGCTTCTGAACCTCTGCTTTCCTATTGCCTTCTTCCAACCATGCGTGCTCCCTTCCATGGCAAGCTGTAGGATCTTCTCAGTGAAAATAGTCCTCTACGGTTTCTTCATGGCTAATCAACTGTCGGATTTCTCGTCTCGGATGAAAAATACCAGGCACAGCTACTGCATGGCTAATCATCTGTCGGTTCCCGCTAGCATCGGAATAGGATCCATTGATCTTTTTGCACACTGTCACTGCGCCCAACATTTGCAGGTTTGAAGCTCGTCACAGTCATCCCTTCCCGAATCCTACTCGGAATACCACAGACAAGGTTTAGACTTTCTGGATCTCACGAATGCTGTCAATGATTCTAGCCTATACCACAAAGATACTAATCTCACGGACTCGGTCCGTATTTTAGATATCCAAGAGAATATACTCTAGCTGTTGTCCAATGACTACGTTGAACATCATATAGACCGCTTTGTGGTTGTCAGGAAGCGGATCTTGGCTAAGCGAGTAACGAAGATTGGGTGATTGTCACGGGTCACCCCTTCATTCTGACTTAATTGAATTAAGTACGAGAGTATATCTTGGAGAAGAAGTAGGCGTGAATTGAATAGAAAAACAATAGTACTTGCATTAATTCATGAAGAATAGCAGAGCTCCACACCTTAATCTATGGGGTGTAGAAACTCCACCGTAGAAAATACATAAGTGAAAAAGGTCTAGGCATGGCCGTGAGGCCAGCCTCCAAACGTGAAAAGATTATAAAAGTTACATATCGTTCCAAAAGATAGTCTAAAAGTAGTTTTTATACTAAACTAGAAACCTAGGTTTACATAAAATGAGTAACTAAGTGCAGATAGTGCAGAAATCTACTTTCGAGGCCCACTTGGTGTGTGCTTGGACTGAGCATTGAAGCTTTTTCGTGCATAGGCTGTTCTTGGAGTTAAATGCCAGCTTGGGTGCCAGTTTGGGCGTTTTACGCCAGAAAGTTTTAGGCTGGCTTTGGACGGCAGTTTGGGCCATCGAATCTCGGAAAAAGTATGGACTATTATATATTTCTGGAAAGCCCAAGATATCTACTTTCCAACTCAATTGAGAGCACACCCATTGGGTATCTGTAGCTTCAGGAAATCCACTTCGACTGCAGGAGGGTCAGAATCCAACAGCATTTGCAGTCATTTTTTAGCCAGGTCTCCCAATTTCAGCCAGAAAATACCTGAAATCATAGAAAAACAAACAAACTCAAAGTAAAGTTCATAAATGTGATTTTTGAATAAAAACTAATAAAAATATAATAAAAAGTAACTAAAACATACTAAAAACTATGAAAAAAGAATGCCAAAAAGGGTATAAATTATCCGCTCATCACAACACCAAACTTAAATTGTTGCTTGTCCCCAAGAAACTAAAAACAAAATAGGATAAAAAGAAGAGAAAATACAATAAATTCCAAACTTATCAATGAACTTAGTTCCAATTAGATGAGCGGGGCTAGTAGCCTTTTTGCTTCTGAACAGTTTTGGCATCTCACTTTATCCTTTAAACACAGCTACTTTATGAGTCTTGGCTGTGACCCTAAGCATTTTGTTTTCCAGTATTACCACCGGATAGATAAATGCCACAGACACATAACTGGGTGAACCATTTCAGATTGTGACTCAGCTTTGCTAGAGTCCCCAGTTAGAGGTGCCCAGAGCTCTTAAGCACACTCTTTTTGCTTTGGACCACGACTTTAACCGCTCAATCTCAAGGTTTTCACTTGACAGCTTCACGCCACAAGCACATGATTAGGGACAGCTTGGTTTAGCCGCTTAGGCCAGGATTTTATTCCTTTGGGGCCTCCTATCCATTAATGCTCAAAGCCTTAGATCCTTTTTACCCTTGCCTTTTGGTTTAAAGGGCTATTGGCTTTTTCTTCTTGCTTTTTCTTTCTTTCTTTTTCTTTATTTTTTTTGCCATTTTTTTCTGCAAGCTTTTCATTGCTTTTTCTTGCTTCAAGAATCAATTTTATGATTTTTCCAGATTATCAATAACATTTCTCCTTTTTCATTATTCTTTCAAGAGCCAACAATTTTAACATTCATAAACAACAATATCAAAAATATGCACTGTTCAAGCATTCATTCAAAAAACAAAAAGTATTTCCACCACATCAAAATAATTAAACTAATTTCAAGATAGAATTCAAAATCATGCATTTCTTGTTCCTTTGCAATTAAACATTTTTCATTTAAGAAAGGTGAAGGATTCATAGGACATTCATAGCTTTAGGACATAGACACTAGACACTAATGATCATGTAATAAAGACACAAACATAGACAAAACATAAAGCATAGAATTCGAAAAACAGAAAAATAAGAACAAGAAAACTAAAAAACGGGTCCACCTTACTGATGGCGGCTAGTTCTTCCTCTTGAAGATCTTATGGAGTGCTTGAGCTCCTCAATATCTCTTCCTTGCCGTTGTTGCTCCTCCCTCATGGCTCTTTGGTCCTCTCTAATTTCATGGAGGATGATTGAATGCTCTTGGTGCTCCATCCTTAGTTGTCCCATGTTGGAACTCAAATCTCCTAAAGAGGTGTTGAGTTGCTCCCAATAATTGTGTGGAGGAAAATGCATCCCTTGAGGCATCTCAGGGATTTCATGATGAGGAACTTCCTCATGCTCTTGTTGAGATCCATGAGTGGGCTCTCTTGTTTGCTCCATCCTTTTCTTAGTGATGGACTTGTCTCCTTCAATAAGGATGTCTCCCTCTATGGTAATTCCAGCTGAATTGCATAGGGTATAGCTGAGATGAGGGAAGGCTAACCTTGCCAAAGTAGAGGGCTTGTCCACCACCTTGTAGAGTTCTAGGGATATGATCTCATGAACTTCTACTTCCTCTCCATTCATGATACTATGGATCATGATAGCCCGGTCTATTGTAACTTCAGACCGATTGCTAGTAGGAATGATAGAGCGTTGGATGAACTCCAACTATCCCCTAGCCACAGGCTTGAGGTCAAGCCTTCTTAGTTAAACCGGCTTGCCTCTTGAGTCTCTCTTCCATTGAGCTCCTTCCACACAGATGTCCATGAGGAATTGGTCCAACCTTTGATCAAAGTTGACCCTTCTAGTAAAAGGGTGAGGATCTCCTTGCATCATTGGCAAGTTGAATGCCAACCTCACATTTTCTGGGCTGAAATCCAAGTAATTCCCCCAAACCATTGTGAGCCAATTCTTTGGGTTCAGGTTCACACTTTGATCATGGTTCTTAATGATCCATGCATTAGCATAGAACTCTTGAACCATTAAGATTCTGACTTGTTGAATGGGGTTGGTAAGAGTTTTCCAACCTCTTCTTTGAATCTCATATCAGATCTCTGGATATTCACTCTTGTTGAGCTTGAAGGGGACCTCGGGTATCACCTTTTTCTTGGCCACAACTTCATAGAAGTGGTGTTGATGGACCTTTGGGATGAATCTCTCCATCTCCCATGACTCGGAGGTGAAAACAATTGCCTTCCCTTTCCTCTTTCTGGAGGTTTCTCTGGTCTTAGGTGCCATTAGTGGTTATGGAAAAATAGAAAAGCAGGGTTTTTTCCATACCAAACTTAAAAGGTTTGCTCGTCTTCGAGTAAAAGAAGAAAGAAAGGAGTAGAAGAAGAAGAAACAGAGGAGATGGAGGGTAGTAGTGGTTTCGGCCAAGGGGGTAGTAGTGTGTATGATGTGTGAAATTGAAGGTAGTGAGGAGTGGTATTTATAGGGTAGGAGAGAGAGGGAATTCGGTCATGAAGGGGTGGGTTTGGGAGGGAAATGGTTAAAATTTGAATGGTGAGGTAGGTAAGGTTTATGATGGATGGATGTGAGTTGGTGAAGAGGATATGGGGAAGAGGGTTCGATTTGATAGGTGAATGGTATTTGGGGAAGAGGGATTGAAGTGATTGGTCAAGGGTATTTGGGAAGGAGTGTTATGGAAAGGTGTGAAGAGGAGAGAAGAAGAGGTGGGGAAGGTGGGGATCATGTGGGGTCCACAGATCCTGAGGTGTCAAAGAATTCTGCTCCCTGCACCAATCTGGCGTTCAAACGCCCTCTGTGTGCTAATTCTGGCGTTAAACGCCAGCTCTGCTACCTTTCCTGGCGTTAAACACCAGTCTGCTGCCCCTTTCTAGCGTTTAACGCCAGCCAGACACCCTTTTCTGGCGTTAAACGCCAGTCTGTCTGCCATTTCTGGCGTTTAACGCCAGACAGACCCCAGACACCCTTTTCTGGCATTAAATGCCAAGAGTGCTACCCATTCTGGCATTTAACGCCCAGAATGCTGCCAGGCTGGGCGTTAAACGCCCATTCTGCTATCCTTACTTGCGTTTAAACGCCAGTAAGCCTATCCTCCAAGGTGTGCTATTTTTGATGCTGTTTTTCATTTTGCTTTAATTCTGCAGTTATTTTTAGGACTTCACATGATTATCAACCTAAAGAAAACATACAATAACAATGGAAAATAAATAAATATAATTAAATAACATTGGGTTGCCTCCCAATAAGCGCTTCTTTAATGTCAATAGCTTGACAGTGAGCTCTTAGAGAGCTTCACAGAGACTCAGAGCTTAATGGTGGCCTCCCAACACCAAACTTAGAAGTTGAGTGTGGGGGCTCTTTTGACTCTGTATTAAGAGAAGCTTTTCATGCTTCCTCTCCATGGTTACAGAAGAAGATCCTTGAACCTTAAACACAAGGTAGTCCTCATTCAATTAAAGGACTAACTCTCCTCTGTCCACATCAATCACAGCTTTTGCTGTGGCTAGGAAGGGTCTTACAAGGATGATGGATTCATCTTTTTCCTTCCCAGTGTCTAGGATTATAAAATCAGCAGGGATATACAGGCCTTCAACCTTCACTAAGACATCCTCTACAAGTCCATAAGCCTGTTTCCTTGAATTTACTGCCAATTCTAGTGAGAATTTAGCAGCTTGTACCTCAAAGATCCATAGTTTCTCCAATACAGAGAGTGTCATGAGGTTTACCAAGGTCACACAAAGCCTTATTAAAGGTCATGGTGCCTATGATGGAAGGTATTAAGAACTTTCCGGGATCCAATTTCTTCTGAGGTAATTTCTGTTGAACCAAGGTATTCAGTTCATTGATGAGCAATGGAGGTTCATCCTCCAAAGTCTCATTACCAAATAACTTGGCATTCAGCTTCATGATTACTCCTAGATACTGAGCAACTTGCTCTTCAATAATATCTTCATCTTCTTCAGAGGAAGAATACTCATCAGAGCTCATGAATGGCAATAGTAAGTTCAGTGGAATCTCTATGGTCTCTATATGAGCCTCAAATTCCTTTGGTTCCTCATTAGGAAACTCCTTAGTGGCCAGTGGACGTCCATTGAGGTCTTCCTCGTTGGAAATCACTGCCTTTTGACTCTCTCCAGGTTTGGCCATGTAGGGTATATTGATGGCCTTGCACTCTCCTTTTGGATTCTCTTCTGTATTGCTTGGAAGAGTACTAGGAGATGTTTCAGTCACTCTTTTACTCAGTTGACCCACTTGTGCCTCCAAATTTCTGATGAAAGACCTTGTTTCAGTCATAAAACTAAGAGTGGCCTTAGATAGATCAGAGACTACGGTTGCTAAGTCAGAGAGGCTCTGCTTAGAATTCTTTGTCTGTTGCTTAGAAGATGATGGAAAAGGCTTGCTATTTCCAAACCTATTTCTCCCACCATTATTATTATTAAAGCCTTGATTAGGCTTCTGCTGATCCTTCCATGAGAAATTAGGATGATTCCTCCATGTAGGATTATAGGTGTTTCCATAGGATTCTCCCATGTAATTCACCTCTTCCATTGCAGGATTCTCAGGGTTATAAGCTTCTCCTTCAGGGGAGGCTTCTTTAGTACTGCCTGATGCAGCTTGCATTTCAGTCAGACTTTGAAAAATTATATTGACTTACTGAGTCAATATTTTATTCTGAACCAATATGGTATTCATAGTATCAATCTCAAGAACTCATTTCTTTTGAGTCATCCCATTATTCACAGGATTTCTTTCAGAAGTATACATGAACTGGTTATTTGAAACCATTTTAATGAGTTCCTAGGCTTCTGCAGGCGTCTTCTTCAGATGAAGAGATCCACCAGTAGAGTGATCCATTGACATCTTGGAAAATTCAGACAGACCATCATAGAATATACATAAGATGCCCCATTCTGAAAGCATGTCAGAAGGACACCTTCTGGTCAATTGCTTGTATCTTTTCTAAGCTTCATAGAGGGATTCACCTTCCTTCTGTCTGAAGGTTTGGACTTCCACTCTAAGCTTGCTCAACTTTTGAGGTGGAAAGAATTTGGCCAAGAAGGCATTGACCAAATTTTCCCAAGAGTTTAGGCTTTCTTTAAGTTGTGAGTCCAACCATGTCCTAGCTCTGTCTCTTACAGCAAAGGGGAAAAGCATAAGTCTGTAGACCTCAGGATTAACCCCATTGGTCTTAACAGTGTCACAGATTTGCAAGATTTCAGCTAAGAATTGATGAGGATCTTCCAATGAAAGTCCATGAAACTTGCAATTCTGCTGCATTAGAGAAACTAATTGAGGCTTAAGCTCAAAGTTGTTTGCTCCAATTGCAGGAATTGAGATGCTTCTTCCATAGAAGTCAGAAGTTGGTGCAGTAAAGTCACCAAGCACCTTCCTTGCATCTCCATCATTGTTGTTATTTTTGGCTGTTATGTCTTCTTCTTTTTCGAAAATTTCTGTTAGGTCCTCTCCAGAGTTTTGTGCTTTAGCTTCTCTTAGCTTCCTCTTTAGATTCCTTTCAGGTTCAGGATCAGCTTCAACAAGAATGTTCTTATCATTGTTCTTGCTCATATGAAAAAGAAGAGAACAGAAAAGAAGAGGATTCCTCTATGTCACAGTATAGAGATTCCTTTATGTGAGTAGAAGAAGAGAAGAATAGAAGAATGAGGTAGAGAAATAATGAAGAGAATTTGAACACAAAGAGAGGGGGAGGGTTCGAATTATAAGAAGAAGAGAAGTGTCAGTAAATAAATAAAATAAATAGAAAGAGATGAGAGAGAGAGAGAGAGAGAGAGAGAGAGAGAAGAAATTCGAATATTAGTTTAAAATAAAATAAAAATATTTTTGTTTTTATTTTAATTAGAAGTTAGAATTTGAAATTTAAGAAGAGAAATAAAAGTAATTTGAAAACTAAATAAATTAATTAATTAAAAAGATTTTTGAAAAGTTGTTAGTTAGATTTTGAAAATTAGAGAGAGGAAAGTAGTTAGGTAGTTTTGAAAAAGATATGATTGAAATAGAAAACTTTTTAAAATCAAACAAAAAAGTCACGTAGTTAATTGAAAAAGATTTGAAAATCAATTTTGAAATAATATGAAGTTAGAAAAAGATTCTGAAATTAAGTTTTGAAAAAGATATGATTGAAAGATATGATTGAAGTTTATTTTGAAAAATATTTGAGAAGGAAATTTAAAAAGATTTGATTTTGAAAATTAAAGTTGATGACTTGACTAACAAAAAACTAAAAGATATGATTCTAGAATTTAAAGATTGAACCTTTCTTAACAGGAAAGTAACAAACTTGAAATTTTTTAATCAAAACATTAAATGTTAGCAATATTTTCAAAAATTATGAAATAAAATTAAGAAAAATATTTTTGAAAATTTTATTTTGAAGAGTTTTCGAAAAACGGGAAAGAAAAATGAAAAAGATTTGATTTTTGAAAAAGATTTGAAAAGATAGAATTTTTAAATAGAAATTTTGACTTGACTAACAAGAAACAACTAAATTTTAAAATTTTTTGACTAAGTCAACCCAAAATTTCGAAATTTATGAGTAAAATAAGGGAAAGATATTATTTATGATTTTTTTGAATTAATGAAGAAAGAGAGAAAAAAAGATATCATTTTGTTGTTTTTCTCTTTTTTTTTCATTAAACAACAAAAATGAAACAAAACATACAAATTTAAGATCAAAACAATAAATGCATGCAAGAACACTTTGAATGTCAAGACGAACACCAAGAACACTTTGAAGATCATGATGAACATCAAGAACATATTTTTGAAAATTTTTAAGAAAAGAAAGACATGCAAGACACCAAACTTAAAATTTTTTTTTTTACTTTAGCCAGTAATAATTCGAAAATGCATATGAAAAACAAGAAAAGACACAAAACAAGAAAATTTAAAGATCAAACAAGAGAAATCATCAAGAACAACTTGAAGATCAAGAAAGAACACATGCATGAATTTTCGAAAATTAAAGAAAAATTAAAGCATGCAATTGACACCAAACTTAAAATTTGACACAAGACTCAAACAAGAAACACAAAATATTTTTGGTTTTTATGATTTTATTAATTTTTTTTATATTTTTCAAAAATTTTTTTGGAAAAAGAAATAAAGAGATACAGAATTTTTAATAAGAATTCTAGGAATCATGCAATGTTAGTCTAAAGCTTCGGTCCAAAAGAATTAGACATGGCCAAATGGCCAGCCAAGCTTTAGCAGAGCATTACATACAACAGCCAAATTGATGGGAACCAAAAGGCTCCTGCAAAGATAAGTGGAAACCTCGGTCCAAAAGATTAGACATGGCTTAACAGCCAGCCAGGCTTCAACATATCTTATGAAACTCTAGAATTCATTCTTAAAAATTCCGAAGAACAAAATTTTTTTTTGAATTTTTCGAAAACTATATTTTTTTTTATTTTTTTGAAATTAAAAATAAAAAGCTTAAACATAAAATAAAATTACCTAATCTAAGCAACAAGATGAACAGTCAGTTGTCCAAACTCGAACAATCCCCGGCAACGACGCCAAAAACTTGGTGCGAGAAATCGTGATTCACACTTTTCACTACTCCGCACAACTAACCAGCAAGTGCACTGGGTCGTCCAAGTAATAAACCTTACGTGAGTAAGGGTTGATCCCACGGAGATTGTCGGCTTGAAGCAAGCTATGGTCATCCTTGTAAATCTCAGTCAGGCGGATTCAAATGGTTATGAGATTTTGATAATTAAAAGATAAATAAATCATAAAATAAAATAAAGTTACTTATGTAATTTATTGGTGGGAATTTTTGATAAGCGTATGGAGATGCTTTGTTGCTTCTGAACCTCTGATTTCCTATTGCCTTCTTCCAAGCATGCGTGCTCCCTTCCATGGCAAGCTGTAGGATCCTCTCAGTGAAAATGGTCCTCTATGGTTTCTGCACGGCTAATCAACTGTCGGATTTCTCGTCTCGGATGAAAAATACCAGGCACAGCTACCGCATGGCTAATCATCTGTCGGTTCCCGCTAGCGTCGGAATAGGATCCATTGATCCTTTTGCACACTGTCACTGCGCCCAACATTTGCAGGTTTGAAGCTCATCATAGTCATCCCTTCCCGGATTCTACTCGGAATACCACAGACAAGGTTTAGACTTTCCGGATCCTAGGAATACTGTCAATGATTCTAGCCTATACCACAAAGATACTAATCTCACGGACTCGGTCCGTGTATTAGATATCCAAGAGAATATACTCCAGCTGTCGTCCAATGACTACGTTGAACATCATATAGACCGCTTTGTGGTTGTCAGGCACGCGGATCTTGGCTAAACGAGTAACGAAGATTGAGTGATTGTCACGGGTCACCCCTTCATTCTGACTTAACTGGATTAAGTACGAGAGTATATCTTGGAGAAGAAGTAGGCGTGAATTGAATAGAAAAACAATAGTACTTGCATTAATTCATGAAGAACAGCAGAGCTCCACACCTTAATCTATGGGGTGTAGAAACTCCACCGTAGAAAATACATACGTGAAAAAGGTCTAGAAATGGCCGTGAGGCCAGCCTCCAAACGTGAAAAGATGATAAAAGTTACATATCATTCCAAAAGATAGTCTAAAAGTAGTTTTTATACTAAACAAGTAACCTAGGTTTACAGAAAATGAGTAACTAAGTGCAGATAGTGCAGAAATCCGCTTCCGGGGCCCACTTGGTGTGTGCTTGGGCTGAGCATTGAAGCTTTTTCGTGCATAGGCTGTTCTTGGAGTTAAACGCCAGCTTGGGTGCCAGTTTGGGCGTTTAACTCCAATTCTGGTGCCAGTTTGGGCGTTTTACGCCAGAAAGTTTTAGGCTGGCTTTGGACGCCGATTTGGGCCATCAAATCTCGGGCAAAGTATGAACTATTATATATTTCTGGAAAGCCAAGGATGTGTACTTTCCAACGCAATTAAGAGCGTGCCCATTGGGCTTATGTAGCTCCAAAAAATTCACTTCGAGTGCAGGAGGGTCAGAATCTAACAGCATCTGCAGTCATTTTTTAGCCTATGAATCAGATTTTTGCTTAGGTCTCCCAATTTCAGCCAAAAAATACCTGAAATCATAGAAAAATACACAAACTCATAGTAAAGTCCAGAAATGTGATTTTTGAATAAAAACTAATAAAAATATAATAAAAAGTAACTAAACATACTAAAAACTATGAAAAAACAATGCCAAAAAGGGTATAAATTATCCGCTCATCACAACACCAAACATAAATTGTTGCTTGTCCCCAAGCAACTAAAAACAAAATAGGATAAAAAGAAGAGAAAATACAATAAATTCCAAACTTATCAATGAACTTAGTTCCAATTAGATGAGCGGGGCTAGTAGCCTTTTTGCTTCTGAACAGTTTTGACATCTCACTTTATCCTTTGAAGTTTAGAATGATTGGCATCTATAGGAACTCAGAATTCAGATAGTGTTATTGATTTTCTTAGTTTAGTATGTTGATTCTTGAACACAGCTAGTTTATGAGTCTTGGCTGTGACCCTAAGCATTTTGTTTTCCAGTATTACCACCGGATACATAAATGCCACAAACACATAACTAGGTTAACCATTTCAGATTGTGACTCAGCTTTGCTAGAGTCCCCAGTTAGAGGTGCCCAGAGCTCTTAAGCACACTCTTTTTGCTTTGAACCACGACTTTAACCACTCAGTCTCAAGGTTTTCACTTGACACCTTCACGCCACAAGCACATGGTTAGGGACAGCTTGGTTTAGCCGCTTAGGCCAGGATTTTATTCCTTTGGGCCCTCCTATCCATTAATGCTCAAAGCCTTAGATCCTTTTTACCCTTGCCTTTTGGTTTAAAGGGCTATTGGCTTGTTTTGCTTGCTTTTTCTTTTTCTTTCTTTTTATTTATTTTTTTTCGCCATTTTTTTCTGCAAGCTTTTCACTGCTTTTTTTTGCTTCAAGAATCAATTTTATGATTTTTCAGATTATCAATAATATTTCTCCTTTTTCATTATTCTTTCAAGAGCCAACAATTTTAACATTCATAAACAACAATATCAAAAATATGCAATGTTCAAGCATTCATTCAGAAAACAAAAAGTATTGCCACCACATCAAAATAATTAAACTAATTTCAAGATAGAATTCGAAATCATGCACTTCTTGTTCTTTTGCAATTAAACATTTTTCATTTAAGAAAGGTGAAGGATTTATAGGACATAGAAACTAGACACTAATGATCATGTAATAAAGACACAAACATAGACAAAACATAAAGCATAGAATTTGAAAAACAGAAAAATAAGAACAGGAAAATTAAAGAACGGGTCCACCTTAGAGATGGCGGCTAGTTCTTCCTCTTGAAGATCTTATGGAGTGCTTGAGCTCCTCAATGTCTCTTCCTTGCCTTTGTTGCTCCTCCCTCATGGCTCTTTGGTCCTCTCTAATTTCATGGAGGATGATGGAATGCTCTTGGTGCTCCATCCTTAGTTGCCCCATGTTGGAACTCAAATCTCCTAAAGAGGTGTTGAGTTACTCCCAATAATTGTGTGGAGGAAGTGCATCCCTTGAGGCATCTTAGGGATTTCATGATGAGGAACTTCCTCATGCTCTTGTTGAGGTCCATGAATGGGCTCTCTTGTTTGCTCCATCCTTTTTTAGTGATGGGCTTGTCTTCTTCAATGAGGATGTCTCCCTCTATGGCAATTCCAGCTGAATTGCATAGGGTATAGATGAGATGAGGAAAGGCTAACCTTGCCAAAGTAGAGGGCTTGTCCGCCACCTTGTAGAGTTCTAGGGATATGATCTTATGAACTTTTACTTCCTCTCCATTCATGATACTATGGATCATGATAGCTCGGTCTATTGTAACTTCAGACCGGTTGCTAGTAGGAATGATAGAGCGTTGGATGAACTCCAACCATCCCCTAGCCACAGGCTTCAGGTCAAGCCTTCTTAGTTGAATCGGCTTGCCTCTTGAGTCTCTCTTCCACACAGATGTCCACGAGGACTTGGTCCAACCTTTGATCAAAGTTGACCCTTCTAGTGAAAGGGTGAAGATCTCCTTGCATCATTGGCAAGTTGAATGCCAACCTCACATTTTCTGAGCTAAAATTCAAGTAATTCCCCCGAACCATTGTGAGCCAATTCTTTGGGTTCGGGTTCACACTTTGATCATGGTTCTTAGTGATCCATGCATTAGCATAGAACTCTTGAACCATTAAGATTCCGACTTGTTGAACGGGGTTGGTGAGAGTTTTCCAACCTCTTCTTTGAATATCTTGTCGGATCTCCGGATATTCACTCTTTTTGAGCTTCAAGGGGACCTCGGGGATCACCTTTTTCTTGGCCACAACTTCATAGAAGAGGTCTTGATGGAACTTTGAGATGAATCTCTCCATCTCCCATGACTCTGAGGTAGAAGCAATTGCCTTCCCTTTCCTCTTTCTAGAGGTTTCCCCGGTCTTAGGTGGCATTAGTGGTTATGGAAAAATAGAAAAGCAGGGCTTTTTCCACACCAAACTTAAATGGTTTGCTCGTCCTCGAGCAAAAGAAGAAAGAAAGGAGTAGAAGAAGAAGAAATATAGGAGATGGAGGGTAGTAGTGGTTTCGGCCAAGAGGGGGTAGTAGTGTGTATGATGTGTGGAATTGAAGGTAGTGAGGAGTGGTATTTATAGGGCAGGAGAGAGAGGGAATTCGGTCATGAAGGGGTGGGTTTGGGAGGGAAATGGTTCAAATTTGAATGGTGAGGTAGGTGGGGTTTATAATGGATGGATGTGAGTTGGTGAAGAGGATCTGGGGAAGAGGGTTGGATTTGATAGGTGAATGGTATTTGGGGAAGAGGTATTGAAGTGATTGGTCAAGGGTATTTGGGAAGGAGTGTTATGGAAAGGTGTGAAGAGGAGAGAAGAAGAGGTGGGGTAGGTGGGGATCATGTGGGGTCCACAGATCTTGAGGTGTCAAGGAATTCTGCTACCTGCACCAATCTGGCGTTCAAACGCCCTCTGTGTGACAATTCTGGCGTTAAACGCCAGCTCTGCTACCTTTGCTGGCATTAAACGCCAATTTGCTGCTCCTTTCTGGCGTTTAACGCCAGCCAGACACCCTTTTCTGGCGTTAAAAGCCAGTCTGTCTGCCATTTCTGGCGTTTAACGCCAGACAGACCCCAGACACCCTTTTTTGGCGTTAAATGCCCAGAGTGCTACCCATTCTGGCGTTTAAAGCCCAGAATGCTGCCAGGCTGGGCGTTAAACGCCCATTCTGCTATCCTTACTTGCGTTTAAACGCCAGTAAGCCTATCCTCCAAGGTGTGCTATTTTTGATGCTGTTTTTCATTTTGCTTTAATTCTGCAGTTATTTTTATGACTTCACATGATTATCAACCTAAAGAAAACATACAATAACAATGGAAAATAAATAAATATATTTAAATAACATTGGGTTGCCTCCCAATAAGCGCTTCTTTAATGTCAATAGCTTGACAGTGAGCTCTTAGAGAGCTTCACAGAGACTCAGAGCTTAATGGTGGCCTCCCAACACCAAACTTAGAAGTTGAGTGTGGGGGCTCTCTTTGACTCTGTATTGAGAGAAGCTTTTCATGCTTCCTCTCCATGGTTACAGAAGAAGATCCTTGAGCCTTAAACACAAGGTAGTCCTCATTCAATTAAAGGACTAACTCTCCTCTGTCCACATCAATCACAGTTTTTGCTGTGGCTAGGAAGGGTCTTCCAAGGATGATGGATTCATTTTCTTCCTTCCCAGTGTCTAGGTTTATGAAATCAGTAGGGATGTACAGGCCTTCAACCTTCACTAAGACATCCTCTACAAGTCCATAAGCCTGTTTCCTTGAATTGTCTGCCAATTCTAGTGAGAATTTAGCAGCTTGTACCTCAAAAATCCCTAGTTTCTCCAATACAGAGAGTGGCATGAGGTTTACCAAGGTCACACAGAGCCTTATTAAAGGTCATGGTGCCTATGATGCAAGGTATTAAGAACTTTCCGGGATCTGGTTTCTTCTGAGGTAATTTCTGTTGAACCAAGGTATTCAGTTCATTGATGAGCAATGGAGGTTCATCCTCCCAAGTCTCATTACCAAATAACTTGGCATTCAGGTTCATGATTGCTCCTAGATACTGAGCAACTTGCTCTTCAATAATATCTTCATCTTCTTCAGAGGAAGAATACTCATTAGAGCTCATGAATGGCAATAGTAAGTTCAGTGGAATCTCTGTGGTCTCTATATGAGCCTCAGATTCCTTTGGTTCCTCATTAGGGAACTCCTTAGTGGCCAGTGGACATCCATTGAGGTCTTCCTCATTGGAAATCACTGCCTTTTGACTCTCTCCAGATTTGGCCATGTGGGGTATATTGATGGCCTTGCACTCTCCTTTTGGATTCTCTTTTGTATTGCTTGGGAGAGTACTAGGAGGAGTTTCAGTCACTCTTTTACTCAGTTGACCCACTTGTGCCTCCAAATTTCTGATGGAGGACCTTGTTTCAGTCATGAAACTGAGAGTGGTCTTAGATAGATCAGAGACTATGGTTGCTAAGTCAGAGAGGCTCTGCTTAGAATCTCTATCTGTTGCTCAGAAGATGATGGAAAAGGCTTGCTATTGCCAAACCTATTTCTCCCATCATTATTATTATTGAAGCCTTGATTAGGCTTCTGCTGATCCTTCCATGAGAAATTAGGATGATTCCTCCATGTAGAATTATAGGTGTTTCCATAGGATTCTTCCATGTAATTCACCTCTTCCATTGCAGAATTCTCAGAGTCATAAGCTTCTCCTTCAGGGGAGGCTTCTTTAGTACTGCCTGATGTAGCTTGCATTTCAGTCAAACTCTGAGAAATCATATTGACTTGCTGAGTCAATATTTTATTCTGAGCCAATATGGCATTCAGAGTATCAATCTCGAGAACTCCTTTCTTCTGAGTCATCCCATTATTCATAGGATTTCTTTCAGAAGTATACATGAACTGGTTATTTGCAACCATTTCAATGAGTTCTTGGGCTTCTACAGGCGTCTTCTTCAGATGAAGAGATCCACCAGCAGAGTGATCCAATGACATCTTGGACAATTCAAATAGACCATCATGAATATACATAAGATGCTCTATTCTAAAAGCATGTCAGAAGGACACCTTCTAATCAATTGCTTGTATCTTTCCCAAGCTTCATAGAGGGATTCACCTTCCTTCTGTCTGAAGGTTTGGACTTCCACTCTAAGCTTGCTCAACTTTTGAGGTGGAAAGAATTTGGCCAAGAAGGCATTGACCAACTTTTTCCAAGAGTTCAGGCTTTCTTTAGGTTGTGAGTTCAACCATGTCCTAGCTCTGTCTCTTACAGCAAAAGGGAAAAGCATAAGTCTGTAGACCTCAGGATTAACCCCATTGGTCTTAACAGTGTCACAAATTTGCAAGAATTCAGCTAAGAACTGATGAGGATCTTCCAATGGAAGTCCATGAAACTTGCAATTCTTCTGCATTAGAGAAACTAATTGAGGCTTAAGCTCAAAGTTGTTTGCTCCAATTGTAGGAATTGAGATGCTTCTTCCATAGAAGTCAGAAGTTGGTGCAGTAAAGTCACCAAGCACCTTCCCTGCATCTCCATCATTGTTGTTATTTTTGGCTGCCATGTCTTCTTCTTTTTTGAAAATTTCTGTTAGGTCCTCTCCAGAGTTTTGTGCTTTAGCTTCTCTTAGCTTCCTCTTCAGAGTCCTTTCAGGTTCAGGCTCAGCTTTAACAAGAATGTTCTTATCCTCGTTCTTGCTTATATGAAATAGAAGAGAACAGAAAAGAAGATGAATCCTCTATGTCACAGTATAGAGATTCCTTTATGTGAGTAGAAGAAGAGAAGAATAGAAGAATGAGGTAGAGAGAGAATGAAGAGAATTCGAACACAGAGAGAGAAGAAATTCGAATATTAGTTTAAAATAAAATAAAAATATTTTTGTTTTTATTTTAATTAGAAGTTAGAATTCGAAATTTAAGAAGAGAATAAAAGTAATTTGAAAACTAAATAAATTAATTAATTAAAAAGATTTTTGAAAAAGTTGTTAGTTAGTTTTCAAAAATTAGAGAGAGGAAAGTAGTAGGTAGTTTTGAAAAAGATATGATTGAAATAGAAAACTTTTTAAAATCAAACAAAAAGTCAAGTAGTTAATTGAAAAAGATTTGAAAATCAATTTTGAAAAGATAAGAAGTTAGAAAAAGATTCTGAAATTAAGTTTTGAAAAAGATATAATTGAAAGATATGATTGGAGTTTATTTTGAAAAAGATTTGAGAAGGAAATTTAAAAAGATTTGATTTTGAAAATTAAAGTTGATGACTTGACTAACAAGAAACTAAAAGATATGATTCTAAAATTTAAAGATTGAACCTTTCTTAACAGGAAGGTAACAAACTTGAAATTTTTTAATCAAAACATTAAATGTTAGCAATATTTTAAAAAATTATGAAATAAAATTAAGAAAAAGATTTTTGAAAATTTTATTTTGAAGAATTTTCGAAAAATAGGAAAGAAAAATGAAAAATATTTGATTTTTGAAAAAGATTTGAAAAGATATAATTTTTAAATTAAAATTTTGACTTGACTAACAAGAAACAACTAAATTTTAAAAATTTTTTACTAAGTGATGCGTGGCAGAAGTTTACTAATTTAGAGATTTCAATTAAGAGGATAGCGTTGCACGTATAGCTCTTAACCGGCTAAGATCTGCCTCACCAATTTAAAAAAAGGGTTGTCACAAATTTTAGAAATAAAATACTAGGAGTATGAGTCCCAGGTGGTCTCCCAACGAGTTGCAGGAAAGAGTGCTATTTTATTAACTAGGCGTTTTCAGAAAAATTGAGTCTTGATAACGAGTAATTAAAATGATTAAAAATTAAAGCAATGAAAATGAACTAAGAATAGTTATTAATACTCTGAATAAAAGGCCTTGACTGGGGGATTAATTAAATGGAATTTCTATCATTGTTGGAATCTTCTCAAGTGTAGTGTAGTGCAAAAAGGTTGTTGTTCTCACTCGGTTACCCCTTACTAAATAAGAAAAAGTATGGTGATTAAACTAACTCTTACCCTCAATTCCTAATCCTCTCCCTTAGGGTGGTCTAGTGTTAGTAGGTATGGAATTAGCTAACAACGTCCCATTCAACCAAGCACTTGAGCATTCCAACTCAAGTATCTCCTTTTAATCAACCCCATGTCAAGTAGAAATTTTACTCCATTGACGTGAAAGAAATAATCATAAAAATATGAGAAAACATAATTAAATAAAATAAAATAGAGAAATTAAATTAATTAAAATAAAAATAACTTCATATATTAATAAATTCAAAACGCAACATAATTATCTGAACAGAGTTAATGAGTAACTAATTAAAAATAAGGGAGTAAAGAAACAAACTAAAGTAATGTCTTCAACGGAGGTAATGGCTCTTCAACATCCACAATTCAAAGCAAAAACATAAACTATCAATGTAACACTAATCTAGATTCAGATCTAAAACTAAGAGTAATCCTAATGTGATGAATCTGAATGTGTGTGGATGCGTCTTTGAGTTTCAGCATGTTCCCTAGGTTTAGTCTGTGTTTCTGGGCCGAAAACTGGGTCAAAATGCGGCCCAAAATCGCCCCAGCGTATTCTGTTATTTCTACAGATCGCGCAGGTCATGCCTACGCATCGTCCACACGTTCGCGTCATTCAGCTTTTTCCTTGCCACGCGTTCGTGTCGTTCACACGTTTGCGTCATTTGTGCAGACTCCAATCCACGCATTTACGTTAGGCACGCGTCCGCGTCGTTGCGAATTCTCTATTTCGCGCGTTTGCGTGGGCCATGCGCTCGCGTCATTTCTCGCTGGTCATCTCCTTAGTTTCTTGTGTTCCTTCCATTTCTGCAAGCCTCCTCTCCAATTTCCAAATCATTCGTGCCCTATGAAGCCTGAAACACTTAACACACGGATCACGGCATCGAATGGGATAAAGGAGAATTAAAATACATAATTAAAAATCTCTAGAAAGCAAGTTTTCAACCATGGAGTGATTTTTGGGAAGGAATTGTAAAGACATGCTAATCATATGAATAAGTGGGTAAAGATTTGATAAAACCACACAATTAAACACAATATAAATAATAAAATAATGGTTTATCAACCTCTCCACACTTAAACATTAGCATGTCCTCATGCTTAGTTGAAGGAGATAAAGTAAATGAATAGGGGAATGTAAAACTCATGAAATGCAATGTAACCTATATATATATATATATATATATATATATATATATATATATATATATATATATATATATATATATATATATGCGCAACTATATGCTTCTTGTCTACTTGGTTAAAAGTAAATAAGCTCTTCAAGACAAATATAAATTAGATTTCACTAACTCAATTCATATAGTAAATACAGGTAACATTGTAAGAAGACAGCTCATGAAAGCAGGGAACATAGAATCAAGCATTGAATCCTCACTGATGGTGTACGTGCACTCTATTCTCTCAAGTGTATAGGGTGATCACTCTACTCTTCTCTAATCATGCTTTCTAAATTTTTGTTCTTCACCTAACCAATCAACAATATTTAATGCATCAATGCAAACATCATGAGGTCTTTTTAAGGTTGTAATGGGGCTAAGGTAAGGGTGAGGGTATATGTATATGGCTAAGTGAGCTTATAAATTGAATCTTTAATTAACCTGAGCTTTCACCTAACATACATATACTCTATATAACTTTAGAATCATGCCTAGCTACCCAAAAATTTCCCACTTTGCATTACATACTGGTGCACGAAATTGTGTTCCATGTTCTTTGTACTTGTGTGAGAGTAACAATATATAATTGTATTGAATCCTCATTGTGGCTCTATGTGTGGACACAACTCCGTACAACTAACCATCAAGTGCACTGGGTCGTCCAAGTAATACCTTACGTGAGTAAGGGTCGAATCCCACGGAGATTGTTGGTATGAAGCAAGCTATGGTCACCTTGTAAATCTCAGTCAGGCAGATATAAAGTGATGAAGATGTTTTTGAATTTAATATAATAAAATAGGGATAGAAATACTTATGTAATTCATTGATAGGAATTTCAGATAAGCGAATGGAGATGCTTTCGTTCCTCTGAACCTCTGCTTTCCTGCTATCTTCATCCAATCAGTCTTACTCCCTTCCATGGCTGGCTGTATGCAAGGGCATCACCGTTGTCAGTGGCTACATCCCCTCCTCTCAGTGAATAATATGCTCACGCACCCTGTCACGGCACGGCTATTCATCTGTCGGTTCTCGATCATGCTGGAATAGGATTCACCCTCCTTTTGCGTCTGTCACTAACGCCCAACAATCGCGAGTTTGAAGCTCGTCACAGTCATTCAATCATTGAATCCTACTCAGAATACCACAGACAAGGTTTAGACCTTCCGGATTCTCTTGAATGCCGCCATCATTCTAGCTTACGCCACGAAGATTCCGGTTAGGAGATCTAAGAGATACTCATTCTAGCTTAATTCATGTAGAACGGAAGTGTTTGTCAGACACGCGTTCATAAGGGGGAAGGATGATGAGCGTCACACATAATCATCACCTTCATCACGTTCTTGGGTGCGAATGGATATCTTAGAAGCGAAATAAGAAGAATTGAATAGAAAACAGTAGTACTTTGCATTAATCTTTGAGGAACAGCAGAGCTCCACACCTTAATCTATGGAGTGTAGAAACTCTACCGTTAAAAATACATAAGTGAAAGGTCCAGGCATGGCCGTGTGGCCAGCCCCTCTGATCTAAGAACCAGACGTCCAAAGATGCCTAATACAATAGTAAGAGGTCCTATTTATAATAAACTAGCTACTAGGGTTTACATGAGTAAGTATTTGATGTATAAATCCACTTCCGGGGCCCACTTGGTGTGTGTTTGGGCTGAGCTTAAGTGTTGCACGTGCAGAGGCCATTTGTGGAGTTGAACGCCAGTTTCTGTGCCAGTTTGGGCGTTTAACTCTGGTTTTGGATCCTTTTCTGGCGCTGGACGCCAGATTTGGGCAGAAGGCTGGCGTTGAATGCCAGTTTGCGTCGTCTATTCTTGGCCAAAGTATGGACTATTATATATTGCTGGAAATCCCTGGATGTCTACTTTCCAATGCAATTGGAAGCGCGCCATTTCGAGTTCTGTAGCTCCAGAAAATCCACTTTGAGTGCAGGGAGGTCAGAATCCAACAGCATCAGCAGTCCTTTTTCAACCTCTGAATCTGATTTCTGCTCAAGTCCCTCAATTTCAGCCAGAAAATACCTGAAATCACAGAAAAACACATGAACTCATAGTAAAGTCCAGAAATGTGAATTTAACACAAAATCTATTAAAAATATCCCTAAAAGTAACTAGATCCTACTAAAAACATACTAAAAACAATGTCAAAAAGCGTATAAATTATCCGCTCATCACAACACCAAACTTAAATTGTTGCTTGTCCCCAAGCAACTGAAAATCAAAATAGGATAAAAAGAATAGAATATACTATAAATTCCAAACTATCAATGAAACATAGCTCCAATCAAATGAGCGGGACTTATAGCTTTTTGCCTCTTGAATAGTTTTGGCATCTCACTTCATCCATTGAGGTTCAGAATGATTGGCATCTATAGGAACTCAGATTTCAGATAGTGTTATTGATTCTCCTAGTTCAGTATGATGATTCTTGAACACAGCTGTTTTATGAGTCTTGGCCGTGGCCCTAAGCACTTTGTTTTCCAGTATTACCACCGGATACATAAATGCCACAGACACATAATTGGGTGAACCTTTTCAGATTGTGACTCAGCTTTGCTAAAGTCCCCAATTAGAGGTGTCCAGGGTTCTTAAGCACACTCTTCTTTTGCTTTGGACCTTGACTTTAACCGCTCAGTCTCAAGTTTTCACTTGACACCTTCACGCCACAAGCACATGGTTAGGGACAGCTTAATTTAGCCGCTTAGGCCAGGATTTTATTCCTTTAGGCCCTCCTATCCACTGATGCTCAAAGCCTTGGGATCCTTTTTTATTGCCCTTGCCTTTTGGTTTTAAGGGTTATTGGCTTTTTGCTCTTACCTCTTGGTTTTAAGAGCTTTGGCTTTTTCTGCTTGCTCTTTCTTTTTCTTTCTATATTTTTTTTTTTGCCTATTTTTTTTTTTTTTTTCTGCAAGCTTTGTTCTTTGCTGCTTTTTCTTGCTTCAGGAATCATTTTTCTGATTTTTCAGATTATCAAATAACATGTCTCCTAGTCATCATTCTTTCAAGAGCCAACATATTTAACATTCTTAAACAACAACTTCAAAAGACATATGCACTGTTCAAGCATACATTCAGAAAACAAGAAGCATTGTCACCACATCAATATAATTAAGCTAAGTTCAAGGATAAATTCGAAACTCATGTACTTCTTGTTCTTTTGAATTAAAACAGTTTTTATTTTAAGAGAGGTGATGGATTCATAGGACATTCATAACTTTAAGACAGAGTTACTAACTACTAATGATCATGTAATGAAGACACAAACATAGATAAGCACATAACATAGAAAATGAAAAACAGAGAAAGTAAGAACAAGGAATGAGTCCACCTTAGTGATGTCCTTGAGCTCTTCTATGTCTCTTCCTTGCCTTGGCTGCTCCTCCTTCATTGCTTTTAGATCTTCTCTGATTTCATGAAGGATGATGGAGTGCTCTTGATGTTCCACCCTTAGTTGCTTCCAATAATTGTGTGGAAAAAAAAAATGTATCCCCTGAGGTATCTCAGGGATCTCTTGATTTGCAGTCAAATGTTCTACCACTGAGCTATAGACCCTTGATGGAAGCTTTTGTCTTCCCTTTCCTCTTTCTAGAGGTTTCTCTGGCCTTAGGTGCCATCAATGGTTATGGAAAAAACAAAAAAGCTATGCTTTTACCACACCAAACTTAGAATGTTGCTCGCCCTCGAGCAAAAGAAGAAAGAATAGAAGAAGAAGAAGATATAGAGGAGATGGAGGGAGGTGTGTATTCGGCCATATGGGTGGGATTGGGTGGGGAAGAGATGTTGAATTTTGAAGGTAAGTGGGTGTAAGGATGTGAGTGGTAAATGGAAAACAGAAGGGATGATCATGAATGGAAAGAGAGATGATGAGGTAGGTGGGGATCCTGTGGGGTCCACAGATCCTGAGGTGTCAAGGCAATTACATCCCTGCACCAATTTAGGCATGTAAAATGCCCTTGCACACAACTCTGGGCGTTCAGCGCCAGGTTGGTGCCCATTTTGGGCGTTCAACGCCCCTGTGCTGCCATTTCTGGCGTTGAACGCCAGAACCATGCTTGTTCTGGGTGTTCAGCGCCAGGATGCTCCCATTCTGGGTGTTCAGCGCCAGAACTTTGCTCTGTTCTGGCGTTTGAACGCCAGACAGATGCTCCTCCAGGGTGTGATTTTTCTTCTGCTGTTTTTGATTCTGTTTTCAATTTTTATTTTTATTTTGTGACTCCACATGATCATGAACCTAAGAAAACATGAAAAATAAGAATTAGATATGCATTGGGTTGCCTCCCAACAAGCGCTTCTTTAGTGTCAATAGCTTGACAGTGGGCTCTCATGGAGCCTCACAGATGTGCAGAGCTTTGTTGAGACTCTCCAACACCAAACTTAGAGTTTGGATATGGGAGTTCAACACCAAACTTAGAGTTTGGTTGTGGCCTCCCAACACCAAACTTAGAGTTTGACTGTGGGGGCTCTGGTTGACTCTGCTTGGAGAGAAGCTTTTCCTGCTTCCTCTCCATGGTTGCAGAGGGAGATCCTTGAGTTTTAAACACAAGGGAGTCCTCATTCCATTGAAGGACTATTTCACCTCTGTCAACATCAATCACAGCTCTTGCTGTGGCCAGGGAAGGTCTTCCTAGGATGATGGATTCATCCTCTTTCTTTCCAGTATCCAGGACTATGAAGTCAGCAGGGATGTAAAGGCCCTCAACTTTTACCAATACATCTTCTACGTGTCCATAAGCCTGTCTTCTTGAGCTGTCTGCCATCTCTAGTGAGATTTTAGCAGCTTGCACCCCATAGATTCCCAGTTTCTCTATTACAGAGAGGGGCATGAGGTTTATTCCTGAACCAAGGTCACACAGAGCCTTAAAGATCATGGTGCCTATGGTACAGGGTATTATGAACTTTCCAGGATCCTGTCTCTTCTGAGGCAATGTCAGTTGATCCAGATCACTTAGTTCATTGATGAACAAGGGAGGTTCAACTTCCCAAGCATCAATGCCAAATAATTTGGCATTCAGCTTCATGATTGCACCAAGAAACTTGGCGGTTTGCTCTTCAGTGACATCCTCATTCTCTTCAGAAGAGGAATACTCATCAGAGCTCATGAAGGGCATAAGGAGGTTCAATGGAATCTCTATGGTCTCTAGATGAGCCTCAGAGTCCTTTGGTTCCTCAGAGGGAAGCTCCTTATTGGTCACTGGACGTCCCAGGAGGTCTTCCTCCTTGGGATTCACGTCCTCTCCTCTCCTCACAGGTTCGGCCAGGGCACTTATGTCAATGGCCTTGCACTCTCCTTTTGGGTTCTCTTCTGTATTGCTTGGGAGAGTACTAGGAGGGATTTCAGTGATCCTTTTACTCAGCTGGCCCACTTGTGCTTCCAGATTTCTAATGGAAGACCTTGTTTCATTCATGAAACTTATAGTGGCCTTAGATAGATCAGAGACTAGATTTGCTAAATTAGAAGCATTTTGTTCAGAGTTCTCTGTCTGTTGCTGAGTTGATGATGGAAAAGGTTTGCTATTGCTAAACCTGTTTCTTCCACCATTATTAAAGCCTTGTTGAGGCTTTTGATCCTTCCATGAGAAATTTGGATTATTTCTCCATGTTGAGTTATAGGTGTTTCCATAAGGTTTACCTAAGTAATTTACCTCTGCTATTGCAGGGTTCTCAGGATCATAAACTTCTTCTTCAGAAGAAGCCTCTTGAGTACTGTTGGATGCAGCTTGCATTCCATGCAGACTCTGTGATATCATATTGACTTGCTGAGTCAATATTTTGTTCTGAGCCAATATGGCATTCAGAGTATCAACCTCAAGAACTCCCTTCTTCATAGGCGTCCCATTACTCACAGGATTCCTTTCAGAAGTGTACATGAACTGGTTATTAGCAACCATGTCAATGAGTTCTTGAGCTTCTGCAGGCGTTTTCTTTAGGTGAATGGATCCACCTGCAGAAGTGTCCAGTGACATCTTTGATAGCTCAGACAGACCATCATAGAATATATCCAGGATGGTCCATTCTGAAAGCATGTCAGAAGGACACTTTTTGGTCAACTGTTTGTATCTTTCCCAAGCTTCATAGAGAGATTCACCTTCTTTCTGTCTGAAGGTTTGAACATCAGCTCTAAGCTTGCTCAGCTTTTGAGGAGGAAAGTACTTGGCTAAGAAAGCCGTGACCAGCTTATCCCAAGAGTTCAGGCTGTCTTTGGGTTGAGAATCCAACCATAATCTAGCTCTGTCTCTTACAGCAAAAGGGAAAAGCATGAGCCTGTAGACTTCAGGATCTACTCCATTAGTCTTAACAGTATCACATATCTGCAAGAATTCAGTTAAGAACTGAAAAGGATCTTCAGATGGAAGTCCATCAAACTTGCAGTTCTGCTGCATCAGAGAAACTAATTGAGGTTTCAGCTCAAAGTTGTTTGCTCTAATGGCAGGAATGGAGATGCTTCTTCCATGTAAATTGGAATTAGGTGCAGTAAAGTCACCAAGCATCTTCCTTACATTATTATTATTTTCGGCTGCCATCTCCTTTTCCTGTTCAAAAATTTCTGAAAGGTTTTCTCTGGATTGTTGTATTTTAGCTTCTCTTAATTTTCTCTTCAGAGTCCTTTCAGGTTCTGGATCTGCTTCCACAAGAATGTTCTTATCCTTGCTCCTGCTCATACAAGGAAGAATGGACAGAAAAATAATAATAATAATAGAGATCCTTTATACCACAGTATAGGGATCCCTTTGTGAGTGGAAGAAAAGAGGGGGAGACAAAGAATGTGATGTAAAGGAAGAAGCAACTGTACGAATGGAAGAGATGTGAGATGAGATGTTAGGATATGAATGAATAAATAGAATAGGATGAGAGAGAAGGAATAATTTTCGAAAATTATTTTGAAAAGGAGTTAGTGATTTTTGAAAATAGTTTTTGAAAAATATTTAGTATTTTTTTCGAAAATTTTTTTTTTTGAAATCAAAAATAAAAATAATTAGTTAATAAAAAAGAAATTTTTGAAAAAGAGGGAGATATTTTCGAAAATTAGAAAGGGAGAATTAGTTAGGTGGTTTTGAAAAAGTTAAGAAACAAACAAAAAGTTAGTTAGTTAGTTGAAACAAATTTTGAAAAGATAAGAAGTTAGGAAGTTCGAAAAGATATTTTGAAAAGATATTTTTGAAAAAGATAAGATATTTTCGAAAATTAGAGAGAGAGAGAGTTAGTTAGGTGGTTTTGAAAAAGTTAAGAAACAAACAAAAAGTTAGTTAGTTAGTGGAAACAAATTTTGAAAACCAATTTTGAAAAGATAAGTAGTTAGGAGGTTAGGAAAGATATTTTTAAAAGATATTTTTAAAAAAGATAAGATAAGAAGATATTTTTGAAAAAATATGATAGAAATTAGTTTTGAAAAAGATTTGATTTTTAAAATCACAATTAATGACTTGATTCACAAGAAATCACAAGATATGATTCTAGAACTTAAAGTTTGAATCTTTCTTAACAAGCAAGTAACAAACTTCAAATTTTTGAATCAAAACATTAATTGTTTATGTTATTTTCGAAAATTATGATATAAAATAAGAAAAAGATTTTTGAAAAATATTTTTGAAATTTTCGAAAATAGCTAAAAATTTTGAAAAAGATTTGATTTTTGAAAAAGATTTTGAAGAAGATAAGATTTTCAAATTGAAAATTTGATTTGACTCATTGGCAACAACTTTGATTTTTAAAAATTTTTGAAAAAGTCAATCCAAATTTTCGAATTTGATGAGAGAAAAAGGGAAAGATATTTTTTTTTTTTTGATTTTTGAAATTTTTATGATGCAAGAGAAAAACACTAAAAAGATGCAATGCATGAAATTTTTAAATCAAAACATGTGATGCATGCAAGAATGCTATGAATGTCAAGATGAACACCAAGAACACTATGAAGATCATGATGAACATCAAGAACATATTTTTGAAAAATTTTTAATGCAAAGAAAACATGCAAGACACCAAACTTAGAATTCTTTAATGCTTAGACTCTAAGAAACGAAAAATGCATATGATAAACATGAAAAGACACAAAACAAAAAATCATCAAGATCAAACAAGAAGACTTACCAACAACAACTTGAAGATCATGAAGAACACTATGAATGCATGAAATTTTCGAAAAATGCAAGATGCATATGCAAGTGACACCAAACTTATAATGTGACTCAAGACTCAAACAAGAAACAGAAAATATTTTTGATTTTTATGATTTTCTAATTTTTTTGGATTTTTATGTTATATTTTTCGAAAATTATATAGAAAAAAGAAAAATAAGGATTCAAAATTTTTAATATGAATTCCAGGAATCTTATGCTCTAAAGCTCCAATCAAAGGGTCAGGCATGGCTTAATAGCCAGCCAAGCTTTAGTATGTAAATCAGAAACAGTAGCAGGTGGATTAACTCCAACTAGCTTGCTCTTGATAACAAATTGCTGCCTCAGTCCAAATAAATTTAGACATGGCTTTACAGCCAGCCAGGATGCAACATATAATTACATGGGCTGAAGTGATTAGTTGAATGCCAATCCCAAGGTAGTTTGGGTATGGCTTTACAGCCAGATATGATTCAACATATTTCATGAAACACTAGAATTCATTCTTAAAAATTTTGAAGCCATAGAATAATTTATTTTTGAAAACATTTTATTATTATTTTTTTTTTCGAAAACATATGAGAGATTTTTGAAAATATTTTTGAAAAGAAAATAAAAAGAAAATTACCTAATCTGAGCAACAAGATGAACCGTCAGTTGTCCAAACTCGAACAATCCCCGGCAACGGCGCCAAAAACTTGGTGCACGAAATTGTGTTCCATGTTCTTTGTACTTGTGTGAGAGTAACAATATATAATTGTATTGAATCCTCATTGTGGCTCTATGTGTGGACACAACTCCGTACAACTAACCAGCAAGTGCACTGGGTCGTCCAAGTAATACCTTACGTGAGTAAGGGTCGAATCCCACGGAGATTGTTGGTATGAAGCAAGCTATGGTCACCTTGTAAATCTCAGTCAGGCAGATATAAAGTGATGAAGATGTTTTTGAATTTAATATAATAAAATAGGGATAGAAATACTTATGTAATTCATTGATAGGAATTTCAGATAAGCGAATGGAGATGCTTTCGTTCCTCTGAACCTCTGCTTTCCTGCTATCTTCATCCAATCAGTCTTACTCCCTTCCATGGCTGGCTGTATGCAAGGGCATCACCGTTGTCAGTGGCTACATCCCCTCCTCTCAGTGAATAATATGCTCACGCACCCTGTCACGGAACGGCTATTCATCTGTCGGTTCTCGATCATGCTGGAATAGGATTCACCCTCCTTTTGCGTCTGTCACTAACGCCCAACAATCGCGAGTTTGAAGCTCGTCACAGTCATTCAATCATTGAATCCTACTCAGAATACCACAGACAAGGTTTAGACCTTCCGGATTCTCTTGAATGCCGCCATCATTCTAGCTTACACCACGAAGATTCCGGTTAGGAGATCTAAGAGATACTCATTCTAGCTTAATTCATGTAGAACGGAAGTGTTTGTCAGACACGCGTTCATAAGGGGGAAGGATGATGAGCGTCACACATAATCATCACCTTCATCACGTTCTTGGGTGCGAATGGATATCTTAGAAGCGAAATAAGAAGAATTGAATAGAAAACAGTAGTACTTTGCATTAATCTTTGAGGAACAGCAGAGCTCCACACCTTAATCTATGGAGTGTAGAAACTCTACCGTTAAAAATACATAAGTGAAAGGTCCAGGCATGGCCGTGTGGCCAGCCCCTCTGATCTAAGAACCAGACGTCCAAAGATGCCTAATACAATAGTAAGAGGTCCTATTTATAATAAACTAGCTACTAGGGTTTACATGAGTAAGTATTTGATGTATAAATCCACTTCTGGGGCCCACTTGGTGTGTGTTTGGGCTGAGCTTAAGTGTTGCACGTGCAGAGGCCATTTGTGGAGTTGAACGCCAGTTTCTGTGCCAGTTTGGGCGTTCAACTCTGGTTTTGGATCCTTTTCTGGCGCTGGACGCCAGATTTGGGCAGAAGGCTGGCGTTGAACGCCAGTTTGCATCGTCTATTCTTGGCCAAAGTATGGACTATTATATATTGCTGGAAAGCCCTGGATGTCCACTTTCCAATGCAATTGGAAGCGCGCCATTTCGAGTTCTGTAGCTCCAGAAAATCCACTTTGAGTGCAGGGAGGTCAGAATCCAACAGCATCAGCAGTCCTTTTTCAACCTCTGAATCTGATTTCTGCTCAAGTCCCTCAATTTCAGCCAGAAAATACCTGAAATCACAGAAAAACACATGAACTCATAGTAAAGTCCAGAAATGTGAATTTAACACAAAATCTATTAAAAATATCCCTAAAAGTAACTAGATCCTACTAAAAACATACTAAAAACAATGTCAAAAAGCGTATAAATTATCCGCTCATCACAACACCAAACTTAAATTGTTGCTTGTCCCCAAGCAACTGAAAATCAAAATAGGATAAAAAGAATAGAATATACTATAAATTCCAAACTATCAATGAAACATAGCTCCAATCAAATGAGCGGGACTTATAGCTTTTTGCCTCTTGAATAGTTTTGGCATCTCACTTCATCCATTGAGGTTCAGAATGATTGGCATCTATAGGAACTCAGATTTCAGATAGTGTTATTGATTCTCCTAGTTCAGTATGATGATTCTTGAACACAGCTGTTTTATGAGTCTTGGCCGTGGACCTAAGCACTTTGTTTTCCAGTATTACCACCGGATACATAAATGCCACAGACACATAATTGGGTGAACCTTTTCAGATTGTGACTCAGCTTTGCTAAAGTCCCCAATTAGAGGTGTCCAGGGTTCTTAAGCACACTCTTCTTTTGCTTTGGACCTTGACTTTAACCGCTCAGTCTCAAGTTTTCACTTGACACCTTCACGCCACAAGCACATGGTTAGGGACAGCTTGATTTAGCCGCTTAGGCCAGGATTTTATTCCTTTAGGCCCTCCTATCCACTGATGCTCAAAGCCTTGGGATCCTTTTTTATTGCCCTTGCCTTTTGGTTTTAAGGGTTATTGGCTTTTTGCTCTTACCTCTTGGTTTTAAGAGCTTTGGCTTTTTCTGCTTGCTCTTTCTTTTTCTTTCTATATTTTTTTTTTCGCCTTTTTTTTTTCTGCAAGCTTTGTTCTTTGCTGCTTTTTCTTGCTTCAGGAATCATTTTTCTGATTTTTCAGATTATCAAATAACATGTCTCCTAGTCATCATTCTTTCAAGAGCCAACATATTTAACATTCTTAAACAACAACTTCAAAAGACATATGCACTGTTCAAGCATACATTCAGAAAACAAGAAGCATTGTCACCACATCAATATAATTAAGCTAAGTTCAAGGATAAATTCGAAACTCATGTACTTCTTGTTCTTTTGAATTAAAACAGTTTTTATTTTAAGAGAGGTGATGGATTCATAGGACATTCATAACTTTAAGACAGAGTTACTAACTACTAATGATCATGTAATGAAGACACAAACATAGATAAGCACATAACATAGAAAACGAAAAACAGAGAAAGTAAGAACAAGGAATGAGTCCACCTTAGTGATGTCCTTGAGCTCTTCTATGTCTCTTCCTTGCCTTGGCTGCTCCTCCTTCATTGCTTTTAGATCTTCTCTGATTTCATGAAGGATGATGGAGTCTCTTGATGTTCCACCCTTAGTTGCTTCCAATAATTGTGTGGAAAAAAAAATGTATCCCCTGAGGTATCTCAGGGATCTCTTGATTTGCAGTCAAATGTTCTACCACTGAGCTATAGACCCTTGATGGAAGCTTTTGTCTTCCCTTTCCTCTTTCTAGAGGTTTCTCTGGTCTTAGGTGCCACCAATGGTTATGGAAAAAACAAAAAAGCTATGCTTTTACCACACCAAACTTAGAATGTTGCTCGCCCTCGAGCAAAAGAAGAAAGAATAGAAGAAGAAGAAGATATAGAGGAGATGGAGGGAGGTGTGTATTCGGCCATATGGGTGGGATTGGGTGGGGAAGAGATGTTGAATTTTGAAGGTAAGTGGGTGTAAGGATGTGAGTGGTAAATGGAAAACAGAAGGGATGATCATGAATGGAAAGAGAGATGATGAGGTAGGTGGGGATCCTGTGGGGTCCACAGATCCTGAGGTGTCAAGGCAATTACATCCCTGCACCAATTTAGGCATGTAAAATGCCCTTGCACACAACTCTGGGCGTTCAGCGCCAGGTTGGTGCCCATTTTGGGCGTTCAACGCCCCTGTGCTGCCATTTCTGGCGTTGAACGCCAGAACCATGCTTGTTCTGGGTGTTCAGCGCCAGGATGCTCCCATTCTGGGCGTTCAGCGCCAGAACTTTGCTCTGTTCTGGCGTTTGAACGCCAGACAGATGCTCCTCCAGGGTGTGATTTTTCTTCTGCTGTTTTTGATTCTGTTTTCAATTTTTATTTTTATTTTGTGACTCCACATGATCATGAACCTAAGAAAACATGAAAAATAAGAATTAGATATGCATTGGGTTGCCTCCCAACAAGCGCTTCTTTAGTGTCAATAGCTTGACAGTGGGCTCTCATGGAGCCTCACAGATGTGCAGAGCTTTGTTGAAACTCTCCAACACCAAACTTAGAGTTTGGATATGGGAGTTCAACACCAAACTTAGAGTTTGGTTGTGGCCTCCCAACACCAAACTTAGAGTTTGACTGTGGGGGCTCTGGTTGACTCTGCTTGGAGAGAAGCTTTTCCTGCTTCCTCTCCATGGTTGCAGAGGGAGATCCTTGAGTTTTAAACACAAGGGAGTCCTCATTCCATTGAAGGACTATTTCACCTCTGTCAACATCAATCACAGCTCTTGCTGTGGCCAGGGAAGGTCTTCCTAGGATGATGGATTCATCCTCTTTCTTTCCAGTATCCAGGACTATGAAGTCAGCAGGGATGTAAAGGCCCTCAACTTTTACCAATACATCTTCTACGTGTCCATAAGCCTGTCTTCTTGAGCTGTCTGCCATCTCTAGTGAGATTTTAGCAGCTTGCACCCCATAGATTCCCAGTTTCTCTATTACAGAGAGGGGCATGAGGTTTATTCCTGAACCAAGGTCACACAGAGCCTTAAAGATCATGGTGCCTATGGTACAGGGTATTATGAACTTTCCAGGATCCTGTCTCTTCTGAGGCAATGTCAGTTGATCCAGATCACTTAGTTCATTGATGAACAAGGGAGGTTCAACTTCCCAAGCATCAATGCCAAATAATTTGGCATTCAGCTTCATGATTGCACCAAGAAACTTGGCGGTTTGCTCTTCAGTGACATCCTCATTCTCTTCAGAAGAGGAATACTCATCAGAGCTCATGAAGGGCATAAGGAGGTTCAATGGAATCTCTATGGTCTCTAGATGAGCCTCAGAGTCCTTTGGTTCCTCAGAGGGAAGCTCCTTATTGGTCACTGGACGTCCCAGGAGGTCTTCCTCCTTGGGATTCACGTCCTCTCCTCTCCTCACAGGTTCGGCCAGGGCACTTATGTCAATGGCCTTGCACTCTCCTTTTGGGTTCTCTTCTGTATTGCTTGGGAGAGTACTAGGAGGGATTTCAGTGATCCTTTTACTCAGCTGGCCCACTTGTGCTTCCAGATTTCTAATGGAAGACCTTGTTTCATTCATGAAACTTATAGTGGCCTTAGATAGATCAGAGACTAGATTTGCTAAATTAGAAGCATTTTGTTCAGAGTTCTCTGTCTGTTGCTGAGTTGATGATGGAAAAGGTTTGCTATTGCTAAACCTGTTTCTTCCACCATTATTAAAGCCTTGTTGAGGCTTTTGATCCTTCCATGAGAAATTTGGATTATTTCTCCATGTTGAGTTATAGGTGTTTCCATAAGGTTTACCTAAGTAATTTACCTCTGCTATTGCAGGGTTCTCAGGATCATAAACTTCTTCTTCAGAAGAAGCCTCTTGAGTACTGTTGGATGCAGCTTGCATTCCATGCAGACTCTGTGATATCATATTGACTTGCTGAGTCAATATTTTGTTCTGAGCCAATATGGCATTCAGAGTATCAACCTCAAGAACTCCCTTCTTCATAGGCGTCCCATTACTCACAGGATTCCTTTCAGAAGTGTACATGAACTGGTTATTAGCAACCATGTCAATGAGTTCTTGAGCTTCTGCAGGCGTTTTCTTTAGGTGAATGGATCCACCTGCAGAAGTGTCCAGTGACATCTTTGATAGCTCAGACAGACCATCATAGAATATATCCAGGATGGTCCATTCTGAAAGCATGTCAGAAGGACACTTTTTGGTCAACTGTTTGTATCTTTCCCAAGCTTCATAGAGAGATTCACCTTCTTTCTGTCTGAAGGTTTGAACATCAGCTCTAAGCTTGCTCAGCTTTTGAGGAGGAAAGTACTTGGCTAAGAAAGCCGTGACCAGCTTATCCCAAGAGTTCAGGCTGTCTTTGGGTTGAGAATCCAACCATAATCTAGCTCTGTCTCTTACAGCAAAAGGGAAAAGCATGAGCCTGTAGACTTCAGGATCTACTCCATTAGTCTTAACAGTATCACATATCTGCAAGAATTCAGTTAAGAACTGAAAGGGATCTTCAGATGGAAGTCCATCAAACTTGCAGTTCTGCTGCATCAGAGAAACTAATTGAGGTTTCAGCTCAAAGTTGTTTGCTCTAATGGCAGGAATGGAGATGCTTCTTCCATGTAAATTGGAATTAGGTGCAGTAAAGTCACCAAGCATCTTCCTTACATTATTATTATTTTCGGCTGCCATCTCCTTTTCCTGTTCAAAAATTTCTGAAAGGTTTTCTCTGGATTGTTGTATTTTAGCTTCTCTTAATTTTCTCTTCAGAGTCCTTTCAGGTTCTGGATCTGCTTCCACAAGAATGTTCTTATCCTTGCTCCTGCTCATACAAGGAAGAATGGACAGAAAAATAATAATAATAATAGAGATCCTTTATACCACAGTATAGGGATCCCTTTGTGAGTGGAAGAAAAGAGGGGGAGACAAAGAATGTGATGTAAAGGAAGAAGCAACTGTACGAATGGAAGAGATGTGAGATGAGATGTTAGGATATGAATGAATAAATAGAATAGGATGAGAGAGAAGGAATAATTTTCGAAAATTATTTTGAAAAGGAGTTAGTGATTTTTGAAAATAGTTTTTGAAAAATATTTAGTATTTTTTTCGAAAATTTTTTTTTTTGAAATCAAAAATAAAAATAATTAGTTAATAAAAAAGAAATTTTTGAAAAAGAGGGAGATATTTTCGAAAATTAGAAAGGGAGAATTAGTTAGGTGGTTTTGAAAAAGTTAAGAAACAAACAAAAAGTTAGTTAGTTAGTTGAAACAAATTTTGAAAAGATAAGAAGTTAGGAAGTTAGAAAAGATATTTTGAAAAGATATTTTTGAAAAAGATAAGATATTTTCGAAAATTAGAGAGAGAGAGAGTTAGTTAGGTGGTTTTGAAAAAGTTAAGAAACAAACAAAAAGTTAGTTAGTTAGTTGAAACAAATTTTGAAAACCAATTTTGAAAAGATAAGTAGTTAGGAGGTTAGGAAAGATATTTTTAAAAGATATTTTTGAAAAAGATAAGATAAGAAGATATTTTTGAAAAAATATGATAGAAATTAGTTTTGAAAAAGATTTAATTTTTAAAATCACAATTAATGACTTGATTCACAAGAAATCACAAGATATGATTCTAGAACTTAAAGTTTGAATCTTTCTTAACAAGCAAGTAACAAACTTCAAATTTTTGAATCAAAACATTAATTGTTTATGTTATTTTCGAAAATTATGATATAAAATAAGAAAAAGATTTTTGAAAAATATTTTTGAAATTTTCGAAAATAGCTAAAAATTTTGAAAAAGATTTGATTTTTGAAAAAGATTTTGAAGAAGATAAGATTTTCAAATTGAAAATTTGATTTGACTCATTGACAACAACTTTGATTTTTAAAAATTTTTGAAAAAGTCAATCCAAATTTTCGAATTTGATGAGAGAAAAAGGGAAAGATATTTTTTTTTTTTTTTTTGAAATTTTTATGATGCAAGAGAAAAACACTAAAAAGATGCAATGCATGAAATTTTTAAATCAAAACATGTGATGCATGCAAGAATGCTATGAATGTCAAGATGAACACCAAGAACACTATGAAGATCATGATGAACATCAAGAACATATTTTTGAAAAATTTTTAATGCAAAGAAAACATGCAAGACACCAAACTTAGAATTCTTTAATGCTTAGACTCTAAGAAACGAAAAATGCATATGATAAACATGAAAAGACACAAAACAAAAAATCATCAAGATCAAACAAGAAGACTTACCAAGAACAACTTGAAGATCATGAAGAACACTATGAATGCATGAAATTTTCGAAAAATGCAAGATGCATATGCAAGTGACACCAAACTTATAATGTGACTCAAGACTCAAACAAGAAACAGAAAATATTTTTGATTTTTATGATTTTCTAATTTTTTTGGATTTTTATGTTATATTTTTCGAAAATTATATAGAAAAAAGAAAAATAAGGATTCAAAATTTTTAATATGAATTCCAGGAATCTTATGCTCTAAAGCTCCAATCAAAGGGTTAGGCATGGCTTAATAGCCAGCCAAGCTTTAGTATGTAAATCAGAAACAGTAGCAGGTGGATTAACTCCAACTAGCTTGCTCTTGATAACAAATTGCTGCCTCAGTCCAAATAAATTTAGACATGGCTTTACAGCCAGCCAGGATGCAACATATAATTACATGGGCTGAAGTGATTAGTTGAATGCCAATCCCAAGGTAGTTTGGGTATGGCTTTACAGCCAGATATGATTCAACATATTTCATGAAACACTAGAATTTATTCTTAAAAATTTTGAAGCCATAGAATAATTTATTTTTGAAAACATTTTTATTATTATTTTTTTTCGAAAACTTATGAGAGATTTTTGAAAATATTTTTGAAAAATTTTTGAAAAGAAAATAAAAAGAAAATTACCTAATCTGAGCAACAAGATGAACCGTCAGTTGTCCAAACTCGAACAATCCCCGGCAACGGCGCCAAAAACTTGGTGCACGAAATTGTGTTCCATGTTCTTTGTACTTGTGTGAGAGTAATAATATATAATTGTATTGAATCCTCATTGTGGCTCTATGTGTGGACACAACTCCGTACAACTAACCAGCAAGTGCACTGGGTCGTCCAAGTAATACCTTACGTGAGTAAGGGTCGAATCCCACGGAGATTGTTGGTATGAAGCAAGCTATGGTCACCTTGTAAATCTCAGTCAGGCAGATATAAAGTGATGAAGATGTTTTTGAATTTAATATAATAAAATAGGGATAGAAATACTTATGTAATTCATTGATAGGAATTTCAGATAAGCGAATGGAGATGCTTTCGTTCCTCTGAACCTCTGCTTTCCTGCTATCTTCATCCAATCAGTCTTACTCCCTTCCATGGCTGGCTGTATGCAAGGGCATCACCGTTGTCAGTGGCTACATCCCCTCCTCTCAGTGAATAATATGCTCACGCACCCTGTCACGGCACGGCTATTCATCTGTCGGTTCTCGATCATGCTGGAATAGGATTCACCCTCCTTTTGCGTCTGTCACTAACGCCCAACAATCGCGAGTTTGAAGCTCGTCACAGTCATTCAATCATTGAATCCTACTCAGAATACCACAGACAAGGTTTAGACCTTCCGGATTCTCTTGAATGCCGCCATCATTCTAGCTTACGCCACGAAGATTCCGGTTAGGAGATCTAAGAGATACTCATTCTAGCTTAATTCATGTAGAACGGAAGTGTTTGTCAGACACGCGTTCATAAGGGGGAAGGATGATGGGCGTCACACATAATCATCACCTTCATCACGTTCTTGGGTGCGAATGGATATCTTAGAAGCGAAATAAGAAGAATTGAATAGAAAACAGTAGTACTTTGCATTAATCTTTGAGGAACAGCAGAGCTCCACACCTTAATCTATGGAGTGTAGAAACTCTACCGTTAAAAATACATAAGTGAAAGGTCCAGGCATGGCCATGTGGCCAGCCCCTCTGATCTAAGAACTAGACGTCCAAAGATGCCTAATACAATAGTAAGAGGTCCTATTTATAATAAACTAGCTACTAGGGTTTACATGAGTAAGTATTTGATGTATAAATCCACTTCCGGGGCCCACTTGGTGTGTGTTTGGGCTGAGCTTAAGTGTTGCACGTGCAGAGGCCATTTGTGGAGTTGAACGCCAGTTTCTGTGCCAGTTTGGGCGTTCAACTCTGGTTTTGGATCCTTTTCTGGCGCTGGACGCCAGATTTGGGCAGAAGGCTGGCGTTGAACGCCAGTTTGCGTCGTCTATTCTTGGCCAAAGTATGGACTATTATATATTGCTGGAAAGCCCTGGATGTCTACTTTCCAATGCAATTGGAAGCGCGCCATTTCGAGTTATGTAGCTCCAGAACATCCACTTTGAGTGCAGGGAGGTCAGAATCCAACAGCATCAGCAGTCCTTTTTCAACCTCTGAATCTGATTTCTGCTCAAGTCCCTCAATTTCAGCCAGAAAATACCTGAAATCACAGAAAAACACATGAACTCATAGTAAAGTCCAGAAATGTGAATTTAACACAAAATCTATTAAAAATATCCCTAAAAGTAACTAGATCCTACTAAAAACATACTAAAAACAATGTCAAAAAGCGTATAAATTATCCGCTCATCACATACTCATGTATTAACTTTTCCTTTTTGCTTGTATCACATATGCGTTGATCTTTTTATTAGCTTAATATTGGGGTAATTCTGTCCCCTTATTTTTTACTTAATTACTATTACTACATTTTTTTTTTCAAATAGCTTATCAATGCACATGGATTTTAAATTTTTATAGTTTCACATGAGTAGGTACCCAAATTCCCATTATTTTATCATGACTCATTCCCTTATTAACCCTTGTTTCCACAATTTTCCCATACTTAATTAACACACAATTTCTATCTTAAGCTAACTAAAGATTCAATTGGGATATTTAATTATTTTTCCGCTTAAGGCTAGTGATGTGGTAAAATATAGAACAAATGGGATTAAAAGGCTCAAAGTGGCTGACAAAGGTAATTTAAAGGGTAGGCTTATTTGGGATAAGTGAGCTAAACAAATAATGGCCTCAATCATACGCATGCATATAACATATTAAACATTTGGACATATAGGATGAAACAAAATAAAGATCACAATCATAGAGAAGTAAACACACAAGGATAAAATATTTATGGTTAAATAATGTAACCATGTAATTAAGCTCAAATCTCACAAGTTGTGTGTTCTTAGCTTTTTAAATTATGTTCCAAATACAACTTCAAACAAATTTAATAAAAACGTTTTGACTTAAATTAGTAAAATTTTTTAAAAAATAGGGTCTTAGAGGAGACTTATTATTTTCAATCAAGTAGAACATGCATGCAAATAACCTATTACTATGCAATCTATTCTATCCTAAACAAAAGAAAAATTAACTAAATATCCTATTTTATTGGTGTTTAGGGAAGAGAATTTACCTCCGGAAGTCAGGTACTGACCGACCTCCCCACACTTAAGGCTTTGCACCGTCCTCGGTGCCATCTGTCAGGAACAAAGGGGGGCTGGTAGTAGCATCTCTACTATCGGGACCGTCATGGCTTCTTGTGCTGGTAAATGAAGTGGAGTTCGGGGCGACTGGGTCGTCATCAGATTTGTATTTTCCCATAAATAGCTCCTTAAGGTATGTGAATCGGCGCTGGTTACAGCGCTCTCTTAACTTTGCTTTGTGTTCCTGCCGATCCAACCTTTCAAGTATCTGATGGAGCAGTTGGTTTGTTGTAGGTGCTTGTGGTGTTGAAGGAGGAATGTCTTCAGTCAGTTCTGTAGGCTGGCTTGTAGTGGCTGCTGATGGTCTGATATATTTTCCGTTAGGGACGTACTGATCATCCCGTGGAAGTAAGGCTTTGGTGTCCCCAGCTCTGTAGGAGACTCTGGCTGCCGAGACGAGATCTGAAACCAAGGCGGGAAAAGGTAAGTTGCCCGCTATCTGTACGTGTCCCATTGCATTCCAGATGTGTCTTGGTAAATTGAGGTGCTCGTCTGTAAGGATACACCAAAGTAAAACAGCCATGTTTGCAGCGAAGGAGGACTCGTGAGTGCTCAGAAAGACGTAATGAGACATAATCTGTGCCCATACTCGAGCCTCCAAGGTAAGTGCTAAAGCCGATATCCCTTTTGGTCGGGATCGATGGTATCCGTAGATCCATCGGCTACCAGGCTGTGCTATAACTCTGAGAATGGCGTCCCAGTCAAATTGGTATGTCTGGCGCTTGAGTGAGGCTTCTTGAAATGCGTCCAATCCTTCTGGAGCAGGGGGAAGATCTAAAGCTTGTTGAATAGCCTCTTCAGTTATGGGGAATTACTTCTGACGGACATAGACAGACTGCATGGTTGGCATGTGAAAGTTGGAGTAGAATTCTACTACCCATGAGAGATTAACCTACCGTGGGTGTCTCTGTAGGAATCCCCATTGTCTTCATTCAATTTGCAGCTCAATAAATTCAGCAATGCGGGTTGGGAGGATGAGAAGGTATTCATTGTTGTAATTCCTCTCTACCAGGATGGGGAACATCTGCTCACAGTAGTGGTTAGGAAATCGCACTGTATCCTTTGCTGGGAAGGCTTTTTCTTTTTCGTCGACCTTGATGATCCTCTTGATTCTTTTTGTTGAGGGCTTTACTGCTGTTGAAGATGACTCTGCCACTAATGCTCTTTTTGTTCCTCTCCTTGCTGGTAGTTTGGAAGTAGCTTTCTCCTTTCCTTTCTTGGTGGCCATCCTGAAAAAGGGAAGAGAAAGTAATGTGTAAAGCGAAGGGTTCGAGCAAGGGAGCGAACATTATGGTTGATAATCAATGCACGTTAAAGAGGGATGTCGTTAACACATGGTCTAGACTACATGTGAAAAGTTCATCAAAGGTAATATAACAAGTGCATGTGATGGCAATTGAATGAAAGATGTTTATTGGCATGCCGGCAAAAGCATGAGTAGCATAGAGCAAGTATTCAATGTCCAAGTTAGATTACCAAGTCTTTCAAACTAATAACCTGTTTGTATTGAAAATTAAATTAAATTAATAAAATATAAAAGGGATTTTGTGAAAAACAGGCATTAAAGTAGTAGAATAAAGTAAGTAAAAATAATGTGTAATGCCATACGGGCATTTTCACAAACACTTGGCATGCATGTTGAATATGTTATTGGAAGTAGTAAATTTAGTTATGCAAGCAACTCTTTTGAAAAGTAATATGTAAATGTCAAACAAGACATAATAACTCACAAGCAAAATATGAAAGAAGATAATTACCCAAATAAATTTCTAACACCAATTAAAGGAATAAAAAGAAAAGTAAAAGGAAAATAGAATGTAGATAATAAAAGAAAAAGAAGAAGTAAACATAAATAAATAAAAATAATAGAAAAGATGAAAATAGATAGAGAAAGAAAAGAACCTTGATAATGGATGTGAAAAATAAGGAAGAAGAAGGTAAAAAGTGAGAATGGGTAGAGAAGGAGGAAGGGAGAAGAAAGAAATAATAAGGGAAAAGAAAAATAAGAATTTGGGAGAAGAAAAGATAAGATATTTTGGCTGATCTGGATATTCTGTGCGCCGCATGTGACGCGGACGCGTGAGTGACGTGGTCGTGTGATGTGCGATAAATACAGGTGACGTGGACTCGTGGGTCACGTGATCGCGTGACCTGAATTGTGCGATTGGCACGAGTGCAGCCTCGTGTTCGCGCAACTCTCTGTGTTAAACTTATTTTGCCAAAACTTAGGGTGACGCGATCGCGTGGGTGACGCAATCACGTGAATGGCCATGTTTGGAGGACGACGCGGCCGCGTGGGGCATGCGGTCACGTGATGAGGCTGGTGCTTCTAGCATTATTCCAGCCCAGCTCCATCGCAACTTGCTGCCATACACCTCTTTTAGGTCGATTTTTAAGGGCACGCGTTCGCATGGGTGACGCGGATGCGTGGGAGGCTTATTTTCCAATTGACGCGGCCGCGTGGGTGACGTGGACGCGTGGGCATGTTTGTGCCTAAGGCACGCCTCCAGCCACGCTTTCGAGTGACTCTCTGTCCAATTCTCTTTTCTTCAAAACCCACTGGTGACGCGGACGCGTCAGCAACACTGCCGCGTCGCGTGCATGCTTTTTTTGTTAAAATATTATGCAAAATGCTTATGCAAACTATATGCAGCTATATGCAGGGATGATGGGAAGAGTCATTAACATCATAAAAATAAAGTAAAACTAAAACTAAGACTAAAACGGAATGATCATACCATGGTAGGTTGTCTCCCACCTAGCACTTTGCTTTTATGTCCTTAAGTTGGACGCTCGTTAGGCTCATTCTGCTTCTCTTGGTGGGTCTTCCAAGAGGAAAATCTCTAGTTCCTTTTGATTTTTCATCTTCTCACCATGATAAAGCTTTAGGCGATGTCCATTGACCTTTAGAAATTTGGAGCTAGTAGGATGACGCAGGTGGAAAACTCCGTATGGCTCTACCTTTTCTACTGTGTATGGACCTTCCCATCTTGATCTCACTTTACCCGGCATGAGCCTCAATATGGAGTTATATAATAGAACTAACTCCCCTGGTCTGAATTCTCTCCTTTTTATATGCTTGTCATGGACAGCCTTCATTTTCTCCTTGTATCGTCTGGAGTTATCATAAGCTTCTATGCGAATGTTCTCTAGCTCAGCTAGTTGCAGTTTTCTTTCATCACTAGCTTTTGTAAGATTCATGTTGCACTCTCTTACAGCCCAGAAAGCCTTGTGTTCCACCTCTATGGGGAGGTGGCAAGCCTTTCCATATACCAGGCGGAAGGGGCTCATCCCAATGGGCGTCTTGTACGTTGTTCTATATGCACAGAGTGCATCTTGTAACCTGGCACTCTAGTCCTTCCTATGAGGTTTTACTATCTTCTCCAGAATACGTTTAATCTCTCTGTTAGAGACTTCTGCTTGCCCATTGGTCTGGGGATGATAAGTTGTTGCTACTTTGTGAATTATCCCATGCTTTTTCAGTAATCCTGTTAGTCTCCTGTTACAAAAGTTGGTGCCTTGATCGCTCACGATTGCTCGTAGTGATCCAAAGCGATAGATAATATGGTTTCTAACAAAGGAAACAATAGTGTTATCATCATCGGTACGGGTAGGAATTGCTTCCACCCTGTTAGAATTGCTTCCACGTGAAAGCTTCATGCTCAGCCCAAGCACACACCAAGTGGGCCCTGGAAGTGGATTTCTACATCAATTACTTACTTCTGTAAACCCTAGTAGCTAGTCTAGTATAAATAGGACTTTTTACTATTGTATTTTCATCTTCGGATCATCTTGGGACGTTTAGTTCTTAGATCATGGGGGCTGGCCATTTGGCCATGCCTGAACCTCTCACTTATGTATTTTGCAACGGTAGAGTTTCTACACACCATAGATTAAGGTGTGGAGCTCTGCTGTTCCTCAAAGATTAATGCAAAGTACTACTATTTTTCTATTCAATTCAACTTATTCCACTTCTAAGATATTCATTCGCATTTCAACATGAATGTGATGATCGTGACAAAGTCATCATCATTCCCCTATGAAGGCGTGCCTGACAACCACTTCCGTTCTACCTTCGATTGAATGGATATCTCTTGGATATCTAATACAGGGGACCGAGTTCGAGTTAGTAGCGTCTTCGTGGTATAAGTTAGAACCCATGGAAGGCCATTCCTGAGATCTGGAAAGTCTAAACCTTGTCTGTGGTATTCCGAGTAGGATCTGGGAAGGGATGGCTGTGACGAGCTTCAAACTCGCGAGTGCTGGGCGTAGTGACAGACGCAAAAGGATAGTAAATCCTATTCCGGTATGATCGAGAACCGACAGATGATTAGCCATGCAGTGACAGCGCATTGGACCATTTTCACAGGAGGATGGGATGTAGCCATTAACAACGGTGATGCCCTACATAAAGCTTGCCATGGAAAGGAGTACGATTGATTGGATGAAGACAGCAGGAAAGCAGAGATCAGAGGAACGAAAGCATCTCTATACGCTTATCTGAAATTCTCACCAATGAATTACATAAGTACCACTATCCTATTTTATATTTTATTTATTTTCATCCACTATAATTTCTTAATACAATTTACTCCGCCTGACTGAGATTTACAAGGTGACCATAGCTTGCTTCAAGCCAACAATCTCCGTGGGATCGACCCTTACTCACGTAAGGTTTATTACTTGGACGACCCAGTGCACTTGCTGGTTAGTTGTACGAAGTTGTGAAACAGATATAAGATCATGAACGTGCGTATTGAGTTTTTAGCGCTGTTACCAAGGAATGGAATGATCACGATTTCGCACACCAACTTTTTGGCGCCGTTGTCAGGGATTGTTCGAGTTTGGACAACTGACGGTTCATCTTGTTGCTCAGATTAGGTAATTTTCTTTTTCGTTTTATTTTCAAAAAAAAATTTTTTTTCAAAAATCTTTCAAAAAAATTTCTTTTCCTTTTGTTTTCGAAAATTATTCTAAATTTTTAAAAATGAATTCTAAAGTTTCAAATTGATATGCTGAAGTTTGGCTGGCCATCAAGCTTTAGACTAACCTGGTATGATTCCTGGAATCTTGATTGAGGACTTTAAATTCATTGCTTCCTTTTCCCTATAGGTTTTCAAAAAAATAAAAATATACAAAAATCCAAAAAAAATTACTAAAATCATAAAATCAAAAATATTTTTTTTGTTTCTTGTTTGAGTCTAGAGTCAATTTTTAAGTTTGGTGTCAATTGCATTTTTTCTAAAAAATTTATGCATTTTTCGAAAATTCATGCATTCATAGTGTTCTTCATGATCTTCAAGTTGTTCTTGGTAAGTCTTCTTGTTTGATCTTCATATTTTCTTGTTTTGTGTCTTTTTTTGTTTTTCATATGCATTTTTAATTTATTAGTTTCTAAAGTTTGAAAATTTCTAAGTTTGGTGTCTTGCATGTTTTTCTTTCATTAAAAATTTTCAAAAATAAGTCTTGATGTTCATCTTGATCTTCAAAGTGTTCTTGGTGTTCATCTTGACATTCATAGTGTTCTTGCATGCATTGTGTGTTTTGATTCATAATTTTTATGTTATGAGTCTTTTTCATGTTTTTCTCTTTCTTCATTAAAAAATTCAAAAATAAAAAAATATCTTTTCCTTATTTTACTCAAAATTTTCGAAAATATGATTTGATTTAGTAAAAAAGTTTTGAAATTTAATTGTTTCTTATGAATCAAATCAAATTTTCAATTTAAAAAATCTTATATTTTCAAAATCTTTTTCAAAAATCAAATCTTTTTCATTTTACCTTCATATTTTCGAAAATTTTTTAAATTTGATTTCCAAAATCTTTTTCTTATTTTATTTCTTTTCAAAATCTTTACTAACATTTAATGTGATTGATTCAAAAATATTAAGTTGTTACTTACCTAGTAAGAAAGGTTCAATCTTTAAACTCTAGAATCATATCTTTTTAGTTTTTTGTTAGTCAAGTAATCAACTTTAGTTTTCAAAATCAAATATTTTTAATTTTCTTTTCAAATCTTTTTCAAATTAAAATTTCAATCATATCTTTTTCAAAATCAATTTCAAAATCTTTTCTAACTTCTTATCTTTTTAAAATTGATTTTCAAATCTTATCTTTTTGTTTCAATCATATCTTTTTAAATTTCAATCATATCTTTTTCAAAAACAAATTTCAAAACTTTTTCAATCAATCTTATCTTTTTGTTTCAATCATATCTTTTTCAAAACTACCTAACTAATCCTCTCTCTCTTATTTTCGAAAATTCCCTCTCTCCTTTTTCAAAATTTCTTTTTAATTAACTAATTGTTTTAATTTTAATTTAATTTCAACTTTAATTTTCGAAATCTAACTTTCAATTTTAATTTTTATTTTAATTAAATTTTGAAATTCTCTCTCTCATCTCCTTCTATTTATTTATTCATCTACTAACACTTCTCTTCCATCCAAAAATTTGAACACCACCTCCCTCTCTGTGTTCGAGTTTTCCCTCTTCCCTTCCTTACATTACATTCTTTTCTTCTTCTACTCACATAAAGGAGTCTCTACACTGTGACATAGAGAATTCCATATTTTCTTTGTTATTCCCTTCTTTGTCATATGAGCAGGAGCAAGGACAAGAAAATTCTTGTTGAAGCAGATCCTGAACCTGAAAGGACTCTGAAAAGGAAACTAAGAGAAGCTAAAATACAACAACCTAGAGACAACCTTACAGGAATTTTCAAACAAGAAGAGGAGATGGCAGCCAAAAATAATAATAATAATGCAAGGAGGATGTTTGGTGACTTTACTGCACCTAATTCCAATTTACATGGAAGAAGCATCTCCATTCCTGCCATTGGAGCAAACAATTTTGAGCTGAAACCTCAAAGTTTCTCTGATGCAGCAGAACTGCAAGTTTTGTGGACTTCCATCTGAAGATCCTTTTCAGTTCTTAACTGAATTCTTGCAGATCTGTGATACTGTTAAGACCAATGGGGTTGATCCCGAGGTCTACAGGCTTATGCTTTTCCCGTTTGCTGTAAGAGACAGAGCTAGAGTATGGTTGGACTCTCAACCCAAAGATAGCCTGAACTCTTGGGATAAGCTGGTCACGGCTTTTTTAGCCAAGTTCTTTCCTCCTCAAAAGCTGAGTAAGCTTCAAGTGGATGTTCAAACCTTCAGACAGAAAGAAGGTGAATCCCTCTATGAAGCTTGGGAGAGATATAAGCAACTGACCAAAAAGTGTCTTTCTGACATGCTTTCAGAATGGACCATCCTGGATATATTCTATGATGGTCTGTCTGAATTAGCTAAGATGTCATTGGATACTTCTACAGGTGGATCCATTCACCTAAAGAAAATGCCTATAGAAGCTCAAGAACTCATTGACATGATTGCTAATAACCAGTTCATGTACACTTTTGAGAGGAATCATGTGAGTAATGGGACGCCTCAGAAGAAGGGAGTTCTTGAAATTGATACTCTGAATGCCATATTGGCTCAGAACAAAATATTGACCCAGCAAGTCAATATGATTTCTTAGAGTCTGAATGGAATGCAAGCTGCATCCAACAGTACTCAAGAGGCATCTTCTGAAGAAGAAGCTTATGATCCTGAGAACCCTGCAATAGCAAAGGTGAATTACATGGGTGAACCCTATGGAAACACTTATAATCTCTCATGGAGAAATCACCCAAATCTCTCATGGAAGGATCAACAAAAGCCTCAACAAGGCTTTAATAATGGTGGAAGAAATAGGTTTAGCAATAGCAAGCCTTTTCCATCATCCACTCAGCAAAAGACAGAGAGTTCTGAGCAGAATCCATCTAGCTTGGCAAATATAGTCTCTGATCTATCTAAGGACACTTTAAGTTTCATGAATGAAACAAGGTCCTCCATTAGAAATTTGGAGGCACAAGTGGGCCAGATGAGTAAAAGGGTCACTGAAATCCCTCCTAGTACTCTCCCAAGCAATACAGAAGAAAATCCAAAAGGAGAGTGCAAGGCCATTGAAATGACCATCATGGCCGAAACCACAAAAGAGGAGGAGGACGTGAATCCCAGTGAGGAAGACCTCCTGGGATGTCCAGAGATCAATAAGGAGTTTTCCTCTGAGGAACCAAAGGAATCTGAGGCTCATCTAGAGACCATAGAGATTCCATTGAACCTCCTTATGTCATTCATGAGCTCTGATGTGTATTCTTCTTCTGAAGAGAATGAAGATGTTACTGAAGAGCAAGTTACCAAGTACCTTGGTGCAATCATGAAGCTAAATGCCAAATTATTTGGTAATAAGACTTGGAAAGATGAACCTCCCTTGCTCACCAATGAACTGAGTGATCTGGATCAACTGAGATTGCCTCAGAAGAAACAGGATCCTGGAAAGTTCTTAATACCTTGTACCATAGGCACCTTGACCTTTGAGAAAGCTCTATGTGACCTTGGGTCAGGGATAAACCTCATGCCCCTCTCTGTAATAGAGAAACTGGGAATCTTTGAGGTGCAAGCTACCAGAATCTCATTAGAGATGGCAGACAACTCAAGAAAACAGGCTTATGGTCAAGTAGAGGACGTGTTAGTAAAGGTTGAAGGCTTTTACATCCCTGCTGATTTCATAATCCTGGATACTGGGAAGGATGAGGATGAATCCATCATTCTTGGAAGACCCTTCCTAGCCACAACAAGAGCTGTGATTGATGTGGATAGAGGAGAATTGATCCTTCAACTGAATGAGGAATCCCTTGTATTTAAAACTCAAGGATCTTCTTCTGTAACCATGGAGAGGAAGCATGAAAAGCTTCTCTCACTGCAGACTCAACCAAAGCCCCCACAGTCAAACTCTAAGTTTTGGTGTTGAACTCCCATATCCAAACTCTAAGTTTGGTGTTGGGAGTCTATAAAATTGACCTGATCACCTGTGTGGCTCCATGAGAGCCCACTGTCAAGCTATTGACATTAAAGAAGCACTTGTTGGGAGGCAACCCAATGTTATTTAATCATTTTTATTTTATTTTCTCTTTGTTATTTCATGTTTTATTAGGTTGATGATCATGTGGAGTCACAAAAACTATTGAAAAATAAAAAACAGAATGAAAAACAGCATTGAAAATAGAACACCCTGGAGGAAGGGCTTACTGGCATTTAAACGCCAGTAAGGAGCATCTGGCTGGCGTTTAACGCCAGAACAGAGCATGAAACTGGTGTTAAACGCCAGAAACAAGCAGCAATCTGGCGTTTAAACGCCAGGATTGCACCCAGAGGAAAGCTGGCGTTAAACGCCAGAAACAAGCATCAGACTGGCGTTTAACGCCAGAAACATGCACCATACTGGCGTTCAATGCCAGAAACATGCTGCAGACTGGAGTTGAACGCCCAAAACAAGCATGGAAGTGGCGTTTAATGCCAGAAACATGCTACAGTCTGGCGTTAAACGCCAGGATTGCATATATAGGGCGTTTTACACACCTCAAAGGTGAAGGGATGAGAAATCCTCGAACACCTCAGGATCTGTGGACCCCACAGGATCCCCACTTACCTTTCTTTTCTCCTCTTCACACCTTTTCATATCACTTTTCCCCAAAATACCCCTCACCAATCAACTCAATCACTCTTTCCCATCACCTCTTCACCACTCACATCCATCCTCTCTTCCCCAAAAAAACCCAACCCTAAATGGCCGAACCCTAACCCCTCCCCACTCCTATATAAACCCCTCATTCCTTCTTCATTTTCACACAACACAACCCTCTCTTCTTCCCCTTGGCCGAATCCACCTTCTCCCTCCATCTCCTCCATTTTTCTTCTTCTTCTACTTCTTTCTCTTTTCTTTTGCTCGAGAACAAGCAACCATTTTAAGTTTGGTGTGGTAAAAGCATTGCTTTTTGTTTTTCCATAACCATTTATGGCACCTAAGGCCAGAGAAACCTCTAGAAAGAGGAAAGGGAAGGCAATCGCTTCCACCTCCGAGTCATGGGAGATGGAGAGATTCATCTCTAAGGTTCATCAAGACCACTTCTATGAAGTTGTGGTCAAGAAGAAAGTGATCCCTGAGGTTCCTTTCAAACTCAAAAAGAATGAGTATTCGGAGATCCGACTTGAAATCTAAAGAAGAGGTTGGGAAGTTCTAACCAACCCCATTCAACAAGTCGGGATCTTAATGGTTCAAGAGTTCTATGCAAACGCATGGGTTACCAGGAACCATGATCAAAGTGTGAACCCGAACCCAAAGAATTGGCTCACCATGGTTCGGGGGAAATACTTAGATTTCAGTCCGGAGAATGTGAGGCTGACGTTCAACTTGCCAATGATGGAAGAGAACGCACGCCCCTACACTAGAAGAGTCAACTTTGATCAAAGGTTGGACCAAGTCCTCATGGACATATGTGTGGAAGGAGCTCAATGGAAAATTGACTCAAAAGGCAAGCCGGTTCAACTAAGAAGGCTTGACCTCAAACCAGTAGCTAGAGGATGGTTGGAGTTCATTCAACGCTCAATCATTCCTACTAGCAACGGGTCTGAAGTTACTATAGACCGGGCCATCATGATCCATAGCATCATGATTGGGGAGGAAGTGGAGGTTCATGAGATTATACCTCAAGAACTCTACAAGGTGGCTGACAAGTCCTCCAACCTGGCAAGGTTAGCCTTTACTCACCTCATTTGCCACCTCTGCAATTCGGATGGGATTGACATAGAGGGAAACATCCTCATTGAAGAGGACAAGCCCATCACTAAGAAAAGGATGGAGCAAACAAAAGAGCATGGACCTCAACATGAGTATGAGGAAATTCCTCACCATGAAATCCCTGAGATGCCTTAAGGGATGCACTTTCCTCCACAAAACTATTGGGAACAAATCAACACTTCTCTAGGTGAATTAAGTTCCAACATGGGACAATTAAGGGTGGAACATCAAGAGCACTCCATTATTCTCCATGAAATTAGAGAAGATCAAAGAGCTATGACGGAGGAGCAAGAAAGACAAGGAAGAGACATAGAGGAGCTCAAAAGCACCATTGGTTCTTCAAGAAGAGGAAGACGCCACCCTCACTAAGGTGGACTCATTCCTTAATCTCCTTGTTTATTTATTTTCCTGTTTTTCGATTTTTATGCTTTATGTTTGTTTATATTTTTGTCTTCATGATCACTAGTATTTAAGCGTCTATGCCTTAAAGTTATGAATGTCCTATGAATCCATCACCTCTCTTGAATAAAAAATGTTTTAATTACAAAAGAACAAGAATTACATGGTTTCGAATTCATCCTTGAAACTAGTTTAATTATTTTGATGTGGTGACAATACTTTTTGTTTTCTGAATGAATGCTTGAACAGTGCATATGTCTTTTGAAGTTGTTGTTTAAGAATGTTAAATATATTGGCTCTTGAATGAATGATGATAAGGAGAAATGTTATTTGATAATCTGAAAAATCATAAAATTGATTCTTGAAGCAAGAAAAAGCAGTGAATACAGAAAGCTTGCAAAAAAAAAGATAAAAATGGCAAAAAAAAATAATAGAAAGAAAAAGAAAAAGCAAGCAGAAAAAGCCAAAAGCTCTTAAAACCAAAAGGCAAGAGCAAAAAGCCAATAAACCTTAAAACCAAAAGGCAAGGATAAATAAAAAGGATCCCAAAGCTTTGAGCATTAGTGGATAGGAGGGCCTAAAGGAATAAAATCCTGGCCTAAGCGGCTAAACCAAGCTGTCCCTAACCATGTGCTTGTGGCGTAAAGGTGTCAAGTGAAAACTTGAGACTGAGCGGTTAAAGTCAAGGTCCAAAGCAAAAGAAGAGTGTGCTTAAGAACCCTGGACACCTCTAATTGGGGACTTTAGCAAAGCTCAGTCACAATCTGAAAAGGTTCACCCAATTATGTGTCTGTGGCATTTATGTATCCGGTGGTAATACTAGAAAACAAAGTGCTTAGGGCCACGGCCAAGACTCATAAAGTAGCTGTGTTCAAGAATCAACATACTGAATTAGGAGAATCAATAACACTATCTGAACTCTGAGTTCCTATAGATGCCAATCATTCTGAACTTCAATGGATAAAGTGAGATGCCAAAACTATTCAAGAGGCAAAAAGCTACAAGTCCCGCTTATCTGATTGGAGCTATGTTTCATTGATATTTTGGAATTTATAGTATATTCTCTTCTTTTTATCCTATTTGATTTTCAGTTGCTTGGGGATAAGCAACAATTTAAGTTTGGTGTTGTGATGAGCTGATAATTTATACGCTTTTTGGCATTGTTTTTACATAGTTTTCAGTATGATTTAGTTATTTTTTATTATATTTTTATTAGTTTTTAATTAAAAATCACATTTCTGAACTTTACTATGAGTCTGTGTGTTTTTTTGTGATTTCAGGTATTTTCTGGCTGAAATTGAGGGACTTGAGCAAAAATCAGATTCAGAGGTTGAAGAAGGACTGCAGATGCTGTTGGATTCTGATATCCCTGCACTCAAAGTGGACTTTCTGGAGCTACAGAACTCCAAATGGTGCGCTCTTAATTGCGTTGGAAAGTAGACATCCAGGGCTTTCCAGCAATATACAATAGTTCATACTTTGCCCGAGTTTAGATGACGCAAACTGGCGTTGAACTCCAGTTCCATGTTGCAGTCTGGCGTTCAGCGCCAGAAACAAGTTGCAAAGTGGAGTTCAACGCCAGAAACACATTACAAACTGGCGTTCAACTCTAAGAATGACCTCTCCACGTGAAAGCTTCATGCTCAGCCCAAGCACACACCAAGTGGGCCCCGGAAGTGGATTTCTACATCAATTACTTACTTCTGTAAACCCTAGTAGCTAGTCTAGTATAAATAGGACTTTTTACTATTGTATTTTCATCTTCGGATCATCTTGGGACGTTTAGTTCTTAGATAATGGGGGCTGGCCATTCGGCCATGCCTGAACCTCTCACTTATGTATTTTTCAACTGTAGAGTTTCTACACACCATAGATTAAGGTGTGGAGCTCTGCTGTTCCTCAAAGATTAATGCAAAGTACTACTGTTTTTCTATTCAATTCAACTTATTCTTCTTCTAAGATATTCATTCGCACTTCAACATGAATGTGATGATCGTGACAAAGTCATCATCATTCCCCTATGAACACGTGCCTGACAACCACTTCCGTTCTACCTTCGATTGAATGGATATCTCTTGGATATCTAATACAGGGGACCGAGTCCGAGTTATTAGCGTCTTCGTGGTATAAGTTAGAACCCATGGATGGCCATTCCTGAGATCCAGAAAGTCTAAACCTTGTCTGTGGTATTCTGAGTAGGATCTGGGAAGGGATGGTTGTGACGAGCTTCAAACTCGCGAGTGCTGGGCGTAGTGACAGACGCAAAAGGATAGTAAATCCTATTCCAATATGATCGAGAACCGACAGATGATTAGCCATGCAGTGACAGCGCATTGGACCATTTTTACAGGAGGATGGGATGTAGCCATTGACAACGGTGATGCCCTACATAAAGCTTGCCATGGAAAGGAGTACGATTGATTGGATGAAAACAGCAGAAAAGCAGAGATCAGAGGAACGAAAGCATCTCTATACGCTTATCTGAAATTTTCACCAATGAATTACATAAGTACCAATATCCTATTTTATATTTTATTTATTTTCATCCACTATAATTTCTTAATACAATTTACTCCCCCTGACTAAGATTTACAAGGTGACCATAGCTTGCTTCAAGCCGACAATCTCCGTGGGATCGACCCTTACTCACGTAAGGTTTATTACTTGGACGACCCAGTGCACTTGCTAGTTAGTTGTACAAAGTTGTGAAACAGATATAAGATCATGAACGTGCGTATTGAGTTTTTAGCGCCGTTACCAAGGAATGGAATGATCACGATTTCGCACACCAAGTGGGAAGCCTCTAAAATAGACTGGAATTTTGATTGAGGTACACACCATCTAATTACCTGGTCAGCACCACACCTCCATAAATATGGATCATCCCATATATAATATTTGGACTCGCTTTTCAGCTTGTCTCTCTGATGCTTAGTAAAATTTAGAGGAAAAGTGTGGCTAACTAGATAATTAGCTACAGGTGCATACCAAGGAACTACTTCAGATACTGCTTGTAAGTTATCAAATGGGAAATTATCATTTATAGGAGTGGAGTCATCCTTAATGTGCTCAAGGCGACTCAAGTGGTCTGCCACTAAATTCTGGTTACCACTCCTATCCTTAATTTCTAAATCAAATTCTTGCAGCAGCAGTATCCAACGTATTAGCCTTGGTTTGGACTCCTTTTTAGCTAATAAATATTTTAAAGCTGCATGGTCTGCATACACTACTACCTTAGTACCAAGTAAATAGGCTCAGAATTTATCCAGAGCAAAAACAATAGCAAGAAGCTCTTTTTCAGTAGTAATATAATTAGACTGAGCAGCATCTAAGGTCTTAGATGCATAAGCAATTACAAAAGGGTCCTTACCTTCACGCTGAGCCAGCGCTGCTCCTACTGCATGGTTGGAAGAATCACACATGATTTCAAATGGCTGGCTCCAGTCAGGTCCTCTCACAATTGGGGCTTGAGTCAGGGCGATCTTCAGCTTATCAAACGCTTGCATACAGCTCTCACTGAATTCGAACTCAATATCTTTCTGCAGCAATCTGGATAAAAGCAGTGCTACCTTACTGAAGTCCTTAATAAATCTCCTGTAAAAACCTGCATGGCCAATGAACAAACGGACTTCCCTCACGGAGGAGGGGTAAGGTAAACTAGAAATAACATCCACCTTTGCTGGATCTACAGAAATGCCAGTATTAGACACAACATGTCCCAGTACAATTCCTTATTTGACCATAAAGTGACATTTTTCAAAATTTAATACAAGGTTTGTACTAACACACTTGTCTAATACTCTAGATAAACTATCCAAGCAAAGGCTAAATGAATCACCATATATGCTGAAATCTTCCATAAAAATCTCCATACAGTTCTCAACAAGATCAGAGAAAAGACTCATCATGCATCTTTGGAAAGTAGCAGGTGCATTGCATAAGCCAAAAGGCATTCTCTTATAAGCATAAGTTCCAAAGGGACATGTAAAAGTAGTCTTTTCCTGATCTTCAGGAGCTATATGAATTTGAAAGTATCCTGTATAACCATCTAAAAAACAATAATGAGATTTACCTGACAGGCGATCAAGCATCTGATCAATAAATGGCAAGGGGTAATGATCCTTGCGAGTGGCTTAGTTGAGACGCCTATAGTCAATGCAAACTCTCCATGAATTCTGCACTCTAGTTGTCAGAAGCTCTCCATGCTCATTCTTTATTGTTGTGACTCCAGACTTCTTGGGCACTACTTGTACTGGGCTGATCCATTCACTATCTGAAATCGGGTAAATGATATCTGCTTCAAGTAGCCTGGTCACTTCCTTCTTGACAAATTCTAAGATGGTGGGATTAAATCTTCTTTGCGGTTGACGGACAGGCTTTGCTCTCTCTTCTAAGAATATTCTATGTTCACAAACTTAGGGGCTGATGCCTACTATATCCGCCAAGCTCCATCCAATTGCTTTCTTATGTTTTCTCAGCACACTGAGTAGTTGTTTTTCTTGTTGAGAAGTGAGTTCCCTTGCAATGATGACTGGGAACTTCTTCTTGTCCTCAAGGTAAGTGATGAGCGGATAATTTATACACTTTTTGGCATTGTTTTTACAAAGTTTTCAGTATGATTTAGTTAGTTTTTAGTATATTTTTATTAGTTTTTAATTAAAATTCATATTTCTGGACTTTACTATGAGTTTGTGTGTTTTTCTGTGATTTCAGGTATTTTCTGGCTAAAATTGAGGGACTTGAGCAAAAATCAGATTCAGAGGTTGAAGAAGGACTGCAGATGCTGTTGGATTCTGATCTCCCTACACTCAAAGTGGATTTTCTGGAGCTACAAAACTCAAAATGGCGCGCTCTCAATTGCGTTGGAAAGTAGATATCCAGTGCTTTCCATCAATATATAATAGTCCGTACTTTGATTAAGGATAGACGATGTAAACTGGCATTGAACGCCAGTTCCATGCTGCATTCTGGAGTCAAACGCCAGAAACAAGTTGCAAAGTGGACTTAAACGCCAGAAACAGGTTACAAACTGGCGTTCAACTCCAATAAAGACCTCTACACGTGTAAAGCTCAATGCTCAGCCCAAGCACACACCAAGTGGGCTCCAGAAGTGGATTTCTGAATCATTTACTCATTTCTGTAAACCCTAGTAACTAGTTTAGTTTAAATAGGACTTTTTACTATTGTATTTACATTATCTTTGATTAGTTTTATGCTATCTTAGACTTTTGTGAGGGCTGGCCATTCGGCCATGCCTGAACCTTCATCACTTATGTATTTTCAATGGTAGAGTTTCTACACACCATAGATTAAGGTGTGGAGCTCTGCTGTTCCTCAAAGATTAATGCAAAGTACTACTATTTTTCTATTCAATTCAACTTATTCCGCTTCTAAGATATTCATTCCCACTTCAATATGATGGATGTGATAATCGTGACAGTCATCATCATTCTCAACTTATGAACGCGTGCCTGACAACCACTTCCGTTCTACCTTAGATTGAATGGATATCTCTTGGATATCTAATACAGGGGACCGAGTCCGAGTTATTAGTGTCTTTGTGGTATAAGTTAGAACCCATGGATGGCCATTCTTGAGATCTGGAAAGTCTAAACCTTGTCTGTGGTATTCCGAGTAGGATCTGGGAAGGGATGGCTGTGACGAGCTTCAAACTCGCGAGTGCTGGGCGTAGTGACAGACGCAAAAGGATCAATGGATCCTATTCCAGTATGATCGAGAACCGACAGATGAATAGCCGTGCCATGACAGAGCATCTTGGACCATTTTCACTGAGAGGACGGGAAGTAGCCATTGACAACAGTGATGCCCAACATACAGCTTGCCATGGAAAGGAGTAGGAAAGATTGGATGAAGACAGCAGAAAAGCAGAGGTTCAGAGGGACGAAAGCATCTCTATACGCTTATCTGAAATTCTCACCAATGAATTACATAAGTACCACTATCCTATTTTATATTTTATTTATCTTTTACTTATCAATTCATAAAATCAGTTGAATCCGCCTGACTGAGATTTACAAGGTAACCATAGCTTGCTTCAAACCGACAATCTCTGTGGGATTGACCCTTACTCACGTAAGGTTTATTACTTGGATGACCCAGTGCACTTGCTGGTTAGTTTTACAAAGTTGTGAAACAGAGTTAAGAAACATGAACGTGCGTATACAGTTTTTAGCGCCGTTACTAAGGAAGGAATAATCACGATTTTGCACACCAAGTTTTTGGCGCCGTTGCCGGGGATTGTTCGAGTTTGGACAACTGACGGTTGATGAGCGGATATTTTATACGCTTTTTGGGGTTAATTTCGTATAGTTTTGAGTATGTTCTAGTTAGTTTTTAGTTTATTTCCATTAGTTTTTAGAAAAAATTCATATTTCTGGACTTTACTATGAGTTGTGTGTTTTTCTGTAATTTCAGGTATTTTTCTGGCTGAAATTGAAGGAGCTGAGCAAAAATCTGATTCAGGCTGAAAAAGGACTGCTGATGCTGTTGGATTCTGACCTCCCTGAACTCAAAGTGGATTTTTTGGAGCTACAGAACTCGAAATGGCATGCTTCCAATTGCGTTGGAAAGTAGACATCCAGGGCTTTCCAGCAATATATAATAGTCTATACTTTTCCCAAGGATAGATGACGTAAACTGGCGTTCAACGCCAGTTCTCTGCCCAATTCTGGCGTCCAGCGCCAGAAAAGGATCAAAAGCTGGAGTTGAACGCCCAAACTGGCACAAAAACTGGCGTTCAACTTCACGAATGGCCTCTGCACGTGAATTACTTAAATATCAGCCCCCAGCACACACCAAGTGGGCCCCAGAAGTGGATCTCTGCATCATCCATCATAGTTTACTCATTTTTTGTAAACCTAGGCTACTAGTTTAGTATTTAAACAACTTTTAGAGACTTATTTTTACATCTCATGACATTTTAGATCTGAACTTTGTACTCTTTGACGGCATGAGTCTCTAAACTCCATTGTTGGGGGTGAGGAGCTCTGCTGTGTCTCGATGAATTAATGCAAGAAATTCTGTTTTCCATTCAAACACGCTTGTTCCTATCTAAGATGTTCATTCGCGCTTAACTGTGATGAAGGTGATGATCCGTGACATTCATCACCTTCCTCAAACCATGAACGTGTGCCTGACAACCACCTCCGTTCTATATCCGATTGAATGAGTGTCTCTTAGATTCCTTAATCAGAATCTCCGTGGTATAAGCTAGAACTGATGGCGGCATTCATGAGAATCCGGAAAGTCTAAACCTTGTCTGTGGTATTCCGAGTAGGATTCAATGATCGAATGACTGTGACGAGCTTCAAACTCGCGAGTGCTGGGCGTTAGTGACAGACGCAAAAGGATGAAGAATCTTATTCCAGTATGATCGAGAATCGACAGATGATTAGCCGTGCTGTGACAGAGCATGTGAGCATATTCTTCACTGAGAGGATGGGATGTAGCCATTGACGACGGTGATCCCCTACATACAGCTTGCCATAGGAGGACGTGCGTGCGTGAATTAGAAGACAGGGGAAAGCAGAGATTCAGAAGACAAAGCATCTCCAAAACTCCAACATATTCTCCATTACTGCATAACAAGTAACCTTTAATTTATGCTCTCTTGGTTATTCGCAATTTGACTGATAAACATAATTGACTTCCTGACTAAGGTTTACAAGATAACCATAGATTGCTTCAAACCAACAATCTCCATGGGATTCGACCCTTACTCACGTAAGGTATTACTTGGACGACCCAGTGCACTTGCTGGTTAGTGGTACGAGTTGTGAAAAGTGTGATTCATAATTCGTGCACCAACGGTTCATCTTGTTGCTCAGATTAGGTAATTTTATTTTAATTTTAAGTCTTTGTTTTTATTCTTTTTATTTTCGAAAACTTTTCAAAAAAAAAAATTTTCTTTTTCGTTTTCCAAAATATTTTCGAAAAATCCAAAAAAAAAAAGTTTACAAAATCATAAAATCAAAAATATTTTTTGTGTTTCTTGTTTGAGTCTAGAGTCAAGTTTTAAGTTTGGTGTCAATTGCATCTTTTTAACTTTCTAATTATTTTCGAAAATTTCATGCATTGCATTCTTCATGATCTTCAAGTTGTTCTTGGCCAGTCTTCTTGTTTGATCTTCATATTTTCTTGTTTTGTGTCTTTTCTTGTTTTTCATATGCATTCTTGAATTATTAATGTCTAAAGAATAAAAATCTTTAAGTTTAGTGTCTTGCATGTTTTCTTTTCTTGAAATTTTTTCAAAAATAAGTTCTTGGTGTTCATCTTGACATTCAAAGTGTTCTTGGTGTTCATCTTGACAGTCATAGTGTTCTTGCATGCATCACATGTTTTGATCCAAAATTTTCATGCATTGAGTCTTTTTATTGTTTTTCTCTCACATCATTAAAAATTCAAAAATCAAAAATATCTTTCCCTTTTTCTCTCTAAAAATTTTGAAAATTTGGATTGACTTTTTCAAAAAATTTTCAAAATTAGTTGTTTCTTATGAGTCAAATCAAATTTTCAATTTAAAAATTCTATCTTTTTCAAATCCTTTTCAAAAATCAAATCTTTTTCAATTTTTCTTTTGAATTTTCAAAAATTTCAAAAATTATTTTCAAAATCTTTTTCTTATTTTTATTTCATATTTTCGAAATTAATACCAACATTTAATATGATTGATTCAAAAATATTAAGTTGTTACTTTCCTATTAAGAAAGGTTCAATCTTTAAATTTTAAAATCATATCTTTTTGTTTCTTGTTAGTCAAGTAATCAAATTTAGTTTTCAAAATTAAATCTTTTCAATTTCAATCATATCTTTTTCAAAATCAATTTCAAAATTCTTTCTAACTTCTCCCCTAACCTCTTATCTTTTTAAATTTGATTTTCAAATCTTTCTCAATTAATCTTATCTTTTTGTTTCAATCATATCTTTTTCAATTTTAATCATATCTTTTTTAAAAAATAAATTTCAAATCTCTTTTAATCAATCATATCTTTTTGTTTCAATCGTATCTTTTTCAAAACTACCTAACTAACTCTCTCCTTCTAATTTTCGAAAATCCCTTCCCTCTTTTTCAAAAATCCTTCTCTTAATTAACTAATTGTTTTAATTTTAATTTAATTTCAATTTTAATTTTCAAATTTTAACTTTAATCTTAAAATATTTTTATTTTATTTTGTTTAATTTTTGAATTTCCCTCTCTCTCATCTCCTTCTATTTATTTATTCATCCATTAACACTTCTATCCCCACCCCTGTGTTTGGATTCTCATCTTTTCCTTCTTCTATTCTTACTTTCTTCTACTCACATAAAGGAATCTCTATACTGTGACATAGAGGATTCCATATTTTCTTTTCTGCTTTCTCTTCTTTTTCATATGAGCAAGAACAAGGATAAGAACATTCTTGTTGAAGCTGATCCTGAACCTGAAAGGACTCTGAAGGGGAAGCTAAGGGAAGCTAAAGCACAACTCTCTGGAAAAAATCTGACAGAAATTTTTGAAAAAGAAGGAGACATGGCCGAAAATAATAACAATGCAAGGAGGATGCTTGGTGACTTCACTGCACCTAATTCCAATTTACATGAAAGAAGCATCTCAATCCCTGCCATTGGAGCAAACAATTTTGAGCTTAAACCTCAATTAGTTTCTCTGATGCAACAGAACTGCAAGTTTCATGGACTTCCATCTGAAGATCCTTTTCAGTTCTTGAATGAATTCTTGCAAATCTATGATACTGTTAAGACCAATGGGGTTGATCCTGAGGTCTACAGGCTTATGCTTTTCCCGTTTGCTGTAAGAGATAGAGTTAGAGTATGGTTGGACTCTCAACCTAAAGATAGCCTGAACTCTTGGGATAAGCTGGTCACGGCTTTCTTAGCCAAGATCTTTCCTCCTCAAAAGCTTAGTAAGCTTAGAGTGGATGTTCAAACCTTCAGACAGAAAGAAGGTGAATCCCTCTACGAAGCTTGGGAGAGATATAAGAAACTGACCAAAAAGTGTCCTTCTGACATGCTTTCAGAATGGACCATTCTGGATATATTCTATGATGGTCTATCTGAATTATCAACGATGTCATTGGACCATTCTGCAGGTGGATTCATTCACCTAAAGAAAACGCCTGCAGAAACTCAAGAACTCATTGACATGGTTGCAAATAACCAGTTCATGTACACTTCTGAAAGGAATCCTGTGAATAATGGGACGCCTCAAAAGAAGGGAGTTCTTGAAATTAATACTCTGAATCCTGTGAATAATGGGATGCCTCAGAAGAAGGGAGTTCTTGAAATTAATACTCTGAATGCCATATTGGCTCAGAACAAAATATTGACTCAGCAAGTCAACATGATTTCTCAGAGTCTGAATGGAATGCAAGCTGCATCCAACAGTACTCAAGAGGCATCTTCTGAGGAAGAAGCTTATGATCCTGAGAACCCTACAATAGCAGAGGTGAATTGATAAACAACTATGTTATGGTTTATATTGTGTTTAATTGTGTGGTTTTATCATGATCCTTACCCACTTATTCATTAAATTAGAATGCATTTAGATTTCCTTCCTGAATTTATTACATGTTTGAAAACTGCTTCCTAGAGACTTTAATTATTCAATTTTAATTCTCCTTTATTCCATTCGATGCCGTAATCTGTGTGTTAAGTGTTTCAGACTTTATAGGGCATGAATGAGTTGGAGATTGGAAAGGAAGCTAGCAAAAATGGAAGGAACACAAGAATTTGAGGAGATAACCAGCGAGAAGTGACGCGGTCTCATGGCTCACGCGACCGCGCGGAGGAGAGCAATTCGCAGCAACGCAGCCGCATGGCTCACGCGGCCGCGCGGATTGGAAAGCCCAAGCGACGCGGTAGCGTGGACGACGCGAACGCGTGGCGAGGAAAAACGCGAAAGACGCGTCTGCATGGATGACGCGATCGCGTGACATGTGCGATCTGCATAACCTGCAGAATTTGTTGGGGGCAATTTTGGACCCTATTTCGGCCCAGTTTTTGGCCCGGAACAGAAGACTAGAGTCAGAGAACATGCAGAAACAAATAACACATTCATTCAGAGACAGTTTTAGATCTAGTTTTTATTCTCTTAGGTTTTTCTCTCTAGGTTTTTAGAATTTTAATTTTCAATTGGTCTTAGCATTGGAACATTGAGAAGAGTTATTTCCTCATCAAGACTTCATCATTCTAGTTTGTTTTCTTAACTTGGTTTCATTCTTCCATGTTCTTTGCTTTGTTCAATTTTGTCATTCAGATAATTTTATGATTATTTAATGCAAGGATTATTTCTTTTTAATTCAATTTCAATTCCAATAATCATGTCTTCCTTTAATCCCCTTTCATGTGTTATGGATTTATTATTTACAATGCGTGAGTAGTTTCTTTACTTGATGGGGAGTTGATTAAAAAGGAACTCTTGAGTTGGAAGGATTGAAAGAAAATTTGTAATTGGGTTAATTGTTGGATTGTTATCCTGTCACCAACGCCAATCCCTTTGAACTAAGTGGGTTGCAACTTGTGAACAGATCTAGCATCCCAACTTGTTTGACTTTCCCTTACATAGTAAAGGATAAGCAAACAGAGCAACCATTAATTATAAATCAATCTTAAAATCATTCCATCCATAATAGAGATTCCAACTAATCAACTCACAGTCAAGGCTTTTATTCATATTATTTAAATTTCCTCAATTTACATCCCAATTTACTTAGCTCAACTTCTTGGAACATCTGATTAATAAGATAGCACACTTTTCTGCAACTCGTTGAGAGACGACCTGGGACTTAAAACTCCCAGTAATTTTTAATTGAAATTCTCTGTGACATACTTTTAAATTGATAGGCAGATTTTCAGTGAGTTAAGAACTATACTTGCAACGCAACCAATTTAATAATTTTTAATTCACCAGCTTCTGCGTCTCATCAATTTTTGGCGCCGTTGCCGGGGAGTTGCAATAGAGTGCTAATTTTATTAATTAGAATTTATTTATTTGCATTTTATTTTAATTTGCTACTATGAGCTGCATGTTTCTTCTATCAAATGACGCGTTCACTTCCTGATCCGCGCTTGCTAATATTCGATCCCGAAATGGAAAGGACAATTTCACGAATAAGGCGAGAACAGCGTCGGTTAGCCCGCTCTGAGGGCGGATCTGAAAGTGAATCTGAGGAAGAAACCAGCCCCCGTTCTAATGATTCGGTTGTTTTACGCGCAAAAAACATGGCAGCTAGGAGAGTTACCATCCAGGAGGAAGGAGCCCCTGATTTTACAATGCAACCGTTTCAAGCGCATCATCCGGTGGTAGCTACAGATTTTGAAATAAAGCCCGCACTGCTAAATTTGATGCCCAAGTTTCATGGCCTACCTGCTCAAGACCCTATCAAGCACTTGAGAGATTTCCAGGCAGCCTGTTCTACTGTCAGGCGTGATGGCACTGATGAAACTTCAATTCTGCTGAAAGCTTTTCCGTTTTCTCTTGAGGGAAAAGTAAGAGAGTGGTACTACACTCAACCTCTAGCAAATGTATCCAACTGGGATACACTCAGAAAGGAGTTTCTGGAGAAATTCTTTCCATCTGAAGTTACTGATAAGCTAAGGAAGGATATCTCCACAATTGTTCAGGATGACAATGAGACTCTCTTTGAATACTGGGAGCGCTTCAATAATCTTTTGGAAGTATGCCCCCACCACATGATTGACAAGATCGTGCTACTCAGCTATATTACACATGGTATGAGGCCCCAAGATAAGACCTTACTGGAAAGTGCAGCAATGGGTCTATGAAGAAGTACAAGACCACTGATGAAGCTTGGCAATTGATCAGTGATTTAGCTGAATCCACTAGGAACCACAGACAAAAGTAAGGCCATTCAAAAGCTGTTGCAGAAGTATCTTCTAGCAGAGAGACTGTTGCTCTAACTCAAAGCATCTGTGAAATGACCAACTTGCTGAAGCAAATACAGTTGAATCAACAAGCTCAGCAAGCTCAACCTCCACCACAGCAAAACCAACAACTAGTCCCACAAAGAATTTGCAGAATCTGTGCTGATTATAGCCATTACACTGATGAATGCCCGCAGCTCCAACAAGAAGACAACATGGTGGCATCCACTCACAACTTCTATGACCGCCCCAACCAAGGGTACAATCAAAGTGGAAGTAATAACCATGGATGGCAGGACAATTCAAACCAGAATTGAAGGGACAACAATAATAGAGGAGGCAGAGATAATCAGGGAAATCAGAGGTTGAACAATAACAATAACAGGCAGCAAAATCAACCTTACAGAGCACCTCACCTGAGGCAGAACCAAGGACCACAGAACAATCAGCAGCAGACCTCTCAATTTACCTATTCTTCTTTACCTTCTACTGAAGACCTACTGCAATCTTTTGAGAAAAGACAACAGACCATGGAAAGTAACATCATGAATAGTATTAATGCCAGTCTGAATGGTTTCACCTCTACTATGCAAGCTTTTATGACACAGCTTGGATCAGCACAAAATTCTAGTAACCAACCTTCAAGCACCACTAGAATCCCCTCTCAACCATTACCCAATCCAAAGGGAGGCATTAATGCTATCACCCTGAGGTCCGGAACCACACTGCAGGAGAGGATTCAGGAGGAACCAAGCTCACCAGAATACGCCTCAGCTGAAGAGGTGGTAGAAATCAAAGATGTTGAAGAGGAAGAGGATATACAGGACATAGCTGAAGAAGAGATAGCTCAACCACAGGAGGAAGCACCAAAAAGCGCAGGCACCACAGAAAACACTACTCTCATTCCATTTCCACAACTTGCAAGGAAGCCCAGGTAGAGATATTCAAAAAGGTTGAGGTAACTGTTCCCCTTTTTGATGTTATTCAGCAGGTACCTAAATATGCAAAGTTTCTAAAAGACTTATGTATCCATAAAGACAAAATTAATGAATTAGAAACTATTCCTTTAGGTAGTTCTATATCTGCTTTAATGGGAGGATTACCTGAAAAATGTAGTGATCCAGGTCCTTGCATAGTTAGTTGTACTATTAGTGGTGTAGTAATTTATGATTGCATGTGTGATTTAGGAGCATGTGTCAGTATAATGCCTTTGTCTATATATGATGTTTTGAGGCTCCCTCCCTTAAAAAGGTCAGCAGCTCGTTTTGTGTTAGCAGATAAAAGCATTATTACAATGGCTGGAGTTGCTGAAGATATTTTGGTGAACATTAAAGGGCTCACATTTCCCACTGATTTTTATATCTTGGAGATGCCCCACAATGATTCAGATAAGCCATCATCAATCCTACTTGGAAGACCATTCCTGAAGACATCAAAATTCAAATTGGATGCTTTTTCAGGAACATACTCCTTTGAAATAGATGGCCGCATAGTAATCTTCAATCTGAATGGACTCATTAACAACCCCCCAGAAGATCGTTCTATCTTCCAGTGTGATGTCATAGACGAAAGTGTGACTAAAATTCAAGAGGAAGAGTTTGAAGAGAGGTACACCGGACAAGGTCCAAGTGTGGGGACCCTCTTAACTGACAATGGGAGCACTTCGCCATTTTCACAAGCCCCAGATAATCCAGAGCCCGCCCATGATCAAAAGTTAGAATTGAAACCTCTCCCTCCACATCTCAAATATGCTTATCTTGAGGATGAGCAGAAGCTTCCGGTTATTATTGCAAGGGAACTGACTTCTCAACAAGAAGAGCAGTTACTTGATGTACTGAGGAAGCATAAGAAGGCAATTGGGTAGAGTTTGGCAGACATAGTGGGAATCAACCCTCAAGTATGCGAGCACAGAATATTTCTAGAAGAGGGAGCAAGACCTGTCCGTCAACCCCAAAGAAGATTGAATCCCACCATCTTGGAAGTTGTCAAAAAGGAAGTGACCAGACTATTAGAAGCAGGTAGCATATATCCCATTTCAGACAGTGAATGGGTAAGCCCAGTACAAGTGGTGCCCAAGAAATCTGGAGTCACTACAGTGAAGAGTGAGCATGGAGAGCTCATAGCAACTAGAGTTCAGAATGCTTGGAGAGTCTGCATTGGAGAGTCACTACCCACTTCCATTCATTGATCAAATGCTGGATCGCCTGTCAGGTAAATCACATTATTGCTTTTTAGATGGTTACACAGGTTATTTCCAGATTCATATAGCTCCTGAAGATCAGGAAAATACTACTTTTACTTGTCCTTTTGGGACCTATGCTTATAAGAGAATGCCCTTTGGTTTGTGCAATGCACCAGCTACCTTCCAAAGGTGCATGATGAGTCTTTTCTCTGATCTTATTGAGGACTGTATGGAAGTCTTTATGGACGATTTTAGCGTTTATGGTAATTCTTTTAGCCTTTGCTTAGATGGATTATCTCGAGTATTAGATAGATGTGTTAACACAAACCTTGTATTGAATTTCGAAAAATGTCACTTTATGGTAAAACAAGGGATTGTATTAGGACATGTGGTATCTAATAATGGTATTTCTGTAGACCCAGCAAAGGTGAATGTTATTTCTAGTTTACCTTACCCCTCTTCTGTGAGGGAAGTCCGTTCGTTCCTTAGCCATGCAGGTTTCTACCGGAGATTTATTAAGGACTTTAGTAAGGTGGCACTTCCCTTATCTAGATTACTGCAGAAGGATATTGAGTTCGAGTTCAGTGAGGATTGCAAACAAGCATTTGATAAGCTGAAGACTGCTCTAACTCAAGCCCCAATTGTGAGAGGACCAGACTGGAGTCAGCCGTTTGAAATCATGTGCGATGCTTCCAACTATGCAGTAGGAGCAGCGCTGGCTCAGCGCGAAGGTAAGGATCCTTTTGTTATTGCCTATGCGTCTAAGACTTTAGACATTGCCCAGTCCAATTATACTACTACTGAGAAAGAGCTCCTTGCTATTGTTTTTGCTCTGGATAAATTCCGGGCTTATTTACTTGGTACTAGAGTAGTAGTGTATTCGGACCATGCAGCTCTAAAGTATCTATTAGCTAAAAAGGAATCCAAACCAAGACTTATACGTTGGATACTGCTGTTACAAGAATTTGATTTAGAAATAAAGGATATGAGTGGTAATCAAAATTTAGTAGCAGACCACTTGAGTCGCCTTGAACATATTAAGGATGATTCTACTCCTATAGATGATAATTTTCCTTTTGACAACCTGCAAGCATTATCTGAGGTAATCCCTTGGTATGCACCTGTTGCTAATTATTTAGTTAGCCGCACATTTCCTCCACATTTTTCTAAACATCAAAGAGACAAGCTGAAAAGCGAGTCTAAATATTATATATGGGATGACCCATATTTATGGAGATGTGGCACTGACCAGATAATTAGACGTTGTGTGCCTTAATCAGAATTCCAGTCCATTTTAGAGGCCTGTCACTCATCTGAGAGTGGAGGACATTTTGGCCCTCAAAGAACAGCTAGAAAGATCTTAGACTGCGGATTCTGGTGGCCTACTCTTTTTAGAGACGCTGCTGAGTTTTGTAAATCCTGCCCCCCATGCCAGAAATTTGGTAATATATCCAGGAGGGATGAGATGCCTCAACAATATATGCTCTTCTGTGAAATTTTTGATGTTTGGGGCATTGACTTCATGGGTCCATTTCCAAATTCTAATGGATATTTTTATATATTGTTAGCTGTGGATTATGTTTCCAAATGGGTAGAAGCAATTCCTACCCGCACTGATGATGCTAACACTGTTGTTTCCTTTGTGAGAAACCATATTATATGTCGCTTTGGATCACCACGAGCGATCGTGAGCGATCAAGGCACCCATTTTTGTAACAGGAGACTAACAGGATTGATGAAGAAGCATGGGATAATCCATAAAGTTGCAACCGCTTACCATCCCCAAACTAATGGGCAAGCCGAGGTGTCGAACAGAGAAATTAAGCATATCTTGCAAAAGATAGTAAAGCCTCATAGAAAAGACTGGAGCACCAGGCTACAAGATGCACTGTGGGCATATAGAACAGCATACAAGACACCCATTGGGATGAGTCCCTTCCGTTTGGTTTATGGAAAAGCTTGTCATCTCCCAGTTGAAATAGAACACAGAGCCTTCTGGGCAGTTAAGGAGTGCAACATGGAAATTGAGAACGCTGGAGCTGAAAGGAAATTGCAACTGCAAGAACTGGAGAACCTTCGCCTAGAAGCTTATGAGAACTCCAGAATTTACAAGGAAAAAATGAAAGCTGTGCATGATCAAAACATCAAGAATAAAGAGTTTCAACCTGGAGATTTTGTCCTCCTTTACAAATCTCGACTAAGGCTCATGCCCGGTAAGTTGAGATCAAAATGGGAAGGTCCATACAGAGTAGAGAAGGCTGAACCGTACGGAGTTTATCACCTAAGCCATCCTTCGAGCTCTGAACTTATTAAGGTTAATGGCCAATGCCTGAAGCTGTACCATGGTGAGAAGGTGCAGAAAAATAAAGAGTTGGAGATCTTCCGCTTGGAAGATCCCCACATCGCAGCAGATTGAGCTAGTGGAGCGTCCAACTTACGGACGTTAAAGCAAAGTGCTTGGTGGGAGACAACCCACCGCGGTATGATTGTTCTTTTCTTCACTTTTAGTTTTTCTTCTATAACTCTTCTCTTTATTAGTGCTTTCGTGCTCTTTCATTTACATGTCTTTATATTTCAAAAAAAAAAAAGAAAAGGGGTTTTTCGCCGTGCGACGCGATCGTATCAGCGACGCGTCCGCGTCGCAAAGAGGGTGGAGAAAACAAATAAACGAACAGAGAGTTCGGCTGAAGTCTGGCTGGAGGTGTGCCAATGGCACGAATCGACCCACGCGATCGCGTCCCTGACGCGTTCGCGTCGCATGGGAACCATGGCCTCCCACGCGACCGCGTTCCCTGAATTTTTGACGTAAAAGGGTGCACACTGAGATATTGTGCAAGAGTAGTGCTGGATTGGTGCTGGAAGTACAATCCTTATCACGCGACCGCGTCGCCGACGCGGCCGCATCATCTATTTTCTGACGCACACTCATGCGATCGCGTGACCCACGCGATCGCGTCACCCCAATTTGGCAATTAAATTAAATCGAATAGAGAGTTGTGCTGGAGCGAGGCTGCACTCGCGCCAGCAGCGTAACATGGGTCACGCGACTGCATGACCGACGGGATCGCGTCCCCTTACCTGACGCGCACCCACGCGAACGCGTGCCCCATGCGGCCGCGTCGCATGCGTCGCACAGCTCAACCTAAAATTGCCACATATCTTATCTTCCTCTCCCCCAAATCCTAATTTTTCTTTTCCCTTCTTATTTCTTCCTTCCCCATTCCCCCTTCTATCTCACCTTTCACTCTCTATCCCTCTCACCACCATTAACAGGGTTTTACTTTCTTCTTCCTTCTTCTCTTTTCCATCATTCTTATTATATTATATACATTTTTATTTTCTTTTTCTTTCTTTTTTCTTTTCACTTTTGTATTTTATTTTCTTCTTTCCCTTTTTACATGGTGCTAGAAAATTTTTGAGTCATTATCCCTCATTATATGCTTGTGACTTGTTACAATTTATTTGACAATTATTATTACTTTTAAGGGGATTGCTTGCATGTTCAATTTCATACTTTTTATATCTTATTTACCATGCATGCCATGTGTTTGTGAAAAAGCCTATATAGCCCTATGCACTTTTCTACATTACTTTACTCTACTATTCAATGCTTGCTTTTCACAACTTTCCCTTATTATTTTATTAATTGAATTTAATTGTCAATACAAACGTGATGGTTTGTTACAAAGTATTGCTTGGTCTATGCTACTCATGCCCTTTGCCAGCATGCCAATAAACACCTTGCATTCATTTGTCTTTACATGCACTAACTATTTTCCATAGTTGGCTTCTCACACGTACTCGCGAGCATGTGATAATGTCAGCATATCTTCATGTGCATCCATCACCCCCTTTTTCCGTTTTCCTTCCTTGCTGTATATCTCTTTAAATTTAATTTTCTTTCTCTTTCCTTCTTTCAGGATGGCCACCAAGAAAGGAAAGGAGAAAGCAACTTCCAAACCACCAGCAAGAAGAGGAACTAAAAGAGCATTAGTGGCAGAGCCTTCTTCAACCGCCGTCAAGCCCTCAACAAAAAGAGTTAAGAGGATAATAAAGGTTGACGAAAAGGAGAAAGCCTTTCCAGCAAAGGACGCTGCGCAATTTTCCAATCGCTACTGTGAGCAGATGTTCCCTATCCTGGCAGAAAGGAACTATAACAATGAATACCTTCTTATCCTCCTGTCCAATATTGCCACCTTTGTTGAGCCGCAAATTGAGCAAAGACAATGGGGTTTCCTACGGAGACAGCCAAGACAGGTCAATCTTTCTTGGGTAGTTGAGTTCTACTCCAACTTCTACATGCCGACCCTGTAGTCTGTTTATGTCCGGAAGAAGCAAGTCCCCATCACAGAAGAGGCCATTCAGCAAGCTCTGAATCTTCCCCCTATTCCAGCAGGAATGGACGCTTTTCAAGTAGCCACCCTTCAGCGCCAGAGATACCAATTCAACTGGGACTCTGTTCTCAGAGTCATCACATTACCTGGCAGCCATTGGATCTACAGATACCACCGTACCCACCCTAAGGGAATCTTGGCTTCAGCACTTACTTTGGAGGCTCGCGTATGGGCACAGATCATGTCCCATTACGTCTTTCCGAGCACTCATGAGTCCTCCTTCACTGCAGACATGGCTGTTCTACTATGGTGCATCCTTACAGACCAACCTCTGAATCTCGCAAGACATATCTGGAATGCTATGGAACACGTGCAAATTGTGGGCAACTTACCTTTCCCCGCCTTGGTCTCAGATCTTGTCTTAGCAGCCGGAGTCTCCTACAGAGCTGGGGACACCAAAGCCATGCTTCCACGGGATGATCAGTATGTCCCTAACGGGAAATACCTCAGACTCTCAGCAGCCACTACAAGCCTTCCTACTGCTCCAGTTGAAGATAATCCTTCTTCGACACCACAAGCATCTACAACTGAGAACTTGCTCCGACAGATAATCGAACGGTTGGATCGGCAAGAACAAAAAGAAAAGATGAGAGAGCGCCGTAACGAGCGCCGATTCAAACACCTCAAGGAGCTACTCAAGGGACGCTTCAGAGACTCAGACACCCCGGACTCCACTTCCTTTACCAGCACAGGGAGCCTTGACGGCCCCGACTGTGGAGATACTGCTACCAGCCCACCCCTGTTCCTGATAGATGGCACCGAGGACGGTGCAAAGCCTTAAGTGTGGGGAGGTCGGTCAGTACCTGACTTTCGGAGGTAATTTCTCTTCTCTAGCACCAATAATTAGGATATTTTAGTTAGATTTTCTTTCCTTTATAGAATAGAATAAATTACATAGGTTAGGATAATTGCATGCATGTTCTACTTGATTGAAAAGACAATAAGTTTCTTTTAAAAATCTATCTTTGGAACAAAATTTCACTAATTTTTCAAATATTCTTATGATAAATTTGCTTGAGTTGTATTTAGAACATGATATTTGAGTTAAAGAACACACAACCTGTGAAAGATTTGAGCCTTTATGAATGGTTACATTATTTAACCATAATTATTTCATTCTTGTGTGTTTACTTCTCTATGATTGTAATCTATATTTTGTTTTATCTTATATGTCCAATAGTTATTATATTTGCATGCTTGCACATGAATGAGGCCATTATTTATTTAAACTCACTCATCCAAATTAAGCCTACCCTTTTCAATTACCTTTGTTAACCACTTTGAGCCTTTAATTCCCATTTGTTCGATATTTTACCACATTACTAACCTTAAGCCGAAAAACAATTGTATATCCCAAATTGAATCTTTGGTTAGCTTAAGATAGAATTGTGTGTGCTAGTTAAGTATGGAAAATTGTGGGAACAAAAGTTGTTAAGAGAATGTGTCATAAAAATTTAAGGGGAATTTGGATACCTACTCATGTGAAACTACAAGAATTAAAAATCTATGTGCATTGACAAGCTTTATTTAAAAAAAATCAAAATCAATAAATAAGGGGACAAAATTATCCCAATGTTGAATTCAGAATTCGAAGATCAATGCACATATGATAGAACCAAAAAAAATAAGTTGATACATGAGTATGATTGAAAAAGGGAATTCTGGGTAGCTAGGTATGAACTTTAAAGATGACATTAAGTGTGTACAAGTTATGTTAGAGCTTGGGTTAATTAAAGATTCAATTTATTAGCTCACTTGACCAAATATACACCCCTACCTATACCTTAGCCCCATTACAACCTTGGAAAGACCTCATGATGTTTGCATTGGTGTATTAACTATTGTTGATTGGTTAGGAGAAGAACAAAAGTTAGAAAGCATGATTAGAGAAGGATAGAGTGATCACCCTATACACTAGAGATCAGAGCGTACATACATTATCAGTGAGGGTTCAAAGCTTGAATTTTCATGTTCCCTGCTCTCACAAGCTATCTTCTTGCACTTTTATCTGTTTTATTGTGTAATGATAAAATTAGTGGAATTTGATTTGTAATTGTTTTGAAGAGCCTATTTACTTTTGATCAAGTGGACAAGAACCATATAGTTGCATTTATATATATATATATATATATATATATATATATATATATATATATATATATATATATAGGTTTGCATTGCATTTCATGAGTTTCTACATGTTCATACTTATTTCCTTATCTCCTTCAATTAAGCATGAGGACATGCTAATGTTTAAGTGTGGGGAGGTTGATAAACCACTATTTTATGGTTTATATTGTGCTTAATTGTGTGGTTTTATCATGATCCTTACCCACTTATTCATTAAATTAGCATGCATTTAGATTTCCTTCCTGAATTTATTACATGTTTGAAAACTGCTTCCTAGAGACTTTAATTATTCAATTTTAATTCTCCTTTATTCCATTCGATGACGTAATCTGTGTGTTAAGTGTTTCAGACTTTATAGGGCATGAATGAGTTGGAGATTGGAAAGGAAGCTAGCAAAAATGGAAGGAACACAAGAATTTGAGGAGATAACCAGCGAGAAGTGACGCGGTCGCATGGCTCACGCGACCGTGCGGAGGAGAGCAATTCGCAGCGACGCGGCCGCATGGCTCACGCGGCCACGCGGATTGGAAAGACCAAGCGACGCGGTAGCGTGGACGACGCGAACGCGTGGCGAGGAAAAACGTGAATGACGCGTCCGCATGGATGACGCGATCGCGTGACATGTGCGATCTGCATAACCTGCAGAATTCGTTGGGGGCGATTTTGGACCCTATTTTGGCCCAGTTTTCGGCCCGGAACAGAAGACTAGAGTCAGAGAACATGCAGAAACAAATAACACATTCATTCAGAGACAGTTTTAGATCTAGTTTTTACTCTCTAAGGTTTTTCTCTCTAGGTTTTTAGAATTTTAATTTTCAATTGGTCTTAGCATTGGAACATTGAGAAGAGTTATTTCCTCATCAAGACTTCATCATTCTAGTTTGTTTTCTTAACTTGGTTTCATTCTTCCATGTTCTTTGCTTTGTTCAATTTTGTCATTCAGATAATTTTATGATTATTTAATGCGAGGATTATTTATTTTTAATTCAATTTCAATTCCAATAATCATGTCTTCCTTTAATCCCCTTTCATGTGTTATGGATTTATTATTTACAATGCGTGAGTAGTTTCTTTACTTGATGGGGAGTTGATTAAAAAGGAACTCTTGAGTTGGAAGGATTGAAAGAAAATTTGTAATTGGGTTAATTGTTGGATTGTTATCCTGTCACCAACGCCAATCCCTTTGAACTAAGTAGGTTGCAACTTGTGAACAGATCTAGCATCCCAACTTGTTTGACTTTCCCTTACATAGTAAAGGATAACCAAACAGAGCAACCATTAATTATAAATCAATCTTAAAATCATTCCATCCATAATAGAGATTCCAACTAATCAACTCCCAGTCAAGGCTTTTATTCATATTATTTAAATTTCCTCAATTTACATCCCAATTTACTTAGCTCAACTTCTTGGAACATCTGATTAATAAGATAGCACACTTTTCTGCAACTCGTTGGGAGACGACCTGGGACTTAAAACTCCCAGTAATTTTTAATTGAAATTCTCTGTGACATACTTTTAAATTGATAGGCAGATTTTCGGTGAGTTAAGAACTATACTTGCAATGCAACCAATTTAATAATTTTTAATTCACCAACTTCTGCGTCTCATCATGAATTACATGGGTGAACCCTATGGAAACACCTATAATCTCTCATGGAGGAATCACCCAAATTTCTCATGGAAGTATCAACAAAAGCCTCAACAAGGCTTTAATAATGGTGGAAGAAACAGGTTTAGCAATAGCAAGCCTTTTTCATCATCCACTCAGAAAAAGACGGAGAGTCCTGAGCAGACCCCATCTAGCTTGGCAAACATAGTCTCTGATCTATCTAAGGCCACTCTAAGTTTCATGAATAAAACAAGATCCTCCATTAGAAATCTGGAAGCACAAGTGGGCCAACTGAGTAAAAGGATCATTGAAACCCCTCCTAGTACTCTCCCAAGCAATACAGAAGAAAACCCAAAAGGAGAGTGCAAGGCCATTGAATTGATCATCATGGCCGAACCTGCAAGGGAGGGAGAGGACGTGAATCCCAGTGAGGAAGACCTCCTGGGACGTCCAGTGATCAACAAAGAGTTTCCCTCTGAGGAACCAAAGGAATCTGAGACTCATCTAGAGACCATAGAGATTCCATTGAACCTCCTTATGCCATTCATGAGCTCTGATCAGTATTCTTCTTCTGAAGAGAATGAAGATGTTACTGAAGAGCAAGTTGCCAAGTACCTTGGTGCAATCATGAAGCTGAATGCCAAATTATTTGGTAATGAGACTTGGGAAGATGAACCTCCCTTTCTCACCAATGAACTAAGTGATCTGGATCAACTGAGATTGCCTCAGAAGAAACAAGATCCTGGAAAGTTCTTAATACCTTGTACCATAGGCACCATGACCTTTGAGAAGGCTCTATGTGACCTTGGATCAGGGATAAACCTCATGCCACTCTCTGTAATGGAGAAACTGGAATCTTTGAGGTGCAAGCTGTCAGAATCTCATTAGAGATGGCAAACAACTCAAGAAAACAGGCTTATGGACTAGTAGAGGACGTGTTAGTAAAGGTTGAAGGCCTTTACATCCCTGCTGATTTCATAATCCTAGACACTGGGAAGGATGAGGATGAATCCATCATCCTTGGAAGACCCTTCCTAGCCACAACAAGAGTTGTGATTGATGTGGACAGAGGAGAGTTGGTCCTTCAACTGAATGAGGACTACCTTGTGTTTAAAACTCAAGGATCTCCTTCTGTAACCATGGAGAGGAAGCATGAAAAGCTTCTCTCACTGCAGAGTCAACCAAAGCCCCCACAGTTAAACTCTAAGTTTGGTGTTGGGAGGCCAAAACCAAACTCTAAGTTTGGTGTTGGGAGGTCCCAACCTTGCTCTGATTATCTGTGCGGCTCCATGGGAGCTCACTGTCAAGCTATTGACATTAAAGAAGCGCTTGTTGGGAGGCAACCCAATATTATTTAATCATTTTTATTTTATTTTCTCTTTGTTATTTCATGTTTTATTAGGTTGATGATCATGTGGAGTCACAAAAACTACTGAAAAATCAAAAACAGAATGAAAAACAGCATTAAAAATAGCACACCCTGGAGGAAGGGCTTACTGGCATTTAAACGCCAGATAAAAGCAGCAGTCTGGCATTTAAATGCCAGTATTGCGCCCAGAGAAAAGCTGGCGTTAAACGCCAGAAACAAGCATCAGACTGGCGTTTAACGCCAGAAACATGCACTATACTGGCGTTCAACGCCAGAAACATGCTATGGACTGGCGTTGAACGCCCAAAAGAAGCAAGGAAGTGGTGTCTAACACCAGAAACATGCTGCAGTCTGGCGTTAAACGCCAGGATTGCATATATGGGGCGTTTTACACGTCTAAAAGGTGCAGGGATGAGAAATCCTCAAACACCTCAAGATCTGTGGATCCCACAGGATTCCCTCAGGATCTGTAGACCCCACAGGATCCCCACCTACTTCTTCTCTCCTCTTCACACCTTTCCATAACTCTCTTCCCCAAATACCCCTCACCAATCAACTCAATCACTCTTCCCGATCACCTCTTCACCAATCATATCCATCCTCTCTTCCCCAAAAACCCCACCTACCTTTAAATTCAAAAAAATTTTCCTCCCAAACCCAACCCTAAATGGCCGAACCCTAAACCCCTCCCCACTCCTATATAAACCCTTCATTCCTTCTTCATTTTCACACAACACAATCCTCTCTTCTTCCCCTTAGCCGAAACCATCTATCTCTCCCTCTCCTTCATTTTTCTTCTTCTTCTACTTCTTTCTTTCTTCTTTTGCTCGGGAACGAGCAAACATTTTAAGTTTGGTGTGGTAAAAGCATAGCTTTTTATTTTTCCATAACCATTTATGGCACCTAAGGCCAGAGAAACCTCTAGAAAGAGGAAAGGGAAGGCAATTACTTCCACCTCTGAGTCTTGGGAGATGGAGAGATTCATCTCTAAGGTCCATCAAGACCACTTCTATGAAGTTGTGGCCAAGAAGAAAGTGATCCCTGAGTTCCTTTCAAACTCAAAAAGAATGAGTATCCGGAGATCCGTCTTGAAATCCAAAGAAGAGGTTGGGAAGTTCTCACCAACCCCATTCAACAAGTCGGGATCCTAATGGTTCAAGAATTCTATGCAAACGCATGGATCACAAGGAACCATGATCAAAGTGTGAACCCGAATCCAAAGCATTGGCTTACCACGGTTCGGGGGAAATACTTAGAATTCAGTCCGGAAAATATAAGGCTGGCGTTTAACTTGCCAATGATGGAAGAGAACGCACGCCCCTACACAAGAAAGGTCAACTTTGATCAAAGGTTGGACCAAGTCCTCATGGACATATGTGTGGAAGGAGCTCAATAGAAAATTGACTCAAAAGGCAAGCCAGTTCAACTAAGAAGGCTTAACCTCAAACCAGTAGCTAGAGGATGGTTGGAGTTCATTCAACGCTCAATCATTCCTACTAGCAACCGGTCTGAAGTTATTGTAGACCGGGCCATCATGATCCATAGTATCATGATTGGGGAGGAAGTGGAAGTTCATGAGATTATACCTCAAGAACGCTACAAGGTGGCTGACAAGTCCTCCACTTGGGCAAGGTTAGCCTTTCCTCACCTCATATGCCACCTCTGCAATTCAGCTAGAATTGGCATAGAGGGAGATATCCTCATTGAAGAGGATAAGCCCATCACTAAGAAAAGGATGGAGCAAACAAGAGATCATGGACATGAGGAAATTTCTCACCATGAAATCCCTGAGATGCCTCAGGGGATGTACTTTCCTCCACAGAATTATTGGGAACAAATCAACACTTTCCTAGGAGAATTAAGTTTCAATATGGGACAACTAAGGGTGGAGCACCAAGAGTACTCCATCATCCTCCATGAAATTAGAGAAGATCAAAGAGCTATGAGGGAGGAGCAAGAAAGACAAGGGAGAGACATAGAGGAGCTCAAGAGCACCATTGGTTCTTCAAGAAGAGGAAGACGCCACCCTCCCTAAGGTGGACTCATTCCTCAATCTCCTTGTTTATTTATTTTCCTATTTTTTTCGATTTTTGAGCTTTATGTTTTATTTATGTTTGTGTCTTTACTATATGATCCCTAGTGTCTAAGTGTCTATGCCTTAAAGTTATGAATATGAATCCATCACCTCTCTTAAATGAAAACTGTTTTAATTACAAAAGAACAAGAAGTACATGGTTTCAAATTCATCCTTGAAACTAGTTTAATTATTTTGATGTGGTGACAATACTTTTTGTTTTCTGAATGAATGCTTGAACAGTGCATATGTCTTTTGAAGTTGATGTTTAATGAATGTTAAATATGTTGGCTCTTGAAGAATAAGGAAAAAGGAAAAATGTTATTTGATAATCTGAAAAATCATAAAAATGATTCTTGAAGCAAGAAAAAGCAGTGAATACAGAAAGCTTGCGAGAAAAAAAATAGCAAAAAAAAAAGAAAAAGAAAAATCAAGCAGAAAAAGCCAAAAGCTCTTTAAACCAAAAGGCAAGAGCAAAAAGCCAATAGCCCTTAAAACCAAAAGGCAAGGGTACTGAAAAGGATCCAAGGCTTTGACCATCAGTTGATAGGAGGGCCTAAAGGAATAAAATCCTGGCCTAAGTGGCTAAACCAAGCTGTCCCTAACCATGTGCTTGTGGCGTGAAGGTGTCAAGTGAAAACTTGAGACTGAGCGGTTAAAGTCAAGGTCCAAAGCAAAAACAGAGTGTGCTTAAGAACCCTGGACACCTCTAATTGGGGACTTTAGCAAAGCTGAATCACAATCTGAAAAGGTTCACCCAGTTATGTGTCTGTAGCATTTATGTATCCGGTGGTAATACTGGAAAATAAAGTGCTTAGGGCCACGGCCAAGACTCATAAAGTAGCTGTGTTCAAGAACCAACATACTGAACTAGGAGAATCAATAACACTATCTGAACTCTGAGTTCCTATAGATGCCAATCATTCTGAACTTCAATGGATAAAGTGAGATGCCAAAACTATTCAAGAGGCAAAAAGCTACGAGTCCCGCTCATCTGATTGGAGCTAAGTTTCATTGAGATTTTGGAATTTATAGTATATTCTCTTCTTTTTATCCTATTTGATTTTCAGTTGCTTGGGGACAAGCAACAATTTAAGTTTGGTGTTGTGATGAGCGGATAATTTATACGCTTTTTGGCATTGTTTTTACATAGTTTTCAGTATGATTTAGTTAGTTTTTAGTATATTTTTAATAGTTTTTAATTAAAATTCACATTTCTGGACTTTACTATGAGTTTGTGTGTTTTTCTATGATTTCAGGTATTTTCTGGCTGAAATTGAGGGACTTGAGCAAAAATCAAATTCAGAGGTTGAAGAAGGACTGCAGATGCTGTTGGATTCTGATCTCCCTGCACTCAAAGTGGATTTTCTGGAGCTACAAAACTCCAAATGGTGCGCTCTCAATTTCTTTGAAAAGTAGACATCTAGGGATTTCCAGCAATATATAATAGTCCATACTTTGATTAAGGATAGACAACGTAAACTGGTGTTGAACGCCAGTTCCATGCTGCATTCTGGAGTCAAACGCCAGAAACAGGTTGCAAAGTGGAGTTAAACGCCAGAAACAGGTTACAAAATAGCGTTCAACTCCAATAAAGACCTCTACACGTGTAAAGCTCAATGCTCAGCCCAAGCACACACCAAGTGGGCTCCAGAAGTGGATTTCTGAATCATTTACTCATTTCTGTAAACCCTAGTAACTAGTTTAGTTTAAATAGGACTTTTTACTATTGTATTTACATTATCTTTGATTAGTTTTATGCTATCTTAGAATTTTGTGAGGGCTGGCCATTCGGCCATGCTTGAACCTTCATCACTTATGTATTTTCAACGGTAGAGTTTCTACACACCATAGATTAAGGTGTGGAGCTCTGTTGTTCCTCAAAGATTAATGCAAAGTACTAATGTTTTGCTATTCAATTCAACTTATTCTGCTTCTAAGATATTCATTCGCACTTCAATATGATGGATGTGATGATCGTGACAGTCATCATCATTCTCAACTTATGAACGCGTGCCTGACAACCACTTCCGTTCTACCTTAGATTGAATGGATATCTCTTGGATATCTAATACAGGGGACCGAGTCCGAGTTATTAGTGTCTTCGTAGTATAAGTTAGAACCCATGGATGGCCATTCTTGAGATCCGGAAAGTCTAAACCTTGTCTGTGGTATTCCAAATAGGATCTGGGAAGGGATGGCTGTGACGAGCTTCAAACTTGCGAGTGCTGGGCGTAGTGACAGACGCAAAAGGATCAATGGATCCTATTCCGGTATGATCGAGAACCGACAGATGAATAGTCGTGCCGTGACAGAGCATCTTGGACCATTTTCACTGAGAAAACGGGAAGTATCCATTGACAACGGTGATGCCCAACATACAGCTTGCCATGGAAAGGAGTAGGAAGGATTGGATGAAGACAGCAGGAAAGCAGAGGTTTAGAGGGACGAAAGCATCTCTATACGCTTATCTGAAATTCTCACCAATGAATTACATAAGTACCACTATCCTATTTTATATTTTATTTATCTTTTACTTATCAATTCATAAAATCAGTTGAATCCGCCTGACTGAGATTTACAAGGTAACCATAGCTTGCTTCAAACCGACAATCTCCGTGGGATCGACCCTTACTCACGTAAGGTTTATTACTTGGATGACCCAGTGCACTTGTTGGTTAGTTGTATGAAGTTGTGAAACAGAGTTAAGAAACATGAACGTGCGTATATAGTTTTTAGCGCCGTTACTAAGGAAGGAATGATCACGATTTCGCACACCAGTAAGCATACTTGAGGTGTGGAGGAAGGGGCTTTAACTCTAATTTCTGCTCATAGCTAGGCTCTGGATCATCTGGGGCGGGTGATAATGGTAAAGTCTTCTCATTGTTTTCAGAAAGTATTCCCAGACTTGGATCTTGCTCCATATACTTCTCTTCTAATTCTTCCTAGTGAACTTCAGCTACAATTTCATCAATAATGTCACACTAAAAGATAGAATGATCTTCCGGAGGATGCTTCATAGCTTCATTTAAACTGAAACTCATTGTTCTGTCATCTATCTTAAAAGAGTAAGTTCCTGAGAATGCATCCAGCTTGAACTTTGAAGTCTTCAGGAATGGTCTTCCAAGCAGGATTGATGATGGTCTTCTTGAGTCATTAGGGGGCATTTCCAGGATGTAGAAATCAATGGGAAATGTAAGTCCCTTAATGCTCACTAGTACATCTTCAGCAATTCCAACTACTGTAATAATGCTTTTATCTGCTAACACAAAACGAGCTGCCGACCTTTTTAAGGGAGGGAGCCTCAAAGTATCATATATAGACAAAGGCATTATACTAACACATGCTCCTAAATCACACATACAGTCAGAAAATATCACACTTCCAATGGTACAACTAACCATACATGGACCTGGATCACTATATTTTTCAGGTATTCCCCCCATTAAAGCAGATATAGAACTACCTAAAGGAATAGTTTCTAATCATTAATCTTATCTTTATGTATGCACAAATCCTTTAGAAACTTTGCATATTTAGGTACCTGTTGAATAACATCAAAAAGGGGAACAGTTACCTCGACCTTTTTGAATATTTCTACCATTTTGGAGTCAAGTTCCATCTATTTTCTGGGCTTCCTTGCAAGTGGCGGAAATGGGATAGGATGGGCATGGTTTGTAGCTTCAGCATCCCTTGGGGCTTCATTCTGTGTTTGAGCTTCTTCTTCTTCAACTATGTTTTGTACGTCCTCTTCTTCTTCAGCATCTTCCACTTCCATCACATCCTCTGCTGGCACGTTTTCTGGTGGGTTTGGCTCCTCATGGTTCCTCTCCTGTAATGTGGTTCCATACCTCAAAGTGATGACGTTGATGCCACCTTTGGGATTAGGTAGTGGTTGAGAAGGAATTCTATTAGAGCTTGAAGGTTGATGTGTGGAATTAAGTGAGGGATCCATCCGGGAGACGAAATCTTGTAAAGTGGCAGTCAAGCCATTCAGGCTAGAGTTCAGCTGCGCCTGCATGTCTTGTTGTCCTTGTGCAAGAGAACGGAGCATCTCGTCATTTGATGAGGAATTAGAATAAGCAGTCTGAGAAACTTGTTGTTGGGTTTGCTGGGGTCCTTGTGATTGTCTGAGGTGAGGTGCCCTGTAAGGTTGGTTCTGATTCTGCTGTCTGTTGTTGTTATTATTATTCCACCTCTGGTTTCCATTATTGTCTCTGCCTCCTCTGTTAAAGTTATCCCTCCAGCCATGGGTAGAATTATCTCTCCATCCTTGGTTGGAGTTGTCCTGCCATCCATGGTTATTGTTGCCACCTTGGTTGTAGTTGCCACCTTGTTGATTGTATCCTTGATTCGGGCGGTCATAGAAGTTGTGAGTGGCTGCCACAGTGTTGTCTTCCTGGAGCTGTGGGCATTCATCAGTATAATGACTATAATCAACACAGATCTCGCATACTCTTTGTGGAACCAACTGTTGGCTTTGTTGTGGTAAAGGTTGAGCTTGTTGTGCCTGTTGCTGATTCAACTTCATTTGTTTCAGTAAGTTGGTCATTTCACATATACTCTGTGTGAGAGCAGTAGTTTCAATACTAGAAAAAACTTTGGCAACAACCTTGGGATGGTGGCGCCTATGTCTGTGATTCCTAGTGGACTCAGCTAAGTCGCTGATCAGTTGCCATGCTTCATCTACGGTTTTGTACTTTTTCAAAGAACCATTACTAGCACCTTCCAGTGTAGTCTTATCCTGGGGGTTCATGCCTTGGGTGAAGTAGATTATCAATACTAGTTTACCAATCATGTGATGGGGACATGCGTCCAGTAGATTGTTGAAGCGCTCCCAATATTCATAGAGAGTCTCTGATTCACCTTGAACAATGCAAGAGATCTCTTTTCTCAGTCTATCTGTGACTTCAGCTGGGAAGTATTTTTCTAAAAATTCTCTCTTGAGTGTATCCCAGTTGATAACAGTTACTTCAGGTTGGGAGTAGTACCACTCTCTCGCCTTTCCCTCAAGAGAAAATGAAAAAGCGGTTAACAGAATAGAAGTTTCATCTACACCATGACGCCTAACAGTAGAACAGGCTGTCTGGAAATCCCTAAGGTGCTTGATAGGCTCTTGAGCAGGTAAGCCATGAAACTTGGGCATCAAGTTGATAAGTTAGGTTTTTAGTTCAAAATCTGCAGCTGCAGTCGGGTGATGCACTTGATACGGCTGCAGTGTAAAATCTGGGGCTCCTGCCTCCTGGAGAGTAATCCTCCTAGGTGCTTCCATGTTTCCTGCACGTAAATCAACTGGATCAGTAGTAAATGACCTTGTCTCGCTCTCAGATGGCAGTTCAGATTCGCCCTCAGATGAGACTGGTAAATTGATAATAATCACTTCACCACCCTCAGAGGCTAACCGACGTCGAGTTTGTCTAATATGTGAAAGAGTTCTTTTAATTTCAGGATCAAATGGGACTAAACTCGGATCAGGCAATGAACGCGTCATTCAATGAGAAAGACATGTAACTCATGGTAACAAATATAAAAATAAAATATGCAAATAAAAATAAAATATATATATTAATTAATAATTTAGCTCACTATTGCAACTCCCCGGCAACGGCGCCAAAAATTGATGCGTGGCAGAAGTTAACCAATTTAGAGATTTCAATTAAGAGGACAGCGTTGCACGTATAGCTCTTAACCGGCTAAGATTTGCCTCACCAATTTAAAAAAGGGTTGTCACAAATTTTAGAAATAAAATACTGGGAGTATGAGTCCCAGGTTGTCTCCCAACGAGTTGCAGGAAAGAGTGCTATTTTATTAACTAGGGGTTTTAAGAAAAATTGAGTCTTGATAACGAGTAATTAAAATGATTAAAAATTAAAGCAATGAAAATGAACTAAGAATAGTTATTGATACTCTGAATAAAAGGCCTTGACTGGGGGAATAATTAAATAGAATTTCTATCCTTGTTGGAATCTTCTCAAGTGTAGTGTAGTGTAAAAAGGTTGTTGTTCTCACTCGGTTACCCCTTACTAAATAGGAAAAGTATGGTGATTAAACTAACTCTTACCCTCAATTCCTAGTCCTCTCCCTTAGGGAGGTCTCGTGTTAGTAGGTATGGAATTAGCTAACAACGTCCAATTCAACCAAGCAATTGAGCATTCCAACTCAAGTATCTCCTTTTAATCAACCCCATGTCAAGTAGAAATTTTACTCCATTGATATGAAAGAAATAATCATAAAAATATGAGAAGACATAATTAAATAAAATAAAATAGAGAATTAAAATTAATTAAAATAAAAATAACTTCATATATTAATAAATTCAAAACGCAACATAATTATCTTAACAGAGTCAATGAGTAACTAATTAAAAATAAGGGAGTAAAGAAACAAACTAAAGTAATGTCTTCAACGGAAGTAATGGCTCTTCAACATCCACAATCCAAAGCAAAAGCATAAACTATCAATGTAACACTAATCTAGATTCAGATCTAAAACTAAGAGTAATCCTAATGTGATGAATCTGAATGTGTGTGGATGCGTCTTTGAGTTTCAGCATGTTCCCTAGGTTTAGTTTGTGTTTCTGGGCCGAAAGCTGGGTCAAAATGCGGCCCGAAATCGCCCCAGCATATTCTGTTATTTCTGCAGATCGTGCAGGTCATGCGTACACGTCGTCCACGCGTTCGCGTCATTCAGCTTTTTCCTTGCCACGCGTTCGCGTCGTTCACATGTTCGCGTCATTTGTGCAGACTCCAATCCACGCATTTACGTCAGGCACGCATCCGCGTCGTTGCGAATTCTCTATTTCGCGCGTTCGCGTGGGCCATGCGCTCGCGTCATTTCTCGCTGGTCATCTCCTTAGTTTCTTGTGTTCCTTCTATTTCTGCAAGCCTCCTCTCCAATTTCCAAAGCATTGGTGTCCTATGAAGCATGAAACACTTAACACACGGATCACGGCATCGAATGGGATAAAGGAGAATTAAAATACATAATTAAAAGTCTCTAGGAAGCAAGTTTTCAACCATGGAGTGATTTTTGGGAAGGAATTGTAAAGACATGCTAATCATATGAATAAGTGGGTAAAGATTTGATAAAACCACACAATTAAACATAATATAAATCATAAAATAATGGTTTATCACTAAGTCAACCCAAAATTTCGAAATTTATGAGTAAAATAAGGGAAAGATATTATTTTTTATTTTTATGAATTAATGAAGAAAGAGAGAAAAAAAGATATCATTTTGTTGTTTTTCTCTTTTTTTCATTAAACAGCAAAAATGAAACAAAACATACAAATTTAAGATCAAAACAATAAATGCATGCAAGAACACTTTGAATGTCAAGATGAACACCAAGAACACTTTGAAGATCATGATGAACACTCAAGAACATATTTTTGAAAATTTTTAAGAAAAGAAAGACATGCAAGACACCAAACTTAAATTTTTTTTTTTTACTTTAGACACTAATAATTCGAAAATACATATGAAAAACAAGAAAAGACACAAAACAAGAAAATTTAAAAATCAAACAAGAGAAATCATCAAGAACAACTTGAAGATCAAGAAACAACACATCCATGAATTTTTGAAAATTAAAGAAAAATTAAAGCATGCAATTGACACCAAACTTAAAATTTGACACAAGACTCAAACAAGAAACACAAAATATTTTTGGTTTTTATGATTTTTTTTTTATATTTTTCAAAAAATTTTTTTGAAAAAGAAATAAAGAGATACAGAATATTTAATAAGAATTCCAGGAATTATGCAATGTTAGTCTAAAGCTTCGGTCCAAAAGAATTAGACATGGCCAAATGGCCAGCCAAGCTTTAGCAGAGCATTACATACAACAGCCAAATTGATGGGAACCAAAAGGCTCCGGCAAAGATAAGTGAAAACCTCGGTCCAAAAGATTAGACATGGCTTAACAGCCAGCCAGGCTTCAACATATCTTATGAAACTCTATAATTCATTCTTAAAAATTCTGAAGAACAAAATTTTTTTTTGAACTTTTCGAAAACTATATTATTATTTTTTTATTTTTTTCAAAATTAAAAATAAAAAGCTTAAATATAAAATAAAATTACCTAATCTAAGCAACAAGATGAACCGTCAGTTATCCAAACTCGAACAATCCCCGGCAACGGCGCCAAAAACTTGGTACAAGAAATCGTGATTCACACTTTTCACTACTTCGCACAACTAACCAGCAAGTGCACTGGGTCGTCCAAGTAATAAACCTTACGTGAGTAAGGGTCGATCCCATGGAGATTTTCGGCTTGAAGCAAGCTATGGTCATCCTTGTAAATCTCAGTCAGGCGGATTCAAATGGTTATGAAGTTTTGATAATTAAAAGATAAATAAATCATAAAATAAAATAAAGTTACTTATGTAATTCATTGGTAGGAATTTCAGATAAGCGTATGGAGATGCTTTGTTGCTTCTGAACCTCTGCTTTCCTATTGCCTTCTTCCAACCATGCGTGCTCCCTTCCATGGCAAGCTGTAGGATCCTCTCAGTGAAAATGTTTCTGCACGGCTAATCAACTGTCGGATTTCTCGTCTCGGATGAAAAATACCAGGCACAGCTATCGCATGGCTAATCATCTGTCGGTTCCCGCTAGCGTCGAAATAGAATCCATTGATCCTTTTGCACACTGTCATTGTGCCCAACATTCGCAGGTTTGAAGCTCGTCATACTCATCCCTTCTCGGATCCTACTCGGAATACCACAGACAAGATTTAGACTTTCCGGATCCTAGGAATGTTGTCAATGATTCTAGCCTATACCACGAAGATACTAATCTCACGGACTCGGTCCGTGTATTAGATATCCAAGAGAATATACTCCAACTATCGTCCAATGACTACGTTAAACATCATGTAGACCGCTTTGTGGTTGTCAGGCACGCGGATCTTGGCTAAGCGAGTAATGAAGATTGGGTGATTGTCACGGGTCACCCCTTCATTCTGACTTAACTGAATTAAGTACGAGAGTATATCATGGAGAAGAAGTAGGTGTGAATTGAATAGAAAAACAATAGTACTTCCATTAATTCATGAAGAACAGCAGAGCTCCACACCTTAATCTATGGGGTGTAGAAACTCCACCGTAGAAAATACATAAGTGAAAAAGGTCTAGGCATGGCCATGAGGCCAGGCTCCAAACGTGAAAAGATGATAAAAGTTACATATCGTTCCAAAAGATAGTCGAAAAGTAGTTTTTATACTAAACTAGTAACCTAGGTTTACAGAAAATGAGTAAGTAAGTGCAGATAGTGCAGAAATCCACTTTCGGGGCCCACTTGGTGTGTGCTTGGGTTGAGCATTGAAGCATTTTTGTGTATAGGCTGTTCTTGGAGTTAAACGCCAGCTTGGGTGCCAGTTTGGGCATTTAACTCCAATTCCGGTGCCAGTTTGGGCGTTTTACGCCAGAAAGTTTTAGGTTGGCTTTGGACGCCAGTTTGGGCCATCAAATCTCGGGCAAAGTTTGGACTATTATATATTTCTGGAAAGCCCAGGATGTCTATTTTCCAACAGCATCTGCAGTCCTTTTTCAACCTCTGAATAAGATTTTTGCTCAGGTCCCTCAATTTCAGCCAGAAAATACCTAAAATCACAAAAAAATACACAAACTCATAGTAAAGTCCAAAAATGTGATTTTTGAATAAAAGCTAATAAAAATATAATAAAAAGTAACTAAAACATACTAAAAACTATGTAAAAACAATGCCAAAAATGGTATAAATTATCCGCTCATCAACCATTAAGAAGATATAATTGTTAATAGGATATTACTTAATTAATAATATTATAATGTCTACATCATTCATTCTATTAATTATTTGTGTGAAATTTACCGATAGGATAATATTTAATCTATTTAAAATATTTTGAAATAGAAATAAGACATTGAAAATATTAGAGGCTTGTTCTGCTTAGATTTTTCTTTTTATACCTTGACAGGATGTGTCGACCAAGTTTGTATCAATGATATCAATTCAAGGAGCAGATACGACTTTTTTTTTGGGTTGTTATTAGGATTTAGAGAACGTGCCCAATAAAAGTGTAAAAAAAAACAATAATTATAGAAAGCAAGAAGTAAGAAAGAATAAGTACAAAAGATAAAGAATTAAAAATTATAAGACTTGTATTAAAATGTACAGAAATTGACATGTGCTTGAATGAAAATAACAAAATTTAAATAATTGAAATACAAAAATAGAATTAAAATGACTAAAATAAAAATAGAGTCTCCAAATACTTACATTGTAACGATCCAACTCCCAATACATCATGATCATACTAGAAGTAAAGTTTTACAAATTTGTTTACCTTATAGCTTTAATATAATGTATAAGCATGTATCGTCGTTAAAAATCCATCGGTGCTTTTTGGGTAATATTATTTTATTTTTTAAAGAAATTTTTTTAAAAGACGAGGTAGTCCGTACAAGATGGTTAATAATATATCATGAGAGAAAGTAAGTACATATATTAAATGCATACTCCTCACACACACACATATGTATATATTACAGAGAATAATTATCCACAAACTCATTAACCAGATTCAAGTACACTACACCCCTTCATAATAGATACATAACACATACATATATGTACATCCGACATCTGAGGACCTGACCCATCCAAAAAGCCTCTAAGTTGGTGCACAGGCTAACCTAGCCGTGTAGACATCTCTAGCCCCTCCCATACTCTAACAAAAGTATGGGTAATTCTTTAAAGCTCCTCAAGTCGTGCCTAACCGGATGTCATCCAAAAGTATGGTGTCGTCATGGTCTAACTCCAAGATCACACATCACCATTGGGCAGGTCTGCAGGTGGCTAGCTCGTTGGCTGTACATCTCTCTCAGCCCATCCAGGGTCTTTCTCTGGATCTTCCTCTTCCTCCTCCTCCTCCTCCTCCTCTGGGACCTCCTGAATAGAAGAGTTGTCTGTAAAATCTGGTCAAATCATAATTAATAAAATAATAAATTAAAAATGAGCGAATATAGTTAAAAAATTTAGCAATCAGAATTTGATGATTTAAATAATATTTGGACTCAGTAGATTTTTCTGAGTCAAAAAATATAGTTTTATGTGGAAAAACACACACTGAAAATTTGACCAACAGTACCAGTAGAGATATGTCTGGTATTACAGCTGAGAAAATTAATTATGAGTGAGAAATCTTAAAAAGTTAAATATTTGTTGTTGAGGTAGTAAAAATAATTAAAGTGCACATTAAAACGTTAATCTTAAAGGTTTTGGCCCAAAATTAGGCCAACGGACTAAACCAAGTGAACCGGACCCAAGTGGGCTCTAGACCCAACATATATATAGCCTTATTATGGCCATTCAGCAGCCACAACCCCTCATTTTTGTGTGATTCACGTTGAAGAGAAGAGAGGGAAGAAGAGAGAAACCATAACCCTCCTTGAAACTTTAAATCACCATAACATTCTCTCCAGAGCTCCGATTGACGAGCTGTTTGCAGCCACGCATCGCTCTCCTTGCCCTCTTTAATTCTATTTAGGTATTGTGGTGAGAATTTTTCTCTCCTCTGCCCAATTTTCATTTTATCTTTAAATTCAAATTTGGTTGTGGGTTTTGAAGAAATCTTGTGATTTTGATTATTTAGGAGTGCTCTAGTATGAGTCATTGGTGAGTTCTATCAACTAATTTTGTGGGTTAAGGTAAGAAACCCTCTAACTCTTGTAATTTATGAGATTTTGTGAGCCCTAAGTTGATATATGTATGTAATGTGTGTATTAGAGTATTGGTACGCTTTTGGAACTTGGAATTTGATTGTGGAACGGTTGGGTAGAGCTTGGAGATGAGACTTGTTGAGATTTCACAAGTTGAGAGCTTAAATTTGACTTCCAAGAGGTATGGTTTAAGTTTCATTTAAGTACCATGAGGTGTGATGAGAATTCCTAGGTTAAATGCCCCTAGCATTAAGTTTGAATAGTGTGTTTAGTTGGAATTGATATGTATAGATGACATGATGTAGAGAATAATAATTTGGGTATGTATTGTGTGATTTTTCATATTTGGGAGTTGTGAAATTGAGGATTTCGATGATGATAGTATGTGTTGTATTATGTATGTATATATATATATATATATGATGACCGGAATTCACACCCCATTATAAAATTTGTGAATCTGTTCTTTTGGCAAGCGCACCAAAATTATCGCCAAGTAATAACCCACAGTGGAATGGGATCATATCCACATAGATTGATAGATTTGAGCAACTTTAATTAATTGGTGAATTAGTCTAGCTAAGCAGAATTGCTTGTTATTACAGAATTGTAAATGTGCAGAAATATAAATTACTCAAAAGTAAAGAAAAGCAGTAAATAGCAGAATTAAAAATGGCAACAAAATTAAAGAGCAGAAACTTAAATGACTTAATAGTAAATGGGAATAGGGAAATTGCAGAATGTAAAGAAAGCTATAGAGAAAGTAGAAGATAAGAATAAGGGAATTCATTGAGATCAGGAGATGTTCTCTCTTTGGATTAAATCTAGCTCATATCCTCTTCAATCATGCAACTCATTGACCTCTTGGTAATCATGATTGATTGAGCCCCAATCCCTTGGTGACTCAATCTCTCAGATCTTGATCAATAGCCAACTCCTTGGTCTAATTGCTCATGAAGGGAGATATGCTTGGTCCCTGATTATTGGTGTGCGAAATCGTGATCATTCCATTCTTTGGTAACGGCGCTAAAAACTCAATACGCACGTTCATGATCTTATATCTGTTTCACAACTTCGTACAATTAACCAGCAAGTGCACTGGGTCGTCCAAGTAATAAACCTTACGTGAGTAAGCGTCGATCCCACGGAGATTGTCGGCATGAAGCAAGCTATGGTCACCTTGTAAATCTCAGTCAGGCGGATTCAAATGTATTAAGAGATTATAGTATACTAAAAGATAATTAAAATAGGATAGAGATACTTATGTAATTCATTGGTGAGAGTTTCAGATAAGCATATGGAGATGCTTTCGTTCCTCTGATCTCTGCTTTCCTGTTGTCTTCATCCAATCAATCCTACTCATTTCCATGGCAAGCTCTATGTAGGGAATCACCGTTGTCAATGGCTACATCCCATCCTCTCAGTGAAAAAGGTCCAAATGCTCTGTCACGGCACAGCTAATCATCTGTCGGTTCTCGATCATATTGGAATAGAATCCATTGATCCTTTTGCGTCTGTCACTACGCCCAGCACTCGCGAGTTTGAAGCTCGTCACAGCCATCCCTTCCCAGATCCTACTCGGAATACTACAGACAAGATTTAGACTTTTCGGATCTCAAGAATGGCCATCCATGGGTTCTAACTTATACCACGAAGACACTAATAACTCGGACTCGGACCCCTGTATTAGATATCCAAGAGATACCCATTCAATTTAAGGTAGAACGGAAGTGGTTGTCAGGCACGCGTTCATAAGTTGAGAATGATGATGACTGTCACGATCATCACATCCACCATATTGAAGTGCGAATGAATATCTTAGAAGCGGAATAAGTTGAATTGAATAGAAAAATAGTAGTACTTTGCATTAATCTTTGAGGAACAGCAGAGCTCCACACCTTAATCTATGGTGTGTAGAAACTCTACCGTTGAAAATACATAAGTGATAAGGTCCAGGCATGGCCGAATGGCCAGCCCCCAAAACATGATCAAAGGATCAAAAGATAATCCAAAGATGATCCGAAGATGTAAATACAATAGTAAAAAGTCCTATTTATACTAAACTAGTTACTAGGGTTTACAGAAATAAGTAAATGATGCAGAAATCCACTTCCGGGGCCCACTTGGTGTGTGCTTGGGCTGAGCTTGAAGTTTACATGTGGAGAGGTTATTCTTGGAGTTGAACACCAGTTTGTAACGTGTTTCTGGTGTTGAACTCCACTTTGCAACTTGTTTCTGGCGCTGGACGCCAGACTGCAGCATGGAACTGGTGTTGAACGCCAGTTTACGTCATCAATCCTTATTCAAAGTATACACTATTATATATTTTTGGAAAGCCCTGGATGTCTACTTTCCAACTCAATTGGAAGCGCGCCATTTGGAGTCTGTAGCTCCAGAAATTCACTTTTAGTGCAGGGAGGTCAAAATCCAACAGCATCTGCAGTCCTTCTTCAACCTCTAAATCTGATTTTTGCTCAGGTCCCTCAATTTCAGCCAGAAAATATCTGAAATCATAGAAAAACACACAAACTCATAGTAAAGTCTAGAAATATGATTTTTAATTAAAAACTAATAAAAATATACTAAAAACTAACTAAATTATACTAAAAACATACTAAAAACAATGCCAAAAAGCGTATAAATTTTCCGCTCATCACAACACCAAACTTAAATTGTTGCTTGTCCTCAAGCAACTGAAAATCAAATAGGATAAAAAGAAGAGAATATACTATAAATTCCAAAATATCAATGAAACATAGCTCCAATCAGATGAGTGGGACTTGTAGCTTTTTGCCTCTTGAATAGTTTTGGCATCTCACTTTATCCATTGAAGTTCAGAATGATTGGCATCTATAGGAACTCAGAGTTCAGATAGTGTTATTGATTCTCCTAGTTCATTATGTTGATTCTTGAACACAGCTACTTTATGAGTCTTGGCCGTGTCCCTAAGCACTTTGTTTTCCAGTATTACCACCGGATACATAAATGCCACAGACACATAATTGGGTGAACCTTTTCAGATTGTGACTCAGCTTTGCTAAAGTCCCCAATTAGAGGTGTCCAGGGTTCTTAAGCACACTCTTCTTTTGCTTTGGACCTTGACTTTAACCGCTCAGTCTCAAGTTTTCACTTGACACCTTCACGCCACAAGCACATGGTTAGGGACAGCTTGGTTTAGCCGCTTAGGCCAGGATTTTATTCCTTTAGGCCCTCCTATCCACTGATGCTCAAAGCCTTGGGATCCTTTTTATTTACCCTTACCTTTTGGTTTTAAGGGTTACTGGCTTTTTGCTCTCGCCTCTTGGTTTTAAGAGCTTTTGGCTTTTTCTGCTTGCTTTTTCTTTTTCTTTCTCTTTTTTTTTTCGCCATTTTTTTTCTGCAAGCTTTTGTATTCACTGCTTTTTCTTGCTTCAAGAATCATTTTTATGATTTTTCAGATTATCAAATAACATGTCTCCTTGTCATCATTCTTTCAAGAGCCAACATATTTAACATTCATAAACAACAACTTCAAAAGACATATGCACTGTTCAAGCATTCATTCAGAAAACAAAAAGTATTGTCACCACATCAATATAATTAAACTAAGTTCAAGGATAAATTCAAAACTCATGTACGTCTTGTTCTTTTGTAATTAAAACATTTTTCCATTTAAGAGAGGTGATGGATTCATATTCACTACTTTAAGGCATAGACACTTAGACACTAATGATTATGTAATAAAGACACAAACATAGATAAACATTTAACATAAGAAAATGAAAAACAGAAAATTTAAGAACAAGGAATGAGTCCACCTTAGTGATGGTGGCGTTTCCTTCTTGAGGAACCAATGATGTCCTTGAGCTCTTCTATGTCTCTTCCTTGTCTTTGTTGCTCCTCCCTCTTTGCTCTTTGATCTTCTCTAATTTCATGAAGGATGATGGAGTGCTCTTGATGTTCCACCCTTAATTGTCCTATGTTGGAACTTAATTCTCCTAGGGAGGTGTTGATTTGCTCCCAAAAATTCTGTGGAGGAAAGTGCATCCCTCGAGGCATCTCAGGGATTTCTTGGTGATGAGCTTCTTCATGCGTCTCTTGAGATCCATGAATAGGCTCTCTTGTTTGCTCCATCCTTTTCTTAATGATGGGCTTGTCCTCTTCAATGAGGATATCTCCCTCTATGTCAATCCCAGCCGAATTGCATAGGTGGCAAATGAGGTGAGGAAAGGCTAACCTTGCCATAGTGGAGGACTTGTCAGCCACCTTGTAGAGTTCTTGAGGTATAATCTCATGAACCTCCACTTCTTCCCCAATCATGATGCTATGGATCATGATGGCCCGGTCTATTGTAACTTCAGACCGGTTGCTAGTGGGAATGATTGAGCGTTGAATGAACTCCAATCATCCTCTAGCTACAGGCTTAAGGTCCAGTCTTCTCAGTTGAACCGGTTTGCCTTTTGAGTCAATCTTCCATTGAGCTCCTTCCACACATATGTCCATGAGGACTTGGTCCAACCTTTGATCAAAGTTGACTCTTCTTGCGTAGGGGCGTGCGTTCTCTTCCATCATTGGCAAGTTGAACGCCAACCTCACATTTTCCGGACTAAAATCTAAGTATTTCCCCTGAACCATGGTGAGATAATTCTTTGGGTTCGGGTTCTTACTTCGATCATGGTTCCTAGTGATCCATGCATTAGCATAGAACTCTTGAACCATTAGAATTCCGACTTGTTGGATGGGGTTTGTTAGAACTTCCCAACCTCTTCTTTGGATCTCATGTCGGATCTCCAGATACTCATTTTTCTTGAGTTTGAAAGGGACCTCGGGGATCACCTTCTTCTTGGCCACAACATCATAGAAGTGGTCTTGATGGACTTTGGAGATGAATCTTTGCATCTCCCATGACTCGGAGGTGGAAGCTTTTGTCTTCCCTTTTCCTTTTCTAGAGGATTCTCCAGTCTTAGGTGCCATCAATGGTAATGGAAAAACAAAAAGCTTATGCTTTTACCACACCAAACTTAGAATATTACTCGCCCTCGAGCAAGAGAAGAAAGGAAAGAAGAAGAAAAAGAAGATATAGAAGAGAAGAAGAGAGGGTTGTGTTTCGGCCAAGAAGGGGATGAGAGTGTTGTGTTGTGTGAGAATGAAGAAGAATGGAGAGGTTTATATAGTGGAAGGAGAGGGGTTAAGGTGCGGCCATATGGGGTGGGTTTGGGTGGGAAAGTGATTTTGAATTTTGAAGGTAGGTGGGGTTTATGGGGAAGAGTAGATGGATGTGAGTGGTGGTAGGTGGTGATAGGGAAGAGAGATTGAGGTGATTGGTGAAGGGTTTTGGGGAAGGGTGTTTATTGGGAAGAGAGGATGAATGAGAAGAGGGGAGAGTATGAGTGGAGGTAGGTGGGGATCCTGTGGCGTCCACAGATACTGAGATGATCCTGTGGGATCCACAGATCCTGAGGTGTCAAGGATTTGCATCCCTGCACTAATTAGGCATGTAAAACGCCTTTGCATGCAATTCTGGTGTTTAAACGCTGAATTGATGCTTATTCTGGGCGTTCAACGCCCAGATGTAGCATGTTCTATGCTTGTTTCTGGCGTTCAGCGCCAGCTTTCCTCAGTGTGCATTCCTGGCGTCTGAACGCCAGGATGCTGCTTGTTTCTAGCGTTCAATGCCAGCTTTCCTCAGTGTGCATTCCTGGCGTCTGAACGCCAGGATGCTGCTTATTTTTGGCATTCAACGCCAGATCCATGCTCTGTTCTGGCGTTGAACGCCAGCCAGATGCTCCTTACTGGCGTTTAAATGCCAGTAAGCCCTTCTTCCAGGGTGTGATTTTTCTTCTGCTGTTTTTTATTCTGTTTTTAATTTTTGTATTTATTTTGTGACTCCACATGATCATGAACCTAATAAAACATAAAAGAACAATAAAAATAAAAATAGAATTAAATAAATAAAAATTGGGTTGCCTCCCAACAAGCGCTTCTTTAATGTCAATAGCTTGACAGTGGGCTCTCATGGAACTACACAGGTGATCAGGTCAATTTTATAGACTCCCAACATCAAACTTAGAGTTTGGATATGGGAGTTCAACACCAAACTTAGAGTTTGGCTGAGGCCTCCCAACACCAAACTTAGAGTTTGACTGTGGGGGCTTTAGTTGACTCTGTACTGGGAGAAGCTTTTCATGCTTTCTCTCCATGGTTACAGAAGGAGATCCTTGAGTTTTAAACACAAGGTTGTCCTCATTCAGTTGAAGGATCAATTCTCCTCTGTCCACATCAATCACAGCTCTTGCTGTGGCTAGGAAGGGTCTTCCAAGGATGATGGATTCATCCTCATCCTTCCCAATATCTAGGATTATGAAATCAGCAGGAATGTAAAGGCCTTCAACCTTTACTAACATGTCCTCTACTTGTCCATAAGCCTGTTTCTGGAATTGTCTGCCATCTCTAGTGAGATTCTGGCAGCTTGCACCTCAAAGATTCCCAGTTTCTCCATTACAAAAAGTGGCATGAGGTTTATCCCTGACCCAAGGACACATAGAGCTTTCTCAAATGTCATGGTGCCTATGGTACAAGGTATTAGGAACTTTCCGGGATCCTGTTTCTTCTGAGGCAATCTCAGTTGATTCAATGCATTTAGTTCATTGGTGAATAGGAGAGGTTCATCTCCACAAGTCTCATTACCAAATAAATTGGCATTCAACTTCATGATTGCACCAAGGAACTTGGCAACTTGCTCTTCAGTAATATCCTCATTCTCTTCAGAAGAGGAATACTCATCAGAGCTCATGAATGGCATAAGGAGGTTTAATGAAATCTCTATGGTCTCTAGATGAGCCTCAGAGTCCTTTGGTTCCTCAGAGGGAAACTCCTTATTGATCTCTGGACGTCTCAGGAGGTCTTCCTCACTGGGATTCACGTCCTCCTCCTCTTTTGTGGTTTCGGCCATGATGGTCATTTCAATGGCCTTGCACTCTCCTTTTGGATTTTCTTCTATATTGCTTGGGAGAGTACTAGGAGGGGTTTCAGTGATCCTTTTACTCAGCTGGCCCACTTGTGCTTCCAGATTTCTAATGGAAGACCTTGTTTCATTCATGAAACTTAGAGTGACCTTAGATAGATCAGAGACTAAATTTGCTAAGCTAGATGGATTCTGCTTAGAATTCTCTGTCTTTTGCTGAGTGGATGATGGAAAAGGCTTGCTATTGCTAAACCTATTTCTTCCACCATTATTAAAGTCTTGTTTAGGCTTTTGTTGATCCTTCCATGAGAGATTTGGGTGATTTCTCCATGAGGGATTATAGGTGTTTCCATATGGTTCACTCATGTAATTCACCTCTGCTATTACAGGGTTCTCAAGATCATAAGCTTCTTCTTTAGAAGATGCCTCTTGAGTACTGTTGGATGCAGCTTGCATTCCATTCAGACTCTGGGAAATCATATTGACTTGTTGAGTCAATATTTTATTCTGAGCCAATATGGCATTCAGAGTATCAATTTCAAGAACTCCCTTCTTCTGAGGCGTCCCATTACTCACAGGATTCCTCTCAGAAGTGTACATGAACTGGTTATTAGCAACCATGTCAATGAGTTCTTGAGCTTCTGCAGGCATTTTCTTTAGGTGAATGGATCCACCTGCAGAAGTATCCAATGACATCTTAGCTAATTCAGACAGACCATCATAGAATATATCCAGGATGGTCCATTCTGAAAGCATGTCAGAAGGACACTTTTTGGTCAGTTGCTTGTATCTCTCCCAAGCTTCATAGAGGGATTCACCTTCTTTCTGTCTGAAGGTTTGAACATCCACTCTAAGCTTACTGAGCTTTTGAGGAGGAAAAAACTTGGCTAAGAAAGCCGTGACCAGCTTATCCCAAGAGTTCAGGCTATCTTTGGGTTGAGAGTCCAACCACACTCTAGCTCTGTCTCTTACAGCAAATAGGAAAAGCATAAGCCTGTAGACCTCGGGATCAACCCCATTGGTCTTAACAGTATCACATATCTGCAAGAATTCAGTTAAGAACTGAAAAGGATCTTCAGATGGAAGTCCATGAAACTTGCAGTTCTGCTGCATCAGAGAAACTAATTGAGGTTTCAGCTCAAAATTGTTTGCTCCAATGGCAGGAATGGAGATGCTTCTTCCATGTAAATTGGAATTAGGTGCAGTAAAGTCACCAAGCATCCTCCTTGCATTATTATTATTTTCGGCTGCCATCTCCTCTTCCTGTTCAAAAATTCCTATAAGGTTGTCTCTGGGTTGTTGTATTTTAGCTTCTCTTAGTTTCCTTTTCAGAGTCCTTTCAGGTCCAGGATCTGCTTCAACAAGAATGTTCTTGTCCTTGCTCCTGCTCATATGACAAAGAAGGGAATAACAAAGAAAATATGGAATCCTCTATGTCACAGTATAGAGATTCCTTTGTGTGAGTAGAAGAAGAAAAGAATGTAATGTAAAGAAGAGAAGAGGAAAAATTCGAACACAGAGAGGGAGGTGGTGTTCGAATTTTTGGATGGGAGAGAGGTGTTAGTAGATGAATAAATAAATAGAAGGAGATAGGAGAGAGAGAATTTCGAAATTTAATTAAAATAAAAATTAAATTTGAAAGTTAGATTTCGAAAATAAATTTTAAAAGGAGTTGATGATTTTTGAAAATTAAAGGAAGAATAAAATTAAAATTAAAATTTAAAACAATTAATTAATTAAAAAGAAATTTTGAAAAAGGAGAGATGGAATTTTCGAAAATAAGAGAGAGAGGATTAGTTAGGTAGTTTTGAAAAAGATATGATTGAAACAAAAAGATAAGATTGATTGAAAAAGTTTTGAAATTTGTTTTTGAAAAAGATATGATTGAAATTTAAAAAGATATGATTGAAACAAAAATATAAGATTTGAAAATCAATTTTAAAAAGATAAGAAGTTGGAAAAGATTTTGAAATTGAATTTGAAAAAGATATGATTGAAATTTTAAGTTGAAAAAGATTTGAAAAGAAAATTAAAAAGATTTGATTTTGAAAACTAAAGTTGATTACTTGACTAACAAGAAACTAAAAAGATATGATTCTAGAGTTTAAAGATTGAACCTTTCTTACTAGGCAAGTAATAACTTAATATTTTTGAATCAATCACATTAAATGTTAGTAACTAATTCGAAAATCATGAACTAAAATTAAGAAAAAGATTTTTGAAAATTAATTTGAAAAATTTTCGAAAATATTAGAAAGAAATTTTGAAAAAGATTTGATTTTTGAAAAGATTTTGAAAAGATAAGATTTTTAAATTGAAAATTTGATTTGATTCATAAGAAACAATTAAATTTAAAAACTTTTTGACTAAATCAAATCATATTTTCGAAAATTTTGAGTAAAATAAGGTAAAAATAAAATTTTTTCTTGAATTTTTTTAATGAAGAAAGAGAAAAACATGAAAAAGACTCATAACATAAAAATTATGAATCAAAACACACAATGCATGCAAGAACACTATGAATGTCAAGATGAACACCAAGAACACTTTGAAGATCAAGATGAACATCAAGACTTATTTTTGAAAATTTTTAATGAAAGAAGAACATGCAAGACACCAAACTTAGAAATTTTCAAACTTCATAAACTAACAAATTAAAAATGCATATGAAAAACAAGAAAAGACACAAAACAAGAAAATATGAAGATCAAACAAGAAGACTTACCAAGAACAACTTGAGGATCATGAAGAACACTATGAATGCATGAATTTTCGAAAAATGCATAAAATTTTTTAGAAAAAATGCAATTGACACCAAACTTAAAAATTGACTCTAGACTCAAACAAGAAACGAAAAATATTTTTGATTTTATGATTTTATTAATTTTTTTGGATTTTTGTATATTTTTATTTTTTTTGAAAACCTATAAGGAAAAGGAAGCAATGAATTCAAAGTCCTCAATCAAGATTCCAGGAATCATACCAGGTTAGTCTAAAGCTTGATGGCCAGCCAAACTTCAGCATACCAATTTGAAACTTTAGAATTCATTCTTAAAAAAATTTTTAAATAATTTTCGAAAACAAAGGGAAAAAAAAATTTTTTTTGAAAGATTTTTTAAAACAATTTTTTTGTGAAAAGAAAACGAAAAGAAAGTTACCTAATCTGAGCAACAAGATGAACCGTCAGTTGTCCAAACTCGAACAATCCCCGACAACGGCGCCAAAAACTTGGTGTGCGAAATCGTGATCATTCCATTCCTTGGTAACAGCGCTAAAAACTCAATACGCACGTTCATGATCTTATATCTGTTTTACAACATACAATTAACCAGCAAGTGCACTGGGTCGTCCAAGTAATAAACCTTACGTGAGTAAGGGTCGATCCCATGGAGATTGTCGGCTTGAAGCAAGCTATGGTCACCTTGTAAATCTCAGTCAAGCGGATTCAAATGTATTAAGAGATTATAGTGTACTAAAAGATAATTAAAATAGGATAGAGATACTTATGTAATTCATTGGAGAGAATTTTAGATAAGTGTATGGAGATGCTTTCGTTCCTCTGATCTCTGCTTTCCTGTTGTCTTCATCCAATCAATCCTACTCCTTTCCATGGCAAGCTCTATGTAGGGCATCACCGTTGTCAATGGCTACATCCCATCCTCTCAGTGAAAAAGGTCCAAATGCTCTGTCACGGCACGGCTAATCATCTGTCGGTTCTCGATCATACTGGAATAGAATCCATTGATCCTTTTGCGTCTGTCACTACGCCCAGCACTCGCGAGTTTGAAGCTCGTCACAGTCATCCCCTCCCAGATCCTACTCGGAATACCACAGACAAGGTTTAGACTTTCCGGATCTCAGGAATGGCCATCCATGGGTTCTAACTTATACCACGAAGACACTAATAACTCGGACTCGGTCCCCTGTATTAGATATCCAAGAGATACCCATTCAATCTAAGGTAGAACGGAAGTGGTTGTCAGGCACGCGTTCATAAGTTGAGAATGATGATAACTGTCACGATCATCACATCCACCATATTGAAGTGCGAATGAATATCTTAGAAGCGGAATAAGTTGAATTGAATAGAAAAACAGTAGTACTTTGCATTAATCTTTGAGGAATAGCAGAGCTCCACACCTTAATCTATGGTGTGTAGAAACTCTACCGTTGAAAATACATAAGTGATAAGGTCCAGGCATGGCCGAATGGCCAGCCCCCAAAACATTATCAAAGGATCAAAAGATAATCCAAAGATGATTCGAAGATGTAAATACAATAGTAAAAAGTCCTATTTATACTAAACTAGTTACTAGGGTTTACAGAAATAAGTAAATGATGCAGAAATCTACTTCCGGGGCCCACTTTGTGTGTGCTTGGGCTGAGCTTGAAATTTACACGTGGAGAGGTCATTCTTGGATTTGAACGCCAGTTTGTAACGTGTTTCTGGCGTTGAACTCCACTTTGCAACTTGTTTCTGGCGCTGGACGCCAGACTGTAGCATGGAACTGGCGTTGAACGCAAGTTTACGTCATCAATCCTTATTCAAAGGATGGACTATTATATATTGCTGGAAAGTCCTGGATGTCTACTTTCCAACGCAATTGGAAGCGCGCCATTTGGAGTTCTATAGCTCCCGAAAATCCACTTTTAGTGCAGGGAGGTCAGAATCCAACAGCATCTGCAGTCCTTCTTCAACCTCTGAATCTGATTTTTGCTCAGGTCCCTCAATTTCAGCCAGAAAATACCTGAAATCACAGAAAAACACACAAACTCATAGTAAAGTCCAGAAATGTGATTTTTAATTAAAAACTAATAAAAATATACTAAAAACTAACTAAATTATACTGAAAACATACTAAAAACAATACCAAAAAGCGTATAAATTATCTGCTCATCAATTATACCACACATCATCATAGGTCCAAGTAGAGAGAGAATTTTATGTCACCATATCCAAACACCAAAACCCAGATCCTACTCAAGTGTGAGAAGGGATTTCTAGCATGATTTCATGTTTCCTTTTCCAAGGTTCCCATGAAACCCATTTGCGTTCAACCCCTTTTCCAAGGTGATTGAACACTAGCATGAAGAACGAAATTCCTTCTAAAAAATCAAAGAGAAGATAAAGAGAAGAAGAAATTTACTATCATTAATCCATCAAGTACAACAGAGCTCCCTCTCTTAATGAGAGGGAATTTGGCTACTCATAGCTTAAGAAAAAGTAAAAGATGGAAAAAGTGAATCTAACTATGCTTCAACCAATAGCTCAACTGCTTAACCCCTTCTTCAGTACTTCCAAGGGGTATATATACTACTCCTAGCAATAGCAAGTAAAGAAAAATACAAAAGTGAAAGTAAAATTACATTTTGGAGGGAAAAGAAACTCATAACACGTGATCTCACAGTTGGCATGTGATTGGCGCATCAGTGGCGTGCCACGCCTTGCTCTGATTTTGCCTTGGCGTGCCACGCTCAATCCTCAAGTAGCGTGCCTCCCTTCACTGACCACCCTAGCGTGCCACGCCTTCGAGCCCAAGTGGCACGCCCAGGCCTTTTTAAAGACTTGGATAGCCTGGCGTGCCATGTCTTCGAGCCCAAGTGGCACGTCCAGGCCTTTTTAAAGACTTGGGTAGCCTGGCGTGCCACGCCTTCGAGCCCAAGTGGCATGCCCAGGCCTTTTCCTCTCAATGTTAGCTTCTGGAAATTTGAACTAGCGTGGCACGCCCAAGGTTTAGCGTGCCACGCCCATGGTATGTGCTTGATCTATCTCTCTGGAAAGTTGAACTAACGTGGCACGCCCAGGGTTTGGCGTGCCACGCCCTTCATGTGCTTGGCTCCTCTGCTTGCCGTGCCACGCCCAGAACTCAAGTGGCACGCCTAGGTCTTCTCTTGGGTGATTGGTGATGGTGGCGTGCCACGCCTAGGACTCAAGTGGCACACCCAAGTGATTATTAAAGCTGGCGTGCCACGCCTTCGATACCAAGTGGCACGCCCATATGGTTGGCCTTGTTTCTCCCTCTCTGGAAAATATAACCAGCGTGCCACGCCCAGGTGTTGGCGTGCCACGCCCATCATTTGCCTTGGTTCCAGTAGCTGGCGTGCCATGCCTAGCATTCAAGTGGCATGCCCAGTTTGGAATCTTGAGCTGGCGTGCTACGCCTTCGACACCAAGTGGCACGCCCAACCTTTGCTTTGGCCTTATTTGTACCTTGGCGTGCCACGCCCAGATGCTCAAGTGGCACGCCCCAGCCTTTTTATCCTTCAACTTCCTCTCTGGAATTTTGTACCAGTGTGCCACGCCAAGCTGCTCAAGTGGCACGCCCATTCATTTGTGTCCTTCTTAGCTTGGCATGCCACGCCTGGTTCCTCAAGTGGCACGCCCATGTGATTTTTAAAGCTGGCGTGCGACGCCTTCGATACCAAGTGGCACGCCCATGGCTCAAGTGGTGGGTTTGGCATGCCACGCCCAGCCTGGCGTGCCACACCCATGTATATGCTTGGGGGATCCTCTCTGGACTTTAGTACTGGCATGCCACGCCCAGCTCCTGGCGTGCCACGCCAGTGCAATTTTGTGGCGTTTGCTTTAAGTGGCACGCCCGTTTCACACGCCCAGCTTGTTTTGTTATTTTCTTCCCCTTTTTGATGTCTTTTTCTCCTGAAATTCAGCACAAACTCATTTCAAAGCAATGTACTATAATGTTCATCAATTAATGCATGAATTGCAATGATCTAATGAGATTATGCCCTTTTATGGTCATTTTTATGCAAGAAAGAAGGGTAGATGATGCAATTCATCACAACACCAAACTTAAGCTTTGCTTGTCCCAAGCAAATTAGTGTGAGTAACCCCTTTTTATGACTTGAGACTTTGACCTTGAATAGATGCAAACATGACTAAGAGTAGGACTAAGTGCTTAACACATGCATGAATAATTTTGTTTCAATGTCACAAAGGTTCATAGATCCTTGAGGGTTCCTTCAAGTATAAGCTTCAGGGGTCCTTTTTATTGATTGTCACCTTGAAGTAGCAAGAGTTATTTCATTTTCTTTTTGTTTGTTCTTTCTTTTTTATTTATTGACCACGACTCTAAGTATTTTATCTCAAGACAACCCTTTAGTTAGGCTTTCAATTAGCACTCCCAAACCAGTTGGCTTTAGAATAATAGGTGTTGAAACACCCCTAAGAATTTACTTGCCCAGGTTTCTTCTTGACACATCTTCACCACAAGCATCTACTAGGTTCTCTACTCTTTTGAACTGTTTAATGTTTCTTATCATTCCTAGTAGTTGATGCTCAGAGCCTTGGGTCTTTATTTCTCACTACTTCTTGGTTCTATAGATGTTTAAGGAATACCCCTTAACCTTTACTTGTCATACCTTCTAGGACTAGTTGCCTTTCATGATTTATTTTCCCTTTTTATTCAGTTAAGGTTCTACACTTAGTTCCCTGTTTCTTAGTTTTTGAATGATCTCTCTTGGTCTTAATTTCTTTTATTCTTGTTCTTATAACAACTCACAACAATTCTCATGAAGACAAACTATGCTTTTATTGATATTGTAAAAACTTGAAATAACATTGTAAAAACTTGAAATAACATTGTATTTTCTTTCTTGAAATTAAAAAGGACTCACAAAAGACTTCATGATATATATATAAAAAAAAACTAGGTAGTGAAAATAAACTATCCTAATGTTGCAATTATTCAAAAACATGATTCAGAAATTAGAGAGTGTTAACCATGGGACTTAACAACCTTGAGCAGCTTCAACTTCAGTTCATTAGTCCTTTGCTTTTGTCTTTCTTTTTGGAAGGGGATGAGTCATCTTCATCCTTGTTGGAGGATCCTTCTTGTGCTTTCTTGTCCTTAGGCTTCCAAAATTCTAGCCTTCTCATGTAGTTCCTTTCATCCTCCTTATGCTTGGCCAGAATTCTTCTTGTCTTGCACTTAACTCCTCCATTCCTTGCATGAATGTTGGGTATCCTGGTTTTAGAGCGGCCACAGCATTACACAAGTGATTCAGTTTCGCTTGTGTGTTGATATCATATTGCCTTCTCGAAATGGTTCTAGCATCATAAAGATGCCTGAACTCAGCGAGGTTCCTCTGTTGCCATTTGCCTTGCTCTACAATTTTGTCAAGTGCCCTTTGCACCTCTCCCCAATCAAACTGTTCTTGCTGCTCCTTCCTCATGTGCTCCCAACTCCCTTGGAGTTGTTGTATGCTCTGATTCACTTGGTTCTACTGTTGTTGATTATCCTTGAATTGGTTGACATCCTCCCTCAGATGGTTGATTATCCTTGAATTGGTTGGTATTGCTGATATGGTAGTGGTTGGAGTGCTAAGAAATGTGGTTGCTCCTCTTCCTCTTCTTCTTTTTGTTGTTGTTGCACATGTGGCTCATGAACATGAGCCATATGTTCCCTGGCCCTTTGAAGTGAGTTGACAGCCACCACTTTGGCCATCTTCTTGGCAGTTATGGGCTTTTCTTGCTCCACTAGCATTTCGTCAATTATCCTCTCCACCCCTACTTCATCACACAGCCTTTGGATGATGCTGGGGAATGCCAATCTTGAGCTATCTTTGGTGCTTTTCAGAATTTTGTTGATGTTGTTGGCAATCAATTCCTCAACATTGACATTCTCACCTTTTATGATGCTGTATATGAGTATAGTTCTCTCTTTGGTCACCTCTGAATTGTTAGATGTAGGGATTAGGGACCTCCTCACAAAATCTAGCCACCCTCTAGCTCGGGGGCTCAAGTCTCTTCTTCTCAGTTGGTTGGGCCTCCCATCCTTGTCGTTTATCTATTGTACATTCAACACACATATTTCATTTAGAATTTCATCAAATCCTGGGTCATGTTGCTTCATTCTCTCCTCATAGCTCCGGGTGGAGGTTGTCTGCTTCACCATCAGCGTCCTCTCTATATTAGTGGGGCTATAATCGATAGACTTCCCTCTTGCATAGCTAAGATAGTCATAGGATTGTCCTGGCTGAGGCACGGCATTAGCATAGAACTCTCTCACCAAGCTTTCTACCACCTTTCTTGGAGGATTGCACAAGAGTGCCCAGCCTCTATTATTTATCTCCCTGTTGATCTCAGGGTGCTCATTCCTCCCCAGCTGGAAGCCAACCTCTGGGATGATCCCTCTCTCACTCACCCAACCATAAAACTGGTTTTGGTTAAATGAAGAGAGAAACTTGTACTCATTAAAACCTGAACTTGAGGATCCAGAAGTTGGTTCCTTAGTCTTTCTTTTCTTTGATGCTGTTGAGGTTTTTGGTGATGCCATTGGGTTGAGGGGGTGTGTTTAAAGGTTTGAAGAAGGTTAGGGAAGGTTACAAAAGAGAGCAAGCAAAAAAAAGTTTTGCTCCAACACCAAACTTAGAGCTTGATCGTCCCGATCAAGAAGAGAGTAGGGAAGTGGTGAAAGAAGGGTAAGGAAAAAAGAAAAGAGATGAAAAGAAGGAAGGCTTTGTGGAGTCGTTTCGTCTGTGAGATGGGGTTTGAAGTGTGGGGAGAGGTGGGAAAAGTAGTTGTTTTTATAGGTGTGTAAAGTGGGGTTCGAATGGTGGGAATTTAAGGAATTTAATGTTTTCCCACTTGAGGAGTGGCGCTGAGCGTGGGAAGAGGTGCCAATCCTTATCCCACTTCACTTCCTACATGTTTTGAGTTCCAAAGTGCAAGTACACTTTGACCTCTTTGCTTTATGTGTTATCAATCATGTGGGTCCTATTCTCTCTCCTGAAAATAAAACTGAAACCTCATTAGTAATGACAAAAGAATCAAAAAAATCCTCCACATTCCTCTTTGATATGGATGGCTGAATTTGCAACTGATGGGTGTCCCTTGGGACATCAAACTTAATCCCATTGCATCATAATAAATTGGGTTTATCATTGGGTTTTTAATGTGTTCATAAAGGTAGAATAATTCCACTCTTTTCATATACTTTGCTTTCATCCTCTTTTGAACACATTTAAACCACGTTCATACTCTCCCCCAATATATTAAATGCTTTCGGATTTAGTAGTATTGAGCTTTGCTAGATAGTGGTATTTTGTGTGGTGATGGCCACACCAAATTTAATCTTTGGGCTTACCTTTAATCATAAATTGTTCAAGGTTAGTAAGCCTAGATTAAGTAAATTGGTGGCCACACCAAACTTAATCTCTGGGCTACCTTCAGATATGAGTTTTTCAAAGGTGGTAAGCCTAGATTAAGTACATTGGTGGCCACACCAAACTTAGCTTTTTAGCTAGCTCTCAGCTCAATAGCTCATCATTAGCATAGGTATTCATCAAATTGTATTTCCAGACTAAAAGAAAACAGAATATAAGGGTCTCCTAATTATCAAAACAAGAAACAAAATTCTTAATCCACTATCTACAATCTATTTCTAGAAGGTAGGAAAACATAAATTTTCAACTGAAACCCAAACTATCTAAATTGAAAAATTTTAACTACTTCTAAGAAAGCAATAAATCAAAAGGATATAAAGTGTTGGGGTGCCTCCCAACTAGCACTTCTTTATCGTCACTAGCTTGACGTTCTTCCTTTGTTAGCTGAGGTTGTAGCTCACTCTCTTCTCATCCAATGAGTCCCCTAGGTAATGCTTGAGTCTATGTCCATTCACAATGAAGGTCCTTTGTGTTTTGTCTTCCATGAGCTCTACATGGCCATAGGGGGATACATTGAGGATGGTGAAGGGTCCTGACCATCGAGACTTAAGCTTCCCAGGGAAGAACTTGAGTCTCGAATTGTACAGCAGCACCTTTTGCCCTTCTGTGAACTCCCTCCTTGCTATCTTCTGATCATGCCACCTTTTTGTATTCTCTTTATAGATCTTTGTACTCTCATATGCCTTGTTCCTAAACTCCTCCAGCTCATTCAGCTGGATAAGCCTCCTTTCTCCAGCAACTTGTTCATCAAAATTCAACATTTTTATAGCCCAAAATGCTCTATGTTCAAGCTCAACTGGTAAGTGACAAGCCTTACCAAACACCAATTGGTATGGAGATATTCCAATAGGTGTTTTGAAGGCTATCCTGTAGGCCCATAATGCATCATCCATCTTCTTAGACCAATCATTTCTTGAGCTTCCAACAGTTTTTTCAAGAATTCTTTTAAGCTCTCTGTTTGAAATCTCTGCTTGCCCGTTGGTTTGTGGGTGATATGGAGTTTCCACCTTGTGCTTGACTCCATACTTAGAAAGGAGTGCTTCAAGTTGCCTATTGCAGAAGTGTGTCCCTCCATCAGTGATGAGGGCTCTAGGCACCCCAAATCTGCTGAAGATGTTCTTTTTCAAAAAGCTCATTACAACTTTGTTGTCATTTATTGGAGTGGCTATGGCTTCTACCCAGTTTGATACATAATCTACAACCACCAATATATAACTATTTGAGTGTGAGGATGGGAAAGGTTGATGGGAGGAATACCGTCGGTAAGGAATTTCACAAGATTTTCGCGTTGCAAGTATAGCCCTCAACCGACAAATAATTCGCGAATCAAATTTTGAAGGAATTGGTTGTCACAAGTTCAACCCCAATAAAAGTAAGCGAAGTATTCAAACCTCGGGTCGTCTCACAAGGAATAGGCAAACATGTACATCAACATTGGTTAGAATTCTGGGGTTGCAAGTCATGAGCAAGAAATTAAACTAAGAATCCTAACAAGCAAGTAATCTTGAAGTGCAAGAAACTAATTCAAGTGACTAAAGCAAGATGTGAGCAATTCCAAACTAATAAGATAACATCCAATATAATTCTACTCTAAAACTAAACAAATAACTATAACTAAGACAAAGCAATTAGGATTTTTGGGGTTTTCAAATATGAATAATAAAAGCAACTCTTGGCTAGACATGGGAATTGGGGTCACCATCCTTATCTAATAATCATATCTTGACAATTATGAGAAACCAAACTCATTAAGTTTACTTCTATACTTGAAGTATATTAAATGGTTTAGTCAACATCAACCCATAAGGTCCAACCTAGCTACTAATTGATTTAGTAGTAGGCTAGTGTCAATGGTTATCAAATTGACCACTAAGGGTTCCCAAATCATCAAATCCATTAGACCCAATGACTCAAGTTTACCTAATTCCCTTAGCCTAGGCCAAGAGTAAAGAGAACTACTCCATAATCAAGGAAACATTTCATCAAACACATGGTAAGCATTACTAAAAGACATATTCAAATTGCAACTAAATTGAAATTAACAAGTACCCACTAACAATTATCAATGTAAATTCACTCAAACAACACAATTAATCATGCAAATTATCAATGTAACATTAACAATTCAAGATCCATAAGATTCACAAAATGGGTAGAAAATGACAAGTAGCAAGAAAACATGAATCTAACACAAGATTTAAACAAAATTATACTAAGGAATTCAAATTAAGCAATCAAAACTAGTAATCAACAAGATCCAATTCAGAATTTAACAAGGGAAGATCAACTCAAACTAGATCTAGAGAGGAACAAGGGTTTCTCTTTCTAGAAGAACCAAAAACCAAAAACTAGCTAAATATTATGTCTAAGTGTGAATGAATGATCCCCCCCCCCCTTTTCCCCTAGCATCCTTGGGTCTTTTCCATGCAGAACCAGCTTGAATTTGGGCCTCTTGAGCCTCAAAAATCACCAGGCACGATTTTTTTTAATGAGGTCACGTGCAGCTTGTCGCGCGTACGCGTCATGCGTGCATGCGCCTCGATTGGTTTTGCGATCCACGTGTGCGCGCCACGTACGCGTGCACGCCGGCGTGGATTTCTCTAATCCGCGCGGATACATCGATCTTCGCGCATAGCTTCCAGCTGTCCACATCCACGCGTGCGCACAAGGTGCGCGTGCGCGCCCATGCTGAAATTCCCAAAATCCAAATCTTCATGTTCCTTCCTCTTGTGCATGCTTCCTTTCTCTCTTCTAGGCCATTCTTGCCCCATAAATTCTGAAATCACTCAACAAACACGTCACGGCATCGAATGGTAATAAAAGAGGATCAAAATATAGTAATTCTAGGGTAAAAAAAAGCATGTTTTCCATCTTGAAGCAATATTAGGAAGAGAACACAAAACCATGCAATTCTTGTGAATAAGTGTGAAAAATATTGACAAAACCCCTCAAATTCTACACAATATAAACCACAAAATTGGAGTTTATCAAATCTCCCCACACTTAAACCAAGCATGTCCTCATGCTTAAAAATAAAAAGACCAAAGATCATGGTAAGAAAGGGTTTATGAAGTGCAAATTACCTAAATGAATGCATGCAACTAATGTAAGAGCATCTATCTACTTGGTCAAGGGTAAATCTATCCTCCAAGAACACATATGAGCATACGGGGCGAAAATGATATGTAATTCATAAATTCTACCAATTTGAACATTACTGTGAAGTGCATATAACTTGCTAGATGAACGCTTGTGAAAGCCGGGAACAAGGAGTTGAGCATCGAACCTTCATCGGAAGTGTATCCGCTCTATTCGCTCGAGTGTATAGGGTTCGTCATTCAATCCTCTCCTAATCATGCTTTCCAAGATTTATCTTTCATCTAACAATCAACAATTACTTAATGCATGTATACAAGTATCATGAGGTCTTATTCATGGGTTGTAACGGGGCTAGGGTGGAGGTAAGGATGCATATGGTCAAGTCAGCTTGAAATTTGAATCCTTGATTAACCTAAGATCCCACCAGACACATAGAACAACCTATACAGCTATAATACAATACCTAGCTACCCATGGGTTTCACTTTTTCGTATACTCATGCATTCTTTTCAATTCACATCCCATATGCATTGTTATTATTACTTTGTCTTGGGGCATTTTTGTCCCCTTTCATTGCTTTCTCTCTTTTTTTTTATATTTTTGTTTCTTCTATTTTTTTCTATTTCTTTTTCTTACATTCTCATATATACACATAAATTTTTTTTCCTTTTTGGTCCCCTTTTTCTTGGGATTTCATGTACAAAAGTTTCAATGCATATGGTTCAATCATTCAATACATGAGTATGTTCCCAATTCCCAAAATTTCCGATTACAACTACAAATACACGCCTTTACATCTACCCAAGTTGCCAAGTACACCCCCCCTATTTGAATGATACACACCTTCACTCACCTAAGCTAATCAAGGATCCAAATCTAGGGACATTCATTGTTTTTCACTTAGGGTTGTTGATGTGCTCTATTTAAGAACAAAAGGGTTTATCATGGGCTCAAAATTGGTTAGCAATGGTAGATAAAAGGGTTAAGGCCATTTGGGAAAAGTGACTATTAAAATGATGGCCTCAATCATGTAAATACATTCATACACAAAGTAATAGACATATAGAATCAGACAAAGCAAGGATTACAATCATAGAAAGAGAATAATGCACACAAGAATGGAAAATAGTGGTTAGAAGATATAACCACACAATAGGCACAGAGGAGAGTTTGTTTTTAAGTTCCTTAAAAGCTATCATGCATCCATCATCAAAAACAAAAGGTACATTAGAGACTAGTAGGTTGCTCAAAGGTTTGGCAACCTTGGAAAAGTCTCTAATGAATCTCCTGTAGAAGCCAGCATGTCCTAAAAAACTTTTAATTACCTTAACATTGCAAGGTGGGAGCAACTTTTTAATCACCTCCACCTTAGCCTTGTCCACCTCTATGCCCCTTTTGGAGATCTTATGACCAAGGACCACCCCCTCTGTAACTATGAAATGGCATTTCTCTCAGTTCAAAACAAGGTTGGTCTCTTGGCATCTCTTTAACACCAAGGCTAAGTGGTGTAAGCAATTAGAATATGAGTTACCAAATACATAAAAGTCATCCATAAATACCTCAATGAATCTTTCAATCATGTCTGAAAATATGGAGAGCATGCACCTTTGGAATGTTGCAGGTGCATTGCACAATCTAAAGGGCATTCTCCTATAAGCAAAAACACCATATGGACAAGTAAATGAAGTTTTTTCCTGGTCTTTGGGGTCTACAACAATTTGGTTGTAGCCCGAATAACCGTCCAAGAAGCAGTAATACTCATGTCTAGCCAATCTCTCAAGCATCTGATCCTTGAAAGGTAAGGGGAAGTGATCCTTCCTGGTGGCCTCATTAAGCTTCCTATAATCAATGCACATGCGCCACCTGGTCACCGTTCTTGTAGGTATCAACTCATTCTTCTCATTCGGTACAATAGTGATCCCTCCTTTCTTTAGGACTACTTCTACCGGGCTTGCCACAACTTTAATACTTCTTTTTGGACCACTTCATTCATGGTCGGATTCAGCCTTCTTTGTTGCTACTTTGAGGGCTTAGCACCTTCTTCAAGTAGTATCTCGTGCATGCACATTGAAGGGCTGATTCTTTTTAAGTCTGCAAGTGTCCAGCCTATGGCATCCTTGTGCTGTTTCAGCACTTGGATAAGTTCTTCTTCCTGCTCTTCACTCAAACTTGAATTGATGATCACTGGGTAAGTGTTGTTATTACCCAAATATGCATATTTCAACCTTGGTGGTAAGGTCTTCAACTCGAGTTTTGGTACCTCTACTTCTTTACTGTCTTTGGGGTTCAACATGATTGAATTCTCCATGGTTCCTGGTGGTTGTTCTCCACTTGATGCTTGCTGCTCTAACTCAATAGCTCCTTCACATTGTTCTTCTTCCAAAACTCCTTGAACTATCTGTTCTATGGTGTCTACCATCATGCATTTTCCTATGGATTCCTTGGGGTAACTTATTGCCTTGAAGACATTGAAGACCATCTTCTCTTCATGTAATTTCAAGACTAATTCCCCTTTTTGTACATCAATAATGGCTCCAGCAGTAGCTAGGAATGGCCTTCCTAGAATGATTGATGTGTTAGCCTCTTCTTCCATATCCAACACAACAAAGTCAGCTGGAAAAATAAATTCTTCCACTTTCACCAGCAAGTCTTCTACTACCCCATGTGGGAACTTGAAGGTTCTGTCACCTAATTGGAGTGCCATTCTTGTTGGCTTGGCTTCCTCAATCTTCATCCTCTTCATCATGGTTAGGGACATGAGATTGATGCTAGCTCCTAAGTCACACAAGGCCTTCTCAATGTTGATATCCCCTATGATGCAGGGGATTTGGAAACTCCCTGGGTCCTTCATTTTCTAGGGTAGCTTCCTTTGTATTATGGCACTACACTCCTCAGTTAGCACTATGGTCTCTTTTTCTCCCCATTTTCTCTTTCTTGTCATGAGCTCCTTCAAAAATTTGGCATAGAGTGGCATTTGCTCCAGTGTCTCAGCAAATGGTATGTTGATTTGGAGCTTCTTGAAAATCTCTAAAAATCTAGAGAACTGGCCATCCTTCCCATCTTTCCTCAGCCTTTGTGGATATGGTGCCATTGGCACATAAGGCTTCAAGATTGGCTTTGGTGGTGATGGGGCAGGGGTCTCCTCTTCACTCTTATCTTCAGGCTTCTCTGCAGCTCTTTTTTGTTGGTTGCTCTGACTTAGGGTTGCTTCTTCTACCATAGGTGATGGCTTTGTATTCCCCTCTTGGGTTAGCCATGGTATCACTGGAAAATGTATATGTGGACATAGGAATTTTCTTGGACAAAATCCCTACTTGTGCTTCCAATTTTGAAATGGCTGCGCCTTGATTCTTCATATTTGATCCGTACTCTTCTTGATTGGCATCTATCCTCTTGTCAGCTTGTGTTTGTCTCTCCAAAAGAGTGGAAATAGCTCCTGTCAGCTGTGACGACAATTATGCTATTGCAGCTTCTACTCTCTCAAAGTTGCTTTTGATCTCACATGGTTGCATGGGTGAGGTTGATGTGTCTTGAGGGTGGTTGTTGTGCATTGGTTGCGTGGAATGATATGATGTATTTTGTGCATTGTGGTAGGGTCTGTTATTGTTTGATTGATGGTTGGGGTTGTGATTGTGGTATTGATTGGCTTGGTATGGCTTTGTATGATCTGGATTATGGTTTTGTTGGTTCTCCCACCCAAAATTTGGGTAGTTCTTCCAGCCTGCATTGTACGTCTTAGAGTTTGGGTCATATAGAGGTCTAGAATTATTCACATAATTAGCTTGTTCCCATTCACCTTCGACTTTTGGTGTATCCCCTTATTGAGGGGCTTGGGCTTGGATAGCTGAGACTTGGTTACTCTTCATCTTCTTGGTCAAGGCTGCTAGTTGTGCAGTGATCAATTTGTTTTGGGCCAACAAGGCATCCATTGAGTTGAGCTCCATCACTCCTCTCTTTTGAGTTCTTTCTGAAGCATAGAAGTACTCATTCTCGGCTACAGTCTCTATGACATCTATGGCTTCTTCAATGGTTTTCTTCTTGTTGAGTGAACCTCCAGAGGAATGATCTACTGCTTGCTTGGACTCATATGACAGTCCTTCATAGAATATGTGTAGTTGCACTCACTTATTGAACATATCAGGTGGGCATTTTCTTGTCAAATCCTTGAACCTCTCCCAGACTTCATAGAGTGTTTCAACATCTTGTTGTCTGAAAGTTTGTACCTCAGCTCTTAGCCTGTGGACTCTCTGTGGAGGGTAAAATCTTGCTAGAAGTTTATTTACAACATCATCCCATGTGGTTAGACTCTCCTTGTGGAATGCTTCCAACCACTTTGCTGCCTTATCTCTAAGTGAGAAAGAGAACAAAAGTAGATTGTAGGTGTCAGGGTGCACACCATTAGACTTTACAGTGTCACAAATTTTCAAGAATGTACTGAGATGTTGATTTGGGTCCTCCTGGGCTCCTCCTCCATATGAACAATTATTCTAAACAAGTATGATGAGTTGAGGTTTTAACTCAAAGTTGTTAGCATAGATTGTTGGTTTGAGGATGCTGCTGCCACAGTTTCCTGGATTTGGGTTGATGTAGGAGCCTAAGACTCTCCTCTCTTGCCCAACATGATTTCCAGCATCTCCTCCAACATTGTCTTGTACTTCATCATCCATGGTAGTTCTCAGATCTTCCTCCACTAGTTCCTCTCCAACTATGCATTTGCCTCTTGCTTCCCTCCTTAATCTAAGGAAGGTCCTCTCAATTTTACTATCAAAAGAGGATGAAGTTTCTCCCCTTCTACATGTCATACATTCAACAAATAGCAAGTAGAGAACAAGTGAAAGAATCACTCTAGTGAAGATTAGTGGTTAACTTGGTTGATGCAATTAATCAAACAGTTAGAAGAGTGGAAATTTGAACAAAGAATAGCTAAACTAATCAAGGTAAAAATAAGGAAAACAGAGTGGACAGAAAAGTAAAAAAGCTAAAAGAAAATAACAAGGTAATAAAATGGCTTAATCTAGCTCTCCAATAAATTTAATCATTGTCAAATTCAAACCAATCCCCGGCAACAGCGCCATAAAACTTAATGATCAGAATTCACACCCCATTATAAAATTTGTGAATCCGTTCTTTTGGCAAGCGCACCAAAATTATCGCCAAGTAATAACCCACAGTGGAGTGGGATCGTATCCACATAGTTTGATAGATTTGAGCAACTTTAATCAATTGGTGAATTAGTCAAGCTAAGCAGAATAGCTTGTGATTACAGAATTGTAAATGTACAGAAATATAAATGACTCAAAAGTAAAGGAAAGCAGTAAATAGCAAAATTGAAAATGGCAACAAAATTAAAGAGCAGAAACTTAAATGACTTAATAGTAAATGGGAATGGGGGAATTGCAAAATGTAAAGAAAGCTATAGAGAAAGTAGAAGATAAGAATAAGGGAATTCATTGAGATGAGGAGATGTTGTCTCTTTGGATTAAATCCATCTCATATCCTCTTCAATCATGCAACTCATTGACCTCTTGGCAATCATGATTGATTGAGCCCCAATCCCTTGGTGACTCAATCTCTCAGATCTTGATCAATAGCCAATTCCTTGGTCTAATTGCTCATGAAGAGAGATATGCTTAGTCCCTGATTATACCACACATCATCATAGGTCCAAGTAGAGGGAGGATTTTATGTCACCATATCCAAACACCAAAACCCAGATCCTACTCAAGTGTGAAAAGGAATTTCTAGCATGATTTCATGTTTCCTTTTCCAAGGTTCTCATGAAACCCATTTGTGTTCAACCCCTTTTCCAAGGTGATTGAACACTAGCATGAAGAACGAAATTCCTTCTAGCAAATCAAAGAGAAGATGAAGAGAAGAAGAAATTCACTATCATTAATCCATCAAGTACAACAGAGCTCTCTCTCTCAATGAGAGGGAATTTAGCTACTCATAGCTCAAGAAAAAGTAAAAGATGAAAAAAGTGAATCTAACTATGCTTCAACCAACAGCTCAACTGCTTAACTCCTTCTTCAGTACTTCCAAGGGGTATATATACTACTCCTAGAAATAGCAAGTAAAGAAAAATACAAAAGTGAAAGTAAAATTATATTTTGGAGGGAAAAGAAACTCATAACACGTTATCTCACAGCTGGCGTGTGATTGGCGCTTCAGTTGCATGCCACGTCTTGCTCTGATTCTGCCTTGGCGTGCCACGCTCAATCCTCAAGTGGCGCGCCTCCCTTCACTGACCACCCTGGCGTGCCACGCCTTCGAGCCCAAGTGGCATGCCCAGGCCTTTTTAAAGACTTGGATAGCCTGGCTTGCCAAGCCTTCGAGCCCAAGTGGCATGTCCAGGCCTTTTTAAAGACTTGGGTAGCATGGCATGCCACGCATTCGAGCCCAAGTGGCACGCCCAGGCCTTTTCCTCTCATTGTTAGCTTCTGAAAATTTGAACTAGCATGGCACGCCCAAGGTTTGGCGTGCCACGCCCATGGTATGTGCATGATCTATCTCTCTGGAAAGTTGAACTAACGTGGCACGCCCAGGGTTTGGCGTGCCACGCCCTTCATGTGCTTGGCTCCTCTACTTGGCATGCCACGCCCAGAACTCAAGTGGCACGCCCAGGTCTTCTCTTGGGTGATTGGTGATGGTGGCGTGCCACGCCTGGGACTCAAGTGGCACGCCCAAGTGATTTTTAAAGCTGGCGTGCCACGCCTTCGATACCAAGTGGCACACCCATGGCTCAAGTGGTGGGTTTGGCCTGGCATGCCACACCCCCTTTGGTGGCCCTCATTGTTGCTCTCTGGAAAGTTGTACTGGCGTGCCACGCCCAGCTTTTGGCGTGCCACGCCAGTGCAAATTTGTGGCGTTTGCTTTAAGTGGCACGCTCGTTTCACATGCCTAGCTTGTTTTGTTGTTTTCTTCCCCTTTTTGATGTCTTTTTCTCCTGAAATTCAGCACAAACTCATTTCAAAGCAATGTACTATAATATTCATCAATTAATACATGAATTGCAATGATCTAATGAAATTATGCCCTTTTATGGTCCTTTTTATGCAAGAAAAAAAGGTAGATGATGCAAGTCATCAATATATATATATATATATTAAATTGATGAAATGGGTCAGGGGCCGTGAATCTTGGGTCGGAGGCCGAAAAGAGGTAAGAAAGGTAAGTGGTGTTTGTATGGTGTGATGATACAGGAGATTGAATGAATTTTAGATATTGAATGTGTGAATAATTGGTATGATTGTTGAGTAATGATAATTGAGGAATTGAAGTGTAGAATTTTATGGTTTTAGGTAGAAATTGTGTAAATAAGGTAGGTTTGAATTTGGTAGAGTGTAAATTGGTGAATTTGGTTGGTTTCGTGTCAATTTGATAGATGAAAATGAATTTGGCCTGTGAACCTTGAAAAAATTGGTGATTTTTGTTTTTAGGTAAAAAACTGATTTTTGACCAACTTCGGCGGTCTGTAATTCAGTCATCGGAGTTGGGAATTCTTCAAAACTTTATTTTTAGGAAAGTTCATTCAACGATTGGCGAACAGATTTTTGCTAGTAAAGAAATTCACAAATAAATCTTCGTTAAAAGTATAGTTTCTAAACCAACAAAGAATCCTTTCGTACAAAAATTTTGGTTGTCACAAGTAACAAACCCCTAATAAAATTGATAACCAAAGTATTTAGACCTCGGGTCGTCTCTCAATGAATTGCAGGGAGGTGTACTTATTATTGGTTATGGAAGGTTATCTTTTGGGGTTTTTAAATAAGGAACAAGAAAAAGTAAATTGTGAGAATTAAATTAACAACTGATAAAGCTCTTAGCAAGGTATGAAAACTGGACGTCCTATCCTAGTTATCCTTATCAATTGTGATGAGAATTGTTCATTGATCCCACTTAGTTAACCCTTACTAAATAAAGGAAAGTCAAGTGGACTAATCAATTTGATTCCTCAAGTCCTAGTAAACTCCTATAGAAAGACTAGCTTTAGAGGGACCCAAATCAACCAGCAAATTTCAATTATCAAGCAACATAGGAGTTTGATAACTCAAGTGTCTCCAGTTAATCAATTCAAGCTAAGAATATAAAAAGCTAAATTAAAATCATAAATATGAAATACCTCAAATTGCATTAATTATAAAGAAATCAAGTCTAACATTGGAAAGTTCATAAGCCAAATTGGATAAGAAGAGACTCAACAAGACAAATAGATAAACCAAAGTACTAGAATAAATAAAAGTAGAAGAGAAACTAAATTAAAGGAACATTGAACCTGGATTGAGAAGAAAACTAAGAGAAATCCTAAATCATAAAACCTAGAGAGAGGAGAGTGCCTCTCTCTCTACAAAACTACATCTAAAACCTAAAATTATGTGAATTGATGAATGAATGAAATCCCTAATGATTCTCCCATTCTGCAGCCTCTATTCTGTGTTCTCGGGCTTGGAATTGGGCCAATAAGGAGTCCAGAAATCGCCCCTAGCGCTTTCTGTAACTTTTTGCACGAGGCGCATGTCACGCGTGTGTGTCATTTGGGGAAACTCCTTTTCATGCGTACGCGTCAATCACGCGTGCGCGTCGTTCATACATGCGCGTCGCTGCTAGCTCTTCAAAACTTCATTTTTTGCATTCCTTCCACTTTTGCATATTTTCTTTCCATCTTCTAAGCCATTCCTGGCCTATAAAGCCTGAAAGCACTCAACATACAGATCACGGCATCGAATGGTAATAAAGAATAATTAAAACCAGCAGTTTAAAGGCCTAGGAAACATGTTTTCAACTATATCACAAAATTAGGAAGGAATTGTAAAACCATGCAAACTATATGAATAAGTGAGCAAAGAATTGATAAAAACCACTCAATTTAACACAAGATAAACCATAAAATAATGGTTTATCAACGATCTTTCCAACGCTTCAAGAATGGCTGAAAACAAAATTTTGTGGAAAAAGTTATGAGGTTTTAAAAACTGGACTAAAAAAACTTATTTCTGCAACATATCAGATTTTCTGTTTTCTGATATGGATGCGTACGCGGCTTTTTACATGCGTACGTGGGCATTGGCCTCTGCCAAGGGCCTCTGCGTACGCGGATATCACATGCATACGTGTCATGGTCCAAATTTGGGATCATGCGTACGCGACATTATGCATGCGTACGTGACTTACTAAATTTTCACATCATCCATACGCGGACCTTTGCATGCATACGCGAATCCCAAATTTTTTGCCTGTGCATACGTACACTTCCCAAAATATGGAAAAAGTGTATTTTTATGGCTTTTAACCATTCTTTTGGTCTTTTAAACCTTTATGAACATCGATAAGGGTTTAGAGCCGGTGAAATTAAGTATAGAGGAGCTAAGAACAAGACCTAAAGAGTAAGTTAATGAATTAAAGTAAAAAGAAACTAAGTGTGGCTTGAACTTATGATGAACGCAGTAAGTGTGAGTTGAAATTATTATGAGAATTACATAAGTGGGGATCCTGATGAGATGAACTTTGAGAAGTGTAACGGACACTATATCCTGGAACGAACAGATGAGTCGGGGTTGAGGATTTCTCCTAGTTATTGTGGTTATAAATAAAGAGATACAGGTTTAAAGCCTGCGAGGTGTACATAACACTTAACTCTACGAGGTGTACAGGGCATTCACCTTGCAAGATATATACAGAATATTAATTTTGCGAGGTGTACAGAGCACTCACCCTACGAGGCTATGCTATATAGTAAGTAAACAGCAGAGAGGACAGTGTTTGGGTTAGCTACCAGATGTGTCGGGTTCTGGCAAGTAACCGACACGTGAGCTCAGGACTAGTGGGATAGGCATACATCATATGCATATGTTTGACTTGTTTGGGTTTGCCTAATTGTTTTGGATTGCTAAATCATATATGCTATGTTACCTGATTATATGCTACTTGTTTTGCTTGTGCCTTAATGGTGTATTACTTGTCAGTATTGCTTGTGTTTGTACAACTGAAAGGTTCCTCATGCTGGTGTCGGTTAACGCTGAGGGCTTTTCTTGATGAAATAAAATAATGAGATAATTGATTAACAATGATGAATACTGAAAGAGATTATTTGAGTTCTCTGGGTAGACGCAGTGAAGTGATTTCCCTTGCTCCAGGTGAAAATGTAAAGTATTGATATATAATCACTGAGTCAAATTAGCTGGTGCTGGTTCTGGTCATGGTTCTACAAAGAATTGGTAGTTGGAAAGTTTGGAAGTTGGGAAAGATGATGAATTGAAATAGACTTAGTATCCCCTAGGACAGTTGCCTAAGCTATGGATTATTGAGAACCTAGGGTAGACAAATGATGAAATGGAGATTAGGATGCTTAGTGAGTTCTTATTATAATGCATTATATTTATTTGGCACGTTTACCGTACTGGGAACCATGGGTCGGGGGTTCTTATTTCATATATATCTCTTGTTTTTCAGATGCAGGTCTAGGTACTCAGCAGTGAGTTGTGGTTCATCTGAGAGATGGCGAAGACCTTTGTATTCCTTGCTTTATATTTTGCTTAGAATCTCTCCACCTTTATTTTAAAAAACTTATATTTTGTATTGATCTCCTTTGGAACTTGCCTGTAAAGGCCTTTATGTATCATTTAGGAGAGATTAGGAGATATTGTTGTCAACTACTTTTATTACTGTACCCTAGTCAACCTAAACTTCGCAGGTTGTGATTAGTGGCTATTATATTTATGTCTATATACATATATATACCTTGTCTTTATTTTATTCTTCCTTATTGTTATACCATATCTTGGTTCGCATTCTGAATACGTTTTATCTTCTTTTCTTCGATATGAGAGTGTTTCGATTGTGATTTTATTTTGCTTCTTTTCTGGCTTCTCGTTAAATAACTCCTTTCAATCATATAGATATGTATGTATTTTAATCCACCTTGTGAGTCGTACCACCTTACTATCATTGACTTATGATTCGAACATAAGGATTTGAATATTAGGGTGTTACATTATGGTATCAGAGCAGTTTGTCTTTGTGAGCCTGAAGGATGGACTGCTTATGCTTCAATGCATACTCTGAGTATGTGCCTGTGCTAGTTAGGGTATCTAACTCATACGTCTAGCATGAAGTTCATGAGTGTACCTTTGGTAATTTGAAGCACTTAACTTGAGATATTGAGACTGATCACCTTGATATTGCTTGTTTGGTGTGGACAGGACCTGAATGGCATCTTTTGTACATGATCGAGGTACTCGGGGAAGAATTCCCAAGAACTAACCGATGAGGGAACACTGATATAGAAATCTTGGTAGTGGTATATGTGATATTAGTGTGTTGGTTTTGGATTGTTGAGTAAAATACTTGGAGGCGAATAGTTGATTGGATGATTTATTTAATTTAGTTTGAATTGATTGGATCTTGATGATTTAGAGTATAGGAGGCTTGTAAATAGGCCTTGCTATAGTTTGGATTTGAATTGGAATGAAAGTTTGTGAAATTGATCACTTGTGTAGAAATTGGAAAATGACTAATTGCTAGGCAATTGATATTATAGGTTTTGGACGATTAGCTAATGTGAGTAGGGAGATATAGGATTTTTAAGAGGTTGTGATTGAGTCTTAGGATAAACGTAAGCATTATTTTGGTTAGGTTGAGAAAGGTTAGGAGTGGGCCTAGGTTTTATGATCCAATAGGGAAATATGACATGAATGCATGATTGGATTCTTGGTGGTTAAAAATCAGAGTGACGCAGCAGAAGTTTGTGGAAACAGTATCACAGGATAGTTACGAATAGGAGGTGTAAAGTTGACTAGAATATCTTAACTTTGAAATACTCGAAGGGTTTAGTAGGTTAATGGAAGTAATGATTCCCAGATAATTGAATTTGATTGCGGCTGTGAACTTCGTCCGATTCTGAAGTGGATACGGAAAAGATTATTGGTGTATAATTAGATATAGATGATAAGTGAGTACCAATTGTCGTGTTTGGGAGATAAGTATTACGATATTTGATCATGATGACCTTGAATTTATATTGAAATGTATAATGATTGGAATTGAAAGACGAATTTGGAACACATTAAATTGAAATGCTGATGTTGTACTGAGATTGGTTTGAGGGAACCCGTGAAGGGTGATAAACTCAGATTTATAGGGGAGGTTCTTTCGGAATTCTGAAAGAACTTGAAGAGTTTAGAAATCTTAAGTTATGATTTCAATAAGGAGTTTTAGCTTAGAAAGTTTTATGAAGGGTGAGATGAACTTGACATTGGTTAGTTATTGGGAGAAATCTAGAAGAAGCTAAAAGTGAAACAGATGAATATGGCTTAGGCTCGAATTTGATCAGGTTCATGACCTTGTGTATGAGGGGGTGAAGGACATGATTTGGTATTGAAAATGATGTTGGAGAAAGGTACAATGAATGGTATGAGGATTGTTGAACTTGAGGGAACTTATATGAAGATAGAAGAGCAAATTTTGAGGATAAAATTTTAATTAAGGTGGGTAGAATGTAAAACCCGGTGAAATCGTAATTAATTAAATAATAAATTAAAAATGAGTGAATATGGTTAGAAAATTTAGCAATCGAAATTTGATGATTTAAATATGATATTTGGACTCAGTATATTTTTCTGAGTCGGAAAATATAGTTTTATGCGTAAAAATACGCATTGAAAATTTGACCGACAGTACTGGCTGAGATCTGTCCGGTACCACAGCTAAGAAAAGTAATTGAGTGAGAAATGTTAAAAAGTTAAATATTTGTTGTTGAGGTGGTAAAAACAATTAAAGAGCACATTAAAACGTTAATCTTAAAGGTTTTGGCTCAAAATTGGGCCAACGGACTAAACCAAGTGAACCGGACCTAAGTGGGTCCAAGACCCAACATATATGTAGCCTTATTAAGGCCATTCAGCAGCCACAACCACCCATTTTTGTGTGATTCACGTTGAAGAGAAGAGAGGGAAGAAGAGAGAAACCCTAACCTTCCTTGAAACTTCAAATCACCATAACATTCTCTTTGGAGCTCCGATTGACGAGCCGTTTACGGTCACGTGTGGCTCTCCTCGCCCTCTTTGATTCTATTTAGATATTGTGGTGAGTATTTTTCTCTCCTCTGTCCAGTTTTTGTTTTCCCTTTAAATTCGAATTTGGTTGTGGGTTTTGAAAAAATCTTGTGATTTTGTTTGTTTAGGAGTACTCTAGTATCAGTCATTGGTGAGTTTCATCAATTAATTTCGTGCGTTAAGGTAAAAAACCCTCTAACCCTCGTAATTTGTGTGTATTAGAGTATTGGGTACGCTTTTGGAACTTGGAATTTGCTTGTGGAACGGTTATTAGAGTATTGGGTACGCTTTTGGAACTTGGAATTTGCTTGTGGAACGATTGGGTAGAGCTTGGAGCTGAGACTTCGTGAGATTTCACAAGTTGAGAGCTTAAATTTGACTTTCAAGAGGTACAGTTTAAGTTTTATTTAAGTACCATGTGGTGTGATGAGAATTTCTAGGTTAAATGCCCATAGGATTAAGTTTGAATGGTGTGTTTGGTTGGAATTGATATGTAAAGATGACATGTTGTAGAGAATAATGATTTGGGTATGTATTGTGTGATTTTGCATATTTGGGTGTTGCGAAATTGAGGATTTGGATGATGATAGTATGTGTTGAATTATATATATATATATATATATATATATATATATATATATATATATATATTGAATTGATGAATTAGGCCAGAGTCTGTGAATGTTGGATCGGAGGCCAGAAAGAGGTAAGGAAGGTAAGTGGTGTTTGTATGGTGTGATGATATATGAGATTGAATGGATTTTAGATATTGAATGTGTGAATAATTAGTATGATTGTTGAGTAATGAGAAATTGAGGTGTGGAATTTGATGGTTTTGGGTAGAAATTGTGTAGATGAGGTAGGTTTGAATTTGGTTGAGTGTAAATTGGTGAATTTGGTTGGTTTGGGGTCAATTTGATAGATGAAAATGAATTTGGCTTATGAACCTTGGAAAATTTGGTGATTTCTGTTTTTAGGTAAAAAAAAAACAATTTTTGACCAACTTCAGCGGTCCGTAATTCAGTCACCGGAGTTGGGAATTCTTCAAAACTAGATTTTTATGAAAGTTCATTTAATAGACTTTCCAACGGTTCAAGAATGGTTGAAAATGAAATTTTGTGGAAAATTTTTTAAGGTTTTGAAAATTGGATTAAAAAAACTGATTTCTGCAACATATCAGATTTTCTGTTTTCTGATATAGATGCGTATGTAGCTTTTGACATGCGTACGCGTTATAGTCCAAAATTGGGATCATGCGTACGTGACATTATGCATGCATACACGACTTACTAAATTTTCACATCATGCGTACGCGAACCTTTGCATGTATACGCGGATCCCAAATTTTCTGCCTGTGCATATGCACGCCACATGTATGCGTATGCACACTTCCCAAAATATGGAAAAAATATATTTTTATGGCTTTTAACCATTCTTTTGGTCATTTAAACATTTATGAACGTCGATAAGAGTTTAGAGCCGATGAAATTAAGTATAGAGGAGCTAAGAACAAGACCTAAAGAGTGAGTTAATGAATCGAAGTAAAAAGAAACTACGTGTCGCTTGAACTTATGATGAACACACTAAATGTGAGTTGAAATTATTATGAGAATTACATAAGTAGGGATCCTGATGAGATGAAGTTTGAGAAGTGTGACGGGCACTATATCCCAGGATGAATAGATGAGTCGGGATTGAGAATTTCTCCTAGTTATTGTGGTTATAAATGAAGAGATACATGTTTAAAGCCTGCGAGGTGTACAGGGCACTTAACTCTGTGAGGTTCCCTCTGTCTGCGAGGTGTACAGGGCACTCTCCCTGTGAGACATATATAGAGTATTAACTCTGCGAGGTGTACAGGGCACTCATCCTGCGAGGCTATGCTATATAGCGAGTAAACAGCTGAGAGGATAATGTTCGGGTTAGCTACCAGATGTGTCGGGTTCTGGCAGGTAACCGACATGTGAGCTCTTGGCCAGTAGGACAGGCATACATCATATGCATATGTTTGACTTGTATGGGTTTGTCTATTTGTTTTAGATTGCTAAATCATATATGCTATGTTACCTGATTATATGCTATTTGTTCTACTTGTACCTTAATTGTGTATTACTTGTCTGTATTGCTTGTGTTTGTACAATTGAGAGGTCCCTCATGCTGGTGTCGGTTGATGCTGAGGGCTGTTGATGATCGGACTTTTGACGGTTTAGAAATTCACAAATGAATTCTCGTTGCAAGTATAGTTTCTAAACCAACAAATAATCCTTTCATACAAAAGATTTTGTTTGTCACTAGAACAAACCCCTAAAATTATAAACCGAAGTATTTAAACATCGGGTTGTTCTCCCTAGGAATTGCAACAAAGTGTTTTTGTTATTGGTTATGAGGTATTGTTTGGGGTTTTTGGAATAATAGACAAGAAATATAAATGGCAAAGGAAATAAACTAACAACTAACAAAGCTCTTGGCAAGGTATGAGAACTAGAAGTCCTATCCTAGTTATCATTCTCAATTGTGACCACAAATTGTCCATTGCTACCACTTAGTTAACCTCTAACCATGGAGAAAAGTCAAGTGGATGAATTAACTTGATTCCACAAGTCCTAGCCAACTCCCAAGGGAAAGACTAGCTTTATTGGTATCCAAATTAATTAGCAACTTCTAATTATCAATCAACAAAGGAATTAGATAACTCAAGCGTCACTAATTACTCCACCTAGGCCAAGAGGAACAAAATCTACACTAAAATCCAACCAAGCATTTCATCAAACACTTGTAAGGCATAAAAGGAAAGCAAAGTAAATTGATAACAACAATGAAATCTAACAACTACTTATTGCAAGGAATTAATAACAACAATCAAAAGAAACATAATTATTATGAATTACCTCATATTGAATTGAAAGAAAATGGAAGGAACAAGAGTAGATCTACAACAAAATATAAAAGCAACATAAAGGAAATTACAACAAAAGAATAGAGGAATCATGAATGTAACAACATAGAATTGAGAGGTAGAAGAAGAAGAAAGCATGAATTGAAACCTAGATCTAGATTATTGAACAATACCTAATCCTAATTCTAATCCTAGAGAGAAGTGAGAGCTTCTCACTCTAAAACTAACTTTCCCTCCAAAACTAACCTAAAATAAACTAATGATCAAAAGTATGTTGATTCCCCTTCAATCCTTAGCTTAAATAGCATCAGAAATGAGTTGGATTGGGCCCACAAGGCTTTTAAAATCGCTGGCCACGTGTTTGACTAAGTGAAGCATGTGCACCCATCGGTGCATACGCGTACCGTGCGCGTGCGCGCTCCTATCCGCAATGTAACTATGGAAAATCTTATATCGTTTCGAAGCCCCGGATATTAGCTTTCCAATGCAACTGGAACCGCATAATTTGGACCTCTGTAGCTCAAGTTATGGTCGATTAAGTGCGAAGAGGTCGGCTTGACAGCTTTTGGTGATTCCTTCATTTCTTCATGAGTTCTCCATTTATACATGCTTTTCCTTCATTCCCTTGATCCAATCTTTGCCTCCTAAATCTAAAATCACTTAACAAACATATCAAGGCATCTAATGGAATTAAGGTGAATTAAACTTAGCTATTTTGAGTCCTAAAAGTATGTTTTCACTCTTAAGCACAATTGAAGGAGAAGTTATAAAACCATGCTATTTCATTGAATAAATGTGAGGAAAGATTATCAAAATGCTCTAAATTCATCACAAGATAAACCCTACAAATCGGGTTTATTAGTTGTTCTTGTTGAAATGAAATGATGAGATAACTGATTAACAATGATGAATACTGAAAGAGATTATTTGAGTTTCCTGGGTAGATGCAGTGAAGTGATTTCACTTGCTCCAGGTAAAAATGTGAAGTATTGATATATAATCACTGAGTCAAATTAGCTGGTGCTGGTTTTGGTCATGGTTCTGCAATGAATTGGAAGTTAAAAAGTTTGGAAGTTGGGAAAGATGATAAATTGAAATAGACTTAGTATCCCCTAAGATAGTTGCCTAAGCTATGGATTAGTGAGAACTTAGGGTGGATAATTGATGAAAGGGAGATTAGGATGCTTAATGAGTTCTTATTATAATGCATTGTATTTATTTGTCACTTTTACCCTACTAGAAACCCATGGGTCGGGGGTTCTCATTCCGTATATATCTCTTATTTTTCAGATGCAGGTCCAGGTGCTCAGCAATGAGATGTGGTTCATCTGAGAGATGGCGAAGACCTTTGTATTCCTTCCTTTATATTTTGCTTAGAATCTCTCCACCTTTATTTTGAAAAACTTATATTTTGTATTGATCTCCATTGGAACTTGCCTGTAGAGGCCTTTATGTATCATTTGGGAGAGATTAGGAGATATTGTTATCAACTACTTTTATTACTGTACCCTAGTAGGCCTAAACTTCGCAGGTTGTGACTACTGGCTATTATATTCATGTCTATATACATATATGTACCTTGTCTTTATTCTGTTCTTCCTTATTGTTATACCATATCTTGATTCTCTATTCGAATACGTTTTATCTTCTTTTCTTCGATACTAGAGTGTTTCGATCACGATTTTATTTTGCTCCTTTTTAGGCTTCTCGTTAAATAACTCCTTTCAATCATATAGATATATATGTATTTTAATCTACCTTGTGTGTCATACCACCTTACTATCATTGACTTATAACTCGAGTATAAGAATTTGAATATTAGAGTGTTACATTGCCAATATCTCCACTTGCATAGATAGGTCTGTTAGTGTAGACTGGCACGAGAGCCTCACCTAGTGTCCATACTGGGCGACTACCTGATCCATGGGAGAAAGTGGAGGCTAAGGCTCTGGAGGTGCAGCTGCCTCAAGTGGAGGCTCAGGGACATTCACACTATCTGGGTCGGGCTCAAGTCAAGCCTTATGCGTTGGATGAGTAGGAAACGTGTGTGTAGGTCTGTCTGGATGTAACCATGACATAGGAAAGTCGTACGACATATCTGGGTCAAAATCTAGACTATCTAAGGGTGCATGAATGGTCTGTTACATAGTATATAAAATCTAACACGAGGTATCACATGGATAAAATAACTCCCAAAAATAGGATCCTTTTAAACAAATGGTTCGTACATCTCATAGAACACGAAGCCCGTCTCCATCTGTGGGGGAAAAAAGGATAAGGGGTGAGAACTTGGGAATTCTCAATAAGGGTTTCACACAACATAATTTCCTTTACCTTTGTTGATGTTAACACTTTATTTTCTCTCAGTTCTAACCAAACTCATTCGATTCACCACATTAGACAACTTAACGAATATCATAAAGTCTTAAATAAAAATAAACAAACACATTCATACACTCAACAATAACATCAAATGATTTATGCGACAAATAAATATAATGCATATCTATTCCTATACAAGCCGTGAGCTCACGTGTCGGTTTGTTGCCCGATACCCGACAATGGTCCTGAGATAGGTGTTACGTACCGCCGTTCCTACCTCAGTCAATGTCCCCTCCATGAGCGTTATATATCGCCGTCCTCATGAGGAATCTTCTTTCCGGTCTCAAGTGGGCGTTACGTATCGCCGTTTCCACTAAGCCTTATGCACAATATCTCAAGTGAACATTACGTATCACCATTACCACAAGATTATACTCAATATCATGTTCTTTAATTCAAATTATTCAATCTTCCTCAATCTTTTCTTTAATATTTATTACTCAAACCGTTAAACCTTATTCCTAAATTCCTTAAACTTTAAATTTTAGACTTTAAACCTTAAATTTTAGACTTTAATCATTCCTTCTTTCATCTTTAATCTTCAGTTTCACCTTATAAACAACATTAAAATAAACTTAAATCAACCTTTTGCTAAGACATCTTAGACTCGACTAAAGCATTCTTGAGAAATATAATTCTTTTTTTTCAAGCTTGTATACAACAAATAATCAACCTCAAACAAGCAATTAAACATACATTTTCAGTCATCAAACATCGAATTCATAAATTACATAGCTAAAATACAATTCACACAAATTAATTTAATTAAACATTTACCTTATTTTAAGTTCAAAACCGGTTTTCTTTTTGGAACTTTTAACACCAATTTTTTTACCTAGTTTTCAATTAAAATAATCAAGAAAAATCAAGTTTTCTCCGTGCATTACTTCAAGGCCGAAACTATTAACGAGAAAAGAAAGAAAAAAATAATCCTACCTCAAATTCCTTCAAAAAAAAATTGGTATGATATTGAAGAGAAGAATGAGAGAAACACTTTAATCGGTTTGGAATTTTGGTGGGAGTTTTTGTTGTGAAGTTAGCCAAGGCTAAAGTAACCATGAAGTTCCTGTTTAAAATTTTCTCTCTCGTTCTCTCTTTACTTTTGTGGGATGAAATGAAAATATAAGGAGGAGGTGGCTTTAATGAAATGAAGCCATGGCAAATTAAGGTTACAAAGATGGATTATATTATTAAAATATTATTTGGTAGATAATTACTAAAGTTAGATATATTAGATCACGTGTATTTATTTGATCAAAGTAAATATATGAGTTACTAATATATTTAATACTAAAAACATAATTATCTTGGCCATGAAAGATTTATTAGAGTGCCTTAGCATAGCTAAGTTCATCGGAGTGTCGGCCTTAATCCGTATCGGTAGATTTTGAGCTCGATTATTATATTAATAAACATATCTCAGCTTGTACTAAACCAGGTAAAATAATAACATATTAATAATATTATATTATATTATTATTAGTTGAGATGCCTGCTTTACTATACTTTTAGTAAAAATTGTTTCGTCGCAAAATCAGGTTGTTACACTCTACACTTAAAGAAAATTGTCCTCAAAATTCAGCTACCTATAAAAAGATTAGGATAGTCTGACTGCATTGTACTCTCTAATTCCCAAGTATATTCCTCTAGTCCTTCTTTTTCCCAAGCCACATTGAGTAAAGGAACTATCTTGCGTCTCAACTGTTTATCGCTTCTTTCTATAATCCTTATCGGTGATGCTGGGTAAGTAAAGTCACTTCTTAGCTATACTATTTCCGGTTGCAATACATGACTCTCATCGGTTATAATTTTTAAGTTGAGAAACATGAAAGACATCATGAAGGTTTGACAAATAGTGAGGAAGAGCGATTTGATATGCCACTAGATCGACTCTTTTAAGAATTTGGAAGGGGCCTAAGTATCAATGGTTAAGTTTTAGTCCTAATGGCTCGACCTACTCCTGTGGTAAGGGTTACTTTTAGAAAATTGTGGTCACCTTCCCCAAACTCTAAAGGTCTATGTCTATTATCATCATAGCTCTTTTGATGACTTTGAACTACTAAAATTATCACAAATTACCTTAATTTGTTTAGTCATTTCCTGAATCAATTCTGGGCCTAAGATAGTGGTTTCTCCCCCCTTCGTACCAACACAATAATGACTGACATTTCCTCCCGTATAAAGCTTCGTACGGAGCGATCCTGATACTCTATTGATAACTATTATTGTAAGCGAATTTTATCAGCGGTAGAGACCTATCCCAACTGTCTTCATGTTCCATTATACAAGATCATAACATATCTTCTAGAGTTCAGATAGTCTGTTCTGATTGCCCATCAGTTTGCGAATGATATGCTATTCTCATATGTAACTCTGTACCAAATCCCTTTTGAAAGGCTCCCCAAAATCTAGAAGTGAACCTCAGATCTCGATTAGACACAATAGTGGAAGGTACCCCGTGTAGTCGCACTATCTCTCGAATATACAGTCAGGCAAGTCTTTACAGTGTATAATCCACCCGAATTGGAAGAAAATGAGCTGATTTTGTTAATCTATCCATAATGACCCATATTCCATTGTGTCTTGTAGACATTCTGGGTAACCCTGTGATGAAATCTATCGTAATTTCTTCTCATTTCCACTATAGTATTTGGAGAGGTTGTAGAGTTTTCGAAGGCTTCAGATGTTCCACCTTTATTCTCTGATAGGTAAGGCATTTTGATACAAAAATAGCTACATCCTTCTTCATTCCCGGCCACCAAAATATTTGCTTAAGATCTTGATACATTTTTGTAACCCCACGATGCATAGAGAATCTAATTTGATGAGCTTCTACTAGTATCCTTTGTCACAAGTTTTTCGTATTTGGTATACCTATCCTGCCTTTATACCTCTACAATTCTTCCTTATCCTGGCATACGTCCCCTTGTCTTTTCTCCCTCAGACATGTCAACAGAGCCATTATTTCTAAATCTTGAGCTTGTGCTTACTGAATGGCAGTCTTGAAGTCATGATATATGCAACTGCGCCAAACAAAGTCAATATGGTGTCTCTTTCATTCCTTGTTTAAGATTTTCGAATTCCTTAACTAATTCCTCTTCTTTTATCATCATCCATGAGATACTCAAACTCTTTCTACTCAAAGCATTATCTACTACATTCGCCTTTTCGGGGTGGTAACTCAACTTGAAATCGTAATCCTTTAAAAACTTCATCCACCTACGTTGCCTCATATTAATATTTCTTTTTATCAAAGATGTATTTCAAACTCTTATGATCAGAAAAGACCTCAAATTAAACATCGTATAAGTAATGCCTCCATATCTTAAGACCAAATATAACTGTAGCTAATTCTAGGTCATGGGTTAGGTAGTTTTGATGAGCAAAAAATTAATGTGCTTAGATATTGGTAACTGCACCAAATCTTTTAAGTAATGCCACAATGAGCGGATATCGTTCCCATGAGGATCAACGGATTGAGGCAAGCAGCATCTTAAATCTCTAATTAGATTAGTCAAACCTTGGTAAAAGTATTGTGGATCTTAAATTAGAAGCAAGAACAGTGAAGAAGAGAATGAGAGAATGCTTGATGAAGTTGGAAGAAAATCAATGAATGAGTATGTTGAAGGCCTCAGAGAAGTTTGATTCTCGGAAGAATAATGCTTATGATTTCTTATTTTAACTCATGCAAAAATCTTTTCATAGCAAATCATTTGTAATCAAATTCCAATTCCTTGGTAATTTAATTTTTCTTAACCCAATTAATTGCCAATCTCTTGGTCAACTAATTAAGAGAAGAGGTGAAGAACGGTTTCGATTTTAAGCCACACAATATTTAAAAACTATCCCTAGTTGAATTATATGTCATGTATTCAAAACTAGTTCTAAATAATTAAAGATTATAAGATGAATTTCAAGTTAATTCCGAAATTAATTTTTCGAAAGTAATAATAGAATCCAAAGATAGAATCATAATATTTTCCAATACTTCAAACTATTGGCGATGAAGAACAAAACTCAATCTTGAAAAAGTAAAGAAGCATGAATTAAAATAAAGAAAACACTCACATTATAAATCCATACACCAAATAGAGCTCCTAATAACCTTTAACAATGGAGGTTTACTGACTCATGATAATGAAGAAAACTAAAGAAAAGAGAGAGATGCACATATGGTGATTCTGGATCCTCCATATTATCTCTCTTGTGAACCTTGTTCACTTATTTATATCCTAAGTTCTATCTAAAATTCAAATTCAAAACTAACCCTAATATTATCTTTAGGAATGATAATATAACTACCTACTTGAATTCAAATCAAATCTTAACAATAATTCAAATCTAATATAGAAATAAATTCTAACAACCAAATCTTTATCTTTTTAGAAAGAATTAATACTAACTAATATCTTGAATCTTGAATCTTCATATGAGATCAAGGCTTCTGATGAATGCATTATTAGAGTTGGGCCTTGGAAAATATTATATTCTGGGAGTTTTGAATCTTGGAGTGTTGGGTGTTGGCCTAATTGAGCTTCCAGTGACAAGGAAGCGCTGGGCTTGCTTCTTTCTATTTGGTTGTTGGCCTATTCATGCCAAAGAAGCACCAAGATTTGGTAAGGAGATGTCGGGCTTTGATGAGGGAGCCAGGTAGCGAGGGAATCCGAGCATTGGTGAGGGGAGCCAGGCAGTGGTGGTTGGATGCTAGGCACCCAGTTTTGATGTTTTGGGTCTGGTTGTGCCTCTTTTGGACTGTATTTGTGTTTTCTTGTTTAAAAAAGCTTTAATTCTTGATTACTTAGAGAACAAAAACTCCTTAAAACACAATAAAACTAAAAGAACTCTAAATTCTTGATTAATTTTGAAATTCCACTAGAAAACATAAGAATTTTGATTAAAATCTAAGAAAAATAATGAAAAAGAAACCTAAAAACTACTAAAGATGATAGGCATCAAGTTTCTTTCATGAGGCCTCAACTGTCGCAAAGTATATGCCACCACTTTTTCTGTTCTGCATCAATACACATCTCAATCCCTTCAGAGAAGCATCACAATATTTGAAAGGTTCTTGCAAATCTAGCAAAACTAGAACTAACGCTGTAGTCAACTTTTCTTTCAAGGTCTCAAAATTCCTTTTACACTCAGTCGTACAGACAAAAGGAACTTCCTTTCTTGTAAGATAAGTCAAAGGTAACGTTGTCTTGAAAATTCCCTGATAAATCCTTTGTAATATCCGGCTAATCCAAGAAAATTTCAAACTTCTATAACAGTCGTAGGTCGTTCCTATTGCAACACAGCTTCAACTTTTGAAAGATCCACTACTATACCTCTTTGCTTCACAACATGTCATAGAAATGTTACTTCTATTACCCAAAATTTACACTTCGACAGTTTTGCATATAACTTCTATTTCCTTAATATCTTAGTACAATCCTCAAGTGTTCCTCATGTTCTCTTTCCGTCTTGGAGTAAATGAGAATGTAATCTATAAAGACCACTACAAATTGGTCTAGATAGGGACAAAAAATGCGATTGATATAATCCATGAATATTATAGGAGCATTAGTTAGCCCAAAGGATATAACTGTATACTCATAATGACTGTACCTAGTCCTAAAAGCAGTCTTGAGTATGTCCGATTCTGTTACCTAAATCCGATGATAACCCGACTGTAAGTCTATTTTCAAAAATACCATAGCTTCCCTTAATTGATCCATCAAATCATCAATTTAGTCATAGAATAATATCTAACCCACATAAAGGCAGACAAATCAAATCATGTATAAAAGTTCTACCCTTAATGTCGAAAGACACGTGTCGACACACCAAATTGGTTTAAGCATTTTGCGATGTAGGTGTGTGAATAATTAAATTATATTTTAACTTAGAAAAGTCTAATCCCAATCTACGCGCAAAATTTATTGATGTAAAAGAATGCGTAGCACCCAAATCATACAGTACAATTAGAAGTTGAGTCTTGACACAGCACTCACCTTGGATCAGGGTGTCCGAACGTGTAGCATCATCAACCATCATAGCAAAAATCCGTCCTTCTTGCTGGCGCCTGATGCTTCCTGTGCAAGTCTTTTTGCATAATTTTTGGCCAAATGCCCAGGTTTACCACAATAAAAATAAACATTCATTCTTTGTTGACAATGTCTATTGTCATGACTCCTCCCACACTAGCCACATACAGGACTTGACTGAGCCGCTTGTGGTTGTTTGCCAGTATCTTGCCTTGGCTTGTCACTATTTCCGCTATTAGGACGAGCAAAAACATTACCACCTTGTTGGTTTCAATGTTGTGGTGGTCCAGTTGACTTAAAATTCCTTCTTTAAGTGGTCATATATCTATTAAAACTCATTGGAGGTAATTCTTGTCGGTTCATCCTTGCGGATGCTTCCTTTCGTGCACAATCTTCTATCCGTAGGCTCTTAGTAACCAATTCAACAAAGTTTTGTATTTCCATCGGAACCACAGTGTTCATCAAATCTTCACGAAGTCCTTCTTCAAATTTCAGGCACTTCCATTCTTCAAGCTCTACCGGGGTTCCTTGAAAGATTCTGGAGAAATGAAACAAGTCTTCAAATTTGCACGTATATTCTGCCACTAATATACTTCCTTGCTTTAGCTGCATCAATTCCATTTCCTTAGCATCTTGCATTATTCGTGGGAAGTATTTCTTATAGAACTTAGTTTTAAATACAGTCCATGAGATCTCTGCATCCTCTTATTGCAATAGACTCTGAATTCCTTGCCACCAGCATTGGGCATTGCCTTCTAACATATAAGATGCAAATTTCACATATTGCCCTTCCAGTACATGCTAGGCCTACAACGAGCTTTTTATACTGCGGAACCAATTACCAGCTTCAGTTGCAATAATTGTTCCTTTAAACTGAGGCAAATTCACTTTTAAAAAAGCAACCGTAGATATAGGCCTATCATAACCAACCAGATCAGCTTCATTGTCACCATTGTTATTCCCATTTTGTTCTCCCAAATGGTCAACTGTACTGGTAGTAACAGTCGCCGTTTCACGCACAGTCTCAGCCATGGTATTCATCGTAGCCATGAAAGTGTCCGTATCCAGTACAAGAACGTCACTGGGACATTACAAGAAAAATGAGGAGTACCGTTGGATTTACCGATTAAATGCATCTGACGATATAAACGATGCGGAAAGATGTTTACCGAAGGATTTTTTTTTCCCATGCGTGCAAGAAGCTTGTTGTACCTCTCTTTAGACTGCTGAGCTTGTTGGTGAAGCTCCTATGTGAGCTTCTACTCCTGCTCTCCCAAATGAACGACTTCTTCGAGATTGGCAGGACTAGTGGCAGAGGCAGAGGCAGATGAAGCCGCCAATATGGAGGTGCGGAGGCTGCTGGCGAAGAATGACCCAAACCCATATATGCGATTCTTGTAGAGCTCAGAGGCAGAGTCTCCCAAACCCTATCAAAGGCAGATGAAACCATCGCTCTCTGGTTTTAGTAGGAATCTTCGTGTAGCTTGGCCATGGATTGTCATACATGGACTTAATCACATTGGAGATCTCCTGTGCACATGCATTGTTGTTTGGTGCAAACCTATCAATAAAAAACTTAAGATTAGCAAACACAAAATTTTACAAATTTAAAATAGATTGTGGATAAAAAAACATTAAAATAGTACTGCACCGACATGACATCAGGCCAAATCGTCATTCATATAACAGGCGGTGGTAGAGGGGCATCTAGCTGGGAGGCATTAGAGGATTCTAGCACCGTTGTCTCTGTCGCTAGAGTTGGAAGGGCATATCAGAAGGAGCCACGTAGTTGGGTTCGGGACCATGATGAACTGCTGGTCCGATGGACCCGCCTATGATGTCACAGGGGTCGACAGGGTAGTCGGGACAGAGGACGATGACTAAGAAGTCCTGGGGTACCAATTAACATTAATCAACATATACAACACAAATCCTTCAATATTTATATTATTTCAAAAAAATTTGACATAACCTCCCCTAAAATTGGACATATATCCACCTTTGTAGTTCTCACAATTTCAGCCAACCTCAATCCATCACATTAGTCAAAACTCAATTAAATTCACCAAATCTAAAGATATTAATACACATACAAAAGACAACATTAATTTATAGTGAATTTGTGAAAAAGTAAAGTTTTAAAGTGTGATATGTAGTGATTGAAAGTAAGTTCACAAACAAACCAATGTGGCATTAGGAAACGTTAGAAGTTGAAGTTTGGGAAGTTGAAGCTCTGAAGTTAGTACGAGATCAGTGTGCCGACGTTAAGCACGTCGTTTTAACCCCAACCTATTTTATAACCTTTTTCCGCCTTGCTTTATCATTGCATGTTTGAACCATGTCATCTTTTGCATCAAGCTTGCCTTATAACCTCTGTTTTGCAATCACACTCCTACCCTTATATATATATATATATGAGTGCTAAGGTTCTATGCTTTCTCCATAAAGTTTTAAAACCATGTAATAATTTCTATAATAAGCTAATTTTCAAGGAGGAAAATTTTTATAAGTGGGGTAGATGTAAGACCCCAAATTTTTGAAAATTAAATAGTAAGTTATTTTTAATTCATTATGTTTGTCAATATTTTTATTTCAAGAAAATTAATTTCCTAAAAATAATTAAATTATATTTTATGATACTTCAAGTTTAAAATATATTTGTATCTATAAAATTTTCTAAATAATTGAGTATTTTCATATTTAAAATTTAAAATTTTAATAATTGAAAATAATGAGAATTTTATTCCATTTAAATTGAATAATTGAAGGTTTTGATTAATTTTATGAATTTAAAAAAATTATTTATTTATTTCTAATTTTAAATTAGAGCACTTAATTAAATTTAATTTGTAAGTTAAAAAGATAAATAGTATTCTTAAAGTTAATTATATTGGATTAAATTTGGTTTTAAATTAATACTCTATCCAAACCCTAATTTCCAAATCAAAACACTAATTTCACCCTAATTCTCAAATTGGAATCCATAACCCTAAACCCCATTTTCCTTCCATCAGCAAACAAAAGCTCCACACATAAGCACCCATACTTCCATGAACGAAGAAGGAGAGAGATCCGAGAGGAAGAGAGGGAAGAGCGTCGCTGGAGGGGGCCTGGCACCGCCGCCGCCACTGTATTAAAGGAAGACCAGAACTGAGGGACGGAACCGCACGAGGAGAGGGAGGCGTAACCATTTCGTGGATCCATGTCGTCATCGCCATCGTCGTCGAGGTCTTCATTGTCGCCGTCCAGGAGGTTCGCGAACAGAGGGAAGACGCGTCGTTCTGCCCAGAGCCACCGCGGGAAGGATCACTGTTTAACGCCGCTGTGACTCCTGTCGCCGCCAGATCTGTCGCCGTCACCTCAAGATGTTGCCGCCGTCGAGCTTCGAGGAGAGAGAAGAAGCTCGCGGAGAAGGAGAAAATGCAATGGGACTCCGCTGCTGCTGCTTCCATGGGCCGTCGTTCTTCCGGCCGCTGTTGTGGTTGTAGCCGCCGTGCATGGTCGCCGGGAGCAGCGTTGACACCGCCGGAGTTCGCTGCTGGAGCTGCGGCTACTTCGTTCTAGGTTCCTTTCTTCGCAGTAAGTTGTTCTTGCCTTGAAACCATCGCCACTAGCATATAAGTATTTTGTTATGTTTGGTTAAAGATTCTGATATTTTGGTAACGTAGGGTTGGGTTTCGGTTGTTACATGTCGCACTTAGAGTTGCGGTTGCTGCTACGGATAGTGGGTGAAGCTGTGGTTGTGGCTACCGCTGTCGTGGGCCAAGAAAGAGGGGTTTTGATGCGCTGTATAGCTGCTGGGTTTCGACTAGTCGAGGTAGGAGTTTTTCTTAATACTTATTTTCTATTATGGAATTGTTATAAATAGATTTGATATAAAAAACATATTCTTATGATTATGTGGGTCTTATGGATGTGTTTGATTGCTTGATGAAATTATTCATTACTTGAGTGGTGTTTGGTTGTTGATTAAGATGAATTTGGAAATTTGATTTGATTGAATATTATGAAAAATGATTTTCTTGATTTTGGAGTTAATTTGATATTGAAAATGAATCAGTATTGGAATTTGTTTTTGTTGATTTATCAAAAATGATATTTGAGAATTGAAAATAGTTTGAGAATATTGGATTTGGTTTGCTGGATTTATCCAAAGTCATTTTTGAGAATTGAAAATGGTTTGAAATAATGAAATTAGTCTGATTTTAGAAATGATTTGAAAAGAGTTTGAGAAATGGTTTGTTGGGACCTTTGAAGGATGGCAAAGTTTGAATTTTAGAGGGAATGTTGCCGAAATTTCTATAAAAATTGAAAGTTTCGTTTGAAGTGATTATTTAGAAAGATTTATATTTTTAATTATTTTATAATTTGATTTTGAGTTATTAAGAAAAGGATTTCGTTTTGAATTTGATTTATTTAGAAAAGAATGAATTATGTTATGAATTTGAATTATTGATGAACGGAATAAGAGGTGTGATGAGAATGAGTGTGAGAATGAGGAATGATGATAATTGAAATTGAATGAAGAATGAGGAGGATTGATTTTAAAGTATGATTTTTGAATGAATTGAATGATATTGAGAATGGATTTGAAATTGAAATTAAATTTAATTGAGATACCTGGATAGTAACAAGGGTTGTGGTTCATCCCACTTGCTTTGGGTCAGTGATTGTGATGCCTAGGTAGTAGCAGCAGTAGTGGATTATTCCACTTGCTCCAGGTTGAGTTCTTAAACACCCGCCTGAGTAGTAGCAGCAGTTGTGGTTTATTCCACTTGCTCTGGGTTAAGCAAGTAGTAGTAAGAGGGTTGTGGCTCAGACCCACCTGCTCCGCGATGGGGTGTTTTTGTCCAAGGTTAACTACCAGGATATGTCCGGTTGGCTATATAACTGACAGATGATATCATCAGCCGTAGGACAGACATGCATCATGTGCATTTATATGCATTGTTTAGTTTGAATTTGTTTTTGTTTACCTAATTGCTTAACTGTTATTAACTGCTATTTGAGTTATTTGCTGTAACAAATATCTATACATGTGCTTTCCATGTTTGTTTTGTCTGTGTTTCCTCTGGTGTGGTATTTTTGAGATTGAGTATTGCTACTGAATTGATGAAAGTGTTGGTTGATTGCGTGATGGGTAGGAGATCGTGATTGGTTTCTGATTGAAGTTTAGTTAAATATGAAAAATCAAACTGGTTCAGCACAGACTTAATGAACCTATGCTTGGAACTGGTTGGTCATTTATACAGCCTAGGAAACTTTTTAAGATTTTCTTATACGAAAAGATAGATTTTGGACTTTGGTTAATTAACTTATTTCTTTCAAAATGGTTTTGGATTTTTTTTTTAAATGTTAAACCGTTGGTTTTCAAAAGATTCATAAGATAGCGATAATCACAGAGCTTGAAAACAGTTTTCTTTTTCTAAAATATTTTCTTATGACAATTCTGAAAATCCATGGTGAGACCATGTGGTGCGGAGTTTTTGATAAGTTCTTAGATACCTTATTTCTGTTTGTATACACATGTTATAGATTTTCCTCGCATATATTATTATAATTTTGTAAGAGGGATAGGAATTGTATGTTTTGTATCTATACTATATTTATAAGCTACTTATGTAAGAAGTTTTGTATATATGTATATGCTTGTTTGTTTTCAAGATAAAGTATTTTTCCGATTTTTTAAACAAAAAAAAACAACAATACGATTTCAAGTCAAAAGCTCATACTTTATTATTAACTATACATAAGTCATCATAATACTTCTCCCTGTCAAAGTGGCGCAGTCGAAAGCGTGACATTTTGATAGTAAGGATGTTATAGAAATTTCTAGAATTAGGTAACTGTTGAGATCGTAGTTTAAAGGATTTTTTATTTTGATTAGTACCATTTGCATCTAAATAATGGAGGGACAAATTACTATGAATGCATTATTCCTATTAGTGTCTTTAACTTTTTATTGAGCTTCTTAATGTATTCAATGTTAGTGCTTTTGATTTCATTTTAGAAAGGAATTATTTTATGCATTAAGAAAAAATTGTATTCACTGTGTTTATCTCTCTAAAATTATTTTTATATGAAAATTTTGACTTAGAAATTATTGAATTTAAATATTTAAAATTATATATTAAATTTTTAATAATTTTATTTAACTAAATCGGTTGAACCTGATTGAACTCCAGTCGAACCATTAAACCAGTAAATCAATTGTCTCACCAGTTTATTGATCGGTTTGGTTCTTGCAACCTTGACAAATACACTACACAGGACCGATTTCTCCATTTCTTTGATTTTCCTTCAATTCCAAGCTCAATGTTATATTCCAATTGCTCCAATCTATTCTCTAGCATCATCATTCTTCCTTCAATATCATTGTCATCTTCATGCCCAAAATGTTTAGAAATCATTTCATCTAACCAAACGAAATAGTTGCAGACTTTCAGTGAAGTCGCTCCATCTGCAATTGCCATTATTGTGAATACAACTTGTTAAAGCACACAAGAAGTTGAATATATCAATCGAAGATGGAAACACACTTACACGATAATAGGAACAACCGAGGAAAATCCTGTCTGTGTTCTTCAATGTCCCAAATCCTTGCATGATTGTATAAGTTCCACGCTTGCATTTAGGGTGTTGGAACTTGGCCTTCTTCTCCTCACTAGCATTACTACTCGAACACAACATAGTCTTCCATTACTACTCGAACACAACATAGTCTTCCTCTAGCCACAACGCGTGTGAGAGGTTGAAAATTGCTCTCAACCGATCATGATCACTGCTAGTGTTAGGGTTAAAAAAAAGAGTGGGATTTCACATCAAAATGCAAATGACTTTTACGCAGAACAACGTCGTTTTGCTGACTGTGTAGGGACTTAATAGTCCCAACGAATGGGCAACATTCCACGTAAGATGTGTCCAGACCATATCACACCTTAAACGTTATACCTCAACTTTTTCAAATGACTCTGAACGAAAACACCCGTGAAAGGGCTTATTTGTCTGACAAAATAGATGGACAGAGACCAATTTGACATTTTTTAAAGATTAGGAGATGGGTAGTCTAATTTTAAAAAGGACAGAGACCAAAAAAGATATTTCCTCTTTTTTAAAAGAACACTTTGGTGATCTCGAAATATATGCAAAACCCTTCTCGAAACATTTTTTAGAAGAATAAAAAATATTAATCAACACTTGCACACCGAACACAATTGCATTAGAAAGAAATGATCCATTAAAATAGCCGAAAAAACCATAAAAAAGAAATTTATAAACCCTAACATATCTTCTAGTTGCTAATTTACCACCTGAGGCTTGAGCAATCTTAATTTAAGTTTCAGACACAACCCTATGATCTAGAAGGCTGGATCACCATAACCACCACCTCCACCTCTACGGTAACTACCTCCCCCGTAACCGCCACCACCACCGAAACCTCCGCCACCACCCCGAGGTCCAGAAGGCCTATCATTTGCATAGCTCACCCTGATCACTCGACCATTTAGATCCTGAAGAAACAGTGCATATCAGTAAGGCAAACCATCTATTATGTCAAAGTTTGGTACGAACAAGAAAGCATTCCAAGTTCCAACCTGCCCATCCATTGCAGTGAGTGCTGAGCTTGCAGACTCGTCACTTGAGAAGTTGACAAATCCGAAACCTCTTGATCTTCCGGTGTCTCTATCAGTGACCACCCTTGCTGTAAACAAACAAAATCAGGAAAAAAAATATCATCTCAGTATTCCAAACCAGAACAGTATCAGGCATAGTACACGTGTAAAATCTCATCTCATCTTTATCAGAGTTTTAAGACTAACCAACCCAAGGAAACCCATTCATCTCACCATTTGCGGGATAGCTCCGCTCACTCATTCACTAGAAAAATCCAGAACTCTCGTAACAATTAAGCAAGTGATCAGAGATCCCCTGCCTGAATTGATTATAGCAAACATAATCGTAATGCATGTTAGGTTCCTAACGGAATATCTAACTGTCAATGAAGTGCTGTGATGATACCAAAGCAAACTGGAAAACACGTGACCAAATTTGTGCAATATAAATACCACAGGAGAAGGTGAACTCACCATCAACCACATCCCCAAAGCCAGAGAATGCATCCCGAAGAGACTGGTCATCAACTCCATATGAAAGGCCTAGAAATGCAAAATCCAGCATAAGTAATTAGGGTAAAAAAGAAATCAGTGAACAGATATGTAGTTTATCTTGATAACTACGTTTTCAACAATAGTTAAATACCCCCAATGAAAAGCCTGCTTGAGGACATGCAGCGAATATAATTGAGCATTGATGGAGCAGATGCTAATCTGCTTCCGGAAGCACTTTGTCTCAAGAAATTTCCAAGCTTGTTACACAATGCCATGATGATTTAACCAAGCTTCACGCCTTCAGTGTTCCCTAAACCACCATATAGACCCACTATTATTATTATCAATAATCACACTAGCTACAAGAACTGAATGAAAAATTATACCACTTTACCAGTTTTATTTATATATTATGATGACACACATAAGAACAAAACGCAAACACACAAATTTCATTTAACAGGTATGCCATCATATCATAGAGAACCATCTAATCAATAATCACACTTACTAAAACAACTGAATGGAAAATAATACCACGTTACCAGTTTAAACAAGACAGCAAAAAAGAGGGAAAAAATACATTTCAATTGTAAAATTAAGAATTTCCACAAACATTTAGCAGAGATAGAAAACTCAACAATATAACAGCAACTAAAGACTTGGTAAAAAGAAAACAATCAGTAAAAATTTAAAAAAAAAAAAAAACTTGAAAATAATAAAGTATAAACACACTGACGCAAAACAATGCCTGATGATCTTGCTGGACGGCGACGAAGACGATTCTCCTCTGACGCGACGAAAAAGGCGACGCTTCTGCCTCTGACGATAATCCTCAGGCGCGCGACGACGGCTCTGCGCTGACCTTGAGAGTGAGAGGGGAAAGCAGTGACAGGGGAGGAGCTTGGCGGTGAGAGGGGAGGAGGGCGGCGGGCGGCGGACGGCGGTGAGAGGAGAGCGAGAGAGAATCTGTGAAAGGGTTTGAATTTTGCTGGTGCAGAGAATCTGAGAAGAGAGGTAGTGACGGCAGTTATATTTAGGGTTTCCCAAAACTATATATACATAGATTAGAGTACTAAAAGTCCAAAACTGACGAAAAATTACGAGGCTGAGAGTATTTATAATGCTTAGTTTTAATTTCATTTTATTTTAGATTTTACAAGGAGTCACATAAATATTTATGGAAATATATGTTATAAGATTTAATTTAAAATTTAATATAAAATTTATCATTTTAATTTTTTTATGTTTGGTCTTACTTTAATTTATATTTAAATTATTTTTAATAATTTTAATTAAATTTAAAAATTTAACTAAAATAAAAATTACTAAATTACTAAATTTTGAATTATATATCATAAATATTATACACTAAAAATCATTTGCAATAGAAAAATTAGAATTTTGGGAATATGAAAATTGAGGATTTTGTGTATTTAAATTGGGACAAAAATTAAAATTTTGTAAATAATTGAGAAAAGAATTTACGTTAAATTAATTCGGATCTATTTTTCTACCAAATTGATAAGAAGATAATAAAAAAATAGAGTAATAAAATTCAGGCTGAGTAAATTTAATTTATTTGAGTATATTTTAATTAGATTTTTGTTAAGTTTAATTATTATGTTGGTCCCTATAGTTTTATCAAATTATTTTTTTTTTTCTTTTCAATTAGATCTCTATACCATATCAGATTTTGTAACTAAGTTCGTACCGTGACAAAAATGTTGAAATTAATAAAATATTCTATTAAACTATATAGAATATTCAGTCAAGTGTTAGACATATTTGTTTTGTTTAATAGAATATTATGTTAATTCTAACATTTTTGTTACGGTAAGGACTTAATTACAAAATCTGAAATGGTATAGCGTATAGGGACTCAATTGAAAAGAAAAAAAAAAGTAGAGGAACCTAATTGAAAATTCAATAAAACTATAGGGACCGACATAGTAATTAAATCTTTTGTTACAACGTGAATTTAATGGAAGTTTAATGGATTATATAAGGCGGCATCATTTCACTCATCTTTTTTCAAAAGGATATGGTATTTTCTTACTGATATCAGTATCATTTCAAAGATGATATCCAATACAAATTTCAATTTTAAATCATTTCATTTTATTTAATGTAGAAGTCAAAAGTGACACCCAAAATTAATTTCATTAGAGTTCACTCTTAAATTCTAACCCTATCACATTCTCGTTCTCCAATCCTATTTACCACCCCCAATTTCTCAATCTCTCTTTGATTACCAGACTCCGGTGAATGGATTTGTAGCCGACGAGTGCGATGTTGCGTGGCGGTTCCAGAACAAAAGGAGGAAGTCGTGGTGGAAGGAAGTATTGCAACTTCTGGCTGATGGCATTCAAATACCAATGCACGGTGGAACCCTCACCCCATTCCACTCCTTCAATGTTGCCGCCACAATCTTTGATTTTGCTTCCTCTGGTGGTTCTTTATCTTCATTCCCATGAGGTCGCGGTACTCTATCGTCGAGACCTTGTGCAGCGCTGGGAAGTCAGAGGCTAAAGCAGGGTGTTCTGGCGGTGTCGGAATCGGCGGGAGAGCAGAAGATGTTGCTAACAAGGAACAGGATGATGCCGATGAGGTGGTCGCGAAAGGTGCCGACGGCAAAGATGACAACAGAGATTTCATAGCTGTCGCTAGCAAGGAACTTGGCATTCCAGGTAGGGTTGTGGCTGCCGACCTTGTCGACTCGGGTTCGAGCTTGGTGGAGGAGTCGATCCATGTGAGGGCATAGGTTTGGAGCCTCCGCATGGAGACAGATCAAGTTGATCTCCAATATTTTCTCCTACATCTTCGTCGACGACGCCATTCTCTCTCTCTACAATCTTACTACACCGCCATCTTTCATTCTTTTCAGTATTATTTAGATTTTGAGCATCTGAAGGAGGTAGTTTCCATTGTGGAAGAAGGTGAAGAGGATTGGAGAATGGGAATGTGATAGGGTTAGAATTTGAGAGTGATTATGTTAGGATAGAAGGGTAATTTAAAAATTTTTATTAGTTTTTTAGGGTTTGGATAAATTTGTCTATCCAACCGCATTTTTTATGGTTACAATTAGTTTTAATTTTTTTATGTTCAGATTTGTCAGCGTCATAATCTTTCATAATTAGTTTTGGCACTTTAGTGTATGTGCGTGTATATATATACACGGATATTATACGGGTACCTATGATGCACGGATATAGGACAGGACATCTAGGACATGACACAACATGGAACACACAAATTTTAAAATCTTATAAGACTCAGAGACACAATATTATATAATATAAAGTATTTTTAGATGAATTACAATAATATTTTGATATTTTATTGATATTAGAATATAAAATAATTTTTTAACTATTTTTAATATTTTTTTAATTATATAAAGTATTTAAGATATTTTTGTTTTAATAAATAATAATATATATTATTTCTAAACTCATTTCGAGAATACATGTTAATAATAAAACTGGACACTCTAACATGTGATGGTATTTAAGTGTGTCCAACTATATCAGAAAAGAATTTTCTATTTTTTATTAATACGTGGTTAGACACAGCAGACACGCATATCAGACGAATATCGATGAGTGTTGTATCCAAAATATGTCTGACACGCGGATAAAGCAACATGACAAATTAAATATTCGTAATTACAATCTACAAACCCTAATCTCAACCTCCTAATCTGAAACTCCTACCATCACCCTAATGTCTCACTTTAATCTTAGCCATTGTTAAGTGCCACCACCATCTCTTACCTTACCTTCTCCTATGGCATAGTTCTTTAACAATAACATTCAATTCTTTAAAAAAATACACAAAAATTAGATCTAGAATGAGAAAGAGAACAAGATTTAGAAGGAGGGAAGGAATGACAAATCTAGATAAGGCAGAGATCAAGAGAAAGAGAAAGAGATCTATTACTTCATCTTCCTTTTGCCACTTCTTTGTCCTTCTTTATTTTTTTCATCCATTTCACCATCTGGCATCTTGGAACCCTCCCTCTTCTACTTATGCCATGGCTTTTCTGGCTCTCGTGTTCTAGTTCTCACTAGCAATTTCAGCTTTTTTTTATTGGTGTCTCTACATGCATTGTCAATGTTATTGTTATTAGTATTTTGAAGTTGGCTTCTCTGTCACTTCTACTATCTCCGTTATTTTTCTCTACTACACAAATTCCTTCTACTTTTGTATCTCTATTTCATTCTTGATTTTAAGTTATTAATTTTTTTCATACCTTGGTATATTTACTACATTCTTCTGTTGTAATTGAGAGAGGGCTCCAATTTCTTATTTTTTTTTAATTAAATGCGCTTTGTATATGAAAGAATTTTGAGAGTGATGAAAGATTAATGAGAGGTAGGAAAGTAAAACAAATATGAGAAATTACCATCTCATAAAAGCTGTTAGTCAATTCAGCATTTTTCGTCTACAGAAAGGGAATCACTTGATAAATGATCATTTTTGTCATGTTTAACTATCTTTAAAGGGTTTTTGTTGTTTCCACTTTTCACGATTATTTTGTTATCGACAAAATATTTTGGATATTCTTTTGGCATTTGAATCTATTTTTTTAAAAGTACTAATTTTTAACTGACGTGACACATATGATTAAGAATGATGTGTATTTATGTAAATATCCAATTCTTTTATTGGTTTAGTTTTTTTCTCTTTAATAGCACCATTGGATATTTGAGAAAAATTTAAAAAGTTTAAATATTTATCAATTTTGTTCCAATATGGGTCTATCGATTAATGCTTAATAAAACTCCACAAAGTTCACTCATTAGCTACAAACACTTTTTGAGGAATTCATAGCTGTAAAAAGTCCAATATAGTAACCCCAAAACTCTTCGTATTCGACCTGTCTCAAGAACTAGGTTAGATCTTGTTAGCCAAAATGAGTCCTCTAACCCGTTATCTAACCCGACTAGGGGAGCATCCTGGAAGCTCCCTACTCGCAAGAAAATCACATGCACTAAATGGGATCCAACTGCCCATTATATGACGAAATGCACCAACAAGGGGAATAACTGTCACAAAACCTACTTTATAACACCCATTATCAGCTCTTAAACTTATTTATAAATACTCCTTCAGGTAACTTTTCATTTCAACTTACACACATTCTACTAAAATACCTACTGACTTTAGCATTAGAATCTCTTGTAAGTACTTCCCAACTATCATCTCAAGAGCATTCCAGGACCTTTGGACCATCCTCATGTTAGGCCCAATCTCTCTCACTAATTCAATTAAGCACATCGAAATATTGGTGTCGTTTTGGAAACCCAACGATCACTCTCAAAAAATGACAGACAACCATCATAGCGACAGTCACACAGTTAGTAATTCAGAGTCTCACACTCGAACCAGGAGACAAGACCGCTGTGCTCCCTCATTCTAACGGCCACCTCTGATTCCTTATAGGGGACCTTCCAAATCCACATGAAACTACCACAATGGGAGCCATTTGAGCATAACACCATGGAAAGAATGGACCTAGTGCATGGCCATTGTAACACCCTATTACATTAAGTTTCACCCTATAGCCGTGAAGCAAAGGCGATAAAGCATCACGACAGTTCTAAAGTTCCATACAATAGTATATAATCAAGAAATAGTATAACTAGAAGCCCAATGAAAGAAACAAATGATCAAAGAACTTAGAATAGAGATACTGATAAACCCTAATTTTAGGTTTTATCTTGTGTTGAATTTGGAGGGTTTCATCAATTCTTTTTACACTTATTCATATAAATTGCATGCTTTTATGATTTTTTTCTAATTGTGTCTTATAGTTCAAAACATGCTTCTTAGACCAGAAAAAATGCTAATTTTTAATCCTCTTCTATTACCATTCGATGCCGTGATGCGTTTGTTAAGTGATTTCAGGATCTATAGGACGAGAATGGCTTAGAGGATGGAAAGGAAGCATATAAAAGTGAAAGGAACATGAAGAATAGAAGTTTTGAAAAGCTGGTTCTCGCGCGTACATGTGACATTTGCAAAGTTCGACTGACACGTACGCGTGGCTCGCGCGTATGCGTAACATGCAGCGCATGATCTCATTAGAATTGCACGTGTCAGCGATTTCTGGACCTTTCTTGGGCCCAATTCAAGCGAATTCTGAAGGGAGAAAGGCCAAGAATTGGAGGGGGAAGGAAGGCAACCAAGCATACACACATAAGGACTTAATTTAGCTAATTTTGGTTCTTAGTTCTTCTAGAGGGAGAAACTCTTACTTCTCTCTATGTTTTAGTGCTCTTTGATTGTCTTTTGCTTTAATTTCTGAATTGAAGCTTGTTAATTCTAGTTTTATTGTCTTAATTTTAGTTTCTCTAGTTCTAATTTTACTTAATTATTTTGCTAGTGTTATGTTCTTTTTCTTAGTTTTCTCTTATTTCTCATTTTGTGAACCTTGTTAATTTTGAATTCTCATTAATACATTGAGGTTTTTATATGTTATAGTTTTAGTTGAGTTGCTATTGTTGATAATTGTTAGTTGGTAATTTTAATTTCTATTTACTTTTGCAATTTAGTTATGTCTTTGACTATTGCACATCAAGTGTTTGACAAAATATTTTCATTAGTTATGGAGTAGTTTCTTATACTCTTGGCTTAGGCTAAGAGAATTAAGTGACCTTGAGTCATTGGGTCTAATTGGAATGATAATTTAGGAACCCTTGTTGGTCAATTTGATACTCATTAACACTAGTCTACTACTAAGTTAATTAGTAGCTAGGTTGGGACTTATGGATTGATATTGATCAAGTCTATTTGACATACTTCAAACATAGAAGTAGACTTGATGGGGTTGGTCCCTTATAATTGTCAATATATGGTTATTAGACAAGGATAGTGATCTCAATTCCTATGCCTTAACCAAGAGTTCTTTTGCAATTCATATTTGAAAACCCAAAATCTAATTACTCAATTCTTGATTTAGTTAGTTTTAGTTATTTAATTAGTTCTAGAATAGAATTAGATTCATACATTGTCTTGTTAGATTGCCAATTATTTAGATATTGCTTTAATTGCCTTGATTAATATTATGTAATTAATAAAACATAAACATTAATATTTTATTAAGCATTATTTATATACATTATACTTAAAATTCAAATGCATAGGAAATAAAATTTAACAAAAAAATTTTTATATTATTTTATGACATAAGTACTTAGAAAAACAATAAACTCGAATATTAAACTTTTTCATCGTTGATTAAATGACTAATATTTTATTTAGGATTCTCAAAGAAATCAGATATTTCATAATGAGTGGTGTAATTTTTAGCAACATCTTTTGAAACAAAATTTGTCTCCTTTTCTTTGTCATTTTTCTTTAAAAATTCTTGATAAAGATCAATTAAGTGCCTTAGGGTACGACAGGTATGTGACCAATGGCCTTTTCCACTACAACGAAAATATTTATCCCACATCTAGTGAAATTGCTTCTTGGAAAATTTTTCTTCTTACCAAAGTTTTATTATTTACCTCTTCTACGATTATGATTTATCGTATTTGCTTCAAAAATGGGGCAGTCCCAGCTGAGAACGCTTCATAATTTCTTAAGAGCAATTCATTATTTTATTCAGCAACAAAAAGGTAAGAAATTATATCGAAATATTTTTTAAATTATTTTTCTCAATACTGCTGTTGCAGGAGCACATTCAAGGTATGGAAGGTCGAGAAAATTTTTTCTATGTTATTATTAATTATCTTTTTCCCACATAATTTCATTTGTGAGGTCATTCAAAATATTGCTGAATTCTATTTATTTATGGATTTAAAATCCTGTAAACACAAATGTGTCCATTCATATCGGGCATGAGAAAATATCACTATCTTTTGATGACTATACCTTTCTTTAATGTTCTTCCATATGTATTTAGAATATTTTAATGTGAGATATTCGTTTTTCAATCCTTCATCATTGACGAAGAAAGATCATGACTTTAGTTTTATCCTTTTGAAATGCTTTATTGTCAGCATTAATGGTATCTCCAAGATCCATTAAATCAAGATAAATTTCAGTATCTAATATCTATAATAAGTAATTCTCTCCATATATATTAAGAGTATTAAATTTAAGATGAGAAAATTTTGACATAATAATATAAATTTATTAGATATGTCTTTCTGAATTTTGTTCAAAACTTTATGCTGATAAAGTGGTGTAAAATAAAAAATAGGAAAGAAAAATAGATATAAAATAAAAAAGTGTAAAAAACTCTAGTATTAATATTCTCTAATATAAGTATTTCAATATAATTGAGATAATTCATATGTTTCTTAATAATATATTCACTCTTTCATGCATATGTTATTCTTGAGAGTACAAATATATGTTTTCTTATATTATGTTGTGGATCATACCATATGACTCTATGACCCTATTTATACGTGTACAAATTTACCTTTTTCCTATTTTCATTAAACTTGAGTCTTCCATGAGAATCTTAGGGATCTCCATTGTTTGGTTTTAATTTTATTTCATTTTGGGCCCAAACAATACCGCATAAGTATTTGTGAAATCATATATTATAAAAAAATAATTTAAAATTCAATGTGAAATTATCACTCCAATACTTGGTTTCATTTCAATTTAACGTTACATAACAATATTACAATGTTCGGTTAATGGATTTAATAGATATACAAATGGTAACATTTTACTAGTTTTTCTTTAAAATGATATGATATTTTTTTACTGATACTAATATCATTTCAAAGATTGTATTCAATGCAAGTTTTAATTTCAAATCAGTTTAGTTACCGTAAAAGTCAAAACTAATACCCAAAAAATATCCTATTGAAGTTGCTCTTATGCCGCTCATTCTTTGAAGACTTGTGCTTCCCAAGTTTCATTGAATGGTTGAAAGGGTCATGGCCAATTTAACGATGGGCATCCATATCATAACACTTCAAACTCTTCATCGCTTTTACTATTATAACCTATCCAATCTATATTGGGTTTTGAAAAATCAACATCATGGATTTTTTCGAACTCAACATACAACTCAATAATGAGGCTTGTTCTCTAGTTTAATGGTAGGTAGAAAATATTTCTTACTTACTAGCTTCATCAACCACATGTATTATTTGAAATTAAACAAAACCATCAAATACTAGCACAAACTACCTATACAATATTTGTCACTATCTTCAACACTTGATGAGCTATATTTTGAAAAAGTACACTTTTAAACAATAATAACAGATAGATTCTCATATAAAAAACTCACATCCTCATATATATTAGGTAAAATCTGACCATTGTAATATATTTTTAAACTAACATAACCTTCCATTCTATACTCATCACACTCACTCAAAGTTTTTCACTTCATATACAGAATAAAACTCTTAAAAGGAAGAACAACTCCAAAATTTTTCACTTCAAATGCAGAATAAAGCTCTCAAAATGAAGAACAACTCCACTTCTGCGTTTCACCACAAGACAACACAACACTTATTTTATAGTTGATTTTATATTTTTTAATTCCTACTAGCACAAAATGTTGCTGGTATTTTTACAAAATGTTGTCGACTTTTTTATTTTTCTGCAACGCGTTAATGGTGTTTTGACCAGATTATATTTTAAAAACATGCCGAATATCAAAACATCAACGGCGCTTTAAATTTTTTAATTAGAAAAAATTAAAATATTGGGGCAGTGCCATTTTGTGAATCAAACTTTGTTTTTATTTTTTTAATCAAAACGCAGGCATCATTTTGTATTTAAAGAATTAAAAAATATTGACATTTTGTGTCTTTCAAAAGGTGAAAATTGTCCATAGCAACGTAAAACTCACTTACACAAAAATAACGAAGCATATCACACAATTTATTACAATATAAAAGAAATGAGCTTAAATTGTCACTTTCCATTTAATGATTATATATACTACATGTATAAAAAAAATACAAATTTATAGGAAAAAATAAAATCTCTTCTTAATTATCTTTTTTTAAAAAATTTATTATTTGTAAGGAGTTTTTGTGTAATTTAACGAAGAATTAACTAAAAAACATTCAAATACAAATTCCACCAAAAATACAATTGAATGGAGTCAAAGAAAATCGATACAATAATAATATACAAAGAATTGTTAGTTGTTAAAGCACTTCTCTTGCCAAAATGCTTGAAGGATATGAAGGAATAATAATTAGTTAGTTATTGTGAGTGATTCTTTTTTTTTTTTTTAACTTTTTGACTTTGAGGCATCAAACTTTAAAATGTTTAACACCAGAAATTAAAAAAAAAAAAGTTGAAAATGTCTGCTTCAATCTTAGTTGCCACTTGTCTCCAACCATTTCTAATTCCATATTCTCTTCATCTCTCTCTCTCTTTCCAACTTCCACGATCTGCATCAACATTCATTCCCTCAAAACACATTACTAAGACTTGTCTGAATTTCCATTGTTCATATGATACTTGAATAGTTGTGTTGCTTTGAGCTTCTTTGTGTTCTCCACTGAATTCCTTCACTTCAGCTATGGCAACTCAGCAACAAGAACAAGACTTTCCAATGCACAAAGAACAAGTTGATGGTATCACTACCACTGCTACCGTAGCTCACACTGCAATTCATAAGGTAAATTTTCATTTATTTATTTGTTCATTTTTCTATTTTTCTTAAAGTTTACAGCTAACTGTTTCTACTTTCGGCAACTTATATATCTCCAATAGAATTCATATGGGGAACTGTGTTTTGTTCTTGGTTGATACCTTTTGTCATTGATCATATCTTCCCCCTGTTTCTGACCAATAGGAACTTTAGCTGTAGCTGAGTATTGGAATTTGAACGCTTAAAAGATTCCAATTATCCATGAGCATCAAAGCATACTCATAGTGCATGTAACTATTAGTACTAACTAGGCTGATTAGATTCCTAAACTACACTATTGAAAAACTTGTATAGTTTTCCTTTTGTTTCATTGGATGCCTATTGATTGGTGCTGGTTAAATTCCAAAACTACATTACTGGAAACTTCTATACTTTTATTTTTAAACTATTAAAATGGTACCTGAAAAAATCTGATGCTGACAAAAATAACTCAAAAGACGATTATGGATTCTATGGCTGTCCTATACACTCAGTGGCATATTTAAAAGTTACATGAAATTAGATTGTGTTCATGACATAATTTTGTGGTAAAACATCACATGCATAAGGCATATGCATTCCATGAGAAAAAGGGTAACCGTCATTGGTGTAAATCTTCATAATTGAATTGGTAATGCTCCATCTGAAACACATGTATGAGAGACATTTGCATCTGAAGCTTAACAAAGGCTATGTATGATTCTTCATGTATAGGGTGTAGAATCAAGTGAAATAACTGAACTACCTAGTAGACAACATGGAAGAAGGCAAAATCTTATGTTGGAGATACCTGCAAGAAATCTTGATGAAGCAAGAGAGGAATTCTTGAGAATTAACATGCCTTCTACAAGTCCTGCTTTCTCCAGTATCAATGAGTTACAACCAAAAAATAAATCAAATATTAAGGCCCTTATTCCCAAACTTAGCTTTAAGTTAGGGAACACTGAAAAGGCTTCCATTCTAGCACTTGAAGGTTCTTCCACAGAGGTGCCGAAAAAGCCTATGATTTCGAGGACATTATCTCTTACAAAGTTGATCACACCTAGAGGGAAGAAGATGTCATCTTTACCCGTGACACCAATTGGAGGAAACACAACCAATATGACAACATATGTGGTTAGCAGCGATCCAATTTTCTGTAGAATTTTCATAGTTAGCATGCTTTGATCACAATTTTGAAATGAGCTGCTCTCTCAATAACCATGATTTAAACATTTTGTTACCAAATGGTTCATACTTTCCTCATTTTACAGAGAAAAGGACAGCAATCATCGATCCATCGTTCGCGGTCAGTTCCTGCACTTAACAAAGATGGGAACACATCAGTAGGTGTGATGCTGCGCATAGTTCCTACTACGCCACGGTTAGCTGGTAGCGCTGCCACAACATCTATGAAATCTTCACCTGACATTACTGGTGACTTCCTTCTTCATGTTTGTATCACTTTAACAGAACGCATATGATCACTAGTTAATGCAGGAGACCCTTAAGATTTAAGTTAGTAATTCGAAGATCTCCAAGCACAAGTTATCTTTACTAGGACATTCGAATAATAACCACATTGTGTGTGTATGTGTTTATTCTGGTTTAGTTGAGAATGAGGATGGAGAGGACATTCCTGAAGAAGAAGCTGTGTGTAGAATATGTTTGATTGAACTTGGAGAAGGTTCTGATACCCTTAAAATGGAGTGCAGCTGCAAAGGGGAACTAGCATTGGCGCACCAAGAATGCGCGGTTAAATGGTTCAGGATCAAAGGTAACAGAACATGTGATGTGTGCAAGGAACAAGTTCAGAACCTACCTGTCACTCTTTTACGAATTGCGAGTACTCATTCACCAAACTTCTTGATAAGTAGCCAAGGTCAGCAATACAGGCAAGAGGAAATATTTCTTCCTTTCATCTCCTATCTCGCATTTTCTTTGTTTGAAACACATACCAAACATAACCTTAAATGTTGTTTGCCAACATGGTACAACAGAACTAATGCATAGAATTTTCTCAGGGTTTGGGAAACTGTTCCAATTCTTGTGGTTATCAACATGATGGCTTACTTCTGTTTTGTTGAGCAGCTTCTTGTAAGTACAACTACTGGACGACTTGGATAATTCCCTTTGGTCCAAAATGTAATCTTAATGATGAGATACCATTATTCATTGGACAGGTTTCAAATATGGGGTCTGGTGCCATTGCAATATCTCTCCCATTTTCTTGTATATTAGGCCTTCTTGCAAGCATGACATCAACAACAATGGGTAAGTCTCTCTTTTTCTTCCACTATTAGCCTATGCTGTGAACTTCGAATCCTGCCTTTGGTATTATTAAACTGATTCCTACAATTTTGTTCTTAGCGAGGAGAAAACATGTCTGGCTTTATGCGATTGCCCAATTTGTTATGGTGTTTCTTGCTGGTCGTCTTTTCTATTCACTGGTAAGGGAAATTTGTGTGTTACTTTGTAAAAAGACAAATGATTATTTCAACTAAAGAAAAAAATATTTTATTGGCATACAGTCTTGCATACTCATATAATTATCTTGGAGCAAGGATTGAGTTGTCTCTGTGTAACCTCAAAGTGATAAGTTTAAGCCGTAGAAACAGCTAATGATATAAGTATCGAGTTAGACTGCATATATTATACCCTTTGGGTGCAGCCCTTTTTTCGGAGCCTGTGTTAACAAGGATGCTTGTGTACCAAGCGGCCTTTTTATACTATCTTGCTCACTGGTGGACACATACTTGCTAACTTTGGATGGGATGTAGGAACCATCTCATTATGTGGATCCCATACCCCATTTAGTTATTTAAGACCCAATGTACATGACAGAAATTAATACAATACACATCTCATGTAATAAACTTTCAACTGTACCAATAAAGCACACGTAATAATTGCTTTGTTTAATTCCGTGACAGCTTCATGTGCAAGCAGTGCTATCTATGCTACTTGCTACATTTACTGGGTTTGGAGCTGTAATGTGTGTAGCCTCTGTTCTGTTTGAGTTTCTGAAATGGAGGAGAAGATGGTTTGCTCAGTTGAATCAGCATCAGCTTGGTTCCCAAGAGGTGGCTGTACCAACTCATCAATCATCTGCAACAACCACTTAAGGCTGACATAGCTTTACACTTGAATAATGCTTCCTTCAGGGCACGCTGTGGCATCATAAAACGCATTTCGCTGTACATAAAATATAATGTATAGACAAGTTTGAGCACGTCACTATTATTCTCCAGTGTTTCTTCAGTGCAAGCTTGAAGAAATTGTCTTTATAATACCATTTTGAAGGAATCGAAAAAATTAAAAGTAATAAGCAAGGTTGCGAGAACCGGACTGGTCAATAAACCAGTGAGGTCACTGATTCGACCGGAGTTCAATCGGATTCAACCGGTTTAATTAAATATTAAATAAAATTATTAAAAATCTAAAAATAATTTTAAATATATAAATTTAATAATTTCTAACTTAATAAAATTTAAAATTTCACATAATAAATTATCCATAACTTAATATTAGAAGTTCACAAACAACTTCAAACATCAAAATTTATATCTAAACAAAAAAAAAAAAAACCCACATAATGTTCTACATTTAAAAGAAACCATTACTAGCAAGTTTTCAACTAATCAAAGGTACAACTCATCAAAAATCATAATTATCATTAAGTGTTCCAATATCTCCATCATAAACAGGTAATCCAAAGCCACTATCATCAGAAGTACCACCAAAAGAAGCTATATTTGAAGAATCAAAGTACCACCAAAAGAAGCTATATTTGAAGAATCAGCGACGTCAGACAAATCCACATCAACTTCCACATCTCCATCTAATAAAATAAAATAAAAAACCAAGAAAAAATTAAAGGTATAACTTTACAACAGATATCTTTAGTAAATGAAACAAGTTTTGCTATTTCAATCACCTTTAGGATATGAAGGCATAGCATTATCCGTGTAAATTAAATTTTCAATGCCTTCGATGTCTCTATTAATAAATTCAGGATCATCTTCATCCGCCATTACCCAGAAATCTATTGTGTCAATGCTTTGAATGTCAATTGGATCATAATTCTTCTTCTTGCGATGCATTCTAGATTGAAGGCGTAGATTATAAGTCACATAAACAATGTCACTTAGCCTTTGATGCTCTAATCGGTTCCTCCTCTTTGAATGGATTTGTTTAAAGAGGCTCCAATTCCTCTCACATCCGGATGATGAAGATGTTTGATGAAGAAGACGAATCGCCATTTTTTGCAAGTTAGAAGCACTCCCACCATGTAGCCTCCACCATTCACCTACCAGGATATGAAAGTCAAACATCAATTCTCATTCAATATTTAAAAAACCTTCAAAGTAAATTGAACATAGAAATATTTCAAATATAATAACTTACCAGGTTCAAGTCTCTTAATTGCTTTCAAAGCACTTTTCTTTCCAAAACTTCCTTTTCGATCTCGATACAACTGTATCTCTTGCATTGCGGCAACTAAGTCATCGCAAAGAGTTTCAATATCAAATAAATCAAGCAAAGATTTCAAGATATTTGGCTTCTTAACAAACCCCTCACTATAGAAAAAATCTGGATTCAAAAAGTATGCTGCTGCATGGAGGTCACGCTTCAAATGCTTATTCCACCGCATTTTCAAGATACTTGTATAAGGTGTGTATGCAGATTTTCTATTTCTAAACATTATCTTGATAGCAATTTTGGCTCTTTGCATGCCCTCATACATGATACCTAGAGAAGGTTTCTCATCAGCATCAACAAGCCTCAATAACTTAATAAGAGGACCAACAAGCATAACAGTAGTAATACAATCCTCCCAAAACTTACTATTCAAGATAATTGAGCTAACCATCTTCCCGTTGATCATATATACTTTTCAAAGTAATGAAAACAGTAGCAAAATGTGTAACTCCTGGTCGAATAATTTCTTTCCAATCTTTTCTTTTTCTAAGCCATGACAAGAAAATCATATGATTGTAAACAAATACAGTCACTTTTGAAGCACGAGAGGCAAGGTCAGCTATGTGAGAAATACTTGCTATGTCTTTCAAAATAAGATTTATGCAGTGAGCAGCACAAGGAGACCAAAAAATGTTTGGATACTTTTCATGAATGAGTTTTCCAACAGATACATAATTCGCAGCATTATCAGTAACCTCATGCACAATGTTACTAGACCCAACCCACTCAATAACCTCAGCAAACAATTTAAACAAGGTATCAGCAGTTTTTATCATATCAGAAGCATCAACAGACTTAACAAATTACATACCAGCAGGACAATAAACTAGAAAATTAATTAACGTACACTGCCTTTGATCACTCCAGCCATCTGCCATTAGTGTACAACCAGTGCTTTTCCACGAGCTTCTATAGCCTTCAACAAGCAACTGACACTCCTTCTTAAGATCGGCCAGCAAATGAACTCTCATTTCATCATATGACGGTCGCTTGAAACCAGGTCCAATTACAGCAACGCCGTCCAAGGCAGGTTGAAAGTAAGGCGATTGAATTGCATTGAATGGTGGCGATGCGACTGCGAAGAGGGGAGATTCCTCTACTGGCTTCTGGCTTTGGGTGATTTCTGATTAGGGATTAGGGATTAGGGCTTCGTTAGGCGTTTAGCCTTTCTTTTCTTTTCTTTTTTTTTAAGAGGCAAAACGACGCCGTTTAACACTTTTATTTTCAAACTAAAAACCGCTAAAAAATCGGACAGTTCTTTCGGTTCACCGGTTTAACTACCGGTTCGATCAATTTTTTTATCGATTTTTTGCCGGACGATTTTTGATCTTATTCGGACCGATTAGGTGACCGATTTTCGATTATTTCAGTTGAACAACCGGTCCGGTTCGATTTTCAGAACCATGGTAATAAGTAATAACAATGGATGGCATTCTGCTGTGCAATAACTAGAGTAAGACATCCGTGATGCGCTGAGAGCAAAATTAGTTATACTATATAATATATATTTAAAATGCTACCTTGTTTAGAAATGCATTAGATAATATATAAATAGAAAATATTGTGCAATACATTCATTTAGCAATTTATATATGATTCAATATAATTATTCAACGAAAAGAAATACAATGGAAGATATACAATTTTAATGTAAATAATAATTGTATTTAGCTGTTTCTTTTTTATTCAACTGAGTTAATGTATTAAATTTAATTGATTAAAAAAAATTTAACACTTTGTTTAGTGACATATCAAAAGTGATATAAATTTTATAGTAGTTAATGATAAATGACATATTAATACTATATAAAAATTTAATATATTTTTTATATTACAAAAACGTAAAATTGCTATGTTTGCAAAATTATTGATGTAACACAATTACAAAGCAATATGGCATAAATTAATTCTATTACATATTAGTATCGATTTTTATGTGATATAAATAGATGGTAGCCGAAGTTGGTTTTATTCCGTAAAACCCATTAGTACAATTCCATATATTATTTACACGTGACAGATTATTTTTTGTTCACACTGCCATTCCAAACACCGGTATACTGCACTTTTGTTGCGAGTAAACTTACTGTCCTAAACTCGGAACACAATTGATTCATTGCGAGGATTCACGATGATCACAGCTGAATCAATTTAAATATTAGGACAGCTTCATCGAATATTAATATCCTGAAAAGAGGGCACCCTCACCGACCTCAGATTACATAGCCAAACTATTCAGCTTTATACAATTCATGTTGGTGAAACCAACAATTAAAGAGCTAACGAAATAAATAATGGCTTGTATGCAGTATGCGCTTCCGAAGTATCGATCTTCATGGACCAATTTCACATTATTCCTGTAATCACTAATCAGACATCCTAATAACAGCCGTTCTGTAATTACAGGAGGCGGCCAGAGAGAACTCTCCTTCCCATCCTCTCGCTGCCAACAATGGCATTCTCATCCGCAAATATACAGTAAAACCAGTTGGTTCATCTTTACTAGAATCAACATGTTAAAAACTAAGGGAACCAACTGGATAAAAGATAAACAAACCATTAAAAAATTTGCTTGAAATTCCCTTTAAATTTGGAATGTCATTGTTTGTAGCTAGAATTTCCAATCTTGCTGGAAAGTGAAGGCTTGTCCTTAAGGCTGGTGGCTAACAAGTTTTCAGAGTTGCTTGATTGGCTCTCGGCAACACCAGGTCTCGTCCAGATTTTTATGTGCCCCTCCCGGCAGGCAGTGAGTACAGATTCCTGAGTAAATATCAAGCCAGAGAGTGGTTCGGTGTGCACTCTGTGAGCAACCAATGGGGAGATTTTTGGAACATCACGCATACTTGGAGCAGGTTGTAAGGTACCCAATGGAACAACACTGTCCCAATGGGATGACTGGCTTCCAGTACTGTAAGTCGGAGATCCGCCAGGAGGACGCCTCAAGGGCACTACAATCTCATCCATTTCCAGGTCCCATAGAAGTAATTGAGTATCCTGACCACCAAAACATCTTAGTACCAACATTTGTGTGGAAAATAAAACAACATAAGGAAACACATCCAGATACAAAATACAGGAAATTCAATAACAAGGCATTTTCAAAATTTTATTGCACATCTAATGGTGAGTTCAATGAAATTTAATAAATGTTAAGTTTTATTGAATGGATATCAATGGGAAAAGTTTTCATTCTATTGCCCGGTGGCACAATGGAGGCCGATGAAATGAAAAGAATTTAGTAAGTTTAATTTTAAGTCCATCCAACACCACTCAAATTAGAGTGGAAGGAAAACAAGACTTTTGGTGTTTGAATATCCAAACAACGAAGATTAATGGCATTCCATAATCTCTAATCAACAAATAGTCTAAAGAATTCAAGACATAATTTTGTAAATACCATTCCCATGTTCTAATGTTCTGCAAAATGTTTCACTATGACTGTAGGAACTAGCACTGCCTAACAAAATCAATCATATGAAGTCCAACAGCTGCTAAACCCATCTACTCCATTACTATGTAAAATGTAAAAAGTAATCCTAATTGTTTTTCATCCCTTCAACTTTCAAGTAGCTTCAAATAAGCATATAGTTGACATCAAAGCCTCTTAGAAACTAGTCACAAATCCAATAACTGAAAAGCTTGACCCAATGAACAATTTCCCAAAATTTCTTTCTACACAAGTGGATCCAGCAATTCATTTTCAATCCTGTCAACCAAATCTTGGGTAATACGAAGAACCATGTGGAAAATTTTGGAAAGTATATAACCAAAGCTACAAAAAGAACAAAGGAAAAATCACAATAATAGCAATATTATGGGTACCTGACCGACCGAACCAAATCGATACATCACGTTCTCTCCATTATCACTTGAATTTGGCGATGACCAATATGAATCAAATGCCACTCCACTTACCTGATCACAGCATTTGACACACATTAATTCGGTACAATTGTAGAAACATTTTCCAACTCAATGTTACCAAGCAACATACCCATGAGTTATGTCCCTCACCCCATGCTACAATCTTTCGATCATCCATGCTCCAAACTTGAACTAAATCATCTTCTCCACCCGTCAAAACATATTTCCCATCCATGCTGTTGAAATAGTTTTAATCATGATATTGCATTTTCAAATAATGAAATCAACCAGAAGCAACTAAAAGTAGTAAAGAAAAACAGAATAATTGACTGAGATCAAACATTCTCACCTCCAAGCACAACACAACAAAGCCCCATAATAACTCTTTCCACCACATATAAGTTGTTCTTTTATGTAATCAAACACTCGTAAGTAGCCTGAAAGGAGAGAGTACGATGGAATGATTTATTTATTTTCACAACAAAAACAAAGTTGAACTAATATAGTATTGATGGTGTTTAATAGAAGATATACCATCTCTTCCAACAGTTGCTAAGTATGCTCCATCGGATGAGAAAGAAAACATGTTGATTGAACCCTGGCATATATGCCATCTGGCTATTGGGTTACTCTGCATAGGTCAATAAAAATGAAATACATCACACAAGAAATTCTCCTGAAGTGCAACCTCTAGCATTAATGGTTTCATCTGAAACAAATAGAAGCATCAATCAAGTGTTATATGAAACAACCACAACAATCTAGAGGAACTAAGCATGTTGGTTCTATGTTTGTAAAATTGATTCTTGATGAAATTGATTTTATCAAAATTGTTACGTGACTGGCTGATTGCAATGCAAAGTGATTTATATGTTGAATTGTATTTAAAAATAGATTTGTCCCTTGAAATATCCCAATGATTTAAAAAAAAAAAAGTGATTATCCAAGCATATATTTTCTGCAAAAACTCTTCATTTGCATCACTTTGTGGTGATTTTGTATATCCCACTGGCAATCGAAACATGCACCAATCATATATTATGGCTGCCAATTAAAGCTGTATTTAGCTACAGTAAATTAATAGTCCAAATAAACAAATGGAAGTTGCATACGTAAATTTTACAAAGAAACTAAACATAAGTCAAACTCAATACCTTACTATAACGTGCATGCACAACAGAAAATTGAGTTTGATCTTTAACAACTGGGAATGAAGAATCACCAGCACTGTCTTTATTCTGAAATGTGGGAAAGAAGGGTAAATAGTTGTTCAACTGACCATTAGAAACATCATGGTAAGTACACCCAAGATATGTTAAGTTCTCTAGATAAGTAAATCTCACCTTATCATATACGAATAAATTTCCATCAGCATGAGCAACAACAAAAACTCCATCACCTCCTGGCACCCAAGCAATGCATGTACAACGACTGTTCAAATTAAAATGCATCAATCATAATTTTTTCTAATCAGTGTCCTTTTGACATCATATTCCAAGTTCCAAACTTCCAATAACATCTCAACCACAAAATGTAAAGAATTAAAACCACTGAACTACATATTAACATTAGTATGCCTTACTCAGTAATAGCAAATTGCAATATACACTTTATGAAACAGTTAAACATTGTATGGATATACCATACTGTATGGTAACAAAATAAAACGTTTTCCCCATTGAATGAAAGCAACAAGTGCTCATGTCTGGCATGGTTCCAAATCATTATCAAGCCTACTGAGCTGCTGACAGCCAATAAAGTGCTCATGAATATCAAAACTGAGTAATTCCTAATATTTAAGTCACTGAGAAAAGAGCATGAACAAATTATGTCATACAATACCTTTGGCTTTTGACAAAATATTAGAACTTGTATTTATAGAGAAAACATCATAAAGGATCAATCCTTGCCTGTTACTGACGGTACCATCTTTGTTGTAATGCTGAGCCCCAACAAGCTTTTTGCCAACATCCTGTAATTGCTGTCTCAGTGATACTGAGTAGACTACAATAATACAAACAGGGAAAAAAAATTCATAAAGCTTAAATTTTCCTTAAACAATGGAAATGGAAATTTTAATGAACACTTATTTACCATCTCCAGAGGTCAAGCCAACAAGCAAATCATGTCCATCCTTAGCATCAGGATCAAATGCATGGCACACAGGATTTGAGTTACTAAAGTGAATAGACTTTATTGGGTCCTACAAGTAATAAGAAATCTCTCTTTTAGCGAATCCAAAATACCAACAATCCATCACAACCCAACCCAAGCAATATACCTTGTCTTGAGAATTCAAATCACTTATGAAAATTGCATCTCCGACATTGAAGATCAAGTAGGTTCCTTTGCCGTCAAAATTTGGATTAGCCAGCGAACTACTTGAACTGGAGGCACCAATTGAACCAATCCTACTCGTTCCTCCATTACTCTTGCTTCCACCATTGCCCCCAACAAAACTAAGCGCTCGGCTTCCATTGCTTCCTCCCAACAATCTAGCTGCCGCAGACCGCACCCCACTGCTGGCACTGAAACTTGAAGAAGACGCAGTCGGGGTCGAAGGCGCAGGTTTGTCTTTGAGATGTGCAAGAGTAACCTGCTCATGGGTAAACCCAAACCAACAATGTGTTAAAAGGAACCACACGGCACTTCAACTTAACAATCACTCTTGGAAGAAAAAAGCATTACAGAACTCATCTCTGAAAGTCAACAAAACTAAATTCACAACGGGAAAAAACATTAAAAAATAAAAATCACAATGAATACAAGATATTTGAATGAGACAGATTTAGAAATGAGTGTAAATGAATCGGAAAAAAAAAACCCTAGCAATAAATGGAAGCAAGGTAAAGTATGATACATTGAACTAAGTATGCGTTGAAGAAAGAAGATAGCCTACAACCCTAAAAAATAATAATAATGAAAAGACTGTTGATAAAGCAAGAAGAAGAGGAGACCTGAGTAACGGTTTTGCCATGAGCATAATGAAGAAGACCAGAAGGGTGAGTCTTCTCGTATTGAAGCTTGTATCGGCCCTCAGGGGTTTTGAAATAAGTCTTGAGCCCAGGGGACTGTGCGGTTCCCGATGACGACGGGGACATCATGCCGTTCGAGCTGTTCATCATCCTCGCGATCGACCACGATCATCACATAACCCCTACTCTCTCTATCTCCCTAGGGTTTCTAATCAGAACCTTCCTTCCAATTGAATCCCAAAATCGATTCCAATTTGGATGGAGTAGGTCTCGGTTTTCGAGTTTTGTATTTCAGTCCAGATCGGAGGACAAGACGAAGACGAAGACGAAGACGAGAAGAAGAAGAGAGAGAGGGGGTTTGTTAGAATAAGGTGGCTTGTGTTTTGTGTTTTGCGGCTTATTGATGTGATGATACGCTGGCAACACCAATTGCAAAGTGGGGGAAAATGGTGGGGGTCTTCCTTTCTTGATGGGAAGAACCGCCTCCCTTTTGGTCAACGCATTGGACGGTCACGATTGAGGCATCATTATAATTTCTCCTTTTTTTGGCATTTAAACTTTGAAGACACTATCAAGGAACTACTTCACTCGCGCAAATGACAGATAGGCTTTGCTTCATGACCATGAGCCAACTGCTACTACAGTAAGGAGGCTATGATTTGATTTGGTTAGATTATATTAGATTGGGTTAGCGTTATAATCAGAATTAATAAAATAGGACAAGGACAAGTGGATCTGATGCCGGCACTGGCATTGAGGTGAGGATCCGAAGCACAGTCACACACGCCCCATTCTGCATTTCTGCTGCCATCCAAAGCTAGGCCCAACTTTATTTGGAGAATGCAAGCTCATCAATACTCATGGCCCAGCCGAGAGACCTATAAATATCCCACGTAAAGCCATTGTATTCATGACAAAAAGAAAACCCACTATTGTCCCAAAAAAATAAAGAAACCCACCGGCTTGGCCAATGAAATGTAGCTCAAATTGCATTTGTTCCCTTTCCATATAGAAACTGGGTTCAAACCTCGTTTCATTTAACTTGCCCGAAAAAAAAAAAAAAAAAACCTGTATTGCACTTGTATTAGCATAGCCAAACAAGGTATTAAATAAACAGCTGGCTACATACACAAGCTTTTTTAGCTTACAAGTAGATATAAGTTGGTCTAATCCCAACAAAAACAACCCTCACATCAACGTACGTGTAACCACGCGCTCATCAATCGTTTCAATAGCGCGCTCAAATTATGAAAGACGCTTCTTCTTACTTGATCAAAATCCTAACTCTAAAGATTCAAACGACGCTCGAAATCTCTCAAGAAACTGTTAAAATTATTGCGAAAACTCGAGGAAATCTACAAGAAAACTTCAAAATCTCCATAAAAAAACATAGAAACAAAAGATGAAAGATTATTTAAGGTACTGTTTTACTAATCGTCCAGTTTTTTTCACTTTTCTCTTCTCATTTCGATCGCGAAACACTAGATAGTCATATTTCTATTTATTAAGTAGATTCATTATGTGTTCTTGATTTAAAATACATATTACTGTTCTCATCATACTGTTCAATCGGTGATAACTATTTTACGTACTATTTCACGTATAGTATAACATATATTTTCATGTGTTTTTGAGCATGTTTACATGTTTGAACTAAGTTTGTAAAAATAGAAACTTTCTCTGTATTTCAAGTAAATTCGTGTGTAATTGGTGCTGCTGTTCTTGAATATTGTTCTTGTGCTTCTGGTGTCATTTTATGCATTTTGATTGACTTGAATATCATTTTAAACTCATATTATGTCATGTAATCTAAAAAATAATAAAAGTATATATGGCTGGTATTTCAGTGTATATCAAGCGAATTCGACTGTAACTGGTGATGTTGTTATCTATTAACCTTATTTTTTATTCCTTACAGTAAAAATGGCAAGGAGAAACGCTGCTGCACCAAAATATAATGTAACACATATATCTTAGACGAGCTCAATTTTTTCTTGTATAAATATAATGATTCTTGTTTTGTTTGTTTACAGAAAACTCATGATTTGAGATGCTCGACAAGACTCCTGAATGAAAAGTTCCAAACCATGAGCGATGAAAAGAAGGCCATTGTCCAGGAATTGAAATTTGATGGTTTGATGCACATCCCTCCAATGAATGTACCGCATAAGCTCTTGAAGGAGTTGGCATATTCATTTGATTTGATAACAAACAGATTGGACACCCGATACGGTGTGTTGACCATCAACCAGGAAAATATAGGAGCTGCCCTCTGCTTGAATGCATCTGGTAACTGGTTACATTAACTGTTATAGTAGAGGTGTATATGGCTGGTATTTTGGTGTATTTGAATTGAATTGGAGTGTAATTGGTGATATTGTTTTGCTGCTTTTGCAGGGTCGCTCTTTCCAAGCAAAGTTAATTTTAAAGAGTTTATTGAGGAGGACAAGCCAGTTTATAGAAGCTTCCAAGGCAAAACATTGAAGCAACTGACGTACTTGATGATGGAGATCGGTGTTGACCGTGACGAAGATCGGCTTACGTTCAAGAAGGTATTCATCTTTTACATTCCAATGTCATTCTTGTTGCCGACAACAATAAACAAGGTTTTTCCTGTCCACATGCCTCCGATTTTTCGTGTGGACACCATTTGCAAGTAGAATTGGAATGGCTGTATCCTCGACTTCCTCATTAAGGGCATAAGTGAGCACGTCTTGAAAAAGAAAAAATCAATTGATGGCTGTCTGTATGCTTTGATGATTGTATACTTTCATGAATCTAAACACAAAAATAAGACGGCAGATGGAATCCCTGGACCACCCTGGGTGATGCACTGGACTAGGGAGTTGCTGCTTGAGTGGATAAAAGCTGAAATTAAGGGTCATATGGTAACTAAACAGAATCCTTCTTTAATTTCGGTGTATTTATTTTATGTATATGATGTAAACTAATGTTTTACCTATTTTAGGGCATCATCAGGAGGGCAGAGCTGAAAGAGAAATTGACGAGAGTGAAAAAGAAAGAAAAGAAGGAGAAAAAGAAAAAAACACAAAAAAGGACATTTCATCGGAAAGTGATAGTGGTACTTCCTCTGAGTTTGATTCTGAACAAGACTCAGAAAAGCCACCAAAAACAAGAAAACAACCAACTAGAAAAGCAAAAAAGTAAGTATTATTTTTCGGTAGATTTTGTCATTTTTACTGTGTTTTTTGACTCATGATTGTTTGTTGTCCAGAATGGTATCCAAAAAGAAGAAGCAAATTGTTCAGGATTCCTCTTCAGAAAGCCAAAGTGAATATGATAATGAGTAAGATTCTCAAATTATCATTTGAATAGAGAGAAAACGGAGTTTTGTCACGTATTTGAGTCGCAAACGAGGTAGAGGCGCTCTCCTTAAACTCATTTTATGTTGAAGAATTGTTATAAGTCGGATTGATGTAAAACGATATATTTTTTGTGATTACGTGAGTTTTATGGATTAAACTGAGTTGTTTTGGATAAATGATTGATTTCTTGATTGATTAAATTGGTTTTTGAATTGTAGTATAATAATTATTAAGCGTATGAATGCATATTGATAATTGTGGTTGAATTATTGTAATTTACTGGATTGGTTAGTTCGAGTTCTGGGTTTTTGTTTGATTTATCGAAAATAATTTTGGGGATTGGAATTGATTTGAGATATTGGAATTAGTTTTGTTTGATTTATCGGAATGATTTTGAGAATCGGAATTGATTTGAGATATCGGAATTAGTTTTGTTTGATTTATCAGAAATGATTTTGAAAATTGGAGATGGTTTGGTTGAAATTCGAGAAGGGTGACAAAGTCCAAATTTTAGAGGAGAAGCTGTCGAAATTTTTGTAAAAATTGGAGACTTGGTTTGAAGTGTTATTTAGAAAAGTTTGGATTCAAGGATTATACTATTCGATTTTGATTTATTAAGAAAAAAAATGAATTATGTTTTGGACTTTTATTCATTAAAAAAAGTATTATGCCTTGAGTTTTATTGAAAAAAGTATTATGTTTTGAGTTTTATTTATTAAGGAAAGTATTATGTTTTGAGTTTGATTTATAAATAAAGGAATTACATTTTGAATTCGATTTATCAATAAATGAACTATGTTTGAGTTTTATTTATTAAGAAAATGATTATGTTTTGAGTTCGATTTAAGGAATCATATTTTGAGGAGTTTTAGCAAATTTACAGTATTTGAGTTTGATTGGTAAAGAGAGATGAGTTTGAGTCTTTCGAAAGAGATTCAATCTGGAAATAGTTTTGAAATTGGTTTGGAAGATTTTGATTGAATAAATATGAGTTTTATGAAAGAGAGTGTGTTTTAGAGTGACGTTTTGGAGGTTTCGGAAAACGTTATAAAAGTGATTTTGATTTTAAAGGAGAATGATTTGAGAAAAAAGTGATTCTTGGCGTGTTGTGAACTAAATATAGATAGCTATTGAAGTAACTGGGCAACTTGAGATTGAAGATTCTCTCTCTTGCTGCAATAGATAAGTTGAAGTTGAGGATTCCCTCTTTTGTTGTGGTGGATAAGTTTGAGGTTGAGGATTTCCTCGCTTGTCGCACCGAAAAGTTGGATAGAAGGTTGAGGATTCTCTTTGGTTTAATTCTGTAATTATTAATTTAATTTCTGGCATGTTTGTTTGTGTTGAATTGAAATGAGTTTTGAATTGAAATGGTGAGGATGGTGGTTGGATCCCGTTCACGGATAGGCAAGCTAAGATAGAGGATTCTCTCTCTTGCTATGATGAACAAGATAAGGTTGAGAATTCCCTCTCTTGCTACATTGAAGAATTGAATGGAGAAGGTTGAAGATTTCCTTCGATTCGATTCCAGACTGTGGCGTGAATGAGTTAGGTTGAGAATTCCCTGTCGTTACATCACAGTCTCTCTCTGAATGGGAGTTTGAGGATTCCCTTCTGGAAGGTTGAGGATTTCCTTCGTGTTGAGAGACTATATGTAGGTTAGCTACTGGATGTGTCGAGTTCTGGCAAAGTAATTGACACATGAGCTCATGGTCAGTAGGACAGGCATACATCATATGCATCTATATGACATTGTTTGGGTGTGTATATTGTATTTGGTTTGCCTATGTGAATAATTCTGTTTAACTGCTAATTGCTATATTTGATATAATTGCTTTTGATTATGTTTAAACTATATTTACTTGTGATTGGGTCTGTTGGTTCGAATTATGCTGATTGAAGTGTGATTTTATTGTGTTGGGCCAAAGGCCGTGATGTGATAGTATTTTGGACCGAAGGTCATGATTTGGTTATGTTTGAGCCGGAGGCCGTGATTGGATGAATCGGTGGTAAGTTTGATGAAATTACTCATTTGGTACATGTAGTGAAATGCTACGAGGTATTGTAGGTCTTGTCCTGAGGAATGGACTGACTATGCTTCATTTGCATACTCTGAGTATCTGTCATATTGTAGGTCTTGTCCTGATAATAAGAGTTAGAGTTTTATGCACATGACTGTCTACTAATTAATGCTGTTAGTCTATCATTGCATACTTTAGTGTATTAAGTTTGGCCATATTAGCACTAATGGTTTATGTATTTGAAAACACTAATGGATTATCATAGACGATATAGGAGTAATAGATAACGAATGTCATGGGTTTGGGAAACGTTAGAGGTTGCATCTCAAGGTTACTCGATTACGTATCTGTTCTTTTATGGTTTGCCTTGAAATTCATGTTAGAGGTTTCTTTCTTGAAAAGTAAACTGATTATTCTCTAACCTATTCCTTGTTCATATGCATACTCGTTTGATGCTAACTGCATATGTCTGCTTAAATTCCTTGGATATCTGCCTTGTGTTGTTTAACCTCCTTTTCTTGACTAATGTACTTTTTTATGTGCTTTGAACTTGTTTGATACATCAAAATGATTGTTGAAACCTTTGGGATTTTACCGCTAATTGAGTTGTCCTTCCTATTTGGCTTTTGTTTTAAATCTTTTTTAAAGATGTTTTGGTTTATTCTTGTTCAAGGTTGTTATTGACTTTGCATTCCTTTGCTTGAGATGTGCATCTCTTTGCTATGATTTGAACTTGTTTTGGTGCAACATAACCATCTCTTGAAGTTTTAATAAAATCACTTTTAACTTAACCTACACTCTTTTACCTTACACTTTGAAAATTTTTGTATGGGGTTTAAATTTGTTTGTTTGTAATGCATCCTCTATTCCTTTTTATGAGCAAAACTTTATCTTAGGTTTCCTTCCAACCAGATCGCATTTTTCATGCATGCTTTTGTTTAGTCGTGCACCTAAATATCTTTTAAAGTATTTGAGAAAATATAATTTTTTTCTTAGATAAATTAACCTTTCCTTTTTTAAAAAAACTTTGTATAGTTTATTTCAACTTAAATCTATATTGGAATAATGCCACATTTATGCTTTTGTTATTCTTTTGAAGGATATTTGTTGCTTATCTTTTCTTTTAGATCGCGAAATGATGTTTCCTTAAGTTTTCCATTCTTTATGAACAATGTATTCCAAAATATTTTTAAACATAATCTTGAGTTTTGTGAGCCTTGTCATGGGTTTTAGATATTCTTTTCTGTAAATCTCATTCTTCTTTGACTCAGCTTGAATTTGTTTCAAAATACTGCATTATTTTTCAACTTCTTAGGCCTATCGAATTCCTATGATTTAAGAGTTACCCTTAAAGTTGTCAACCGATTCTCTTTCCAACACTCCTCATTGCTTGTACATCCTTGTTTGCTTGTGATTTCAATAGTTCTCTTAACCTCTTACGAATACTGTCCTTGCCACTTATCTTTCTTTTCTAAGGTCTAGTATCTTTCTGAGTAAACTTGAGATTCGTTTGGTGTCACGTGCAGCCTTTAGGTATAGCAAACGATACATTAGCTCTTTAGGATGCGTTCTGTGGACGCGGGAGGTGAAGCTTGTAAGTATGCAACGTCACAGGATGTTGTGGAATTTTGTTTCACGTGAAAGAGTTTTGAGAACACTCGGATGAGTTGTTTCATGAAGTACGGTTGAGAACGGTGGGGATAAGTTATGTCGAAATTGGGGAAGTTAAATCTCTGAGGTTTGTGCAAGATTAGTGTGCGAACGTTAATAAACGCTAGCCTGTTTTGTAAACCTTTCGCCATATTACACTATCAACGTATGTTTGAACCATATAATCTTTTGCATCAAGCCTATCTTGTAACTTTTGTTTCGTATCATATTTATACCCTTATATCTTTATGCCATATGAAAATCCTGGTATTTGAAACTGTATGTATATATGCTAAGATTTTTTTGCTTTTTCCTTAAATGTGTTCAAAAGTGGAGTTATATGAAATCTCTTTCGTTTTGTATCAATTTTCGAGGACGAAAATTTTTATAAGGTGGGTAGAATGTAAGAGCCAAAACTTTTGGAAAATATTGTTATGGGTCAATTTTAATTTATTCATTCATTAAAGACTTTAATTTCAGAAATTATTTTATTAAAGCTAATTAAATCAAGTTTTGATAATTAAATTAGAATTTTTATCTAATTTTACAATTATTGGATAATTTTTATATTTAAATTATAAAGTTTAGTAATTGTAAAAATAATAATAATTTTATATGATTTGATTTAAAGAGGTGAGATTTTAGAATTTAATACTTTAATTTTTATGAATAAAGAAAATTAATTATATTATCTCTAGTTCTTGGATTAGAGTATTTGTTTACTTTGTAAATTGATGAACAAATAATAGTATTTTTATATATAATTATTGTTGGATTAAAATTAATTTTCAATTACTCTATTACCTCTATTATTATTAAAAATACCTAAACTACCCCTAACCCTAATTCTAACACAAAACACACTCACCATTTTCCCCAAAAACCTAGCCGTCACACCCCAACCCCCTTCCTCACTCTCTCAGCACAACACCTACACACACGGTTAGCATACACACACACACCCCCATATGAACAAAGAAGAGAAGAGAGGAGGGAGCTCTCCACGTTGCCGCCGTCCAACTCATCGCCACTACCGCTGCCAAGTCGCCGTCGCATCGCCATTGGAGTAGAAAGAGAGAGAACGAACGCAAGGGGAGAAGAGAAAGCCAGGCGCGACAAAGAATATGAGAGGGACTGCAATGAAGCTTACAAATTCACAATGAAGCTTACAAATTTGATACAAATTGTATTTGAGTATTGATTGCTCTCCGCAAGCTCCATTAATTGTTGTGATAGTAAGATCATTATATTTTAGTGAAAATTACTAATGAAGTGAAGCAAATAACATGATATTCAATTTCAATGTCGTTTTGTCTGTGTTTGCTAGTGCATGGTGGGTGAAGTGCAATACACCATTATTTCCTGAATGCATAAATCATCATTCATGATTCATAGATTTTTAAAGCAACATGGGCTTGGATCCATTCACTGTCATGTTTTCTCATGAGAATTAAAAAATTGATGTGCACAAAATTAAACAAGGGTAAATTTCTTAAAAAATTTGTATGAGGTAAATCATTTAAGGGCCAAATCGGTTGAACCGGGCCAAAACCGAAACCGTGGATCCAACTGGACCCATAACTTAAAAGAGCAGAAGCTCCTTCTCCCCCATTCAGTAACAACACCAACAAACAGATTTAGGGAGAGGAGAACTCACCCAAACCCTCATCAACCCTTAATTTACCATAATTTCTCCGTTTGAGCTCCGATCGCTGCACCGTTCGCAGCCATGCATCCAGCGCGTCGAACTCTACATTTCTATGGATCAATTTCACCGGTAAGCCCCAATTTCATTTCAGAATCTCTACCTGAGAAATATTTAGGAGATTTGATGTAGATTTAGTTTGTTTTTTTGTTCTTTGTAGGCCCAAGTAGGAGAGGAAGCCTCGTTTAACCATAATGATCTCTCTTTTGAGAGTGAAGCACTGCCAACTTATTTATCTGACGATGGAAATGAGTTTTATGATGATGGAAATTATTTTTGTGGTGCTGAAGAACCTGTAAGCGATGAAGGCATGGACGTGTATTTTGAAGCCGACGATTTCTTTGATGATAACTTCAACGAGAACTGGGATGGTAGGTCAATTGATGGTATTGCTGACCTTGGTAGTCTTAACTTAAAGTCACTAACGGTGGATGAGATTAAGCTGCTACATTTCCCAGATCTTAATGTCGCCTTATCTTTCTACAATTTTATGCCAAAATGAATGAGTTTGCTGCAAGGAGGAGCAAATTGAGTCGCAATGTTAACGACGATGTCACATAACAATCATTTGTCTACTTCAGACAGGGATTTAGAGAGATGAAATCCTATGACGAGAGCAGTCAATGTAAACCTGAGCCAAAACCGGAGACTAGATGTGGATGCCAGGCTGAGATGCGTGTTCGTATCCATATAAATACTGGGAGATGGATCATAACATATTTCGAAGAAGTTCATAACCACGAGATGCTTGCTGATGAATTGACCTTCATGCTTCCGGGACATAGGAAGATAGATGCTGGTGCAATCGACCAAATGAACATGATGTTGAAAGTTGGGATAAAGACTCCTCAGATTTATGCATTCTTTGTTAACACAGCAGGGGGCTTTCATAATGTTTCATTTTTAAAGAGAGACATGTATAACCAAATAGACAAGCAACGAAGGCTCTTAGGGCGAGGATGCCATGGCTTGCTTAAAGTTCTTGTAATCAACAGCTAAAGACGATTCCAGAATGTTTGTTCGATACTTGGCTAACAAAGAGGGTCGTTTGGTACATCTTTTCTGGTCTGACAAATGTAGTCAATTGGATTATTATATCTTCGGAGATGTGTTGGCATTTGATGCGACATATCAGAAAAATAAGTACATGTGTCCTCTTGTTGTATTTTCTGGTGTAAATCATCATAACCAAACCATTGTGTTTGTCACTGCTCTTGCCTCAAATGAGAATGAGGATAATTATACCTAGTTACTACAACAATTCTTGGAGTGTATGAATGGAAAAGCTCCTTGATGAATCCATATTTGATGATAAATTTTGGTTTGATTTGAGTGGATTTCATCATAAAAACCCACATTTATTCACCTAAATAGCATGCTTTTGTGTTTTCTCTCTAAATTGTGCCTAATTGTAAAAACATGCTATTTTGTGCTTAATCAATTTTATTCCACTTTCATTCCATTCGATGCCTTGATGGTTTTGATGAGTGATTTCAGGTGTAATAGGTTGGAATGACTTGATAAGAGTGGAAGAAAAGCATGGAATTGGGAGAAAACATGAAGAAATCAAAAGAGATAAGCATTTCAGAGTGTGCCCACGCACACTTTTTGTGCCTACGCACAAGGGTCAAAATCAGCACCTGTGCCCACGCACGGAATGGAAATCAGTAAGTGTGCCCATGCACAACTTCTATGCGTACACACAGGAGGAAATTCAGCATGTGTGCGTACGCACACACCTGTGCGTATGCACAAGTCCCTGCACGTGACTTCATTAAAAATTCACGTGGCTTGCGATTTGAAGGGCTTTTTGGCCCATTTCTGAAGGCTTTGGAGCATATATGAAGGGGCAAGCAACACCATAATAGAGCATATTCATACCATACATTATACAATACACTTAATTAGTTTTGAGGGTAGTTTTTAGGTTAGTTTTTCTTAGGTTTTCTCTCAATTTTAATTAGGATTTTTGTAGAATTTTATAGTTCAAGTTTTGATTTTGGATCCTAGTAATTTCATTGTAAGTATTTCTTTAATTTCTCTTTTATTACACTACTTGTTCTACACTTTCTTATATTTTAATTTCTCTTGTCAATATATACATAGTTTTGCAATTTTGAGTTTTGGTTAATGAATTTGATGTTTAGTGATCTTTATATGCTTATTGAGTTGTCTTTGTTGATTTTGATCATTTATGGTTCATAGTTTTCATCTTTTTTCCCAATTTTGCCTATTTTATGATTATGCCTACCATGTGTTTGATGAAATGTCAATTTTGATTATGGGATAAATTTCTACCCCTTGACTTGGGAAAATGAGTATATGGGTTACTAGAGTCATAATATCTGGTATTTAGTGATAATTCTTAGGTTGTTAGTTGTTATTGTTTCCACTAACGCTAGCTTCTTACTAAGGTAATTAGTAAGATAGTTAGGATTTGTGGATTGATAACAATTATGCTCACTTGACCTACTCTTCGATGTTAAGGGTTGACTAAGTAAGATTGATCCATCATAATTATCATAGTTGTGGTTATGGCAAGGAAGAAATTCCATAACTCATCCCAAGTCAAGGTTTCATTTATGTTTTGAACCACATTTTCATCATTTTAAAGCTTTACTTGTTCATATTACATACATAGTTCTTTTATTCCTTTATTAGTTTATTAATTGCAATTTCAATCGTTCTTTTATCTCTTTATTGCTTGCTTCCTTATGGAAAACACCCCTTGATTCTCACAACCAATTTTATGTACTTGTTGTCACTAGTTCCTAGAGAAGACGACTCGAGGTTTAATTACTCTCGGTTATTTTAGTTAGAAATTTTAAACTTTGATGTTTGGGATTTAATTGCCGGTTTGGACTATGCTATCAACGAAATACTTAATTTCAATTGGGAAATTCTAAACCGGTGCAAATCTTAATTATCACTCCTCAATGTGTTTTCATGGATGGTCACAGAGCCATGAAGAAGGCCATTGAATCAGTGTTTCCTGGTGCCTACTACCTGCTCTGTGCATGACACTTAATTAGGAATGCAACATCCAACCTTAGGAACCCGACCTTCACATCTAAGTTTAAAAGATGCATGCTTTTAGATTATGAAATATCAAAGTTCCAAGAATGGTTGGAGATGATGGTTTCAAAACTTGGCCTCGAGGATAATCAACGGGTGTGTGACCTTTATGCCATGAGTAAAAATTGGGCAACAACATACATTTGTGGGCATTTTTTTGGGGGTTTCAGGACGACATCTAGATGTGAGAGGCTGCATTCAATGCTTGGAAAATTTGTTCATTCATGCAACAATTTGAGAGACTTTATTGAGCAATTTTTTCATTGTATATCACAAATGAGGTCGAGGGAATGCCAAACTGACCTAGAATCTGTGGTAGGCGATTTGGTTCTACCAAGTCTGCTCCATACACTAGAGAGATCAGCTGCAAATATACTCACAAGAGAAATTCTTTCTCTTCAGACCGATGTTGACAAAGGCGTGCAATTTGAAGGTTTGATCATGCACACTCACATCAACACGTGAGATTTACACCCTTTCATGATCGAACAATTCATGGAAGGAGTGACAGGTATCTCACTACCCTAGTTCTTCTATTTTTAAGTGCTCTTGCATGAGGATGGAATCTCTTGGTGTAAGAACCGGCATAACTATTTTAATAAAATAATAATTTTTAAGTGTCCGGAGTAGATTCAAAATTTAGAAGTTTTAATTTGAAAATATAAAGGTGAAATTTGATTTCAATGAATTTTTCTGAGTTGGAAAATGTATATTTTTCAAAAAGTTTTTGTAAAAATGCGTATTGGCGCTTAAGCTGGCAATACCGGCTCTAGACTGTCCAGTACCGTGTTTTGAGAAAAATAAGATTTTGAAAATTGATTTGTTTATTTTGAAAGGATAAAAATAATTTAGAATCGAAAACCGGACGCTAATCTTAAAGGTTTTGGCCCAAAATGGGCAAAACAGACCAAAAATGTTAATGAGTTGGATCGGACCCAAACTGGACCCAAGGCCCAACATATATAAGGCCAACTAATGAGCTTTCAACTCATTTTTCACCTCAAAAGAGAGAGAGGCACATTTTGAGAGAAGAGAGGAGAAGAGGTGATGTTACTATTTATCACCACCTTTCGGGAGCCATATATTGAGCTACGGAACTCCGATTGACGAGCCATTTGCGGCCATGCGAAGCTCTCGTCAAGTTCTTCATTTCTATTTAAGAAAATCTGGTAAAAACTTGAAGCTCATGCTCCAGTTTTCTGCCCTAACATTTCTGCATTTTTGGGTTTGGTTTTTGAGTAGATTTTGTGATTTTGTTTGTTTAGGGGGTGATCTAGCATTGGAGTATTGTTGGATTTTACCCCTAATCTCGTTGAATAAGGTAAGATTTCACTAAATCCTTATTTTTAGTTGTTTTTGTAAACCCTAAGCTTGATGTTGGTATGTTATATGTGTATGGCTTGATAGTTGGTGAGTCTTAGAGGTGGTGTTGGTGTTTGAGGCTTGTTGATCTTGTTGGAATCAAGCTTTTGGTGTTTTGCGCATATTGGAAATCGGCCAAGGTATGGTTTTGGTTTCCTTTATGTAATATGTAATGTTTCGTGAACCTTAGGCTAGTTGACCTTAAGATAGGATTGAATATTTTGGGGTGTATGTGATTTTGATGTTTGAGGATAACTTGTATGATGGTGATGATGATATGGATTTTTGAGATGAGAAATATGTGAATTTGATGATGATTGTTGGTATTTTAATGATTATGAAGGTTGATGATGAATATGAGATTTATTGTTGTTGATGAGGGTTTGTTGATATAGTTGATGATTGATGATGAATATTGATGTTGTTGGTAATTTGAAGGTGAGTGTTGAGATTGTTCATAAATGATATAGGTTATAAGGTTAGAATGATGATAAATTGATGTTTGGATTAATGAGTGTTGAAGGAGTTGTTAAATTGAGATATTAAATGTTGGAGGTGGTATAGTGGAATAATGATGGAATTTATAAGTTTTGATGTGAATATTAGGTTGAATTTAGCATTAGTTGAGATGGGTATTAAATGGTATCGGTTGATTGAATAGTTGATATGGTCGAGAAATGTTTGGTATGGATTCATGAGTGAATTTGGTATTGTGTTGAGTAGGCTTTGATTTGGTTTTAAGTTGAGAGTTGTGGTAAGCTAAATTTTCAAGGTTTTGGTAAAAACGAATTTTTAGTGAACTTTGACGAATCATAACTTGATCCTTAGTTTTCAAAATTTGTTGAAATTTGCTTTAAATTAAAGTTCATTGAAAACTCTTTAAATGGATATAAATTTTGTAAGAAATGGATTTTTGTAGAGGAAGTTATGATCATTCAAAGTTTGGTGTCAAAATCTGAATTCTGTGTATGCTATAGAATTTGTGATTTCTGGTTTGTGTGCGCACACACACCCCTGTGAGCTTTTGAACCTGTGCGTATGCATACACAGGGGAAGGCTTGCTGATGAGAGTGCTAACAAGACCTATGTGCACACACAACCAACGAAGTTTTGCAACATGTGCGCACGCACACGTTAGAAGGTGCACTCTGTTGAGGGCGTTCGCACGCCTTGTGCGGATGAACAGAGTTGAAATTTTTACTACCTGTGCGTACGCACACCTCTATTCGTACGCACACATTTTGAAGACTTTCCTGGGCGTGCGCACGCACATACCCTGTTTTTCAACTAAAATCTTGTTTTTAACTATTTCACCTTCCCTACAAGCTTGTAAACTTCTGTGACACCTATTTAAGACTTTTTGGCTTGTTTTTGGATGTTAACCATAGAGAAGGTCTTGGGTGGAATTATTTGGGTATTACCTTGAAAAGTTAGAGAACGGAGGTTTAGGTTTCTGGTGTATTGAGGATGAGTCTGGTTGAGAGAGAAGGAAGAGTAGTGAACTTAGTGATTACTGACAACGAATTGAGAAACTGAGGAACTAATGAGTTTGGAATGGAAATTATGAATGATTATGGTTGATGGAATGAGTATGAGTGGAAGTGTTCTATGAGGAGTGGCCTTTGAGATTGAATATGTGATTGCAATATGCATTGTTCTCCGTCGTAGGGCTGTGGCGGTCTTCCACCTATGTTCGGATGTGAGGCTTGAAGCTGGGCTTCTCACTCATATTTATTGTAACCACCCTACCCCATGAGGCCTGTGATTTCTAATTCTTTACAGCGTTTGCTGACACACACACACACACACACACACACACACACACACATATATAAAACAAATTAGAATTAGAACACATAGCGCAAAACTTTTCTTTTAGTACTTCCAAGCGGCGAACCTTTTTCCGATTCAATTATTCTATGGAATAAGTACTCCCAGAAGATTTTAATAATCTCCTTGGTTGTTCTTGAAGAGAACTAATGAATGAACCATTGAACCATATTAGTTAGATAATCCAAATCCTTGAATCGATTTGGTTTCCCTTCTCCCGATTCAACCAAACCATGCTTCCCTTAAATAAACCAGACCTAAAGAAACTCTGATTAAACTCATCTTCTCTTCTCCTCTCACAACCAAACATGTTTTCAAAGGAAACCATGGTTACCTCTTCATGTAATCTATGCTGTGATGTGGTGTTGCAAGAGAAAGAGGCCACGAAGCCTTGCCACACTAGCTCACCACTTCCCACCTTCTGTAGATATATATAGATGAGCCAAGTCTCTCAATTTTTCTGAAAACCACACGAAGAGAAGAAAGAAACTAAGAGTGGTGGCCAAGAAGAAGGAAGAGGAAGACCCAACAGAAATCACCAACAAGAAGAAAGAGAAGGGCCATTAAGGGAGCTGCTACCCGAAGCTAACGAAGGAACCCTACCTCTTTCCCTTCCTAGTCTTTTTAGTACTCTTCTTGTTAGGTAAGAACCAATAACTCTGTGTTCTGTTGTTTTTCCCTAAATTAAAGATTCTACCCTTATTGAAAATGTGTAAGTTGTCCCCAAGAAGGTTTAAGGTTAATGGGTGATGCAGAGGTATGTATAATTAGACGGTGGTGCGGAGGTATGTATAGTTAGGCGGTGATGCGGAGGTATGTTTTATAGTGTTGGTGATGCGGAGGCATGATAAAGAGAAAGTAAATGAGAAACCATGTATGAAAGAGATAATTGAAACGAATAAGTAAATTATGAAAAGTGTATGTTGAATGGGCCTTGTGCCAAACTGCTAATGCGAAAGTGCCCGCCTAACGGATAGCCTGAGATTGCTAATGCGGGAATGTTCGCCTAACTGATAGCATTGTTTCTTACTGTGATACACATTAAAATGTTATTATGATGAGGCCTAACTGACATGGGTAACCGTGATGCCAAGGTGTCTAATTGACACAGTAAGGGGACCATATTCGGGGTTCACTCCGAGTAACGTCGGGTTGCGGGTAGACAACCGACGCATGAGCTCATGGTCTACACTAGGAACAGCATGCATCATCTTGTTTGCATATATGTACTTCTTGTGAATTATTTACTGCTATTTTCTTTTTGTCTATGCTATCTACTTGTTATATGCATGTTTGTGCCTTAAGTCTCTGTGTTTGTTTCCCTTTTCTTTCTGTTTCACGACAACTTAGAGACAAAGACCCTAGGTTCCCCTTTTACCTTGCTGAGAACTCTAGGTTCTCACCATTCTTTCTTTTCCCCCCTCCCCAGATGGGTTTGGCAGACAAGTCCATTGAGTTTCGGGTTTCGGTACATCGCCCACGTTTCAACTCTGGCATGTCATACGTATTCACTCTAGCTGAAGACCATTCCGAAGATCGACCTAGCTGACTTTTACTCTTTTTGGTGATCTTAGTATTACTTTTCCCTCGATTTTGTAGTACTTTTAGAGGGGTAGGACATCTTAGTAGTTCGGTTCCAGTTTAGGAAACCCGTGTGAGGGTTGGGACTGTTTTTCTTTAATTTTGTCTCTATAAATATAACTTGGTGTAGTACTTGTCATTTTGATACTTGGCATGTATCCTCAAACTTAACTTATGTTTATATGATTAATATATGTCTACTGAGTTTGATTATAAATAGTTTATTCATGATTAAATTGGTAAAGGCTTATATTAAAATCCGAATCTAGATCCAAGTAGGTCCTTGCGACAAATAACACCTAAACAATTGACATTGGTCATAACGTGTCAAAAGTTGGGGGTGTTACATTTATCACTCAAGAGGACGGTGGTAGGGTACTCTCCCTTGGAACGTTTCCCTCTAAAAGGAGAAGGTGGTAGGGCACTCATCCCTCAGAATTATTCCTCCTGAGCATGGATTTTTCTCTGGTTGCAAGGTGGTAGAGCACTAACCCATGGAATCATGCGGCATCTAGAGGAAGGTGGTAGGGCACTCTCCCTCAGAACGTTTCCCTCTGAAATGAGAAGGTGGTAGGACACTTATCCCTTAGAATTGTTCCTCCTAAGTATGCGCAACAGAGAGACTAATCCAGGAGTTGCCGTCCGGATTTTGTGTCGGGTTTGGCACTATGACCGACATGTGATATCACAGCCAATAGGATAGACATTCATCATATGCATCTTCTTTATGCTTGCTTGCTTTGATTACTTGAGTTTGCCTAATTGTATAACATACCTACTTGCTTCTTGAATTACTTGTTATATATCTAAATACTACATGTGTTTTCCTTGCTTGCATTATCTGTGTTTGTCTGGTGCTGAGGAGGTTAGGTAGGCGGTGGCGATGGGATCGCACGGAGGGTAGGTTGGTGAAGGCTATGGGACAGTGGTGACTAGTTTTAGTTAGAAATCCCCTAAGTTTAGATAACCCTGTTTAATGTTTATGGTATAAGTTATTTATTTTATTCTAAGCTTAAATATCCGTATTCGATGTGAAGTTCTAGGATTGCCTTCCGCGTCCCGGAGCCTTACATCTTACATATTGGGCACTGTTACCATACCGAGAACCTCCGGTTCTCATTCCATACTTTGTTGTTGTTTTTCAGATGCAAGTCGTAATTCACCTAGGTGAAATTACGGACATGATGGCAGAGCAGAGTATGGTTTCTTCCTGGTTTATTTCTATTTTATTTTGTTGTAGTACTTTCTCTCACCCTTTTGTTTTAGACTTTATGGCCTTAGAGGCTTACTTGAGAGCTAAGTTGTATAAGCTGTTTTAACTCCAAAACTCTGTATTTTTCTGTTTGTAACTAGTCGGCTTAAACTCTGCAAGCTGCGGCTAGTTGCCTTATGATTATTATACTCTTATATCTATATGTATGTTCTATTCTCTTGCATCTATACATTGTCTCTTGTGCGTTAGCTTCGTGTGAACGTTTCGCGCTTTTGTAATTCCGTATTTGAGCTTATTTTCTTCATCGGGCTTCTAGAATTATTATTCCTTCTATATATATTTATGTATAAGCCTTAGAATTGTCGTAACCCTTGATTAACCTTTGCTTTACGGCATGAGGTAAGGCTCAGGGTAATTAGGGTGTTACACTTGGTATACCTTGTAATCATGTTGTTGCAGTACTTGTACATTTAGACTTTACCGAAATTCCAAATAGTCTCTTCTTGGCAAGGTGGTCAAAGAATGCTAGGTCAATAGTGAGGGCATTCATGGACAAGGGATCCTTTTGATTCCATGGTGACTTGTCAAAATTGGATGTTGAACGATCTTTGTAGGGAGATGTGTGTCCTTTCTTGTAAGAAAGTTGAAGAATTTGTAGATGTCACTGGTAAGATCAGGAACAAAATCATTTGTCTAAAGCAATTAGGAGAGTCACCTTAGTGGGCCAGAATTCATAATGTAGAGTCCACCACTCTTGAAGAATGTGTGAGGGATCCACAGATGGTCCTTCATACTAGGCACCATAGAAAGGGGTCGTTGAACCATCCCTCACTAAGAGGCTTTAAACAGTGTGGAGTTTGCCGAGGTGGACCATAATCGCCTATCATGCAACTTACAGGCTCATGGCGCTGACCATGCTATTGAAGAAGACTCTAATGCTGATTGTTTTAGCCAGGATCTTGAGATGGGAACCAACTTCATCCCTGAGAATTAAATCCATATGGGTGAAGATGGTGCTTGTTATGTGTTGTTTTTCTTTTTTTTTCTTGGTTGCACCTGATGGTTTCTAGTATGACCATATGTTCATCTGCTAAATTTGTTTTCATACTTCTAACATTTTTCTATCCTTGATTATGTGTGAATGTGTCTTACTATTTTGAACTTTTAATATGATGGTGTGGAGACTGAATGGCAAGTGGTTTGCATTAGTAAACTGATTCTAAACTTATGCTGGTTTTAACCTTAGTCAACCTTCTTAGGCTTCTACTGGTTGAATGCCCTGCATCTTTATGTTTATTTTCATTTGCTAGATAGACTTCTTTACTTTAGATTCTTGTAAAGTTTGTGAATGAAACAGGAGCTACTATTATACTGAATAAAATTGTATATGTTGAACTCATTTAGATTAATGTGATCCTAAACTAGTATCTTACTTTTTTTAATGTTAATGGATACAATCAGCGTAGATGTGGTGTTTAAGGTTATTTAATTTTCTTAATGTTAAGGGTTTAAGATATGTAAGCCATTTTTCAGTTGTGAAATAAGAAGGAAATATTTCCTTCCTCGAATATTATAATTATTAGCATTGGTATCTGATATAAAGCAGAAACACGAAGTTTTAAGATAGATACTTTTACTATTTGGTAACTTTTTTCATACTACATGTTAACATCAACATGTCCTTATATAGTGAAGGATCCTCTCTGCTGTAAATAATAATAATAATAATAATAATAATAATAATAATAATAATAATAATAATAATAATAATAATAATAATAATAATAATAATAATAATAATAATAATAATTATTATTATTATTATTATTATTATTATTATTATTATTATTATTATTATTATTATTATTATTATTATTAAGAATGACTTAAACCAATATAGCTGACAATTGATTTAATGCATCATAATTTATAAGGATAAATGATCATAGTGTACTTAACATACAATTTAGTTTGGTTCCAAGTAGTAATAAATGTAGCCTTCAAATTTAACAAAACAATTACAAATTCAATAAAACAACGACAATAAACGTAGTCTTCAAATCCAACCAAACAACGACAATACTATTTGATGCAATAATACACGGATTAAGCCTTCTAATTCCATAAACTCAAACTGTTGATCCATTATTCTTCATCCATTTTGTGCTCTCATTCAAAGGAGCCATCAAGAGGCCTAGCGTAGTATGCATTCTGACCATGTTGTCATCCATTTACAGATAAACATGAACAGATATTAATTTACCATAACAGCAACACTGTATGGTGTTTCTGTCAAAAGGTCACGTCTTATACCTGGGGATGAAGATTGTGCTGGAAAGCACATCCCATTGCCATCCAATTTAGTACCCAAAGGCCGCACTGTTTATTGTGACAGTTAACTACATTTTAGCTCAAAATATTTAACTAGCTTTAAAAAAAGCTTTCCAACAAATAAATTGACAAGCCTAAGATGTTTAATAAAATACCGAGTTTGGAATGATGGTACTTCGCTAACATTTGATATCCCAAAGCACATAACTCCTTCGGCAGTCCTCAAGAATTCAAGTTGATAGTGTGGTGCTGCAATAATACGAGACACCTCATTTCCATGTTTGTTAATAAAGAGGAAGCATTCTTTAGTACATGTGCAAATTAAAGCAGTATCAACTAATTTGATGGAAAGAGTCATTACCACAAACCGAATGATGGCTTTTTGTTTGATATTTTCCTTTTCGGTCATTGAAGCATCCAAATGGTACAGAATGTGCTCTCTGAATCCAATTACCATCAGATACCAAGTCCTATTGGCTCCCTCAAGGGGATATACGCCTGCGATAACAAAAAATAAGTGACACTTTCAACAATGACTTAAACTAGATGATGACATTATACGCAATGTGACTCACATAGTTCAAAGTTGATGGTGCCTTCATCCATGTGTCCTTATATTTCTGTAACAATTGGTGTGTGTCCTTGCCCTTTTGATGATGGCCTTGAAATTAATGGTCATAAAAAGAAGTTCAAAAAGTCATAAGATGTTTGTAGTTAGAATATATTACTAGCGAACATTGCCCCGAAATTATTATTAGAAAGTAAAATGCAGTAATAACACATCGAAACATACTGCAAAGCACGGAGGTAGACACTAAAACGTTGGCGCATCTTGGAGTTGGTTGGATAAAGTAATTCTCATTGCAAATCCCTCAAATATTTTGTCATCCAAAATCTGACCTGGGCGCAGTATAGTGATGTGGTGTCTCTTGAGGATGCAATCCCCGAACTTGACCAAGTCTTCCTTGGGAGTTTCAGCCATGCCATTTTAATAACTCAAAAATGCCACATGAGGGAGTGAAAGTTAACTAGTTGGACTCGCAAGTACAAATCGCTTAACTTAATAATGCATGTAAAAATAAATGGCTCACATGGTTTCTCCTTATGGATTGAATGTGTATGTCACGACCGAGATTTGCAATTCTAACAGCGCAGTGTCTGTTGGCTTCAACAATGTCTATGCCTTGCTCTTCATTTGTTGGTTCATTTTGTTGTAATAAGGAGGAGATATATTCATTAGGCTACCAAAAAGCTTGACTGTGGATGTTGCCATAGGCTTGGTTCCAATAGGCTCGCTACTGATGATCTGGCAGGAGTTGAAAGCATGCATTTTGTCAAAGGAAGTAGCTCTCGGTGTTGGGATGTTGATCGGTATGTCCTCGATAACTCGTCTCTCAATCCAATATAACCCCCGTCTGGTGGAATTGCTAAAGAGCATGGCTGGACGGCCAAGAAAAGGTTTTCTAGTGCTGTGAGATCTTGTAATTCCTCCGTTGAAAGCACCACCCAGAGTGAAATGGGGTCCTTTGGAAGAAATTAGAGGCGGCTATTTCCTTTTGAATTACACAATGAAGCAACCCATGAGCACCCCTTAGTGGACCAAGAAAGAAGTTTTTTGTTAGCCCAATAAAATGAGAAACTTCAACGACAAATGACTAAAGGAAAAAACAAATAATTAAAAGCGACAAAATGAAATTTACTAGATGCGGACACTAACACTTAATACACTTAAATAATGACATTAGTTGGTACTTTTTTGAAATACGACTAAATTTCATTTATGTAAAAGTTAACTATGTATTTGTTAATTTCACTTGGGTGATACATCAAGGCACAATAAAATAATAAAGTCATATTTTAATAATTTTTAAATTAACATAGTGTGACTCAGAATAATAAATATTATAAACTTAAAAATGACTAATACATTACTTTACTATTTAAAAATATCTTCATTTAAATAGATCTTTTTCCATATAAATATATATAATTATGTGATATTTTTTGTTATCACTATAATTATGTGATAGTTTAATACTTTAATGTAATAAGCTCCCGTCTTTAGATCCCATTTTAAAATTAAACATACCTAATAGAAATAACAATCATGTTTGTTATTTTTGAAAAGACTAACAATTATCCTTTTATGTCACAGTAACATCCATGTTTATATTCATCATACATTATTTTTGGTTCAAATCCAACACTAATAGACTCAAAAAAGTCTTGGGTTACAAATTCTAAAAAAGATGAAACGTGTTTCTTAAAAAAGGTCAAGAAACATATAACATTAAATGACCATTTGATATTTTGACCACATCTAAGCATAACTAAACCAAGACAAAAATTTTGCGCTGCAGATAAAAAAAGGTGAAATCATATTTTGTAAAAAAAAAAAAAAGAGAACAAACCCACACCCAAGGATAAAAATTGAAATGTAGATAAGCAGTATATGCAGGAACTTTCTTCAAATGATAAAACCCTAAACCATGTCACTGTACCATGTTATTCACTTTACGGTAGGAGGCCTTTGCTGGCTTCCAATGTGTAGTGGCAGGTCGTCCGGTAGTTCCACAAATGACCCTGTCATCATCATCCTCTGTTATCTCTATGAGCATATGGATGGTAGTGTTGAATTCGTCAAAGAGGTTGCTCCTACTGTTGTGTTTGTTCCTCTTTGGAGTCGTCCTCTCCGCAAGATTTAGAGTCACATCCGACATGTCCTTTTCCATCCTAGACTTCTTTGTCATTCCCACCAGAGGGTTCTCTTGTTGGACTTGTTGGGATATTATTTTCAATGTGTTATGCTCAATACGAGCACACTAGAGGATATCAACTCCAGCATCTGATCACTATGTTTTGCAGGGAGTTCACATGCTTGGAAGTGGGTTCGACGAAAGAAAATTTAAAATCAGTATCCTCGTCTTTGTCATGAAAGTAATATCATCACTTTAAGCACTCAAAATGACAAAAATCTACCGTTCGAGAGAATGACAACGTACTTCCAGTTTATAGGTCAAAGCTCTAACTGCGACAGAGAGTGCTCTCACACTTCCTGTTAGCTCACAGTAGAGCAGATTCCCAATTTGCAAGGCATGCAAAAATGATAAAGACATGATTTTTTCATACGACACGACATGAAGTTGACAAAGGCCACTTACACTCACAGAAGGTTGGGTTAACATGGCTGCATCAGGTATTTCATGTGCCTCATCGTTCAGGTGGCACTCAGTGTCTGGGTTGGGGGAGTTGTCGACGTCCATGGTGGCTTTGGCTTGGGATGAGGCATCCATGATGGTTGGTCAAACTCAGCTCAGTATGTGAAGAATACTATCAGCAATATATTTACAACTTTAGCGAGGGATTTCCATCCTATTAATAAAATATGAGTGTTGAATACAAACAAAATTTTTCTGTTGCATAGCCATTGTGTCTTCCCATAAGAGACAAAATGCCATTGTTAACTTAGTTTAACTCTGCGTTGCTACAGGAGAAAAGCCTTCAAACAAATATTTCTCTTACTGTGAATGTGAATATGGTATCGTAACATGATCTCAGCCAACCTTGTACATCGAAAAAGGTGACCTAGATGGGAAGGATAGCACCGTCATTTAAGTCACTTAATAATTTTTAGGACAACCTCTATGCAGGTCCACATTTGTTTTCTAAAAGACAGTTTATTTTAAACTAGATCGTTTGGGATATATTTAACGGATGTTATCACAACGGATGGTTATTCCCATCATTTATCTTTTTATAATATTCATAACATCTACTAAAAAAATTTCACATTTTTTAAAATTAATTACAAAAATCAAATATAGATAATATTATAATAATATTAATAATAGTAGTAATAATTATAACAATAAGTTTTAAACCAGCTTTATTATATTATATTAGATAAAAATTTTAATATTTAAATAAATAATTCGGCGTTTAGAATTAAAGCATTAGAATATTTTATAAATCATATTTTTAAATTCATTGGCTTCCAATATTATTAGATTGTCCTATTTATAAATCGTTCATTCATTTTGAATTTATGTATTGTTATAGTTTTTAAAATTTCTTTTGTAATTCATTTTGGAACGAACATAACTAAAATTATAATACCAATTTTAAATTAAATATTTTTATACAATGTTAAAATTTTTTTTGGTAAGCCTTTTCTTGTAATTATTATAAATAATTCTATAAATTTTAAATTTTTTTAGAAGATGTTATAAGTTCCATAAAAATTTGTAATGTACTCATTAACGAATCTATTACATAATAAATTTTTTTAAACCTTATAAACTGCAGTTTTTTTGTTTCAGGACATTCGTGTAAAATTAGATGTCATTTCAATTATTGATTAATTTATAGATATATATATTTTTGGTTCATGGTAAAAGGTTTAGGGTTTAGGGTTTCACATTGTCATTGGGGTTTAGGTTATCTTATTCTCGTTAACGATTAGGGTTTAGGGTTTCACGTTCTCAATAAGGATTACGTTATTACATCTTCGTTTATAATTAAGGTTCGAGGTTAACAATTTTGTTTGGTAATTTATACATAAAGATTTAATTTTTTATTCCTGGTAAAGGTAAAGGGTTTAGGATTTCACATTCTCATTGGTTTTTAGGTTATCACATTCTTATTGACTATTAGGATTTAGAGTTTAAGATTTTACATTCTCACTAAGGATTAATTATTATATTTTCATTGATAATTAGGATTTTGGGTTAACAATTTTCTTTATTAATTTATACATAGAGATTTTTTATTCATGGTACATAGTTAAGGGTTTAGGATTTCATATTTTCATTAAGGTTTAAGTTATCACATTCTCATTAATTATTAGGGTTTAAGGTTTCACGTTCTCACTAAGAATTAGGTTATTATATTTTCATTGATAATTAGGATTTGGGGTTAACACTTTTCTTTATTAATTTATACATAGAAAAAAAGTTACCTATTTTTATTTTAATCTAACTATAGTGACTTTTATAATCAATATTAATATTTAATCTAATTATGTGACTTTTACAATCTAACAAAAAATTAATTACTTTTTTAATATTTAATCTAACTATAGTTATTTTTATACATTGTTATCATTTTTAAAATTTTTTTGGTAATTTATTTTGTAGCGAGTATAACTAAAATTGTAATAACAATTTCAAATTAAACATTTTTATAAAGTTTTAAACTTTTTTATTGTAAGCATTTTTTTGTAATTATTGTAAATAATTCTATAAATTTTAAAACTTCTTTAGAAAATGTTATAAATAATATGAAAATTTGTAATATACTCGTTATCGAACCTATTCATAAAAAAAATTTTTAAACCTTAACATTTAATGTAACTATAGTGACTTTTACAATCTAACGAAAAATTAATTACTTTAACCACTCATAATTTGTCCCTTTTTCTTATTATAAGCTAAGAATGAGATTATTGTTTATTAACAATTAAAAAGTTTAATAGAAAGTAAAACTGGATTAGCTATCAATTAAGATAGACATCAAAGGATATTTGATTTAGAAGTTCCGAATAGAAGTTTAAGAATATTGATTAAATAATGCGACAATCATAAACATTTCTGATGCAGATTCATCATAATAGTTTTTTTTCGCATACATGATCTTTAAAAATCTTACTTCTGTTGTTGAAGGGTCGATGTCGTATTTGGCCAGAGTCTCAAATAGTATTTTTTAGTAAATATAATACTCAACTTTTTTGAGCAAAAACGATAAAAAAAATTTAATTTCTGAACGGGCCGGTTAGAATTGTCAGTGCTTTTTTGTCGTTATCACTCTTGGTCCTGTAAATTAAATATTTATACAATGGGTAATATACACTGATGGCTGTACCAAAAATCCATGAGTCAACGACATAAACAGAACACTTTTTTATTGTCTCCCCTGGAATAAAGTTATCGTATGTTCCCAATCATTATCTTACATCGATAAAAATTGAGGTCATGGGTATATCTATTCAAAATATCATAATGATAATAATTATATTTATTTATTTTTCTTGAAGGATGATAGTTTCCCTAAATGACAGATTTTTTTTCTAAACCTAATGTTATGTACATGCATAAGGAGTGTCATGAAGAAAATTGGGCATAACGGATGATAATCCTGTATATATATTGCACTAATTAGCCAAACACTAAGCAAGGATAGGCTTTTTGTACTGTGGATTCAAACCAAAAGAAATTAAATTTTGGTAAGCTAGCTAAGTGATAACTATTTAATATTTATGCCTTGTTATCCCAATAACGTTTTAAACTTAACTATAGCAAATGCGCTGATCTATTTTCACAAACGATGAATGTTATTAAGAAACAAAGTGCACAAGCAACACTTTGTCATAGCAGAAGTCCGACCCTACCCTCAGTTAACCACACCCTACAATACAACACAATGAACATAGCACTTGTGAAGTTGCACCATACTATGCAATACGTATCCAATTCACGTTATTATTCTCATGAGTGTATAAGCTACCATGAGATACAAACAAACACAACTTTAAAATTAACCCCACATACACTTAACTAAACACATTCTAATGATGCCATTAGAGGGAGATAACTTAGATACCACGACGGTTACTTCCTCGAGATGCCAAGCCTCTGCCATTACTTAGCCCACATTCTAACTAAGGTTCCAATGGCATTGAAAGGGCCACCAGCTAGGGAAATAGTGGTCCTGCCTCTTAGAGTTAAATTATCCAACTACATATTTCGATAAATTTGACAATTGAAAGTAAGTTAAAAAAATTATGCACACTATATTACTAATGGAACAATTAATAATGGTTTCTATTATAAGAACACTTACAAACAATTATGCACACTTAATTAGTAATAGAACAGTTAATTATGCTTCACAGTATAATGACAAGATTTTACCACTCCACTGATTTCCAACGCATTGAACCTTCCTTCTGGGTTTAGCCATGAAATAACCCAAGCTGCCACACTATCACTGCATATGCTCAAATAAGTGGGGTTGCAGTTAGCACGGTCACATGTGATTGAATAATTTAATTGCAGTTAAACAGTTATAGCTATAACCTTTTGTTGTAGTTTGGGATCCCTTGCCCTCTCCTGATTGGCCACTCGCGAAGATCTGTTGGTGTAGACGCTCGGAGAGGACCATAAGTGGGATATGTCTTCAGGTCATGGAGCCTGCCAACCTAGAAAAATACACAAATAGACACAACGAACTATATAAAATGCGAAAGAGGAATGTCCATCGATTAACAAGCTCGCCTACCATATTGCAGATTAGACTTTCCCTATCGACAATCATGTTTGGATCTGGATACGAGTCTAAGTGGTAATGCCATTTTATCAGCAAAGTCAACCACGATATAACACTAATGAAAAAAGATGTCTTTGACGGGGATGAAAATCTAATTCCAGATTCGATTGGATTTTAAAACTTTTCTAATAAAAATGCAATAACAACATTGTCAATTGTAACAAGTTGACAAGAATGTAATTACTTCTCGATTGAGAAATCGACTTGGCTTAACCCAGAATGGCAAATACATTTCAGCAAGTTCATCCACCAACAATCTCTTACTAACATCTTCCTAAAAGAATACCCCTAGCATGTAACTACGGGGATGCAAACCGAAAATAAACCCTAGAGAAGAAAATACCGGGTGAAGGATCAACTCACAGCAAAACGAGGTGGAAGGCACCAAAAATATGGATGATTCAAGTGTTGTATGGAGCAACTGTTACGCATGGCCACCATTTCAACAACTCTTCCATTGATCGGGTGTCCAGTAATTAAACTTTCTACGTGATGCCTAGTGAGGTGACATTCACGCATTCTCACCATAGCGTCTCTATGTTCAGTTCATTTTATTTTTTAACATACATACGTACACAATCATACATAATTTAAGAGAAAATTAAAAAAAAATCCACATACTCCATCGGATGGCAGTAGAGTGTCTTCGCGGCTAAAGTCCATGTCAAACGTCACCTTAAACCTTGGCTTACAATTTTTCTATGTAAAACAAAGAAAAACATAAACCACAAGCCACATGCATTAACATGGAGTTAACAACCAGGATTCATACAATGAACCAATCTTACATGAGATGCCTTTGTGCTTGAACCAACCCTCGACTGCTTAGGAGGTTCTGATCCAAAACATGTTGGAGTTGGTGAATGGAAGAGCTTCCTCCCCATAACAAGCACGGCAGGGTTGTCATCATCTGTATCTGCAGCAACTATGGCTGGACTACTAACAAAGACCTCCTGATCTTGGTTGGGTACATGCATATTAGAACTGCCCGCCCCACCAGCAGTATTATAACATCCTTACTATCAGAATATCATGCTTCCGGCTACACTACTCTGATAGTGAGAAGTATTACGACGACTTTCATATACTTAATAATAAAATAGGAGCCTTTGACCTCAAAACTGTATCAATGTTTTCTTTAAAAATATAGAAATACTTTTTCTTGAAAACAAACAAGCATATACATATATATAAAATTTCTTACTCAAGTAACTTATAAATATTATATACATACATGTCATTACAAAACCCGACACATCTGGTAGCTAACCTGAATATCATCCTCTCGAAAACCGGTAGGCGGTACACCATCACGATCCCTACCTGGTGAACGGTACACTACCACAATCCTCACCATTGTGAGCGGTACACCACCACGATCCTTACAAGATTTTTAATTGAAAAACACACACCCGTGGGCGGTAAATAACCATGATCCCCATAAACATGGCGACACTGGACAAGCAGTATACCACCACGATCATTGCCAGGTCAAAACTCAGATTCAAAACTATAATCTTTTAAAATATTGACTCGGATCAAGTGGGACTAAGCCATAACCCTTGCGTACTATCCAGGCATCTCAAATACTAACCCAGAGCAAGTGGGATGAACCACAACTCTTGCATATTGCTAGGTGTTTCAAATATCAAAATCTCTCTATAAAAAACATTTCAAATCCATTTCTCTTTCATAAAACTCCTTTTCACCAAAATAAAAGTCTCAAATCAACTTCAACAATTTATTCTTTAATTTTGTTTAAAAACCCCAAAAAAAATTAGAAATATAAATTTTATAGTATTATGAGATAGAGCTAATTAAAATAAGAATTTTAACACTAATTTTAAAGAATTTAGCAGAAGAGTGGGCCGAACCAGACAAACCGGACCGTATTGGGCCTAAGGCCCAACCAACTCACTTAGCCTAAATGAGCTTCAGCTCATTTCTTCCTTCCCCATTCAGCATACACGTTCATAACACAAGGGAGGGGAGAAGGAGAAGTTCCAAACCCTTGCACCCACTTTAAGTTGCCATAACTTCTCGCTTCGAGCTCTGATCGCTGCACCGTTTGTGGCCACGCGTCTTCAGCGTCGAGCTCTATAAAGTTTAGTGCTTAATTAGGTGAGGAACTCTCAGTCTCACTTTCAATTTCTTTTCCCCTAATTTTTGAAATTTGAGCCTTTGGGTATTGAAATTTTGATGATTTTGGTGTTTAGGGTCAAGCTAGCTCAAGGAAACCACTAAGTTTTGACCCATTGGTGTTTGGGTAAGGTGAGGACTCTCAAAATTTAGTAAATTCCTTAATACTGTGTGATGGGTATTGAATTTTGGTATACATATGTGATAATACATGTTAGGTGTGTATATATGTGATATGAAGCAAAATTTAAAATATTGGAAGCTTAATGCGGAACTTTGGAGGATGAATTTTGGTGGTGAAACTTGTGAGCTTGCTTAGTTGGGTTGCCTTTGGGATATATGAGGAAATCAGCCAAGGTATAGTTTGCTTTCTCTTATATAATATATAATATTTTGTGAAAACTTAGGCTAGATGACCATAGAATAGGTTGAAATGCATGATTATGTTAAATAATTAGCACCCTTGATTATGATTGTTGAAATAGGTTGAGTATGAGTTTGGTGATTGATGCTTGTGATGAAAATGAAATGCTAAATGATGATTTTAATGATGATAGATAAGGTGATGTGAATGAATATGTATGAGGTGGTATGTTGATGAACTTGTTTGTATATTTGAGAAATTCTTGTATGAGATTCTTTAAAATGGAGGTATGATTGTTATGGTAGGATGTGGGGCTGTGTTGCTGTGGTATGGTATGTTTTGGTGCTATTTATAAGCATAGAAAGTTGGTATTGAGTTGTGTTTTGGTGAAAATAAAAGCTTGAGGATTTTTGGAAAAATATAATTTTTGGCCAAACTTCGACGAGCTATAACTTGGTTTCTGGATCCCCAAACGTTTTTCAACTTGTCTCATATGAAAATTGGGTCCATGAAGGTTACACTGTTCAAAGAATGGATGAAAAATATTTTAAAAACGAAAAAGTTATGCGCGTTGGAAGTCTGGAGTCCAAAATTGAAATTCTGCAGCATTAGCATTTTTACCCACTCTGCAGGATTCGCGTACGCGACCACCTGCACGCGACGCGACCATTTCCATCGGGTTTGGTATCTCGTGTACGCGAGCAAGGGGCATGCATCCATGAGCAATGAATTTGAGGGGTTGCGTACGTGACCACTTGCACGCGACACGACCATTCCCTTCGGGTTTGGTGTCTCGCGTACGCGAGCAAGTGCATGCGTACGCGAGAAGGGAAAAAATGCACCCACGCGTACGCGAGACCGATGCGTACGCGGAACCCCTGTTTTTAGCAAAGTGAATTTTGTGTTTTGAAAGATAATTTTGAATCTCTAAACCTCTTTTTTTACTCTTTTAGTCCCTAGACCTTAGTGGTATGCCTAGTGATGAGATGAAGCTAGGAAGGGATGGTAACTTAGGGGTGAAGTAAGCTTGGAAGATGATGAATCGTGTATGAAAAGAGCAAAGATAAGTTTTGGAAAGATTATGGATGAATATGAATGCTTATGTGGCTTATGCACTTATTTTTATCTGAGATACAAGTTTTCCAGGGTAAAGAGAAGTGGCTTGCCACCATGTGCTCCAGGTTGAGACTCGATACTTTGTTGACCTTACGTCGTAAGGGTGACTAGGCACATATAAATTCCCAGAAAGGATTCTCCCAATGAGCAAAATTTATATATGAATAAGAAAAAGCTATTCATAGACTCTTAGGGATGCGCAATAAGGGACAGTCCAGGGTTTAACAGCCAGACTTGTCAAATTGGCTTGATAACCAACAGATGAGACTCATCAGCCATACGATAAGCATACATCATATGCATATTTTTTGAATTGCTTGCTTGTGCTCTAATTGGGAATGCCTATGTGACTTTAATATGCTTAACTGTTATATATGCTATCTGCATTACTCGTATTTTAATTGTGTTTGTCATTGTCTGTTTGCTTATCTGTGTGGTTCCACCGGAGTTGGAGGTTTTGGAGGAAAGTAGACGATGGAGGGTTAGGTTAAAGCTTTGGTTAAGTTTAGAACTTAGAGGACCACCCTGATTTATGGTTTCTGTTTTAGTTCTTTAAGTTCTAGGATTGCCTCTGGCTTTCCCAGGACCTTATATCTTATGTATGCGGCACCATTACCATGTTGAGAACCCTCGGTTCTCATTCCATACGGATATTTGTATTTTTCAGATGTAGGTTGAGATGCTTTTCTACAGCGAAGTGGGCTTTTGGGACTTTACATCTTGTTCTATTTTGTTATATCTATATGTATAGACTCTCCTTATGTATATATGTTTTACTTTTGCACCTCATAGAGGTTTATGGAGAACTAGGGTTTTTTTTATGTATTTTGGGTTATGGATTTCTATATGTATGTATATAAATATCCTCCAGCCAGCCTTAGCTTCGTAGGCTGAGTTCGGCAGGCTTGAATATTTTGTACGTTGACTCTCTACTCTCCTCGTTTATATGTTTATGTTTGTGTTCCTATTCTTTCTTCGTATGCAAGTAAACCTTATTCCTGAGCGTTGCGCTTTTAATTTTGCGATTTTGCTTTACCTTCAAGGCTCTTTACATATTACATTTTTTCAATTCTTATATATATATATATATATATATATATATATATATATATATATATATATATATATATATATATTTTAGAGGTCGTAATACCACATCACATCTATTTTACGACTTAAGCATAAAGTTCTGTATGGTAGGGTGTTACATTATGGTATCAGAGCAGTTCGTTCCTGTAGAGCCTACGGGACGGACTGACTATGCTTCTGTGCATACTCTGTATGTGTGTGTCTATATGCTATTAGGATATCTAACTGATATATGTGGTATAAACATTCATGAGCATGCATTTGAGAATTTTATACACTAGACTTGCGATATTGAGACTGATCAATTTGATATCATTTGTTTGGTGTGTATAAGAACCAGATGGTGCCTCGTGGACGCGGTCGTTGGCGAGGCAGAGGTAGAATAGGCAACGCAAGTCCTGAACTGACAGGGAACAACCCTGTATACTTTATGGCTGCCCTAGAAAACATGGCCGCAGCTATGCAGGCGACAGCTGACGTGTTGAAAAATCAGATGAATAATGGGAATAATGGAAACAATGGCGAGGAGTGTGTCATGACACTCTCTCTTTTTCTAAAAGTGCACCCTCTGACCTTCAGGGAAACTACAAAACTCTACTGAAGTAGATAACTGGCTTCAGGCGATGGAGCGGGCTCTGCAGGCTTAGCAGGTTCCCTGAGGAATAGTGGGTTGAGTTCGGGTCCTATGAGTTGCAGAGTGAAGCCCAATATTGGTGGTAGGAAACTGATGCACGGAAACTTGTCTCTCAACAATTTCCCTCGGCAAGTATACCGAATTGTCGTCAAGTAAAAACTCACAATAGAGTGAGGTCAAATCCCACAAGGATTGATTGGTCAATCAACTTTAATTAGAGGAATGTTCTAGTTGAGCTAAGTAGAATTGATTTGAGAATTGCAGAAAATTAAATGGCGGGAAAGTAAATGGCAGAAAATGTAAATGCTGGAAATAAAGAGCTGAATATAAATGATGGAAAGTAAAGTGCAGAATCTTAAATGGGGAATGGGGAATTTAGCATGAAAGTAAATTGCAGAAATTAAAGAGAATGGGTAAGATCAGAAATGGGGGATTCATTGGGCTTAGGAGATGTTGCGTTCTCCGGATCAAGTTCATTTTCATCTCTTCCTCAATCAATGCATTCATTGATCTCCTTGGCAATCTTAAGTGATTAAATTCCAATTCCTTGGTAATTCAATCTCTCAAATCTTGATCAATAGCCAATTCCTTGGTCTAATTGCTCATGAGAAGAGATGAAGTATGGTCACTGATTGTACCACATGTATTTCTAAATCAAAGTATTGGGAGAATTATATGTCACCATATCCGCCCAATCCCCAATTTGGTCCAACATGAGAAAGCATTTCTAGCATGATCCCTTTATTCCTCTTCCAAGGTTCCGAAGAGATCCAAGTATGAATAGCTTCTTTTCCAAGACAACTACCCAATTGGATGAAGATTGAAAGCTTTCTAGTAAAATCAAGAGAAAAGAAAGAAGAAGAATAATAAAAACTATTATTGATCCATCAAATTACAACAGAGCTCCCTAACCCAATGAAAGGGGTTTAGTTGTTCATGGCTCTGGGAATGGAAAACAAAGATGGAGAATGCATTTTGAAAGTAAAACTAGAAGTTGCAGAGAAAGTAAAATTATACAGAGAGTAGTTCTCTCAATCCCAAAAGCTCCTCTCTAGTTCAAAACTACTCCTATATATACTACTCTTCTGATCTTCCAGTTGGCTCTTCAAGTCTTGGATATGGGTCTTTGGATCTTGAGTTGAAGCAGTTTGGAATCTTCAATGGGCTCAGCTTTACTTGCAGAGAAAGTGTGAAGTAGGCATGGATTTTGGCTAGGACGTTAGTGGCGTTAACGTTAAATGAAAATGTGGGTTCGAGAACGTTAGTGACGATCACCTTTTGCACTAACGTTCCTAGCCCAAGATGAGTTACGTTAACTTCAACGTTAGTGGCACTAACGTGACCACTAATGTTGCCTCTTGGTCCATCGCGAGCGTTATTGGCGTTTACCTTTGCCAATAACGTTGCCCTTAGCCCCCTTTTCTCACGTTAGAGTCCACGTTAGTATAACTAACGTGGCTCTTAACGTGGGCATGCCTTAGCCTCGAGAGCGTTAGTGACACTTACCTTTGTCACTAACGCTCCAAACGCCCCTTCTCACGTTAGTGCCCCACGTTAATTATCTTAACGTGGCCAATAACGTGGTGGTGATTGCCATTTCTAACGTTAGTGACAAAGGTGAGTATCACTAACGTTGGCTCATCAATTCTTTCCTCCATGTTAGCTTCCACGTTAATGCACTTAATGTGGTAACTAACGTGGCTCATAGTGGCTTAGTCCAACGTTAGTGACAAAAGTGAGTGTCACTAACGTTGGCGATTCCTTGCTCCTTCCACGTTAGAGTTCACGTTAACCAAGTTAACGTGGCTCTTAACGTAGCCAATATGGGCTTAGTCCAACGTTAGTGACAAAGGTGAGTGTCACTAACGTTGGCATTATCTTCCTCTTCCACGTTAGAGTTCACGTTAACTGAGTTAACGTGACTCTTAACGTGGCCAATTGCCCTTTTGGAGCGTTAGTGGCACTTACTTTTACCACTAACACTTGAAGCTTCCTTTTCTTCCACGTTAACTACCACGTTAATGTAGTTAGCGTGGTAATTAACGTGGGCTATGATGGCTTCGAAGACGTTATTGGAGATTACTTTTCTCATTAACGTTGCAAGCTAGCTCCCATTTTACGTTAGTGGTCACGTTAGTTAGACTAACGTGGCTACTAACGTGGCTTTTCCTTGCTTCCTTTGTCCTGAAATCAAGCAAATAAAGTGCATCAAAGCTCTAATCCAAGTTATGAGTCATGCATAATCCAATTTGTCATTAAATTCATGCATAATTCTCATGAAATCATATAAAATTCACAATGTTTGCTTGAATCAAGATGTAAGTGAAATTCTACCCAAAACTTGCTTATTTCCTAAGAAATTGCATGAAACTACCCTAAAATAGTAAAGAAAAGGTCAGTGAAACTGGCCGAAATGCCCTGGCATCACAACACCAAACTTAAAGCTTGCTTGTCCCTAAGCAAGTACTGAAACATGAGAATGATGAATGGAATGACAAGATGAATGAATCATTATTGTGGAAGTCATGTCCTTGGTTTTATGGGGTTTCATGCATAGCAACTTAGGTTCATTCCTTTACTGGCTTTCAGACCTTTATCATGCCCGGGAATACTCACTTGATTGCACCCTTTGAGACTTTTATTAATGATCCCTTTGTCTTTTCAAGGTTTATTGCATCCTTAGGCTAAGTGCTCTGTGAGGGGGCGACTCTTTAAAATAAGCTTTTAGCCAACACTCCCGAACCAGTTGGTTCAAGGTGCTAGGTGTTGAAACACCCCTAAGGACTTACTCCCTCAAGTTTCTCTCCCCCATACATGCACACCACAGGCACATGGTTTGTTATTTTCTTTCCTTGAGGCCTTGGTGTCGAGCACCTCTTTGGGTTACTAAATATTCTATAGCAAGGTTGCTCTTGATAGTGGATTTTCAGTTGATAATCCCAGGTTAGTTAACCCAAGTTACCAAGTGATGAAGCACTCTGGTGCGCAGAAATCGTGACGGTTCCATTCCATGGTAACGACGCTGAAAACTTTATACGCACGTTCATAATCTTAATTCTTTGTCACAACTTTGCACAACTGACCAGCAAGTGCACTGGGTCGTCCAAGTAATAAACCTTACGTGAGTAAGGGTCGATCCTACAGAGATTATCGGCTTGAAGCAAGCTATGGTCACCTTGTAAATCTCAGTTAGGCGGATTCAAATGGATATAGAGTTTAATAATTAAAAGATAAATAAAACATAAACTAGGATAGAGATACTTATGTAATTCATTAGTGAGAATTTCAGATAAGCGTATAGAGATACTTTCATTCCTCTGAACCTCTGCTTTCCTGCTGTCTTCATCCAACCATTCCTACTCCTGTTCATGGCAAGCTTTATGTAGGGCATCACCGTTGTCAATGGCTACATCCCATCCTCTCTGTGAAAATGGTCCAATGCGCTGTCACTGCATGGCTAATCATCTGTCGGTTCTCGATCATACTGGAATAGGATTTACTATCCTTTTGCGTCTGTCACTACGCCCAGCACTCGCGAGTTTGAAGCTCGTCACAGCCATCCCTTCCCAGATCCTACTCAGAATACCACAGATAAGGTTTAGACTTTCCGGATCTCAAGAATGGCCATCCATGGGTTCTAACTTATACCACGAAGATTCTAATATCTCAGACTCGGTCCCCTGTATTAGATATCTAAGAGATATTCATTCTAGCTTGTTTGCATGTAGAACAGAAGTGTTTGTCAGGCATGCGTTCATAAGTGAGAATGATGATGAGCGTCACATAATCATCACATTCATCATGTTCTTGGGTGCGAATGGATACCTTAGAATAGGAATAAGCTTGAATTGAATAGAAAAATAGTAGTACTTTGTATTAATTCATGAGGAACAACAGAGCTCCACACCTTAATCTATGGTGTGTAGAAACTCTACCGTTTAAAAATACATAAGTGATAATAGTCCAGACATGGCCGAATGGCCAGCCCCCAAAACGTGATCAAAGGATCAAAAGATAATCCAAAGATGTTCCAAAAGATCCTAAATATAATAGTAAAAAGTCCTATTTATAAAAACTAGTTACTATGGTTTACAGAGATAAGTAAATGATGCAGAAATCCAATTCTGGGGCCCACTTGATGTGTGCTTGGGCTGAACATTGAGCTTTACACGTGTAGAGGCTTCTCTTGGAGTTGAATGCCAGTTTGTAACCTGTTTCTGGCGTTTAACTCCACTTTGCAACCTGTTTCTGGCGTTTAACTCTAGAATGCAGCATGGAACTGGCGTTCAATGCCAGTTTGTGTCATCTAAACTCGGGCAAAGTATGGACTATTATATATTTCTGGAAATCCCTAGATGTCTACTTTCCAATGCAATTGAGAGCGCACCATTTAGAGTTCTGTAGCTCCAGAAAATCCACTTTGAGTGCAGGGAGGTCAGAATCCAACAGCATCTGCAGTCCTTCTTCAACCTCTGAATTTGATTTTTGCTCAAGTCCCTCAATTTCAGCCAGAAAATACCTGAAATCACAGAAAAACACACAAACTCATAGTAAAATCCAGAAATGTGAATTTTAATTAAAAACTAATAAAAATATACTAAAAACTAACTAAATCATACTAAAAACTATGTAAAAACAATGCCAAAAAGCGTATAAATTATCCGCTTATCACAACACCAAACTTAAATTGTTGCTTGTCCCCAAGCAACTGAAAATCAAATAGGATAAAAAGAAGAGAATATACTATAAATTCCAAAATATCAATGAAACTTAGCTCCAATCAGATGAGCGAGACTTGTAGCTTTTTGCCTCTTAAATAGTTTTGGCATCTCACTTTATCCATTGAAGTTCAGAATGATTGGCATCTAGTATTACCACCGGATACATAAATGCCATAGACACATAACTAGGTGAACCTTTTCAGATTGTGACTCAGCTTTGCTAAAGTCCCCAATTAGAGGTGTCCAGGGTTCTTAAGCACACTCTTTTTTTGCTTTGGACCTTGACTTTAACCGCTCAGTCTCAAGTTTTCACTTGACACCTTCACGCCACAAGCACATGGTTAGGGACAGCTTGGTTTAGCCGCTTAGGCCAGGATTTTATTCCTTTAAGCCCTCCTATCCACTGATGCTCAAAGCCTTGGATCCTTTTTATTACCCTTGCCTTTTGGTTTTAAGGGCTATTCGCTTTTGCCTCTTGCCTTTTGGTTTAAAGAGCTTTTGGCTTTTTCTGCTTGCTTTTTCTTTTTCTATTTTTTTTTTGCCATTTTTTTTCTTTTCTCTCTTTTTTTTTCTGCAAGCTTTTGTATTCACTGCTTTTTCTTGCTTCAAGAATCATTTTTATGATTTTTCAGATTATCAAATAACATTTCTCCTTTTCATCATTCTTTCAAGAGCCAACATATTTAACATTCATAAACAACAACTTCAAAAGACATATGCACTGTTCAAGCATACATTCAGAAAACAAAAAGTATTGCCACCACATCAAAATAATTAAACTAGTTTCAAGGATGAATTCGAAACCATGTACTTCTTGTTCTTTTGTTTTTAGAACAGTTTTCATTTAAGAGAGGTGATGGATTCATATTCATAACTTTAAGGCATAGACACTTAGACACTAATGATCATATAGTAAAGACACAAACATAATTAAACATGAAGCATGGAAACCGAAAATAGAAAATAAATAGATAAGGAGATTAAGGAATGAGTCCACCTTAGTGAGGGTGGCGTCTTCCTCTTCTTGAAGAACCAATGGTGCTTTTGAGCTCCTTTATGTCTCTTCCTTGTCTTTGTTGCTCCTCCCTCATAGCTCTTTGATCTTCTCTAATTTCATGGAGGATGATGGAGTGCTCTTGGTGCTCCACCCTTAGTTTTCCCATGTTGGAACTTAATTCTCCTAGGAAAGTGTTGATTTGCTCCCAATAATTCTGTGGAGGAAAGTGCATCCCTTGAGGCATCTCAGGGATTTCATGGTGAGGAATCTCCTCATGCTCATGTTGAGGTCCATGATCTCTTGTTTGCTCCATCCTTTTCTTAGTGATGGGCTTATCCTTTCCAATGAGGATATCTCCCTCTATGTTAATTCCAGCTGAATTGCAGAGGTGGCATATGAGGTGAGGAAAGGCTAACCTTGCCCAAGTGGAGGACTTGTCAGCCACCTTGTAAAGTTCTTGAGGTATAATCTCATGAACTTCCACCTCCTCTCCAATCATGATACTATGGATCATGATGGCCCGGTCTATAGTAACTTCAGACCGGTTACTAGTAGGAATGATTGAGCATTGAATGAACTCTAGCCATCCCTTAGCCACTGGTTTGAGGTCATGCCTTCTTATTTGAACCGGCTTGCCTCTTGAGTCAATTTTCCATTGAGCTCCTTCCTCACATATGTTTATGAGGACTTGGTCCAACCTTTGATCAAAGTTGACCCTTCTTGTGTAGGGGCGTGCGTTCTCTTCCATCATTGGCAAGTTGAATGCCAGCCTTACATTTTCCGGACTGAAATCTAAGTGTTTCCCCCGAACCATGGTAAGCCAATACTTTGGATTCGGGTTCACACTTTGATCATGGTTCCTTGTGATCCATGCATTTGCATAGAACTCTTGAACCATTAGGATCCCGACTTGTTGAATGGGGTTGGTGAGAACTTTCCAACCTCTTCTTTGAATCTCAAGTCAGATCTCCGGATACTCATTCCTTTTGAGCTTGAAAAGAACCTCAGGGATCACTTTCTTCTTGGCCATAACTTCATAGAAGTGGTCTTGATGGACCTTTGAGATGAATCTCTCCATCTCCCATGACTCAGAGGTGGAAGCAATTGCCTTCCCTTTCCTCTTTCTAGAAGTTTCTTTGGCCTTAGGTGCCATAAATGGTTATGGAAAAACAAAAAGCAATGCTTTTACCACACCAAACTTAAAATGTTTGCTTGTCCCCGAGTAAAAGAAGAAAGAAAGAAGTAGAAAAAGAAGAGAAATAGAGGAGAGGGAGAGAGTAGGTTTCGGCCAAGTAGAAGAAGAGAGGGTTGTGTTGTGTGAAATAGAAGAAGGAATGAGGGATTTATATAGAAGTGGGGAGGGGTTTAGGGTTCGGCCATTTAGGGTTGGGTTTGGGAGGGAAAATATTTTGAATTTGAAGGGAGGTGGGGTTTTTGGTGAAGAGAAGATGGATGTGAGTGGTGAGGGGGTGATGGGAAAGAGTGATTGAAGTGATTGGTGAAGGGCATTTGGGGAAGAGAGTTATGAAAAGGTGTGAAGAGGAGAGAATAGGGTTAGGTGGGGATCCTGTGGGGTCCACAGATCATGAGGTGTCAAGGATTTTTGATCCCTGTACCCTTTAGACGTGTAAAACGCCCTATACATGCAATCCTGGCATTTAATGCCAGACTGCTGCCTGTTTCTGGCGTTAAACGCCACTTCCATGCTCTGTTCTGGCGTTTAACGCCAGGTAGATGCTTGTTTCTGGCATTAAACGCCAGCTTGGTGCCTGTTTCTGGCGTTAAACGTCAGATAGATGCTTATTTCTGGCGTTTAAACGCCAGACTGTTCTCCTCCAGGGTGTGCTATTTTTCATTCTATTTTTCACTCTGTTTTTGATTTTTTTTTAGTAGTTTTTATGACTTCACATGATCATCAACCTAAAGAAAACATAGAATAACAATGGAAAATAAATAAATATAATTAGATAACATTGGGTTGCCTCCCAACAAGCACTTTTTTAATGTCAATAGCTTGACAGTGAGCTCTCATGGAGCCTCACAGATAATCAAAGCAAGGTTAGAACCTCCCTACACCAAACTTAGAGTTTGAATGTGGGGGTTCAACACCAAACTTAGAGTTTGGTTGTGGCCTCCTAACACCAAACTTAGAGTTTGACTGTGGGGACTTTGGTTGACTCTGCAGTGAGAGAAGCTTTTCATGCTTCCTCTCCATGGTTACAGAAGGAGATCCTTGAGTTTTAAACACAAGGTTATCCTCATTCAGTTGAAGGATCAATTCTCCTCTGTCCACATCAATCACAGCTCTTGCTGTGGCTAGGAAGGGTCTTCCAAGGATGATGGATTCATCCTCCTCCTTCCTAGTGTCTAGGATTATGAAACTAGCAGGGATGTAAAGGCCTTCAACCTTTACTAACACGTCATCTACTTGTCCATAAGCCTGTTTTCTGGAGTTGTCTGCCATCTCTAATGAGATTCTGGCAGTTTGCACCTCAAAGATTCCCAGTTTCTCCATTACAGAGAGTGGCATGAGGTTTATCCCTGATCCAAGGTCACATAGAGCCTTCTCAAAGGTCATGGTGCCTATGGTACAAGGTATTAAGAACTTTCCAGGATCCTGTTTCTTCTGAGGCAATCTCAGTTGATCCAGATCACTTAGTTCATTGATGAGCAAGGGAGGTTCATCTTCCCAAGTCTCATTACCAAATAATTTGGCATTTAGCTTCATGATTGCACCAAGGGTACTTGGCAAATTGCTCTTCAGTAACATCTTTATTCTCTTCAGAAGAAGAATACTCATCAGAGCTCATGAATGGCATAAAGAGGTTCAATAGAATCTCTATGGTCTCTAGATGAGTCTCAGATTCCTTTGGTTCCTCAGAGAAAAACTCCTTGTTGATTACTGGACGTCCCAAGAGGTCTTCCTCACTGGGATTCACGTCCTCTCCCTCCCTTGTAGGTTCGGCCATGATGGTTAAATCAATGGCCTTGCACTCTCTCTTTGGATTTTCTTCTGTATTGCTTGGGAGAGTACTAGGAGGAGTTTCAGTGACTCTTTTACTCAGCTGGCCCACTTGTGCCTCCAAATTTCTAATGGAGGACCTTGTTTCATTCATGAAACTTACAGTGGCCTTAGATAGATCAGAGAGTATATTTGCTAAGCTAGATGGATTCTGCTCAGAATTCTCTGTCTGTTGCTGAGTGGATGATGGAAAAGGTTTGCTATTGCTAAACCTGTTTCTTCCACCATTGTTAAAGCCTTGTTGAGGCTTTTGTTGATCCTTCCATGAGAAATTTGGATGATTTCTCCATGAGGGATTATAGGTATTTCCATAGGGTTCACCCATGTAATTCACCTCTGCTATTGCAGGGTTCTCAGGATCATAAGCTTCTTCTTCAGAAGAGGCCTCTTTAGTACTGTTGGATGATTCCTTCAATCCATTCAGACTCTGAGAGATCATATTGACTTACTGAGTCAATATTTTATTCTGAGCCAATATGGCATTCAGAATATGAATTTCAAGAACTCCCTTCCTCATAGGCGTCCCATTACTCACAGGATTCCTTTCAGAAGTGTACATAAACTGGTTATTTGCAACCATGTCAATGAGTTCTTGAGCTTCTGCAGGAATTTTCTTTAGGTGGATGGATCCACCTGCAGAATGGTCTAGTGACATCTTTGATAACTCAGACAGACCATCATAGAATATATCCAGCATGGTCTATTCTGAAAGCATGTTAGAAGGACACTTTTTGGTCAGTTCCTTGTATCTCTCTCAAGCTTCATAGAGGGATTCACCTTCCTTTTGTCTGAAGCTTTGAACATCCACTCTAAGCTTGCTAAGCTTTTGAGGAGGAAAGAACTTGGCTAAGAAAGCCGTGACCAACTTATCCCAAGAGTTCAGGCTGTCTTTAGGTTGAGAGTCCAACCATACTCTAGCTCTGTCTCTTATAGCAAACGGGAAAAGCATAAGCCTGTAGACCTCGGGATCAACCCTATTGGTCTGAACAGTATCACAGATCTGCAAGAATTCAGTTAAGAACTGAAAAGGATCTTCAGATGGAAGTCCATGAAACTTGCAGTTCTGTTGCATCAGAGAAACTAATTGAGGTTTAAGCTCAAAATTGTTTGCTCCAATGGCAGGGATTGAGATGCTTCTTCCATGTAAATTGGAATTAGGTGCAGTAAAGTCACCAAGCATCTTCCTTGCATTATTATTATTTTCGGCCATGGCTCCTTCTTTTTCGAAATTTTCAGTCAGATTTTCTCCAGAGAGTTGTGCTTTAGCTTTCCTTAGCTTCCTCTTCAGAGTCCTTTCAGGTTCAGGATCAGCCTCAACAAGAATGTTCTTATCCTTGTTCCTGCTCATATGAAAAAGAAGAAAACAGAAAAGAAAATTTGGAATTCTCTATGTCACAGTATAGAGATTCCTTTATGTGAGTAGAAGAAGATAAGAATAAAAGAAGAGAAATTCGAACACCAAGAGGAAGAGAGGGTTCGAATTTTAAGATGAAGAGAAGTGTTAGTAAATAAATAAATAAATAAATAAATAGAAGGAGATGAGAGAGAGAGAATTTCGAAAATTAATTAAATTAAAATTAAAATTTAAAGTTAAATTTTGAAAATTAAAATTGAAATCAAATTAAATTAAATTTTTAAATTAAAAAGGAATTTTTTTTTAAAAAAGAGGGAAGGGATTTTCGAAAATTAGAGAGAGAATTAGTTAGCTAGTTTTGAAAAAGATAAGAATCAAACAAAAAGATAGGATTAGTTTGAAAAAGATTTGAAAATCAATTTTTGAAAAGATAAGAGGTTAGAAAAGAAGTTAGAAAAGATTTTGAAATTGATTTTGAAAAGATATGATTGAAACTTATTTTGAAAAAGATTTGAAAAAGAAATTTAAAAAGATTTGATTTTGAAATCAAAATTGATTACTTGACTAACAAGAAACTAAAAGATATGATTTAAAATTTTAAAGATTGAACCTTTCTTACTAGGCAAGTAACAAGCTTAAAATTTTAGAATCAATCACATTAAATACTAATAAGATTTTTGAAAATTATGAAAAAGATTTTTGAAAATTAATTTTGAAAATTTCGAAAATTATGAAAGAAAAATGAGAAAGATTTTATTTTTGAAAAAGATTTGAAAAAGATAGAATTTTTAAATTGAAAATTTGATTTGACTCATAAGAAACAACTTGATTTTAAAATTTTTTGAAAAAAGTCAACTCAAATTTTTGAATTTGATGAGAAGAAAAAGGGAAAGATATTTTTTTTTTATTTTTGAATTTTTAATGATGAAAGAGAAAAACATCAAAAAGACTCAAAACATGAAAATTATGAATCAAAACAAGAAAAATATGCAAGAACACTTTGAATGCAAAGATGAACACCAAGAACACTTTGAATGTCAAGATGAACACCAAGAACTTATTTTTGAAAAATTTTCAAGAAAAGAAAACATGCAAGACACCAAACTTAAAAATTATCAAATTTTAGACACTAACAAATTGAAAATGCATGTGAAAAACAAGAAAAGACACAAAACAAGAAAATATGAAGATCAAACAAGAAGACTGGCCAAGAACAACTTGAAGATCATGAAGAATGCAATGCATGAATTTTCGAAAATAATTTTTAGAAAATTAAAAAGATGCAATTGACACCAAACTTAAAACTTGACTCTAGACTCAAAAAAGAAACACAAAATATTTTTGGTTTTATTATTTTATTAAACTTTTTTTTTAATTTTTTTCGAAAATTAATTGGAAAAAACGAAAAAGAAGAAAATATTTTTTTGTATTTTTTTTTGAAAATAAGAAATAAAAAGCTTAAAATTAAAATAAAATTACCTAATCTGAGCAACAAGATGAACCGTCAGTTGTCCAAACTCGAACAATCCACGGCAACGGCGCCAAAAACTTGGTGTGCAGAAATCGTGACGGTTCCATTCCATGGTAATGGCGCTGAAAACTTTATACGCACGTTCATAATCTTAATTCTTTGTCACAACTTTGCACAACTGACCAGCAAGTGCACTGGGTCGTCCAAGTAATAAACCTTACGTGAGTAAGGGTCGATCCCACAGAGATTGTCGGCTTGAAGCAAGCTATGGTCACCTTGTAAATCTCAGTCAGGCGGATTCAAATGGATATATAGTTTAATAATTAAAAGATAAATAAAACATAAACTAGGATAGAGATACTTATGTAATTCATTAGTGAGAATTTCAGATAAGCGTATAGAGATGCTTTCGTTCCTTTGAACCTCTGCTTTCCTGCTGTCTTCATCCAACCATTCCTACTCCTTTCCATGGTAAGCTTTATGTAGGGCATCACCGTTGTCAATGGCTACATCCCATCCTCTCTATGAAAATGGTCCAATGCGCTGTCACTTCATGGCTAATCATCTGTCGGTTCTCGATCATACTAGAATAGGATTTACTATCATTTTGCGTCTGTCACTACGCCCAGCACTCACGAGTTTGAAGCTCGTCACAGCCATCCCTTCCCAGATCCTACTCGGAATACCACAGACAAGGTTTAGACTTTCCGGATCTCAAGAATGGCCATCCATGGGTTCTAACTTATACCACGAAAATTCTAATATCTCGGACTCGGTCCCCTGTATTAGATATCTAAGAGATATTTATTCTAGCTTGTTTGCATGTAGAACGGAAGTGTTTGTCAGGCACACGTTCATAAGTGAGAATGATGATGAGCGTCACATAATCATCACATTCATCATGTTCTTGGGTGCAAATGGATATCTTAGAATAGGAATAAGCTTGAATTGAATAGAAAAATAGTAGTACTTTGTATTAATTCATGAGGAACAGCAGAGCTCCACACCTTAATCTATGGTGTGTAGAAACTCTACCGTTTGAAAATACATAAGTGATAATAGTCCAGGCATGGCCGAATGGCCAGCCCCCCAAAACATGATCAAAGGATCAAAAGATAATACAAAGATGTTCCAAAAGATCCTAAATACAATAGTAAAAAGTCCTATTTATAAAAACTAGTTACTAGGGTTTATAGAGATAAGTAAATGATACAGAAATCCACTTCCGGGGCCCACTTGGTGTGTGCTTGGACTGAGCATTGAGCTTTAAATGTGTAAAGGCTTCTCTTGGAGTTGAACGCCATTTTGTAACCTGTTTCTGGCGTTTAACTCCACTTTGCAACCTGTTTCTGGCGTTTAACTCCAGAATGCAGCATGGAACTGGCGTTCAACGCCAGTTTGTGTTGTCTAAAATCGGGCAAAGTATAGACTATTATATATTTCTGGAAAGCTCTGGATGTCTACTTTCCAACACAATTGAGAGCGCGCCATTTGGAGTTCTGTAGCTCCAGAAAATCTACTTTGAGTGCAGGGAGGTCAGAATCCAACAGCATCTGCAGTCCTTCTTCAACCTCTGAATCTGATTTTTGCTCAAGTCCCTCAATTTCAGCCAGAAAATACCTGAAATCAAAGAAAAACACACAAACTCATAGTAAAGTCCAGAAATGTGAATTTTAATTAAAAACTAATAAAAATATACTAAAAACTAACTAAATCATACTAAAAACTATGTAAAAACAATGCCAAAAAGCGTATAAATTATCCGCTCATCACACTCCTAAGAACTTATTCATCCAAGCAGATCCTTGATACAAGAGCACCACAGACACATCCCTCAAGATTCAAGCCCTTGGTGCCTAGCCTTATTCTTTATTACTTTTCTTTCTTTTTCAACTCTTATTGTTCTTTTCCTCTTTCTTATTAGGATCTTGTTATTTAGCTAGTCTCATGGGGTGTGTTTCAAGCATATGACTTCAGGACAGATAGTTGCCTTCCTACCTTGTTGGTGAACTAACTTAGCTAAGTGATTACTACACCACAAGCTTAAGAACCTACTCCACAATTGATCATCACTCTGGTCTTTTCATAACATCTCTTTTTATTTGGCTTAAAAGGACAGGCATACAATAAGCGAGATGAAAATGCAGCAGTGCCATTAGACTAGCAAGCATAGACCTAGGCAATGCAAACTTAAAGACAGAATTGAAAATTCCTAAGCTACTATGGAAGCATGTTCTATCTCATACATGATTTTTCTTATTTAAAACTTGAAAAAGATGGGATAATGAGGGAACTCCACCACCTTTTACTCATGGGGTTGCTCATGCTCTCCCTCTTGTTTGTCCTCTTTGTGTCCACTTGTGTTTCCTTGTATTCGTGCCAGTCTAGCCTTTTTCCAATCTTCAAGTGCCTTCCTTACTGATTCATGACTCTTTTCTATCATACCTCACTGCGTTTGCGTAGAACTCTCTCACGAGCGTTGCATTTATTCTTGCGGTGACTGGATCGGTGAGGAGCTCCCATCTTCTCTTTTCTACCTTCTCTGTGATTTCGGGGCACTCAGTTTTCTTGACTTGAAAGCCTAGCTCATATATGATCTCCTTATCAGCCATCCATCCAAATTGAAGTGCATGGTGAAAGGTTCTAAACTTCTTTTCATCAAAAGGGCATTGCTCCATAGGCTCCTTCCCCTTTCTTCTTTTAGAGCTTGATAATGCCATGAGTGACTTTTTGAGAAGTGAAGGTGTTGGGGTCGGTGATAGACTTTGGCTGGTTAAGATAGGGTGTAGTGAAGGGAGTGAGGGAGAGTATTTTTGGATGGAGTGAAGTACAAAGAGTGGGAATTGGAATGTGAAAGGGGTATGGAATAAGAACCACTTTATATAGGGAAATGGTGGGTAGATGAAAGGTGTGGATTGATGGAGTGGATGTGTGATGAACGGATGGGGTTTATCATGGGATGAGCACAATGATCATCAACTTTATGAAGGGGGGTTGGTTCAGTTTCCAAGCATGTTCTTCTTCCAATGTTACATGGCAACATTTTCCAATGCATCCCCCTTGAAAACACGTGTATAGTACTTCTCCTTTTGTGGTGGCTGAATCCTCCTTCTTCAATTGTCCCATCAATTCTCCTACAAATAAAGGGATGTGATTAATGAATTTGTGGAAAGTGGTAGCAAAATTTAAAAAGAAAGAAAGAGTAACTACTTTTTAAAATTTTTGTTGTTAACTGACTAAGTGCTATTCATAAGTACAAACCAACTGACTAATTGATTGTCCATGTATGCAACATTGGTGACACCAAACTTAGTTTGTGGCCATGTGGAGTAAAAGGAATTGTTCAAGGTTCTAAGAGTGACATGATATGAATTGCATTCATGTTCTCTTAGTGTGCCTTGAACACCAAACTTGTTCTTCACTATGTGTTGCAAACATGAAAGATTCGGTCAAGTGTATGTCAAAGTTGATTTGGACTTCATGAACCTTGCATTATTAACTACTTTTAAAAGTATATAAAACATGGGTTGCCTCCCATGAAGCGCTTCTTTAGCGTCACTAGCTTGACGTTCTGCCCTTTGTCAGGGTGGTTGGTAATGCTTCAGATCTTCCCCTCTTGCAGTAAACTTATCTCCATTGGCTTCATCAAGGACCTCTACATGTTCTAGGGAGAGAACTTTGTTGATGGTGAAAACCTTAGGTAGTTGAGATGGGATGGTGGGGAGATGAGGTGGGATATCTAGGAAGTAAGCTGAGATCCCTTTATCCCCTAGAGAGAAATCCTCTGTAGGGATCTTCTTGTTCCTCCATCTCCTTGGTGCCTTCTTCTTTGTTCCTTTTGATGTTGCCCTGCTCTTTGTGACCTCTTCTTTCAAGGAAATTTTGTTGCTGGTCTCATATGACTCTGGTGGTTTAAGTTCCTCCTGATTTTCCTTGAGCTGTGACAGCTGCTGATTATCTTGTTTATCAACCAAAGGGATTCTCTGTGATTCAATGCTTGTTTCTTCCACCAGTGCTTTGTCATGCTCTTTCCTTGGTTCCTTGCTTTCCTAATCTATTTCTTGTGAAGGTTTGAAGACATTGAATGCGAGTTGTTCGTCATGTATCCACAATATTAGCTCTCCTCACTCCACATCTATGAGCGCTCTGGCTGTAGCTAGGAATGGTCTTCCCAATATGATTGGGTGAAGGTGACTCTCTTCCATTTCCAATATGACAAAGTATGTAGGAAGAAAGTAGTTCCCAACCTTTACCAACACATTTTCCACCACTCCTACTGCTTATTTTTGAGTTTTGTCAGCTAGCCTGATGATTACGTCTGTGGGCATTAGCTCATTGATCTGCAGCTTCTTCATAAGGGATAAAGGCATTAAGTTGATGCTTGCTCCCAGATCACAGAGTCCTTTGTCAAACATTGTTTCTCCTATGGCACAGAGGATGTGAAAACTCCCTGGGTCCTTCCTTTTTGTAGGCAACTCTAGTTGAATGAGAGCACTGCACTCCTTATTCATCACTATTGTTTTCCCTCCTTTGAGTGAGCTTTTCCTTGTCAGCAACTCTTTTATATACTTAATGTATGAGGGCATTTTTTGGAGGGCCTTGATGAATGGTATGTTTACATGGAGAGATGCAAACATGTCAAGAAACCTTGAGTATATTCTCTTTTCTACACCACCCTTGAGTTTTTGGGGAAAAGGTGCATAGAGTCTCAGCAGCTCCTTCTGTGAAATTTTGGTTTCTTGGTGATCCTCTTCCTGTTTCTCTACTGATGTATCTCCAGGTTGTTCTAATGGTTTGTTTGGCTCTTCCTCAGTCCCCTCATCACTTATAGTGACCATCTTGTAATCTTCCCATCTGACCTTCTTTGCTTCACCTCTCGGGTTCTTCTCTGTGTCACTTGGGAAGCTATCAGTAGGTTTGGGAATCTTCTCAGAGAGGTATCCCACTTGAAATTCTAGCCTCTGAATGGTGTCTCCCTGGTTTTTGAGACTAGCTCGCACCTCCTCTTTGAACACCTTGTTATCTTGGATTTCCTTACATATGACTTCAAGTAAGTTCTCAATCCTTGATAGTCTTTCTTCCGATGATGGTGAGTTGAGATTGGAGGGATGAGAAGGGCCATTTTGGCTTTGGTATGGATGTTGATGTGTGTTGTTAAGTGGGTGCTGATATGATCTCTGTGTGGAATGTTGGTGAGTCGCATGGTTGTTGGGGTTGTGACGTCTCTGATCTTGGCCTTGGTCTTGTTGGTTTCCCCACCCAAAGTTTGGGTGGTTCCTCCAACCAGGATTATACATTTTAGAGTATGGGTCATGGTTCTGCCTAGGTGAATTTCCAATGTAGTTGGCTTGCTCTTGACTATCCTCTGCCTCTTCATTCACTCCTTTTTGAGTTGCTACTAAAGTGGTGATTGCTGCTACTTGATTCCTCTCCATCTTCTTGGTAAGGTCAGCCAACTGCTTGGTAATCATCTTGTTTTGAGCTAGCAGTGCATCCACATTGTTCAGCTCCATCACTCCTCTAGTGTTGCCTCTTTCAGAAGCATAGAAATAGTCATTCTCAGCTACAGTCTCAATGACATCTATGGCTTCTTCAATGGTCTTCTTCTTGTTCAGAGATCCCCTGGATGAGTGGTCTACTGCCTTCTTTGATTCATAAGAAAGACCATAGAAAATGTGTAGCTGTACCCATTCATTGAACATATCTGGCAAGTACCTTCTTGTCAGATCCTTAAACCTCTCCCATGCTTCGTAGATAGTCTCACCATCTTGTTGCCTGAAAGTTTGAACCTCAGCTCTCAACCTGTTGATTCTTTGAGGAGGATAGAATCTTGCCAAGAATTTGTTCACCACATTTTTCCAGGTTGTTAAGCTTTCCTTCGGGAAGGATTCCAGCCATTTAGATGCCTTGTCCTTGAGTGAGAAGGGGAATAAAAGTAGTATGTAGGTGTCAGGATGAACACCATTAGACTTCACAGTGTCACATATCCTCAGGAAGGTGGTTAGATGCTGATTGGGATCTTCTTGAACACTTCCTCTGAATGAACAGTTGTTCTGAACAAGGGTGATGAGCTGTGGCTTTAGTTCAAAGTTGTTGGCATGTATGGTTGGCTTTTGGATGCTGCTTCCACAGTTTCCTGGGTTTGGATTGATGTAGGATCCCAGAACTCTTCTCTCTTGCCCAGCATGATGCACTAGGCCTTCTCTGCCATAGTTGTGAGCCTCTTCTTCATGATGGTTCTCCATATTCTCATCCATGTCTGGTTCAAAATACTCCTCTTCTTCCTCTGTACCAACTACTCTCTTTCCTCTTGCTTCCCTCCTTAATCTAAAAAAGGTCCTCTCAGGTTCAGAATCAAAGGAAGTTGAAGCACTGCTTCTTCTACCTATCATACAACCCACAAATCACAAGCAAGAAAGATAGATGTAGACAGTATTCTTTGCAGAAATGCTGTTAGTGTGAGTGATACAATATATCAAACAGTTAGTGGGTCAGTGAACTAAATAGTAAACAACTAAGAAAGGGGTAGGGGACAGGAAGAAAATAGCTAAACTGAAAGTGAATTACTCAAATGAAATCAAACAAAATAAAAAAAATGCTCAATCTAGTTATCCACCAATTTAATCATTGTTGATACAAAATCAATCCCCCGGCAACGGCGCCATAAACTTGATGCACGGAAACTTGTCTCTCAACAATTTCCCTCGGCAAGTATACCGAATTGTCATCAAGTAAAAACTCACAATAGAGTGAGGTCGAATCCCACAGGGATTGATTGGTCAATCAACTTTAATTAGAGGAATGTTCTAGTTGAGCTAAGCAGAAATTGATTTGAGAATTACAGGAAATTAAATGGCGGGAAAGTAAATGGCAAAAAATGTAAATGCTGGAAATAAAGAGCTGAATATAAATGATGGAAAGTAAAGTGCAGAATCTTAAATGGGAATGGGGAATTTAGCATGAAAGTAAATTGCAGAAATTAAAGAGAATGGGTAAGATCAGAAATGGGGGATTCATTGGGCTTAGGAGATGTTGCGTTCTCCGGATCAAGTTCATTTTCATCTCTTCCTCAATCAATGCATTCATTGATCTCCTTGGCAATCTTAAGTGATTGAATTCCAATTCCTTGGTAATTTAATCTCTCAAATCTTGATCAATAGCCAATTCCTTGGTCTAATTGCTCATGAGAAGAGATAAAGTATGGTCACTAATTGTACCACATGTATTTCCAAATCAAAGTATTGGGAGAATTATATGTCACCATATCCGCCCAACCCCCAATTTGGTCCAACATGAGAAAGCATTTCTAGCATGATCCCTTCATTCCTCTTCCAAGGTTCCAAAGAGATCCAAGTATGAATAGCTTCTTTTCCAAGATAACTACCCAATTGGATGAAGATTAAAATCTTTCTAGTAAAATCAAGAGAAAAGAAAGAAGAAGAGTAATGAAAACTATTATTGATCCATCAAATTACAACAGAGCTCCCTAACCCAATGAAAGGGGTTTAGTTGTTCATGGCTCTGGGAAAGGAAAACAAAGATGGAGAATGCATTCTGAAAGTAAAACTAGAAGTTGCAGAGAAAGTAAAATTATACAGAGAGTAGTCCCCTCAATCCCAAAAGCTCCTCTCTAGTTCAAAACTACTCATATATATACTACTCTTCTGATCTTCCAGTTGGCTTTTCAAGTCTTGGATATGGGCCTTTGGATCTTGAGTTGAAGCAGTTTGAAATCTTCAGTGGGCTCAGCTTTACTTGCAGAGAAAGTGTGAAGTAGGCATGGATTTTGGCTAGGACGTTAGTGGCGTTAACGTTAAGTGAAAATGTGGGTTCGAGAACGTTAGTGACGATCACCTTTTGCACTAACGTTCCTAGCCCAAGATGAGTTACGTTAACTTCAACGTTAGTGGCACTAACGTGACCACTAACGTTGCCTCTTGGTCCATCGCGAGCGTTATTGGCGTTTACCTTTGCCAATAACGTTGCCCTTAGCCCCTTTTTTAACGTGGGCATGCCTTAGCCTCGAGAGTGTTAGTGACACTTACCTTTGTCACTAACGCTCCAAACGCTCCAAACGCCCCTTCTCACGTTAGTGCCCCACGTTAATTGTCTCAACATGGCCACTAACGTGGTGGTGATTGCCATCTCCAACGTTAGTGACAAAGGTGAGTATCACTAATGTTGGCTCATCAATTCTTTCCTCCACGTTAGCTTCCACGTTAATGCACTTAACGTGGTAACTAACGTGGCTCATAGTGGCTTAGTCCAACATTAGTGACAAAAGTGAGTGTCACTAACGTTGGCAATTCCTTGCTCCTTCTATGTTAGAGTTCACGTTAACCAAGTTAACGTGGCTCTTAACGTAGCCAATATGGGCTTAGTCCAACGTTAGTGACAAAGGTGAGTGTCACTAACGTTGGCATTATCTTCCTCTTCCACGTTAGAGTTCACGTTAACTGAGTTAACGTGACTCTTAACGTGGCCAATTGCCCTTTTGGAGTGTTAGTGGCACTTACTTTTACCACTAACGCTTGGAGCTTCCTTTTCTTCCACGTTAACTACCATGTTAATGTAGTTAGCGTGGTAATTAACGTGGGCTATGATGGCTTCAAAGACGTTATTGGTGATTACTTTTCTCATTAACGTTGCAAGCTAGCTCCCATTCCACGTTAGTGGTCACGTTAGTTAGACTAATGTGGCTACTAACGTGGCTTTTCCTTGCTTCCTTTGTCCTGAAATCAAGCAAATAAAGTGCATCAAAGCTCTAATCCAAGTTATGAATCATGCATCATCCAATTTGTCATTAAATTCATGCATAATTCTCATGAAATCATATAAAATTCACAATGTTTGCTTGAATCAAGATGTAAGTGAAATTCTACCCAAAACTTACTTATTTCCTAAGAAAATGCATGAAACTATCCTAAAACAGTAAAAAAAAGGTCAGTGAAACTGGCCGAAATGCCCTGGCATCAGGAACATGACGTATCCTGCAACTAAATGGTGCTGTGATACCTTAGAAGGTGTTCCAAATGGAGTTTTATAGAAGGTACTTTCCCAGTTCAGTCAAAAACGCAAAAGAGCTTGAGTTGCTGCAGTTAAAACAGGGCCAAATGACTGTTGCGGAGAACATTAATAAGTTTGAAGAAATGTGCTGGTTTTCCCAAATCTGTCAAGGTGCTCCAGAGGATTTTGTAGAATGAAAGTGTATAAAGTATGAGGGAGGACTCCGGCATGACATTTTGAGCTCCATTGGGCCGATGGAAATTAGCGTCTTTTCCGAGCTTGTGAACAAAAGCCGAGTGGGAAGAGTGTGTGAGGAAGACAACATTGGAGAAGGAAAGTCAGAGGATGCCTTTTCAGAGGACTCAAGGAAGAAATTTTGCACCGAAGGGCAGAAACTTTAAGCGTTGAGGCTTTGTCCCACAGCATAATCAAGGTCAAAACAACTTCAGAAGGCCAAATAACAATGCTAATCAAGGGAGAAGGAATGGGAATCAGCCACAGAATGAGCTAAGTTGTCCGAGGTGCGGGAGATATCATCTTGGCGTCCCATGCAGACTAGGATCGGGAGTATGTTACTTTTGTGGACAACTCGGGCACCTGGCCTGAAATTTTCGAGAAAAGAAGAAGTATGAGACCGGTAGAGTACAACAACCGGGAAGAGTGTTCACGACTTCTACAGCAGGTGCCGAGGGATCCGAGACCTTGATTAGAGGTAACTGTGAGGTGGCTAGTAAAATTTTAAATGCTTTGTTTAATTCTGGAGCGACACATTCATTTATAGCATTTGAAAAGGCTAATGAGTTAGGATTGAAGATGGTAGTGTTGGGTTATGACTTGAAAGTGCATAATGCTACTTTATAAGTCGTTGTGACTAGAATATGTTGCCAACAAGTGTCATTCCGAGTTAAACAGCGGAATTTTGTCCATGATTTGATTTGTCTGCCGATGACTAGTCTTGATCTCATCTTGGGATTAGATTGGTTGTCTAAGAACTGCGTGTTGTTAGATTGTTCTGAAAGGATGTTGCATTTTATGTTGAAAGGTTCGGAAGGGCCGGTTGTTGCGAAGGATTATTATTTGAACTCTGTAGTTGTGAATTGTAGTGGATACAAATGCGAGGTTGTTGTTCTATTGGCGGCAAATGTGTTGGGTGAGGAACAAAACTTAGAAGTGTTTCCGGACAATATTCCTGAATTTCCTTTTGCTCGAGAAATCGAGTTTGCAATTGAGTTGGTGCCTGGGGCCGGGACAATCTCAATTGCTCTTTATCGAATGTCACCGTTGGAATTAACTGAATTCAAATCTTAGCTAGAAGAACTGATGAGTAAAAGTTTTATCCAACCGAGTGTTTTTCCATGGGGAGCGCCAGTGTTACTGGTAAAGAAAAAAGATGGGAGCATGCGTCTATGTGTGGACTACTGGCAGCTAAATAAAGTCACTGTGAAGAATAAGTATCCGTTACCAAGAATCGATGATCTAATGGACCAACTGTAAGGTGCTGGAGTTTTCTCAAAAATTGACTTGCGATGCAGTTATCACCAGATAAGGGTAAGGGATGAAGACATCCCTAAGATTGCCTTCAGAACTCGTTATGGTTATTACGAGTACACTGTAATGTCTTTTGAGCTGACGAATGCTCCTACAGTATTCATGGACTACATGAATAGAATTTTCCGTTCATTTTTGGATAAATTCGTTGTCATCTTTATTGATGACATACTAATTTATTCTAAGACTAATAAAGAGCATGCAGACCACTTGCAGACTGTGCTACAAATCTTGAAGGAGAGAAAATTGTATGCCATGTTGTCTAAATGCGAGTTCTGGAAGAATGAGGTGAAGTTTCTTGGTCATGTGGTAAGTCAACAAGGGATTGTTATGGATCCTGCTAAAGTTGAAGCGGTAATGGACCGGGGGCGACCAACTTCTGTGATGGAGATTAGGAGTTTTCTCGGTTTGGCGGGTTATTACCGAATGTTCATTAAAGGGTTTTTGCAACTCGCTTTGCCTTTAACTAAGTTGACTAGGAAAGACGTGCCATTTGTTTGGACTTCTGAGTGCGAGAAAATTTTTCCAGCATTAAAGTAGAAGTTAACCACTGCACCTGTATTAGTATTGCCTGAGCTAAATGAACAATTTAAGGTATATTGTGATGCATCATTGAAGGGTCTGGGGTGCGTGCTGATGCATCACTGTAATGTCGTGGCATACGCCTCACGGCAGTTAAGGCCACACGAGATGAATTACCCAATTCACGACCTAGAGCTTGTTGCCATTGTGTTTGCTCTAAAAGTTTGGAGATATTATCTGTATGGCATCAAGTTTCAAGTCTTTTCCGATCACAAGAGCTTGAAGTACCTTTTTTGATCAGAAAGAACTGAATATGCGTCAGAGGAGGTGGATGGAGCTTCTAAGGGATTATGACTTTGAATTGAGTTACCACCCTGAAAAAGCAAATGTTGTAGCGGATGCCTTAAGTCGAAAATCATTCTGTGCTGCTTGGATGATACTTCGAGAAGAGGAATTGCTAAAGGCATTCGAGAACCTGAAATTAGGTGTCCAAGAAGTATCTAGAACTCTGTGCTTAAGTCAATTACAAATTTTGAGTGATTTTAAGTCCGAGATTGAGATTGAAAAAGCTCAACAAGACGATAAGGAATTACAGAAGGTATTACCAGAAATTGATCAAGGAAAGCAGTGGAGAGTATCATGGGACAAAGACGAATTATGGAGGTTTAAGGGCAGGATCTGTGTACCGGATGTTGGAACCTTGTGGCAGGATATCTTAAAGGAGGCACATAAAAGCAGATTTTCTATTCACCCGGGAAGTACTAAGATGTACCATGATCTGAAAGCGATGTTTTGGTGGCCGGGAATGAAGAACAATGTAGCGTTGCACGTATCCAAGTGTTTAACTTGTCAGAAAGTCAAAATTGAGCATTAGAAACCATTAGGAACCCTTCAGCCTTTAGAGATTCCGCAATGGAAATGGGAGAGAATCGCAATGGACTTTGTATCGGGTTTACCAAGAACTCAAGCAAGGTATGACGCTGTTTGGGTGATTGTGGACTGACTGACAAAGTCAGCTCACTTTCTACCCATTTGGATGAGTTGTACGTTGGAGAAGCTAGCATGTTTGTATATTAAAGAGGTTGTGAGGTTGCATGGCGTGCCTACCACCATTATATCCGATAGAGATCCTCATTTCACCTCAAGATTCTGGGGAGCTTTCCAACGGGCATTTGGAACTCAGTTAAGCTTGAGTATTGCGTATCACCCTCAGACCGATGGTCAGTCAGAGAGGACGATCCAAACCTTGGAGGATATGCTGAGGGCTTGTGTTTTGGACCAATCGGTGAGCTGGGATCAATATATGTTGCTTGTGGAGTTTGCATATAACAACAGCTACCATGCGAGCATCAAAATGGCTCCGAATGAGGCTCTGTATGGGAGAAAGTGTCAATCTTTGCTATGATGGTATGAAGCTGGGGAGAAAAGCTTGTTAGGGCCTGAAATGATAGGTGAAACCACTAAACAGATAAAGAAAATCTGAAACCGAATGCTTGTCGCTCAAAGCCGCCAAAAGAGCTACGCTGAACAAAGGCGGTAGCCTATGGAATTTGAAGGAGGAGAGCATGTGTTTTGAAGGTTACTCCAACAACCGGAGTGGGTAGAGCAATCAAAATGAAGAAACTAAATCCCCGTTATATCGGTTCATTTCAAATCCTGAAGAGGATTGGATTGGTAGCCTACAGGATTGCCTTATCGCCACATCTTTCGAACCTGCACGATGTGTTTCACGTATCGCAGTTTCGGAAGTATAATCCCAATGCAAGTCATGTTCTGAAACCTGAATCAGTTCAAATAAGAGAAGATTTAACACTTCAAGTGACTCTAATCAGAATCGACGACACTAGCATTAAGCGTTTGCATGGAAAGGAAGTATCATTGGTTAAAGTAGCTTGGAGTCGGGTTGGTATTGAAGAACACACTTGGGAACTCGAATTAGATATACGGAAGGACTACCCACACCTCTTTTCAGGTAACTGAATCTAAATTTTGAGGGCAAAATTCTTAATTAGGTGGGTAGGATGTAAACCACATAAAAATTAACGAATAATTAGTCAATAAATCCATTTTTAATAAAAGAAAATAGAAATATAAATTTTATAGTTTTATAAGATAGAGCTAATTAAAATAAAAATTTTGACACTAATTTTAAAGAATTTGGCCCAAGATTAGGCCAAATAGACCAAATTGGGCGAACCAAACCCGTATTGCGCCCAAGGCCCAACCAACTCACTTAGCCTAAATGAGCTTCAGCTTATTTCTTCCTTCCCCATTCAGCATACACGTTCTTAACACAAGTGTGGGGAGAAGGAGAAGTTGCAAACCCTTGCACCCACTTCAAGTTGCCATAGCTTCTCACTCCGAGCTCCGATCGCGGCACCGTTTGTGACCATGCATTCGCGGTGTCAAGCTCTACAAAGCCCAGTGCTTAATTAGGTGAGGAACTCTCAGTCTTACTTTCAATTTCTTCTTCCCCTAATTTTCAAAATTTGAGCCTTTGGGGTATCAAAATTTTGATGATTTTTGTGTTTAGGCTCCAGCTAGCTCGAGGAAACCACAAAGTTTTGATCCATTGGTGTTTTGGTAAGGTGAGGACTTTTAAAATTTAGTAAATTCCTTAATTATGTGTGATGGGTATTGAATGTTGGTATACATATGTGATAATATGTATTAGGTGTGTATATATGTGATATGAAGCAATATCAAAAATATTAGAAGCTTGATGGGGAACTTTGGAAGCTGAATTTTGGTGGTGGAACTTGTGAGCTTGCTTAGTTGGGTTGCCTTTGGGCTATACGAGGAAATTGGCCAAGGTATGGTTTTGGTTTCTCGTATATAATATATAATATTTTGTGAAAACTTAGGCTAGATGACCATAGGATAGGTTGGAATGCATGATTATGTTAAATGATTAGCACCCTTGATGATAATTATTGAAATAGGTTGAGTATGAGTTTGGTGATTGATGCTTGTGATGAAAATGGAATGCTAAATGATGATTTTAATGATGATAGATAAGGTGATGTGAATGAATATGTATGAGGTGGTATGTGGATAAACTTGTTTGTATAGTTGAGAAATTCTTGTATGAGATTGTTTAAAATTGAGGTATGATTGCTTGTGGTAGGATGTGGGGATGTGTTGCTATGGCATGGTATGTTTTGGTGCTATTTATAAGCATAGAAAGTTGGTATTGAGTTTGAAAATAGAGGCTTGAGGATTTTTGTTAAAATCTGATTTTTGGCCGAACTTCGATGAGCTATAACTCAGTTTCCAGACTCCCAAACTTTTTCCAACTTGTCTCATATGAAAATTAGGTCCGTGAAGTTTATACCATTCGAAGAACGGATGAAAAATGTTTTAAAGCAAAAAAGTTATGCGCGTCGGAATTTCGGAGTGCAAAATTGAAATTCTACAGCACCTAGCACTTTTACCCACCCTGCAAGATTCGCGTACGCGACCACCTGCACACGACGCGACCATTCCCTTCAAGTTTGGTATCTCGCATACGCGAGTAAGGTGCATGCGTATGTGAGCAATAACTTTGAGGGGTTGTGTACGCGACCACTTGCACGCGACGCGACCATTCCCTTCGGGTTTGGTGTCTCGTGTACGCGAGGAAGTGCCTGGGTATGTGAGAAGGGGGAAAAACGCACCCACGCATACTCGAGACCACCGCGTACGTGGAACCTTTGTTTTTAGCCAAGTGAATTTTGTATTTTAAAACGTAATTTTGAACCTCTAAACCTATGTTTTTACTCTTTTAGTCCCTAGACCTTAATGGTATGCCTAGTGATGAGATGAAGCTAGGAAGGGATGGTAACTTGGGGGTGAAGTAAGCTTGGAAAATGATTAATTGTGTACAAAAATTGCAAAGATATGATGTATATGAATGCTATGGCTATAATGAATGATTATGAAAAGGTTATGGATGAATATGAATGCATATGTGGCTTATGCACTAATTTTTATCTGATATACGAGTTTTCCTGGGTAAAGAGCAGTGGCATGCCACCATGTGCTCTAGGTTGAGACTCGATGCTCTGTTGACCCTATGTCATAAGGGTGACCGGGCACGTATAAATTCCCAGGAAGGATTCCCCCAATGAGCAAACTTTATATATGAATAAGAAAAAGCTATGTATAGATGGTGCACGAAATTGTGATCTCAGGCAACGGCGCTAAAAACTCTGTACGCACGTCTTAATAAATCATTTTTCATTCACAACTTCGATACAACTAACCAGCAAGTGCACTGGGTCGTCCAAGTAATAAACCTTACGTGAGTAAGGGTCGATCCCACGGAGATTGTTGGTATGAAGCAAGCTATGGTCACCTTGTAAATCTCAGTCAGGCTGATAATAATTGATTATGGAGTTTTCGAAATTAATAATAAATAAACAGAAAATAAAGATAGAAATACTTATGTATATTATTGGTGAGAATTTCAGATAAGTGTATGGAGATGCGTTCGTTCCTCTGAACTTCTGCTTTCCTACTATCTTCATCCAATCAATCTCACACCTTTCCATGGCTGGCTTTATGTAAGGACATCACCGTTGTCAATGGCTACTTTTTATCCTCTCTGGAAAATGGTCCGATGCACTGTCACTGCATGGCTAATCGTCTGGAGGCATCACCGTTGTCAATGGCTGCGTCCCATCCTCTTGTGAAAATGGTCCAAATGCTCTGTCACAGCACGGCTAATCATCTGAGGTTCTCGATCATGCTGGAATAGGATTCACCCTCCTTTTGCGTCTGTCACTACGCCCAGTAATCGTGAGTTTGAAGTTCATCACAGTCATTCAATCCCAAAGTCCTACTCGGAATACCACAGACAAGGTTTAGACTTTCCGGACTCTCATGAATGCCGCCATCAATCTAGCTTATACCACGAAGATTCTGATTAAGAGATCCAAGAGATACTCATTCAATCTAAGGTAGAACGGAAGTGGTTGTCAGGCACGTGTTCATAGGGAATGATGATGATTGTCACGTTCATCACATTCATGTTGAAGTGCGAATGAATATCTTAGAAGCAGAATAAGTTGAGTTGAATAGAAAAACAGTAGTACTTTGCATTAATCTTTGAGGAACAGCAGAGCTCCACACCTTAATCTATGGAGTGTAGAAACTCTACCGTTAAAAATACATAAGTAAAAGGTCCAGGCATGGCCGAATGGCCAGCCCCCAAAACGAGATCACAGGATCAAAAAATACAATCCAGGATGTCAAATACAATAGTAAAAAGTCCTATTTATACTAAACTAGTTACTAGGGTTTACAGAAGTAAGTAATTGATGCATAAATCCACTTTCGGAGCCCACATGGTGTGTGCTTGGGCTGAGCTTGAATGTTGCACGTGCAGAGGCTCTTTCTGGAGTTGAACGCCAGGTTGTAACGTGTTTCTGGCGTTCAACTCTGGTTTGTGATGTGTTTCTGGCGTTTAACTCCAGACAGCAGCGTAGAACTGGCGTTCAATGCCCATTTGCGTCATCTAAACTCAGCCAAAGTATGGACTATTATATATTGCTGGAAATCCCTGGATGTCTACTTTCCAACGCAATTAGATGCGCACCATTTTGAGTTCTGTAGCTCCAGAAAATCCATTTTGAGTGCAGGGAGGTCAGAATCCAACAGCATCAGCAGTCCTTCTTCAACCTCTGAATCTGATTTTTGCTCAAGTCCTTCAATTTTAGCCAGAAAATACCTGAAATCATAGAAAAATACACAAACTCATAGTAAAGTCTAGAAATGTGAATTTAACATAAAAACTAATGAAAACATCCCTAAAATTAACTAGATTCTACTAAAAACATACTAAAAACAATGCCAAAAAGCGTATAAATTATCCGCTCATCACAACACCAAACTTAAATTGTTGATTGTCCACAAGCAACTGAAAATCAAATAGGATAAAAAGAAGAGAATATACTATAAATTCCAAACTATCAATGAAACATAGCTCCAATTAAATGAGCGGGACTTGTAGCTTTTTGCCTCTTGAATAGTTTTGGCATCTCATTTTATCCATTGAAGTTCAGAATGATTGGCATCTATAGGAACTCAGAGTTCAGATAGTGTTATTGATTCTCCTAGTTCAGTATGATGATTCTTGAACACAGCTATTTTATGAGTCTTGGCCGTGGCCCTAAGCACTTTGTTTTCCAGTATTACCACCTGATACATAAATGCCACAGACACATAATTGGGTGAACCTTTTCAGATTGTGACTCAGCTTTGCTAAAGTCCCCAATTAGAGGTGTCCAGGGTTCTTAAGCACACTCTTTTTTTGCTTTGGACCTTGACTTTAACCGCTCAGTTTCATGTTTTCACTTGACACCTTCACGCCACAAGCACATGGTTAGGGACAGCTTGGTTTAGCCACTTAAGCCAGGATTTCATTCCTTTAGGCCCTCCTATCCACTGATGCTCAAAGCCTTGGGATCCTTTTTATTTACCCTTGCCTTTTGGTTTTAAGGGCTATTGGCTTTTTGCTCTTGCCTCTTGGTTTTAAGAGCTTTTGGCTTTTTCTGCTTGCTTTTTCTTTTTCTTTCTATTTTTTTCGCCATTTTTTTTCTATTTTTTTTCTGCAAGCTTTGTTCTTTGCTGCTTTTTCTTGCTTCAAGAATCATTTTTATGATTTTTCAGATTATCAAATAACATGTCTCCTTGTCATCATTCTTTCAAGAGCCAACATATTTAACATTCTAAAACAACAACTTCAAAAGACATATGCACTATTCAAGCATTCATTCAGAAAACAAAAAGTATTGTCACCACATCAATATAATTAAACTAAGTTCAAGGATAAATTCGAAACTCATGTACTTCTTGTTCTTTTGAATTAAAACATTTTTTCATTTAAGAGAGGTGATGGATTCATAGGACATTCATAACTTTAAGACATAGTTACTGATGAGCGGATATTTTATACGCTTTTTGGGGATAATTTCATATAGTTTTGAGTATGTTTTAGTTAGTTTTTAGTCTATTTCTATTAGTTTTTAGGAAAAATTCATATTTCTGGACTTTACTATGAGTTGTGTGTTTTTCTGTAATTTCAGGTATTTTTCTGGCTGAAATTGAAGGAGCTGAGCAAAAATCTGATTCAGGCTGAAAAAGGACTGCTGATGCTGTTGGATTCTGACCTCCCTGCACTCAAAGTGGATTTTCTGGAGCTACAGAACTCGAAATGGCGTGCTTCCAATTGCGTTGGAAGGTAGACATCCAGGGCTTTCCAGAAATATATAATAGTCCATACTTTGCACAAGAATAGACGACGTAAACTGGCGTTCAACGCCAGTCCTCTGCCCAATTCTGGCGTCCAGCGCCAGAAAAGGATCAAAAGCTGGAGTTGAACGCCCAAACTGGCATAAAAACTGGCGTTCAACTCCACAAATGGCCTCTGCACGTGAATTGCTTAAGTCTCAGCCCCAGCACACACCAAGTGGGCCCCAGAAGTGGATCTCTGCATCATCCATCATAGTCTACTCATATTTTGTAACCCTAGGCTACTAATTTAGTATTTAAACAACTTTTAGAGACCTATTTTGTATCTCATGACATTTCAGATCAAAACTTTGTATTCTCTGACGGCATGAGTCTCTAAACCCCATTGTTGGGGGTGAGGAGCTCTGCTGTGTCTCAATGAATTAATGCAAGTATTTCTGTTTTCCATTCAAACACGCTTGTTCCTATCTAAGATGTTCATTCGCGCTTAACTGTGATGAAGGTGATGATTCGTGACATTCATCACCTTCCTCAAACCATGAACGTGTGCCTGACAACCACCTCCGTTCTATATCCGACTGAATGAGTATCTCTTAGATTCCTTAATCAGAATCTCCGTGGTATAAGCTAGAACTGATGGCGGCATTCATGAGAATCCGGAAAGTCTAAACCTTGTCTGTGGTATTCCGAGTAGGATTCAATGATTGAATGACTGTGACGAGCTTCAAACTCCTGAAGGCTGGGCGTTAGTGACAGACGCAAAAGGATAGTAAATCCTATTCCAACCGGATCGAGAACCAACCGGTGATTAGCCGTGCTGTGACAGAGCGCGTGAGCGTAGTTTTCACTGGAAGGATGGAAGGTAGCCATTAACAACGGTGATCCACCAACACACAGCTTGCCATAGGAGGACGTGCGTGCGTGAATTAGAAGACAGAGGAAAGCAGAGATTCAGAAGACAAAGCATCTCCAAAACTCCAACATATTCTCCATTACTGCACAACAAGTAACCTTTAATTTATGCTCTCTTGGTTATTCACAATTCAACTGATAAACATAATTGACTTCCTAACTAAGATTTACAAGATAACCATAGATTGCTTCAAACCAACAATCTCCGTGGGATTCGACCCTTACTCACGTGAGGTATTACTTGGACGACCCAGTGCACTTGCTGGTTAGTGGTACGCGTTGTGAAAAGTGTGATTCACAATTCGTGCACCAAGTTTTTTGCGCCGTTTCCGGGGATTGTTCGTGTTTGGACAACTGACGGTTTATTTTTTTGCTTAGATTAGGAAAAAATTTCTCTTTTTTTGGTTTAGAGTCTTTTATTATTTATCCCTTGTTAAAACACTTTAAATTTATAACTCAGTTAGTTAGAACGTGGTGTTTATGTTCATGGTAATTGGCTATCATATTTTTTAAACCTTTTTCAAAAATAATTTTTCTATTAAATCCTGTGCCAAACTTTAAGTTTGGTGTTTTCAAAAATAATCTTTCTTAAAATTTTCGAAAATTCCATAACTCATTTGGCTAGAGCGTTAATCTGTGTTCTTGGTAATTGGGTTAGAGTCTTTTATATTCTTTTCAAAACCTTCTTTTTCATAAATAATATTTTCTCTATTAAATTTTGTGCCAAACTTTAAGTTTGGTGTTTTCTTGTTGATTTCCCTTTGGTTTTCGAAAATTTTGGTTTGGTTTTCTAAAAATTTTAAGTTTGGTGTTCTTTCTTCATGTTCTTGTGTTCTTGTGAGTCTTCAAAGTGTTCTTGAGTTTTCCTTGTGTCTTGATCTTAAAATTTTTAAGTTTGGTGTTCTTTGGTGTTTTCCCTCCAAAATTTTCAAAAACAAGGAGCATTAGATCTAAAAATTTTAAATCTTGTACTATCTTATTGTTTTTCTCTCTCCTCACTAAATTCAAAAATATCTTTTCAAAATATCTTTTCTAACTTCCTAACTTCTTATCTTTTCAAAATTTGTTTCAACTAACTAACTAACTTTTTGTTTGTTTCTTAACTTTTTCAAAACTACCTAACTAACTCTCTCCCTCTCTAATTTTCGAAAATATCTTCCCTCTTTTTCAAAAATTTCTTTTTTGTTAACTAATTATTTTTTTTATTAATAAAAATTTTTTTTTTTCAAAATTCAAATTCTTTTTAGTTATTTTATTTTATTTAAGTATTTACTTCTTATAAAATAAAATAAATAAAAAGATAAATCAGTCCAAGTTATATCCATATATCCATCATGGACATAAGTGGAAATGAACAGTCCAGGAGGACTCTGGGGTCATATTCTAACCCCTCTACTGCTTCATATGGGAGTAGCATATGCATACCCTCCATTGGAGTTAGTAGCTTTGAGTTGAATCCTCAGCTCATTATCATGGTGCAGCAAAGTTGCCAGTATTCCGGTCTTCCACAGGAAGAACCTACAGAGTTTCTGGCACAATTTTTACAAATTGCTGACACAGTACATGATAAGAAAATAGATCAGGATGTCTACAGACTATTACTGTTTCCATTTGCTGTAAAAGATCAAGCTAAGAGGTGGTTAAATAACCAACCTAAGGCCAGCATAAGAACATGGAAACAGCTGACAGAAAAATTCCTGAATCAGTATTTTCCTCCAAAAAGGATGACACAGCTAAGGCTGGACATCCAAGGCTTTAAACAAGGAGATAATGAATCTCTTTATGATGCCTGGGAGAGATACAGAGAGATGCTACGAAAATGCCCCTCTGAAATATTTTCAGAGTGGGTTCAGCTAGACATCTTCTACTATGGGCTTGCAGAAGGAGCTCAGATGTCTCTAGATTACTCATCTGGTGGATCTATCCATATGAGAAAGACAATTGAAGAGGCTCAAGAGCTCATTGATACAGTTGCCAGGAATCAGCATCTGTATCTAAGCAGCAACCCTTCCATGAATGAAGAGGTTAAAACAGTAACTGCTGAATTCAGTACTGTAAAACAAGCTGCTGAATTCAATCAGCAATTGGATTTTCTAACAAAGCAGCTAGCTGAATTCAAAGACAGGCTACAGGAGACAAGGATAGCTAATATACACATGGACGAACAGTTTAAGCAAACAAAGCAGCAGCTATCAAGGCAAATAGCAGAAGAATGCCAAGCAGTTCAATTGAGGAGTGGGAAAACACTAAATACCCCACCTCAAGGCATCAAAAATTCAAGAAATGAGCGACCCACCAAAGATTCACCTGAGGACAGTAAGAGCCCAGGGAAAAATAATTCTGGCACTAAAATGCCAGAAAATGGGTGGAAGGCTGGCGCTGAACGCCCAGACCATGCCCAAAACTGGCGTTCAGCGCCAGAAACAAGGCAGGATTGGCGTTCAACGCCAGAAATGGGCAAGAATCTGGCGTTGAACGCCCAAATGGGGCAGAATCCAGCGTTGAACGCCCAAAATGGGCACATTTCTGGCGTTCAGGCGCCAGGAACAGACAGTGAGCTGGCGTCTAACGTCACTCCAGCCTCTGACTCTGGCACTCAATTGCCAGTAAGGGATCAGACACACACAAGTGCTGATAACAACCCCTCTAAAAAGGCTTCTTTAACCACTAAGGTTGAGGAATATAAAGCCAAGATACCTTATCCTCAAAAACTCCGGAAAGAGGAGCAGGATAAGCAATTTGCTCGCTTTGCAGATTATCTAAGGACTCTTGAAATAAAGATTCCATTTGCAGAGGCACTTGAGCAAATACCTTCTTATGCCAAGTTCATGAAAGAGATCTTGAGTCATAAAAAGGAGTGGAGAGAAACAGAAAGAGTTCTCCTCACTGAAGAATGCAGTGCAGTCTTTCTGAAAAGCTTTCCTGAAAAGCTTAAACACCCTGGGAGTTTTCTGATACCATGCATATTGGAAGGTGATTGCACCAAGACAGTTTTATGCGATCTTGGGGCAAGCATCAACCTAATACCTGCATCCACTATCAGGAAGCTTGGCTTAACTGAAGAAGTTAAACCAACCCGGATATGTCTCCAACTTGCTGATGGTTCCACTAAATACCCATCAGGCGTGATTGAGGACATGATTGTCAGAGTTGGGCCATTCGCCTTTCCCACTGACTTTGTTGTGCTGGAAATGGAGGAGCACAAGAGTGCTACTCTCATTCTAGGAAGACCCTTCCTAGCAACTGGACGATCCCTCATTGACGTCCAGCAGGGGGAAATAACCCTGAGAGTCAATGATGATGAGTTCAAGTTGAACGCTGTCAAAGCCATGCAGCATCCAGACACATCAACAGACTGCATGAAAGTTGATCTCATTGACTCTTTGGTAGAAGAGATCAACATGGCTGAGAGTCTCGAATCAGAGTTGGAAGACATCTTTAAAGATGTTCAGCCTGATTTGGAGGATTCAGAGGACATGAAAGAGCCTCTGAACTTTCTTCTGAAAGAGGAAAAACCTCCTAAACCCGAGCTCAAGCCACTACCACCATCCTTGAAATATGCATTTCTGGGAGAAGGTGACACTTTTCCAGTGATCATAAGCTCTGCTTTAAATTCACAGGAAGAGGAAGCACTTATTCAAGTGCTAAGGACACACAAGACAGCTCTTGGGTGGTCCATAGGTGACCTTAAGGGCATAAGCCCAGCTAGATGCATGCACAAAATCCTATTGGAGGATAATGCCAAACCAGTGGTTCAACCACAGAGGCGGCTAAATCCAGCCATGAAGGAAGTGGTGCAGAAAGAGGTCACCAAGTTACTAGAGGCTGGGATTATTTATCCTATTTCTGATAGCCCCTGGGTGAGCCCTGTTCAAGTCGTCCCAAAAAAGGGAGGCATGACAGTGATTCATAATGAAAAAAATGAACTGGTTCCCACAAGAACAATTACAGGGTGGCGCATGTGTATTGACTACAGAAGGCTCAATACAGCCACCAGAAAGGATCATTTTCCTTTACCATTCATAGACCAGATGCTAGAGAGACTAGCAGGTCATGATTATTACTGCTTTTTGGATGGCTATTCAGGCTATAACCAGATTGCAGTGGATCCCCAGGATCAAGAGAAAACAGCATTCACATGTCCATCTGGAGTGTTTGCTTATAGAAGGATGCCATTTGGGCTATGTAATGCGCTTGCAACCTTCCAGAGATGCATGCTCTCTATTTTCTCTGACATGGTGGAAAAATTTCTGGAAGTCTTCATGGATGACTTCTCAGTATATGGAGACTCATTCATCTCCTGTCTTGATCACCTGAAACTTGTTCTGAAAAGATGCCAAGAAACCAACCTAGTTTTAAACTGGGAAAAGTGTCACTTCATGGTGACTGAACGAATTGTTCTTGGGCATAAAATCTCAAACAAGGGAATAGAGGTGGATCAAGCAAAAATAGAGGTAATTGAAAAATTACCACCACCTGCCAATGTTAAGGCAATCAGAAGCTTTCTGGGGCATGCAGGATTCTATAGGAGGTTCATAAAGGATTTTTCAAAAATCGCAAAACCTCTAAGCAACCTGCTAGCTGCTGACACGCCATTTGTGTTTGACACAGCATGCCTGCAGGCGTTTGAAATGCTGAAAGCTAAGCTGGTCACAACACCAGTCATTTCTGCACCAGACTGGACATTACCATTTGAGCTAATGTGTGATGCCAGTGATCATGCCATTGGTGCAGTATTGGGACAGAGGCATAACAAGCTTCTGCATGTCATTTATTATGCCAGTCGCGTTCTAAATGATGCCCAGAAAAATTACACAACCACAGAAAAAGAACTACTTGCAGTGGTTTACGCCATTGACAAGTTCAGATCATACTTAGTAGGATCAAAAGTGATTGTGTATACCGATCATACTGCTCTTAAATATCTACTCACAAAGCAGGATTCAAAACCCAGGCTCATCAGATAGGTATTGCTTCTGCAAGAGTTTGATATAGAAATAAGAGACAGAAAAGGGACAGAGAACCAAGTGGCTGATCATCTGTCCCGGATAGAGCCAGTGGAAGGGACGTCCCCCCCTTCTCTAGAGATCTCTGAGACGTTTCCTGATGAGCATTTATTCGCCATTCAGGAAGCACCATGGTTTGGCGATATTGCAAACTACAAAGCCGCAAGGTTCATACCCAAGGAGTACAACAGGATACAAAAGAAAAAATTAATTACTGATGCAAAGTACTACTTGTGGGATGAACCTTATCTCTTTAAGAGATGTGCAGACGGAATTATCCGTAGGTGTGTGCCTAGAGAAGAAGCACAGAGGATCCTGTGGCATTGCCACGGATCTCAATATGGAGGCCATTTCGGAGGTGAGCGAACAGCTACCAAGGTCCTCCAATGTGGCTTCTATTGGCCCACACTCTATAAAGATTCCCGAGAGTTTGTACGTAAATGTGACAGTTGCCAAAGAGCTGGTAACCTACCTCATGGTTACGCCATGCCTCAACAAGGAATCTTGGAAATTGAGTTGTTTGACGTATGGGGAATTGACTTCATGGGACTTTTCCCACCATCATACTCAAACACTTATATTCTGGTGGCAGTTGACTATGTATCAAAATGGGTTGAGGCTATTGCCACACCCACCAATGATACTAAAACAGTGCTGAAGTTCCTCCAGAAACATATCTTTAGCAGGTTTGGTGTCCCTAGAGTGTTAATCAGTGATGGGGGCACTCACTTCTGCAATAAACATCTTTACTCTGCCATGGTTCGGTATGGAATTCGCCACAAGGTGGCCACTCCATATCATCCACAAACCAATGGGCAAGCTGAAGTCTCTAATAGAGAATTAAAGAGAATCCTGGAACGGACAGTAAATACCCGTAGAAAGGATTGGGCACGGAGCTTGGATGATGCTCTGTGGGCTTACAGAACAGCATTCAAGACCCCTATAGGGACCTCTCCATACCAACTGGTGTATGGTAAGGCATGTCACCTGCCCGTGGAACTGGAACATAAGGCCTACTGGGCAACCAGATTCCTAAACTTTGATGCCAAATTAGCAGGAGAAAAAAGATTGCTCCAGCTAAATGAGCTAGAGGAGTTCAGATTCACAGCTTTCGAAAATGCCAAACTATATAAAGAAAAATAAAAAAAGTGGCATGACAGAAAGCTGTCATCTAGAATCTTTGAACCAGGACAGAAAGTTCTGTTGTTTAACTCTAGACTCAGGCTATTCCCCGGGAAACTGAAATCCCGGTGGAGGGGACCATACGTGATTACAAGTGTATCACCATATGGTTATGTGGAGCTTCAAGATATTGATTCTGATAAGAAGTTCATTGTCAATGGACAGAGAATCAAGCATTATCTTGAAGGCAACACTGAGCAAGAATGCTCAAGGCTGAAGCTAGATTAAAAGCTCAGCAAAGTCCAGCTAAGGACATTAAAGAAGCGCTTGTTGGGAGGCAACCCAATTTTTATTTATTCTCATGATTTTTCATGTTTTATTAGGTTCATGATCATGTGGAGTCACAAAATAAATATTAAAAATTGAAAACGGAATCAAAAACAGCAGAAGAAAAATCACACCCTGGAGGAAGCACCTGTCTGGCGTTCAACGCCAGAACAGAGCATGGTTCTGGCGCTGAACACCCAAAATGGGCAACATCCTGGCGCTGAACGCCCAGAACAAGCATGGTTCTGGCGTTCAACGCCAGAAATGGCTAGTAAATGGGCGTTGAACGCCCAAAATGGGCACCAACCTGGCGCTGAACGCCCAGAGTTGTGTGCAAGGGCATTTTGCATGCCCACATTGGTGCAGGGATGTAAATGCCTTGACACCTCAAGATCTGTGGACCTCACAGGATCATTTCAAGATCTGTGGACCCCACAGGATCCCCACTTTCCCTCCTCATAATCCTAGTTTTTTCTTTCCACATCTTCTTCATCTATTCCCTCTTCTTTTGCTCGAGGGCGAGCAACATTCTAAGTTTGGTGTGGTAAAACAATTATGTAAAGGATCTATAGCTCAGTGGTAGAACATGTGGCTGCAAATCAAGAGATACCTCAGGGGATGCACTTTCCTCCACATAATTATTGGAAGCAACTGAGGATAGAAATACCAAAAATCACTAGGAATCAAGCCACAAAGGCAAGGAAGAGACATAAAAGAGCTCAAGAACATCATTGGTGCCTCAAGAAGGAAATGCCATCATCACTAAGGTGGACTCATTCCTTGTTCTTACTTTCTCTGTTTTTCGTTTTCTCTATGATAAGTGCTTATCTATGTCTGTGTCTTCATTACATGATCATTAGTAGTAATTAGTGTCTAGTTTGATTTTATCCCCAATTAAGTTATAGTCTATTTTTCTCATCATCAGCAAACATGAATAAAATAGTAGATCTTTTGAATAAGAGGCAATAAAATTTCGAGTTTAATAAGAGAAATTCTAATTAGTTAAATGTGGTGGCAATGCTTTCTGTCTTCTGAATGAATGCTTGAACAGTGCATATGTCTTTGGAATTTGTTGTTTAAGACTGTTAAATATGTTGGCTCTTGAAAGAATGATGAACATGAGACATGTTATTGATAATCTGAAAAAAAAAAAATGATTCTTGAAGCAAGAAAAAGCAGCAAAGAACAAAGCTTGCAGAAAAAAAAAAAAAAAGCAAGCAGAAAAAGCCAGTAACCCTTAAAACCAAAAGGCAAGGGCAAATAAAAGGGATCCCAAGGCTTTGAGCATCAGTGGATAGGAGGGCCTAAAGGAATAAAATCCTGGTCTAAGCGGCTAAACCAAGCTGTCCCTAACCATGTGCTTGTGGCGTGAAGGTGTCAAGTGAAAACTTGAGACTGAGCGGTTAAAGTCAAGGTCTAAAGCAAAAAGAAGAGTGTGCTTAAGAACTCTGGACACCTCTAATTGGGGACTTTAGCAAAGCTGAGTCACAATCTGAAAAGGTTCACCCAATTATGTGTCTGTGGCATTTATGTATCCGGTGGTAATACTGGAAAACAAAGTGCTTAGGGCCACGGCCAAGACTCATAAAGAAGCTGTGTTCAAGAATCATCACACTGCACTAAGAGAATCAATAACACTATCTGAATTCTGAGTTCCTATAGATGCCAATCACTCTGAGCTTCAATGGATAAAGTGAGATGCCAAAACTGTTCAGAAGCAAAAAGCTACTAGTCCCGCTCATCTAATTAGGATCTGAGCTTCAATCAAAAACTCTGAGATATTATTGCTTCTCAACCTATTAGTCTCCTATTTTATTTGTCTAGTTGCTTGAGGACAAGCAACAGTTTAAGTTTGGTGTTGTGATGAGCGGATATTTTATACGCTTTTTGGGGATAATTTCATATAGTTTTGAGTATGTTTTAGTTAGTTTTTAGTCTATTTCTATTAGTTTTTAGGAAAAATTCATATTTCTGGACTTTACTATGAGTTGTGTGTTTTTCTGTAATTTCAGGTATTTTTCTGGCTGAAATTGAAGGAGCTGAGCAAAAATCTGATTCAGGCTGAAAAAGGACTGCTGATGCTGTTGGATTCTGACCTCCCTTCACTCAAAGTGGATTTTCTGGAGCTACAGAACTCGAAATGGCGTGCTTCCAATTGCGTTGGAAAGTAGACATCCAGGGCTTTCCAGAAATATATAATAGTCCATACTTTGCACAAGAATAGATGACGTAAACTGGCGTTCAACGCCAGTCCTCTGCCCAATTCTGGCGTCCAGCGCCAGAAAAGGATCAAAAGCTGGAGTTGAACGCCCAAACTGGCATAAAAACTGGCGTTCAACTCCACAAATGGCCTCTGCACGTGAATTGCTTAAGTCTCAGCCCCAGCACACACCAAGTGGGCCCCAGAAGTGGATCTCTGCATCATCCATCATAGTCTACTCATATTTTGTAACCCTAGGCTACTAATTTAGTATTTAAACAACTTTTAGAGACCTATTTTGTATCTCATGACATTTCAGATCAAAACTTTGTATTCTCTGACAGAATGAGTCTCTAAACCCCATTGTTGGGGGTGAGGAGCTCTGCTGTGTCTCAATGAATTAATGCAAGTATTTCTGTTTTCCATTCAAACACGCTTGTTCCTATCTAAGATGTTCATTCGCGCTTAACTGTGATGAAGGTGATGATTCGTGACATTCATCATCTTCCTCAAATCATGAACGTGTGCCTGACAACCACCTCCGTTCTATATCTGACTGAATGAGTATCTCTTAGATTCCTTAATCAGAATCTCCGTGGTATAAGCTAGACTGATGGCGGCATTCATGAGAATCCAGAAAGTCTAAACCTTGTCTGTGGTATTCCGAGTAGGATTCAATGATTGAATGACTGTGACGAGCTTCAAACTCCTGAAGGCTAGGCGTTAGTGACAGACGCAAAAGGATAGTAAATCCTATTCCAACCGGATCGAGAACCAACCGGTGATTAGCCGTGCTGTGACAGAGCGCGTGAGCGTAGTTTTCACTGGAAGGATGGAAGGTAGCTATTGACAACGGTGATCCACCAACACACAGCTTGCCATAGGAGGACGTGCGTGCGTGAATTAGAAGACAGAGGAAAGCAGAGATTCAGAAGACAAAGCATCTCCAAAACTCCAACATATTCTCCATTACTGCACAACAAGTAACCTTTAATTTATGCTCTCTTGGTTATTCACAATTCAACTGATAAACATAATTGACTTCCTGACTAAGATTTACAAGATAACCATAGATTGCTTCAAACCAACAATCTCCGTGGGATTCGACCCTTACTCACGTGAGGTATTACTTGGACGACCCAGTGCACTTGCTGGTTAGTGGTACGCGTTGTGAAAAGTGTGATTCACAATTCGTGCACCAGTTACTAACTACTAATGATCATGTAATAAGACACAAACACAGATAAGCACTTAACATAGAGAAAACGAAAAACAGAGAATGTAAGAACAAGGAATGAGTCCACCTTAGTGATGGTGGCGTTTCCTTCTTGAGGAACCAATGATGTCCTTGAGCTCTTCTATGTCTCTTCCTTGTCTTTGTTGCTCCTCCCTCATTGCTTTTTGATCTTCTCTAATTTCATGAAGGATGATGGAGTGCTCTTGATGTTCCACCCTTAGTTGTCCCATGTTGGAACTTAGTTCTCCTAGGGAGGTGTTGATTTGCTCCCAATAGTTTTGTGGAGGAAAATGAATTTGAGGCATCTCCGGGATCTCATGGTGATGAGCTTCATGCGTCTCTTGAGATCCATGAATGGGCTCTCTTGCTTGCTCCATCCTTTTCTTAGTGATGGGCTTCTCTTCCTCAATGAGAATGTCTCCTTCTATGAAAGCTCCAGCTGAGTAACATAGATGGCAAATAAGATGAGGAAAAGCTAGCCTTGCCTAAGGAGAGGGCTTTTCGGCTATTTTGTAGAGTTCAAGGGAGATGACTTCATGAACTTCTACTTCCTCTCCAATCATGATGCTAGGGATCATGATGGCCCGATCCATAGTAACTTCAGATCAGTTGCTAGTGGGGATGATGGAGCGTTGGATGAACTCCAACCATCCTCTAGCCACAGGCTTGAGGTGCAGTCTTCTTAATTAAACCGGCTTGCCTTTGGAGTCAATCTTCCATTGAGCTCCTTCCACACATATGTCCATGAGGACTTGGTCCAACCTTTGATTAAAGTTGACCCTTCTAGTGTAGGGGCGTGCATCTCCTTGCATCATAGGCAAGTTAAACGCCAACCTCACATTTTCCGGACTAAAATTTAAGTATTTTCCCCGAACCATTGTAATATAATTCTTTGGGTTTGGGTTCTTACTTTGATCATGGTTCTTAGTGATCCATGCATTGGCATAGAACTCTTGAACCATTAGGATGCCGACTTGTTGGATGGGGTTTGTTAGAACTTCCCAACCTCTTCTTTGGATTTCATGTCGGATCTCCGGATACTCATTTCTCTTGAGTTTGAAAGGGACCTCAGGGATCACCTTCTTTTTGACCACAACATCATAGAAGTGGTCTTGATGAGCTTTGGAGATGAATCTTTCCATCTCCCATGACTCGGAGGTGGAAGCTTTTGTCTTCCCTTTCCCTTTTCTAGAGGATTCTCCGGTCTTAGGTGCAATCAATGGTAATGGAAAAACAAAAAGCTTATGCTTTTACCACACCAAACTTAGAATATTGCTCGCCCTCGAGCAAGAAAAGAAAGAATAGATGAAGAAGAAGAAGAAAATATGGAAGAGAGGGTTGTGTTGTGTGAAAATGAGGAAGAATGAAGGGCTATATATAGGGAAGGGAGGGGGGGTAAGGTTCGGCCATAAGGGTAGGTTTTGGGTGGGAAATTGATTTTGAATTTTGAAGGTAGGTGGGATTTATGAGGTAGGTTTATGGGGAAGAGTGGATGGATGTGAGTGGTGAAGTGGTGATAGGGGAGAGAGATTGAGGTGATTGGTGAAGAGTTTTGGGGAAGAGTGTTTATGGGATTGTGTGAAAGAGGAGTGAGAAGAAGTGAGTGGAGGTAGATGGGGATCCTGTGGGGTCTACAGATCCTGAGGTGTTCAAGGATTTACACCCTTGCACCAAATTAGGCATGTAAAATGCCCTTGCACACAACTCTGGGCGTTCAGCGCCAGATTGGTGCTTGTTCTGGGCGTTCAGCGCCAGCTCTTCTCCAGGGTGTAATTCTGGCGTTCAAACGCCCAGATGCTGTCCATTTTGGGCGTTCAGCGCCAAAACCATGCTCTGTTCTGGCGTTGAACGCCAGCTAGATGCTTCTTACTGGCGTTTAAACGCCAGTGAGATCCTCCTCCAGAGTGTGATTTTTCTTCTGCTGTTTTTGATTCCGTTCTCAATTTTTTTTTGATTTATTTTGTGACTTCACATGATCATGTACCTATAAAGACATGTAACTAATGAAAATATAATTAAATAAAAATTGGGTTGCTTCCCAACAAGCGCTTCTTTAATGTCAATAGCTTGACGGTGGGCTCTCATCGAGCCTCACAGATGTTCAGAGCATTGTTGAGACTCTCCAACACCAAACTTAGAGTTTGGATATGGGAGTTCAACACCAAACTTAGAGTTTGGTTGTGGCCTCCCAACACCAAACTTAGAGTTTGACTGTGGGGGCTCTGGTTGACTCTGTTTTGAGAGAAGCTTACTGTGCCTCTTTTCCATATTTACAGAAGGATGACCTTGAGTTTTTAACACAAGGGAGTCCTCATTCAATTGAAGGACTAGTTCGCCTCTGTCAACATCAATCACAGCTCTTGCTGTGGCTAGGAAAGGTCTTCCAAGGATGATGGATTCATCCTCATCCTTCCCAGTATCAAGGATTATGAAATTAGCAGGGATGTAAAGGCCTTCAACCTTTACTAACACGTCCTCTACTTGTCCATAAGCCTGTTTTCTTGAATTATCTGCCATCTCTAATGAGATTTTAGCAGCTTGCACCCCAAAGATTCCCAGTTTCTCTATTACAGAGAGGGGCATGAGGTTTATCCCTGAACCAAGGTCACACAGAGCCTTTTCAAAGATCATGGTGCCTATGGTACAAGGTATTAGGAACTTTTCAGGATCCTGTTTCTTCTGAGGCAATCTCAGTTGATCCAGATCACTTAGTTCATTGGTGAACAAGAGAGGTTCATCTTCCCAAGTCTCAATACCAAATAATTTGGCATTCAGCTTCGTGATTGCACCAAGGTACTTGGTAACTTTCTCCTTAGTAACATTCTCATTCTCTTCAGAAGAGGAATACTCATCAGAGCTCATGAATGGCATAAGGAGGTTTAATGGAATCTCTATGGTCTCTAGTTGAGCCTCAGATCCCTTTGGTTCCTCAGGGGGAAACTCCTTATTGATCACTGGACATCCCAGGAGGTCTTCCTTACTGGGATTTACGTCCTCCCCCTCTTCCTTGGATTCGGCCATGATGGTTATATCAATGGCCTTGCACTCTCCTTTTGGATTTTCTTTTGTATTGCTTGGGAGAGTACTAGGAGGGATTTCAGTGATCCTTTTACTCAGCTGGTCCACTTGTGCCTCCAAATTTCTAATTGAGGACCTTATTTCATTCATGAAACTTACAGTGGCCTTGGACAGATCAGAGACCAAGCTTGCTAAATTAGAGGTATTTTATTCAAAGTTCTCTGTCTGTTGCTGAGTGGATGATGGAAAAGGCTTGCTATTGCTAAACCTGTTTCTTCCACCATTATTAAAGCCTTGTTGAAGCTTTTGATCCTTCCATGAGAGATTTGGGTGATTTCTCCATGAGGGATTATAGGTGTTTCCATATGGTTCACCCATGTAATTCACCTCTGCTATTGCAGGATTCTCATGATCATAAGCTTCTTCTTCAGAAGATGCCTCTTGAGTACTGTTGGATGCAGCTTGCATTCCATTCAGACTCTGAGAAATCATATTGACTTGCTGAGTCAATATTTTATTCTGAACCAATATGGCATTCAGAGTATTAATTTCAAGAACTCCCTTCTTCATAGGCGTCCCATTACTCACAGGATTCCTCTCAGAAGTGTACATGAATTGGTTATTAGCAACCATGTCAATGAGTTCTTGAGCTTCTGCAGGCGTTTTCTTTAGGTGAATGGATCCACCTGCAGAAGTGTCCAATGAAATTTTAGCTAATTCAGACAGACCATCATAGAATATATCCAGGATGGTCCATTCTGAAAGCATGTCAGCAGGACACTTTTTGGTCAGTTGCTTGTATCTCTCCCAAGCTTCATAGAGGGATTCACCTTCTTTCTGTCTGAAGGTTTGAACATCCACTCTAAGCTTGCTCAGCTTTTGAGGAGGAAAGAACTTGACTAAGAAAGCCGTGACCAGCTTATCCCAAGAGTTCAGGCTATCTTTGGGTTGAGAGTCCAACCACACTCTAGCTCTGTCTCTTACAGCAAAAGGGAAAAGCATGAGCCTGTAGACTTCAGGATCTACTCCATTAGTCTTAACAGTATCACAGATCTGCAAGAATTCAGTTAAGAACTGAAAGGGATCTTCAGATGGAAGTCCATGAAACTTGCAGTTTTGCTGCATCAGAGAAACTAGCTGAGGTTTCAGCTCAAAATTATTTGCTCCAATGGTAGGGATGGAGATGCTTCTTCCATGTAAATTGGAATTTGGTGCAGTAAAGTCACCCAGCATCCTCCTTGCATTATTATTATTTTCGGCTGCCATGTCCTCTTCTTGTTCGAAAATTTCTGAAAGGTTCTTGCTGACTTGCTGTAATTTAACTTCTCTTAGTTTCCTCTTCAGAGTCCTTTCAGGTTCTGAATTTGCTTCAACAAGAATATTCTTGTCCTTGCTCCTGCTCATATGAAAAAGAGGGAACAGAAAAATAATAATAATAATAGGGATCCTTTTTACCCAAGTATAGAGGTTCCCTTATGTGAGTAGAAGAAGAGAAAATCTGAACTCAGAGAGAGAGAGAGTTCGGATTTTTGGTGAGTGAGGAAGAGATGTTAGTAAATAAATAAATAAATAGAAGGAGATGAGAGAGAGAGAAAATTTTCAAAAATTATTTTTGAAAAAGAGTAAGTGATTTTCGAAAATTGTTTTTTTTTTTGAAAAAGGTTAGTAATTTTCAAAAATTAAAATAAAAAATTAAAATAATTAGTTAATTAAAAAGAAATTTTGAAAAAGAGGGAAGATATTTTCGAAAATTAGAGAGAGAGAGTTAGTTAGGTAGTTTTGAAAAAGATAAGAAATAAACAAAAAGTTAGTTAGTTAGTTGAAACAAATTTGAAAAATAATTTTGAAAAGATAAGAAGATAAGAAGTTAGAGAAGATATTTTCAAATCAATTTTTTTGAAAAAGATATGTTTTATAAAGATAAGATAAAAAGATATTTTTGAAAAGATATGATTGAAATTAGTTTTGAAAAAGATTTGATTTTTAAAATCACAATTAATGACTTGATTCACAAGAAATCACAAGATATGATTCTAGAACTTAAAGTTTGAATCTTTCTTAACAAGCAAGTAACAAACTTGAAATTTTTGAATCAAAACATTAATTGATGATGTTATTTTCGAAAATTATGTGGTAAAGATAAGAAAAAGATTTTTGAAAAATATTTTTATAATTTTCGAAAATAAATAAGAAAAATGAAAAAGATTTGATTTTTGAAAAAGATTTTGAAAAAGATAAGATTTTTAGTTTGAAAATTTGATTTGACTCATAAAAACAACTAGATTTTAAAATTTTTTGAAAAAGTCAAATCTAATTTTCGAAATTTTAAGAGAGAAAAAGGGAAAGATATTTTTTTTTTGATTTTTTTGAAATTTTAATGATTTGAGAGAAAAACAATGAAAATGCTCAATGCATGGAGATTTTAGATCAAAACAATGAATGCATGCAAGAATACTATGAATGTCAAGATGAACACTAAGAACACTTTGAAGATCATGATGAACATCAAGAACTTATTTTTGAAAATTTTATATGTAAAGAAAACATGCAAGACACCAAACTTAGAAATCTTTCATGTTCAGACACTATGAATGCAAAAATGCACATGAAAAACAAGAAAAGACACAAAACATGAAAATACAAAGATCAAACAAGAAGATTTACCAAGAACAACTTGAAGATCATGAAGAACACTATGAATGCATGAATTTTTTTCGAAAAATGCAAGATGAGCATGCAATTGACACCAAACTTAAAATCTGACTCAAGACTCAAACAAGAAACATGAAATATTTTTTATTTTTATGATTTTCTAATTTTTTTTGGTATTTTTCGAAAATTATTTGAAAAAGAAAAATAAGGATTCCAAAATTTTTAATATGAATTCCAGGAATCTTGTGCTCTTTAGTCTAAAGCTCCAATATGAGGGTTAGGCATGGCTTAATAGCCAGCCAAGCTTTAGCATGTAACATCAGAATATACTGCTCATTACTTATCAAATTAACTTGCCTCTATGCTGATGGTTTGGAAGCCTCAGTCCAAAAGAATTTAGACATGGCTTTACAGCCAGCCAGGCTTCACATGCTTCATGAAACTCTAGAATTCATTCTTAAAAATTCTGAAGAAAAATATATTTTATTTTTTTGAAAATATTTTTTTTTCGAATATTAATTGGAAAAAAAACGAAAAAGAAGAAAATATTTTTGAAAAATTTTTTGAAAACTTTTTTTTTGAAAATAAAATAAGAAGAAAATTACCCAATCTGAGCAACATGATAAACCGTCAGTTGTCCAAACTCGAACAATCCCCGGCAACGGCGCCAAAAACTTGGTGCACGAAATTGTGATCTCAGGCAACGGCGCTAAAAACTCTGTACGCACGTCTTAATAAATTGTTTTTCATTCACAACTTCGATACAACTAACCAGCAAGTGCACTGGGTCGTCCAAGTAATAAACCTTACGTGAGTAAGGGTCGATTCCACGGAGATTGTTGGTATGAAGCAAGCTATAGTCACCTTGTAAATCTCAGTCAGGCTGATAATAATTGATTATGGAGTTTTTGAAATTAATAATAAATAAACAGAAAATAAAGATAGAAATACTTATGTATATCATTGGTGAGAATTTCAGATAAGTGTATGGAGATGCGTTCGTTCCTCTGAACTTCTGCTTTCCTGCTGTCTTCATCCAATCAATCTCACACCTTTCCATGGTTGGCTTTATGTAAGGACATCACCGTTGTCAATGGCTACTTTTTATCCTCTCTGGAAAATGGTCCGATGCGCTGTCACTGCATGGCTAATCGTCTGGAGGCATCACCGTTGTCAATGGCTGTGTCCCATCCTCTTGTGAGAATGGTCCAAATGCTCTGTCACAGCACGGCTAATCATCTGAGGTTCTCGATCATGCTGGAATAGGATTCACCCTCCTTTTGCGTCTGTCACTACGCCCAGCAATCGCGAGTTTGAAGTTCGTCACAGTCATTCAATCCCAGAGTCCTACTCGAAATACCACAGACAAGGTTTAGACTTTCCGGACTCTCATGAATGCCGCCATCAATCTAGCTTATACCACGAAGATTCTGATTAAGAGATCCAAGAGATACTCATTCAATCTAAGGTAGAACGGAAGTGGTTGTCAGACACGCGTTCATAGGGAATGATGATGATTGTCACGTTCATCACATTCATGTTGAAGTGCGAATGAATATCTTAGAAGCGGAATAAGTTGAGTTGAATAGAAAAACAGTAGTACTTTGCATTAATCTTTGAGGAACAGCAGAGCTCCACACCTTAATCTATGGAGTGTAGAAACTCTACCGTTAAAAATATATAAGTGAAAGGTCCAGGCATGGCCGAATGGCCAGCCCCCAAAACGAGATCACAGGATCAAAAAATACAATCCAGGATGTCAAATACAATAGTAAAAAGTCCTATTTATACTAAACTAGTTACTAGGGTTTACAGAAGTAAGTAATTGATGCATAAATCCACTTCCGGGGCCCACTTGGTGTGTGCTTGGGCTGAGCTTGAATGTTGCACATGCAGAGGCTCTTTCTGGAGTTGAACGCCAGGTTGTAACGTGTTTCTGGCGTTCAACTCTGGTTTGTGACATGTTTCTGGCGTTTAACTCCAGACAGCAGCGTAGAACTGAAGTTCAACGCCCATTTGCGTCATCTAAACTCCGCCAAAGTATGGACTATTATATATTTCTGAAAATCCCTGGATGTCTACTTTCCAACGCAATTGAAAGCGCGCCATTTTGAGTTTTGTAGCTCCAGAAATTCCATTTTGAGTGCAGGGAGGTCAGAATCCAACAGCATCAGCAGTCCTTCTTCAACCTCTGAATCTGATTTTTGCTCAAGTCCCTCAATTTCAGCCAGAAAATACCTGAAATCACAGAAAAACATACAAAATCATAGTAGAGTCCAGAAATGTGAATTTAACATAAAAACTAATGAAAACATCCCTAAAAGTAACTAGATTCTACTAAAAACATACTAAAAATAATGCCAAAAAGCGTATAAATTATCCGCTCATCACAACACCAAACTTAAATTGTTGCGTGTCCCCAAGCAACTAAAAATCAAATAGGATAAAAAGAAGAGAATATACTATAAATTCCAAACTATCAATGAAACATAGCTCCAATTAAATGAGCGGGACTTGTAGCTTTTTGCCTCTTGAATAGTTTTGGCATCTCACTTTATCCATTGAAGTTCAGAATGATTGGCATCTATAGGAATTCAGAGTTCAGATAGTGTTATTGATTCTCCTAGTTCAGTATGATGATTCTTGAACACAGCTATTTTATGAGTCTTGGCCGTGGCCCTAAGCACTTTGTTTTCCAGTATTACCACCGGATACATAAATGCCACAGACACATAATTGGGTGAACCTTTTCAGATTGTGACTCAGCTTTGCTAAAGTCCCCAATTAGAGGTGTCCAGGGTTCTTAAGCACACTCTTTTTTTTCTTTGGACCTTGACTTTAACCGCTCAGTCTCAAGTTTTCACTTGATACCTTCACGCCACAAGCACATGGTTAGGGACAGCTTGGTTTAGCCGCTTAAGCCAGGATTTTATTCCTTTAGGCCCTCCTATCCACTGATGCTCAAAGCCTTGGAATCCTTTTTATTTACCCTTGCCTTTTGGTTTTAAGGGCTATTGGCTTTTTGCTCTTGCCTCTTGGTTTTAAGAGCTTTCGGCTTTTTCTGCTTACTTTTTCTTTTTCTTTCTATTTTTTTTTTGCCATTTTTTTCCTATTTTTTTTCTGCAAGCTTTGTTCTTTGCTGCTTTTTCTTGCTTCAAGAATCATTTTTATGATTTTTCAGATTATCAAATAACATGTCTCCTTGTCATCATTCTTTCAAGAGCCAACATATTTAAACATTCATTCAGAAAACAAAAAGTATTGTCACCACATCAATATAATTAAACTAAGTTCAAGGATAAATTCGAAACTCATGTACTTCTTGTTCTTTTGAATTAAAACATTTTTTCATTTAAGAGAGGTGATGGATTCATAGGACATTCATAACTTTAAGACATAGTTACTAACTACTAATGATCATATAATAAGACACAAACACAGATAAGCACTTAACATAGAGAAAACGAAAAACAGAGAATGTAAGAACAAGGAATGAGTCGACCTTAGTGATGGTGGCGTTTCCTTCTTGAGGAACCAATGATGTCCTTGAGCTCTTCTATGTCTCTTCCTTGTCTTTGTTGCTCCTCCCTCATTGCTTTTTGATCTTCTCTAATTTCATGAAGGATGATGGAGTGCTCTTGATGTTCCACCCTTAGTTGTCCCATGTTGGAACTTAGTTCTCCTAGGGAGGTGTTGATTTGCTCCAAATAGTTTTGTGGAGGAAAATGAATTTGAGGCATCTCCGGGATCTCATGGTGATGAGCTTCATGCGTCTCTTGAGATCCATGAATGGGCTCTCTTGCTTGCTCCATCCTTTTCCTAGTGATGGGCTTCTCTTCCTCAATGGGAATGTCTCCTTCTATGAAAGCTCCAGCTGAGGAACATAGATGGCAAATAAGATGAGGAAAAGCTAGCCTTGCCCAAGGAGAGGGCTTTTCGGCTATTTTGTAGAGTTCAAGGGAGATGACTTCATGAACTTCTACTTCCTCTCCAATCATGATGCTATGGATCATGATGGCCCGATCCACAGTAACTTCAGATCAGTTGCTAGTGGGGATGATGGAGCGTTGGATGAACTCCAACCATCCTCTAGCCACAGGCTTGAGGTGCAGTCTTCTTAATTAAACCGGCTTGCCTTTGGAGTCAATCTTCCATTGAGCTCCTTCCACACATATGTTCATGAGGACTTGGTCTAACCTTTGATTAAAGTTGACCCTTCTAGTGTAGGGGCGTGCATCTCCTTGCATCATAGGCAAGTTAAACGCCAACCTCACATTTTCTGGACTAAAATCTAAGTATTTCCCCCGAACCATTGTAATATAATTCTTTGGGTTCGGGTTCTTACTTTGATCATGGTTCTTAGTGATCCATGCATTGGCATAGAACTCTTGAACCATTAGGATGCCAACTTGTTGGATGGGGTTTGTTAGAACTTCCCAACCTCTTCTTTGGATTTCATGTCAGATCTCCGGATACTCATTTCTCTTGAGTTTGAAAGGGACCTCAGGGATCACCTTCTTCTTGACCACAACATCATATTAGTGGTCTTGATGAGCTTTGGAGATGAATATTTCCATCTCCCATGACTCGGAGGTGGAAGCTTTTGTCTTCTCTTTCCCTTTTCTAGAAAATTCTCCGGTCTTAGGTGCCATCAATGGTAATGGAAAAACAAAAAGCTTATGCTTTTACCACACTAAAATTAGAATATTGCTCGCCCTCGAGCAAGAAAAGAAAGAATAGATGAAGAAGAAGAAGAAAATATGGAAAAGAGGGTTGTGTTGTGTGAAAATGAGGAAGAATGGAGGGCTATATATAGGGAAGGGAGGGGGGTAAGGTTCGGCCATAAGGGTGGGTTTTGGGTGGGAAATTGATTTTGAATTTTGAAGGTAGGTGGGGTTTATGAGGTAGGTTTATGGGGAAGAGTGGATGGATGTGAGTGGTGAAGTGGTGATAGGGGAGAGAGATTGAGGTGATTGGTGAAGAGTTTTGGGGAAGAGTGTTTATGGGATTGTGTGAAAGAGGAGTGAGAAGAAGTGAGTGGAGGTAGGTGGGGATCCTGTGGGGTCCACAGATCCTGAGGTGTTCAAGGATTTACAACCTTGCACCAAATTAGGCATGCAAAATGCCCTTGCACACAACTCTGGGCATTCAGCGCCAGATTGGTGCTTGTTCTGGGCGTTGAACACCCATTTGTTGCCCATTTCTGGCGTTGAACACCAGAACCATGCTTGTTCTGGGCGTTCAGCGCCAGCTCTTCTCCAGGGTGCAATTCTGGCGTTCAAACGCCCAGATGCTACCCATTTTGGGCGTTCAGCGCCAGAACCATGCTCTATTCTGGCGTTGAACGCCAGCCAGATGCTTTTTACTGGCGTTTAAACGCCAGTGAGATCCTCCTCCAGAGTGTGATTTTTCTTCTGCTGTTTTTGATTCCGTTCTCAATTTTTTTTTTTTTATTTTGTGACTTCACATGATCATGTACCTATAAAGACATGTAACTAATAAAAATATAATTAAATAAAAATTAGGTTACCTCCCAACAAGCGCTTCTTTAATGTCAATAGCTTGACGGTGGGCTCTCATGGAGCCTCACAGATGTTCAGAGCATTGTTGAGATTCCCCAAACCCAAACTTAGAGTTTGGATATGGGAGTTCAACACCAAACTTAGAGTTTGGTTGTGGCCTCCCAACACCAAACTTAGAGTTTGACTGTGGGGGCTCTGGTTGACTCTATTTTGAGAGAAGCTTACTGTGCCTCTTTTCCATGTTTACAGAAGGATGACCTTAAGTTTTTAACACAAGGGAGTCCTCATTCAATTGAAGGACTAGTTTGCCTCTGTCAACATCAATCACAGCTCTTGCTGTGGCTAGGAAAGGTCTTCCAAGGATGATGGATTCATCCTCATCCTTCCCAGTATCAAGGATTATGAAATTAGTAGGGATGTAAAGGCCTTCAACCTTTACTAACACGTCCTCTACTTGTCCATAAGCCTGTTTTCTTGAATTATCTGCCATCTCTAATGAGATTTTAGCAGCTTGCACCCCAAAGATTCCCAGTTTCTCTATTACAGAGAAGGGCATGAGGTTTATCCCTGAACTAAGGTCACACAGAGCCTTTTCAAAGATCATGGTGCCTATGGTACAAGGTATTAGGAACTTTTCAGGATCTTGTTTCTTCTGAGGCAATCTCAGTTGATCCAGATCACTTAGTTCAATCTAAGGTAGAACGGAAGTGGTTGTCAGGCACGCGTTCATAGGGAATGATGATGATTGTCACGTTCATCACATTCATGTTGAAGTGCGAATGAATATCTTAGAAGCGGAATAAGTTGAGTTGAATAGAAAAACAGTAGTACTTTGCATTAATCTTTGAGGAACAGTAGAGCTCCACACCTTAATCTATGGAGTGTAGAAACTCTACTGTTAAAAATACATAAGTGAAAGGTCCAGGCATGGCTGAATGGCCAGCCCCCAAAACGAGATCACAGGATCAAAAAATACAATCCAGGATGTCAAATACAATAGTAAAAAGTCCTATTTATACTAAACTAGTTACTAGGGTTTACAGAAGTAAGTAATTGATGCATAAATCCACTTCCGGGGCCCACTTGGTGTGTGCTTGGGCTGAGCTTGAATGTTGCACGTGCAGAGGCTCTTTCTGGAGTTGAACGCCAGGTTGTAACGTGTTTTTGGCGTTCAACTCTGGTTTGTGACGTGTTTCTGGCGTTTAACTCCAGACAGCAGCGTAGAACTGGCGTTCAACGCCTATTTGCGTCATCTAAACTCGGCCAAAGTATAGACTATTATATATTGTTGGAAAGCTCTGGATGTCTACTTTCCAACGCAATTGGAAGCGCGCCATTTTAAGTTTTGTAGCTCCATAAATTCCATTTTGAGTGCAGGGAGGTTAGAATCCAACAGCATCAGCAGTCCTTCTTCAACCTCTGAATCTGATTTTTGCTCAAGTCCCTCAATTTCAGCTAGAAAATACCTGAAATCACAGAGAAACACACAAACTCATAGTAAAGTCCAGAAATGTGAATTTAACATAAAAACTAATGAAAACATCCCTAAAAGTAACTAGATTCTACTAAAAACATACTAAAAACAATGCCAAAAAGCGTATAAATTATCCGCTCATCAATAGACTCTTGGGGATGTGTGATGAGGGGCAGTCTTGGATTTAGCAGCTGGACTTGTCATGTTGGCTTGATAACTGACATATGAGACTCATCAACCATAGGATAGACATACATCATATACATATTGTTTGAATTGCTTGTTTGTGCTCTAATTGGGAATGCCTATGTGAATTTAATATGCTTAACTGTTATACGTGCTATCTGCATTACTTGTATTCTAATTGTGTTTGTCAATGTCTGCTTGCTTGTCTGTGTGGTTCCACCAGAGTTAGAGGTTTTGGAGGAAAGTAGATGATGGAAGGTTAGGTTAAAGCTTTGGTTAAGTTTAGAACTTAGAGGACCACCCTGGTTTATGGTTTCTGTTTTAGTTCTTTAAGTTTTATAATATGAGTGTCGGAGTTCTAGCATTGTCTCTGGCTTTTCTGGGACCTTATATCTTATGTATGCGGCACTATTTCCATGCTGAGAACCCTCGATTCTCATTCTATACGGATATTTGTGTTTTTCAGATGCAGGTCGAGACGCACCTCGCTAGGCGTCTAGAGTTCTTTACAGCGAAGTGGGCTTTTGGGACTTTACATCTTGTTCTATTTTATTATATCTATATGTATAGACTTTCCTTATGTATATTTGTTTTACTTTTGCACCTCATAGAGGTTTATGGAGAACTAGGATTTCTTTGATGTATTTTAGGTTATGGATTTCTATATGTATATATATAAATATCCTCCAGCCAGCCTTAGCTTCGCAGACTAAGTTTAGCAGGCTTGAATATTTTGTACCTTAACTCTCTACTCTCCTAGTTTATATGTTTATGTTTGTGTTCCTATGCTTTTTTTTGTATGCAAGTAAACCTTATTCCTGAGCGTTACGCTTTTAATTTTGTGATTTTGCTTTACCTATCCTTCAAGGCTCCTCGCATATTACATTCTATCAATTATTATACGTATATATATATATATATATATATATATATATATATTATTTAGCGTAAGGCTCTATGTGGTAGGGTATTACATTTCTTACCACAATGTTCAAATAGAAATGAAAAAGATTTTGAGACGAATACGTGATCACAAATAGCTCATCAAGCAGAGCTTTGGATTGCAAATTATGAGCAATTTAGTGTGAATGTGAATAGTAAACAAAGTCTCTCTTCTCCTCTCTTCTCTCTTAGGGCAAGGTTTGTATTTTTAATGAAATAGGGGAATGTGTGGCTGAAATGTGGCTAATGGGGGTGTTAGTAAGTGGGCCTTGGGCCCAAGTCCATTTTCTTAGCCCCTTTGGCCTAACTTTGGGCCTAAACTTTTAAGATAAGTGTTTTCATCCGAATTTCTAATTATTTTTACTTTCCAAATTCTAAATTTTAATTTCTTAATCCTTCATTGCTTATAATTAATTTATTAATGATAATTCAACTAGTTTCTACGTCGATGTCTGAACCCTGCATCGGTCTCCTAATGAGCTAACAGGCCATTCTTTACCTCTGGTCTGAGCCAGCGCGTCTGCTGGTCCCACCCTTGACGAACATCATCCAACATCTACTGGAGCCGCCAACCCATCCTTTAGTCGAATATCTTCCAGATGGCCAGTTCATGCTCAGCATCTCAAATAAAGTGCAGCTGTAACAAAGAAGCTTTAAATTTAACTAAATCCCCCAAGTGGTCCCTGAGATTGGGCAAGTTACCCATAATCGTCCTTGACTTTCAAAATTCCCTAACAGTATCCCTCACATTCAGCTCCGGAACCCATAGTTGCCCTGCGACCCTTTCTGACGCACAGTCAGCAAATGAAGTAATGATTTGGCACCTCCCATGCCATGCTGCAGCCAAGTGAAACGACGCAGTATCAATTTGGCACCCAATGAAAAAGTAAATGACGTCGTTCATGCATTGGAGCCCTTGAAAACGGTTTGCCTTCACCATATTTGTTTGAACACTCTCACACTTCATCTCCTCTCCTCCACGCTTAGTCTTTGTCTTCCCATTCTCTCATCAATGCACCGAGTTAGCTTCGTCTTCCCCGTCTCCTCCATTGTCACACTTCATTTGAAGAGTTTGGTATTCCTTTGGAGGCAAGTGGTTTCTCTGTCTTTTGCGTCGTTGAAGGTATGTGTTGGTTGAAATAATTTTGGAATTTATTTCCTGAATCAATATATGATGAAGGTGTATCATTGCGTTGTTAGTGTGTTGGGTTGTCCTAGAGTTTTATGGCTGCATTACCCTAAAGGATTGTATTTAAGGATTTTTGTTAGGGCAAAGGGTTTGGTGTGTATATGCTCTGTTCTTTGGTAATGAAACAGAGATTTTTTCAATATTGGGTCAATGCATGGTGGTGACTGTGATATTAATTATAGGTTTTTAATATGATGTTGAAGTCTTCTGTTACGATTGTGTGTGATTTAATGGTTTTGAGTTGTTGGTGCAGATGGATGTCTTATTGGATATAATGTTTCATCATGGAGGAAACTTTGAGAAAGATGATGAAAGAAAATTGAGGTATACCCCTGATAACTTAACTTGCCTAGGTGATCTGGATGAGGATACCTTGGACGTTTTCTTTATAAGGAATTATTACAAGGAGTTAGGCTATGACAAGATCCTTCATTATTAGGGGCTAGTCCCCGGGAGGACGTTAGAAACTGGATTAAGGAATCTAAACAATGACAACGAGCTTAGGGAGATGTGTTTCCTTGCTCACAAGAATAATGGATTGGTAGATGTGTATTTAAGCATGGGGTGTCATATTGATAAACTCCAATTTTGTGGTTTATATTGTGTAGAATTTGGGGGGTTTTGTCAATGTTTTTCCACACTTATTCATATAAATTGCATGGTTTTGTGTTCCCTTCCTAATTTCACTTCATGATTGAAAACATGCTTCTTTTACCTTAAAAATGCCATATTTTGATTCTCTACTATTACCATTCGATGTCGTGATATGTTTGTTGAGTGATTTCAGAGTTTATAGGCAAAGAATGGCTTAGAAGAGAGAAAGGAAGCATGCACAAGTGGAAGAAACATGAAGAATTGAGCTTTGGAGAATTGGCTGCGACGCGCACGCGTGGGTGCAAGAGGCTAGGAATGGTGCGCGAGAGTTGACGCATTCGCATGGAATTGAAAAACTCCCAGCGACGCGTACGCATGCCTGACGTGTACGCGTGGCTCGCGAAACTCAGACGACGCGCACGCGTGGCCAACGAGCACGCGTGACGCCCAGCACATGACCTCATTAATAAAATCGTGGCTGGCAATTTCTGAGGGGCTCCAGGCCCAAATTCAGCTGGATTCAGCATGGAAAAGACCTAGGAACTCTAGGGGGAAGGGGGGATCATTCATTGTACACTTTACACACATATTGAGCTAGTTTTTGGTTCTCATGTTCTGGGGAGAGAAACCCTTGCTCTTCTCTAGATCTAGTTTGATAGGATCTTCCCTTGTTGAATTGCTGAATTGGATATTTTTAATTTTAGTTTTAATTACTCAATTTGAATTTTCTAGTTTTCATTTTGTCTAGATCTTGTGTTTGAATTTGAATTTTCTTGTTATTTTCTCCTTTCTTCTCATTTTATGAACTTTGTAGATCTTGAATTTCTACTAGTGCATTGATATTTTCTATGATTAATAGTGTTGTTTGAGTTGTTTTTCATTGATAATTGTTAGTGGGTACTTGTAGTTTCCAATTAGTTTGCAAATTGAATATGTCTTTTATTAATGAATTCTATGTGTTTGATGAAATATTTCATTTGATTATAGAGTAGTTTTCTTTACTCTTGGCCTAGGCTAAGGGGATTGGGTAAACTTGAGTCATTGAGTCTAATTGATTTGGTGATTTGAGAGTCCTAGTGGTCAAGTTGATACCCATTGACACCAATCTACTACTAAGTCCATTAGTAGTTGGATTGGGATTTATGAGTTGAGATTGATCAAGCCATTTGACGTACTTAATGCTTTGAAGTAGACATTATACGTACTTCGAGCATAGAGGTAGACTTAATGAGCTTGGTTCCTCATAATTGTCAAGATATGGTTATTAAACAAGGATAGTGACCCCAATCCCTATGCCTAGCCAAGAGTGCCTTTTATCATTCATATTTGAAACCCAAAAAATTCCAATTGTTTAGTTCTTGTTGTAGCTAGTTTAGTTGTTCACTTAGACTTAGAATAGAAGTAGCTTTTATATTTTCTTGCTAGATTGAAATTGCTCATACCTTACCTTAGTTCCTTGATTTAGTTTCTTGCACTTTAAGATTCCTTGCATGTTAAGTTTAGTAGTTTAAATTCTCATTCATGACTCCCAACCCCGGAATTCTAACCAATATTGATGCACATGTTTTTCCATTCTCTTGAGGACGACCCGAGACTAATACTCTCGGTTACTTTATATTGGGGTTGACTTTGTGACAACCAACAATTCTATATTTGATCGGTAGGATTACACGTTGGTTTAGAACTATACTTACAACGTGACTATTTTTGTGTGAAATTCTAAACCAACCATAATCTTGTCTATCAAATTTTTGGCGTCATTACGGGGAATGGTTGCATCGTATGCCTTTATATTAGTTATGTGAATATGTGAATAGTGTAGATAGTTTACTTGTTTCCAATATTTTGTTTTTAGTTTAGATTTGTTTTTATGCATGAGCTATGAATTCTAAGTTAGATGACTCGGTCCCAACTAACTTAGCCGAGTTTGATCTTGAGATTGAAAGAACATTGTTACACACTCGGCAAGTTAGGCGGCGGTTGAGTTACAAGACTAGTGCTTCGGCCTCTCTTGAGGGACTTGCCAAACCATTAGACGGAATCGAGAACGACTTAGAGTCCACTACTTCTTATTCTTCTGTTGACACAACTGATACATTTTTGCATCCTACAGGTGAACACTATATGGCAGAGCCACGAAGAATCACCTTGCACGAACAAGAGGGCTCTGGATCTTATTCTTTAACCATTGCAAGCTAAATATCCAAATCTTGATCCGAACTTTGAGTGAAGAATAGTTTGATTAATTTGCTTCCCAAGTATCATGGACTTTCGGGCCAAGACCCCATCAGACATCTAAGAGATTTTCAAGTTGCTTGTTCTACGGTTCGAAGGCATGGAGCTGATGAGATTGCCATCATGGTCTTTTCTTTCCCCTTCTCTCTTGAGGTGAAAGCAAAAGAGTGGTTCTATTCCCAACCGGATGAGGTAGTGGCTGAATGGGATTTGTTGAGAAGAGAGTTTTTAGACAAGTTATTTCTGTCTGAGAAGACCGACTACATCCGGAAAGAAATCTCTGGTATAATACAAAGGGACCAAGAGACCCTATATGAGTATTAGATTCGATTCAAGAGACTCTTAGAATCTTGCCTAGACCACGGATTGGATACTCACTTGCTCATTTGCTATTTCACCGGAGGTCTTTGCACGATGGATAAGAGATTGCTCACCGCTTCTAGTGGTGGTTCCCTTTCCAAAAACAAGACAGCGGCGGAAGCTTGGAGCTTGATAAATGATGTCGCCGAGGCTACACAACATGTAAGGGTGAGGAACAACCCCCTCAAGGGTGTGGTGGAAGCACCTCCTTCCGAATCAAGTTTGACCAAGGTGCTTGGGGATATGACTACCCTCCTCACGGAGATACGCAAGGAACAAAAGGCATTCTATTCAATCCAAGCCATCTAAGGTCCACCCCAAGTCCTCCAACTTGAAGGGCCTCCTAGAGTATGTGGTTTATGCTCTAGCATCGCACATTACACCGACCAATGCCACCAAGTTCAAGAGGATTATACCCTTGCAGTAGCCAATGTGAACAATAACAACCGTCCACCCTATCAATCTCAAGGCCAAAATAATTACTCTCATAGTAATAGTTCCAACCAAGGGTGGAGGGACAATGTACAAGGGAGCAATCAAAACCAAAGATGGAACAACTCTTCTTCTCACTACCACAACAACCACCAATCTTCATCCTAATATCACAACAACAACCATCAAGCCAACCAAAATCATCACAACCAATCATATCAAGCACCTTACCAAAACCAAAACAATTATTCTAGATACCAGACTCCTCATCAAAGATAACAATCCAACCAACCTTCATCTTCTTCCACCAACCAAATTGACGATTCTAACCATGCATTCTACTATGAGCAAGAGAGACTTAGAGTTATGGTAGAGAAACATGAAGAGAATAATAAGGCTCAATTTGGTAACATAAATGCTCAATTGTCCAACATCACCGAAATGCTTTCAAGGATGTCTTTACCTTCCTCCAACAACACCAACCAATCCTCAAGCTCTTCTAACCTTCCATCCCAACCCTTCCAAACCCAAAGGGCGATCTCAACGCTATCACTCTACGGTCGGAGACTATATTGGAGGAGATACCTCCTAGGACCATGGAAGACATTCATGAGGAGGAAGTGGTTGTTGACATTCCACTTGAAGAAGAAGAGGTAGATAAAAGCTAAGAGGAAGAAGAGGTGAGACCCAAGGAGCCCAAGAGGAAGGCTATAATGGATGAATCTATTCCTATCCCATTCCCTTCCATGGTAAAGAAGGCCAAGAAAACTCCGGAGTTTGATCCCAACATGCTTCAAGTATTCAAGAAGGTTGAGGTAACCATTTCACTTCTCGATGCCATTCAACAAATTCCGAAGTATGCTAAGTTTTTGAAGGACTTGTGCACACACAAAGATATGATTGGTGAGTTGGAAACATTATCATTGGGTAGTTCCATTTCTTCATTGATGAGGTCTATTCCGGAAAAGTGTAGTGACCCCGGACCATGTTTAGTGTCTTGTTTAATTGGTGGAGTTGCATTTTATGATTGGATGTGCGATTTAAGGGCTTGTGTAAGTATCATGCCATTTTCTATATTTGCAAGGTTGAATTTAGCTCCATTAAAAAGGTCGGCCGCCAAATTTGTTTTAGCCGATAAGAGTGTGATCACCGTAGTAGGGATAGTGGAAGATGTGCTTGTGACACTCAAGGATTTAGTGTTTCCGGTTGATTTCTATATCCTTGAGATACCTCCAACGGATAATGGAAGTTCTTCCTCCGTTTTGCTTGGTAGACCATTCTTGAAGACCTCTAAGTTTAAATTGGATGCCTTTACCGGCACATACTCCTTTGAGGTAGATGACAAGACCATCAAATTTAATTTAGAAGAGGCCATGAGACACCCACCCGAAGAGCACTCCGTTCTCTAATGTGATGTGATTGATGAGGTAGTAGCAGAGATACAAAGAGAAGATCACAACAAGTTGCACTATCCTGTTGTTGAAGAGAAGGATAAACATGAGGGTGAGCAAGAGAAAGTTGATGAAGATGAGCTTCATGTTCTTAGTGAAAAAGAACCCCAATTTGAAGCAAAAAGTGAATTGAAGCCTCTATCCTCTCACTTGAAGTATGCATTCCTTGAGGACAACTAGAAGTTTTCGGTCATTATTGCTAGTGAGCTTTCTAGCCAAGAAGAAGAGAAACTCCTAGAGGTCCTAAGGAAGCACAAGAAAGTAATCGGTTGGAGCTTGGCGGACATTGTGAGGATTGACCCCCGTATATGTATGCATCGTATTTTTCTCCAAGAGGGAGCTCAGCCATTTAGACAACCCCAAAGAAGGCTCAACCCTACTATTCTTGATGTGGTGAAAAAGGAAGTCACAAGGCTACTTGATGCGGGTATTATCTATCCGATTTCTGACAGTGAGTGGGTGAGCCCGGTCCAAGTTGTTCCAAAGAAATCAAGAATCACGACTGTCAAGAAGGATGATAGTGAAGAGGTGACTACAAGAGTGCAAAATGCTTGGTAAGTATGCATCGATTATAGGAGGCTACACACCGCAACAAGGAAAGACCATTACCCCTGGCCATTCATTGACCAGATGTTGGACCGACTTGCAGGTAAATCTCATTATTGCTTTCTTGATGGTTTTACTGGCTACTTCAGATACATATTGCTCCTGAGGATCAGGACAAGACCACCTTTACTTGTCCCTTTGGCACCTTTGCTTACAAAAGGATGCCATTTGGGTTATGCAATGCACCCGCCACTTTTCAGCGGTGCATAACTAGTGTCTTTTCCGATCTTACGAGAGTTGTCTGGAAGTCTTTATGGATGATTTCAGTGTATATGGGACTTCTTTTGATAGTTGTTTAGAGAAATTGGCCAAGGTCTTAGAGAGGTGTGTTGACATTAACCTTGTCCTCAATTTCGAAAAATGTCACTTCATGGTGAGACAAGGTATATTGTTAGGACACATAGTTTCTGATAAGGGCATTTCTGTGGACCCGGCCAAGGTTGATGTCATTACCAGTTTACCTCACCCCTCTTCTATGAGGGAGGTTCATTCTTTTTTTGGGGCATGCAGGATTCTATAGGCGCTTTATCAAGAATTTCAGTAAGATTGCATTGCCATTATCGCGCCTACTCCAAAAGGACGTAGACTTTGAGTTTGATAGTGCTTGTGTGGAAGCATTTGAGGAGTTAAGGAGAACTCTTACCATGGCACCAATTGTGAGGGGCCCTGACTGGACGTAGCCGTTTGAGATCATGTGTGACGCGTCAAATCATGCCGTAGGTGCCGCACTTGCACAGCGCAATGGTAAGCTCCCTTACATCATTGCTTATTCCTCAAAGACATTGGATGCGGCATAATCCAACTATACCACTACGGACAAAGAGTTTTTAGCTATTGTTCATGCATTAGATAGATTTAGATCCTACTTGTTAGGCTCCAAAATAGTGGTATACACGGATCATGCAACTTTCAAATATTTGTTAACAAAGAATGAGTCGAAACCTAGGCTCATACGTTGGATCTTGCTCTTGCAAGAATTTGACATTGAGATTAGGGATCGAAGTAGGTCACAAAAATTAGTTGGGGACCATCTAAGCTGCCTTGAAAATCTTAAATATGATCCATTTCCGATTGACGACTCATTCCCTTTGGACAGTTTGCATGCTGTTTCAGATAGTTTTCCTTGGTTTGCACCAATGGCGAACTACTTGGTTGCTAATATTTTCCATCCCAACTTTTCAAACATTAAAGGGATAAATTGAGGAGTGTTTCTAAATATTACATTTGGGATGATCTTCACTTTTGAAAAAAGGGAGTAGACCAAGTAATTCGGAGATGTGTCCCGGAATTCGAATTCCAACCCATTTTTAAAGCTTGCCATTCATCCGAGTGTGGTGGCCACTTTGGCCCACAATGAACGGCTAAAAGTTTTGGATTGTGGATTCTGGTGGCCAACATTGTTCAAGGATGCTAACCAATTTTGTGTGTCATGTCATCAATGTCAAAAGTCTGAAAATGCAACCCAAAAGGATGAAATGCCTTAACAACTAATGTTGTTTTGTGAATTCTTTGATGTATGGGTTATAGACTTTATGGGGCCATTTCCTAACTCAAGTGGACATATGTATATTTAGTTAGCAGTCGATTACGTACTGAAGTGGGTAGAAGCGATACCTACCCGCCTTGATGACGCTAATACTGTGGTTTCTTTCATTAGAAACAATATTGTATGCCGCTATGGGTCGCCACGAGCAATCGTGAGCGACCAAGGTTCTCACTTTTGCAATAGGAAGGTAGAAGCACTACTCAAGCGATATGGGCTATTACACAAGGTTGCAACCGCTTATCACCCCCAAACCAATGGACAAGTGGAGGTATCCAATCGAGAGATAAAGCGAATTTTGGAAAAAGTGGTGAATTTACAAAAGAAGGACTGGAGCTCTCAGTTGGGAGATGCATTGTGGGCATATAAGACAGCCTATAAGACTCCGTTAGGGATGATTCCCTTTCGGATCGTCTATGGGAAAGCATGCCACCTCCCGGTGGAAATTGAACATAAGGCTTATTGGGCGGTTAAGCAGTGCAATATGGATTTCACCAAGGCGGGTATAGCCAGAAAATTGCAACTAGAGGAGCTTGAATGTCTTAGGATGGAGGCAGATGAGAATGCTCAAATATACACAGAAAAGACTAAGACATTCCATGATCACCATATTCGGAAGAAAGATTTTCAAGAAGGTGACGAAGTTCTTCTTTACAGCTCAAGACTCAGATTCATGCTCGAAAAGCTCCGTTCAAGGTGGGATGGTCTCTTTAGAGTAAAGGAGGTGAAGCCCTATGGTGTGGTCGAATTATTTCACCCTCAAAGTGGTGCAACATTCAAAGTGAACGGCCACAGGATAAAGAAGTATCATGGCTACAAATCACCAAGGGAAGTGGAGGTGTTCCTACTTGAGGATGCACCTGAAGGAGGAGAAGATTAAGGTCATGACCGTCCAACTTAAGGACGTAAAAGAAAAGTGCTAGGTGGGAGACACCCCACCATGGTATGATCTTCCTTTGTACATAATTTCTTTGTATAGTTTAGAACCTTGTTGGATTTTGTGATTGTTTAATGTTGTTGAATTTGTTTAGGTATGCTAGATTTTGTTGATTGTGTTGAATTGTTATGATATTCATGTATATTTCATTGATCTTAGTATGATTGAATTGGTAATGCTAGAGAAAATGCTTCATTTTAAGTATTGCATGAATTTGTGAGTGTTTTCTTAACTATCTAGCTTGAATGCCTACCAAGATTGTGTTAAAATTGCTTTTCTTTATGTTGTAAAAAAAATGTCATTCTACGCGTAAGCGTGGACGACGCTTATGCGTCGATGCGTTTTCCAAACTCCTGATACAAAAACCAGACAGGTGTATTGGGACTGGGTGAATTCTGTGTTGGGAGCACAACGCTTCCGACGCATGCGCATCTACGATGCGTACGCATCACCAGTCAACAACGCAAACCCATGCGTGAGCGTGGGCGACGCATACGCGTCGATTGCTGAGTTCGCAACCTCTGGTACAAAAACCAGAGAGTTGTGCGAGTTTTATGCTACATTGGTGCGAGGGGCACAATCTCACCCCATGCGTGTGCGTCGTATGACGCCTACGCATCGGTGGAACATTGGCAAACCCACGCGTGAGCGTGGGCGATGTGCACGCGTTGATCGCGAATTTTGCAACCTCCGGTACATTTTCCAAAGAGTTGTGCCACTTCTGTGCCACTTCTGTGCGCAACGCATGACTGTTTCTACGCGTGTGCGTCCACTCTCCTTTCGGTTACCCATGCATAAGCGTGGGCGACGCTTACGCGTCGCTATTCTTTTCTAGTCATCCACGCGTATGCGTGGATGATGCGCACGCGTCGCGTCCCCGACGCAGCTCATATGCAGTGCGCCCTGTTTCAAACCTTTTATTACCCTTCTTTTTCTACTCTTTCCTCCTCTCTTCTCCACTCTTCCTACCAGCTTGTCTCCGCCCATTACCACCAGCGACTTCATCCACCGGCGTCCACCACCTCTGGCGACCACCACCTACGGCGGTCCCTCATTCTCTTTCTCTCTCCTTTCTTTTCTTATATCTTCACCTGCACTCTACCTTACCTTCTTCTTCTTCTTCTCTCAAGGTTCTTACTTTTCTTCCTTCTTCTTTTGTCTTTGTTTAAATTTTCCTCTTACTAGTTGCATTTATTTGCTCTCTTCCATTTCTTCTTAGTTATATTTTGTTTAATTTGTTCTTGTTTATTTGCTTTCTTTCTTTTTATATTTTCCATGGGTGTTGAACTTTGAGCTCTCTCTTGCATTGATGGGTTATTTTGATATCTCTTGACTCCTTTGTGATTATGTGGTGTTATTTTGATATTTGGTATTTCATTTTGGGATGTTACTTTTTTAAATTCTCTCCAATTTGCTTATTGTTTGAAGATTGCACACCAAGTGTTTGTTGCAAAGCACCTATACCATTTTAGTTCATTTTTGACATTATGCTTCCAACTTAGTGCTTCTCTTCTATACACTTGTGTTTCTTTATGTGCATTGATCCCATTATGCTTCATATTTACCATTCTTATGCTCATTACCCGTGACTTGCTTCTTCATAGCATATTGCAAGATTAGTAATCTCACTTTTTTCTAACTGCACCTTCTTCCATTGCATGCTTCATTGTCTTGGAGTTAGACTAGGTGCAAGATTTTTTTGTGCTTATTCTTTTTCTTGCACATGTTGCTTTGAGTGATTATTGATGCTTGAGTTTATTCTTATCTTGCCTTATACTTGCATGCTTCTCCTACTCTTGCATCTCATGCTAGTGATATGCCCCACGATTATATTGTTGCCTTGTTTACATGTTACAGCTATCATGTCTTCAAGACGCGCTATTCCTTTGTGACATTACTACTCACTTGCATGTTATTCTCCATGTGTTGTTTCTTTGAGCTTAATGTTTCCTCGTTTCCTTCTTTTTTCAGGATGGCCACCACAAAAGGCAAGAAAAAGGCGTCAAAAAAGCCAGCCACAAAAAGGGCACCTCAAAGTTCAACCACCAAGGCGCGCCCTACACCACAAGCTAAGCCCCTCTCCAAGAGGGTACAAAAGATTATTCACATTGATGAGCAAGAGAAGGGTCACCCTGCGAAGGACCCCACAAGATTTTCTAACCGCTTTTGTGAGCTCATGTTTCCCGCTATGGTTGAAAATAATTATCATTTTGATTATCTCCTCGCCCCTCCGGAGCACATTGTTCAGTTTATGATGCCCCGAATTGAGCGACGATAATGGGGATTTCTAATGCGGAGACCGCAGGAAGCCAACCTTTCTTGGGTGGTGGAGTTCTACTCCAATTACCACTCTCCTTCTCTTCAGTCAGTTTTTGTGCGCCGAAAGCAAGTCCCGGTTTCGGAAGAAGCTATTCAAGGGATACTTAAGGTCTTGCCAGTGGCGGATGGGACAGACGGTTACCAAGCGGTCCTACGTTAGCGTAATGAATTTGAGTTTGATTGGGATTTGATCCTAGGGTCATTGGCCAACCGGAGACACATTGGACCTAAGGGAGACTCAGGCTCCGGCCTAAGTGCATTGAATCACGTGCACTTACTGTGGAAGCTCGAGCGTGAGCTCAAATCTTGTCCCACTACGTCCTTCCAAGCACTCATGAGTCTTCCATAACAGCGGACCTAGCCCTACTTGTCTGGTGCATTCTCACGGAGAGGCCAATTAACATCCCTCTCCTCATCCGACAAGCGATGGGTCGCGTCCATGCTAAGGGTAACCTCCCTTTTCCCGCCTTGGTATCAGATTTGGTTGCTGCTGCTGGTGTCCCCCACGAGGCTAAAGAAATGAAGGCAATAATTCTGGCGAAGGGCGACATTGTCCTGAGCGGAAGATATCTTAGGCCTCCTACGGACACCACAAGCCTTGACATAGCTTCTCCTTCCGGCATTCCCACCACTTCATCAGCACCACAGAAGTCAACCCACCAACTGCTTCTTGAGCTCACTGAAAAGGTGGACCGATATGAGCGGCAGAATAAACGCCGATTTTCTTACATGAAGAAGCTTTGGGGTTGTGTTAACTCGCCTATGGAGAAGCCGGACATCTCTACATCCACTTCAAATGAAAGCGAGACGAGCACTCAAGAGATGGATGATGGAGGTGGCGACCCCAATCCCACTTTGCGCATAACCAATAGCACGGAGGACTGTGCAAATCTCTGAGTGTGGGGAGGTCGGTTACCGACTTCCATAGGTAACAACCTTTTTCCTTTCAACACCCATAATTTTGATTTTCTTTTGTTAATTAGGATAAATAAATTGCATGGTTAGTTTTAGTATTTGAAGACTTTTTGCATGGTAGTTGCTTTTTGTTAGGACTACTTGGTTAGGGTGCTGACTTCTTTCCCAAGAAATTATTTTTAGGGCACCCTACCAATTTAAAAATTTTTTGTGTGAACTTGCTTGAAGAATTTATTTTGGAATATGATTTTTGAGCTAAGAACACAAGCATGTGAGTTTTGAGCCTAATTGTGTGGTTACATCTTATAACCACTTATTTCCATTCTTGTGTGCATTATTCTCTTTCTATGATTGTAATCTTTGATTTGTTTGATTCTATATGTCCATTATTTTGTGTATGAATGTACTTATATGATTGAGGCCATTGTTCACTGAGCTCACTTACCCAAATAGCCTACCTTTTATCTTCCATTGTTAGCCAATTTTGAGCCTACGCTTAACCCATTTGTTCTTAATTTTAGTACATTACAAGCCTCAAGTGAAAAACAATAAATGACCCTTGTTTGGATCTTTGATTAGCTTGGGCTAGTGAGAGTGCTTATCATTCAAGTTTGGGAGAGTGGGAACATTGGTTGGGATAAAAGAGTATTTTTTTTTATTTTTGTCAAAATTTTGGGAATTAGGTACATGCTCATGCATTAAATATTTAAACTATATGCATTGATGCTCTTGTATATATTTTAGTTGAAGAAAAAAAAAAGAAAATATGAAAAAAAATAAAAAAGAAAAGCAATAAAAGGGGGGGGGGGGAGAAAACACCCCAAAGTAGAGTTCAATAATATCAATGCATATAGGATGTGGATTGAAAAGAGAATGCATGAGTGTGTGAAAAAGTGAGGATTATGGGTAGTTAGGTTTGTTTAGAATTTTATAGGTTGTTATATAGGTTAGGTGGGAAGCTTAGGTTAATCAAAGATTCAAACTCTAGTCCACTTACCTATATGCATCCTACCTTGACCCTATCCCCATTACAACCTATGGGAAGTCCTCATGATATTTGTATGCATGCATTGAACAATTGTTGATTGTTAGAAGAAAAACAAATCATGGAAAGCATGATTAGAGGGGAATTGAGTGAATCAACCCGATACACTTGAGCGACTAGAGCGGAAACACTTTCGGTGAGGGTTTGATGCTCAACCCCTTGTTCCCGGCTTTCACGAGCTTTCTTCATGCAAGTTATGTACACACTACTTTGATGTTTGAATTGGTAGAGTTCATGAACTATATTGTTATTTTGGCCCAATGTGCTCATATATGTTCTTGGAAGCTGATTCACAATTGACCGAGTAGATAGATACATTTGCATTAGTTGCATGCATTCATGTAGGAAAGTTTGCATTTCATGAACCCCATTCTCCTATATTCTTTGGTTTATTTTTAGCATGAGGACATGCTTGGTTTAAGTGTAGAGAGGTTTGATAAACTCCAATTTTGTGGTTTATATTGTGTAGAATTTGGGGGGTTTTGTCAATGTTTTTCCACACTTATTCATATAAATTGCATGGCTTTGTGTTCCACTCCTAATTTTGCTTCATGATTGAAAACATGCTTCTTTTGCCTTAAAAATGCCATATTTTGATCCTCTACTATTACCATTCGATGACGTGATATGTTTGTTGAGTGATTTCAGAGTTTATAGGGCAAGAATGACCTGGAAGAGAGAAAGGAAGCATGCACAAGTGGAACGAACATGAAGAATTGAGCTTTGGAGAATTGGCTGTGATGCGCACGCGTGGGTGCAAGAGGCTAGGAATGGCGCGCGAGAGTTGATGCATTCGCGTGGAATGGCAAAACTCCCAGTGACGCGTACGCATGCCTGACGCGTACGCATGGCTCGTGAAACTCAGACGACGCGCACGCGTGACCGATGCGTACGCGTGACGCCCAGCACGTGACCTCATTAATGAAATCGTGGCTGGAGATTTCTGAGGGGCTCTAGGCCCAAATTCAGCTGGATTCTGCATGGAAAAGACCCAAGAACTCTAGGGGGAAAGGGAGGGGGGATCATTCATTGTACACTTTACACACATTTTGAGATAGTTTTTGGTTCTCATGTTCTAGGGAGAGAAACTCTTGCTCTTCTCTAGATCTAGTTTGATTTGATCTTCCCTTGTTGAATTGCTGAATTCGATTTTGTTAATTTTAGTTTTAATTACTCAATTTGAGTTCTCTAGTTTTCATTTTGTTTAGATCTTATGTTTGAATTTGAATTTTCTTATTATTTTCCCTTTTCTTCTCATTTTATGAACTTTGTAGATCTTGAATTTCTACTAGTGTATTGATATTTTCTATGATTAATAGTGTTGTTTGAGTTATTTTCCATCGATAATTGTTAGTGGGTACTTGTAGTTTCCAATTAGTTTGCAATTTGAATATGTCTTTTATTAATGCATGCCATGTGTTTGATGAAATGTTTCATTTGATTATGGAGTAGTTTTCTTTACTCTTGGCCTAGGCTAAGGGGATTGGGTAAACTTGAATTATTGAGTCTAATTGATTTGGTGATTTGAGAGCCCTAGTGGTCAAGTTGATACCCATTGACACCAATCTACTACTAAGTCCATTAGTAGTTGGATTGGGATTTATGAGTTGAGATTGATCAAGTCATTTGACGTACTTAATGCTTTGAAGTAGACATTATACGTACTTCGAGCATAGAGGTAGACTTAATGAGCTTGGTTCCTCATAATTGTCAAGATATGGTTATTAAACAAGGATAGTGACCCCAATCCCTATGCCTAGCCAAGAGTGCCTTTTATCATTCATATTTGAAACCTAAAAAATTCCAATTGTTTAGTTCTTGTTGTAGCTAGTTTAGTTGTTCACTTAGACTTAGAATAGAAGTAGCTTATATATTCTCTTGCTAGATTGAAATTGCTCATACCTTACCTTAGTTCCTTGATTTAGTTTCTTGCACTTTAAGATTCCTTGCATGTTAAGTTTAGTAGTTTAAATTCTCATTCATGACTCTCAACCCCGAAATTCTAACCAATATTGATGCACATGTTTGCCCATTCTCTTGAGAACGACCCGAGACCAATACTCTCGGTTACTTTATATTAGGGTTGACTTTGTGACAACCAATAATTCTAAATTTGATCGGTAGGATTACACGTTAGTTTAGAACTATACTTACAACGTGACTCTTTTTGTGTGAAATTCTAGACCAACCATAATCTTGTCTATCACATCTCCAGATTATTTACAAGATCAGGAGGAAAAGGTAGGCATGGACAATATAGGAGTGGATGTTGCAGAAGAAGAAGGTGCTACGGTCACTCCTAATGACAAAACGAGGAACCCCAGCAATCAATCCCCCCAAAACAAGCCAACGCCTATCAACACCATTGACATTTCGAACCCTCCTATTAATCCAATACCTCCTACTAATCCAACACTTCCAACTAAGCCAAAATCTCTCATGAATCCAAAACCTCCAAGTCAGGAGAAACCTCTTGCCAATCCAAATGATGAATCTCAGGCAAAGCCTCCTAATAATCAAAAGCCAAAACCTCCCACTAATCCAAAGCCGAAGCCTCGTACTAATCAAAAGCCAAAACCTCCTACTAATTCAAAGCCGAAGCCTCCTACCAAGCCTATTCTCCCTAAAAGTGTGTCAACAGCAACATCCAACTCCACACCCAAATCTACCCTCAAGAAGAAAACGACAACAACCACCCATAATAGTCATTAAATAATAGTCATTAATGTAACACCCTGATTACCCTAAGCCTTTCCTCTAGCCGTAAAGCAAAGGTTAATCAGAGGTTACGACAGTCCTAAGGCTTATACATATATATGTATATAGAAGGAAATAATATAATCTAGATGCCTAATGAAGGAGTAAGCTCAAAAATAAAATTTCAGAAGTGCGAAACGTTCACACGAAGCTAACGCACAAGATACCAGATATAGGTACAAGAGAATAGAAAGAATGTATAAATATAGTGATATAAGCATAGGGAACCAGCTGCAGCTCGCGGAGTTTAAGCCGACTAGTTACAAATATAAAAAAAATACAGAGTTTTAGAATTAAAACGGCTTATACAACCTATCTCTCAACATAGCCCCTAAGGCCATAAAGATAAAATACAAAAAGATGTGAGAGTAACTATAACAAAGTAAAATAAATTAAACCAAGGAGGAACCATACTCCGCTCTGTCACCACATCTGCAATCTCACCGAAGTAGGTTACGACCTGCATCTGAAAAACAACAACAAAGTATGGAATGAGAACCGGAGGTTCTCAGTATAGTGACAGTGCCCAATGATGTAAGATGTAAGGCTCCGGGACGCCGAAGGTAATCTTAGAACTTCACATCACATACTGATATTCAAGCTTAGCATCAAAATAAATAAAAGAACTTAAACCATAGACCAGGGTTATCTAAACTTAGGGGAAATTCTAACTAATACTAATCACACCGCTGTATCCCACAGCCCTCTCCAACCTAACCTCCGTGCGATCCCATCCCACCGCCTACCTAACCTCCTCAGCACCAAACAATCACAATTAATACAAACAAGTAAAACACAAATAATATTCATATACAACAAGTAGTCTAAGAAGCAGATAGGCATGTTACAATTAGGCAAACTCAAGTAGTCTAAGATGCACATGATGGATGTCTGCCCTATTGGCTGTGATATCACATTGTCGGTTTAACTGCCAACCCGACATATCTCCATGGAGACGTCGCCCTTCGAAATTCTCATATGGGAACCCCCGAGATATAGTGCTCGGATCACTGTCCAGGTACCGGTGCCTGCACGCTCTACAGATCCGAAGGGATGCGAGCGGGATCTATTGCTACCGACCTTACATCTAAGAGCAAGCGGGACGAACCACCGCCCTTACGCCGCCGCCGCTACCTCGAACAGGCGGGATCCAACCTGAGCCCCTGCCCGGGCGCATAGCGTCTCTTAGTTTCAATAAAAAGTAGTGTAGTGGTTTTCAAAACATTTTCAATATATCATGGATCCTTCATCTTATTCAGAGTCCTCGACTCATCTCAACCACTGTTAATTCAACATATCCATTCCTCATTCTCACTCTACCAACCCATCCTCAATACACCAGAAACCTAAGCCTCCATTCTCTAATATTTTATAATAATTATTGACTACAACCCTTAGCCTATTTCCCATAATCCCATACTTAAAAGTAAGCCCAAAAGCTTTAAAATAGTGTTATAGAAGCTTACAACCTTGTTGGGAAGGTGACATAGTTGAAAACAAAGTTTAAATGTATGAAACAGGGCGTGTGCGTCCGCACAGGGGCGTGCGTGCGCACGCCCAGGAAGATTTTGAAAGTATGCATACGCATAGGGGTGTGCGTCTGCACAAGTACTAAAATTTATAAAGTCTGTTCACTCGCACAAGCTGTGCGAGCACCCCAACAGACGTCCCTTCCCGACTTGTGTGTGCGCACAAGGCTGTGCATCCGCATAGGTCGTAATTCTTCATTGATGTGTGCGCGCACAACCTATGCTAGCGCTACCACCAGAGCCCTTTCCCCTACCTGTGCATATGCACAGGTCCGTGCATTCGCACATAATAGGATTTTCGCAGGGTTGTGCGTGCGCACATATCAGAAAATCCTGAAATTCTGCAACTTTGCAGAATTTCATATTTTTAACACCAACTTTGAATGATCATAACTTCCTCTACAAAATTCCAAATTTCACAAACTTTATATTGATTTAAAGAGTTTTCAAAGATCTTTAATTCTAGACAAATTTTATTAGATTTTGAAAATCGAGACAAAAGTTATGATCAGACAAAGTTCACCAAAAACCAACTTTTACCCAAAAGCCTCAAAGCCTTAATTTTAACCAACTTTCCATTCAAAGTCAAATCAAAACCTACCCAAACATCATAAACTACTACCACACACAACACATTACCTCTTCATACCATTCTCCTCAATTTCACTTAAATTACTCAACCATTATGCCATATCTCACTATCAAATCCATAATTTCCTACAAAATCATAAATCCACACTTATAGTCACAATCAACCAACAACAACCTCAACTACCAAAACAATTCCTCATAAATTGCAATTATCATTATCAAACCCCATCCATCATTAACCAAATCCATCATAAAGCTCATCAACACCAATAACATTCTCACAACTCATTATCAATCATCAACAACACCAACCACTCTCAATATAATCCAATAATTTCATCATTTCACAACAACATTTCACATCAATAAATTCTTATACATTGATCCATCACTTACCATCATCATCATCATAATACTCACCCAAAACCAACATCTTCCAACAATCATCATCAACCACAACAATTCAATACCACCAACAATTAACATCAATTCACATATAATTATTCATGTGCCAACAACATTCAATCCTATCTTAGGGTCAACTAGCCTAAGAGTCCAGAAACATTACATATTACATAAAGAAAATCGAAACCATACCTTTACCTTTTCCAAAGAGGATTGGGATAATTTCCAATAATTATCCGCTACTAGAGATCACCTAAACAAGCAAAACCACAAAACTTGCTCAAAACCCCAACCCAAAAACGTGCAGAAACTTAGGGCAGAAAACTGGTATGTAAGATGCAATTTCTAAGCAGATTTTCTTAGATAGAAAGGAAGAGCTCGTCAAGATTTTTGCGTGGCCGCAAACGGTTTGTCAATCAGAGGTCCGGATCAAAAGTTATGGAGCTTTGAAAGAGGAGGTGAATAGTAACAATGGCTTCTCCTCCTCTCTTCTTCTAAACCGCACCCCTCTCTTCAAAGTGAAGGGAAATGAGCTGAAAAGCTCATTAAGTGGGTTTATATATGTTGGACCTTGGGCCCGGTTTGGGCCCGGTCTAACCCGTTAACGCTTTATGTCCGTTTGGCCTACTTTGAGCTAAAATCTTTAAGATTAGTGTCCGGTTTTCGATTCTAAATTATTTTTATCCATTCAAAACAATAAACCAAATTTCCAAAATCATATCTTTTCTAAAAACACAGTACTGGACAGACTTAAATCGGTTCGACTGGTTCGTTTGCCGGTTCACAGTTTTTCTTAGAAAATACATTTTCTGACTCATAAAAATTCACTGAAATCAAATTTCACATTTTTGTTTTCAAATTAAAACTTCTAAAATTTTGAATCTATTACGGGCACTAAGATTATTTTATTAAAACGGTTTTACGTGAAAATGCAGGTTCTTACAATTAATACAACAATTAACACAACTAGACAATTCCAAACAGAAAAATAATTCAATACCTAATGTATTGAATCTAACCTAACTTAATTATCCTAAATGCACTAAGATTAGAAAACTAACTCTGAACTAACTTTGAAACTGATTCAAAATTGAAAGTGAAATTCAAATCAAATCTAAACTAAATTTAACTAAAATTAAACAATTAGCAAACAATCTCAGCAATAATTTCTCAGTAAAACCATTTTCAATGCAGCAATTAACATAATTAGACACTTCCAAACACTTCAACAATTCAAGACCTAATGTATTGAATCTAACATAACTTAATCAACCTAAATCTACTAACATATTAATAACATAATAAACACTAATAAATAATAACATAAGAAGAAACTCAATAAATAACAAATAATTCTAAAAGTGTTTCAGTTTAGTAAATAAAAAAAGGGAGATTACATAGTATTTTAGTTTTAAAATAATTAAATTAAAATGAATAAGTGTTTTGGTTAGTAAATTTACTAAACACTAATTACTCTAAATTAATTCAACAATAAACCCTAAATCAATCCTAACTAAACCCAAGTTACTCTAAATTAATTTAAACCATATACCGTATCTAAAATTAACCTAATTTAACAAAATTAATATATTAATCTATATGAAACCTTGATAACAAAAATTAAACTCTAAATACTCTATTCTAATTTAATTAAGGGTTAAGTATGATTTTAGTCCCTAAGATAGGGGTTGAAATTTTTTTTTTGGCCCAAACCTTTTTTTTACTTACAAAATCATCCTTCAGACGAAAATACCCTTCCCCCCTTTTTTTCCCAAAATCCACCAGAAACAGAAGCAGAACCAGAAGCTGAAGAACAGAAGCAGAAGCAATAATGATAAAACAACAACAACTAGACGTTGAAGAACAACAACAACAATGGATCATGTATACAGTTAACCATTTCAAAATAATTCCAGTAGCAATTATAGCAAATCAATAATTTCAATCCTTTCAGCCCAAATCAATTTTTCAACAATTCAATAACCTGAGCTAGTTCTATCATACCCACCTAAAATCCACTAACAGAAAATTAAAATCCAGCTAAATTAATCCAGAATCAAATCAAGGAACTAACACTAACCAAAAATAGAAATTGAAAGCAAAATAGTAACTTGGATTATGAAAAGAGAAAATAGAAAAGAGAGGACAGGGGAGGCAGTGGTGTCGCATCAGCAGTGATAGAGAAGCAAGGGTAGTATAGCAACTGGAGGAGCGTCGGCGGTCTGGGCATGACGGGAAGGGACTGGAGCTGCCGTCAGTTCTGGTGTTTTGGTGGCTCTGGTTTCTTCTACGACAGGGATTGAGGGAGGCAAGGGCGAGATGGTGCAAACAGTGCTGGGTAGAGAAGAGGGAAGAGGTTCACGGTGGAGATAAGGCTAGGGACAGTAAGGAAGAAGGGCTCCATGTTGCTGCGCAGTGGTGAAGCAAGGAAGGCTCGCCGGCGGTGAGCTGTGGTTTGAGGAGGTCCGAGACAGGGAAGGAGAGAAGGAGGGGAGAGGGTCGCGGTTGCTCTGGGGTTAGCACGAAGGTGAGAGGAGCAGCAGCGGTGAGGAGCAAAGGCGGTGGCCCTTCCCCTTCCCTTCCCCCTCTTCTTCCCTGAACCAACTCCCCTTTCCCAACTTGATTCCCTTCCCCCTTTCCCTCTTATTCAACGTTTTCTTTTTTTAGTTAGGGATATTTTTGGAATAAAAATTAAAAATTTGGTTAAAAGGAGGATTTTAAAACTAAGTTAAACCTTACGGATGATTGTGTAAGCAAAAAAGGTTTGGGACGAAAAAAATTTTCATCCCCTAACTAAGGGATTAAAATCGTACTTAACCCTTTAATTAACTTACATTAAACTAACATATTAACCTAATTTAGTAATGAATTATGTTCATTACTAACATAATTAACCTAATTTAGTAATGAATTATGTTCATTACTAACATAATTTTAATTTTTTCGATTTTATTGAAAATCTTATAGAAATTTCGACGGAGTCTACCCTAACATTAGGATTTCTCCACCTTTCAAGGGTTCTATCCAAACCAAATATCCATCAACCCTTCTTAACCAGTTAATTTTTTCAATTATTATTAAGGTAATACACAAACAGTTCAATCATTATTAATACAGTCAAGCATTTTTCTAACAATTTCAGTAGTAGGAATTAGCAAACAGCTCAATAATCCAAATTTTTAGTAATGTTAGAGTCTAATATAACATATTCTAACCTATCCGAACCACCTAAATCCACTAAAGTAGAAAATTAAAGTAACTAAACTCTACTAACTAATTAATTAACTTGATATAATAGAATTTGAAATAAACGGAGTTCAAACAAAATACCTTGAATGCAGAATAAGAGAAAACAAAGAGGAGGGGTTGAGGTGCAATGGCGGTAGAACCAAAAGTGGCAGGGGTGTTGCAGCAGCGGCGACAGTGACCCTACTAGGTGGCGGTGGTAGCGTCAAAGGTAGCAGCGGCAATGTCTGCAGTAGAAAAGGTTGATAGAGAGGAGAGAGGAGAAGGTTAGAGAGAAAGTGGGAGGGTTAGAGGTTAGAGAGAGAGAGAGAGGAAGGTGAGAAGTTAGGGAGAGTGAAATCGAAATAAAGAGGGAGGGGGTTTGTGGCGCCAATTTAGGGTAGAGTTATCGTCAGATTTACCGGCAGATATTTCCAACAGTAACGCGATGCAGATCACCAAAATGCAATGTTCCATTAAACGTGTCTTTTTTATGGTAAATCTGACGGTAAAGTTTGGTGCCTATTTGTCATGGTTTCCCTCCGACCGTAATTAACGCCAATAATCCAATGATAAATTCGATAGTTCTCAGCGTTTTTTTGTAGTGTAAGAACTTAGTTACAAAATCTAATATAGTATAGGTATTCAATTGAAAAGAAAAGATGTATAATGAACTAATTGAAAATTCGATGAAACAATAAGAAGTAATAGGATAATTAAACCTTAAAATTATTCAAAATTTTTAGAATTGACATTGTAGGAAATAATATAAATTATTTGTGAAGAGAAGAAAATAACATATGTATTAAGAGCATTGATTGGTTAACCTTTGTGTGCAAGGAAATTGCAATTGAGTCATGAAAGTTTGATTAAAGTTGAATTGATTAATTTTATTGTTGGGTTAATTTGGTAATCGGAGTACCTAGTAGAGACTCTTACGTTGATGCATGGTAATTCTTTAAGTGTTTAGTTGATGTCAAGGAACATTGATACAATATCGTACATGATAAACCCGAATAGAAAACCTCTTTGTAGGATATTTAGTGTAGTGTCGAGTTACATTAAGTAGAACTTACAAGATTTTGGTGGTACGTGTGGAATATTAATTCGAAATGAACAAGGTAGCAGGTTGGATGACTCTCATGCTTCGGCAAAGCCAAGAAAAATAGAGCACAAATACTAAGGAATGATGATACTACACTCAGAAATCCAGTGACCATCTTCTCCCATGTGTCTAAGCTCTTCTTGGGCTGAGAATCAAGCCACTGCTTTGCTCTATCCCTTACAATAAACTGGAAGAGCATGAGCTTGTAGACCTCAGGATTCACTCCATTCATTTTAACCGTGTCACAGATCTACAGGAATTCAGATATGAATTTGTTGGGGTCCTCTTGAGGGAGTCCATGAAACTGACATTTTTGCTGCACTAGAGTGACCTGTTGAGGCTTAAGCTCAAAATTGTTGGCACCAATGGCAGGTACAGCTATACTGCGCCCATAGAAGTCAGGTGTGGGTGCAGTATATGAGCCTATCATCTTCCTTGCTTGCTCCTCAGCGTTCAGATTCTCGCCATAAGCTGCCATGGTGGATTCTTCAACTGCCTTCTCAAAGGCTTCCTTAAGATTCTCTCCAACTTTGTACGCTTTAGCTTGTTGCAAACGCTGCCTTAAGGTTCTCTCGAGTTCAGAATCAAACTTGAGAAGGGGTTCTTTGTCCCAATTCCTACTCATAAACAACAAGAAATAAAGAAAAAGTGGGAGTCTCTATGTCAGAGTATAGAGAACTCCCAGGGAGATATCCTATGTAAAAAGAACTAAAATAAAATAAAGTAAGCGATTAACCAAAAAAAAATTGAAAATAAAGATGAACAATTAGCCTAAAAATTTTCGAAAATAAAAATAAAGAAAAGAAAAGATACAAGAATTTTTGAAAAGAAAAGATAAAACACTAAAGAGACACCAAACTTAAAATCAGAAACTAAAAGAAAATAAATAAGCAAAAATTCAAAAATAAAAAGAAAATTCAAAAATTAAAAAGAAAAAGTGATTAAACAAAACTAAGAAAAAAATACCTAATCTAATCAACAAGACAACCGGTAGTTGTCTATCGCAAACAATCCCCGGCAACGGCGCCAAAAACTTGGTGTAGGAAATCAAATTTCCCACAGCTTAACTGGCAAGTGCACTAGGTTATCCAAATAATACCTCAGGTGAGTGAGGGTCGATCCCACGAGGATTGTTTTCAAGCAATAGTTATCCTGTTGGACTTAGTCAGGAAAACAGTAAAAAGAGTTGTTGTTGTTGTAACGCATAAAACAAATAACAAGAAAATAAAGAAAGTAATCAAAGGTTTGGTGTAAAAACAATATAGGAAAATGGTTAAGGTCTCGGAGATGTTTTTCTTTCTAGATTAAAATGTCTTACCAACTATTTTAACAATGAATGATTCATTCTATGGAAAATCATAAGTGTCTAAACCCTAATCTCTTAGCGATTTAGCCTCCCCTAATCTTCGTCAACCGCCACTCTCGTGGTCACTTAACTCAGATTAGAGGGTGAAGTTCGGAAAACTAGTTCATACCATGAAGGCCCTAATCACCCCAAACCGGCTGAATAGATGTTGCTTTTCCCCATCGGTTTGTGTAATTAGCCGTCTAATAGGAATGTTTTCAATCTGTAGTTCAAGTGAGATAACTCTCTCGAGAATCACAAGAACTCATGTAGAAAAGGGTCATACTCTCATTCCACCCAGTTCATAAGATTGAGAACGAAAACAATCCTTAGAATTGAACCAAACATACAATAAAATAGAAGAATAATAATCTTAATCCATAGAAATAAACAGAGCTCTTAACCTTAACGAGGAGGTTTAGTTGCTCATGACTTACAGAGAAAACAGGATTCTGAAAAGTGTGGAAGGAAGAAGATCCTAAACCTAAGTGATCTTTTCCTTTAAATACTAACCTAATTTGATAAGGAAATAAAATAAAATAATAAATAATAAACCTAAAAGATATTGTTTGTAATTAAAAATTACAAAAAGTAAATAAAATTAAGTTAAAGGGTGCAAAATCCACTTGAGAGGCCCAATTGAGTGTGAAACGGGCTGCTGCTGACATTAAACTCCAGAGATGGACCTTAAACCCCAAGGGAGGAAGTGCAAGTTTCTCGTTTGTGCCCCCTGCTGGCGTGAAACACCGGGTGGGCATTCAGCGCCCAGGGGGTGCTGTCAGCATTTTCCTTTCTTACTTCAAACTTCTTCAAACTGCTCCGAATTTCAGCTAAAATTATAAAACACAAAAAATATCAAAGTAGCATCAAAAGGTGATTTTTTCACTATAATCAAGTAAAAATAAATAAAATCTAACTAGAAAATGATAGTAAAAAGGGTATAAGATGCTCACGCATCAGGCTAGTACACTTATGATGGAGAAATTGGGTTTGACATGTGTTTGACATCCTAAACCATATACATTGCAGTGGTTGAATGACAGTGGTGAGATCAAGTTTGACAATTAGGTGACATGTAACACCCTTACTATCATAATGTCACGCTTTTAGCTACACCACTCAGATAGTGAGGAGTATTACGACGACTTCCATACTAAATAATATAATAGGAGCCTTTGCAAAACTCGAACCGTATAAACTATTCTTTTAAAAATCAGAAATACTTTTTCTTTGAAAATGCACTTACATACATACAAGTCAATCACAACCACTTAGACATACACACATATATATACGCACATAATAACTAAGTCCTTTACACCATAACTTACAAACATAACAATCAAAACTCCTAACCCTCTTTACAAGATACAATATTGAGGGCGAGGGATAAATAAATAATGACTAAACTAGTATAATGATATCGAATAAGTAAAACGCAAATAAACTCTTTGTAAGATTCTTCACTCGATTCCTGAAAAGATAAACCTGTAGGGGTGAGAACCTAACCACATGATCTCACCACAGATTTTCAAAATTGTTATAAGAAGATATCTAATAAGAAAAATGTTTTCAAGCTCAGTGATTATCATTGTCTTATGAATCTTTTGAAAACCGACAGTTTAACCATCCAAAAATTTAGAACCTTTTAAAAGAAGTCAGTTAATTATCCATAAATCCAAAACTCACTTTTCTTATATAAAAATCTTAAAAGTTTCCTAACAGTATGAATGACCAACATGTTCTAAACATAGGTTCATTAATTCTATGCTGAACTAACTTGATTTTTCATACTTAACTAAACCCCAATAAGAAACCAACCATGCAATCAATTAACACTATCATCAATTCAGCACTAAAACTCAATCTCAAAAGTACCACACCAGAACAAACACAAGCAAAACAGACAAGAAAAACATAGGTATAGATAGCAATTAGGCAAACCAAAACAAGTTCAAACCTAAACAAAGCATGCAAATGCATATGATGCATGTCTGCCCTATGGCTAATTAGTCCCATCTGTCAGTTGTAAAGCCAAACCCGACATATCCGGTAGCTAACTATGGATAGAATACCAAACACGGAGTAAGTGGGATCAAGCCACAACCCTTGCATCTTACCCGCGTACCCGAAGCAGGAGACAACTTTCCCCTATCGCTTACCCAGAATGTGTTACAGTTCTCGACCTAGAGCAAGCAGCGACAGAACTCAACCCTTGCATCTTACCCGAAGCCTATAACTCTTATCCGGAGCAAGTGGATCATACCACTACATCTTACCCGGAGTCTCAGCTCTTACTTAGAGCAAGTGGAAAACACCACCGCCTCTTACCCGGTCACCTACATCTCATAATCATTCAATTCATTCAAATATTGTACTGCAATATCAATCATCCTCATCCTTCATTCAAACTCAATCTCTCACTCAGTTATCATTTAGTTTCATTCAAAAATCATGTTTTAAAATCATAATCTCATCATTCTTCATTCTCTTTCAATCATCATCATTCTTCCCATTCCGTTCATCAACATAATTCATTCTTTTCTAAATAAATCAATCTCAAAACATAATTCCTTTTCTTAATAACTCAAAATAAAATTATAAAATCCTTAAAAATCCAACTCATTCTAAGAAGCACTTCAAACGAAACTTTTAGTTTTTATAAAAATTTTGGCAGCATCTCCTCTAAAATTTGGACTCTGCCACCTTTCAAGGTTCCTAAGCAAACCATTTCTCAAACTCTTTTCAAATCATTTCCAAAATTAGACCAATTCCATTATCTCAAACTATTCCCAATCCTCAAAAATCATTTTTGATAAATCCAACAAACCAAATCCCAATACCGATTCATTTTCAATATCAAATTAACTCCAAAACTAAGAAAACAACTTTTCACAATATTCAATCAAATTAACTTTTGTAATTCATTTTTTATCAGCAATCAAACACCACTCAAGCAATGAACAATTCCATCTAGCAATCAAACACATCCATAGACCCACATAATCCCAGAAATATATTTTTCACATCAAATCTATTTATAACAATTCCATAATAGAAAATAAGTTTTAAGAAAAACCCCTACCTTGATTTTCAAAACTCAAAAACTCTAAAATGTGCCATGGTACACGGAATCGTGATCTCAACACTTCTTCACAACTTTGCGTAACTAACCAGCAAGTGCACTGGGTCGTCCAAGTAATACCTTACGTGAGTAAGGGTCGATCCCACGGAGATTGTCGGCTTGAAGCAAGCTATGGTCATCCTTGTAAATCTCAGTCAGGCGGATTCAAATGGTTATGAGGTTTTGATAATTAAAATATAAATAAAACAGAAAATAAAATAAAGTTACTTATGTAATTCACTGGTGAGAATTTCAGATAAGCGTATGGAGATGCTTTGTTGCTTCTGAACCTCTGCTTTCCTATTTCCTTCTTCCAACCATGCGTTACCTCCTTCCATGGCAAGCTGTAAGATCCTCTCAGTGAAAATGGTCCTCTACGGTTTCTGCACAGCTAATCAACTGTCGAATTTCTCATCTCGGATGAAAAATACCAGGTACAGCTACCACATGGCTAATCATCTGTCGGTTCCCGCTAGAGTCGGAATAGGATCCATTGATCCTTTTGCACACTGTCACTTGCACCCAACATTCGTAGGTTTGAAGCTCTTTGCAGTCATCCCTTCCCGGATCCTACTCGGAATACCATAGACAAGGTTTAGACTTTCCGGATCCCAGGAATGCTGCCAATAATTATAGCCTATACCACGAAGATACTAATCTCACGGACTCGGTCCGTGTATTAGATATCCAAGAGAATATACTCCGGCTGTCGTCCAATGACTACGTTGAACATCATGTAGACCACTTGTGGTTGTCAGGCACGTGGATCTTGGCTAAGCGAGTAACGAAGATTGGGTGATTGTCACGGGTCACTCCTTTATTCTGACTTAACTAAATTAAGAACAAGAGTATATCTTGGAGAAGAAGTAGGCGTGAATTGAAGGAAAAATAGTAGTAATTGCATTAATTCATGAAGAACAGCAGAGTTCTACACCTTAATCTATGGGGTGTAGAAACTCCACCGTAGAAAATACATAAGTGAAAAAGGTCTAGGCATGGCCGTAAGGCCAGCCTCCAAATGTGTACAATTCTCTCAGATCAAATTCTGAAAACTCGATCAAAAGATGAACAAAAGATATAAAATAAATCTCTAAAAGTAGTTTTTATACTAAACTAGTAACCTATGGTTACAAAAAATGAGTAACTAAGTGCAGATAGTGCAGAAATCCACTTCTGGGGCCCACTTGGTGTGTGCTTGAGTTGAGCATTGAAGCTTTTTCGTGCATAGGCTATTCTTGGAGTTAAACGCCAGCTTTGGTGCCAGTTTGGGCATTTAACTCCAATTCTGGTGCCAGTTTGGGCGTTTTACGCCAAGATGTTTTAGGCTGACTTTGGAAGCCTATTTAGGCTATCAAATCTCGGGCAAAATATAGACTGTTATATATTGCTGGAAAGCCTAGGATGTCGACTTTCCAACGCAATTGAGAGCGTGCCAATTGGGTTTCTGTAACTCCAGAAAATCCATTTCGAATGTAGCATTGTCAGAATCCAACAGCATCTGCAGTCCTTTTTCAGCCTCTGAATCAGATTTTTGCTCAGGTCCCTCAATTTCAGTCAGAAAATACCTAAAATCATAGAAAATAGACAAACTCATAGTAAAGTATAGAAATGTGATTTTTGAATAAAAACTAATAAAAATATAATAAAAAGTAATAAAAACATACTAAAAACTATGTAAAAACAATGCCAAAAAGGGTATAAATTATTCGCTCATCACGCCACAAACTCGTTTGTCTCCTGGCCCGCAAAAGCGGCAGCCATAACCATAGCTCAAAAACACATTTGCAGCAACCATAACAACTCTAATAGCAACATACAATAACCAGAACTCAACCCTATGCTACCAAAATCTCAGAATTTCTAACCAAACATAATAGAAAACATATTTTCAAAGGTTTTAGAATGTAAACGCTTACCGTAACAAAGGAAGAACAACTAAATTGAGCAGTAGCAACCCCAGCGGTGTTTCTGGTGACAACAGTGCCATACCTAGTGAATAAAAACTCTGGCAACGGTGACGACAGAGGAAAAGTGGCCTCAGGAAGCGTCGGTGACAGAATTGTGACTCCAAAAATGGCGTGCAGTTCACCGGCAACTATGGCAGTGGCGGAGGATGACAAAAGTGGTGGCAAACGTAGTGGAGGCGGTGACAGCCCCGGACCCCCTCTCTCTCTCATCTTCGTGCATATTCTCTCTCTTCGAATCTCAACGGCGATGCATAGCGAGGTGCTCATCTTCTTCTTCGCTGCATCTCTGGCTTGTGGCGCTCTCTCCCTCACTGCAAATGGTTCTGCTCGGCAGTGGCAGCAGCGGGGACATCTCCCTCTCTCCTTGCGTGGTGGCTCGGCATCATGACGGCGCGGTGGTAAGATGGGCTGGACTGCAAGGCCTTCCCCTCCTTCTTTCTTCTCCTCCGTTCAGCTCTCTCTTTCCTCTTCTCTCTTCCCTTTCCTTCTTGTTTCCGTGTGTGTGTGTGTGAAATGGGATGAAGGTGAGGGTTTTGGGGTGGGGTGGCGGCTGTGATGTTAGGGTTGTGGGTGAGAGTGTGATTTAATTAGAGCTACGATTTGGGTAGAATAAAGTTAGGTTTGGGGCAGTTTTAGGTATTTTTATTAAAAATAGGAGTAATTTAATAATTGAAAAATTTAATTTTTAATCCAACTATAACTATATATAAAAATACTATTTATTCATCAATTTATAACTTATTTTTAAATAAATACTAATTTAATAAAAATTGGAGATAATTAAATTAATTCTCCTTTATTTATAAAATAAGGTTCAAAAGCTTAATATTAAAATTAAGGTATAGTTCTCATTATTTTTCAATTATTAAAGTTCTAAATTATAAATAAGAAATTTCCTAGTTTTTATATATAAAACTCTCACAAAAGAGGCTTATATTAACTTCACTATTTTTAAACAATTTAAGGAAGAAGCAAAAAGATCTCAGCATATAAACATATATACGTTTCAAATATGAAGATATTTATATGGCATAAACGTATAAGGATGGAAGTGCAATTGCAAAGTAGAAGTTACAAGGCAAGCTTGATGCAAAAGATGATATGATTCAAACATGCGATGGTAAAGCAAGGCGGCGAAGGGTAATAAAATAGGTTGGGGTTAAAATGATGTGATTAACGTCCGCATACTAATCTCGTATCAGCTTCAGAGCTTCAACTTCCCAAACTTCGACTTCTAGCATTTCCGAAACCCCATGATATGTATTACCTATTAGTTCTATTGCGTCTATGATAACCCGCTAGTGTTCTCATATACATAAACTATTAGCGTTAGCCTGGCCAAGCTTAAACTACGAAATATGCAATGATAGACTAACGGCATTAATCAATAGACTGTCATGTGTATTGATAAACCCAATTTTGTGGTTTATTTTGTGCTTAATTTAGGAGATTTTATAAACTTTTCTCACATTTATTCAATGAAATGGCATGGTTTCATGACTTTCTCCTAATTTGTGCTTAAGAGAGAAAACATGCTTTTTAGGCCTTTAATTTTCTAATTTTAATTCACCTTTGATTCCACAAGATGTCTTGATGTGTTTGTTAGTGAATTCAGGTTGAAAAGGCTAGGAATGGATCAAACGAGTGAAGAGAAAAGCATGCAAAATGGAAGATTCATGAAAAATCAAGGATTTGGATTGCATGCATCGACGCGCACGCGTGACAGATGCGCACGCGTGAATATGAAGTCGCATGGCGACGCGTACGCGTGACATGATGCGTGCGTGTGAGAAGCAAAATGCCAAACGACGCGTATGCGTGACCCATGCGTACGCGTCGCAGCTCGCACGTGACCTCATTAAAGTGAAAATGTTGGGGGTGATTTCTGAGCTGCCCATGCCTAAATCCAACTGATTTCTGAGGCTATTACATGCAGAATTTAAGAGGGGTCAGGGGAGAGCACATAGTTTAGTTTTCACCATGCTTTAGTTAGTTTCTAGAGGGAGAAACTCTCTCTTCTGTCTAGAATTATGTTAGATGTAGATTATGATTTCTTTAGATCTAGGTTTAATTCATGCATTGATTTACTTTTCCTTTCTAATTTCTTGTTTCTTTACCTTTGCTTTCCTAGTTTAGTATTTTACTCTTGTATTTGTTTACTTTGTTGTTGATGCACTCTTATTTCTTCTATTTTTCTTTAATGCAATTTATGTTTGATTTCTTTTATTGTTTAATTGCTTTGTTGTTGTTAATTTCTTGCAATTGGTAATTGTAGATTTATATTTCTTGCAATCTTATTTTGCCTTCCTTTTATGCCTTCCAAGTGTTTGACAAAATTCTTGGAAGGATGTTAGAGTAGTTTTTTGTGTTCTTGACTTGGGATGGTAACTTAGGTGAACTTGAGTTGCTAATGTCCAAGTGATTGATGATTGGTGTCCATTGACTCTATCTTCCACTAAGTTAATTAGTGAGGTGGCTAGGACTTATGGATTAGGATTGATGTAGCTCATTTGACTTTCCTCCACTTGTTAGAGGATGACTTAATGGGGTTAATCCTTGCAATTATCATGTTGTGGTTAGTAACAAGGATAAAGATCCTTAACCATCAACCCTTGCCAAGACCTTTTCATTATTTGAGTTTCCTTTACTTTATTGCCATTTATTTTTCTTGTCCCTTATTCAAAACCCCAAAAACATTTAATCCATAGCCAATAATAAGAACACTTCCCTGCAATTCCTTGAGAGACGACCCGGGATTTAAATACTTCGGTTATTTTTATTGGGGTTTGTTCCTGTGACAAGCAAAATTTTAATCGAGAATTTTTTGTTCGTTTAGAACTATACTTGCAACAAGAATTCATTGAGAAATTCTAAACCATACAATTTTTCTCTCATCAAATGGCGCCATTGCCAGGGAATTGCAAATGTGTGCCTTGTTATTGGTTATTGTACATATGTTAATATTGTGAATAGCTTGATTTTTGGACTACTTGTTAGTTCTTTCTAGTTCTAGGATTTTGTCTTCTTTGTTTCTTATTAGCTTTTGTTTTCATTTGCTCTTGCTATCATGAATTCTCCCATTTGGCTATGAGTTTGGTTACAATTATGTTTTAGGAAGTAGAGATTATAATGAAGATATGCATCAAGGATGGAACAATCAAAGGTGGGAGGAGCCTTAAGCTTATGGACAACCTTCTTGGCAACAACCTCCTTTGGTCTCTTATAGGTATAATTCCACTCCTAATACATATAAATCCAATGGCTATGGTAGACATCCATGTGACTATCAACAACTATATGCCTATGAGCCTCATCCTCAACATAGTCCTCAACCATACTCACAAGCCTCTTTTTACCAAACACCTTCCTATGACCCTCATCCATCATATAACCAATCATCATTACCTCATCTTTATGACCATTATGAGAGAAAACCTATAGAACCACCCACATTCCAATACCATCACTCCCAAGGACCACAAATTCCATACACACCGCCTCCATACCCTTACCAAGAAGAACAACTTTCCTACTATAAACCCTTTCTCCAAAATAATGAACCCTCCTATCCACCCCAATCTCCAACCCTTGGTCTTATCCTTTAAGGGCAAGAAGAGATGAAAAGGGAGGTACTAGAATTCACGGCTGCCTTGGACGAGGTAGTAAATTTCCCAATGTTTGAGCACTCAAGGAACTCCCATGGCCACATGTGGATAATCAATTGAAGAGCATAGCATGAAGGAGAGATTGGAAATTCCGGTGGAAAATGAGAAATGTTGCTTTGTGTTAGAACAATTGGAGGAACCTATGATTGTTAAAGAAGAGGAAGAAGTGGTTGAAGACTTAGGAGATGCGGAACCTCCATGGGAATCTAGAGTCATAGAAAATCCCTCCAAGAAGATTGAATTTGATGTTGAAGAGGAAAGTGCACAACCTCCAAAACAATTTTTGATTGAAGACTTGGAAGGAATGAAGTAAGAATTGAGTTCCCTTGGTGATGAAGATCATGCATTAAACCTTCTTGGTGGTGAATCCTTTGAACTTGAAGAACATTCTCCCGGTAAAATAGAAAGCAATATGGAGGTAGATTTCTCTCATCCTCCCATTTATAATTTGAGTGATGGAGAAGAGTTAGATGAAATTGATGAACAAAGGATTGAAATTGGGAAATCTTGTGAAGAGGTGGAAGTCCTTAGAAAAAGAAGGACGGGAGTTGAATACGCTTTGTCAAGATCCTTGGAAGCTTTTTTACCTAGGTTGTCATCTACTTCTTCATTTGAGTGGGTAAAAATCATCTCTATTAGCTTTATTGTCCCACTCGAATATGGCTTGTTTGAAATAGATGGTCAACCTAGGGCGCTTTGTGGGATGAAGCGTAAGAGAAGGATGTTTCGTGGTTGGCGTTGCAAATCAAGGCTCATTTTGGTTGACACATCAAAGATGAGATACAAAGGTTGGACTAGTGCTCAATTAGGTGGGTCTAGAAGGAGAGTTTGACACTTTATTGAGAATTCATCTTGCTTGCCACCCGGATGGATTAATGATGATCAACTTGAAGACGGGTGTAGAAACAAGATATGGGATCCGGGAATACATGAGGATCAATTTTGGGAGCCCTTAGCTTGTGCGGAACTCCATCAAGACTTGGTAATATTAATTTTGAAGAATGGAGCTCATTGGAAGTCCAAGCATTGGTGGTTGTTCAAGGAAGAGTTCAAGCACAAGCCACCCTGATGAAGAGCTCCCTATAAGTCCAACTTAAGGACAATAAACAAAAGTGTTAGGTGGGAGACACCCCACCATGGTAACATCTTTTCATTTGTCTCTTTTGTAAATATTGGTAAAATTAGTTGATTTCATGTTTTGTTTAGTTTGTTGAGTTTATTTGGTAGTTTGGTATGTTAAATAAGGTTTTAAGGTGTTTTGGTAGCTGTTTGGAGGTTTGGAATGCTTGGTTTGGTGCAAGAACTTAGAAAAATTTTGAAAAACAGAGCACCATGCCAGGCGTACGCGTCACCATGAGTACGCGTGACCCCAAGTTTTTCGCCAACCCACGTGTACGCCTTACCCACGCGTATGCATGGAATCCAAAATTTCCACTTCCCATACAAATTCCAGAGAGTTGTGTGAGTTTTGGGCTGGAACTGTGCCTTTCGCACAAGCCCATCCACGTGTATGCATCACCCCACGCGTACGCGTCGCCTCTCTGATTTTCCTATCACGCGTATGCATGACCCATGCGTACGCGTCGCTCCTATCTCACCTCGCCACGCGCACGCGTCACACCACGCGTACGCGTGGATTACCCTATTTCACTACTCTTCTTTTGTCATCTTCTTTCCATTTCTTTCCTTCTTTTCTCTTCTCTTCTTTTCTCTCCCTTCTTCAACCATCATCCAACACTACCATACACCATCAACCACTGGTTAGTTTAGTTAGTTAGATATTTAGTTAGTTTCATTTTTGTTTAATTTTTGTTTTCATAATAAGTGTTGGATTATTAATATTGTTTGCTGTTTATTACTGCTGATTACTGATAAGATGTTGTTTTAACATCATTGTTGCTAATTCCCATTGTTGGATTTTCTTGTTGAGGTTATAATTTGTTACTTGGTTTTAAATTTTTCGTGCTTAACCTTTGTGAACTCCAAGTATATGAGAATTGCCTTTAACGAATGTTAAATCTTTTTGAATTGCATGATTTGGCCACCATGTGATTTGAACTCTTTTCTTTGATTAGGCAATTTCTTGATGGATGTTGTGCACTTATCTTAATGCATTGTATTTCTTGATCATATGCATCCATATGTTATGCTTATGCCTTAAATGACATGATTGACCATTAATTGTTTACTTATGTGCTCTACACATATTTGAAACTAGTCATTTTGGAATAATGTTTCTTTTGTGAAATTGGATTGGAAGTTCACCTAGGGAAATCCTTTTGAATTTCTCAAGCTATATGGGCCATGCTTGCTATGTGATTGACTTTTCACCTTGATGAGCGGATAATTTATACGCTTTTTGGCATCGTTTTTACATAGTTTTCAGTATGATTTAGTTAGTTTTTAGTATATTTTTATTAGTTTTTAATTAAAATTCACAATTCTGGACTATACTATGAGTTTGTGTGTTTTTCTGTGATTTTAGGTATTTTCTGGCTGAAATTGAGGGACCTGAGCAAAAATCAGATTCAGAGGTTGAAGAAGGACTGCAGATGCTGTTGGATTCTGACCTCCCTGCACTCAAAGTGGATTTTCTGGAGCTACAGAACTCCGAATGGCACGATTCCAATTGCGTTGGAAAGTAGACATCCAGGAATTTCTAGCAATATATAATAGTCCATACTTTGCCCTTGTTTAGACGATGCAAACTGGTGTTGAACGCTAGTTCCATGTTGCAGTCTGGCGTTCAGCGCCAGAAACAAGTTGCAAAGTGGAGTTCAACGCCAGAAACACATCACAAACTGGCGTTCAACTCCAAGAATGACCTCTCCACATGTAAACTTTAAGCTCAGCCCAAGCACACACCAAGTGGGCCCCGAAAGTGGATTTCTGCATCATTTACTTATTTCTGTAAATCCTAGAAACTAATTTAGTATAAATAGGACTTTTTACTATTGTATTTACATCTTTAGTTTCATCTTTAGATCACGTTTGGGGGCTGGCCATTCGGCCATACCTGAACCTTATCACTTATATATTTCCAACGGTAGAGTTTCTACACTCCATAGATTAAGGTGTGGAGCTCTGCTGTTCCTCATGAATTAATACAAAGTACTACTGTTTTTCTATTCTATTTAACTTATTTCGCTTCTAAGATATTCATTCGCACTTCAACATGAATGTGATGATCGTGACACTCATCATCATTCCCTATGAACGTGTGCCTGACAACCACTTTCGTTCTACCTTAGATTGAATGAGTATCTCTTGGATTTCTTAATCAGAATCTTCGTGGTATAAGTTAGAACCCATGGATGGCCATTCTTGAGATTCAAAAAGTCTAAACCTTGTCTATGGTATTCCGAGTAGGATCCGGGAAGGGATGGCTGTGACGAGCTTCAAACTCGCAAGTGCTGGGCATAGTGACAGACGCAAAAGGATGGTGAATCCTATTCCAGTATGATCGAAAACCTCCAGATGATTAGTGATGAGCGGATATTTTATACGCTTTTTGGGGATAATTTCATATAGTTTAGAGTATGTTTTAGTTAGTTTTTAGTCTAATTCTAGTAGTTTTTAGGAAAAATTCATATTTCTGGACTTTACTATGAGTTGTGTGTTTTTCTGTAATTTTAGGTATTTTTCTGGCTGAAATTGAAGGAGCTGAGCAAAAATCTGATTCAGGCTGAAAAAGGACTGCTGATGCTGTTGGATTCTGACCTCCCTGCACTCAAAGTGGATTTTCTGGAGCTACAGAACTCCGAATGGCACGATTCCAATTGCGTTGGAAAGTAGACATCCAGGACTTTCTAGCAATATATAATAGTCCATACTTTGCCCTTGTTTAGACGATGCAAACTGGTGTTGAACGCTAGTTCCATGTTGCAGTCTGGCGTTCAGCGCCAGAAACAAGTTGCAAAGTGGAGTTCAACGCCAGAAACACATCACAAACTGGCGTTCAACTCCAAGAATGACCTCTCCACATGTAAACTTTAAGCTCAGCCCAAGCACACACCAAGTGGGCCCCGAAAGTGGATTTCTGCATCATTTACTTATTTCTGTAAATCCTAGAAACTAGTTTAGTATAAATAGGACTTTTTACTATTGTATTTACATCTTTAGTTTCATCTTTAGATCACGTTTGGGGGCTGGCCATTCGGCCATACCTGAACCTTATCACTTATATATTTCCAACGGTAGAGTTTCTACACTCCATAGATTAAGGTGTGGAGCTCTGCTGTTCCTCATGAATTAATACAAAGTACTACTGTTTTTCTATTCTATTTAACTTATTTCGCTTCTAAGATATTCATTCGCACTTCAACATGAATGTGATGATCGTGACACTCATCATCATTCCCTATGAACGTGTGCCTGACAACCACTTTCGTTCTACCTTAGATTGAATGAGTATCTCTTGGATTTCTTAATCAGAATCTTCGTGGTATAAGTTAGAACCCATGGATGGCCATTCTTGAGATTCAAAAAGTCTAAACCTTGTCTATGGTATTCCGAGTAGGATCCGGGAAGGGATGGCTGTGACGAGCTTCAAACTCGCAAGTGCTGGGCATAGTGACAGACGCAAAAGGATGGTGAATCCTATTCCAGTATGATCGAAAACCTCCAGATGATTAGTGATGAGCGGATATTTTATACGCTTTTTGGGGATAATTTCATATAGTTTAGAGTATGTTTTAGTTAGTTTTTAGTCTAATTCTAGTAGTTTTTAGGAAAAATTCATATTTCTGGACTTTACTATGAGTTGTGTGTTTTTCTGTAATTTTAGGTATTTTTCTGGCTGAAATTGAAGGAGCTGAGCAAAAATCTGATTCAGGCTGAAAAAGGACTGCTGATGCTATTGGATTCTGACCTCCCTGCACTCAAAGTGGATTTTCTGGAGCTACAGAACTCCGAATGGCACGATTCCAATTGCGTTGGAAAGTAGACATCCAGGACTTTCTAGCAATATATAATAGTCCATACTTTGCCCTTGTTTAGACGATGCAAACTGGTGTTGAACGCTAGTTCCATGTTGCAGTCTGGCGTTCAGCGCCAGAAACAAGTTGCAAAGTGGAGTTCAACGCCAGAAACACATCACAAACTGGCGTTCAACTCCAAGAATGACCTCTCCACATGTAAACTTTAAGCTCAGCCCAAGCACACACCAAGTGGGCCCCGAAAGTGGATTTCTGCATCATTTACTCATTTCTGTAAACCCTAGTAACTAGTTTAGTATAAATAGGACTTTTTACTATTGTATTTACATCTTTAGTTTCATCTTTAGATCACGTTTGGGGGCTGGCCATTCGGCCATACCTGAACCTTATCACTTATATATTTCCAACGGTAGAGTTTCTACACTCCATAGATTAAGGTGTGGAGCTCTGCTGTTCCTCATGAATTAATACAAAGTACTACTGTTTTTCTATTCTATTTAACTTATTTCGCTTCTAAGATATTCATTCGCACTTCAACATGAATGTGATGATCGTGACACTCATCATCATTCCCTATGAACGTGTGCCTGACAACCACTTTCGTTCTACCTTAGATTGAATGAGTATCTCTTGGATTTCTTAATCAGAATCTTCGTGGTATAAGTGAGAACCCATGGATGGCCATTCTTGAGATTCAAAAAGTCTAAACCTTGTCTATGGTATTCCGAGTAGGATCCGGGAAGGGATGGCTGTGACGAGCTTCAAACTCGCAAGTGCTGGGCATAGTGACAGACGCAAAAGGATGGTGAATCCTATTCCAGTATGATCGAAAACCTCCAGATGATTAGTGATGAGCGGATATTTTATACGCTTTTTGGGGATAATTTCATATAGTTTAGAGTATGTTTTAGTTAGTTTTTAGTCTAATTCTAGTAGTTTTTAGGAAAAATTCATATTTCTGGACTTTACTATGAGTTGTGTGTTTTTCTGTAATTTTAGGTATTTTTCTGGCTGAAATTGAAGGAGCTGAGCAAAAATCTGATTCAGGCTGAAAAAGGACTGCTGATGCTGTTGGATTCTGACCTCCCTGCACTCAAAGTGGATTTTCTGGAGCTACAGAACTCCGAATGGCACGATTCCAATTGCGTTGGAAAGTAGACATCCAGGACTTTCTAGCAATATATAATAGTCCATACTTTGCCCTTGTTTAGACGATGCAAACTGGTGTTGAACGCTAGTTCCATGTTGCAGTCTGGCGTTCAGCGCCAGAAACAAGTTGCAAAGTGGAGTTCAACGCCAGAAACACATCACAAACTGGCGTTCAACTCCAAGAATGACCTCTCCACATGTAAACTTTAAGCTCAGCCCAAGCACACACCAAGTGAGCCCCGAAAGTGGATTTCTGCATCATTTACTTATTTCTGTAAATCCTAGAAACTAGTTTAGTATAAATAGGACTTTTTACTATTGTATTTACATCTTTAGTTTCATCTTTAGATCACGTTTGGGGGCTGGCCATTCGGCCATACCTGAACCTTATCACTTATATATTTCCAACGGTAGAGTTTCTACACTCCATAGATTAAGGTGTGGAGCTCTGCTGTTCCTCATGAATTAATACAAAGTACTACTGTTTTTCTATTCTATTTAACTTATTTCGCTTCTAAGATATTCATTCGCACTTCAACATGAATGTGATGATCGTGACACTCATCATCATTCCCTATGAACGTGTGCCTGACAACCACTTTCGTTCTACCTTAGATTGAATGAGTATCTCTTGGATTTCTTAATCAGAATCTTCGTGGTATAAGTGAGAACCCATGGATGGCCATTCTTGAGATTCAAAAAGTCTAAACCTTGTCTATGGTATTCCGAGTAGGATCCGGGAAGGGATGGCTGTGACGAGCTTCAAACTCGCAAGTGCTGGGCATAGTGACAGACGCAAAAGGATGGTGAATCCTATTCCAGTATGATCGAAAACCTCCAGATGATTAGTGATGAGCGGATATTTTATACGCTTTTTGGGGATAATTTCATATAGTTTAGAGTATGTTTTAGTTAGTTTTTAGTCTAATTCTAGTAGTTTTTAGGAAAAATTCATATTTCTGGACTTTACTATGAGTTGTGTGTTTTTCTGTAATTTTAGGTATTTTTCTGGCTGAAATTGAAGGAGCTGAGCAAAAATCTGATTCAGGCTGAAAAAGGACTGCTGATGCTGTTGGATTCTGACCTCCCTGCACTCAAAGTGGATTTTCTGGAGCTACAGAACTCCGAATGGCACGATTCCAATTGCGTTGGAAAGTAGACATCCAGGACTTTCTAGCAATATATAATAGTCCATACTTTGCCCTTGTTTAGACGATGCAAACTGGTGTTGAACGCTAGTTCCATGTTGCAGTCTGGCGTTCAGCGCCAGAAACAAGTTGCAAAGTGGAGTGCAACGCCAGAAACACATCACAAACTGGCGTTCAACTCCAAGAATGACCTCTCCACATGTAAACTTTAAGCTCAGCCCAAGCACACACCAAGTGAGCCCCGAAAGTGGATTTCTGCATCATTTACTTATTTCTGTAAATCCTAGAAACTAGTTTAGTATAAATAGGACTTTTTACTATTGTATTTACATCTTTAGTTTCATCTTTAGATCACGTTTGGGGGCTGGCCATTCGGCCATACCTGAACCTTATCACTTATATATTTCCAACGGTAGAGTTTCTACACTCCATAGATTAAGGTGTGGAGCTCTGCTGTTCCTCATGAATTAATACAAAGTACTACTGTTTTTCTGTTCTATTTAACTTATTTCGCTTCTAAGATATTCATTCGCACTTCAACATGAATGTGATGATCGTGACACTCATCATCATTCCCTATGAACGTGTGCCTGACAACCACTTTCGTTCTACCTTAGATTGAATGAGTATCTCTTGGATTTCTTAATCAGAATCTTCGTGGTATAAGTGAGAACCCATGGATGGCCATTCTTGAGATTCAAAAAGTCTAAACCTTGTCTATGGTATTCCGAGTAGGATCCGGGAAGGGATGGCTGTGACGAGCTTCAAACTCGCAAGTGCTGGGCATAGTGACAGACGCAAAAGGATGGTGAATCCTATTCCAGTATGATCGAAAACCTCCAGATGATTAGTGATGAGCGGATATTTTATACGCTTTTTGGGGATAATTTCATATAGTTTAGAGTATGTTTTAGTTAGTTTTTAGTCTAATTCTAGTAGTTTTTAGGAAAAATTCATATTTCTGGACTTTACTATGAGTTGTGTGTTTTTCTGTAATTTTAGGTATTTTTCTGGCTGAAATTGAAGGAGCTGAGCAAAAATCTGATTCAGGCTGAAAAAGGACTGCTGATGCTGTTGGATTCTGACCTCCCTGCACTCAAAGTGGATTTTCTGGAGCTACAGAACTCCGAATGGCACGATTCCAATTGCGTTGGAAAGTAGACATCCAGGACTTTCTAGCAATATATAATAGTCCGTACTTTGCCCTTGTTTAGACGATGCAAACTGGTGTTGAACGCTAGTTCCATGTTGCAGTCTGGTGTTCAGCGCCAGAAACAAGTTGCAAAGTGGAGTTCAACGCCAGAAACACATCACAAACTGGCGTTCAACTCCAAGAATGACCTCTCCACATGTAAACTTTAAGCTCAGCCCAAGCACACACCAAGTGGGCCCCGAAAGTGGATTTCTGCATCATTTACTTATTTCTGTAAATCCTAGAAACTAGTTTAGTATAAATAGGACTTTTTACTATTGTATTTACATCTTTAGTTTCATCTTTAGATCACGTTTGGGGGCTGGCCATTCGGCCATACCTGAACCTTATCACTTATATATTTCCAATGGTAGAGTTTCTACACTCCATAGATTAAGGTGTGGAGCTCTGCTGTTCCTCATGAATTAATACAAAGTACTACTGTTTTTCTATTCTATTTAACTTATTTCGCTTCTAAGATATTCATTCGCACTTCAACATGAATGTGATGATCGTGACACTCATCATCATTCCCTATGAACGTGTGCCTGACAACCACTTTCGTTCTACCTTAGATTGAATGAGTATCTCTTGGATTTCTTAATCAGAATCTTCGTGGTATAAGTTAGAACCCATGGATGGCCATTCTTGAGATTCAAAAAGTCTAAACCTTGTCTATGGTATTCCGAGTAGGATCCGGGAAGGGATGGCTGTGACGAGCTTCAAACTCGCAAGTGCTGGGCATAGTGACAGACGCAAAAGGATGGTGAATCCTATTCCAGTATGATCGAAAACCTCCAGATGATTAGTGATGAACGGATATTTTATACGCTTTTTGGGGATAATTTCATATAGTTTAGAGTATGTTTTAGTTAGTTTTTAGTCTAATTCTAGTAGTTTTTAGGAAAAATTCATATTTCTGGACTTTACTATGAGTTGTGTGTTTTTCTGTAATTTCAGGTATTTTTCTGGCTGAAATTGAAGGAGCTGAGCAAAAATCTGATTCAGGCTGAAAAAGGACTGCTGATGCTGTTGGATTCTGACCTCCCTGCACTCAAAGTGGATTTTCTGGAGCTACAGAACTCGAAATGGCATGCTTCCAATTGCGTTGGAAAGTAGACATCCGGGGCTTTCCGGAAATAATTAATAGTCCATACTTTGCACAAGGATAGATGACGTAAACTGGTGTTCAACGCCAGTTCTCTGTCCAATTCTGGCGTCCAGCGCCAGAAAAGGATCAAAAACTGGCGTTCAACTCCACAAATGGCCTCTGCACGAAATCTCAGCCCCAACACACACCAAGTGGGCCCCAGCACACCAAGTGGGCCCCAGAAGTGGATCTCTGCATCATCCATCATAGTCCACCCATATTTTGTAACCCTAGGCTACTAGTTTAGTATTTAAACAACTTTTAGAGACTTATTTTGTATCTCATGACATTTTAGATCTAAACTTTGTATTCTCTGACGGCATGAGTCTCTAAACCCCATTGTTGGGGGTGAGGAGCTCTGCTGTGTCTCGATGAATTAATGCAAGTATTTCTGTTTTCCATTCAAACACGCTTGTTCCTATCTAAGATGTTCATTCGCGCTTAACTGTGATGAAGGTGATGATCTGTGACATTCATCACATTCCTCAACCCATGAACGTGTGCCTGACAACCACCTCCGTTCTATATCCGATTGAATGAGTGTCTCTTAGATTCTTTAATCAGAATCTCCGTGGCGTAAGCTAGAACTGATGGCGGCATTCATGAGAATCCGGAAGGTCTAAACCTTGTCTGTGGTATTCCGAGTAGGATTCAAGGATTGAATGACTGTGACGAGCTTCAAACTCCTGAAGGCTGGGCGTTAGTGACAGATGCAAAAGGATAGTAAATCCTATTCCAACCGGATCGAGAACCAACCGGTGATTAGCCGTGCTGTGACAGAGCGCGTGAGCGTAGTTTTCACTGGAAGGATGGAAGGTAGCCATTGACAACGGTGATCCACCAACACACAGCTTTCCATAGGAGGACGTGCGTGCGTGAATCAGAAGACAGAGGAAAGCAAAGATTCAGAAGACAAAGCATCTCCAAAACTCCAACATATTCTCCATTACTACACAACAAGTAACTTTTAATTTATGCTCTACTGGTTATTCATAATTCAACTGATAAACATAATTGACTTCCTGACTAAGATTTACAAGATAACCATAGATTGCTTCAAACCAACAATCTCTGTGGGATTCGACCCTTACTCACGTAAGGTATTACTTGGACGACCCAGTGCACTTGCTAGTTAGTTGTGCGAAGTTGTAAGAGAGTAATGTGAACAGTAACATTACAATTTCGTGCACCAATTAGCCATGCAGTGACAGCGCATCGGACCATTTTCACAGAGAGGACGGGATGTAGCCACTGACAACGGTGATGCCCAATATACAGCTTGCCATGGAAAGGAGTAGGATTGATTGGATGAAGACAGCAGGAAAGCAGAGGTTCAGAGGAACGAAAGCATCTCTATACGCTTATCTGAAATTCTCACCAATGAATTACATTAGTATCACTATCCTATTTTATATTTTATTTATCTTTTACTTATTAATTCATAAAATCAGTTGAATCTGCCAGACTGAGATTTACAAGGTGACCAGAGCTTGCTTCAAGCCGACAATCTCTGTGGGATCGACCCTTACTCACGTAAGGTTTATTACTTGGACGACCCAGTGCACTTGCTGGTTAGTTGTACGAAGTTGTGAAACAAAATTAAGAATATGAACGTGCGTATGAAGTTTTTAGCGCCGTTACCAAGGAAGTAAAGATCACGATTTCGTACACCAAGTTTTTGGCGCCGTTACCGGGGATTGTTCGAGTTTGGACAACTGACGGTTCATCTTGTTGCTCAGATTAGGTAATTTTATTTTAATTTTAAGCTTTTTATTATTCTTATTTTCGAAAAAAAATTAAAATTTTTTTCTCTTTTTCGTTTCTTCCAATTAATTTTCGAAAAGTAAAAAAAAAATTATAAAATCACAAAACCAAAAATAATTTTTGTGTTTCTTGTTTGAGTCTAAAGTCAAGATTTAAGTTTGGTGTCAATTGCATCTTTTTAATTTTCTAAAAATTATTTTCGAAAATTTCATGCATTGCATTCTTCATGATTTTCAAGTTGTTCTTGGCCAGTCTTCTTGTTTGATCTTCATATTTTCTTGTTTTGTGTCTTTTCTTGTTTTTCATATGCATTCTTGAATTATTAATGTCTAAAGAATAAATATTTTTTAAGTTTGGTGTCTTGCATGTTTTTTTTTCTTGAAAATTTTTCAAAAATAAGTTCTTGGTGTTCATCTTGACATTCAAAGTGTTCTTGGTGTTCATCTTGACATTCATAGTGTTCTTGCATGCATCACATGTTTTAATCCAAAATTTTCATGCATTGAGTCTTTTTGATGTTTTTCTCTTTCATCATTAAAAATTCAAAAATCAAAAAAATATCTTTCCCCTTTTTCACTCATAAATTTTTGAAAATTTGAGTTAACTTTTTCAAAACTTTTTAAAATTTAGTTGTTTCTTATGAGTCAAATCAAATTTTCAATTTGAAAATCCTATCTTTTTCAAAATCTTTTTCAAAAATCAAATCTTTTTCATTTTTTCTTATTTATTTTCAAAAATTATAAAAATCTTTTTCAAAAATCTTTTTCAAAAATCTTTTTCTTAATTCTATCTCATAATTTTCGAAAATATTATCAACAATTAATGTTTTGATTCAAAAATTTCAAGTTTGTTACTCTCTTGTTAAGAAAGATTCAAACTTTAAGTTCTAGAATCATATCTTGTGATTACTTGTGAGTCAAGTGATTAATTTTGATTTTAAAATTCAATTCTTTTTCAAAACTAATTTTAATCATATCTTTCTATCATATCTTTTTAAATCATATCTTTTTCAAAAAATTTGATTTTAAAATATCTTTTCTAACTTCTTATCTTCTTATCTTTTCAAAATTGATTTTCAAATCTTTTTCAACTAACTAATTGACTTTTTGTTTGTTTCTTATCTTTTTCAAAACCACCTAACTACTCTTCCCTCTCTAATTTTCGAAAATACCTCCCTCTTTTTCAAAAATTCTTTTTAATTAATTAATTGTTTTAAATTTTAATTTTAATTTTATTTCCCCTTTAATTTTCGAAAATCATCAACTCCTTTTCAAAAATTATTTTCGAAAATTTCTCTCTCTCATCTTCTTCTATTTATTTAATTACTTACTAACACTTCTCTTCATCTCATATCTCTGCTCCTATCCTCACCCTTGTGTTTGGATTATCCATTCTTCTTCACTCTTATTCCCTTTCTTCTTCTACTAATAATAAGGAACCTCTTTACTGTAACATAGAGGATTCCTCTTCTTTTCTTGTTCTCTTCTCTTTCATATGAGCAGGGACAAGGAAAAGAGCATTCTTGTTGAAGCTGATCCAGAACCTGAAAGGACTCTGTAGAGGAAACTAAGAGAAACTAAAATACAACAATCCAGAGACAACCTTACTGAAATTTTCGAACAAGAAAAGGAGATGGCAGCCGAACCTAACAACAACAATGCAAGGAGGATACTTGGTGACTTCACTGCACCTAATTCCAATTTACATGGAAGAAGCATCTCAATTCCTACCATTGGAGCAAACAACTTTGAGCTTAAACCTCAATTAGTTTCTCTGATGCAACAAAACTGCAAGTTTCATGGACTTCCATCTGAAGATCCCTTTCAGTTGTTAACTGAATTCTTGCAGATCTGTGATACTGTTAAGACCAATAGGGTTGATCCCGAGGTCTACAGGCTTATGCTTTTCCCGTTTGCTGTAAGAGACAGAGCTAGAGTATGGTTGGACTCTCAACCTAAAGATAGCCTGAACTCTTGGGATAAGCTGGTCACAGCTTTCTTAGCTAAGTTTTTTCCTCCTCAAAAGCTTAGTAAGCTTAAAGTGGATGTTCAAACCTTCAGATAGAAAGAAGGTGAATCCCTCTATGAAGCTTGGAAGAGATACAAGCAACTGACCAAAAAGTGTCCTTCTGACATGCTTTCAGAATGGACCATCCTGGATATATTCTATGATGGTCTGTCTGAATTAGCTAAGATGCCGTTGGATACTTCTGCAGGTGGATCCATTCACCTAAAGAAAACGCCTGCAGAAGCTCAAGAACTCATTGACATGGTTGCTAATAACCAGTTCATGTACACTTTTGAGAGAAATCCTGTGAGTAATGGGACGCCTCAGAAGAAGAGAGTTCTTGAAATTGATACTCTGAATGCCATACTGGCTCAGAATAAAATATTGACTCAGCAAGTCAATATGATTTCTCAGAGTCTAAATGGAATGCAAGCTGCATCCAACAGTACTCAAGAGGCATCTTCTGAGGAAGAAGCTTATGATCCTGAGAACCCTTCAATAGCAGAGGTGAATTACATGGGTGAACCCTATGGAAACACGTATAATCCCTCATGGAGAAATCACCCAAATCTCTCATGGAAGGATCAACAAAAGCCTCAACAAGGCTTTAATAATGGTGAAAGAAACAGGTTTAGCAATAGCAAGTCTTTTCCATCATCCACTCAGCAAAAGACAAAGAATTCTGAGCAGACCCCATCTAGCTTGGCAAACATAGTCTCTGATCTATCTAAGGCCACTCTAAATTTCATGAATGAAACAAGGTCCTCCATTAGAAATTTGGAAGCACAAGTGGGCCAGCTGAGTAAAAGGATCACTGAAACCCCTCCTAGTACTCTCCCAAGCAATACAGAAGAAAACCCAAAAGGAGAGTGCAAGGCCCTTGAATTGATCATCATGGCCGAACCTACAAGGGAGGGAGAGGACGTGAACCCCAGTGAGGAAGACCTCCTGGGACATCCAGAGATCAATAAGGAGTTTCCCTCTGAGGAACCAAAGGACTCTGAGGCTCATCTGGAGACCATAGAGATTCCATTAAACCTCCTTATGCCATTCATGGGCTCTGATGAATGTTCTTCTTCTGAAGAGAATGAGGATGTTACTGAAGAGTAAGTTGCCAAGTACCTTGGTGCAATCATGAAGTTGAATGCCAAATTATTTGGTAATGAGACTTGGGAAGATGAACCTCCCTTGCTCACCAATAAACTGAGTGATCTGGATCAACTGAGATTGCCTCAGAAGAAACAGGATCCTGGAAAGTTCTTAATACCTTGTACCATAGGCACCATGACCTTTGAAAAGGCTCTATGTGACCTTGGGTCAGGGATAAACCTCATGCCACTCTCTGTAATGGAGAAACTGAGAATCTTTGAGGTGTAAGCTGCCAGAATCTCATTAGAGATGGCAGACAACTCAAGAAAACAGGCTTATGGACAAGTAGAGGACGTGTTAGTAAAGGTTGAAGGCCTTTACATCCCTGCTGATTTCATAATCCTAGACACTGAGAAGGATGAGGATGAATCCATTATCCTTGGAAGACCCTTCCTAGCCACAGCAAGAGCTGTGATTGATGTAGACAGAGGAGAGTTGGTCCTTCAACTAAATGAGGACAACCTTGTGTTTAAAACTCAAGGATCCCTTTCTGTAACAATGGAGAGGAAGCATGAAAAGCTTCTCTCAGTACAGAGTCAACTAAAGCCCCCACAGTCAAACTCTAAGTTTGGTGTTGGGAGGCCTCAGCCAAACTCTAAGTTTGGTGTTGAACTCCCATATCCAAACTCTAAGTTTGGTGTTGGGAGTCTATAAAATTGACCTGATCACCTGTGTGGCTCCATGAGAGGCCACTGTCAAGCTATTAACATTAAAGAAGCGCTTGTTGGGAGGCAACCCAATTTTTATTTATCTAATTTTATTTCTATTTTTATTGTTCTTTCATGTTTTATTAGGTTCATGATCATGTGGAGTCACAAAATAAATACAAAAATTAAAAACAGAATAAAAAACAACAGAAGAAAAATCACACCCTGGAGGAAGGACTTACTGGTGTTTAAACGCCAGTAAGGAGCATCTGGCTGGCGTTCAACGCCAGAACAGAGCATGGATCTAGCGTTGAACGCCAGAAACAAGTAACATCCTGGTGTTTAAACGCCAGAAATACACCCTGAGAAGAGCTGGCGCTGAACGCCAGAAACAAGCATGAAGCTGGCGTTCAACGCCAGAAACATGCTGCACATGGGCGTTGAACGCCCAGAACAAGCATCACTTCGGTGTTTAAACGCCAGAAATGCATGCCAAGGCATTTTGCATGCCTAATTGGTGCAGAGATGTAAATCCTTGACACCTTAGGATCTGTGGACTCCATAGGATCATCTCAGCATCTGTGGATCCCACAGGATCCTCACCTACCTCCACTCATATTCTTCCCTCTTCTCAACATTCATCCTCTCTTCCCAATAAACACCCTTCCCCAAAACCCTTCACCAATCACCTCAAACTCTCTTCCCTATTACCCCTTCACCACTCACATCCATCCACTCTTCCCCATAAACCCCACCTACCTTCAAAATTCAAAATTACTTTCCCACCCAAACCCACCCAAAATGGCCGAATACACCCCCTCCCTCTCCTCCATATTTTCTCTTCTTCTTCTTCTTTTCTTTCTTCTCTTGCTCGAGGGCGAGCAATATTCTAAGTTTGGTGTGGTAAAAGCATAAGCTTTTTTGTTTTTTCATTACCATTGATGGCACCTAAGACCGGAGAAACCTCTAGAAAAGGGAAAGGGAAGACAAAAGCTTCCACCTCCGAGTCATGGGAGATGGAAAGATTCATCTCTAAAACCCATCAAGACCACTTCTATGATGTTGTGGCCAAGAAGAAGGTGATCCCCGAGGTCCCTTTCAAACTCAAGAAAAATGAGTATCCGGAGATCCGACGTGAGATCCAAAGAAGAGGTTGGGAACTTCTAACCAACCCCATTCAACAAGTCAGAATTCTAATGGTTCAAGAGTTCTATGCCAATACATGGATCACTAGGAACCATGATCAAAGTAAGAACCCGAACCCAAAGAATTATCTTACCATGGTTCGGGGGAACTACTTAGATTTCAGTCTAGAAAATGTAAGGCTGGCGTCCAACTTGCCAATGATGGAAGAAAACGCACGCCCCTACACAAGAAGAGTCAACTTTGATCAAAGGTTGGACCAAGTCCTCATGGACATATGTGTGGAAGGAGCTCAATGGAAGATTGACTCAAAAGGCAAACCGGTTCAACTGAGAAGATTGGACCTTAAGCCTGTAGCTAGAGGATGGTTGGAGTTCATTCAACGCTCAATCATTCCCACTAGCAACCAGTCTGAAGTTACTATAGACCGGGCCATCATGATCCATAGTATCATGATTGGGGAGGAAGTGGAGGTTCATGAGATTATACCTCAAGAACTCTATAAGGTGGCTGACAAGTCCTCCACTGTGGCAAGGTTAGCCTTTCCTCACCTCATTTGCCATCTATGCAATTCGGCTGGGATTGACATAGAGGGAGATATCCTCATTGATGAGGACAAGCCCATCACTAAGAAAAGGATGGAGCAAACAAGAGAGCCTATTCATGGATCTCAAGGGACGCATGAAGAAGCTCATCACCAAGAAATCCCTGAGATGCCTCAAGGGATGCACTTTCCTCCACAGAATTTTTGGGACCAAATCAACACCTCCCTAGGAGAACTAAGTTCCAACATGGGACAACTAAGGGTGGAACATCAAGGGCACTCCATCCTCCTTCATGAAATTAGAGAAGATCAAAGAGCAATGAGGGAGGAGCAATAAAGATAAGGAAGAGACATAGAAGAGCTCAAGGACATCATTGGTTCCTCAAGAAGGAAACGCCACCATCACTAAGGTGGACTCATTCCTTGTTCTTAAATTTTCTGTTTTTCATTTTCTTATGTTAAATGTTTATCTATGTTTGTGTCTTTATTACATGATCATTAGTGTCTAAGTGTCTATGCCTTAAAGTAGTGAATATGAATCCATCACCTCTCTTAAATGAAAAATGTTTTAAAAACAAAAGAACAAGAAGTACATGGTTTCGAATTCATCCTTAAAACTAGTTTAATTATTTTGATGTGGTGACAATACTTTTTGTTTTCTGAATGAATGCTTAAACAGTGCATATGTCTTTTGAAGTTGATGTTTATGAATGTTAAATATGTTGGCTCTTGAAAGAATGATGAAAAAGAGACATGTTATTTGATAATCTGAAAAATCATAAAAATGATTCTTGAAGCAAGAAAAAGTAGTGAATACAAAAGCTTGCAGAAAAAAAAAATATAGCGAAAAAAAAATTGGGAAAAAGAAAAAGCAAGCAGAAAAAGCCAAAAGCTCTTAAAACCAAAAAGAAAGAGCAAAAAGCCAATAACCCTTAAAACCAAAAGGCAAGGGTAAATAAAAAGGATCCAAGGTTTTGAGCATCAGTGGATAGGAGGGCCTAAAAGAATAAAATCCTGGCCTAAGCGGCTAAACCAAGCTGTCCCTAATCATGTGCTTGTGGCGTGAAGGTGTCAAGTGAAAACTTGAGACTGAGCGGTTAAAGTCAAGGTCCAAAGCAAAAAGAAGAGTGTGCTTAAGAACCCTGGATACCTCTAATTGGGGACTTTAGCAAAGCTGAGTCACAATCTGAAAAGGTTCACCAGTTATGTGTCTGTGGCATTTATGTATCCGGTGGTAATACTGGAAAACAAAGTGCTTAGGGCCACGGCCAAGACTCATAAAGTAGCTGTGTTCAAGAATCAACATACTGAACTAGGAGAATTAATAACACTATCTGAACTCTGAGTTCCTATAGATGCCAATCATTCTGAACTTCAATGGATAAAGTGAGATGCCAAAACTATTCAAGAGGCAAAAAGCTACAAGTCCCGCTCATCTGATTCGAGCTATGTTCCATTGATATTTTGGAATTTATAGTATATTCTCTTTTTTTTATCCTATTTGATTTTCAGTTGCTTGGGGACAAGCAACAATTTAAGTTTGGTGTTGTGATGAGCGGATAATTTATACGCTTTTTGGCATTGTTTTTACATAGTTTTCAGTATGATTTAGTTAGTTTTTAGTATATTTTTATTAGTTTTTAATTAAAATTCACAATTCTGAACTTTACTACGAGTTTGTGTATTTTTCTGTGATTTCAGGTATTTTCTGGCTGAAATTGAGAGACTTGAGCAAAAATCAGATTCAGAGGTTGAAGAAGAACTGCAGATGCTGTTGGATTCTGACCTCCCTGCACTCAAAGTGGATTTTCTGGAGCTACAGAACTCCAAATGGCGCGCTTCCAATTGCGTTGGAAAGTAGATATCTAGGGATTTCCAGCAATATATAATAGTCCATACTTTGTCCGAGTTTAGACAACGCAAACTGGCGTTGAACGCCAGTTCCATGTTCCAGTCTGGCGTTCAGCGTCAGAAACAAGTTGCAAAGTGGAGTTCAACGCCAGAAACACGTCACAAACTGGCGTTCAACTCCAAGAATGACCTCTCCACGTGTAAACTTTAAGCTCAGCCCAAGCACACACCAAGTGGGCCCCGGAAGTGGATTTCTGCATCATTTACTCATTTCTGTAAACCCTAGTAACTAGTTTAGTATAAATAGGACTTTTTACTATTGTATTTACATCTTTAGTTTCATCTTTAGATCACGTTTGGGGGCTGGCCATTCGGCCATGCCTGAACCTTATCACTTATGTATTTCCAACGGTAGAGTTTCTACACTCCATAGATTAAGGTGTGGAACTTTGCTGTTCCTCATGAATTAATACAAAGTACTACTGTTTTTCTATTCAATTCAACTTATTCCGCTTCTAAGATATTCATTCGTACCTCAACATGAATGTGATGATCGTGACACTCATCATCTTTCCCTATGAACGTGTGCCTGACAACCACTTTCGTTCTACCTTCGATTGAATGAGTATCTCTTGGATTTCTTAATCAGAATCTTCATGGTATAAGTTAGAACCCATGAATGGCCATTCTTGAGATCCGGAAAGTCTAAACCTTGTCTGTGGTATTTCGAGTAGGATCCGGGAAGGGATGGCTGTGACGAGCTTCAAACTCGCGAGTGCTGGGCGTAGTGACAGACGCAAAAGGATGGTGAATCCTATTCCAGTATGATCGAGAACCTCCAGATGATTAGCCATGCAGTGACAGCGCATCGGACCATTTTCACAGAGAGGACGGGATGTAGCCACTGACAACAGTGATGCCCAATATACAGCTTGCCATGGAAAGGAGTAGGACTGATTGGATGAAGACAGCAGGAAAGCAGAGGTTCAGAGGAACGAAAGCATCTCTATACGCTTATCTGAAATTCTCACCAATGAATTACATAAGTACCACTATCCTATTTTATATTTTATTTATCTTTTACTTATCAATTCATAAAATCAGTTGAATCCGCCTGACTGAGATTTACAAGGTGACCATAGCTTGCTTCAAGCCGACAATCTCTGTGGGATCGACCCTTACTCACGTAAGGTTTATTACTTGGACGACCCAGTACACTTGCTGGTTAGTTGTACGAAGTTGTGAAATAAAATTAAGAATATGAACGTGCGTATGAAGTTTTTAGCACCGTTACCAAGGAAGTAAAGATCACGATTTCGCACACCACACCTCTAGTTCTCTTTTACTACATTGCATAGCAATCATGTTTCCCATCTTATGTCCACTAGGTGAGGTGAGCCCAAATTCAAAGTGTGTCATTGATTGATGTGTAAATTTCATATATCACTTGGTCCATTAAGTTCTCTTTCACATCAATCAATGTCCATTCATTATCCAATTTACAATTGCTTGATTTAATTGCTTGAATGCTCTCATGCTTCTTATTGCTTATTTGGTTGTCTTACCCTAAAAATTATTTTTTGAAGTATTTCAAGCACACTAGAATGAGTGAAGTGCATGTTCCTTTTGTGCAATTGTGACATAGCTCTCTATGCTAATGTGTGTGTTCTAAACGGTGCCCAATTTGGAATTCACACACTACTATCCATTAATGTCAGACTAATTCACTCACTCCATTCTAGTGGTTTTTACCTCATTTCAACAATATATGCTTCCTTGCTTTTGCATTTACTTTTCTTACTATCCTATATTCTATTTTCAGGATGAGTCTTTATAAGCAAAAATAGAAGCGGGAGAAAGAACACGCAGCAATCGGTTGATCCACCAACTGAAGGTGGAAACTCAAAAAGTCGCATACCCCCTTGCTCATTTTTGAATGCACCGAGGACGGTGCAAACTTTTAAGTGTTGGGAGGTCGTCCGACCAATTGGTGTTTTTGGGTGACAAATTTCTAATCTCAACACTTTTGCATTTCATTTTTTAGGTCTTTTAGGATTTTTTGTTGTATTTTCTATTTTTGCATATATATATATATATATATATATATATATATATATATATATATATATATATATATATATAATAAGCTTAGTCAAAATAATGAATTTTTCAAGAAATTTATCTATAGGGTATCCCAATTGATTTGAGTAAAACTTTTTCATTGAACTTGCTTGAATTATATATTGTGGATCATGTTTTTAAGCTAAGAACACATAAGCATGTGAGATTTGAGCCTAATTGTGTGGTTACATCATATAACCACTTATTTTCCTTCTTGTGTGTATTATTCTCTTTCTATGATTGTAATCTTTGATTGGTTTGATTCTTTATGTCCATTATTCCATGTAGACATGTATTTATATGATTGAGGCCATTTTTTCAATTAGCTCACTTACCCAAATAGCCTACCTTTTATCTTCCATTGTTAGCCAATTTGGAGCCTACGATTAACCCTCTTGTTCTTAATTTTAGCACATTACAAGCCATGAAGCGAAAAATAATAAATGTCCTTAATTTGGATCTTTAATTAGCTTAGGCTAGTGAGTGTGGGTATCATTCAAGTGTGGGGAAACTTGGGACATTGGTTGAGGTAAAAGGGTAGTTTTGTATTTCTATTGAAAACATTGGGAATTGGGTACATACTCATGTGTTAATTAAATGTAAAACCATATGCATTGATGCTCTTGTATATATTTTAGTTTAAAAATAAAAAAATAGAAAAATAAAAAGAAAAAAATATGTAAAAAAAGAAAAAAATAGAAAACGAAAGAAAAAAAGAAAAGCAATAAAAAGGGGACAAAATGCCCCAAAGTGAAGTCCAATAAAAATCAATGCATATGGAGTGTGATTAAAAGAGAACGCATGAGTGCGTGAAAAAGTGAGAAGAATGGATAGTTAGGTTAGCATTTAAATTGTATAGGTTGTCATAGGTTTGGTGGGAAGCTTAGGTTAATCAAAGATTCAAATTTTAGTACACTTAGCCATATGCATCCTACCTTGACCCTAACCCCATTACAACCTATGGATAAGTCCTCATGATATTTGTATGCATGCATTAAATAATTGTTGATTGTTAGATGAAAAACAAATATTGGAAAGCATGATTAGAAGAGAATTGAGTGAATCAACCTTATACACTTGAGCGACTAGAGCGGATACACATCCGGTGAGGGTTCGATTGCTCAATTACATGTTTTCACCCATGATCATCTCTTTTGTTGCAAGTTTGTAAAATCTTTCAATAACTCAATTCAATTGTGGGTTTGATTTGATTGCTATTGCTTGAGCCCTTATGCTTATATTGGTTCTCTTGGGAATTGATTTATTTTGACCAAGTAATTTCATCCATTTGATAGATTACATGTAGGTAGATTGCATCTAGTAAGTTTGCATTTAATAAATGATGATACCCTTTGTCTCTTTCTTGGTTTAGCATGAGGACATGCTTGGTTTAAGTGTAGGGAGATTTGATAAACCTCAATTTTGTGGTTTATTTTGTGCTTAATTTAGGGGATTTTATCAACTTTTCTCACATTTATTCAATGAAATGGCATGGTTTCAAGACTTTCTCCTAATTTGTGCTTAAGAGTGAAAACATACCTTTTAGGATTTTAATTTTCTAATTTTAATTCACCTTTGATTCCGCTAGATGTCTTGATGTGTTTATTAGTGAATTCAGGTTAAAAAGGCTAGGAATGGATCAACGGAGTGAAAAGAAAAGCATGCAAAATGGAGGATTCATGGAAAATCAAGGATTTGGAGTGCATGCATTGACGCGCACGCGTGACAGACACGCACGCGTGAATATGAAGTCGCATGGCGACACGTACGCATGACATGACGCGTACGCGTGAGAAGCAAAACACTAGACGACGTGTACGCGTGACCCTTGCGTACGCGTTGCAGCCTGCACGTGACCTCATTAAAGTGAAAACGCTGGGGCAATTTCTGAGCTGCCCAGGCCCAAATCCAACTGATTTCTGAGGCTATTACATGTGGAATTCAAGAGGGGTCAGGGGGAGCACATAGTTTAGTTTTTACCATGCTTCAGTTAGTTTCTAGAGAGAGAAGCTCTCTGACGAGAGGACTTTTGCTAGTAAAGAAATTTTTATAAAAATATAATCGTGTTGTAAGTATAGTTTCTAAACCAACAGAGAATCCTTTCGTACAAAAGTTTTGGTTGTCACTTAAGCAAACCCAATAAAATTGATAACCGAAGTATTTAAACCTCGGGTCGTCTTCTCAAGGAATTGCAGGGCTGTATGATTTATTATTGATTATGGAAAAAGGTGTACTTTTGGGTTTTTGAAATAAGGAACAAGTAATTTTAAATGACAAGAGGAATAATAAATTAATAATTAGAAAATCTCTTGGCAAGGTATGAGAGCTGGAAATTCTATCCTAGTTATCCTTATCAGGTATGATGAGAATTGGATTTTTGCTCCCACTTAGTTAACCTTTACTAAATAAAGGTAAGTCAAGTGGACTAATTAACTTGATTCCTCGGTCCTAATCAACTCCTATGGAAAGACTAGCTTTAGAGGGATTCAAATCAATCAGCAATCCTAATTTTCAATCAACTGCTGAGTTTGATAACTCAAGTGTTACCAATTACTTAACTAAAGCCAAAACGGGAAAATAAATCTAAATTAAATTGAAAGCATCATAAATAGAATAAAAAAAATCATTAATCTGAAATACCTCGAATTATATTAAATAGAATATTCAAATCTTAACATGAAAAGGTTCATAAGCCAATTTTGAAACATTAACAAGTAAAAGCATTGGAATGAATAAAAGTAGAAAGAGAAACATTAATTAAAGGAACATTGAACCTAGCATTGAAGTAGTAATCATAAAATAAAATAAAAGGAATCCTAATCCTAAAACTTGAGAGAGAGGAGAGAGCCTCTCCCTCTAAAACTACATCCAAAACCTAAAATTATGTATTATGAATGTTGTATATCCTCTCTCTTTTGATTCCTCCATTCTCTGGATTATATTCTGTGTTTCTGACTTGGATTTGGGCCGAAAAAGGGTCTAGAAATCGCTGGGGACATTTTCTACAGATTCCTGTGCGTGGCATCTGTCACGCGTTCGCATGGGTCACGCGTTCACGTGGTTTGGAGTTCTTTCTTGTCACGCGTACGCATCGGTCACGCATCCGCGTCATTTGCGTTCTGCTCAAGGCACGCGTCCGCGTTATTCACGTGTTCGCGTCTATGCCGTTTCGCGCTAGGCACGCGTTCGCGTCATCCATGCGTTCGCGTCGCTGCCTTTTCTTCAAAACTCCATTTTTGTACTTTCCTTCCATTTTTGTATGTTTCCTTTTTGTCCTCTAAGCCATTTCTGCCCTATGAAGCCTGAAAATACTTAACACACAGATCACGACATCGAATGGTAATAAATGATAATTAAAATTAATACTTTTAAAGCATAGGAAACATGTTTTCACACTTATCACATAATAAGGAAGGAAAAGTAAAACCATGCAATTCATATGAATAAGTGGGTGAAGAATTGATAAAAATACTCAATTTGAGCACAAGATGAATCATAAAATAGGGGTTTATCAACCTCCCCACACTTAAACAATAGCATGTCCTCATGCTAAATCCAAGAGAAAAGAGTAAAGGTAGAATGGTGGAATCTTATGCAATGCAATCTATTCTAAATGCAAGCTACCTACATGAAACATGCAATTCTAATTACTATCCACTTATATATAGAGAGCTTACATGTGGTTAATTTGATTCATATTTTCAAGGAATCATATAGCCAAGCCTATATCATGTTAAAGCACTTTCACAATTGAGTTGGGTTAAAATATTTCACAAACTTGCAAGACAGTTAAATAATTAAATCTGGATATATGGAGATGAGCTATTGAACCCTCACTGGATTTTGTGTTTACTCTCTAGTCACTCAGTGTTTGGGGTTAATCACTCTATTCTTTTCTACTCCTGCTTTCTAAAACTTTGTTCTTCATCTAACCAATCAACAAATATATAATGTGTACATACAGACATCATGAGGTCTTTTCAAGGTTGTAATGGGGCCAAGGTAAAGGTAAGGGTATATATATATATAAGGCTAAGTGAGCTATAAGTTGAATCCTTAATTAGTCTAAGATCTCACCTAACATATACATACTCTATATATAATTAAAATTATCCTGGTTTTCTCAAATTTTCCCACTTTTTTATCACATACTCATGTATTAATCTCTTATTTATGATTTTATTCCATGTGCATTGATTTCTTTACTAAACTTATTATTGGGGTAATTTTGTCCCCTTATTGATTTAATTAAAAAGATTTTTTTTGAAACATAAACATAACATTTTCAATGCACATGGTATTTTAATTTAAATTTGATTTCACATGAGCATGCTCCCAGATATCTTACTTTTTATTAAATTAATCTTTTCCTATCAACCCATGTTTCCACGTTTCCCCACACTTAGTGTGTATCACAATTTCCATCTTAAGCTAACCAAGGATTCGACTTGGGGTTTTTAATTTGTTTTTCTGCTTAAGGCTAGTAATATGGTTATATAACAAAAGGGAATTAAAAGGCTCAAGGGGGCTAACAAAGGTGATGTAGGAGGTAGGCTTATTTGGGATATGTAAGGGAAAATTCAAATGATGGCCTCAATCATATGTGGGTATATATCTACATTCTATATTGGACATATAGATTAAAACAAAGTAAAGATTACAAGCATAGAAGAGAAGTGTGAAACACACAGGAATGAAATTTATGGTTGAATGTAACCATACAATTAAGCTCAAAAACTCACGGGTTGTGTGTTCGTTGGCTCAAAAACTATGTATCAGTTATGTATGTCATGCAAGTAGAAATCAAGAGTTCCCATTATTCTCAATGTGAATCTTAGGATGGCTCCTAAAAACTTAGTGTTCTTCCTTGAAGAAATGTTGTTAACTAACTTACATTTGTTGCTATATATATACAGTGTGTGGATTGTTGTGATTCTGTTATACTAAAGTCTCTAGTTTACTCTTTCTATTTCTAATTAATCCAAATTATCGTATGCTAAAAGGGTAAACTAAACTAATTAATTCATATATTCTATATCACAACTTAATAAGCTAAAAGTGCAACTAAACTAGATATCTAAGATAAATATATAAACCCAAGTGCAAAATACAGAAATATAGTAAAAATACAGCAAAAGAAAAATGTGCAAGTACTGAAAGATAAATAAGATAAGATAAAATAAAAATAAAAATAAAAATAAAAATACAGAAAATAAACAAAATAGGATAAAAAGAGAGTCTGAAAAGTGGTTCACCAAAATAAAGTTTTCCAGAGATGGCGACCTCCCCACACTTAAATAATAGCATCGTCCTCGATGCTCACTCAAGCTGGGTGTGTAGAAGTGTCATCTCTGGAAGGGTGTGCAGTAGGTGTCTCTATGGTGGTCTGAGGCTCTGCAATCTGGATGAGTGTCGGAGGGTCTGCCTGCTGAAGTAGAGGCTCTGCCTGTAGAGGGATCTCTGGATCAGCTGGCTATATCTGATGGGGCTCCTCATGGTGTGGTGCAGCCTGCTTAGGTTCTGCCTGCTCAGCCTCTGCGTGTGCCTCCTCATGATCGTCCGCCTCCTCCTCAGATGGCTCAAAAGGGGTGTCAGGCTCGGAGGGGATGTCACTGCCGGATCGGATCATCAACTTTAAGTGCTAATAGCGTCGCTTGTTGCGACGCTCCATACGATCCAATCGTGCGAAGATTCGGTGCATGAGGTGATAAATGAGCTCTGAGGCAGGTGGAGGTGCTGTAGTGCTGGCTGGGGCACTGGATGCAGAAGAGGCAGCAGAAGATGTAGCTGCCTCAGCAGAGGTAATGAGAAATGGAGGTCTGTAGCCCAAAGCCTGAAACTTCCTACTGTGAGGGATAATCTTCTTGCAGTCGGCGGCGGTTGGCTTCTCATATGCTAGCTCCCAGGGCACCTCAGCTCGGCGGCCCAGCTGAGTAATCAAGTATGGAAAAGGGATGGTGCCACTGACATGGACTCTGGCCATGTAATACCGGATGAAGCGAGGGAGATATAATTCCTTTCCCTCAATCATACACCAGATGAGGGTAATCATAGCAGCTGGCACCACTGTCTCATGAGTGCTCGGCATCACGTAGTTACTCAGGATCTGCTGTCAAAGTCGAGCCTCATCGTTCAGGTAGATAATCTTTATTCCTTTTGGGGCCACTGTGGACTTGCCCATGACCCATGGGAGAGTAGGATCAATAGCAATAGTCCTCTTGACTGCATCCCAGTCAAATCTCATGAATCTCATATCCTCCTCAGCCTTTTGGTAACCATCTGGATGATCTGACTTAGGCTAAAGTTGGAGGATTTCTTCAATGGCTTCCTCAGTGATCAGAATTTTCTTCCCTTGGAGTTGGACTACATCCAGGGTCATTTTGAAGTAGTTGCAATAGAATTCTCTGACCCAGGATGAGTTGACTTCAGTCAAGTTCCTTTCCAAGAAGAACCAACCTCGCTCTTTAATTTGTTCTAAAGTATATTGTTTGAGTTCTTCTGGAATTGTGAGGGTCCTTTCCAGGTATAGGTTCCTGGAAGTGGCAAAAACTGGATACTTTAGCTCACAGTATCTGTTGGCAAACTTGACAGGATCTGTGGCAGTCAGTAGCTGATCGGCCTTTTCCTACGGGGTAAAGTTCTTCTCCCGCCAGGAATCATCGTGGAGGATATCCAAAATAGAGGTAGAGGATTCTCCTCTTTTCCTTTTGCTAGTGGTTGCTTTACCCTTTCCTTTACTTTTAGGGTCAGACATCCTGAAAAGCAGAATTTTCATAAGACAGTTTAAGAATTAAAGCAGGAAAACAGGTAAGCAAATAGGAATATATCAATAGAAGCATAGATTGGCAAAAGAGGAATAAAGTGGCAAATGTAAGCATGAATTGAGTTAAATAGGTGTAAACTTTAGAATTGTATTCGAGTGAAAAGTTTGAGAATGAAAGTCACAATCCAGGATTACTGATATGTGCAGAATGGGTTGTTAACTAGGAACAACACTAAACATGCCTTGAAGTGGTTTGAAAGTAGTTAGTTGAAAACTAAAAAGTTAGGAAGTTAAAAATGGTTAAGAGTTAAGAATGAAATTAAAGTCAGCGGCATGGTGTTGTGGTTCCCAATAACTAAAATTGCACAAATTTGAAAACAAGTAACTCAAATTCAAGGAAAAAGTGCATATTACTGATGATTAATCATGGAAAAGATTTGCAAATTCAAAGTGAAATCATCAATAATTTGATTTAATCAAATAAGGGAATTAGAAAGAATGAGAAAGCTGGCCCGTGCAGTCATGAATTGCTTTGGTTAAAACCATTTAGTGCAAAATTAGAAAATTCCAAAACTAATTCATGAATGGTAGTAGAGTGAAATAATATGCTGAAAAAAATTGGGCAGCATTTCGTCTAAAAATTGGACATTTTCGGGTAATAAATAACAGCAAAAACCAGTTCATATGATAATAAAATAGTGCAAAAAAGAGTAACAATTAGTAATTCACAGGGATTTAAAATGAACGACTCAATCTGCATCAAAGCAGCATATGAACAGCAGTAACATCACAGCAATATTCAGATTGTGAAACAGGTTAAACAAATAACAAGAACGGCGCAATTAGCATGCCTAAATCCACTAACCACATCCTAACTACCTAACCACCTAAAATCCACTATGATCATGCATCTCTAACTATCCTAATTTGAACAAAAATTGAAAAATGTGCAACTAACTAACTAACTGATAGAGGAATCGGTGTTCAGCAGAACCTGGTGTGTAGAGGAACAAATGTATAGATCAGAGAGATGGTGCGAGTGTGGTGGTGGTGGTGGTGACGCGGCGGCGATGGATGGCGGCGCGGCGGCGTTCCTAGAGTGAAGGCAGGGACAGCTCGGTGGGATATGGAGGGGTATGGGGTGAAGGATGGGAAGGAGAAAAGGATGGGTGAGGGTTGAAGGGGGTGGTCGCCGGTGGGTGGTCATGGGTGGTGGTGGCGGCGTTGTGGCGGATTGGAGACGGCGCGGGGGTCGTGGAGGAGAAGCGGGGAAGGAAGAAGAAGAAAAGGGAGGTGGTTCCGGCGAGGGCGGCGCGGCAGGGGTGGTCGGCGACGGTGGGGGTGGCTCGGTGAGGGGTGGTGGTGGTGATATGATGGTTGGGAGGGAAGAGAAGAGAGAGTGCAGAGGGGGTTGGGGGTGGGTTTGGGGGACGCGAAAGGGGTAGGGTTTCACGTGATTTGGGGTTAGGGTATTTGAATCCACGCGGACGCGTGGAGCACGCGATCGCGTGATTGGGGCAAAAAGGGAAATGACACGAACACGTCATTGACACGATCGCGTGAGTCAGGTAAAATGGAAGTGACGCATACGCGTGAAGCACGCAAACGCGTCGTTGAGAATTGTGCTAAATGCACAGTTCCAGCGTCATTTTGGCGCAACTCTCTGGTTCCAATAGGGTCCATAAAATCCAAGCGACGCATACGCGTCGCTCACGCTTTCGCGTGGGGTGTGTGTAGTGCAAGTGACGCGTTTGCGTTAGGGGCGCGAACGTGTGGGCCAATTTGTGTTAAACGCACACCAGCCACATGATTCCAGCCAAACTTTCTGGGCGTTGGATCTTTACGCCGATTTCTAATCGACGCCCACGCGTGGCCCATGCGCACGCGTGGGGTGCTCTTTTTTTATGCAAGATGCAAAATGCAATGATAATGTGGATGCTATGAATAATTTCAGGTTCAATGAAGATATAATAAAATAAAACTTAAAAATAAACAAAATGAAATAAAATTAAAAATGAAAAAGGAACGATCATACCATGGTGGGTTGTCTCCCACCGAGCACTTTTAGTTAAAGTCCTTAAGTTGGACATTTGATGAGCTTCCTGCTATGGTGGCTTGTGCTTGAATTCATCCAAAAATCTCCACCATTATTTGGAATGCCAACAACCTTCGGGGTCCCAAACTAGGCATGTAAAGCCCTTGAGCAAATTCAAATAGGTTTTCAAGCTCCTGGGGTGCTGATTATTAGAATAGATTCCAGGATCCCAAACCTTGCTCTTATATCCGCCTTTGTCTCGATCTACATTTTTCCAGCCGGGCGGTTTGGAAGTTGTATTCTCACCAAGATGACCAAACATTTTCCGAGACCCATTCAATCGAACTCGAAACCAATCCCTACACTTCAAAGTGAAGCGTGGAACCTCATTGAATCTTGCATACCAGCCTTGAGCACGAACCATTTCCCTTTTACTCTTAAAGCCGTAAAGAGCTCTAAGCTGGCCATCTGTTTCAAGCAAACCATATTCAAGTGGAAAAGTAAAGATAAAGGCTAAAGATTTTACCCACTTGAAATTTGTATTGGATGGTAATGGCCTTAGAAAAGGTGTTTCCAGTGGTTTTGCAAGCTCCACTCCCTTGTGTTCTTCTGTGAATTCTTTCACTTCTTTGCAAACTTCTTCAACTGCAATCACGTCTTGATCCAAGTCTTCGATATCTTCCTCATCACTCAAGTCATAATTTGGAGGTTGAGAAAAGTCTACCTCCGTATCATTTTCATATTCACTTGGGGAAGATTCTTCAATCTCAGAGAATTTACTTGTGGATGCAAGTTCAGTACTAGGATAACTTGACTCGTGATTATCATTATCAAGGAAACTCGCTTCTTGAGTTGTTCCGTCCAGTTCTTCATAAGGCACCTGCTTTGGGGGCTGTGCACTATCTTCCTTAGCATCAATTGTAAATTCCTTGACGAAATTCTCCACAACTCTGGATTCCCATGGAGGTTCAGCATCTCCTAAGTCTTCAACCAATTCTTCTTCTTCGATAATTTCAGCTTCCTCCACTTGTTCCAGTACAAAGTCATGCTCCTTACTGTCCAGTGGGGTTTCTAGTATCTCCCTCATGCTGCGTTCCTCATTAGATTGTCCGCATGAAGCCATGGGGGTTCCTTGAGCGTCTGAACATCGGGAGGGTAATCGATTTATTGCTTGATTCAATTGGTGAAGGGTTGCATGAAATTTTTCCACTGTTTCCTTGAGACGCTCCATTGATTCTTGGGTTGATGGATATGGACATGGTGCATAGGGAAGTGGTGGTTCTTGGGAGTAATTGGGTTAGAATTGGGGGGGATATGAGTTAGGGTCATATGGAGGTGAATGGTGGTAGTTGGCTTGTGAGTGTGGTGGTTCAAAGCTGTGTTGAGGAGGTGGTTCATAGGCATATGACGGGGCTTGTCGGTAATTACAAGGGGGTCCACTATATCTATCATCTTGGTATACACCTCGGAATGGTGCTTGACTGTAGTAATTTGGTGGGTGATGGTTGTCACGAAGGGGTCCACCATAACTATTGTCTTGACATGCATTGTTGAATGGTCGTCGTCCATGGTACTTTGGAAGGTGTTGTTGCCTAAAGGGTTGATCAGATCCTCGTGGCTCCGTCCATCTCTGATTGTTTTGACCTTGATGCATATTCCTGTTATAGCTTCCATTCCTTTCAACAATATTAGAACCTAACTCAAAGCGACGAGGGTGAGAACTCATAGTAACTAATAAAAAATTAAAAACAAAAATAAAAACAAATAAACAGGTAAAAGAAAATATTTACAATAACCAATAATAAGGCACACAGTTGCAATTCCCCGGCAACGGCGCCATTTTTGACGAGAGGACTTTTGCTAGTAAAGAAATTTTTATAAAAATATAATCGTGTTGTAAGTATAGTTTCTAAACCAACAGAGAATCCTTTCGTACAAAAGTTTTGGTTGTCACTTAAGCAAACCCAATAAAATTGATAACCGAAGTATTTAAACCTCGGGTCGTCTTCTCAAGGAATTGCAGGGCAGTATGATTTATTATTGGTTATGGAAAAAGGTGTACTTTTGGGTTTTTGAAATAAGGAACAAGTAATTTTAAATGACAAGAGGAATAATAAATTAATAATTAGAAAATCTCTTGGCAAGGTATGAGAGCTGGAAATTCTATCCTAGTTATCCTTATCAAGTATGATGAGAATTGGATTTTTGCTCCCACTTAGTTAACCTTTACTAAATAAAGGTAAGTCAAGTGGACTGATTAACTTGATTCCTCGGTCCTAGTCAACTCCTATGGAAAGACTAGCTTTAGAGGGATTCAAATCAATCAGCAATCCTAATTTCTAATCAACTGCTGAGTTTGATAACTCAAGTGTTACCAATTACTTAACCAAAGCCCAAAGGGGAAAATAAATCTAAATTAAATTGAAAGCATCATAAATAGAATAGAAAAATCATTAATCTGAAATACCTCGAATTATATTAAATAGAATATTCAAATCTTAACATGAAAATGTTCATAAGCCAATTTTGGAATATTAACAAGTAAAAGCATTGGAATGAATAAAATTAGAAAGAGAAACATTAATTAAAGGAACATTGAACCTGGCATTGAAGTAGTAATCATAAAATAAAATAAAAGGAATCCTAATCCTAAAACTTGAGAGAGAGGAGAGAGCCTCTCCCTCTAAAACTACATCTAAAACCTAAAATTATGTATTATAAATGTTGTATATCCTCTCTCTTTTGATTCCTCCATTCTCTGGCTTATATTCTGTGTTTCTGACTTGGATTTGGGCCGAAAAAGGGTCCAGAAATCGCCGGGGGCGTTTTCTGCAGATTCCTGTACGTGGCGTCTGTCACACGTTCGCGTCGGTCACGCGTTCGCGTGGTTTGGAGTTCTTTCTTATCACGCGTATGCGTCGGTCATGTGTCCGCATCATTTGCGTTCTGCTCAAGGCACGCGTCCGCGTTATTCACGCGTTCGCATCTATGCCATTTCGCGCTAGGCACGCGTTCGCGTTATCCATGCGTTCGCGTCGCTGCCTTTTCTTCAAAACTCCATTTTTGTTCTTTCCTTCCATTTTTGTATGTTTCCTTTCTGTCCTCTAAGCCATTCCTGCCCTATGAAGCCTGAAAATACTTAACACACAGATCACGGCATCGAATGGTAATAAAGGATAATTAAAATTAATACTTTTAAAGCATAGGAAACATGTTTTCACACTTATCACATAATAAGGAAGGAAAAGTAAAACCATGCAATTCATATGAATAAGTGGGTGAAGAATTGATAAAAATATCAATTTGAGCACAAGATGAATCATAAAATAGGGGTTTATCACTCTCTCTTCTCTCTAGAATTAGGTTAGATGTAGATTAGGATTTCTTTAGATCTAGGTTTAATTCATGCATTGATTTACTTTTACTTTCTAATTTCTTGTTCCTTTACCTTTGCTTTCCTAGTTTAGTATTTTACTCTTGTATTTGTTTACTTTGTTGTTGATGCACTCTTTTTCTTCTATTTTTCTTTAATGTAATTTATGTTTGATTTCTTTTATTGTTTAATTGCTTTGTTGTTGTTAATTTCTTGCAATTGGTAATTGTAGATTTATATTTCTTGCAATCTTATTTTGCCTTCCTTTTATGCCTTCCAAGTGTTTGATAAAATGCTTGGAAGGATGTTAGAGTAGATTTTTGTGTTCTTGGCTTGGGATGGTAACTTAGGTGAACTTGAGGATTGTTTGTTGGTTTAGAACTATACTTGCAACGAGAATTCATTGGAAAATTCTAAACCATAAAATTTTCTCTCATCATGTATAAAGCTCTAACTCTTGTCATCAGGATCAAGACCTACAACGTGACAGATGCTGAGAGTATGCAACTGAAGCATAGTCAGTCCAATCCTCAGGCTCTACAGGAAAGACTGCTCTGATACCATAATGTAACACCCTTACTACTAGAATGTTATGCTTCCGGCTACACCACTCTGATATTGAGGAGTATTACGACGACTTCCATACTTAATAATAAAATAGGAGACTTTGCAAAACTCAAATTGTATAAACTATTCTTTTAAAAATCGAAAATACTTTTTGTTTGAAAATGCGCTTACATACATACAAGTCAGTCACAAACACTTAGATATACACACACATATATATATATACACATAATAACTAAGTCCTTTACACCATAACTTACAAACATAACAATCAAAACCCCTAACCCTCTTTACAAGATACAATATTAATGGTGAGGGCTAAATAAATAATGACTAAACTAGTATAACGATATCAAGTAAAACGCAAATAAATTCTTCGTAAGTTTCTTCGCCTAATTCCTAAAAAGATAAATCTGTAGGAGTGAGAACCTAACCACATGATCTAACCATGGATTTTTAGAATTCTTATAAGATATTTAATAAGAAAATCGTATTCAAGCTCCATGATTATCGTTGGCTTATGAATCTTTTATAAACCGACGGTTTAACTATCCAAAAATTCAGAACCTTTTAAAAGATGTCAGTTAATTATCCAGAATTCCAAAACTCACTTTTCTTATGAAAGGATCTTAAAAGTTTTCTAACAGTATGAATGACCAACCCGTTCCAAACATAGGTTTATTAAGTCTATGCTAAACCAACTTGAGTTTTCATACTTAACTAAACCCCAATCAGAAACCAACCACGCAATCAATCAACACTATCATCAATTCAGCACTAAAACTTAATCTCAAAAGTACCACACCAGAACAAACACAGGCAAAATAGACAAAAAAAAATGTAACATCCTGTTACCCTAAGCCTTACCTCTAACCGTAAAGCAAAGGATAACAAAGTGCCATGACAGTTTTAAAGCTTCATATATATATATATATATATATATATATATATATATATATATATATCCAAGAATTTATATAACTAGAAGCCTGATGAAAGAGTAAAGCTCAAAGTCGCATAAAATGGAATTACGAAATGCGAAGTGTTCACACACGATAACTAAATGCGTAGGCATGGACAGAACAAGACATAATATATATAAAACCTTGTAGATAGCTCTAGGATACACAAAGTAACAATTAAATTAACAAGATATATATATATATATATATATATATACCAAAAAGAGGACTAGTCACAACCTGCGGAGTTTAGGCCGGCTATTCAAACTGAAATACAAAAGAGTTTTAGAAGTTTAAAACAGCTTATACAACTTATCTCTCAAATCAAGACGCTAAGGTCATAAAGTATAGAATACAAAAGGTGAGAGAATAACTACAACAAAAGTAAGGTAAAATAAAGCATAAGAAAGATCATCCTCCGCTCTGTCACCATATCCACAAACTCACCGAGGTGGGTTGCGACTTGTATATGAAAAACAACAATAACATATGGTATGAGAACCAGAGGTTCTCAGTATGGGAACAGTACCCAATATATAAAATGTAAGGTTCTGAGACGCCAAAGGCAATCTTAGAACTTCACATCGATACTAATATTCAAGCTTAACAAAATAAATAACTTAAACCATAAACCATAAACTGGGTTATCTAAACTTAAGGAATTTCTATCTAATACCAATCACACCGCTGTATTCTACAACCTTCACCAACCTACCCTCCATGCGATTCCATGGCCACTGCCTACCTAACCTCCACAGCACCAGACAATCACAGATAATGCAAGCAAGTAAAAGAGAAGTAGTATACATATATAGCAGGTAAATCAACTAGCATTTAGGCATGTTATTTAAATAGGCATAACTCAAGTAATCAAAGCAAACAAGCATGTAGAAGATTCATATGATGAATGTCTATCCTATTTGGCTCGTGATATCACTTGTCGGTCCATAAATGCCAACCTGACACATCCTTTCGAATGTAGCTCTTCTGCCACGCCAGGGATATAGTGCCCTGCACATTATTGACTCACGGATATAGTGTCGGGCACACTCACATGCATAACCCAAGGATATAGTGCCTGGCACACTTTTGCGGCAGAAAAGGTTATCCATCATAATTCAACCCAGGGATATAGTGCCCTGCACACTATCTTTCCAAGGATATAGTGCCTGATACACTTTCCACAGTCAATCAGTCTCAAAATCTTATTTTAAAAATCATTCTTACCCACGGATCTCGTACTGAGCACACTTTTAACATCCAACAAGTCCATCAACCTCAAATCATTGTCTATCATCACCATTTTCTCCTCTCAATCCATTCTCAACCCTCAAGTCTCAACATTCCAGGATATAATGCCCGACACACTATCGTTCCAAGGATATAGTATTTGGCACACTATCTTTCAATATCCATCAAGCTCATCATTCGTTTCCAGGTTCTCAACTCATCATAACCATCATCAACTTTCTATTTCATCATAATAATTCTCCTTTCTCAAAATCTCCTCAAAGACGTACTTCACAACTCAACATATACTAATTTCGTCCACAACCATCCAGAACCTAAGTCATCAGCTCTAAACTCATATAGAATTTCACTAATTTGATTCACCAGACTATCTCTATCAATCTTAAGGCCTAATTAATCATTAGCAATCTTATACAGTAGATAAAGAAGTTTAGAAGGCTAGAGAATCCTTGAAAATGAAGAAAAAAAAACCCTTTTTTCAATAAAACAGGATTTCTACGTACGCACACGTTGAAAAAGAACGTGTCCATGTATGCGGAACTCTATTCGCGTAGGCGACCCTTAGCAGACTTGGAAAAATTTTAAGCTGCAGAATTTTCAGATTTTTGCACCGAACTTCAAATGTTCATAACTTCCTCTACAAAACTCCATTTTCCTCAACTTTATATTATTTTAAAGGTCTTGAAATCATCTTTAATTTGAAATAAAAACTAATCAATTTCAAAATTTGTGGCTCAAGTTATGATCCGCCAAAGTTCGTTAAAAATAAGGTTTTACACAAAAACATCAAAGTTCTCTAGTTTCCAAATTCCAAGACCAAACCAAACCAAAACCTACTCAATTCATAACAAAACATTACCACATACTACACTTTACCATTCTATTGCACTTCAATAAACTCAACCTCCATTTCACTCAACCTTTCCACCATAATTCAACAAAATCAACAATTCATAAATTAAGATCCCAACCTTAACAGTTTAACATAATTTAACTCTTCATAAGCATTATTCACCCCCATTCAATATCAACACGAACCACAAGATTCAAAACCCAATATTATCAACAATATTTATCATCAAACATTAACCCTTACCATCATAATTCATCACAATCATCAAAATCATCATATATCATAAATCCAACAATCATCAACAACCATTTTAATCCTATCCTATAGTCCATTAGCATAAGTGTTCAGAAACATTACATATTACATAGAGGAAACCGAAACCATAACTTGGCCGATTCTCCGAAAAGTACAAACACCCAAAGCTTGATTCCAACAAGATCAACAAGCCTCAAGCACCAACACCACTTTCAAAACTCACCAACTATCAAGCTATACACATATAACATACCAAGAATCAACACATGGCTAACCAAAACATCAAACCACAAGAGTTTGAAGAAACTTACCTTACCCAATGATATTAGGGAAAAAATCTAATAATATTCCAATGCTAGATCATCCCTAAACAACCAAAATCACAAAAATATATTTGAAAACCAAACCTATAAATGCAAAATTAATTAGGGCAGGAAACTGGAGCATGATACGCAAGTTTTTACTAGCAAAGCTTAGTTAGAAATGACGGGCTCGGCAAAAGCTTCTCGTGGCCGCAAACGGCTTGTCAATCGGAGCTCTGTAGCTCAAGATATAGCCAAAACAAGGAGGAGATGAATTGAATAGTAGCAATCACTCTTCTCCTCTCTTCCCTTACCAGCGCCTCCCCTCTCTTATTTGTGCTGAAAGTGGCTAGGTTGGCCACTTAAATGTGAATATATATTTTGGGCTTAGGCCCAACTTGGGCCTGGTCTATCTCGTTAGCATTTTTAGCCCGTTTGGCCCACTTTGAGCCAAAACCTTTAAGATTAGCACCCGATTTTCGATTCTAAATTATTTGTCCTTTCAAAACAATAAATTCAATTTTTAAAACATTATTTTTCTCAATATACAGTACCCGTCAGACTAGAGCCAGTACTGCCAGCTTAAGTGCTAGTACACATTTTTACAAAAATTTTCTGTAAAAGATACATTTGCTCACTCAGAAAAATTCATTGAATTCAAATTTCACCATTTTATTTTCAAAATATCATTTCTAAATTTTTGAACCTATTTCGGGCATTTAAAATTATTATTTTATTAAAGTGGTTATTCCGGTTCTTACAGAAAACACAAGCATAGATAACAATTACAGCAAGTAGCTTAGATAGCAATTAATAACAGTTAAGTAATTAGGCAAACCAAAACAAATTCAAACCTAAACAAAGCATGCAAATGCATATGATGCATGTCTGCCCTATGATCGATGAGTCTCATCTGTCGGTTGTAAAGCCAAACCTGACATGTCCGGTAGCTAACCCTGGACAGAACACCAAAAATGGAGCAAGTGGGACCAAGCCACAACCCTTGCATCTTACCTGCGTACTCGAAGCAGGAGACAACTTCACCCTGCCTCTTACCCAGGCGGTGTTATAGTTCTCGACCCGGAGCAAGCAGCGACAGAACTCAACCCTTGCATCTTACTTAAAGCCTAGAACTCTTATCCAGATCAAGTAGATCACACCACTGCATCTTACCAGAGCAAGTAAACAACACCATCGCCTCTTACCCGGAGCCTCAATTTCTACCCGGAGCGAGTGAACAATGCTCCCGCCTCCTGCCCGGTCACATACATCTCATAATCATTCAATTCATTTAAATATCATACTTCAATATCAATCTTCCTCATCCTTCATTCAAACTCAATCTCTCACTCAATTACCATTCAGTTTCATTCAAAAATCATGCTTTAAAATTATAATCTCATCATTCTTCATTCTCTTTCAATCATCATCATTCCTCCTATTCCGTTCATCAATAATTCAAACTTAAAACATAATTCATTTTTTTCTAAATAAATCAAACTCAAAATGTAATTTCTTTTCTTAATAACTCAAAATCAAATTATAAAATCCTTAAAAATCCAAATCTTTCTAATAAGCACTTCAAATGAAACTTTCAGTTTTTATAAAAATTTTGGCAACATCTCCTCTAAAATTTAGACTCTGCCACCCTTCAAGGGTCCTAACCAAACCATTTCTCAAACTCTTTTCAAATCATTTCCAAAATCAGACTAATTCCATTATCTCAAACCATCTCAATCTTTAAAAATCATTTTCGATAATTCCACCCAACCAAATCCCAATACCAATTCATTTTCAATATCAAATTAACTCCAAAACCAAGAAAACCACTTTTCATAATATTCAATCAAATTAACTTTCCAAATTCATTTTTTATCAGTAATCAAATACCACTCAAGCAATGAATAATTCCATCAAGCAATCAAACATATCCATAGATCCACATAATCACAGAAATATATTATTCACATCAAATCTATTAAAACAATTCCATAATAGAAAATAAGTTATAAGAAAAGCCCCTACCTTGATTTTCAAAACTTGGAAACTCTAAAATGTGTCACAAACACGTTTATCTCCTGGCCCGCAATAGTAGCAGCTATAACCACAGCTCCAAACCACTTTCGCAGCAACCACAGCAACTCGAATCGCAACATACAATAACCAGAACTCAACTCTACGTTACCAAAATCTCAGAATTTCTAACCAAACATAACAGAATATAGATTTTAAGGTTCCAAAATGTAAACACTTACCATAACAAAGGAAGAACGACTAAACCAACCAGCAGCAACCCCGGCGATGTTTCTGGCGACAACAGCACTATACCCAGTGACCAGAAACTCCGGCAACGGTAACGGCAGAGGAACGGTGGCCTCAGGCAGCGCCGGTGACAGAACTACGACTCCAAACACCACGTGCAGCTCACCGGCAACTATGGCAATGGCGGAAGACAATAGCAGCAGCAGTGAACGCAGTGGAGGCAGTGACAGAAACCTACTTAGCCTCAGACCCCTCTCTCTTTGATCTTCGCGTGCATTCTCTCTCTCTTCGAATCTCGACGGTGACGCATAGTGAGGCGCAATGGCAAACCTAGCTCAACGGTAGCTGGCCAGTAGCGGAGCACGATGGCTCCTCTTCTTCCTAGCAGCATCTCTGGCTTGTGACACTCTCTCCCTCACTGCAAATGGTTCTACTCGACGGTGACAGCTGGTGTGCGAAATTGAACTCACACAACTTCACCGGCAAGTGCACCTGGTCATCCAAGTAATACCTCAGGTGAGTGAGAGTCGATCCCACGAGGATTTTTGGATTGAGCAAGCAATGGTTATCCTGCAGATCATAGTCAAGCAAATAGAAAGATAGTGGTTGTTGTTGTAGGCGCATAAAATGAAATAGTAAAGAAACCAACAAAGAATTAATCCAGAAACAATAATGAGAAATAAATTAAGGGTTTGGAGATGCTTTATCTTTCTGAATTAATACTTCTTACTGACTAATTTAACAATGAACGATTCATTCTGTGGCAAAGCTGTAAGTGATTAACACCATTGGTCATGGTCAATTAATCTCCTCTAATTCACATCAAATGCCGTTGTCAGTGGTCATTTAATATGAATAAAGATAAACCTCACACAATTCATTCTCCCTTGATCCTACTTAAAGTGCCACAAACAAGGTCAGATCTTTCGGATCAGAGAATGAAGCTCAATATCCTAGCCTTAGCACCACAGAAACCTCAATTACCAATAACTAATGAGATTATATATCACATATCCCAATTAGCCCAGATAACTCGTTGGTTTAGGAGATGTATTCTCAAGCTATAGCTCAATACTATCTGGGTCAGAACTCGCAAGAACTCATGTAAAATAAGGGGTCACACTTCCATTCCACCCCATATTCATTTAGATGAAGAATGACAATACATCACAGAATGGAATCAAACATATATTAAAATAGAGAAGTAATAATATTAATCCATAGGACAAGCAGAGCTCCTAACCTTAACCTAGGAGGTTTAGTTGCTCATGCTTTACAAAGAAAACAGAAAAGATCTGTCTATCAATTCATCAATTCTCTTTAATCCTAAGTGATCTCCTCTTTAAATAGTAAATACTAACCCTAAGAAATGTTAATTTTAAATTAAAAAGTTCTAAAATAAGACTGCATAAGCTGAGTGCTAAAATCTACTTTGGGCCACTTTGGTTGAGTGCTTTGTCCAAGCCTGGCGTTCAACTTGGAGAATGGGCATTGAACACCCATTAGAGGGTGAATGCGCTGCTTCCTTGCTCCCTTGGTGGCGTTGAACGCCAGCTTTGGGCGTTCAATGCTGGGATTGGTTTTTCTTGGGCGTTGAACTCCAGATGTGGACGTTCAACGCCAATTGTGGCAATGATTCTGGAAGAGAAGTATAGACTATTATATATTGCTGAAAAGCTCTAGAAGTAAGCTTTCTAACACCATTGAGACTGCGTCAATTGGACCTCTATAGCCCAAGATATTCTCAATGGAATACACGGAGGTCGGGATTTGATAACATCTGCTATCCTTTCTTCGTGTCTGAACAAGGCTTTGCCAACTTTGCCAATTTCACCCAAAAATCACCTAAAATCATAGAAAAAACACAAAGACTCAAAGTAGCATCCCAAAGGTTGAATTTTGCACTAAAACATACTAAAACTTAATAAAATATAACTAAAAACTCTAAAAAAATGCTATCAAAAAGGGTATAAGATATCCACTTATCACAACACCAAACTTAAACTGTTGTTTGCCCCCAAGCAACCAAAAATGAGATAGGACTAAATAAGAGAAAAATACTTAAGGTTTTTGAGTTGTCAATGAAGCTCAGTTCCAATTATTGAATGGGGCTATTAGTTCTTTATTTCTGAATAGCTTCGGCATCTCACTTTCCTTTGAAGCTCAGAAATATTGACATCCTTTGGAACTAGAATCCGGATGATATTATTGATTCTCTTCTTTTAGTTTTTCTTGATTCTTGAACACAACTTTTTTATTTGGTGCTTTTCACCTTTTGAGCCTAGCTGTGACTCTAACCATTTTGTTTTCAAGTATTACCACCGGATACATAAATGCCACAAGCACTTAACTGGGGAAACTCTTTGGATTTGAATTTGGCTTTGTTTAAATTCCCATACAGTGGTGCTCAGAGTTCTTAAGTGTACTCTTTAGCTTTGGATCACGACTTTAAATGCTCAGTCTCAAGCTTTTTACTTGACACCTTTACACCACAAGCATATAGTTAGGGATAGCAACTCATTTGTGCTTTTTAGGCCAATTTTGACCCTCCAAACCATTGACGCTCAAAGCCTTGGATCCTTGCTCTTTCAAATTTTCTTTTTCTTATTTTTCTTTCTCTTTTTGCTATTTCTTTTGCTTCAAGAATCAATATTTTTTTCAGAGAATCCATAATACTTCTCTAAATTCACCATTCTTTTAAAAGCCAATATGCTTAACTCCAATATCAATTATGCACGGTTTATTCATACATTTAGAAGCGAAAGATAAGGCCACCACATCTTAAATAATTGGAATAACTCATGATATAACTCAAAATCTTATATACCTTTACTGCTTCTTTTTCAAGAAGTTTTTTCTTTTAAGCTTGGTGATGGATACATAAGATATCTTATAACAAAACAAAGAAAAGAAAACAGTACTAGAAAGGAATGAAATACTGAATGTGATCATGCACTAGAATAGAAGACGGATAATGAAATAAAGTACAATGAAAATAGAAATAACATAGATAAAAAGAGAATGAAACTCAACCACCTCAGTGACGGCGACGGCTGCTCCCTCCTAGGAATCCTCTGGAGCATTTGAGCTCCTCAATGTCTCGCCCTTGTCTCAGCTGCTCCTTCCTCATGCTCCTCTAATCTTCCATTGAGACAAGGGCGAGACATTGAGGCTCCTCCCCGTACAGATGAAGTCAGCTCCCCTAGAGAGGTAGTCAGTTAATCCCAATAGTCTTGGGGAGGGAAGTACGTTCCCTAAGGCATCTCCGAAATCTCTGGTAGAGGCGACTGAATAGGTTTGTGCTGTGGTCTGTGTGCAAGCTCCCTGACATGCTCCATCCTCCTTTTTATGATGGGTGTGTATTGGGAAGAGAGAAAGTAGGGTGTGGGTTTTAAGGGTGTAAGGGTAGGACAGAGAAGGAAAGGAGTGAATGAAAGGTGGGGTAGGTAGAGATTCTGTGGGACCCATAAGCTTATGAAGCCTAACTCGAGTAGCCCTGCCCCCTCTTGGGCGTTCAATGCCAGGTATGGGAGTTGAACACCAGGAGTGGATCATTTTTTTTCGTTGGTGGGACATTCAACGCCAGGTTTGGGCATTCAACGCCCAATGGGGACCAAGAAAATGGTCCAGAGCTTCCTTAATAGGCATTGAACCCCCTTGCTCCCTCCTCTTATGGTGCTGGGCGCCAGTTCTGGCATTCAACGCCAGTAAGGGGTATCTCTAGGGTGTTCTGTTTTCACTCCTATGCATTCCTGTCCTTGTTCTAGGTGATACATATGATCACAAACATTATAAAGCAAGGGAAAACTATGGATATTAATAGAAAATAAAATAACATGAAATCAAGCTAAAATAAATGAAAGAAAAGAAAATAGAGACACTATACATATGGTTGGGTTACCTCCTAACAAGCACTTCTTTACTGTCATTAACTTGACAAACACCTCCTTTATGGAGGTTTATAGGGGCTCAGATCTTCACCCCTCATGGTGAACTTTTTTCCAGTGCTCTCATGGATTAATTCAACATGCTCCAGAGACAGGATCTTATTCACAGTATGTGGAATGACTAGACTTCCAGTGAAGACAACTCGCATACCAGGTGGGAAGTCTTCAGTTGGAATCTTCTTGTTTCTCCAGCCCTTGGGTACCTTCTTATTGGTGCCTCCTTCCTCAGTAGCTGGTAATGGATGCCCAACACCAAACTTAGGTTTAATGTATGAGGGCTCTGTAAGACTCTGCACTGAGAGAGAGGGCTGAAACACCAAGTGTTCTATAGTGGTACCTCCTTTATCTGAGAGAGACTGAGGGTTGGGAATTTTAAACAGTATATGATCCTCCCATAGCCTCGGAATTAACTCTCCCTTTTCCACATCAATTAAGGCCGTCCAAGGATGATGGAGTTGTCCTTATCCTCTCCAGTGTCAAGTATCACGAAGTTCACAGGGAGGTAAAGGTCTTCAACCTTTACAAGGATGTTTTCTACCATGCTATATGCCCGTTTCAGGGACTTATCTGCCATCTCCACTGAGATTCTGGTGGGTTGCACCTCTTGGATTCCCAGCTTCCTCATCACAAAGAGAGGCATAAGGTTAATGCTGGAGCCAAGGTCACACAATACTTTCTCAAAAGTGATGGTCCCTATAGTACAGGGGATCAGAAAGCTTCTTGGGCCTAGCATCTTCGGAGGTAACTTCTTTTGGACCAGGGCGCTGCATTCCTTGGTCAGTACCACGGTCTCATCTCCCCTCAATTCCTTCTTTTCAGAGATGGCATTCTTCAAACAGGTTATAGAGGGGGGTTACTTTTCCAACACCTCTTTAAAGGAGATATTAACTTGCAGCTTCCTGAGAATTGCCAAAAACTAAGCAAGTTGCTCATCCTCAGGCTCCTCTTGCACGTTTGGAGAGGGTTGTTCTTTGGGCTCCTCCATCTTCACAGGGATATGCATGGTGATACTCCCAGTCTCTTCCTGAGCCTTGATCTCCTTCAGTTCTTCAGTAGTAGGTTCCTCATTGGGTTCGGCCTCTGCTTCCATAATGAGGGCCTTGCACTCTTTTCTTGGGTTTATTTCAGTGTTTCTTGGAAGAGTGTTGGAGGAAATCTCTGGTATCCTCTTGCTCAGCTGACTTAGCTGTATCTTCAGATTCTAAATGGAAGACCTAGTTTCTGCCATGAAACTGTGAGTGGTCTTGGAGAGGTTAGAGACTATGGTAGCAAAGTCAGAGACGCTCTGTGTAGGGGTCTCCATCTGTTGCTGAGAGGGTTGGAATGGTCTATTATTGAACATGTTCTGGTTTGTTCCACCCTGATTGTTACTGAAGCCTTGTTGAGGCCTCTGCTGATCTCTCCACCCGAAGTAGGGGTGGTTCCTCCATCCCTGATTGAAAGTATTCGAATAGGGATTGTTGTTGGAGTTTCTGGAGGAGTTTCCCATGTAGTTTACCTCCTCCATGGTAGTCCATGCAGTGTCACCAGTATCCACTTCATACGCTGCCTCTGGAGAATAAGCAGTTGAACTCTATTTCCCACTCAAGTGCTGAGAGATCATATTGATCTGCTGGGACATGAGCTTGTTCTAAGCGTCCAGAGTGTCCATCTCTATGACTCCACTCTTCTGAGCAGCCCCAGTGTTCACATGGTTCCTCTCAGAAGTGTACATATATTGGTTGTTGACAACCATTTCTATAAGCTCCTGTGCCTCCTCAGGCGTCTTCTTCATGTGGAGTGAGCCACCAGCAGAGTGGTCCAATGACATCTTGGATATCTCAAAGAGGCCATCATAGAAGATCTCTAACATGGTCCACTCTAAGATCATATCTGGAGGAAATCTTCTAATCAGTTGCTTATACCTCTCCCAAGCTTCATAGAGGGATTCTCCCTCTTTCTATCTGAAAGGCTAGACTTCCACCCTAAGCTTACTCAGCTTCTGAGGTGGAAAGAACTTGGTCAAAAATCCATTGACCACCTTCTCCCATGTGTCCAGGCTCTCCTTAGGCTGAGAATCTAGCCATAGCCTTGTTCTATCCCATTACAGCAAAAGGAAAGAGCATGAGCTTCTAAACCTCTAGATGTACTCCATTAGTCTTGACATTGTCAGAGATCTGCAGGAAATTAGAGATTTGTTGGGGTCATCCTGTGGGAGTCCATGAAATTGGCAAAATCATTGCACTAGAGTAACTAGTTGAGGCTTAAGCTCAAAGTTGTTTGCACCAATGACAGGTATGGAGATGTTGCGCCTAGAGAAGTCAGATGTGGGTGCAGTGTAAGATCCAAGGACCTTTCTTGCATCTCCTCCAGCTTTTGGATTAGCTGCAATAGTTGTATCTTCAGCTTCTTGCTCAAGAGCTTTCGCGAGATTTCCTCTGGTTTTGCTAGCCTGAGCTTATTGCAAAAACCTGCTTAAGGTTCTCTTAGGTTCAAGATCAGGATCAAGAAGGGCTTCTCTATCCCTATTCCTGCTCATAAACAAGAAGAAAGAAACCAAGAAGAAAAAAGAAAGGAGTCTCTATGTCAGAGTATAGAGGACTCCCTGTTAGAAATTCCAACAAAGAAATTAAATGAGGTAAAGTAATGAGAATTCGAAAATAGAGGTGTCCTAAGAATTTTCGAAAATAAAGAGAGAGAAAGAAATTAAAAATTTTCGAAAAAGAAGAAAGAGAAAGAAGAATTAAAGAAACACCAGACTTTAAAAATTAAAACAAAAAATTAACTAACAAGAATTAAAAAAAGATAAAAGAATTGAAATTGAAGATTTTCGAAATTTAAAAAGGAAAAGTCAAATAAAGATTTTGAAATTAAAAAATTAGAGAAAGTCAAAAGAGAGAAAGAAGATAAGACAAGATTTGAAGATTTAAAAATTTTGAAATTAAATTTTAAAGAAAGAAAAAACTAACAAAATACTAAACTTTTAAAATTTTAAATTAAATTAAAGATAAGATAACAAAATTTTAAAAATTAAAGAAAAAGAGAAGATAAAGATTTAAAGATAGAAAAGATAAATAAGAAAATTAAATTAAATAAAATGATTACTAACGGGACACCAAACTTAAAATTTTTAAATCAAGAAAGAAAAAGATTCAAAATTTTCGAAAATATAAAAGAAAAGTTTCTTTTTTTGAAATTAAAAGGAAAGAAAAAACACTAGATGGACACCAAACTCAAAGATTTAGAAATCAAATAATACAAATTTCAAAAAATAGAGAGAGAAACACTAAAAGACACCAAACTTAAAAAGTTTTGAAATAAAACAAGAGAAAAACACCAAAAGATTCAAACACAAAGACATAATTAAAAGGTAAAACAATATTGAAATAAAAAATTCAAGAAAGCAAATAAGAAAGATTTTCGAAAATTAAGAAGAAAGAAAAATAATTGACCAAAACTTAAAAGACACCAAACTTAAAATCTAAAACAAAATTCGAAAATGAGAAAGATGACTAAAATGAATTTTTGAAAAATTTTAAGAAAAGAAACCAAGAGGATTCAAAACATTTTAACAAGAAATACAATTAAAAAGAAAAACCAGTAAAAAGTATCTGATCTAAGTAGCAAGACAACCGGTAGTTGTCAATCTCGAACAATCTCCGGCAACGGCGTAAAAATCTTGGTGCGCGAAATTGAACTCGCACAACATCACCGGCAAGTGCACCGGGTCGTCCAAATAATACCTCAAGTGAGTGAGGGTCGATCCCACGAGGATTGTTGGATTGAGCAAGAAATTGTTATCCTACAGATCTTAGTCAGGCAAATAGAAAGATAGTGGTTGATGTTGTAGGCACAAAAAACAAAATAGTAAAGAAAGCAGCAAAGAATTAATGCAGAAACAATAATGAGAAATCAGATAAGGCTTTGGAAATGCTTTATCTTTCCGAATTAATACTTCTTACTGACTAATTTAACAATGAATGATTCATTCTATGGCAAAGCTGTAAGTGATTAACGCCATTGGTTGTGGTTAATTAATCTCCTCTAATTTACATCAAACACCATTGTCAGTGGACATTTAATATGCAAGAGGATGAAGCTCACGCAATTCATTCTCCCTTGATCCTACTTAAAGTGCCACAGACAAGGTCAAATCTTTTGGATCGGAGAATGAAGCTCAATATTCTAGCCTTAGCACCACAAAACCTCAATTACTCATAACTAACAAGATTATATGTCACATATCCCAATTAGCCCAGATAACTTGTTAGTTTATGAGTTGTATTTTCAAGCTATAGCTCAATACTATCCGGGTCAGGACTCGCAAGAACTCATGTAGAATAAGGGATCATACTTTCGTTCCACCTCAGATTCATTTAGATGAGAACAACAATACATCACAGAATGGAATCAAACATATATTAAAACAGAGAAGTAATAATATTAATCCATTAGACAAGCAGAGCTCCTAACCTTAACCTTGGAGGTTTAGTTGCTCAAGTTTTACAAAGAAAATAGAGAGGATCTGTCTATCAATTCGTCAATTCTCTTTTGATCATAAGTGATCTCCTCTTTAAATAGTAAATACTAACCCTAAGAAATGTTAATTTTAAATTAAAAAGTACAAAAATAAGACTGCATAAGCTAAGGAGTGCTAAAATCCACTTTGGTTGAGTGCTTCGTCCAAGTCTAGCGTTCAACTTGGAGAATGGGCATTGAATGCCCATTAGGGGGGTAAATGCACTGCTTCCTTGCTCCATTGGTGGCGTTGAACGCCAACTTTGGGCGTTCAACGCTGGGCTTGGTCTTGGGTGTTGAACTCCAGATGTGGACGTTCAACGCCAATTGTGGCAATGATTCTAGAAGAGAAGTATAAACTATTATATATTTCTGGAAAGCTATCGAAGTTAGCTTTCCAACGCCATTGAGACCACGTCAATTGAACCTCTGTAACTTAAGATATGTTTGTTGGAATGTACGGAGATTAGGATTTGATAACATTTGCTATCCTTTCTTCGTCTCTGAACAAGGCTTTGCCAACTTTGCTAATTTCATCCAAAAATTACCTAAAATCATAGGAAAAACACAAGAACTCAAAGTAGCATCCAAAAGATGAATTTTGAACTAACACATACTAAAAATTAATAAAATATAACTAAAAACACTAAGAAAATGCTATAAAAAAGGGGTATAAGATATCCACTTATCTGCAGCGTCGGCTTGAACGGCAACCCGGAGCTGGCAGTAGCGGCGACATCTCCCTCTCTCCTTGCGTGGTGGCTCGGCGTCATGTCGGTGGCAATGGTGAGATGGGTTGGATAGCAAGGCCTTCCCCTCCTTCCTTCTTCTTCGTTCAACTCCCTCTTCCCTCTTCTCTCTTCCCTTTCCTTCTTGTTTCCATGTGTGTGTGTGTGTGTGTGTGTATGTGTGTGTGTGTGTGTGTGTGTGTGTGAGTAAAATGGGATGAAGGTGAGGGTTTTGGGGTCGGGTGGTGGCTGTGATATTAGGGTTGTAGGTGAGAGTGTGGTTTAATTAGAGCTAGGGTTTCGGTAGAGTAAAGTTAGGGTTTGGGGTAGTTTTAGGTATTTTTATTAAGAATATGAGTAATGTAATAATTGAAAAATTAATTTTTAATCCAACTATAACTATATATAAAAATATTGTTTATTCATCAATTTACAACTTATTTTCAAATAAATACTAATTTAATAAAAATTTGAGATAATTAAATTAATTCTCCAAATGTGAGTGAAAAGAAAGAAAAGAGTACATGTCATGGGAATAGTGTAAATATAGAGAAAAATGAGAAAGTTGAGAGCACATTGTGTTTCTTTCCAAAAGAGAGAGATTTAAAGAGTACTTTAATAGGCAAGAGAGCTTTGATTATGGTTCGATTTAGGGATACTTTATTCTCTGACATTGAACTTAACTTATATTTGCCAAATAGCTTTGTCTCTTTGTTGCAAGAATTTGCATATGTCTTTCCTACTGACGTGCCAAGTGGTTTGCCTCTATTACAAGGGATTGAGCACCAAATTAATTTTATTCCTGGTACTAGCATTCCTAATAGACCAACCTATAAGAGTAACCCTGAGGAGACAAAGGGGCTTCAAAGACAAGTGGAGGAGTTATTAGCCAAAGGTCACATCAAAGAGAGTATGAGCCCATGTGCTATACCAGTTTTGTTGGTTTCAAAGAAGGATAGTACTTGGCATATGCATGTGGATTATTGTGCAGTCAATAAGATTACGATAAAGTATCGTTATCCTATCCCTAGGTTAGATGACATGCTTGATGAGTTATATGGGGCATGCATACTCACTAAAATTGATTTGAAAAATGGATATCATCAAATTAGAATGGAACCTTGGGAAGAATATAATACTTTTTAAAACCAAACATGAGTTATATGAGTGGTTAATAATGCCTTTTGGGTTAACCAATGGGCCTAGTACTTTTATGCATCTAATGAACCATGTTTTGCAAGAATTTTAGGTAAATTTGTTATTATTTATTTCGACGATATTCTCATTTATAGCACACTTGTTTGGATGATCACTTGTCACATGTTTCAGCTGTTTTGAAAGTTCTTGATGAGCGGATAATTTATACACTTTTTGGCATTGTTTTTACATAGTTTTTAGTATGATTTAGTTAGTTTTTAGTATATTTTTATTAGTTTTTAAATAAAAGTCACATTTCTGGACTTTACTATGAGTTTGTGTATTTTTCTGTGATTTCAGGTATTTTCTGGCTGAAATTGAAGGACCTGAGCAAAATTTGATTCAGAGGCTGAAAAAGGACTGCAGATGCTGTTGGATTCTAACCTCCCTGCACTCGAAATGGATTTTCTGGAGCTACAGGAGTCCAAATGATGCGCTCTCAATTGCGTTGGAAAGTAGACATCCAGAACTTTCCAGAAATATATAATAGCATATACTTTGCTTGAAGATAAATAACGCAAACTGGCGTTCAACGCCAGTTCTTTGCCCTATTCCAGCGTTAAACGCCAGAAACAGGTTACAAGTTGGAGTTAAACGCCCAAAACAGGTTACAACCTGGCGTTTAACTCCAAAAACAGTCTAGGCACGTGTAAAGCTCAAGTCTCAGCCCCAGCACACACCAAGTAGGCCCCGAAAGTGGATTTCTGCACTATCTATCATAGTTTACTCATTTTCTGTAAACCTAGGTTACTAGTTTAGTATTTAAACAACTTTTAGAGATTTATTTTGCACCTCATGACATTTTCACATTTTATATTGTATCTCTACGGCATGAGTCTCTAAACTCCATTGTTGGGGGTGAGGAGCTCTGCTGTGTCTCGATGAATTAATGCAATTATTTCTGTTTTTTATTCAAACACGCTTGTTTCTATCTAAGATGTTCATTCGCACTTCAATATGATGGATGTGATGATCCGTGACACTCATCACCATTCTCAACCTATGAACGCGTGCCTGAAAACTATAACAACCCTCGTTTTTGAAAATCAAATAATTAGTTATTTGTGATTTATTTTAAGAAAAATTATTTTGCTAAAGGTGATTAAATAGAGTTTCATGATAATTGAAGTTTAAATTAATTAGAATTTTTATATAAACTTTATTAGATATTTGGTATGATTGAAATTATAATTTTGGTAATTGAAAAATAAGAAAGAATTGTATAATTTAATTTAAATAAATTCTATTTTAAATGAATTATGTTATTAATTTGAACTCCTAGAAATTATTTTATTAGAAATCATTAGATTGATATTTATAAATACTTTAAGTTTAAGTCAATTAATATTTATGTATAATTTTTATTATAATTAATTATTTTATAAATTGAAATTAAAGTTTCAGAGATAGAAAAATAATAGAGATTTGTATGATTCAACCTAGAAAATTGATATTTGAATTTAAATTGTACTTTACAAAATATAATTAACTTGTTCATTTTATAATGTAAATTAGAAATAATTGATTGAACTTAGCAATATGTTGATAAATAATGTTCCTAAATATTTTTAAGAGAGTATATTTGATTTTAAAATTATCCTACCCTCCAATTTTATCAAAATATCTATTCATATCTATCCATATTCTTTTATAAAATCCTAATTTCTAACCCTAAATCCCAAAATCCCCAAATTCATTCAGAAACTCTAATTTTCCCAATTCTTAACCCTAACAGATGCAGCCTCACCCTCCTCCTTCAACGGAACAAACACACACGAACTCACCCTCTCTCCCTTTGTTTTGCCGCGACACACACACACACTCAGAACACCACACCCGCTCAGCCCATGCTCCTTCCGTCACACATCCACGCACTGTGAACGGAGTTGCATCTCGTCCAGCTTGCCTCGCCACCGCCGCTGTTATTATTGCCGACGAAGAGGGACGCCGTCGACGCTGTTCATGGAGGAAGGAGGAACCGAGCGAAACCCAGGGGAGGAGAGAGCCTCTGCTGCGTCGCCACCGCGCCATTGTCACGGTGAGGCGTTGCTGTTGAAGCCACTCCTGCCGCTGCTGCTATTAGGGTTTGTTGCCATTGATGAAGCTTTAGCTGCCGCTGAGGAAGGGAGCCCGAACGTCGTCGCCAAACCACCGCGCCGCCATAGCTGTCGCCGGGAAGGTTGTTGGAGCTTGCCGAGGATACGGTTATGATTTTGAAGCAATTCATCCATGTCACTGCTCATCTTTATCCTCTGTTCTGCCGCCGGGTTCCGTGATTTTTCGGAGCCTCTCCCGCCATCAGAGCTGTTGTTTGGTTGATGCCGCTGCTGGAGCTCCGTTGAAGTTGGTCATTGTCGCTGAAGCCTCCCTAGTCGCCGCTAGTGGAAGTCGCTGCCGCCGCTGTTGTGTCTGCCGTGGGGAGAAACATAATGGTGGGGAAAGAACCTGTAACTGTCACTGAGCTCTGCCCATGTTTTTGGAATCCGAGAAGAGCGCCACTGCCGCTGCTAGAGTTGATGTTGCTCTGGCTTTACTCTGAATTGTTACTACTGCTGCTTGGCTGAAGCTGAGACCTTTCAGCATCACTAGAGCTGCCCAGAATCATCATGGTAGCTGCTAAGAGAGCAGAACGGATGTTAGAACTGCCAACGGAGCTGCTGGGTTTAGTGATTTCTGTGAGTTTCGACTTTGAGGTAGGGGATTTAATGTTTTTAATTTGGAATGCCTACAAAGCTATTTGGATAATTGCAAATAATTAATAATGATTAAGAGTTGATTAATTTATGTAAATTGTTTGAAATATGTTTGAGAATAGTTAGTTGAAGTGATTATTTTGAATTTTGATTAGAATTGAATGTGGTTGTGGTTACTTTGAATTATAATTGAAATTAGATGTGGTTGTGAAATGTGACTGAATTATTGATTCTGCGATGAATTGGTTGAGATTCTGATTTTGAGTGAATTATTGTCTTGTTTGATGTTGAATTGGATATTTGATGTATGAGAACGGCTGTGAAGTTTACTTGTGACTAGTTGAGATTGGTTTTGGTGGTTATTGAAGGATTGGAACTAAGGGATTAAACTGTTTTGAGAACCTGTGATTTTCTGAAATAATATAGTAAACTTTAAGAGTATATAAATAATTTATTAATGGTTAGACTAATTTTCTGTGTCATGATTTATTGATTCTGACTTGGCTGTGATTGTGACTGGTTTCATTGTTGTAAGCGATTAATCGATGAGGTTGATTTTGGTTTGAGGCTATGCTTGTTACCTAAATTTCGGGTTACATTGATTTCTTAATTTGGTTGTTATTGTTGATTTAAGGTTAACTAGAGTTGATTTTGAGAACGGTTAAAGGATTGGAGGATGATTACTGAAATATTTTCCTAAAGTGCGATCTTTAGAATAAAATGGTAACTTTGCTAATAACTAAAGAACTTTTAAAATAACTAGAAATATGAAAGGATGGTGTTTGGAATATTAGTTATGAATTCTGGAGGCTGGACTGATCTACCTTTAAAGGACGGTTTATGGAAACTCTGATTTTAATTATTGTTAGGATGTCGATTGTTAAACTGATTTATAATGAAATGATTACTGAGATTCTGTTGTTGTGAAAACTGCTGATAAAAGGGCTGGTGAGTTGTTGAGAAAGAGGGAACCCGTAAGGGTGGCTAAGTCCGAGTTTTAGGGGAGGTGCTCCCGAAATTTTATAAAATCTGAGATTTTATTTGAGAAGTTATTTTAAAAGATTTGAATTTCGATAATCATATTATTTGAGTTTTATTTAGTTAAGAAAAGAATTATAATATTTTTAATTTGAATTACCAAGGAAGGGTTTATGTTTCGAACTTGAATTATTTAATAAAGAAATTATGTTTTGAATTTGATTCAATATAGAAAGAGTTATGTTTTGGGCTTGAAATAAAGGATTACCTTTTTAGAAATTTGGTGAAATAATAATATTTGAATTTGAATAGTAAGAGAGATGATTTTTGAATCTTTGTGAAGTTGGTAAACTTGAGAAAGAGTTTTATTTGATTACTTCTAATGAAATGTTATGTTTTGAAAAGTGTTTAATGAATTTAAAAAATAAATGATTTTCTTGAGTCTTTGGTAGAGAACTAAAATGAAAGATAGTTTTAAAGTTGGCTTGACTCAAGAATGCCATAGCAGAGATTATGAACTGAATTGATGATTGAGATTTTTATGAACGAATGGTAAAGAGAAATGGCTTGAGCCAAGATATTGCAAAAGTGAAAGATGTAAAGTTTGTATAGTATGATTGAACAGAGAAAGAAAGAGGTACTGCATAAGAATGTGAAAGTGATGATGAATAATGAGAATGATTATGTGATGATCTGCTGCGTGAAGGCAATCAGATAGATGGTGGTACGACCACTGAGAGTGCTTTCCTGGGATACTTAGCTATAATGCTATTCTATAAGTCAGAGGACTCTTACAGAGGTATCGAGAACACACGACTAGCATATACTCCTGTAAGTCAAAGGACTCTTACAGTGAGAGTGTGTGTATGCTCCTGTAAGTCAAAGGACTCTTACAGTGAGAGTGTGTGTATGCTCCTGTAAGTCAAAGGACTCTTATAGAGAGTGTGTTGGGCAGATATAAGTTATCTAGCTCCGCCATGCAAGTCAAAGGACTCTTGCGAGGGGCATTGCCAACAGGGAAGCCTTACCTGGTCAGAGGACTCCGGGTAACATCGGGAGCGGGTATGTAACCGACAAATGAGCTCATTACCTGCACTAGGGCTAGACATGCATCATCCTTGTTTGTGCATCTGCATTTGATTGGGTTTGCTCGTTGTACTTCCCTTTGATTATGCTGTTTGCCTTGCTGTGACTTGTTTGTGTGTTGAATTGAATCTTTTGTTAGTGTTATTAGTTGGTGAATGTATGATGATGAGTAAGAATTGATGTTGTGATTGAAAATTAATTGTGTGGTTAAGAAATGCTTAATGTGACCAGTTTTATATTTTGGAATTTGTCTTGAGCTTAGAGATTTTCTTTGGAAGAGGTAAATAAGTAGTTAAAGTAAAACCAAGAATAGTATTTTCATAAGAGTTTGATAAAAATATAGTTTCCTTGAGTATGTTAATTATTTGCATTCTATTTCATTACTTTTACGGCATTCCCATTCCCTACTGAGAACGTGTGGTTTGTTCTCACCCCAAAATTTTCCACCCTTTCAGTGACACAGGCTCGAAGACACAGTGTGAAGCTGGGGCGATTATAGAATTTATTTATGAGTTAAGTGTGAGTTAATTTGCTTTCATAGAGTTCCCTCGCCCTTATTGCTTAAGATTTTTATTTTATACAGAGGGATAGGATTTGTATCTGAGTTTTATTTGAAATCTTTTGTATGACAGATATTATTATTAATAATTATGTGATTATTATTACTTTGAAATGTTTGATATATGATTTTGATTATCAAAAACAAAATTTTCTGGAATTTTCTATAAAACTAAATCGCGATATCAAACTAAAGGCTCAATAGTAAATAGTTAATAAAGGAAAGCAGGTTGGTAACACCTTACTTTCGATACGATCATGACGTTCTGGAAGTTGGGTTGTTACAAATGGTATCAAAGTAGTTCGTTCCTGTTAGAGCCTTGGAAATGGACTGACTATGCTTCATTGCATACTCTGAGTGTCTGTCATGCTTTGTGACTTGTTCTGATAACAAGAGTTTGAGTTCTATATGCATGACTATCTGATGATTAACGATATTTGTCTATCCTTGCATGCCTCATGGTATTAGGTCTGGCAACTTAATACTTATGATTTATGTACATGGCAACACTAACAGGTTATCATAGACGAAATAGAAGTAATAGGTAATGCGATTCACGGGGTTTGGGAGCGTTAGAAGTTATGGAATTGGTTTCGATTTGACGTATAATCTTTATTCGTGCCACATGAACTCGTGCCATTTTTTTTCTTCATTGCTTTCATTGGAATTCTCTAGTTTGAATTTCCTTCTTAGAATTTGATTTGATTGTTTCCCAACCATACCTTGTCATTCTTGTACACCTTTACTTGCCTATGAATCTGATTGCTTACATAATTCTTTGAATATTCATCCTTGACAATGCCTATACTTTTGTCTATATATTCTGCTTTCTTTGATTTCAGTTTGAACTTATCTTATTCTAGCAATTTTTGAGGGCGAAAATTCTTCTAAGGTGGGTAGAATGTAACAACCCTAGTTTTTGAAAATCAAATAATTAGTTATTTGTGATTTATTTTAAGAAAAATTATTTTGCTAAAGGTGATTAAATAGAGTTTCATGATAATTGAAGTTTAAATTAATTAGAATTTTTATATAAACTTTATTAGATATTTGGTATGATTGAAATTATAATTTTGGTAATTGAAAAATAAGAAAGAATTGTATAATTTAATTTAAATAAATTCTATTTTAAATGAATTATGTTATTAATTTGAACTCCTAGAAATTATTTTATTAGAAATGATTAGATTGATATTTATAAATACTTTAAGTTTAAGTCAATTAATATTTATGTACAACTTTTATTATAATTAATTATTTTATAAATTGAAATTAAAGTTTTAGAGATAGAAAAATAATAGAGATTTGTATGATTTAATCTAGAAAATTGATATTTGAATTTAAATTGTACTTTACAAAATATAATTAACTTGTTCATTTTATAATGTAAATTAGAAATAATTGATTGAACTTAGCAATATGTTGATAAATAATGTTCCTAACTATTTTTAAGAGAGTATATTTGATTTTAAAATTATCCTACCCTCCAATTTTATCAAAATATCTATTCATATCTATCCATATTCTTTTATAAAATCCTAATTTCTAACCCTAAATCCCAAAATCCCCAAATTCATTCAGAAACCCTAATTTTCCCAATTCCTAACCCTAACAGATGCAGCCTCACCCTCCTCCTTCAACAGAACAAACACACACGAACTCACCCTCTCTCCCTTAGTTTTGCCGCGACACACACACACTCAGAACACCACACCCGCTCAGCCCATGCTCCTTCCGTCACACACCCACGCACTGTGAACGGAGTTGCATCTCATCCAGCCTGCCTCGCCACCGCCGCCATTATTATTGCCAATGAAGAGGGACGCCGTCGACGCTGTTCACGGAGGAAGGAGGAACCGAGCGAAACCCAGGGGAGGAGAGAGCCTCTGCTGCGTCGCCACCGCGCCATTGTCGCACCGAGGCGTTGCTGTTGAAGCCACTCCTGCCGCTGCTGCTATTAGGGTTTGTTGCTGTTGATGAAGCTTTAGCCGCCGCTGAGGAAGGGAGCCCGAACGACGTCGCCGAACCACCGCGCCGCCGTAGCTGTCACCGGGAAGGTTGTTGGAGCTTGCCGAGGATACGGTTCTAATTTTGAAGCAATTCATCCATGTCACTGCTCATCTTTATCCTCTGTTCTGCCGCTGGGTTCCGTGAGTTGCCGGAGCCTCTCCCGCCATCAGAGCTGTTCTTTGGTTGATGCCGCTGCTGGAGCTCCGTTGAAGTTGGTCATTGTCGCTGAAGCCTCCCTAGTCACCGCTGCCGTCCGAGCCGCCGCCAGTGGAAGTCGCTACCGCCGATGTTGTGTCTGCCGTGGGAAGAAACACGATGGTGGGGAAAGAACCTGTAACTGTCACTAAGCTCTGCCCCTATTTTTGGAATCCGAGAAGAGCGCCACTGCCGCTACTAGAGTTGATGTTGGTCTGGCTTTACTCTGGATTGTTACTGCTGCTGCTTGGCTGAAGCTGAGACCTTTCACCATCACTGGAGCTGCCCAGAATCATCATGGTAGCTGCTAAGAGAGCAGAACGGATGTTAGAACTGCCAACAGAGCTGTTGGGTTTAGTGATTTTCGTGAGTTTTGACTTTGAGGTAGGGGATTTAACGTTTTTAATTTAGAATGCCTACAAAGTTATTTGGATAATTGTAAATAATTAATAATGATTAAGAGTTGATTAATTGATGTGAATTGTTTGAAATATGTTTGAGAATAGTTAGTTGAAGTGATTATTTTGAATTTTGATTAGAATTGAATGTGGTTGTGGTTACTTTGAATTATAATTGAAATTAGATGCAGTTGTGAAATGTGACTGAATTATTGATTCTGCGATGAATTGGTTGAGATTCTGATTTTGAGTGAATTATTGTCTTGTTTGATGTTGAATTGGATATTTGATGTATGGGAACGGCTGTGAAGTTTAGTTGTGACTAGTTGAGATTGGTTTTGGTGGTTATTGAAGGATTGGAACTAAGGGATTAAACTATTTTGAGAACCTGTGATTTTCTGAATTAATATAGTAAACTCTAAGAGTATATAAATAATTTATTAATGGTTAGACTAATTTTCGGTGTCATGATTTATTGATTCTGACTTGGCTGTGATTGTGACTGGTTTCATTGTTGTAAGCGATTAATCGATGAGGTTGATTTTGGTTTGAGGCTATGCTTGTTACCTAAATTTCGGGTTACATTGATTTCTTAATTTGGTTGTTATTGTTGATTTAAGGTTAACTAGAGTTGATTTTGAGAACGGTTAAAGGATTGGAGGATGATTACTGAAATATTTTCCTAAAGTGTGATCTTTAGAATAAAATGGTAACTTTGCTAATAGTTAAAGAACTTTAAAAAAAACTAGAAATATGAAAGGATAGTGTTTGGAATATTAGTTATGAATTTTGGAGGCTGGACTGATCTACCTTTAAAGGACGGTTTATGGAAACTCTGATTTTAATTATTGTTAGGATGTTGATTGTTAAACTGATTTATGATGAAATGATTACTGAGATTCTGTTGTTGTGAAAACTGCTGATAGAAAGGCTGGTGTGTCGTTGAGAAAGAGGGAACCCGTAAGGGTGGCTAAGTCCGAGTTTTAGGGGAGGTGCTGCCGAAATTTTATAAAATCTGAGATTTTATTTGAGAAGTTATTTTAGAAGATTTGAACTTCGATAATCATTTTATTTGAGTTTTATTTAGTTAAGAAAAGAATTATAATATTTTGAATTTGAATTACTAAGGAAGGGTTTATGTTTCGAACTTGAATTATTTATGAAAGAAATTATGTTTTGAATTTGATTCAATATAGAAAGAGTTATGTTTTGGGCTTGAAATAAAGGATTACCTTTTTATAAATTTGGTGAAATAATAATATTTGAATTTGAATAGTAAGATAGATAATTTTTGAATCTTTGTGAAGTTGGTAAACTTGAGAAAGAGTTTTATTTGATTACTTCTAATGAAATGTTATGTTTTGAAAAGTGTTTAATGAATTTAAAAAATAAATGATTTTCTTGAGTCTTTGATAGAGAACTAAAATGAAAGATAGTTTTAAAGTTGGCTTGACTCAAGATTGCCATAGCATAGATTATGAACTGAATTGATGATTGAGATTTTTATGAACGAATGGTAAAGAGAAATGGCTTGAGCCAAGATATTGCAAAAGTGAAAGATGTAAAGTTTGTATAGTATGATTGAATAGGGAAAGAAAGAGGTACTGCATAAGAATGTGAAAGTGATGATGAATAATGAGAATGATTATGTGATGATCTGCTGCGTGAAGGCAATCAGATAGATGGTGGTACGACCACTGAGAGTGCTTTCCTGGGATACTTAGCTATAATGCTATTCTATAAGTCAGAGGACTCTTACAGAGGTATCGAGAACACACGACTAGCATATACTCCTGTAAGTCAAAGGACTCTTACAGTGAGAGTGTGTGTATGCTCCTGTAAGTCAAAGGACTCTTACAGTGAGAGTGTGTGTATGCTCCTGTAAGTCAAAAGACTCTTATAGAGAGTGTGTTGGGCAGATATAAGTTAACTAGCTCCGCAATGCAAGTAAAAAGACTCTTGCAGTGGGTTGCTAGTGCCGCCCTGCAAGTCAAAGGACTCTTGCAAGGGGCATTGCCAACAGGGAAGCCTTACCTGGTCTGAGGACTCCAGGTAACGTCGGAAGCGGGTATGTAACCGACAAATGAGCTCATTACCTGCACTAGGGCTAGACATGCATCATCCTTGTTTGCACATCTTCATTTGATTGGGTTTGCTCGTTGTACTTCTCTGTGATTATGCTGTTTGCCTTGCTGTGACTTGTTTGTGTGTTGAATTGAATCTTTTGTTAGTGCTATTAGTTGGTGAATGTATGATGATGAGTAAGAATTGATGTTGTGATTGAAAATTAATTGTGTGGTTAAGAAATGCTTAATGTGACTAGTTTTATGTTTTGGAATTTGTCTTGAGCTTAGAGATTTTCTTTGGAAGAGGTAAATAAGTAGTTAAAGTAAAACCAAGAATAGTATTTTCATAAGAGTTTGATAAAAATATAGTTTCCTTGAGTATGTTAATTATTTGCATTCTATTTCATTACTTTTACGACATTTCCATTCCCTACTGAGAACGTGTGGTTTGTTCTCACCCCAAAATTTTCCACCCTTTCAGTGACACAGGTTCGAAGACACAGTGTGAAGCCGGGGCGATTATAGAATTTATTTATGAGTTAAGTGTGAGTTAATTTGCTTTCATAGAGTTCCCTCGCCCTTATTGCTTAAGATTTTTATTTTATACAGAAGGATAGGATTTGTATCTGAGTTTTATTTGAAATCTTTTGTATGACATATATTATTATTAATAATTATATGATTATTATTACTTTGAAATGTTTGATATATGATTTTGATTATCAAAAACAAATTTTTTCTGGAATTTTCTATAAAACTAAATCGCGATATCGAACTAATGGCTCAATAGTAAATAGTTAATAAAGGAAAGCAGGTTGGTAACGCCTTACTTTCGGAAAGATCATGACATTCTGGAAGTTTGGTCGTTACAACAACCACCTCCGTTCTACCTTCGATTGAATGAGTATCTCTTGGATTCCTTAATCAGAATCTTCGTGGTATAAGCTAGAATCCATTGGCAGCATTCTTGAGAATCTGGAAAGTCTAAACCTTGTTTGTGGTATTCCGAGTAGGATTCAGGGATTGAATGACTGTGACGAGCTTCAAACTCATAAGGGTTGGGCGTAGTGACAGACGCAAAAGGATCAATGGATCCTATTCCAGCATGAATGAGAACCGACAGTTGATTAGCCGTGCGGTGGCAGTGCACTTGGACCATTTTCACTGAGAGAACGGATGGTAGCCATTGACAACGGTGACCCACCAACACACAGCTTGACATAGGAGGAACCTTGTGTGCGTGAAGAAGAAAACAGGAGGAAAGCAGATATTTAGAAGACAAAGCATCTCCAAAACTCCAACATATTCTCCATTACTGCATAATAAGTATTACTTAATCCATGCTCTCTTGTTCATTTGCAAGTCAACTGATAATCACAATTGATAGCCTGACTAAGAGTTACAGGATAACCATAGCTTGCTTCAAACTAACAATCTCTGTGGGATCGACCCTTACTCACGTAAGGTATTACTTGGACGACCCAGTGCACTTGCGGGTTAGTGGTACGAATTGTGAAAAGTGTGATTCACAATTCGTGTACCAGTGCTTCAAAAAGAAAAATTATATGCAAATCTTAAAAAGTGCACATTTTGTATTGATAGAGTTGTATTTCTTGGTTTTGTTGTGAGTGCAAGTGGGATTGAGGTTGATAAGGAAAAGGTGAAGGCTATTCATGAATGGCCAATGCCCAAGAATGTTTATGAGGTAAGAAATTTTCATGGTTTAATTGGGTTTTACGGGAGATTTGTGAAAATTTTTTCTACCATAGTTGCGTCTCTCATAGAGGTTATCAAAAATGATGTTGGGTTTAAATGGGAAAAGGAACAAAAAATTGCATTTCATACCCTAAAAGATTATTTGTGTTCTGTCCCTATTCTTGTTTGACCTAATTTTGATTAAACCTTTGAGATCGAATATGATACTTTTAGGATTAGTATAGGTGCTGTTTTAATGTAGAAAAAACGAGCCATTGCCTTCATTAGTGAAAAGTTGAATTTAGTTGAGCGCAAATATTCAACTTATAATAAAGAATTATATGCTTTGGTTCGAGCTTTGGAGGTTTAGCAACACTACCTTTTATCTAAAGAGTTTGTGATTCACACGGATCATGAATCTTTGAAGCACCTAAATGGACAAGGTATGCTTGATAAAAGACATGCTAAATGAGTGAAATTTATTGAGACATTTCTATATGTGATTGTCTTTAAACAAGGTAAAGAGAATATACTTGTTGATGCTTTATCTAGGAGGTATGCTTTGATTACTACACTTACTTCTAAGTTGTTAGAATTTGAGTTTTTAAAGGAGTTGTATGCCACTGATTCTGACTTTTCTGCTATTTATGCCTCTTATGAACATGGTGCATTTAACAAATTTCTTAGACATGAAGTTTTCTGTTTCATGGTAATAGAATTTATGTGCCTGCTTGTTCTATTAGGTAGTGTTTGGTTGATATCCATGTCTTAATGAGACATGGACATAGTGACACATGTCTGCTGTTTGGTTTGGTGAGACACAGATTTTTGATGGACACGGAGACACTAAATTTGTGTACCTTCAATTTGATGAGACACTGAGACAAAACTTGTGAGACACTAATTTTTTACTCTTTTACCTTTATTCAATTTTTAAATTTTCAAAATTTGTCCTTTTATTTCTCCAAATATTTCTTTTTTTACTTCCTCTTTTAGATTCTACAACCAAATTTGTTCTCCTGTTTTCTTCAAAAAAATTTATACATTTATTTTTTTATTTATTTGAATTTTAATTAATCTTTGATATATTTTAGGCTTTGGGTTTTTATTTTTTTCTAAAAAAAGTGTACATTTAATATTTGAATGATAATTTGAGATGATATTAGAAGAAAAAAATACAGGAAGAAATAAAAATTCAATGTTGATGACATGTAGCGTTTGAGGTGATGGGTGTGCAATGGTGTTGGTAAAATTTGTGGTTGAATGAAAGGTAATTCAGTCTTTTTCAAATATTTATGTCTTGTTCATTATTTTTACCAAACACAATAAATAGACACAAATATTTTATGTCTATGTATTTAGTGTCTGTGTCTGTGTCTTTGTGTGTCTCATCCTATACATCAACCAAACGGAGCCTTAGGGACTTACTTGTTCTTAAATCACATAATGGGGATTTGATGTGTCATTTTGGTGTATATAACACATTGAATGTCTTATCTGAACATTTTTACTAGCCACACATGCGTAGAAATGTTAAAAGATTTTTTGCTAAGTGTATTACATGTGAACAGGCTAAATCTAAGTTGTTACCACATGGTTTGTATACTCCCTTACTTGTTCCTTTACATCCGTGGGTTGATATTTCTTTAGATTTTATTTTTGTTTTGCCTCGTGATGCGACTCGGGGGTTGCGTCGGTAAAGAATTTCTCAATAAAGTCGCGTTGAAAGTATAGCTCTACCAACAACAATCCTCGAGTATCAAATTTAGAAAGGGATTTGGTTGTCACAAGTTCAACCCCAATAGAAATAACCGAAGTATTCAAATCTCGGGTCGTCTCACAAGGAATGGGCAAACATGTGCTTTAACATTGGTTATAAATCTGGGGTTGTGAGTCATGAGCAAGAAATTAAACTATGAATCTTAACAAGCAAGTAATCTTAAATTGCAAGAAACTAATTTAAATAACTAAGCAAGATGTGAGCAATTCTAAACTAATGAGATAACATCCAATGTAATTCTACACCAAACTAAACAATTAACTATAACTAAGACAAAGCAATCAAGAATTTTGGGTTTTCAAATAGGAATGATAAAAGCAACTCTTGGCTAGGCATGGGAATTGGGGTCACTATCCTTGTCTAATAAACATATCTTGACAATTATGAGGAACCAAACTCATTAAGTCTGCTTCTAAAACTTGAAGTACGTTAAATGGTTTGGTCAACATCAACCCATAAGGTCTAACCTACCTACTAATTGACTTAGTAGTAGGTTAGGGTCAATGGCTATCAAATTGACCACTAAGGGTTTCCAAATCATCAAATCTATTAGACCCAATGACTCAAGTTTACCCAATTCCCTTAGACTAGGCCAAGAGTAAAGAGAACTACTCCATAATCAAAGTAAACAATTCATCAAACACATGGTAAGCATTAACAAAAGACATGTTCAAATCGCAATTAAATTGAAATCAACAAGTACCCACTAACAATTATCAACATACAATTACTCAAACAACACAATTAATCATAGAAATCATCAATGTAACATCAACAAGTCAAGATTCACAACATTCATGAAATGGGTATAAAATGACAATTGATAAGAATTCATAAAACTAACACAAGATCTAAGCAAATTATACTAAGGGATTCAAATTAAGCAATTAAAACTAGTAATTAACAGGATCTAATTTAGAATTCAACAAGAGAAGATCAAATTAAAGCTAGATCTAGAGAGGAACAAGGGTTTCTCTCTCTAGAAGAACAAAGAACCAAAAACTAGCTAAAAATTGTGTCTAAGTGTAAAATGAATGATCCCCCCTTTCCCCCTAGCATCCTTGGGTCTTTTCCATGCAGAAACAGCTTGAATTTGGGCCTGATGAGCCTCAGAAATCACCAGGCATAATTTCTTTTAATGAGGTCATGTGCAGCTTTCCGCGCGTGTGCACCATGCGTGCGTGCATGCCGATTGCTTTTGTGATCCACGCGTACGTGCCAGGTGCGCGTGCGCATTGGTGGAAATTCTCTGGCCCGCGCGGATGCATCCATCCTTGCGCGCCGCTCCCAGCTATCCTCATCCACGCGTGCACGTGGAGTGCGCGTGCGCGCCACTGCTGAGTTTCCCAAAATCCAAATCTTCATGTTCCTTCCTCTTGTGCATGCTTTCTTTCTCTCTTCTAGGCCATTCTTGCCCTATTAATTCTGAAATCACTCAACAAATACATCACGGCATCGAATGGAAATAAAAGAGGATCAAAATATATCAATTCTAAGGCAAAATAAGCATGTTTTTCATCATGGAGCAATATTAAGAAGGAAACACAAAACTATGCATTTCTTGGGAATAAGTGTGAGAAATATTGACAAAAACCCCCAAATTCTACACAATATAAACCACAAAATTGGGGTTTATAAAATCTCCCCACACTTAAACCAAGCATGTCGTCATGCTTAAAATAAAAAGACCAAAGATCATGGTGAGAAAGGGTTTATGAAATGCAAACTACCTAAGTGAATGCATGCAACTAATGTAAAATCATCTATCTACTTGGTCAAGGGTAAATCTATCCGCCAAGAACACATGTGAGCATATAGGGTGAAAATGATATGTAGTTCATGAATCCTACCAAATTGAACATTACTATGAAGTGCATATAACTTGCTGGATGAACGCTTGTGAAAGCTGGGAACAAGGAGTTGAGCATCGAGCCTTCACTGGAAGTGTATCCGCTCTATTCGCTCAAGTGTATAGGGTTCGTCACTCAATCCTCTTCTAATCATGCTTTCCAAGATTTGTATTCATCTAACAATCAACAATTACTTAATGCATGCTTACAAGTATCATGAGGTCTTATTCATGGGTTGTAATGGGGCTAGGGTGAAGGTAAGGATGTATATGGTCAAGTGAGCTTGAAATTTGAGTCCTTGATTAACCTAGAATCCCACTAGACACATAGAACAACCTATACAACTATAATATATTACCTAGCTACCCTTGAGTTTCACTTTTTTGCATACTCTTGCATTCTTTTCAATTCACATCCCATATGCATTGTTTTTATTACTTTGTCTTGGGGCATTTTTGTCCCCTTTTGTTGCTCTCTCTGTTTTTTTAATCCCTTTTTTCTTGGGATTTTATGTACAAAAAATTTTAATGCATATGGTTTAATCATTCAATACATGAGTATGTTCCCAAATCCTAGAATTTTCAATTACAACTACAATACACCTCTTTATATCTACCCAAATTTCCCAAGTATACCCTCCCAATTAATTGATACACATCTCCACTTACCTAAGCTAATCAAGGATCCAAATTTAGGGACATTCATTGTTTTTCGCTTAGGGTTGTTGATGTGCTCTTTTTAAGAACAAAGAGGGTTTATCATAGGCTCAAAATTGGTTAGCAATGGTAGATAAAAGGGTTAAGGCCGTTTGGGAAAGGTGACTATTGAAATGATGGCCTCAATCATGTAAATTCATTCATACACAAAGTAATGGACATATAGAATCAGACAAAGCAAGGATTACAATCATAGAGAGAGAAATATGCACACAAGAATAGGAAATAATGGTTAGAAGATGTAACCATGCAATAGGATCAAAACTTACATGCTTGTGTTCTTAGCTCAATCACTATGTTCCAAAATACATTCTTAAAGCAAGTTTGCCACAAAAAAGTTTCAAAATTTGGTAGGGTACCCCAAAATACAGTTTCTTGGGGAAGAAGTTATTATTTTGACCAAGCAACTCTATAGAAACTAACTATCATGCAAGGAGTATTTACAAACAAGATTAACTACACATGCAATGCATTGACTACTAAACAAAAGATAAATCCATGGGTGTTGAAAGGAAGAGATTGTTACCCATGGAGATCGGTCAAACGATGATGCCAGGGCATCTTGGCCAGTTTCACTGACCTTTTCTTTACTGTTTTTAGGTTAGTTTCATACATTTCTTTAGGAAATAAGCTAGTTTTGGGTAAATATTCACTTATGCCTTGACTCAAGCATACATTGTGCATTTTACATGATTTCATGAGGATTTTGCATAAGTTTAGTGACAAATATTATGTTGCATTACTCATGACTTGGACTAGAGCTTTGATGCACTTTGTTGCTTGATTTCAGGACCAAAAAGAAGCAAGAAAAGGGGAGGTAACTTACAAGATTAATGAGAAAAGTGATTGCCAATAACACTCTCAAAAAGCCATCAATGCCCACGTTAGAGAGTCACGTTAACCAAGTTAACGTGAACTCTAACGTGGAGAAGAGAAGTTGAAGCCAACGTTAGTGACACTCAACATTGTCATTAACGTTGGCAATTACTCATAAGTGGCCACGTTAGAAGCCACGTTAACCTAGTTAACGTGGCCTCTAACGTTAAAGGGGGGGAAGAGAAGCCAACGTTAGTGACACTCAACATTGTCACTAACGTTGGCCTATGGTGCAAAGTACCACGTTAACTCCCACGTTAACTTGGTTAACGTGGGAACTAACGTAGAGGATGAAGAGTTGTCGACAACGTTAGTGACACTCAACATTGTCACTAACGTTGAAGCAACCACACAACCCCCAAGAGTCACGTTAACTTCCTCGTTAACTTGGTTAACGTGGAAGCTAATGATGAGAAATGAAGGATGAGCCAACGTTAGTGACACTCAACATTGTCACTAACGTTGGGATGGCTAAAAGATGGCCACGTTAGAAGCCACGTTAACCTAGTTAACGTGGACTCCAACGTGAGACCTAGGGGCACATTGGAACGTTAGTGACAATGTTGAATGTCACTAACATTCTCGAAGGATGGCAAAGGCCACGTTAACCTAGTTAACGTGAGCTTTAACGTGAAGCAAGAAGGGGCACAATGGAACGTTAGTGACAATGTTGAGTGTCACTAACATTCTCGAAGGTTGACAAGGCAACGTTAAAAGCCACGTTAACCTAGTTAACGTGGGTTTTAACGTGAGGCAAAAGGGGTGCATTGGAACGTTAGTGACAATGTTAAGTGTCACTAACGTTCCCAAACTTGGACTTTCACTAAATGATTAACACTCCTTACGCCCTGAGCTTAAGTCTCTGCCCACTCCGCACTTTATCTCTGCAAGTAAAGCCAAGCCCAAATAAAGAAAGGAACTGCTTCAAACTCAAGATCCAAAGGCCCAAGACTTGAAGAGTAAACTAGAAGCTAAGAAGAGTAGTATATATAGGAGTAGCTTTGAATTGTAAAGGAGTTCTAGAGGCTGAAGAACTACTCTCTGTATTTTACTTTCTTTGCAATTTCTAGTTTTATGATGTATTCTCCATCTTTGTTTTCATCTTCAAGAGCTATGAACAACTAAACCCCTTTCATTGGGTTAGGGAGCTCTGTTGTAATTTGATGGATCAATACTAATCTTCATTGTTCTTCTTCTATCTTTCCTCTTGATTTTACTTGAAAGCTTTCGGTCTTCATCCAATTGAGTAGTTATCTTGGAAGAGAAGCTATTCAAACTTGGATCTCTTTTGAACCTTGGAAGAGGAATGAAGAGATCAAGCTAGAAATACTTTCTCATGCTGGACCAAATTGCGTTTGGATGGGTATGTGACTGTAACCCTCTCAATACTTGGTTTGGGAAATGCATGTGGTATAATCAGTGACCATACTTCATCTATTCTCATGAGCAATTGACCAAGGAATTGGCTATTGATCAAGATTTGAGAGATTGAATTGCAAGAAATTGCAATTCAATCACTTAAGATTGCTAAGGAGATCAATGAGTGCATTGATTGAGGAAGAGATAAAAATGAACTTGATCTGGAGAATTGCAACATCTCCTAAGCCCAATGAACTCCCTATCTCTGATCTTACCCATTCTCTTTAATTTCTGCGATTTACTTTTATGAGCAAAGCCCCTATTCCCATTTACAATTCTGCAATTTATTTTCAGTCATTTACTTCCAGTCCTTTAATTCTAGCATTTACTTTTCTGTTATTTACATTCCCGCCATTCTATTTTCTGTAACTCTCAACCCAAATTCTGGACTCGCTCAACTAGAACATTCTTCTAATTAAAGTTGCTTGATCAATCAATCCCTGTGGGATTCGACCTCACTCTATTGTGAGTTTTTACTTGACGACAAATTCGGTACACTTGCCGAAGGGAGATTTGTTAAGAGACAAGTTTTCTGTGCATCAAACGACCTCCTCACACTTAGAAATTAGCACGGTCCTCTGTGCTACCAACAATGCGCAAAGGACGGTCGGGACCGGAACCTTCACTATCCCCTCCTTCAGAGCTCCCATCGCTTGGGTTTGAGGTGGATGTGAATATTTCGGGTTCCTCCATGCTAGGGGTGACACAATGCAGAAGCTTCTTGATATAAGTATATCGGCGTTGGTTGCACCGCTCATATCTATCAAGCTTCCGGTATAGATCTTCTATCCTTTGGTGTATGGATCTTTGCCGTGGTGGTGATGATGATGTGGAAGGAATAGTAGTTGGGAGGGTTATGTCAAGGCTTAGGTTGTTCATAGGAAGATGTAAGTATTTTCTGCTTGGGACCACATTGCCCTTAGCCAAAATTATAGCCTTCGTGTCCATATATTCCCAAGGAACACCCGCAGCAACAACTAAATCAGATGCCAATGTTGGAAATGGCAAATTGCCCCGGGCGTGGACTTGTCCCATCGCTTGCTTGACAAGAAGCAGAATGTTCACCGGTCTTTCCGTGAGAACACACCAAATAAGCAAGGCGAGATCCGCCGTGAAGGACGACTTGTGGGTGCTAGGTAGCACATAGTGAGATAGGATCTGGGCCCAAGCTCTAGCTTTCATAGTGAGAAAACGAGCGTCAATGCACTTGGGCCTCATCCGGAGTCGACCGTGGATCCAAAATGCCTCTGGTTCAGCAATGACTTGGAGGATCAAGTCCCAATCAAATCCAAACTTTTCTCGCTGACGTAAGACCTCTTGGTAGCCATCTATATCACTTGGCACCGGTAGGACATTAAGCACATGCTGAATAGCCTCTTCTGAAATTGATACTTGCTTCCGGCGCATGTATACCGATTGAAGAGAGGGAAGATGGTAGTTAGTGTAGAATTCTACCACCCATGAGAGGTTGATCTCTCGTGGTTTTCTCAAAAGAAACTCCCATCCTTGCCGTTCAATATGGGGTAAGATACAAGGAGCAACCTTGTCCAGCGGAGCGAGTAGATGCTCGGCATGATAGTTCCTTTCAACCATGGCGGGGAACACAAGTTCACAGAAGCGGTTAGGGAACCTTGAAGAATCCTTTGCCGGTTTGCTCTTCTCATTCTCGTCAATAGGAGCGGGTGTTTTCGCCTTCTTAGATAGGGGTTTGGCTCCTAATGAGGAGTGCGCCTTAGAGTTTGATCTTTGGGGTGTCCTCTTTGTGGCCGGTTTCCTTGGAGCTTTCTCCTTGCCTCTCTTGGTGGCCATCCTGAGAAAGGATGGAAAACAGGAAAACATTAAACTCAAAGAATCAATTTAACAAGATCATGCAAGCGAAAGACGGTGCCCAAAAGAAATATTGCAATAAAGTGATTATAAAAGCATGGGTCACAACACTTGGCATGGGATGCAAGAGGAAGTAAAGCATGCAATAAGGCATGAGAAGAATGATCTCAAGCATCCATAACAAAAAGCAAGTCATGTTCAATGAGTATCTAATTGGTAGGTAATAAGCAAAGTGCACTCAATACATTTATAAGAAAGCAAGTGAATAAGGAGAAGCACCAAATTGAAAGTACATGATAAAAATAAACCAAAACGGCATTCATGCATTTCCTCAAATACTTGGCGTGCAATTATCAAGCAATGGGCAATTATGAGATACTCAACCAATTTGGAGCCCAAAATGAAACATCAATCATCACATAAGCATCACATATTGACAAAGATAAGAGAAGATGACAAAAGATCTATTAAGGCAAATTAAGCTCAAATTCACATCCATGGAAAAATAAGGAAAAGTAAGCAAATAAAAAGTAAGTAGTATAATCATGCAACTAAAAAGAGAGACTAAGTAAATCAACAAGAACAAGAAGAATCTAACTAGAAGAAGAAATTATGCAAAGAAAGTAGTAGATGAGATGTGGAAGAAGTAGAACCTTGAGAAGTGGAAAAGAACAAGGTAGAATTTTCTTTTGTGAAGATGAGAAAGAAATAGAAGAGATGTAGTGCCACCAGAAGAGGTGGTGGTCGCCGGTGAATGGCCGGAGACGGTGGTGAAGTATGGAGGAAGAAAAGGAATAGAAGAGTGGTGATGGAGAAAGAAGAAGAAAAAAGAAGAAAAGAGATGAGAAAGGGGGGTAGAATAGGGCGCGCCAGTTTTTAAACTGGTTCGCGCGACTGACGCGCGCGTGCACAGTGCACTAGCGCGTCGGTGAAGGTTGAGCAAGGGACGCGTACGCGTCAATGGCGCTGACGCGCGAGATCAGTTGTGCCCCTGGCATGGAGTTGGCACAAAGTAGGCCCAACTCTCGGGTGAGTTGTACCAAGGTGGTCATGCAGCACAGGCGCATGGACGCGCACCTTGCGCAGACGCGTGCCTGAGTGGGTTGGTGACCGGCGCGGGCGCGCGCAGTGCACGGACGCGTCGGTGTGGGTACAAGTGTGGCATAAGTGTGGCACAACTCTCTAGTTTTTGTACCAGAGAGGTCAGATTGCACCATCGGCGTGCGCGCGCACAGTGCGCTTGCGCGTCAATGGCTAAATTACAAAGGGTGTGTACGCGGCAAGCACGCGGACGCGTGGGTGCCTGGCGTGAGATGGGCACAAAGTGGGCATGACTCTCGGGTGTTTGGCCCAGGAGTATAAAATCCACCACCGGCGCGCGCGCGCAAGGTGCGCTGGCGCGTCAGTGCCCTTTTTTCCTTTTTCCTCCTTTTTTTTTCATAGCAAAAGCTATTCTAACACATTCTTGGTAGGTGTTTAAGTTAGCAGTTAAAGAGAACACTTCACAATTTCATGCATTATTCAAAATATGGCATTCTCTCTACTTCAACAATTCATCCATACCAAAATGGTGAGAACTCTATGAACATCCTATCTATTCAACAGGAACAATAAAGGCTAGAAATCCTCTGTAATCAACAACATCAAAAAATCACAAAATTCACAAAAAAATCTAGAGCTAAAAGCAATAATGTACACAAGGAAGATCTTACCACGGTGGGGTGCCTCCCACCAAGCACTTTTCTTTAACGTCCTTAAGTTGGACGGTCCTTTGCTTAAGCTTCCTCTCTCTTTGGTGCATCCTCCAATAAGAACACCTCTAGCTCTTTTGGAAGCTTGTAGCCATGGTACTTCTTCACTCTATGTCCATTCACCTTGAAAGTTGCTTCACTTTTAGGATCAAACAACTCCACCACTCCATAGGGCTTTATCTCCTTCACCTTGAAAGGTCCTTCCCATCTAGAGCGGAGCTTGCCAGGCATGAATCGAAGCCTCGAGTTGTAGAAGAGAACCTCATCACCTTCTTGAAAGTCCTTCTTCCGGATGTGATGGTCATGAAATGCTTTAGTCTTTTTTTTGTAGATCCAGGCATTCTCATATGATTCGTTCCTCAAACACTCAAGCTCCTCTAGCTGTAATTTCCTAGCTTCACCCGCCTTGGTCAAATCCATGTTGTTCTACTGCTTTACCGTCTAATAGGCTCTATGCTCAATTTTCACCGGAAGGTGGCATGCCTTACCATAGACAATCCGGAAGGGACTCATCCCTAACGGAGTCTTGTAGGCCGTTCTATACGCCCAGAGTGCTTCTCCTAACCGGAGGCTCCAATCCTTCCTTTGTGGATTGACCACCTTCTCCAAGATTCTCTTAATCTCCCGGTTGGACACTTCCGCTTGTCCGTTGGTTTGTGGGTGATAAGCAATAGCAACCTTATGCAACACTCCATAGCGCTTGAGCAATGCCTCTACTTTCCTGTTACAAAAGTGGGATCCTTAGTCGCTTACGATTGCTCGTGGTAACCCATAACAGCATACAATATTATTCCTAACAAAAGAAATGACAGTATTGGCGTCGTCAAGGCGGGTAGGTATTGCTTCTACCCACTTTGACACGTAGTTAACCGCTAACAGAATATACAGATACACACTGGAGTTGGGAAACGGTCCCATAAATTCAATGCCCCATACATCAAATATCTCACAGAATAACATAGGTTGCTGAGGCATTTCATTCCTTTGGGATGTGTTTCCCGACTTTTGACACTGATGGCAAGACACACAGAACCAGTTAGCATCCTTGAATAAGGTTGGCCACCAGAATCCACAATCCAACATCTTTTTAGCGGTCCTTTGTGGGCCAAAGTGACCACCACATTCGGACGAATGGCAAGCTTCAAGAATGGGTTGGATTTCAGACTCTGGGACACATCTTCAAATTACTTGGTCCATTCCCCTCTTCCACAAATGAGGGTCATCCCAAATATAGTATTTGGAATCACTCCTCAACTTATCCCTTTGGTGTTTAGAAAAGTTGGGAGGGAAGAGTTTTGCAACCAAGTAGTTCGCCATTGGGGCAAATCAAGGAAAACTATCCGTTACAGCATGCAAACTATCCAATGGGAATGAGTCATTGATCGGAAATGGGTCAAATTTTAAATTCTCAATGCGGCTTAAATGATCTGCAACCAGGTTTTCAGATCCACTCCGGTCCCTAATCTCAATGTCGAATTCTTGAAAAAGCAAGATCCAACGTATGAGTCTAGGCTTTAACTCATTCTTTGTCAATAAGTACTTTAAAGCTGCATGATCTGTGTATACCACTATCTTTGATCCTACCAAAAAAGATCTGAATTTATCTAAAGCATGAACAATAGCTAGGAATTCTTTTTCAGTAGTGGTATAGTTGGATTGTGCTGCATCTAGTGTTTTAGAAGAGTAAGCAATGACATAAGAGAGTTTACCATCGTCCTGTGCAAGTGCGGCACCTACAGCATGGTTTGACACATCGCACATTATCTCGAATGGCAACGTTCAGTTGGGGCCTCGCACAATCGGTGCTGTGGTCAAAACTCTCCTTAGCTCTTCAAAAGCTTTCACACATTCACTGTCAAACTCAAAGTCCATATCTTTTTGGAGTAGGTGCGACAATGGCAAAGCAATCTTGCTGAAATCTTTGATAAAGCGCCTATAGAATCCTACATGTCCTAAAAACGAGCGAACCTCCCACACAGATGAGGGGTGAGGTAAAGTGGTGATAACATTGACCTTGGCTGGGTCTACAAAAATGCCTTCATGAGATACTACATGTCCCAACACTATACTTTTTCTTACCATAAAGTGACACTTTTCAAAATTCAAGACAAGGTTAGTGTCAATACATCTAGCTAAGACCTTGGCCAAGTTATCTAAGCAACAATTAAATGAAGTTCCATAAACACTGAAGTCATCCATAAAGACTTCCAGACAATTCTCCATTAGATCGGAAAAGACACTCGACATACACCGCTGAAAAGTAGCAGGTGCATTACATAGTCCAAATGGCATCCTTTTATAGGCAAAGGTGCCAAACGGACAAGTGAATGTGGTCTTTTCCTGATCTTCAGGAGCAATGTGAATCTGGAAGTAACCAGTGAATCCATCAAGAAAACAATAATGGGATTTACCCGCCAAACGGTCCAACATCTGATCGATAAAGGGCAAAGGGTAGTGGTCCTTTCTTGTAGCGGCGTTCAATCTTCTATAATCAATGCACACTCGCCACGCATTTTGTACTCTCTTGGTGACCACTTCACCATCATCCTTTTTAACCGCAGTGATGCCCGATTTCTTGGAAATAACCTGGACCGGGCTCACCCATTCACTGTCAGAAATTGGGTATATGATACCCGCATCAAGTAACCTAGTGACCTCCTTCTTTACCACATCGAGGATAGTTGGGTTGAGCCTTCTTTGCGGTTGCCTAACCGGTCTAGCTCCCTCTTAGAGAAATATACGATGCATGCACTTGCGAGGATCAATCCCCACAATATCGGCTAGGCTCCATCTAATTGCTTTCTTATACCTTCTTAGAACATCTAGGAGCTTTTCTTCTTCTTCACTCGAAAGCTCAGTAGCGATAATCACCTGAAACTTTTGGTTGTCCTCTAAGAAAGCATACTTCAAATGAGGTGGAAGAGGCTTCAATTCACTCTTTGCCTCAAGTTGAGGTTCCTTTTCATCAAGCTCACGGAGTTTATTCTCAACAACTTTCTCATGTTCATCCTCTTGGTCATCCGTCTCTTCAACAATAGGGTAGCATAGCTTGTTGTGGTCTTCTTCTTGCACTTCAACTACCACTTCATCAATTACATCACATCAGAGAATGGAATGCTCTTTGGGATGATGCTTCATGGCTTCTTCCAAATTGAACTTGATAGTCTTGTCTCCACCTCAAAAGAATATATGCCGGTGAAGGCATCTAACTTAAATTTAGAGGTCTTGAGGATGGGTCCACCAAGTAAGACGGAGGATGAGCTTCTATTTTCTGTTGGAGGCATTTCAAGGATGTAAAAGTCAACCGAAAAAACCAAATCCTCGATCGCCACAAGTACATCTTCGGCTATTCCTATCACCGTGATCATGCTTTTATCAGCTAAGGCAAACCTCGCCGCCGACTTTTTAATGGAGCTAAATTCAACCGCACAAAGATAGAAAGCGGCATGATGCTTACACAAGCTCCCAAGTCACACATACAATCATGAAAAGTGCACCCACCAATACAACAAGACACCAAACAAGGTCCAGGGTCACCACATTTCTTTGGAATAGGTTCCATCAAGGAAGAAATTGAACTACCCAAGGATAATGTCTCCAATTCTCCTATCATATCCTTGTGTGTACACAAGTCTTACAAAAATTTTGCATACTTTGAAATTTATTGGATAGCATCAAGAAGTAGTATGGTTACCTCAACCTTCTTGAACACTTGAAGCATGTTCAAATCAAATTCCAGCATTTTCTTTGCTTTCTTCACCATGGAAGGGAATGGAATAGGAATGGACTCATCCACTATAGCTTTCCTCTTGGGTTTCTTGAGGCTTACTCCTTCTTTCTCATGCCTTTTGTCTACCACCTCTTCTTCATGTGGAGCTTCAACAACCACTTCTTCCTCATGAATGTCTTCCATGACCCTTGGAGGTATCTCCTCCAATGTAGTCCCCGACCGTAGAGTGATGGCGTTGAGACCGCCCTTTGGGTTTAGTTGGGGTTGGGATGGAAGGTTAGAAGAGCTTGAGGGATGGTTGGTGTTGTTGTTAGGGGTTGAGGGTTGGTTTGACATGGCCATCTTTGAGAGCATGTTGGTGAGGTTAGCCAATTGAGCGCCCAAGGCATCAAATTGAGCCTTATTGCTCTCGTCCCGTTTCTCCATGGAGGCTCTAAGCTCATCAACTTAATTATTGAAAAATGGAGGAGTTTAGTTGGATTGTTGTCTATGGTGTGGTGCTTGGTACTTGGTGTAGTTGTTTTGGTTTTGGTTGGAGTGACCTTGGTTGGCTTGGTAGTTGGTGTTGTTATGGTGATATTGGGATGAAGATTGGTTGTTGTTATGATGAGAAGAAGAGTTGTTCCATTTTTAATTTTGATTGCTCCCTTGTGCATTATCCCTCCACCCTTGATGTTGATTACCACCATGAGGGTAATTGTTTTGACCTTGAGGAGGATAGGGTGGACGGTTGTTGTAATTCACATTGGCCACTACAAGAGCATGTTCCTCTTGAATTTGATGGCATTGATCGGTGTAATATGTGGTGCTAGAGCACAAACCATAAATCCTAGGAGGGCCTTCAAGTTGAGCAACTAGAGGTGGGGCTTAGACGGCTTGGATGGAGTAGTATTCCTTTTGGTCCTTTTGTATTTGCGTGAGGATGGTGGTCATATCCCCAAGTGCTTTGGTTAGGCTTGATTCAGAAGGGGATGGTTCTACCACACCTTTGAGAGGATTACTTCTCACCCTTGTATGTTGTGTAGCCTCGGCAACATCCTTTATCAAATTCCAAGCTTCTCCCTCCGTCTTGTTTTTCGAAAGAGAACCACCACTAGAAGCGGTGAGCAATCTTTTATCTTCCACACAAAGACCTCCGGTGAAGTAGCTAATGAGCAAGTAAGTGTTCATTTCATGAGTGGACAAGATTCTAATAGCCTCTTGAACCGAGACCAATACTCATACAAACTCTCTTGGTCTTTTTGCATTATACCCGAAATCTCCTTTCGGATGTAGTCGGTCTTCTCCGGTGGGAAGAATTTATCTAGAAACTCTCTTCTCAAGAAATCTCAATTAGTTGCAATCTCATCCGGTAGCGAATAAAAACATGTCTTTGCTTGCTGATGTGTATTTTTGGAAAACGAATTCCCAAACACACAAATCTAACCGGCAAGTATACCGGGTCGCATCAAGTAGTAAAACTCACTTAGAGTGAGGTCGATCCCACAGGGATTGATGGATCAAGCAACTTTAGTGAGTGATTAGTTTAGTCAAGCTATCATTGAGTGAATTGTGTGAATTTGTAGCCAACAGAATGTAAATGACAAGGAATTTAAAATTGCAGAAAGTAAATTGGACAAAAACTTAAAGAGCAAGAAATGTAAATTGGCAAAATCTTAAATGACAAGAAATATAAATTGCATGAAATGTAAATGGGAGTGGGTGCTGGAAATTAAATAAAGCAATAGATCAAGGCTTAGAGCAACTGCAGAAAGCTTAAATTGCTGGAAAGTAAACTGAGAGCAATGTAAATAGAGAAGCAAAATTGCAGTGAATCAGAATTTTGAGCAATTGCAGAGGAATTTAAAATTGTGCAGGAAATGTAAATGAGATTTGCAGCAAGCTTAATGTAAATTAAATTGAGGAACCAAACAGAAAGTGAAATGCAGCTCAATTGCAATAACTAAAGGAAAGTTGAAGATCTCGGGGGTTGGATGAGACTAGAGACCAAGTCTAGATCTCAATTCTTTCCTTGATCCAACAGAGAATAATTGCAGAAGAAAATAGAGAGGAAAGCAGTAAGACAATTTAGATCCAAATCACAATTCCTTGAAATTATGCAGACGAGTAAACAGAGAGAATTCTCAAGGTGAGATTAAAACAGAATTTCTTCAATTCTCAACCCAAGATTCAAAACAAAAATGAAAACTAAGAGAGGGAACTCTCAAATCCTAATGCTCCCTAGTGCTCTCTGATGGAGCTCGCCTCCTTCTAAAAATGAAAATGATGCCTTATATAGGTAAAATGAAAATGAAAATGAAATTGAAAACAAATTAAATTTCAAAAATGAAAAATCCTAATCTAACCGATCTTTGTGCCTATAAGTGATGTCAATTAGGCTTTGCTTGCTTTGGAGTGGAATTGGGTTGAAGATGGATTCGGATGGCCTTGGTCTTGAGGAGAAATCTGCGTGCAAATTGGATTGTTGAGCAATTCACGTTTGAGTCAACGTTTGAGGCAAACGTTGACTCAAACGTCTTCGTGAAACCCATTATGCAGATGGCCTTTCTCAAGTAGCTCTTCTAGCCAACGTTTGGCCTAACGTTTGAGGCAAATGTTGGCGCAAACGTGGCTCATTTAAATCATCAATCAGGGGTGCTCTTCCATGCTCAAAGGTGGCCAACGTTTGACCTCACGTTTTAGGCAAACGTTGGCGCAAACGTTGGGAACATTGCCAGTTTTGGAGGCTCGAACGTGCAGTCCACCCCATACTATTATATATCGTTGGAAAGTCCTGAATGTATACATTCCAATGCCATTATAAGCGCATCATTTGGAGCTCCACAGCTCGAGTTATACTCCATCGAAGGTGCAGAGGTCAGCTGGCCTTACTACAGGTTGGTGTCATGTCTGTTTATGCACTTTTCGAGGCAGTTTTCTCCCTCAATTTTTATGTCCACCATGTAGTGCCATATATGCTTGGAAAGCTCTTGATTCCTACTTTCCAATGGTTTTGGAATAACCTCATTTGGAGCTCTGTAGCTCAAGTTATTCTTGTTGGAAGTATACCCCTTCAGGCTGTGGGGAGCAACGTTTCTAGCAAACGTTGGCGCAAACGTTATTTGCCACTTGCATTAAACATTTTCATGCATGCATGCATATGGCATTGATGCATGTGCCAAGGCTTCATGGTCATGGGCCACGCTTTTAAAGGCGTGGCCTAAGGTTCCAAAGCGTGCTCAATCTTCAAAGCGTGCCCAAAATTCCTCTTTTCTTCTTTTTAGCTTATTTTATGCCCTTTTTGCTTCTTTTTCTTCTTATTTCCTACAAAATTTATCAAATCAAAAGATCAAGGAAATATACCATTTAAGCCCAAAAGAATGTAATAATTAAGCACTAATTATCAATTTCTTGCATGAAAAAGCATAGAAAAATATGACATGGTGACATGTCATCACTTGCCCTTCAAGAGAGAAAGGAACGGTAAAAACCACGATAGCCACCTCATCGGTTCCATGCCTTCGAGCCGTAGAACAAGGAACTTGAAAATCCTTTAGATTTTGGATGGGGTCTTGACCCGGCAACCCATGATATTTAGGAAGTAGATGTATCAAGCTACTCTTCAACTCAAAGTTTGGATCAAGGTTAGGATACCTTACTTGCAACGGTTGAAGTATGATATCCGGAGCTCCTTGCTCATGCAAAGTGATCCGACGTGGCTCCGTCATGTGTGGCTCACCTGTAGGATGCAAAGATGTATTATTAGTGCCAGCAGAAGAATAGGAAGTAGCGGACTCCAAGTCACTCTCGGTACCGCCTAGTGATTCGGTATGTTCCTCAAGAGAGGCCGAAGTACTAGCCGTATAATCCAACCGCCGTCTAGCTTGCCGAGTGTGTAACAAAGTTCTTTCAATCTCAGGGTCAAACTCGGCTAAGCTAGAATTCGGTTGAGACTGAGTCATCAAACTTGAGAGTCATAACACACAAACAAAAGAAATTTAAACTAAAGCTAAGTATTGAAAGAAAGTAAACTATCTACAATATTCACATATTCACATAACCAATATCAAGGCATATGTTGTAACCATTTCCCGGAAATGACGCCAAAAATTTGATGCGACTCGGGGGTTGCGTCGGTAAAGATTTTCTCAATAAAGTCGCGTTGCAAGTATAGCTCTACCAACAACAATCCTCGAGTATCAAATTTAGAAAGGGATTTGGTTGTCACAAGTTTAACCTCAATAGAAATAACCGAAGTATTCAAACCTCGGGTCGTCTCACAAGGAATGGGCAAACATGTGCTTCAACATTGGTTAGAAATCCGGGGTTGTGAGTCATGAGCAAGAAATTAAACTATGAATCTTAACAAGCAAGTAATCTTAAATTGCAAGAAACTAATTCAAATAACTAAGCAAGATGTGAGCAATTCTAAACTAATGAGATAACATCCAATGTAATTCTACACCAAACTAAACAATTAACGATAACTAAGACAAAGCAATCAAGAATTTTGGGTTTTCAAATAGGAATGATAAAAGCAACTCTTGGCTAGGCATGGGAATTGGGGTCACTATCCTTGTCTAATAACCATATCTTGACAATTATGAGGAACCAAACTCATTAAGTCTACTTCTAAACTTGAAGTACGTTAAATGGTTTGGTCAACATCAACCCATACGGTCTAACCTACCTACTAATTGACTTAGTAGTAGGTTAGTGTCAATGGCTATCAAATTAACCACTAAGGGTTCAAATCATCACATCTATTAGACCCAATGACTCAAGTTTACCCAATTCCCCTAGCCTAGGCCAAGAGTAAAGAGAACTACTCCATAATCAAAGTAAATAATTGATCAAACACATGGTAAGCATTAACAGAAGACATGTTCAAATCGTAATAAAATTGAAATCAACAAGTACCCACTAACAATTATCAACATACAATCATTCAAACAACACAATTAATCATAGAAATCATCAATGTAACATCAACAAGTCAAGATTCACAACATTCATGAAATGGGTATAAAATGACAATTGACAAGAATTCATAAAACTAACACAAGATCAAAGCAAATTATACTAAGGGATTCAAATTAAGCAATTAAAACTAGTAATTAACAAGATCCAATTCAAAATTCAACAAGGGAAGATCAAATTAAAGCTAGATCTAGAGAGGAACAAGGGTTTCTCTCTCTAGAAGAACAAAGAACCAAAAACTAGCTAAAAATTGTGTCTAAGTGTAAAATGAATGATCCCCCCCTTTCCCCCTAGCATCCTTGGGTCTTTTCCATGAAGAAACATCTTGAATTTGGGCCTGATGAGCCTCAGAAATCGCCAAGCACGATTTTCTTTAATGAGGTCACGTGCAGCTTTCCGCGCGTGCGTGCCATGCGTGCGTGCGCGCCGATTGCTTTTGTGATCCACGCGTGCGCGTCAGTGGATATTCTTTGGCCCGCACGGATGCGTCCATCCTTGCGCGTCGCTCCCAGCTATCCTCATCCACGCGTGCGCGTGGAGTGCACGTGCGCGCCACTGTTGAGTTTTCCAAAATCCAAATCTTCATGTTCCTTCCTCTTGTGTATACTTTCTTTCTCTCTTCTAGGCCATTCCTACCCTATTAATTCTGAAATCACTCAACAAATACATCACGGCATCGAATGGCAATAAAAGTGGATCAAAATATAGCATTTCTACGGCAAAATAAGCATGTTTTTCATCATGGAGCGATATTAGGAAGGGAACACAAAACCATGCATTTCTTGTGAATAAGTGTCAAAAATATTGACAAACCCCCCCCCCCAAATTCTACACAATATAAACCACAAAATTGGGGTTTATCACCTCGAACTAGAAAATGTAGAGATAGCATTTTTGTTGTGGTAGGCAAGTTTAGTAAAATGGCTCATTTCATTGCATGCCATAAAACTGATGATGCAACAAATATTCCTGATCTGTTCTTTAGAGAGGTTGTGTGGACATAAAATTTTTGAGTCATTTTTGGAAAGTATTATGGGGTAAATTGGGCAAAAAATTATTATACTCTACTACTTGTCATCCTCAGACTGATGGTCAAACTGAAATAGTAAATAGAATATTAGAGACCTTATTACGTGTTGTTGTTGGTAAGAATCTGAAAACTTGGGAAGCTTATTTCCCTTTTATTGAGTTTGCTTATAATACAACAATTCATTCTTCTACAACTTTTTTCCCTTTTGAACTTGTGTATAGTTTTAATCCTTTAACTGTTTTGAATTTATTACATTTGTCTTTGAGTGATCCTGTTAGTTTAGATGCTGATGAGCGGATATTTTATACGCTTTTTGGCATCATTTTCATATAGTTTTTAGTATGTTTTGTTTAAGTTTTATTAAGTTTTTATAGGTTTTAGTGTAAAATTCACATTTTTGGATTCTACTTTGAGTTTGTGTATTTTTGTGCAATTTTAGGTATTTTCTGACTGAAATTAAGGAGTTGGGGCAAAAGTCTGATTCAAAGATAGAGAAAGTGCTACAAATGCTGTCCGGATCTGATCTCCTTGCACTCGAAAGAGCTTTTCTGGAGCTACAGAGGTCCAAATGGAGCATTATCAACGGCTCTAGAAATCTAACATTCAGGGCTTTCTAGAAATATATAAAAGTTCATACTTTGCTTCAGAATTGAAGGCCCAAAACTGGCGTTCAACGCCAGCCTCCTACCTATTCTAGCGTCTAACACCCAAAAAAGACCCCCTAGCCAGCGTTCAACGCCCTAGAGGCCTCCTAGCACGTGGATATCAATCAAGCTCAATTCAAACACTCACCAAGTGGGCCCCAGAAGTGGATTTTAGCACTAAAAGACTGTTTTAACCTTCCTATGTAATCCTTAGTCATTAGCTTAGTATTTATTTGAGAACTTTTACAGTTTTAAGAGGAGGACTAGTCATATTTTGTTTTACACATTGTATTTTCTATCAGTATGAGTTTCTAAACCTCCTAGGTTGAAGGGAGGAGCTCTGCTGAGTTTTATGGATTAATAAGGTACTACTGTTCTATTTCAATTCGTCTTTGATTCTCTATTCTAAGATGTATTTTCGTTCTTCATCAATATGAATGTGTTGAACCGCACAAGGTTATCTCATTCTACATGGGTTTAGAGTGAGTCTTTCATCGGACAATGATGAACCACCAGCTTGATTATACATCTCTTAGACAGCTAATCCACGACTTCGTTGGGGACTTCTTGAAACATCAGTTCAGCCGAGGTATGGGGAGATTAGAGTCTTTGTGGTAGAGGCTAGAACCAAAGGCGCAGCATCCTCTAATCTGGAAGATTCGACCTTGTCTGTGACATTTTGAGTAGGATCACCAAGGAGAATGAACTGCAAGAGCTTCACCTTCAATCAAACTGGATTTGCACTAACCTTGGGGTTCAGATCTGGTGGAGTATTAGCGATCTCTTAAAAAAGACGTTAATCACATACAGCCTGTCATAGAAGAAATCATCCACAGTTGAAAAAGATAGTAAGACCGAAATTAATCCAGAAGAACAAAGCATCTCCAATCCTTAACCATCTTCTTATCACTGGTTATAATCAAACATAGTAATTCCATCTTATTCCAATTTTATGAGTTTAAACAAATCCAACAACTCTTCTATCCGCCTGACTAAGATCTACAAGATTCAAGATTACCATAGCTTGCTTCAAATCACAATCCTCATGGGATCGACCTTGACTCACTCAGGTATTACTTGGACAACCCAGTGCACTTGCTGGTTCAATAGTGTGAAGTGTAATTCTGCGCTACCAAGTTTTTGTCGTCGTTGCCAGGGATTGTTCAAGTTTGGACAACTAACGGATTATCTTGTTGCTTAGATTAGGTAATTTTCTTTTCTTTATAGGTTTAGTTTTATTCTATCTGAGTCTTTTATTTTCTTTTCAAAAATTTTTCAAAAACCTTTTCTTTATTTTATTTAATCTTTGTTTTTAATTTGAGTCTTTTGTTTTTTTCTTGTTGAATTTTCGAATTTCTTTGTGTCTTTTTCTAAATATTTTCAAAAATAGTCTCTTTTGTTTGAATCTTGTGTCAATCTTTAAGTTTGGTGTCTTCTTGTGTCTTTTCTTTAAATTTTTGAAAATTGTGTCTTTAGTTTTCAAAATTTTTAAGTTTGGTATCTTTTGCATGTTCTTGTTTTCTTTAAATTTTTTTATTTTTGTTCTTGGTGTTCTTCTTGATCTTCAAAGTGTTCTTGTTCTTCTTCTTATTTTGATCTTAAAATTTTTAAGTTTGGTGTCTCTTTGTGTTTTTCTTTGCAATTTTCGCACACTAGGTGTTCTTAGATCTAAAAATTTTAAGTTTGGTGTCTTTTTATTGTTTTTCTCTTTCTTCATTAAATTAAAAAATAAAAAAATAAAATATATTTTCTTATCTTTATCTCAATTTTCGAAAATTACAACAAGTTTTTCAAATTTTAATTTCAAAATCATTATCTTATCTTATCTCAGTTTTAAATTTCAAAATTCAAATCTTTTCAAAATCAAATCTTTTCAAAAATCATATCTTTTTCAAATCTTTATCTTATCTTGTTTCAAATTCAAAATTTAAAAATTTAAAATTCAAAATTCAAAAATCTTATCTTATCTTATTTCAAATTCAAAATTTAGAATTCAATTTCAAAATTTAAAATTTAAAATTTCAAATTTTAAAATCAAATCTTTTTCAAAAATCAAATTTCAAATCTTATCTTCTTCAAACTTCTTTTCAAATATTTTCTTGTAAAATTTGATTCTTTCTTATCTTATCTTCTTTTAAAATTTAAATTTCAAATCTTTTTAAATTAGAAACTAACTTTTTTATTTTGATTTCAAATCTTTTTATTAATTTAAAACTTATCCTTTCTTAACTTCCTTATCTTATCTTTCTTACCTAACTTATTTTATCTATAATTTAAAATCTTTTCTATCTTATCTTTCTTACCTAACTTATCTTCTTCTAAATTTAAAATCTTCTTCTATCTTATCTTATCTTCTTCTAAATCTTTTCTAAATTGGACAACTGACGAATTATCTTGTTGCTTAGATTGGGTAAATTTCCTTTTCTTTACAGGTTTAGTTTTATTTTATTTGAGTCTTTTATTTTCTATAAAAAAAAATAGTTTTCAAAAACCTTTTCTTTTCTTTATTTAATCTTTGTGTGTTGGTTTGAGTCTTTTGTTCTTGTTCTTGTTGTTGTTCGAATTTCTTTAAGTCTCTTTCTAAAAATTTTCAAAAATAGTGACTTTTATTTGAGTTTGTGTCAATTTTTATGTTTGGTGTCTTCTTGTGTCTTTTCTTTATAATTTTCAAAAATTGTGTCTTTAGTTTTCAAAATTTTTAAGTTTGGTGTCTTTTGTATGTTCTTGTTTTCTTTGAATTCTTTGAGTTTTGTTCTCGGTGTTCTTCTTGATCTTCAAAGTATTCTTATTTTTCTTCTTGTTTTGATCTTAAAATTTTTAAGTTTGGTGTCTCTTTGTGTTTTTATTTGCAATTTTCGCACACTAGGTGTCCTTAGATCTTAAAATTTTAAGTTATGTGTCTTTTTGCAGTTTTTCTCTTTCTTCATTAAATTCAAAAATAAAAGAATTATCTTCTTTATCTTTATTTTAATTAATTTTCAAAAATTTCAAATAAAATTTCAGATTTTTATTTCAAATTATTATCTTATCTTATCTTAATTTCAAATTTCAAATTCAAAAGTCAAAAATTTAAAATTCACTTTTCAAAATCTTATGTTATCTTATTTCAAATTTCAAAATCAAATCTTTTTCAAAAATCAAATTTCAAATCTTATCTTCTTCAACTTCTGTTCAAATCTTTTCTTTTAAAATTTGATTCTTTCTTATCTTATTTTTCTTTTAAAATTTAAATTTCAAATCTTTTTAAATTAGAAACTAACTTTTTTATTTTGATTTCAAATCTTTTTTATTTAAAACTTATCTTTTCTTAACTTCCTTATCTTAGCTTTCTTACCTAACTTATCTTATCTTTAATTTAAAATCTTTTCTATCGTATCTTCTTCTAAATTTTAAAATTAAATCTTTTTCAAATTTTTTCAATTCTTATCTTATCTTGTTGACTTTTTCAAATATTTTCAAAATCAAATCTTTTCTAATCTTCTATCTTATCTTGTTTTCAAATCCTTCTTAATTAGTTACTTGTTTTCTCTCTCTTCTTTTTCAAAACTTCCTAACTAATTCCTCTCTCTCTTCTAATTTTCGAAATTTCTTCTTATATTTCTCTCTCTTCTTTTTCGAAATTCGTCAATTAATTTTCAAATATTTTTAGTTAATTTACCTTTAATTTCGAATTTAATAAATAAATAAAACAAAAACAAAAATATTTTAATTCTTGCTTTTCTTTTACTTTTAATTTTCGAATTCTTCTTCTCTTTATTCGAATTATTCTTCTCCTTCTTCTATCTTTATTCTTCTTTCCTTTCTTCTTCACATTTCACAGGGAGTTCTTTGTTCTTGAACATAGAGCTCCCATTCTTCTTCTTTCTTTTTTTTCTTTTTCTTGTTTATGACCAAGAACAGAGATAAAGAGCCTATCTTTAAACCTAATCCTGATCCTGAGAAAACACTAAGGAGGCGTTTATAACAAGCTAAAGTACAACACTCCGGAAGAAACCTCTCAAAAAATTTCAAACAGGAAGTTGACAACATGGCAGTCGAGCCTAATCATGGAAGAGATGCAAGAAAGGTTCTTGGTGACTTCACCATGCCTACCTCTGATTTCTATGGCAGAAGCATCTCTGTACCTGCTATTGGAGTTAACAGCTTTGAGCTTAAGCCTCAGTTAGTCTCTCTTCTGTAACAGAATTGCAAGTTCCATGGACTTCCACTGGAAGATCCATACCAATTCCTGTCAGAATTCTTACAAATCTGTGACACTGTTAAGACCAATGGAGTGGATCCTGAGGTCTACAGACTTATGCTCTTTCCCTTTGCTGTTAGAGACAGAGCTAAAATATGGTTGGATTCTCAACCTAAAGAGAGCCTAGACTCTTGGGAGAAGCTGGGCAATACTTTCTTGGCCAAATTTTTTCCTCCTCAAAGGATGAGCAAAATCAGAGTGGAAGTTTAAACCTTCAGACAAAAAGAAGGTGAATCCCTTTATCAAGCTTGGGAAAGATATAAGTAATTGATCAGGAGGTGTCCTCCTGACATGCTCTCAGAATAGTCTATCTTAGGAATTTTCTATGATGGTCTGTCTGAGATGTCAAAAATATCATTGGACAGCTCTATAGGTAGATCACTCCACTTGAAGAAAATGCCTGCAGAAGCAAGAGAACTCATTGAGATGGTTGCAAACAACCAATTCATGTACACCTCCGAGAGAAACCCTGTGAATAGTGGGGTCCCTCAGAAGAAAGGAGTTCTTGAAGTTGACACTCTAAATGCCATATTGCCTCAGAACAAGATCTTGACCCAGTAGGTCAATATGATCTCTCAGCATTTGAAAGGAATGCAAGCTGCAGCTGGCAGCACTCAGGAAGCTTCCTCTGAGGTAAAAGCGTATGATCCTGATCGACCCACCATGCAGGAGGTGAATTACATGGGAGAACCCTATCGAAACACCTACAACCCCTCATGGAGGAATCATCCTAACCTTTCATGGAAGGATCAACAGAAGCCTCAGCAAGGCTTCAATAATAATCAAGGTGGAAGGAACCAAAATAGGTTCAACAATAGGCCACCATTCCCATCTTCTCAAGGGAATATGGAGACAACTAAGCAGAACCTTTCTGACTTAGCCATTCTAGTCTCCAGCCTCTCTAAGACCACTCATAGTTTCATAACTGAAACAAGGTCCTCCATCAGAAATTTGGAGGTACAAATTGGTCAACTGAGCAAGAGAATCCCTGAGACTCCTCCTAACACTCTTCCTAGTAACACTGAAGTAAACCCAAGAGAAGAGTGCAAGGCCATCACCACTGAGGATGAGGCCGAATCTGGAGAGAATGGGATGGCATTGAATGCCAGTGAGGAAGACCTCACTGGGTGTTCAACACCCAAACTGGCCAAGAGCCTAGCGCTGAACGGCTGAAGAGAGAACTTTTGCGTGGTCTAGAAATTCGCAGATAAATCCTCGTTGCAAGTATAGCTTCTAAACCAACAAAAATCCTTTCTTAGAAACGTTTTGGTTGTCACAAGTAACAAACCCCTTTAAAATTGATAACCGAAGTATTTAAACCTCGGGTCGTCTTCTCAAGGAATTACAGGGAGGTATGTTCTTATTATTGGTTATGAGTTTTGTTAATTGGGGGTTTTTGAAATAAGGAGCAAGTAATTTAAATGACAAGAAAAATAAATTAATAATAATAAAATCTCTTGGCAAGGTATTAGAATTTGGAATTTCTATCCTAGTTATCCTTATCAGGTGTGATGAGAATTGGGTTTTAATCCCACTTAGTTAAGTCAAGTGGACTAATTAGCTTGATCCTCAAGTCCTAGTCAATCACCGTGGGAAGACTAGCTTTAGAGCGATCTAGATCAATTAGTAATCTGCCAACTTCGACCACTGCTGAGTTTGACAACTCAAGTGTTACCAATTACTTAACCAAAACCAAAAGGAAGAAAATATCTAAATTAAATTAAAAGTATTCATAAATAGAATAAAACGATCATAAACTGAAATACCTCAAATAATATTAATTAAGAAAATCATAACATGAATGTAGCATAAGCTAAATTGGAAAGATAAATATCAATTAAAGTAATAAAATAAAAGTAAAAAAATAAATTAAAGGAACATTGAACCTTTGATGAAGAAGAAATTATCCTAAATCCTAAAACTAAATCCTAAGAGAGAGGAGAGAACCTCTTTCTCTAAAAACTACATCTAAATTCTGAAAAGTGAATAATTGGAGACTCTCTTTGAATGGATGCATTCCCCCACTTTATAACCTCTAATCTGTGCCTTCTGGACTTGGATCTGGGCCAAAAAGGTTTCAAAAATCGCTGGGAGCATTTTCTGTAATTTCTGGTGCATGATGTCTCTCACGCGTCCGCGTGGGTCACGCGGTCGCGTCATTTGGAGTTTTCCTTATCACGCGTTTGCTTCGCTCATGCGTCCGTGTCATCTGTGTTCTACTCATGGCGCGCGTCCGCATCAGTCACGCATTCGCGTCACTGTCTTTTCGCGCTAGGCATGCGGCCGCGTCGTCCATGCATTCGCGTTGCTGCCAGTTTCTTCAAAAACTCCATTTTGTGATTTCCTTCCATTTTTGTATGTTTTCTTTCCATCCTTTAAGTCATTCCTGCCTTAGAAGATCTGAAACTTCTCAACACACAAATCACGGCATCGAATGGTAATAAAGGGTAATTAAAATAAATAATTTCAAAGCATAGGAAACATGTATTTCACATATATCACATAATAAGGAAGGGAAAGTAAAACCATGCAATTTACATGAATAAGTGAGTGAAGGATTGAATAAATCACCTAAATTGAGCACAATATATATCATAAAATATGGGTTTATCAACCTCCCCACACTTAAACAATAGCATGTCCTCGTGCTAAGTCCAAGATAAAGAGTAAGGTAAGGTTAAAGTGGTGGAATCACATGCAATGCAATCTATCCTAAATGCAACTACCTAAATGAATCATGCAATTCTAATTGTTATTCACTTGTATATAAAACTTACATGTAGTAATTAATTCACATTCTCAAGGAATCATATATGCATAGCCAACCTTAGATAATGTTAAAGCACTTTTACAATTGAGATGGGTAAAAATATTTTTCAAACTTGCAAGACAATTAACAATTTAAGCAGAGATATATGGTGATGAGCTATTGAACCCTCACTGGATTTTGTGTTTACTCTCTAGTCACTCAGTGTTTATTGGGTTAATCACTCTATTCTTCTTTTTATCCTTACTTTTTATAACTTTGTTCTTTATCTAACCAATCAACAATTATAGAATACAGACATACAAAAATCATGAGGTCTATTTCAAGGTTGTAATGGGGCCAAGGTAAAGGTAAGGGTATTTGTATAAGGCTAAGTGAGCTAATAAGTGATCCTTGATTAGTCTAAGATCTCACCTAACTTACATATTTTGCAATTCAAAGTTTCTTAACCTATTTGCCCAACTTTTCTCACTTTGTACTGCAAGCTCATGCATTAACTTTAATTTTATCCCATGTGCATTGATTCTTTTTTATTTTGCAGTTGGGAAATTTTTTGTGTCCCCTTCGAAAATAAAATAATTTTTTTTAATGCACATGGTAATTCAATTGTTTTGATTTCACATGAGCATGCTTTCCAAATTTCTGAAATAATTAATTAATTTTTTTTAATTCCTACTTTGTTTCTATCATCCCATGTTCCCATAAAATACCCTACACTTAAATAATACACAATTTCTATCTTAAGCTAACCAAGGATTCAACTTGGGATTTTTATTTTGTTTTTCTGCTTAAGGCTAGTAATGTGGTTTATAGAACAAGATGGGATTAAAAAGCTCAAGGGGGGCTAACAAGGGTAATGTAAAAGGTAGGCTAATTTGGGATAAGTGAGGAAAATTCAAATGATGGCCTCAATCATCTCTTAGTATGCATCTATATTCTAAATTGGACATATAGATTAAAACAAAGCAAAGAACATCAGAATAAAAAGAAGGGCGAAACACACAGGAATAAAAATTATGGTTTGAATGTAACCATACAATTAAGCTCAAAACTCACAGGTTGTGTATTTTCTAGCTCAAAAATCATATATCAGTTATACATGTCATGCAAGTTGAATTTAAGAGTTCCCATTATTCTCAATGTAAAAATTTTTTGGGTGGCTTTAAAGTTTTAGTGTTCCTCCTTGATGAAATGTTGTTAACTAACTAACATGTTATGTTCTATATACAAGGTGTGTGGATTGTTTTTGATTATGTTAAAGTCTCTAGTTTACTTCCTTTTTATTTTCAATTTAAACCAAACTATCATATGCTAAAAGGGGTAAACTATACTAATTAATCCACATATTCTATAACTAATAAGTTTAGAATTACAACTAAACTAAATGGCAAAAATATAAACTTAAAGTGCAAAATGCAGAAATAAAAGTAAAAACACATGAAAAGAACAATGTATAAGTACTAAAAGATAAAAATAGAAATAAAGATAAAAATACAGAAAAATAACCAAAAAAAAATAAAAGAGTCTGTAGTGGTTCACCAAAAAGATACGCCAGAGATGGCGACTCCCCACACTTAAAATAAAGCATCGTCCTCGATGCTCACTCAAGTCGGGTGTGAATGAGTGTCATCACTGGAAGGATGGGCTGCTGGAGTCTCGGTGGTGGCCTGAGGATCTGCAGACTGGATAAGGGTAGGAGGATCTGTCTGCTGCAGCGGAGGCTCTGACTGAATAGGAATCTCGGGATCTGCGGCCTGTATCTGGTGTGGCTCCTCCTGCTGTGGCGCAGCCTGCTCCGGGCCTGCCTGCTCAGCCTGGGCATGTGTCTCCTCCTCATGAACACTCGCCTCCGCCTCAGATGTGTCAGAAGGGGTGTCAGGCTCGGAGGGGATGTCGCCGCCGGATCGGATCATCAACTTGAGGTGCTCATAGCGTCGCTTGTTGCGACGCTCCATACGGTCCAAGCAAGCGAAGAGTCGATGCACCAAATGGTAAATAGGCTCAGGAGTAGGTGGAGGTGCAGTGGGTGGGGCTGGTGCAGCAGTGGAAGAAGAGGGGGCAGCTGAAGGCGTGACTGTCTCAGCAGAAACGGTGAGGAATGGAGGTGTATAGCCTAAAGCCCAAAACTTCCTGCTGTGAGGGATAATCTTCTTGCAGTCCACAACAGGTGGCTTCTCATCAACATCCTCCCAAGGCACGTCAGCTCGACGGCCTAGCTGGGTAACCAGGTAAGGGAAAGGAAGGGTGCCTCTGATATTGACCCTGGCCATAAAGTACCGGATGAATCGTGGGAGGTACAGGTCCTTACCCTCCATCACACACCAGAGAAGGGTGATCATAGTGGCAGGCAGCTCCGTCTCATGAGTGCTCGGCATAAAAAAGTTGCTCTGGATCTGGTGCCAGAGCCGAGCCTCATCATTTAGATACATCAGCTTGATTCCCTTAGGCATGGTGGTGTTCTTACCCATGACCCATGGGACAGTAGGGTCAAGGGCTATCCTCTCCTTGATAGCATCCCAGTCGAATCTCAGAAACCTCATATCCTCTTCAGCCTTTTGGTAACCGTCAGGCTGATCTGACTTAGGCTGAAGGCGCAGAATATCCTCAATGGCCTCTTCAGTGACCAGTATCTGTTTCCCTCTGAGGTGCACTGCATCCAGGGAAGTCTTGAAATAATTGCAGTAAAACTCTCTTACCCAGGAAGCATTGACCTCAGTCAGATTTCTTTCCAAGAAGAATCAGCCTCTCTGTTTGATATGATCGGAGGTGTACTACTGTAGTTCCTCTGGTATTTTCAAAGTCCTCTCCAGGTACAGATTTCTGGAGGTAGCAAACACTGGATACTTCAGCTCACAGTATCGGTTTGCAAACTTAATTGGATCATTGGCAGGGAGGAGCTAGTCAGCCTTCTCCTGCGGGGTAAAGTGCTTTTCCCGCCAGGAGTCATCATGCATAATCTCCAGGATAGATATAGAGGATTCACCTCTTTTCCCTTTGCCAGTGGTAGCCTTGCCTTTTCCCTTTCTTTGAGGGTCAGACATCCTGAAAAACAGAAATCTAGGATATAATAAAAGCAAGAAAACAAGTAGGCAAATAACAAGATAAGCACATAGTGGCAAAGGAGCAGTAGAATTATGAAATGAGTTGAATAATTGTGTATTTTGGATTGTTTCAGAGTTAAAAATTGGGGATGAGAAATCACAATCCACAATATTTTATGAGTGGAATACTTGTTAAGTAGGAGCAACAATAATCATGCCATGAGTGAAAAAGTTGAAAGAGTTAGTTTAAAAGCAGAGGGGAAAGTTAGAAAGTTAAAAGTGGGTAAAATTGAAAAAGAGGTTAGAAAGCGAAAATCAGTGAGTTAGTAAAAAGAAAGTCAGAGTAAGTAGCATGATGATTGGTTTCTAAGTAACAAGAATTTCACAATTTTAAGCAACAGACAACTCATATTCAAGCAAGAAAATCAAGTTGTTGATGATTCATATAGATATAGAAATAGCGAAAAAGTGAAATCTAATCATCAATAATGTGATTTATTAACCGGGAAAACAGAGGAATAAGAATGCTGGCTCATGCACTCATGAATTGGTTTGGTAAAAGCTGAGGAGTGCCAAATTCAAATTGCCAAAACCAAAACATGAATGAAAATCAAAACAATGTTACAGAAAATTGGGCAGCATTCCGGCTAAAATTGGATGTTCCCGAAAAATAAACAGCAAGCAGAATAGTTCATATAAATTAAAATAAAGCTGTAATTACATATACAGAATATAAACATAAAAAAGCAGTGTAAAAAGCAGCATGAAACAGTAAAGAACAGCATGTGAACATGATTAACATCACAACAACAGTAAAATTGCGAAAATTATAAAACAAGTAGCACGAACAACGCAATTAATCAGGCCTAAATCCACTAACTACATCCTAGCTACCTAACCACCTAGAATCCACTACAACAATAATCTCTAACTATCCTAAATTTAAACATAACCGAAAAAAAATATATGCAAATAATTATGAATGAAAGAAAGGTAGCATTCGGCAGAACCTGGTAGGCGTATGAACTAAGATAGGGAATTGAGAAATGGCGGGGGTGTGGTTGCGGTGGTGCTGGGAGGGGCACGGTGGCGGAACAGAGCGGTTGGCGCGCCGGTCGGTGGCTGTTCGGTGGCAGGGTTAGTTTCGGGTAGGGTTTAGTAGTGGAGGGGGAGTGGTAATGGTGGGAGGCAGTGCTGGTGGCGCGGTGGGGGTGGCTAGCCGTAGTGGGGGCAGCGGTGGTGCAGGGAGGAAGAGAGAGAAAAAGGGGAAGGAAAGAAGAAGGAAAGAAAGGGGAGAGGGGGGTGGGTGTCGCGGTGGAAAGAAGGAAAAAAGACTAGCTTTAGAGCGATCTAGATCAATTAGTAATCTGCCAACTTCGACCACTATTGAGTTTGACAACTCAAGTGTTACCAATTACTTAACCAAAGCCAAAAGGAAGAAAATATCTAAATTAAATTAAAAGCATTCATAAATACCACATTACTAGCCTTAAGCAGAAAAACAAAATAAAAATCTCAAGTTGAATCCTTGGTTAGCTTAAGATAGAAATTGTGTATTATTTAAGTGTAGGGTATTTTATGGGAACATGGGATAATAGAAACAAAGTAGGAATTAAAAAAAATAATTAATTATTTCAGAAATTTGGGAAGCATGCTCATGTGAAATCAAAATAATTGAATTACCATGTGCATTAAAAAAAAGGCGTGTGACGCGATCGCATCGCTAAAGCATTCGTGTTAGTCGTGAAAAACCCTTCCCACGCGTCCGCGTCAATCATGCACACGCGTGATCTGGAAATCGGCGTAAAAATACAACGCCCAGAAATCTGGGCTGGAATCGTGCGGCTGTTGTGCGTTTAGCACAAAAGGGCCCACGCGTTCGCGTCCATCACGCGAACGCCTCACTTGCAAAACACCCATCCCACGCGAAAGCGTGTATGACGCGTTCGCATCGCGTGGATCGCACAACACCCCAAAGGAGATAGAGAGTTGCGCTGAAACGACGCTGGAATTGTGTGTTTAGCACAATTTCTAGCGACGCGGTCGCATGCCTCACGCGACCGCGTCATTCATCCAAATACCCATTCCATGCGATCGCATCACTCACGCAATCGCGTCAACCCCCATTCCACCCTAGCCACGCGATCGCATGCCACACGCGTTCGCGTGGATTCAAATTCATTAACCCCGAGTCACGCAAAACCCTACCCCATCGCACCCCCATTCCCTTTCCCCCCAACCACCCTCTGCTCCCTCTCTCCTTCCCACTCCAACCACTACCACTTAACCTCCACCACCACTGCACCACCAGCGACCGCCCAGAACTACCGCGACGCCCACCCCCCTCTCCCCTTTCTTTCCTTCTTCTTTCCCTCCCCTTCTTCTCTCTCTTCCTCCCTCCACCACCGCTGCCCCCACTGCGGCAGCCACCACCACCGCGCCACCAGCACCGCCTCCCACCATTACCACTCCCCCTCCACCACTAAACCCTACCCGAAACTAACCCTGCCACCGAACAGCCACCGACCGTCGCGCCAACCGCCCTGTTCCGCCACCGTGCCATCGTGCCCCCTCCCAGCACCACCGTAACCACACCCCCGCTATCTCTCAATTCCCTAGCTTAGTTCAAACGCCTACCAGGTTCTGCCGAACACTACCTTTATTTCATTCAAAATTATTTGCATATATTTTTTTTTAGTTATGTTTAAATTTAGGATAGTTAGAGATTTATGTTGTAGTGGATTCTAGGTGGTTAGGTAGCTAGGATGTGGTTAGTGGATTTAGGCCTGATTAATTGCGCTGTTCGTGTTACTTGTTTTATAATTTTCGTAATTCTGCTGTTGCTGTGATGTTAATCATGTTCACATGCTGTTCTTTACTATTTCATGCTGCTTTTTACACTGCTTTTTCATGTTCATATTCTGTATATGTAATTACAGCTTTATTTTAATTTATATGAACTATTCTGCTTGCTATTTATTTTCCGGGAACATCCAATTTTAGCCGGAATGCTGCCCAATTTTCTGTAACATTATTTTGATTTTCATTTATGTTTTGGTTTTGGCAATTTGAATTTGGCACTCCCCAGCTTTTACCAAACCAATTAATGAGTGCACAGGCCAGCATTCTTATTCCTCTGTTTTTCCGGTTAATAAATCACATTATTGATGATTAGATTTCACTTTTTCGCTATTTCTATATCTATATGAATCATCAACAACTTGATTTCCTTGCTTGAATATGAGTTGTCTGTTGCTTAAAATTGTGAAATTCTTGTTACTTAGAAACCAATCATCATGCCACTTACTCTGACTTTCTTTTTACTAACTCATTGATTTTCGCTTTCTAACCTCTTTTTCAATTTTACCTACTTTTAACTTTCTAACTTCCCCCTCTGCTTTTAAACTAACTCTTTCAACTTTTTCACTGATGGCATGGTTATTGTTGCTCCTACTTAACAAGTATTCCACTGATAAAATATTGTGGATTGTGATTTCTCATCCCCGATTTTTAACTCTAAAACAATCCAAAATACACAATTATTCAACTCATTTCATAATTCTATTGCTCCTTTGCCACTATGTGCTTATCTTGTTATTTGCCTACTTGTTTTCCTGCTTTTATTATATCCTCGTTTCTGTTTTTCAGGATGTCTGACCCTCAAAGAAAGGGAAAAGGCAAGGCTACCACTGGCAAATGGAAAAGAGGTGAATCCTCTATGTCTATCCTGGAGATTATGCATGATGACTCCTGGTGGGAAAAGCACTTTACCCCGCAGGAGAAGGCTGACCAGCTCCTCCCTGCCAATGATCCAATTAAGTTTGCAAACCGATACTGTGAGCTGAAATATCCAGTGTTTGCTACCTCCAGAAATCTGTACCTGGAGAGGACTTTGAAAATTCCAGAAGAACTACAGCAGTACACCTCCGATCAGATCAAACAGAGAGGCTGGTTCTTCTTGGAAAGAAATCTGACTGAGGTCAATGCTTCCTGGGTAAGAGAGTTTTACTGCAATTATTTCAAGACTTCCTTGGATGCAGTGCACCTCAGAGGGAAATAGATACTGGTCACTGAAGAGGCCATTGAGGATATTCTGCGCCTTCAGCCTAAGTCAGATCAGCCTGACGGTTACCAAAAGGCTGAAGAGGATATGAGGTTTCTGAGATTCGACTGGGATGCTGTCAAGGAGAGGATAACCCTTGACCCTACTGTCCCAAGGGTCATGGGTAAGAACACTACCATGCCTAAGGGAATCAAGCTGATGTATCTAAATGATGAGGCTCGGCTCTAGCACCAGATCCGGAGCAACTTTGTTATGCCGAGCACTCATGAGATGGAGCTACCTGCCACTATGATCACCCTTCTTTGGTGTGTGATGGAGGGTAAGGACCTGTACCTCCCACAATTCATCTGGCACTTTATGGCCAGGGTCCATATCAGAGGCACCCTTCCTTTCCCTTACCTGGTTACCCAGCTAGGCCGTCGAGCTGACGTGCTTTGGGAGGATGCTGATGAGAAGCCACCTGCTGCGGACTGCAAGAAGTTATCCCTCACAGCAGGAAGTTTTGGGCTTTCGGCTATACACCTCCATTCCTCACCGCTTCTGCTGAGACAGCCACGCCTTCAGCTGCCCCCTCTTCTTCCACTGCTGCACCAGCCCCACCCACTGCACCTCCACCTGCTCCTGAGCCTATTTACCATTTGGTGCATCGACTATTCGCCCGCTTGGACCGTATGGAGCGTCGCAACAAGCAACGCTATGAGCACCTCAAGTTGATGATCCGATCCGGCAGCGACATCCCCTCCGAGCCTGACACCCCTTCTGACACATCTGAGGCGGAGGCGAGCGCTCATGAGGAGGAGACACATGCCCAGGCTGAGCAGGTAGGCCCGGAGCAGGCTGCACCACAGCAGGAGGAGCCACACTAGATACAGACCACAGATTCCGAGATTCCTATTCAGTCAAAGCCTCCGCTGCAGCAGACAGATCCTCCTACCCTTATCTAGTCTGCAGATCCTCAGGCCACCACTGAGACTCCAGCAGCCCATCCTTCCAGTGATGACACTCCTTCACACCCAGCTTGAGTGAGCATCGAGGACGATGCTTTATTTTAAGTGTGGGGAGGTCGCCATCTCTGGCGTATCTTTTTGGTGAACCACTACAGACTCTTTTATTTTATTTTGGTTATTTTTCTATATTTTTATCTTTATTTCTATTTTTACCTTTCAGTACTTATACATTGTTCTTTTCATGTGTTTTTACTTTTATTTCTGCATTTTGCACTTTAAGTTTATATTTTAGCCATTTAGTTTAGTTGCAATTCTAAACTTATTAGTTATAGAATATGTCGATTAATTAGTATAGTTTACCCCTTTTAGCATATGATAGTTTGGTTTAAATTGAAAATAAAAAGGAAGTAAACTAGAGACTTTAACATAATCAAAAACAATCCACACACCTTGTATATAGAACATAACATGTTAGTTAGTTAACAACATTTCATCAAGGAGGAACACTAAAACTTTAAAGCCACCCAAAAAAATTTTTACATTGAGAATAATGGGAACTCTTAAATTCTACTTGCATGACATGTAAAACTGATATATGATTTTTGAGCTAGAGAACACACAGCCTGTGAGTTTTGAGCTTAATTGTATGGTTACATTCAAACCATAATTTTTATTCCTGTGTGTTTCGCCCTTCTTTTTATTCTGATGTTCTTTGCTTTGTTTTAATCTATATGTCCAATATAGAATATAGATGCATACTAAGAGATGATTGAGGCCATCATTTGAATTTTCCTCACTTATCCCAAATTAGCCTACCTTTTACATTACCCTTGTTAGCCCCCCTTGAGCTTTTTAATCCCCTCTTATTCTATAAACTGCATTACTAGCCTTAAGTAGAAAACAAAATAAAAATTCCAAGTTGAATCCTTGATTAGCTTAACATAGAAATTGTGTATTATTTAAGTGTAGGGTATTTTATGGGAACATGGGATGATAGAAACAAAGTAGGAATTTAAAAAAATTAATTAATTATTTCAGAAATTTGGGAAGCATGCTCATGTGAAATCAATACAATTGAATTACCATGTACATTAAAAAATTATTTTATTTTCTAAGGGGACACAAAAAATTCCCCAATTGCAAAATAAAAAAGAATCAATGCACATGGGACAAAATTAAAGTTAATGCATGAGCTTACAGTACAAAGTGAGAAAAGTTGGGCAAATAGGTTAAGAAACTTTGAATTGCAAAATATGTATGTTAGGTGAGATCTTAGACTAATCAAGGATTCACTTATTAGCTCACTTAGCCTTATACATATACCCTTACCTTTACCTTGGCCCCATTACAACCTTGAAAAAGACATCATGATTTTTGTATGTCTGTATTCTATAATTGTTGATTGGTTAGATGAAGAACAAAGTTATAGAAAGTAAGGATAAAAAGAAGAATAGAGTGATTAACCCAATAAACACTGAGTGACTAGAGAGTAAACACAAAATCCTGTGAGGGTTCAATAGCTCATCACCATATATCTCTGCTTAAATTGTTAATTATCTTGCAAGTTTGAAAAATATTTTTACCCATCTCAATTGTAAAAGTGCTTTAACATTATCAAAGGTTGGCTATGCATATATGATTCCTTGAGAATGTGAATTAATTTAACTACATGTAAGTTTTATATACAAGTGAATAACAATTAGAATTGCATGATTCATTTAGGTAGTTGCATTTAGGATAGATTGCATTGCATGTGATTCCACCACTTTAACCTTACCTTACTCTTTATCTTGGACTTAGCATGAGGACATGCTATTGTTTAAGTGTGGGGAGGTTGATAAACCCATATTTTATGATATATATTGTGCTCAATTTAGGTGATTTATTCAATCTATCACTCACTTATTCATGTAAATTGCATGGTTTTACTTTCCCTTCCTTATTATGTGATATATGTGAAATACATGTTTCCTATGCTTTGAAATTATTTATTTTAATTACCCTTTATTACCATTCGATACCGTGATTTGTGTGTTGAGAAGTTTCAGATCTTCTAAGGCAGGAATGACCTAAAGGATGGAAAGGAAACATACAAAAATGGAAGAAAAGCACAAAATAGAGTTTTTGAAGAAACTGGCAGCGACGCGAACGCATGGACGACGCGGCCGCATGCCTAGCGCGAAAAGACAGTGACGCGAACGCGTGACTGACGCGGACACGTGCCATGAGCAGAACACAGATGACGCGGACGTATGACCGAAGCGAACGCGTGATAAGGAAAACTGCAGATGACGCGACCGCGTGACCCACGCGGAGGCGTGACAGACGCCACGCACCAGAAATTACAGAAAACGCTCCCAGCAATTTCTGAAACCCTTTTTGGCCCAGATCCAAGTCCAGAAGGCACAGATTAGAGGTTATAAAGTGGGGGAATGCATCCATTTAAAGAGAGTCTCCAATTTTTCACTTTTCATAGTTTAGATGTAGTTTTTAGAGAGAGAGGTTCTCTCCTCTCTCCTCTCTCTTAGGATTTAGTTTTAGGATTTAGAATTATTTCTTCTTCATCAAAGGTTCAATGTTCCTTTAATTTATTTTTTTACTTTTATTTTATTACTTTAATTGATATTTATCTTTCCAATTTAGCTTATGCTACATTCATGTTATGATTTTCTTAATTAATATTATTTGAGGTATTTCAGTTTATGATCGTTTTATTCTATTTATGAATGCTTTTAATTTAATTTAGATATTTTCTTCCTTTTGGCTTTGGTTAAGTAATTGGTAACACTTGAGTTGTCAAACCCAGCAGTGGTCGAAGTTGGCAGATTACTAATTGATCTAGATCGCTCTAAAGCTAGTCTTCCCACGGGGATTGACTAGGACTTGAGGATCAAGCTAATTAGTCCACTTGACTTAACTAAGTGGGATTAAAACCCAATTCTCATCACACCTGATAAGGATAACTAGGATAGAAATTCCAAATTCTAATACCTTGCCAAGAGATTTTATTATTATTAATTTATTTTTCTTGTCATTTAAATTACTTGCTCCTTATTTCAAAAACCCCCCAATTTACAAAACTCATAACCAATAATAAGAACATTCTCCCTGCAATTCCTTGAGAAGACAACCCGAGGTTTAAATACTTCGGTTATCAATTTTAAAGGGGTTTGTTACTTGTGACAACCAAAACATTTGTAAGAAAGGATTTTTGTTGGTTTAGAAGCTATACTTGCAACGAGGATTTATCTGCGAATTTCTAGACCACGCAAAAGTTCTCTCTTCAAAATGGCGCCGTTGCCGGGAAATTGTAAACGTGTGCCTTATTATTGGTTATTGTAAATATTTTTCTTTTACTTGTTTATTTATTTTTGTTTTTCTCTTTTATATTTTTAGCCACTATGAATTCTCACCCCTCTTGCTTTGAGTTTGGTTCTAATATTGTTGAAAGGAGTGAAAGCTATAACAGGAATATGCATCAAGGTCTAAGCAATCAAAGATGGATGGAGCCAAGAGGATCTGATCAACCCTTTTTGCAACAACACCCTCCAAGATATCATGGACAAAGACCATTCAACAATGTATACCAAGCTGATAGATATGGTGGACAACCTTGTAACTACCAACAAGCCCCACCATGTGCCTATAGACCATCCTCTCAATATAACTTTGAACCACCACACTCACAAGCTCCTTTTCACCATTCACCATCATATGATCCTTATTTACCCCAATCCCAATTCCAATTTTTGTCTTACCACGCGTGCGCGTCGTCCACGTCTTCGCGTCACTTGTGCAGTTTCCAATCCGCGTGGTCGCGTGAGCCATGCGTCCGCGTCACTGCAATTTCCTCTATGTCGTGTGGTCGCGTGAGCCATGCGTCCGCGTCACTTCTCGCTGGTCATCTCCTTAATTTCTTGTGTTCCTTCCGTTTTTTTGCAAGCTTCCTTTCTAATCTCCAAGTCATTTATGCCCTATAAAGCCTGAAACAATTAACACACAGATCACGACATCGAATGGAATGAAGAAGAATTAAAATACAAAATTAAAAGTCTCTAGGAAGTAAGTTTTCAACCATAAAGTATTTTTAGGAAGGAATTATAAATGCATGCTTATTTAATGAATAAGTGGGTAAAGATTTGATAAAACCACACAATTAAGCACAATATAAACCATAAAATAGTGGTTTATCAACCTCCCCACACTTAGTCATTAGCATGTCCTCATGCTTAGTTGAAGGAGATAAAATAAATGAGTAGGAACAAGTAAAACTCATGCAATGCAACGTAAACTATATATGTGAGTGCAACTATATGATTGTTGTCCACTTGGTCAAAAGTAAATAAGCTCTTCAAGACAATCACAAATCAAATTCCACTAATTCAATTCTTATACAGTAAAAACAGATAAAAATGCGAGAAGGTGGCTCATGAAAGCAGGGAACATAGAACTCAAGCATTGAACCCTCACTGATGATGTATGTATGCTCTAATCTCTCTAGTGTATAGGGTAATCACTCTATCCTTCTCTAATCATGCTTTCTAATTTTTGTTTTTCACCTAACCAATCAACAATATTTAATATACCAATGCAAACATCATGAGGTCTTTTCAAGGTTGTAATGGGGCCAAGGTAAGGGTACGGGTATATATATGGCTAAGTAAGCTTATAAATTGAATCTTTAATTAACCCAAGCTTTCACCCACACATATGTACATTCTATATAACTTAAATTTCATACCTAGCTACCTAAAATTTTTCTTTCACATTCCTTACTCATGTATTAACTTTTATTTTAATTTTATCATACATGCATTGATCTTTGAATTCTTAAATTAACATTGGGGTAATTTTGTTCTCTTATTTAATTATTGAATATTTTTGGATTTTTTTTAACATAAATATAAAAATAAACATAGCTTATCAATGCACATAGATTTTTAATTATTATAATTTCACATGAGTAGGTACCCAAATTCCCATTATATCATCATGACACATTCCCTTATTATCTTTTGTTCCCACAATTTTTCCCATACTTAATTAACACACAATTCTATCTTAAGCTAACCAAAGATTCAATTGGGATATAAGATTGTTTTTCTGCTTAAGGCTAGTGATGTGGTAAAATAAAGAACAAATAAGATTTAAAAGCTCAAAGTGGCTAACAAAGGTAACTTGAGGGGTAGGCTTAATTTGGATAAGTGAGCTAAACAAATAATGGCCTCAATCATATGCAAGCATATAAATATATTAAACATTGGACATATAGGATGAAACAAAATATAAATTACAATCATAGAGAAGTAAACACAAAAGAACAAAATAATTATGGTTAAATAATGTAACCATGTATAAAGGCTCAAATCTCACAGGTTGTGTGTTCTTTAGCTCAAAAACCATGTTCCAAATACAACTTCAAGCAAATTTAACATAAAATTTTTAATTAAAATTAGTGAAATTTTGTAAAATAGGGTCCTAGAAGAAACTTATTGTCTTTTCAATCAAGTGGAACATGCATGCAACTAATCTATTACTATGCAATTTATCCTATTCTACAAAAGAGAAAAAAATACTAACTAAATATCCTACTTTATTGGTGTTAGGGAAGAGAAATTACCTCCAGAAGTCAGGTACTGACCGACCTCCCCACACTTAAGGCTTTGCACCGTCTTCGGTGCCATCTGTCAGCAACAAGGGTGGGCTGGTAGCAGTATCTCCACAGTCAGGACCGTCATGGCTCCCTGTGCTGGTAAAGGAAGTGGAGTCCGGGGTGTCTGAGTCCTTGAATTTTCCCATAATCAGCTCCTTGAGGTATGTGAATCGGCGCTTGTTACGGCGCTCTCTAAGCTTTGCTTTGTGTTCCTGCCGATCCAACCTTTGAAGTATCTGATGGAGCAGTTGAGTGGGTGTAGGTGCTTGTGGTGTTGAAGGAGGAATGTCTTCAGCCGATTCAGTAGGTTGGCTTGTAGTGGCTGCTGGAGGTCTGATATATTTCCCGTTAGGGACGTACTGATAATCCCGTGGAAGCATGGCTTTGGTGTCCCCAGCTCTGTATGAGACTCCAGCTGCTGAGACAAGATTTGAGACCTGGGCGGGAAAAGGTAAGTTGGCCGCGATTTGTACGTGTCCTATAGCACTCCGGATGTGTCGTGGTAGGTTCAGAGGCTGGTCTGTAAGGCTACACCATAGTAGAACGGCCATGTCTGCAGTGAAGGAGGACTCGTGGGTGCTCGAAAAGACGTAATGGGAGATAATCTGTGCCCATACTCGAGCCTCCAAGGTAAGTGTGGAAGCCGATATTCCCTTAGGACGGGAATGATGGTATCCGTAGTTCCATCTGCTGCCAGGCAGTGCGATAACTCTGGGAACAGCGTCCCAGTCAAATTGGTACATCTGGCGCTTGAGTGTGGCTTCCTGAAATGCATCCAGTCCCTCTGGAGTAGGGGGAAGATCTAAAGCTCGTTGAATGGCCTCTTCTGTGATGGGGATTTGCTTCTGACGGACATAGACAGACTGCAGGGTCGGCAGGTGGATGTTGGAGTAGAACTCGACAACCCAGGAAAGATTAACCTGCCGTGGCTATCTCTGTAGGAAACCCCATTGTCTTCGTGCAATTTGTGGCTCAACAAATTCAGCAATATGGTTTGGGAGGATAAGAAGGTATTCGTTGTTGTAACTCCTTTCTGCCAGGATGGAGAACATCTGCTCACAGTAGCGATTGGTAAATCGCGCAGTGTCCTTTGCTGGGAAGGCTTTCTCTTTTTCATCAACCTTTATAATCCTCTTGATTCTTTTTGTTGAGGTTTTAACTGCAGTTGAAGATGGCTCTGCCACTAATGCTCGTTTTGTTCCTCTCCTTGCTGTTAATTTGGGAGCAGCTTTTTCCTTGCCTTTCTTGGTGGCCATCCTAAAAGAAAGAAAGGAAAAGTATGTTAAAATGTCAAGGGTTGGAGCAAGGAAGAGAGCGGAAAAATGTGGTAATCAATGCACATTAAAAAAATGAATGATGTTAACACATGGTCATGACAACATGTGGAAAATCATCAAGAGAAATATAATGAGTGCATATGGGGACAATTAAATGCAAGGTGTTTATTGGCATGCAGGCAAAGGCATGAGTAGCATAGAACAAGCATTCAATGTCTAAGTTAGATTACCAAGTCTTTCATACTAACAATCTGTTTGTAATGACAATTATACTAAATTAATATGATATGAAAAATGGTTTTGTGAAAAGCAAGCATTTAAGAGTAGTAGGATAAAAGATATCGCAAACAGTGCATAATGCCATACGGGCATTTTTACAAACACATAACATGCATGGTAAATAAGCTTATGAAAATAATAAATTGAACATGCAAGCAACCCTTAAAAATTAATATATAATTGCCAAACAATCCACAAGCATATAATAAGAAACAATAACTCAAATAAATTTTTAACACCAATTAAAAGAAAAAGAAAGAAAAAAAAACATAGATAATGAAAGTAAAAAGAAAAGAAAAGAAGAAAACATAAAAATAAGAAAGGTAATAGAAAAGTAAGGAGGGAAGAAGAAAAGAAAAACCTTGAAAATAGTGGTGAAAGAGAAAGTAGAAAGTGAGAAAGAAGGAAGAAGAAGAAATGGAAAGAAAGAAATAAGGAGGGAAAAGGAAAAAAAATAGGATTTGGGGAAGAGAAAGATAAGATAGTTGGCAAATTAGGATAAGCTGTGCGGCGCAAGCGACGCGGACGCGTGGGGTACGCGTTCGCGTGGATGGCGCTTAAATGAATATCGTTTTGTGCTACTGGTGCGAGGGCAGCCTCGCGCTCTCACAACTCTCTGTTCAAAATTCATTATTGCCAAATACCAGGGTGATGCGGTCGCGTGGTTGACGCGATCGCGTGAGTGGCCATTATTGGGATATGACGCGGATGCGTGACCTAAAATTTGACGTAAGAAAGGGTGCCAAAAATTAACGTGGCGGAAATTGGCGAGTTAAGAAATTGTTATAAGAGATACGTTGCAAGTACAGTTCTTAACCAACCAAAAATCCACTTATCAATTTAGAAGGGTTGTCACAAAATTTAAAATTAAAATACTGGGAGTATGAATCCCATGTCGTCTCCCAATGAGTTGCAGAAAGGTGTGCTATTTTATTAATCAGATGTTTTCTAAAATGGTTTGAGTTGATAAACAGGAAATTAAATTAGAGAATTTATGTAATTTTAAATAAAAACCTTGACTGGGAGTAGATTAGTTGGAAGCCCTATTCTTGTTGGAGTACTCTCAAGATTAATTGATAATTGAAGGTTGTTCTGCTTAGTCATCCCTTACTAGGTAGAGGAAAGTCAAGCAAGTTGGAAAGGATTAGTGTCAGTGACTAGAGGACAATCCAACAATAAACCCAATTATAATTTTTCTCTTGAGCATTCCAACTCAAGGTCCTCCTTTCAATCAACTCCCAATCATGTTATGGAACTACTCGCTCATTATGAATGTAAACTTCACAACATAAGAAAGGGAAATAAAGAAAGACATGATAAATAACAATAAAAAAGATCAATTAAAAATAAAAGTAGTTCTTGTATTAATAAATTCTAAAAATAATCCAATAGTAATTCTGAATAAATTGAAAACATGGAAGAGTAAGAGACAAGTAAGGAAACAAACTAGAATGATGAAGTTCTGACAGAGGTAATAACTCTTCTCAATATCCCAATCCAAAAAGCAAAATAAAATCAAAATCCTAAGAACTATGAAGGTGTAGAGAGCAAACCTAGAGGAGGAGTAAAATCAGATCTAAAACTAAAATTATGCGGAATGAATGTTGTCTTTCGTCTCTGCATGTTCCCTAGCTCTAATCTGCTTTTCTGGGCTGAAAACTGGGTCAAAATAGGGCCCAAAATTGCGCCCAGCGAATGCTGCAGATTCTGTAGATCGCGCATGTCACGCGATCGCGTCATCCAAGCGTTCGCGTCATCCAGCGTTTTGCCTTGCCACGCGTGCGCGTCGTCCACGCCTTCGCATCACTTGTGCAGTTTCCAATCCGCGCGGTCGCGTGAGCCATGCGTCCGCGTCACTGCAATTTCCTCTATATCGTGCGGTCGCGTGAGCCATGCATCCGCGTCACTTCTCGCTGGTCATCTCCTTAATTTCTTGTGTTCCTTCCATTTTTTTGCAAGCTTCCTTTCTAATCTCCAAGTCATTTATGCCCTATAAAGCCTGAAACACTTAACACACAGATCACGGCATCGAATAGAATGAAGAAGAATTAAACTACAAAATTAAAAGTCTCTACGAAACAAGTTTTCAACCATAAAGTATTTTTAGGAAGGAATTATAAATGCATGCTTATTTAATGAATAAGTGGGTAAAGATTTGATAAAACCACACAATTAAGCACAATATAAACCATAAAATAGTGGTTTATCAACCTCCCCACACTTAGTCATTAGCATGTCCTCATGCTTAGTTGAAGGAGATAAAATAAATTATTAGGAACATGTAAAACTCATGCAATGCAATGCAACCTATATATGTGAGTGCAACTATATGATTGTTGTCCACTTGGTCAAAAGTAAATAAGCTCTTCAAGACAATCACAAATCAAATTCCATTAATTCAATTCTTATACAGTAAAAACAGATAAAAATGCGAGAAGGTAGCTCATGAAAGCAGGGAACATAGAACTCAAGCATTGAACCCTCACTGATGATGTATGTATGCTCTAATCTCTCTAGGGTATAGGGTAATCACTCTATCCTTCTCTAATCATGCTTTCTAATTTTTGTTTTTCACCTAACCAATCAACAACATTTAATATACCAATGCAAACATCATGAGGTCTTTTCAAGGTTGTAATGGGGCCAAGGTAAGGGTACGGGTATATATATGGCTAAGTAAGCTTATAAATTGAATTTTTAATTAACCCAAGCTTTAACATAACCTATATATATTCTATGTAACTTTAGAATTCATACCTAACTACCCAGAAATCTCTTTCATATCCATACTCATGTATCACCTTTTTTTTTTATTTTATCATACATGCATTGATCTTTGAATGCTTGACTTAGCATTGGGGTAATTTTGTCCCCTTATTTATTTATGGAATATTTTTGGATTTTTTTTTATAAAAATGGAAACATAAAAATAACATAACTTATCAATGCACATAGAGTTTTAATTCTTATAGTTTCACATGAGTAGGTATCCAAATTCCCATTGTATTATCATGACTCATTCCCTTATTATCTTTTGTTTCCACAATTTCCCATACTTAAATAACACATACAATTCTATCTTAAGCTAACCAAAGATTCAATTTGGGATATATAATTGTTTTTCCACTTAAGGCTAGTGATGTGGTAAAATGTAGAACAAATGGGATTTAAAGGCTCAAAGTGGCTAACAAAGGTAATTGAAAGGGTAGGCTTTATTTGGATAAGTGAGCTAAACATATAATGGCCTCAATCATATGCAAACATATAAATATAATAAACATTGGACATATAGGATGAAACAAAATATAGATTACAATCATAGAGAAGTAAACACACAAGAATAAAATAATGATGGTTAAATAATGTAACCATTCATAAAGGCTCAAATCTCACTGGTTGTGTGTTCTGCTCAAAAATCATGTTCCAAATACAACTTCAAGCAAATTTAACATAAAAGTTTTAATTAAAATTAGTGAAATTTTGTTCCAAAGATAGGGTCTTAGAAGAAACTTATTGTCTTTTCAATCAAGCAGAACATGCATGCAACTAATCTATTACTATGCAATTTATCCTATTCTACAACATAAAAAAATCTAACTAAATATCCTAATTTATTGGTGCTAGGGAAGAGAAATTACTTTCGGAAGTCAGGTACTGACCGACCTCCCCACACTTAAGGCTTTGCACCGTCCTCGGTGCCATCTGTCAAGAACAAAGGTGGGCTGGTAGCAGTATCTCCACAGTCAGGACCATTATGGCTCCCTGTGCTGGTAAAGGAAGTGGAGTCCGGGGTGTCTGAGTCTCTGAATTTTCCCATGATCAGTTCCTTGAGGTATGTGAATCGGCGCTTGTTACGGCACTCTCTCATCTTAGCTTTTTGTTCCTGCCGATCCAACTTTTCAAGTATCTGCTGGAGCAGTTGGGCTGTTGTAGGTGCTTGTGGTGTTGAAGAAGGAATATCTTCAACTGGTTCAGTAGGTTGGCTGGTAGTGGCTGCTGGAAGTCTGAGGTACTTCCCGTTGGGGACATATTGATCACCCCGTGGAAGCATGGCTTTGGTGTCCCCAGCTCTGTAGGAGACTCCGGCTGCTGAGACAAGATTTGAGACCAGGGCTAGAAAAGATAAGTTGCCAGCAATTTGTACGTGTCCCATGGCATTCCGGATATGTCTTGGTAGATTTAGAGGTTGGTCTGTACGGATGCACCATAGTAGAACGGCCATGTCCGCAGTGAAGGAGGACTCGTGAGTGCTCGGAAAGACGTAATGGGACATGATTTGTGCCCATACGCGAGCCTCCAAGGTAAGTGCTGAAGCCGAAATTTCCTTAGGGCGGGTACGATGGTATCCGTAGATCCATCTGCTGCCAGGTAGTGCGATAACTCTGAGAACGGCGTCCCAGTCAAATTGGTACAGCTGGCGCTTGAGTGCGGCTTCTTGAAAGGCATCCAATCCTTCTGGAATAGGGGGAATACTTAGAACTTTTTGAATGGCTTCTTCAGTAATGGGGACTTGTTTCTGACGGACAAAGACAGACTGCAGGGTTGGCAGGTGGAAGTTGGAGTAGAACTCGACTACCCAAGAAAGATTGACCTGCCTTGGCTGTCTCTGTAGGAAACTCCATTGTCTTCGGGCAATTTGCGGCTCAACAAAGGTAGCAATATTAGGCAGAAGGAGAAGAAGGTATTCGTTGTTGTAACTCCTTTCAGCCAGGATGGGGAACATCTGCTTACAGTAGCGATTAGGGAATTGTGTAGTGTCCTTTGCTGGGAAGTCTCTTTCTTTATCATCAACCTTTATAATCCTCTTAATTTTCTTTATTGAGGGCTTTACCGCAGTTAAAAAGGGTTCTGCCACTAATGCTCTTTTTGTACCTCTTCTTGCTGGTTGTTTGGGAGTGGCTTTCTCTTTTCCTTTCTTGGTGGCCATCCTGAAAAAGGGAAGAGAAAGTAAATTAAATTTAAAGAGATAGAGCAAGGAAGAGAACGGAAAGGATGGTTATAAATGCACATAAAAAGGTAAATGATATTAACACACGCTCATTAGTACATGTGAAAACTCATTAATGGAAAATAACTAGTGCATATGATGACAAGTGAATGCAAGGTGTTTATTGGCATGCCGGCAAAGGGCATGAGTAGCATAGATCAAGCATCACTCGTAACAAACCATCACATTTGTATTGACAATTAAATTCAATGAATAAAATAGTAAAGGAAATTTGTGAAAAGCAAGCATTGAAAAAAATGTAGAGAAGTTCATAATGCCATATGGGCTTTTTCACAAACACATAGCATGCATGTAGAAGAAGTTCTTGAAAATAAGAATTTGAACATGCAAGTAATCCCTTAAAAAGCAATATATAATTGTCAAACAAATTTATAATAATCCACAAGAATATAAATAATGACTCACATAAATTGATAACACCAAGTAAAAAGGAGAAAGAAAGAAAAATAAAATATGAACAACAAAGGTAAAAAGAAAAGAAAAGAGGATAACATATAAAAATAAGAAGAATAATAGAAAAGTAAGGAGGGAAGGAGAAAGAAAAACCTTGTTAATGGGGGTGAGAGAGAGTAAAAAGTGAGAAAGAAGGAAGAAGGGATGAAGGGAGGGAGAAGAAATAAGGAGGGAAAAGAGAAAATAGGATTTGGGGGGGGGGGGGAAAGATATGATAATTGGCAAAATTAGGGAGGCTGTGCGGCGCAAGCAACGCGGTAGCATGGGGCACGCGGTCGCACGACTTGCGCTTAAACTCAATGATGCGATCGCGTCGGTCACGCGGTCGCGTGACCCGTTTTAGGCTAATGGCGCGAGGGTAGCCTCGCACTTGCACAACTCTCTGTTCAAAATCATATTAGTGCCAAATTTTGGGTGACGCGATCGCATGGGGCATGCGATCGCGTGAGTGGGCTATCAGAGGGATATGACGCGGTCACGTGGGCACGCGATCGCGTGACAGGGACTGTGCGTCCAGCGCCAGTTTAGCACCACTCTAGCACAATTTTTGGCTGTGCACCGTTATTACGTCGAAATCCAGGTCACGCGGTCGCGTGGGGCACGCGGTCGCGTGAGAGGCCATTATTCCCATATGGCGCGGTCGCATCAGCGACGCGATCGCGTGGGGTGATTTGTGCCATTGGCACGGCTCCAGCCCTGCTCCTGCGTAACTCTCTGTTCATATTATTATTGTCTCCCAGCTCCCTGCGACGCGGACGCGTCAATGAGGCGGTCGCGTCGCGTGTTATTTTTTTTTAATAAAGGTATGTAAATGCAGATGCACAAAATGTACTAATGAAGAGAAGAGTTATTGAACAAGAAAATTAAAAATAAGGAAAAGAACGATCATACCATGGTGGGTTGTCTCCCACCTAGCACTTTGCTTTAACGTCCGTAAGTTGGACGTTCCACTAGCTCAGTCTTCAGATATGTGGGGATCTTCCAAGAGGAAGATCTCGAGCTCCTTGTTTTTCTTCAGCTTCTCGCCATGGTACAGCTTTAAACGATGTCTATTAACTTTGATAGGTTTAGAGCTTGAAGGATGACTTAGGTGATAAACTCCGTACGGTTCAGCCTTCTCTACTCTGTATGGACCTTCCCATCTTGATCTCAACTTGCCTGGCATGAGCCTTAGTCGAAATTTTTAAAGAAGGACTAAGTCCCCAGGTTGGAACTCTTTCCTCTTGATGTGCTGATCATGTACAGCCTTCATCTTCTCCTTGTATAGTCTTGAGTTCTCATAAGCTTCTAGGCGAAGGCTTTCCAGTTCCTGCAGTTGCAACTTCCTTTCAGCTCCAGCTTTTCCAATTCCCATGTTGCATTCCTTTACTGCCCAGAAGGCTTTGTGCTCTATTTCAACAGGGAGATGACAAGCTTTTCCATAAACTAAGCGGAAAGGACTCATCCCAATGGGTGTTTTGTATGCTGTTCTATATGCCCAGAGTGCATCTTGTAGCCTGGTGCTCCAGTCTCTTCTATGAGGTTTGACTATCTTTTGCAAGATATGCTTTATCTCTCTATTTGACACCTTGGCTTGCCCATTAGTCTGAGGATGGTAGGCTGTTGCAACTTTATGAATTATCCCATGCTTCTTCATTAGTCCTGTTAGTCTCCTGTTACAAAAATGGGTGCCTTGATTGCTCACGATTGCTCGTAGTGATCCATAGCGACAAATAATATGGTTTCTCACAAAGAAAACAACAGTGTTAGCATCATCATTGCGGGTAAGAATTGCTTCTACCCATTTGGAAACATAATCCACAGCTAACAAAATATAAAAATAACCATTAGAATTTGGAAATGGACCCATGAAGTCAATGCCCCAAACATCAAAAATTTCACAGAAAAGCATAATTTGTTGAGGCATCTCATCCCTCCTGGATATATTACCAAATTTCTGGCATGGGAAACAAGATTTACAAAATTCAGCAGCGTCCTTAAAAAGAGTAGGCCACCAGAATCCACAGTCTAAGATTTTTCTAGCAATTGTTTGAGGGCCAAAATATCCTCCACTCTCAGATGAGTGACAGGCCTCTAAGATGGACTGGAATTCTGATTGAGGCACACACCATCTAATTATCTGGTCAGCGCCACATCTCCATAAATATGGGTCATCCCATATATAATATTTAGACTCGCTTTTCAGCTTGTCTCTTTGATGCTTAGAAAAGTTTGGAGGAAAAGTGCGGCTAACTAGATAATTAGCTACAGGTGCATACCAAGGGACTATCTCAGATACTGCTTGCAGGTTATCAAATGGGAAATTATGAGCTATAGGAGTGGAGTCATCTGTAATATGTTCAAGGCGACTCAAGTGGTCTGCCACTAAATTCTGGTTACCACTCCTGTCCTTAATTTCTAAATCAAATTCTTGTAATAGCAGTATCCAATGTATAAGCCTTGGTTTGGACTCCTTTTTAGATAATAAACACTACAAAAAAAAGGCCTATGGCCACGGTAAAAAACTGTGACCATAGCTAGTAAAAAGGGTGACCATAGATCTATGGTCACGGTTTTGGACCTATGGTCACGGTTTTTTACCATGGCCTATTCTCTCGTGGCCATAGGTCTATGGTCACGATTTTTTGGGCTATGGTCACGGTTTTTATGGTCACGGTTTTAATTTTCAAAATCTGACACTTTAGGCCACGTTTTTTTACCGTGACCATAGGTTTTTTTACCGTGACCATAGGTTAATCTATGGTCACGGTAAAAAACCGTGACCATAGCCTTATCTATGGTCACGGTTTTCACCGTGGCCATAGCCACTATGGTCACCCCTCCTTAAAACCGTGACTATAGATAAGGCTATGGTCACGGTTTTCACCGTGGCCATAGCCTCTATGGTCACCCTTCCTTAAAACCGTGACCATAGCCCTATCTATGGTCACGGTTTTCACTGTGGCCATAGACTCTATGGTCACCCCACCTAAAACTGTGACCATAGCCCTATCTATGGTCACGGTTTTTCACCGTGGCCATAGACTCTATGGTCACCCCACCTAAAACCGTGACCATAGCCCTATCTATGGTCACGGTTTTTCACCGCGGCCATAGACTCTATGGTCACCCTATGAAAAACCGTGACCATAGCCTATCTATGGTCACGGTTTTTCACCGTGGCCAAAGCCTCTATGGTCACCCCTCCTTAAAACCGTGACCATAGCCCTATCTATGGTCACGGTTTTTTACCGTGGCCATAGACTCTATGGTCACCCTCCTTAAAACCGTGACCGTAGCCCTATCTATGGTCACAGTTTTTCACGATGGCTATAGCCTCTATGGTCACGGTTTTTTAAAACGGTGACTATAGCCTGTTGTTGTTTATGAGATTCAATTTTTTTAAATTATAATCACATATCTCAAAATGATAATAATAACAAAATAAATCTAAAAATAAGAAATTCAAGAAATCTAAATCACAAAAGTTTCATTATAAGATACATATGTTTAATTTTTAGTCTAAACAACACAAATCAAAATAGAGTGGAATTTTTCCAATTACATGTAATTCCTCAAAAAGTACATAACACATCAAAATATTACATTTACATAACTAAGGTAGTAAGACCCATCTCATGTGATATTTGTATGGAACATATTTTCTTCATCACATCATGTCTTCCTGCACGTAAAAGAAATAAACATGTTAGATATCTTGCAAAAATGCTTTTGATGATGCAATACATATGCAGCAAAAGAAGGGAAACATTCATCCATAGCAACACTCAAGAATTATTCACAACCATCATTCACTTCAAATAGCAGCTATTGCAAGAATGCAGCAGTAGTGATAGCTTAGACTCAGAAATTCATCAAAGTTATCACTACTGCACAAATAATTCAGAATCTGTTCATTCCAGCAGCAGCCAACACAAAAATAAGGTAGCAATAATACTATGCAGCAGCATCATATAAACCAGTTTAGCACAAAAGTAAAACAATGAAACAGCAACATAGGATCAATAACAGTTTAAACCTAATCAACAGCACCAAAGAAACTAATTTAGCATAGGGCAGATCAATGAAGCAGCAGCATGAAGCTAAATTAGAACATGGCAAGTCATTACGAGCACAGGAAAACCAATTTCAGAAAGAATAAACATCAGAGTTCAAACCTAAATCCACTACAAAATCAGTTGACTACCTAACCACCTAATTCAACTAAGCTAACCTAATCAAACAGCAACCAAAAGCATACTATTAATTTAACTAGAAGTTTCGAACAGTACTTACTTTCATATCCTTTTATACATGGTTCGATCCAAGTGAAGGAGGAATGCTTCGCCGCGCATCATTTGGTGCACTACTCGCGTCAGGCGGAGATTGTTGGGCAGCTTCTATCATTACTTGCACTTGTTCTGCACTCATACCAGGATTGACTTGTTGCAACAACGTTTTAATCAAGTTTGTTAAACCATCCAACTTGGAAGTTAAGTTATTTTGATTTTTCTCCATAGTTGAAACCACTTCATTATGTTGTTGCTGCATTTGTCGGATTTCCTTCTCCTTTTTAAGAGAGGATTTTGTGACTGATCGACCATAAAAACGAACTCTTCCATGTCTCTCCTTCCCGAAAACTGTTTGAACTGCTTCATCATCATTGTATCCTGCTTCTTTCAAATTTTGAAGATGTTCCTATTACACACAAATAGGATCAAAATAAATGCATACACCCGACAGCTTTAGAATAAATAAAAATAGCCAACACATTTCTTGTTTTGTGTACTTTTCTAAGAGACCAGAAAACTAACAATTGTCTCTTGTGTTCCCGAATCAGTCTCTCCTTTTTTGCTCGTACGAGTTACAACAAACATCTCAGATTGTGATGGATCTTCATTGTCCTCCTTCTTTGCTCGCTACCAAGAAACCACCAACATGTGACTAAGCAAACACACATAACATGAAAGATAAAAAAATACTTAAAATAAAAAGTACAAAAAAATACCAATTCAGCGCGCACTAATTCAAAACTAACTGGACCCATTCGATGATTCCATTTTTGCTTGGATCTATTTTCACGATTTTTGTCAGAAATAACCTACATTTGTTGCAATATAAAATTAGATAGAGTTAGTTAAATACATGATACCATCATTAAAGCCAAGAGAGTTGTGAAAATCACTTACTTTGATGATATCAAGCCTCCAAAATTGAACTAATTTTCGAAAATGCAGTTCAGGTACAGTCATTGGACGATTTTTCATCATCTCTCTAAATGAGTTGTACGGTGTATAGTGATATTTCTTTATGCGTTTATTAAATTGCTTCCATGCCTCTCCAATGGTATCTATCACCCAAGGCTCAGCATCACTAGGAATGTTATATTTAGACTACAAACAAACAACGAATAATGTTATTTTACCATACATGCTAAGCCTATTTGTAAACAATTTAAAAAGGAGAATGATCGACTCACCTTTGCATAATCCAACATTGAAGTTTTAGTCTCAATGGACACAGCTTGCCAATTAGTATATAACAATGTGACCAAATTAGAGTTTCTTGCAAGTGTTCCCAAGAATCGACTAAACAATTGAACCTGTGTCTTTGTTGGGCCTATGGGTTTGCCATTGTACCATGTTAACTCTATTTGTGTCTCCAAAGCATGAATATGCTTGAGTTGGGTGGGACCACGAACTTTTTTCTTTTTGGTACCTATTTCCAATGTCGTTACTAGAAAATGTTAACAAGATTACGAATCTAATGAATAAAAGAGTAATCTATTAAATACAATAGTCAGGTTAGTGCATTTCACTATTTGCTATTAAAGAAAGGGATAAAGGCATTACCGAGTTGAGTGTCACTACTATCACTAACGGTTGGATTGAGCTCATCACAATCATATTCATATTCTTCATCATTTTCATCTAATGATATCCCATATTTTTCAAAAAATTCGTCTAAAGTCATAGCAGGGATAAGAGACTCAATCTTATGTTCTTCTTCGTTGGCATCTTGTTCATTCGATTCCTTCAGCAGCATCTTATTGGTCAGCTTCTTGACTTTATCACCCTCCACCTTTGATTTCTTCATTGGCACCTTCTTCCTAGATGGCTTCTTCCCACCTTGATCCTCATGTTCAATGGCTTTCATCTTGACTAGATGATTTTCTTCGTTGGAATTCTTTGTTGGCATCTTGATTTGATCCTCACCGTCTCCGATGTTTGTTATCTTCTTGGTTACCATTTTGCTTTGACCTTCATCGTCACCTCTTCTCAGCACCTTTTCCGGCATCTTGCCCTTTTTCCTTGTCTCATGTTTACTACTATTAGCCCCACATGCAGCTAAAACATGTTCCCTTTTTATTTGAAATTGTTTTAGCAAGGAATAAGCACTTGTGAATTGAATTTTTCCTAAACTTTTTACCAGACTCCTTATCTTCAAGGGACTTCTTTGTGACTCTATTTGTGATAGGGTTCTTAACCTTTTTCTTTTGGAATTTCCTTCATTGTTCATCCTGTATAAAAAAAAGTCAAACAAAGCATCAATACTAACATTGCCAAAATTAAAAGAAAGAAGAAACATTGTAACGCATTAGAAAATAAAGTAAACAAACATGGTAATGCATTAGAAAATAAAGTAAACAAACACGGTAATGCATTAGAAAATAAAATAAACAAACATGGTAATGCATTAGAAAATAAACATGATAATGCATTAGAAAATAAGTTAAAAAATAAAGCATCAACGTTACAATTTGTGCACTACCTCAAATTCAGCATCACTGTCTAAATCATCAGATACTATTTCTTTGTCTTTAGGTTTGATCTTGTTCGGTGTCACATCAACAATAGTAGGTCGCATACCCTGTCTAACCAAGTCTACCTCACCAATATCACTTAAGGGTATCGGACTATTCGCCGATTCATGTGGCCCTCTTATGTTAGGGTCAAACTGTAATTGGACACCAACATTAAACAAATCTCTGGGAACCGTTTTCATCACATAATGCTTTTGGGGAATATATGGATCTTTCACATAAAAGCACTGGTGTGCTTGGCTTGCCAACACAAATGGTTCGTCTTGGTAACATCTTTTGTTGAAATGAACGTATGTCAAACCATAATTATCTTCCTCAGCCATAAACCACTCACACTTAAATAACATAACTTTAAATTGGCTATAATAGTCTAACTCGATAATATCCATGATTCTACCATAATATCTTATATTGGCCTTTATTGGTTTTTTGTCCTTAACACTCGCAAAGCTTGTAGTTTCAGCCACCACAGTGACACCACTATTTTGCGTTTTTCGCATCACTTCTCGTCGCTTAGTATGAAATCTGTACCCGTTGACAACATAAGCAGAAAATGATTTTGCAACTTTATTTAGACCCTTAGACAGCTGTCGTAACCAACCGGGAACATCATCCTTCATGGCACGTCTCGTAAACCACTCGATAAAGTCTTCATTCTGATCTTTAACGATGTTCCACTTCCGCTTCCGCTTGTCTTGCTTTTGTTGCTCACAATGTTCTCTACAAGGAGTGTATATTATTATGTTATATTACCAAGATTAGTCTAAGGAATAGAACTAATGAGAAGTGCAAATTTACCTCATGTAAGGCTCCACGTTATCGCAATTATTCACTACATATGCATTAGCTTGATGGAGTGACTTTTCGTCCAAAATAATTAGTTGCCCTTTTTTCCACCCAATGGACTTCCCTTGTTTGCGAACAAATTTGAATCAGGATCTTCGGTTGAAGTGCCTGCATCATTATTCCGAGATACTCTGTTGAATCTTGTTTTCACTCCCTCATGCAAATATCTTGAACAAAAAGTTAAACACTCTTCAGCCAAATAACCCTCCGCAATTGATCCTTCTGGACAACTTCTGTTATGTACATACCCTTTTAGTGTGCACATATATCTCTCAATCGGATACATCCATCGAAACTGGACGGGACCACCTAACCTTAGTTCATTAGCTAAATGAATAGGCAAATGAACCATTATATCAAAAAAGGTCGGCGGAAAAATCCTCTCCAACTGGCACAAAGTCTCTACAATCTCCGACTCCAAACCATTAATCTCTTCTAACGAGATTTCTTTTTGACATAGCCGACGAAAAAAGGAACACAAACGCACTAGAGGAATAGCAACATGATCTAGAAGAATGCTCTTGATTGGTATCTGCAACAGGTAATGCAACATGAAGTGAGCATCATGAGTCTTGTAACCGTAAAGCTTTCTCTCTTCTTGTTGTACACAACGAGAAATGTTTGAAGCACTTCCATCAGGCAATTTTGTTTTCTTCAAAACACCACAAAAAATAGATCTCTCCCCTTTGGTCATGGAGAAGCATGCTCTAGCAAGTTTAGTTCTTTTGCCATCCTTAGTATTTATTGGGTGAAGATTCTTTCGAATGCCCATCTCCTTAAGATCATAACGAGCTTTTGCATGATCCTTTGTCTTTCCAGGGATATCCAATAAGGTACCAATTATACTGTCAACTATGTTTTTTTCAATATGCATTACATCAAGGTTGTGCCTGATCATACAGTGCTGCCAATATGGTAACTCAAAAAAGATTGATCTTTTTTTCCATTGGCCTTTACTTTTGTTTTGCGTCTTCCCAGAGGCATTATCTACTGACTTTAGCATATCTAGAACCTCTTCACCCGTTAACATTCGTGGTGGACCCCTGAATTCTATTTTTCCATTAAAAGATCTCTTGTTAGACCTCCATGCATGATCAACTGGCAAAAATCTCCTATGGTCCATGTAAACTATCTTTTGGCTATGTTTCAAGTAACAAAAAGAAGTATCATGATTACAACAAGGGCAAGCTAACTTTCCTTTCGTACTCCAACCTGACAACATCGCATACGCTGGAAAATCATTGATTGTCCAAAGAAGTGCATCATGCATTTGAAAAGTTTCATTCTTAAAAGAATCATAAGTATCTATCCCTGACACCCATAGCTCCTTCAGCTCTTCGATCAATGGTTGCAAAAAAATATCAATATTATTTCCTGGTGAACAAGGTCCAGGAATGATTAAAGAGAGCATGCAATATTCTGACTTCATGGACATCCAAGGGGGAAAGTTGTACATCATTAAGACAACTGGCCATATGCTATGTGACACATTCATAGTTCAAAAAGGATTAAAACCGTCACTTGCCAAACCAAGCCTCAAGTTACGCAGTTCTTTTGAAAAGTTCGGGTACCGACTGTCCAAGTTCTTCCATGCTTGGCCATCAGCAGGGTGCCTTATGCAACCGTCTTTCAAACGCTGCTCATCATGCCACCTCAACGCCTCTGCTGTGTTTGGGCACATAAAAAGCCTTTTAAGCCTTGGTATTAAAGGAAAGTATCTTAAGGTTTTCGCAGCAACCTTATGAACTTTATTCGGAAGCGCAAAGTCCTCTTCATTGCCATCCGTAGTAGGAGTCTGATTATATCGAGACTCTCCACAGATACGGCAAACTGAGTCATTTATGTACTCATTCCGGTACAGCATGCAGTCATTAGGACATGCATCAATCTTTTCATAGTCAAGACCCAACTCTTTAACCATATTCTTAGCTTTATTAAAAGAAGTGGGAATGTTCAAATCAGGTATGGCTTCTTTCAATAACTCCAAGAGGGAGGTAAAAGATGTGTTACTCCACCCATGTAGACACTTCAAGTGGTAAAGACGAATGATGAACGATAATCTCGAAAATCCAGTTGTACAATTCGGATATAATTCCAGACCTGCTTCGTCTACTAGCTTATAAAATCTCTTCGCATCTTCATTCAACCCATTGTTCCCCTCCTCAAGATTTGCCATATTTTCGAATGCGTCACGCAGCAACCCGTTCATATCATCAAGGCCGCCTCAATCATCCATGTCAGTATCTATTACTGTTGGGATTACTGATTCTCCATGATTTGTCCATCGTTTATAACCTTCGACAAACCCATAGCAAATAAGATGCTCATATACGGCGTCTCGTTCACGCCAATAAGTGTTTCTACACTTTGCACACGGACATTGAATTTCTTTTGCAACTGGTTTTCCCTTTACGAAGGCAAACTCTAAAAAACTATTTACACCAACTATGTACTCGTTCTCAAATCTTGGTGAATCCATCCAATCTTTTGACAAAACATGATTAAACCTAATAATGCAAATATCTGAACTTACTAAACATGGTCTAATAGGTCAATTATAGTGACAATCTAGCTACCATATACACACTACCTAAATAACTAGAAGATCAAATTATAATATATATCAAGTATGATATAAACTTACTGCTTAGTTCCTTCATTTTGAGATGCCATTTGAAGTTGTTATACACTGGTGCCACAACAACTACTCAACTCCTTTTGTCTTTACCAGTCCAAAAACAACATCCTATATACAAAACAAAACAAAAAAATTCAGGAGAAGATAAATCTATATGAAGAATTAAGTTATTAAACCTCCCTTCCCTGCCTCTAAATTTTATTTGAAAAAAGGAAAACTATATTTTTTAATTTTATTTTTTCCCATTGGAAAGAGCATGCTATGAACAGATCGCTGATCAGGTAATGAAAAGACAGAGCATGGAATACACACACAAACTACAAAAAATCAGTCCTCTAATATATTTACCAAATCAGCAAATGGAAATGTAAATTTGTAAAGGGAAGTAATAATGAATAATTGAAGGAAGTACATCTCAATACATGCTCACACAGACCAAGCAAAATAAAACTCATAATTTTGTATTATACATACACACATACATGCAGTGGAGGGATATTTACACTTATATATTATACACGCCCTGTTATTAGTTGGAGTTGGAGTATAATCTTTTTATTATGCGCGCAATAAACCACACCTAAAGAGAAAGTTTTAATTTAATGCAAGCTCTAGAACACACTCGGCGCCTCCATAAGTTGACAAATCAAATCCATACTTAAAAAAAAATATGCCCTTATATTAGGTTCCTGTGACCTAAACACTTAGCTGCTCTTAAAATATATATTATTAAATCCATAAGTTGACAAATCAAATCCATATTATTATTATATTTTTTATAATAAAAATTTGATAAAAAATAATAAAATATATATTTTTTATTTTTTATTTTTTATTATTTTTTATCAAAAAATATATAATATATTAATTTAATATTTTTAAATATATTATTTTTATTCATATATTATCTGTTAAATATAATTTTATTTTTTTATATCTCTCTCTTAGAATCACGTGTCTGTATAAGGGAATACAACCTTAGATTACATGAAACCAAGTTCCCAAGTCCCAAGTACTTTGAGCCAATAGCTGATAACAATACTTAATTGATTAGTTTTTTTTGTTGTTGGATAATGTCGCATTACTTTCAAATAACTAGACGACAAATCTCACACACAACAAAATAAACAAATAAAAAAGACCAGGTTAATTTAAAATATTTTATTTTGTGTGGAGAATTCTCATCTTACCCAACTAATATCTGGGGCCAGAAACAAATAGTGTCAACTTTTATAATCCAGATGCAATAGTAGTTTCTATTATGCTCTCTAATATACTCTATTATGCTCTCTAATATACTCTGACCATAGTCAAAATGGTTAGTATTTTTGATAATCCATAATTGCATATTTGGAAGGGTTATTGCTGGGATCTAGCCCATCATCAATGTTGGTTAGAAGGACAGGTGTGAAACAGAATTTTAGTTAGCTATAAACAAATTTCATCCATTAAAATATATTCTAATAAAGTCATATTAATTAGCTATTTAAAACAAATATATGTATGTATTGCATGTGAGTTAGAATCTAAAGGTGAATACTTTTTAACTTTTGAATGTCCAAACTCAATGTACGCATGTTGTCCATGCTGTAAATTAATATTACTCACACAAACCAAATCAAAATGGGAAGAATGAGAAGCCAGAATCTTAGTCAAATAAAGTAGTCATATATCAAAGGCAACAAAACAAAGCCTTTCCTTTAACACCAGCCAAGGCAAACAAACAAATAAACAAACACAATCTAACATATATCATATTTAAACACCCTTCCTTGTCAGAAAAATTCAAAAGGGAAACAAAAACTGCATATGTTATGTTGTTTTCATGTTAAGCACTAAGCAGTAACAGAGAGTAAAAAGAATAATAATCCATTTTATAATAATAATAATAATAATAATAATAATAATAATAATAAAAAAGTTATGAGTTTTTGTTTTGATGTTTGCATATTTTTGTGCCCATTTCACAATAAAAACAAAGAGATATCCCAATGATATCTTCCACCGAGTGTATAGGAAACACACATAATTGCACCCAACACCAAACCATAGAAACCTGAGCTCCAAAAACCTTTCTTTTCTTTAATTTCATTGCTTTTTGCTGCTTCTTTCAGCTACCCTTTTTTCCATTATATATACCCATCAATCTCCAAAAACCTTTCAGATAGAAAGAGTTCAAACCTAAATTCACTACGAAATCAATTGACTACCTAACCACCTAATTCAACTAAGCTAACCTAATCAAACAACAACCTAATCAACTAACACTAACATGGAGTTTAAACCAAATTTTGAGTTAACTAAAATTAAGTTTTTTGGTACAAGAACATTAGAAGGGGGAAACAATTAAACAGAAAAAGCTGGAATCAAAGGAAAGAAGAATAATTGGAAGTTTGTGCTTTTAGAAACTCACAGCAATGCCTTTTAAATTGAACAACTTCTCTTTTTTGTTGAATTCTAGCATAAGCTCAGCAAGTTGAGGAACATAGTGTCCTGAAGATAAATTGCAAACATGTTTTAATATAAATATAATCAATTATGCAGGAACTAATTTACATAAAGAACAAATGGGAGGAAAATTTACCAGCATAGCTTTCTCCTACTATGAACAAACTTCTGTTTCTGTAGTGTGGGAACTTTACAAACCAGTTTTGCAAGAATATTAAGTTATCCCTACTATAAAGTGAAAGAATAAATCAGAAAACAAAGCAATCTTTAAAGGTAAAAATTCTCTGTAAATTTTGTAAAGTAACATTTGATACTATCTCAAGATGTAGGCATGGCATAACTGTAAAGTATAACAGAATATAATGCAATACACATTACAGGGAACTTTGAGCAAAAGGGACATGGCAGAGTTTTGCAAAATTAGAATAATGGAAACACTACTTCTTCTTTTTTTTCCTTTTAAATTATAAACTTACACTTCATTCCCTTTCAGATAAAAACCTATTTTATTTTGTCCAATCGTTACTTAGAAGATACTTCAACCTAAAGTAGAAGATTGAATGTTACCTAGAGGATTTTGCTGTGAATCAGACTTGCTCTTGTGACAGGAAGCTCGCGGTGAAACTGAACGGGGCACAGCTCAACGGCGGACTCCACCCGTCGTAACGGCGGCAGGGGCTTCCCCTGGCGGTGGCTCAGACGGCAGCAGCAGCCGTAGCAGAGCTTCAACGGTGGCGGTGACGGCACTGGAGGCGGTGACGGACGGACACGAGCTCAGCTATTGACCCCTCTCTCTCTCTCATCTTCGTGCACTTTCTCTCTCTCTCTTCGAAGTTCCATGGTGGCTGGATAGCGGAGGAGCGCGACACCTACTCTTCTTCCTCGCGGTGACAAGAAGCTCGCGGTGAGACGCGCTAGAGGAGCTCAGTGACGCTAGGGTTTCTACCTTCTTCGATCATGGGGGCTGTGACGAAATAGGGGTTGGGAGGAAGGTGAACGACAATGGTAGGGGCTGGGAGGAAGGGTAACGACGTATGATGGAGAGGGTTGGGAGGAGCTCGGCGAAGGTGGGGGCTGGCTTGAAGGAAAATGGTGAGAATAGGGTGGGGGGGCTGTCACGAAGTGATGATAGGGTTTTTTTTTTCTAAGTTACTAATTAGGAGGGAATGGGGATTTGGTTGGGAGGGAGGGGAATTTTGGGATTTTGGGGGGGGGGGGGCTAAAACGACGGCGTTTATGGAGGGAAGAGTATCTATGGTCACCTCCAAAAACCGTGACCATAGATATCTTTAGGCCACTTTCTAAAACCGTGACCATAGACACTTTTAGGTCACCCTTTCGAAAAACCGTGACCATAGACCCTTTTTGGTCACTGTAAAAAACCGTGACCATAGACCCCTTTAGGTCACTTCTAAAACCGTGACCATAGACCCTTTTAGGCCACCCAACAAAATCGTGACCATAGACCACTTTAGGCCACCTCCCAAAATCGTGACCATAGACCCCTTTAAGTCACCCTTTCTTGAAAAACCGTGACCATAGACCCTTTTTGGTCACCGTAAAAAACCGTGGCCATAGACGCTTTTAGGTCACCCCTAAAACCGTGACCATAGACCCTTTTAGGCCACCCCACAAAACCGTGACCATAGACTACTTTAGGTCACCTCCAAAACCGTGACCATAGGTACGCTATGGTCACCCTTTTTGTGAAAACCGTGACCATAGACCCTTTTTGGTCACTGTAAAAAACCGTGACCATAGACCCCTTTAGGTCACCCCTCAAAACCGTGACCATAGACCCTTTTAGGCCACCCTTTTTTAGAAAACCGTGACCATAGGTACCCTATGGTCACCATTTCTGTAAAAACCGTGACCATAGCTTTTTTTTTGGTCACGGTAAAAAACCGTGACCATAGACCCTCTATGGTCACGGTTTTTTACCGTGACCAAAAAAACCGTGGCCATAGACCCAAAATGTTGTAGTGAAATACTTTAGAGCTGCGTGGTCTGAATACACTACTACCTTCGTACCAAGTAAATAGGCTCAGAATTTATCCAGAGCGAAAACAATAGCAAGAAGCTCTTTCTCAGTAGTAGTGTAATTCGACTGAGCGGCATCTAAAGTTTTAGACGCGTAAGCAATAACAAAAGGATCCTTACCTTCACGCTGAGCCAGTGCTGCTCCTACTGCATGGTTGGAAGCATCACACATTATTTCAAATGGTTGGCTCCAGTCTGGTCCTCTTACAATTGGAGCTTGAGTCAGTGCGGTCTTCAGCTTATCAAACGCTTGTTTGCTATTTTCACTGAACTCGAACTCAATATCTTTTTATAGTAGCCTGGATAAGGGAAGTGCTACCTTACTGAAGTCCTTAATGAACCTCCTGTAAAAACTTGCATGGCCAAGGAAAGAACGGACCTCCCCCACAGAAGAGGGGTAAGGTAAACTAGAAATAGCATCCACCTTTGCTGGATCTACAGAAATACCAGTATTAGATACAACATGTCCTAGTACAATCCCTTGTTTAACCATAAAGTAGCATTTTTCAAAATTTAATACCAAGTTTGTACTGACACATCTATCTAACACTCTAGATAATCCATCTAAGCAAAGGCTAAAGGAATTGCCATAAACACTAAAATCATCCATAAAAACCTCCATACAGTCCTCAATAAGATCAGAGAAAAGACTCATCATGCACCCTGAAAAGTAGCTGGTGCATTGCACAAGTCAAAGGGCATTCTCTTGTAAGCATAAGTCCCAAAAAGACATGTAAAAGTGGTCTTTTCCTGATCCTCAGGAGCTATGTGAATCTGGAAATAACTTGTGTAACCATCTAAAAAGCAATAATGCGATTTACCTGACAGGCAATCCAGCATTTGATCAATGAATGGAAGAGGGTAGTGATCCTTACGGGTTGCTTGGTTGAGGCGTCTGTAATCAATGCAGACCCTCCAGGCGTTCTGAACTCTGGTTGTCTGGAGCTCTCCATGCTCATTCTTCACTACAGTGACTCTAGACTTCTTTGGCACCACTTGTACTGGGCTTACCCATTCACTATCTGAGATGGGATAGATGATATCTGCCTCTAGTAGTCTGGTCACTTCCTTTTTGACAACCTCTAGGATAGTGGGGTTCAGTCTTCTCTGGAGTTGACAGACAGGTCTTGCTCCCTCTTCTAAAAATATTCTATGCTCACAGACTTGAGGGTTGATGCCTACTATGTCTGCCAAACTCCACCCAATTGCCTTCTTGTGCCTCCTCAGCACACCAAGTAGCTGCTCTTCCTGTTGAGAAGTGAGTTCCCTTGCAATGATAACCGGAAACTTCTGCCCGTCTTCAGGGTAAGCATATTTCAGGTGTGGAGGAAGGGGTTTTAATTCTAACTTCTGATAATGTTCAGGCTATGGGTTGTCTGGAGCTGGTAACAATGGTAAGGCACTGTCATTGTCCTCTGAGAATGTCCCCACACTTGGACCTTGTCCTGTGTGCTTCTCTTCAAATTCCTCCTGATGGACTTCAGCCACGGTTTTATCTATAATGTCACACTTGAGGATAGAGTGATCCTCTGGAGGATGCTTCATAACTCCATTCAGATTGAAGATTACTACTCGGCCATCTATTTCAAAAGAGTATGTTCCTGAAAAAGCATCTAATTTAAACTTTGAGGTCTTCAAGAATGGCCTTCCGAGTAGGATTGATTATGGCTTATCTGAGTCATTTTAGGACATTTCCAGGATATAAAAATCAGTGGGGAACGTGAGTCCCTTAATGCCTACTAGTACATCTTCAGCAACTCCAACCACTGTAATAATGCTTTTATCTGCTAACACAAAACGAGCTACCGACCTTTTTAAGGGAGGGAACCTCAAAACATCATATATAAACAAAGGCATTATACTCACACATGCTCCTAAACCACACATGCAATCATAAATTATCACACCACCAATAGTACAATTAACTATACAAGGACCTGGATCACTACACTTTTCAGGTAAACCTCCCATTAAAGCAGATATGGAACTTCCTAAAGTAATAGTTTCTAATTCATTAATTTTGTCTTTATGTATACATAAATCTTTTAGAAACTTTGCATATTTAGGTACCTGTTGAATAACATCAAAAAGGGGAACAGTTACCTCAACTTTTTTGAATATCTCTACCATTTTTAGATCAGGTTCCAGCTTCTTCTTGGGCTTCCTTGCAAGTTGTGGAAATGGAATGGGAGTGGCATTTTCTGCAGTGTCTGCGCCTTTTAGTGCTTCCTCATGTGGTTGCACTTCTTCTTCTTCAACCACATCCTAAATGTCTTCTTCTTCTTCAACATCTTCTATTTCCACTACCTCTTCAGCTGAGGCGTATTCTGGTGGGTTTGGCTCCTCTTGATTCCTCTCCTGCAATGTGGTTCTGGACCTCAGGGTGATGGCATTAATACCACCCTTGAGATTGGGTAATAGTTGAGAGGGAATACCACTGGAGCTCAAAGGTTGGTTATTGGAGTTATTCATTGATCCTATCTGGGAGACAAGAGCTTGCAAAGTTGCGTTCAGACCATTCAGAGTGGCATTAATGTTGTTTTCCATGGTCTGCTGTCTCCGATCAATAGATTGTAGTAAGTCATCATTAGAAGATGCAGAAGGATGGGTAAATTGAGAGGTCTGCTGTTGGGTATTCTGAGGCCCTTGGGATTGCCTTAGGTGAGGTGCTCTGTAAGGCTGATTCTGATTCTGCTGCCTGTTGTTGTTGTTATTCCACCTCTGATTTCTCTGATTATCTCTGCCTCCTCTGTTATTGTTGTTGTCCCTCCAATTCTGGTTAGAATTGTCTTGCCACCCGTGGTTGTAATTGCCACCTTGATTGTACCCTTGGTTGGGGCGGTCATAGAAGTTATGTGTGGCTGCCACGGTGTTGTCTTCTTGCTGGAGCTGCGGACATTCATCAGTATAATGGCTATAATCAGCAGAGATTTTGCAAACTCTCTGTGGGACTAACTGTTGATTTTGCTGTGGTGGAGAAGGTTGAGCTTGCTGAACTTGTTGTTGATTCAATTGCATTTGCTTCAGCAAGTTGGTCATTTCACAGATACTCTAAGTTAAAGCAGCAGTCTCTCTGCTAGAGGATACTTCTGCCACAGCTTTTGCACGGCCTTGTTTCTGCCTGTGATTCCTAGTAGATTCAGCTAAATCGCTGATCAATTGCCATGCCTCATCAGTGGTCTTGTACTTTTTCATAGACCCATTGCTAGCACTTTCCAATGTGGTCTTATCTTGGGGCCTCATGCCCTGTGTGACATAACCGAGTAACACTATCTTGTCAATCATATGGTGGGGGCAAGCTTCCAGAAGATTATTGAAGCGATCCCAATATTCATAAAGTGTCTCGGATTTATCCTGAACAATCATGGAAATATCTTTCCTCAGTTTATTAGTAACTTCAGCTGGAAAGAACTTTTCTAAGAATTCTCTTCTCAGTGTATCCCAGTTGGATACAATTGCTGCTGGTTGAGTGTAGTACCACTCTCTTGCCTTCCCCTCAAGAGAAAACGGGAAGGCTTTCAGCAAAATTGAAGTTGCATCTACACCATCACGCTTAACAGTAGAACAGGCTGCCTGAAAATTTCTCAGGTGCTTGATAGGCTCTTGAGCAGGTAAGCCATGAAACTTGGGCATCAAATTGAGCAGTGCGGTCCTTATCTCAAAGTCTGTAGCTACCGCTGGGTGATGCGCTTGAAATGGTTGCATTGTAAAATCAGGGGCTCCAGCCTCCTGGATAGTAACTCTCCTGGCTGCTGCCATGTTACCTGCGCATGAAACAACCAAATCAGTAGAACAGGGGCTGGTTTCTTTCTCAAATGACATTTCAGATCCGCCCTCAGAGAGGATTAACCGACGCCGAGCTTGCCTTATTCGTGAAATAGTTCTTTCAATCTCAGGATCGAATATTAGGAAGCTTGGATCAGGAAGCGAACGTGTCATCTAACGAAAGAAACAAGCAACTCATAGTAGCAAAATAAAATAAAATTCAAATAAATAAATTCCAATTAATAACTTTAGCACTTTATTGCAACTCCCCGGCAACGGTGCCAAAAATTGATGCGAGCGAAAATTGGCGAGTTAAGAATGTTTATAAAATATGCGTTGCAAGTATAGTCCTCAACCAACCAGAAATCCGCTTATCAATTTAGAAGGGTGTCACAAAAATTAAAATTAAAATACTGGGAGTATGAATCCCAGGTCGTCTCCCAACGAGTTGCAGAAAAGTGTGCTATTTTATTAATCAGATGTTTTCAAAAAAGTTTCAGTTGAATGAAAGAAAATTAAATTAGAGAATTTATATAAATTTAAATAAAAGTCTTGACTGGGAGTTGATTAGCTGGAAGCCCTATTCTTGTTGCAGTACTCTCAAGATTAATTGATAATTGGGGGTTATTCTGTTTAGTTGTCCCTTACTAAGTAAGGGGAAGTCAAACAAGTTGGAATGTTGTTCTATCCATAAGTTCCAATCCGCTCTTGGGAGGATTGGTGTTAGTGACTAGAGAGCAATCCAACAATAAACCCAATTACAATCTTTCTCTTGAGCATCCCAACTCAAGGGTTTCTTTCAATCAACTCCCCATCAAGTTAGGGAACTACTCGCTCATTGTAAATGAAGAATTCATAACATAAGAAAGGGAATTAAAGAAAGACATGATAAATAACGATCAAAGGATTAATTAAAAATAAAAAGTAATTCTTGTATTTAATAAATGCTAAAATAATCCAATAGTAAAATTAAGTAAATTAAGGAACATGGAAGAGTAAGAGACAAGTAAAGAAGATGAACTAGAGTGTCGAAGTCTTGATGAGGCAATAACTCTTCTCAATATCCCAATGCAAAAACAATGAAAAATAACGAATCCTAAAAACTATGAATGTGTAGAGAGAAAACCTAGAGAAGAGGAAAACTAGATCTCAAAACTAAAACTATGCGGAATGAATGTTGTTGTTAGTTTCTGCATGTTCTCTGGCTCTAGTCTGCTTTTCTAGGCCAAAAACTGGATCAAAATAAGGCCCGAAATCGCCCCCCAGCGATTCTGCAGATTATGCAGATCGCGCATGTCACGCGGTCGTGTCATCCATGCGGCCGCGTCATTCGGCTTTCTGCTTTGCCACGCGATCGCGTCATCCATGCGGCCGCGTCATTCGTGCTATTCCATGCCGCGCGATCGCGTAATCCATGCGGCCGCGTCACTTCTCGCTGGTCATCTCCTCAATTCCTTGTGTTCCTTCCATTTTTGCAAGCTTCCTTTCCAATCTCTGACTCATTCATGCCCTATAAAGCCTGAAACACTTAACATACAAATCACGGCATTGAATGGAATAAGAGAGAAATAAAATACATAATTAAAAGTCTCTAGGAAGCAAGTTTTCAATCATGCAATAACTTTAGGAAGGAATTATAAATGCATGCTTATTTAATGAATAAGTGGGTAAGGATCATGATAAAACCACATAAATAAACACAATATAAACCATAAAATAGTGGTTTATCACTATGGCAGCCGAAAATAACAACAATGGTGGAGATGCAAGGAAGGTACTTGGTGACTTTACTGCACTAACTTCTGACTTCTATGGAAGAAGCATCTCAATTCCTGCAATTGGAGCAAACAACTTTGAGCTTAAGCCTCAATTAGTTTCTCTAATGCAGCAGAATTGCAAGTTTCATGGACTTTCATTGGAAGATCCTCATCAGTTCTTAGCTGAATTCTTGCAAATCTGTGACACTGTTAAGACCAATGGGGTTAATCCTGAGGTCTACAAACGTAAACTTTTCCCTTTTGCTATAAGAGACAGAGCTAGGATATGGTTGGACTCACAACCTAAAGAAAGGCTGAACTCTTGGGAAAAGTTGGTCAATGCCTTCTTGGCCAAATTCTTTCCACCTCAAAAGTTGAGCAAGCTTAGAGTGGAAGACCAAACTTTCAAACAGAAGGAAGGTGAATCCCTCTATGAAGCTTGGGAAAGATACAAGTAATTAATTAGAAGGTGTCCTTCTGACATGCTTTCAGAATGCAGCATCTTATGTATATTCTATGATGGTCTGTCTGAATTGTCCAAGATGTCATTGGACCACTCTGCTGGTGGATCTCTTCATCTGAAGAAGACGCCTACAGAAGCCCAGAAACTCATTGAAATGGTTGCAAATAACCAGTTCATGTACACTTCTGAAAGAAATCCTATGAATAATGGGACAACTCAGAAGAAAGGAGTTCTTGTGATTGATACTCTGAATGCCATATTGGCTCAGAACAAAATATTGACTCAGCAAGTCAATATGATTTCTCAGAGTCTGATTGGAATGTGATGAGCGGATAATTTATACGCTTTTTGACATTGTTTTTAGTATGTTTTTAGTAGGATCTAGTTACTTTTAGGGATGTTTTTAATAGATTTTGTGTTAAATTCACATTTCTGGACTTTACTATGAGTTTGTGTGTTTTTCTGTGATTTCAGGTATTTTCTGGCTGAAATTGAGGGACTTAAGCAGAAATCAGATTCAGAGGTTGAAAAAGGACTGCTGATGCTGTTGGATTCTGACCTCCCTGCATTCAAAGTGGATTTTCTGGAGCTATAGAACTCCAAATGGCGCGCTTCCAATTGCGTTGGAAAGTAGACATCCAGGGCTTTCTAGCAATATATAATAGTCCATACTTTGGCCAAGAATAGATGACGTAAACTGGCGTTCAACGCCAGCTTTCTACCCAAATCTGGCGTCCAGCGCCAGAAAAGGATCCAAAACCAGAGTTGAACGCCCAAACTGGCACAAAAACTGGCGTTCAACTCCACAAATGGCCTCTGCACGTGCAACACTTAAGCTCAGCCCAAACACACACCAAGTGGGCCCCGGAAGTGGATTTATACATCAAATACTTACTCATGTAAACCCTAGTAGCTAGTTTATTATAAATAGGACCTCTTACTATTGTATTAGGCATCTTTGGATTACCTTATGATCCTTTGATCACGTTTTAGGGGGCTGGCCATCTCGGCCATGCCTGGACCTTCACTTATGTATTTTCAACGGTAGAGTTTCTACACTCCATAGATTAAGGTGTGGAGCTCTGCTGTTCCTCAAAGATTAATGCAAAGTACTACTGTTTTCTATTCAATTCTTCTTATTTCGCTTCTAAGATATCCATTCGCACCCAAGAACGTGATGAAGGTGATGATTATGTGTGACGCTCATCATCCTTCTCCCTTATGAACGCGTGCCTGACAAACACTTCTGTTCTACATGAATTAAGCTAGAATGAATATCTCTTAGATCTCCTAACCAGAATCTTCGTGGCATAAGCTAGAATGATGGCGGCATTCAAGAGAATCCGGAAGGTCTAAACCTTGTCTGTGGTATTCTGAGTAGGATTCAATGATTGAATGACTGTGACGAGCTTCAAACTCGCGATTGTTGGGCGTTAGTGACAGACGCAAAAGGAGGGTGAATCCTATTCCAGCATGATCGAGAACCGACAGATGAATAGCCGTGCCGTGACAGGGTGCGTGAGCATATTATTCACTGAGAGGAGGGGATGTAGCCACTGACAACGGTGATGCCCTTGCATACAGCCAGCCATGGAAAGGAGTAAGACTGATTGGATGAAGATAGCAGGAAAGCAGAGGTTCAGAGGAACGAAAAGCATCTCCATTCGCTTATCTGAAATTCCTACCAATGATTTACATAAGTACCTCTATCCCTATCTTATTATATAATATTCGAAAACACCATTATCACTTTATATCTGCCTGACTGAGATTTACAAGGTGACCATAGCTTGCTTCATACCAACAATCTCCGTGGGATTCGACCCTTACTCACGTAAGGTATTACTTGGACGACCCAGTGCACTTGCTGGTTAGTTGTATCGAAGTTGTGACAATTATGAATTAAGATCAGAGCACCAAGCTTTGAAGCCATTACCAGGATTTGTTCGAGCCTGGAGATCACAATTTCGTGCACCAAGTTTTTGGCGCCGTTGCCGGGGATTGTTCGAGTTTGGACAACTGACGGTTCATCTTGTTGCTCAGATTAGGTAATTTTCTTTTTGTTTTCTTTTCAAAAAATTTTCAAAAATATTTTCAAAAATCTCTCATCTGTTTTCGAAAAAAATAAAAATGTTTTCAAAAATTTTATTCAAGATTTTTAAGAATGAATTCTAGTGTTTCATGAAGCATGTTGAAGCCTGACTGGCTGTAAAGCCATGTCTCAATTCTTATACTCAAGAGAAGAGCTTCTTTATCTTTCTTAGCCAATTGGCTGTTGAATGTAAGGAATGTCAGGCGTGTCATGTCTGAGTTACATACTAAAGCTTGGCTGGCTATTAAGCCATGCCTGACCCTTTGATTGGAGCTTTAGAGCATAAGATTCCTGGAATTCATATTAAAAATTTTGAATCCTTATTTTTCCTTTTTTTAAAATGTTTTTTGAAAAATATAAAATAAAAATCCAAAAAAATTTAGAAAATCACAAAAATAAAAAATATTTCATGTTCTTGTTTGAGTCTTGAGTCATATCATAAGTTTGGTGTCAATTGCATGTGCATCTTGCATTTTTTGAAAATTTCATGCATTCATGGTGTTCTTCATGATCTTCAAGTTGTTCTTGGTAAGTCTTCTTGTTTGATCTTGATGATTTTTTGTTTTGTGTCTTTTCATGTTTATCATATGCATTCTTGAATTCTTAGTGCGTAAGCATTAAAGAATTCTAAGTTTGGTGTCTTGCATGTTTTCTTTGCATTAAAATTTTTTCAAAATTGTGTCTATGATGTTCATCTTGACATTCATGGTGTTCTTGGTGTTCATCTTGACATTCATAGCATTCTTGCATGCATTCATTGTTTTGATCTAAAAATTTCATGCATTGCATAATTTTCATGTTTTCACAAAAATTTCAAAAATCAAAAAAATATCTTTCCCTTTTTCTCTCATCAAATTCGAAAATTTGAGTTGAATTTTTCAAAAATTTTTAAAATCAAATTGTTTCTTGAGTCAAATCAAATTTTCAATTTGAAAATCTTATCTTTTTCAAAATCTTTTTCAAAAATCAAATTTTTTTTCAAAATTCTTAGTTATTTTTGAAAATTCCAAAAATATTTTTCAAAAATCTTTTTCTTATTTTTATATCAAATTTTCGAAAATAACATAATCAATTAATGTTTTGATTCAAAAATTTGAAGTTTGTTACTTGCTTGTTAAGAAAGATTCAAACTTTAAGTTCTAGAATCATATCTTGTGATTTCTTGTGAATCAAGTCATTAATTGAGATTTTAAAAATCAAATCTTTTTCAAAACTAATTTCTATCATATCTTTTCAAAAATATCTTCTTATCTTATCTTTTTCAAAAATATCTTTTCTAACTTCCTAACTTCTTATCTTTTCAAAATTTGTTTCAACTAACTAACTAACTTTTTGTTTGTTTCTTAACTTTTTCAAAACTACCTAACTAACTCTCTCTCTCTAATTTTCGAAAATATCTTCCCTCTTTTTCAAAAATTTCTTTTAATTAACTAATTATTCTTATTTTTATTTTTGATTTTAAAAATTTTCGAAAAATACTAACATTTTTCAAAAACTATTTTCAAAAATCACAAACTCTTTTTCAAAAATTATTTTCGAAAATTCTCCCTCCCCCATCTTATTCTATTTATTCATTCATATCCTAACATCTCATCTCACATCTCTGCCATCCTCACAGTTGTGTTTCTTCTATTATATTACATTCTTTGTCTCCCCCTCTTCTTCTACTCACACAGGGATCCCTATACTGTGGTATAAAGGATCTCTATTATTATTATTATTTTTCTGTGCCTTCTTCTTTGTCATATGAGCAGGAGCAAGGATAAGAACATTCTTGTGGAAGCAGATCCAGAACCTGAAAGGACTCTGAAGAGAAAATTAAGAGAAGCTAAAATACAACAATCCAGAGATAACCTTTCAGAAATTTTCGAACAGGAAGAGGAGATGGCAGCCAAAAATAATAATAATGTAAGGAAGATGCTTGGTGACTTTACTGCACCTAATTCCAATTTACATGGAAGAAGCATCTCCATTCCTGCTATTGGAGCAAACAACTTTGAGCTAAAACCTCAATTAGTTTCTCTGATGCAGCAGAACTGCAAGTTTCATGGACTTCCATCTGAAGATCCTTTTCAGTTCTTAACTGAATTCTTGCAGATATGTGATACTGTTAAGACTAATGGAGTAGATCCTGAAGTCTACAGGCTCATGCTTTTCCCTTTTGCTGTAAGAGACAGAGCTAGATTATGGTTGGATTCTCAACCCAAAGACAGCCTGAACTCTTGGGATAAGCTGGTCACGGCTTTCTTAGCCAAGTACTTTCCTCCTCAAAAGCTGAGCAAGCTTAGAGCTGATGTTCAAACCTTCAGACAGAAAGAAGGTGAATCCCTCTATGAAGCTTGGGAAAGATACAAACAGTTGACCAAAAAGTGTCCTTCTGACATGCTTTCAGAATGGACCATCCTGGATATATTCTATGATGGTTTATCTGAGCTATCAAAGATGTCACTGGATACTTCTGCAGGTGGATCCATTCACCTAAAGAAAACGCCTGCAGAAGCTCAAGAACTCATTGACATGGTTGCTAATAACCAGTTCATGTACACTTCTAAAAGGAATCCTATGAGTAATGGGACGCCTATGAAGAAGGGAGTTCTTGAAGTTGATACTCTGAATGCCATATTGGCTCAGAATAAAATATTGACTCAGCAAGTCAATATGATCTCTCAGAGTCTGCATGGAATGCAAGCTGCATCCAACAGTACTCAAGAGGCTTCTTATGAAGAAGAAGCTTATGATCCTGAGAACCCTGCAATAGCAGATGTGAATTATTTAGGTGAACCTTATGGAAACACCTATAACTCATCATGGAGAAATCATCCAAATCTCTCATGGAAGGATCAAAAGCCTCAACAAGGCTTTAATAATGGTGGAAGAAACAGGTTTAGCAATAGCAAGCCTTTTCCATCATCCACTCAGCAACAGACAGAGAACTCTGAACAAAATACTTCTAATTTAGCAAACTTAGTCTCTGATCTATCTAAGGCCACTGTAAGTTTCATGAATGAAACAAGATCTTCCATTAGAAATCTGGAAGCACAAGTGGGCCAGCTGAGTAAAAGGATCACTGAAATCCCTCCTAGTACTCTCCCAAGCAATACAGAAGAGAATCTAAAAGGAGAGTGCAAGGCCATTGACATAAGCGCCATGGCCGAACCTATGAGGAGAGGAGAGGACGTGAATCCCAAGGAGGAAGACCTCCTGGGACGTCCAGTGGTCAATAAGGAGCTTCCCTCTGAGGAACCAAAGGACTCTGAGGCTCATCTAGAGACCATAGAGATTCCATTGAACCTCCTTATGCCCTTCATGAGCTCTGATGAGTATTCCTCTTCTGAAGAGAATGAGGATGTTACTGAAGAGCAAACTGCCAAGTTTCTTGGTGCAATCATGAAGCTGAATGCCAAACTATTTGGCATTGATACTTGGGAAGTTGAACCTCCCTTGTTCATCAATGAACTAAGTGATCTAGATCAACTAATATTGCCTCAGAAGAGACAGGATCTTGGAAAGTTCATAATACCCTGCACCATAGGCACCATGGTCTTTAAGGCTCTGTGTGACCTTGGTTCAGGAATAAACCTCATGCCCCTCTCTGTAATAGAGAAACTGGGAATCTATGGGGTGCAAGCTGCTAAAATCTCATTAGAGATGGCAAACAGCTCTAGAAAACAGGCTTATGGACAAGTAGAGGACATGTTAGTAAAGGTTGAAGGCCTTTACATCCCTGCTGATTTCATAGTCCTGGATACTGGAAAGGAAAAGGATGAATCCATCATCCTAGGAAGACCTTTCCTGGCCACAGCAAGAGCTGTGATTGATGTTGACAGAGGTGAAATATTCCTTCAATGGAATGAGAACTCCCTTGTATTTAAAACTCAAGGATCTCCCTCTGCAACCATGGGGAGGAAGCAGAAAAAGCTTCTCTCCAAGCAGAGTCAACCAGAGCCCCCACAGTCAAACTCTAAGTTTGGTGTTGGGAGGCCACAACCAAACTCTAAGTTTGGTGTTGAACTCCCATATCCAAACTCTAAGTTTGGTGTTGGAGAGTCTCAATAAAGCTCTGCACATCTGTGAGGCTCCATAAGAGCCCACTGTCAAGCTATTGACATTAAAGAAGCGCTTGTTAGTAGGCAACCCAATGTTTATCTAATTCTTATTTTTATTGTTTTTTATGTTTTCTTAGGTTCATGATCATGTGGAGTCACAAAATAAACAAAAAATTCAAAAACGGAATCAAAAACAGCAGAAGAAAAATCACACCCTGGAGGAGCATCTGTCTGGCGTTCAAACGCCAGAACAGAGCATAGTTCTGGTGCTGAACGCCCATAATGGGAGCATCCTGGCGCTGAACGCCCAGAACAAGCATGGTTCTGGCGTTCAACGCCAGAAATGGCAGCAAATGGGCGTTGAACGCCCAAAATGGGCACCAACCTGGCGCTGAACGCCCAGAGTTGTGTGCAAGGGCATTTTGCATGCCTAAATTGGTGCAGGGATGTAAATGCCTTGACACCTCAAGATCTGTGGACCTCACAGGATCACCTCAGGATCTGTGGACCCCACAGGATCCCCACCTACCTCCACTCACTCTCTTCTCTCTTCTCAATCATCCTCTATTCCCAATAAACACTCTTCCCTATTAACTCTTTACCACTCACATCCAAACACCCACTTTCCTTCAAAATTCAACATCTCTTTCCCACCCAATCCCACCCATATGGCCGAATACACATCTCCCTCCATCTCCTCCATATCTTCTTCTTAGTCTTCTATTCTTTCTTCTTTTGCTCGAGGGCGAGCAACATTCTAAGTTTGGTGTGGTAAAAAGCATAGCTTTTTTGTTTTTTTCCATAACCATTGATGGCACCTAAGGCCAGAGAAGCCTCTAGAAAGAGGAAAGGGAAGACAAAAGCTTCCATCAAGGGTCTATAGCTCAGTGGTAGAACATTTGACTGCAAATCAAGAGATCCCTGAGATACCTCAGGGGATACATTTTCTTCCACACAATTATTGGAAGCAACTAAGGGTGGAACATCAAGAGCACTCCTTCATCCTTCATGAAATCAGAGAAGATCTAAAAGCAATGAAGGAGGAGCAGCAAAGACAAGGAAGAGACATAGAAGAGCTCAAGGACATCACTAAGGTGGACTCATTCCTTGTTCTTACTTTCTCAGTTTTTTCGTTTTATATGTTATGTGCTTATCCATGTTTGTGTCTTCATTACATGATCATTAGTAGTTAGTAACTTTGTCTTAAAGTTATGAATGTCCTATGAATCCATCACCTCTCTAAAAAAAAGGTTTTAAATCAAAAGAACAAGAAATACATGAGTTTTGAATTTATCCTTGAACTTAGTTTAATTATATTGATGTGGTGACAATGCTTCTTGTTTTCTGAATGTATGCTTGAACAGTGCATATGTCTTTTGAAGTTGTTGTTTAAGAATGTTAAATATGTTGGCTCTTGAAAGAATGATGACTAGGAGACATGTTATTTGATAATCTGAAAAATCATAAAAATGATTCTTGAAGCAAGAAAAAGCAGCAAAGAACAAAGCTTGCAGAAAAAAAAAAATAGGCGAAAAAAATAGAAAGAAAAAGAAAAAGCAAGCAGAAAAAGCCAAAGCTCTTAAAACCAAGAGGCAAGAGCAAAAAGCCAATAACCCTTAAAACCAAAAGGCAAGGGCAATTAAAAAGGATCCCAAGACTTTGAGCATCAGTGGATAGGAGGGCCTAAAGGAATAAAATCCTGGTCTAAGCGGCTAAACCAAGCTGTCCCTAACCATGTGCTTGTGGCGTGTAGGTGTCAAGTGAAAACTTGAGACTGAGCGGTTAAAGTCAAGGTCCAAAGCAAAAAAAAAAAAAAAGAGTGTGCTTAAGAACCCTGGACACCTCTAATTGGGGACTTTAGCAAAGCTGAGTCACAATCTGAAAAGGTTCACCCAATTATGCGTCTGTGGCATTTATGTATCCGGTGGTAATACTGGAAAACAAAATGCTTAGGGCCACGGCCAAGACTCATAAAGAAGCTGTGTTCAAGAATCATCATACTGAACTAAGAGAGTCAATAACACTATTCGAAATCTGAAGTTCCTATAGATGCCAATCATTCTGAACCTCAATGGATAAAGTGAGATGCCAAAACTATTCAAGAGGCAAAAAGCTATAAGTCCCGCTCATATGATTGAAGCTCTGTTTCATTGATAGTTTGGAATTTATAGTATATTCTATTCTTTTTATCCTATTTTGATTTTCAGTTGCTTGGGGACAAGCAACAATTTAAGTTTGGTGTTGTGATGAGCGGATAATTTATACGCTTTTTGACATTGTTTTTAGTATGTTTTTAGTAGGATCTAGTTACTTTTAGGGATGTTTTTAATAGATTTTGTGTTAAATTCACATTTCTGGACTTTACTATGAGTTTGTGTGTTTTTCTGTGATTTCAGGTATTTTCTGGCTGAAATTGAGGGACTTAAGCAAAAATCAGATTCAGAGGTTGAAAAAGGACTGCTGATGCTGTTGGATTCTGACCTCCCTGCATTCAAAGTGGATTTTCTGGAGCTATAGAACTCCAAATGGCGCGCTTCCAATTGCGTTGGAAAGTAGACATCCAGGGCTTTCTAGCAATATATAATAGTCCATACTTTGGCCAAGAATAGATGACGTAAACTGGAGTTCAACGCCAGCTTTCTACCCAAATCTGGCGTCCAGCGCCAGAAAAGGATCCAAAACCAGAGTTGAACGCCCAAACTGGCACAAAAACTGGCGTTCAACTCCACAAATGGCCTCTGCACGTGCAACACTTAAGCTCAGCCCAAACACACACCAAGTGGGCCCCGGAAGTGGATTTATACATCAAATACTTACTCATGTAAACCCTAGTAGCTAGTTTATTATAAATAGGACCTCTTACTATTGTATTAGGCATCTTTGGATTACCTTATGATCCTTTGATCACGTTTTAGGGGGCTGGCCATCTCGGCCATGCCTGGACCTTCACTTATGTATTTTCAACGGTAGAGTTTCTACACTCCATAGATTAAGGTGTGGAGCTCTGCTGTTCCTCAAAGATTAATGCAAAGTACTACTATTTTCTATTCAATTCTTCTTATTTCGCTTCTAAGATATCCATTCGCACCCAAGAACGTGATGAAGGTGATGATTATGTGTGACGCTCATCATCCTTCTCCCTTATGAACGCGTGCCTGACAAACACTTCTGTTCTACATGAATTAAGCTAGAATGAATATCTCTTAGATCTCCTAACCAGAATCTTCGTGGCGTAAGCTAGAATGATGGCGGCATTCAAGAGAATCCGGAAGGTCTAAACCTTGTCTGTGGTATTCTGAGTAGGATTAAATGATTAAATGACTGTGACGAGCTTCAAACTCGCGATTGTTGGGCGTTAGTGACAGACGCAAAAGGAGGGTGAATACTATTCCAGCATGATCGAGAACCGACAGATGAATAGCCGTGCCGTGACAGGGTGCGTGAGCATATTATTCACTGAGAGGAGGGGATGTAGCCACTGACAACGGTGATGCCCTTGCATACAGCCAGCCATGGAAAGGAGTAAGACTGATTGGATGAAGATAGCAGGAAAGCAGAGGTTCAGAGGAACGAAAAGCATCTCCATTCGCTTATCTGAAATTCCTACCAATGATTTACATAAGTACCTCTATCCCTATCTTATTATATAATATTCGAAAACACCATTATCACTTTATATCTGCCTGACTGAGATTTACAAGGTGACCATAGCTTGCTTCATACCAACAATCTCCGTGGGATTCGACCCTTACTCACGTAAGGTATTACTTGGACGACCCAGTGCACTTGCTGGTTAGTTGTATCGAAGTTGTGACAATTATGAATTAAGATCAGAGCACCAAGCTTTGAAGCCATTACCAGGATTTGTTCGAGCCTAGAGATCACAATTTCATGCACCAGAATGCAAGTTGCATCTGGCAGTAATAAAGAAGCCTCCCCTGAAGGAGAAGCTTATGACCTTGAGAATCCTGCAATGAAAGAGGTGAATTACATGGGAGAATCCTATGGAAACACCTATAATCCTTCATGGAGAAATCATCCTAATTTCTTATGGAAGGACCAACAGAAGCTTCAACAAGGCTTCAATAATAATGGTGGGAGAAATAAGTTTAGCAATAGCAAGCCTTTTCCATCATCTTTTGAGCAACAGACAGAGAATTCCAAGCAGAGCCTCTCTGACTTAGCAACCATAGTCTCTGATTTATCTAAGACCACTCTCAGTTTTATGACTGAAATAAAGTCCTCCATCAGAAATTTGGAGGCACAAGTGGGTCAGCTGAGTAAAAGAGTCACTGAAATCCCTCCTAGTACTCTCCCAAGCAATACAGAAGAGAATCCAAAGAGAGAGTGCAAGGCCATCAATATACCCCACACGGCCGAACCTAGAGAGAGTCAAAAGGTAGTGATTTCCAATAAGGAAGACCTCAATGGACGTCCACTGGCCACCAAGGAGTTCCCTATTGAGGAACCAAAGGAATCTGAGGCTCATACAGAGACCATAGAGATTCTACTGAACTTACTGTTGCCATTCATGAGCTCTGATGAGTATTCTTCCTCTGAAGAGGATGAAGATATTATTGAAGGGCAAGTTACTCAGTATCTAGGAGCAATCCTGAAGCTGAATGCCAAGTTATTGGGTAATGAGACTTGGGAGAATGAACTTCCATTGCTCATTAATCAACTGAATACCTTGGTTCAACAGAAGTTACCTCAGAAGAAACCGGATCCTGGAAAGTTCTTAATACCTTGCATCATAGGCACCATGACCTTTAAAAAGGCTCTGTGTGACCTTGGTTCAAGTATAAACCTCATGCCACTCTCTGTAATGGAGAAACTAGGGATCTTTGAGGTACAAGCTGTTAGATTCTCACTAGAATTGGCAGACAAATCAAGGAAACAGGCTTATGGACTTGTAGAGGATGTCTTAGTGAAGGTTGAAGGCCTGTACATCCCTGTTGACTTCATAATCCTAGACACTGGAAAGGATGAGGATGAATCCATCATCTTTGGAAGACCCTTCCTAGCCACAGCAAGAGCTGTGATTGATGTGGACAGAGGAGAGTTAGTCCTTCAATTGAATGAGGACTACCTTGTGTTTAAGGCTCAAGGATCTTCTTCTGTAACCATGGGGAGAAAGCATGAAAAGCTTCTCTCAATACAGATTCAAACAAAGCCCCCACACTCAACTTCTAAGTTTGGTGTTGGGAGGCCACCATTAAAGCTCTGAGTCTCTGTGAAGCTCACTAAGAGCTCACTGTCAAGCTATTGACATTAAAGAAGCACTTATTGGGAGGCAACCCAATGTTATTTAATTATATTTATATATTTGTTTTCCATTGTTATTTTATATTTTCTTTAGGTTGATGATCATGTGAAGTCACAAAAATAACTGAAAAATCAAAAACAGCATCAAAAACAGCACACCCTGGAGGACATGCTTACTGGTGTTTAAACGCTAGTAAGGATAGCAGAATGGGCATTTAACGCCCAGCCTGGTAGCATTCTGGGCGTTAAATGCCAGAATTGGCAGCACTCTGGGCGTTTAACGCCAGAAAGGGGTGTCTGGCGTCTAGCTGGCGTGGGCAGCAGACTAGCGTTTAACGCCAGGAAAGGTAGCAGAACTAGCGTTTAATGCCAAGAAAGGTATCAGGGCTGGCGTTAAATGCCAGGATTGGCACACAGTGGGCGTTTGAACGCTAGAATGGTGCAGGGAGCAGAATTCCTTGACACCACAGGATCTGTGGACCCCACAGGATCCCCACCTACCCACCTCTTCTTCTCTCCTCTTCACACATTTCCAAAACACTCTTCCCTAAATACCCTTCACCTATCAAATCTTACTCTCTTCTCCATAATATCTTCACCACTCATATCCATCTATCATAAAACCCCACCTACCTCACCATTTAAATTCAAACCATTTCCCTCCCAAACCCACCCCCACATGACCGAATTTCCTCTCTCCCTTATCCTATAAATACCCCTCCTCACTACCTACACTTTCACACATCAGAAACAATTCTTTCCCCCCTTGGCCGAAACCTTTTAAGTTTGGTGTGGAAAAAGCTTTGCTTTTCTATTTCTCCATAACCACTAATGGCACCTAAGACCGGAGAAACCTCTAGAAAGAGAAAAGGGAAGGCAATTGCTTCCACCTCTGAGTCATGAGAGATGGAGAGATTCATCTCAAAGGTCCATCAAGACCACTTCTATGAAGTTGTGGCCAAGAAAAAGGTGATCCCTGAGGTCCCCTTCAAGGTCAAAAAGACTGAATATCCGGAGATCCGACATGAGATTCAAAGAAGGGGTTGGAAAACTCTTACCAACCCAATCCAGCAAGTTAGAATCTTAATGGTTCAAGAGTTCTATGCTAATGCATGGATCACTAGGAACCATGACCAAAGTATGAAACCAAACCCAAAGAATTGGCTCACAATGGTTCGGGGGAATTACTTGGATTTTAGTCTGAAAAATGTAAGATTGGCATTTAACTTGCCAATGATGAAAGAAGATCCTCATCCTTTCACTAGAAGGGTCAACTTTGATCAAAGGTTGGACCAAGTCCTCATGGACATCTGTGTGGAAGAAGCTCAATGGAAGAGAGACTCAAGAGGCAAGCCGGTTCAACTAAGAAGGCTTGACCTCAAACCCATGGCTAAGGGATGGTTGGAGTTCATCCAACGCTCTATCATTCCTACTAGCAACCAGTCTGAAGTTATAATAGACTGGGCCATTATGATCCATAGCATCATGAATGGAGAGGAAGTAGAAGTTCATGAGATCATATCCCTAGAACTCTACAAGGTGGCAGATAAGTCCTCTACTTTGGCAAGGTTAGCCTTCCCTCATCTCATCTATACCCTATGTAATTCAACTGGAATTGTCATAGAGAAAGACATCCTCATTGAAGGAGACAAGCCCATCACTAAGAAAAGAATGGAGCAAACAAGAGAGCTCACTCATGGACCTCAACAAGAGCATGAGGAAGTTCCTCATCATGAAATCCCTGAGATACCTCAAGGGATGCACTTTCCTCCACACAATTATTGGGAGCAAATCAACACCTCCTTAGGAGAATTGAGTTCCAACATGGGGCAACTAAGGATGGAGCACCAAGAGCATTCCATCCTCCTCCATGAAATTAGAGAGGACCAAAGAGCCATGAGGGAGGAGCAACAAAGGCAAGGAAGAGACATAGAGGAGCTCAAGCACTCCATAAGATCTTCAAGAGGAAGAACTAGCCGCCATCACTAAGGTAGACCCATTCTTTAGTTTCCTTGTTCTTATTTTTCTATTTTTCAAAAATTATGCTTTATGTTTTGTCTATATTTGTGTCTTTATTACATGATCATTAGTGTCTAGTGTCTATGTCTTAAAGGCTATGAATGTCCCATGAATCCTTCACCTTTCTTAAATGAAAAATTTTTTCTGAAAAAGAAAAAGTACATGAATTTCGAATTACATCTAAAAATAATCTAATTATTTTGATGTGGTGGCAATACTTTTTGTTTTCTGAATGAATGCTTGAACAGTGCATATTTTTGATATTGTTGTTTATGAATGTTAAAATTGTTGGCTCTTGAAAGAATAATGAAAAAGGAGAAATGTTATTGATAATCTGAAAAATCATAAAATTGATTCTTGAAGCAAGAAAAAGCAGTGAAAAGCTTGCAGAAAAAAATTTATAAAATGGCGAAAAAAAAAGAGAGAAAAAGAAAGAAAAATAAAAATCAAGCAGAAAAAGCCAATAACCCTTTAAACCAAAAGGCAAGGGAAAAAAGGATCCAAGGCTTTGAGCATTAATGGATAGGAGGGCCTAAAGGAATAAAATCCTGGCCTAAGCAGCTAAACCAAGCTGTCCCTAACCATGTGCTTGTGGCGTGAAGGTGTTAAGTGAAAAGCTTGAGACTAAGCGGTTAAAGTTGTGGTCCAAAGCAAAAAGAGTGTGCTTAAGAGCTCTGGACACCTCTAACAGGGGACTCTAGCAAAGCTGAGTCACAATCTGAAAAGGTTCACCCAGTTATGTGTCTGTGGCATTTATGTATCCGATGGTAATACTGGAAAACAAAATGCTTAGGGTCACGGCCAAGACTCATAAAGTAGCTGTGTTCAAGAATCAACATACTAAACTAGGAGAATCAATAACAATATCTGAATTCTGAGTTCCTATAGATGCCAATCATTCTAAACTTCAAAGGATAAAGTGAGATGCCAAAACTGTTCAGAAGCAAAAAGGCTATTAGCCCCGCTCATCTAATTGGAAATGAGATTCATTGATCTTTGGAATTTATTGTATATTCTCTTCTTTTTATCCTATTTTATTTTTAGTTGCTTGGGGACAAGCAACAATTTAATTTTGGTGTTGTGATGAGCGAATAATTTACACCCTTTTTGGCATTGTTTTTACATAGTTTTTAGTATGTTTTAGTTACTTTTTATTATATTTTTATTAGTTTTTATTCAAAAATCACATTTCTGGACTTCACTATGAGTTTTTGTATTTTTCTTTAATTTCAGGTATTTTCTGGCTGAAATTGAGGGACCTGAGCAAAAATCTGATTCAGAGGCTAAAAAAGGACTGTAGATGCTGTTAGATTCTAACCCTGCTGCACTCAAAATGGATTTTCTGGAGCTATAGAAGCCCAATTGGCATGCTCTCAATTGCGTTGGAAAGTAGACATTCTGGGCTTTCCAGAAATATATAATAGCTCATACTTTTTCTGAGATTTGATGGCCCAAACTGGCATCCAAAGTCAGCCTAAAACATCTTGGCGTAAAACGCCCAAACTGGCACCAGAATTGGAGTTAAACGCCCAAACTGGCACCAAAGCTGGCGTTTAACTTCAGGAACAGCCTATGCACGAAAAAGCTTCAATGCTCAGCCCAAGCACACACCAAGTGGGCCCCGGAAGTGGATTTCTGCATTATCTGCACTTAGTTACTCATTTTCTATAATCCCTAGTAACTAGTTTAGTATAAATAGCACTTTTTACTATTGTATTGGTATCGAGTTTTCAGACTTTGATCTGGGAGACCATTGTTTACGTTTTGGAGGCTGGCCTCACGGCCATGCCTAGACCTCTTTTCACTTATGTATTTTCTACGGTGGAGTTTCTACACCCCATAGATTAAGGTGTGGAGCTCTGCTGTTCTTCATGAATTAATGTAAGTACTATTATTTTTCTATTCAATTCACGCCTACTTCTTTTCCAAGATATACTCTCATACTTAATTCAGTTAAGTCAGAATGAAGGGGTAACTCGTGACAATCACCCACTATCTTCGGTACTCGCTTAGCCAAGATCCGCATGCCTGACAACCACAAGCGGTCTACATGATGTTCAACGTAGTCATTAGACGATAGCCAAAGTATATTCTCTTGGATATCCAATACATGGACCGAGTCCATGAGATTAGTATCTTCGTGGTATAGGCTAGAATTATTGGCAGCATTCCTGGGATCCGGAAAGTCTAAACCTTGTCTGTGGTATTCCGAGTAGGATCCGAGAAGGGATGACTGTGAAGAGCTTCAAACCTGCGAATGTTGGGTGCAAGTGACAGTGTGCAAAAGGATCAATGGATCCTATTCTGACGCTAGCGGGAACCGACAGATTATTAGTCATGCGGTAGCTGTACCTGGTATTTTTTATCTGAGACGAGAAATCCGACAGTTGATTAGCCATGCAGAAACCGTAGAGGACCATTTTCACTGAGAGGATCCTACAGCTTGCCATGGAAGGAAGTAACGCATGGTTGGAAGGAGGCAATAGGAAAGCAGATGTTCAGTAGCAACAAAGCATCTCCATACGCTTATCTGAAATTCTCACTAATGAATTACATAAGTAACTTTATTATATTTTATGTTTTATTTATATTTTAATTATCAAAACCTCATAACCATTTGAATATGCCTGACTGAGATTTATAAGGATGACCATAGCTTGCCTCAAGCCGACAATCTCCGTGGGATCGACTCTTACTCACGTAAGGTTTATTACTTGGACGACCCAGTGCACTTGCTGGTTAGTTGAGCGGAGATGTGAAAAGTGTGAATCATGATTTCCCACTACCATTGGCTCTTGAAAGAATGATGAAAAAGGAAAAGTATTATTGGTAATCTGGAAAATCTCAAAAATTGATTCTTGAAGTAAGAAAAGGCACCAAAATGAAAAAAAAAAGCATGTTGCAAAAGAAAAGAAAAAAAACATATATATATATATATATATATATATATATATATATATATATATATATATATATATATATATATATATATGCGAAATAAATAAATAAATAAAAAGTAGAAAAAGTCAATAGCTCTTAAAACCAAAAGGCAAGAGCAAAAAGCCAATAACCCTTTAAACCAAAAGGCAAGGGTAAAAGGATCCAAAGATCCAAAAGAGTGTGCTTAAGAACTCTGGACACCTCTATCTGGGGATTCTAGCAAAGCTGAATCACAAATCAAAAGGGTTCACCCAGTTAAGTGTCTGTGGCATTTATGTATCCGGTGGTAATACTGGAAAACAAAGTGATTAGGGTCACGGCCAATACTCTAAAAAGCTGTGTTCAAGAATAAAAAAAACTAAACTAGGAGAGTCAATAATATCATCTGGATTCAAGGTTCCTAAAGAGGCCAATACTTCTGAGTTTCAATGGATAGTGAGATGCCAAAACTATTCAGAAGCAAAAAGCTACTAAGTCCAGCTCATCTAATTGAAACTGAGCTTCATTGGAAACTCTGAGATTTATTTAATCTTACTCTTTTTTTTATCCTACTTTGTTTTTAGTTTCTTGGGGACAAGCAACAGTTTAAGTTTGGTGTTTTGATGAGCGAATATTTTATACGCTTTTTGGCATCATTTGCATATAGTTTTTAGTATGTTTTGTTTAAGTTTTATTAAGTTTTTCTAGGTTTTAGTGTAAAATTCACATTTTTGGATTCTACTTTGATTTTGTGTTTTTGTGCAATTTCAAGAATTTTCTGGCTAAAATTAAGGAGCTGGAGCAAAAGTTTGATTCAGAGACAGAGAAAGTGTTGCAGATGTTGTCCAGATCTGACCTCCTTGCACTCAAAAGAGCTTTTTTGTAGATTCAGAAGTCCAAATGGAGCGTTCTCAACGGCTATGGAAAGTTAACATCCAGGGCTTTCCATAAATATATAATAGTCTATACTTTTCTTCATAATTGAAGGCCCAAACCTGGCATTCAATGCCAGCTTCCTACCTTATTCTAGCGCCCAACGCCCAAAAAGAACCCCCTAGCCAGCGTTCAACGCCCTAGAGGCCTCTAGCACTTGGATCTCAATCTAGCTCAGCCCAAACACTCACCAAGTGGGCCTCAAAAGTGTATTTTAGCACTAAAATACTATTTTACCCTTCATATGTAATCCTTAGTCATTAGCTTAGTATTTATTTGAGAACTTTTATAATTTTAAGAGGAGGACCAGCCATATTTCATTTTACACATTGTATTTTCAATCAGTATGAGTTTTTAAACCTCCTAGGTTGAGGGGATGAGCTCTACTGAGTTTTATGGATTAATAAAGTACTACTGTTCCATTTCAATTCGTGTTTGATTCTCTATTCTAAGATGTATCTTCGTTCTTCATCAATATGAATGTGTTGAACCGGCACAAGCTTATCTTATTCTACATGGGTTCAGAGTGAGTCTTTTATTGGACAATGATGAACCACCAGCTTGATTATACATCTCTTAGACGGCTAATCCACGACTTCGTTGGGGACTTCTCAAAACATCAGTTCAGCCGAGGTATGACGAGATTAGAGTCTTTGTGGTAGAGGCTAGAATCAAAGGCACATCATCCTCTAATCTGGAAGATTCGACCTTGTCTGTGGCATTTTGAGTAGGATCATGATGAGCGGATATTTTATACGCTTTTTAGGGTTAATTTCATGTAGTTTTTAGTATGTTTTAATTGGTTTTTAGTATATTTTCATTAGTTTCTAGGAAAAATTCATATTTCTAGACTTTACTATGAGTTTGTGTGTTTTTCTGTAATTTCAGGTATTTTCTGGCTGAAATTGAGGGAGCTGAAAAAAAATCTGATTCAGTCTGAAAAAGGACTGCTGATGCTGTTGGATTCTGACCTCTCTGTACTCGGAATGGATTTTCTAGAGCTACAAGAGTCCAATTGGCGCCCTCTCAATTGCGTTGGAAAGGAGACATCCAGGGCTTTCCAGCAATATATAATAATCCATACTTTGCTTAAGGATAGATGACGTAAACTGGCATTCAACGCCAGTTCCATGTTGCAGTCTGGCGTTAAACGCCAGAAACAGGTTACAAATTGGAGTTAAAAGCCAGAAACAGGTTACAACCTGGCGTTTAACTCCAGAAACAGCCTAGGCACGTGTAAAGCTTAAGTCTCAGCCCCAGCACACACCAAGTGGGCCCCAGAAGTGGATTTCTGCACCCTCTATCTTAGTTTATTCATTTTTTGTAAACCTAGGTTACTAGTTTAGTATTTAAACAACTTTTAGAGATTTATTTTGGACCTCATGACATTTTAGATTTGAAATTTGTACTCTTTAACGGCATGAGTCTCTAAACTCCATTGTTGGGGGTGAGGAACTCTGCTGTGTCTCGATGAATTAATGTAATTATTTCTGTTTTTCATTCAAACACGCTTGTTTCTATCTAAGATGTTCATTCACACTTCAATATGATGAATGTTATGATCCGTGACACTCATCACCATTCTCAATCTATGAACGCGTGCCTGACAACCACTCCCGTTTTACCTTCGATTGAATGAATATCTCTTGGATTCCTTAATCAGAATCTTCGTGGTATAAGCTAGAATCCATTGGCAGCATTCTTGAGAATCCGGAAAGTCTAAACCTTGTCTGTGATATTCCAAGTAGGATTCAGGGATTGAATGACTGTGACGAGCTTCAAACTCACAAAGGTTGGGCGTAGTGACAGATGCAAAAGGATCAATGGATCCTATTCCAGTAGGAGTGAGAACCGACAGATGATTAGCCGTGCGGTGACAGCGCATCTGGACCCTTTTCACTGAGAGGACGGATGGTAGCCATTGACAACAGTGATCCACCAACACACAGCTTGCCATAGGAGGAACCTTGCGTGCGTGAAGAAGAAGACAGGGGGAAAGCAGAGATTCATAAGACAAAGCATCTCCAAAACTCCAACATATTCTCCATTACTGCATAACAAGTATTTATTTCATGATCTCTTATTTTTCGTAATTCAAACTGATAATCATAATTGATTTCCTGACTAAGATTTACAAGATAACCATAGATTGCTTCAAGCCAAAAATCTCCGTGGGATTGATCCTTACTCACGTAAGGTATTACTTGGACGACCCAGTGCACTTGCTGGTTAGTTGTGCGGAGTTGTGAAAAGTGTGAATCACAATTTCGTGCACCAAGTTTTTGGCGCCATTGCCGGGGATTGTTCGAGTTTGAACAACTGACGGTTCATCCTATTGCTTAGATGAGGAAGATTTTGTCTTTTGGGTCAGAGTCTTTTACTTTCTTTTCAAAAATCTTTCAAAATTTTTTATTTTTCTTTATTAATCTATGTTTTGTCTTGGAGTCTTTTATTATTGTTCTTGTTAAAATTTTAAAATCCTTATTTTCTTTTTTAAAATTTTTTTTCGAAATTTTATTTTATTTTATTTATTTTTTTACTAATAATTGAGTTTTTCTGTTTGAGTTTAGTTTTATATTTTAAGTTTGGTGTCAATTGCATGTTTTTATTTTCTTTTAAATTTTCGAATTTGTGTTCATTATTCTTTCTTAATCTTCAAGTTGTTCTTGTTTATTTTCCTTGTTTGATCTTTAGTTTTTCTTGTTTTGTGATTTTTCTTGTTTTTCTTGTGCATTTTCGAATTATTAGTATTAAAAAAAAAATTAATTAAAAATAAAATTTTATACGTTAAATACCTTTGTTAAAGCACTTTAAATTTATAGCTCAATTAGCTAGAGCAGTGTGCTTATGTTCTTGGTAATTGGGAATTTTCTTTCTAAAAACTTTTTCAAAAATAACTTTTCTTTGAATAAATCTTGTGCCAAACTTTAAGTTTGGTGTTTTCTTGTTGATTTTTCCATAGTTTTCGAAAATTTTATTTTGGTTTTCTAAAAATTTTAAGTTTGGTGTTCTATCTTCATGTTCTTGTTGTTCTTGTGAGTCTTCAAAGTGTTCTTGAGTCTTCCTTGTGTTTTGATCTTAAAATTTTTAAGTTTGGTGTTCCTTGGTGTTTCCCTCTAAAATTTTCGAAAATAAGGAACATTAGATCTAAAAATTTTAAGTTGTGTGTCTTTTGTGTGTTTTTCTCTTTCATCATAAAATTCAAAAATAAAAAAAATATCTTTTCTTTATATTTTAAAGTGAATTTTCAAAAATTGCTTTTAAAATTCAGATTTCTATTTCAAAATTTAAAATCTTTTTCAAAAATCATATCCACAATTTTTCAAATCTTCTTAATTAAGTAATTATTTTAGTTTTAATTTTTTATTCTTAATTTTCGAAATCTATATTTAATTTCTAGTTATTTTATTTCATTTTTTTCGCTCTCTTTTTATAAAATAAAAAAATTAAAAATATATTTTAATTGTAATTCACATCAATTCCCTTCTCTCCATCATGGACCTAAGTGGAAACGAACAGTCCAGAAGGACTCTGGGGTCATATGCTAACCCCACTACTGCTTCATATGGGAGTAGTATCTGTATACCTTCCATTGGAGTCAGTAGCTTTGAGTTAAATTCTCAGCTCATTATCATGGTGCAGCAAAGTTGCCAGTATTCCGGTCTTCCATAGGAAGAACCTACAGAGTTTCTGGCACAGTTTTTACAGATTGCTGACACAGTACATGATAAGGAAGTAGATCAGGATGTCTACAGATTATTACTGTTTCCATTTGCTGTAAAAGACCAAGCTAAGAGGTGGTTAAATAACCAACCTAAGGCTAGCATAAAGACATGGAAATAGCTATCAGAAAAATTCCTGAATCAATACTTCCCTCCAAAACAAATGACACAGATAAGGCTGGACATCCAAGGCTTTAAACAAGGAGATAATGAATCTCTTTATGATGCCTGGGAGAGATATAGAGAGATGCTAAGAAAATGCCCCTTTGAAATGTTTTCAGAGTGGGTGCAGTTAGACATCTTCTATTATGGGCTTACAGAGAAAGCTCAAATTTCACTAGATCACTCAGCTGGTGGATCTATACACATGAGAAAGACAATTGAAGAAGCTCAAGAGCTTATTGATATAGTTGCCAGAAATCAGCATCTGTACCTAAGCAGTGAATCTTCCATGAAAGAAGAGGCCAAAACAGTAACTGCTGAACTCAGTCCTACAGAACAAATCACTAAATTCAATCAGCAATTAAACTTTCTAACAAAACAGCTGGCCGAATTCAAGGAGATACTACAAGACACAAGAATAGCTAATCTGAATATGGAAGTACAGTTGAAGCAAACAGAACAGCAATTATCAAAACAAATAATGGAAGAGTGCCAAGCAATTCAATTAAGAAGTGGAAAAACATTAAATACCTCACTTCAAGGTAGCAGGAAGCCAAGAAATGAACAAACTGCTATCCAAAATCCCTCTGAGGACAGTAAGAGCCCAGAGAGGAATAACTCTGGCGTTCAAACGCCAGAAACAAGCAAGGAGTTGGCGTCAAACTCCCAATGAAAGCTCAGTTCTGGCATTCAAATGCCAAGAACAAGTAAGGAGTTGGCGTCCAACGCCAATCCAACTTCTAACCCTGGCATTCAATTGCCATTGAGGGATCAGACATACACAAGTGCTGATAACAACTCCTCTAAAAAGGCTTCTCCAACCACCTCTGTAGGAAATAAACCTACAGCAACTAAGGTTGAGGAATATAAAGCCAAGATACCTTATCCTCAAAAACTCCGCCAAGAGGAGCAGGATAAGCAATTTGCTCGCTTTGCAGATTATCTTAGGACTCTTGAAATAAAGATTCCGTTTGCAGAGGCACTTGAGCAAATACCTTCTTATGCCAAGTTCATGAAAAAGATCTTGAGTCATAAGAAGGATTGGAGAGAAACTGAAAGAGTTCTCCTCACTAAAGAATGCAGTGCAGTCATTCTGAAAAGTTTTCCAGAAAAGCTTAAAGATCCCGGGAGCTTCATGATACCATGCACATTAGAGGATAATTGCACCAAGACAGCTTTATGTGATCTTGGGACAAGTATCAATCTAATACCTGCATCTACTATCAGAAAGCTTGGTTTAACTGAAGAAGTCAAACTAACCCGGATATGTCTCCAACTTGCTGATGGCTCCATTAAATACCCATCAGGTGTGATTGAAGACATGATTGTCAGGGTTGGGCCATTTGCCTTCCCCACTGACTTTGTAGTGCTGGAAATGGAGGAGCACAAGAGTGCTACTCTCATTCTAGGAAGGCCTTTCCTAGCAACTGGACGAACTCTCATTGATGTCCAAAAGGGGGAAGTAACCCTGAGAGTCAATGAGGATGAGTTTAAGTTGAATGCTGTTAAAGCCATGCAGCATCCAGACACACCAAAAGACTGCATGAAAGTTGATCTTATTGACTCTTTGGTAGAGGAGATCAACATGGCTGAGAGTCTCGAATCAGAGCTGGAAGACATCTTTAAAGATGTTCAGCTTGATCTGGAGGATTCAGAGGAATTGAAAGAGCCTCTGGAAATTCCTCAGAAAGAGGAAAAACCTCCTAAACCCGAGCTCAAACCATTACCACCATCCCTGAAATATGCATTTCTTGGAGAAGGTGACACTTTTCCAGTGATCATAAGCTCTGCTTTGAATTCACAGGAAGAGGAAGCACTACTTCAAGTGCTAAGGACACACAAGACAGCTCTTGGATGGTCCATAAGTGACCTTAAGGGCATAAGCCCAGCTAGATGCATGCACAAGATCCTTTTGGAGGATGATGCTAAGCCAGTGGTTCAACCACAGAGGCGGTTAAATCCAGCCATGAAGGAAGTGGTACAGAAAGAGGTCACCAAGTTACTGGAGGCTGGGATTATTTATCCTATTTCTGATAGCCCCTGGGTGAGCCCTGTCCAAGTTGTCCCCAAAAGGGAGGCATGACAGTGGTTCATAATGAAAAAAATGAACTGGTTCCTACAAGAACAGTTACAGGGTGGCGCATGTGTATTGACTACAGAAGGCTCAATACAGGCACCAGAAAGGATCATTTTCCTTTACCATTCATAGACCAGATGCTAGAAAGACTAGCAGGTCATGATTATTACTGCTTTTTGGATGGCTATTCAGGCTACAACCAAATTGCAGTAGATCCCCAGGATCAAGAGAAAACAACATTCACATGTCCATCTGGAGTGTTTGCTTACAGAAGGATGCCATTTGGGCTGTGTAATTGTGCTTGTAACCTTTCAAAGATGCATGCTCTCTATTTTCTCTGATATGGTGAAAAAATTTCTGGAAGTCTTCATGGATGACTTCTCAGTATATGGAGACTCATTCAGCTCCTGTCTTGATCACCTGACACTGGTTCTGAAAAGATGCCAAGAGACTAACCTGGTTTTAAACTGGGAAAAATGTCACTTTATGGTGACTGAAGGGATTGTCCTTGGGCATAAGATTTCGAACAAGGGAATAGAGGTGGATCAAGTTAAGGTAGAGGTAATTGAAAAATTACCACCACCTGCCAATGTTAAGGCAATCAGAAGCTTTCTGGGGCATGCAGGATTCTATAGGAGGTTTATAAAGGATTTTTCAAAAATTGCAAAACCTCTGAGCAATCTGCTAACTGCTGACACACCATTTGTGTTTGACACAGAGTGTCTGCAGGCGTTTGAAACTCTGAAAGCTAAGCTGGTCACAGCACCAGTTATTTCTGCACCAGACTGGACATTACCATTTGAACTAATGTGTGATGCCAGTGACCAAGCCATTGGTGCAGTACTGGGACAGAGGCAAAACAAGCTTCTGCATGTCATTTATTATGCTAGCCGCGTTTTAAATGATGCCCAAAAAATTACACAACCACAGAAAAAGAATTGCTTGCAGTGGTTTATGCCATTGACAAGTTTAGATCATACTTAGTAGGATCAAAAGTGATTGTGTATACTGACCATGCTGCTCTTAAATATCTACTCACAAAGCAGGATTCAAAACCTAGGCTCATAAGATGGGTGTTGCTTCTGCAAGAGTTTGATATAGAAATAAGAGACAGAAAAGGGACAGAGAACCAAGTGGCTGATCATCTGTCCCGGATAGAACCAGTAGAAGGGGAGTTTTCCCCCTCTATTGAGATCTCTGAAACCTTTCTGGATGAGCATTTATTTGCCATTTAGGAAACACCATGGTTTGCAGATATTGCAAACTATAAAGCTGCAAAGTTCATACCCAAGGAGTACAGCAGGCAACAAAAGAAAAAATTAATTACTGATGCAAAGTACTACTTGTGGGATGAACCCTATCTCTTTAAGAGATGTGCAGACGGAATAATCTGTAGGTGTGTGCCTAGAGAAGAAGCACAGAGGATCTTATGGCATTGCCATGGATCACAATATGGAGGCCATTTCGGAGGTGAGCGAACAGCCACCATGGTTATGCCATGCCTCAACAGGGAATCTTGGAGATTGAATAGTTTGATGTATGGAGAATTGACTTCATGGGACCTTTCCCACCATCATACTCAAACACTTATATTCTGGTGGCAGTCGACTATGTATCAAAATGGGTAGAGGCCGTTGCCACACCCACCAATGATACTAAAACAGTGCTGAAGTTCCTCCAGAAACATATCTTCAGCAGGTTTAGTGTCCCTAGAGTACTAATCAGTGATGGGGCACTCACTTTTGCAATAAACAGCTTTACTCTGCCATGGTCCGGTATGGTATTCGCCACAAGGTGGCGACTCCATATCATCCACAGACAAATGGGCAAGCTGAAGTTTCTAACAGAGAACTAAAAAGAATCCTGGAACGGACTGTAAGTACCCGTAGAAAGAATTGGGCAAGAAGCTTGGATGATGCTCTGTGGGCTTACAGAACAGCATTCAAGACTCCTATAGGGACCTCTCCATACCAACTTGTGTATGGTAAGGCCTGTCATCTGCCCATGGAACTGGAACATAAGGCCTACTGGGCAACCAGATTCCTAAACTTTGATGCCAAATTAGCTGGAGAAAAAAGATTGCTCCAGCTAAATGAGCTAGAGGAATTCAGACTCACTGCTTTCGAAAATGCTAAGCTTTACAAGGAGAAAGCAAAAAGGTGGCATGACAGAAAGTTGTCACCTAGAGTCTTTGAACCAGGACAGAAGGTTCTGCTATTTAACTCTAGGCTCAGATTATTCCCCGGGAAACTGAAATCCAGGTGGAGGGGACCATATGTGATTATAAGTGTATCACCATATGGTTATGTGGAGCTTCAAGACATTGATTCTGATAAGAAGTTCATTGTTAATGGACAGAGAATCAAGCACTATCTTGAAGACAATGTTGAGCAAGAGTGCTCAAGGCTGAGGCTAGATTAAAAGCTCAGCAAAGGTCCAGCTAAAGACAATAAAGAAGCGCTTGCTGGGAGGCAACCTAGCCATTAGCAAAACTTTTTCTGTTATTTTATTTTATTTTATTCCTCATTTTATTTATATGAGCTTAATATTAACAAGGTAAAGAATCAATTGCATAAGTCCACAGGGTTATAGAAGAATTCAGAGCACAAAACAGGAAAAAGGAGCTTACTGGCAAGAAAACACCAGTAAGAAACACAACTGGGCGTTAAACGCCTAAAAGAAGCATCTACTGGGTGTTTAACGCCAGTAAAGATAGCCATCTGGGCATTAAACGCCAGAAAGAAGCAACTTCTGGGCGTTTAACGCCAGATTTACAGCATCTTGGGCGTTCAGAAAAACGCCCAGTGACAAAGGGGTTTATGGCGTTTAACGCCAGCTAGAAGCAACAGCTGGGCGTTAAACGCCCAAACCAAGCAGCAACTGGGCGTTAAACGCCCAAAACATGCAGCAATTGGGCGTTTAACGCCAGGATTGTGGAGAGTAGGCAATTTCGTTTTCAATTCAAATTTTTTCCAATTTTTATGTTTCATTTCATGATTTCTTTCACAAACATGTTACAAATCCTAAATTTTCAAATCCTTTTTTTCAAAAGATATCAAATGTATTTTAATTCATAACCCCTTTTACTCTTCAAATTATTTTCAAATCCTTTTCAAAACAAATCTATCTTTTTTCCTTCTCAAATCTTTTCAACTCATCAATATCTTTTTCAAATCTTCACATCATCTTTTTCAAAATTCAGATTTATCTTTTTCAAATATCTTTCATATCTTTTCAATTTTAAATCACATCTTTTACTATCATACTTATCTTTTCCAAATCACTTTTTCTATCATATCATTTTCAAATAATTTTCGAAACCCACCCCCTTCCCTTTAAATATTGGTTCGGCCTTTCCCCCTCTCCTCCACAAGTTGCGCTTGGCTCTCCCTCTTTCCCTCTCCTTTGCTTTCTTTTGCTTGAGGACAAGCAAACCTCTAAGTTTGGTGTGTTTATCCGTGATCACTAAACCAATACCCACTAAGATCATGGCTCCTAAGGAAAAATAAACCGACTCAAGAGGCAAGAAAGAGAATATTCCAAAACCACTTTGGAATCAAGGGAAGTTCATAACCAAAGAACATTCAGACCATTTTTACAAAATAATGAGTCTAAGGTCAGTGATCCCGGAAGTTAAATTTGATCTGAAAAAAGATGAATATCCGGAGATCCAAGAGCAAATTTGAAACAGGAGCTGGGAAGTCCTAGCTAATCCTGAAACAAAGGTGGAAAGAAACATGATTCAGGAATTCTATGCTAATCTATGGCAGACGGACAGGCAGAGGATAGCTGGAACCGCATTCCGTGACTATAGAACTTTGGTTAGAGGGAAGGTTGTTCACACCCACCCTGATAAAATAAGGGAGATCTTCAAGCTGCCTCAACTGCAAGATGACCCAGACTCCTTTAATAGGAGAATGATGAGATCAAACCTAGGCTTGGATAAAATCCTAAAGGACATATGCCTCCCTGGAGCCAAGTGGAAAACCAACACAAAGGGTGCCCCGAACCAACTCAAGAGAGGAGATCTCAAACCAGTCGCCAGAGGCTGGCTGGACTTCATTGGGCGCTCTATACTGCCCACTAGCAACCGCTCTGAAGTCACCATCAGAAGAGCAGTAATGATTCATTACATTATGCTGGAAAAAGAAGTGGAAGTTCATCAGCTGATTGCTTGTGAGCTTTACAAAATTGCAAACAAGAACTCCAAAGATGCCAAATTGGCCTATCCAAGCTTAGTTTCTCTGTTATGTAAAGATGCTGGGATAAAGATGGGAGTAGATAAGTATATCTCAGTTGAGCAACCAATCACCAAGAAGTCTATGGAAGGACAACAAGTGCAGAACGACCCCATCAAGAGAAAGCAGAGGAGTTCCTCCCGAAAATCTCTCATATTGAATACTAGGAGGGTCTAGAAGCATCTATCACCAAGTTGCAAGAAGCTGTGGATCAACTGAAGGAAGAACAGCAAAATCAAAACAGCATGCTCTGCAAATTGCTTAGAGAACAAGAAGAGCAAGGGTGTGAACTGAAGGAATTGAAGCATCAGAAACTATCTCTTGAAGGGCCAAGTACTCCACAGACTAAAGAGGCATCCACCTCCCAAATTCAAGGTTGTTGAGTTCTAATCTTAGCCTTAACTCTGTGATAATTGTTCTTATTTGAGTTTTACCTTAGAAGTTATATATGAGTAGTAGTAATTAGTATCTATATTCTGATTTTATCTCCAATTAAGCTATAATTTATTTTTCTCATCATCATTAAACATGAATAAAATAGTAGATTTTCTTTAGAATAAGGAGGCAATATTTTTCGAGTTTTTAATAAGAAAAATTCTAATTATTTACATGTGGTGGCAATGATTTTTGTCTTCTGAATGAATGCTTGAACAGTGCATATGTCTTTTGAATTTGATGTTTATGAATGTTAAATATGTTGCCTCTTAAAAGAATGATGAAAAAGGAGAAATGTTATTTGATAATCTGAAAAATCATAAAAATAATTCTTGAAGCAAGAAAAAGCAGTGAATACAAAAGCTTGCAAAAAAAAAGGGCAAAAAAAAAGAAAAAGAAAAAAAAGAAAAAGCAAGCAGAAAAAGTCAATAGCCCTTAAAACCAAAAGGCAAGGGTAATAAAAAGGATCCAAGGTTTTGAGCATCAGTGGATAGGAGGGCCTAAAGGAATCAAATCCTGGCCTAAGCGACTAAACCAAGCTGTCCCTAACCATGTGCTGGTGGCGTGAAGGTGTCAAGTGAAAACTTGAGACTGAGCGGTTAAAGTCAAGATCCAAAGCAAAAAGAAGAGTGTGCTTAAGAACCCTGGACACCTCTAATTGGGGACTTTAGCAAAGCTGAGTCACAATCTGAAAAGGTTCACCCAATTATGTGTCTGTGGCATTTATGTATCCAGTTGTAATACTGGAAAACAAAGTGCTTAGGGCCACGGCCAAGACTCATAAAGTAGCTGTGTTCAAGAATCAACATACTGAACTAAGAGAATCAATAACACTATCTGAATTCTAAGTTCCTATAGATGCCAATCATTCTGAGCTTCAATGGATAAAGTGAGATGCCAAAACTGTTCGGAAGCAAAAAGCTACTAGTCCCGCTCATCTAATTAGAATCTGAGTAGGATCATGATGAGCGGATATTTTATACGCTTTTTGGGGTTAATTTCATGTAGTTTTTAGTATGTTTTAATTGGTTTTTAGTATATTTTCATTAGTTTTTAGGCAAAATTCATATTTCTGGACTTTACTATGATTTTGTGTGTTTTTCTGTAATTTCAGGTATTTTCTGGCTGAAATTGAGGGAGATGAGCAAAAATCTGATTCAGGTTGAAAAATGACTGCTGATGCTGTTGGATTCTGAACTCTCTGTACTCGGAATGGATTTTCTAGAGCTACAAGAGTCTAAATGGCGAGATCTCAATTGCGTTGGAAAGTAGACATCCAGGGCATTCCAGCAATATATAATAGTCTATACTTTGCTAAGGATAGACGACGTAAACTGGCGTTCAACGCCAGTTCCATGTTGCAGTCTAGCATTAAACGCCAGAAACAGGTTACAAATTGGAGTTAAACGCCAGAAACAGGTTACAACCTGGCGTTTAACTCTAGAAACAGCCTAGGCACGTGTAAAGCTTAAGTCTCAGCCCCAGCACACACCAAGTGGACCCCAGAAGTGGATTTCTGCACCCTCTATCTTAGTGTATTCATTTTCTGTAAACCTAGGTTACTTGTTTAGTATTTAAACAACTTTTAGAGATTTATTTTGGACCTCATGACATTTTAGATCTGAACTTGTACTCTTTGACGGCATGAGTCTCTAAACTCCATTGTTGGGGGTGAGGAGCTCTGCTGTGTCTCGATGAATTAATGCAATTATTTCTGTTTTCCATTCAAACACGCTTGTTTCTATCTAAGATGTTCATTTGCACTTCAATATGATGAATGTGATGATCCGTGACACTCATCACCATTCTCAATCTATGAACGTGTGCCAGACAACCACTCCCATTCTACCTTCGATTGAATGAATATCTCTTGGATTCCTTAATCAGAATCTTCGTGGTATAAGCTAGAATCCATTGGCAGCATTCTTGAGAATCTAGAAAGTCTAAACCTTGTCTGTGGTATTCTGAGTAGGATTTAGGGCTTGAATGACTGTGACGAGCTTCAAACTCACAAAGGTTAGGCATAGTAACAGACGCAAAAGGATCAATGGATCCTATTCCAGTAGGAGTGAGAACCGACAGATGATTAGCTGTGTGGTAACAGCGCACCTGGACCCTTTTCACTGAGAGGACGGATGGTAGCCATTGACAACGGTGATCCACCAACACACAGCTTGCCATAGGAGGAACCTTGCGTGCGTGAAGAAGAAGACAGGGGAAAAGCAGAGATTCAGAAGACAAAGCATCTCCAATACTCCAACATATTCTCCATTACTGCATAACAAGTATTTATTTCATGCTCTCTTATTTTTCGCAATTCAAACTGATAATCATAATTGATTTCCTGACTAAGATTTACAAGATAACCATAGATTGCTTCAAGCCAACAATCTCCGTGGGATCGACCCTTACTCACGTAAGGTATTACTTGGACGACCCAGTGCACTTGCTGGTTAGTTGTGCGGAGTTGTGAAAAGTGTGAATCACAATTTTGTGCACCAGATCACCAAGGAGAATGAACTGCAGGAGCTTCACCTTCAATCAGACTGGATCCGCACTAACCCTGGGGTTCAGATATGGAGGAGTATTAGCAATTTCTTAAAAAAGACGTTAATTACATACAACCTACCATAGAAGAAATCATCCACAGTTGAAAAAGACAGTAAGACCAGAATTAATCAAGAAGAACAAAGCATCCCCAATCCTTAACCATCTTCTTATCACTGGTTATAATCAAACATAGTAATTCCATTTTATTCCAGCTTTATGCATTTAAACAAATCTAACAACTCTTCTATCTGCCTCATTAAGATCTACAAGATAACCATAGCTTACTTCAAGTCACAATCCTCGTGGGATCGACCCTGACTCACTCAGGTATTACTTGGACGACCCAGTGCACTTGCTGGTTCAATAGTGCGAACTGTAATTCCGCGCTACCAGATGCAGAAGGTAAAGTTGAAAAGGTTAAAGCAATGCACTTGAAAGCACGTGAGTTGATTGGAAAGAAAAATAGGTTGACAGCTCAAAGGGTGACTAAAGGTCGAAGACAACTTGTCTTTGAACCTAGTGACTGTGTATGAGTTCATTTGAGAAAGAATATATTTTCTACTCAAAGAAAATCCAAGTTAAACCCTAAGGGTGATGGTCCATTTTAGGAATTCGAAAGGATCGATAACAATCTTACAAGATTGACCTTTCATGTGAGTATAATCTGTCAGCTACTTTTAATATCTCTGATTTATCTCCTTTGGATGCAGATTCAAGAATGAATCTTTTCAAGAGGGAGGAAATGATACGAGCTCTGTGGTAAAAACTGAGAAATGTCATATGCTAATTGGTCCAATTACGATAGCAACAACTAAGAGAATAAAAGAAGATTTTGCAAACATGGCTAAATCATTTATTCAGGAGATACATAAAAAATTGGGCAAGACAATGATTAACGATTATAGAAAGCCAAACATCTTACTATTTATAAGATGCATTGAAGACTCTCATTAGTCAAGATAAATCAAATAGGAATCACTTTCTTAGTATTTATTTTAAGACTTATTTTATCTTTATTTTAGTTTAGTTTGTTTTGTTTATTTTAGGCCCAATTATGATTTGGCCCATTTTTATCTTAGTGAACTTATGAGTTACGATTTTAAACTTAAGAGGTATAAAAATCTTCTAAAATTTGATAGCCATTTTTTCCCTTAATTTTAACGAATCAAAATTTCTATGAGTTTCTTTGAAAAATTTGGATGTGAACAAAAGACGTAGAGTGATTCCCTTAACTAATGCATCAAGAAAGTATAGATACATACACACAGAGCTTTACGCTTAATAGTTACTTGCGTAAAAAGAAAGTATAGATACATATAAATATAATAAGATCGGAGTGTCAAGGGTACAAAATTTTCAAACTTCAAGCTCAACCTGTGAAGCTACGGCTGGTTAGAGAATATTTACATACATACATACATATATATATATCCCAAGATGCAAAATACTCAAAACAGACCCTATGTCTCCATCAAGCCTCTATGAGGTACAAAAGTAAAACATATATACAAGGAGAGTTTTATACATATGGATATATATAAACATAGAAAGATACAACATCTAAAAGTCCCACTTCGCTGTAGAGTAACTCCAGATGTCTAGTGAGGTGGTGCTCGACCTGTGATGATTGAATTTTTGTGTGGTTTAGAATTTTACAAATGAAGTCTCGTTGTAAAGTATAGTTTCTAAACCAATCAATAATCCTTTCATACAAAAGATTGTTTGTCACTAGAACAAATCCCTAAATTTATAAAGCGAAGTATTGGAACCTCGGGTCATTCTCCCTAGGAATTGCAATAAAGTGTCTTGTTATTGGTTATGAGATATTTTGGAGTTTTTGGATAAGAAACATGAAAAGTAAATGGAAATGAAATTCAAATAACAAAAAGGCCTTGGCAAAGTTTGGTGGTCAAGGATCTCTATCCTAATCACTAACCACAACATGAGAAATGGCAAGGATCAACCCCACTAAGTCATCCTCTAACTAATAAAGGAAAGTCAAGTGAGCTATGTCAATCCAAGTCCATAAGTCCTAGTTCTCCACCAAATCAATTAGTGAGATCTAGCGTTAATGGCTCTCAATCGTCAATCACTTGGACATTAGTAACTCAAGAGTTCCTAAGTTACCTTCCCAAGCCAAGAGCACTAAAATTCTACTCTAAAATCCAACCAAGCATTTTATCAAACACTTGGAAGGCATAAAAGAAAAGCATAGTAAAAAGTGCAAAGAAAGTAAATCTACACTACTCAATTGCAAGAAATTAAACAACAACAAATCAAATGAACAATAAAGGAACATGAAAACATAAATTGCATTGAAATGAAAATAGAAGAAACAAAAGTGCATGAACATAAAAGTAGAGAATCACAAGAATGAAATACAAAATTAGAGAGAGGAGAAGAAGAGGAGCTAGAAATTGTAAAGGAAAAGTAAATCAAAGCATGAATTCAACATAGATCTAAGAAATTCTAATCTAGATCTAACCTACTCCTAATCCTAGAGAGAAGAGAGAGCTTCTCTCTCTAGAAACTAACTAAAGCATGTGAAAACTAAAAATAAAACTAAACTAATGACTAGGTGTGTAAGTATGTTGATTCTCCTTTAATCCTTGGCTTAAATAGTATTAGAAATAAGTTGGATTTGGCCCACAAGGCCTTAGAATTCGCTGGCCACGTATTGCTTTAAGTGGGTCATATGGCAGCAACGATGTGTGCGCGTACAATGCGCATAAGCGTCACCATACTTGTAGCAACTATAGCAAATATTATATCGTTTTGAAGCCCCAGATGTTAGCTTTCCAACGCAACTGAAACCGCATCATTTGGACCTCTGTAGCTCAAGTTATGGTCATTTAAGTGCGAATAGGTCGGCTTGACAGCTTTTGCGATTCCTTCATTTCTTCATGAGTTCTCCATTTTTACATGCTTTTTCTTCATTCATTCAATCCAATCTTTGCCTCCTAAATTTTAAATCACTTATCAAACATATCAAGGCATCTAATGGAATCAAAGGTAAATCAAGATTAGACAATTAAGGACCTAAAAAGCATATTTTCACTCTTAAGCACAATTAAAGGAGAATTTACAAAACCATGCTATTTCATTGAATAAATGTGGAAAAAGATGATAAAACCCTCTAAATTCAACACAAGATAAATCCTAAATATAGGGTTTATCAACCTCCCCACACTTAAACCAATCATGTCCTCATGCTTAAACCAAGAGAAAGCAAAGGGCATCAACATTTATTCAATGTAAACTAATCTAAATGCAACCTAAACTATATGCATCTATCTACATGAATGCAATTGCTTGGTCAAAATAAATCAATTCCCAAGAATACATATATGCACAAGGGCTAAGGGTATTAACAACCATGCCAAACTATAATCGAATTGAGCTATTAAATATTTTTACAAACTTGCATGAAGAATGATGATCATGGGTGAAAATATGTAATTGAGCATCAAACCCTCACCGGATGTGTTTGCACTCTATTCGCTCAAGTGTTTAGGGTTGATTCACTCAATTCTCCTCTATTTCATGCTTTCTAAGATTTGTTTTTCATCTAACAATCAACATATATTTCATGCGTGCATACACATATCATGAGGTCTTTTCATTAGTTGTAATGGGGTTAGGGTCAAGGTAGAATGCATATATGGTTAAGTGAGCTTGAAATTTGAATCTTTGATAAGCTTAGACTTCCCACCTAACCTATGACATCCTATACAATTAAAAACTAACCTAACTACCCATTTTTTTTACTTTTTCACATACTCATGCATCTTCTTTTCATTTCAAAACTCATATGCATTGATTTTATTGAGCTTTACTTTGCTTTGGGGCATTTTGTCCCCTTTTTATTTCTTTTTTTTTCTTTTTCTTTTCTTTCTATTTTTTTCTTTTCTTTTGTCTTTCTCATTTTTTTCTTTTTGCTTTGCAATATATACAAAAACATCAATGCATAAGGTTTTACATTTTAATTAACACATGAGCATATACCCAATTCCCAATATTTACAATAAAAATACAAAACTACCCTTTTATTCACCGATTGTCCCAAGGTTCCCACACTTGAATGATACACACACTAGCCTAAGTGATGCGGTATTTTACAACCACACTTACTAACCAACAAGTGCACCGGGTCATACCAAGTAATACCTTACGTGAGTAAGGGTCGATCCCACGAGGATTGATGGATTAAGCAACAATAGCGTTTGATAGGATTAGTTAGACAGACAGAAAATAGTGTTGAGATGCAATATAGAAGACATTAAACAATATCAAAAATATTGAAGAAAGGCAAGTAATTAAGATGGGAATAATATATGGAGAAGATAGTTAAGGTTTCAGAGTTATCTATTTTTCCGGATTAACTTTTCTTACTAACTAATTTAATTATGCAGGATTTAATTTATGGCAAACTGTATGTGACTAGACCCTAATTCCTTAGACCTTCCTAGTCTCCTCTAAAATTCATTAACTGCCAATTCCTTGGTCAATTAATTCCAATTAGAGGGTGATAATCAATTTCTAGTTTATATGCCACAAAAACTCTAATTATCCAAGAGGTAAAAGGATTATATGTCACGTATCCTATTAAATTCAGATAATTAAAATTTAGGAGAAATAGTTTTCAAGCTGTTGTTCAGGTAAAGAGCTTTTCCAAGTTTTACAAGAACTCAAATAGAAAGAGGGTCATACTTCCGTTCCACCCAAATTCATAAAATAAAGAGTGAAAACAATTCTTAAATTATAAATCCATACATAAATTAAAATAGTAAAAGCAATAAAATTAATCCATAGAAATAGACAGAGCTCCTAACCTTAACAGTGGAGGTTTAGTTGCTCATGGAAAAGAGAAAATAAGGATTTAGGTTAAAATGTACAGAGTTCCAATCTGATGGCATCAAATCCCTTTTTATAACTAATCCTAATAAATTTAAAATCTAATATTTAAAATTAAACTTAAAATAATATCTTTTCCTAATTTAAGATTTGAATTTAAATTTGAATTAATTAACAGATCTTTAGTTGATGGGTGGGGACCACTTCTTCTGTCCATTCTACAGCTTCTAATCTGTGTTTTCGGGGCTGAAAATTGAGTTAAAACAGCCCAGAGATCGCCCCTAGCGTTTTTCTGCATTTTCTGCATGTGGCGCATGTGACGCGTCCGCGTCGTCCACGCGTTCGCGTCATTTGTGCAGATTCCAATCCACGCGTTCGCGTCAGGCACGCGATCGCATCATTGCGATTTCCTCCATTCTGCGCGGTCGCGTGAGCCATGCGTCCGCGTCGGTATTCGCTGGTCATCTTCTTGGCTTCTTCTCTTTCTCTGCAGAAACTTCATCAAATCCATCCGAATGCTACCTAAAATAATTAAAATTGCACAAAACTCAAAATAGCATCCATAGCGGCTAAAATATAATTAATTCTTAATTAAACTCAACAAATTAGATGCAAATTCACTAGGAAAAGATAGAAAAGATGCTCACGCATCACAACACCAAACTTAAACTGTTGCTTGTCCTCAAGCAACCAAAACTAATATAAGCTTAGGATGTGAATTTGCATGAGTGAGAGTTCGATTAAGCCCATGTCTTCTCTTATAGTGGGGTTTACAACTGCAATCCTGAACAGTTTTGGCATCTCACTTTATCCTTTGAAGTTCAGAATGATTGGCATCCATAGGAACTCAAAATTCAGATAGTGTTATTGATTCTCCTAGTTCAGTATGTTGATTCTTGAACACAGCTACTTTATGAGTCTTGGCCGTGACCCTAAACATTTTGTTTTCCAGTATTACCACCGGATACATAAATTCCACAGACACATAACTGGGTGAAACTTCACAGATTGTGACTCAGCTTTGCTAGAGTCCCAAGTTAGAGGTGTCCAGAGTTCTTAAGCACACTCTTTTTGCTTTGGATCATGACTTTAACCGCTCAGTCTCAAGCTTTTCACTTGACACCTTCACGCCACAAGCACATGGTTAGGGACAACTTGATTCAGCCGCTTAGGCCAGGATTTTATTCCTTTGGGCCCTCCTATCCATTAATGCTTAAAGCCTTGGATCCTTTTTACCCTTTGCCTTTTAGTGGTTCTTGGCTTTTTCTGCTTGCTTTTTCTTTTCTTTTTTTTTCTTTTTTTTGTAATATTTTTGCCTTTTTTTCGCAAGCTTTGTGTTTTTCACTGCTTTTTCTTACTTCAAGAATCAATTTTATGATTTTTCAGATTATCAATAACATTTTTCTTTTTCATCATTCTTTCAAGAGCCAACAATTTTAACATTCATAAACTTCACTATCAAAAAATATGCACTGTTCATGTCATGCATTCAGAATCACAGAAAATACCACCACATTTAAGTAAATAAGACTATTATTCAATATAGACCCACTTTCTCAAGCAATATATCACTCATATATATATATGTATATATATATATATATATATATATATATATATTTATTTAGGCTCAGTGAGTAATACATGAGACATCTTTTCAGAATTAAAGCAATAGAAAAACTAAACTAGTCCTAGGATTCTAACTAATAAAGGATCATGCAACAAACAAAGCAAAATAACAGGAAACCGGAACATAACATGGAAAAAGTGGGGAGGAATAAAAATGAAAGGAACTCAACCACCTTAATTATCCTAGCGGTTTAGGCTCAGTGAGTAATACATGAGACATCTTTTCAGAATTAAAGCAATAGAAAAACTAAACTAGTCCTAGGATTCTAACTAATAAAGGATCATGCAACAAACAAAGCAAAATAACAGGAAACCGGAACATAACATGGAAAAAGTGGGGAGGAATAAAAATGAAAGGAACTCAACCACCTTAATTATCCTAGCGGTCACTTTATTCTTCAGGTTGTGCTCCTTCGCGAAGATGATTTGCCTCCCTTTTGTACTAGAAAACCTATAAGCACAGCACCAACACCAAACATAAAGGTTTGCTTGTCCTCAAATAAATAAGAACTGAAAATAGAAGAGACAAATATTAAAATGAAAGAAAAAAATAAAAGGATAAGAAAATAAGAGAGAATTAGGATTGGGAGAGAGAGAGAAAGAAAACTGGGCGGCGCAAGCGATGCGTTCGCGTGCAGCACGCGATCGCGTACGTCGCGCATTCTTCATAATGACGCGATAGCGTTAGGCACGCATTCGCGTGGATGGCCATATATGCAACTGATGCGAACGCGTCAGTCACGCGTCCGCGTGACCAAATTTGTACTTTTAGCACACTTCTTGCCCTAAGCTAGCACAACTCTCTGCCCAAACGCTCTTTTACGTCAAATTTGCAGGTCACGCGATCGCGTCGGTGACGCGACCACGTGAATGACGAAAATCACAAACGACGCGAATGCATGAGGTACGCGATCGCGTGGGATCGTTTGTGCGAAAGGCTCCATTCTGGCGCCACTCCCGCGCAACTCTCTGTAACTTTTATTTTTTTCTCGCACCCCTAGATGACGCGTTCGCGTCAGCAACGCTGGCGCGTCGGGTTTTTTTTTTTTTTGAAATATAGCTTGAGGTGTTCGGTTCCTGGAAGAACATAGCTGCATGATCATAAAATTAGTAAGAACTCAAAAAAATAAAATAAAATAACTAAGAAAACTACTACTACGAAAAATAGCTAAGGATACGAATTTATCGGGTTGCCTCCCGACAAGCGCTTCTTTATCGTCACTAGCTTGACGGTCAGCTCCTCTAAGGAGGAGGATCATAGGAGCTCAGCTCTTCACCCCTTACTTTGAACTTCTTTCCTGTGTCTCCATAACGTAGCTCAATATGCTCCAGAGAGAGGATTCTGATTACTGTATAAACCCATGCTGGATTGCTGGTCAACACCACCTTCATTCTTGGGGAGAAACCTTCAGTGGGGATCTTTTTGTTTTTCCATCCTCTGGGTATTTTCTTCTTTTTGGGAACTTCCTCCTTGGTGGATGATGCATTCCCAACACCAAACTTAGGTTTGATGTCAGGCAGAATTTTGTCGGTTGTCACCACAGAAGGTTTGAGTTGCAAATTCTGCTGTGCATCATCAGGGGGTTCTTGAAGGTTTGGATCAATAAACTCAGCCTGCATGCACCTCTCTTCTTCACCTGTTGAATGCACATCTTTGAAGACATGAAAGATCAATTGCTCATTATGCACTCTAAGCACTAATTTGCCCACTTCTACATCAATCAGAGCTCTTCCAGTGGCTAGGAATGGTCTTCCTAGAATTATAGAGGCATTCTCATCCTCCCCTATATCAAGAATCACAAAATCTGCTGGGAGGAAGAACTTACCCACTTTGACCAAGATATTCTCCACTAATCCATATGCCGGCTTCATAGATTTGTCCGCCATCTGTAATGCTATCTTTATGGGTTGTGCCTCTTGGATCTGCAGCTTCTTCATCACAGACAAGGGCATTAAATTGATGCTTGCTCCCAGATCACATAACGCTTTCTCAAAGGTTGTGCTCCCAATAGTGCATGGAATTTGAAAGCTCCCTGGATCTGGCATCTTTCTTGGCAAGTTATTCTGAATTACAGCACTACATTCCTTAGTCAGGACTACTGTTTTATCTCCCTTTAAACGCTTTTTCTTTGACAACAGCTCCTTCATGAACTTGACATAGATAGGCGTTTGCTCCAAAACCTCAGCAAAAGGAATATTGATTTGTAACTTTCTGAAGATTTCCAAGAACTTTAAGAACTGTTTGTCCTTGGTCTCCTTTTGAAGTCTCTGAGGATATGGCATTTTAGGTTTGTACTCAGGAGCCTTTGGCAAAGTAGGATAAGTGTCAAAAGAGTCTGGGAATAGGTTGTCCGCACGCTTTGGAGGGGCATGTTCTACTTCTTCCTTCTTCTCCTCTGGAGCTTCCTTTTCAACTAGCTCTTCATTTGCCTTGGTCTCAGAGCCAGCTACTTTACCACTTCTTAATTGAATACCCTTGCAATCTTCTCTTGGGTTCACCACTGTATCACCTTGAAATGTACTTGCAGACCTCTCAAGTATTTGCTTGCTCAGTTGGCCCACTAGCACCTCTAAGTTTCTAATGGAGGCCTTGGTTTCCTGCATAAATTGTGCTTCCGCACTTGCTACTTGTTCACTTATTACGGTGATAGCCTTGCATTCCTCTCTTGGATTTGGAATTGTGTTACCAGGAAGGCTATTAGTGGTCCTCTGATCAATTTCATTGACCTTTGTGGCTAATTGACCCATTTGAATTTCCAGGTTCTTGATGGATGCTCTGGTTTCCTGTCTAAAACCTATCAATATTGCTTCCAAATCATTGTTCTGCTGGAAACCGACCTGAGAACTATTGTTGAAGTTCTGAGGTTTCTGAGGTTGGTCCCTCCACCCAAAGTTTGGGTGATTTCTCTATCCCTGGTTGTATGTCTTAGAATATGGATCATTGTTGGGATTTCTAGGGCCACTCCCCATGTAATTGACCTGTTCAGAAGAGGGTTGAGCATAATCATAATTATCATTTTGCACAAAGTTACCTGTCATGTCATAGGGGGTCTCTTGGGGTGGATTTTGAGTGTTGATAGCTGAGACTTGCATGCCACCCATCTGTTGAGTAAGTAGATTTATCTGCTGAGACATAAGCTTGTACTGAGCAAGAAGAGCATTAACAGCTTCTACTTCCAACACGCCTCTCTTCTGAGCGGCCTCAGATTTCACAGGATTCCTGTTAGATGTGTATAAATATTGGTTGCTTGCAACCAATTCAATCAGCTCAATAGTCTCCTCTGGTGTCTTCTTCTTGTGCAATGAACCGCCTGCAGAAGTGTCTAGGCTCATCTTTGACATCTCTCCTAAGCCTTCATAAAAGATATCTAGTTGGGTCCACTTGAAGAACATGTCTGGAGGGCATTGCCTAGTCAGTAGCTTGTACCTTTCCCAAGCTTCATAAAGAGTTTCACCCTCCTTCTGTCTGAAGGTCTGAACCTCCAACCTAAGCTTAGTAAGCTTCTTTGGTGGGAAAAATTTAGTGAGAAACTCTGTAACAACTTTTTCCCAAGTATTCAAAATCTCCTTTGGTTGGGAATCTAGCCATAGCTTTGCTTTGTCCCTCAGAGCAAACGGGAAGAGCATAAGTCTGTACACCTCTGGATTCACTCCATTTGTCTTTACAGTATCACATATCTGCAGAAAATCAGAAATAAACTGATTTGGATCTTCATGAGGAAGTCCATGATACTGGCAGTTTTGTTGCACCAGGGTGACCAGTTGTGGCTTCAATTCAAAGTTGTTTGCAGTTATAGGAGGCACCACAATACTTTTTCCATAAAGATCCGCAGTAGGGGCAGAATAAGAGCCAAGCACTCTCCTCTATTGATCATCTCCATTCGGATTTACCACATTGGCATTAGCATTATTATTTGCCATAGTGGATTCTGCAGCCTTACAAAGTCTTGCTAGTTGTAAACGTCGCCTGAAAGTTCTTTCAGGTTCAGGATCAAAGTCTAAGAGATGTTCTTTGTCTCTATTCCTGCGCATACACAAGCAGAAAACAAGAAAAAAATGGGACTCTCTACGTCAGAGTGCAGAGACGTCCCTGTGAGGTAATCTGTGTAAAATAGAAAATAAAAATGCTAAATAAATAAAAATTTTAAAATTTTAAAAATAAAAATAAACAAAAAAATTAAAATAAAAATAAAAATAAATAGAGGATACTAAACTTAATTTCACAAATTCAGAAAAAATATTAATACTAAAATTTTTTTTTATTAAAACTAAACAATAAAATAAGAGAAAAAGAAGGAAACAGGGAATGGGGAAAGCTAATGAAAAAAAAAAGGAACGTAAAGGAAAACAAAAAACTGACGTAAAGAAAGAAAAGAAAAAATGAAAAATAAAAGAAAAACAAACAACGACAAAATAAAAAGGGGCAAAGGGGTTATGCTAATGAAAAAAACGGAAACAAGGAATTTGTTTTTTTTTTTTCAAAAAAATAATAAAATAATATTTAAATAAAATTAAAATTAAAACGCCTAATCTAAACAATCAAATAACTAATAGTTGTTAATCATAGTTAATCCCCGGCAACGGCGCCAAAAACTTGATGCGGTATTTTACAACCACACTTACTAACCGGCAAGTGCACCGGGTCGTACCAAGTAATACCTTACGTGAGTAAGGGTCGATCCCACGAGGATTGATGGATTAAGCAACAATAGCGTTTGATAGGATTAGTTAGACAGACAGAAAATAGTGTTGAGATGCAATATAGAAGACATTAAAAAATATCAAAAATATTGAAGAAAGGCAAGTAATTAAGATGGGAATAATATATGGAGAAGATAGTTAAGGTTTCAGAGTTATCTATTTTTCCGGATTAACTTTTCTTACTAACTAATTTAATTATGCAGGATTTAATTTATGGCAAACTGTATGTGATTAGACCATAATTCCTTAGACCTTCCTAGTCTCCTCTAAAATTCATTAACTGCCAATTCCTTGGTCAATTAATTCCAATTAGAGGGTGATAATCAATTTCTAGTTTATCTGCCACAAAAACACTAATTATCCAAGAGGTAAAAGAATTATATGTCACGTATCCTATTAAATTCAGATAATTAAAATTTAGGAGAAATAGTTTTCAAGCTGTTGTTCAGGTAAAGAGCTTTTCCAAGTTTTACAAGAACTCAAATAGAAAGAGGGTCATACTTCCGTTCCACCCAAATTCATAAAATAAAGAGCGAAAACAATTCTTAAATTATAAATCCATACATAAATTAAAATAGTAAAAGCAATAAAATTAATCCATAAAAATAGACAGAGCTCCTAACCTTAACAGTGGAGGTTTAGTTGCTCATGGAAAAGAGAAAATAAGGATTCAGGTAAAAATGTACAGAGTTCCAATCTGATGGCATCAGATCCCTTTTTATAACTAATCCTAATAAATTTAAAATCTAATATTTAAAATTAAACTTAAAATAATATCTTTTCCTAATTTAAGATTTGAATTTAAATTTGAATTAATTAACAGATCTTCAGTTGATGGGTGGGGACCACTTGTTCTGTCCATTCTGCAGCTTCTAATCTGTGTTTTCGGGGCTGAAAATTGAGTTAAAACAGCCCAGAAATCGCCCCCAGCGTTTTTCTGCATTTTCTGCACGTGGCGCATGTGACGCGTCCGCGTCGTCCACGCGTTCGCGTCATTTGTGTAGATTCCAGTCCACGCGTTCGCGTCAGGCACGCGATCGCGTCATTGCGATTTCCTCCATTCCGCGCGGTCGCGTGAGCCATGCATCCGCGTCGGTATTCGCTGGTCATCTTCTTGGCTTCTTCTCTTTCTCTACAGAAACTTCATCAAATCCATCCGAATGCTACCTAAAATAATTAAAATTGCACAAAACTCAAAATAGCATCCATAGTGGCTAAAATATAATTAATTCTTAATTAAACTCAACAAATTAGATGCAAATTCACTAGGAAAAGATAGGAAAGATGCTCACGCATCACTAAGCTAATCAAAGATCCAAATTAAGGACTTTTATTGTTTTTCGCTTTAAAGCTTGTAATGTGCTAAATTAAGAACAAGTGGGTTAATCGTAGGCTTAAAGTGGCTAACAATGGAAGATAGAAGGTAAGGATATTTGGGTAAGTGAGCTAAATGAAATAATGGCCTCAATCATATAAATACATGAATACACAAAATAATGGACATAAAGAATCAAACAAATCAAAGATCACAATCGTAGAAAGAGAATAATGCACACAAGAAGGAAAATAAGTGGTTATAAGATGTAACTACATCATTAGGCTCAAATCTCACTTGCTTGTGTTCTTAGCTCAAAAACATGACCCACAATATATATAATTCAAGCAAGTCCTATGAAAAGTTTTCACTCAAATCAATTGGTGCCCTATAGATAGAAATCTTGAAAAATTTCATTATTTTGACTAAGCTTATTATGTATATATATGCAAAAATAAGAAAATGCAAATAAAAATCCTAAAAACCTATAATGGAATGCAAAAGTGTTGAGATTAGAAACTTGTCACCCAAAATTGCCGATCGGTCAGACGACCTCTGATGAGCGGATAATTTATACGCTTTTTGGCATTGTTTTTAGTATGTTTTTAGTAGGATCTAGTTACTTTTAGGGATGTTTTCATTAGTTTTTATGTTAAATTCACATTTCTGGACTTTACTATGAGTTTGTGTATTTTTCTGTGATTTCAGGTAGTTTCTGGCTGAAATTGAGGGACTTGAGCAGAAATCAGATTCAGAGGTTGAAGAAGGACTACTGATGCTGTTGGATTCTGACCTCCCTGCACTCAAAGTGAATTTTCTGGAGCTACAGAACTCGAAATGGCGCGCTTCCAATTGCGTTGGAAAGTAGACATCCAGGGCTTTTCAGCAATATATAATAGTCCATACTTTGGCCAAGAATTGATGACGTAAACTGGCATTCAACGCCAGCCTTCTGCCCAAATCTGGCGTCCAGCGCCAGAAAAGGATCCAAAACCAGAGTTGAACGCCCAAACTGGCACAGAAACTGGCGTTCAACTCCACAAATGACCTCTGCACGTGCAACACTCAGGCTCAGCCCAAACACACACCAAGTGGGCCCCGGAAGTGGATTTATGCATCAATTACTCACTCATGTAAACCCTAGTAGCTAGTTTATTATAAATAGGACCTCTTACTATTGTATTAGACGTCTTTTTGACCATCTTTGGATTACCTTATGATCCTTTGATCACGTTTTGGGGGCTGGCCATCTCGGCCATGCCTGGACCTTCACTTATGTATTTTCAACGGTAGAGTTTCTACACTCCATAGATTAAGGTGTGGAGCTCTGCTGTTCCTCAAAGATTAATGCAAGTACTACTGTTTTCTATTCAATTCTTCTTATTTCGCTTCTAAGATATCCATTCGCACCCAAGAACGTGATGAAGGTGATGATTATGTGTGACGCTCATCATCCTTCTCCCTTATGAACGCGTGCCTGACAAACACTTCTGTTCTACATGAATTAAGCTAGAATGAATATCTCTTAGATCTCCTAACCAGAATCTTCGTGGCGTAAGCTAGAATGATGGCGGCATTCAAGAGAATCCGGAAGGTCTAAACCTTGTCTGTGGTATTCTGAGTAGGATTCAATGATTGAATGACTGTGACGAGCTTCAAACTCGCGATTGTTGGGCGTTAGTGACAGACGCAAAAGGAGGGTGAATCCTATTCCAGCATGATCGAGAACCGACAGATGAATAGCCGTGCCGTGACAGGGTGCGTGAGCATATTATTCACTGAGAGGAGGGGATGTAGCCACTGACAACGGTGATGCCCTTGCATAAAGCCAGCCATGGAAAGGAGTAAGACTGATTGGATAAAGATAGCAGGAAAGCAGAGGTTCAGAGGAACGAAAAGCATCTCCATTCGCTTATCTGAAATTCCTACCAATGATTTACATAAGTATCTCTATCCCTATTCTATTATTTAATTTCGAAAACTTCATTATCACTTTATATCTGCCTGACTGAGATTTGCAAGGTGACCATAGCTTGCTTCATACCAACAATCTCCGTGGGATTCGACCCTTACTCACGTAAGGTATTACTTGGACGACCCAGTGCACTTGCTGGTTAGTTGTATCGAAGTTGTGACAATTATGAATTAAGATCAAAGCACCAAGCTTTGGAGGCATTACCAGGGATTGTTCGAGCCTGGACATCACAATTTCGTGCACCAAGTTTTTGGCGCCGTTGCCGGGGATTGTTTGAGTTTTCGGCAAGCCTTTGGTCCGGTAACATCAGTGCCAGATTCCCTTTTGATCCGGCAACAGCACCAAGTTTTTGGCGCCGTTGCCGGGGATTGTTCGAGTTTGGACAACTGACGGTTCATCTTGTTACTCAGATCAGGTAATTTTCTTTTTGTTTTGTTTTCAAAAAATTTTCAAAAATATTTCTAAAAAAAATTTCTCTTTTGTTTTCGAAAAAAAAATAAAAATGTTTTCAAAAATTTTATTCAAGATTTTTAAGAATGAATTCTAGTGTTTCATGGAGCATGCAAAGCCTGGCTGGCTGTAAAGCCATGTCTAAATTTATTTGGACTGAGGCAGCAATTTGTTATCAAGAGCAAGCTAGTTGGAGTTAATCCACCTGCTACTGTTTCTGATCTACATGCTAAAGCTTGGCTGGCCATTGGCCATGTCTAGTGTTTTGGACCGGAGCTTTCATTGAAAGCTTGGCTGGCTAGTGAGCCATGTCTAATTCCTGGACTGAAGCTTTAGACTAAGAATGCAAGATTCCTGGAATTCATGTTAAAAATTTTGGAATCCTTATTTTCCTTTTTCATATTAATTTTCGAAAAATACAAAAAAAATTTAGAAAATCATAAAAATCAAAAATATTTCTCTGTTTCTTGTTTGAGTCTTGAGTCATATCATAAGTTTGATGTCACTTGCATATGCATCTAGTATTTTTCGAAAATTTCATGCATTCATAGTGTTCTTCATGATCTTCAAGTTGTTCTTGGTAAGTCTTCTTGTTTGATCTTGATGATTTTTTGTTTTGTGTCTTTTCATGTTTATCATATGCATTCTTGAATTCTTAGTGTCTAAGCATTAAAGAATTCTAAGTTTGGTGTCTTGCATGTTTTCTTTGCATTAAAAATTTTTCAAAATTATGTTCTTGATGTTCATCTTGACATTCAAAGTGTTCTTGGTGTTCATCTTGACATTCATAGCATTCTTGCATGCATTCATTATTTTGATCTAAAAATTTCATGCATTGCATATTTTTCATGTTTTTCATAAAAACTTCAAAAATAAAAAAAAATATCTTTCCTTTTTTCTCTCATCAAATTCGAAAATTTGGATTGACTTTTTCAAAAATTTTTAAAATCAAATTGTTTCTCATGAGTCAAATCAAATTTTCAATTTGAAAATCTTATCTTTTTCAAAATCTTTTTCAAAAATCAAATCTTTTTCAAAATTCTTAGTTATTTTCGAAAATTCAAAAAATATTTTTCAAAAATCTTTTTCTTATTTTTATACCAAATTTTCGAAAATAACATGATCAATTAATGTTTTGATTCAAAAATTTGAAGTTTGTTACTTGCTTGTTAAGAAAGATTCAAACTTTAAGTTCTAGAATCATATCTTGTGATTTCTTGTGAATCAAGTCATTAATTGTAATTTTAAAAATCAAATCTTTTTCAAAACTAATTTCTATCATATCTTTTCAAAAATATCTTCTTATCTTATCTTTTTCAAAAATATCTTTTCAAAATATCTTTTCTAACTTCCTAACTTCTTATCCTTTCAAAATTTGTTCCAACTAACTAACTAACTTTTTGTTTGTTTCTTAACTTTTTCAAAACCACCTAACTAATTCTCTCTCTCTAAATTTTCGAAAATACCTCCCCCTTTTTCAAAAATTTCTTTTTAATTAACTAATTAATTTTATTTTTTATTTTTGATTTCAAAAATTTTCGAAAAAATACTAACATTTTTCAAAAACCATTTTCGAAAATCACTAACTCTTTTTCAAAAATATTTTCGAAAATTCTCCCTCTCCCATCCTATTCTATTTATTCATTCATATCCTAACATCTCATCTCACCTCTCTTCCATCCTCACAGTTGTGTTTCTTCCATTATATTACATTCTTTGTCTCCTCCTCTTCTTCCACTCACACAGGGATCCCTATACTGTGGTATAAAGGATCTATATTATTATTATTATTTTTCTGTGCCTTCTTCTTTGTCATATGAGCAGGAGCAAGGATAAGAACATTCTTGTGGAAGCAGATCCAGAACCTGAAAGGACTCTGAAGAGGAAATTAAGAGAAGCTAAAATACAAAAATCCAGAGATAACCTTTCAGAAATTTTCGAACAGGAAGAGGAGATGGCAACCGAAAATAATAATAATGTAAGGAAGATGCTTGGTGACTTTACTGCACCTAATTCCAATTTACATGGAAGAAGCATCTCCATTCCTGCCATTGGAGCAAACAATTTTGAGCTGAAACCTCAATTAGTTTCTCTGATGCAGCAGAACTGCAAGTTTCATGGACTTCCATCTGAAGATCCTTTTCAGTTCTTAACTGAATTCTTGCAGATATGTGATACTGTTAAGACTAATGGAGTAGATCCTGAAGTCTACAGGCTCATGCTTTTCCCTTTTGCTGTAAGAGACAGAGCTAGATTATGGTTGGATTCTCAACCCAAAGACAGCCTGAACTCTTGGGATAAGCTGGTCACGGCTTTCTTAGCCAAGTACTTTCCTCCTCAAAAGCTGAGCAAGCTTAGAGATGATGTTCAAACCTTCAGATAGAAAGAAGGTGAATCCCTCTATGAAGCTTGGGAAAGATACAAACAGTTGACCAAAAAGTGTCCTTCTGACATGCTTTCAGAATGGACCATCCTGGATATATTCTATGATGGTTTATCTGAGTTATCAAAGATGTCATTGGATACCTCTGCAGGTGGATCCATTCACCTAAAGAAAACGCCTGCAGAAGCTCAAGAACTCATTGACATGGTTGCTAATAACCAGTTCATGTACACTTCTGAAAGGAATCCTGTGAGTAATGGGACGCCTATGAAGAAGGGAGTTCTTGAGGTTGATACTCTGAATGCCATATTGGCTCAGAATAAAATATTGACTCAGCAAGTCAATATGATCTCTCAGAGTCTGCATGGAATGCAAGCTGCATCCAACAGTACTCAAGAGGCATCTTCTGAAGAAAAAGCCTATGATCCTGAGAACCCTGCAATAGCAGAGGTAAATTACTTAGGTGAACCTTATGGAAACACCTATAACTCAACATGGAGAAATCATCCAAATTTCTCATGGAAGGATCAAAAGCCCCAACAAGGCTTTAATAATGGTGGAAAAAACAGGTTTAGCAATAGCAAGCCTTTTCCATCATCAACTCAGCAACAGACAGAGAACTCTGAACAAAATGCTTCTAATTTAGCAAATCTAGTCTCTGATCTATCTAAGGCCACTGTAAGTTTCATGAATGAAACAAGGTCTTCCATTAGAAATCTGGAAGCACAAGTGAGCCAGCTGAGTAAAAGGATCACTGAAATCCCTCCTAGTACTCTCCCAAGCAATACAGAAGAGAACCCAAAAGGAGAGTGCAAGGCCATTGACATAAGCGCCATGGCCGAACCTACAAGGGGAGTGGAGGACGTGAATCCCAAGGAGGAAGACCTCCTGGGACGTCCAGTGATCAATAAGGAGCTTCCCTCTGAGGAACCAAAGGACTCTGAGGCTCATCTAGAGACCATAGAGATCCCATTGAACCTCCTTATGCCCTTCATGAGCTCTGATGAGTATTCCTCTTCTGAAGAGAATGAGGATGTCACTGAAGAGCAAACTACCAAGTTTCTTGGTGCAATCATGAAGCTGAATGCCAAATTATTTGGCATTGATACTTGGGAAGTTGAACCTCCCTTGTTCATCAATGAACTGAGTGATCTGGATCAACTGACATTACCTCAGAAGAGACAGGATCCTGGAAAGTTCATAATACCCTGTACCATAGGCACTATGATCTTTAAAGCTCTGTGTGACCTTGGTTCAGGGATAAACCTCATGCCCCTCTCTGTAATAGAGAAACTGGGAATCTATGGGGTGCAAGCTGCTAAAATCTCACTGGAGATGGCAGACAGCTCAAGAAAACAGGCTTATGGACAAGTAGAAGATGTATTAGTAAAGGTTGAGGGCCTTTACATAGCTACTGATTTCATAGTCCTGGATACTGGAAAGGAAGAGGATGAATCCATCATCCTAGGAAGACCTTTCCTGGCCACAGCAAGAGCTGTGATTGATGTTGACAGAGGTGAAATAGTCCTTCAATGGAATGAGGACTCCCGTGTGTTTAAAACTCAAGGACCTCCCTCTGCAACCATGGAGAGGAAGCAGAAAAAGCTTCTCTCAAGGCAGAGTCAACCAGAGCCCCACAGTCAAACTCTAAGTTTGGTGTTGGGAGGCCACAACCAAACTCTAAGTTTGGTGTTGAACTCCCATATCCAAACTCTAAGTTTGGTGTTGGAGAGTCTCAACAAAGCTCTGCACATCTGTGAGGCTCCATGAGAGCCCACTGTCAAGCTATTGACATTAAAGAAGCGCTTGTTGGGAGGCAACCCAATGTCTATCTAATTCTTATTTTTATTGTTTTTCATGTTTTCTTAGGTTCATGATCATGTGGAGTCACAAAATAAATATAAAAATTGAAAACGGAATCAAAAACAGCAGAAGAAAAATCACACCCTGGAGGAGCATCTGCCTGGCGTTCAAACGCCAGAACAGAGCATAGTTCTGGCGCTGAACGCCCAGAATGGGAGCATCCTGGCGCTGAACACCCAGAACAAGCATGGTTCTGGCGTTCAACGCCAGAAATGGCAGCAAAGGGGCGTTGAACGCCCAAAATGGGCACCAACCTGGCGCTGAACGCCCAGAGTTGTGTGCAAGGGAATTTTGCATGCCTAAATTGATGCAGGGATGTAAATGCCTTGACACCTCAAGATCTGTGGACCCCACAGGATCCCCACCTACCTTCACTCACTCTCTTCTCTCTTTTCAATCATCCTCCATTCCCAATAAACATTCATCCCTTCTGTTTTCCATTTACCACTCACATCCATACACCCACTACCTTCAAAATTCAACATCTCTCTCCCACCCAATCCCACCCATATGGCCGAATACACACTCTCATCCATCTCCTCCATATCTTCTTCTTATTCTTCTATTCTTTCTTCTTTTGCTCGAGGGCGAGCAACATTCTAAGTTTGGTGTGGTAAAAGCATAGCTTTTTGTTTTTTCCATAACCATTGATGGCACCTAAGGCCAGAGAAACCTCTAGAAAGAGGAAAGGGAAGACAAAAGCTTCCATCAAGGGTCTATAGCTCAGTGGTAGAACATTTGACTGCAAATCAAGAGATCCCTGAGATACCTCAGGGGATACATTTTCTTCCACACAATTATTGGAAGCAACTAAGGGTGGAACATCAAGAGCACTCCATCATCCTTCATGAAATCAGAGAAGATCTAAAAGCAATGAAGGAGGAGCAACAAAGACAAGGAAGAGACATAGAAGAGCTCAAGGACATCATTGGTTCCTCAAGAAGGAAACGCCACCATCACTAAGGTGGATTCATTCCTTGTTCTTATTTCTTCTGTTTTTCGTTTTCTATGTTATGTGCTTATCTATGTTTGTGTCTTTATCACATGATCATTAATAGTTAGTAACTATGTCTTAAAGTTATGAATGTCCTATGAATCCATCACCTCTCTTAAATGAAAAATGTTTTAAATCAAAAGAACAAGAAGTACATGAGTTTCGAATTTATCCTTGAACTTAGCTTAATTATATTGATGTGGTGACAATGCTTCTTGTTTTCTGAATGTATGCTTGAACAGTGCATATGTCTTTTGAAGTTGTTGTTTAAGAATGTTAAATATGTTGGCTCTTGAAAGAATGATGACTAGGAGACATGTTATTTGATAATCTGAAAAATCATAAAAATGATTCTTGAAGCAAGAAAAAGCAGCAAAAAAAACAAAGCTTGCAGAAAAAAAAGAGGGCGAAAAAATATATATATATATATATATATATATAGAAAGAAAAAGAAAAAGCAAGCAGAAAAAGCCAATAACCCTTAAAACCAAAAGGCAAGGGCAAATAAAAAGGATCCCAAGGCTTTGAGCATCAGTGGATAGGAGGGCCTAAAGGAATAAAATCCTGGTCTAAGCGGCTAAACCAAGTTGTCCCTAACCATGTGCTTGTGGCGTGTAGGTGTCAAGTGAAAACTTGAGACTGAGCGGTTAAAGTCAAGGTCCAAAGCAAAAACAAAGAGTGTGCTTAAGAACCCTGGACACCTCTAATTGGGGACTTTAGCAAAGCTGAGTCACAATCTGAAAAGGTTCACCCAATTATGTGTCTGTGGCATTTATGTATCCAGTGGTAATACTGGAAAACAAAGTGCTTAGGGCCACGGCCAAGACTCATAAAGAAGCTGTGTTCAAGAATCATCATACTGAACTAGGAGAGTCAATGACACTATTCGAAATCTGAAGTTCCTATAGATGCCAATCATTCTGAACCTCAATGGAGAAAGTGAGATGCCAAAACTATTCAAGAGGCAAAAAGCTATAAGTCCCGCTCATATGATTGAAGCTATGTTTCACTGATAGTTTGGAATTTATAGTATATTCTCTTCTTTTTATCCTATTTGATTCTCAGTTGCTTGGGGACAAGCAACAATTTAAGTTTGGTGTTGTGATGAGCGGATAATTTATACGCTTTTTGGCATTGTTTTTAGTATGTTTTTAGTAGGATCTAGTTACTTTTAGGGATGTTTTCATTAGTTTTTATGTTAAATTCACATTTCTGGACTTTACTATGAGTTTGTGTGTTTTTCTGTGATTTCAGGTAGTTTCTGGCTGAAATTGAGGGACTTGAGCAGAAATCAGATTCAGAGGTTGAAGAAGGACTGCTGATGCTGTTGGATTCTGACCTCCCTTCACTCAAAGTGGATTTTCTGGAGCTACAGAACTCGAAATGGCGCGCTTTTAATTGCGTTGGAAAGTAAACATCCAGGGCTTTTCAGCAATATATAATAGTCCATACTTTGGCCAAGAATTGATGACGTAAACTGGCATTCAACGCCAGCCTTCTGCCCAAATCTGGCGTCCAGCGCCAGAAAAGGATCCAAAACCAGAGTTGAACGCCCAAACTGGCACAGAAACTGGCGTTCAACTCCACAAATGACCTCTGCACGTGCAACACTCAGGCTCAGCCCAAACACACACCAAGTGGGCCCCGGAAGTGGATTTATGCATCAATTACTCACTCATGTAAACCCTAGTAGCTAGTTTATTATAAATAGGACCTCTTACTATTGTATTAGACGTCTTTTTGACCATCTTTGGATTACCTTATGATCCTTTGATCACGTTTTGGGGGCTGGCCATCTCGGCCATGCCTGGACCTTCACTTATGTATTTTCAACGGTAGAGTTTCTACACTCCATAGATTAAGGTGTGGAGCTCTGCTGTTCCTCAAAGATTAATGCAAGTACTACTGTTTTCTATTCAATTCTTCTTATTTCGCTTCTAAGATATCCATTCGCACCCAAGAACGTGATGAAGGTGATGATTATGTGTGACGCTCATCATCCTTCTCCCTTATGAACGCGTGCCTGACAAACACTTCTGTTCTACATGAATTAAGCTAGAATGAATATCTCTTAGATCTCCTAACCAGAATCTTTGTGGCGTAAGCTAGAATGATGGCGGCATTCAAGAGAATCCGGAAGGTCTAAACCTTGTCTGTGGTATTCTGAGTAGGATTCAATGATTGAATGACTGTGACGAGCTTCAAACTCGCGATTGTTGGGCGTTAGTGACAGACGCAAAAGGAGGGTGAATCCTATTCCAGCATGATCGAGAACCGACAGATGAATAGCCGTGCTGTGACAGGGTGCGTGAGCATATTATTCACTGAGAGGAGGGGATGTAGCCACTGACAACGGTGATGCCCTTGCATAAAGCCAGCCATGGAAAGGAGTAAGACTGATTGGATAAAGATAGCAGGAAAGCAGAGGTTCAGAGGAACGAAAAGCATCTCCATTCGCTTATCTGAAATTCCTACCAATGATTTACATAAGTATCTCTATCCCTATTCTATTATTTAATTTCGAAAACTCCATTATCACTTTATATCTGCCTGACTGAGATTTGCAAGGTGACCATAGCTTGCTTCATACCAACAATCTCCGTGGGATTCGACCCTTACTCACGTAAGGTATTACTTGGACGACCCAGTGCACTTGCTGGTTAGTTGTATCGAAGTTGTGACAATCATGAATTAAGATCAAAGCACCAAGCTTTGGAGCCATTACCAGGGATTGTTCGAGCCTGGACATCACAATTTCGTGCACCAAGCTCCCCACACTTAAAAGTTTGCACCGTCCTCGGTGCACTCAAAGATGAGCAAGGGGGTACGGCGACTCTCCGGATTGCCACCTTCAGCTGGTAGATCAACCGATACTGCGTGTTCTTTCTTCCACTTTCATTTTCGCTTGTGGTGCATCAATCATGAAAAGTATAAAATAACACCATAAGATGAGAAAATACAAAAGCAAGGAAGCATACATTGTTGGAATGAGGTATTAATCACTAGGATTGAGTGAGTGAATTAGTGTGACATTAATGACAAAGAGGTGTGTGAGTCCTAAATTAGGTGCCTTTTAGAACACACATTAACATAAAAAGCGATGTCACAAAAGAAGCGTGCACTTCACTTAACCTAGTGTGCTTGAGATGCTTTAAGTAGACTTGTAAGGTAAAACAAGTATTAAAGAAGCATGAAGGCATTCAAGCTATAAGCATATGGATACATATGATCATGAAAATACAATGCATTGAAGTAAATGCTCAACATCCACTATCAAGAGATTGCCTAATCAAAGAATAGGGTTCAAATCACATGGTGGCCAAATCATGCAATTCAAGAAGAGTTACAAGCTCGAAGGCAATTCTCATCACTTGGTAATCTTAAAAGGTAAGCATGAAAAACTCAAAACCAAGTAGCAAAATATAACCTCAATAATAGAATCCAACAAAGATTATAAACATAATGATGTTAAGATAACATCCCTTTTTAATACTCAGCAGTAATTAATGGTAAACAAGAATAACAATCCAACATTTATAATGAAAAAGAGAAAATGAAATAAAAACTAACTAATCAACTAACTAACTAACTAATTAGTTAACCAAAATAAATGGTTATCAATGGTGTTTGGGAGTATTGGATGAGGAGTAGGAGAAGGGAAGAAGAAAGGATAAGGAAAGAAATGGAAAGAGGAGAAGAAAAAAAATGTGTTGAAGGAAGGACATCCGCACGTACGTGCGCATGCCGCACACGCGCGGATGATGGTGCGTTGGATGCTACGCGTACGCGTACATGGCGCGTCTGTGTCGATGGCTTATTTCGAGAGTGGCGCGTATGCGTCATGTGCGCGTACGCGTGAGTTGGTTTGTGCCTCGGGCACAGTGTGCGCTCAACACTCGCACAACTCTCGGGTCAATGTATGGAGGAATGAAATTTTGCAATCCACGCATACGCGCACATGGTGCGTGCGCGCAGATTGGCGAAAATGCTTCATGCACGCGTACGTGTGCAGTGCGCATACGCGTGGAGGGTACTCTATTTTTCAAAAAAAAAAAATTTGGAACATTTTTCTATGTTTTTGCACCACTCCAATCATTCCAAACCTCCAAACAGCTACCAAAACACCATAAAACTTTATTTAACATACTAAACTACCAAATTAACTCAACAAACAAACAAAAACATGAAATTAAACTAATTTTACCAATATGTACAAAAAAGAAAAAATGAAAAGAAGTTACCATGGTGGAGTGTCTCCCACCTAGCACTTTTGTCTATTGTCCTTAAGTTGGACTTATGGGGAGCCCCATCAAGGTGGCTTGTGCTTGAAACCATCCTTGAACACCCACCAATGCTTGCATTTCCAATAAGTTCCATTCTTCAAGTTTAATTTTCCCAAGCTTTGATGGAGTTCTTCATAGATTATGGGCTCCCAAAATTGATCCTCGTGTATTCCCGGATCCCATATCTTGTTGCCACACCCATCTTTGAGTTGATTATCATTATTCTATTTGGGTGGCATAATCTTGGAATTCTCATTTAAGCAACCAAACAACATCCTAGACCCAAGCAATCTAGTTCTACACTAACCATTGCAATTAAGCTTTGAACGTGTAGCCATCATGAACCTAGAATGATATTTCCAACCACTAGCCACCTCCCTTTTGCTCTTAAAGCTACAAATGTTTCTAAGTTGACCATCCGTCTCAAGCAAACCATATTCAAGGGGAATAATAAAGCTTAAGTATAAGGAATTTACCCACTTGAATGAAAGAATGGATGGTGGTGGCTTGGAGAGAGGTATCTCCAATGTGCTAGCAAGCTTTACTCCCATGTGTTCTTCCTTGGTTACCTCCACCTCTTCACAAATTTCTTCAACTTCAATCCTTTGTTCCTCAATTTCTTCTAACTCTTCTCCGTCACTCAAATCATAAATGGGAGGTTGAGAGAAATCTACCTCCACATCGCTTTCTATCTCACAGGGAGAAGGTTCTTCAAATTTAAAGGATTCACCACCAATAGGCTTGGATGCATGATCTTCATCACCAAGGGAAATCAATTTTTGCTCCATTCCCTCCAAGTCTTTATTTAAAAATTATTTTGGAGGTTGTGCACTCTCCTCCTCAACATCAAATTCAATCTTCTTGGAGGAATTTTCTATGATTTTAGCTTCCCATGGAGGTTCCGCATCTCCTAGGTCTTCAACCACTTCTTCCTTTTCTTCAATGATCATAGGCTTCTCCAATTGCTCTAATACAAAATAACATCCCTCATTCTCCACCAGAGTTTCCAATCTCTCCTTCATGCTATGCTTTTCAATTGATTCTCCACATGTGACCATGGGAGTGGTTTGAGTGCTCAAATATTGGGAGACTAAAAAGCTTACTACCTTAGTCAAGGTAGCCACAAATTCTATTGTCTCCTTTTGCATTTCTCCTTGCCCTGGAAGTATAAGGCTAAGGGTTTCATCCTTGGAGGATTGGGGTGGATAGAGGGATTCACTGTTGCGTGCAAGTGTTCGCATACGCAACCCCTTACATTTACATTCTTGCATACGCATGCACCCTCTCGCGTACGCGAAAGATCAAAATAGAATAAAATGCATGTGTCGCATGTGTGCTCGTGGACGCGAGTTTTCCAGAATGGCTAACATTAAGTGCTGCAGAATCCACCTTTACACACCAAACTTTTGACACACATAACTTTTCCGTTAGAATTCATTTTTAGTCCATTTTTGAGCGGCGTAAACTTCACGGACCTAGTTTTCATTTAAGATGACTTTGGAAAAGTTTGGGGGTCCGTGAGCCGAGTTATGGCTCGCCGAAGTTCGGTTAAAAATAAGTTTTTCTCAACAAATCTCAAACCTCTATTTTTACCAACACTCCAAGCTTTTAAACAGCATCAAAATATACCAAACCACATCCCAATACACACATTCATTTCATAGCATCCCAATACACTACTTCAACTAGTTTAACCTCAACAATTCACATTTAATACAACCTTATACTCAATCATCAATATATCATTATTGTTCAGTAAAATCATCATTTCATCAACCATCCACCACATTCATATCATTCACCAACCTACCGAATATCCACATCAAATCAACACATATTACATTAACTAAAACCACTAAATATGCACCAAACACACAATTCAACCTATCCTAGGTCGTCTAGCCAAAATTTTCACAAAGCATTATATATTACATACAAGAAACCAAAACCATACCTTAGCTGATTTCTCCCTAAACCAAAGACACCTCAAATTGGCACCAAAACTCAACCTCCAAAGTTCCCAACCTCCAAGATTTAAGTTCAACCAAGCTTCCAACCTCCACAATTGTGTTCCAAATCACATATACACTTCCTAATACATATTATTACATCCATATATAAATTTCAATACTCTACCACAAATAATCAAGGAATTTACTAGGATTTGAGAATCCTTACCTTACCCGTGCCTCAATTGAACAAAACCCACTAATCCCTCAAGCTTGATTTGACCCTAAACACCAAGATATTAAATTTCGATAACCAAAATCCCAAATTTTTGAAAATTAGGGGGGATAAGAAGCTGAGATGAAAATGAGGTTCCTTACCAAAATTAGTTACCAGGCTTTGTAAAGCTTGACGCGGTAAGCGCATGGTCGCAAATAATGCAGCGATTAGAGCTCATAATTGAGAGTTATGTGGATTTGAATTCAATTCAAGGGTTTGTAACTTGGGAGTGTTCTTCCCCTCTTTTGCTGAGTGATTCAGCATTTCTCATATGAAGAGGAAGGCAAATGAGCTGAATCTCACATGTATAAGTGGATTGGTTGGGCCCATTTTGGGCCCGGTTCGACCAGTTCGGTCCAATTTTAGGCAAAAACCTTTAAAAATTAGTGTTAAAATTCGTATTTTAATTAAATTTACCTTATGAAACTATAAAATTCAATTTTTTAATTTTTTTGATTAATTATTAATTTATTAGCTAATTATTCACTAATTACACAGGGTTTACATCCTACCCACCTAACTAAGAATTTTACCCACAAAATTCAAATTTAGTTACCTGAAAATAAGTATGGATAGTCCTTCCGTATTTTGGATTCGAGTTCCCAAGTATGTTCTTCAATTCCATCCTGACTCCAAGTGACTTTAACCAATGAAACCTCTTTTCAGCGTAATCGTTTGATATTGGTGTTGTCATTTCTAACCGGAATTACTTGAAGTGTCAAATCTTCTCTTCCTTGAACCGATTCAGGTTCCAAAATATGACTGGTATCTGGAGTATACTTCCGAAGCTGTGACATATGAAACCCGTTGTACAGGTTCAAAAGATGCGGGGGTAGGCTATTCGATAAGCTATCGGTCCAATTCTCTTCAGAATCTGAAACGGATCGATATAACGAGGGTTTAGCTTCTTGATTTTTGTCACTCAACCCACTCCGGTTGTTGGTGTGACCTTTAGGAACACATGCTCCCCTTCCTCAAACTCTAAAGGCTTTCACCTCTGACTGGTGTAGCTTTTCTAGTGGCTCTAAGTAGTAAGCATTCAGTTTTGGACTTTCTTGATCTACAATCACCGAAACAGCATCAAATCCAGCTCGAGTTCTTGGCAAACCTGACACAAAATCTATTGTGATGCTTTCCCATTTCCATTGTGAAATTTCTAAAGGTTGAAGGGTTCCAGATGGTTTCTGGTGTTCAATTTTGACTTTTTGATAGGTTTGGAACTTAGAAACGTGCGATGCTACAACGCCCTTCATTTTTTTGCCACAAAAGCATCGCCTTCAGATCATGGTACTTTCTGTGTGGATAGAGAACCTGCTCCTATGTGCCTCCTTCAAGATATCTTGCTGCAAATTCCCAATATTTGGCATGCAAATCCTACCCTTGTACCTCCGTATTCCATCTCCATCCCACGAAACACCCCATCATTTTCCTTTCTCAATAGCCGGCAACATCTTCTGTAACTCCTGATCATCTTGTTGAGCCCTTAAGATTTTAGATTTAAAATCACTTGAAACTTGCAATTGACTTAAACACAGAGTTCTGGACACTTCTCTGACACCCAAGTTCAGATTCTCAAAGGCCTTTAGCAACTCTTCTTCTCGAAGCATCATCCAAGCAACACATAACGACTTTCGGCTTAAAGTGTCTGCCACGACATTACCTTTTCCTGGGTGGTAGTTTAACTCGAAATCATAATCCTTTAGCAGCTCCATCCACCTCCTCTGATGCATATTCAGTTCTTTCTGATCGAAAAGATACTTTAAACTCTTGTGGTCTAAGAAGACTTGAAACTTGACACCATACAGATAATGTCACCAGACTTTCAAAGCAAACACAATCGCAGCAAGTTCTAGATCTTGAGTCAGATAATTCGTTCCGTGCGGTCTCAACTGCCGTGAAACGTATGCCACAACATTATGGTGTTGCATCAGCACACACCCCAGACCCTTCAATGATGCATCACAGTATAACTCAAAAGGTTCGTTAGGCTCAAGCAACACCAACCAGGCGTTGTAGTCAATTTCAGCTTCAATGCTTCAAAACTTTCCTCGCATTCAGAGATCCAAACAAACAACGTGTCTTTCCTGGTCAGCTTAGTTAAAGGTAAGGCAAGTTGTGAAAAACCTTTGATAAAACCGTTGGTAATAACCTGCCAAACCTAAAGAACTCCTTATTTCTGTCACAGAGGTTGGTGGCCCCCAGTCCATTATCGCCTCAACTTTAGCAGGATCCACAGCAATTCCTTGTTGACTTACCACATGACCAAAAAACTCCACCTCATTCTTCCAGAATTCGTATTTAGAAAACTTGGCGTACAATTTTCTTTCCTTCAAAATATGTAGCAAAATTCGCAAGTGTTTCGCATGTACTTCTTCGGTTTTGGAATAGATGAGAATATCATCAATGAAGACGATGACGAATTTGTCCAAGAACGGACGGAAAATCCAATTCATGTAGTCCATAAACACCGCCGGAGAATTGGTTAACTCAAAAGACATTACCGTATATTTATAGTGGCTGTAATGAGTTCTGAAAGCAGTCATCGGAATGTCTTCATCTCTCATCATTATCCAGTGATAACCAGATCTAAGGTCAATCTTAGAAAATACCCCAACACCCTGCAGTTGGTCCATCAAATCGTCGATTCTTGGTAACGGATATTTATTTTTCATAGTGACCATGTTTAATTATCGATAATCTACACATAGACGCATACTCCCATCCTTCTTCTTTACCGGTAATACTGGCGCTCCCCACGGAGAAACACCCGGTCAGATTAAATTTTTACTCATCAGTTCTTCCAGATGAGATTTAAGTTCAGTCAATTCTAATAGCAACATTCAACAAGGAGCAATCGAGATTGGCCCGGCTCTAGGCACCAACTCAATCACAAACTCGATCTCTCGAGAAGGAGGGAATTCAAGAATGTCGTCCAAAAATACTTCAGGAAATTCATTCATAACCAGAATCTGATTTAAACTTTGCTCCGCTCCCGACACATTTGCAACTAATAGCATAACACCTTGACATTCACACCCACTACAATTTACTATAATGAAGTTTAGATAGTAACCCGTCGTCATAACCGGTCCTTCTGACCCTTCTGACATAAACTGCAATGACCATTTAGAACAATCAACCAGAATGTGATTCTTAGATAACCAATCCAATCCCAAAATGAGATCGAGACCAGTCATTGGCAGATAAATCAGATCATGGACAAAATCTCGTTGTTTAACTCAGAACGGAACTTAGTCACAGCCTAATCTAGTCATAATAGCTTCAGAAGTAGCATTATGCACTCTCAAATCATAGGCTAACACAACTATCTTCAATCTTAACACACTACTAGCCTTCTCGAATGCTATAAATGAGTGTGATGCTCAAGTATCAAATAAGGCATTTAAAGTTTTACCAGCTATTTCACTGTTACCTCTAATCAGTGTCTTAGGTCCCTCGATACCTACTGCAGATGTAGTAAACACTCGCCCTGGTTGCTGTGCTCTTCCGGCATCATATTTTTTCTTCTCCGGGCAGTTCCAGGACATATGTCCAGCTCCTCCATAGAAGTAGCACACTCCCTGTCCAGATCTGCACGGAGTTCCTGGATGGTAACTCCCGCACCACTGACAAGTCATCTCATTCTGTGGCTACTTTCTAAACCTTCTTCTCTGATGATCATTGTTGTTAGGCCTCCGAAAACTATTCTGACCCTGATTTTGTTGTGGAGCAAAGCCTCCACGCTTAAAGGTCCTACCCCTTGGTGCAAAGTTTTTCCCCTGGTTCCTCTGGAAAGGCACTCTGTGTCTCCCTTTCTCTACTGCTACCTTCCTTACGCATTCTTTAGTGACTCAGCTCTTGTTCACAAGTTTTGAGAAAACCCTAATCTCCATCGGCCCAACTTAGCTCAAAATGTCACTCCAGAGTCCTCCCTCATATTTAATGCACTTTCATTCTTCAAAGTCTTTTGGAGCACCTTGACAAATTCAGGAAAACCGACACAATTCTTTAAATTTATTTGTGTACTCAGCAACAGACATCTGATCCTGTTATAACTGCAGTAGCTCAAGCTCCTTAGTGGTTCTAACTAAATTAGGGAAGTATTTTCTGTAGAACTCAGTCTGAAACACATCCCATAATATCACAGCACTATCTGGTTGTAAAATACGTCGCATTCCCTGGCACCAGTATTGTACTTCACCCATCAGTTGATAAGTTACAAACTCCACCCATTGCTCTTCAGGAACCTGCTGTGCTTGCAGGGCTCGCTCCATTGCTTGAAGCCAGTTATCGGCCTCGGTAGGGTTTGTGGTCCCTCTGAAGGTCGGTGGATACACCTTCAAGAAAGTAGTGAGCGTCATCGGCCCCTCTTCACCGTTATTACCATTCCCATTGTTTATTTGATTCCCTAATGCTTTGTCTATTGCCTGCATAGCCGCAGCCATGTTTTCCATGGTTGCCCTAAAGTTTACAGGGTTATTCCCCGTCGATTCAGGTTTAGTGTTAGTAGTTTTGCCTCTCCCTTGACCATGACCGGATCCACAAGTCGACATCGGCTCCCTGTTCACACCAAACAAGTGATATCAAGTTGATCAGTCTCAATATCACAAGTCTAGTGCTTCAAAGTCCCAAATGCATGCTCATGAACATTCATGCCATATATATCAGTTAGATAATCTAATTTAAAATATATAAACACCCAGAGTATGCTCAGAAGCATAGTCAGTTCGTCTCTTAGGCTCTATAGGAACGAACTGCTCTAATACCATAATGTAACACCCTACCACACAGAGCTTTACGCTTAAGCCGTAAAATAGAGGTGGTGTGGTATTATGACCTCTAAAATAAATAAATAAATAAATATATATATATATATATATATATATATATATATATATATATATATATAATCGAAGTTGAAAGAATATAATATCTGAGGAGCCTTGAAGTTTGGTTTAAGCAAATTGTCAAAAATAAAGGCTCAACGCTCCAGACAACTGTTATTTTCTTACAAAGAAAGTATATATATATATATATATATAATAGGACCGGACTGTTAAGGATACAAAATAGTCAAGCTCCGGGCTCAATCTGCGAAGCTACGGCTGGTCGGAGAATATATATATATATATATAATCCCAAGATGCAAAATACTCAAAACAGGCCCTATGTCTCCATCAAGCCTCTATGAGGCACAAAAGTAAAACATATATACAAGGAGAGTTCTATACATATAGATATATCTAAACATAGAAAGATACAACATCCAAAAGTCCCACTTCACTGCAGAGTAAGTCCAGATGCCTAGTAAGGTGGTGCTCAACCTGCATCTGAAAAAGACAACACATGTATGAGATGAGAACTGAGGATTCTCAGCATAGTAATGATGCCAACATATATAATATATAAGGTCCCAGAAAAGCTAGAGGCGATCCTAGAACTCTGACTCTCAGGTATAAAGCTTAGAGTTAAAGTTTAAAACCTTAATACAAGGTGAGCTATCTAAGGTTCCTAAGTCTAACACAATTCTACTTATTATCTTAGCTTCTTGCCTTCCTCCAATCCTCCAAACCCCCGGTACATAGACAAGCAATACAGATAAAGCAAACACAAGTAGGATACAGATACGGCAGGTAGCAAATATAGCAGGTAAGCATAATAATCACATAGGAAAGCCCAATTAATGCACAATCAAACAAAACACACATATGCATATGATGTTTGCCTGTCCTATGGCCAATGAGTCTCATCTATCAATTATAAAGCCAGCCCAACATGCCCAGTAGCTAACCCTGGACAGTCCTCCGTGTGCGCATCCCCAAAAGTCTGTGCATATCTTTTTCTCAATCATAATCAAATTAAGCTGATTGAGGAAATTTTCAGAGAGTTAAAGTGCCCGGCCACATCTTGCGATGTAGGGTTAACAAAGTATCGATTCTCGACTTGGAGAAAGTGGTGGCAATCCACTGCATCTACCCAGGAAAACTCGTATCTCAAATAATAAGAAGTGCACAAGCCAATATATCATTCATTCAATATCATTGTGGCCAATATTCATCAATTATATAACATTTCCGTACTTCTCAATAATAATTCATCATATCTCAAACTTTCTTCACTTCCAAGTTATCACCCCTTCATAGTTCAACCCCATTCACTATCATTACAACTAAGTTTTAGGGTCTTTTGGAGAGTAAACATAGAGGTTTAGAAGTTTGAAATCATGTTAAAATCACAAAATACAATGTTACTGAAAAATAGGGTCCCGCGTACGCATGCATAGTCTCGCGTACGCAGGGGTGCATTTTTACCCTGCTCGCATATACATGTAGACTCCCGCATACGCAGGACATCAAAACAGAATAGAATGCCTGCGTCGCATGCGAGTGTCCGTGTACACAACCCTTTACATTTACATTCTCGCGTACGCATGCACCCTCTCGCGTACGCGGGACATCAAAATAGAATAAAATGCACGTGTCGCGTGTGTGCTCGCGTACGCGAGTTCTCCAGAATGGCTAAAAATTGTTAAGTGCTGCAGAATCCATAATCCACCTTTACACCCAAACTTTTGACGCGCATAACATTTCCGTTAGAATTCATTCTTAGTCTGTTTTTTGAGAGGCGTAAACTTCCCAGACCTAGTTTTTATTTAAGACAACTTTGGAAAAGTTTGAGGGTCCGTAAGCCGAGTTATGGCTCGCCGAAGTTCGGTCAAAAATAAGTTTTTCTCATCAAATCTCAAACCTCTATTTTTACCAATTCCATAGCTCAAAACTAACACTCCAAGCTTTTAAACAACATCAAAATATAGCAAACCACATCTCAATACTCACATTCATTTCGTAGCATCCCAATACACTACTTTAACAAGTTTAACCTCAACAATTCACATTCAATGCAACCTTATATTCAATCATCAATATATCATTCTTGTTCATTAAAATCATCATTTCATCATCCATCCACCACATTCTTATCATTCACCAACCTACCAAATATCCACATCAAATCAACACATATTACATTAACTAAAACCACTAAATATGCACCAAACACACAATTCAACCTATCAGAGGTCGTCTAGCCTAAGTTTTCACAAAACATTATATATTACATACAAGAAACCAAAACCATACCTTGACCGATTTCTCCCTAAACCAGAGACACCTCAAATTGGCACCAAAATTCAGCCTCCAATGTTCCTAACCTCCAAGATTTCAGCACTCAAGGTTCAACCAAGCTTTCGACCTCCACAATTGTGTTCCAAAATCACATATACACTTCCTAATACATATTATTACACCCATATATAAAATTTCAATACTCACCACAAATAATCAAAGAATTTACTAGGGTTTGAGAATCCTTACCTTACCCGTTCCTCAATTGAACAAAACCCGCCAATCCCTCAAGCTTGATTTGACCTTAAACACCAAGACATTAAATTTCAATAACCAAAATTTCAAATTTTTAAAAATTAGGGGGGGGGGGGGTAAGAGGCTGAGATGAAAATAAGGTTCCTTACCGAAATTAGTTACCAGGCTTTTTAGAGTTCGACGCGGTGAATGCGTGGCCACAGATGGTGCGGCGATCAGAGCTCAGAGTTGAGAGTTATGCGGATTTGAATTCAATTCAAGGGTTTATAACTTGGGAGTGTCCCCCCCCCTCTCCCCCTCCCCCTTTGCTCAGTGTCTCATATGAGGAGGAGGAATGCAAATGAGCTGAAGCTCATATCCATAAGTGGATTGGTTGAGCTTTTGGGTTTGGTTTGAGTTCGGTTTGGTCCGTTCAACCTAATTTTAGGTCAAAACCTTTAGATATTAGTGTCAAAATTTATATTTTAATTAATTCTATCTCATTAAACTATAAAATTTAATTTTTTAATTTTTTTATTAATAATTAATTTATTAACTAATTATTTATTAATTACGCAAAATTTACAAGAAGTCCATTTCTTTAATTTTTCATTCTATCCTGAGTTCTGTTCCATATCAAAACGGGTAGTACCTGAATAAATATTTTGAAAAAATTAACATTTTAGTAATAAGTTTTAGAATTAGTGTATATTAACATGTGAAATGTTTTTCAAAGTATAAACTCGTCATGATTCATGATGGACAAAGCTAAGTAAATATTACCTATCTATTGGTTAGATTCGTAACTCAGTTGATGAAGTCACTTCCAAGTATATTTTGTTTAATTCGAATCTATCGTTTTTATCCAATATAATTTTTGAATTAAGTACTTATCAAGTTATCATGTTTCAAATAGATCGTCCCGTTAAAATTTATAAATTCTGTTAAATGCATACTTTTTAGTTTTAGTAAACTTAGTAAAGAAATAAAAGATTTTTTTCTTCAATTAATTTTTTATGTTATAAAATATTTATAAAAATAATTTACTTTCATGTAAATATCGTATATCTATTAAAATTTATCTTACATTTAAGATGTTATATATTATTTTATTATTTATAATTTCCAAAAAATATGTTAATAAAGTGTCAGGTCAACTATTTTGACCATTGTTTATTTAATTATTAATTTAGAATTAAATTCAATTGTTAAAAAATAGTCAAATAATAAATTATAGTCTCTGAGTTGAACCTACATAAACTCAACCCATGTGCAATTTCTATTGCGTGCTAGCATTGGAATGTCTCTTGTTATTGGCAATTTATTCGAAGAAAAGAGGTAAGTAAAGAATTTCATGTTGCTTTTCAAGCTAAAGGATTAAAAAGAAAGAGTATAATTGGTATTTTAAAAAGAAGTAAATTCTTAATTTAGTTCTTCAAGTTTAATACCAGAATCAAATTAGTCCCCAATTAGTCCTAACCTATTTCTGATCTTATGTTATTTGATCATGTTGATGTAGTTTAGTTTTTTAGCCTCATCTTGTTCCCCGTATAGTTTTAAATACTCGAACAAGATTATGTATTTTTTTTTTTTTATATCAAAGCTAGTGAAATTTCGTCATTGATATTTAAATAAAAGAGATAAATGAGTCACCAAAAAAAATAAAAGAGATAAATACTAAATCGGTATTCGAAAGATTCTGGTGCTGATAAAATAGTACTTGATTTTTGTTATTGACAAAATGGTCCCTAAAAAATTTTAAAATTTGGCAAGCTTGTTGATGGGTTTGGAAAACTCTAATTTAATTTTGATGATGAACAAACATTATTAATTACAAAATTATTAATTTGATTTTTATTTAACATATGTTAATTAATAACTTTGTGATGCAGATTTTTATTTGGGCCGAAATAGAAAGAGAAATTCCAAGCCCAATAAAAATTAAATTCAGCCCTATGTAATTCTTGTTATATGATTGTTGGCTGAAAAAGGTTTTATCAATTGGGTCAGAATGAATCTCATTGCTCCAAAGCCCAACTATATTCCATGCTTGGTAAACCAATGCTTGATCCAAATTTCATCAGGAAAGCAAATGTTATTATTGGGCCAGAAATTAAATGTTGTTGCAACTAAGCCCAATTTTACATTTGATGAGAGTTCCTCATGCTTGGTCCGATACATAATGAAAGAAAGTAAATTGGCTCCATGCTTTCCAACAGATTCCATTTCTTGTTAAGGGATGGACTTCAAATTTAATTTGCTAGCATTTGGGAACATAAGAGAGAACTTGACTTTGATTTGATGGGAATCATTATGATTCACGCTACTCCACCTAAGGGAAGTAAAAACAACCTTCTCTCAATTAATTTTGTTTATCTCATTAAATTGCTTTTCTTCCAAAATTGTTTCTTCTCTCTCATCTCTTTCTCTCTTTCGGTCATTAACCAGAAAACAATGGATGCCATGGAAGCAAATCTGAGCTACCGAAATGAAGGAAGAGCACGCCTAAAGACCATCACAATGATGGCAAGAAAACATACCAAAATAAAAGTATGCTGTGGCTAAGATATTCACCAAATATGGTTAGATTTGGTGAAGTAATCTTGAGCTCCTCATGCTCAAAAAGGAAGAAGAAGATTCGGCCAGCAAGGAGGAGACTCTTGGAGGCGTGACTTATCTTTGATTCTTCTCAACCACCACAGGAAGTAGCTAGAGTGGCGAAGTGATGGTAGAGGCAGAGATTGAAGCAGATGAAGTCATCATCATCATGAAGCATCAAGGGCCAGAAATCCATCTTGGAGAGCAAGCCAAGGATGGAGAGCTCGGATTGATGAAGAGTAGTGACCAAGAAAGGACTAGAGGTAATTGCATGTTGGGTTTTGCATGGTTATCTCCTCTCTCTCTCTATGTGGCCGAACCGGTTCTGTTTCTTGAAGAAGAAGAAGTTAAGCTTGGGTTTTGGCTTCAAGTGTGGAGGTTTCCCTCTTCTATAAAGAGAGTGAACAACCATTGTTTGGAGCAAGGAGTAAGATTTGAGAGTGCAAGGCACAGAATTCTCAGAGCTACCTGAGCTAACAGTTTTCTCTTCTCCTTCAATGTATTCTGTTTTGTAATTTTTCTGTTTAATTTTGTCATGTCTTGAGTCTCATGGAAAAAGGCAAACAGTGAGGTTTGTATGAAAAAGCCATAGAGCGGAAAAAGGCAGAGAGTGCAAAATTAAAAGAAAAAGCCATAGATGTCTTAGAGTTCCTTTGTTCATCTATGTTGTGTTTCATGATTCTGTGGGAATCCCCTTGTAAGTTGGGTTAGAACTTTACAGCTTGTAATCAGGATTGATTATAGTGAAATTCCATCATAGTTGTGATGGAGACTGGATGTAGGCTGCACTGCACTTAGCAGCTGAACGAGGATATATCTGGGTGTAACTTTCTCTCTTCTCTACCCCAATTCTGTTTCTATTGCACAGGAGGTCAAACTAAAAATTATCTAGTGCCAAGTGATGAGACAAAAAGAAAAGTCTCGTGCCAAGTGACGAGATAAAAATAAAAGTCTCGTAGCTAGGGACGAGACAAAAATCAAAAAGTCTCCTGAGGTTATCTCAAAGGTCAGCAAGTGTTACTAAACAAAAAGGGGGCTAAGATTCAACCCCCTCTTCTCTTAGCCACTGAAACCATCACGTGTCCTCGAGCTCGTTGGAGCAAATCTCGGACAAGTAGAATGCTGACATGGCCACCGTATTTTGGTGACCTAGCAAACCACCCCAAAACCCTAATTCCTCCCTCCCCAATGCAGACTCCCCCTCCATCTCCCTCCCCATCGCAGCGCTCCCCCTACCCAACGTAACCCCCTCCCCCTCCCTCCCATTGCAACACCCTTTTCTCTGCCTCTCCATCGTAGCTCCCTAACACACACTCCCCCCTTCTCTTTCCCTCCCCATTGCAGCCCCCTTCCCTCTTCCTCCCATCACAGCCCCCTAACCCCAATGCACACTCCCTCATTTCCTATCCCTCCCTATCACAGCCCCCTCCCCAACGCATAATGTTAATAGCATTAATAGCAGTAATCATCCTTCTAATATCAGTAACTGCAGAGATGATGACAACACTTCTGTTTTAGATTACACTGAATCTGATTCTGAGGTTGAGATTAAGAGAAGACATAGTGTTAGCAATGCTCCTTTGCCTCAGCCTACGAGTTTGAATGCATTTTACATAATCTTGTTTTCCAAGGGATTCGATCTGTCTGGATTGTTCGAGGAGAAAGGGGACGAAGCGAGGTTTATGACGTCGGTGCCGGTTAAGAAGATTATATCAAAATTATAGGAGATTGCACACTTGGTTAGATTCTCGGTGAGGAAGAAGGATTGCAGGGTGAGCTTGGAATAAACAAGGGAAGGTTTGACGGGTCCATTGACGATCGCTGTTGAGATATTCGAGCTGATGTCAAAACTTGTACTGGTTGAGGTGAAGAAAGAAGGAGGGGACAGAGCAGAGTATGAGAGGTTCTACAACAATGAATTAAGGCCTGGCTTAAACTTGATGAAAGAGGAGGGAGAGGTTCTGCAATGGAAGGGAGAGGGAAGGGGTGCTGCGATAGGGAGGGAAAGGGAAGGGGGAGTGTGTGTTGGGGCGCTGCGATGGGGAGAGAGAGAAAAGGGGGCTGCGATGGGGAGGAAAAGGGAAGGGGGTATGCGTTGGGTAGGGGGAGGGTTGCGATGGGGAGGGAGATGGAGGAGGAGTCTGTGATGGGGAGGGAGGGATTAGGGTTTGGGAGGTGGTTTGCCCGGTCACTAAAATACGGTGGCCATGTCAGCATTGTGTTTGCTGGAGATTTGCTCCAGCGAGCTCGGGGACACGCTTGTCAAATTTTAAAATCTTTTAGGGACCCTTTTCTCAATAACAAAAGTCAAGTACCATTTTGTCAATGCCAAAATCTTTCGCGTACCGATTTGGTATTTACCTCTTAAATGAAATTAAAAAAGGCTTATAGGGACAAAATGGTAAAAAAGTGGGATACTCACATTACAATCTTAAAATGAACAACCTAACTTGTCTCTGAACTCGGAGCTATCATCTTCCTCTGCCTCGCCTAAACTCTATGCAAAGTTCCATGGCCGACGAGACCACCAGCTCTGGTGCTATCTCCTTGTCTTCAAATACCTTATGGTTCCTTGCTAACCATATCTTCCAGAGCATCATGGCCACTAACGCTACCTTCCTCAAACGTATCCTCAATGGCTCACCGTTCGTTCTAGCAGTGAGGTAATTGCTAAATTTTATCTTCCTCCAGACTTTGTTTGCATGTGTACGTTCAATTAGACAGTGGTTGACTATTTCCACAATTTCTCCACATCTAAGGAAATTATTTGTACTGACTGAAATTCATTGCTGGAGTCACTGTCTGACTAGAAATCTGTGATGAACCATTTTCCAAAAGAATGTTTTTACCAAGGTTCTAAAGAGGTACCGCTCTCAACTAATTTAATTGTAGTTCAACTCAAATAATTGTTTTATAATAAAATAATAAATAAAAATATAAATAAATACATTAAAACATAATTATAATCAAATACAAATCTTAAAATATTATCTAAATTTAAAATATTCTATCAACTAAAGTCTTATGATCATATCAAAGTACAAATTTAAAAGTCAAATAACAAAAAAAAATATCTAAAAATATGAATTGCCAACATGAAAGTTTGTCATAAATCATTAAAATCTGCAAAAATTTACTACAAATTTGCGTTGGGATAATCTTGATTGATACTATCATCTATAACCTATGATGCACAGACACTGACATGGACACGGAATACGACACGACATGACATGACACTGGACACGTCGATGCACGAATTTTAAAATCTTATAAGACATAGGAACACACATATATATAAAATATAAAGTATTTTTTAGATAAATCGTAATAATATTTTGATATTTTATTAATATTAAAATATAAATTAATTTTTTAATTATTTTTAATGTCTTTATTTAATTATATAAAATATTTAAAATATTTTTTATTTTAATAAATAATAACATATACAATTTCTAAATTTATTTCAAGAATACATGTTAAGAATAAGGAAGTGCTCACACGTGATGGTATTTTGGTAGTTTAAAGTAGCTCAATATGTATATGGGTACTGTTGTAGTCATCGCCTTCACCAATACCTCCCTACTATTAACCAAAAGGAGAGATCTCTTCCAAGTCTATAGTTTATGGTCCACTCTGTCTTTTATATAGTTGAAGGTATGAATTTTGGATCTTTGACCAATCGCTGGGAGTCTTACGTATTAATTTTGATTGCCCACATGAGGGATTTGCAATAGATTAGTTAGTTGGTCCCAAGTGTGATTCAATGTATTTTTGCTAAAAAATATTGATGATTTGAAAAGATTAACCACTTGAACGCTGATTTTATTGTAGTCATCTAGTGTTTGTAGCAAATTCTGGCACTTCTAAGCATTAGCCATACAGAAACATATGGAATCGTCTACGAAAAATAGGTGGTTAATCATAGTGCATCTACTATTGAGTCTCAAGTTTAAAATCTCCTGTTTTTGTTTTTCTCTGGAGTAGATGAGAAAGTCCTTCTGTATATAGTAGTAAAGGTAAGGAGATAGAAAATTACCTTGTCTCAATCCCTACCTAGCCTGAACAAACCATAAGGTTGAAACATGCACAGCAATAGAGTAAGACACTGTAGTAATACACTTTTTAATCTAGCCAATCCATTTTGTACCCAAATCCAGCTTCTCCATTATCTGCCACACGAAAGCCAATTTTTTTTTATTATAGGCTTTCCTCATGTTGATCTTCACCGTCAAATCTTTATCACCGTAGCTCTTATTCTTCAAAAAGTGCATGAACTCGTGCACTATTAGGACATTATCACTAATTAGCCAACCTTTGACGAAAGTACTTTGGTTGGGGCTAATGATTTTGTCTAGTTTCCCTTGCATCCAATGAATGAGGATCTTTGAGATCTTCTTATAGAAGACACTATATGATTAATAGGTCGTATACGGGTTATAGAGTCCATATTTTGAACCTTGGAGATGAGATAGATGTGAGTCTGGTTCAGGGGTCGTAGCATTCTTCCATTGAAAACAAAACTCTTAACTACTTCTCCTAGATCACCTTTGATAATGTCCTATAAGTGATAATAGAATTTGCCAGTGAAACTATCATCTTCTGAAGCAGAAAACAGGTTGATTGAAAATGTAGTATGCTTGATTTCCTCCTTAATAACTCTTCGAGTAAGTCTTAGTGTCTTCGTTTACCTTGCTCACAAGATCCTAAATATCTATGGCTGATAGTCTCGGATTAGTTGATGTAAAGATGGCTTCAAAGTATTCAGTTGCCACTTAATCTATGCCCTCCGCATTCATTTGGAGATTTTTGGAGTTGTCCACTAAATGGTAAATTTTGTTCTTCCTATTTTTGGCTTGAAACTTTGAGTGAAAGAATCTAATTTTTTGGTATCTCCATTTCAATCATTGTACTCTTGATTTTTCTTTTCAATATATTTCTTCATTCAGATAGGCCTTAGTGAGATCTTGCTCCATTTGTAGAATAACCACCATGTCCTTTCCTTGTTCCTTGGCTTTCTCTTGTTCCAACTTAGATTTTAATTCAATTATGACCTTTTGTGAGTTGTGATTGCTAGATTTCTACTATTCTACTAGGGATGTCTAACCTTTTTGAGCTTTTTAAAAAATTTGAACATAGGTGAGCCATTAACTTCTCTTAACCACGCTTCCTTTACAATCTCTAACACTTCCTCATTTTCACACCATTTTTTCTGGAATTTAAATCTTTTCTTCTCTTTGACTTTCTTCTCTCTCTGTCAGTCAATAATAAAAGTGGATAATGGTTAAGACCGATGTCTTTCAAGTAAATTATTATTGTTTTAGGTAGTTTACTTTAAATTGTTGGGAGATTAGTTATCTATCAATTTTTTCTTTAATTAGGTTGCTTCTGAATTACTTATTGCTCCAAGTAAATTTTCTTTTTTTTAACCCCAAATTTAAGAATAAGATTATATACAATAAGAGAATAATAAAATATTATGGTTTGATATAAAATAATTAATTTGGAGGTCGATGTGATTTTATTCAAATTTAAAAGATTAATTTGACTAAAACTTAAAATTTGAGGGATCAAAATCAATATTTGTTATTGTGAAAAATGTGTTAATCTTAAGAGAAGAAAGTAACTAGCCCAGTGGAAAATTAAACAATGTGTTTAATTTAGATGAGCTTAAGATGTTAGTGTAATTTGTCTTGTATTTGATAAAGAGTATAGACTATATGTCTATATGATACAACTAATCTTAGTTGGTGGGATAATTATATATTTTGGGTGAGTCTAGGACAAAAGAATGGTAACTAAATATGATTAAAAATTGATCATCCAATGAATAGATTTCATGTGGTATGTAAAATGTAGTGAATAGGTTTTGTATTATAGACTAACGTGTAAAATACACTGTTTAAAACTGTAAAAGAGAAAGAAAAATATCAACGCCTTGTAACTTTATAATTAAAAAAGTTAAGGAACCCTGATAATAAATTTATGGTGATTTAATTAATAATTTAACTTAACAAAGTGAATTTAAATTTTAATTTAAAAATCATGATAAAATTTCTAATAAAATTTTGAATTTAAAGTTTACATAGCCTGATAATAAATTTATGGTGATTTATATAATAATGTAACTTAACAAATTGAATTAAAATTTTGATTTAAAAAACATGAAAAATTTCCTAACAATACGTTGAATTTAAATTTTTATGAAAATAGCAAAAATGTTTAAACTAATAATAATTTAACTTAAGAAATTGAATAAAAATAAAAAAATAAAGTTACGAATATTATCAAAGAAATTAACTAATCATTAGTTAATAATTAATATAAAATAAAAGGAAGACATGATGATGAAATATCTTTTTTTAAAAGGTAAATTATTTAATTTTGATCTCACGGTGGGACTACATTGAAGCTAAATGAATTTTTTTTTATTCAAATAGAACACTTTAAACTTTAAAAACCAAAACAAGATTACATCTAAATGTAAAAATCCAATTTAATACTTTACCCTTTTTAAATATATCATACTTGTGAATATATATTACAAAAAAGGCTTATTAATAAAAATCAAATTTAATTTTGTTATATTGATAATATAAAATATTTTATATAGTTGTTTAATTATAATCCTTTAGACAATCATTCATACTGTTAATAAAAAATAATTATTTTTATTGATATGAGAATACATAATTGAATATTCGTGTAAATTACTTTATATTAACAGTATATCAAAATTAAATTCATAAAAATATATATAAATATAATTGAACATTAAAAATTTAATTAGGATAATGAAATAATAATTAATTACACATTTTAATTTATTTAAGCGCAGATTTATGTTTATCTATTAATTTTAAATTTAAGTGTTACTAAAAAATTTTGAAAAATAGCTATTCTTCCTCTCTTGTATAGTTGTATAGCAACTATGTTTATTAGGGTCAAACTATAATTCATTTAATTCCATTATTCCAACTCTTTGCCATAACTCTGATTTGTTCTTTGATTTTAGTCATGTTAGCCACTCAATTCTTACAAACAAATCCTTATATTTTTAGTTATTTAGTTAGTGAGTGAGCATAATTATGTACTAGCTTAAATGGTTACGAGATCTCACTTGTGAATTGTATAATTTGAGTGAAATTAAATGATTTACTATTTAAAATGTTCTCATTGACTCAAAGAAGGAACTTTTGTCTCTATTTAGTTTTCCAATATGTGAATGTTTTATATTAACATGTTCCAAATTAAATGATAATTTTAAAACGTTTTACAAATATCAGAAAAGAAAAAACAATACAACATTGTGTGTAATTTTTGTGGTGCTCAGAAACTAAATGCTACCAAATATAGAAGTATAAATAGAACGTAGTATTATGTCCCTTAACTGGCATTACGGGTAAAGGCAGTTGCTTAGCTTAGATGGAGGAGTAGACCTACGTGGCCAATGCCATTATTGAAAATATCAATGGTCCCAGCACGACTATCAACGTCACAGTTAATTTTGGCTAATTATTGTCACTAGCGCTTAACTACCAATAAACTTTTTCCGCTTGAAAATGAAGCAAAACTATCATTACTTATTCTAAGATCTGATCAGAAATCACTATTTCTATTTCTATGGCACCTGCATCTTTTTACCTACTAAAACTTTAGATAATTGTTGACTCCGCAAATTAAACTTTTTCTCTCTAACCTTACATTAATGTTCTAATCCTGCTGTTTTTTTTTTTTTTTTATTTATTTATCCTGCCTACCAAAGCAATTCTGCATTTCTGCCTTCTCTTCCCATTCTGTAATGTCTTCCCCTTACAAAGAAAAGTAACACTGTTTGAAGGCCTCTTCCCACCTTATACTAATTGCAACCTTTCACCAAACTTTTTACTAATCAATTCCCATTTATTCACCTCATGTTCTAAGCCCCCCCACACACATGCATATAAATACGACACACACACACACCCTCCTTCAACTTCAAATTAAGCAAACTCAAAAGTTTATATCATTCTTTTCTACCTCCTTCTATTTTGCCCTCAGAAAATGGCAAACCCAGTGATCCACTTCTTCGGCATCTTGTTCTTGTTACAAACAATCTCAGCACAAACAATAGCTCCAGCACCAGCAGGACCAACAAACATCACAAAAGTTCTGGAAAAAGCAGGACAGTTCACAACCTTCATCAAGCTCCTCAAGGCCACACAGGTAGCCGATCGGATCAACTCACAGCTCAACAACTCCAACCAAGGCCTCACGATCTTCGCGCCAACCGATAACGCCTTCGCCACCCTCAAATCTGGCACCTTAAACTCCATAAGCACCCAAGACCAGCTCCAACTGGTGCAGTTCCACATTCTCCCGACCCTCTACACCATGTCACAGTTCCAAACCGCAAGTAACCCCTTGCACACGCAAGCCGGTAGCAGCGACGACGGACAGTACCCTCTCAATGTTACTACTTCAGGGAACCAAGTGAATGTCACCACTGGAGTGGTGGACACAACTGTGTCCAACACTATCTACAGTGATAACCAACTTGCTGTGTACCAGGTGGACCAGGTGCTTCTTCCTTTGGCTCTCTTTGGCGCTCCCCCTACCGCGGCTCCTGCCGAGGCTCCAGCTCCGAGTAAGCCGGAGAAGAATGTGAGGGCCGCCTCGGATGCTCCCTCTGGCTCTTCGGATTCGTCCACGGATGCTTCAAATGCAGTGGCTGTGAATGGCTACACAGTGAAAGGAGCATTGGTTGTTGCAGTTATCACTGCCATCATGATGAGTGTTTCTTGGCTGTGAATGTAAGTCTTGAGATGGCTTCCTTTCTTTTTTTGTATTTTTTTTTCTTTGTTTTTTGTTATTATTTTTTACCTTGCTCCAGAAAATGTCATGCTGATTGGTGATGGTGATGGAGATCTCTTGTACTGTGTATTGCTGCAATATTAAGAAAAAAGTTTTGGATTCGTTTTTCTTTTCTTTTTGCTGGTTTCTTTCTGACTTTTAGTTATTTAAATGTTAATCAAGTTCTATCATTTTCTTTTTTCCCATTATTTTGATTAAAAAAAAATAGCCGTATAAAATTTTTATTTTAGTCTAAGAAATTTACACGATTACTTATTTTGGTTCTCAAAATTTAAAATTACTCATAAAAAAAAAGGGTTATTTTAGAAAGATGGAATTTTTTAACTAAGGATTTCAATGACTAAAATAGATAACTGTGTGAATCTTAAAGACCAAAAAGGAAATTTAGTCACAAAACATAGCTCTACTACTCGTCATAGAAAGTAGAAACAGAAATTTTTTTCTTCTTTCACAAAGCATAAAAAATGAGGTTCACGGCAGTAAAAAATGAAGACAGTTTTTTTTATCGTTCTATCAAAATTATTAGCACTAAAATTTCGCAAACCAGGTCATAATACATATTTCCTTACCAATAAAAGTGCATGGTGTAACATCAATCTACAAATTTGAATAGATCAAGTGTTCATTAGATGGCAGAAGTTTTTCATTGCCGGTTAGAACGAACTCAATCATGTTGAAGAATTTTGTTACGTGTATATAATTTAAAACATAGGGTGATATTATACTGTCAACATTAGATGAGGTGTTGAGCAAATCTAAGTGAAGCCACATCTCATCCAATGGTTGAAGTATCAATACAATATAAATGGAAAAAAGGCTCAATAGTCAGCAAAATTTTTTTTTAGACCACACATTTAAATATTGCTAGCTAACTGCTAGCCAAAAACAATAAAATCTATTGGCCTTCTAGCATTCCTTATATAAATGCACCTGACATTCCTTATATAAGTGCACATATGACATTTTTTTTTTCTGATGATATCTCCCAACTCTACAAGTTTCTAATAAAGAATATAGCAACTTAAGAATCAAAAGCCCATTTCTTACGCCAGAGCTTGATGGACACAGTGCTGTGTATAGGTTGGACACAGATTAGGATACTGCAAATTAAATTAAAGTTGTACAAACGGCAATTTCAACAAAATAGACTTCACAGCAACTAGTGATTCAATGATGATGTGAACTGTGAAGAAATAATACGTCAAAAACGTAAATAATGGTTGCCTAGAATTAAAAAGTCATCAATTCATATATAGTTACAACAACCACATAAACCAAAATGGGGCTGCATCAAAATGTGCCTTCTCTAACTACCACCCATCCCATCCCTTCTGCTGAAAGCAAAAGCTTCCCCAAAAGCACATTACTTATCTTACAAGCATCTTGGGGATGGCCTACGTATCCCTCTCAACAACCGTTAGCAAGTGATTAGTCAACACTCAATATTATTGCTGTGGTCCCTTCAAGAAATCAAGAAAGTCTGTAACTTCCGCCAAGAAAAACATTTGGAGCAGGACTTTCTAATCTCTTGCCAATCAAAAATGGAACTCGTATCCCCCACCCCCGGGAAAGCCTCCTCCGAAACCACCACCGGGAAAGCCACCTTCGAATGTGAAGTGATACTGCTGTCCACCAAACCCACCGGCACCAAATGGATTGAACCCACCACCCCCGCCACTGGTCATGTCTTCAAGGTCCTCCCCTCTATCGTATCTTGTGCGTTTGTCTTCGTCACTAAGTACCTAAAAATGCAATGAACCAACCACTTATTCAACAAAATATAAACGTCCCACAAATTTCTCTGAAGTGTAAAGATGTTGAACATAAGTGAAAAATGATTCTGTAAGAATGATAAACCAGATACCCTCCCCTCATAAAAGCAAAGTCAGGTTAGAAAAGAGTATGACATCTTATTCATGAATATGACCTCATATGCTGCAGCGATTTCTCGGAACTTAGCCTCTGCTTCTTCCCTGTTTTCTACATTCTTATCCGGGTGCCATTGCAAAGCAAGTTTCTTGTATGCGCGTTTTATCTCAGGGGCGGAAGCTGTTTTTGAGATTCCCAAAATCTTGTAGTAATCCTTGCGTTTGCTCAGCTTTAGAGCTTTCTCAGCCCTCATTACTGCTTCACGGATATTCATGTCCTGCATTTACAGACAAAGTACTACTCATCCACAGCATAAACATATGTTTATAAAAGCATTGCGGTATTAGTGAATCATAAAATACCAAATGTTCAACTTCAAATAAGTAAAATTAAATAAAGAGATTTTACTGCAAGTCGAAAACCTTACTATGATGATGATGCGCTTTTTTATGCAGTTTTTGTTTGGGAAAATAAGAAAAAGCTTGTCATTATCAAATTCAACAGCTAAGATCATGAAATAGAGATAAGGAAAGTCTGTTTCGTTTCCTTACTGGATTAATTAATTATACAGGTCAAGAAATTTATCCAAATCTCAGAATCATAAAAATACAAGAATAACAGGGTTTGAGCGAAAGAATAACACGACAAAGGACTAAACTAATTCATCCTATTGAGTTATTAACTAAGAGAGCTAATGAGGTCAGACCAACTTCAGTCTCAAGTTTAACCTATTAATAACCTACAATAAACTTTTTGGATCAACGCATATGGACACTGGTAAAAGATCTAATTTGTCTGGTTCTAACATGAAGCGACATGTATTGGGTCACCTTGCTTTTATGTTTGCTTTCTCTCTTGTTCCTGTACGGTATCCTCTTATTTAGCGGAACACGCATCTGTGCTCTTCGAGCGAAAAAAAAGACTATTAGACTCGCTCCAAGTATGAGGGATACATACTCCGCTTATCTCTTCTCTTTCTCAAGGATTTCTTATCTCGGGAACAACGAATTGAAAATGGAAATATGAATATTTCTTCCTCAGAAAAATCATTCTAAACACTAATTAATTATAATGTTTGAAACATGCCATATGAGTTCAAACTATAAAACAAACCTGAGGAGATTTTTGAGCAGCTGATTTCAGATCCTCAACAGCTCCCTCCCAATCCTCTATTAGAAGTTTGGCTTCTCCCCTCTGAAATATTGAGCATCCAAAAAGAGAATTAGTGCAGCCCATATAAGATATTACTACTACAACATATTTGATCCATCTCGTTACAAAAGACATAACACGAATAAAAGAAAAGACAATTTCTATAAGATTATGGCCCAAAAAATTATTGCCGACAGATAAAAGAAGCACAATTTTGAAATTATATCAAACCTGAACAAGGGCTTCAAGAAGCTCCTCATTGATTTTAAGAGCTTCATTACAACTGTCCAAGGCATCTTTTCCTCTGCCAAGCTTGACTAGGACTTTACATAATTCTAGATGAAGATGAACATTATGTGCAAGATGATCAGGGTCAACTGCAAGTGCAGTTTTGAATTCCTCCACTGCCACACGGAGTTTACCCTTATTTGCATTATCTTCAGCCTTCATGAAGAACATAAGAGAAAAGACAACAAATCGTCAACATCCAAAACAAAAAGAAGACAGAAAAATTGACATGTAATGGTATGCTACAAGAAATTTCAAAAGTTAATCAGGGCTTACACTTTTTGTCTTTTTGAGTAGATTTTTCAATCCAAAATATGCTTTTTTTAATTCACTGTGCTCTGGATCCAGGCGGAGGCCTTTCTGGTAATGCCTAAATATATATATTCACACATAAGATGCATTAATTTGTATTTTTTTTAAAAAAAAATACATAAAATGCTAGAATACTTCAACAACATTTTCCACTTGACAAACCTGGTGGCAACATCATGATCAGCTAAATAGTAATATGCACGACCACGCAACAACAATGCCTCTAAATTATTTTCATCTTCCTTAAGAAGGAATCCAGACTCAGCTATGGCATTTTCATACTCTTTATCAGCTATCAATAACTTCACTTTCAGTAGCTTAGCCTATGGAAAGAAATGCATATAGAGTTAATGTGCTGGTTGAATATAACAAACCCAATCCCTACTGCCTGGGCCTTCAGACTACATAGATATGAAGCTGAAATGATATTAATGAAACTGAAAGAACATAAAAATGTTACCTCGATGCAAGCTGGAGAAAAAACAAGAACAACTTTATCAATATATTCTAAAGATTTTATGAAGTTTCCTGAACCAAAAAGGGACTGAGCTGTTTCTAGGGCACTCTTAGCCTGCAATAGCTGGGAGAGCTCCTTTTCTGCAGTTGAATGTCCAGGTTTGAGCTCCAGAAACTTCTTGTAGCTCCCCTCGGATTGCTCATATCTGCATTAAAAGCACATGAATGATATTAAATTTCAAATCAGGATTATGAGATACTTGGGGGATAAAGATGGGAGGCAAGAAGTGGATAAAGATGGGTTAGCATGATGGCTACTTTCTGAAATCAATGGATTCTCAGAACTCATGGACTCCAGAACCCCCCCCCCCCCCCCAAAAAAACAAAAAGTTGGACAATTCTAAGATTCAAATGTCTTTTAACCACCTGTGTGCAAAGAAATGCTCAAGAGAAAATACATTTCAATAAGCATCACATAATTTTGGTTTCAACACTATCACCTGTTCTTAGAAAACTTTATTTTTATCATCTTACCATCGTCAAAACCAAGACCTAGCATTTAGCATGGAATTTCCTCTAAAGATTATAAAACATGAAGCAAAAGGATAGGATTCAATTCTTCAAATCAAACAGACCTGCACAATTGACGAAGAACTGATGCACGGAATAGATATGCTTCTGAAAGATTTGGGTCTGCTTCTATGGCAGCATTTAGATCATCAAGTGCCTCAGTATAATGTTTAACTTTTATACTTTCTGATACCTTATCAAATAACTCAGCAGCATTTCCAGATTTTCCACCTGATGATACAACCAACAAGATGGTTCAAGCAACAGACAGCAATTCGACATTGAACCACTGTAGAACTTCTAGAGGCACGGAAAGAGCTAGAAATGACAATTTTTGGGGATGTGCACGTGAATTTATTTGATCAATCCTAATGGAGAAATGTGGTTTCTCCATTGAAAAAATGGAAAGGCAAAACAAACACATGGCACAAAATAAAGAAACAACATTCCTGGATATGCAATATCACATCTTTGGACTTTGGGTCAAAGAAGAGGGCCTAAGGCTGCAATATCACTTTTTAATGCAGCTGTTCAGCTCCTCACTTTCTAACTATGGTTGATAAAAGATGTATGGCAAAACCTTCCATCTTCCATTTTATGAACTGATGCTACACTACATATCAACAAAAATACATTGTTTTGATCAATGCACCATCAAATAGGTCCTTACTTTTTCTCTTCTTTTTCTTTCTACCAGTGATAATAATTCAAATACGACCCTAATATATCAAATGCACATCATGTTCTTTCCCAAACTCAAATCCACCTAAGACGTTTGACTTTTTCACCATCAAATTACAAAACTTTTACTACTGCTGTTAAGGGATCAGTTAACAAGTTCCTCATAGGGAACCCCCTAGGCATAAACCCGAATTTGTTCCTTTCGACAACAATCAATGAAACAAAGTCCGATCCAAGCACTAAAATTATGAAATTTAAGCCGGGGCAATAAAAAGGAAATCAAATTACTCCTACAAAGCGATTTAATGAAAAGAAGAAACACCAATTTTGAAGGAGATAATAAAAAACCAGAGTCAGAGTGTTTGTTACCTGAAGCAGAAACTAGAGGCTGAAGGAGAATGAGTTGGCAAACCAAAACAAAGTTGAGTATAAAGAGCGCGTAAAGCAACCCCCTGCACGCTACCGAATCCATCGGCAGCAACAACAAACCCATAACACTAAGCATTGCAAATCTTTTTCCCTTTTCGTTCTGTGTTTTGTGTGTGTCACATAAACATATCGCAGCGGAAGAAGAAGAAATCGATGGAACTGGCCACTGTTCTACAGAGACAGAATAACCTGACGCAGCAGCCGGAGGCAGGAACGGCTTTTTTATTTTAATTTAATTTAATTTAATTTTAATCTGATTTCAGTGATTTGATTTGATTTGATTTGATTTTTCTTAACGAGAAGTAAATAACGAAACCAAAGGAAGGGGTGGAAGTGTGGAACCGGGAATATAACACCAGGTTGATATACATGTCATACCACGTAGTTTTAGCCAATCATTGTTCTACACGTTGGACTTAGGCCAGCCAACTTGCCGTTCTCCTGTTCCCTTGAGTAAAAAGTACCGTCTAATGTCTAATAAGAAAAAAACAAAAAAAATTATGAAGAATGTTAAATCTATTTGTAGCTAATTAAACTTTTATTTAATGTGCATATTTAAAATTTATTATTTGTCATTAAAAATATTTTAATTTCCATAAATTAGCATTGAATTAAAAAAAAAAAAGCAGTCACAGTCGCGAAACATCACAAATATTTAACAAGATATGTATCTTTTGTGGGAGAATCTATGATGTTGTGTTTATTCAATTGTTAATAATAAATAAATTAATAATTTTTAGATTTTATTTTACAATTTAAATTTAAGGAGCGAAAACAATTTTTTTAAAATTTGAATTTTTAAAATAAGATAATATAATAAAATTTTAAAACCTAACAAAAAGATAAGTTTTAAAAAAATTTAAATTAAACAAAAAAATTACTAAAAAGACACCAAACTTAAAATTTAAATTCAAATGAAAGATAAGATAACAAGATAACTAAAAATTTGAAAAATTTAAGAAAAAGATAAGTATGATAAAGATTAAGAAAGATAACAAGATAAGATTTGAAAATTAAAAAGAAAATTGACTAACCCAATAAGAAGATTACTAACAGGACACCAAACTTTAAAATTTGAAATTAAATTAAAATAAGATAACAAGAAAATTTGAAATTTAAAAGGGAAAGATAAACAGTATTAATTTTAAAAATTTTTAAAAGAAAAACACTAAAAAACACCAAATTTAAAAATTTTGAAATCAAATCACAATAATTTTCGAAAATTTTAAAAGAAAAACACTAAAAGACATCAACTTTAAAAATTTTGAAATCAAACAAGAAAAATAGCAAGAACAATTCGAAGATCAAGAAAGCAACAAGAACATTTTTTTTAAGATCAAGAAGAAAACAAAATTAAAAGAAAACTAATAAAAAGTACCTGAGCTAAGTAATAAGACAAACGGTAGTTGCCAATCTCGAACAATCCTCGACGGCGCTAAAAACTTGGTGTGCGAAAATGAAATTCGCACAACTGAACCGGCAAGTGCACCGGGTCGTCCAAGTAATACCTCAGGTGAGTGAGGGTCGATCCCACGAGAATTGTTGGATTGAACAAGCTGTGGTTATCTTGCAGATCTTAGTCAGGCGAATAAAAAGATGATTGTTATTGTTGTAGGTGCATAAACAAAACAATAAAGAAAACAATAAAGAACAGACATGGAAACAATGATAGAAGGTAAGTTAAGGCCTTGGAGATGCTTGTTCTTCTAGATTAATACTTCTTACTGAATACTTTAATAATGAGTGATTCGTTCAATGGCAAGGCTATAAGTGATTAAAGCCAGGGCTAGTGGCCATTAATCTCCTTTGATCCAGATCACACGCAGGTGCTAATGGTCATCCAATCTGAACGAGGGTGAAGCACTGAAGCTTACGCAATCTAGTCTCCGGTGATCCTACTCAAAATGTCACAGACAAGGTCAGATCTTCCGGATCAGAGAATGATGCTCTGTAATCTAGCCTTAACACCACAGAGACCTCAATTACCCATGTCTAACGAGATTTCATGTCACGTATCCCAATGGGCCCAAATACTCTCTTGAAACCTGTGATGTATTTTCAAGCTGTAGCTCAATACTATCCGGCTAAAGTTTCGCAAGAGCTCATGTAGAATAAGGAGTCATACTCTCGTTCCACCCCAGATTCATAAAGATGAAAAATGAAAAGACATCATAGAATGGAATCAAACATGAATTAAAGTAGAAGAAGTAATAATATTAATCCATAGGAATGAGCAGAGATCCTATCCTTAACCTAGGAGGTTTAGTTGCCCATAATTTATAGAAAATAAAGTGTGATATGTTTTGAGAGGCTGAAGATCCTAAACATGGGTGATATTCTCCTATATATACTAATCTAATAATTAAAAACTACAAAAATGATAAACTAAGCAAAAGGTGCGAAAATCTACTTTTGGGCCCACTTGGTGAGTGCTTGGGCTGAGATTGGCGTCCAACTTGGATGAGCGGGCGTGTCCACGCTTCCTTGTGCTCCCTTGATGGTGTTGAACGCCAGTTTTGGGCGTTCAACGCTGGCCTTGGTCCTTCTGGGGCGTTGAACGCCAGAAAGGGGATAAGTTGGGCGTTCAACGCCCATTTTGGGCAGTTCTTTTCAAAGAAAAGTATAGACTATTATATATTGCTGGACAGCTCTGGAAGTTAGCTTTCCAACGCCATTGGGAGCGCATCTATTGGACCTCTGTAACTCAAAAAATATTCATTTGAATGCATGGAGGTTAGGATTTGACAGCATCTGCTATCCTTTCTTCGCCTCTGAATCAAACTTTGCCAAAACTTGACAAATTCACCCAAAAATTACCTAAAATCATAAGAAAAACACAAAAACTCAAAGTAGCAACCAAAATATTATTTTGCACTAAAACCTACTAAAACATAATAAAACTTAATAAAATATAACTAAAAATACTAAAAAAACAGTGTCAAAAAAGGTATAAAATATCCACTCATTAGTTACATCTTTGACCAAGTATGCCAATAACATCGTATCAATTACAACCTCCTTTGAATAATTCTAATTGAAAATTAAAAGACCTTGGCATAAGTGGACGAGTATATTCCAAATATCACCAGGAAATTAACTTAAATATATTTGCTTGATAAATCAAATTTTCTTTGCTTGAAGACATGTAATTATTGAAAATGAGAAAATTTAGTTGTTTATTGACAATTTCTATTGACATTTATCTTACTTTTGACAAGTTAGGAGTGTCAAGTTCTTTTATGTTGACAATCCAATTTATATTGAAAATATCAGGTGATTTTAAATTACCAGTGTCAATTAACATTAAGAGTGCCAAATACCTTTAAATTGATATCTTAAAAACATATTTTCTTGACAAATTGAATGCTAATCATTAATAGACTTAACAAAATTCTTAAGTCTATAAAAGTTTTTACATTGATAGTTGAATACCTAATTATTGTCAATAGAATTTGTTAGAATTTGTTCGACTGTATAAAGTTTGTAAGCGTGTCAAATGATATCTATTCTAATTTTTGCACATTAAATGTGTCTCAATTGATCTTTGTCTTAACCTTCGATATTTTAGTTGAAAGCTTTTGACACATATTCCTTTATTATTCCAATTAATATTGTTAATTGACACAATTTTTCTAACTTTAGAAATAACAAAATCTTAACTTTATGAAGTCGTTTCTTTCATATGTTAAGCACTAAGTGTTAATTAGATTTAATAAAATTTCTAATCATATGAAATCTTCATACTGACATTCTAATCGTTTTGACTCTAAACGCAAATAGACTCAACAAAATTTCTAAGTCAATTAAACTTTTGTACTTATGAATTACATACCCAAATGTCAATGAGAGATTGTTTTTGCCATGATTTTAGACTTGACGCATTTTTTTTTAAATAAAACTATAACAATGTAAATAAAATAGTTCGAACAAAAAGACAAGAAAGAAATAAAAATTTAAAAGATAAAAAAAATAAAAAAACTAAAGAATATTAGGATGAATAAAAAAGAGAAAAGAGATTGAAAAATAAAAGAAGAAAAAAATTTCGGTAAATAAGAAAAATAAGAGTTAGAGAAGGGAAAAAAGAAGAAAAAGGATAAAAATATAAATGAGAAAAAGATGAAAAGACGATAGAAAAACAAAAAAGATGAGCCCATTCTTTGTTATATATTTTTTATATCCTTATCAAAATTATCTCTTATTTGCAAAAAAACTATTTACCTTGTCCTTCAAAAATTTCTTTCGAATTACCTTTTACATGGTTTATTGGTGCGCGAAATTAGAACTTGTACAACTGAACCGGCAAGTGTTGTAGAAAGATAGTTATTGTTGTAGGGGCATAAAATAGAGTAATAAAGAAAGCAACAATGAATTAACGTAAAAACAATAATAAAGAATCAATTAAGGCCTCGGAGATGCTTGTTCTTCCGAATTAATACTTCTTATTGACTACTTTAACAATGAGTGATTCATTCAATGACAAGGCTGTAAGTGATTAAGCCATGGGTCGTGGTCATTAATCTCCTTTGATCCAAACCATACACCCGAACAGGTCAGTCAATCTGGATGAGGATGAAGCTCACACAATTCAATCTCTGATGATCCTACTCAAAACGCCACAAACAAGGTCAGATCTTTCGGATAGGAGAATGATGCTCTGTATTCTAGCCTTAACGCCACAGAGACCTCAATTACCCATGACTAATGAGATTTTATGTCACGTATCCCAATTAGCCCAGATAGTCTCTTGGAACCTGTGATGTACTTTCAAGCTGTAGCTCAATAATATCCAGCTAAGGCTTCGCAAGAGCTCATGTAGAATAAGGGATCATACTCTCGTTCCACCCCAGATTCATAAAGATGAAGAACAAAAATACATCATAGAATGGAATCAAATATGAATTAAAGTAGAAGAAGTAATAATATTAATCTAAAGGAATCAGCAGAGCTCTTATCCTTAACTTAGGAGGTTTAGTTACTCATGCTTTAAGAAGGTGTAAAGTAATATGTATGTGCTTCTTCCTTCCTGGGAGGCATGATCCTCAAGAGGAAGGAAGAACCTAATTTATAATAAAAACTCTAAGAATAAACCTAAAAGATATTTTTTTAGTTAAAAATTACAAAAAGAAAATAAGATAAGCTAAGAAGTGCTAAAATTCACTTTGAGCCCACTTTGGTCATGTGCTTCGTATGCCTGGCGTTCAAATTAGGATTCTGGGCGTTGAACGCCTATTAGGGGGGTGAGCGTGCTATTTTCCTTGCTTCCTGGGTGGCGTTGAACTATAGTCTTGGGTGTTCAATGTTGGCCTTGCTCCTCTTTGGGCGTTGAACTCCAGTCTTGGGCGTTCAACTTGGAGGCTGGTCCTTCTTGGGCATTGAACTCTAGAGGTTGGCGTTCAATGCCCTCTTTGGGCAGTGACTTCAAAAGAAAAGTATAGACCATTATATATTTCTGGAAAGCATTGAAAGTTAGATTTCCAACGCCGTTGAGAGCGCATCAATTGGACCTTTGTAGCTCAAAATATGCTCATTAGAATGCACGGAGGTCAGGATCTGACAGCATCTGCTATCCTTTCTTTGCCTCTGAATCAGCCTTTGCCAGATTTCACCAATTTCACACAAAAATCAGCTAAAATAATAAGAAAAATACAAAAACTCAAAGTAGCATCCAAAAGCTGAATTTTGCACTAAAAATTAATAAAACTTAATAAAACATAATAAAATATAAGCAAAAACACACTAAAAATGCTGTGAAAAAGGGTATAAGATACTCCGTCATCAGAATACCAAACTTAAAATATTGTTTGTCCTCAAGCAACCAACAACAGGATAAGACAATTAGAAGAGAAAAATACAATAGGACTCAGAGATGTCAATGAAGCTCAGTTCCAAATATTGAATGGGGCTATTCGCTCTTTATTTCTGAACAGTTTTGGCATTTCACTTTCCTTTGAAGCTCAAAAATATTGACATCCCTTGGAATTAGAATCCGGATGATATTACTTACTCTCTTGTTTTAGCTTTTCTTGATTCTTAAACACAGCTTTTTGTTTTGATGCTTTGCACCTCTTTGAGCCTAGTTGTGCTCTAAGCGTTTTGTTTTCAAGTATTACCACCGGATACATAAACGCCACAGGCACTTAACTGGGGGAACCCTTTGGATTCGAATTTAGCTTTGCTTAAATTCCTAGACAGTGGTGCCCAGAGTTCTTAAGCGTACTCTTTAGCTTTGGATCACGACTTTAACTGCGGAGTCTCAAGCTTTTTACTTGACACCTTCACACCACAAGTATTTTGTTAGGGATAACAACTCATTTGAGCTTTTTAGGCCAATTTTGACCCTCCTAACCATTGATGCTCAAAGCCTTGGATCCTCGCTCTTTTTTTTTTTTTGCTTTTCTTTTTTTTCTTTTTTTTTTTTTGCTTTTGTTTTTCTTTTTCTTTTTGCTGCTTTTTCTTTCTTCAAGAATCAATATTTTTTAATTTTTTAGAGTATCAATAATACTTTTCTAAATTTACCATTCTTCAAGAGCCAACATACTCAACTCCAATATCAAATATGCGCAGTTAATTCATACATTCAGAAAATAAAGATAAGGCCACCACATCTTAAGTAATTAGAATAACTCATGATATAACTCGAAATCTTATACATTTTATTACTTCTTTTTGAAAAATATTCTTTTTAAGCAAGGTGGGCAATTCATGAGACATCTTTAACCATAAAATTTTTTGAAAATTTTGAAAATAAACTACTAAAGCAAAATTTTGAAAAAGATCATGCAAAAGCTAGAATAGAAAACAGAAATTAGAATGAAATACTGAAAACCAGAAAGAAAAGGGAGATGAAACTCAACCACCTCAGTGCTGATGGTTGCTCAGGCTGTGCTCTTCTGTGAATATGATTCACCTCCCTTTGGTGCCATTGATGATAATATACACCTAGAACTTGCTCTACAACACCAAACTTAAAAAGTTTGCTTGTCCCCAAGCAAAGAAAACTTGGTCCCCTATTGGCCTTTAAATGCCAGGATTGCTTCCCTTATGGGCGTTGAACGCCCAAGCTCTCTTCCCCCTTCTGGCGTTGAACGCCAGTAAGGGGCACCCTCCAGGGTGTTCTGTTTCTCCCTTATGCGTTCCTATTTCTGTTCTAAGTGCTACACATGATCACAAACGTTAGAAAAAGAGAAAAACTATGAAAATTAATAGAAAATAAAATAATATAAAATCAAACTAGAGTAACAGAAAGAAAATAAAAAAGAAGGAAATATTATATGATACTTATGGTTGGGTTGCCTTCTAACAAGCGCTTCTTTAATGTCATTAGCTTGACACCTGAATGTTAAATTTTTTTCCTCTTCTTTCAGTTGGTTACAAAAATGACTCCAAGGGAGAAGAGGAGAAGATTAGTGCCCTCGGATGTGAATTCCTCCTAACAAGCTTTCTGGTATTGTTATCAGAGTGATCCTCCTTGCTTGTTATTAGGGTAGGGTTGGATTGCTTCTGGATGACTGTCTCTTTTTCATGGATATCATCTTTTGTTCCTCAGTCACAATCCCTTTTTTAGTGCTTTCTTTGATTATCTCTACCATCCTGAATTCAGAATTTGGGTGTTTTGTGATGGGTGGAGTGTACCTTTCATCAAGAACCTCTAGAATTGGTGGTTCAGTGAACTCACCCTCTATGTAGCTCTCTGCTTCATTGGAGTGTACATTCCTATAATTGTTTTCCTCCCTTACAACCTCCTTTGTTCGTACATCTTCTGCTTTTTTCATGTGTAAGGGTGGAGAGTTCTCTAATTCACTGGGGTATGGACTCCTTTGAATGATTTTCTCACATTCTTTTATAAGAATTTGCATTGCTTTTCTTGTGAGGGAGTTTGCTTGTTCCTCTTCCCAATGCTTGGTAATCACCCCCACATGCCCCTCTACATTCTTGACACTTATTCTCATATCATGTATGCAACTTTAAGTGGCATCCTCTAATTCTTTTATGGTAAGCTCTAAAGCTGATAGTTCTTGATAAGGATATGATGTTTCTTGATATGAACAATAAAATGATGGCTCTTGATATGAGTAGAAAAAGCATGGTTCTTGGTATGAGTAAGCAGGGGATGAGGATGGAAAATTTTTCAAAATTTCCTCTATTAATTACTCCGGTTCTTGACAGGTGATGAGCGGATAATTTATACCCTTTTTGGTATTGTTTTTACATAATTTTTAGTATGTTTTAATTACTTTTTATTATATTTTTATTAGCTTTTATTCAAAAATCACATTTCTAGACTTTACTATGAGTTTGTGTATTTTTCTGTGATTTCAGGTATTTTTTTGCTGAAATTGAAGGACCTGAGCAAAAATCTGATTCAGAGGCTGAAAAAGGACCGCAGATGCTGTTGGATTCTGACCTCCCTGCACTCAAAGTGGCTTTTTTGGAGCTACAAAAGACCAATTGGCGCGATCTTAATTGCGTTGGAAAGTAGACATCCTGGGCTTTCCAGCAATATATAATAGTTCATACTTTGTCCGAGATTTGATGGCTCAAATTGGCGTCCAAAACCAGCCTAAAACATCTTGGCGTAAAACACCCAAACTGGCACCAAACCTGGTGTTTAACTCCAATAACAGCCTATGCACATGTAAAGGTCAATGCTCAGCCCAAGCACACACCAAGTGGGCTCTGGAAGTGGATTTCTGCACTATCTTCACTTAGTTACTCATTTTCTGTAACCCTAGGCTACTAGTTTAGTATAAAAACTACTTTTAGAGATTTATTTTAAAGCTTTTGGTTAGTCTTTTGGTTAATCTTAGGCTATCTTTTGACCAAACTTTTATCTTTTATCATCTATTGTACACGTTTGGAGGGTGACCTCACGGCCATGCCTAGACCTTTCACTTATGTATTTTCTACGGTGGAGTTTCTACACCCCATAGATTAAGGTGTGGAGCTCTGCTGTTCTTCATGAATTAATACAAGTGCTATTGTTTTTCTATTCAATTCACGCCTACTTCTTCTCTAAGATATTCACTCACACTTCAACCTGATGAATGTGATAACCCGTGACACTCATCATCATTCTCACTTATGAACACGTGCCTGACAACCACTTCCATTCTATCTGCAATAGCTTGAGTGTATATCTCTTGGCCTCTTGGTTCACGACGCATGGTTGCCTCTTCTGACAACAGAGCATTCCATTCCGTGAGATCAGAGTCTTCGTGGTATAGGCTAGAACCATTGGCAGCATTCCTGAGATCCGAAAAGTCTAAACCTTGTCTGTGGTATTCCGAGTAGGATCTGGGAAGGGATGAGTGTGACGAGCTTCAAAGCTGCGAATGTGGGGCACAAGTGACAGTGTGCAAAAACACAATGGTCTTATTCCGACACTAGCGGAAACCGACAGATGATTAGCCGTGCGGTGACAGCACATATGGATTTGTTTTCATCTGAGAGGATCATACAGCTTGCCATGGAAGGAGGTAACGCATGGTTGGAAGAAGACAATAAAAAAGCAGAGGTTCAGAAGCAACAAAGCATCTCTAAACGCTTATCTGAAATTTCCACCAGTGAATTACATAAGTAACTTTATCTTATTTTATATTTTATTTATATTTTAATTATCAAAACCTCATAACCATTTGAATCCGCCTGACTGAGATTTACAAGGATGACCATAGCTTGCTTCAAGCCGACAATCTCCGTGGGATCGACCCTTACTCACGTAAGGTATTACTTGGACGATCCGGTGCACTTTCTGGTTAGTTGTGTGGAGTTGTGAAAAAGAGTTGAGATTAAGATTGTGCGTACCAAGTTTTTGGCGCCATTGTTAGAGATCACAATTTCGTGCACCAAGTTTTTGGCACCGTTGTCGGGGATTGTTCGAGTTTGGACAACTGACGGTTCATCTTGTTGCTCAGATTAGGTAATTTTATTTTAATTTTAAGCTTTTTTATTTTCAAAAAAAAATTCAAAAGAAAAAAAATAATAATATATAATTTATATTTGTTCTTCAGAATTTTTAAGAATGAATTCTAGAGTTTCAGATGATATGTTGAAGCCTGGCTGGCTGTTAAGCCATGTCTAATTTTTTTGGACTGAGGCTTCCACTTATCATTGCAAGAGCCTTTGGATTCCCATCTAATTGGCTGTTGTATATCTAATTTGTATGCTGAAGCTTAGCTGGCCATTTGGCGATGTCTAATTTTTGGACCGAAGCTTTCACATAAAGCTTGGCTGGCTATTAAGCCATGTCTAAAATTTTGGACCGAAGCTTTAAACTAACATTGCATGATTCCTGGAATTCTTATTAAAAATTTTGAAATCCTTATTTTTCTTTTTCCAAATAATTTTTGAAAAATCCAAAAAAAAAATTTTAATAAAATCATAAAACCAAAAATATTTTGTGTCTCTTGTTTGAGTCTAGTGTCAAATTTTAAGTTTGGTGTCAATTGCATATTTTGATTTTTTTCTTTAAATTTTCGAAAATCCATGCATTGAGTTTTGTTCTTCATGATCTTCAAGTTGTTCTTGATGATTGTATTTGTTTAATCTTGTGATTTTCTTGTTTTGTGTCTTTTCTTATTTTTCATATGCATTTTTGAATCATTAGTGTCTAAAGTTTAAAAATTTTTAAGTTTGGTGTCTTGCATATTTTTCTTTTCTTAAAAATTTTCAAAAATATGTTCTTGGTATTCATCATGATCTTCAAAGTGTTCTTGGTGTTCATCTTGATATTCAAAGTATTCTTGCATATTTTTCTTGTTTTGATTCATAATTTTTATGTTTTGCATCATTTAGTTGTTTTTCTCTCTCCTCATAAAAATTCAAAAATAAAAAATATATCTTTCCCTTATTCTTCTCATAAATTTCGAAATTTTGATTGATTTAGTCAAAAGGTTTTAAAATTTAATTGTTTCTTATGAATCAAGTCAAAATTTCAAATTAAAAATTCTATCTTTTTCAAATCTTTTTCAAAATAAAATTTCAATCATATATTTTTCAAAATCAATTTCAAAATCTTTTCTAACTTCTTATCTTTTCAAAATTGATTTTTAAATCTTTTTCAATTAACCACTTAACTTTTTGTTTGATTTTAAATGTTTACTATGTCAATCATATCTTTTTCAAAACCACCTAACTACTTTTCTCTCTCCAATTTTTGAAAATCACTACCCCCTTTTTCAAAAATCCTTTTAATTAATTAATTTATTTAGTTTTCAAATTTTATTTTATTTTTTCCCTGAATTTTCGAATACTAACCAATAATTAAAATAAAAACAAAAATATTTTTCTTTTATTTTAATTTAAAATTCGAATTCTCTCTCTCATCTCTTTCTATTTATTTATTTATTTATTTATTTACTAACACTTCTCTTCTTCTTATAATTCCAACCTTCTCTCCTTCTCTGTGCTCGAATTTTTCATCTTCTCTCTTCTTCATTCTACTCTTTTATTCTTCTACTCACATAAAGGAATCTCTATACTGTGACATAGAGGATTCCTATTCTTTTCTGTTCTCTTCTTTTTCATATGAGCAGGAGCAAGGATAAGAACATTCTTGTTGAAACTAATCCGGAACCTGAAAGGACTCTAAAGAGGAAGCTAAGAGAAGCTAAAGCACAACACTCTAAACGGGACCTGACAGAATTTTTCGAAAAAGAAGAAGAGATGGCCAAACCTAACAACAATGGTGGAGATGCATGGAAGATACTTGGTGACTTTATTGCACTCTCTTCTGACTTCTGTGGAAGGAGCATCTCAATTCCTGCAATTGAAGCAAACAACTTTGAGCTTAAGCCTCAATTAGTTTCTCTGATGCAATAGAATTACAAGTTTCATGGACTTCCATTGGAAGATCCTCATCAGTTCTTAGCTGAATTCTTGCAAATCTATGACACTGTTAAGACCAATGGGGTGAATCCTGAGGTCTACAGGCTTATGCTTTTCCCCTTTGCTGTAAGAGACAGAGCTAGGACATGGTTGGACTCACAACCTAAAGACATCCTGAACTCTTGGGAAAAGTTGGTCAATACTTTCTTGGCCAAATTCTTTCCATCTCAGAAGTTGAGCAAGCTTAGAGTGGAAATTCAAAACCTTCAGATAGAAGGAAGGTGAATCCCTCTGTGAAGCTTGGAAAAGATACAAGCAATTGATCAGAAGGTGTCCTTCTGACATATTTTTAGATTGGAGCATCATATGTATATTCTATGATGGTCTGTCTGAATTGTCCAAGATGTCATTGGACCACTGGTGCACGAAATCGTGATCGTTCATTCCTTGGTAACGGCGCCAAAAACTTGGTACGCACGTTCATAATTTTAGTTCTTTGTTACAACTTCGCACAACTAACCAGCAAGTGCACTGGGTCGTCCAAGTAATAAACCTTACGTGAGTAAGGGTCGATCCCACGGAGATTGTCGGCTTGAAGCAAGCTATGGTCACCTTGTAAATCTCAGTCAGGCGGATTCAATTGGTTATGGAGATTTGATAATTAAAAGATAAATAAAATATAAAATAGGATAGAGATACTTATGTAATTCATTGGTGAGAATTTCAAATAAGCGTATAGAGATGCTTTTATTCCTTCTGAATCTCTGCTTTCCTGCTGTCTTCATCCAATCATTCCTACTCCTTTCCATGGCAAGCTGTATGTTGGGCATCACCGTTGTCAATGGCTACATCCCGTCCTCTCAGTGAAAATGGTCCAAAATGCGCTGTCACCGCACGGCTAATCATCTATCGATTCTCGATCATACTGGAATAGGATTTAGTAATCCTTTTGCGTCTGTCACTACGCCCAGCACTCGTGAGTTTGAAGCTCGTCACAACCATCCCTTCCCAGATCCTACTCGGAATACCACAGACAAGGTTTAGACTTTCCGGATCTCAAGAATGGCCGCCAATAATTCTAGCCTATACCACGAAGACTCTGATCGTAGATCAGGAGGCTAAGAGATATGCATTCAAGCTTGTTGCATGTAGAACGGAAGTGTTTGTCAAGCACGCATTCATAAGTGAGAATGATGATGAGCGTCACATAATCATCACATTCATCATGTTCTTATGTGCGAATGAATATCTTAAAGAAGAAATAGGCTTGAATTGAATAGAAAAACAATAGTACTTTGCATTAATTCATGAGGAACAGCAGAGCTCCACACCTTAATCTATGGTGTGTAGAAACTCTACCGTTGAAAATACATAAGAACAAAAGGGTCTAGGCATGGCCGTGAGGCCAGCCCCCAAAAGTGAAAAGGTCTATCAAAGTATGATCAAGTGTGTCTAATACAATAGCAAAAGGTCCTATTTGTAGAAAACTAGTAGCCTAGGATTACAGAAATAAGTAATTAACGCAGAAATCTTCTCCCGGGCCCACTTGGTGTGTGCTTGGGCTGAGCATTGAAGCTTTCATGTGTAGAGACTTTTCTTGGAGTTAAACGCCAGCTTTTGTGCCAGTTTGGGCGTTTAACTCCAGCTTTTATGCCAGTTCTGGCGTTTTGACGCCAGAATTTCTATGCTGATTTTGAACGCCGGTTTGGGCCATCAAATCTTGGGCAAAGTATGGACTATTATATATTGCTGGAAAGCCCAGGATGTTTACTTTCCAACGCATATGAGAGCGCGCCAATTGGGCTTCTGTAGCTCTAGAAAATCCACTTCGAGTGTAGGGAGGTCAGAATCCAACAGCATCTACAGTCCTTTTTCAGCCTATGAATCAGATTTTTGCTCAAGGCCCTCAATTTTAGCCAGAAAATACCTGAAATCACAGAAAAACACACAAACTCATAGTAAATTCCAGAAATGTGATTTTTATTTAAAAACTAATAAAAACAAATAAAAACTATCTAAAATATACTAAAAATATACTAAAAACAATGCTAAAAAGCGTATAAATTATCCGCTCATCACAATACCAAACTTAAATTGTTGCTTGTCCCCAAGCAACTGAAAATCAAATAGGATAAAAAGAATAGAATATACAATGAATTCCAAAAATATCTATGAAGATCAGTCTTAATTAGATGAGCGGGGCTATTAGCTTTTTGCTTCTGAACAGTTTTGGCATCTCACTTTATCCTTTGAAGTTCAGAATGATTGGCATCTATAGGAACTCAGAATTCAAATAGTGTTATTGATTCTCCTAGTTCAGTATGTTGATTCTTGAACACAGCTACTTTATGAGTCTTGGCCGTGACCCAAGGCATTTTGTTTTCCAGTATTATCACCGGATACATAAATACCACAGACACATAACTGGGTGAACCTTTTCAGATTGTGACTCAGCTTTGCTAGAGTCCCCAATTAGAGGTGTCCAGAGCTCTTAGGCACACTCTTTTTGCTTTTGGACCACGACTTTAACCGCTCAGTCTCAAGTTTTCACTTGACACCTTCACGCCATAAGCACATGGTTAGGGACAGCTTGGTTTAGCCGCTTAGGCCAGGATTTTATTCCTGTGGGCCCTCCTATCCACTGATGCTCAAAGCCTTGGATCCTTTTTATTTTACCCTTGCCTTTTGGTTTAAAGGGCTATTGGCTTTTTCTGCTTGCTTTTCCTTTTCTTTCTTTTTCTTCTCTTTTTTTTTTCGCATATATTTTTTTTTGCAAGCTTTTCGCTGCTTTTTCTTGCTTCAAGAATCAATTTTTTTATGATTTTTTAGATTATCAATAACATTTCTCTTTTTCCATCATTCTTTCAAGAGCCAACAGTTTTAACATTCATAAACAATCAAATTCAAAAATATGCACTGTTCAAGCATTCATTCAGAAAAATAAAAGTATTGCCACCACATCAAAATAATTAAACTGTTTTAAAATTCAAAATTTATGTACTTCTTTTTTCTTTTTCAATTAAAAACATTGTTCATTTAAGAGAGGTGATGGATTCATTTTCATAGCTTTAAGGCATAGACTCTAAGACACTAATGATCATGTAATAAAGACACAAACATAAATAAACATAAAGCATAAAAATTCGAAAAACAGAAAATAAAGAACAAGGAAATTAAAGAACGGGTCCACCTTAGTGATGGTGGCTTGTTCTTCCTCTTGAAGATCTTATGGAGTGCTTGAGCTCCTCAATGTCTCTTCCTTGCCTTTGTTGCTCCTCTCTCATGCCTCTTTAGTTGAACCAGCTTCCCTCTTGAATCTTTTTTCCATTGAGCGCCCTCTTCACAAATGTCTATGAGGACTTGGTCCAACCTTTGATCAAAGTTGACCCTTCTAGTGTAGGGGTGTGCATCTCCTTGCATCATTGACAAGTTGAATGCCAACCTTACATTTTCCGGACTGAAATCTAAGTATTTCCCCCGAACCATTGTAAGCCAATTCTTTGGATCCGGGTTCACACTTTGATCATGGTTCTTGGTGATCCATGCATTGGCATACAACTCTTGAACCATTAAGATTCCGACTTGTTGAATGGGGTTGGTGAGAACTTCCCAACCTCTTCTTCGAATCTCATGTCGGATCTCCGGATATTCACCCTTTTTGAGCTTGAAAGGGACCTCGGGGATCACTTTCTTCTTGGCCATGACTTCATAGAAGTGGTCTTGATGCACTTTTGAGATGAATCTCTCCATCTCCCATGACTCAGAGGTGGAAGCTTTTGCCTTCCCTTTCCTCTTTCTAGAGATTTCTCCGGCCTTAGGTGCCATAAATGGTTATGGAAAAATAAAAAGCAACGCTTTTACCACACCAAACTTAGAATGTTTGCTCATCATCGAGCAAAAGAAGAAAGAAGAGAGTAGAGGAAGAAGAAATAGAGGAGATAGAGGGGGGTTATTGTTTCGGCCAAGGGGGTGAAGTAGTGTTTAAGATGTGTGAAAATGAAGGAGTGAAGATGGGTTTATATAGGAGTGAAGGGAGGGTTTGGGTTCGGCTAGGGGTGGCAAGCGGGGAAGCCCGCCCCGCCCCGCCAGAAGCCCGCCATTTGGCGGGCTGGCCCGCCCCGCCCCGCCTAGTGAGGCGGTCCCAGAATCCTAGCCCGCCCCGCCTAACGGCGGGCTGGCGGGCCGGTGGGCTAAGCCCGCCAAATATCCTCTTTTTTTTTTTACTTTTAACTATTAAATAATATATATAAAGATATAAAAAAATCTCTTTTGTTTTTTACTTTTAACTATTATAATTTCTAAAAGTATAAACAAATTATAATTTTTGTATTCACAAACATTAAAGTCTTTGTAATTATAAATATTGTTTCCAAAGCAAAATAAACATAATCCAAAACATAATTAACAATATTGTCTCTAAAACAAAACAAACATAATCTAAAACACCCAATTTTCATCTTCATTCTCTTGTAAGTTGGGTTGGGGATGTTGGGTTTTGGTAAAAAAATTATAAAAATACCCCTTGCTAAAAAAAGACTAAGCCCGGCGGGGAAGCCCGCCCCGCCCCGCCAAAGCCCGCCAAAACCAGCGGTTTAAGCGGGCTTTTGCTATTTGGCGGTCCCAATTTTCCAGCCCGGCCCGCCTTTTTTGGCGGGTTACGCGGGCCGACCCGGCGGGTTTAGGCCCGTTTGCCACCCCTAGGTTCGGCCATGTATGGGTGGGATTGGGAGGGAAAGTTGTTTGAATTTGAATGGTGAGGTAGGTGGGGTTTATGATGGATGGATGTGGATTGGTGAAGGGTTTATGGAGAAGAGGGTAGAATTTGATAGGTGAGGAGTTTTTGGGGGAGAGGTATTGAGAAAAGGTGTGAAGAAGAGAGAGAGTGAGTTGAGGTTGGTGGGGATTCTGTGGGGTCCACAGATCCTGAGGTGTCAAGGAATTCTCATCCCTGCACCAATTAGGCGTTCAAAATGCCCTCTGCTACCAATCCTGGTGTTAAACGCCAAGTTGCTGCCCATTTCTGGCGTTTAACGCCAGCTTCTTGCCCTTTTCTGGCGTTAAACGCCAGTCTGGTGCCCATTTCTGGCGTTAAACGACCAGAATGGTGCTAGATTGGGCGTTTAATGCCCATTCTGCTGCCCTTACTGGCGTTTAAACGCCAGTAGCCTTCTCCTCCAGGGTGTGCTGTTTTTCATTCTGTTTTTCAGTTTGTTTTTGCTCTTTCAATTATTTTTGTGACTTAACATGATCATCAACCTACAGAAAATATAAAATAACAATGGAAAATAGAAATATAACATAGATAAGTAAAATTGGGTTGCCTCCCAACAAGCGCTTCTTTAATGTCAGTAGCTTGACAGTGGGCTCTCATGGAGCCTCACAGATACTCAAAGCATGATGATGGCCTCTCAACACCAAACTTAGAGTTTGGTTGTGGCCTCCCAACACCAAACTTAGAGTTTGAATGTGGGGTTTTTATTTGACTCTGTATTGAGAGAAGCTTTTCATGCTTCCTCTCCATGGTTACAGAGGGAGATCCTTGAGCTTTAAACACAAGGGAGTCCTCATTCACTTGAAGGACCAATTCTCCTCTGTCAACATCAATCACAGCTTTTGTCGTGGCTAGGAAGGGTCTGCCAAGGATGATGGATTCATCCACACACTTCCCAGTATCTAGGATTATGAAATCAGCAGGGATGTAGTGGTCTTCAACCTTTACCAAGACATCCTCTACAAGTCCATAAGCTTGTTTCCTTGAATTGTCTGCCATCTCTAGTGAGATTCTTGCAGCTTGTACCTCAATGATCCCTAGCTTCTCCATTACAGAGAGAGGCATGAGATTTATGCTTGACCCTAGGTCACACAGAGCCTTCTCAAAGGTCATGGTGCCTATGATACAAGGTATTGAGAACTTTCCAGGATCCTGTCTCTTTAGAGGTAATTTCTGCCTAGCCAAGTCATCCAGTTCTTTGATGAGCAAGGGGGGTTCATCCTTCCAAGTCTCATTACCAAATAGCTTGGCATTTAGCTTCATGATTGCTCCAAGGTACTTAGCAACTTGTTCTTCAGTAACATCTTCATCCTCTTCAGAGGAAGAATACTCATCAGAGCTCATAAATGGCAAAAGTAAATTCAATGGAATCTCTATGGTCTCAGTGTGAGCCTCAGATTCCCATGGTTTCTCATTAGGGAACTCCTTGGAGGCCAGTGGACGTCCAGTGAGGTCTTCCTCAGTGGAGATCACTGCCTCTTCCTCCTCTCCAGGTTCGGCCGTGTGGGGTATGTTGATGGCCTTGCACTCTCCTTTTGGATTCTCTTCTGTATTGCTTGGAAGAGTACTAGGAGGGAGTTTAGTAACTTTCTTGCTCAGCTGACCCACTTGTGCCTCCAAATTTCTAATGGAGGACCTTGCTTCAGTCATAAAACTGAGAGTGGTCTTAAATAGATCAGAGACTACAGTTGCTAAGTCAGAGTGGCTCTGCTTAGAATTCTCTGTCTGTTGCTGAGAAGATGATGAAAAAGGTTTGCTATTGCCAAACCTATTTCTCCCACTATTATTGTTACTGAAGCCTTGATTAGGCTTCTGTTAATCCTTCCATGAGAAATTTGGATGATTCCTCCATGAAGGATTATAGGTGTTTCCATAGGATTCTCCCATGTAATTCACCTCTTCCATTGCAGGATTCTCAGGGTCATAGGCTTCTTCTTCAGAGGAAGCTTCCTTAGTACTGCCTGATGCAGCTTGCATTCCAGACAGACTCTGAGAAATCATATGGACTTGCTGAGTCATTATTTTGTTCTGAGCTAATATTGCATTCAGAGTATCAATTTCAAGAACTCCTTTCTTCTGAGTTGTCCCATTATTCACAGGATTCCTTTCAGAAGTGTACATAAATTGGTTATTTGCAACCATTTCAATGAGTTCCTGAGCTTCTGCAAGTGTCTTCTTCAGATGAAGAGATCCTCTAGCAGAGCTGTCCAATGACATCTTGGACAGTTCAGATAGACCATCATAGAAAATACCTATGATGCTCCATTCTGAAAGCATGTCAGAAGGACACTTTCTGATCAATTGCTTGCATCTTTCCCAGGCTTCATAGAGGGATTCACCTTCCTTCTGTCTGAAGGTTTGGACTTCCACTCTAAGCTTGCTCAATTTTTGAGGTGGAAAGAATTTTGCCAAGAAGGCATTGACTAGCTTTTCCCAAGAGTTCAGGCTTTCTTTAGGTTGTGAATCCAACCATGTTCTAGCTCTGTCTCTTATAGCAAAGGAAAAAAGCATAAGTCTATAGACCTCGGGATTAACCCTATTGGTCTTGACAGTGTCACAGATTTACAAGAATTCAGCTAAGAACTGATGAGGATCTTCCAATGGAAGTCCATAAAACTTGCAATTCTGTTGCATTAGAGAAACTAATTGAGGCTTAAGCTCAAAGTTGTTTGCTCCCATGGCAGGGATTGAGATGCTTCTCCCATAGAAGTCAGGAGTAGGTGCAGTAAAGTCACCAAGCACCTTCCTTGCATTGTTGGTATTGTTGTTGTTTTCGGCTGCCATGTCTTCTTCTTGTTTAAAAAGTTCTGTTAGGTCCTCTATAGAGAGTTGTACTTTAGCTTCTCTTAGCTTTCTCTTCAAGGTCCTTTCAGGTTCATGATCAGCTTCAACAAGAATGTCTTTGTCCTTGCTCCTGCTCATATGAAAAGAGAAGAGAAGAAAATATGGAATCCTCTATGTCACAGTATAGAGATTCCTTGAGGTGTCAGAGGAAAAGAAGAATAGAAGGAGAAGGTAGAGAAGAAAGAATTCGAACTTATCAAGAGAGATAGAGTTCGAATTGTTGATAATGGAGAAGTGTTAGTCCTTTAAATAGAAGGATTTGGGAAGAGGGGAAGAATTTTCGAAATTAAAGTAAAAGATTTTGAAATAATTAAAAGAAATTTTGAAAATTTGGTAAATGATTTTCGAAAACTAAGATTGGGAAAGAAATTAAGTGATTTTTGAAAAAGATTTCGAAATTAGAAATAAAAAAGATATGATTGAAAATTAATTTTGAAAAAGATGTGATTGAAAAGATATGATTGAGAAGATATGATTGAAAATCAAATTAAAAAGAGAAAGTTTTAAACTTAAAGTTGATTACTTGACTAACAAGAACTTAGAAGATATGATTCTAGAATTAAAACTTTTGATCCTTTCTTAATAGGCAAGTAACAACTTGAAAAGTTTGAATTAAATCACTAATTGTAGCAAGGATTTTCGAAAATAGTAATAAAAAAAATTGAAAAGAAATTGATTTTGAAAAGATATGATTGAAAAGATATGATTTGAAAAAAAAAATTGATTTTGAAAAATTATGAAAATTTGAAAAAGATTTGAATTAAAAACAAAATCTTCCCTCTAGTATCCTCCTGGCGTTAAATGCCCAGAATGGCATCCATTCTGGTGTTTAACGCCCAAAATGCTACCTTTTTGGGCGTTTAACATCCAGCCAAGTACCCTAACTGGCGTTTAAATGCCAGTTTTCCTTCGTCACTGGGCGTTTTGAACGCCCAGCTTTTTCTGTGTAATTCCTATGCTGAATATTCTGAATCTTCAATTCTCTGTGTTATTGACTTGAAAAGACACAATTTAAAATTTTTTTTGAATTTTTAATGATGAGAAATAATAATAAAAAAAATGCAACTAAGATGAAATAAACAATGCATGCAAGACACCAAACTCAGAAGTTTGTATACTAAGGACTATAACAATTTAAAAATGCATGTAAGAAACAACAAAAGACACAAAATAAGAGGAATTAAAGATCAGAGCTATGGAATTATCAAGAACAGCTTGAAGATTAATGAAGAACATATTACATATATTCGAAAAAAATGCAAGAAGAAGAAAGACATGCAATTGACACCAAACTTAAAAATTGACACTAAAATACATAAAATATTTTTAATTTTTATGATTTTATAAATTTTTTTTTTGTGATTTTTCGAAAATTATATGGAAATGAAAATAAAGGGATTCAAAACTTTTATTGAGAATTCTAGGAATCATTGCAATGTTAGTCTAAAACTCTGGTCCAGCAATTAGACATGGCTTACTAGCCAGCCAAGCTTTCAGTGAAAGCTTCGGTCCAAAACATTAGACATGGCCAATGGCCAGCCAAGCTTTAGCAAATCAGTACTTTCAACAGTAAGGTTGATAGAAATCAACAAGCCCTTGTGATGATAAGTTGAAACATCGGTCCAAAAGATTAGACATGGCTTCACAGCCAGCCAGACTTCAACAAATCATCATAAAACTCTAGAATTCATTCTTAAAAACTCTGAAGAACAGAATAGAAATTTTTTTTTGTATTTTTGAAAATTTTTTTGAAAATAAGAAGTAAAAAGCTTAAACATAAAATAAAATTACCTAATCTAAGCAACAAGATGAACCGTCAGTTGTCCAAACTCGAACAATCTCCGGCAACGGTGCCAAAAACTTGGTGTTGTTGCCCGACCAAAAAGTTGGCACTGTTGTTGCCGGAAACAAATGCGAAATTGTTGTTCGTTTCCTCCCCGGCAACGGCGCCAAAAACTTGGTGCACGAAATCGTCCTTGGTAACGGCGCCAAAAACTTGGTACGCACGTTCATAATTTTAGTTCTTTGTCACAACTTCGCACAACTAACCAGCAAGTGCACTGGGTCGTCCAAGTAATAAATCTTACGTGAGTAAGGGTCGATCCCACGGAGATTGTCGGCTTGAAGCAAGCTATGGTCACCTTGTAAATCTCAGTCAGGCGGATTCAATTGGTTATGGAGATTTTATAATTAAAAGATAAATAAAATATAAAATAGGATAGAGATACTTATGTAATTCATTGGTGAAAATTTCAAATAAGCGTATAGAGATGCTTTTGTTCCTTCTGAATCTCTGCTTTCCTGCTGTCTTCATCCAATCATTCCTACTCCTTTCCATGGCAAGCTGTATGTTGGGCATCACCGTTGTCAATGGCTACATCCCCTCCTCTTAGTGAAAATTGTCCAAAATGCGCTGTCACCGCACGGCTAATCATCTGTCGGTTCTCAATCATACTGGAATAGGATTTAGTAATCCTTTTGCGTCTGTCACTATGCCCAGCACTCGCGAGTTTGAAGCTCGTCACAACCATCCATTCCCAGATCCTACTCGGAATACCACAGACAAGGTTTAGACTTTCCGGATCTCAAGAATGGCCGCCAATAATTCTAGCCTATACCACGAAGACTCTGATCATAGATCAGGAGGCTAAGAGATATGCATTCAAGCTTGTTGCATGTAGAACGGAAGTGTTTGTCAGGCACGCGTTCATAAGTGAGAATGATGATGAGCGTCACATAATCATCACATTCATCATGTTCTTGTGTGCGAATGAATATCTTAGAGAAGAAATAGGCTTGAATTGAATAGAAAAACAATAGTACTTTGCATTAATTCATGAGGAACAGCAGAGCTCCACACCTTAATCTATGGTGTGTAGAAACTCTACCATTGAAAATACATAAGAACAAAAGGGTCTAGGCATGGCCGAGAGGCCAGCCCCCAAAAGTGAAAAGGTCTATCAAAGTATGATCAAGTGTGTCTAATACAATAGCAAAAGGTCCTATTTGTAGAAAACTAGTAGCCTAGGATTACAGAAATAAGTAATTAATGCAGAAATCTTCTTCCGGGCACACTTAGTATGTGCTTGGGCTGAGCATTGAAGCTTTCACATGTAGAGACTTTTCTTGGAGTTAAACGCCAACTTTGTGCCAATTTGGGCGTTTAACTCCAGCTTTTATGCCAGTTCTGGCGTTTTGACGCCAGAATTTCTATCCTGATTTTGAACGCCAGTTTGGGCCATCAAATCTTGGGCAAAGTATGAACTATTATATATTTCTGGAAAGCCTAGGATGTCTACTTTCCAACGCAATTGAGAGCGCACCAATTTGGCTTCTGTAGCTCCAGAACATCCACTTTGAGTGCAGGGAGGTCAGAATCCAACAACATCTGTAGTCCTTTTTCAGCCTCTGAATCAGATTTTTGCTCAGGTCCCTCAATTTCAGCTAGAAAATACCTGAAATCACAAAAAAACACACAAACTCATAGTAAAGTCTAGAAATGTGATTTTTATTTAAAAACTAATAAAAACATAATAAAAACTATCTAAAATATACTAAAAACATACTAAAAATAATGCCAAAAAGCGTATAAATTATCCGCTCATTAACCACTTTGCTGGAGGATCTTTTCATCTGAAGAAGATGCCTGCAGAAGCCCAGGAACTCATTGAAATGGTTACAAATAACCAGTTCATGTATACTTCTGAAAGGAATCCTGTGAATAATGGGACAACTCAGAAGAAAGGAGTTCTTGAAATTGATACTCTGAATGCAATATTGGCTCAGAACAAAATATTGACTCAGCAAGTCCATATGATTTCTCAGAGTCTGTCTGGAATGCAAGCTGCATCAGGCAGTACTAAGGAAGCTTCCTCTGAAGAAGAAGCCTATGACCCTGAGAATCCTGCAATGGAAGAGGTGAATTACATGGGAGAATCCTATGGAAACACTTATAATCCTTCATGGAGGAATCATCCAAATTTCTCATGGAAGGATTAACAGAAGCCTAATCAAGGCTTCAGTAACAATAATAGTGGGAGAAATAGGTTTGGCAATAGCAAACCTTTTTCATCATCTTCTCAGCAACAGACAGAGAATTCTAAGCAGAGCCACTCTGACTTAGCAATTGTAGTCTCTGATCTATTTAAGACCACTCTCAGTTTTATGACTGAAGCAATGTCCTCCATTAGAAATTTGGAGGCACAAGTGGGTCAGCTGAGTAAAAGAGTTACTGAACTCCCTCCTAGTACTCTCCCAAGCAATACAGAAGAGAATTCAAAAAGAGAGTGCGAGGCCATAAACACGTCCCACATGGCCGAACTTGTAGAGGGGGGAAAGGCAGTGATTTTCAGTGAGAAAGACCTCAATGGATGTTCACTGGCCTCCAAGGAGTTCCCTAATGAGGAACCAAAGGAATCTGAGGCTCATATAGAGACCATAGAGATTCCACTAAACTTACTGTTTCCATTCATGAGCTTTGATGAGTGTTCTTCCTCTGAAGAGGATAAAGATATTGTTGAAGAGCAAGTTGCTCAATATCTAGGAGCAATTATGAAGCTGAATGCCAAGCTATTCGGTAATGAGACTTGGGAGAATGAACCCCCATTGCTCATCAATGAACTAAGTGATCTGGTTCAACTGAAATTACCTCAGAAGAAATAGGATCCTGGAAAGTTCTTAATACCTTGTACCATAGGCACCATAACCTTTGAGAAGGCTCTGTGTGACCTGGGGTCAGGGATAAACCTCATGCCCCTCCCTGTAATGGAGAAACTAGGGATCTTTGAGGTGCAAGCTGCAAGAATCTCACTAGAGATGGCAGACAATTCAAGGAAATAGGCCTATGGACTTGTAGAGGATGTCTTGGTGAAGGTTGAAGGCCTGTACATCCCTGCTGATTTCATAATTCTAGACACTGGGAAGGAAGAGGATGAATCCATCATCCTAGGAAGACCCTTCCTAGCAACAGCAAGAGTTGTGATTGATGTGGACAGAGGAGAGCTAGTCCTTCAATTGAATGAGGACTACCTTGTGTTTAAGGCTCAAGGATCTTCTTCTGTAACCATGGAGAGGAAGCATGAAAAGCTTCTATCAATACAAAGTCAAATAAAGCCCCCACACTCAACTTTTAAGTTTGGTGTTGGGAGGCCATCATCAAGTTCTGAGTCTCTGTGAAGCTTTCTAAGAGCTTCATTGTCAAGATATTGACATTAAAGAAGCGCTTATTGGGAGGCAACCCAATGTTATTTAATTATATTTATTTTATTTTCCATTGTCACTTTATGTTTTTTTTAGGTTGATGATCATGTGAAGTCACAAAAACAACTGAAAAGTCAAAAATAGAATGAAAAACAGCATTAAAAATAGCACACCCTGGAGGACAGGCTTACTGGCATTTAAACACCAGTAAGGATAGCAGAATGGGTGTTTAACGCCCATCCTGGCAGCATTCTGGGTGTTAAACGCCAGAATGGGCATCACTCTGGGCGTTTAACGCCAGAAAGGGCTGTCTGGCATCTGGCTGGTGTTTAACGCCAGAAATGGGCAGTAGAGTGGCGTTTAACGCCAGGAAAGGTAGCATAGCTGGCATTAAACGCCAGAATTGGCACAGAATGGGCGTTTGAATGCCAGAATGGTGCAGGGACTCAAATTCCTTGACACCTCAGGATCTGTGGACCCCACAGGATCCCCACCTACCCCACCTCTTCTTCTCTCCTCTTCACACCTTTCCATAACACTCATCCCCAAATACCCTTGACCAATCCCATCAATAACTCTTCCCCATATTCTCTTCACCACTCACATCCATCCATCATTAAGCCTCGCCTTCCTCACCATTCAAATTCAAACCATTTCCCTCCCAAACCCAACCCTTCATACACGGCTACCCTCTCTCCCTTACCCTATAAATACCCCTCCTTACCACCTTCATCTTCACACAATATACACACTCCTACCCCCTTGGCCGAATTCACACCCCCTCCATCCCTTCCATTTCTTCTTCTTCTACTCCTTTCTTTCTTCTTTTGCTCGAGGACGAGCAAACCTTCTAAGTTTGGTGTGGGAAAAGCTAAAGCTTTTTGTTTTTCCATAACCATTAATGGCACCTAAGGCCGGAGAAACCTCTAGAAAGAGGAAAGGGAAGGCAATTGCTTCCACCTCCGAGTCATGGAAGATGGAGAGATTCATCTCAAAGGTCCATCAAGACCACTTCTATGATGTTGTGGCCAAGAAAAAGGTGATCCCCAAGGTCCCCTTCAAGCTCAAAAAGAGTGAATATCTGGAGATCCGACATGAGATTCGAAGAAGAGGTTGGGAAATTCTCACCAACCCCATTCAACAAGTTAGGATCTTAATGGTTCAAGAGTTCTATGCTAATGCATGGATCACTAAGAACCATGACCAAAGTGTGAACCCGAACCCAAAGAATTGGCTCACAATGGTTCAGGGAAATTACTTGGATTTTAGTCTGGAAAATGTGAGGTTGGCATTCAACTTGCCAATGATGCAAGGAGATTCTCACCCTTTCACTAGAAGGGTCAACTTTGATCAAAGGTTGGACCAAGTCCTCATGGATATTTGTGTGGAAGGAGCTCAATGGAAGAGAGATTCAAGAGGCAAGCCGGTTCAACTAAGAAGGCTTGACCTCAAACTCGTGGCTAGGAGATGGTTGGAGTTCATCCAACGCTCTATATTCATACTAGCAACCGGTCTGAAGTTACAATAGACCGGGCTATCATGATCCATAGTATCATGAATGGAGAGGAAGTAGAAGTTCATGAGATCATATCCCTAGAACTCTACAAGGTGGCGGACAAGCCCTCTACTTTGGCAAGGTTAGCCTTCCCTCATCTCATCTGTACCATATGCAATTCAGCTGGAATTGTCATAGAGGGAGACATCCTCATTGAAGAGGATAAGCCCATCACTAAGAAAAGGATGGAGCAAACAAAAGAGGCCACTCATGGACCTCAACAAGATCATGAGGAAATTCCCCATCAAGAAATTCCTGAGATGCCTCAAGGGATGCATTTTCCTCCACAAAACTATTGGGAGCAAATCAACACCTCCTTAGGAGAATTGAGTTCCAACATGGGACAACTAAGGATGGAGCACCAAGAGCATTCCATCCTCCTCCATGAAATTAGAGAAGACCAAAGAGCCATGAGAGAGGAGCAACAAAGGCAAGGAAGAGACATAGAGGAGCTCAAGCACTCCATAAGATCTTCAAGAGGAAGAACTAGCCGCCATCACTAAGGTGGACCTGTTATTTAATTTCCTTGTTCTTATTTTTCTATTTTTCGAAAATTATGCTTTATGTTTTGTCTATGTTTGTGTCTTTCTTACATGATCATTAGTGTCTAGTGTTTATGTCTTAAAGCTATGACTGTCCTATGAATCCATCACCTTTCTTAAATGAAAAATATTTTAATTGCAAAAGAACAAGAAATGCATGGTTTCGAATTCTATCTTGAAATTAGTTTAATTATTTTGATGTGGTGGCAATACTTTTTGTTTTCTGAATGAATGCTTGAACAGTGCATATTTTTGAATTTGTTGTTTATGAATGTTAAAATTGTTGGCTCTTGAAAGAATAATGAAAAAGAGAAATGTTATTGATAATCTGAAAAATCATAAAATTGATTCTTGAAGCAAGAAAAAGCAATGAAAAGCTTGCGAAAAAAAAGAAGAAGAAAAAGAAAAAGCAAGCAGAAAAAGCCAATAGCCCTTTAAACCAAAAGGCAAGGGTAAAAAGGATCCAAGGCTTTGAGCATTAATGGATAGGAGGGCCCAAAGGAATAAAATCCTGGCCTAAGCGGCTAAATCAAGCTATCCATAACCATGTGCTTGTGGCGTGAAGGTGTCAAGTGAAAAGCTTGAGACTGAGCGGTTAAAGTTGTGGTCCAAAGCAAAAAGAGTGTGCTTAAGAGCTCTAGACACCTCTAACTGGGGACTCTAGCAAAGCTGAGTCACAATCTGAAAAGGTTCACCCAGTTATGTGATGTGTCTGTGGCATTTATGTATCCGGTGGTAATACTGGAAAACAAAATGCTTAGGGTCACGGCCAAGACTCATAAAGTAGTTGTGTTCAAGAATCAACATACTGAAATAGGAAAATCAATAACACTATCTAAATTATAAGTTCCTATAGAAGCCAATCATTCTGAACTTCAAAGGATAAAGAGAGATGCCAAAACTGTTCAGAAGCAAAAAGGCTACAAGTCCCGCTCATCTAATTGGAACTAAGTTCATTGATAAGTTTGAAATTCATTGTATATTCTCTTCTTTTTATCCTACCTTGTTTTTAGTTGCTTAGGGACAAGCAACAATTTAAGTTTGATGTTGTGATGAGCGAATAATTTATACCCTTTTTGGCATTATTTTTACATAATTTTTAGTATGTTTTAATTACTTTTATTATATTTTTATTATTTTTTATTCAAAAATCACATTTCTAGACTTTTACTATGAGTTTGTGTGTTTTTCTGTGATTCCAGGTATTTTCTGGCTGAAATTGAGGGACCTGAGCAAAAATCTGATTCAGAGACTGAAAAAAGACTGCAGATGCTGTTGGATTCTGACCTCCCTGCACTCAAAGTGGATTGTCTGGAGCTACAAAAGACCAATTGGTGCAATCTCAATTGCGTTGGAAAGTAGACATCCTGGGCTTTCTAGAAATATATAATAGTCTATACTTTGCCTGAGATTTGATGGCTCAAACTGGCGTCCAAAATCAGCCTAAAACATCTTGGTGTAAAACGCCCAAACTGGCACCAAACCTGGCGTTTAACTCCAGGAACACCCTATGCACGTGTAAAGCTTAATGCTCAGCCCAAGCACACACCAAGTGGGCCCCAGAAGTGGATTTCTGCACTATTTCTACTTAGTTACTCATTTTCTGTAACCCTAGGCTACTAGTTTAGTATAAAAACTACTTTTAGAGATTTATTTTAAAGCTTTTGGTTAGTCTTTTGGTTAATCTTAGGCTATCTTTTGACCAGACTTTTATCTTTTATCATCTATTGTACACATTTGGAGGCTGGCCTCATGGCCATGCCTAGACCTTTCACTTATGTATTTTCTACGGTGGAGTTTCTACACCCCATAGATTAAGGTGTGGAGCTCTGCTGTTCTTCATGAATTAATACAAGTGCTATTGTTTTTCTATTCAATTCACGCCTACTTCTTCTCTAAGATATTCACTTGCACTTCAACCTGATGAATGTGATAACCCGTGACACTCATCATCATTCTCACTTATGAACGCGTGCCTGACAACCACTTCCGTTCTATCTGCAATAGCTTGAGTGTATATCTCTTGGCCTCCTAGTTCACGACACTGGTTGCCTCTCCTGACAACAGAGCATTCCATTCCGTGAGATCAGAGTCTTCGTGGTATAGGCTAGAACTATTGGCAGTATTCCTGAGATCCAGAAAGTCTAAACCTTCTCTGTGGTATTCCGAGTAGGATCTGGGAAGGGATGACTGTGACGAGCTTCAAACTTGCGAATGTGGGGCACAAGTGATAGTGTGCAAAAAGACAATGGTCTTATTCCGACGCTAGCGGGAACCAACAGATGATTAGTTGTGCGGTGACAGCACATATGGATTTGTTTTCGTCCGAGAGGATCATACAGCTTGCCATGGAAGGAGGTAACGCATGGTTGGAAGAAGATAATAGGAAAGTAGAGGTTCAAAAGCAACAAAGCATCTCCAGACGCTTATCTGAAATTTCCACCAGTGAATTACATAAGTAACTTTATCTTATTTTATATTTTATTTATATTTTAATTATCAAAACCTCATAACCATTTGAATCCGCTTGACTGAGATTTACAAGGATGACCATAGCTTGCTTCAAGTCGACAATCTCCGGGGATCGACCCTTACTCACGTAAGGTATTACTTGGACGACCCAGTGCACTTGCTGGTTAGTTGTGCGGAGTTGTGAAAAAGAGTTGAGATTAAGATTGTGCGTACCAAGTTTTTGGCGCCATTGTTAGAGATCACAATTTCGTGCACCAAGTTTTTGGCGCCGTTGCCGGGGATTGTTCGAGTTTGGACAACTGACGGTTCATCTTGTTGCTCAGATTAGGTAATTTTATTTTAATTTTAAGCTTTTTTATTTTCAAAAAAAAAATTCAAAAGAAAAAAATAATATATAATTTATATTTGTTCTTCAGAATTTTTAAGAATGAATTCTAGAGTTTCAGATGATATGTTGAAGCCTGGCTGGCTGTTAAGCCATGTCTAATTTTTTTGGACTGAGGCTTCCACTTATCATTGCAAGAGCCTTTGGATTCCCATCTAATTGGCTGTTGTATGTCTGATTTGTATGCTGAAGCTTGGCTGGCCATTTGGCCATGTCTAATTTTTGGACCGAAGCTTTCACATAAAGCTTGGCTGGCTATTAAGCCATGTCTAAAATTTTGGACCGAAGCTTTAGACTAACATTGCATGATTCCTAGAATTCTTATTAAAAATTTTGAAATCCTTATTTTTCTTTTTCCAAATAGTTTTCGAAAAATCCAAAAAAAAAATTTTAATAAAATCATAAAACCAAAAATATTTTGTGTCTCTTGTTTGAGTCTAGTGTCAAATTTTAAGTTTGATGTCAATTGCATATTTTGATTTATTTTTCTTTAAATTTTCGAAAATCCATGCATTGAGTTTTGTTCTTCATGATCTTCAAGTTGTTCTTGATGATTGTATTTGTTTAATCTTGTGATTTTCTTGTTTTTGTGTCTTTTCTTGTTTTTCATATGCATTTTTGAATCATTATTGTCTAAAGTTTAAAAATTTTTAAGTTTGGTGTCTTGCATATTTTTCTTTTCTTAAAAATTTTCAAAAACATGTTCTTGGTGTTCATCATGATCTTCAAAGTATTCTTGGTGTTCATCTTGATATTCAAAGTGTTCTTGCATATTTTTCTTGTTTTAATTCATAATTTTTATGTTTTGCATCATTTAGTTATTTTTCTCTCTCCTCATAAAAATTAAAAAATAAAAAATATATCTTTCCCTTATTCTTCTCATAAATTTCGAAATTTTGATTGATTTAGTCAAAAGGTTTTAAAATTTAATTGTTTCTTATGAATCAAGTCAAAATTTCAAATTAAAAATTCTATCTTTTTCAAAATAAAATTTCAATCATATATTTTTCAAAATCAATTTCAAAATCTTTTCTAACTTCTTATCTTTTCAAAATTGATTTTTAAATCTTTTTCAATTAACCACTTAACTTTTTGTTTGATTTTAAAAGTTTACTATTTCAATCATATCTTTTTCAAAACCACCTAACTACTTTTCTCTCTCCGATTTTCGAAAATCACTATCCTCTTTTTCAAAAATCCTTTTAATTAATTAATTTATTTAGTTTTCAAATTTTATTTTATTTCTTCCCTTAATTTTTGAATACTAACCAATAATTAAAATAGAAACAAAAATATTTTTCTTTTATTTTAATTTAAAATTTGAATTCTCTCTCTCATCTCTTTCTATTTATTTATTTATTTATTTACTAACACTTCTCTTCTTCTTATAATTCGAACCCTCTCTCCCTCTCTGTGTTCGAATTTTTTATCTTTTCTCTTCTTCATTCTACTCTTCTATTCTTCTACTCACATAAAGGAATCTCTATACTGTGACATAGAGGATTCCTATTCTTTTCTGTTCTCTTTTTTTTCATATGAGCAGGAGCAAGGATAAGAATATTCTTGTTGAAGCTGATTCGGAACCTAAAAGGACTCTAAAGAGGAAGCTAAGAGAAGTTAAAGCACAACACTCTGGAGAGGACCTGATAGAATTTTTCGAAAAAGAAGAAGAGATAGCCGAACCCAACAACAATGGTGGAGATTCAAGGAAGATGGTTGGTAATTTTATTGCACCCTCTTCTGACTTCTGTGGAAGGAGCATCTCAATTCCTGCAATTGGAGCAAACAAGTTTGAGCTTAAGCCTCAATTAGTTTCTCTAATGCAGCAGAATTGCAAGTTTCATGGACTTCTATTTGAAGATCCTCATCAGTTCTTAACTGAATTCTTGCAAATCTGTGACACTGTTAAGACTAATGGGATTAATCCTGAGGTCTACAGGCTTATACTTTTCCCCTTTGCTGTAAGAGACAGAGCTAGAACATGGTTGGACTCACAACCTAAAGACAGCCTGAACTCTTGGGAAAAGTTGGTCAATGCTTTCCTTTCCAAATTCTTTCCATCTCAGAAGTTGAGCAAGCTTAGAGTGGAAGTCTAAACCTTCAGGCAGAAGGAAGGTGAATCCCTCTATGAAGCTTGGTAAAGATACAAGCAATTAATCAGAAGGTGTCCTTCTGACATGTTTTTAGAATGGAGCATTATATGTATATTCTATGATGGTCTGTCTGAATTGTCCAAGATGTCATTGGACCACTCTACTGGAGGATCTCTTCATCTGTAGAAGACGCTTGCAGAAGCCCAGGAACTCATTGAAATGGTTGCAAATAACCAGTTCATGTACACTTCTGAAAGGAATCTTGTGAATAATGGGACAACTCAGAAGAAAGAAGTTCTTGAGATTGATACTCTGAATGCAATATTGGCTCAGAATAAAATATTAACTCAGCAAGTCAATATGATTTCTCAGAGTCTGTCTAGAATGCAAGCTGCATCAGGCAGTACTAAGGAAGCTTCCTGGTAGCACAAATTGCGAATCACACTTTTCACAACTCGTACCACTAACCAGCAAGTGCACTGGGTCGTCCAAGTAATACCTTACGTGAGTAAGGGTCGAATCCCACAGAGATTGTTGGTTTGAAGCAATCTATGGTTATCTTGTAAATCTTAGTCAGGAATTCAATTATATTTATCAGTTGAATTGTGAATAACCAGTAGAGCATAAATTAAAAGTTACTTGTTGTGCAGTAATGGAGAATATGTTGGAGTTTTGGAGATGCTTTGTCCTCTGAATCTCTGCTTTCCTCTGTCTTCTGATTCACGCACGCACGTCCTCCTATGGCAAGCTGTGTGTTGGTGGATCACCGTTGTCAGTGGCTACCTTCCATCCTTCCAGTGAAAACTACGCTCACGCGCTCTGTCACAGCACGGCTAATCACCGGTTGGTTCTCGATCCAGTTGGAATAGGATTTACTATCCTTTTGCGTCTGTCACTAACGCCCAGCCTTCAGGAGTTTGAAGCTCGTCACAGTCATTCAATCACTGAATCCTACTCGGAATACCACAGACAAGGTTTAGACTTTCCGGATTCTCATGAATGCCGCCATCAGTTCTAGCTTATACCACAGAGATTCTGTTTAAGGAATCTAAGAGATACTCATTCAATCAGATATAGAACGGAGGTGGTTGTCAGGCACACGTTCATGGTTTGAGGAAGGTGATGAATGTCACAGATTATCACCTTCATCACAGTTAAGCGCGAATGAACATCTTAGATAGGAACAAGCGTGTTTGAATGGAAAACAGGAATACTTGCATTAATTCGTTGAGACACAGCAGAGCTCCTCACCCCCAACAATGGGGTTTAGAGACTCATGCCGTTAGAGAATACAAAGTTTAGATCTGAAATGTCATGAGATACAAAATAAGTCTCTAAAAGTTGTTTAAATACTAAACTAGTAGCCTAGGGTTACAAAATATGAGTGGACTATGATGGATGATGCAGAGATCCACTTCTGGGGCCCACTTGGTGTGCTGGGGCCCATTTGGTGTGTGCTGAGGCTGAGACTTTAAGCAATCTACGTGCAGAGACCATTTGTGGAGTTGAACGCCAGTTTTTGTGCCAGTTTGGGCGTTCAACTCCAGTTTTTGATCCTTTTCTGGCGCTGGACGCCAGATTTGGGCAGAAGACTGGCGTTGAACGCCAGTTTACGTCGTCTATTCTTATGCAAAGTATGAACTATTATATATTGCTGGAAAGCCCTGGATGTCTACTTTCCAACGCAATTGGAAGCACGCCATTTCGAGTTCTGTAGCTCCAGAAAATCCACTTTTAGTGCAGGGAGGTCAGAATCCAACAGCATCAGCAGTCCTTTTTCAGCCTGAATCAGATTTTTGCTCAGCTCCTTCAATTTCAGCCAGAAAAATACCTGAAATTACAGAAAAACACAAAACTTATAGTAAAGTCCAGAAATATGAATTTTTCCTAAAAACTACTAGAAATAGACTAAAAACTAACTAAAACATACTCAAAACTATATGAAATTATCCCCAAAAAGCGTATAAAATATCCGCTCATCACAACACCAAACTTAAACTGTTGCTTGTCCTCAAGCAACTAGACAAATAAAATAGAAGACTAATAGGTTAAGAAGCAATAATATCTCAGAGTTTTTGAATGAAGCTCAGATTCTAATTAGATGAGCGGGACTAGTAGCTTTTTGCTTCTGAACAGTTTTGGCATCTCACTTTATCCATTGAAGCTCAGAGTGATTGGCATCTATAGGAACTCAGAATTCAGATAGTGTTATTGATTCTCTTAGTTCAGTGTGATGATTCTTGAACACAGCTTCTTTATGAGTCTTGGCCGTGGCCCTAAGCACTTTGTTTTCTAGTATTACTACCGGATACATAAATGCCACAGACACATAATTGGGTGAACCTTTTAGATTGTGACTCAGCTTTGCTAAAGTCCCCAATTAGAGGTGTCCAGAGTTCTTAAGCACACTCTTCTTTTTGCTTTGGACCTTGACTTTAACCGCTCAGTCTCAAGTTTTCACTTGACACCTTCACGCCACAAGCACATGGTTAGGGACAGCTTGATTTAGCCGCTTAGGCCAGGATTTTATTCCTTTTTTGGCCCTCCTATCCACTGATGCTCAAAGCCTTGGGATCCTTTTTATTACCCTTGCCTTTTGGTTTTAAGAGCTTTGGCTTTTTCTGCTTGCTTTCTCTTTTTTTTTCTCTTTTTTTTTTCTGCAAGCTTTGTTCTTTGCTGCTTTTTCTTGCTTCAAGAATCATTTTTATGATTTTTCAGATTCTCAATAACATGTCTCATGTTCATCATTCTTTCAAGAGCCAACAAATTTAACAGTCTTAAACAACAAATTCAAAAGATATATGCACTGTTCAAGCATTCATTCAGAAGACAGAAAGCATTGCCACCACATTTAACTAATTAGAATTTCTCTTATTAAAACTCGAAATTTTATTGCTTCTTATTCGAAAGATCTACTACTTTATTCATGTTTGCTGATGATGAGAAAAATAAACTATAGCTTAATTGGAGATAAAATCAAAATAGATACTAATTACTACTATATGACTCCTAAGGTAAAATTAAAATAAGAACAGTTATCACAGAGTTAAGGCTAAGATTAGAACTCAACAACCTTGAGGTTTGGGAAGTGGATGTTCCTCTAGTCTGTGAGGTGCTTGGTCCTTCAAGAGAGAATTTCTGGTGCTTCAGTTCCTTTAAATCACGCCCTTGCTCCTCTTGGAGTGGGTTGTTTTCCTTTAGGGGCCATGATCTTAGTGATCACGGATAAGCACACCAAACTTAGAGCTTTGCTTGTCCTCAAGCAAAAGAAAAAGAAGGAGATGGGTAGAAGGAGAGCTCCTCCCCACCATCCTGGCATTTGAACGCCCAAACACTGCCTGTTTTGGGCGTTCAACGCCCAAATGCTGCTCTCCTGGGCGTTCAACGCCCAGTTGTTGCCCTTTTCTGGCGTTGAACGCCAGATAGCTATCCTTACTGGCGTTCAGCGCCCACTGGATGCCCATTTTGGGCGCTGAACGCCCAAAATGGCCTTCACTGGCATTTTCTTGCCAGTATGCCCCCTATCTCTGTTTTGTGTGTAGATTCCTTCTGTAACCCTGTAAACTTTTGCAAATGATTCTTTACCTTAGTGTCAGTGAACTTTATATAAACAAATAAAAATAAAAATAGGGCAAAATGCTTAGAGGATTGTTGCCCCATGGCTGGGTTGCCTCCCAGCAAGCGCTTCTTTATTGTCTTTAGCTGGACCTTGCTGAGCTTTTAATCTAGCTTCAGCCTTGAGCATTCTTGCTCAATGTTGCCTTCAAGATAATGCTTGATTCTCTGTCCATTGACAATGAACTTCTTATCAGAATCAATATCTTGAAGCTCCACATAACCATATGGTGACACACTTGTAATCACGTATGGTCCTCTCCACCGGGATTTCAGTTTCCCGGGGAATAGCCTGAGTCTAGAGTTAAACAACAGAACCTTCTGTCCTGGTTCAAAGATTCTAGATGACAGCTCTCTGTCATGCCACTTTTTTTATTTTTCTTTATATAGCTTGGCATTTTCGAAAGCTGTGAATCTGAACTCCTCTAGCTCATTTAGCTGGAGCAATCGTTTTTCTCCTGCTAATTTGGCATCAAAGTTTAGGAATCTGGTTGCCCAGTAGGCCTTATGTTCCAGTTCCACGGGCAGGTGACATGCCTTACTATACACCAGTTGGTATGGGGAGGTCCCTATAGGGGTCTTGAATGCTGTTCTGTAAGCCCACAGAGCATTATCCAAGCTCCGTGCCCAATCCTTTCTACGGGTATTTACTGTCCGTTCTAGGATTCTCTTTAATTCTCTATTAGAGACTTCAGCTTGCCCATTGGTTTGTGGATGATATGGAGTGGCCACCTTGTGGCGAATTCCATACCAAACCATGGCAGAGTAAAGATGTTTATTGCAGAAGTGAGTGCCCCCATCACTGATTAACACTCTAGGGACACCAAACCTGCTAAAGATATATTTCTGGAGGAACTTCAGCACTATTTTAGTATCATTGGTGGGTGTGGCAATAGCCTCAACCCATTTTGATACATAGTCAACTGCCACCAGAATATAAGTGTTTGAGTATGATGGTGGGAAAGGTCCCATGAAGTCAATTCCCTATACATCAAACAACTCTATTTCCAAGATTCCTTGTTGAGGCATGGCGTAACCATGAGGCAGATTACCAGCTCTTTGACAACTGTCACAATTACGTACAAACTCTCGGGAATCTTTATAGAGTGTAGGCCAATAGAAGCCACATTGGAGGACCTTGGTGGCTGTTCGCTCACCTCCGAAATGGCCTCCATATTGAGATCCATGGCAATGCCATAAGATTTTCTGTGCTTCCTCTCTGGGGACACACCTACGGATAATTCCGTCTGCACATCTCTTAAAGAGATAGGGCTCATCCCACAAGTAGTACTTTGCATCAGTAATTAGTTTCTTTTTTTGTATTCTATTGTACTCCTTGGGTATGAACCTTGCAGCTTTATAGTTTGCAATATCGGCAAACCATGGTGCTTCCTGAATGGCAAATAGATGCTCATCAGGGAATGTCTCAGAGATCTCAAGGAAGGGGAGGGACGTCCCTTCCACTGGCTCTATCCGGGACAGATGATCAGCTACTTGGTTCTCTGTCCCTTTTCTGTCTCTTATTTCTATATCAAACTCCTGCAGAAGCAATACCCATCTGATGAGCCTGGGTTTTGAATCCTGCTTTGTGAGTAGATACTTAAGAGCAGCATGGTCAGTGTACACAATCACCTTTGATCCTACTAAGTAGGATCTGAACTTGTCAATGGCGTAAACCACTGCGAGTAATTCCTTTTCTGTGGTTGTGTAATTTTTCTGGGCATCATTTAAAACGCGACTGGCATAATAAATGACATGCAGAAGCTTGTTATGCCTCTGTCCCAATACTGCACCAATGGCATGATCACTGGCATCACACATTAACTCAAATGGCAATGTCCAGTCTGGTGCAGAAATGACTGGTGCAGTGACCAGCTTAGCTTTCAGCGTTTCAAACGCCTGCAGGCATGCTGTGTCAAACACAAATGGCGTGTCAGCAGCTAGCAGATTGCTTAGAGGTTTTGCGATTTTTGAAAAATTCTTTATAAACCTCCTATAGAATCCTGCATGCCCCAGAAAGCTTCTGATTGCCTTAACATTGGCAGGTGGTGGTAATTTTTCAATTACCACTATTTTTGCTTGATCCACCTCTATTCCCTTGTTTGAGATCTTATGCCCAAGAACAATTCCTTCAGTCACCATGAAGTGACACTTTTCCCAGTTTAAAACTAGGTTGGTTTCTTGGCATCTTTTCAGAACAAGTTTCAGGTGATCAAGACAGGAGCTGAATGAGTCTCCATATACTGAGAAGTCATCCATGACTTCCAGAAATTTTTCCACCATATCAGAGAAAATAGAGAGCATGCATCTCTGGAAGGTTGCAGGTGCATTGCATAGCCCAAAGGGCATCCTCCTGTAAGCAAACACTCCGGATGGACATGTGAATGCTGTTTTCTCTTGATCCTGGGGATCTACTGCAATCTGGTTATAGCCTGAGTAGCCATCCAAAAAGCAGTAATAATCATGACCTGCTAGTCTCTCTAGCATCTGGTCTATGAATGGTAAAGGAAAATGATCCTTTCTGGTGGCTGTATTGAGCCTTCTGTAGTCAATACACATGCGCCACCCTGTAACTGTTCTTGTAGGAACCAGTTCATTTTTTTCATTATGAATCACTGTCATGCCTCCCTTTTTTGGGACGACTTGAACAGGGCTCACCCAGGGGCTATCAGAAATGGGATAAATAATCCCAGCCTCTAGTAATTTGGTGACCTCTTTCTGCACCACTTCCTTCATGGCTGGATTTAGCCGCCTCTGTGGTTGAACCACTGGTTTGGCATTATCCTCCAATAGGATTTTGTGCATGCATCTAGCTGGGCTTATGCCCTTAAGATCACCTATGGACCACCCAAGAGCTGTCTTGTGTGTCCTTAGCACTTGAATAAGTGCTTCCTCTTCCTGTGAATTTAAGGCAGAGCTTATGATCACTGGAAAAGTGTCACCTTCTCCTAGAAATGCATATTTCAAGGATGGTGGCAGTGGCTTGAGCTCTGGTTTAGGAGGTTTTTCCTCTTTCAGAAGAAAGTTCAGAGGCTCTTTCATGTCCCCTGAATCCTCCAAATCAGGCTGAACATCTTTAAAGATGTTTTCCAACTCTGATTCGAGACTCTCAGCCATGTTGATCTCTTCTACCAAAGAGTCAATAAGGTCAACTTTCATGCAGTCTGTTGATGTGTCTGGATGCTGCATGGCTTTGACAGCGTTCAATTTGAACTCGTCATCGTTGACTCTCAGGGTTATTTCCCCTTGCTGGACGTCAATGAGGGATCGTCCAGTTGCTAGGAAGGGTCTTCCTAGAATGAGAGTAGCACTCTTGTGCTCCTCCATTTCCAACACAACAAAGTCAGTGGGAAAGGCGAATGGCCCAACTCTGACAATCATGTCCTCAATCACGCCTGATGGGTATTTAGTGGAACCATCAGCAAGTTGGAGACATATCCGGGTTGGTTTAACTTCTTCAGTTAAGCCAAGCTTCCTGATAGTGGATGCAGGTATCAGGTTGATGCTCGCCCCAAGATCGCATAGAGCTGTCTTGGTGCAATCACCTTCTAATATGCATGGTATCAGAAAACTCCCAGGGTCTTTAAGCTTTTCAGGAAAGCTTTTCAGAATGACTGCACTGCATTCTTCAGTGAGGAGAACTCTTTCTGTTTCTCTCCACTCCTTTTTATGACTCAAGATCTCTTTCATGAACTTGGCATAAGAAGGTATTTGCTCAAGTGCCTCTGCAAAAGGAATCTTTATTTCAAGAGTCCTTAGATAATCTGCAAAGCGAGCAAATTGCTTATCCTGCTCCTCTTTCCGGAGTTTTTGAGGATAAGGTATCTTGGCTTTATATTCCTCAACCTTAGTGGTTAAAGAAGCCTTTTTAGAGGGGTTGTTATCAGCACTTATGTGTGTCTGATCCCTCACTGGCAATTGCGTACCAGAGTTAGAAGCTGGAGTGACGTTAGACGCCAACTCACTGTCTGTCCCTGGCGCCTGAATGCCAGAAATGTGCCTCTGTTGGGCGTTCAACGCCAGATTCTTGCCCATTTCTGGCGTTGAACGCCAATCCTGCCTTGTTTCTGGCGCTGAACGCCAGTTTTGGGCATGGTCTGGGCGTTCAGCGCCAGCCTTCCACCCATTTTCTGGCGTTTTAGTGCCAGAATTATTTTTCCCTGGGCTCTTACTGTCCTCAGGGGAATCTTTGGTGGGTTGCTCATTTCTTGAATTTTTGATGCCTTGAGGTGGGGCATTTAATGTTTTCCCACTTCTTAATTGAACTGCTTGGCATTCTTCTGCTATTTGCTTTGATAGCTGCTGCTTTGTTTGCTTAAACTGTTCTTCCATATGTATATTAGCTATCCTTGTCTCCTGTAACCTGTCTTTGAATTCAGCTAGCTGCTTTGTTAAAAAATCTAATTGCTGATTGAATTTAGCAGCTTGTTTTACAGTACTGAATTCAGCAGTTACTGTTTTAACCTCTTCATTCATGGAAGGGTTGCTGCTTAGATACAGATGCTGATTCCTGGCAACTGTATCAATGAGCTCTTGAGCCTCTTCGATTGTCTTTCTCATATGGATAGATCCACCAGCTGAGTAATCTAAAGACATCTGAGCTCCTTCTGCAAGCCCATAGTAGAAGATGTCTAACTGAACCCACTCTGAAAACATTTCAGAGGGGCATTTTCGTAGCATCTCTCTGTATCTCTCCCATGCATCATAAAGAGATTCATTATCTCCTTGTTTAAAGCCTTGGATGTCCAGCCTTAGCTGTGTCATCCTTTTTGGAGGGAAATATTGATTCAGGAATTTTTCTGTCAGCTGTTTCCATGTTCTTATGCTGGCCTTAGGTTGGTTATTTAACCACCTCTTAGCTTGATCTTTTACAGCAAATGGAAACAGTAATAGTCTGTAGACATCCTGATCTATTTCCTTATCATGTACTGTGTCAGCAATCTGTAGAAACTGTGCCAGAAACTCTGTAGGTTCTTCCTGTGGAAGACCGGAATACTGGCAACTTTGCTGCACCATGATAATGAGCTGAGGATTCAACTCAAAGCTACTAACTCCAATGGAGGGTATGCATATGCTACTCCCATATGAAGCAGTAGAGGGGTTAGAATATGACCCCAGAGTCCTCCGGGACTGTTCATTTCCACTTATGTCCATGATGGATTTCTATGGATATAACTTGGACTGATTTATCTTTTTATTTATTTTATTTTATAAGAAGTAAATACTTAAATAAAATAAAATAACTAAAAAGAATTTGAATTTTGAAAATTATTTTTTTTTTGGTAAAAAAAATTAAAAATAATTAGTTAAAAAAAAACGAAATTTTTTTTGAAAAAGAGGGAAGATATTTTCGAAAATTAGAGAGAGAGAGTTAGTTAGGCAGTTTTGAAAAAGTTAAGAAACAAACAAAAAGTTAGTTAGTTAGTTGAAACAAATTTTGAAAAGATAAGAAGTTAGGAAGTTAGAAGAGATATTTTGAAAAGATAATTTTTTTTTGAATTTAGTGAGGAGAGAGAAAAACAATAAGATAGTACAAGATTTAAAATTTTTAGATCTAATGCTCCTTGTTTTTCAAAAAATTTGGAGGGAAAACACCAAGGAACACCAAACTTAAAAATTTTAAGATCAAGATATAAGGAAAACTCAAGAACACTTTGAAGACTCACAAGAACACAAGAACATGAAGGAAGAACACCAAACTTAAAATTTTTAGAAAACCAAACCAAAATTTTCGAAAATCAAAGGGGAATCAACAAGAAAACGCCAAACTTAAAGTTTGGCACAAGATTTAATAGAAAAAATATTTTTGAAAAAGAAGGTTTTGAAAAGAGTATAAAAGATTCTAACCCAATCAAATTAATGTTCTAGCCAAATGAGTTATGGGACCTTCAAAAAAATTTTAAGAAAAATTATTTTTGAAAACACCAAACTTAAAGTTTGGCACAGGATTTAATAGAAAAAATATTTTGAAAAAGAAGGTTTTGAAAAGAGTATAAAAGATTCTAACCCAATCAAATTAATGTTCTAGCCAAATGAGTTATGGGACCTTATTAAAGTTTGGCACAGGATTTAATAGAAAAATTATTTTTGAAAAAGGTTTTTTTTTTTAAAAAATATGATAGCCAATTACCATGAACATAAACACCACGTTCTAATTAACTGAGCTATAAGTTTAAAGTATTTTAGCAATGGATAAATAATAAAAGACTCTAAACCAAAAAAGAAAGATTTTTCCTAATCTAAGCAACAAAATAATCCGTCAGTTGTTTAAACACGAACAATCCCCGGCAACGGCGCCAAAAACTTGGTAGCACAAATTGCGAATCACACTTTTCACAACTCGTACCACTAACCAGCAAGTGCACTGGGTCGTCCAAGTAATACCTTACGTGAGTAAGGGTCGAATCCCACAGAGATTGTTGGTTTGAAGCAATCTATGGTTATCTTGTAAATCTTAGTCAGGAATTCAATTATATTTATCAGTTGAATTGTGAATAACCAGTAGAGCATAAATTAAAAGTTACTTGTTGTGCAGTAATGGAGAATATGTTGGAGTTTTGGAGATGCTTTGTCCTCTGAATCTCTGCTTTCCTCTGTCTTCTGATTCACGCACGCACGTCCTCCTATGGCAAGCTGTGTGTTGGTGGATCACCGTTGTCAGTGGCTACCTTCCATCCTTCCAGTGAAAACTACGCTCACGCGCTCTGTCACAGCACGGCTAATCACCGGTTGGTTCTCGATCCAGTTGGAATAGGATTTACTATCCTTTTGCGTCTGTCACTAACGCCCAGCCTTCAGGAGTTTGAAGCTCGTCACAGTCATTCAATCACTGAATCCTACTCGGAATACCACAGACAAGGTTTAGACTTTCCGGATTCTCATGAATGCCGCCATCAGTTCTAGCTTATACCACAGAGATTCTGTTTAAGGAATCTAAGAGATACTCATTCAATCGGATATAGAACGGAGGTGGTTGTCAGGCACACGTTCATGGTTTGAGGAAGGTGATGAATGTCACAGATCATCACCTTCATCACAGTTAAGCGCGAATGAACATCTTAGATAGGAACAAGCGTGTTTGAATGGAAAACAGGAATACTTGCATTAATTCGTTGAGACACAGCAGAGCTCCTCACCCCCAACAATGGGGTTTAGAGACTCATGCCGTCAGAGAATACAAAGTTTAGATCTGAAATGTCATGAGATACAAAATAAGTCTCTAAAAGTTGTTTAAATACTAAACTAGTAGCCTAGGGTTACAAAATATGAGTGGACTATGATGGATGATGCAGAGATCCACTTCTGGGGCCCACTTGGTGTGCTGGGGCCCATTTGGTGTGTGCTGAGGCTGAGACTTTAAGCAATCCACGTGCAGAGACCATTTGTGGAGTTGAACGCCAGTTTTTGTGCCAGTTTGGGCGTTCAACTCCAGTTTTTGATCCTTTTCTGGCGCTGGACGCCAGATTTGGGCAGAAGACTGGCGTTGAACGCCAGTTTACGTCGTCTATTCTTATGCAAAGTATGGACTATTATATATTGCTGGAAAGCCCTGGATGTCTACTTTCCAACGCAATTGGAAGCACGCCATTTCGAGTTCTGTAGCTCCAGAAAATCCACTTTTAGTGCAGGGAGGTCAGAATCCAACAGCATCAGCAGTCCTTTTTCAGCCTGAATCAGATTTTTACTCAGCTCCTTCAATTTCAGCCAGAAAAATACCTGAAATTACAGAAAAACACACAACTCATAGTAAAGTCCAGAAATATGAATTTTTCCTAAAAACTACTAGAAATAGACTAAAAACTAACTAAAACATACTCAAAACTATATGAAATTATCCCCAAAAAGCGTATAAAATATCCGCTCATCACTTCCTATGAAGAAGAAGCCTATGACCCTGAGAATCCTGCAATGGAATAAGTGAATTACATGGGAGAATCCTATGGAAACACCTATAATCCTTCATGGAGGAATCATCCAAATTTCTCATGGAAGGATCAACAGAAGCCTAATCAAGGCTTCAGTAACAATAATAGTGGGAGAAATAGGTTTGGCAATAGCAAACCTTTTCCATCATCTTCTCAAAAGTAAAGAGACACCAAACTTAAAAATAAAACAAGATAAAGCAACCAATTAACTAAGAAGACTTGAAAATAAAGATGGAAGATTTGATTTGAAAATTTTCGAAAAGTTGGAGAGAGAAAAAGTCAAATGAAGATTTTGAAATTTAAATTTGAAAGAAAGAAAAACTAAAGAAAATACCAAACTTAAAACTTGAATTTAAAATTTGAATTTAAATAAAAAATCAAATAACTAGAATCAAGGAAAAGATAAATGAGATAAAGATCAAGAGTCACAAAAGATAAACAAGATATAATTTGAAAATTTTAAAAAGGAAAAATCAATTAAAAAGCCAAAGAAAAGATTTGAAATTTTTTGAAATTTAAAAAGAGAAAGGAAATATTAAAAGACACTAGACTTTTAAAATTGAAATAAGATAAAGTAATATTTAAAATTTAAGATGAAATTTTCGAAAATTGTAAAAGTCAATTAAAGATTTTGAAAAAAATTAGAAAGAAAAGGTCAAGAGAAAGAAACAAGATAAGATAAGATTTGAAATTTTGAAGATTTTGAAAATCAAATTTAAAAGAAAGAAAAGCTAACAAAATACTAAACTTTTAAAATTTGAAATTAAATTTAAGATAAGATAACAAAATTTTGAAAATCAAAGAAAAAGATAATATAAAGATTTAAAGATAAACAAGATAAACAACAAAATTAAAAAGATTACTAACAGGACACTAAACATAAAATTTTAAATCAAGAATGAAAAAGATTACAAGTTTTTCAAAAATTTAAAGAAAAAGGATTTTAAAAACTTGGTGCGCGAAATTAGAACTCGCACAACTGAACCGGCAAGTACACCGGGTCGTTCAAGTAATACCTCAGGTGAGTGAGGATCGATCCCACGAGAATTGTTGGATTGACCAAGCTATGGTTATCTTGTAGATTTTAATTAAGCGAATAGAAAGATAGTTGTTGTTGTAGGCGCATAAAATAGAGTAATAAAGAAAGCAATAATGAATTAACGTAAAAACAATAATAAAGAATCAGTTAAGGCCTCGGAGATGCTTGTTCTTCCGGATTAATACTTCTTACTAACTACTTTAATAATGAGTGATTCATTCAATGGCAAGGCTGTAAGTGATTAAGCCATAGGTCGTGGTCATTAATCTCCTCTGATCCACACCAAATTCCCGAACAGGTCAGTCAATTTGGATGAGGGTGAAGCTCACGCAATTCAATCTCTGATGATCCTACTCAAAACGCCACAAACAAGGTCAAATCTTTCGGATCGGAGAACAATGCTCTGTATTCTAGCCTTAATGCCACAGAGACCTAAATTACCGATGACTAACGAGATTTCATGTCATGTATCCCAATTAGCCCAGATACTCTCTTGGAACATGTGGTGTACTCTCAAACTGTAGCTCAATACTATTCGACTAATGTTTCGCAAGAGCTCATGTAGAATAAGGGGTGATACTCTCGTTCCACCCCAGATTCATAAAGATGAAGAACAAAAATACATCATAGAATGGAATCAAACATGAATTAAAGTAGAAGAAGTAATAATATTAATCCATAGGAATCAGCAGAGCTCCTATCCTTAACTTAGGTTTAGTTACTCATGCTTTAAGAAGGTGTAAAGTAATGTGTCTGTGCTTCTCCCTTCCAGGGAGGCATGATCCTCAAGAGGAAGTCCCTTATTTATAATAAAAACTCTAAGACTAAACCTAAAAGATATTGTTTTTAATTAAAAATTACAAAAAGAAAATAAGATAAGCTAAGAAGTACTAAAATCCACTTTGGGCCCACTTTGGTCATGTGCTTCGTATGCCTGACATTCAACTTGGGCTTCTGGGCAGTGAACGCCCATTAGGGGAGTGAGCATCCTGTTTCCTTGCTCTCTGGGTGGCGTTGAACTCTAGTCTTGGGCGTTCAACTTGGAGGCTGGTCCTTCTTGGGCGTTGAACTCCAGAGGTGGGCGTTTAACGCCCTCTTTGGGTAGTGATTTCGAAAGAAAAGTATAGATCATTATATATTGGTGGAAAGCCCTGAAAGTTAGCTTTCCAACGCCATTGAGAGTGTGTCAATTGGACCTCTGTAGCTCAAAATATGTTCGTTAGAATGCACAGAGGTCAAGATCTGATAACATCTGCTATCCTTTCTTTCCCTCTAAATCTGCCTTTGCCAGATTTCACCAATTTCACCTGAAAATCCCCTAAAATCATAAGAAAAATATAAAAACTCAAAGTAGCATCCAAAAGGTGAATTTTTCACTAAAACATACTAAAACTTAATAAAACTTAATAAAATATAACTAAAAACACACTAAAAATGCTGTGAAAAAGGGTATAAGATGCTCCGTCATCACTTATTCTTTGATATGTAGACATTTGATGATTATTCAATCTTTCTTTTATCATATCTTTATACTTTGCTTCTTTCTCAGCCTTCAATTGTTTATTTTGTCTAATATTTTCACCAAATTGAGCCGTGTCACGATATTGTTGATTTACAAGCTTTTCTCTAATTTCAAATTCGAATCCATTTATGGTCATTTTGACAACATCAAATGTTGGAATCAGGGTAAAACCTCTATTTCTCATGTTTCTGAATCTAATCAAATACTTATCAATTGATTCTCCTACATTGTGTTTGATAGAGAACAAATCACTTAACTCATTCATAATTCACCCAAAAAAATTGTTTATGAAAATCTCTTTTTATCTGCATCCAATAGTCACTACAAGAAAATCACTCATTCAACAAGATTTGTTTAGGCAACATTTAAAAAGGATAAAATAGGCTATGCTTTTTTCTGTATTACCTTTTTATAGTAGAATAGAAAACATAGTTATAACATCACTTGAAAAGTATCTCTTTAAATATTAAAAGGATCACTTATAATGCGTAACCTTATTTTAATATCTATTACTATACTTTTCTTGCCTAAAAAGAATGTTTTTTCATGTTAAAGAAAAACTTTCTAAGAATAGCCAAATATCTAACTTTGGGCATCACTTATCAAATGCAGGCTATCTGATTTTTCGCTACCCATAGACACCAAAGTTATTTTCAATTATTTCTTTTCATTTAGCTTCGTTTTCTTTGTTTTTTCATCTTCTTTCTCTTCACTGTTCATCTCTCTTCTCTCCAACTACACTATTTCTCTTCTCTTTTCTTCATACTGGTTCTCTTATCTCCACATTGGTTCTATTATCTCCACCAATATTTCTGTCTTCTCTCTTTTCACGTTAACGCCTAGATATCTTTAATAGTTTTTAGATTTCTTTTTCATTAATTCTCTTAGATTTTAATCAAAATTCTTATTTTTTCTAGTGGAGTCTTAAAACTAATAAAGTATTTAAAGTTGTTTTAGTATGATTGTGTTTTCAGAAATTTTTGTTCTCAAAATAATTAAGAATTAAAGTATTTTTAACAAAAAAACACAAATATGGTTTAAAAAGGCCTAATCAGGATCCAAAACCAAGGATCAGCACCCTTTGTCCCCCTGGAGCCAATTTGGGCCAACGCCCAAAACCAAGGACCAACACCCAGTGTCCCCCAATCTCCAACTTCCAGGGGTACAACACTTGTCAAGGTCCAATTCCAATATGCACTCGAGAAGCTTTAAATTCAACTCAAGATTCAAGATTTAAGTGATTAATTATCAACAAAATCCTTTTAGAAAGATAAGGTTTGGTTATTAAGATTTAGATTAGATTAGATTAGAATTTGAATAAAGTTGTTATCTTATTCTTTTAGAAAGATAAGAACTAGTTTAGGGATAGATTTGAATTATTGTTTTTATTATCTTATCCTTCCAAAGATAAGATTAGATTTAGTTTTTGAATTTGAATTCTAGATAGAACTTAGGATATAAATAAGTGAACAAAGTTCACAAGACAGACATCTGGGGGAGAATCTTCGGATCCCAATCTAATATCTCATACCTTCATCTTTTTTTTTTGCTTTAGTTTTCTTGTTATCTTGAGTAACTAAACCTCCATTGTTAAATGTTAGGAGCTTGATTTATTTTTATGAATTAGTAATGCAGGTGTTTTCTTTATTTTTATTCATGCTTTTCTACTTTTTCAAGATTGAGTTTCGTTCTTCATCATTAATGGTTAGAAGTATTGAAAAATATTCTAATTCTGTGTTAGATTCTATTATTACTTTGAAAAAATTAATTTCAGAATTACCTTAAAACTCATCTCATAATCTTCAATTATTTAGAAATAATTTTGAATACGTGACATATTATTCAACTAAGGATAGTTTTTAAATATTGTGTGGCTTAAAATCGAAACCGTTCTTAACATCTCTCCTTAATTAGTTGACCAAAGAATTGACTATTAATTAGGATTAGAGATATTAGATTGCCAAAAAATTAGAATTTAATTATAAATGATTTGCTATGAAAAGATTTTTACATGAGTCAAAGTAAGAAAACACAAGTATTATTTTTTCTAAGAATTTAACATCTCCAAAGCTTTAACATTATCTATTTTTTATTTCTTTCTAAATCTCTAATCCCTCTCCCTTTTCTATTCTACAATCTCAACGGTTAATCTTTTATTTCAAGATCCACAATCCTCTTGTCAAGGTTTGATTGATCTAATTAGAGATTTAATTAGCCGTTGCTTGACTCAATCCATTAATTTTCGTGAGAACAATATCCACTCACCGCGATATTACTTGATGCAATTTGGTGCACTTACCAATATCCGAGTGCATTCAATTTCAGCTCATCACGCGTGAACACCGCCAGCGACCCTTCATCATCTCTAATCCAACATATCACCCAAGGGGACTAAGCCCTATTTTCCTTTGGCGGCAATATAACTGGCAGTGAACTCTATTTGTGTGGCTCCTCTTTCTGCATGGTTCTTCTACGTCAAAACGAACAATGACCTCCTAGAGCTTCAGCGGCTTTTCTGTTTCCGTGGTTTGCTCTGCGTCAACATGAATGACAACTACGAGCTTGTGTGACTCCTCTAATTCAACGAACGACATCTACACATGACCATGGCAAACAACTACACTTCTGTTTTCCTAATTTTTATTTAAGGTTTTTGGCCTTTCTAATTTTGTGATTTTTAGGATTCTGTAGCTTCTAATTTTGTAATTTCTAGGGTTTTTATTTTGGAGAATTTTTATTTTTTTTTAACTGTATTCATGTGATTTTGCATTTGAGGTTTGTTAGCGTTTGTTAATTAACTGCCTTGGCGGACTAAGACAATAGCAAAATGCATGTATATATGGATTTTCAACTAGTTCTGTGAATTTTTGGGGGTTTGGGGATTTTATTTTAGGTTTTCTAATTTTTTGGGTTTCTGTTTCTTGCTTTAATATGGATTTTACAATTTGCTTGTGATTTTGTTTCATTATAATCTTGCTTAGCTATATGAGTAATCATTATGCCATACTAGTATATAAGCCTTGTACTTAATTATTTCACATTTTCAAACTTTCCAGTTCTCATCTCTTCTCTCAATTGAAATAAATTTCTTCTTTTGTGTTGTATACTAATCTTATCAATAATAGTTTAGACTTGAATTGATGCTTCACTACTCTTTAAAATTATCTTCTCTTGTTTATTTTTCTGTGAATATAATGTGCCTATATCAGTGAGTAGAATGTTTATTCGAGATACCAAATTGGCTAATTTAAAGAATCACTTTTTGTGTTACTTTTAGTTTGCTCCTCGATATCTCTTTTCTGGGTTTGCTGTCATTCTAATTCTAGTGCAAGTTTCCTACCTTTTTTCACACTACTTCCTTTTCAAAAATTAATTTTATGTGATGTGTTTTCAGTTTCAAGGTCAAAACCTTTTTCCATTGGAACTAATATTGGTTTTTAGTTAGATTTATTATGTCATTTCTTGGACAAGTTTTATGTAAATAGTAAATACTACATACTTAAGAGTTTTCTGGAATAGACGACTTAAGGGCCAAGCTAGATGTAGTTGAAAGGTTTGTGATTTTGTATACTTCTATATTCCTATTATAATTTTGATTTTCCGTATTACAAAAATTAATAATGTGAGTTTGTTTTGTGATCTTCCTTATTAACCCGTAATTAAAGGTAAATATTACATAAGTAGAAACCCTACATTTATAGTCATTTGTTGATTTTTTTTTATTTTGTTTGATGCCTTGACTGCTTTAACTTATGAATCACATTTTTCTATTTTATTTTCTACTGTAAAATAATTTGATATTCAATATGTTTACAATCTACCGTTGTTTATTAATTTGCTTATACTTGTTATCTTTATGCTTAATCTGTCTAATTTAGAGATATTTTGTAGCTACCAAGGCTATCAAACTGAAAGAGGCTGAGACATATATATCTAAAATCAAGGTTACTTTCCTTTCCCTAGTATTGAATGAAATGCAAAATTAGGTGAGTGTAGTCTTTAATAATTTGCTTTTAAATTTAAATCTCAGGTAAAAAGGCCTAATGTCAGCTAGCAATATCCACAATAATATAAATAGGAGGAGGCTCTCAGAGATGGCGAGTTTATCATCACTTAAATCTATATTTGTCGACTCATTTCCAAAATTGGAAGTCTGATATAGGCAGCATCAAACATGCATTGTTGCCACATTGTATAGTATTATGTAGGATATAACATTTTTGGGTTTTTTTTTTTGTATTTTATTAATAGTAAATTCTAAATGGTCTCATACATATTTTGATATGAGTATGCTTAATTTAGTATGAGATACAAATATTCAAAGATCATTCCAATAATTTTGGTTCATGGTGCGTGAAATTTGAACTCATTCAACTGAACCGGCAAGTGTACCGGGTCGTCCAAGTAATACCTCAGGTGAGTGAGGGTCGATCCCACGAGGATTGTTGGATTAAGCAAACTGTGGTTATCTTGCAGATCTTAGACAGGCGAATAGAAAAGATAGTGGTTGTTGTAGGCACATAAAACAGAATAATAAAGTAATCAATAATGAATTAACGTAGAAACAATAATAAGGAATCAGTTAAGGCCTTAGAGATGCTTGTTCTTCCGGATTAATACTTCTTACTGACTATTTTAACAATGAGTGATTCATTCAATGGCAAGGCTGTAAGTGATTAAAACCGAGGCTAGTGGTCATTAATCTCTTCTGATCCAGATCAAACGCCGGTGCTAATGATCATTCAATCTCTGATGATCCTACTCAAAATGCCATACACAAGGTCATATCTTTCGAATTAGAGAATGATGCTCTGTATTCTAGCCTTAGTGCCACAGAGACCTCAATTACCCATGACTAATGAGATTTCATGTTACGTATCTCAATTAGCCCAGATACTCTCTTGGAACCTGTGATGTACTCTCAAGCTGTAGCTCCATTCTATCCAGCTAAGGCTTCACAAGAGCTCATATAGAATAAGGGGTCATACTCTCGTTCCTCCTCAGATTCATGAAGATGAAGAATGACAATACATCATAGAATGGAATCAAACATGTATTAAAGTAGAAAAGTAATGATATTAATCCATAGGAATGAGCAGAGCTCCTATCCTTAACTCAGGAGGTTTTGTTACTCATGTTTTACAAAGAAAATGCAAAGTAATATGTCTGTGCTTCTCCCCTCCTAGGAGGCTCGCTCTTCAGGAGGAAGGAAGTCCCTTATTTATAGTAAAACCTCTATGACTAAACCTAAAAGATATTGTACTTAATTAAAAATTACAAAAAGAAAATAAAATAAGCTAAGAAGTGCTAAAATCCACTTTGGGGCCCATTTAGTGAGTGTTTGGGCTGATGCCTGGCAACTCAGGTTTTGGGCATTCAACTTTGGTCCCTGCTTCTTGGCGGGCATTGAACACTAGTTTGGGCATTCAACTTGGGAGGCCAGTCATTCTTGGGCAATGAACTCTAGAGAGGGAGTAAGTTGGGCGTTCAACATCCATTTTGGGCCATGTTCCTAGATAAGAAGCATAAACTATTATATATTTCTGGAAAGCTCTGAAAATTAGCTTTCCAACGCCGTTGAGACCGCATCAATTGGACCTTGGTAGCCCAAGATATGCTCGTTAGAATGTACAGAGATCAGGATTTGGCAGCATCTGCTATGCTCTCTTCGTCTCTGAACAAGGCTTTGCCAAAATTTGCCATTTTCACCCAAAAATCACTTGAAATCATAATAAAAACACAAAAACTCAAAGTAGCATCCAAAAAGTGAATTTTGTACTAAAACCTACTAAAACTTGATAAAATGTAACTAAAACACTAAGAAAATGATACTAAAAAGGGTATAAAATATCCGCTCATCATAACACCAAAATTAAACTGTTGCTTGTCCTCAAGCAACCAAAAATAAGATAGGAAAATTGGAAGAGAAAAATACATGAGGTCTCAGAGTTGTCGATAAAGCTTAGTTCCGATTACTGAATGGGGCTATTAGCTCCTTATTTCTAAATAGTTTCGACATCTCACTTTCCTTTGAAGCTCAGAACTATTGGCATCCCTTGGAACTTAGAATCCAAATGATACTATTGGTTCTCTTCTTTTAGTTTTTCTTGATTCTTGAACACAGCTTCTTTTTGGTACTTTGCACTTTTGAGCCTAGCTGTGACTCTAAGCATTTTGTTTTCAAGTATTACAACCGGATACATAAATGTCATAGGCACTTAACTGGGGAAACCCTTTGGATTCGAATTTAGCTTTGCTTAAATTCCCAGACAGTGGTGCCCAGAGTTCTTAAGCGTACTCTTTAGCTTTGAATCACGACTTTAACTGCTCAATCTCAAACTTTTTACTTGACACCTTCATACCGCAAGCATTTAGTTAGGGATAGCAACTCATTTGAGCTTTTTCGGCCAATTTTTGACCTTCCTAACTATTGATGCTCAAAGTTTTGGATCCTTGCTCTTTTCTTTTTCTTTTGAGCCTTTTATTTTTCTTTTTTTTCCCTTTTTTTTCTGCTTTTTCTTGCTTCAAGAATCAATATTTTTTATTTTTCAAAGAATCAATAATACTTCTCTAAATTCACTGTTCTTCAAGAGCTAATATACTCAACTTCAATATCAATTATGAACAGTTAATTCATACATCCAAAACGTTTCTATGAAAGGACTTTTGAAGGTTTAGAAACTATACTTGCAACGAGGATTTATCCGCAATTTTCTAGACCACGCAAAAGTTCTCTCATCATGCATCTAGCTGGGTTTATGCCCTTAAAGTCACTTATGGACCACCCAAGAGCTGTCTTGTGTGTCCTTAGTACTTGAAGTAGCGCTTCCTCTTCCTGTGAATTCAAAGCAGAGCTTATGATCACTGGAAAAGTGTCACCTTCTCCCAGAAATACATATTTCAGGGATGGTGGTAATGGTTTGAGCTCGGGTTTAGGAGGTTTTTCCTCTTCCTGAGGAATTTCCAGAGGCTCTTTCAATTCCTCTGAATCCTCCAGATCAGGCTGAACATCTTTAAAGATGTCTTCCAGCTCTGATTCGAGACTCTCAGCCATGTTGATCTCCTCTACCAAAGAGTCAATAAGATCAACTTTCATGTAGTCTTTTGGTGTGTCTGGATGCTGCATGGCTTTAATAGCATTCAACTTAAACTCATCTTCATTGACTCTCAGGTTACTTCCCCCTTTTGGACATCAATGAGAGTTCATCTAGTTGCTAGGAAAGGTCTTCCTAGAATGAGAGTAGCACTCTTGTGCTCCTCCATTTCCAGCACTACAAAGTCAGTGGGGAAGGCGAATGGCCCAACCCTGACAATCATGTCTTCAATCACGCCTAATGGGTATTTAATGGAGCCATCAGCAAGTTGGAGACATATCCGGGTTGGTTTGAATTCTTTAGTTAAACCAAGCTTTCTAATAGTAGATGCAGGTATTAGATTGATACTTGCCCCAAGATCACATAAAGCTGTCTTGGTGCAATTACCCTCTAATGTGCATGGTATCATGAAGCTCCCGGGATCTTTAAGCTTTTCTGGAAAGCTTTTCAGAATGACTGCACTGCATTCTTCAGTGAGGAGAACTCTTTCAGTTTCTCTCCAATCCTTCTTATGACTCAAGATCTCTTTCATGAACTTGGCATAAGAAGGTATTTGCTCAAGTGCCTCTGCAAACGGAATATTTATTTCAAGAGTCCTGAGATAGTCTGCAAAGCAAGCAAATTGCTTATCCTGCTCCTCTTGGCGGAGTTTTTGAGGATAAGGCATCTTGGCTTTGTATTCCTCAACTTTGGTTGCTGCAGGTTTATTTCCTACAGAGGTGGTTGGGGAAGCCTTTTTAGAGGGGTTGTTATCAGTACTTGTGTGTGTCTGATCCCTCACTAGCATTTGAATGCCAGGGGTGAAACCTGGATTGGCGTTGGACGCCAACTCCTTACCTGTTCCTGGCGTTTGAACGCCAGAACTGAGCTTCTTTTGGGCGTTTAATGCCAGCTCCTTGCCTGTTTCTGGCGTTTGAACGCCAGAATTGTTCCTCTCTGGGCTCTTACTGTCCTCAGAGGGATTTTGGATGATATTTTGCTCATCCTCTGTCAGTTGTTCTTTCCTTGGCTTTTTGCTGCTCTGAAGTGAAATATTTAATGTTTTTCCACTTCTTAATTAAACTGCCTGGCACTCTTCTGTTATCTGCTTTGATAACTGCTGTTTTGTCTGATTCAATTGTGCCTCCATATTTTTATTAGAATTTTTAGTGTCTTGTAGCATCTCCTTGAATTCTGCTAGCTGTTTTGTTAGAAAGCACAATTGTTGATTGAGTTCAGCAACTTGTTCTGGAGGACCAAGTTCAGTAGACACTGCTTTGGCTTCTTCTTTTATGGAGGACCCACTACTTATGTACAAATGTTGATTTCTAGCAACTATATCAATAAGCTCTTGAGCCTCTTCAATAGTTTTTCTCATGTGTAGAGATCCACCTGCTGAGTGGTCTAAAGATACCTGAGCTCTTTCTGTAAGCCCATAGTAGAAGATGTTTAATTGCACCCATTCTGAAAACATTTCAGAAGGGCATTTTCTTAGCATCCCTCTGTACCTCTCCCAGGCATTATAAATGGATTCATCATTCTCTTGTTTAAAGCCTTGGATGTCCAGCCTTAGCTGTGTCGTCCTTTTTGGAGGGAAATATTGATTCAGGAATTTGTCTGATAACTGTTTCCATGTCCTTATGCTTGCTGTGGGTTGGTTATTTAACCACCTTTTAGCTTAATCTTTTACAGTAAACGGAAACAGTAACAGTCTATATACATCCTGATCTACCTCCTTGTCACGTACTGTGTCAGCAATTTGCAAGAATTGTGCCAGAAACTCAGTAGGTTCTTCTTGTGGAAGACCGAAATACTGGCAGTTTTGCTGCACCATGACAATATGCTGAGGATTCAGCTCAAAACTGCCTTCTTTGATGGGAGGTATACAGATACTACTCTCATATGTAGCAGTAGTGGGATTAGCATATGATCCCAGAGTCCTTTTGGACTGTTCATTTCCACTTAGATCCATGATGGAGAAAGGGAGATGATGCGGATTGCAAATAAAATATTTAATTTTTTTTTGAAAATCGAAATTAAAATAAAATAAAATAAAATAAATGAAAAATTGACTATAATTTCGAAAATTAGAAGAAAAAAAAATAAAAGAAAACTGAAAACTAAATTAATTAATTAAAAAGATTTGAAAAAGATGTGGGTGAGGATTTTCGAAAAAAATGAAGAGAGATAAATTGGTTAGGAAGTTTTGAAAAAGATATGTCTGAAAATTAAAGATACTTGTAAGAAAATAAAATAAAATAAAAAAAGAAAAGATATGAAAAAGATTTGATTTTTAAATTTGAAAATAAGATTTTGAATTTTAAATTTTGAAATTTGAATTTTGAAATTTTGGAAGTTGAAATTTGAAATTTGAAATAAGATAAGATAAAATTTTGAAAAAGATATGATTTTTTTGAAAAAAAATTGAATTTCGAAATTTTTAAAACTAAGATAAGATAAAATAGAAATTTTAAAATAAAAATCTGAACCTTTTTTTTTGAAAAAATTTCGAAATATTTGCTAAAAAATAGTTAGAGAAGATATTTTTTTTGATTTTTGAATTTTATGATGAAAAGGAAAAACACACAAAAAACACACAACTTAAAATTTTTAGATCTAATGCTCCTTGTTTTCGAAAATTTTGGAGGGAAAACACCAAGGAACATGATGAGCGGATAATTTATACGCTTTTTGGCATTATTTTTAGTATGTTTTTAGTATATTTTAATTAGTTTTTAAATAAAAATCACTCTTCTGGACTTTACTATGAGTTTGTGTGTTTTTCTATGATTTTAGGTATTTTCTGGCTGAAATTGAGGGACCTGAGCAAAAATCTAATTCAGAGGCTGAAAAGGGACTGTAGATGCTGTTGGATTCTGACCTCCCTGCACTCAAAGTGGATTTTCTAGAGCTACAGAAGCCCAATTGGCGCGATCTCAATTGCGTTGGAAAGTAGACATCCTGAGCTTTCCATCAATATATAATAGTCAATACTTTGCCCGAGATTTGATGGCCCAAACTGGCGTTCCAAGTCAGCTCAAGAATTCTGGCGTTTAACTCCAAAACTGGCACAAAAGCTGGAGTTAAACGCCCAAACTGGCACAAAAGCTGGCGTTTAACTCCAAGAAAAGTCTCTACACATGGAAGTTTCAATGCTCAGTCCAAGCACACACCAAGTGGGCCCGGAAGAAGATTTCTGCATTAATTACTTATTTCTGTAAACCCTAGGCTACTAGTTTTCTATAAATAGGACCTTTTGCTATTGTATTTGCATCGATCTTTGATAGGTCTTATGCTATCTTAGACACGTTTGGAGGCTGGCCATTTAGCCATGCCTAGACCTTGTTCTTATGTATTTTCAATGGTGGAGTTTCTACACACCATAGATTAAGGTGTGGAGCTCTGCTGTTCTTCAAGAATTAATACAAAGTACTATTATTTTTCTATTCAACTCAAGTCTATTTCTTCTCCAAGATATTCATTCGTTCTTCAACTTGATGGATGTGATGATCCGTGACACTCATCATCATTTTCACCTATGAACATGTGCCTAACAACCACCTCTGTTCTACTAGTAATGGCTTGAATGCGTATCTCTTGGGTTTCTAATCTCAGATTGGAACCTTCGTGGTATAGGCTAGAATTATTGGCGGTCATTCTTGAGATACGGAAAGTCTAAACCTTGTCTGTGGTATTCCGAGTAGGATCTGGGAAGGGATGACTGTGACGAGCTTCAAACTCGCGATTGTGGGGCGTGTGACAGACGCAAAAGGATCAATGGATCCTATTCCGACATGATCGAGAACCGACAGATGATTAGCCGTGCGGTGACAGCGCATTTGGAACGTTTTCATTGAGAGGACGGGAAGTAGCCATTGACAACGGTGATGCCCAACATAAAGCTTGCCATGGAAAGGAGCATGAATGATTGGAAGAAGGCAATAGGATAGCAGAGGTTCAGGAGGAACAAAGCATCTTCATACGCTTATCTGAAATTCCAACCGAAGAATTACATAAGTATCTCTATCTTTATTTTATATTTTATTCATCTTTTAATTATCAATTCTCCATCACCATCTGAATTCGCCTGACTGAGATTTACAAGGTGACCATAGCTTGCTTCAAGCCGACAGTCTCCGAGGGATCGACCCTTACTCACGTAAGGTTTATTACTTGGACGACCCAGTGCACTTGCTGGTTAGTTGTGTGGAATTGTGACAAAGTGTGATTCATGTTTAAGAGCTCCAAGTCCTTTGGGGCCATTATTGATGATCACAATTTCGTGCACCAAGTTTTTGGCGCCGTTGTCGGGGATTGTTCGAGTTTGGACAACTGACGGTTCATCTTGTTGCTTAGATTAGGTACTTTTCAGAATTTTTAAGAATGAATTCTAGAGTTTCAAGGTGATGTTCTTAGCATCACAAAAGCTGATTGATTCTCATCAATTTAGCTGCTGAATGTACTGTCCTGCTGAAGCTTGGCCAAACATGTCTAATCTTTTTAGACTGAAGCTTTAGACTAACATTGCATGATTCCTGGAATTCTTATTAAAAGTTTTGAATCTTTTTATTTTCTTTTCCATATAAGTTTCGAAAATCACAAAAAAATTTATAAAACCATAAAAATAAAAAATATTTTATGTTTCTTATTTGAGTCTAGTATCAATTTTTAAGTTTGGTGTCAATTACATGACTTTCTTCTTCTTGCATTTTTCGAATTTATACATATTGTTCTTCATTGATCTTCAAGTTGTTCTTGATGATTTCATTGCTCTGATCTTTAAATTCTCTTGTTTTGTGTGTTTTGTTGTTTCTCATATGCATTCTCAATTTGTTAGTGTCTCCTATATGAAAATTTTTAAGTTTGGTGTCCTGCATGCATTGTTTATTTGATCTTAGTTGCATTTTTTATTGTTTCTCATCATCAAAAATTCAAAAATATTTTCAAAAATATGTATTTTCAAGCTAATAATACAGAGAATTGAAGATTCAGAACATTCAGCAGAGGAATCAAACAGAAAAAACTGGGCGTTCAAAACACCCAGTGAAGAAGGAAAACTGGCGTTTAAACGCCAGCCAGGGTACATGGCTGGGCGTTTAACGCCCAACGAGGTAGGATTTTGGGTGTTAAACGCCAGAATGGATGCCATTCTGGGCGTTTAACGCCAGGATGACACTACAGGGAAGATTTTGTTTTTAATTCAGATTTTTTTCAAATTTTCAAAATCAAATCTTTTTCAAATCATATCTTTTCAATCATATCTTTTCAAAATCAATTTCTTTCCATTTTTTTATTATTTTCGAAAATCCTTGCTAAAATTAATGATTTACTTCAAAATTTTCAAGTTGTTACTTGCCTATTAAGAAAGGATCAAATTTTAAATTTTAAGAATCATATCTTCTAATTTCTTGTTAGTCAAGTAATCAACTTTAATTTTAAAACTTTCTCTTTTTAGTTTGATTTTCAATCATATCTTCTCAATCATATATTTTCAATCACATCTTTTTCAAAATTAACTCTCAATCATATCTTTTTGATTTCTAATTTCAATTTTTTTTTCAAAAATCACTTAATTTCTTTCCCAATTTTAGTTTTCGAAAATCATCAATCAAATTTTCAAAATTTCTTTTAATTATTTCAAAATCTTTTACTTTAATTTCGAAAATTCTTCCCCTCTTCTCACATCCTTCTATTTAAAGGACTAACACTCTTTCTCAAGGTGCAATTCGAACTCCCTCCTTCTTTATATGTTCGAATTCTCTTCTATCTACCTCCTCCTTCTATTCTTCTTTTCCTCTGACACCTCAAGGAATCTCTATACTGTGACATAGAGGATTCCTACTTTCTTGTTCTCTTCTCTTTCATATGAGCAGGAACAAAGATAAAGGCATACTTGTTCAAGCCGATCCTGAACCTGAAAGGACCTTGAAGAGAAAGCTAAGAGAAGTTAAATAACATCTCTCTTTAGAGGGCCTAACAGAGCTTTTCAAGGAAGAAGAAACCATGGTAGCCAAAAACAACAATGCCAACAATGCAAGGAAGGTGCTTGGTGACTTTACTACACCTACTCCCGACTTCTATGGGAGAAGCATCTCAATCCCTGCCATTAGAGCAAACAACTTTGAGCTTAAGCCTCAATTAGTTTCTCTAATGCAACAGAATTGCAAGTTTCATGGACTTCCATTGGAAGATCCTCATCAGTTCTTAGCTGAATTCTTGCAAATCTGTGACACTGTTAAGACCAATGGGGTTGACCCTGAAGTCTACAGACTTATGCTTTTTTCTTTTGCTGTAAGAGACAGAGCTAGGACATGGTTGGACTCACAACCTAAAGAAAGCCTGAATTCTTGGGAAAAGCTAGTCAATGCCTTCTTGGCAAAGTTCTTTCCACCTCAAAAATTGAGCAAGCTTAGAGTGGAAGTCCAAACCTTTAGACAGAAGGAAGGTGAATCCCTCTATGAAGCTTGGAAAAGATACAAGAAATTAATCAGAAGATGTCCTTTTGACATGCTTTATGAATGGAGCATAATAGGAATTTTCTATGATGGTCTGTCTGAACTATCCAAGATGTCATTGGATAGCTCTGCTGGAGGATCTCTTCATCTGAAGAAGACACCTGCAGAAGCTCAGGAACTCATTGAAATGGTTTCAAATAACCAATTCATTTACATTTCTGAAAGGAATCCTGTGAATAATGGGACGAATCAGAAGAATGGAGTTCTTGAAATTGATACTCTGAATGCCATATTGGCTCAGAATAAAATATTGACTCAGCAAGTCAATATGATTTCTCAGAGTCTGTCTGGAATGCAAGCAGCAACAGGCAGTACTAAGGAAGCTTCCTCTGAAGAAGAAGCTTATGATCCTGAGAACCCAGCAATGGAAGAGGTGAATTACATGGGAGAACCCTATGGAAATACCTATAATCCTTTATGGAGAAATCATCCAAGTCTCTCATGGAAAGATCAACAGAGACCTCGACAAGGTTTCAACAACAATAATGGTGGAAGAAATAGGTTTAGCAATTGCAAGCCTTTTCCATCATCTTCTCAGCAACAGACAGAGAATTCTAAGTAGAGCCACTCTGACTTAGCAACCATTGTCTCTGATCTAATCAAAACCACTCAAAGTTTCATGACTGAAACAAGGTCCTCCATTAGAAATTTGGAGGCACAAGTGGGTCAGCTGAGTAAGAAAATTACTGAACTCCCTTCCAGTACTCTCCCAAGCAATACAGAAGAGAATCCAAAGAGAGAGTGCAAGGCCATAAACACGTCTCACATGGCCGAACCTGGAGAGGAGGAAGAGGCAGTAATCTCCACTGAGGAAGACCTCAATGGACGTCCACTGACCTCCAAGGAGTTTCCTAATGAGGAACCATGGGAATCTGAGGCTCAGACTGAGACCATAGAGTTTCCATTGAATCTACTTCTGCCATTCATGAGCTCTGATGAGTATTCTTCCTCTGAAGAGGATGAAGATGTTACTGAAGAGCAAGTTACTAAGTACCTTGGAGCAATCATGAAGCTAAATGGCAGGTTGTTTGGTAATGAGACTTGGGAGGATGAACCTCCATTGCTCATCAAAGAACTAGATAACTTGACTAGGCAGAAATTACCTCTGAAGAGACAAGATCCTGGAAAGTTCTCAATACCTTGTACCATAGGCACCATGACCTTTGAGAAGGCTCTGTGTGACCTAGGGTCAAGTATAAACCTCATGCCTCTCTCTGTAATGGAGAAGCTAGGGATCATTGAGGTACAAGCTGTAAGAATCTCACTGGAGATGGCAGACAATTCAAAGAAATAGGCTTATGGACTTGTAGAGGATGTCTTGGTAAAGGTTGAAGACCATTACATCCCTGCTGATTTTATAATCCTAGAGACTGGGAAGTGTATGGATGAATCCATCATCCTTGGCAGACCCTTCCTAGCCACAACAAAAGCTGTGATTGATGTTGACAGAGGAGAATTGATCATTCAAGTGAATGGAGACTCCCTTGTGTTTAAAGCTCAAGGATATCCCTCTGTCACCATGGAGAGGAAGCATGAAGAGCTTCTCTCAATACAGAGTCAAACAGAGCCCCCACAGTCAAACTCTAAGTTTGGTGTTGGGAGGCCACAACCAAACTTTAAGTTTGGTGTTGAACGCCCACATTCAAACTCTAAGTTTGGTGTTGGGAGGTTCCAACATTGCTCTGAACATCTGTGAGGCTCCATGAGAGCCACTGTCAAGCTATTGACATTAAAGAAGCGCTTGTTGGGAGGCAACCCAATTTTTTTTATCTATGTTAAATTTCTATTTTCTTTTGTTATTTTATATTTTCTATAGGTTGATGATCATGTGAAGTCACAAAAACAATTGAAAAAGCAGAAACAGAATGAAAAATAGAACACCCTGGAGGAGAAACTTACTGGCGTTTAAACGCTAGTAAGGGTAGCAGAATGGGCGTTAAACGCCCAGTCTGGCACCATTCTGGGCGTTTAACGCCAGAAATGGGCACCAGACTGGCGTTTAGAGACTCATGCCATCAAAGAGTACAAAGTTCAGATCTAAAATGTCATGGGATACAAAATAAATCTCTAAAAGTTGTTTAAATACTAAACTAGTAACCTAGGTTTACAGAAAATGAGTCAACTATGATAGATGGTGCATAAATTCACTTCTGGGGCCCACTTGGTATGTGCTGGGGCTGAGACTAAAGCTTCTCATGTGCATAGGGCTGTTTTGGGCGTTCAACGCCAGCTTTGGATCCATTTCTGGCGTTGAACTCCAACTTTTGACTTGTTTCTGGCGCTGGACGCCAGACTACAGCATAAAACTGGCGTTGAACACCAGTTTACGTCATCTATCCTTGAGCAAAGTATGAACTATTATATATTGCTGGAAAGCCCTGGATGTCTACTTTCCAACGCAATTGGAAGCACGTCATTTGGACTCATGTAGCTCCAGAAATTCCATTTTGAGTGCAGAGAGGTCAGAATCCAACAGCATCAGCAGTCCTTTTTCAGCCTGAATCAGATTTTTGCTCAGCTCCCTCAATTTCAGCCAGAAAATACCTGAAATTACAGAAAAACACACAAACTCATAGTAAAGTCCAGAAATATGAATTTTTCCTAGAAACTAATGAGAATAAACTAAAAACTAACTAAAATATACTAAAATCTATATGAAATTAACCCCAAAAAGCGTATAAAATACCCGCTCATCACAACACCAAACTTAAACTGTTGCTTGTCCTCAAGCAACTAGATAAATAAAATAGAATACAAATGAGTCAAGAAACAATAATATCTCAGAGTTTTTGAGTGAAGCTCAGATTCTAATTAGATGAGCGGGGCTAGTAGCTTTTTGCTTCCGAACAGTTTTGGCATCTCGCTTTATCCATTGAAGCTCAGAGTGATTGGCATCTATAGGAACTTAGAATTCAGATAGTGTTATTGATTCTTCTATTTCAGTATGATGATTCTTGAACACAGCTACTTTATGAGTCTTGGCCGTGGCCCTAAGCACTTTGTTTTCCAGTATTACCACCAGATACATAAATGCCACAGACACATAATTGGGTGAACCTTTTCAGATTGTGACTCAGCTTTGCTAAAGTCCCCAATTAGAGGTGTCCAGGGTTCTTAAGCACACTCTTCTTTTTGCTTTGGACCTTGACTTTAACCGCTCAGTCTCAAGTTTTCACTTGACACCTTCACGCCACAAGCACATGGTTAGGGACAGCTTGGTTCAGCCGCTTAGACCAGGATTTTATTCCTTTAGGCCCTCCTATCCACTGATGCTCAAAGCCTTGGATCCTTTTTATTACCCTTGCCTTTTGGTTTTAAGGGCTATTGGCTTTTTCTGCTTGCTTTTTTTTTCTGTAAGCTTTTGTTCTTTGCTGCTTTTTCTTGCTTCAAGAATCATTTTTTTATGATTTTTCAGATTATCAATAACATGTCTCATGTTCATCATTCTTTCAAGAGCCAACATATTTAACAGTCTTAAACATCAAATTCAAAAGACATATGCACTGTTCAAGCATTCATTCAGAAGACAGAAAGCATTGCCACCACATGTAAATAATTAGAATGTTCTTATTAAAAACTCAAAAATTATTGCCTCTTATTCTAAAGAAATTATTCTATTTTATTCATGTTTGATGATGATGAGAAAATTAAATTATAGCTTAATTGGAGATAAAATCAAAAAAATATAGATACTAATTACTACTATATGACTCCTAAGGTAAAACTAGAATAAGATTGGAATTTAACAACCTTTGTTCTGGGGAGTGGATGTTCCTCTAATCTGCGGGGTGCTTGGTCCTTCAAGAGATAATTTCTAGCGCTTCAATTCCCTTAAGTCACGCCCTTGCTCCTTCTGTTCTTTAATCAAATAGCAAAGAATGCTACTTTATTCCTTCTGTTCTTTCATTATTTGTTCCATAGCTTCTTGCATCTTGGTAACTGATGTTTAAAGATACTCCCAGTATTCAGATTGAGGGATTTCTGGGAGAAATTCCTGTGTTTTCTTCTTGATGGGGTCATCCTGTGCTTGTTGTTTTTCCATTGATGCTTTGGTGATTAGTCGCTCAATTGAGATATACTCAGTTATTCCCATCCTTACTCCAGCGTCCTTGCAGAGCATAGAAATCAAGCTTGGATAAGCCAACCTGGCATCTTTGGAATTTTTGTTTGCAATTTTGTAAAATTCAGTTGAAATCAGTTGATGAACTTCCACTTCTTTTCCCATCATGATGCAATGGATCATCACTTCTCTTCTACTAGTGACTTCAGAACGGTTGCTAGTGGGCAGCAGAGAATGCCCAATGAAGTCCAGCCATCCTCTGACGACTGGTTTGAGATCTTCTCTTTTGAGTTGATTTGGAACACCCTTCGTGCTGGTGGTCCACCTGACTCCAGGGATGCATATGTCCTCTAGAATCTTATCTAGGCCCTTGTCTGTTCTCATCATTCTCCTATTGAAGGAGTCTGGATCATCTTTCAGCTGAGGTAACTTTAAGATCTCCTTGATCTTGTCAGGGTGGGTATGAATAATCTTTCCTCTGACCAAGGTCCGATAGTCATAGATAGCAGATCCAGATAGTCTTTGCCTGTCTGTATGCCACATATTAGCATAGAACTCATGGGCCATATTCCTTCCCACTTTCATTTCAGGATTGGCTAGGATCTCCCAGTTTCTGATTCGAATTTGCTCCTGGATCTCCGGATATTCGTCTTCTTTCAGATCGAAACTGACTTTCGGGATCACTGATCTTAGACCCATTATTTTGTAATAATGGTCTGAATGTTCTTTAGTTAAGAACTTCCCTTGATTCCAAAGTGATTTTGGAACACTCTCTTTCTTGCCTCTTGGAGTGGGTTGTTTTCCTTTAGGAGCCATGATCTTAGTGATCACGGATAAGCACACCAAACTTAGAGGTTTGCTTGTCCTCAAGCAAAAAAAAAGAAAGGAGAGGGAGAGAAGGAGAGCTAGGTGCAATTGTGGATGGAAGGGGAGGGAGGCCGAACCCATATTTAAAAGGAGAGGGGGGGTTTCGAAAATAGGGAGAAAGATAAGATAAAAGATATGATTTTTTTAAAAAAAATATGATAAGAAAAGATATAGTTTAAAATTGAAAAGATATGAAAGATATTTGAAAAAGATTTTGATTAGTTGAAAAGATTTTTGAATGAAAAGAGATAGATCTGTTTTGAAAATTTTGAAAAAGAGTTGAATTGGATTGGAAAAAAGGACTTGTGCTTATGGATTAAGATACATTTAATATTTTTAAAGAAGGGTTTTTAGAAATTAGGGATTTTAGAAATCAGGGTTTGTAACATGTTTATGCAAGAAATCATGAATTGAAATATGAAAATTAAGATTAAAATAAAAAATATGAAGAAAAAATGAATTTACCTCCTCCCCACCATCCTGGCGTTTGAACGCCCAAACGCTGCATGTTTTGGGTGTTCAACGCCCAAATGCTGCTTCTCCTGGGCGTTCAACACCCAGCTGCTGCTTATTTCTGGCGTTGAACGCCAGGAAGTCCTTTGTTACTGGGCATTTTTCTGAACGCCCAGAACGCTGTAAATCTGGCATTAAACGCCCAGAAAGAGCTTCTTTCTGGCGTTCAACGCCCAGATGGCTATCCTTACTGGCGTTCAACGCCCAGTGGATGCTTCTGTTGGGCGTTGAACGCCCAAAACAGACTTTTACTGGCGTTTTCTTGCCAGTGAGCTCTTTTTCTCTGTTTTGCATGCAGAATCCTTCTGTAACCCTGTGAACTTATACAATTGACTCTTTACCTTAGGATCAATGAACTTTATATAAACAAATAAAATCAAGAATAGGGAAAAATGCTTAGAGGAAGTGATGCCCCATGGCTGGGTTTCCTCCCAGCAAGCGCTTCTTTATTGTCTTTAGCTGGACCTTGCTGAGCTTTTAATCTAGCTTCAGCCTTGAACACTCTTGCTCAACATTGCCTTCAAGATAGTGCTTGATTCTCTGTCCATTAACAATGAACTTCTTATCAGAATCAATATCTTGAAGCTCCACATAACCATATGGTGATACACTTGTAATCACATATGGTCCCCTCCACCGGGACTTCAGTTTCCCGGGGAATAGCCTGAGCCTAGAGTTAAACAACAGAACCTTTTGTCATGGTTCAAAGATTCTAGATGACAGCTTCCTGTCATGCCATTTTTTTTATTTTTCTTTATAAAGCTTGGCATTTTCGAAAGCAGTGAATCTGAATTCCTCTAGCTCATTTAGCTGGAGCAATCTTTTTTCTCCAGCTAATTTGGCATCAAAGTTTAGGAATCTGGTTGCCCAGTAGGCTTTATGTTCCAGTTCCACGGGCAGGTGACATGCCTTACCATACATAAGTTGGTATGGAGAGGTCCCTATAGGAGTCTTGAATGCTGTTCTGTATGCCCACAGAGCATCATCCAAGCTTCTTGCCCAATCCTTTCTACGGGTACTTACAGTCCGTTCTAGGATTCTTTTTAGCTCTCTGTTAGAGACTTCAGCTTGTCCATTAGTCTGTGGATGATATGGAGTCACCACCTTGTGGCGAATCCTATACCGGACCATGGCAGAGTAAAGCTGTTTGTTGCAGAAGTGAGTGCCCCCATCACTGATTAGTACTCTAGGGACCCCAAACCTGCTGAAGATATATTTCTGGAGGAACTTCAGCACTGTTTTAGTATCATTGGTGGGTGTGGCAACAACCTCTACCCATTTTGATACGTAGTCAAAAGCCACCAGAATATAAGTGTTTGAGTATGATGGTGGAAAAGGTCCCATGAAGTCAATTCCCCATACGTCAAACAACTCAATCTCCAAGATTCCTTGTTGAGGCATGGCGTAACCATGAGGCAGATTACCAGCTCTTTGGCAACTGTCACAGTTACGTACAAACTCTCGGGAATCTTTATAGAGTGTGGGCCAATAGAAGCCACATTGGAAGACCTTGGTGGCTGTTCGCTCACCTCCGAAATGGCCTCCATATTGTGATCCATGGCAATGCCATAGGATCCTCTGTGCTTTTTCTCTAGGCACACATCTCCGGATTATTCTGTCTGCACATCTCTTAAAGAGATAGGGTTCATCCCACAAGTAGTACTTTGCATCAGTAATTAATTTTTTCTTTTGTTGCCTGTTGTACTCTTTGGGTATGAACCTTGCAGCTTTATAGTTTGCAATGTCTACAAACCATGGTGTTTCCTGAATGGCAAATAAATCCTCATTCGGAAAAGTCTCAGAGATCTCAGGAGAGGGGAGGGACGTCCCTTCTACTGGCTCTATCCAGGACAGATGATCCGCCACTTGGTTCTCTGTCCCTTTTCTGTCTCTTATTTCTATATCAAACTCTTGCAGAAGCAATACCTATCTTATGAGCCTGGGTTTTGAATCATGCTTTGTGAGTAGATATTTGAGAGCAGCATGGTCAGTATACACAATCACCTTTGATCCTACCAAGTATGATCTAAACTTGTCAATGACATAAACCACTGCAAGCAATTCTTTTTCTGTGGTTGTGTTAATTTTTCTGGGCATCATTTAAAACGCGGCTAGCATAATAATTGACGTGCAGAAGCTTGTCATGCCTCTACCCCAGCACTGCACCAATGGCGTGATCACTGGCATCACACATTAGCTCAAATGGTAATGTCCAGTCTAGTGCAGAAATAACTGGTGCTGTGACCAGCTTGGCTTTCAGCATTTCAAACGCCTGTAGACACTCTGTGTCAAACACAAATGGCATGTCAGCAGCTAGCAGATTGCTCAGAGGTTTTACAATTTTTGAAAAATCCTTTATAAACCTCCTATAGAATCCTGCATGCCCCAGAAAGCTTCTGATTGCCTTAACATTGGCAGGTGGTGGTAATTTTTCAATTACCTCTATTTTTGCTTGATCCACCTCTATTCCTTTGTTTGAAATTTTATGCCCAAGGACAATCCCTTCAATCACCATAAAGTGACATTTTTCCCAGTTTAAAACCAGGTTGGTCTCTTGGCATCTTTTCAGAACTAGTTTCAGGTGATCAAGACAGGAGCTGAATGAGTCTCCATATACTGAGAAGTCATCCATGAAGACTTCCAGAAATTTTTCCACCATATCAGAGAAAATAGAGAGCATGCATCTCTGGAAGGTTGCAGGCGCATTACATAGCCCAAATGGCATTCTTCTATAAGCAAACACTCCAGATGGACATGTGAATGCTGTTTTCTCTTGATCCTGGGGATCTACTGCAATCTGGTTATAGCCTGAGTAGCCATCCAAAAATCAGTAATAATCATGACCTGCCAGTCTTTCTAGCATTTGGTCTATGAATGGTAAAGGAAAATGATCTTTTCTGGTGGCTGTATTGAGCCTTCTGTAGTCAATACACATGCGCCACCCTGTAACTGTTCTTGTAGGAACCAGTTCATTCTTTTCATTATGAACCACTGTCATGCCTCCCTTTTTGGGAACAACTTGGACAGGGCTCACCCAGGGGCTGTCAGAAATAGGATAAATAATCCCAGCCTCCAGTAATCTGGTGACCTCTTTCTGCACCACTTCCTTCATGGCTGGATTTAGTCGCCTCTATGGTTGAACCACTGGTTTAGCATTATCCTCCAATAAGATTTTGTGCATGCATCGAGCTGGGCTTATGCCCTTAAGGTCACCTATGGACCACCCAAGAGCTATCTTGTGTGTCCTTAGCACTTGAATAAGTGCTTCCTCTTCCTGTGGATTTAAAGCAGAGCTTATGATCACTGGAAAAGTGTCACCTTCTCCCAGAAATGCATATTTTAGAGATGGTGGTAATGGTTTGAGCTCTTTCATTTTCTCTGAATCCTCCAAATCAGGCTGAACATCTTTAAAGATGTCTTCCAACTCTGATTCGAGACTCTCAGCCATGTTGATCTCTTCTACCAAAGAGTCAATAAGATCAACTTTCATGCAGTCTTTTGATGTGTCTGGATGCTACATGGCTTTGACAGCATTCAACTTAAACTCATCCTCATTGACTCTCAGGGTTATTTCCCCCTGTTGGACATCAATGAGAGTTCGTCCAGTTGCTAGGAAGGGTCTTCCTAGAATGAGAGTAGCACTCTTGTACTCCTCCATTTCCAGCACTACAAAGTCAGTGGGAAAGGCGAATGGCCCAACTCTGACAATCATGTCTTCAATCACGCCTGATGGGTATTTAATGGAGCCATCAGCAAGTTGGAGACATATCCGGGTTGGTTTAACTTCTTCAGTTAAACCAAGCTTTCTGATAGTGGATGCAGGTATTAGGTTGATGCTTGCCCCAAGATCACCTAAAGCTGTCTTGGTGCAATTACCTTCTAATGTGCATGGTATCAGAAAACTCCCAGGGTCTTTAAGCTTTTCAGGAAAGCTTTTTAGAATGACTGCACTGCATTCTTCAGTGAGGAGAACTCTTTCAGTTTCTCTCCAATCCTTCTTATGACTCAAGATCTCTTTCATGAACTTGGCATAAGAAGGTATTTGCTCAAGTGCCTTGGTGCACGAAATTGTGATGTCCAGGCTCGAACAATCCCTGGTAATGGCTCCAAAGCTTGGTGCTTTGATCTTAATTCATAATTGTCACAACTTCGATACAACTAACCAGCAAGTACACTGGGTCGTCCAAGTAATACCTTACGTGAGTAAGGGTCGAATCCCACGGAGATTGTTGGTATGAAGCAAGCTATGGTCACCTTGTAAATCTCAGTCAGGCAGATATAAAGTGATAATGGTGTTTTCGAATATTATATAATAAAATAGGGATAGAGATACTTATGTAAATTATTGGTAGAAATTTCAGATAAGCGAATGGAGATGCTTTTCGTTCCTCTGAACCTCTGCTTTCCTGCTATCTTCATCCAATTAGTCTTACTCCTTTCCATGGCTGGCTTTATGCAAGGGCATCACCGTTGTCAGTGGCTACATCCCCTCCTCTCAGTGAATAATATGCTCACTGGTGCACGAAATTGTGATGTCCAGGCTCGAACAATCCCTGGTAATGGCTCCAAAGCTTGGTGCTTTGATCTTAATTCATAATTGTCACAACTTCGATACAACTAACCAGCAAGTGTACTGGGTCGTCCAAGTAATACCTTACGTGAGTAAGGGTCGAATCCCACGGAGATTGTTGGTATGAAGCAAGCTATGGTCACCTTGTAAATCTCAGTCAGGCAGATATAAAGTGATAATGGTGTTTTCGAATACTATATAATAAAATAGGGATAGAGATACTTATGTAATTCATTGGTAGGAATTTCAGATAAGCGAATGGAGATGCTTTTCGTTCCTCTGAACCTTTGCTTTCCTGCCATCTTCATCCAATCTGTCTTACTCCTTTCCATGGCTGGCTTTATGCAAGGGCATCACCGTTGTTAGTGGCTACATCCCCTCCTCTCAGTGAATAATATGCTCACGCACCCTGTCACGGCACGGCTATTCATCTGTCGGTTCTCGATCATGCTGGAATAGGATTCACCCTCCTTTTGCATCTGTCACTAACGCCCAACAATCGCGAGTTTGAAGCTCGTCACAGTCATTCAATCATTGAATCCTACTCAGAATACCATAGACAAGGTTTAGACCTTCCGGATTCTCTTGAATGCCGCCATCATTCTAGCTTACGCCACGAAGATTCTGGTTAGGAGATCTAAGAGATACTCATTCTAGCTTATTTCATGTAGAACAGAAGTGTTTGTCAGGCACGCGTTCATAAGGGAGAAGGATGATGAGCGTCACACATAATCATCACCTTCATCACGTTCTTGGGTGCGAATGGATATCTTAGAAGCGAAATAAGAAGGATTGAATAGAAAACAGTAGTACTTTGCATTAATCTTTGAGGAACAGCAGAGCTCCACACCTTAATCTATGGAGTGTAGAAACTCTACCGTATGAAAATACATAAGTGAAGGTCCAGGCATGGCCGAGATGGCCAGCCCCCAAAACGTGATCAAAGGATCATAAGGTAATCCAAAGATACCTAATACAATAGTAAGAGGTCCTATTTATAATAAACTAGCTACTAGGGTTTACATGAGTAAGTATTTGATGCATAAATCCACTTCTGGGGCCCACTTGGTGTGTGTTTGGGCTGAGCCTGAGTGTTGCACGTGCAGAGGCCATTTGTGGAGTTGAACGCCAGTTTCTGTGCCAGTTTGGGCGTTCAACTCTGGTTTTGGATCCTTTTCTGGCGCTGGACGCCAGATTTGGGCAGAAGGCTGGCGTTGAATACCAGTTTACGTCGTCAATTCTTGGCCAAAGTATGGACTATTATATATTTCTGGAAAGCCCTGGATGTCTACTTTCCAACGCAATTGGAAGCGCGCCATTTCGAGTTCTGTAGCTCCAGAAAATTCACTTTGAGTGCAGGGAGGTTAGAATCCAACAGCATCAGCAGTCCTTCTTCAACCTCTGAATCTGATTTCTGCTCAAGTCCCTCAATTTCAGCCAGAAAATACCTGAAATCACAGAAAAACACACAAACTCATAGTAAAGTCCAGAAATGTGAATTTAACATAAAAACTAATGAAAACATCCCTAAAAGTAACTAGATCCTACTAAAAACATACTAAAAACAATGCCAAAAAGCGTATAAATTATCCGCTCATCACAACACCAAACTTAAATTGTTGCTTGTCCCCAAGCAACTGAAAATCAAATAGGATAAAAAGAAGAGAATATACTATAAATTCCAAACTATCAATGAAACATAGCTTCAATCAAATGAGCGGGACTTATAGCTTTTTGCCTCTTGAATAGTTTTGGCATCTCACTTTATCCATTGAGGTTCAGAATGATTGGCATCTATAGGAACTCAGAGTTCAGATAGTGTTATTGATTCTTGAACACAGCTTCTTTATGAGTCTTGGCCGTGGCCCTAAGCACTTTGTTTTCCAGTATTACTACCGGATACATAAATGCCACAGACACATAATTGGGTGAACCTTTTCAGATTGTGACTCAGCTTTGCTAAAGTCCCCAACTAGAGGTGTCCAAGGTTCTTAAGCACACTCTTTTTTTCGTTTTGGACCTTGACTTTAACCGCTCAGTCTCAAGTTTTCACTTGACACCTTCACACCACAAGCACATGGTTAGGGACAGCTTGGTTTAGCCGCTTAGACCAGGATTTTATTCCTTTAGGCCCTCCTATCCACTGATGCTCAAAGCCTTGGGATCCTTTTTATTTGCCCTTGCCTTTTGGTTTTAAGGGTTATTGGCTTTTTCTGCTTGCTTTTTCTTTTTCTTTCTATTTTTTTCTATTCTTTTTTTTTTCGCCCCTTTTTTTTTTCTGCAAGCTTTGTTCTTTGCTGCTTTTTCTTGCTTCAAGAATCATTTTTATGATTTTTCAGATTATCGAATAACATGTCTCCTAGTCATCATTCTTTCAAGAGCCAACATATTTAACATTCTTAAACAACAACTTCAAAAGACATATGCACTGTTCAAGCATACATTCAGAAAACAAGAAGCATTGTCACCACGTCAATATAATTAAACTAAGTTCAAGGATAAATTCGAAACTCATGTACTTCTTGTTCTTTTGAATTAAAACATTTTTTTTCATTTAAGAGAGGTGATGGATTCATAGGACATTCATATCTTTAAGACAAAGTTACTAACTACTAATGATCATGTAATGAAGGCACAAACATAGATAAGCACATAATATAGAAAACGAAAAACAGAGAAAATAAGAACAAGGAATGAATCCACCTTAGTGATGGTGGCGTTTCCTTCTTGAGGAACCAATGATGTCCTTGAGCTCTTCTATGTCTCTTCCTTGTCTTTGTTGCTCCTCCCTCATTGCTTTTTGATCTTCTCTTATTTCATGAAGCATGATGGAGTGCTCTTGATGTTCCACCCTTAGTTGTCCCATATTGGAACTCAATTCTTCTAGGGAGGTGTTGATGTGCTCCCAATAGTTTTGTGGAGGAAAGTGCATTTGAGGCATTTCCGGAATCTCATGGTGATGAGCTTCTTGCGCCTCTTGAGCTCCATGATTGGGCTCTCTTGCTTGCTCCATCTTTTTCTTAGTGATGGGCTTTTCCTCTTTAATGAGGATATCTCCCTCTATGCCAATCCCAGCTGAATTGCATAGGTGGCAAATGAGGTGAGGAAAGGCTAACCTTGCCATGGTGGAGGACTTGTCAGCCACCTTGTAGAGTTCTTGAGGTATAATCTCATGAACTTCCACCTCTTCTCCAATCATGATGCTATGGATCATGATGGCCCGGTCTATAGTAACTTCAGACCGGTTGCTCGTGGGAATGATTGAGCATTGAATAAACTCCAACCATCCTCTAGCTACAGGCTTGAGGTCCAATCTTCTTAGTTGAACCGGCTTGCCTTTGGAGTCAATCTTCCATTGAGATCCTTCTACACATATGTCCATAAGGACTTGGTCCAACCTTTGATCAAAGTTGACTCTCCTTGTGTAGGGGCGTGCGTTCTCTTCCATGTATGGCAAGTTGAACGCCAACCTCACATTCTCCGGACTAAAATCTAAGTATTTCCCCCGAACCATTGTAACATAGTTCTTTGGATCCGGGTTCTTACTTTGATCATGGTTCTTGTTGATCCATGCATTGGCATAGAACTCTTGAACCATTAGGATGCCGACTTGTTGGATGGGATTTGTTAGAACTTCCCAACCTCTTCTTTGAATTTCATGTCGGATCTCCGGATACTCATTTCTTTTGAGTTTAAAAGGGACCTCAGGGATCACCTTCTTCTTGGCCACAACATCATAGAAGTGGTCTTGATGGGCTTTGGAGATGAACCTTTCCATCTCCCATGACTCGGATGTGGAAGCTTTTATCTTCCCTTTCCCTCTTCTAGAGGATTCTCCGGTCTTAGATGCCATCAATGGTAATGAAAAAACAAAAAAAGCTATGCTTTTACCACACCAAACTTAGAATATTGCTCGCCCTCGAGCAATAAACAAAAGAATAGAAGAAGAAGAAGAAGAAATATGGAGAGGGAGAGGGAGATGTGGTTTCGGCTAAGGAGAGTGTAGAGGGGTGTGTTGTGTGAATTTGGTGAAGAATGGAGGTCTTTATATAGGGAATGGAGGGGGGTTAAGGTTCGGCCATATGGGTGGGTTTGGGTGGGAAATTGGTTTTGAATTTTGAAGGTAGGTGGAGTTTATGAGGTAGGTTTATTAGGAAGAGTGGGTGGATGTGAGTGGTGAAGAGGTTATGGGGAAGAGAGTTTGAGGTGATTGGTGAAGGGTTTTTGGGTAAGAGTGTTTATGGGGTTGTGTGGAAGAGAGTGGTGAGAAGAAGTGAGTGGAGGTAGGTGGGGATCCTGTGGGGTCCACAAATCCTGAGTGGATCCTGTGGGGTCCACAGATCCTGAGGTGTTCAAGGATTTACATCCCTGCACCCATTAGGCATGTAAAAATGCCTTTGTATCCAACTCTGGGCGTTCAGCGCCAGGTTGGTGGCCATTTTGGGCGTTCAACGCCCATCTGTGTGCCATTTCTGGCGTTGAACGCCAGAACCATGCCTGTTCTGGCGTTCAGCGCCCAGAAGCTGCCCATTTTGGGCGTTCAGCGCCAGAACCATGCTCTGTTCTGGCGCTGAACGCCAGACAGATGCTCCTCCAGGGTGTAATTTTTCTTCTGCTGTTTTTGATTCCGTTTTCAATTTTTATATTTATTTTGTGACTCCACATGATCATGAACCTAAGAAAACATGAAAAACAATAAAAATAAGAATTAGATAAACATTGGGTTGCCTCCCAACAAGCGCTTCTTTAATGTCAATAGCTTGACAGTGGGCTCTCATGGAGCCTCACAGATGTGCAGAGCTTTGTTGAGACTCTCCAACACCAAACTTAGAGTTTGGATATGGGAGTTCAACACCAAACTTAGAGTTTGGTTGTGGCCTCCCAACACCAAACTTAGAGTTTGACTGTGGGGGCTCTGGTTGACTCTGCCTTGAGAGAAGCTTTTTCTGCTTCCTCTCCATGGTTGCAGAGGGAGGTCCTTGAGTTTTAAACACAAGGGAGTCCTTATTCCATTGAAGGACTATTTCACCTCTGTCAACATCAATCACAGCTCTTGCTGTGGCCAGGAAAGGTCTTCCTAGGATGATGGATTCATCCTCTTCCTTTCCAGTATCCAGGACTATGAAATCAGTAGGTATGTAAAGGCCCTCAACCTTTACTAATACATCTTCTACTTGTCCATAAGCCTGTTTTCTTGAGCTGTATGCCATCTCCAGTGAGATTTTAGCAGCTTGCACCCCATAGATTCCCAGTTTCTCTATTACAGAGAGGGGCATGAGGTTTATCCCGGAACCAAGGTCACACAGAGCCTTAAAGATCATGGTGCCTATAGTACAAGGGATTATGAACTTTCCAGGATCCTGTCTCTTCTGAGGCAATGTCAGTTGATCCAGATCACTTAGTTCATTGATGAACAAGGGAGGTTCAACTTCCCAAGCATCAATGCCAAATAATTTGGCATTCAGCTTCATGATTGCACCAAGAAACTTGGCAGTTTGCTCTTCAGTAACATTCTCATTCTCTTCAGAAGAGGAATACTCATCAGAGTTCATGAAGGGTATAAGGAGGTTCAATGGAATCTCTATGGTCTCTAGATGAGCCTCAGAGTCCTTTGGTTCCTCAGAGGGAAGCTCCTTATTGATCACTGGACGTCCCAGGAGGTCTTCCTCCTTGGGATTCACGTCCTCTCCTCTCCTCACAGGTTCGGCCATGGCACTTATGTCAATGGCCTTGCACTCTCCTTTTGGGTTCTCTTCTGTATTACTTGGGAGAGTACTAGGAGGGATTTCAGTGATCCTTTTACTCAGCTGGCCCACTTGTGCTTCCAAATTTCTAATGGAAGACCTTGTTTCATTCATGAAACTTACAGTGGCCTTAGATAGATCAGAGACTAGATTTGCTAAATTAGAAGTATTTTGTTCAGAGTTCTCTGTCTGTTGCTGAGTTGATGATGGAAAAGGCTTGCTATTGCTAAACCTGTTTCTTCTACCATTATGAAAGCCTTGTTGAGGCTTCTGATCCTTCCATGAGAAATTTGGATGATTTCTCCATATTGAGTTATAGGTGTTTCCATAAGGTTCACCTAAGTAATTTACCTCTGCTATTGCAGGGTTCTCAGGATCATAGGCTTCTTCTTCAGAAGATGTCTCTTGAGTACTGTTGGATGCAGCTTGCATTCCATGCAGACTCTGAGAGATCATATTGACTTGCTGAGTCAATATTTATTCTGAGCCAATATGGCATTCAGAGTATCAACTTCAAGAACTCCCTTCTTCATAGGCGTCCCATTACTCACAGGATTCCTTTCAGAAGTGTACATGAACTGGTTATTAGCAACCATGTCAATGAGTTCTTGAGCTTCTGCAGGCGTTTTCTTTAGGTGAATGGATCCACCTGCAGAAGTGTCCAGTGACATCTTTGATAGCTCAGATAAACCATCATAGAATATATCCAGGATGGTCCATTCTGAAAGCATGTCAGAAGGACACTTTTTGGTCAACTGTTTGTATCTTTCCCAAGCTTCATAGAGAGATTCACCTTCTTTTTGTCTGAAGGTTTGAACATCAGCTCTAAGCTTGCTCAGCTTTTGAGGCGGAAAGTACTTGGCTAAGAAAGCCGTGACCAGCTTATCCCAAGAGTTCAGGCTGTCTTTGGGTTGAGAATCCAACCATAATCTAGCTCTGTCTCTTACAGCAAAAGGGAAAAGCATGAGCCTGTAGACTTCAGGATCTACTCCATTAGTCTTAACAGTATCACATATCTGCAAGAATTCAGTTAAGAACTGAAAAGTATCTTCTGATGGAAGTCCATGAAACTTGCAGTTCTGCTGCATCAGAGAAACTAATTGAGGTTTCAGCTCAAAGTTGTTTGCTCCAATGGCAGGAATGGAGATGCTTCTTCCATGTAAATTGGAATTAGGTGCAGTAAAGTCACCAAGCATCTTCCTTACATTATTATTGTTTTCGGCTGCCATCTCTTCTGCCTGTTCGAAAATTTCTGAAAGGTTATCTCTGGATTGTTGTATTTTAGCTTCTCTTAATTTTCTCTTCAGAGTCCTTTCAGGTTCTGGATCTGCTTCCACAAGAATGTTCTTATCCTTGCTCCTGCTCATATGACAAAGAAGAAGGCACTGAAAAATAATAATAATAATAATAGAGATTCTCTTTACCACAGTATAGAGGTTCCCTTATGTGAGTAGAAGAAAAGAGGAAGAAATTCGAACACAGATAGAAGAGGGGGTGATAAAGAATGTGATGTAAAGGAAGAAACACAACTGTACGAATGGAAGAGATGTGAGATGAGATGTTAGGATATGAATGAATAAATAGAGTAAGATGGGGGAGGGAAAATTTTTGAAAATTATTTTGAAAAAGAGTTAGTGATTTTCGAAAATGGTTTTTGAAAAATGTTAGTAATTTTCGAAAATTTTTGAAATAAAAAATAGAAAATAAAAATAATTAGTTAATTAAAAAAGAAATTTTTGAAAAAGAGTGAAGATATTTTCGAAAATTAGAGAGAGAGTTAGTTAGGTAGTTTTGAAAAAGTTAAGAAACAAACAAAAAGTTAGTTAGTTAGTTGAAACAAATTTTGAAAAGATAAGAAGTTAGGAAGTTAGAAAAGATATTTTGAAATCAAATTTTTGAAAAAGATAAGATAAGAAGATATTTTGAAAAGATATGATAGAAATTAGTTTTTGAAAAAGATTTGATTTTTAAAAATCACAATTAATGACTTGATTCACAAGAAATCACAAGATATGATTCTAGAACTTAAAGTTTGAATCTTTCTTAACAAGCAAGTAACAAACTTCAAATTTTTGAATCAAAACATTAATTGATTATGTTATTTTCGAAAATTTGATATAAAAATAAGAAAAAGATTTTTGAAAAATATTTTTGGAATTTTCGAAAATAACTAAGAATTTTGAAAAAGATTTGATTTTTGAAAAAGATAAGATTTTCAAATTGAAAATTTGATTTGACTCATGAGAAACAACTTGATTTTAAAAATTTTTGAAAAAGTCAACTCAAATTTTCGAATTTGATGAGAGAAAAAGGGAAAGATATTTTTTTGATTTTTGAATTTTTATGATGAGAGAGAAAAGCACACAAAAAAATTGCAATGCATGAAATTTTTAGATCAAAACATGTGATGCATGCAAGAATGCTATGAATGTCAAGATGAACACCAAGAACACTTTGAATGTCATGATGAACATCAAGAACATATTTTTGAAAGAATTTTTAATGCAAAGAAAACATGCAAGACACCAAACTTAGAATTCTTTAATGCTTAGGCACTAAGAATTCAAGAATGCATATGATAAACATGAAAAGACACAAAACAAAAAATCATCAAGACCAAACAAGAAGACTTACCAAGAACAACTTGAAGATCATGAAGAACACTATGAATGCATGATATTTTCGAAAAATGCTAGATGCATATGCAAGTGACACCAAACTTATGATATGACTCAAGACTCAAACAAGAAACAGAAAATATTTTTGATTTTTATGATTTTCTAATTTTTTTTTGGATTTATTTTTCGAAAATAATATGAAAAAGAAAAATAAGGATTCCAAAATTTTTAATTATGAATTCCAGGAATCTTGCATTTTTAGTCTAAAGCTTCAGTCCAGGAATTAGACATGGCTCACTAGCCAGCCAAGCTTTCAATGAAAGCTCCGGTCCAAAACACTAGACATGGCCAATGGCCAGCCAAGCTTTAGCATGTAATTCAGATATGACATGCCTGACATACTCATTCCCAAAGGAATAGACATGGCTTTACAGCCAGCCAGGCTTCAACATGCTTCATGAAACACTAGAATTCATTCTTAAAAATTTTGAATAAAATTTTTGAAAATATTTTTATAAATTTTTTTTTCGAAAACAAAAGAAGAGTTTTTTGAAAAATTTTTGAAAACTTTTTGAAAAGAAGACGAAAAGAAAGTTACCCAATCTGAGCAACAAGATGAACCGTCAGTTGTCCAAACTCAAACAATCCCCGGCAACGGCGCCAAAAACTTGGTGCACGAAATTGTGATGTCCAGGCTCGAACAATCCCTGGTAATGGCTCCAAAGCTTGGTGCTTTGATCTTAATTCATAATTGTCACAACTTCGATACAACTAACCAGCAAGTGCACTGGGTCGTCCAAGTAATACCTTACGTGAGTAAGGGTCGAATCCCACGGAGATTGTTGGTATGAAGCAAGCTATGGTCACCTTGTAAATCTCAGTCAGGCAGATATAAAGTGATAATGGTGTTTTCGAATACTATATAATAAAATAGGGATAGAGATACTTATGTAATTCATTGGTAGGAATTTCAGATAAGCGAATGGAGATGCTTTTCGTTCCTCTGAACCTCTGCTTTCCTGCCATCTTCATCCAATCCGTCTTACTCCTTTCCATGGCTGGCTTTATGCAAGGGCATCACCGTTGTCAGTGGCTACATCCCCTCCTCTCAGTGAATAATATGCTCACGCACCCTGTCACGGCACGGCTATTCATCTGTCGGTTCTCGATCATGCTGGAATAGGATTCACCCTCCTTTTGCGTCTGTCACTAACGCCCAACAATCGCGAGTTTGAAGCTCGTCACAGTCATTCAATCATTGAATCCTACTCAGAATACCACAGACAAGGTTTAGACCTTCCGGATTCTCTTGAATGCCGCCATCATTCTAGCTTACGCCACGAAGATTCTGGTTAGGAGATCTAAGAGATACTCATTCTAGCTTATTTCATGTAGAATAGAAGTGTTTGTCAGGCACGCGTTCATAAGGGAGAAGGATGATGAGCGTCACACATAATCATCACCTTCATCACGTTCTTGGGTGCGAATGGATATCTTAGAAGCGAAATAAGAAGGATTGAATAGAAAACAGTAGTACTTTGCATTAATCTTTGAGGAACAGCAGAGCTCCACACCTTAATCTATGGAGTGTAGAAACTCTACCGTATGAAAATACATAAGTGAAGGTCCAGGCATGGCCGAGATGGCCAGCCCCCAAAACGTGATCAAAGGATCATAAGGTAATCCAAAGATACCTAATACAATAGTAAGAGGTCCTATTTATAATAAACTAGCTATTAGGGTTTACATGAGTAAGTATTTGATGCATAAATCCACTTCCGGAGCCCACTTGGTGTGTGTTTGGGCTGAGCCTGAGTGTTGCACGCGCAGAGGCCATTTGTGGAGTTGAACGCCAGTTTCTGTGCCAGTTTGGGCGTTCAACTCTGGTTTTGGATCCTTTTCTGGCGTTGGACGCCAGATTTGGGCAGAAGGCTGGCGTTGAACGCCAGTTTACGTCGTCAATTCTTAGCCAAAGTATGGACTATTATATATTGCTGGAAAGCCCTGGATGTCTACTTTCTAACGGAATTGGAAGCGCGCCATTTCGAGTTCTGTAGCTCCAGAAAATTCACTTTGAGTGCAGGGAGGTCAGAATCCAACAGCATCAGCAGTCCTTCTTCAACCTCTGAATCTGATTTCTGCTCAAGTCCCTCAATTTCAGCCAGAAAATACCTGAAATCACAGAAAAACACACAAACTCATAGTAAAGTCCAGAAATGTGAATTTAACATAAAAACTAATGAAAACATCCCTAAAAGTAACTAGATCCTACTAAAAACATACTAAAAACAATGCCAAAAAGCGTATAAATTATCCGCTCATCACTCACGCACCCTGTCACGGCACGGCTATTCATCTGTCGGTTCTCGATCATGCTGGAATAGGATTCACCCTCCTTTTGCGTCTGTCACTAACGCCCAACAATCGCGAGTTTGAAGCTCGTCACAGTCATTCAATCATTGAATCCTACTCAGAATACCACAGACAAGGTTTAGACCTTCCGGATTCTCTTGAATGCCGCCATCATTCTAGCTTACGCCACGAAGATTCTGGTTAGGAGATCTAAGAGATACTCATTCTAGCTTATTTCATGTAGAACAGAAGTGTTTGTCAGGCACGCGTTCATAAGGGAGAAGGATGATGAGCGTCACACATAATCATCACCTTCATCACGTTCTTGGGTGCGAATGGATATCTTAGAAGCGAAATAAGAAGGATTGAATAGAAAACAGTAGTACTTTGCATTAATCTTTGAGGAACAGCAGAGCTCCACACCTTAATCTATGGAGTGTAGAAACTCTACCGTATGAAAATACATAAGTGAAGGTCCAGGCATGGCCGAGATGGCCAGCCCCCAAAACGTGATCAAAGGATCATAAGGTAATCCAAAGATGGTCAAAAAGACTAGTAAGAGGTCCTATTTATAATAAACTAGCTATTAGGGTTTACATGAGTAAGTATTTGATGTATAAATCCACTTCCGGGGCCCACTTGGTGTGTGTTTGGGCTGAGCTTAAGTGTTGCACGTGCAGAGGCCATTTGTGGAGTTGAAAAACTAATGAAAATATCCCTAAAAGTAACTAGATCCTACTAAAAACAATGCCAAAAAGCGTATAAATTATCCGCTCATCACAACACCAAACTTAAATTGTTGCTTGTCCCCAAGCAACTGAAAATCAAATAGGATAAAAAGAAGAGAATATACTATAAATTCCAAACTATCAATGAAACAGAGCTTCAATCATATGAGCGGGACTTATAGCTTTTTGCCTCTTGAATAGTTTTGGCATCTCACTTTATCCATTGAGGTTCAGAATGATTGGCATCTATAGGAACTTCAGATTTCGAATAGTGTCATTGACTCTCCTAGTTCAGTATGATGATTCTTGAACACAGCTTCTTTATGAGTCTTGGCCGTGGCCCTAAGCACTTTGTTTTCCAGTATTACCACCGGATACATAAATGCCACAGACACATAATTGGGTGAACCTTTTCAGATTGTGACTCAGCTTTGCTAGAGTCCCCAATTAGAGGTGTCCAGGGTTCTTAAGCAAACTCTTCTTTTGCTTTGGACCTTGACTTTAACCGCTCAGTCTCAAGTTTTCACTTGACACCTACACGCCACAAGCACATGGTTAGGGACAGCTTGGTTTAGCCGCTTAGACCAGGATTTTATTCCTTTAGGCCCTCCTGTCCACTGATGCTCAAAGCCTTGGGATCCTTTTTATTTGCCCTTGCCTTTTGGTTTTAAGGGTTATTGGCTTTTTCTGCTTGCTTTTTCTTTTTCTTTCTATTTTTTTTTTCTATTTTGTTTTTTGCCTCTTTTTTTTTTCTGCAAGCTTTGTTCTTTGCTGCTTTTTCTTGCTTCAAGAATCATTTTTATGATTTTTCAGATTATCGAATAACATGTCTCCTAGTCATCATTCTTTCAAGAGCCAACATATTTAACATTCTTAAACAACAACTTCAAAAGACATATGCACTGTTCAAGCATACATTCAGAAAACAAGAAGCGTTGTCACCACATCAATATAATTAAGCTAAGTTCAAGGATAAATTTGAAACTCATGTACTTCTTGTTCTTTTGATTTAAAACATTTTTCATTTAAGAGAGGTGATGGATTCATAGGAAATTTATAACTTTAAGACAAAGTTACTACTACTAATGATCATGTAATGAAGAAACAAACATAGATAAGCACATAACATAGAAAACGAAAAACAGAGAAAGCAAGAACAAGGAATGAATCCACCTTAGTGATGGTGGCGTTTCCTTCTTGAGGAACCAATGATGTCCTTGAGCTCTTCTATGTCTCTTCCTTGTCTTTGTTGCTCCTTCCTCATTGCTTTTTGATCTTCTCTTATTTCATGAAGGATGATGGAGTGCTCTTGATGTTCCACCATTAGTTGCTTCCAATAATTGTGTGGAAGAAAATGTATCCCCTGAGGTATCTCAGGGATCTCTTGATTTGCAGTCAAATGTTCTACCACTGAGCTATAGACCCTTGATGGAAGCTTTTGTCTTCCCTTTCCTCTTTCTAGAGGTTTCTCTGGCCTTAGGTGCCATCAATGGTTATGGAAAAAAACAAAAAAGCTATGCTTTTACCACACCAAACTTAGAATGTTGCTCGCCCTCGAGCAAAAGAAGAAAGAATAGAAGAAGAAGAGGATATGGAGGAGATGGATGGCTGTGTGTATTCGGCCATATGGGTGGGATTGGGTGTGAGTGGTAAATGGAAGACAGAAGGGATGAGTGTTTATTGGGAATAGAGGATGATTGAGAAGAGAGAAGAGAGTGAGTGAAGGTAGGTGGGGATCCTGTGGGGTCCACAGATCCTGAGGTGATCCTGTGAGGTCCACAGATCTTGAGGTGTTAAGGCATTTACATCCCTGCACCAATTTAGGCATGCAAAATGCCTTTGCACACAACTCTGGGCGTTCAGCGCCAGGTTGGTGCCCATTTTGGGCGTTCAACGCCCATTTGCTGCCATTTCTGGCGTTGAACGCCAGAACCATGCTTGTTCTGGGCGTTCAGCGCCAGGATGCTCCCATTCTGGGCGTTCAGCGCCAGAACTATGCTCTGTTCTGGCGTTTGAACGCCAGGCAGATGCTCCTCTAGGGTGTGATTTTTCTTCTGCTGTTTTTGATTCTGTTTTCAATTTTTATATTTATTTTGTGACTCCTCATGATCATGAACCTATAAAGACACATAACTAAGAAAAAATATAGTTAGATAAATAAACATTGGGTTGCCTCCCAACAAGCGCTTCTTTAATGTCAATAGCTTGACAGTGGGCTCTCATGGAGCCTCACAGATGTGCAGAGCTTTGTTGAGACTCTCCAACACCAAACTTAGAGTTTGGATATGGGAGTTCAACACCAAACTTAGAGTTTGGTTGTGGCCTCCCAACACCAAACTTAGAGTTTGACTGTGGGGGCTCTGGTTGACTCTGCTTGGAGAGAAGCTTTTTCTGCTTCCTCTCCATGGTTGCAGAGGGAGATCCTTGAGTTTTAAACACAAGGGAGTTCTCATTCCATTGAAGGAATATTTCACCTCTGTTAACATCAATCACAGCTCTTGCTGTGGCCAGGAAAGGTCTTCCTAGGATGATGGATTCATCCTCTTCCTTTCCAGTATCCAGGACTATGAAATCAGTAGGTATGTAAAGGCCCTCAACCTTTACTAATACATCTTCTACTTGTCCATAAGCCTATTTTCTTGAGCTGTCTGCCATCTCTAGTGAGATTTTAGCAGCTTGCACCCCATAGATTCCCAGTTTCTCTATTACAGAGAGGGGCATGAGGTTTATTCCTGAACCAAGGTCACACAGAGCCTTAAAGATCATGGTGCCTATGGTACAAGGTATTATGAACTTTCCAGGATCCTGTCTCTTCTGAGGCAATGTCAGTTGATCCAGATCACTTAGTTCATTGATGAACAAGGGAGGTTCAACTTCCCAAGCATCAATGCCAATAATTTGGCATTCAGCTTCATGATTGCACCAAGAAACTTGGCAGTTTGCTCTTCAGTAACATCCTCATTCTCTTCAGAAGAGGAATACTCATCAGAGCTCATGAAGGGCATAAGGAGGTTCAATGGAATCTCTATGGTCTCTAGATGAGCCCCAGAGTCCTTTGGTTCCTCAGAGGGAAGCTCCTGATTGACCACTGGACGTCCCAGGAGGTCTTCCTCCTTGGGATTCACGTCCTCTCCTCTCCTCACAGGTTCGGCCATGGCGCTTATGTCAATGGCCTTGCACTCTCCTTTTGGATTCTCTTCTCTATTGCTTGGGAGAGTACTAGGAGGGATTTCAGTGATCCTTTTACTCAGCTAGCCCACTTGTGCTTCCAGATTTCTAATGGAAGACCTTGTTTCATTCATGAAACTTACAGTGGCTTTAGATAGATCAGAGACTAGATTTGCTAAATTAGAAGCATTTTGTTCAGAGTTCTCTGTCTGTTGCTGAGTTGATGATGGAAAAGGCTTGCTGTTGCTAAACCTGTTTCTTCCACCATTATTAAAGCCTTGTTGAGGCTTTTGATCCTTCCTTGAGAAATTTGGATGATTTCTCCATGATGAGTTATAGGTGTTTCCATAAGGTTCACCTAAATAATTTACCTCTGCTATTGCAGGGTTCTCAGGATCATAAGCTTCTTCTTCAGAAGATGCCTCTTGAGTACTGTTGGATGCAGCTTGCATTCCATGCAGACTCTGAGAGATCATATTGACTTGCTGAGTCAATATTTTATTCTGAGCCAATATGGCATTCAGAGTATCAACTTCAAGAACTCCCTTCTTCATAGGCGTCCCATTATTCACAGGATTCCTTTCAGAAGTGTACATGAACTGGTTATTAGCAACCATGTCAATGAGTTCTTGAGCTTCTGCAGGCGTTTTCTTTAGGTGAATGGATCCACCTGCAGAAGTGTCCAGTGACATCTTTGATAGCTCAGATAAACCATCATAGAATATATCTAGGATGGTCCATTCTGAAAGCATGTCAGAGGGACACTTTTTGGTCAACTGTTTGTATCTTTCCCAAGCTTCATAGAGGGATTCACCTTCTTTCTGTCTGAAGGTTTGAACATCAGCTCTAAGCTTGCTCAGCTTTTGAGGAGGAAAGTACTTGGCTAAGAAAGCCGTGACCAGCTTATCCCAAGAGTTCAGGCTGTCTTTGGGTTGAGAATCCAACCATAATCTAGCTCTGTCTCTTACAGCAAAAGGGAAAAGCATGAGCCTGTAGACTTCAGGATCTACTCCATTAGTCTTAACAGTATCACATATCTGCAAGAATTCAGTTAAGAACTGAAAAGGATCTTCAGATGGAAGTCCATGAAACTTGCAGTTCTGCTGCATTAGAGAAACTAATTGAGGTTTCAGCTCAAAGTTGTTTGCTCCAATGGCAGGAATGGAGATGCTTCTTCCATGTAAATTGGAATTAGGTGCAGTAAAGTCACCAAGCATCTTCCTTACATTATTATTATTTTTGGCTGCCATCTCCTCTTCCTGTTCGAAAATTTCTGAAAGGTTTTCTCTGGATTGTTGTATTTTAGCTTCTCTTAATTTTCTCTTCAGAGTCCTTTCAGGTTCTGGATCTGCTTCCACAAGAATGTTCTTATCCTTGCTCCTGCTCATATGACAAAGAAGAAGACACAGAAAAATAATAATAATAATGGAGATCCTTTATACCACAGTTTAGGGATCCCTGTGTGAGTGGAAGAAGAGGGGGAGACAAAGAATGTAATATAATGGAAGAAACACAACTGTGAGGATGGAAGAGAGGTGAGATGAGATGTTAGGATATGAATGAATAAATAGAGTAAGATGGGGGAAGGGAAAATTTTCGAAAATTATTTTGAAAAAGAGTTAGTGATTTTTGAAAATAGTTTTTGAAAAATGTTTAGTATTTTTTTCGAAGATTTTTGAAATCAAAAATAAAAAATAAAAATAATTAGTTAATTAAAAAGAAATTTTTGAAAAAGGGGAAGGTATTTTCGAAAATTTAGAGAGAGAATTAGTTAGGTGGTTTTGAAAAAGTTAAGAAACAAACAAAAAGTTAGTTAGTTAGTTGAAACAAATTTTTAAGAAGATAAGAGGTTAGGAAGTTAGAAAAGATATTTTGAAAAGATATTTTTGAAAAAGATAAGATAAGAAGATATTTTTGAAAAGATATGATTGAAATTAGTTTTGAAAAAGATTTGATTTTTAAAATCTCAATTAATGACTTGATTAATAAGAAATCACAAGATATGATTCTAGAACTTAAAGTTTGAATCTTTCTTAACAAGCAAGTAACAAACTTCAAATTTTTGAATCAAAACATTAATTGTTTATGTTATTTTCGAAAATTTGATTAAAAATAAGAAAAAGATTTTTGAAAAATATTTTTGAAATTTTCGAAAATAACTAAGAAATTTGAAAAAGATTTGATTTTTGAAAAAGATTTTGAAAAAGATAAGAATTTCAAATTGAAAATTTGATTTGACTCATAAGAAACAACTTGATTTTAAAAAATTTTTGAAAAAGTCAACTCAATTTTCGAATTTGATGAGAGAAAAAGGGAAAGATATTTTTTTGATTTTTGAAATTTTTATGAAAAACATGAAAAATATGCAATGCATGAAATTTTTAGATCAAAACAATGAAAGCATGCAAGAATGCTATGAATGTCAAGATGAACACCAAGAACACTATGAATGTCAAGATGAACATCATAGACACAATTTTGAAAAAATTTTTAATGCAAAGAAAACATGCAAGACACCAAACTTAGAATTCTTTAATGCTTAGGCACTAAGAATTCAAGAATGCATATGATAAACATGAAAAGACACAAAACAAAAAATCATCAAGATGAAACAAGAAGACTTACCAAGAACAACTTGAAGATCATGAAGAACACTATGAATGCATGAGAATTTTCGAAAAATGCAAGATGCATATGCAAGTGACACCAAACTTATGATATGACTCAAGACTCAAACAAGAAGCAGAAAAATATTTTTGATTTTTATGATTTTCTAATTTTTTTTTTTTGGATTTTTTCGAAAATTATATGAAAAGGAAAAAATATAAGGATTCCAAAATTTTTAATATGAATTCCAGGAATCTTGCATTCTTAGTCTAAAGCTTCAGTCCAGGAATTAGACATGGCTCACTAGCCAGCCAAGCTTTCAATGAAAGCTCCAGTCCAAAACACTAGACATGGCCAATGGCCAGCCAAGCTTCTGCATGTAACACCAGAGTATATTGCTCTTGATAACAAATTGCTGCTCATCATTTATCAAGTATGTAACTTACCTTTGATGGTTTGGAAGCCTCAGTCCAAAAGAATTTAGACATGGCTTTACAGCCAGCCAGGCTTCACCATGCTTCATGAAACACTAGAATTCATTCTTAAAAATTTTGAATCAAATTTTTGAAAACATTTTTTTTTATATTTTTCGAAAACAGATGAGAGAATTTTAGAAATATTTTTGAAAAATTTTTGAAAATAAAATAAAAAGAGAATTACCTAATCTGAGCAACAAGATGAACCGTCAGTTGTCCAAACTCAAACAATCCCCGGCAACGGCGCCAAAAACTTGGTGCACGAAATTGTGATGTCCAGGCTCGAACAATCCCTGGTAATGGCTCCAAAGCTTGGTGCTTTGATCTTAATTCATAATTGTCACAACTTCGATACAACTAACCAGCAAGTGCACTGGGTCGTCCAAGTAATACCTTACGTGAGTAAGGGTCGAATCCCACGGAGATTGTTGGTATGAAGCAAGCTATGGTCACCTTGTAAATCTCAGTCAGGCAGATATAAAGTGATAATGGTGTTTTCGAATATTATATAATAAAATAGGGATAGAGATACTTATGTAAATCATTGGTAGAAATTTCAGATAAGCGAATGGAGATGCTTTTCGTTCCTCTGAACCTCTGCTTTCCTGCTATCTTCATCCAATCAGTCTTACTCCTTTATATGGCTGGCTTTATGTAAGGGCATCACCGTTGTCAGTGGCTACATCCCCTCCTCTCAGTGAATAATATGCTCACGCACCCTGTCACGGCACGGCTATTCATCTGTCGGTTCTCGATCATGCTGGAATAGGATTCACCCTCCTTTTGCGTCTGTCACTAACGCCCAACAATCGCGAGTTTGAAGCTCGTCACAGTCATTCAATCATTGAATCCTACTCAGAATACCACAGACAAGGTTTAGACCTTCCGGATTCTCTTGAATGCCGCCATCATTCTAGCTTACGCCACGAAGATTCTGGTTAGGAGATCTAAGAGATATTCATTCTAGCTTAATTCATGTAGAACAGAAGTGTTTGTCAGGCACGCGTTCATAAGGGAGAAGGATGATGAGCGTCACACATAATCATCACCTTCATCACGTTCTTGGGTGCGAATGGATATCTTAGAAGTGAAATAAGAAGAATTGAATAGAAAACAGTAGTACTTTGCATTAATCTTTGAGGAACAGCAGAGCTCCACACCTTAATCTATGGAGTGTAGAAACTCTACCGTTGAAAATACATAAGTGAAGGTCCAGGCATGGCCGAGATGGCCAGCCCCCAAAACGTGATCAAAGGATCATAAGGTAATCCAAAGATGGTCAAAAAGACTAGTAAGAGGTCCTATTTATAATAAACTAGCTACTAGGGTTTACATGAGTAAGTATTTGATGTATAAATCCACTTCCGGGGCCCACTTGGTGTGTGTTTGGGCTGAGCTTAAGTGTTGCACGTGCAAAGGCCATTTGTGGAGTTGAACGCCAGCTTTTGTGCCAGTTTGGGCGTTCAACTCTGGTTTTGGCTCCTTTTCTGGCGCTGGACGCCATATTTGGGCAGAAAGCTGGCGTTGAACGCCAGTTTACGTCATCAATTCTTGGCCAAAGTATGGACTATTATATATTGCTGGAAAGCCCTGGATGTCTACTTTCCAACGCAATTGGAAGCGCGCCATTTCGAGTTCTGTAGCTCCAAAAATCCCCTTTGAGTGCAGGGAGGTCAGAATCCAACAGCATCAGCAGTCCTTTTTCAACCTCTGAATCTGATTTCTGCTCAAGTCCCTCAATTTCATCCAGAAAATACCTGAAATCACAGAAAAACACACAAACTCATAGTAAAGTCCAGAAATGTGAATTTAACATAAAAACTAATGAAAACATCCCTAAAAGTAACTAGATCCTACTAAAAACATACTAAAAACAATGCCAAAAAGCGTATAAATTATCCGCTCATCATGCCTCTGCAAATGGAATCTTTATTTCAAGAGTCCTGAGATAATCTGCAAAGCGAGCAAATTGCTTATCCTGCTCTTCTTGGCAGAGTTTTTGAGGATAAGGTATCTTGGCTTTATATTCCTCAACCTTAGTTGCTGTAAGTTTATTTCCTACAGAAGTGGTTGAAGAAGCCTTTTTAGATGGGTTGTTATCAGCACTTATGTGTGTCTGATCCCTCACTGGCAATTGAGTGCCAGAGTTAGAAGCTGGAGTGACGTTAGACGCCAGCTCCTCATCTATTCCTGGCGTTTGAACGCCAGAACTGTGCCTCTTTTGGGCGTTCAACGCCAGATCCTTGCTTGTTTCTGGCGTTGAACGCCAGTCTTGAGCATGGTCTGGGCATTCAGCGCCAGCCTTCCACCCAAGTTCTGGCATTTTAGCGCCAGAATTATTTTTCCCTGGGCTCTTACTGTCCTTAGATGGATTTTGGGTGGTTTGCTCATTTCTTGGTTTCCTGCTGCCTTGAAGTGGGGTATTTAGTGCTTTCCCACTTCTCAATTGAACTGCTTGGCATTCTTCTGTTATTTGTTTTGACAGCTGCTACTTTGTTTGCTTTAATTGTACTTCCATGTTTATATTAGCCATCCTTGTCTCTTGTAGTTTATCCTTGAATTCAGCTAACTACTTTGTTAGAAAATCCAATTGCTGATTGAATTCAGCAGCTTGCTCTGCAGGACTGAGTTCAGCAGTTACTGTTTTAGCCTCTTCTTTCATGGAAGGGTCACTGCTTAGGTACAGATGCTAATTTCTAGCAACTGTATCAATGAGCTCTTGAGCTTCTTCAATTGTGTTTCTCATGTGGATAGATCCACCAGCTGAGTAATCCAGAGAGATCTGAGCTCTTTTTGTAAGCCCATAATAGAAGATGTCTAACTGAACCCACTCTGAAAATATTTCAGAGGGGCATTTTCGTAGCATCTCTCTGTATCTCTCCCAGGCATCATAAAGAGATTCATTATCTCCTTGTTTAAAGCCTTGGATGTCCAACCTTAGCTGTGTCATCCGTTTTGGAGGAAAGTATTGATTCAGGAATTTTTCTGTCAGCTGTTTCCATGTCCTTATGCTAGCCTTAGGTTGGTTATTTAACCACCTCTTGGCTTGGTCTTTTACAGCAAATGGAAATAGTAATAATCTGTAGACATCCTGATCTACCTCCTTATCATGTACTGTATCAGCAATTTGTAAAAACTGTGCCAGAAACTCTGTAGGTTCTTCCTGTGGAAGACCGAAATACTGGCAACTTTGCTGCACCATGATAATGAGCTGAGGATTCAACTCAAAACTACTGACTCCAATGGAGGGTATGCAGATACTGCTCCCATATGAAGCAGTAGAGGGGTTAGCATATAACCCCAGAGTCCTCCTGGACTGTTCATTTCCGCTTAGGTCCATGATGGAGAAAGGGAAATGATGTAAAATAGAAGAAAAATATTTTTATTTATTTAATTATTTATTTATTTTGAAAACAAAATAAATTAAAATAAATAAAAATGGGTGAAGATTTTCGAAAAAATGAGGAGAGAGAAAGTGGTTAGGAAGTTTTGAAAAAGATATGATTTTTTTTTTAAAAGGGTTTTAAAATTTGAAAAAAATCTGAATTTTAAAATTGATTTTTGAAAAATTGCTTTAAAATAGAGGGAAAAGATATTTTTGAATTTAAAGAGGAAAGAGAAAAACAATAGAATAGCACAAGATTTAAAATTTTTAGATCTAATGCTCCTTGTTTTCGAAAATTTTGGAGGGAAAACACCAAGGAACACCAAACTTAAAAATTTTAAGATCAAGACACAAGGAAAACTCAAGAACACCTTGAAGACTCACAAGAACACAAGAACATGAAGAAAGAACACCAAACTTAAAATTTTTAGAAAACCAAACTAAGATTTTCGAAAAACAAAGAAAAATCAACAAGAAAACACCAAACTTAAAGTTTGGCACAAGTTTTATTCAAAGAAAAATTATTTTTGAAAAAGATTTTAAAAATAGGATAGCCAATTACCAAGAACATAAGCACCACGCTCTAGCTAATTGAGCTATAAATTTAAAGTGTTTTAACAAGGTATAAATAATAAAAGACTCTAAACCAAAAAGAAAAATTTTTCCTAATCTAAGCAACAAAATAAACCGTCAGTTGTCCAAACTCAAACAATCCCCAGCAACGGCACCAAAAACTTGGTGCACGAATTATAAATCACACTTTTTACAACTCGTACCACTAACCAGCAAGTGCACTGGGTCGTCCAAGTAATACCTTACGTGAGTAAGGGTCGATCCCACGGAGATTGTTGGCTTGAAGCAAGCTATGGTTATCTTGTAACTCTCAGTCAGGAAAATAATAAAACAATTCACTTATCAAATTTGATTGCAAGGAATAACAGAGCATGATATAAATACTTGTTATGCAGTAATGGAGAATGTGTTGGAGTTTTGGAGATGCTTTGTCTTCTGAATCTCTGCTTTCCTCTGTCTTCTTGTTCACGCACGCACGTCCTCCTATGGCAAGCTGTGTGTTGGTGGATCACCGTTGTCAATGGCTACCATCCATCCTTCCAGTGAAAAGGGTCCGGGTGCGCTGTCACCGCACGGCTAATCATCTGCAGGTTCTCAATCATACCGGAATAGGATTTACTATCCTTTTGCGTCTGTCACTACGCCCAGCACTCGTGAGTTTGAAGTTCGTCACAGCCATTCAATCCCAGAATCCTACTCGAAATACCACAGACAAGGTTTAGACTTTCTGGAATCTCATGAATGCTGCCATCAATCTAGCTTATACCACGGAGATTCTGATTAAGGAATCTAAGAGATATTCATTCAATCTGATATAGAACGGAGGTGATTGTCAGACACACATTCATGGATTGAGGAAGGTGATGAGTGTCACGGATCATCACCTTCTCCATAATTAGGCGCGAATGGATATCTTAGATAGGAACACGCATGTTTGAATGGAAAACAGAGATACTTGCATTAATTCATCGAGACACAGCAGAGCTCCTTACCCCCAACAATGGAGTTTAGAGACTCATGCCGTCAAAGAGTACAAAGTTCAGATCTAAAATGTCATGAGATACAAAATAAATCTCTAAAAGTTGTTTAAATACTAAACTAGTAACCTAGGTTTACAGAAAATGAGTCAACTATGATAGATGGTGCAGAAATCCACTTCTGGGGCCCACTTGGTGTGTGCTGGGGCTGAGACTAAAGCTTCTCACGTGCATAGGGCTGTTTTGGGCGTTCAACGCCAGCTTTGGATCCATTTCTGGCGTTGAACTCCAACTTTTGACTTGTTTCTGGCGCTGGACGCCAGACTACAGCATGGAACTGGCGTTGAACGCCAGTTTACGTCATCTATCCTTGAGAAAAGTATGAACTATTATATATTTCTAGAAAGCCCTGGATGTCTACTTTCCAACGCAATTGGAAGCGCGCCATTTGGACTTCTGTAGCTCCAAACATTCCATTTTGAGTGCAGAGAGGTCAGAATCCAACAGCATCAGCAGTCCTTTTTCAGCCCGAATCAGATTTTTGCTCAGCTCCCTCAATTTCAGCCAGAAAATACCTAAAATTACAGAAAAACACACAAACTCATAGTAAAGTCCAGAAATATGAATTTTGCCTAGAAACTAATGAGAATAAACTAAAAACTAACTAAAATATACTAAAATCTATATGAAATTAACCCCAAAAAGCGTATAAAATACCCGCTCATCACTGTCCCTAACCATGTGCTTGTGGCGTGAAGGTGTCAAGTGAAAACTTGAGACTGAGCAGTTAAAGTCGAGGTCCAAAGCAAAAAGAAGAGTGTGCTTAAGAACCCTGGACACCTCTAATTGGGGACTCTAGCAAAGCTGAGTCACAATCTGAAAAGGTTCACCCAGTTATGTGTCTGTGGCATTTATGTATCCGGTGGTAATACTGGAAAACAAAGTGCTTAGGGCCACGGCCAAGACTCATAAAGTAGCTGTGTTCAAGAATCAACATACTTAACTAGGAGAGTCAATAACACTATCTGGATTTTGAGTTCCTATAGATGCCAATCATTCTGAACTTCAAGGAATAAAGTGAGATGCCAAAACTGTTCAGAAGTAAAGAAGCTAAAAGCCCCGCTCATCTAATTAATACTGATCTTCATAGATGTTTTTGGAATTCATTGTATATTCTTTTCTTTTTATCCCATTTGATTTTCAGTTGCTTGGGGACAAGCAACAATTTAAGTTTGGTGTTGTGATGAGCGGATAATTTATACGCTTTTTGGCATTGTTTTTAGTATGTTTTTAGTATATTTTAATTATTTTTTATTATATTTTTATTAGTTTTTAAATAAAAATCACTCTTCTGGACTTTACTATGAGTTTGTGTGTTTTTCTGTGATTTCAGGTATTTTCTGGCTGAAATTGAGGGACCTGAGCAAAAATCTGATTCAGAGGCTGAAAAGGGACTGCAGATGTTGTTGGATTCTGACCTCCCTGCACTCAAAGTGGATTTTCTGGAGCTACAGAAGCCCAATTGGCGCGCTCTCAATTGCGTTGGAAAGTAGATATCCTGGGCTTTCCAGCAATATATAATAGTTCATACTTTTTCTGAGATTTGATGGCCCAAACCAGCATTCCAAGTCAGCTCAAGAATTCTGGCGTTTAACTCCAAAACTGGCACAAAAGCTGGAGTTAAACGCCCAAACTGGCACAAAAGCTGGCGTTTAACTCCAAGAAAAGTCTCTACACATGGAAGCTTCAATGCTCAGTCCAAGCACACACCAAGTGGGCCCAGAAGAAGATTTCTGCATTAATTACTTATTTCTGTAAACCCTAGGCTACCAGTTTTCTATAAATAGGTCCTTTTGCTATTGTATTTGCATCGATCTTTGATAGGTCTTATGCTATCTTAGACACGTTTGGAGGCTGGCCATTCGGCCATGCCTAGACCTTGTTCTTATGTATTTTCAACGGTGGAGTTTCTACACACCATAGATTAAGGTGTGGAGCTCTGCTGTTCTTCAAGAATTAATACAAAGTACTATTGTTTTTCTATTCAACTCAAGTCTATTTCTTCTCCAAGATATTCATTCGTTCTTCAACTTGATGGATGTGATGATCCGTGACACTCATCATCATTCTCACATATGAACATGTGCCTGACAACCACCTCTATTCTACTAGCAATGGCTTGAATGCGTATCTCTTGGGTTTCTAATCTCAGATTGGAACCTTTGTGGTATAGGCTAGAATTATTGGCAGTCATTCTTGAGATCCGAAAAGTCTAAACCTTGTCTGTGGTATTCCGAGTAGGATCTGGGAAGGGATGACTGTGACGAGCTTCAAACTCGCGATTGTGGGGTGTGTGACAGACGCAAAAAGATCAATGGATCCTATTCCGACATGATCGAGAACCGACAGATGATTAGCCGTGCGGTGACAACGCATTTGGAACGTTTTCACTGAGAGGACGGGAAGTAGCCATTGACAACAGTGATGCCCAACATAAAGCTTGCCATGGAAAGGAGTATGAATGATTGAAAGAAGGCAATAGAAAAGCAGAGGTTCAGGAGAAACAAAGCATCTTCATACGCTTATCTGAAATTCCAACCGAAGAATTACATAAGTATCTCTATCTTTATTTTATATTTTATTCATCTTTTAATTATCAATTCTCCATCACCATCTGAATTTGCCTGACTGAGATTTACAAGGTGACCATAGCTTGCTTCAAGCCGACAGTCTCCGTGGGATCGACCCTTACTCACGTAAGGTTTATTACTTGGACGACCCAGTGCACTTGCTGGTTAGTTGTGCGGAATTGTGACAAAGTGTGATTCATGTTTAAGATCTCCAAGTCCTTTGGCACCATTATTGATGATCACAATTTCGTGCACCAGAACACCAAACTTAAAATTTTTAAAATCAAAACACAAGGAAGACTCAAGAACACTTTGAAGACTCACAAGAACAACAAGAACATGAAGAAAGAATACCAAACTTAAAATTTTTAGAAAACCAAAATAAAATTTTTGAAAACTAAAGAAAAGTTAACAGGAGAACACCAAACTTAAAGTTTGGCACAAGATTTATTCAAAGAAAAATTATTTTTGAAAAAGTTTTTTTTTTAAAAAAAGAAGATAGCCAATTACCAAGAACATAAGCACAACGCTCTAGCCAATTGAGCTATAAATTTAACGTGTTTTAATAAGGTATTTAATAAATAAATTTTTTTTGAAAACTGATATTTTGAAAAAGCACAAGAAAAATCACAAAACAAGAAAAACTAAAGATCAAGCAAAGAAAATAAACAAGAACAACTTAAAGATTAAGAAAGAACAATGAACACAAATTCAAAAATTTAAAAGAAAATAAAAAACATGCAATTGACACCAAACTTAAAACATGAAACTAAACTCAAACAGAAAAACTCAATTATCAGATAATAAAATTTTCAAAAAATTTAAAAAGAGAAAATAAGGATTTAAAAAAAAAGAAATTTCAACCAAAAACAATAATAGAAGACTATAAACCAAAAAGAAAAATTTTTCCTAATCTAAGCAACAAAATAAACCGTCAGTTGTCCAAACTCGAACAATCCCCGGCAACGGCGCCAAAAACTTGGTGCACGAAATTGTGATTCACACTTTTCACAACTCTACACAACTAACCAGCAAGTGCACTGGGTCGTCCAAGTAATACCTTACGTGAGTAAGGGTCGATCCTACGGAGATTGTTGGCTTGAAGTAATCTATGGTTATCTTGTAAATCTTAGTCAGGAGATTAATTATGATTATCAGTTCAAATTGCGAAAAATAAAAGAGCATGAATTAAATACTTGTTATGCAAAAATGAAGAATATGTTGGAGTTTTAGAGATGCTTTGTCTTCTGAATCTCTGCTTTCCCCTATCTTCTTCTTCACGCACGCAAGGTTCCTCCTATGGCAAGCTGTGTGTTGGTGGATCACCGTTGTCAATGGCTACCATCTGTCCTCTCAGTGAAAATGGTCCGGGTGCGCTGTCACCGCACGGCTAATCATCTGTCGGTTCTCACTCATGCTGGAATAGGATCCATTGATCCTTTTGCGTCTATCACTACGCCCAACCCTTGTGAGTTTGAAGCTCGTCACACTCATCCAATCCCTGAATCCTACTTGAAATACCATAGACAAGGTTTAGACTTTCCGGATTCTCAAGAATGCTGCCAATGGATTCTAGCTTATACCACGAAGATTCCGATTAAGAAATCCAAGAGATACTCATTCAATCGAAGGTAGAACAGAGGTGGTTGTCAGTCACGCGTTTATAGTTTGGGAATGGTGATGAGTGTCACGGATCATCCCTTCCATCATATTGAAATGCGAATGAACATCTTAGATAGAAACAAGCGTGTTTGAATATAAAACAGAAATAATTGCATTAATTCATCAGGACACAGCAGAGCTCCTCACCCCCAACAATGGGGTTTAGAGACTCATGCCGTCAAAGAGTACAAATTTCAGATCTAAAAATGTCATGAGGTCCAAAATAAATCTCTAAAAGTTGTTTAAATACTAAATTAGTAACCTAGGTTTACAGAAAATGAGTAAACTATGATAGATAGTGCAGAAATCCACTTCCGAGGCCTACTTGGTGTGTGCTGGGGCTGAGACTTGAGCTTTACACGAGCCTAGGCTGTTTCAGGAGTTAAACGCCAGGTTGTAACCTGTTTATGGCGTTTAACTCCAACTTGTAACCTATTTCTGGCGTTTAACTCCAACTTGCAACATGGAACTGGCATTGAACGCCAGTTTACGTCATCTATCCTTGAGCAAAGTATGGACTATTATATATTTCTGGAAAGCCCTGGATGTCTACTTTCCAACGCAATTGAGAGTGTGCCAATTGAAATCCTATAGCTCCAAAAAAGCCATTCCGAGTGCAGGGAGGTCAGAATCCAACAGCATCAACAGTCCTTTTTCAGCCTGAATCAGATTTTTGCTCAGCTCCCTCAATTTCAGCCAGAAATTAAATGAAAATCATAGAAAAACACACAAACTCATAGTAAAGTCCAGAAATATTATTTTTATTTAAAAACTAATAAAAATATAATAAAAAGTGACTAAAACATATTAAAAACTACCTAAAAACAATGCCAAAAAGCGTATAAATTATCCGCTCATCAACGCCCATTAGGGGGTGATTGGCGCTACCTTACTTCTTGGTGGGTGTTGAACACCCCAAAGGGGATGATTCTTTGCCGTTCAACGCTGGCTTGTCTCCCTGGGGCATTGAACGCCAGTCAGGGGGTAGCTCCTTGGTGTTCAACGCCCATTATAGGCAGGCTCCTTCGAAGAAAATTGTAGACCATTATATATTAGCTTTCCAACGTCGTTGAGAATGCGTCATTTGGACCTCTGTAGCTCTAGAAATGCTTGTTTGAGTGCATGGAGGTAAGATTCTGACAGCATCTGCTACGCTTTCCTTGCCTCTGAATCAGACTTTGCTAAAGCTCCTTAATTTCAGCAAAAAATTACCTGAAATCACCATAAAACACAAAAACTCAAAGTAGAATCCAAAAATCTGAATTTAGCACTAAAATCTATGAAACCATAATAAAACTTAAACAAAACATAATTAAAAAAATATGAAAATGATGTCAAAAAGCATATAAAATATCCGCTCATCACATCACGATCAGCACAGCTGATGAGCGGATATTTTATACGCTTTTTGGCATCACTTTCATATAGTTTTAAGTAGTTTTTATTTAATTTTCATTAAGTTTTTATAGGTTTTAGTGTTAAATTTACATTTTTGGATTCTACTGAGTTTTTGTGTTTTGTACAATTTTAGTTATTTTTTGCCTGAAATTGAGGAGGCAGAGCAGAAGTCTGATTCAGAGACAGAGAAAGCACTACAAATGCTGTCCAGATCTGACCTGCCTGCATTCGGAAGAACTTTTCTGGAGCTACAGAAGTCCAAATGGAGCGCCCTCGACAGCCTTGGAAATCTGACTTCCAGAGCTTTCCAGCAATATATAATAGTCCATACTTTACTTTGGATTAGAAGGCCCAAAACTGGCGTTCAACGCCAGCCATCTAACCAGTTTTGGCTTCCCGCGCCAAAAAGGGATTCCAAGCTGGAGTCCAACGCCCAAAAAGGTGCCAGAACTGGAGTCCAACACCCAAGGAAGCCTAAGCACATGGATTTCATCAAAGCTCAGCCCAAACAGTCACAAAGTGGGCCCAGAAGTGGATTTTAGCACTAAATAGACTGTTTTACCCTTACTAGTCATCTATTTAGTATTTAAAGTGTATTTTACATAATCATTCAAATAGATCATACACTATTCACGTTTTTCCATTGTATTTTCTCTTCATTATGAGTTTCTAAACCTCCTAGGCTGAGGGGAGGAGTCCCCTGAGTCCTATGAATTAATAAAAGTATTACTGTTTCTATTCGATCCGTGTTTGATTAATTCTCATACGTATATTCGTTCTTCATCAATATGAATGCTTTGAACTGGCATAAGGTTATCACATTCTACATGGGTTCAGAGTGCGTCTTTCATCGGACAATGATGAGCCAATAGCTTGAATACACGTCTCTCAGACGGCTAATCCACGACTTCGTTGGGGACTTCTCGAGACATCAGTTCAGCCGATTTACGAGGAGATTAGGGTCTCTGTGGTAGAGGCTAGAATCCTAAGAAGCATCACCCTCAATCAGAATGGATCTGCACTAAACCTGGGGTTTAGATCTGGAGGAGTATTGGCAGCTGCTCAAACCAGTGTTAATCACAAACAGCCTGCCATTGAAGAAATCACTCACAAGCAAAGGAAGTAGTAATACCAGAGTTAATTCAGAAAGACAAAGCAACTCCAACTCTCAACTCTATTCCTATTACTTAATCTAATTGGTTTTACCCCTTCGGACATTATTCTTAAAACTCTATTCCTATTCCTATCCTTTAACTTTATTACAATTCGGTATTACTTTCACAATCAACAACGTTCTAATCTGCTTGACTAAGACCTGCAGGATAACCATAGATTGCTTCAAGCCATAATACTCGTGGGATCGAGCCTGACTCGCTCAGGTATTACTTGGACGACCCAGTGCACTTGCTGGTACACTAGTACAAAGGTGTGGGGATTCGTGCTACCAAGTTTTTGGCGTCGTTGCCCGGGGTTGTTGAGTTTGGACAAACTGACGGATTGTCTTGCTCTCTAGATCAGGTAACTTTTATCTTCTTTTCTTTATCATTCCTAATTGAGTCTTTTAATTTTTATTTTCTTTTTCCTTATTTTTTTTTGAAAATTTTAAAGCTTTTTCTAGAAAACCTTTTTCAAAAACTTTATTTTCAAGCATCCTTAGCTTTCTGTTTGAGATTCTTTGTTTGTGTTCTTATTGAGTTTTTTTATTTTTATTCTCTAATTTTTTTTGAAAATTAAAAACCTTTTTGAAAAAAATATTTTTATTTTTTTTGTTTAATCTTTGTTCTCTGTTTGAGTCTTTTTGTTTATGTTCTTGGTAAATTTTTGCTTCTTTGAGTCTCTGTATTTATTAATTATAGCAATTTTCGATTTTTTGGTATCTTCCTTTTAAAATTCTTTCAAAAATAATTTTTCATTGGTTAAATCTTGTTTCAATTTTAAGTTTGGTGTTTTCTTGTTGTTTTACTTCAATTTTCGAAAATTTCCTTTTAGTTTTCTAAAAAATTTAAGTTTGGTGTTCTTTATGTGTTTTTGTGTTCTTTAAATTTCTTTGAGTCTTATTCTTCGTGTTCTTGTTCGTCTTCAAAGTGTTCTTGTGTTTTGTTGTGTTTTGATCTTAAAATTTTTATATTTGGTGTCCCATTGTGTTTTCCCTCCAAATTTTTGAAAATTGGGTGCACTAGATCTAAAAATTTTAAGTTTGGTGTCTTTTACTTTTTTTTCTCTCTACTCATTAATTCAAAAATCATAAAAATAAAATATCTTTTCTTATTTTTAATTTTTTTCGAAATTTTGTACAAAAATTCAGATTTTCATTTTAAAATTTTTTACCTTATCTTATCTTAATTTTAAAATTCAAAAAAAAATCTTTTCAAAATAAAAAATCATATCTTTTTCAAAATCTTATCTTATGTTATTTCAAATTTAAAATTTCAACTTTCAAAATTTTAAAAATTAAAATTTTAAATTTCAAAATTCAATTTCAAAATCCAAAATTTAAAATTCAAATTTCAATTTTAAAAATTAAACCTTTTCAAAATTCAAATCTTTTTCAAATCTTCATCTTATCTTGTTTCAAAGTCAAAATTCAAAATTTAAAATTTCAAAATTCAACTTTCAAATTTCAAAATTCAAATTTTAAAATTTCAAAACTTAAAATTTAATTTTCAAATTTCAAATTTTGAATTCAAAGCTTTTTAATTTTAAAACTTATCTTTTCTTAACTTTCTTATCTTTTCTATCTTATCTTTTCTTTTTAAATTTTAAAATTAAATCTTTTTCAAATCTTTTTAATTTCTTATTAAATTTTAATTTCAAATCTTTTCTTATCTTATCTTCTATCTTATTTTTAAAATTCAAATCTTTTCTTAATTAATCACTTCTTTCTCTCTCTTCTTTTTCAAAACTTCCTAACTAACTTCTTCTCTCTTCTAATTTTCGAAAATTCTCTTCTTCTTCTCTCTCTTCTATTTTTAAAATTTAGTAATTAAATTTTAATTTCTTTCTTTTTTATTTTTGGTTTAAATAAATTAAAAAATTAATTATTATTTATCTTTTCTACTTTTATCTCTTTTTCTACTCCTTCTATCTTCTTCCTTCTTCATCTTCTACCTTTCTAAATCATGAACCCAGGTGGGAATGAGGAGTTCAGGAGAACTCTGAGATCTTACAAAAATCCTACTACTGGCTTCTATGAAAGAAGTATTAGCATACCTCACATCAGAGCTAGTAGCTTTGAACTCAACCCTCAACTTATTACTCTGGTGCAGCAAAATTGCCAGTATTCTGGGCTTTCTCAAAAAGAACCTACGAAATTCCTGGTAGATTTCCTAAGGATTGCTAACACAGTACACAGTGAGGGAGTAGACCAAGAGGTCTACAGATTATTGCTTTTTCCTTTTACAGTAAAGGACCAAGCAAAAAGATGGTTGGATAACCAGCATAAAGCTAGTTTAAAAACTTGAAAACAATTAGTGGACAAGTTTTTAAACCAATACTTTCCCCCAAGAAAGATGAACCAGCTGAGACTGGACATCTAAGGCTTCAAACAAGGAGATGGTGAATCTCTTTATGATGCCTGGGAGAGGTATAAGAGGATGCTTAGAAAATATCCCACTGAAATGTTTTTAGAATGGGTACAGTTAGACATCTTCTACTATGGGCTTTCAGACATGGCTAGAATGTCCTTGGACCACTCTGCTGGTTGTTCCATGCACATGAGAAAGACCATTGGATAGGCTTGAGAGCTTATTGAGACATTTGCCACTAATCAGCATCCATACTCATCTCCTGAGACCTCTATAAAAGGAGAGGTTAAGGTAGTAGTTGCTGAACCTAACCCTCCAGAGCAGGATGGCCCATTGACTCAGCAACTACAAGCCCTTGCCCAGCAAATACTGGAACTGCAAGAGGCTCTGCGAGAAACTTAGGCTTCTAACAAAAATGTAGAAGCCCAGTTAGTCAAACAAGACAGCAGTTATCTAAGTAGATAACAGATTAATGCCAGGCTATCCAACTGAGGAGTGAGAAAACCTTAAGCTCCCAACCTCAGCCCAATAAGAACGAAAAGCCCATAGAGGATAATCAGATCTCTCCACAAGACGGTTTTGGGCGTTTAAACGCCCAGAGAAGCACTACTCCTGGTGTTGAACGCCAGGAAAGGACAGAGACTGGGCGTTCAAATGCCCAGAGAGGTATCCCTCTTGGAGTTAAACGCTAGGAATGGACAGAGACCGGGCGTTCAAATGCCCAGAGAGGTATCCCTCTTGGCGTTGAACGCCATGAAAGGGCAGATAGTGGGCATTTAAATGCCCAAGGGGGTAGTAGCATGGGCGTTGAACGCCCATGCAAGGGAGGTCAGTCATTCATTGATAACAACCCTCCTAAGCAAGCTAGTAATCCCCCTTCCAACTCACATGGCATTTGGCCTTCATCAACCAAGGTTGATGAATACAAGGCTAAGATGCTATTTCCTTAGAAACTCTGTCAAGTGGAAAGGGATAAACAGTTTGCCTACTTTGCGGAGTATCTCAGAACATTAGAGATAAGGATCCCTTTTGCTGAAACTCTTGAACAGATACCTTCTTATGCAAAGTTCATAAAAGACATTCTAAGTCATAAGAAGGATTGGAGAGAGACACAAACAGTCTTTCTCACTGAGGAATGCAGTGGAATCATTCAAAATAGCTTACCAGAGAAGCTTAAAGACCCTAGAAGCTTTATGATACCATGCACTCTAGGTTATGCTTGTACAAGGACAACTCTATGTGACCTTGAAGGAAGTATCAACCTAATACCTGCTTCACTAATAAAGAAGCTTAGTTTGACTGATGAAGTCAAACCAACCCGCATATGCCTTTAACTTACTGATGGTTCTATTAAGATACCATCAGAAGTAGTTGAAGACATGATTGTCAGGGTTGGACCATTTGCCTTCCCCACTGACTTTGTGGTGTTGGACATAGAGGGGCACAAGAGTGCATCCCTTATCCTAGGAAGACCCTTCCTAGTTACAGGACGGACCCTCATTGATGTTGAGAAGGGGGAAGTAACCCTAAGAGTCAATGAGAAAAAGTTCGTACTGAATGCTGTCAAGGCTATGCAGCATCCAGACATTCCTGAGGAACGCATGAGCCTTGACCTCATAAATTCCCTGGTGGAAGAGGTCAACATGGCCGAAAGCTTCAATAAAGGGCTAGATGATATCTCTGATGATAATCAGCCTGATTTAGAGGAACTTATGGAAATCTCTGAGGAAAAGGAGAAGCCTCCTAAGCTTGAGCTTAAGTCGTTACCCTCCTCCCTGAAATATGTATTTTTGGGAGAGAGAGATACCTATCCTGTGATCATAAGCTCTACACTAGAGCCACAGGAAGAAGAAGCACTAATCCAAGTGATTAAAACACATAGGACCGCCCTTGGGTGGACTATAAGTGACCTTAAGGGCATTAGCCCAGCCCGATGCATGCATAAAATCCTACTGGAAGATAATGCCAAACCTGTGGTACAACCACAGAGGCGATTGAATCCAGCTATGAAGGAAGTAGTGCAGAAGGAAATCACTAAGCTCTATGAGGCTGGGATTATTTATCCCATTTCTAACAGTCCATGGGTGAGCCTTGTCTAGGTTATTCCTAAGAAGGGAGGAACGATAGTGGTTCACAATGAAAAGAATGAGCTGATCCCAAAAGGGACAGTTACAGGGTGGCGTATGTGCATTGATTACAGAAGACTCAATAACGCCACCAGGAAAAATCACTTTCCTTTACCCTTCATTGACCAAATGCTAGAAAGACTAGCATGTCATGCTTCTTATTGTTTCTTGGATGGATATTCCGGGTACAATCAAATAGCAGTAGATCCACAGGATCAAGAGAAGACAGCATTCACATGCCCATCTGGTGTGTTCGCCTATAGACGAATGTCATTTGGTCTGTGCAATGCGCCTGCCACCTTTCAGAGATGCATGTTATCCATCTTCTCTGATTTGGTAGAGAAATTCCTTGAAGTATTCAATGATGACTTCTCTGTTTATGGAGACTCATTTAACTCCTGTCTTGATCATCTGACCCTGGTCTTGAAAAGATGCCAAGAAACAAACCTAGTTCTAAACTGGGAGAAATGCTACTTCATGGTGACTGAAGGCACTATTCTTGGGCATTAAATCTCAAACAAGGGGATAGAAGTGGATCAAGCTAAGGTGGAAGTGATAGAACACTTGCCTCCACCTGCTAATGTCAAGGCAATCAGAAGTTTCCTAGGACATGTAGGGTTTTATAGGCAGTTCATAAAAGATTTTTCTAAAATCGCCAAACCCCTGTGTAATCTCTTGGCCACTAATGTTCCATTCGTCTTTGACCAAGAATGCCTGCATGCCTTTGAAACTTTGAAAGCTAAGCTTGTCACTGCTCCTATCATCTCTGCACCCAACTGGGACTTGCCATTTGAGCTAATGTGTGATGCAAGTGATCATGAAATTGGCACAGTCCTAGGTCAGAGACATGACAAGCTTCTGTATGTCATTTATTATGCTAGTCGCGTATTAAATGATGCGCAGAAAAACTACACTACTACAGAAAAGGAGCTACTTGCAGATGTTTATGCCATTGACAAGTTCAGATCCTACCTAGTAGGATCTAAGGTCATTATTTATACTGACCATGCTGCTCTAATGATCCCGAATTGAGCCAGTAGTAGGGACTTCTTCTCCCTTCACTGACATATTCGAATCCTTTCCAGATGAGCAACTCTATGCCATTTGGACAGCACCTTGGTTTGCAGACATTGCAAACTATAAGGCAATACGGTTCATTCCCATGGAGTTTACCAGGCACCAAGCCCAAAAACTCATGCATGATGCAAAATATTACCTATGGGATGAGCCATATCTCTTTAAGAGATGCTCGGATAGAATAATCTGACGTTGTGTGTCTGAAGAAGAGGCACAGAGAATTCTATGGCATTGCCATGGCTCTGACTTTGGAAGACACTTTGGAGGTGAGCGGACAGCCACTAAAGTACTCCAAAGTGGCTTTTACTGGCCTACTCTCTTTAAAGATTCTAGAGAGTTCGTCCGTAACTGTGATAGTTGCCAGAGGGCTGGCAATCTTCCTCATGATCACAACATGCCTCAACAAGGAATCCTAGAGATTGAGTTGTTTGACGTATGGGGCATAGATTTCATGGGACCATTTCCGCCTTCATACTCAAATACCTACATCCTTGTGGCAGTAGATTATGTGTCTAAATGGGTTGAAGCAATAGCAACACCCACCAATGACACCAAAGTTGTAATGAAGTTCCTCTAAAAGAACATCTTCAGCAGATTTGGTGTCCCTAGGACACTAATCAGTGATGGAGAAACTCATTTCTGCAACAGACAGCTGGATTCTATCTTAAGCCGTTACAGAGTTCGCCATAAAGTAGCAACACTGTATCATCTCCAAATCAATGGGCAAGCTGAAGTCTCAAATAGAGAACTAAAGTGAATCCTAGAGAGGACAGTAAGTACCTCTAGAAAGGATTGGGCTAGAAAGCTTGATGATGCTCTGTGCGCATACAGAACAGCTTTCAAAACCCCCATTGCGACTTCACCATATCAGTTAGTATATGGAAAGTCTTGTCATTTGCCAGTGGAACTAGAACACAAGGCCTATTAGGCCACTAGATTCCTCAACCACGATGCTAAAGCAGCAGGAGAAAAATGGCTGCTCCAGCTAAATGAGTTGGATGAATTTCGCTTAGATGCATTTGAGAATGCAAAGATCTATAAGAAAAAGGCAAAGAGGTGGCATGATAGGAAGATATCTTCTAGAGTATTTGAACCAGGACAGAAAGTTCTGCTCTTCAACTCAAGGCTCAGATTATTTCCTAGGAAACTCAAATCCTGCTGGAAGGGACCGTATGTGATTACATGAGTATCACCTTACGGACACATAGAACTTCAATGAAAAGAGCCTGAAAACAGATTCACTGCCAATGGACAGAGAAGTAAGCATTACCTTGAAGGAGATGTAGAGCCAGGAAGCTCAACACTGTTACTAAATTAAGTACAGTGAAGTCCAGCTAAAGACACTAAAGAAGCGCTTGTTGGGAGGCAACCCAACCTTACTCAACCATAGTTATTTTCCTACATTTGTTTTTCCTTTCAGTGTTAGAGTCATGATCATGTGCACCAGTCAAGAGACAGAATTCACAACAGTGAAGACAGAACAGTCCGGAAAGAGTGTCAAAGTTGAATGCCAGCCAAGCTATCCCTGTTGGGCATTCAACGCCCCAAGAGGGGAGCATTGCTGGTGTTGCACGCTAGCCAGGGAGCAGCCCCTGGGCGTTCAAATGCCAATGCAGAGAAGCAGGGAATATGGAATTCCCTAGCTTCTCAGGATCAAGAGGTCCCACAGAAGCTCCACCTACCCCACCTTCTTCTTCCCCATTGATCATAGTTGCTCGAGGGCTGATGCGTGGCAGAAGTTAGACCAATTAAGAGATTATAATATAATAGAATAGCGTTGCGAGTATAGCTCTTAACCAGCAAAAATCCGCCCTATCAATTTAGAAAGGTTGTCACAAAAAGTTTAGAATAAAAATACTGGGAGTATGAGTCTCAGGTTGTCTCCCAACGAGTTGCTAGAAAGGGTGCTAAGTTATTAATCAGGAGTTTTTCGAGAATTTTGAGAGTTGAATGACAGAAAATAAATAATTGTAAATTAAAAGAGAAATATATATTCTAATTAAAAAGCCTTAACTGGAGGAATGATTAATTGGAAGTTCTATCCTTGTTGGAATTTTCTCAAGTGTAGTATAAAGAGGTTGTTATTTTCACTTAGTTAACCCTTACTAAATAAAAGAAAGTCAAGTGATTGAGCTAACTCTTATTCGCAAATCCTAGTCCTCTCCCTTTGGAAGGTCTAGCGTTAGTAAATACAGAATTAGCCAACAACTTCCAATTTAACTAACCACTTGAGCAATCCAACTCAAGTGTCTCCTCCTAATCAACCCCTATGTCAAGTAGGGAATCTACTCTATTGACATGGATACCATCTTTGTTATTGGGAGTTTGGAATGGAAAAGAGACATGATAATTTAAAAATAGAGATTTAAATTAATTAAGAGTAAACGTAATCCTTTGCATTAACAATCCATGAAAATAATCCAATTACCACTCTAAACAAGAATTAAGAATATGGAATAAATAAATAAAAGAGTAAAGAAACAAACTAGAATAGTATCTTCAACGGAGGTGATGACTCTTCAATATCCAAAAGCAAAAGCATAAAACTAATAAACTATGAATGTAAAGAGAAACCTAGAGGAAGAGTGATTTCTCTCTAGATTCAGATCTAAAAACTAAAAACTATCCTACTGAGAATATGTGAATGTGTCTTGAGTCTCTGCAAGTTTCCTGGCTTTATTCTGTGTTTCTGGGCCGAAAACTGGGTCAAAACACGGACCGAAATTGCCCCCAGCATTTTTTGTTAATTCTGCAGATCGCGCATGTCACGCGTACGCATTAGTCACGCGTGCGCATCATTTGGCGAATTTCCTTGTCACGCGTACGCGTCGTCCACGCGTGCGCGTCATCTTGCAGAACTCCAATCCACGCGTACGCGTCAGGCACGCGCACGCGTCGATGCAAATATCTCCATTCCACGCGCTCGCGTGAGCCATGCGTGCGCGTCGGTGCTCGCTAGTCATCTCCTTAGTTTCTTGTGTTCCTTCCATTTTTGCAAGCTTCCTCTCCATTCTCTAAGCCATTCCTGCCCTATAAAGCCTAAAACACTTAACACACGGATCACGGCATCGAATGGTATAAAGGAAAATTAAAATATACTAATTAAAGATCTCTAGGAAGCAAGTTTTCAATCATAAAACAATACTAGGAAGGGATTATAAAATCATGCAAATCATATGAATAAGTGGGTAAAGACTTGATGAAACCACTTAATTAAACACAAGATAAACCATAAAATAGTGGTTTATCAAGGGCGAGCAAAATTCTTAAGTTTGGTGTTGCAAAAGCTCTGCTTTGTGACTTCTACCACTCTTAAGTATAGAAGAAGAGGATGGAGCAAACCAGAAAGTATGCACATAAGTCTGTGCAGCCGCCTTAACAAAGAGAAAGGAGTGACATAGAAAAGATCAAGCACTACATGGGATCCTCAAGGAGGAGCATTGGCCACCATCATTCAAGTGGATTCATTCTCTTTTACTCCTTTCATGTTATTTATTTGTCTGTTTTCTATCTGTTTATTTATCTCTTCTCTTGTTCTAATTGCATGATCATTTGCATTGATGTCTTTAAGTTGTAAAATGTTCCATATATCTCTCACCATGATTAAATGAAAGTTTTTATTTGAAAAGAATTGAGAGATGCATGAATTTCAAGTTTAAAATAAGATTAGTTTAATTAGTTTTTATGTATTGTCATTTGCTTTTGTTTTTTGAATGTATGAATGAACAGTTGGTATGCAAAATTGTTACTCTGAGGTTGTAAAATTTGTTGTTCGTTCTCTCCCTGGTAATGGCTCCAAAAACGTGTGCACAGTACCATGATCCAAGCATAACTTCACAACTTCGCACAACTAACCAGCAAGTACACTGGGTCGTCTAAGTAATAAAACCTTACGTGAGTAAAGGTCGATCCCACAGAGATTGTTGGTATGAAGCAAGTTATGGTCACCTTGTAAATCTCATTCAGGCGGATATCAAATGGTTATAGTATTTTTGAATAATAATAATAAATAAATAGAAAATAAAGATAGAAATACTTATGTAATTCATTGGTTAGAATTTCAGATAAGCGTATAGAGATGCTTTCGTTCTTTTGAACTTCTGCTTTCCTGCTATCTTCATCCAATCAGTCCTACTCCTTTCCATGGCAAGCTTTATGTAAGGGCATCACCGTTGTCAATGGCTACATCCCATCCTCTTGTGAAAAAGGTCCAAATGCTCTGTCACGGCACGGCTAATCATCTGAGGTTCTCGATCATGCTGGAATAGGATTCACCCTCCTTTTGCGTCTGTTACTACGCCCAGCACTCGCGAGTTTGAAGTTCGTCACAGCCACCCCTTCCCAGATCCTACTCGGAATACCACAGATAAGGTTTAGACTTTCCGGATATCAGGAATGGCCATCCATGGGTTCTAACTTATGCCACAAAGATACTAATAACTTGGACTCGGTCCCCTGTATTAGATATCCAAGAGATATCCATTCAATCGAAGGTAGAACGGAAGTGGTTGTCAGGCACGCATTCGTAGGGAATGATGATGATTGTCACATTCATCATATTCATGTTGAAGTGTGAATGAATATCTTAGAAGCGGAATAAGTTGAATTGAATAGAAAATAGTAGTACTTTGCATTAATCTTTGAGGAACAGCAGAGCTCCACACCTTAATCTATGGAGTGCAGAAACTCTACCGTTGAAAATACATAGGTGATGAAGGTCCAGGCATGGCCGAATGGCCAGCCCCTATGATCTAAGAACTAGGCGTCCCAAGATATCTAATACAATAGTAAAAGGTCCTATTTATACTAGACTAGCTACTAGGGTTTACAGAAGTAAGTAATTGATGCATAAATCCACTTCCGGGGCCCACTTAGTGTGTGCTTGGGCTGAGCTTGAAGTTTACACGTGCAGAGGCTTCTTCTGGAGTTGAACGCCAAGTTGTAACGTGTTTTTGGCGTTCAACTCTGGTTTGTGACGTGTTTCTGGCGTTTAACTCCAGACTGCAGCATAGAACTGGCGTTCAACGCCCCTTTACGTCATCTAAACTCGGCCAAAGTATGAACTATTATATATTGCTGGAAAGCCCTGGATGTCTACTTTCCAACACAATTGAAAGTGCACCATTTTGAGTTCTGTAGCTCCAGAAAATCCACTTTGAGCGCAGGGAGGTCAGAATCCAACAGCATCAGTAGTCCCTCTTCAACCTCTGAATCTGATTTTTGCTCAAGTCCCTCAATTTCAGCCAGAAAATACCTGAAATTATAGAAAAACACACAAACTCATAGTAAAGTCCAGAAATGTGAATTTAAGATAAAAACTAATAAAAACATCCCTAAAAGTAACTAGATCCTACTAAAAACATACTAAAAATAATGCCAAAAAGCGTATAAATTATCCGCTCATCAACAGTGCATATTTGAAGTTGAAATTTTAGAATGTTGGCTCTTGAAAGAATAAGGAAAAAGGAAAAATATTATTGGTAAAATATAGAACAAATGGGATTAAAAGGCTCAAAGTGGCTAACAAAGGTAAATGGAAGGGTAGGCTATTTGGGATAAGTGAGTTAATAAAATAATGGCCTCAATCATATGCATGCATATAACACATTAAACATTGGACATATAGGATGGAACAAAACATAGATTACAGTCATAGAGAAGCAAACACACAAGAAAAAGTTTTATGGTTAAATAGTGTAACCATGTAATTAAGTTCAAATCTCACGGGTTGTGTGTTCTTAGCTATCATTTATATTCCAAATACAATCTTCAAACAAGTTTTAACACAAAAAATTCTGATTTAAATTAGTTAAAATTTTTCAAAACAAAATCTTGAAAAGAAACATATTATTTTTCAACTAATTAGAACATGCATGCAATTACCTATTACTATGCTATCTATCCTATCCTAACAAAAGAAAAATTACTAATTTATTGGTGCTAAGAAAGAGAAATTACCTCTGGAAGTCAGGTACTGACCGACCTCCCCACACTTAAAGCTTGGCACCGTCCTCGGTGCCATCAATCAAGAATAAAAGGGGGCTGGTAGCAGCATCTCCACAATCGGGACCGTCATGGCTCCCTGTGCTGGTAAATAAAGTGGAGTCTGGGGTGTCTGGGTCTTCTTCAGGTAGGCGGTTACCAACAAGTAGCTCCTTGAGGTATGTAAATCTGTGCTTATTACGGCGCTCCCTTTGCTTTCCTTACCGGTCAAGCTGGTCTAACTTCTCAAGTTTCTGATGGAGCAGTTGGTTTGTTGAAGGTGCTTGTGATGTGGAAGGAGAAGGGATATCTTCTGCTGGTTCTATGCTCCGCGTGATAGTGGCTGCTGGAGGTCTGATATACTTCCCGTTAGGGACATACTGATCATCCTGTGGAATCATGGCCTTGGTGTCCCCAGCTTTGTAGGATACTCCGGCTGCTGAGACTAGATCTAAAACCAAGGCGGGAAAAGGTAGGTTGCCCGCAATCTGTACATGTCCCATAGCATGCCGAATGTGTCTTGGTAAATTGAGAGGCTGGTCTATAAGGATACACCAGAGTAAAACAACCATATCTGCAATGAAGGAGGACTCGTGAGTGCTCGGAAAGACGTAATGGGACATGATCTGTACCCATACTCGAGCCTCCAAGGTGAGTGCTGAAGCCAATATTCCCTTAGGTCGGGATCGATGGTATTCATAGGTATCTGCTGCCAGGTTGTGCTATAATTCTGAAAACGGCGTCCTAGTCAAATTGGTATGTCTGGCACTTGAAAGAGGCTTTTTGGAATGCGTTCAATCCTTCTGGAGCAGAGGAAAGATCTAAAGCTTGCTGAATAGCTTCTTCAGTTATGGGGACTTGCTTCTGACAGTCAAAGACAGACTGCATGGTTGGCATGTGAAAATTGGAGTAGAATTCAACTACCCATGAAAGATTGACCTGCCGTGGCTATTTTCGTAGGAATCCCCATTGTCTTCGCTCAATACGGGGCTCAACAAATTCAACAATGTGGGTTGGGAGGATGAGTAGGTGCTTATTGTTATAGTTCCTCTAAGGCAGGATGGGGAACATCTGCTCACAGTAGCGGTTAGTGAACCGCGCAGTGTCCTTTGCTGGAAAGGCTTTCTGTTTTTCATCGACCTTGATGATCCTCTTGATTCGCTTTGTTGAGGGCTTTACTGCTGTTGAAGATGGCTCTGCAACTAGTGCTCTTTTTGTTCCTTTCCTTGTCGGTGGTTTGGGAGTAGCTTTCTCTTTACCTTTCTTGGTGGCCATCCTGAAAAGGAAAAAAAGAAAGTAACTATTAAAACTAAGGGTTAGAGCAAGGAAGAGGACGGTACAAGTGATAATCAATGCACGGTAAAGAAGGATGTCGTTAACACATGGTCGCGACTACATGTGAAAAGTTCATCAATGGAAATATAGCAAGTGCATGTTATGGCAAGTAGATGCAAGATGTTTATTAGCATGCTGGCAAAGGCATGAGTAGAATAGATCAAGCATCAAAAGTTAAATTGTATTATCACTCGTAACAGATTAACCATCATATTTGTATTGATAATTATATTCAATTAATAAAATATTGAAAGGGTTTTGTGAAAAATAGGCAATAGAGTAAAAGGGTAGAGTAATTAAAAATGCACAATGCCATACGAGATTTTTCACAAACACTTAGCATGCATGGTAAATATGTTATTGAAGGTATTGAATTTGAACATGCAAGCAACCCAAAAATAATTATTGATAATTGTCAAACTACTCCTTAATAATATACAAGAAATTATAGAAGAAAATAATCACCCAAATAAATTTCTAACACCAATTAAAAGGATGCCAAAAGAAAAAGAAAGAAAAAGAAAACATAGATAATGAAGGTAAAAAGAAAAAGAAAGAAGAAAACATAAATAAAAATAATAATGGAAAAGTAAAAAGGGGAAGAAAAAAAAGAAAAGAACCTTGATAATGAATGTGAAAAAGAAAGAGGGGGAAAGTAGTAGAAAGTAAGAGAGAATAAAGAAGAAAGAAGGAAGAAGAAAGAAAAAAGAAGGACGAAGACAGAAATAAGATTAGGGAAGAAAAGATAGGAATTCTGGCGCAGGTATAGTTAAACTGTGCGTCGCATGCGACGCGGACGCGTGGGGCACGCGCTTGCGTGGTTTGTGATATTTTCAAGTGACGCATACGCGTGACCTGAATTGTGCTATTAGCGCGAGAGCAATCTCGCGCACGCACAACTCTCTGTTTCATACGCACATTGCCAAAATTTAGGGTGACGCGTGCGCGTGAGGGACGCGCACGCCTGAATGGCCTGGTTTAGAAAAATGACGCGGATGCGTGGGAGACACATACGCGTGATAGGGCTTGTGCTTCCAGCACCATTCTAGCCCCACTCCATCACAAATCTCTGCCATACACCTCTTTACGTCGATTTCGTAGGGTCACGCGTGCGCGTGGGTGACGCGTACGTGTGGGAGGTTGGTTTTTCAAGTGACGCGAACGCGTCAGGAACACGTTCACGTGGGCGTGTTTGTGCCTAAGGCACGCCTCCAGCCACGCTCCCGCATAACTCTATGCTTCTTTTCTTCTTGTTTCGAAAGCACATATGACGCGGACGTGTTAGCGACGCTCGCGCGTCGTGTGCCCCTTTTTTTTTATGCAGAATGCAAATGCAAATGCAGGCTATATGCAAAGATTATGAGAAGAGTCACTAAGAAAAATAAAGTGGAATAAAATAAAATAAAACTAAGACTGAAACAGGATGATCATACCATGGTGGGTTGTCTCCTACCTAGCACTTTGCTTTTACGTCCTTAAGTTGGACGTTCTTCAAGCTCATTCTGCTTCTGTTGGTGGGTCTTCCAAGAGGAAGACCTCTAGTTCTTTGTGATCCTTAATCTTCTCTCCATGATAAAGCTTTAGGCGATGTCCATTGACCTTGATGAATTTGGAGCTAGAAGGATGACGCAGGTGAAAAACTCCGTATGGCTCTGCCTTTTCTACTCTGTAGGGACCTTCCCATCTTGATCTTAGTTTTCCTGGCATAAGCCTCAGTCTGGAGTTATAAAGAAGAACTAACTCCCCTGGTCTGAATTCTCTCCTTTTTATGTGCTTGTCATGGACAGCCTTCATCTTCTCTTTGTATCGCCTGGAGTTGTCATATGCTTCTAGGTGAAGGTTCTCTAATTCTGCCAGTTGCAGCTTCCTTTCAGCACCAGCTTCCTCAAAATTCATGTTGCACTCCCTCACAGCCCAGAAAGCCTTGTGTTCCACCTCTACTGGAAGGTGGCAAGCTTTTCCATACACTAAGCGGAAGGGGCTTATCCCAATGGGTGTCTTGTACGCTGTTCTATATGCCTAGAGTGCATCTTGTAGCCTGGCACTCCAGTCCTTCCTATGAGGCTTTACTATCTTCTCCAGAATACGTTTAATTTCTCTATTAGATACCTCTGCTTGCCCATTTGTCTGGGGATGGTAAGCTGTTGCTACTTTGTGAACAATCCCATGCTTCTTCAGTAATCCTGTTAGTCTCCTGTTACAAAAGTGGGTGCCTTGATTACTCACGATTGCTCGTGGTGATCCAAAGCGATAAATAATATGGTTTCTAACAAAGAAAACAACAGTGTTAATATCATCAGTACGGGTAGGAATTGCTTCCACCCATTTAGAAACATAATCTACAGCTAACAGTATGTAAAGGTAACCATTAGAGTTTGGAAATGGACCCATGAAGTCAATGCCCAAACATAAAAAATTTCACAGAAAAGCATAATCTGTTAAGGCATCTCATCCCTCTTGGATATATTATCAAACCTTTGGCATGGGAAACAAGATTTACAAAAAATAGCAGCATCTTTAAAAAGAGTAGGCCATTAGAATCCACAGTCTAAGATTTTTCTAGTTGTTCTTTGAGGGCCAAAATGTCCTCTACTCTCAGAAGAGTGGCAGGCCTCTAAAATGGACTGGAATTTTGTTTGAGGTACACACCTTCTAATTACCTGGTCAGCTCCACACCTCCATAAATATGGATCATCCCATATATAATATTTAGACTCGCTTTTCAGCTTGTCTCTTTGATGCTTTGTAAAGTTGGGAGGGAAAGTATGGCTAACTAGATAATTAGGTACAGGTGCATACCAAGGAACTACTTTAGATACTGCATGCAAGCTATCAAATGGAAAAGCATCATTGATAGGAGTGGAGTCCTCCTTAATGTGCTCAAGGTGACTCAAGTGGTCTGCCACTAAATTCTAGTTACCACTCCTATCCTTAATTTCTAAATCAAATTCTTGCATCAGCAGTATCCAACGTATTAGCCTTGGTTTGGAATCTTTTTTAGCTAATAAATACTTTAGAGCTGCATGGTCTGAGTACACTACGACCTTAGTACCAAGTAAATAGGCTCGGAATTTATCCAGAGCAAAAACAATAGCTAGAAGCTCTTTTTCAGTAGTAGTGTAATTGGACTGAGCAGCATCTAAGGTCTTAGATGCATAAGCAATTACGAAAGGATCCTTACCTTCGTGCTGAGCCAGCACCGCTCCTACTGCATGGTTGGAGGCATCACACATAATCTCAAATGGCTGGCTCCAGTCTGGTCCTCTTACAATTGGAGCTTGAGTCAGGGTGATCTTCAGCTTATCAAATGCTTGCATGCAATCCTCATTGAACTCGAACTCAATATCTTTCTGCAACAGTTTGGATAAAGGTAATGCTACCTTACTGAAGTCCTTAATGAATCTCCTGTAAAAACCTGCATGGCCAAGGAACGAACAGACTTCCCTCATGGAGGAGGGGTAAGGTAAACTAGAAATGACATCTACCTTTGCTGGATCTACAGAAATACCAGTATTAGAAACAATATGTCCTAGAACAATTCCTTGTTTTACCATAAAGTGACATTTTTCAAAATTCAATGCAAGGTTTGAACTAACACACCTGTCTAATACTCTAGCTAAACTATCCAAGCAAAGGTTAAAGGAATCACCATAAACGCTAAAATCATCCATAAAAACTTCCATACAGTTCTCAATAAGATCTGAAAAGATACTCACCATGCATCTTTGGAAAGTAGCTGGTGCATTACATAAGCCAAAAGGCATCCTTTTGTATGCATACGTTCCAAAGGGACATGTAAAAATAGTCTTCTCCTGATCTTCAGGAGCTATATGAATTTGAAAATAGCCTGTATAACCATCTAAAAAGCAGTAATGGGATTTACCTGACAGGCGATTAAGCATCTGATCAATAAATGGCAAGGGGTAGTGATCCTTGCGAGTAGCTTGGTTGAGACGCCTATAGTCAATGCAAACTGGTGTACGAAAGTGTGATCCCTGGGCGAAATTGTCACTTGAACAATCCCTGGTGATGGCTCCAAAAACTTGGTGCTCTAATCTTAATTCATAATTTGTCACAACTTCGATACAACTAACCAGCAAGTGCACTGGGTCGTCCAAGTAATAAAACCTTACGTGAGTAAGGGTCGATCCCACGGAGATTGTTGGTATGAAGCAAGCTATGGTCACCTTGCAAATCTCAGTCAGGCGGATATCAAATAGTTATGGAGTTTTTGAAAATAAATAATAAATAAATAGAAAATAAAGATAGAAATACTTATGTAATTCATTGGTGAGAATTTCAGATAAGCGTATAGAGATGCTTTCGTTCTTCTGAACTTCTGCTTTCCTACTGTCTTCATCCAATCAGTCCTACATCTTTCCATGGCAAGCTTTATGTAAGGGCATCACCATTGTCAATGGCTACATCCCATCCTCTTGTGAAAAAGGTCCAAATGCTCTGTTACAGCACGGCTAATCATCTGAGGTTCTCAATCATACTTGAATAGAATTCACCCTCCTTTTGCGTCTGTCACTACGCCCAGCACTCGCGAGTTTGAAGTTCGTCACAGTCATTCAATCCCTGAATCCTACTCGGAATACCACAGACAAGGTTTAGACTTTCCGGACTCTCATGAATGCCGCCATCAATCTAGCTTATACCACGAAGATTCTGATTAAGAGATCCAAGAGATATTCATTCAATCTAAGGTGGAACAGAAGTGGTTGTCAGGCACGCGTTCGTAGGAGAACGATGATGATTGTCACGTTAATCACATTCATATTGAAGTCCGAATGAATATCTTAGAAGTGAAATAAGTTGAATTGAATAGAGAAACAGTAGTACTTTGCATTAATTCATGAGGAACAGCAGAGCTCCACACCTTAATCTATGGAGTGTAGAAACTCTACCGTTGAAAAATACATAAGTGAAAGGTTCAGGCATGGCCGAATGGCCAGCCCCCAAACGTGATCAATATGATCCAAAGATGAACTAAAAATCATAAGATGTCTAATACAATAGTAAAAAGTCCTATTTATACTCAACTAGTTACTAGGGTTTACAGAAGTAAGTAATTGATGCATAAATCCACTTCTGGGGCCCACTTGGTGTGTGCTTGGGCTGAGCTTGAAGTTTACACATGGAGAGGTCATTCTTGGAGTTGAACGCCAGTTTGTAACGTGTTTCTGGCGTTCAACTCTGGTTTGTGACGTGTTTCTGGCGTTTAACTCCAGACTGCAGCATAGAACTGGCGTTCAACGCCCTTTTGTGTCGTCTAAACTCAACCAAAGTATGGACTATTATATATTGCTGGAAATTTCTGGATGTCCACTTTCCAACACAATTAGAAGTGCGCCATTTTGAGTTCTGTAGCTCCAGAAAATCCACTTTGAGTGCAGGGAGGTCAGAATCCAACAACATTAGCAGTCCTTCTTCTACCTCTGAATCTGATTTTTGCTCAAGTCCCTCAATATCAGCCAGAAAATACCTGAAATCACAGAAAAACACACAAACTCATAGTAAAGTCTAGAAATGTGAATTTAACATAAAAACTAATGAAAACATCCCTAAAAGTAACTAGATTCTACTAAAAACATACTAAAAACAATGCCAAAAAGCGTATAAATTATCCGCTCATCACAACACCAAACTTTAATTGTTGCTTGTCCCCAAACAACTGAAAATCAAATAGGATAAAAAGAAGAGAATATACTATAAATTCTAAACTATCAATGAAACATAGCTCCAATCAGATGAGTGGGACTTGTAGCTTTTTGCCTCTTGAATAGTTTTGGCATCTCACTTTATCCATTGAGGTTCAGAATGATTGGCATCTATAGGAACTCAAAGTTCAGATAGTATTATTGATTCTCCTAGTTCAGTATGTTGGTTCTTGAACACAGCTACTTTATGAGTCTTGGCCGTGGCCCTAAGCACTTTGTTTTCCAGTATTACCACCGGATACATAGATGCCACAGACACATAATTGGGTGAACCTTTTCAGATTGTGACTCAGCTTTGCTAAAGTCCCTAATTAGAGGTGTCCAGGGTTCTTAAGCACACTCTTCTTTTGCTTTGGACCTTGACTTTAACCGCTCAGTCTCAAGTTTTCACTTGACACCTTCACGCCACAAGCACATGGTTAGGGATAGCTTGGTTTAGCCGCTTAGGCCGGGATTTTATTCCTTTAGGCCCTTCTATCCACTGATGCTCAAAGCCTTGGGATCCTTTTTATTTACCCTTACCTTTTGGTTTTAAGGGTTATTGGCTTTTTGCTATTGCCTCTTGGTTTTAAGAGCTTTTGGCTTTTTCTGCTTGCTTTTTTTCTTTTTTTTGCCATTTTTTTCTGCAAGCTTTTGTATTCACTGCTTTTTCTTGCTTCAAGAATCATTTTTATGATTTTTCAGATTATCAAATAACATATCTCCTTGTCATCATTCTTTCAAGAGCCAACATATTTAACATTCTTAAACAACAACTTCAAAAGACATATGCACTGTTCAAGCATTCATTCAGAAAACAAAAAGTATTGTCACCACATCAATATAATTAAACTAAGTTCAAGGATAAATTCGAAATTCATGAACTTCTTGTTCTTTTGAATTAAAACATTTTTCATTTAAGAGAGGTGATGGATTCATATGCACTACTTTAAGGCATAGACACTTAAATACTAATGATCATGTAATGAAGATACAAACATGGATAAACATTTAACATAGAAAACGAAAAACAGAAAATTTAAGAACAAGGAATGAGTTCACCTTAGTGATGGTGGCATTTTTTTCTTGAGGAACCAATGATGTCCTTGAGCTCTTCTATGTCTCTTCCTTGTCTTTGTTGCTCCTCCTTCATTGCTTTTTGATCTTCTCTAATTTCATGAAGGATGATGGAGTGCTCTTGATGTTCCACCCTTAATTGTCCCCAATAATTGTGTAGAAGAAAATGTATCCTCTGAGGTATCTCAGGGATCTCTTGATTTGCAGTCAAATGTTCTACCACTGAGCTATAGACCCTTGATGGAAGCTTTTGTCTTCCCTTTCCTCTTTCTAGAGGTTTCTCTGGCCTTAGGTGCCATCAATGGTTGTGGAAAAACAAAAGAACTATGCTTTTATCACACCAAACTTAGAATGTTGCTCGCCCTCGAGCAAAAGAAGAAAGAATAGAAGAAAAAGAAGATGTGGAAGAATCTAGGATTATGAGGAGGGAAGATGGGAATCCTGTGGGGTCCATAGATTCTGAGATGATCCTGTGAGGTCCACAGATCTTGAGGTGTCAAGGATTTACATCCCTGCACCAATTAGGCATGTAAAATGCCTTTGCATACAATTCTGGCGTTTAAACGCTGAACTGATGCTTGTTCTGGGTGTTCAACGCCCAGATGTAGCATGTTTCTGGCGTTGCACGCCAGTTCTATGCTTGTTTCTGGCGTTCAGCGCCAGATCCATGCTCTGTTCTGGCGTTGAATGCCAGCCAGATGCTCCTTACTGGCGTTTAAACGCCAGTAAGTCCTTCCTCCAGGGTGTGATTTTTCTTCTGCTATTTTTGATTCTGTTTTTAATTTTTTGATTTATTTTGTGACTTCACATGATCATGAACCTAATAAAACATGAAAGAAAAATAAAAATAAAAATAAAATTAGATGAAAAATTGGGTTGCCTCCCAACAAGCGCTTCTTTAATGTCAATAGCTTGACAGTGGGCTCTCATGGAGCCTCACAGATGTTCAGAGCATTGTTGAGACTTTCCAACACCAAACTTAGAGTTTGGATATGGGAGTTCAACACCAAACTTAGAGTTTGGTTGTGGGGGCTCTGTATGACTCTGTTTTGAGAGAAGCTTACTGTGCCTCTTTTCCATGTTTACAGAAGGAGAACCTTGAGTTTTAAACACAAGGGAGTCCTCATTCAATTGAAGGACTAGTTCACCTCTGTCTACATCAATCACAGCTCTTGCTGTGGCTAGGAAGGGTCTTCCAAGAATGATGGATTCATCCTCATCCTTCCTAGTATCCAGGATTATGAAATCAGCAGGGATGTAAAGGCCTTCAACCTTTACTAACACGTCCTCTACTTGTCCATAAGCTTCTTTTCTTGAGTTGTCTGCCATCTCTAATGAGATTTTAGCAGCTTGCACCTCAAAGATTCCCAGTTTCTCCATTACAGAGAGTGGCATGAGGTTTATTCCTGACCCAAGGTCACATAGAGCCTTCTCAAAGGTTATGGTGCCTATGGTACAAGGTATTAGGAACTTTCCAGGATCCTGCTTCTTCTGAGGTAATCTCAGTTGATCCAATGCATTTAGTTCATTGGTGAACAGGGGAGGTTCATCTCCCCAAGTTACATTACCAAATAAATTGGCATTCAGCTTCATGATTGCACCAAGGAACTTGGCAACTTGCTCTTCAGTAACATCCTCATTCTCTTCAGAAGAGGAATACTCATCAGAGCTCATGAATGGCATAAGGAGGTTCAATGGAATCTCCATGATCTCTAGATAAGTCTCAGATTCCTTTGGTTCCTCAGAGGGGAACTCCTTATTGATCATTGGACGTCCCAGGAGGTCTTCCTCCTTGGGATTCACGTCCTCCTCCTCTCTTGTGGGTTCATTGATGACAAGTCATCCTAGCCTATTTTAGCTAGTCTTTTTCTTTTGTTTTCATTAGAATTATGCACTTTCTTGAGCTACAAGCAAGCTAATTGAGTAGATTTTCATGTTTTCCTTGATTGAACCAAACATATATGAATTCATGCCATTTCATGAGGTTTTAGGCTATATTGGTTGCATATTATGAAAGAATGAATATCTCATGATTTTGAGCATAGCTTTGATGAGTTTGGTTGATTAATGATAGGTGAAGAAAGCTTGGAGAAAGGTTGAAGCAAAGAGGAATGGCTAGGAGTGAAGAGAGGACAATGGAATAAGTGAAATTGAACCAGGAAGCAAGAAGTTAGCCCCAACGTTAGCCCCCTAACTTGGAGGCTAACGTTGGAACTTGAAATTTCCTCCCTGGCCATCCCACGTTTGCGCCAACGTTAGCCCCCTAACTTGGAGGCTAACGTTGGCACATGAGTTCCTCCCTGGCTATCCAACGTTTGCACCAACGTTAGCCCCCTAACTTGGAGGCTAACGTTGGCACATGAATTACAAAGGGGGAAGGGCCAACGTTTGCGCCAACGTTAGCCCCCTAACTTGGAGGCTAACGTTGGCACATGAATTACAAAGGGAGAAGGGCCAACGTTTGCGCCAACGTTAGCCCCCTAACTTGGAGGCTAATGTTGGCGCCACTAGCACCAAGGGAAGGCCAACGTTAGGGTCAAAGTTAGACCCCTAACGTTGGCACCAACGTCCAAACCAGAAAAATGTGCCAACTGATATGAAAAGTTGGAGCCAAAGTTAGACCCCTAACTTTGGCTCAAACTTTTGGTCCAACTTTTGCTAACCTCAATTCCGGTTCAATTGGTTCACTTCGGTTCTTCTTCAAACTTCAAGAGCAATCAACCAAGGCCTCTTTCAACCCAATTCCACCAAGAGCAAGGGCCCAACTCAAGGCTTGAAGATCATTTGAAGAAAGTGTATAAATAGGATAGAATTCAAGTTCTTCACGGAGCTTTCCTTTTGGAATTTTCATAATAGTTTTCGGAGAGCTTTTGTTACTGAGTGCACTTTAATTTCTTTGTTTTCATTGCTTTCAATTTCATTTTACACTTGTCTTGGATCTTGGATTGGAGAATTGAAGAAATTCTGTTTCAATCTCAATCTTGGATCTCTCTGTTTCTTTACTGTTAATTGAATTCCATTTCCGGTTCATTGTTCTTCCTCTTTTCTTTGCAATTTACATTTTCCTTGCAATTGTTCTTGTTGGATCTAGGAAGGCATTGAGATCTAGACTTGGTTTTCTAGTCTCTGGGTCCTGAGATCCAAATCCCCAATTTACATTCTGTTTCTTTCCTTTCTATGTTCATTTACTTTTCTGCTTCATATCCGGTTCAATCCCAATTCCCTTTCCCTCTTCTGTTTGATGCAATTTAATTTTTCCTTGTTTAATTTCTGCAAATCCACATCCCAATCCCCTTTACATTTCAAGCAATTTACATTCCTTGCACTTTAAGATTCCGCAATTTACATTTCTTGCACTTTAAGTTTCTGCCATTTAATTTCTTGTTCTTTAAGTTTCAGCAATTTATTTCTTGTTTTCTTTACTTCAATGCAATTTAATTCTGCAAGTCACAAAACCATCAACCAAATCTTGATTCGCTTGACTAAATCAACCACTAAACTAAAATTGCTCAATCCTTCAATCCCTGTGGGATCGACCTCACTCCCGTGAGTTATTATTACTTGATGCGACCCGGTGCACTTGCCGGTTAGATTTGGGTGTTTTGGGAGAGATTTATTTTTCCTCCAAAATATCCCATCATTCATCCATGATAGTCAATTCAATGGCCTTGCACTCTCCTTTTGGATTTTCTTCTGTATTACTTGGGAGAGCACTAGGAGGAGTTTCAGTGATCTTCTTACTCAGCTGGCCCACTTGTGCCTCTAAATTTCTAATTGAGGACCTTGTTTCATTCATGAAACTCACAGTGGCCTTGGACAGATCAGAGGCTAAGTTTGCTAAATTTGAGGTATTTTGTTCAGAGTTCTCTGTCTGTTGCTGAGTGGGTGATGGAAAAGGCTTGCTATTGCTAAACCTGTTTCTTCCACCATTATTAAAGCCTTGTTGAGGCTTTTGTTGATCCTTCCATGAGAATTTTGGGTGATTTCTCCATGAGGGGTTATAGGTGTTTCCATATGGTTCACCCATGTAATTCACCTCTGCTATTGCAGGGTTCTCAATATCATAAGCTTCTTCTTCAGAAGATGCCTCTTGAGTACTGTTGGATGCAGCTTGCATTCCATTCAGACTCTGAGAAATCATATTGACTTACTGAGTCAATATTTTATTCTGAGCCAATATGGCATTCAGAGTATCAATTTCAAGAACTCCCTTCTTCTGAGGCGTTCCATTACTCACAGGATTCCTCTCAGAAGTGTACATGAACTGGTTGTTTGCAACCATGTCAATGAGTTCTTGAGCTTCTGCAGGCGTTTTCTTTAGGTGAATGGATCCACCTGCAGAAGTATCCAATGACATCTTAGCTAATTCAGACAGACCATCATAGAATATATCCAGGAAGGTCCATTCTGAAAGCATGTCAGAAGGACACTTTTTGGTCAATTGCTTGTATCTCTCCCAAGCTTCATAGAGGGATTCACCTTCTTTCTGTCTGAAGGTTTAGACATCCACTCTAAGCTTACTCAGCTTTTGAGGAGGAAAGAACTTGGCTAAGAAAGCCTTGACCAGCTTATTCCAAGAGTTCAGGCTATCCTTAGGTTGAGAGTCCAGCCATATTCTAGCTCTGTCTCTCACAGCAAAAGGGAAAAGCATGAGCCTGTAGACTTCAGGATCTACTCCATTGGTCTTAACAGTATCACATATCTGCAAGAATTCAGTTAAGAATTGAAAAGGATCTTCAGATGGAAGTCCATGAAACTTGCAATTTTGTTGCATCAGAGAAACTAATTGAGGTTTTAGCTCAAAGTTGTTTGCTCCAATGGTAGGGATGGAGATGCTTCTTCCATGTAAATTGGAATTAGGTGCAGTAAAGTCACCAAGCATCCTCCTTGCATTATTATTATTTTCAGTTGCCATCTCCTCTTCTTGTTCAAAAATTCCTGTAAGGTTGTCTCTGGATTGTTGTATTTTAGCTTCTCTTAATTTTCTCTTCAGAGTCCTTTCAGGTTCAGGGTTTGCTTCAACAAGAATGTTCTTGTCCTTGCTCCTGCTCATATGAAAGAGAAGGGAACAGAAAAATAATAATAGGGATCCTTTTTACCACAGTATAGAGGTTCCCTTGTTGTGAGTAGAAGAAAAGAAGAATAAGAATGTAGAAGAGAAGAATTCGAACTCAGAGGAGAAGAAGGGGTTCAAATTTTGGGTGAAGAGAAGTGTTAGTAGATGAATAAATAAATAGAAGGAGATGAGGGAGAGGGAATTTCGAAAATTAAAAATTAAAATTTAAAGTTAAATTTTGAAAATAGTTTTTTTTTTGAAAAAGGTTAGTAATTTTTGAAAATTAGGAATGAAATAAAATTAAAATAAAAAATTAAAATAATTAGTTAATTAAAAAGAATTTTTGAAAAAGAGGGAAATATTTTCGAAAATTAGAGAGAGATAGTTAGTAAGGTAGTTTTGAAAGAGATAAGAAACAAACAAAAAGTTAATTAGTTAGTTGAAACAAATTTGAAAATCAATTTTGAAAAGATAAGAAGATAAGAAGTTAGAAAAGATATTTTAAAATCAAATTTTTGAAAAAGATATGATATGAAGAGATATGATTAAAAAGATATGATTTTGAAAGAGATAAGATAAAAAGATATTTTTGAAAAGATATGATTGAAATTAGTTTTGAAAAAGATTTGATTTTTAAAATCACAATTAATGACTTGATTCACAAGAAATCACAAGATATGATTCTAGAACTTAAAGTTTGAATCTTTCTTAACAAGTAAGTAACAAACTTAAAATTTTTGAATCAAAACATTAATTGTTGATGATATTTTCGAAAATTATGAGATAAAATTAAGAAAAATATTTTTGAAAAATATTTTTAAAATTTTCGAAAATAAAAAAGAAAAATGAAAAAGATTTGATTTTTGAAAAAGATTTTGAAAAAGATAAGAATTTTAAATTGAAAATTTGATTTGACTCATAAGAAACAATTGAATTTTAAAAATTTTTCAAAAAGTCAATCCAAATTTTCGAAATTTATGAGAGAAAAAAAAGGAAAGATATTTTTTTGATTTTTGAATTTTTAATGATGAGAGAGAAAAACATGAAAATGATGCAATGCATGAAAAATTTGGATCTAAATATGTGATGCATGCAAGAACATTATGAATGTCAAGATGAACACCAAGAATACTATGAATGTCAAGATGAACATCAAGAACTTATTTTTGAAAAATTTTCAAGAAAAGAAAACATGCAAGACACCAAACTTAGATATTTTTCATGTATAGACACTATGAATGCAAGAATGCATATGAAAAATAAGAAAAGACACAAAACAAGAAAATATGAAGATCAAACAAGAAGACTGGCCAAGAACAACTTGAAGATCATGACGAACACTATGAATGCATGAATTTTCGAAAAAATGCATAAAGATTTTTTTTGAAAAAATGCAATTGACACCAAACTTAAAAATTGACTCAAGACTCAAACAAGAAACACAAAATATTTTTGATTTTATGATTTTATGATTTTTTTTTGTATTTTCTTTTAAATTTTTTTTCGAAAAACATATAGGAAAAAGAAAATAAGAAATTCAAAATTTTTTTTATAAGAATTCCAGGAATCTTTCAATGTTAGCCTAAAGCTCCAATCCAAGGGTTAGACATGGCTCACTAGCCAGCCAAGCTTTAGAAGATACAAATCAGGCATATAACAGCTGATACTTCATCCAACTTCATATACATGCCTTTTATGTTGACAAGTGGAAGCCTCAATCCAAAAGAATTTGGATATGGCTTTACAGCTAGCCAGGCTTCAACATGTTACCATGAAACTCTAGAATTCATTCTTAAAAAATCTGAGCAACAAGATGAAAATAAAACAAGATGAACAAAAAGATTTTTGAAAAATTTTTGAAAATAAAACAAAAAGAAAATTACCTAATCTGAGCAACAAGATGAACCGTCAGTTGTCCAAACTCAAAACAATCCCCGGCAACGGCGCCAAAAACTTGGTGTACGAAAGTGTGATCCCTGGGTGAAATTGTCACTCGAACAATCCCTGGTGATGGCTCCAAAAACTTGGTGCTCTAATCTTAATTCATAATTTGTCACAACTTTGATACAACTAACCAGCAAGTGCACTGGGTCGTCCAAGTAATAAAACCTTACGTGAGTAAGGGTCGATCCCACGGAGATTGTTGGTATGAAGCAAGCTATGGTCACCTTGTAAATCTCAGTCAGGCGGATATCAAATAGTTATGGAGTTTTCGAAAATAAATAATAAATAAATATAAAATAAAGATAGAAATACTTATGTAATTCATTGGTGAGAATTTCAGATAAGCGTATAGAGATGCTTTCGTTCTTCTGAACTTCTGCTTTCCTACTGTCTTCATCCAATCAGTCCTACTCCTTTCCATGGTAACTTTTATGTAAGGGCATCACCATTGTCAATGGCTACATCCCATCCTCTTGTGAAAAAGGTCCAAATGCTCTGTTACAGTACGGCTAATCATCTGAGGTTCTCAATCATACTGGAATAGGATTCACCCTCCTTTTGCGTCTGTCATTACGCCCAGCACTCGCGAGTTTGAAGTTCGTCACAGTCATTTAATCCCTGAATCCTACTTGGAATACCACAGACAAGGTTTAGACTTTCCGGACTCTCATGAATGCCGTCATCAATCTAGCTTATACCACGAAGATTCTGATTAAGAGATCCAAGAGATATTCATTCAATCTAAGGTGGAACGGAAGTGGTTGTCAGGCACGCGTTCGTAGGGGAATGATGATGATTGTCACATTCATCACATTCATATTGAAGTGTGAATGAATATCTTAGAAGCGGAATAAGTTGAATTGAATAGAGAAACAGTAGTACTTTGCATTAATTCATGAGGAACAGCAGAGCTCCACACCTTAATCTATGGAGTGTAGAAACTCTACCGTTGAAACTACATAAGTGAAAGGTTCAGGCATGGCCGAATGGCCAGCCCCCAAACGTGATCAATATGATCCAAAGATGAACTAAAAATCATAAGATGTCTAATACAATAGTAAAAAGTCCTATTTATACTCAACTAGTTACTAGGGTTTACAGAAGTAAGTAATTGATGCATAAATCCACTTCCGGGGCCCACTTGGTGTGTGCTTGGGCTGAGCTTGAAGTTTACACGTGGAGAGGTCATTCTTGGAGTTGAACGCCAGTTTGTAACGTGTTTCTGGCGTTCAACTTTGGTTTGTGACGTGTTTCTGGCGTTTAACTCCAGACTACAGCGTAGAACTGGCGTTCATTGCCCTTTTGCGTCATCTAAACTCGGCCAAAGTATGGACATTTATATATTGCTGGAAAGCCCTGGATGTCTACTTTCCAACGCAATTGGAAGCGTGCCATTTTGAGTTCGGTAGCTCCATAAAATCCACTTTGAGTGCAGGGAGGTTAGAATCCAACAGCATCAGTAGTCCTTCTTCTACCTCTGAATCTGATTTTTGCTCAAGTCCCTCAATTTTAGCCAGAAAATACCTGAAATCACAGAAAAACACACAAACTCATAGTAAAGTCCAGAAATGTGAATTTAACATAAAAACTAATGAAAACATCCCTAAAAGTAACTAGATTCTACTAAAAACAATGCCAAAAAGCGTATAAATTATCCGCTCATCACAAACCCTTCATGAATTCTGCACTCTAGTTGTCAGGAGCTCTCCATGCTCATTCTTTACTGTTGTGACTCCAGACTTCTTGGGCACCACTTGTACTGGACTGACCCATTCTCTGTCTGAGATGGGGTAAATGATATCTACTTCAAGTAGCTTGGTCACTTCTTTCTTGACAACTTCTAAGATGGTGGGATTCAATCTTCTTTGGGGTTGATGGACAGGCTTTGATTTCTCTTCTAAATATATTCTGTGCTCACAAACTTGAGGGCTGATGCCTACTATATCCGCCAAGCTCCACCCAATTGCTTTCTTATGTTTCCTCAGCACACTAAGCAGTTGCTCTTCCTGTTGTGAAGTGAGTTCCCTTGCAATGATAACTGGGAATTTCTTATTATTCTCAAGGTAAGTATACTTGAGGTGTGGAGGAAGCGGCTTCAATTCCAATTTCTGCTCATGGCTAGGCTCTGGATCTTCCGGGGATAGTGATAATGGCAAAGTGTCCTCATTGTGTTTAGAGGGTGTCCCCACACTTAGACCTTGCTCCATGTGCTTCTCTTATACTTCTTCTTGGTGAACTTTAGCTATAGTTTCATCAATGATGTCGCACTGGAAGATAGAATGATCTTCCGGAGGGTGCTTCATAGCTTCATTTAAACTGAAACTCACTGCTCTGCCATTTATCTCAAAGGAGTAAGTTCCTGAGAATGCATCCAGCTTGAACTTTGAAGTCTTCAGGAATGGTCTTCCAAGCAGGATTGATGATGGTCTTCCTGAGTCATTAGGGGGCATTTCTAGGATATAGAAGTCAATGGAAAATGTGAGCCCCTTAATGCTCACTAATACATCTTCAGCAATTCCAACTACTGTAATAATGCTTTTATCTGCTAACACAAAACGAGCTGCCAACCTTTTTAAGGGAGGGAGCCTCAAGGTATCATATATAGACAATGGCATTATACTAACACACGCTCCTAAGTCACACATGCAATAAGAAAATATTACACCTCCAATGGTACAACTAACCATGCATGGACCTGGATCACTATATTTTTCAGGTATACCTCCCATTAAGGTAGATATAGAACTACCTAAAGGAATGGTTTCTAATTCATTAATTTTATCTTTATGTATGCACAAATCTTTCAGAAACTTTGCATATTTAGGTACTTGTTGAATAACATAAAAAAGGGGAACAGTTACCTCAATCTTTTTGAAAATTTCTACCATTTTGGGATCAAGTTCCGTCTGCTTTCTGGACTTCCTTGCAAGGTGTGAAAATGGGATAAAAATGATTCCACTTGCAGCTTCTGCATCCTCTGGTGCTCCATTCCTTTGCTGAGCTACTTCTTCTTCAACCTTGTCTTGTACTTCCTTTTCCTCTTCAGCATCTTCCACTTCTACCATATCCTCAACTGGGGCGTGTTCTGATAGGCTTGGCTCCTCTTGATTCCTCTCTTGCAGTGTGGTTCCGGACCTCAAAGTGATGGCATTGATGCCACCTTTGGGGTTAGGTAAGGGTTGAGAAGGAATTCTACTGGAGCTTATAGGTTGGTTAGTGAAAGTAGGTAATGAATCTATCCGGGCGGCGAGAGCTTGTAAAGTGGCATTCAGACAGTTTAGAGTAGAGTTCAGTGTAGTCTGCATGTCTTGTTGTCCTTGTGCAAGAGAACGAAGCATCTCATCATTTGATGAGGAAGTAGGATAAGTGATCTGTGGGACTTGTTATTGGTTATGCTGGGGTCCTTGTGACTGTCTTAGGTGAGGAGCTCTGTAAGGTTGATTCTGATTCTGCTGTCTGTTGTTGTTATTCCTCCTCTTATTTCCATTGTTATCTCTGCCTCCTCTGTTATAGTTGTCCCTCCAGCCATAGTTGGAATTATCTCTCCAGCCCTGGTTGGAGTTGTCCTGCCACCCTTGGTTATAGTTGCCGCCTTGTTGATTGTATCTTTGATTCGGGCGGTCATAGAAGTTATGAGTGGCTGCCACAGTGTTGTCTTCTTATTGGAGCTACGGGCATTCATCAGTATAATGACTATAATCAGCACAGATTCTGTATACTCTTTGGGGAACTAACTATTGGCTTTGTTGTGGTGGTGGGGAAGGCTGAGTTTGTTGTTGATTTAATTGCAATTGCTTCAGTAGGTTGGTCATTTCACATATACTCTGTGTAAGAACAGTAGTCTCACTGCTAGAGGAAACCTTTGCAACAGCTTTTGAGTGGCTGTTCCTGTGCCTGTGATTCCTAGTAGACTCAGCTAAGTCACTGATCAGTTGCCATGCTTCATCTGCGGTCTTGTACTTTTTCAGAGAACCATTACTAGCACCATCTAGTGTAGTTTTATCCCGAGACTTTATGCCTTGAGTGAAGTAGCTGATCAACACTAACCTGTCAATCATGTGATGGGGGCATGCGTCCAGAAGGTTCTTAAAGCGCTCCCAGTACTCATAAAAAGTCTCTAATTCTCCTTGAACAATGCAGGAGATCTCTTTTCTCAATCTATCTGTAACTTCAGCTGGAAAGTATTTTTCCAAGAATTCTCTCCTGAGCGTATCCCAGTTGGTAACAGTTGCTTCAGGTTGGGAGTAGTACCACTCCCTTATCTTTCCCTCAAGAGAAAACGGGAAGGCAGTTAACAGAATAGAAGTTTTATTTGCACCATGATGCCTAACAGTAGAACAGGCTGTCTGAAAATCCCTTAGGTGCTTGATAGGCTCTTGAGCAGGTAAGCCATGAAACTTGGGCATCAAGTTGATTAATGCAGTCTTCAGCTCAAAATCTGCAGCCAGAGTTGGATGATGCACTTGATACGGCTGCAGTGTAAAATATGGGGCTCCAGCTTCTTGGAGAGTAATCCTCCTAGGTGCTGCCATGTTATCTGCACGTGAAACAACTGAATCAGTAGTAAAGGAGTGGTGCACGAAATTGTGATGTCCAGGCTCAAACAATCCCTGGCAACGTGAGCAACTTGGTACGCGCAATCGTTATTACACTTTGATTATGTAAAATTCATGGCTCTTTCTTTCCCTGGAAATGGCGCCAAGAACATGGTGCCAATACCATGGTTCACAACTTTGATACAACTAACCAGCAAGTGCACTGGGTCGTCCAAGTAATACCTTACGTGAGTAAGGGTCGAATCCCACGGAGATTGTTGGTATGAAGCAAGCTATGGTCACCTTGCAAATCTCAGTTAGGCATATATAAGTTGATAATGGTGTTTTCGAATAATAATTAATAGAATAGGGATAGAAATACTTATGTAATTCATTGGTGAGAATTTCAGATAAGTGAATGGAGATGCTTTCGTTCCTCTGAACCTCTGCTTTCCTGCTATCTTCATCCAATCAGTCTTACCCCTTTCCATGGCTGGCTTTATGCAAGGGCATCACCGTTGTCAGTGGCTACATCCTCTCCTCTCAGTGAAAAATATGCTCACATGCTCTGTCACAGCACGGCTAATCATCTGTCGGTTCTCGATCATGCTGGAATAGGATTCACCCTCCTTTTGCGTCTGTCACTAACACCCAGCACTCGCGAGTTTGAAGCTCGTCACAGTCATTCAATCATTGAATCCTACTCGGAATACCACAGACAAGGTTTAGACTTTCCGGATTCTCTTGAATGCCGCCATCATTCTAGCTTACGCCACGAAGATTCTGGTTAGGAGATCTAAGAGATATTCATTCTAGCTTATTTCATGTAGAACGGAAGTGTTAGTCAGGCACGTGTTCATAGGGGAGAATGGTGATGAGCGTCACACATAATCATCACCTTCATCACGTTCTTGGGTGCGAATGGATATCTTAGAAGCGAAATAAGATGAATTGAATAGAAAACAGTAGTACTTTGCATTAATCTTTGAGGAACACCTTAATCTATGGAGTGTAGAAACTCTACCGTGAAAATACATAAGTGAAAGGTCCAGGCATGGACGAGATGGCCAGCCCTCAAACGTGATCTAAGATAGCATACAACTGATCAAAGATGGTCAAAAAGACGTCTAATACAATAGTAAAAGGTCCTATTTATAATAAACTAGCTACTAGGGTTTACATGAGTAAGTAATTGATGCATAAATCCACTTTCGGGGCCCACTTGGTGTGTGTTTGGGCTGAGCTTGAGTGTTGCACGTGTAGAGGTCTTTCTTGGAGTTAAACGCCAGCTTTTGTGCCAGTTTGGGCGTTCAACTCTGGTTTTGGCTCCTTTTCTGGCGCTGGACGCCAGATTTGGGTAGAAAGCTGCCGTTGAACGCCAGTTTATGTCGTCTATTCTTGGCCAAAGTATGGACTATTATACATTTATAGAAAGCCCTGGATGGACACTTTCCAACGCAATTGAAAGCGCGCCATTTCGAGTTCTGTAGCTCCAGAAAATCCACTTTGAGTGCAGGGAGGTCAGAATCCAACAACATCAGCAGTCCTTCTTCAACCTCTGAATCTGATTTCTGCTCAAGTCCTTCAATTTCAGCCAGAAAATACCTGAAATCACAGAAAAACACACAAACTCATAGTAAAGTCCAGAAATGTGAATTTAACATAAAAACTAATGAAAACATCCCTAAAAGTAACTAGATCCTACTGAAAACATACTAAAAACAATGTCAAAAAGCGTATAAATTATCCGCTCATCACAACACCAAACTTAAATTGTTGCTTGTCCCCAAGCAACTGAAAATCAAATAGGATAAAAAGAAGAGAATATAATATAAATTCCAAACTATCAATGAAACATAGCTTCAATCAAATGAGCGGGACTTATAGCTTTTTGCCTCTTGAATAGTTTTAGCATCTCACTTTATTCATTGAGGTTCAGAATGATTGGCATCTATAGGAACTCAGAGTTCAGATAGTGTTATTGATTCTCCTAGTTCAGTATGATGATTCTTGAACACAGCTATTTCATGAGTCTTGGCCGTGGCCCTAAGCACTTTGTTTTCCAGTATTACCACCGGATACATAAATGCCATAGACACATAATTGGGTGAACCTTTTCAGATTGTGACTCAGCTTTGCTAAAGTCCCCAATTAGAGGTGTCCAGGGTTCTTAAGCACACTCTTTTTTTTTGCTTTGGACCTTGACTTTAACCGCTCAGTCTCAAGTTTTCACTTGACACCTACACGCCACAAGCACATGGTTAGGGACAACTTGGTTTAGCTGCTTAGACCAGGATTTTATTCCTTTAGGCCCTCCTATCCACTGATGCTCAAAGCCTTGGGATCCTTTTTATTTGCCCTTGCCTTTTGGTTTTAAGGGTTATTGGCTTTTTGCTCTTGCCTCTTGGTTTTAAGAGCTTTGGCTTTTTCTGCTTGCTTTTTCTTTTTTTTTTCTTTCTATATTTTTTTTTCGCCTATAATTTTTTTTTCCTGCAAGCTTTGTTCTTTGCTGCTTTTTCTTGCTTCAAGAATCATTTTTATGATTTTTCAGATTATCAAATAACATGTCTCCTAGTCATCATTCTTTCAAGAGCCAACATATTTAACATTCTTAAACAACAACTTCAAAAGACATATGCACTGTTCAAGCATTCATTCAGAAAACAAGAAGCATTGTCACCACATCAATATAATTAAGCTAAGTTCAAGGATAAATTTGAAACTCATGTACTTCTTGTTCTTTTGAATTAAAACATTTTTCATTTAAGAGCGGTGATGGATTCATAGGACATTCATAACTTTAAGACATAGTTACTAACTACTAATGATCATGTAATGAAGACACAAACATAGATAAGCACTTAACATAGAAAACGAAAAACAGAAGAAATAAGAACAAGGAATGAATCCACCTTAGTGATGGTGGCGTTTCCTTCTTGAGGAACCAATGATGTCCTTGAGCTCTTCTATGTCTCTTCCTTGTCTTTGTTGCTCCTCCCTCATTGCTTTTTGATCTTCTCTTATTTCATGGAGCATGATGGAGTACTCTTGATGTTCCACCCTTAGTTGTCCCATATTGGAACTCAATTCTCCTAGGGAGGTGTTAATTTGCTCCCAATAGTTTTGTGGAGGAAAGTGCATTTGAGGCATCTCCGGGATCTCATGGTGATGAGCTTCATACGCCTCTTGAGCTCCATGAGTGGGCTCTCTTGTTTGCTCCATCTTTTTCTTAGTGATGGGCTTGTCCTCTTTGATGAGGATATCTCCCTCTATGTCAATCCCAGCCGAATTGCATAGGTGGCAGATGAGGTGAGGAAAGGCTAACCTTGCCATAGTGGAGGACTTGTCAGCCACCTTGTAGAGTTCTTGAGGTATAATCTCATGAACTTCCACCTCTTCTCCAATCATGATGCTATGGATCATGATGGCCCGGTCTATAGTAACTTCAGACCGGTTGCTAGTGGGAATGATTGAGCATTGAATGAACTCCAACCATCCTCTAGCCACAGGCTTGAGGTCCAATCTTCTTAGTTGAACCAGCTTGCCTTTGGAGTCAATCTTCCATTGAGCTCCTTCTACACATATGTCCATAAGGACTTGGTCCAACCTTTGATTAAAGTTGACCCTTCTAGTGTAGGGGAGTTCATCTCCTTGCATCATGGGCAAGTTAAACGCCAACCTCACATTCTCCGGACTAAAATCTAAGTATTTCCCCCGAACCATTGTAACATAGTTCTTTGGATCCGGGTTTTTACTTTGATCATGGTTCTTGGTGATCCATGCATTGGCATAGAACTCTTGAACCATTAGGATGCCGACTTGTTGGATGGGATTTGTTAGAACTTCCCAACCTCTTCTTTGAATTTCATGTCGGATCTCCGGATACTCATTTCTTTTGAGTTTGAAAGGGACCTCGGGGATCACCTTCTTCTTGGCCACAACATCATAGAAGTGGTCTTGATGGGCTTTGGAGATGAACCTTTCCATCTCCCATGACTCGGATGTGGAAGCTTTTGTCTTCCCTTTCCCCTTTCTAGAGGATTCTCCGGTCTTAGGTGCCATCAATGGTAATGGAAAAACAAAAAGCTTATGCTTTTACTACACCAAACTTAGAATTTTGCTCGCCCTCGATCAATAAAAGAAAGAATAGATGAAAAAGAAGAAGAAATGGAGGAGAGGGAGAGTGGGAAGTATTTTCGGCCAAGAAGGGTGTAGAGGGGTGTGTTGTGTGAATTTGATGAAGAATGGAGGGCTTTATATAGGGAAGGGAGGGGGGAAGGTTTCGGCCATATGGGTGGGTTTGGGTGGGAAATTGGTTTTGAATTTTTGAAGGTAGGTGGAGTTTATAAGGTAGGTTTATGGGGAAGAGTGGATGGATGTGAGTGGTGAAGAGGTGATGGGGAAGAGAGTTTGAGGTGATTGGTGAAGGGTTTTTGGGGAAGAGTGTTTATGGGGTTGTGTGAAAGAAAGTGGTGAGAAGAAGTGAGTGGAGGTAGGTGGGGATCCTGTGGGGTCCACAGATCCTGAGGTGTTCAAGGATTTACATCCCTGCACCCATTAGGCATGTAAAAATGCCTTTGCACACAACTCTGGGCGTTCAGCGCCAGGTTGGTGGCCATTTTGGGCGTTCAACGCCCATTTGTGTGCCATTTCTGGCGTTGAACGCCAGAACCATGCCTGTTCTGGCGTTCAGCACCCAGAAGCTGCCCATTTTGGGCGTTCAGCGCCAGAACCATGCTCTGTTCTGGCGCTGAACGCCAGACAGATGCTCCTCCAGGGTGTGATTTTTCTTTTGCTGTTTTTGATTCCGTTTTCAATTTTTATATTTATTTTGTGACTCCACATGATCATGAACCTACAAAGACATATAACTAAGAAAAATATAGTTAGATAAATAAAAATTGGGTTGCCTCCCAACAAGCGCTTCTTTAATGTCAATAGCTTGACAGTGGGCTCTCATGGAGCCTCACAGATGTGCAGAGCTTTGTTGAGACTCTCCAATACCAAACTTAGAGTTTGGATATGGGAGTTCAACACCAAACTTAGAGTTTGGTTGTGGCCTCCCAACACCAAACTTAGAGTTTGACTGTGGGGGCTTGAGTTGACTCTGCTTTGAGAGAAGCTTTTCCTCTCCATGGTTGCAGAGGGAGATCCTTGAGTTTTAAACACAAGGGAGTCCTCATTCCATTGAAGGACTATTTCACCTCTGTCAACATCAATCACAGCTCTTGCTGTGGCCAGGAAAGGTCTTCCTAGGATGATGGATTCATCCTCTTCCTTTCCAGTATCCAGGACTATGAAATCAGCAGGGATATAAAGGCCTTCAACCTTTACTAACACGTCCTCTACTTGTCCATAAGCCTATTTTCTTGAACTGTGTGCCATCTCTAATGAGATTTTAGCAGCTTGCACCCCATAGATTCCCAGTTTCTCTATTACAGAGAGGGGCATGAGGTTTATTCCTGAACCAAGGTCACATAGAGCCTTAAAGATCATGGTGCCTATGGTACAGGGTATTATGAACTTTCCAGGATCCTGTCTCTTCTAAGGCAATGTCAGTTAATCCAGATCACTTAGTTCATTGATGAACAAGGGAGGTTCAACTTCCCAAGTATCAATGCCAAATAATTTGGCATTTAGCTTCATGATTGCACCAAGAAACTTGGCAGTTTGCTCTTCAGTAATATCCTCGTTCTCTTCAGAAGAGGAATACTCATCAGAGCTCATGAAGGGCATAAGGAGGTTCAATGGAATCTCTATGGTCTCTAGATGAGTCTCAGATTCCTTTGGTTCCTCAGAGGGAAGCTCCTTATTGGTCACTGGACGTCCCAGGAGGTCTTCCTCCTTGGGATTCACGTCCTCCTCTCCCTTTGTAGGTTCGGCCATGGTGCTTATGTCAATGGCCTTGCACTCTCCTTTTTGGGTTCTCTTTTGTATTGCTTGGGAGAGTACTGGGAGGATTTCAGTGATCCTTTTACTCAGCTGGCCCACTTGTGCTTCTAAATTTCTAATGGAAGACCTTGTTTCATTCATGAAGCTCACAGTGGCCTTGGATAGATCAGAGACTAAATTTGCTAAATTAGAAGCATTTTGTTCAGAGTTCTCTGTCTGTTGCTGAGTGGATGATGGAAAAGGTTTATTATTGTTAAACCTGTTTCTTCCAACATTATTAAAGCCTTGTTGAGGCTTTTGATCCTTCCATGATAAATTTGGATGATTTCTCCATGATGAGTTATAGGTGTTTCCATAAGGTTCACCTAAGTAATTCACCTCTGCTATTGCAGGGTTCTCAGGATCATAAGCTTCTTCTTCATAAGAAGCCTCTTGAGTACTGTTGGATGCAGCTTGCATTCCATGCAGACTCTGAGAGATCATATTGACTTGCTGAGTCAATATTTTATTCTGAGCCAATATGGCATTCAGAGTATCAACTTCAAGAACTCCCTTCTTCATAGGCGTCCCATTACTCACAGGATTCCTTTCAGAAGTGTACATGAACTGGTTATTAGCAACCATGTCAATGAGTTCTTGAGCTTCTACAGGCGTTTTCTTTAGGTGAATGGATCCACCTGCAGAAGTGTCCAGTGACATCTTTGATAGCTCAGATAAACCATCATAGAATATATCCAGGATGGTCCATTCTGAAAGCATGTCAGAAGGACACTTTTTGGTCAACTGTTTGTATCTTTCCCAAGCTTCATAGAGGGATTCACCTTCTTTCTGTCTGAAGGTTTGAACATCAGCTCTAAGCTTGCTCAGCTTTTGAGGAGGAAAGTACTTGGCTAAGAAAGCCGTGACCAGCTTATCCCAAGAGTTCAGGCTGTCTTTGGGTTGAGAATCCAACTATAATCTAGCTCTGTCTCTTACAGCAAAAGGGAAAAGCATGAGCCTGTAGACTTCAGGATCTACTCCATTAGTCTTAACAGTATCATATATTTGCAAGAATTCAGTTAAGAACTGAAAAGGATCTTCAGATGGAAGTCCATGAAACTTGCAGTTCTGCTGCATTAGAGAAACTAATTGAGGTTTCAGCTCAAAGTTGTTTGCTCCAATGGCAGGAATGGAGATGCTTCTTCCATGTAAATTGGAATTAGGTGCAGTAAAGTCACCAAGCATCTTCCTTACATTATTATTATTTTCGGCTGCCATCTCCTCTTCCTGTTCGAAAATTTCTGAAAGGTTATTTTTGGATGGTTGTAATTTAGCTTCTCTTAATTTTCTCTTCAGAGTCCTTTCAGGTTCCGGATCTGCTTCAACAAGAATATTCTTGTCCTTGCTCCTGCTCATATGACAAAGAAGAGGGCACAGAAAAAATAATAATAATAGAGATCCTTTATACCACAGTATAGGGATCCCTTTGTGAGTGGAAGAAAAGAGGGGGAGACAAAGAATGTAATGTAATGGAAGAAACACAACTGTGAGGATGGTTGAGATGTGAGATGAGATGTTAGTAAATGAATGAATAAATAGAATAAGATGGGAGAGGAAGAATTTTCGAAAAGTATTTTTGAAAAAGAGTTAGTGATTTTCGAAAATGGTTTTTGAAAAATGTTAGTATTTTTCAAAAATTTTTAAAATCAAAAATAAAAATAAAAATAATTAGTTATTTAAAAAGAAATTTTTGAAAAAGAGGGAAGATATTTTCGAAAATTAGAGAGAGAGAGTTAGTTAGGTAGTTTTGAAAAAGTTAAGAAACAAACAAAAAGTTAGTTAGTTAGTTGAAACAAATTTTGAAAAGAGAAGAAGTTAGGAGGTTAGAAAAGATATTTTGAAACCAACTTTTTGAAAAAGGTAAGATAAGAAGATATTTTAGAAATTAGTTTTGAAAAAGATTTGATTTTTAAAATCTCAATTAATGACTTGATTCATAAGAAATCACAAGATATGATTCTAGAACTTAAAGTTTGAATCTTTCTTAACAAGTAACAAACTTGAAATTTTTGAATCAAAACATTAATTGATTATGTTATTTTCGAAAATTTGGTATAAAAATAAGAAAAAGATTTTTGAAAAATATTTTTGGAATTTTCGAAAATAACTAAGAATTTTGAAAAAGATTTGATTTTTGAAAAAGATTTTGAAAAAGATAAGATTTTCAAATTGAAAATTTGATTTGACTCATGAAAAACAATTTGATTTTAAAAATTTTTGAAAAAGTCAATCCAAATTTTCGAATTTGATGAGAGAAAATGGGAAAGATATTTTTTTGATTTTTTGAAATTTTTATGATGAGAGAGAAAAACACTAAAGAGATGCAATGCATGAAGATTTTGGATCAAAACAATGAATGCATGCAAGAATGCTATGAATGTCAAGATGAACACCAAGAACACTTTGAAGATCATGATGAACACCAAGAACATATTTTTGAAAATTTTTTTTTAATGCAAAGAAAACATGCAAGACACCAAACTTAGAATTCTTTAATGCTTAGATACTAAGAATTCAAGAATGCATATGATAAACATGAAAAGACACAAAACAAAAAATCATCAAGATCAAACAAGAAGACTTACCAAGAACAACTTGAAGATCATGAAGAACACTATGAATGCATGAATTTTCAAAAAAAAAATGCAAGATGCACATGCAATTGACACCAAACTTATAACATGACTCAAGACTCAAACAAGAAACAGAAAAATATTTTTGATATTTTTTTTTGATTTTCTAATTTTTTTGGATTTTTTTTTCGAAAATTATTTGTAAAAGAAAAATAAGGATTCCAAAATTTTTAATATGAATTCCAGGAATCTTGCATTGTTAGTCTAAAAGCTTCAGTCCAGGAATTAGACATGGCTCACTAGCCAGCCAAGCTTTCAATGAAAGCTCCGGTCCAAAACACTAGACATGGCCAATGGCCAGCCAAGCTTCAGCATTTAACACCAGAGTATATTGCTCTTGATAACAAATTGCAAGCCTCAGTCCAAATAAATTTAGACATGGCTTTACAGCCAGCCAGGCTTCACATGCTTCATGAAACACTAGAATTCATTCTTAAAAATTTTGAATAAATTTTTTTTTGAAAACATTTTTTTTTTCGAAAACAGATGAGAAATTTTTGAAATATTTTTGAAACATTTTTTAAAAAGAAAACAAAAAAGAAAATTACCTAATCTGAGCAACAAGATGAACCGTCAGTTGTCCATACTCGAACAATCCCCGGCAACGGCGCCAAAAACTTGGTGCACGAAATTGTGATGTCCAGGCTCAAACAATCCTTGGCAACGTGAGCAACTTGGTACGCGCAATCGTGATTACACTTTGATTATGTAAAATTCATGGCTCTTTCTTTCCCCGGCAACGGCGCCAAAAACTTGGTGCACGAAATTGTGATGTCCAGGCTCAAACAATCCCTGGCAACGTGAGCAACTTGGTACGCGCAATCGTGATTACACTTTGATTATGTAAAATTCATGGCTCTTTCTTTCCCTGGCAATGGCGCCAAGAACATGGTGCCAATACCATGGTTCACAACTTCGATACAACTAACCAACAAGTGCACTGGGTCGTCCAAGTAATACCTTACGTGAGTAAGGGTCGAATCCCACAGAGATTGTTGGTATGAAGCAAGCTATGGTCACCTTGCAAATCTCAGTTAGGCAGATATAAGTTGATAATGGTGTTTTCGAATAATAATTAATAGAATAGGGATAGAAATACTTATGTAATTCACTGGTGAGAATTTCAGATAAGCGAATGGAGATGCTTTCGTTCCTCTGAACCTCTGCTTTCCTGCTATCTTCATCCAATCAGTCTTACCCCTTTCCATGGCTGGCTTTATGCAAGGGCATCACCGTTGTCAGTGGCTACATCCCCTCCTCTCAGTGAAAAATATGCTCACATGCTCTGTCACAGCACGGCTAATCATCTGTCGGTTCTCGATCATGCTGGAATAGGATTTACCCTCCTTTTGCGTCTGTCACTAACGCCCAGCACTCGCGAGTTTGAAGCTCGTCACAGTCATTCAATCATTGAATCCTACTCAGAATACCACAGACAAGGTTTAGACTTTCCGGATTCTCTTGAATGCTGCCATCATTCTAGCTTACGCCACAAAAATTCTGGTTAGGAGATCTAAGAGATATTCATTCTAGCTTATTTCATGTAGAACGGAAGTGTTTGTCAGGCACGTGTTCATAGGGGAGAATGGTGATGAGCGTCACACATAATCATCACCTTCATCACGTTCTTGGGTGCGAATGGATATCTTAGAAGCGAAATAAGATGAATTGAATAGAAAACAGTAGTACTTTGCATTAATCTTTGAGGAACAGCAGAGCTCCACACCTTAATCTATGGAGTGTAGAAACTCTACCGTGAAAATACATAAGTGAAAAGTCCAGGCATGGCCGAGATGGCCAGCCCTCAAACGTGATCTAAGATAGCATATAACTGATCAAAGATGGTCAAAAAGACGTCTAATACAATAGTAAAAGGTCCTATTTATAATAAACTAGCTACTAGGGTTTACATGAGTAAGTAATTGATGCATAAATCCACTTCCGGGGCCCACTTGGTGTGTGTTTGGGCTGAGCTTGAGTGTTTCACGTGTAGAGGTCTTTCTTGGAGTTAAACGCCAGCTTTTGTGCCAGTTTGGGCGTTCAACTCTGGTTTTGGCTCCTTTTCTGGCGCTGGACAGCAGATTTGGGTAGAAAATTGGCGTTGAACACCAGTTTACGTCGTCTATTCTTGGCCAAAGTATGGACTATTATACATTGCTGGAAAGCCCTGGATGTCTACCTTCCAACGCAATTGAAAGCGCGCCATTTTGAGTTCTGTAGCTCCAGAAAATCCACTTTGAGTGCAGGGAGGTCAGAATCCAATAGCATCAGCAGTCCTTCTTCAACCTCTGAATCTGATTTCTGCTCAAGTCCTTCAATTTCAGCCAGAAAATACCTGAAATCACAGAAAAACACACAAACTCATAGTAAAGTCCAGAAATGTGAATTTAACAACTAATGAAAACATCCCTAAAAGTAACTAGATCCTACTGAAAACATACTAAAAACAATGTCAAAAAGCGTATAAATTATCCGCTCATCAAGGAGCTTATTTCTTCCTCAGATGGCGGTTCGGATTCACCCTCAGATGAGACTAGTGAATCGATAACAATCACTACACCACCCTCTGAGGCTAACTTGCGCTGAGCTTGCCTAATACGTGAAAGAGTTCTTTCAATTTCAGGATCAAATACAGCTAAGCTCGGATCAGGCAATGAACGCGTCATTCAATGAAAGAAACATATAGCTCATGGTAATAAAATAAAATAAAATATGCAAATAAAATAAAAATATGTACACTAATTAATAATTTAGCACACAATTGTAACTCCCTGGCAACGGCGCCAAAAACTGATGCGTGGCAGAAGTTAGACCAATTAAGAGATTATAATATAATAGAATAGCGTTGCGAGTATAGCTCTTAACCAGAAAAAATCTGCCTCATCAATTTAGAAAGGTTGTCACAAAAAGTTTAGAAAAAAAATACTGGGAGTATGAGTCTCAGGTCGTCTCCCAATGAGTTACTAGAAAGGGTGCTAAGTTATTAATCAGGAGTTTCCTGAGAATTTTGAGGGTTGAATGACAGAAAATAAATAATTGTAAATTAAAAGAGAAATATATATTCTAATTAAAAAGCCTTGACTGGGGGAATGATTAATTGGAAGTTCTATCCTTGTTGGAATTTTCTCAAGTGTAGTATAAAGATGTTGTTATTTTCACTTAGTTAACCCTTACTAAATAAAGGAAAATCAAGTGATTGAGCTAACTCTTATTCGCAAATCCTAGTCCTCTCCCTTAGGAAGGTCTAGCGTTAGGAAATACAGATTAGCCAATAACTTCCAATTTAACTAACCACTTGAGCATTCCAACTTAAGTGTCTCCTTCTAATCAACCCCCATGTCAAGTAGGGAATCTACTCTATTGACATGGATACCATCTTTGTTATTGGGAGTTTGGAATAGAAAAGAGACATGATAATTTAAAAATAGAGATTTAAATTAATTAAGAGTAAACGTAATCCTTTACACTAACAATCCATGAAAATAATCCAATTACCACTCTAAACAAGAATTAAGAATATGGAATAAATAAATAAAAGAGTAAGGAAACAAACTAGAATAGTATCTTCAACGGAGGTGATGACTCTTCAATATCCAAAAGCAAAAGCATAAAACTAATAAACTATGAATGTAAAGAGAACCTAGAGGAAGAGTGATTTCTCTCTAGATTCAGATCTAAAAACTAAAAAATATCCTAATGAGAATATGTGAATGTATCTTGAGTCTCTGCATGTTCCCTGGCTTTATTCTGTGTTTCTGGGCCGAAAACTGGGTCAAAACGCGGCTCGAAATTGCCCCCAGCATTTTCTGTTAATTCTGTAGATCGCGCATGTCACGCGTACGCGTCAGTCACGCGTGCGCGTCATTTGGCGAATTTCCTTGTCACGCGTACGCGTCGTCCACGCGTGCGCGTCATCTTGCAAAACTCCAATCCACGCATACGTGTCAGGCACGCGCACGCGTCGATGCAAATATCTCCATTCCGCGCGCTCGCGTGAGCCATGCGTGCGCGTCGGTGCTCGCTGGTCATCTCCTTAGTTTCTTGTGTTCCTTCCCTTTTTGTAAGCTTTCTCTCCATTCTCTAAGCCATTCCTACCCTATAATGCCTGAAACACTTAACACACGGATCACGGCATCGAATGGTATAAACGAGAATTAAAATATATTAATTAAAGATCTCTAGGAAGTAAGTTTTCAATCATAAAACAATACTAGGAAGGGATTATAAAATCATGCAAATCATATGAATACGTGGGTAAAGACTTGATGAAACCACTCAATTAAACACAAGATAAACCATAAAATAGTGGTTTATCAAGGGCGAGCAAAATTCTTAAGTTTGGTGTTGCAAAAGCTCTGCTTTGTGATTTCTACCACTCTTAAGTATAGAAAACGAGGATGGAGCAAACCAGAAAGCATGCACATGAGCTTGTGCAGCCGGCTTAACAAAGACAAAGGAGTGACATAGAAAAGATCAAGCACTACATGGGATCCTCAAGGAGGAGCACTGGCCACCATCATTCAGGTGGATTCGTTCTCTTTTACTCATTTCCTGTTATTTATTTGTCTGTTTTCTATCTGTTTATTTATCTCTTCTCTTGTTCTAATTGCATGATCATTTGCATTGATGTCTTTAAGTTGTAAAATGTTCCATATATCTCTCACCATGCTTAAATGAAAATTTTTATTTCAAAAGAATTGAGAGATGCATGAATTTCATGTTTAAAATAAGATTAGTTTAATTAGTTTGATGTGGTGTCATTTGCTTTTGTTTTCTGAATGTATGAATGAACAGTGCATATTTGAAGTTGAAATTTTAGAATGTTGGCTCTTGAAAGAATAAGGAAAAAGGAAAAATATTATTGATAATATGAAGAATCTAAAAATTGATTCTTGAAGCAAGAAAAAGCAGAAAAAAAAGCATGTTGCAAAAGAAAAAAAAAATTATTATGCATGCAAAAAAGAAAGAAAAAAACGGCGAAAAAGAAAAAATGCAGAAAAATCCATTACTACCCAAAAATGCAAAAAAAAGGAGGGTAGATTGAAAAATCCAGTAACCGTTTAAACCAAAAGGCAAGGGTAAAAGGATCCAAGGCTTTGAGCATTAATGGATAGGAGGGCCCAAAGGAATAAAATCCTAGCCTTAGCGGTTAAACCAAGCTGTCCCTAACCCTGTGCTTGTGGCATGAAGGTGTCATGTGAAAAGCTTGAAACTAAGCGGTTAAAGTCATGGTCCAAAGTAAAAGAGTGTGCTTAAGAACTCTAGACACCTCTATCTGGGGACTCTAGCAAAGCTGAGTCACAATTTGAAAAGGTTCACCCAATTAAAGTGTTTGTGGCATTATTGTACCCGGTGGTAATATTGGAAAACAAGGTGCTTAGGGTCACGGCCAAGACTCAGAAAGCTGTGTTCAAGAATCAAAATAAGCTTAAGTAGGAAAGTCAATAATATCATCTAGATTCTAAGTTCCTAAAGATTCCAACCATTCTAAGTTTCAATGGATAGTGTGATGCCAAAACTATTCAGAAGCAAAAAGCTACTAAGTCCCGCTCATCTGATTTCAACTAAGCTTCATTTGAAACTTAGAAATTTATTGTATCTTAATTTTATTTTTTATCCTACTGTGTTTTTATTTGCTTGGGGACAAGCAACATGTTGTGATGAGCGGATATTTTATACGCTTTTTGGCATCACTTTCATATAGTTATTAGTAATTTTTATTTAGTTTTTATTAAGTTTTTATAGGTTTTAGTGTTAAATTCACATTTTGGATTCTACTATGAGTTTTTGTGTTTTTGTACAATTTCAGGTATTTTCTGGCTGAAATTGAGGAGCCAGAGCAAAAGTCTGATTCAGAGACAGAGAAAGTACTGTAGATGCTGTCTAGATCTGACCTGCCTACATTCGGAAGAACTTTTCTGGAGTTACAGAAGTCCAAATGGAGCGCCCTTAACAGCTTTGGAAATCTGACTTCCAGAGCTTTCCAGCAATATATAATAGTCCATACTTTGCTTCGAATTAGAAGGCCCAAAACTGGCATTCAACGCCAGCCATCTAACCAGTTCTGGCTTCCAGAAAGGGATTCCAAGCTGGAGTCTAACGCCCAAAAAGGTGCCAAGACTGGAGTTCAATGCCCAAGGAAGCCTAAGCACGTGGATTTCATCAAAGCTCAGCCCAAACACTCATAAAGTGGGCCAAGAAGTGGATTTTAGCACTAAATAGACTATTTTACCCTTACTAGTCATCTGTTTAGTATTTAAAGTGTATTTTACATAATCATTCGAACAGATCATACACTATTCACATTTTCCATTGTATTCTCTCTTCAGTATGAGTTTCAAAATCTCCTAGGTTGAGGGGAGGAGCCTTGCTGAGTCCTATGAATTAATAAAAGTATTACTGTTTCTATTCGATCCGTGTTTGATTAATTCTCATACGTATATTCGTTCTTCATCAATATGAATGCGTTGAACTGGCATAAGATTATCACATTCTACATGGGTTCAAAGTGTGTCTTTCATTGGATAATGATGAACCAACAACTTGAATACACATCTCTCAGATGGCTAATCCACGACTTCATTGGGGACTTCTCAAGACATTAGTTAAGCCGATTTACGGGGAGATTAGGGTCTCTGTGGTAGAGGCTAGAATCCTAAGAATCTTCACCCTCAATCAGAATGGATCCGCACTAAACCTGGGGTTCAGATCTGGAGGAGTATTGGCAGCTGCTCAAACCGGTGTCAATCACACACAGCCTGCCATTGAAGAAATCACTCACAAGCAAAGGACGCAGAAATACCAGAGTTAATTCAGAAAGACATAGCAACTCCAACTCTCAACTCTATTCCTATTACTTAATCCAATTGATTTTACCCCTTTCGGACATTATTCTTACAACTCTATTCCTATTCCTATCCTTTAAATTTATTACAATTCGGTATTCCTTTCACAATCATCAACCTTTTGATCTTCCTGACTAAGACCTGCAGGATAACCATAGATTGCTTCAAGCCACAATCCTCGTGGGATCGACCCTGACTCGCTCAGGTATTACTTGGACGACCCAGTGCACTTGCTGGTACACTAGTAAGAAAGTGTGGGGATTCGTGCTACCAACAACGACATCAACAGAGAAAAGACTAAAGATGATGGAGCACAATACAGCTTCCAAGAACAACAACACTGACGATGACTGCACTACTAGAGGTAGGTCTCACTACAAGAAATGCATTGATTACCATTGGAGTTAGCGTCCTACATTAGCATCGGCTTTATCGATGGATTTATTGACAGTTTGTGTGGAATTCATCAGGTCAAATCATTACCGGCGGATACCATTTCTGATGGTAAATTTACCAGTAATAAATGGATGTAAAACGGGAAAAGTAGGCGCAAAATAAAGCATGGGATGTATCGGCAGACTTTTTTGCCGGTAAACCCATTTAGTGGAATGTTGTATTTTGGTGACCGCAACATATTACCCTCTCCCCCTTCATTTTGAAAACTCCTCTCTCTCTCACTCTCTCTCTCTCTAGCCTCTCTTCTCCCACTCTCTCTTTCTCTCTCTAACTCTCTCTTCTCCCCACCGTTCTGTCGGTCCCACCGCTGCCGGCTCCTCTTGTCATCGCCACTTCTCCCCTTCATCAAAACCAGCCCATTCCTCATTTCCCTTCCATCAGCCCCGACTCCTTGTCTCTTTCTCTTTGTTCATGTCTTGCCGTAGCTAGCAAACACTGCTACTACATCTCCCTCCCCTGAGTTCTTCTTCCTCTATCTGCTCCTCAGGTTCTGGTGCACGGAAATTAACTACGCACAACTGAACCAGCAAGTGCACTGGTCAATCCCACAGAGATTGTTGTTTTAAATCAAGCTATGGACACCTTGTAGATCTTAGTTAGACGATTAGAAAAGATAGTTTGTTGAGATAAACGCATAAAATAGGAATAGGGATGAAATTACTTAATTTGAGTGAAAACAATGATAAGAGAGTGGTTGAGGCTTCGGAGATGCTTCATTCTTCTGGATCAACCTTTCCTACTGCCTTTCTCCAACTGTGAGGGATTCCTTCCATGGCAGGCTCTAACTGATCAACACCGGTTTAATGGCCGCCAATCTTCCTCCCTTCAGGCCAAACGCCTGGTTTAGTGTGCACCCAACCTGAATAAGGGTGAAGCTCCTGCATTTCATCCCCTTGATGATCTTACTCAAAACACCACAGACAAGGTCGAATCTTCTAGATCAGAGAACGTTGCGCCTTTGGTTCTAGCCTCTACCACAAAGATCCTAATCTCCCCATACCTCGGCTGAACTGGTGTCTCGAGAAGTCCCCAACAATGTCGTGGATTAGCCGTCTAAGAGATGTATAATTAAGCTGGTGGTTTAGTGATCTCCTATTACAGACTCGCACTAAACCCATGTAGAATGAAGATGAGTGTCACAGATCATCCCATTCATAAAGTTGAAGAACGAAGATACATCTTAGAGTAGAGTCACACACGAATTGAATAGAATAGTAGTACTTTTATTAATCCATAAAAATCAGCAGAGCTCTTAACCTTAACCTAGGAGGTTTAGTGACTCACGCCAATAGAAAATACAATGGTAAACATGGGCAAGAGTCTCCAAAAGTCTTTAACAATGGTGAACTCTTGTCTATATATGCTAATCTAATGACTAAGGATTACAAAAATAAGATAAACTAAGTTGACAGTACAAAAATCCACTTCTAGGGCCCACTTGGTGAGTGTTTGGGCTGAGCTTTAGTGTTTCTCACGTGATAATGTCCCTTAGGGGCATTGGACGCTGGCTAAGGACTCCCTTTTGGGCGTTGAACTCCAGTTGCTCCCTTGTGGGCACTGGACGCCAGGATTGGGGCTGGTGGCTGGCATTGAACGCCAGTTTTGGGACTTCATTTCTGAAACAAAGTATAGACTATTATATAATTTTAGAAAGCCCTGGATGTTAGCTTTCTGTAGCCCGTTGAGAACACGCCATTTGGACCTCTGTAGCATTAGAAAAGCTCCTTCGAGTGCACAAAGGTCAGATCCTGGCAGTATCTGTAGTCCTCTCTCTGCTTCTGAATCAGACTTCTGCTCAAGCTCCTCAATTTCAGCCAAAAAATACCTGAAATCACCATAAAATACACAACTCAAAGTAGAATCCAAAAATGTGAATTTTGCACTAAAACCTATGTAAATATAATAAAACTTAAATAAAACATAATGAAAACTATATGAAAACAATGCCAAAAAGCGTATAAAATATCCGCTCATCAGAACACCAAACTTAAGCTGTTGCTTGTCCCCAAGCAACCAAAAATAAAGTAGGATAAAAAGAAGAGAATGATACAATAAATCTCAGAGTTCTCAATGAAGCTCAATTTCAATTAGATGAGCGGGACTAGTAGCTTTTTGCTTCTGAATAATTTTGGAATCTCACTATCCATTGAAGCTCAGAATGATTGACATCTTTAGGAACTTAGAATCTAGATGATATCATTAATTTTCCTAGTTAAGTTCTTTTTTATTCTTGAACACAGCTTCTTTTAGAGTCTTGGTCGTGGCCCTAAGCACTTAGTTTTCCAGTAATGCCAACGGATACATAAATGCCACAGACACTTAACTGGGTGAACCCCTTAGGATTGTGACTCAGCTTTGCTAGAGTCCCCAGTCAGTGATGTCCAGGGTTCTTAAGCACACTCTTTGCTTTGGACCATGACTTTAACTTCTCAGTGTCAAGTTTTTAACTTGACACTTTCACACCACAAGCATATAGTTAGGGAACCAGCTCAATTGAACTGTTTAGGCTAAGATATTTCTTCTTTTGGGCCCTCCTAACCATTAATGCTCAAAACCTTGGATCCTTTTGCCCTTGCCTTTTGGTTTAAAGGGTTATTGGCTTTTTGCTCTTGCCTTTTAGTTTTAAGAGCTATTGGCTTTTTCTACTTTTTATTTCTCTCTTTTTTTTTCGCATAAGCATATATATATATATATATATATATATATATATATATATATATGTTTCTTTTATTGCTTTTTGCTATTTTTTCTTGCTTCAAGAATCAATTTTTGGATTTTTCAGATCATCAATAATATTTCACTTTTATCATCATTTTTTCAAGAGCCAACATTCTTAACTCCAACATCAAATATGCACTGTTTATTCATACATTCAGAAAATAAAAAGCAATGCCACCACATCATATAATTGAGCTACTCTTAATATTAAATTCGAATTTTATGTATTATTACTGCTTCTAAAAAAGTCAAAGTTTTATTAAGTTCAATGAGATAATAAGAGGAACATTTTATAGCTACTTGGAAAATAAAAATTTAAATCCTAATAATACTCATGCAATACTTTAAACTAAAAGATAGAAATTGAAAAAAAACTTAAATACTCCTAGTGATCATGTAAATTTAAACATAAGAAACAGAAATTAGAATAGCCACAGAAACAGGGAGGTGGAACTCAACCACCTTAATCAAGGGAGGCGTTTGGCTCTTCAAGGGACAATTTCTGACGCTTCAATTCTTCTAGCTCACGCCCCTGCCTTTCTTGCTGTTCCTTGACCAGTTTGTAAAGCATGATAGTATGATCTTTTTGCTCCTCTCTTAGCTAGTCCAATGTGGTTTGCAATTGTGCCATAAATGCTTCCAGCTGGGTCTAATATTCAATTGGAGGGTTCTTTGGAGGCTCAGGCGCCTTCCTTTTGGGTGGATCAGCTGGCACTTGGGTGCTTTCCATCACCTGTTTAGTGATTGGGCTTTTCTACTGGGATGAAAGAATCTTTGTTAATCATGACTCCAGCCTCTTTATACAAGCGAAAGATAAGGTTTGGATAGGGCAGTCTGGATTGAGTTGACATCCTATTTGCCACCTTGTAAAGCTCAAAAGAAATTATTTGGTGGACTTCCACCTCATTCTCCATCATAATGCAGTAAATCATCATAGCCCTTCTAATGGTAACTTCAGAGCGGTTGCTAGTAGGGAGTATGGAACACCCAGTGAAGTCCAACCAGCCCTTAGCAACTGTTTTGAGATGAACTCTTCTCAGTTGGTTTGGGTTACCTCTTGTGTTATTGATCCACTTGGTTTTAGGCAAACATATGTCTTCTAGAATCTTATCCAACTTTGGATTAGCCACCACCCTCCTGTTAAAGGATTTTGGATCGTCCTTTTGGGGAGGTAATGCATGGATCGCGTTTATTTCAAGTGACGCGTATGCATCAAGGACGCATACACGTGACATTGGTTGTGCAAATGGCGCGAAGGCAACCCCGCGCACGCACAACTCTCTGTTCAGATACGCACGAGAGCCAAAATTGCATATGACGCATGCGCATCAGGGACGTGCACGCGTGGTTGGCCATGATGGGAAAACGATGCGTACGCGTTAGGGACGCGTACGCATGATAGGGCCTTTGCTCCTAGCACAGTTCCAGCCCCACACCATCATAACTCTCTGACCAAACACCATTTACGCTGATTTTTCATGGTCACGCGTGCGCCTCAGGGACGCGTACGCGTGGTGGGCTGAAATCGCAAGCGACGCGTACGCGTGGGAGACGCGTACGCGTGGACTTGTTTGTGCGCAAGGCATATGTCTAGCCCCACTCCCACACAACTCTCTGTTTAATTCTTCCTTTGTCGCATGCACATATGACGTCTACGCGTTAGCGACGCTTGTGCGTCGTGTGCCATTTTGACAAATGGACTTTTGCGAGTAAAGAATTTCACAATAAAATCTCGTTGCTAGTATAGTTTCTAAACCAACAAAGAATCCTTTCATACAAAAACTTGTTTGTCACTAAAGCAAACCCAATAAAAATAAACCGAAGTATTTAAACATCGGGTCATCTCTCAAGGAATTACAGGGAGGTGTGTTACTTATAATTGGTTATGAGATTGTATCTTTTTGGGTTTTTGAAAGGTTGAACAAGAAATGTAAATTACAAGAAAGTAAATTAACAACTAGAAAAACTCTTGGCAAGGTATGAGAACTAGACATCCTATCCTAGTTATCCTTATCAATTATGATGAGAATTGTTCATTGCTCCCACTTAGTTAACCCTTACCGAATAAAGGAAAGTCAAGTGGACTAATCAATTTGATTCCTCAAGTCCTAGTCAACTCCTAAGGAAGGACTAGCTTTAGAGGGATACAAGTCAACCAGCAACATTCAATTATCAATCAACAAAGGAGTTTGATAACTCAAGAGTCTATAATTACTCAACCAAAGCCAAAATATAGAATACTAACTTAAAACCCTCCCAAGCATTCTAACAAACACTTGGAAGGCATAACATAAAAACATAGAAAGGTAATAGGGAATGTAAAATCCAAACAACCAATTGAAAGTATCAATAATCATAAAAACAATCATAAATTTGAAATACCTCAAATTGCATTAATATAGAAAATCAAGTCCAACATTAAAGGGTTCATAAACCAAATTAGAAAAGAAGAAAATCAACAAGAGGAATAGATAAACTAAAGTATTAGAACAAATAGAAATAGAAGAGAAACTAAATTAAAAGAACATTGAACCTGGAATTGAGAAGAAATAAACCTAAAACTAAGAGAAATCCTAAAACCTAGAGAGAGGAGAGAGCCTCTCTCTAGAAACTACATCTAAACCTATATTATGAATAATGAGAAGTGTATGAAGGTTGTGTGAATGAATGAATGATTCTCCCACTTTGTAGCCTCTAATCTGTGGTTTCTTGGCTGAAAATTGGGTCAAAAACAGCCCAGAAATCGCTGGGGGCGAATTCTGATATGCTGAATTTTTGCAGATGCACGCATGCACGTGATGCACGCGTGTGCATTGCCTATCTTCAAGGAAACTATGGCAAATTATATAACATTTTGAAACCCCGGATGTTAGCTTTCCAATGCAACTGGAACCGCCTCATTTGGACCTCTGTAGCTCAAGTTATGATCGATTTAGTGCGAAGAGGTCAGGCTTGACAGCTTAGCAATTCCTTCAATTTCTTGTATTCCTTCCACTTTTGCATGCTTCCTTTCCATCCTCTAAGCCATTCCTGCCCTATAAACCCTGAAAACACTTAACACACATATCAAGGCATCGAATGGTAATAAGAGGGAATTAATAATTAGCAATTTTAAGGTAAAAGAAGCATGTTTTCAATCATAGCACAAAATTAGGAAGGATTTGTAAAACCATGCGAATTATATGAATAAGTATGAGTTTAGTGGATAAAATTAACTCAATTAAGTACAAAATATACCATAAAATAGTGGTGCATCAGGAGTTATCTTGAAGATCTCCCTCACCTTGTCAAGATGGAAATAGAGAGTCTTCCCTCACACCATGGTGCGAAAAGTAAGGATTCTTTGTCCATCTTTCTTTTGCTTATCTGTCATCCACAGATTTGCATAGAATTCTTGGATCATTGTTATTCCAACATTAAACTCAGGATCAGCTAGAATCTCCCAGCCTCTCTTTTGAATTTGCTCCTAGATCTCCGGGTACTCATCTTTTTTCAATTCAAATTTGGCTTTCGGGATCACTGTCCTATGGCACATGATTTTGTAAAAATTTTCTTCATGCTGCTTTGTGTAGAATCTGAAAGATTTGAAAACAACTACTTGGTTGTCTTCTTTCTTGTTTCTTGAAGTGGGGTTTCCACTTTTTGGAGCCATGGAATTCGAATGGGGTGAGAAGGAAGGGCTCTCTCCACACTAAACTTAAAAGGTTTACCTGTCCTCAAGCAAAAGAAAGGAAAGAAGATAAAGAAGAGGAGAAGAATAATTTGAATGTGAGGGGGAAGAGGTGGCCGAATGGTATAAATAGGGATGGAGAGGGTGGGAATTCAAAATTTAATTAGATAAAAAGATAAATAAGATATGATTCATATTTTGGTAAAAGATAGAAAATGATAAGTTTAAAAGATATGAAAAAGATAAAAAGATATGATAGATGATATGAAAAAGATTTTAAAGAAAAATAAAAAGATTTAGAAGTATTGCAAAAGATATAAAATTTTGAAAAAGAATTGAAAAAGATATGAAGTTGTAAAAAAGATTTGAAAAGATTTTGAAAAAAATTTGAAAAGATTTTAAATTTGAAATGAAATTGAAGTTGAAATATGATAGTTTGAAGAATCTTGTTTTAAAAGATATGGTTAAAAAGATAAGATATAGAAAAGATGTGTTTTGAAAAAGAAAAAAAAATCAAAATCCTCCTTACCCTGTCATAGGCGTTGAACGCCCAGAATGGCATCCATTATAGCATTCAACGCCAGGCTGCTCCCCCTATTGGGCGTTGAACGCCTAGAATGGCATTCATTCTGGCATTCAACACCAGGTTGTTCTTCCTCTTTGGGTGTTGAACGCCTAGCCAGTATCCACTGGCTGGCATTCAATGCCAAGATTGCTGCACCTTGGTGGCATTCAATGCCCAGCGAGTACCTACTGGCTGGCGTTGAACGCCAGTCTTGCTACCTTTTGGGGACTTTCAATGCCCCTCTTACCCTCTTGCCTGGCGTTCAACGCCAGCAAGGGACCTTCCCCAGGGTGCTCTATTTTTTGCTCTGACTGTGTCTGTTTCTGTTCTGATTACTGCACATGATCACAATCTTAAACAAATATGAAAATTAAATTGAAATAACTTAAAATAGACATAAAGAAAAACAAGAAAACATTAATTATTGATGTGTTGCGTCCCATCAAGCGCTTCTTTAACGTCATTAGCTTGACGGTACTATACTCATTCTAGTAGAAGGGTTGAGCCTCTTTGCTTAATATCCCCTTCAAGGTAATGGTTGACTCTCTGTCCATTAATAGTAAACTTCATGTCTAAGTCTTTACCCTGCAGTTCTATGTGCCCATAGTGTGATACACTTGTAACCACATATGGTCCTTTCCAACAGGATTTGAGTTTCCCAAGAAACAATCTGAGTCTAGAGTTGAAGAGCAGAACCTTCTACCCTGGTTCAAAGACTCTTGAAGAAATCTTTCTGTCATGCCACTTCTTGGCCCTTTCTTTATAAATCTTTGCATTCTCAAATGCAGCAAGTCGGAATTCATCCAACTCATTTAGCTGGAGCAGCCGTTTCTCTCCTACTGCCTTTGCATCAAAGTTCAGGAGTTTGGTTGCCTAGTAGACTTTGTGTTCCAGCTCTACTGGTTGGTGGCATGCCTTCCCATACACCAATTGATATGGTGATGTTCCTATAGGGGTCTTGAAAGCTGTTTTGTATGCCCAGAGAGCATCATCAAGCTTTCTTGCCCAATCCTTTCTAGAGGTATTCACCGTTCTTTCTAGGATTCTCTTGAGTTCTCTATTTGAGACCTCAGCTTACCCATTTGTCTGTGGGTGATATAGGGTGGCCATATTACGGCGAACTCCATATCGGCTTAGCATAGAGTCAAGCTGTTTATTATAGAAATGAGCTCCTCTATCACTGATCAGTGTCCGAGGGATACCAAATCTGCTGAAGATATTCTTCTGGAGGAACTTCATCACTACTCTAGTGTCATTTGTGGGTGATGCAACTGCCTCAACCCATTTAGACACATACTCTACTGCTACAAGAATGTAGGTGTTTGAGTATAAGGGTGGGAATGGACCCATGAAGTCTATACCCCATACATCAAACAGCTCAATCTCTAGGATTCCTTACTGATGCATGTCGTGACCATGAGGGAGGTTGCCAGCCCTTTGGCAACTGTCACAGCGACGGACAAACTCTTGGAAATCCTTAAAGAGTGTGGGCTAGTAGAAACCACTTTGGAGGACTTTAGTGGCTGTTCACTGATGACGAAAAAGTTGCATCCGCATTAACTACCGGCAAGTATACCGGGTCACATCAAGTAGTAAAACTCACAAGAGTGAGGTCGATCCCACAGGGATTGATGAATCAAGCAATTTTAGTTGGGTGATGAGTCTAGTCAAGCTAATATTGAAAGGAGTTTGGTGAAATTAAATGAGTAGAAAGTAAATCCACAATGAAAGTAGAGCATCAAAATGTAAAGTACTGGAAATATAAATGCTAGAAAGTAAAGGACTAGAGAATTAAATGCTGAAAAGTAAATGGGCAGAAGCTTAAAGTGCAAGAAACTTAAATGAGCTGAATCTTAAATTGTAAGAAATGTAAATGACTTGGATCTTTAATTGCAAGAAAGTAAAGGCACAAATGTAAATGGCAATAGAAATTAAATTGCATGAAACGTAAATGGGGACTTGGGTGCTGGGAATCAAGAAAGCAGTAAACAATTACAATTAAAGTAAATTCAAGGCAATCTAAATTGAAGAGAATCAAAGAGAAAGATTCATTAGGGATTGGAGATATCATAATCCATCATGAATCAAATGGGTCTCAACTTCATTCTCAATCATATGAGTAGATTTATGGCGGATTGTAATTGATTGGATCCCAATTCCTTGGCAACCCAATCTCTCTAATCACAATCAATCTTGACAATTTCTTGATCTAATTGTCATGAGAAGAGGTTAAGTGCATTCTCTTATCCATAAGCCACACAAATTCTTAAGACCTCAATTCCTCCCGAATAGTGTTGGTCAAGAGAATTGTGAAGGATAGACCTCCAATTCTAATGCCCGTGATTTCTCTTCCGAGGTTCACACAAGCATTCAATATATTCAAACCCCCTTCCGAAGTGAGTGAATCTCAATAAGCATAGAAGATATCCTATAGCTACACAAGCAGATTGAGAAGAAGAAGAAGTTCATTCATTCATTAGGATTACAATAGAGCTCCTCTCCCTAATGAAATGGGGGTTTAGTTCATCATTGCTCAATCAAAACAAAAAGGAAAAGAAAGTACGTAAAAAAAGAAAAGTACAAAAGAAAATGATCTCAGGGTTTCCCAATTAGGGTCCCCTGCTTCCCAGCCTCCTTTCTAACTTAAAATCTATCCTATTTATACACTTTTCCAATCAATCTCCAAGTCTTTGGATGTGGCCTTTGGCCTTTGTTGAAGCAATTTAGGAGTGGCTTTTAGTGACGTTGGCATGAGCGTTAGTTAACTAACGTTCACAAGCTTGCATGGGTGCCATTGAAAAATGAAGTCAGCATGGGCGTTAGTCACTAACGTTGGTGTGCACTAACGGTGGCCAACGTTCCCTTTAAAACTATTGAAGAACTTTTGTGGCAATGTTAGTGCACTAACGTTACTACCAACGTTTGCATGGTCACGCGTATGCGTCACCCATGCGTGCACGTCGCTGACCAGTTTTCCATGCAATTTTCTTTGAAACTATCAAAGACGTTAGTGGCAACGTTTGTGGGAACGTTTGGACACCAACGTTGGCACCCTTTTAGCTCGCAACATTGCCAGCAACGTTGGTGAGCCAACTTTGGCCACCAACGTTGCTTTATTGAGCTTGGAACATTGGTGAGCCAACTTTGACTACCAACGTTGCTTGTGAGGCTTGGTATGTTGGTAGGCAACGTTTGTGGCAACGTTGGTGGACCAACTTGGCCACCAACGTTGCTCACTCCTCCTTAAGCCAACATTTGTGACAACGTTGGTGGACCAACTTGGCCACCAACGTTGCTCACTCCTTCTTAAGCCAACGTTTGTGGCAACGTTGGTGAGCCAACTTGGCCACTAACGTTGCTCACTCCTTCTTAAGCCAATGTTTGTGGCAACGTTGGTGAGCCAACCTGGCCACCAATGTTGCATCCTTGCTTCTTCCTTGCCCTTCCTCTGCTTCTTTCCACCTATCATCAACCAAAAAAAATGCATCAAAGCTTTGCCATAATCACAAGAATTTTGCATCATTCATAGCATTAGGTAATTCTTGCATAAATCTCATGAAAATGAACATAATTAACAATATTTGATTGAATCAAGATATGCATGCAATTCTCATCCAAATACTTACTTATTGCCTAAGAAAGTGCATGAAACCAAATGAAAACTAATGAAAAAGGCTTTTGAAACTAGCCTAAGATGCCTAGGCATCATTCACTCTCCTCCAAAGTGTCCTCCATAATCGGAGCCATGGCAATGCCATAGGATTTTCTATGCCTCTTCTTCAGATACACAGTGCTGAATTATCCCATCCGAGCATCTCTTAAAGAGATATGGTTCATCCCATAATTAGTATCTTGCATCATGAATGAGATTTCGGGCTTGCTGCCTACTGTATTCTTTGGGGATAAATCTTATAGCCTTGTAGTTTGCAATGCCTACAAACCATGGTGTCATCCGGATAGCAAAGAGTTGCTCATCTGGAAAGGTTTCAAACACCTCAGTAGAGGGAGAAGATGCTCTTTTTACTGGTTCAATTCGAGACAGGTGGTAAGCCACTTAATTTTCTGACCGTTTTCTATCTCTGATTTCTATATCAAACTCTTGCAGGAGTAATACCCATCTTATAAGTCTGGGCTTAGAATCCTGCTTGGTGAGCAAATATTTGAGAGCAGCATGATCAATGTAGATAATGACCTTAGATCCTATTAGATATGATCTGAACTTGTCAATGGCATAAACCACTGCAAGCAATTCCTTTTTAGTGGTAGTATAATTTTTTCTGCGCATCATTTAGAACACGGCTGGCATAATAAATGATATGCACAAGCTTGTCATGCCTCTGCCCCAGGACTGCGCCAATGGCATGGTCACTAGCATCACACATCAGCTCGAATGGTAAGTCCTAGCTGGGTGCAGAGATTACAAGAGTAGTGATAAGCTTAGCTTTCAGAGTCTCAAAGGCCTGTAGACACTCTTAGCCAAAGACAAACGGAGTGTCGGTAGTTAGTAAGTTGCACAGGGGTTTTGCGATTTTCGAAAAATCCTTTATAAACCTCCTGTAGAATCTTGCATGTCCCAGGAAACTTCTGATTCCCTTGATATTAGTGGCTGGTGGTAATTGCTCAATTACCTCCATCTTAGCTTGATCCACTTCTATTCCCTTGTTCAAAATCCGATGCCCAAGAACAATCCCTTTAGTTACCATGAAGTGGCATTTTTCCCAGTTTAAAACTAGGTTTGTCTCTTGGCATCGTTTAAGAACTAGGGCCAGATGGTCAAGGCAGGATTCAAATGAATCTCCAAAGACAGAGAAGTCATCCATGAATACTTCAAGGAACTTCTTTACCATATCAGAGAAGATGGAGAGTGATGAGCGGATATTTTATACGCTTTTTGGGGATAATTTCATATAGTTTTGAGTATGTTTTAGTTAGTTTTTAGTTTATTTCCAGTAGTTTTTAGGAAAAATTCATATTTCTGGACTTTACTATGAGTTGTGTGTTTTTCTGTAATTTCAGGTATTTTTCTGGCTGAAATTGAAGGAGCTGAGCAAAAATCTGATTCAGGCTGAAAAAGGACTGCTGATGCTGTTGGATTCTGACCTCCCTGCACTCAAAGTGGATTTTCTGGAGCTACAGATATCGAAATGGTGTGCTTCGAATTGCTTTGGAAAGTAGACATCCAGGGCTTTCCAGCAATATATAATAGTCCATACTTTGTATAAGAATAGATGACGTAAACTGGCATTCAACGCCAGTCCTTTGCCCAATTCTGGCGTCCAGCGCCAGAAAAGGATAAAAAAACTGGAGTTGAACGCCCAAACTGGCACAAAAACTGGCGTTCAACTCCACAAATGGCCTCTGCACGTGAATTGCTTAAAGTCTCAGCCCCAGCACACACCAAGTGGGTCCCAGCACTCCAAGTGGGCCCCAGAAGTGGATCTCTGCATCATCCATCATAGTCCACTCATATTTTGTAACCCTAGGCTACTGGTTTAGTATTTAAACAACTTTTAGAGACTTATTTTGTATCTCATGACATTTCAGATCTAAACTTTTTATTCTCTGACGGCATGAGTCTCTAAACCTCATTGTTGGGGGTGAGGAGCTCTGCTGTGTCTCGATGAATTAATGCAAGTATTTCTGTTTTCCATTCAAACACGCTTGTTCCTATCTAAGATGTTCATTCGCGCTTAACTGTGATGAAGGTGATGATTCGTGACATTCATCACCTTCCTCAAACCATGAACGTGTGCCTGACAACCACCTCCGTTCTATATCCGATTGAATGAGTATCTCTTAGGTTCCTTAATCAGAATCTCCGTGGTATAAGCTAGAACTGATGGCGGCATTCATGAGAATTCGGAAAGTCTAAACCTTGTCTGTGGTATTCCGAGTAGGATTCGAGGATTGAATGACTGTGACGAGCTTCAAACTCCTGAAGGCTGGGCGTTAGTGACAGACGCAAAAGGATAGTAAATCCTATTCCAACCGGATCGAGAACCAACCGGTGATTAGCCGTGCTGTGACAGAGCGCGTGAGCGTAGTTTTCACTGGAAGGATGGAAGGTAGCCATTGACAATGGTGATCCACCAACACACAGCTTGCCGTAGGAGGACGTGCGTGCGTGAATCAGAAGACAGAGGAAAGCAGAGATTCAGAAGACAAAGCATCTCCAAAACTCCAACATATTCTCCATTACTGCACAACAAGTAATCTTTAATTTATGCTCTCTTGGTTATTCACAATTCAACTGATAAACATAATTGACTTCCTGACTAAGATTTACAAGATAACCATAGATTGCTTCAAACCAACAGTCTCCGTGGGATTCGACCCTTACTCACGTAAGGTATTACTTGGACGACCCAGTGCACTTGCTGGTTAGTTGTATCGAAGTTGTGACAGACTGTAAAACTAGATCAGAGTATCTGGCCTAATAAACCATTACCAGAGATCACAATTTCGTGCACCAAGTTTTTGGCGCCGTTGCCGGGGATTGTTCGTGTTTGAACAACTGACGGATTATTTTGTTGCTTAGATTAGGAAAAATCTTTCTTTTTTGGTTTAGAGTCTTTTATTATTTATCCCTTGTTAAAACACATTAAATTTATAACTTAGTTAGTTAGAACGTGGTGTTTATGTTCATGATAATTGGCTATCATATTTTTTTTAAAACCTTTTTCAAAAATAATTTTTCTATTAAATCCTGTGCCAAACTTTAAGTTTGGTGTTTTCAAAAATAATCTTTCTTAAAATTTTTAAAGGTCCCATAACTCATTTGGCTAGAGCGTTAATTTGTGTTCTTGGTAATTGGGTTAGAATCTTTTATACTCTTTTCAAAACCTTCTTCTTCAAAAATATTTTTTCTATTAAATCTTGTGCCAAACTTTAAGTTTGGTGTTTTCTTGTTGATTTCCCTTTGATTTTCGAAAATTTTGGTTTGGTTTTCTAAAAATTTTAAGTTTGGTGTTCTTCCTTCATGTTCTTGTGTTCTTGTGAGTCTTCAAAGTGTTCTTGAGTTTCCTTGTGTCTTGATCTTAAAATTTTTAAGTTTGGTGTTCCTTGGTGTTTTCCCTCCAAATTTTTCGAAAACAAGGAGCATTAGATCTAAAAATTTTAAATCTTGTACTATCTTATTGTTTTTCTCTCTCCTCACTAAATTCAAAAATATCTTTTCAAAATATCTCTTCTAACTTCCTAACCTCTTATCTTTTCAAAATTTGTTTCAACTAACTAACTAACTTTTTGTTTGTTTCTTAACTTTTTCAAAACTACCTAACTAACTCTCTCTCTCTCTAATTTTCGAAAATATCTTCCCTCTTTTTCAAAAATTTCTTTTTTTTTTACTAATTAATTTTTATTTTTTTTTACGAAAAAAAAATTTATTTAACTTCAAAATTCAAATTCTTTTTAGTTATTTTATTTTATTTAAGTATTTACTTCTTATAAAATAAAATAAATAAAAAGATAAATCAGTCCAAGTTATATCCATATATCCATCATGGACATAAGTGGAAATGAACAGTCCAGGAGGACTCTGGGGTCATATTCTAACCCCTCTACTGCTTCATATGGGAGTAGCATATGCATACCCTCCATTGGAGTTAGTAGCTTTGAGTTGAATCCTCAGCTAATTATCATGGTGCAGCAAAGTTGCCAGTATTCCGGTCTTCCACAGGAAGAACCTACAGAGTTTCTGGCACAATTTTTACAAATTGCTGACACAGTACATGATAAGGAAATAGATCAGGATGTCTACAGACTATTACTGTTTCCATTTGCTGTAAAAGATCAAGCTAAGAGGTGGTTAAATAACCAACCTAAGGCCAGCATAAGGACATGGAAACAGCTGACAGAAAAATTCCTGAATCAATATTTCCCTCCAAAAAGGATGACACAGCTGAGGCTGGACATCCAAGGCTTTAAACAAGGAGATAATGAATCCCTTTATGATGCCTGGGAGAGATACAGAGAGATGCTACGAAAATGCCCCTCTGAAATGTTTTCAGAGTGGGTTCAGTTAGACATCTTCTACTATGGGCTTGCAGAAGGAGCTCAGATGTCTTTAGATTACTCAGCTGATGGATCTATCCATATGAGAAAGACAATTGAAGAAGCTCAAGAGCTCATTGATACAGTTGCCAGGAATCAGCATCTGTATCTAAGCAGCAACCCTTCCATGAATGAAGAGGTTAAAACAGTAACTGCTGAATTCAGTACTGTAAAACAAGCTGCTGAATTCAATCAGCAATTAGATTTTCTAACAAAGCAGCTAGCTGAATTCAAAGACAGGTTACAGGAGACAAGGATAGCTAATATACACATGGACGAACAGTTTAAGCAAACAAAGCAGCAGCTATCAAGGCAAATAGCAGAAGAATGCCAAGCAGTTCAATTAAGAAGTGGGAAAACATTAAATACCCCACCTCAAGGCATCAAAAATTCAAGAAATGAGCGACCCACCAAAGATTCACCTGAGGACAGTAAGAGCCCAGGGAAAAATAATTCTGGCACTAAAACGCCAGAAAATGGGTGGAAGGCTGGCACTGAACGCCCAGACCATGCCCAAAACTGGCGTTCAGCGCCAGAAACAAGGCAGGATTGGCGTTCAACGCCAGAAATGGGCAAGAATCTGGCGTTGAACGCCCAAATGGTGCAGAATCCAGCGCTGAACGCCCAAAATGGGCACAATTCAGGCGTTCAGGCGCCAGGAACAGACAGTGAGTTGGCGTCTAACGTCACTCCAGCTTCTGACTCTGGTACTCAATTGCCAGTGAGGGATCAGACACACACAAGTGCTGATAACAACCCCTCTAAAAAGGCTTCTTTAACCACTAAGGTTGAGGAATATAAAGCCAAGATACCTTATCCTCAAAAACTCCGGAAAGAGGAGCAGGATAAGCAATTTGCTCGCTTTGCAGATTATCTAAGGACTCTTGAAATAAAGATTCCATTTGCAGAGGCACTTGAGCAAATACCTTCTTATGCCAAGTTCATGAAAGAGATCTTGAGTCATAAAAAGGAGTGGAGAGAAACAGAAAGAGTTCTCCTCACTGAAGAATGCAGTGCAGTCATTCTGAAAAGCTTTCCTGAAAAGCTTAAAGACCCTGGGAGTTTTCTGATACCATGCATATTGGAAGGTGATTGCACCAAGACAGCCTTATGCGATCTTGGGGCAAGCATCAACCTAATACCTGCATCCACTATCAGGAAGCTTGGCTTAACTGAAGAAGTTAAACCAACCCGGATATGTCTCCAACTTGCTGATGGTTCCACTAAATACCCATTAGGCGTGATTGAGGACATGATTGTCAGAGTTGGGCCATTCGCCTTTCCCACTGACTTTGTTGTGCTGGAAATGGAAGAGCACAAGAGTGCCACTCTCATTCTAGGAAGACCCTTCCTAGCAACTGGACGATCCCTCATTGACGTCCAACAAGGGGAAATAACCCTGAGAGTCAACGATGACGAGTTCAAGTTGAACGCCATCAAAGCCATGCAGCATCCAGACACATCAACAGACTGTATGAAAGTTGACCTTATTGACTCTTTGGTAGAAGAGATCAACATGGCTGAGAGTCTCGAATCAGAGTTGGAAGACATCTTTAAAGATGTTCAGCCTGATTTGGAGGATTCAGGGGACATGAAAGAGCCCCTGAACTTTCTTCTGAAAGAGGAAAAACCTCCTAAACCAGAGCTCAAGCCACTGCCACCATCCTTGAAATATGCATTTCTAGGAGAAGGTGACACTTTTCCAGTGATCATAAGCTCTGCTTTAAATTCACAGGAAGAGGAAGCACTTATTCAAGTGCTAAGGACACACAAGACAGCTCTTGGGTGGTCCATAGGTGACCTTAAGGGCATAAGCCCAGCTAGATGCATGCACAAAATCCTATTGGAGGATAATGCCAAACCAGTGGTTCAACCACAGAGGCGGCTAAATCCAGCCATGAAGGAAGTGGTGCAGAAAGAGGTCACCAAATTACTAGAGGCTAAGATTATTTATCCCATTTCTGATAGCCCCTGGGTGAGCCCTGTTCAAGTCGTCCCAAAAAAGGGAGGCATGACAGTGATTCATAATGAAAAAAATGAACTGGTTCCTACAAGAACAGTTACAGGGTGGCGCATGTGTATTGACTACAGAAGGCTCAATACAGCCACCAGAAAGGATCATTTTCCTTTACCATTCATAGACCAGATGCTAGAGAGACTAGCAGGTCATGATTATTACTGCTTTTTGGATGGCTACTCAGGCTATAACCAGATTGCAGTAGATCCCCAGGATCAAGAGAAAACAGCATTCACATGTCCATCCGGAGTGTTTGCTTATAGAAGGATGCCCTTTGGGCTATGCAATGCACCTGCAACCTTCCAGAGATGCATGCTCTCTATTTTCTCTGATATGGTGGAAACATTTCTGGAAGTCTTCATGGATGACTTCTCAGTATATGGAGACTCATTCAGCTCCTGTCTTGATCACCTAAAACTTGTTCTGAAAAGATGCCAAGAAACCAACCTAGTTTTAAACTAGGAAAAGTGTCACTTCATGGTGACTGAAGGAATTGTTCTTGGGCATAAAATCTCAAACAAGGGAATAGAGGTGGATCAAGCAAAAATAGAGGTAATTGAAAAATTACCACCACCTGCCAATGTTAAGGCAATCAGAAGCTTTCTGGGGCATGCAGGATTCTATAGGAGGTTTATAAAGGATTTTTCAAAAATCGCAAAACCTCTAAGCAATCTGCTAGCTGCTGACACGCCATTTGTGTTTGACACAGCATGCCTGCAGGCGTTTGAAACGCTGAAAGCTAAGCTGGTCACAGCACCAGTGATTTCTGCACCAGACTGGACATTGCCATTTGAGTTAATGTGTGATGCCAGTGATCATGCCATTGGTGCAGTATTGGGACAGAGGCATGACAAGCTTCTGCATGTCATTTATTATGCCAGTCGCGTTCTAAATGATGCCCAGAAAAATTACACAACCACAGAAAAAGAACTACTTGCAGTGGTTTACGCCATTGACAAGTTCATATCATACTTAGTAGAATCAAAAGTGATTGTGTATACTGACCATGCTGCTCTTAAATATCTACTTACAAAGCAGGATTCAAAACCCAGGCTCATCAGATGGGTATTGCTTCTGCAAGAGTTTGATATAGAAATAAGAGACAGAAAAGGGACAGAGAACCAAGTGGCTGATCATCTGTCCCGGATAGAGCCAGTGAAAGGGACGTCCCTCCCCTTTCTTGAGATCTCTGAGACGTTCCCTGATGAGCATCTATTTGCCATTCAGGAAGCACCATGGTTTGCCGATATTGCAAACTATAAAGCTGCAAGGTTCATACCCAAGGAGTACAATAGAATACAAAAGAAGAAATTAGTTACTGATGCAAAGTACTACTTGTGGGATGAACCCTATCTCTTTAAGAGATGTGCAGACGGAATTATCCGTAGGTGTGTCCCCAGAGAGGAAGCACAGAGAATCCTATGGCATTGCCACGGATCTCAATATGGAGGCCATTTCGGAGGTGAGCGAACAGCCACCAAGGTCCTCCAATGTGGCTTCTACTGGCCCACACTCTATAAAGATTCCCGAGAGTTTGTACGTAATTGTGACAGTTGCCAAAGAGCTGGTAATCTGCCTCATGGTTACGCCATGCCTCAACAAGGAATCTTGGAAATAGAGTTGTTTGATGTATGGGGAATTGACTTCATGGGACCTTTCCCACCATCATACTCAAACACTTATATTCTGGTGGCAATTGACTATGTATCAAAATGGGTTGAGGCTATTGCCACACCCACCAATGATACTAAAACAGTGCTGAAGTTCCTCCAGAAACATATCTTTAGCAGGTTTGGTGTCCCTAGAGTGTTAATCAGTGATGGGGGCACTCACTTTTGCAATAAACAGCTTTACTCTGCCATGGTTCGGTATGGAATTCGCCACAAAGTGGCCACTCCATATCATCCACAAACCAACGGGCAAGCTGAAGTCTCTAACAGAGAATTAAAGAGAATCCTGGAACGGACAGTAAATACCCGTAGAAAGGATTGGGCAAGGAGCTTGGATGATGCTCTGTGGGCTTACAGAACAGCATTCAAGACCCCTATAGGGACCTCTCCATACCAACTGGTGTATGGTAAGGCATGTCACCTGCCCGTGGAACTGGAACATAAGGCCTACTGGGCAACCAGATTCCTAAACCTTGATGCCAAACTAGCTGGAGAAAAACGATTGCTCCAGCTAAATGAGCTAGAGGAATTCAGATTCACAGCTTTCGAAAATGCCAAGCTTTATAAAGAAAAATAAAAATAATGGCATGACAAAAAGCTATCATCTAGAATCTTTGAACCAGGACAGAAGGTTCTGTTGTTTAACTCTAGACTCAGGCTATTCCCCGGGAAACTGAAATCCCGGTGGAGGGGACCATACGTGATTACAAGTGTATCACCATATGGTTATGTGGAGCTTCAAGATATTGATTCTGATAAGAAGTTCATTGTCAATGGACAGAGAATCAAGCATTATCTTGAAGGCAACATCGAGCAAGAATGCTCAAGGCTGAAGCTAGATTAAAAGCTCAGCAAGGTCCAGCTAAGGACATTAAAGAAGCGCTTGTTGGGAGGCAACCCAATTTTTAGTTATTTTCATGGTTTTTCATGTTTTATTAGGTTCATGATCAAGTGGAATCACAAAATAAATATCAAAAATTGAAAATGGAATCAAAAATAGCAGAAGAAAAATCACACCCTGGAGGAAGCAGTTGTCTGGCATTCAACGCCAGAACAGAGCATGGTTCTGGCGCTGAACGCCCAAAATGGGCAACATCCTGGCGCTGAACGCCCAGAACAAGCATGGTTCTGGCGTTCAACGCCAGAAATGGCTAGTAAATGGGCGTTAAACGCCCAAAATGGGCACCAACCTGGCGCTGAACGCCCAGAGTTGTGTGCAAGGGCATTTTGCATGCCTAAATTGGTGCAGGGATGTAAATGCCTTGACACCTCAAGATCTGTGGACCTCACAAGATCATTTCAAGATCTGTGGACCCCACAGGATCCCCACCTTCCCTCCTCATAATCCTAGTTTTTTTCTTTCCACATCTTCTTCTTCATCTATTCCCTCTTCTTTTGCTCGAGGGCAAGCAACATTCTAAGTTTGGTGTGGTAAAACAATTATGTGAAGGATCTATAACTCAGTGGTAGAACATGTGGCTGCAAATCAAGAGATACTTCAGGGGATGCACTTCCCTCCACATAATTATTGGAAGCAACTGAGGATAGAAATACCAAAAATCACTAGGAATCAAGCCACAAAGGCAAGGAAGAGACATAAAAGAGCTCAAGAACATCATTGATGCCTCAAGAAGGAAATGCCATCATCACTAAGGTGGACTCGTTCCTTGTTCTTACTTTCTCTGTTTTTCGTTTTCTCTATGTTAAGTGCTTATCTATGTTTGTGTCTTCATTACATGATCATTAGTAGTAATTAGTGTCTAGTTTGATTTTATCCCCAATTAAGTTATAGTCTATTTTTCCCATCATCAGCAAACATGAATAAAATAGTAGATCTTTTGAATAAGAAGCAATAAAATTTCGAGTTTTAATAAGAGAAATTCTAATTAGTTAAATGTGGTGGCAATACTTTCTGTCTTCTGAATGAATGCTTGAACAGTGCATATGTCTTTTGAATTTGTTGTTTAAGACTGTTAAATATGTTGGCTCTTGAAAGAATGATGAACATGAGACATGTTATTGATAATCTGAAAAATCATAAAAATGATTCTTGAAGCAAGAAAAAGCAGCAAAGAACAAAGCTTGCAGAAAAAAAAAAGAGAGAAAAAGAAAAAGAAAAAGCAAGCAGAAAAAGCCAATAACCCTTAAAAACCAAAAGGCAAGGGCAAACAAAAGGGATCCCAAGGCTTTGAGCATCAGTGGATAGGAGGGCCTAAAGGAATAAAATCCTGGTCTAAGCGGCTAAACCAAGCTGTCCCTAACCATGTGCTTGTGGCGTGAAGGTGTCAAGTAAAAACTTGAGACTGAGCGGTTAAAGTCAAGGTCCAAGCGAAAAGAAGAGTGTGCTTAAGAACTCTGGACACCTCTAATTGGGGACTTTAGCAAAGCTGAGTCACAATCTGAAAAGGTTCACCCAGTTATGTGTCTGTGGCATTTATGTATCCGGTGGTAATACTGGAAAACAAAGTGCTTAGGGCCACGGCCAAGACTCATAAAGAAGCTGTGTTCAAGAATCATCACACTGAACTAAGAGAATCAATAACACTATCTGAATTCTGAGTTCCTATAGATGCCAATCACTCTGAGCTTCAATGGATAAAGTGAGATGCCAAAACTGTTCAGAAGCAAAAAAAGCTACTAGCCCTGCTCATTTAATTAGAATCTGAGCTTCATTTAAAAACTCTGAGATATTATTGCTTCTCAACCTATTAGTCTTCTATTTTATTTGTCTAGTTGCTTGAGGACAAGCAACAGTTTAAATTTGGTGTTGTGATGAGCGGATATTTTATACGCTTTTTGGGGATAATTTCATATAGTTTTGAGTATGTTTTAGTTAGTTTTTAGTTTATTTCCAGTAGTTTTTAGGAAAAATTCATATTTCTGGACTTTACTATGAGTTGTGTGTTTTTCTGTAATTTCAGGTATTTTTCTGGCTGAAATTGAAGGAGCTGAGCAAAAATCTGATTCAGGCTGAAAAAGGACTGCTGATGCTGTTGGATTCTGACCTCCCTGCACTCAAAGTGGATTTTCTGGAGCTACAGATATCGAAATGGTGTGCTTCGAATTGCTTTGGAAAGTAGACATCCAGGGCTTTCCAGAAATATATAATAGTCCATACTTTGTATAAGAATAGATGACGTAAACTGGCATTCAACGCCAGTCCTTTGCCCAATTCTGGCGTCCAGCGCCAGAAAAGGATAAAAAAACTGGAGTTGAACGCCCAAACTGGCACAAAAACTGGCGTTCAACTCCACAAATGGCCTCTGCACGTGAATTGCTTAAAGTCTCAGCCCCAGCACACACCAAGTGGGTCCCAGCACTCCAAGTGGGCCCCAGAAGTGGATCTCTGCATCATCCATCATAGTCCACTCATATTTTGTAACCCTAGGCTACTGGTTTAGTATTTAAACAACTTTTAGAGACTTATTTTGTATCTCATGACATTTCAGATCTAAACTTTTTATTCTCTGACGGCATGAGTCTCTAAACCTCATTGTTGGGGGTGAGGAGCTCTGCTGTGTCTCGATGAATTAATGCAAGTATTTCTGTTTTCCATTCAAACACGCTTGTTCCTATCTAAGATGTTCATTCGCGCTTAACTGTGATGAAGGTGATGATTCGTGACATTCATCACCTTCCTCAAACCATGAACGTGTGCCTGACAACCACCTCCGTTCTATATCCGATTGAATGAGTATCTCTTAGGTTCCTTAATCAGAATCTCCGTGGTATAAGCTAGAACTGATGGCGGCATTCATGAGAATCCGGAAAGTCTAAACCTTGTCTGTGGTATTCTGAGTAGGATTCGAGGATTGAATGACTATGACGAGCTTCAAACTCCTGAAGGCTGGGCGTTAGTGACAGACGCAAAAGGATAGTAAATCCTATTCCAACCGGATCGAGAACTAACCGGTGATTAGCCGTGCTGTGACAGAGCGCGTGAGCGTAGTTTTCACTGGAAGGATGGAAGGTAGCCATTGACAACGGTGATCCACCAACACACAGCTTGCCGTAGGAGGACGTGCGTGCGTGAATCAGAAGACAGAGGAAAGCAGAGATTCAGAAGACAAAGCATCTCCAAAACTCCAACATATTCTCCATTACTGCACAACAAGTAATCTTTAATTTATGCTCTCTTGGTTATTCACAATTCAACTGATAAACATAATTGACTTCCTGACTAAGATTTACAAGATAACCATAGATTGCTTCAAACCAACAGTCTCCGTGGGATTCGACCCTTACTCACGTAAGGTATTACTTGGACGACCCAGTGCACTTGCTGGTTAGTTGTATCGAAGTTGTGACAGACTGTAAAACTAGATCAGAGTATCTAGCCTAATAAACCATTACCAGAGATCACAATTTCGTGCACCAGAGAGCATACATCTCTGAAAGGTGGTAGGTGCATTGCACAGGCCAAATGGCATCCGCCTATAAGCAAACACGCCATATGGACATGTGAATGCTGTCTTTTCTTGATCCTGTGGATCTACTGCAATTTGATTGTAACCGAAATAGCCATCCATGAAACAATAAAAAGCATGCCCTGCTAGTCCCTTAAGCATTTGATCAATGAATGGTAAAGGAAAATGATCCTTTCTGGTGGCATTATTGAGCCTTCTATAGTCAATGCACATACGCCACCCTGTAACTGTCCTTGTAGGAATCAGTTCATTCTTTTCATTATGAACCACTATCATGCCTCCCTTCTTGGGAACAACTTGGACAGGGCTTACCTAGGGGCTATCAGAGATGGGATAAATAATCTCGGCCTCCCATAATTTGGTGACTTCCTTCTGCACCACTTCCTTCATGGTTGGATTCAATCGCCTTTGTGGTTGTACCACTGGTTTGGCATCATCCTCCAGCAGGATCTTATTCATACATCGGGTTGGGCTAATGCCCTTTAGGTCACTTATTATCCACCCAAGAGCTGTCTTATGTGTCTTTAGCACTTGGATCAGTGTTTTTTTCTTCTTGTGGTTCTAAGGCAGAGCTTATAATCACAGGATAAGTATCTTCATCTCCGAGAAATGCATATTTCAAGGAGGATGGTAGTGGTTTGTGCTCAAGTTTAGGAGGTTTTTCCTCCTCCTTAGGAGTTTTCAGAGGCTTATTTATCCCCTCTGACTCCTCTAACTCAGGCTGAGCATTATAAAAGATGTCATTAAGCTTTTCTTTAAGCCCTTCGGCCATATTCACTTCTTCCACCAGGAAATCAATGATATCAATTCTCATACACTCCTCTGGAGTATCTGGATGCTGCATGGCTTTGACAACATTTAGTATGAACTCATCCTCATTGACTCTCAGGGTTACTTCCTCTTTTTGAACATCAATGAGGGTCCGTCCTATAGCTAGGAAGGGTCTTCATAGAATGAGGATTGCACTCTTGTGCTCTTCCATTTCCAGCACCACAAAGTCTGTGGGGAAAGCAAAGGGTCTAACCCTAACAATCATGTCTTCAATCACGCCTGATGGAAGCTTAACAGAGCCATCAGCAAGTTGAAGACATATGAGGGTAGGTTTAACTTCGTGAGTTAAATAGAGTCTCTTTATTAGTGATGCTGGTATTAAGTTAATACTTTCTCCGAGATCACATAGGGCTGTCTTTGTACAGGCATCCCCTAAGGTGCAGGGTATCATAAAGCTTCCAGGATCCTTGAGTTTCTTTGGTAAACTCTTTTGGATCAGTGAACTGCACTCTTCAGTGAGGAAGACTGTTTCTGCCTCTCTCCAATCTTTCTTATGACTTAAGATGTCTTTCATGAACTTGGCATAAGAAGGTATCTGTTCAAGAGCCTCTACAAAAGGGATCTTGATCTCAAGTGTCTTGAGATAATCCGTAAAGCGGGCAAACTGTTTATCCTTTTCTTGTAACACCCTACCAAACAGAGCCTTATGCTTAAGTCATAAGACAGAGGTGGCGAGGTGTTACGACCTCTAAAAATAAAATTTAGTACATATAGTAGTGTGAAGAATATTTATAACTAGGAGCCTTTGAAGGAAAGGGATAAAACAAAATCATTAAATAGAAAAGCGCAACACTCCGATCGATATCATAACAAAACCGACAAGGATAAACTAACGCGATAATATATATAAAGAGTGCCAAAAACACAAATATCCAAAACTCAGGACCTGGTTTGCGAAGATAACCGGTCCGAGCATAAAAGTATATACAAGTATATATAAAGCAAGGAACCCAAAGAAAACCCAAAGGGCGAAATACAAAACCTATTCTCCAAAACAACCTCTAAGAGGAGTCAAAACAGTATATATACATTTATTTAGTGGAGATAAAAGTATCTAAGTGAAAATGTAAAACCAAAATAAAGTCCCGAGAACAAGGATCTTCGCTAAACCATAAGTCTCCAACATGCCTCAGCGAGAAGCCTCATGTTCTGCATCTGGAAACCATAAAATCCGCATGGGTGAGAACCGGAGGTTCTCAGTATGGTAACAGTACCCACATATCTAACATGTAATGTCCTGGGAAAGCCAAAGGCAATCCTAGAACTTCCACTAGATAATTCAAAGTTTATAAATATACTAAACCATAAATGGCAACTGACTAAAGATTCTTCAGTCTAACTAACATTCCCCTTTTTAAATCCTGCAGACCTCCCAACCACCAACAATAATATAATATGGCAAACACAGTTATATCAGACAATGAGATATACAAATAGGAAGCAAATATGACATTTAGACAATTAGCAGGTAATATGCAGTCAATTAGGCAATTCCAAATAATTCACATAGTATGCATATGATGAATGCCTGTCCTAATGGCTGATGATATCATCTGTCGGTTATATAGCCAACCCGACAAGTCCTGGTAGCTAGCCATTGGACTATCCCTCTGTCGTGCATCCCCAACTCGAGTTATACTCAATTATAAATTATAATTTATATCCAACACCCTCGCTGGTGTATATTCACGGGGGGCGAGCTCATCCGGAACTTTTGTAGTGTCCGGCCACACTTACGACATAGGGTCAGCAGAGTATCGAGTCTCCACCTGGAGCACATGGTGGCTAGCCACTACTTTCTCCTAGGGAAACTCGTATCTCAGATAGTGGAAGTGCAACATTCACATTTCATTCAATACGCATATTTGCGATCATACTCAGCCATAACTCAATAATGGCTCAGCCATAATTCGGCAATAACTCAGACATCCGGCTCATAATTCAATCCACAACTAGCCAATTATTAACATTCACAGCCCTTCGGCTCATGGCATATAAAGCACTTCCACCACCATCCTCCGTATCTCATACAATTCTCTTTGATCATCATTGATCATTAATTTTTCCCTTCCTTCATTCCCAAGCTACTACATTTCCTAGCTTCTTCCCATTGCTAGGCTTATCATAATGATTTAAGACATAAGGGGTGAGATCGGAGGCTTAGGAGTATGAAATTTGGCTTTAAAAACCCAAAAATCAACTTTGGGATGAAAATAGGGTCACGCGTGGATGGAGAAAAGCCAAGTGACGCCTACGCGTCAGTCACGCGTACGCATGGGTGTGTTTTGTGCCCCAGGCACAAAACCAGCACAACTCAGGCACAACTCTCTGGAATTTGGCTGGGCCAATTGAATTCGCTTATCGACGCGTACGCATGGGCCACGTGTACGTGTGGGCCACGTGCATGCGTCGGTAGTGAAACTTTGAAAATGACGCATGCGCGTCGGCCACGCCTATGCATGGGAGTGCTTTCTGCCAAAATTCTTTTCTAAGTTAAAAAGCTACAAAATTCACAATTTCAAATCCCAATCTTCCGACGGGCATAACTTCCTTGTTTCAAATCATTTTCACCCGTTCATCAAACGGCACAGACATCCCGGATCCAATTTCATTTCTAAACAAATTTCACACAAATTGGGAATCGGGAGTCCAAGTTATGCTCCGTCAAAATATGCCCAAAAACCACATTTTCATACAAAACCACAAAGTGCCATTTTCAAAACAAGCCATTTCCAACCCTTTTAAAAATCAACCAAAACATACCAAAAATCACTTCAAGCCTCCTCAACTCATACATTGATATTTCTATCAAATCACAACCCACCAAGTTCATTATTTTAACCAATTTCACTCAAGAAATCCAACTTTAAACACAATACCATATAACACATAATTTTTCATCCCAATTTCCAACATTACCATTTCTAATCAACCATCAATACACACAATCAATACCACCCTCACCATCAATATGGCTTCACCCACAATTCAACCTCAATCAATCATTAGTCATATATCAAAACATGCATATCTCTCATGCATCACACCATCAAAACAACATTATGCATAATCACATATATGACCACACAATTTATTTCAACCATTTAAATCCTATCTTAGGGCCTCTAGCCTAAGTTTTTACACCACATTACATTTTAGATATAGGAAACGGAGACCATACCTTAGCCGATTTTCCCGCTCAACCTGGAGTACTTCCAAATCACTTTTTCAGAAGCTCACCAAGCTTCAACACCTCCAAGAACAGATTTTTATCACACCAAAGCCCTTTTCCAAGCTTTCCAAAATCTCAATCGAGCTTCAATATTCACATACACACTACCTAAGCCACAAATATCACATTCAAACACAACAACTCAATACCCAACATCATAAACCAACAAGTTCCACTAGGGTTGAGAATCTTACCATACCCAAGGACTAAGGAGACAATATTACTCTTCTCCTTCAAGCTAGTTGGGTCCTATAACATCAAAGAGCCCAAAATCTCAACACTTTTTCCCAATAAATTCGAATTTAAGGCTGAGAAAACTGGACTAATTTCGTGGCTTACCTCAAGAATAAAGTAGTGGATTTTGTAGAGCTCTTCGTGGTGAACGTGTGGCCACAAACGGTGCGGCAATCGGAGCTCTGGATCAAAAGTTATGGTGGTTTGAAGATCAAGTAAGGGTTAGAACCATGGGAGAGTGTTCTTCCCCTTTCTCATACCATTTCCAGCGTGTTTGATGTTTAGTGAGGAGAGAGAGTGCTGAAATGAGGGTTTTAGGTTTAGTTTGGTTGGGCCAAGGGCCCAATATGGGTCCAATTGGCCCGGTTTGGTCCGTTCGGTCCAATCTTGGGCCGATTTCTATAAAATTTGTATCAAAATTTTTGTTTTAATCTCCTCTATCATATTATGCCATAAAAATCACATTTTTGGCTTTCTAGAACAAATTCTCATTTATGGGCTAATTAGTCATTAATTAACCGGATTTTACATTTCTGCTTGGCGAAGCTTCTGAGGATATGGCATCTTGGCCCTATATTCATCAACCTTGGTTGATGTAGGTTGAATGCCTACAGAATTGGAAGAGGAGTTAGTAGCTTGCTTAGGAAGGGTCTTATCAGCACTTGCATATGTCTGACCATTCCTAGTTGGGTGTTCAATATCCTTGCTGCCCCCTTCCTGGCGTTCAACGCCAGGAACACTATTCCCTTGTGGGCGTTCAACGCCAATGGTGGGTATCCCTTCTTGGCGTTGAACGCCAAGTGTTCCTCCCCCCTTTGGGCGTTCAACGCTAGGAGTGGGCACCCCTTCTTGGCGTTGAACGCCAATGTCATTTCCTCCAAGGCGTGCAATGTCCTTAGGGGTGTTATGGACAATAGTCTGGTTGTCCTCTGTCAGCTTTTTTTCTTCTGGCTTCCTGTTGTTCTGAGGTTGGGAGTTCAATCTTTTTCCAATCCTCAGTTAGATTGCCTGACATTCATCTTTTATGTGCTTAAATAATTGCTGTTTTGTTTGACTCAGCTGGGCTTCTACATTCCTGTTGGAAACCTGAGTTTCTTGCAAAGCCTCTTGCATGTCCAGCAACTGCTGTGCAAGGGCGTGTAGCTACTGAGTTAATGGGCCATATTGTTCTGGAGGGTTAGATTCAGCAGATACTGCCTTAACCTCTCCTTTTATAGAAGTCTCATCACCCGAGTACAGATACTGGTTCATGGCAACTGTCTCAATAAGTTCATGAGCCTCTTCAATTGTTTTCCTCATATGTATAGAGCCACCAGCAGAGTGGTCTAAAGACATCTGGGCCATGTCTGTAAGGCCATAATAGAAGATGTCTAATTGTACCCATTCTGAAAATATTTCAGTGGAGTATTTTCGGAGCATTCTCCTATACCTCCCCCACGCATCATGAAGAGATTCACTGTCCTCTTGCTTGAAGCCTTGGATATCCAGTCTTAACTGGGTCAACTTTCTTGGGAGGAAGTATTGATTCAAAAACTTGTCTACTAACTGCTTCCATGTTTTCAAGCTAGATTTGGGTTGGTTATCTAACCACCTCTTTGCTTGATCTCTTACAGCAAATGGAAAGAGTAGTAGTATGTAGACATCCTGATCTACTCCGTCAGTGTGTACTGTGTCAGTAATTTGTAAAAAGTTGGCCAGGAACTCAGTAAGTTCTTCATGTGGAAGTCCAGAGTATTGGCAGTTTTGCTGCACCAGAGTAATGAGCTGAGGATTGAACTCAAAGTTACTTTCTCCAATGGGAGGTATACTAATACTTCTCCCATAGAAATCAGGACTGGGGGCCATGTAGGACCCCAAAGTTCTTCTGAACTGTTCATTCCCACTTGGGTTCATGGTAAAAGCTAAGAAAGGTAGGGGAAAGAAGTAAAGAGAACTAGAATTAAATTATTTTTGTTTTTATTTTATTTATTAATTAAATTAAAAAATAAAAGCTTAATTAATTAAAAATATTTGAAAATTAAAAGGTAGTTTTTGAAAAATAAGATAGAGAAATAGAAGAGAAGTTTTCGAAATAGGAGAGAGAAGAATTATTTAGGAAGTTTTGAAAAAGAAGAAAGAGAAAACAAGTAACTAATTAAGAAAGATCTGAAAACAAGATAAGATAGAAAATTTGAAAAAGATTTGATTTTGAAATTTGAGATTTGAGATTTGAATTTTGAATTTTGAAATTCAAAATTTGAAATTTCAAAATTGAATTTTAATTAATATAAGAGAAGATTTTGAAACTTGAATTTTAAATTTTGAATTTTGAATTTGAAACAAGAAAAGATAAAGATTTGAAAAAGATTTGATTTTTGAAAAGATTTTATTTTGATATTCAATTTTAAGATAAGATAAGATAATAATTTGAAATCAAATGAAAGATAACAAAAGATAAGATAAAGATTTGAAAAAGTTTTGAATTTTAAATTTTAAAAGAAAGATGAGTTAAGATATAATCAAATTAAAAGAAAGATATGATAAAATATAAAAAGGTAAGATTTGAAATTTGATTTTTGGAATTAAAATAAGATATTGATTTTGAAATTTAAAATTTGAAAAATTTTTTAGATTTTCGAAAAGTAAAGTAAAAAGATAGAAAGGATATTTTTTTATTTTTTTGAATTAATGAAGAAAGAGAAAAAAATCAAAAGACACCAAACTTAAAATTTTTAGATCTAAGATACTAAATTTTCGAAAATTTAAAAAGAAAAACACTAAAAGACACCAAACTAAAAACTTTTAAGATCAAAACAAGAAAAGAAACAAGAACAACTTGAATACCAAGAAAGAACACAAAGACCAATTCAAAAATTCAAAGGAAACAAAGAACACACAAAGGACACTAAACTTAAGAATTGACACTAGACTCAAACAAAAGACATTATTTTTGAAAAGGACACTAAGAAAATTCGAAATTTTAACAAGAACAAGAACAACAGACTCAAACAAAAGTCAAAGGTTATTAAAGAAAAGAAAAGATTTTGAAAAATTTTTGAAAAAGAAAACAACAAATAGGTAAGACTCAAAGTAAGAAAATCAAAAGGAAATACATATCCAAAACAGAAAAGGTTTTGAAAATTTTTGGAAAAGAAAACAAAAGACTCAAAACAAAAGTAAAATTTACTTAATCTAAGCAACAAGATAATTGGTTTATTTGTCAAATCCAAACAATCTCTGGCAATGGCGCCAAAAACTTGGTGCATGAAAATTAACTCCGCACTGAACCAGCAAGTGCACTAGGTCGTCCAAGTAATACCTGAGGTGAGTCAGGTTCAATCCCATGGAGATTGTTGTTTTGAATGAAGCTATGGTGATTAGAAAAGATAGTTTGTTAAGATAAACGCATAAAACAGGAATATGGGTGAAATTACTTAATTTGAGTGAAAACAGTGATAAGAGAGCTGTTGAGGCTTTGGGGATGCTTCATTCTTCTGGATCAACCTTTCCTACTGTATTTTTTCAACTGTGAGTGATTTCTTCGATGGCAGGCTTTAAATGATCAACGTCGGTTTAATGGCTGCAAATCTTCCTCCCTCAGGACGAACGCCAGGTTTAGTGTGCACCCAACCTGAATGAGGGTGAAACTCCTGCAGTTCATCCCCTTGATGATCCTACTCAAAACGCCACAGACAAGGTTGAATATTCCGAATCATAGAATGCTACGTCTTTGGTTCTAGCCTCTACCACAAAGACCCTAATCTCCCCATACCTTGGCTGAATTGGTGTCTCGAGAAGTCCCCAACAAAGTAGTGGATTAGCCGTCTAAGAGATTTATAATCAAGCTGGTGGTTCAGTGATCTCCTGTTACAGACTCACACTGAACCCATGTAGAATGAAGATGAGTGTCACGGATCATCCCATTCATAAGGTTGAAGAACGAAGATACATCTGAGAGTAGAGTCCCACACAAATTGAATAGAACAGTAGTACTTTTATTAATCCATGAAAATCAGCAGAGCTCCTAACCTTAACCTAGGAGGTTTAGTAACTCATTCTGATAGAAAATACAATGGTAAACGTGAAAGTGGGCAAGAGTCTCTAAAAGTTTAACAATGGTGAACTATTGTCTATATATACTAATCTAATGACTAAGAATTACAGAAATAAGATAAACTAAGTTGACAGTGCGAAAATCCATTTCTAGGTCCCACTTGGTGAGTGTTTGGGCTGAGCTTGAGTGTCTCGTACGTGCTAATGTCCCTTAGGGGTGTTGGACGCTGGCTAGGGACTCCCTTTTGGGCGTTGAACTCCAGTTGCTCCCTTGTGGGCGCTGGACGCCAGGATTGGGGCTAGTGGCTGGCGTTGAACGCCAGTTTTGGGCCTTTATTTCCGAAATAAAGTATGAACTATTATATATTTCTGGAAAGTCTTGGATGTTAGCTTTCCATAGCCGTTGAGAGCGCACCATTTGAACCTCTGTAGCTCCAGAAAAGCTCTTTTGCATGCACAGAGGTCAGATCCTGACAACATCTGCAGTCCTTTCTATGCTTCTGAATCAGACTTCTGCTCAAGCTCCTCAATTTCAGCCAGAAATACCTTAAATCACCATAAAACACACAAACTCAAAGTAAAATCCAAAAATATGAATTTTTCACTAAAACCTATGAAAATATAATAAAACTTAAATAAAACATAATGAAAACTATATGAAAACAATGCCAAAAAGCGTATAAAATATCCGCTCATCAGGTTCCATTGTCACTCTTTTTCTTTATTTAAGTTAATTTAGGATTTAGTCATATGTTAATTTAGGATTTAGGATTTAATTATTATATGCTAAGTTAGGATTTAGTTATATGTTAATTTAGGATTTGGTTATGATATGCTTATTTAGGATTTTGGATTAAGTTAAGAGTAAAGTATCATTTTTGTCCCCAACGTTTGGGGTAAATCCTATTTGTGTCCTTAACGTTTAAATCATCCTATTTGTATCCCTAACGTTTGTAAAAGTGATTCAATGTTATCCTGCCTTCAATTACACATCATGAGCGCTTTAGTTTGAGTTTTAAAAATCTCTTCTTGAAGTTAGAATACAAATATCTGGGATAGAATCGATGATCTACTCCGAAAAATAGCTCATCAAATGTTGAAACTAATTCCTACAACATTTACATAATTCACTTTTCTACGGACATAATTGAATTTAAACACAAATAGTGGGTATAATATTAAAATCAAACACATTCAAATGAGACCTAATTCAGAATGAATACATCCAAGTGAGAATAATTGAAAAATATAATCTGATTTGTTAGTATAATTGATAGTAGGATAACATTGAATCACTTTTATAAACGTTAAGGATACAAATAGGACGATTTAAACGTTAGGGACACAAATAGGACTTACCCCAAACGTTGGGGACAAAAATGATACTTTACTCTTAAGTTAATTTAGGATTTATAAATTTAGTCATATGTTGAATTAGGATTTAGAATTTCGTTATCATATAATAATTTAGGATTTAGGATTAAGCTAAGCTTGATATCAATAATTAAGATGCACTTTCAAGTAAATTTATATGAGCATAAATTGCTTCAAATTTAGCATTACGGTTTCAAATAGAGATAGATATATGTATATACTAAGTAAAAGTGCGTGCTATGTGTACAACATTATATATATAGTATGAATTCAAGTATGAAAATAAAGTGAACTTAGAATAAAAAGATAGATGGTGATGGAGGTATGAAGTTTCTTCACATGGCTTCGAATAAAAAGAGAGTTGGTTTCAATATGTGTAGTCTAAGTCATTGGATCGTGAGGTGACATTAGCGGAGACCTTCAAGTATACCCATATGTTGAAGACCAACAAGGAGAGATTTGCTGATGAGTGGTATGCGGCTCATTATGTGAGTTTCAATTAATTCTAACTTTGAAATTTATTTGGTTTAAAGTCAATTAACTGTCATCCTAATCACGTGTGTTACACAAGAAGACTACATGTAGATATTGGAGGTCAGGACCCAACAATCTCATCCACTTAGTGGGGATGACCCCGCTAGCTTCGATGCCTCATGGCAGATCCTGATAAGGTTTGGCACGAGACCACCTTTGAGCCCTAAAAGAATTATGTCTTCGGGTTGGGGTCGTTCTTTACCAGCGGCCTCTGCACCTCTGTGTTGGTGGCTTCATCTGCCTCTGCCTCTGCCACTAACCCTACCAATTCCGAGGAAGTCATCGACTTGAGGAAGGAGGTGCAGAAGCTCAAACAAGAGCTTCACCAACAAGCTTAGTAGTTTGAGCAGAGGTACAACGAGCTTCTTGTACGTGTGGAAGGAGTCATTGCTATAAGCTCAGACCTGACGGAGAAGATAGAACGGCTAGAGCGTTTACGAGAGTAGATGGAGGTGTACAACGAGCAGATGCACGCTGGAGGTAGCAGTGTTGCTAGTACCAGCAACAATGTGACTGATGGGGCACCGACATTAGCACCTACTCAGCCCCCTTAGTAAGGAAAAGACAATGACAACGACGATTAGCGGGATCTGTAGGGTTTAGGGTAAATTTGACACAAAACATGATATGGCACCAAAGTTATCGTCAGACTAATTTGACAGTAATCGTCAACTTAGTTTCGTATTAATTGAAAAAACCGACGCAAAATCCATCGATAATTAGCGTTAAACGAAATAATCCGCAGGTAAAAATTTTTTGGCACTGTTTATACCGTCAGATTTAATCGGTCGATAAATCTGACGGTAAACTAATTACCGACAGATTTATTTGACAAAACCATTGGTAATTTCGACAGTACTCGGTGTATTTTTGTAGTGTCATGCTGTGCGAGGAGGATGACGGCGACTGTTGGTGCTTTTGGAGGACATCAGAGGTTGCCAATGTGTGGTTCCATGGAGGAAGATAGAGATAAAAGCACTACGAGGAAGGGAGAGATAGAGAAAATGATCGCACCACCGTGAAATGCGAGTCAGGGTTTTGTGGGATGGCATCGTCGGTGGAGAAGAGGGAGGAGTTTTGTCATTGAATCGATGTGAGAGGCTAAGAAAGTGAGAAGAAATTCGATGACACTGGGAGTGGGTGTGTCGTGTGTGTTCGGTGCTGAAGAGTGAAGATTGAACCGAGGTTAGGTCGTTTGGGCTTTGGGAATTAGCTTATTTAGGGTTTTCAATAAACACCATTTCGGTTCGGTTAGGTTAGAAGTTTCCCAGCAGAACCAAAAATCGAGCCAAACTGCAAAAGAAATTTCAAAACATTATTTTTTCGGTTTTTTTTTATTTTCGGTTATTTCAATTTTTTGTTTTTTCGGTTTAATCCATCGGTTTTGATTGGATTGGATCAATTTTGAACACCCCTATATGCTATTATTAATTATTTATCTCAAAACTCAAATAAGCTCTTATCTAGGTACACTAAGTATAAAAAGAAATTTGAAGCATTGAAACATGAAATGTCTTCTTTGCAAGCAAAATTAGATGCATATAATAATATTTCTTTTGTCAATTTGAAAATTAAAATGATACTTTTGAGGATAAGGTATTTTGGCTTTATATTCCTCAACCTTAGTGGTTAAAGAAGCCTTTTTAGAGGGGTTGTTATCAGCACTTGTGTGTGTCTGATCCCTCACTGGCAATTGCGTACCAGAGTCAGAAGCTGGAGTGACGTTAGACGCCAACTCACTGTTTGTTCCTGGCGCCTGAACGCCAGAAATCTGCCCCTGTTGGGCGTTCAACGCCAGATTCTTGCCCATTTCTGGCGTTGAACGCCAATCCTGCCTTATTTCTGGCGCTGAACGCCAGTTTTGGGCATGGTCTGGGCGTTCAGCGCCAGCCTTCCACCTGTTTTCTGGCGTTTTAGTGCCAGAATTATTTTTCCCTGGGCTCTTACTGTCCTCAGGGGAATCTTTGGTGGGTTGCTTGTTTCTTGAATTTTTGATGCCTTGAGGTGGGGTATTTAATGTTTTCCCACTTCTTAATTGCACTGCTTGGCATTCTTCTGCTATTTGCTTTGATAGCTGCTGCTTTGTTTGCTTAAACTGTTCTTCCATATGTATATTAGCTATCCTTGTCTCCTGTAACCTGTCTTTGAATTCAGCTAGCTGCTTTGTTAGAAAATCTAATTGCTGATTGAATTCAGCAGCTTGTTTTACAGTACTGAATTCAGCAGTTACTGTTTTAACCTCTTCATTCATGGAAGGGTTGCTGCTTAGATACAGATGCTGATTCCTGGCAACTGTATCAATGAGCTCTTGAGCTTCTTCAATTGTCTTTCTCATATGGATAGATCCACCAGCTGAGTAATCTAAAGACATCTGAGCTCCTTCTGCAAGCCCATGGTAGAAGATGTCTAACTGAACCCACTCTGAAAACATTTCAGAGGGGCATTTTCTTAGCATCTCTCTGTATCTCTCCCAGGCATCATAAAGAGATTCATTATCTCCTTGTTTAAAGCCTTGGATGTCCAGCCTTAGCTGTGTCATCCTTTTTGGAGGGAAATATTGATTCAGGAATTTTTCTGTCAGCTGTTTCCATGTTCTTATGCTGGCCTTAGGTTGGTTATTTAACCACCTCTTGGCTTGATCTTTTACAGCAAATAGAAACAGTAATAGTCTGTAGACATCCTGATCTATTTCCTTATCATGTACTGTGTCAGCAATTTGTAAAAATTGTGCCAGAAACTCTGTAGGTTCTTGCTGTGGAAGACCGGAATACTGGCAACTTTGCTGCACCATGATAATGAGCTGAGGATTCAACTCAAAGCTACTAACTCCAATGGAGGGTATGCAGATGCTACTCCCATATGAAGTAGTAGAGGGGTTAGAATATGACCCCAAAGTCCTCCTGGACTGTCCATCTCCACTTATGTCCATGATGGATCTATGGATATAACTTGGACTGATTTATCTTTTTATTTATTTTATTTTATAAGAAGTAAATACTTAAATAAAATAAAATAACTAAAAAGAATAAATTTTTTTTTTTTAAATTTTTTTTTCGTAAAAAAAAAATTAAAAATAATTAGTTAAAAAAAAACGAAATTTTTTGAAAAAGAGGGGAGATATTTTTGAAAATTAGAGAGAGAGAGTTAGTTAGGTAGTTTTGAAAAAGTTAAGAAACAAACAAAAAGTTAGTTGAAACAAATTTTGAAAAGATAAGAAGTTAGGAAGTTAGAATAGATATTTTGAAAAGATATTTTTTTTTTGAATTTAGTGAGGAGAGAGAAAAACAATAAGATAGTACAAGATTTAAAATTTTTAGATCTAATGCTCCTTGTTTTCGAAAAATTTGGAGGGAAAACACCAAGGAACACCAAACTTAAAAATTTTAAGATCAAGACACAAGGAAACTCAAGAACACTTTGAAGACTCACAAGAACACAAGAACAGGAAGGAAGAACACCAAACTTAAAATTTTTAGAAAACCAAACCAAAATTTTCGAAAATCAAAGGGGAATTAACAAGAAAACACCAAACTTAAAGTTTGGCACAGGATTTAATAGAAAAATTATTTTTGAAAAAGGTTTTTAAAAAAATATGATAGCCAATTATCATGAACATAAACACCACGTTCTAAATAACTGAGCTATAAGTTTAAAGTATTTTAACAAGGGATAAATAACAAAAGACTCTAAACCAAAAAAGAAAGATTTTTCCTAATCTAAGCAACAAAATAATCCGTCAGTTGTTCAAACACGAACAATCCCCGGCAACGGTGCCAAAAACTTGGTGCACGAAATTGTGATCCACGTTCTTTCGACTTGTGTATGATTAACAATATATAATTGTATTGAATCAAATTACTGGCTCTATGTGTGGACACAACTCCGTACCACTGACCAGCAAGTGCACTGGGTCGTCCAAGTAATACCTTACGTGAGTAAGGGTCGAATCCCACAGAGATTGTTGGTTTGAAGCAATCTATGGTTATCTTGTAAATCTTAGTCAGGAAGTCAATTATGTTTATCAGTTGAATTATGAATAACCAGTAGAGCATAAATTAAAAGTTACTTGTTGTGTAATAATGGAGAATATGTTGGAGTTTTGGAGATGCTTTGTCTTCTGAATCTCTGCTTTCCTCTGTCTTCTGATTCACGCACGCACGTCCTCCTATGGCAAGCTGTGTGTTGGTGGATCACCATTGTCAATGGCTACCTTCCATCCTTCCAGTGAAAACTACGCTCACGCACTCTGTCACAGCACGGCTAATCACCGGTTGGTTCTCGATCCGGTTGGAATAGGATTTACTATCCTTTTTCGTCTGTCACTAACGCCCAGCCTTCAGGAGTTTGAAGCTCGTCACAGTCATTCAATCCTTGAATCCTACTCGGAATACCACAGACAAGGTTGAGACTTTCCGGATTCTCATGAATGCTGCCATCAATTCTAGCTTATACCACGGAGATTCTGATTAAGGAATCTAAGAGATACTCATTCAATCGTATATAGAACGGAGGTGGTTGTCAGGCACACGTTCATGATTTGAGGAGGGTGATGAGTGTCATAGATCATCACCTCCATCACAGTTAAGCCCGAATGAACATCTTAGATAGGAACAAGCGTGTTTGAATGGAAAACAGAAATACTTGCATTAATTCATCGAGACACAGCAGAGCTCCTCACCCCCAACAATAGGGTTTAGAGACTCATGCCGTCAGAGAATACAAAGTTTAGATCTGAAATGTCATGAGATACAAAATAAGTCTCTAAAAGTTGTTTAAATACTAAACCAGTAGCCTAGGGTTACAAAATATGAGTGGACTATGATGGATGATGCAGAGATCCACTTCTGGGGCCCACTTGGTGTGCTGGGGCCCACTTGGTGTGTGCTGGGGCTGAGACTTTAAGCAATTCACGTGCAGAGGCCATTTGTGGAGTTGAACGCCAGTTTTTGTGCCAGTTTGGGCGTTCAACTCCAGTTTTTGATCCTTTTCTGGCGCTGGACGCCAGAATTGGGCAGAGGACTGGCGTTGAACGCCAGTTTACGTCGTCTATTCTTATGCAAAGTATGGACTATTATACATTTCTGGAAAGCCCTGGATGTCTACTTTCCAACGCAATTGGAAGCACGCCATTTCGAGTTCTGTAGCTCCAGAAAATCCACTTTGAGTGCAGGGAGGTCAGAATCCAACAGCATCAGCAGTCCTTTTTCAGCCTGAATCAGATTTTTGCTCAGCTCCTTCAATTTCAGCCAGAAAAATACCTGAAATTACAGAAAAACACACAACTTATAGTAAAGTCCAGAAATATGAATTTTTCCTAAAAACTACTGGAAATAAACTAAAAACTAACTAAAACATACTCAAAACTATATGAAATTATCCCCAAAAAGCGTATAAAATATCCGCTCATCACTCGTCTCTGCATTGTGTTCACTCATCACAGGAGGTAGCTAGGGAGGCTACGTGAAGGAGGAAGCAAAAGTGGAGCAGGAGGAGCTGTCGTACATCAAGAAGCATCAAGGGCTAGGAATCCTTCTTAGAGTGCAAGTCAAGATGGATGGCTCGGATTGATGAAGCTTGGTGTAAAGGAAAGACTCATAGGTAATTGCATGTTGGTTTTAGCATTCGGTTATCTCTCCTCTCTCTCTCTGGCCGAACTGGCTTTGCATGAAGAAGAAGAAGCTTAGCTTGGTTCATTTGGTTTCAACTGTGGAGGCTTCCCCCTCTATAAATAAGGGTGAACAGCCAGGGCTTGAAGCAAGGAAAAGAGTGAAAAGCACAGAGTTCCTATAACTACCCAAGCTAACAGAAGTTCTTCTCCTTCAATATTTTCTATTTTGTATTTTTCTGTTTAATTTTGTCTGTCTTGAGTCTCATGAAAAAAGACAAACAGTGAGGTTTGTATGAAAAAGCCATAGAGCGGAAAAAGGCAGAGAGTGAAAAATTAAAAGAAAAAGTCATAGATGTCCTTAGAGTTCCTTTGTACGTCTGTGTTGTGTTTCATGATTCTGTGGGAATCCCCTTGCAAGTTGGGTTAGCACTTAGCAGTTGAAAGCTTGGCAGTAACCAAGTCAAGTTCAGGATTGGGGTTTAGATTATGGACTTGTCCCGAATAGGAAGGGTAGTTCCTAGGGAGAATTGGTGCATGTAATCATGATGATTATAGTGAAATTTCATCATTGTTGTGATGGAGACTGGATGTAGGCTGCATTACACTTGGCAGCTGAACCAGGATACTTTGTGGTGTGATTTTCTATCTCTCTTCTACTCCATTTATGTTTCTCCTGCATAGGAGATAAAACTGGAAAATATCTCGTGTCGGGTTACGAGATAAAAAGAAAAAGTCTCGTGGCTAGGTACAAGACAAAAATAAAAAAGTCTCCAGAAATTGTTTCAAAGACCAGCAAATGTTACGAAGCGAAAAATGGGCTAAGATTCAACCCCCCCTCTCTTAGCCACTGAAAAATCATCAAAATTTGATAAAGACATTATTTGTGATGCTTCTCAAATAAGTAAACAAATAAAATCATCTTTAAAACTAATAAAGATATCTCAACTAAAAGAATTTTGAAACTTTTACATATTGATCTTTTCGGTCCAACTAGAACTCAAAGTTTGGGTAAAAAATCCTATGGTTTAGTTATTGTAGAGATGATTACAATAAATATGGTTGGAATTTCTTTCTAGCTTATAAAATGATGCTTTTAATGCTTTTGAAAAATTCAGCAAAAGAGTTCAAAATGAAAAAGATTGCAAAATTATTTCTATTAGAAGTGACCATGGAAAGAAATTTGAAAACTATCTTTTTAAAACTTTTGTGATCAAAATGGAATGTTACACAATTTTTCTTATCTAAGAACACCTCAACAAAATAGTATCGTGAAAACGAGAAATAAGAGTCTCCAAGAGATGGTTAAAGTCATGCTTGTGAGAATGAAATTCCTAAATTTTGTGCATTGAAGTTGTTAACACAGCTTTCTATATTTTGAACCGTACTATTATTAGAAAATTCTTTAAAAAGGCACCTTATAAGCTAAAGAAAGAAATTTCTCCCACTTTGCATTATTTTTATATTTTTGGAATAAAATATTTTGTCTTAAACATCAAGGATAATATGAAAAAATTTTATTCAAATTCATATGAAGGTGTAAAATATGGTCAAACCATAATTAACAAATAATATATTAAATATGAGTGAATATGGTTAGAAAATTTATTAATCGGAATTTGATGATTTAACTATGATATTTAGACTCAGTGGATTTTTTTGAGTCAGAAAACATAGTTTTATGCGTAAAAACACGCACTGGAAATTTCACCAGTAGTACCGGCTGAGATCTGTCAGGTACTACAATTGAGAAAGTTAAATATTTTTTGTTGAGGTGGTAAAAAAATTAAAGCGCACATTAAAACGCTAATCTTAAAGGTTTTGGCTCAAAATTGGGCCAACGGGCTAAACCAAGTGAACCGGGCCTAAGTGGACCCAAACCCACATATATAAGCCTTTATATTAAGCCTTTTCAACATCATTTCTTCCCCCTTTTTGTGTTCCATGGTGAGAGAGAAGAAAGAAAAGGGAAATTATAAAATCTTAACCCCCTTTGATCTTCAAATCACCATAACTTTCTCTCCGGAGCTCCGATTGGTGAGCCGTTTGTGGCCACCCATCGCCCTCGACGAGCTCTTGAATTTTATCTAAGTATTGTGGTAATTATTTTTCTCTCCTCTATCTAATTTTTGTTTTCTCTTTTAATTCGAATTTGGTTGTGGATTTTGAGAAAATCTTGTGATTTTAGTTATTTAGGAGTGCTCTAGTATGAGCCATTGGTAAGTTTCATTAACCAATTTTGTAGGTTAAGGTAAAAAACCCTCTAACCCTTGTAATTTATGAGATTTTGTGAGTCCTAAGTTGATGTATGTATGCAATGTGTGCATTAGAGTATTGGGTGTACTTTTGGAACTTGAATCTTGCTTGTGAAAGTGTTTGGTGGAGCTTGTAGCTGAGTTTTGATGGAGACTCCCAAGTGAGAGCTTGAATTTGACTTCCAAGAGGTACGATTTAAGTTTCATTTAAGTACCGTGTGGTGTGATGAGACTTCTTAGGCTAGATACCCCTAGGATTAGGTTTGGATTGTGTAAATGGTTTGTATTAATATGTATTGTGTAAATTAATGATTGGGTTGAGAATCTTGTGAATTTGCATGTTTGGTTTATTGAGAAATTTGATAAATTGGATAATAATTATTGGTTTATGGAATATGTATTGAATTGTGAATTTGGGCTGGAGGCCATGAATTTTGGGCCTAAGGCCGGAAAAGATAAGGATGATAAGTGATAATTGAATTGTGTGATAATGTATGAGATTGAATGAAGAATTGGTATGCCATGTATGAGAATGTGATTAATTGATGAAATAGTGGAAAATGAGATTTTTAAAATGTGGAATGGATGTATTTGAGTTGAAATGTGTAAAAGGAGTGGGTTTGGAATTGGTTATGCGTGAATATGTAACTTGAGTTGGTTTGGGTTCATTTTGTTGGTTGAAAATGATTGAGGCTAGTGAATCATTGAAAAATTGGTAAATGTGCTTTTTTGGTAAAAATATATTTTTGGCCAACTTTGGCGGGCCGTAACTCGGTCCTCGGAGTTGAAAAACTTTCAAAATTAGATTTTTATGAAAAATCATTTATCGATCTTTCCAACAGTTCAAGAATGGTAGAAAACGGAATTTTGTGGAAAAAGTTATGAGGTTTGGAAAATTGGACTAAAAAATTGGTTTCTGAAAAAATTGGACTGATATGCTTGCGTATGCGGCCTTTGACATGTGTACGCGGGCATTGACCTCTGCCAAGGACCTCTACGTACGCGGATATCGCATGCGTACGCGTCATGGTCCAAAATTAGGATTATGGGTACGCAACATCATGCACGCATATGTGACTTACTAAATTTTCACATCATGCGTATGCGGACTTTTGCATGCGTACGCGGATCCCAAGTTTTCTGCCTGTGCATACGCACGCCACATGTATGCGTACACACACTTCCAAAAATATGGAAAAAATGTGTTCTTATGGCTTTTAACTATTCTTTTGGTCTTTTAAACCTTTATGAACGTCGATAAGAGTTTAGAGCCGGTGAAATTAAGTATAGAGGAGCTAAGAACAAGACCTAAAGAGTGAGTTAGTAAATTGAAGTAAAAAGAAATTAAGTGTGGCTTGAACTTATAATGAACACATTAAGTGTGAGTTGAAATTATGATGAGAATTACATAAGTGGGTATCTTTATGAGATGAAGTTTGAGAAGTGTGATGGGCACTATATCCTGGGATGAATAGATGAGTCGGGATTGAGGATTTCTCCTAGTTATTGTGGTTATAAATAAAGAGATACAGGTTTAAAGCCTGCGAGGTGTACAGGACATGCACCCTGCGAGAGATACAGGCTGTGCTGCCTGCGAGATAAGAAAAGTGATAATGGAATTTTGAATAGTAGAACAATGATATGATAGGGTACTAACCCTGCGAAGGATACAGGCTTGCATGCCTGCGAGGTGTACAAAGCACTTAACTTTGCGAGGTGTACAGAGAACTTAACTCTGCGAGGTTTCCTCTGTCTGCGAGGAGTACAAGGCACTCTCCCTGCGAGATATAGACAGAGTATTAAATTTGCGAGGTGTACAGGGCACTCACCCTGCAAGGCTATGCTATATAGCGAGTAAACAGCAGAGAGGACAATGTCTGGGTTAGCTACTGGATGTGTCGCGTTCTGGCAAGTAACCGACACGTGAGTTCATGGCCAGTAGGACATGGATACATCATATGCATATGTTTGACTTGTTTGGGTTTGCCTAATTATTTTGGATTGCTAAATCATATATGCTATGTTACCTTATTATATGCTACTTGTTCTACTTGTACCTTAATTGTGTATTACTTATCTATATTGCTTGTGTTTGTACAACTGAGAGGTCCCTCATGCTGGTGTCGGTTGATGCTGAGGGCTGTTCTTGTTGAAATGAAATAATGAGATGATTAATTTAAAATGATAATTATTGAATGAGGTAACTTAAGTTCCCTTGGTAGACGCAGTGAAGAGATTTCACTTGCTCCAGGTAGAGAATGAGATAATTGATATTTAAACACTGAGTTCAAGTTTACTGGCTACGGTTTGGTTTGGAATTGAGTGTTAAGGGGTTTGGAAAGACAGGAAAGATGAGGAGTTGACTAGACTTAGTATCCCCTAGAACAGTTGCCTAATTCATGGATTAGTGAGAACCTAAGATGAATAAATGAATAAAGGAAGTTTAGGATGCTTAGTGAGTTTTAATTATAGTGCATTGTATTTATTTAGCACTTTTACCATACTAGGAATCCATGGGTCGGGGGTTCTCATTCTGTATATATCTCTTGTTTTTCAGATACAGGTCTAGGTACTCAGCAGTGAGCTGTGGTTCATCTGAGAGATGGAAAAGACCTTTGTATTCTCTGCTTTATATTTTTCTTAGGATCTCCCTACCTTTATTTTGAAAAAATTTATATATTGTATTGATCTCTTTTGGGACTTGCCTATAGAGGCCTTTATGTATTACTTGGGAGAGATTAGGAGATATTGTTGTCAACTACTTTTATACTGTACCCTAGCCGGCCTAAACTTCACGGGTCGCGACTAGTGGCTATTTACTTATGTTATATATCTATATGTTGTCTTATTCTTACCCCTCTTTATGGCTTTATCTTTGTATTGTTTTTGATTCATGCTTTGTCCTCTAATTGTCGATACGTGAGTGTTACGATGTCACGATTTTATTTTCACTCTTTTCAGACTTCTTGATTTATACTTCCTTTCAATTATATATATATGTGTGTGTGTGTGTGTGTGTGTGTGTGTGTGTGTGTGTGTGTGTGTGTGTACGTGTGTGTGTGTGTGTGTGTGTGTGTGTGTGTGTGTGTGTGTGTGTGTGAGTGTGTGTGTGTGTGTGTGTATGTGGTGCACGAATTGTAAATTACACTTTTCACAACTCGTACCACTAACCAGCAAGTGCACTGGGTCGTCCAAGTAATACCTTACGTGAGTAAGGGTCGATCCCACGGAGATTGTCGGCTTGAAGCAAGCTATGGTTATTTTGTAATTCTTAGTCAGGAGATCAATGATAAGAGTGATTATACTTATGAAGAGTAAAAAGCATAAATTAAATAGTACTTGTTATGCAGTAATGGAGAACAGATTGAGGTTTTAGAGATGCTCTGTCTTCTGAATCTCTGCTTTCCTACTGTATTCTTCTTCACGCACGCAGGTCTCCTTCCATGGCAAGCTGTATGTTGGTGGATCACCGTTGTCAATGGCTACCATCCGTCCTCAGTGAAAATGGTCCAAATGCGCTGTCACCGCACGGCTAATCATCTGTCAGTTCTCACTCATGTTGGAATAGGATCCATTGATCCTTTTGCGTCTGTCACTACACCCAGCACTCGTGAGTTTGAAGCTCGTCACAGTCATCCCCTCCCAGATCCTACTCGGAATACCACAGACAAGGTTTAGACTTTCCAGATTTCAGGAATGGCCGCCAATAATCCTAGCCTATACCACGAAGACTCTGATCATGAACCAAGAGGCTAAGAGATACACACTCAATCTAAGGTAGAACGGAAGTGGTTGTCAGGCACGCGTTCATACGTTGAGAATGATGATGAGTGTCACGGATCATCACATTCATCAGGGTTAAGTACAAGCGAGTATCTTAGAATAGAAACAAGCGTGATTGAATAGAAAACAGAAGTAATTGCATTAATTCATCGAGACACATTAGAGCTCCTCACCCCCAATCATGGAGTTTAGAGACTCATGCGGTAGAGATACAATGTAAAACGTGAAAATGTCATGAGGTCCAAAATAAATCTCTAAAAGTTGTTTAAATACTAAACTAGTAACCTAGGTTTACAGAAAATGAGTAAACTATGATAGATAGTGCATAAATCCACTTCCGGGCCCACTTGGTGTGTGCTAGGGCTGAGACTTGAGCTTTCCACGTGCCTAGGTGTTTATGGAGTTAAACGCCAGGTTGTAACCTATTTTGGGTGTTTAACTCCAATTTGTAACCTGTTTCTGGCGTTTAACCCCAGAATAGGGCAGAGAACTGGCGTTGAACGCAAGTTTGCGTCATCTAAACTCGGAAAAAATATGGACTATTAAATATTGCTGGAAAGCCCTGGATGTCTACTTTCCAACGCAATTGAGAGCGCGCCATTTGGACTCATGTAGCTCCAGAAAATCCCTTTTGAGTGCAGGAAGGTCAGAATCCAACAGCATCTGCAGCATTTTTCAGCCTCTGAATCAGAATTTGCTCAGGTCCCTCAATTTCAGCCAGAAAATACCTGAAATCACAGAAAAACACACAAACTCATAGTAAAGTCCAGAAATGTGAATTTTGCATAAAAATAATAAAAACATAGTAAAAACTAACAAAATCATACTAAAAACTATGTAAAAATAATGCCAAAAAGCGTATAAATTATCCGCTCATCACAACACCAAACTTAAATTGTTGCTTGTCCCCAAGCAACTGAAATTCAAATAGAATAAAAAGAAGAGAATATACTATAAGTTCCAAAATATCAATGAAACTTAGCTCCAATCAGATGAGCGGGACTAGTAGTTTTTTGCCTCTTGAATAGTTTTGGCATCTCACTTTATCCATTGAAGTTCAGAATGATTGGCATCTATAAGAACTTAGATTTTAGATAGTGTTATTGATTCTCCTAGTTCAGTATGTTGATTCTTGAACACAGCTACTTTATGAGTCTTGGCCGTGGCCCTAAGCACTCTGTTTTCCAGTATTACCACCGGATACATACATGCCATAGACACATAACTGGGTGAACCTTTTCAGATTGTGACTCAGCTTTGCTAAAGTCCCTAATTAGAGGTGTCCAGGGTTCTTAAGCACACTCTTTTTTTTTTCTTTGGACCTTGACTTTAACCGCTCAGTCTCAAGTTTTCACTTGACACCTTCACGCCACAACCACATGGTTAGGGACAGCTTGGTTTAGCCGCTTAGGCCAGGATTTTATTCCTTTAGGCCCTCCTATCCACTGATGCTGAAAGCCTTGGATCCTTTTTATTACCCTTGACTTTTGGTTTTAAGGGCTATTGGCTTTTTGCTCTTGCCTTTTGGTTTAAAGAGCTTTTGGCTTTTTCTGCTTGCTTTCTCTTTCTCTTTCTTTTTTTTTTCGCCCTTTTTTTTCGCAAGCTTTTGTATTCACTGCTTTTTCTTGCTTCAAGAATCAATTTTATGATTTTCTTGCTTCAATAATCAATTTTACGATTTTTCAGATTATCAATAACATTTCTCCTTTTTCATCATTCTTTCAAGAGCCAACATATTTAACATTCATAAACAACAAATTCAAAAGACATGTGCACTGTTCAAGCATTCATTCAGAAAACAAAAAGTATTATCACCACATCAAAATAATTAAAGTAATTTCAAGGATGAATTCGAAATCATGTACTTGTTCTTTTGTGATTAAAACATTTTTCATTTAAGAAGGGTGATGGATTCATAGGACATTCATAGCTTTAAGGCGTAGAAACTAGACACTAATGATCATGTAATAAAGACACAAACATAAATAAGCATAAAGCATAGAGAATGGAAACAGAAAAAATATAAATAGACAAGGAGATTAAAGAACGGGTCCACCTTAGTGATGGCGGCTAGTTCTTCCTCTTGAAGATCTTATGGAGTGCTTAAGCTCCTCAATGTCTCTTCCTTGCCTTTGTTGCTCCTCCTTCATAGCTCTTTGATCTTCTCTAATTTCATGGAGGAGGATAGAATGCTCTTGGTGCTCCACCCTTAGTTGTCCCATGTTGGAACTTAATTCTCCTAGGGAGGTGTTAATTTGCTCCCAATAGTTTTGTGGAGGAAAGTGCATCCCTTGAGGCATTAGTGGTTATGGAAAAACAAAAAAGCAATGCTTTTTTCCACACAAAACTTAAAATATTTGCTCGTCCTCGAGCAAAAGAAGGAGGAAAGGAGGAGAAGGAAGTGTGTATGAAAAGGTGTGGCAGATGGGGATCCTGTTAGATCCACAGATCCTGAGGGGTCAAGGACCTATCATCCCTGCTCTATTGAGGCATGCAAAAATGCCCTTAGTGTGCAATCCTGGCGTTTAACGCCAGACTGCTGCTTGTTTCTGGCATTAAACGCCAGCTTTTCTCCCTTTCTTGGCGTTAAACGCCAACTTGATGCTCTGTTCTGGCGTTAAACGCCAGTCTGGTGCTTGCTTCTGGCGTTTAACACTAGCTTGATGCTTCTTTCTAGCGTTAAACGCCAGTCTGATGCTTCTTACTGGCGTTTAAACGCCAATAAGCTCTTCCTCCAGGGTGAGCTGTTTTTAATGCTTTTTTCATTTTGTTTTTGATTTCCCAGTTGTTTTTGTGACTTCACATGATCATCAACCTATAGAAAACATAAAATAGCAATGGAAAATAAATAGATATAATTAAATAACATTGGGTTACCTCCCAACAAGCGCTTCTTTAATGTCAATAGCTTGACAGTGAGCTCTCATGGAACCTCACAGATAATCAGAGCAGGGTTGGGGCCTCTCAACACCAAACTTAGAGTTCGGTTGTGGCCTCCCAACACCAAACTTAGATTTTGAATGTGGGGGTTTTGTTTGACTCTGTATTGAGAGAAGCTTTTCATGCTTCCTCTCCATGGTTACAGAAGGAGAACCTTGAGTCTTATAGTTTGCAATGTCTACAAACCACAGAGCTTCCTGAATAGCAAACAATTTCTCATCTGGAAAGGTTTCAGAGATCTCAATAGGAGGCAGGGATGCTCCTGCTACTGGTTCTATCCGGGACAGGTGATCAGCTACTTGATTCTCTGTCCCTTTTTGTCTCTTATTTTTACATCAAACTCTTGCAGAAGCAACACCCATCTTATGAGCCTGGGCTTTGAATCCTGCTTTGTGAGTAGATATTTAAGAGCAGCATGGTCAGTGTACACAATCACTTTTGATCCTACAAAGTATGATCTAAACTTGTCAATGGCGTAAACCACTGTAAGCAGCTCTTTTTCTGTGGTTGTGTAATTTTTCTGGGCATCATTTAAAACATGGCTAGCATAATAAATGACATGCAAAAGCTTGTTATGCCTCTATCCCAATACTGCACCAATGGCATGGTCACTGGCATCACACATTAGTTCCAAAGGTAATGTCCAATCTAGTGCAGAAATAACTGGTGCTGTGACCAGCTTAGCTTTCAGGGTTTCAAACGCCTGCAGACACTCTGTGTCAAACACAAATGGCGTGTCAGCAGCTAGCAGATTGCTCAGAGGTTTTGCGATTTTTGAAAAATCCTTTATAACCCTCCTATAGAATCCTGCATGCCCCAGAAAGCTTCTGATTGCCTTAAATTGGTGGGTAGTGGTAATTTTTCAATTACGTCTACCTTAGCTTGATCCACCTCTATTCCCTTGTTCGAAATTTTATGCCCAAGGACAATTCTTTCAGTCCCCATAAAGTGACATTTTTCCCAATTTAGAACCAGGTTAGTCTCTTGGCATCTTTTCAGAACAAGTGCTAGATGGTTAAGACAGGAGCTAAATGAGTCTCTAAATACTGAGAAGTCATCCATGAAGACTTCGAGAAATTTCTCTACCATATCAGAGAAGATAGAGAGCATGCACCTCTGAAAGGTTGCAGGTGCATTGCACAGACCAAAAGGCATTCTTCTGTATGCAAATACTCCAGATGGACATGTGAATGCTGTTTTCTCTTGGTCCTGAGGATCTACTACAATTTGGTTGTAACCTGAATAGCCATCCAAAAAGCAGTAGTATTCATGACCTGCTAGTCTTTCTAGCATCTGGTCTATGAATGGTAAAGGGAAGTGATCCTTCCTGGTGGCTGTATTGAGCCTTCTGTAGTCAATACACATACGCCACCCTGTAACTATTCTTGTAGGAACCAGTTCATTTTTTTCATTATGAACCACTATCATACCTCCCTTCTTAGGGACAACATGGACAGGACTCACCTAGGGGCTATCAGAAATAGGATAAATAATCCCAGCCTCTAGTAACTTAGTAACCTCTTTCTGCACCACCTCCTTCATGGCGGGATTTAGCCGCCTCTGTGGTTGAACCACTGTCTTAGCATCATCCTCCAATAGATTCTTGTGCATGCATCTGGCTGGGCTAATGCCCTTGAGATCACTTATGGACCACCCAAGAGCTGTCTTGTGTGTCCTTAGCACCTGAATTAGTGCTTTCTCTTCCTGTGGCTCTAAAGCAGAGCTTATGATTACAGGAAAAGTGTCACCTTCTCCCAAAAATGCATATTTCAGGGATGGTGGTAGTGGTTTAAGCTCGGGTTTAGGAGGTTTCTCCTCTTCCTAAGGAGTTTTTAGAGGTTCTTTTATTTCCTCTAGTTCCTCCAAATCAAGCTGAACATCTTTAAAAATGTCCTCTAGCTCTGATTCGAGACTCTCAGTCATATTGACCTCTTCCACCAGGGAATCAATAATATCAACGCTCAGGCAGTCGTCTGATGTGTCTAGATGTTGCATAGCTTTGACAACATTCAACTTAAACTCATCCTCATTGACTCTCAAGGTTATCTCCCCTTTTTGGACGTCAATGAGGGTTCATCCAGTTGCTAGGAATAGTCTTCCTAGAATGAGAGTTGCACACTTTTGCTCCTCCATTTCCAGCACTACAAAGTCTGTAGGGAAGGCAAATGGCCCAACCTTGACAATCATATCCTCAATTATGCCTGATGGGTATTTAATGGAGCCATCAGCAAGTTGAAGACAGATCCGGGTTGGTTTGACCTCTTCAGTCAAGCCAAGCTTTCTGATAGTGGATGCAGGGATTATGTTGATGCTTATCCCAAGATCACATAAAGCTGTCTTGGTGCAATTACCCTCTAATATGCATGGTATCATAAAGCTCCCGGGATCTTTAAGCTTTTCTGGGAAGCTTTTCAGAATGACTGCACTGCATTCTTCAGTGGGGAAAACTCTTTTAGTTTCTCTCCAATCGTTCTTATGACTCAAGATCTCTTTCATGAACTTGGCATAAGAGGGTATTTGCTCAAGTGCCTCTGCAAACGGAATCTTTATTTCAAGAGTCCTGAGATAGTCTGGAAAGCGGGTAAGTTGCTTATCCTGCTCCTCTTGACGGAGTTTTTGAGGATAAGGCATCTTGGCTTTGTATTCCTCAACCTTATTTGCTGCAGGTTTATTTCCTACAGAGGTGGTTGGAGAAGCCTTCTTAGAGGGGTTGCTATCAGCACTTGTGTGTGTCTGATCCCTCACTGGCATTTAAACGCCAGAATTGAGCTTCCATTAGGCGTTTGACGCTAGCTCCTTGCCTGTTTCTGGCATTTGAATGCCAGAACTACGCGTAGGTTGGGCGTTTAACGCCAACTTTGCATCCTTTTCTGGCGTTTGAACGCCAGAGTTATTCCTCTCTGGGCTCTTACTGTCCTCAGAGAGATTTTGGATAATATTTTGCTCATCCTCTGTCAGTTGTTCTTTTCTTGGCTTTCTGCTGCTCTGAAGTGAGGTATTTAATGTTTTTCCACTTCTTAATTGAACTGCCTGGCACTCTTCTGTTATCTGCTTTGATAACTGCTATTTTGTCTGATTCAATTGTGCTTCCATATTTTTATTAGCATTTTTATTGTCTTGTAGCATCTCCTTGAATTCTGCTAGCTGTTTTGTTAGAAAACACAATTGTTGATTGAGTTCAGCAACTTACTCTTGAGGACCAAGTTCAGTAGACACTGCTTTGGCTTCTTCTTTTATGGAGGACCCACTACTTATGTACAGATGCTGATTTCTAGCAACTATATCAATAAGCTCTTAAGCCTCTTCAATAGTTTTTCTCATGTATATAGATCCACAAGCTGAGTGGTCTAGAGATATCTGAGCTCTTTCTGTAAGCCATAGTAGAAGATGACTAATTGCACCCACTCTGAAAGTATTTCAGAGGGGTATTTCCTTAGCATCCCTCTGTACCTCTCCCAGGCATTATAAAAGGATTCATCATCCTCTTGTTTAAAGCCTTGAATGTCCAGCCTTAGCTGTGTCATCCTTTTTGGAGGGAAATATTGATTCAGGAATTTGTCTGATAACTGTTTCCATGTTCTTATGCTTGCTATGGGCTGGTTATTTAACCACCTCTTAGCTTGATCTTTTACAACAAACAGAAATAGCAACAGCCTGTATACGTCTTGATCTACCTCCTTGTCACGCACTGTGTCAGCAATTTGCAAGAACTGCGCCAGAAACTCAGTAGGTTCTTCCTGTGGAAGACCGGAATGCCTGTAATTTTGCTGCACCATGACAATGAGCTGAGGATTTAGCTCAAAACTGCTTGCTTTGATGGGAGGTATACAGATGCTACTCCCATATGCAGCAGTAATGGGGTTAGTATATGACCCCAGAGTCCTTCTGGACTGTTCATTTCCACTTAGGTCCATGATGGAGAAAGGGAGATGATGCGGATTACAAGTAATTTTTTTTTGAAAACCGAAATTAAAATAAAATAAAATAAAATAAATAAAAAATTGACTATAATTTCAAAAATTTGAAGAAAAATAAATAAAAGAAAACTGAAAACAAAATTAATTAATTAAAAAGATTTGAAAAAGATTTGGGTGAGGATTTTCGAAAAAATTGAAGAGAGAGAAATTGGTTAGGAAGTTTTGAAAAAGATATGTCTTAAAATTAAAGATACTTGTAAAAAAATAAAATAAAATAAATATAAAAGAAAAGATATGAAAAAGATTTGATTTTAAGATTTGAGATTAGAAAAGATAAGATAAGCTAGGTAAGAGAAGATAAGGAATTTAAATTAAAAAGTTTTGAAATTTGAATTTTGAATTTTAGAAGTTGAAATTCGAAATTTGAAATAAGATAAGTTTTTGAAAAATATATGATTTTTTTGAAAAAGATTTGAATTTCAAAATTTTTAAAACTAAGATAAAATAGAAATTTTAAAATAAAAATCTGAATTTTTAAAGGTAAATTTCGAAAATCAATTAGAATAAAAAGGAAAAATATTTTTGAATTTAATGAAGAAAGAGAAAAATAATAAAAAGACACAAAACTTAAAATTTTTTTAGATCTAATGCTCCTTATTTTTGAAAATTTTGAGAAAAAACACCAAGGAACACCAAACATAAAAATTTTAAGATCAAAACATAAGCAAGACTCAAGAACACCTTGAAGATTCACAAGAACACGAAGAACAAAAATTCAAAGACTCAAAGGACTCAAGAACATAAAAAAAAAGAACACCAAACTTAAAATTTTTAGAAAATCAAAAATAAATTTTCAAAAATTAAATAAAAACTAACAAGAAAACACCAAACTTAAAACTTGACACAAGATTTAATCAAAGAAAAATTATTTTTGAAAAGATTTTAGAAAGAAAGACTCAAAGGAGCAACTATTTACAAGAACATAGACACATTCAACAAATGCAAGGATTAAACAGAGAATATATATATATATATATATAAAGAAAAAAAAGACTCTGACCCAAAAGACAAAATTTTCCTAATCTAAGCAACAAAATAAACCGTCAGTTGTCCAAACTCAAACAATCCCCGGCAACGGTGCCAAAAACTTGGTGCACGAATTGTAAATCACACTTTTCCCAACTCGTACCACTAACCAGTAAGTGCACTGGGTCGTCCAAGTAATACCTTACATGAGTAAGGGTCGATCCCACGGAGATTGTCGGCTTGAAGCAAGCTATGGTTATTTTGTAATTCTTAGTCAGGAGATCAATGATAAGAGTGATTATACTTATGAAGAGTAAAAAGCATAAATTAAATAGTACTTGTTATGCAGTAATGGAGAACAGATTGAGGTTTTGGAGATGCTCTGTCTTCTGAATCTCTGCTTTCCTACTGTCTTCTTCTTCACCCATGCAGGTCTCCTTCCATGGCAAGCTGTATGTTGGTGGATCACCGTTGTCAATGGCTACCATCCGTCCTCTCAGTGAAAATGGTCTAAATGTGCTGTCACCGCACGACTAATCATCTGTCGGTTCTCACTCATGTTGGAATAGAATCCATTGATCCTTTTGCGTCTGTCACTACGCCCAGCACTCGTGAGTTTGAAGCTCGTCACAGTCATCCCCTCCCAGATCCTACTTGGAATACCACAGACAAGGTTTAGACTTTCCGGATCTCAGGAATGGCCGCCAATAATCCTAGCCTATACCACGAAGACTCTGATCATGAACCAAGAGGCTAAGAGATACACACTCAATCTAAGGTAGAACGGAAGTCATTGTCAGGCACGCGTTCATAGGTTGAGAATGATGATGAGTGTCACAGATCATCACATTCATCACGGTTAAGTACAAGCGAGTATCTTAGAATAGAAACAAGCGTGATTGAATAGAAAACAGAAGTAATTGCATTAATTCATCGAGACACAGCAAAGCTCCTCACCCCCAATCATGGAGTTTAGAGACTCATGCCATAGAGATACAACGTAAAACGTGAAAATGTCATAAGGTCCAAAATAAATCTCTAAAACTTGTTTAAATACTAAACTAGTAACCTAGGTTTACAAAAAATGAGTAAACTATGATAGATAGTGCATAAATCCACTTTCGGGGCCCACTTGGTGGGTGCTGGGGCTGAGACTTGAGATTTACACGTGCCTAGGCTGTTTCTGGAGTTAAACGCCAGGTTGTAACCTATTTTGGGCGTTTAACTCCAATTTGTAACCTGTTTCTGGCGTTTAACGCCAGAATAGGGCAGAGAACTGGCGTTGAACACAAGTTTCTATCATCTAAACTCGAGCAAAGTATGGACTATTATATATTTCTAGAAAGCCCTGGATGTTTACTTTCCAACGCAATTGAGAGAGCACCATTTGGACTCCTGTAGCTCCAGAAAATCCCTTTCGAGTGCATGGAGGTCAGAATCCAACAACATCTACAGTCATTTTTCAGTCTCTGAATCAGAATTTGCTAAGGCCCCTCAATTTCAGCCAGAAAATACCTGAAATCACAGAAAAACACACAAACTCATAGTAAAGTCAAGAAATGTGAATTTTGCATAAAAACTAATAAAAACATAGTAAAAACTAACTAAATCATACTAAAAACTATGTAAAAACAATGCCAAAAAGCGTATAAATTATCCGCTCATCACAACACCAAACTTAAATTGTTGCTTGTCCCCAAGCAACTAAAATTCAAATAGGATAAAAAGAAGAGAATATACTATAAGTTCCAAAATATTAATGAAACTTAGCTCCAATAAGATGAGCGGAACTAGTAGCTTTTTGCCTCTTAAATAGTTTTGGCATCTCACTTTATCCACTGAAGTTCAGAATGATTTGCATTTATAGGAACTTAGATTTCAGATAGTGTTATTGATTCTCCTAGTTCAATATGTTGATTCTTGAACACAGCTACTTTATGAGTCTTGGCCGTGGCCCTAAGCACTCTGTTTTCCAGTATTACCACCGGATACATACATGCCACAGACACATAACTGAGTGAACCTTTTCAGATTGTGACTCAGCTTTGCTAAAGTCCCCAATTAGAGGTGTCGACGGTTCTTAAGCACCCTCTTTTTTTTTTTTGCTTTGGACCTTGACTTTAACCGCTCAGTCTCAAGTTTTCACTTGACACCTTCACGTCACAAGCACATGGTTAGGGACAGCTTGGTTTAGCCGCTTAGGCCAGGATTTTATTCCTTTAGACCCTCCTATCCACTGATGCTCAAAGACTTGAATCCTTTTTATTACCCTTGCCTTTTGGTTTTAAGGGCTATTGGCTTTTTGCTCTTGCCTTTTGGTTTAAAGAGCTTTTGGCTTTTTCTGCTTGCTTTTTCTTTTTCTTTCTCTTTTTTTTTACCTTTTTTTTTCGCAAGCTTTTGTATTCACTGCTTTTTCTTGCTTCAAGAATCAATTTTATGATTTTTCAGATTATCAATAACATTTCTCCTTTTTCATCATTCTTTCAAGAGCCAACATATTTAACATTCATAAAAAACAAATTCAAAAGACATGTGCACTGTTCAAGCATTCATTTAGAAAACAAAAAGTATTGTCACCACATCAAAATAATTAAAGTAATTTCAAGGATGAATTCGAAATCATGTACTTGTTCTTTTGTGATTAAAAAATTTTTCATTTAAGAAGGGTGATGGATTCATAGGACATTCATAGCTTTAAGGCATAGAAACTAGACACTAATGATCACGTAATAAAGACACAAACATAAATAAGCATAAAGCATAGAGAACAGAAACAGAAAAAAATAAATAGACAAGGAGATTAAAGAACGGGTCCACCTTAGTGATGGCGGCTAGTTCTTCCTCTTGAATATCTTATGGAGTGCTTAAGCTCCTCAATGTCTCTTCCTTGCCTTTGTTGCTCCTCCTTCATAGCTCTTTGATCTTCTCTAATTTCATGGAGGAGGATAGAATGCTCTTGGTGCTCCACCCTTAGTTGTCCCATGTTGGAACTTAATTCTCCTAGGGAGGTGTTAATTTGCTCCCAATAGTTTTGTGGAGGAAAGTGCATCCCTTGAGGCATTAGTGGTTATGGAAAAACAAAAAAGTAATGCTTTTTTCAACACCAAACTTAAAATATTTGCTCGTCCTCGAGCAAAAGAAGGAGGAAAGGAGGAGAAGGAAGTGTGTATGAAAAGGTGTGGCAGATGGGGATCCTATGGGATCCACAGATCCTGTGGGGTCAAAGACTTATCATCCCTGCTCTATTAAGGCATGCAAAAACGCCCTTAGTGTGCAATCCTGGCGTTTAACGCCAGACTGCTGCTTGTTTCTGGCATTAAACGCCAGCTTTTCTCCCTTTCTTGGCGTTAAACGCTAACTTGATGCTCTGTTCTGGCGTTAAACGCCAGTCTGGTGCTTGTTTCTGGAGTTTAACGCCAGCTTGATGCTTCTTTCTGGCGTTAAACGCCAGTCTGATGCTTCTTAATGGCGTTTAAACGCCAATAAGCTCTTCCTCCAGGGTGAGCTATTTTTAATGCTGTTTTTTATTCTGTTTTTTATTTCCCAGTTTCTTTTGTGACTTCACATGATCATCAACCTAAAGAAAACATAAAATAGCAATGGAAAATAAATAGATATAATTAAATAACATTGGGTTGCCTCCCAACAAGCGCTTCTTTAATGTCAATAGCTTGACAGTGAGCTCTCATGGAGCCTCACAGATAATCAGAGCAGGGTTGAGGCCTCTCAACACCAAACTTAGAGTTTGGTTGTGGCCTCCCAACCCAAAACTTAGAGTTTGAATGTGGGGGTTTTGTTTGACTCTGTATTGAGAGAAGCTTTTTATGCTTCCTCTCCATGGTTACAGAAGGAGAACCTTGAGTCTTATAGTTTGCAATGTCTGCAAACCACAGAGCTTCCTGAATAGCAAATAATTGCTCATCCAGAAAGGTTTCAGAGATCTCAGTAGGATGCAGGGATGCTCCTGCTACTGGTTCTATCCGGGACAGGTGATCAGCTTCTTGATTCTCTGTCCCTTTTCTGTCTCTTATTTTTACATCAAACTCTTGCAGAAGCAACACCCATCTTATGAGCCTGGGCTTTGAATCCTGCTTTGTGAGTAGATATTTAAGAGCAACATGGTCAGTGTACACAATCACTTTTGATCCTACTAAGTATGATCTAAACTTGTCAATTGCATAAACCACTGTAAGCAGCTCTTTTTCTGTGGTTGTGTAATTTTTCTGGGCATCATTTAAAACACGGCTAGCATAATAAATGGCATGCAGAAGCTTGTTATGCCTCTGTCCCAATACTGCACCAATGGCATGGTCACTGGCATCACACATTAGTTCCAAAGGTAATGTCCAATCTAGTGCAGAAATAACTGGTGCTGTGACCAGCTTAGCTTTCAGGGTTTCAAACGCCTGCAGACACTCTGTGTCAAACACAAATGGCGTGTCAGCAGCTAGCAGATTGCTCAGAGATTTTGCAATTTTTGAAAAATCCTTTATAAACCTCCTATAGAATCCTGCATGCCCCAAAAAGCTTCTGATTGCCTTAACATTGGTGGGTGGTGGTAATTTTTCAATTACCTCTACCGTAGCTTGATCCACCTCTATTCCCTTGTTCGAAATTTTATGCCCAAGGACAATTCCTTCAGTCACCATAAAGTGACATTTTTCCCAATTTAGAACCAGGTTAGTCTCTTGGCATCTTTTTAGAACAAGTGCTAGATGGTTAAGACAGGAGCTAAATGAGTCTCCAAATACTGAGAAGTCATCCATTAAGACTTCCAGAAATTTCTCTACCATATCAGAGAAGATAGAGAGCATGCACCTCTGAAAGGTTGCAGGTGCATTGCACAGACCAAAAGGCATTCTTCTGTATGTAAATACTCCAGATGGACATGTGAATGCTGTTTTCTCTTGGTCCTGAGGATCTACTGCAATTTGGTTGTAACCTGAATAGCCATCCAAAATGCAGTAGTATTCATGACCTGCTAGTCTTTCTAGCATCTGGTCTATGAATGGTAAAGGGAAGTGATCCTTCCTGGTGGCTGTATTGAGCCTTCTGTAGTCAATACACATACGCCACCCTGTAACTGTTCTTGTAGGAACCAATTCATTTTTTTCATTATGAACCACTGTCATACCTCCCTTTTTAGGGACAACATGGATAGGACTCACCCAGGGGCTATCAGAAATAGGATAAATAATCCCAGCCTCTAGTAACTTAGTGACCTCTTTCTGCACTACCTCCTTCATGGCGGGATTTAGCCGCCTCTGTGGTTGAACCACTGGCTTAGCATCATCCTCCAATAGGATCTTGTGCATGCATTTGGCTGGGCTAATGCCCTTTAGATCACTTATGGACCACCTAAGAGCTGTCTTGTGTGTCCTTAGCACTTGAATTAGTGCTTTCTCTTCCTGTGGCTCTAAAGCAGAGCTTATGATTATGGGAAAAGTGTCACCTTCTCCCAGAAATGCATATTTCAGGGATGGTGGTAGTGGTTTGAGCTTGGCTTTAGGAGGTTTCTCCTTTTCCTGAGGAGTTTTCAGAGGTTCTTTTATTTCCTCTAGTTCCTCCAGATAAGGCTGAACATCTTTAAAAATGTTCTATAGCTCTGATTCGAGACTCTCAGTCATATTGACCTCTTCCACCAGGGAGTCAATAATATCTATGCTCAGGCAGTCGTCTGATGTGTCTGGATGTTACATAGCTTTGACAACATTCAACTTAAACTCATCCTCATTGACTCTCAGGGTTATCTCCCCTTTTTGGACGTCAATGAGGGTTCGTCCAGTTGCTAGGAATGGTCTTCCTAGAATGAGAGTTGCACTCTTTTGCTCCTCCATTTCCAGCACTACAAAGTCAGTAGGGAAGGCAAATGGCCCAACCTTGACAATCATATCCTCAATTATGCCTAATGGGTATTTAATGGAGCCATCAGCAAGTTGAAGACAGATCCGGGTTGGTTTGACCTCTTCAGTCAAGCCAAGCTTTCTGATAGTGGATGCAGGGATTAGGTTGATGCTTGCCCCAAGATCACATAAAGCTGTCTTGGTGTAATTACCCTTTAATATGCATGGTATTATAAAGCTCCCGGGATCTTTAAGCTTTTCTGGGAAGCTTTTCAGAATGACTGCACTGCATTCTTCAGTGAGGAGAACTCTTTCAGTTTCTCTCCAATCGTTCTTATGTCTCAAGATCTCTTTCATGAACATGGCATAAGAGGGTATTTGCTCAAGTGCCTCTGCAAACGGAATCTTTATTTCAAGAGTCCTGAGATAGTCTGAAAAGCGGGCAAATTGCTTATCCTGCTTCTCTTGACGGAGTTTTTGAGGATAAGGCATCTTGGCTTTATATTCCTCAACCTTAGTTACTGCAGGTTTATTTCCTACAGAGGTGGTTGGAGAAGCCTTCTTAGAGGGGTTGCTATCAACACTTGTGTGTGTCTGATCCCTCACTGGCGTTTGAACGCCAGAACTGAGCTTCCATTGGGCGTTTGACGCCAGCTCCTTGCCTGTTTCTGGCGTTTGAACGCCAGAACTGCGCATAGGTTGGGCGTTTAACGCCAACTTTGCATCCTTTTCTGGCGTTTGAACGCCAGAGTTATTCCTCTCTGGGCTCTTACTATCCTCAGAGGGATTTTGGATAATATTTTTCTCATCCTCTGTCAGTTGTTCTTTTCTTGGCCTTCTGCTGCTCTGAAGTGAGGTATTTAATGTTTTTCCACTTCTTAATTGAACTGCCTGGAAATCTTCTGTTATCTGCTTTGATAACTGCTATTTTGTCTAATTCAATTGTGCTTTCATATTTTTATTAGCATTTTTATTGTCTTGTAGCATCTCCTTGAATTCTGCTAACTATTTTGTTAGAAAACACAATTGTTGATTGAGTTCAGCAACTTGTTCTAGAGGACCAAGTTCAGTAGACACTGCTTTGGCTTCTTCTTTTATGGATGACCCACTACTTATGTACAGATGATGATTTCTAGCAACTATATCAATAAGCTCTTGAGCCTCTTCAATAGTTTTTCTCATGTGTATAGATCTACCAGCTGAGTGGTCTAGAGATATCTGAGCTCTTTCTGTAAGCCCATAGTAGAAGATGTTTAATTGCACCCACTCTGAAAATATTTCAGAGGGGCATTTCCTTAGCATCCCTCTGTACCTCTCCCAGGAATTATAAAGGGATTCATCATCCTCTTGTTTAAAGCCTTGGATGTCCAGCCTTAGCTGTGTCATCCTTTTTGGAGGGAAATATTGATTCAAGAATTTGTCTGATAACTGTTTTCATGTTCTTATGCTTGCTGTGGGTTAGTTATTTAACCACCTCTTAGCTTGATCTTTTATAGCAAATGGAAACAGCAATAGCCTGTATACGTCCTGATCTACCTCCTTGTCACGCACTGTGTCAGCAATTTGCAAGAACTGCGCCAGAAACTCAGTAGGTTCTTCCTGTGGAAGACCGAAATACTGGCAATTTTGATGCACCATGACAATGAGCTGAGGATTTAGCTCAAAACTGCTTGCTTTGGTGAGAGGTATACAGATGCTACTCCCATATGCAGCAGTAATGGGGTTAGTATATGACCCCAGAGTCCTTCTGGACTGTTCATTTCCACTTAGGTCCATGATGGAGAAAGGGAGATGATGCATATTGCAAATAAATTTTTTTTTGGAAAATGAAACTAAAATAAAATAAAATAAAATAAAAGAAATGAAAAATTGACTATAATTTTGAAAATTTGAAGAAAAATAAATAAAAGAAAATTGAAAACAAAATTGATTAATTAAAAAGATTTGAAAAAGATTTGGGTGAGGATTTTTGAAAAAATTGAAGAGAGAAATTGGTTAGGAAGTTTTGAAAAAGATATGTCTTAAAATTAAAGATACTTGTAAAAAAATAAAATAAAATAAATAAAAAAAGAAAAGATATGAAAAAGATTTGATTTTAAGATTTGAGATTAGAAAAGATAAGATAAGCTAGGTAAGAGAAGATAAGGAATTTAAATTAAAAATTTTTGAAATTTAAACTTTAAATTTGAAAATTAAATTTTGAAATTCGAAATTTGAAATTTGAATTTTGAATTTTGGAAGTTGAAATTTGAAATTTGAAATAAGATAAGATAAGTTTTTGAAAAAGATATGATTTTTTTTAAAAAGATTTGAATTTCGAAATTTTTAAAACAAATATAAAATAAAATAGAAATTTTAAAATAAAAATCTGAATTTTTAAAGGAAAATTTCGAAAATCAATTAGAATAAAAAGGGAAAATATTTTTGAATTTAATAAAGAAAGAGAAAAACAATAAAAAGACACAAAACTTAAAATTTTTTTAGATCTAATGCTCCTTATTTTAAAAAATTTTGAGGAAAAACACCAAGTAACACCAAACATAAAAATTTTAAGATCAAAACATAAGCAAGACTCAAGAACACCTTAAAGATTCACAAGAACACGAAGAACAAAAATTCAAAGACTCAAAGGACTCAAGAACATAAAAAAAAAAGAACACCAAACTTAAAATTTTTAGAAAATCAAAAATAAATTTTCGAAAATTAAATAAAAACTAACAAGAAAACACCAAACTTAAAACTTGACACAAGATTTAATCAAAGAAAAATTATTTTTGAAAAGATTTTAGAAAGAAAGACTCAAAGGAGCAACTATTCACAAGAACATAGACACATTCAACAAATGCAAGGATTAAACAGAGAAAAACTATATATATATATATATATTTTTTTTTAAAAGAAAATAAAAGACAATGACCCAAAAGACAAAATTTTCCTAATCTAAGCAACAAAATAAACCGTCAGTTGTCCAAACTCGAATAATTCCGGGCAACGGCGCCAAAAACTTGGTGCACGAATTGTAAATCACACTTTTCAAAACTCATACCACTAACCAGCAAGTGCACTGGGTCGTCCAAGTAATACCTTACGAGAGTAAGGGTCGATCCCATGGAGATTGTCGGCTTGAAGCAAGCTATGGTTATTTTGTAATTCTTAGTTAGGAGATATATGATAAAAGTGATTATACTTATGAAGAGTAAAAAGCATAAATTAAATAGTACTTGTTATGCAGTAATGGAGAACAGATTGAGGTTTTGGAGATGCTCTGTCTTTTGAATCTCTCCTTTCCTACTGTCTTCTTCTTCACGCACGCAGGTCTCCTTCCATGGCAAGCTGTATGTTGGTGGATCACCGTTGTCAATGGCTACCATCCGTCCTCTCAGTGAAAATGGTCCAAATGCGTTGTCACCGCACGGCTAATTATCTGTCGGTTCTCACTCATGTTGGAATAGGATCCATTGATCCTTTTGCGTCTGTCACTACGCCCAGCACTCGTGAGTTTGAAGCTCGTCACAGTCATCCCCTCCCAGATCCTACTCGGAATACCACAGACAAGGTTTAGACTTTCCGGATCTCAGGAATGGCCGTCAATAATCCTAGCCTATACAACGAAGACTCTGATCATGAACCAAGAGGCTAAGAGATACACACTCAATCTAAGGTAGAACAGAAGTGGTTGTCAGGCACACATTCATAGGTTGAGAATGATGATGAGTATCATGGATCATCACATTCATCACGGTTAAGTACAAGCGAGTATCTTAGAATAGAAACAAGCGTGATTGAATAGAAAACAGAAGTAATTGCATTAATTCATTGAGACATAGCAGAGCTCCTCACCCCCAATCATGGAGTTTAGAGACTCATGCCGTAGAGATACAATGTAAAACATGAAAATTTCATGAGGTCCAAAATAAATATCTAAAAGTTGTTTAAATACTAAACTAGTAACCTAGGTTTACAGAAAATGAGTAAACTATGATAGATAGTGCATAAATCCACTTCCGGGGCCCACTTGGTGTGTACTGGGGCTGAGACTTGAGCTTTACACGTGCCTAGGCTGTTTCTGGAGTTAAATGCCAGGTTGTAACCTGTTTTGGGCGTTTAACTCCAACTTGTAACCTGTTTCTGGCGTTTAACACCAGAATAGGGCAGAGAACTGGCGTTGAACGCCAGTTTGCATCGTCTAAACTCGGGCAAAGTACAAACTATTATATATTGCTGGAAAGCCCTGGATGTCTACTTTCTAACGCAATTGAGAGCGCGCCATTTGAACTTCTGTATCTCCAGAAAATCCCTTTCGAGTGTAGGGAGGTCAGAATCCAACAACATCTGCTGTCCTTTTTCAGCCTCTGAATCAGAATTTGGTCAGGTCCCTCAATTTCAGCCAGAAAATACCTGAAATCACAGAAAAACATACAAACTCATAGTAAATTTCAGAAATGTGAATTTTGCATAAAAACTAATAAAAACATAGTAAAAACTAACTAAATCATACTAAAAACTATGTAAAAATAATACCAAAAAGCGTATAAATTATCCGCTCATCAATATGTATATATGTATGTATTATAATCCACCTGAGAGTTGTACCCCCTATAATATCATTGACTTATGACTCGATTTGGACATTAGGGTGTTACAGAAGGGATTTTTGTTGGTTATTCCACTTCTAGCAAGGCCTAGAAGATTTATATTAAAACCACTAAACTATTGAGGAGATCATGCACGTTGCCTTTTCTGATACTAATACTTTCTTAAGTGTTTCTAAATATGATTGTGAAGATATTTCAAATGTTTATGATACTTAAGTCATCACAAATCCAAAACAAGTTCCTACTCTAAAAACTCTCAAGAATGTTGCAGGAGACAATTTTGTTTTATCTCAAGAATGTTGAAATCACTATAAGTCTATAACTGAAGGCAATAATGAAGCCTTTGACTCTGGAATAACTAGTACTCAAACTAATCTTAGAAAATGGATATCTCATTCAAATTATCTTTATGAATTTATTATTGAAGACCTATGAATGGGAAGATTACAAGATGAATACTAAAAAATATGAATTCAAATAACATGGCTTTTATGTTAATTATTTTGCCTGATAACATTGAAGAAGCTCTTGATGATCTATTTTAGGTGAAAGCAATGGAAGAAGAGCTGTGACAAATTGAGAAATGCAGGCATAGATGCTGGTGCCTAGGCCAATTGAAAAATAAAGTAATAAGAATTAGATGGATTTTCAGAAACAAGTTTGGAGAAAATGGAAAAATAGCAAGAAAGAAAGCTAGACTAGTAGCAGTAGCTCAAAAGCGTGGCGGTAGCTCAAAAAGCATGGCAAAAAGCTATCGTCACACTTTTTTAGCTTTTCGCCACGCTTTAAAAGTGTGGCAATAGAGCTATTTTCTTGTAGTGTGTAAGCGAAGTTATCCTATTATTATTCCTCTTATTTAAATGCTCTCTATTTTCAAATGTTTGTAATCAAGAAGGAGATTGTTGAGTTTGAAAAAAGATTATATTATTTATTGTGATTACAAATTTTTGGTTGGTTAATTGTAGATTGATTCCAATTTGTGATTTGATTGAATGTGCTATAAAGTTTCAAGACCGTTAATGGTTTAAATGCTTATTTGATTATTATTGGAAAGTATCAAATATTAAGAGCAAAGATATCAGGTTCATACGGAAAAGATTACTGCTACAAATAGAAAAGAAAACAATCATGACAATAATGGGGATTAATGGACAGCAACTATTAGTGAATAATAAAACTTTAGTTTTTACTATAAAAAGAAGATGAGCCTTTAAGAAAAAATTTAGAAACCATACACTACAAGTTTGAATGTCATTATTCTTTATTTTGGTCTCAATTTGATATATCTGCTTTTGTTTGAGTCTTCTTAATAAAGAGAAAAAGATTTGTGATTTTGAGAGAGATTATTTGAAAAAGTCTATGATTAAAAAGTCATGAACGCAACTAGGAAGAAAAGCCAAAAGAATTTCCGATTCAGTTTGAGTCTTTGTCATTGGTGTTTTGTTTGATCTTGGTGATTTGATTTGTCTTATGTTTGGTTGTGAAGCACAAAATTGTTGCTTCATTTGACATAGAACCAATTTGGTTTGTTTGTCTCTGTCTTGGTTTTGGCATTGGTGATTATAATCTTAAAATTGATATAGTAAAATTTTGCTATTATTATGGTAGACACTGGACAGAGACCTTATTGCACTTTGAGGTTAAACCATGATATATAATGGTGTCTTTCTCTCTACTCTTTCCTTTTTTATCTTCACTACAAGAATATGGCCGATTAGCTACCACAAAAATAGTTTTAAAATCATCGCTAATTTGACGCAAAATATAATTTGTGACGGATTTGCTACTGCCTAGCAACTAATGCTTTCCTCGCTAATTACAAGTCACAGATCAGTGAGGTAAACATAATACTTGCTAATTCATCGAACAGTTTTTTAGCTACCGAATAGATAGTCGCAAATCCATCACTAAAGTAAAAGCTAATTCCATAAAACAAATAGACTAAAAGGTAGTCGCTAATTAGAGACAAACTCTGTAAGATCCAGAACTTTTGAAAAATCTTATTATGAGCCAATTTTGAATTAATTATTCATTAAAGACTTTATTTTCAGAAATTATTTTATTAAGAGTAATTAAATCAAGTATCGATGATTAAATTGAAATTTTCATTTAATTTTATAATTGTAAAATAATAATAATTTTATATGATTTGATTTAAATTGATATTTTTTGTAATTTAATACTTTAAGTTTTACAAATAAAATAAATTAATTAGATTATCTTGGATTTTAAATTAGAATAGTTAATACAACAAATAATATTTTTAAAGTAATTTTGAGAAATTAAATTAGATTTCAAATTAATATTCTATACCCTAATTTGATTAAAATTAACCAAACCCAAATTAATCCCAAAATCTTCAATTTCATATACAAACCTTAACCTTAATTTATACTACTCCTAACTCTAGTTGTAACCTAACTTACCCCTACCCACACTAACCTATTGCCACCCACCCTACTGCCATCCCTCCTCAAACCTAACACTAACAATAGCCACCATTTCTTTTCTTCCCAAAACCTCAGCTACAACACAAAACGTGAAATCAGAGAAAAGAGGGAGCTACGATCAGAAGAAGGGAAGGGAAAAGGATACGTCGCCACCGTTCATTACGTCGCTGCCGCCGTCGTGCTGCCACCAAACCGCCAGTCACGTCGCGCAGAGTTTAAGAGGAGAGCGAGAGGCCAAACGTGAGGAAGGAGAAGCCTTCGCTGTTGCGTCCCTTTCCACCGTTGTCATCCTCGGCGGAAGCCATCGTTGCCGTCGAAGGAAAGAGAGAGAGAGAGAGAAAGGCGCACGAGGAGAGACAGAACTGTGAAGGAGGAGGGAATCGCGCGTTACCATTACGCCTTCACCACCGCTGAACCCGTCTTGCCACTTGCGCCACCGCATCTTACTGTCGCTGTCCGTGGAGTCTCGGTCGTTATTGTCGTTGTTGAGCCGTTGTCGATGAGAGGAACAGAACGCATGAAGAAGGTCTGAGGCTGGGCTTGTTCACGTCACCACCGTTCTGGTCATCGGAATATGTTGCGCGGGCCCTTGTCATCTTCGTAAGCTTTACTTTGTCTCAGATCTTCTTTGTCCGTTAAATTTGTCATTACCGTGAGAGTTGTTACCGAGGTTGTCTGTAACAGGAAAAATAATTATCGCGAGTTACTCTACCATTAGTAAAAGGGTCTTTAGACCCACTGCTGCTCTGTTGCTTCATTTCTCTTTAGCTACATTAAGTTATTCTACCCTTGAAACCCTTATCGTTATTATTCTGCTATAGATTATTGAGAATTTTGTGATGTTAACATTCTAGGGTTGAATTCGGAAAATTGTATGATTAAAATAGAAGCTGCTCCAGTGTAATCCTGCTTCGTTTCTTGTGACAAGTCGTCGTTGCTGTGAACCTTGACTGTCGCTGTTGGTATTACCTAGGAATAAATGAGGTTGATGCCGCGAGTTAAGAATAGAAATGGTATTCTTGACGCGTTAACCATTAAGGGGTTCGAATTTGAGGTAGGGTTTTCTTAAAATTTATTTTATATTACAGAGTTCTTATAAATAGATATTGGTGTGAATAATATACTTCTGTTATTATGTTTGTCTTGTGGATATGGTTGTTTACTGGATTGAATTACTGATTGCTTGAGTGGTGTGCAGTTGTTGATAAGAAATTGGTTTGAAAAGTTATTTAGTTGATTATTATGAAAAGTGATTTTTCTTGGTATTGAAGTTAATTTGATAATGTAAATGAATCAGCTTTGGAAATGATTTGGGATATGAAAATAAATTGATTTTGGATGCAGTTTGATTTTGAATTAGTTTGATTTTATAAATGATTTAATGTTTGAGCTGGTTTGATTTTGAAAATGATTTATTATTGGAATTGGTTCGATTTGAAAATAATTTGATATTAGAACTGGTTTAATTTTGGAAAATGATTGAGATTTGGAAATGGTTGAGAAGGGTTTGAGGAATGTTTCGATGGGACCATAAAAAGGTGGCAGAGTTTGAGTTTTAGAGGAGATGCTGCCAAAATTTTAAAAAAAATTGAAAGCTTCGTTTGAGGTAATTATTTAAAAAGATTTCGTTTTAGAGATTATATATTTTAAGTTTGATTTATTTAGAAAAGAATAAATTATGTTTTGAATTGGGATTGTTAATGAACAGAATGGGAGGATGGATGATGATAATTGAATTTGAATGAAGGATGATGAGGAATAAATGAGATATGAATTGATGATGATAATGAATTAAAAATATATGAGACTTACAAAATTGAGACAAATTGTTGACCCTCTGTATGTAAGATGTGACCGGACACTTTAACTCCCTGGGTTCCTCCATGGGCATGATATATATATATATATAAATTTAAGCTTGGCGCTTTGTCTCTCCCAATGGATGAGCTTGGAAATTTTCCTATGGATATTATTGAGCTTGGGGATGCGCGTACAGAGGGACTGTCCAATGATTAGTTACTAGGACATGTCGGGTTGGCTGTATAACCGATAGATGAGCTCATTAGCCATAGGGCAGACTTGCATCATATGCATTTTCATGCTTTGTTTGAGTGTGAATTTGTTTTGGTTTGCCTAATTGCGTAACTATTATTAACTGCTATCTGAACTATGTGATGTAATTGCTATCTATACCTGTGCTTTCCTTGACTATTTTGCCTATTGATAAACCACTATTTTATGGTATATTTTGGACTGAATTGAGTGAATTTTGTCAACTATTCTCACATTTATTCATGTAAATTGCATGTTTTTGAGATTTCTTCTTAATTTGTTCTTAAGAATGAAAACATGCTTCCTAGGCCTTAAAAATGCTAATTCTTAATCCTCTCTTACTACCATTCGATGTCGTGATGTGTTTGTTGAGTGATCTCAGGTTTATAGGGCAGGAATGATTTAGAGGATGGAAAGGAAGCATGCAAAAGTGGAAGGAACACAAAGAATTAAAGATTTGAGAAGCTGATACCGACGCGTACGCATGACTGATGCGTACGTGTGACCAAGCCATAGTCCAACCAACGTGTACACGTGACTGACACATACGCGTGGCCAGTGCAGAGTTCAAAAGATGCGTACGCGTGGCTGACGCGTACGCATGACAGGTGGCATGTGCCTCATTAAAGTGAAAACGCTGGGGGGCAATTTCTGAGCTAGATGTTGGCCCAGTTTCAAGCCCATTCTGCAGATTAGAGGCTGGGAGTGAAGGAGGAAAGGGGAATTCACACAATTCATTCATACACACTAGTTTTAGAGAGATGTAGAATTCTAGATAGAGAGGATCTTTCCTCTCTCTCTCTCTCTCTAGGTTTTAGGGTTTTTATTTCAATTTCTTCTTAGATCTAGATTTTATTCTTGCTTCAATTTAGTTTTCCTTTACTTTTATTTGTTCTAGCACTTTAGTTTATTTACGTCTCTTGTTAACTCCCTTATTTTGCCAATTTTAGCTCATGAACTCTTTTGTTAATTTTATTTCCTTTTTAATGCAATTTTATGTCTTCATGTCTTTTGAGATCTACTTTAATTAATATTGTTGATTTCTTGCTTATGTTAGTTATAGCTTTTATTAATTCTTGTATTTTATGATGTTTGCCTTTATTGCACTCTAGGTGTTTGATAGAATGTTTCTTTTAGATATAGAATAGATTTTCCTATTCTTGGCTTGGGTTGGTAACTTCGGTGACCTTGAGTTGCTAATGTCTAAGTGATTGATAATTGGTGTCCATTGACACTAGTCTTCACTAAGTCAATTAGTGAGTGGCTAGGACTTATGGATTAGGATTAATAAAGCTCATTTGACTTTCCTTTAGTTGTTAGAGGATGAATAAATGGGATTGATCCTTCCAATTATCATGTTGTGGTTAGTAACAAGGATAGTGATCCTTAACCATCAACCCTTGCCAAGACGTTATACCATTTGAGTTTTCTATCCCTTGTTTGCTAATTGTCATTTACTTTCTTGTTATTTACATTTCTTGTCTCTTATTACAAAACCCCCAAAAGAACCCTCATAGCCAATAAGAGAGCATGATGAGCGGATAATTTATACACTTTTTGGCATTGTTTTTAGTATGTTTTTAGTAGAATCTAGTTACTTTTAGGGATGTTTTCATTAGTTTTTATGTTAAATTCACATTTTTGGACTTTACTATGAGTTTGTATATTTTTCTGTGATTTCAGGTATTTTCTGGCTGAAATTGAGGGACTTGAGCAAAAATCAGATTCAGAGGTTGAAGAAGGACTGCTGATGCTGTTGGATTCTGACCTCCCTGCACTCAAAATGGATTTTCTGGAGCTACAGAACTCGAAATAGAGCGCTTTCAATTGCGTTGGAAAGTAGACATCCAGGGCTTTCTAGAAATATATAATAGTCCATACTTTGCCCAATTTTAGACGACGCAAACTGGCGTTCAACGCCAGCTCTCTGCCCAATTCTGGCGTCCAGCGCTAGAAACAAGCTGCAAAGTGGAGTTCAACACCCAAACTGGCACAAAAGCTGGCGTTCAACTCCAAGAATGACCTCTACACGTGCAACACTCAAGCTCAGCCCAAGCACACACCAAGTGGGCCCCGAAAGTGGATTTATGCATTAATTACTTACTTCTGTAAACCCTAGTAGCTAGTTTATTATAAATAGGAACTTTTACTATTGTATTAGAGATCTTTGATCAGTTGTATGCTATCTTAGATCACGTTTGAGGGCTGGCCTCTCGGCCATGCCTGAACCTTTCACTTATGTATTTTCAACGGTAGAGTTTCTACACTCCATAGATTAAGGTGTAGAGCTCTGCTGTTCCTCAAAGATTAATGCAAAGTACTACTGTTTTCTATTCAATTCATCTTATTTCGCTTCTAAGATATTCATTCGCTCTTCAACCTGAATGTGATGAATGTGACAATCATCATCATTCCCTATGAACGCGTGCCTGACAACCACTTCCGTTCTACCTTCGACTGAATGAGTATCTCTTATATCTCTTAATCAGAATCTTCGTGGTGTAAGCTAGAATGATGGCGGCATTCAAGAGAATCCGGAAAGTCTAAACCTTGTCTGTGGTATTCCGAGTAGGATTCAATGATTGAATGACTGTGACGAGCTTCAAACTCGCGAGTGCTGGGCGTAGTGACAGACGCAAAAGGAGGGTGAATCCTATTCCAGCATGATCGGGAATCTCAGATGATTAGCCGTGCCGTGACAGGGCATCTTGGACCATTTTCACAAGAGGAGGGGATGTAGCCACTGACAACGGTGATGCCCTTGCATAAAGCCAGCCATAGAAAGGAGTAAGACTGATTGGATGAAGACAGCAGGAAAGCAGAGATTCAGAGGAACAAATGCATCTCTATACGCTTATCTGAAATTCTCACCAAGGAATTACAAAAGTATTTCTATCCTTCTTTTATTACTAATTTTTGAAAACTCCATAACTATTTTATATCCGCCTAACTGAGATTTACAAGATGACCGTAGCTTGCTTCAAGCCAACAATCTCCGTGGGATTCGACCCTTACTCACGTAAGGTATTACTTGGACGACCCAGTGCACTTTCTGGTTAGTTGTGCGAAGTTGTGAACCATGGTATTGGCATCATGTTTTTGGCGCCATTACCAGGGAAAGAAAGAGCGATGAATTTTACATAATCAAAGTGTAATCACAATTTCTGTGCACCAAGTTTTTGGTGCCATTGCCGAGGAAAGAAAGAGCGATGAATTTTACATAATCAAAGTGTAATCACAATTTCTGCGCACCAAGTTTTTGGCGCCGTTGCCGGGGATTGTTCGAGTTTGGACAACTGACGGTTCATCTTGTTGCTCAGATTGGGTAACTTTCTTTTCGTTTTCTTTTCAAAAAGTTTTCAAAAATTTTTCAAAAAAAAAAATCTTTCAAAAATTTCTCCTTTGTTTTCGAAAAAAAAAATTTTTTAAAATAAAAATGTTTTCAAAAATATATTTTTCTTCAGAATTTTTAAGAATGAATTCTAGTGTTTCATAAAGCATGTTGAAGCCTGGTTGGCTGTAAAGCCACGACTGTAGGGCATGTTAGACGTGTCATGTCTGAGTTACATACTAAAGCTTGGCTGGCTATTAAGCCATGCCTGACCCTTTGATTGGAGCTTTAGACTAAAGAGCATAAGATTCTTGGAATTCATATTAAAAATTTTGGAATCCTTATTTTTTTTTTCAAAATGATTTTCGAAAAATTAAAAGAAAATACAAAAAAAAAATCATAAAATCATAAAAATCAAAAATATTTTTGTGTTCTTGTTTGAGTCTTGAGTCATGTTATAAGTTTGGTGTCAATTGCATGTGCATCTTGCATTTTTCGAAAATTTTCATGCATTCATAGTGTTCTTCATGATCTTCAAGTTGTTCTTGGTAAGTCTTCTTGTTTGATCTTTGCATTTGCATGTTTTATGTTGTATGGTGTTTTTCATATGCATTCTTGAATTCTTAGTGTCTAAGCATTAAAGAATTCTAAGTTTGGTGTCTTGCATTTTTCTTTGCATTAAAATTTTTTCAAAAATATGTTCTTGATGTTCATCATGATCTTCATAGTGTTCTTGGTGTTCATCTTGACATTCATAGCATTCTTGCATGCATCACATGTTTTGATCCATAACTTTCATGCATTGCATCATTTTTCTTGTTTTTCTCTCTCATCATAAAAATTCAAAAAAATCAAAAAAATATCTTTCCCTTTTTCTCTCTTAAAATTTCGAAAATTAGATTTGACTTTTTCAAAAATTTTTAAAATCTAGTTGTTTTTATGAGTCAAATCAAATTTTCAATTTAAAAATCTCATCTTTTTCAAAATCTTTTTCAAAAATCAAATCTTTTTCATTTTTTGAAGTTATTTTCGAAAATTACAAAAATATTTTTCAAAAATCTTTTCTTAATTTTATCTCATAATTTTCGAAAATAACATCATCAATTAATGTTTTGATTCAAAAATTTCAAGTTTGTTACTTGCTTCTTAAGAAAGATTCAAACTTTGAGTTCTAGAATCATATCTTGTGATTTCTTGTGAATCAAGTCATTAATTGTGATTTTAAAAATCAAATCTTTTTCAAAACTAATTTCAATCATATCTTTTCAAAAATATCTTCTTATCTTATCTTTTTCAAAAAAATTTGATTCTCAAAATATCTTTTCTAACTTCCTAACTTCTTATCTTTTCAAAATTGATTTTCAAATTTGTTTCAACTAACTAACTAACTTTTTGTTTGTTTCCTACCTTTTTCAAAACTACCTAACTAACTCTCTCTCTCTCTCATTTTCGAAAAAATTTTCCCTCTTTTTCAAAATTTCTTTTTAATTAGACTAATTATTTTATTTTTATTTTGTATTTTCGAAAAGAAAACTACTAACCTTTTTCAAAAACTATTTTCGAAAATCACTAACTCTTTTTCAAAAATTATTTTCGAAAATTCTCTCCTCCTCTCATCCCCTTCTATTTATTTATTCATCTACTAACACTTCTCTTCATCTCACATCTCTGCTCCTATCATCACCTTTGTGTTTGGATTCTTCATTCTTCTTCACCCCTATTCCTTTTCTTCTTCTACTAACAATAAGGAACCTCTTTACTGTGACATAGAGGATTCCTCTTCTTTTCTTTTTCTCTTCTCTTTCTTATGAGCAGGGACAAAGAAAAAGGCATTCTTGTTGAAGCTGATCCAGAACCTGAAAGGACTCTAAAGAGAAAACTAAGAGAAGCTAAATTACAATAATCCAGAGACAACCTTATTGAAAATTTCGAACAAGTAAAGGAGATGGCAGCCGAACCCAACAACAATAATGCAAGGAGAATGCTTGGTGACTTTACTGCACCTAATTCCAATTTACATGGAAGAATCATCTCCATTCCTACCATTGGAGCAAACAATTTTGAGCTGAAACCTCAGCTAGTTTCTCTGATGCAGTAGAACTGCAAGTTTCATAGACTTCCATCTGAAGATCTTTTTCAGTTCTTAACTGAATTCTTGCAGATCTGTGATACTGTTAAGACTAATGGAGTAAATCCTGAAGTCTACAGGCTCATGCATTTTTCTTTTGCTGTAAGAGACAGAGCTAGAGTGTGGTTGGACTCTCAACCCAAAGACAGCCAGAACTCTTGGGATAAGCTGGTCACGGCTTTCTTAGCCAAGTTCTTTCCTCCTCAAAAGCTGAGTAAGCTTAGAGTGGATGTTCAGACCTTCAGACAGAAAGAAGGTGAATCCCTCTATGAAGCTTGGGAGAGATACCAAGGACTGACCAAAGAGTGTCCTTCTGACATGCTTTCAGAATGGACCATCCTGGATATATTCTATGATGGTCTGTCTGAATTAGCTAAGATGTCATTGGATACCTCTGCAGGTGGATCCATTCACCTAAAGAAAACGCCTGCAGAAGCTCAAGAACTCATTGACATGGTTGCTAATAACCAGTTCATGTACACTTCTGAGAGGAATCCTGTGAGTAATGGGACGCCTATGAAGAAGAGAGTTCTTGAAATTGATACTCTGAATGCCATATTGGCTCAGAATAAAATATTGACTCAGCAAGTCAATATGATTTCTCAGAATCTGAATGGAATGCAAGCTGCATCCAACAGTACTCAAGAGGCATCTTCTGAAGAAGAAGCTTATGATCCTGAGAACCCTGCGATAGCAAAGGTAAATTACATGGGTGAACCTTATGGAAACACCTATATTCCATCATGGAGAAATCATCCAAATCTCTCATGGAAGGATCAAAGGCCTCAACAAGGCTTTAATAATGATGGAAGAAACAGGTTTAGCAATAGCAAGCCTTTTCCATCATCTACTCAGCAACAGACAGAGAATTCTGAGCAGAATCCATCTAGCTTAGCAAACTTAGTCTCTGATCTATCCAAGGCCACTGTAAGTTTCATGAATGAAACAAGGTCTTCCATTAGAAATTTGGAAGCACAAGTGGGCCAGTTGAGTAAAAGGATCACTGAAATCCCTCCTAGTACTCTCCCAAGTAATACAGAAGAGAATCCAAAAGGAGAGTGCAAGGCCATTGACATAAGCACCATGGCCAAACCTGTAAGGGAAGGAGAGGACGTGAATCCTAAGGAGGAAGACCTCCCGGGACGTCCAGTGATCAACAAGGAGCTTCCCTCTGAGGAACCTAAGGAATCTGAGACTCATTTGGAGACCATAGAGATTCCATTGAACCTCCTTATGCCATTCATGAGCTCTGATGAGTATTCCTCTTCTGAAGAGAATGAGGATGTTACTGAAGAGCAAACTGCCAAGTTTCTTGGTGCAATCATGAAGCTGAATGCCAAATTATTTGGTATTAAAACTTGGGAAGATGAACCTCCCTTGTTCACCAATGAACTAAGTGATCTGGATCAACTGACATTGCCTCAAAAGATACAGGATCCTGGAAAGTTCATAATACCTTGTACCATAGGCACCATGATCTTTAAGGCTCTGTGTGACCTTGGTTCAGGAATAAACCTCATGCCCCTCTCTGTAATAGAGAAACTGGGAATCTATGGGGTGCAAGCTGCTAAAATCTCATTAGAGATGGCAGACAATTCAAGAAAACAGGCTTATGGACAAGTAGAGGACGTGTTAGTAAAGGTTGAAGGCCTTTACATCCCTGCTAATTTCATAGTCCTGGATACTGGAAAGGAAGCGGATGAATCCATTATCCTAGGAAGACCTTTCCTAGCCACAGCAAGAGCTGTGATTGATGTGGACAGAGGAGAATTGATCCTTCAAATAAATGAGGACAACCTTGTGTTTACAACTCAAGGATCTCTCTCTGCATCCATAGAGAGGAAGCAGAAAAAGCTTCTCTCAAAGTAGAGTCAACCAAAGCCCCCACAGTCAAACTCTAAGTTTGGTGTCAAACCCCCATATCCAAACTCTAAGTTTGGTGTTGGGAGCTCTCAACAAAGCTCTGCACATCTGTGAGGCTCCATGAGAGCCCACTGTCAAGCTATTGACATTAAAGAAGCGCTTGTTGGGAGGCAACCTAATTTTTATCTATCTAACTATATTTTCCTTAGTTATATGTCTTTATAGGTACATGATCATGTGGAGTCACAAAATAAATCAAAAAAATTGAGAACGGAATCAAAAACAGCAGAAGAAAAATCACACCCTGGAGGAAGACCTTACTGACGTTTAAACGCCAGTAAGAAGCATGTTTTGGGCGTTCAATGCCAGAATAGAGCATGGTTCTGGCGCTGAACGCCAGCAATGGGCAGCATCTGGGCGTTTGAATGCCAGAATTGTACCCTGGAGAAGAGCTGGCGCTGAACGCCCAGAACAAGCATGGTTCTAGTGTTCAACGCCAGAAATGGGCAACAAATGGGCGTTGAACGCCTAAAATGGGCACCAACCTGGCACTGAATGCCCAGAGTTGTGTACAAGGGCATTTTACATGCCTAATTTGGTGCAACTTCAAGGATCTGTGGACCCCACAGGATCATCTCAGGATCTATGGACCCCACAGGATCATCTCAAGATCTATGAACCCCACAGGATCCCCACCTACCTCCACTCACTCTCTTCTCTCTTCTCAATCATCCTCTTTCACACATTCCCATAAACACTCTTCCCCAAAACCCTTCACCAATCACCTCAATCTCTCTTCCCCATCACCTCTTCATCACTCACATCCATCCACTCTTCCCCATAAACCTACCTCATAAACTCCACCTACCTTCAAAATTCAAAATCAATTTTCCACCCAAACCCACCCTAAATGGCCAAAACTTAACCCCCTCCCTCCCCTATATAAATCCTTCCATTCTTCCTCATTTTCACACAACACAACCCTCTCTTCTCTTCTTGGCCGAAACACAACCCCTTCTCCCTCTCCTCCATTTCTTCTTCTTCTTCATCTATTCTTTCTTCTATTGCTCGAGGGCGAGCAAAATTCTAAGTTTGGTGTGGTAAAAGCATAAGCTTTTTGTTTTTTCATTACCATTGATGGCACCTAAGACCGGAGAATCCTCTAGAAAAGGAAAAGAGAAGACAAAAGCTTCCACCTCCGAGTCATGGGAGATGGAAAGGTTCATCTCCAAAGCCCATCAAGACCACTTCTATGATGTTGTGGCCAAGAAGAAGGTGATCCCCGAGGTCCCTTTCAAACTCAAAAGAAATGAGTATCCGGAGATCCGACATGAAATTCAAAGAAGAGGTTGGGAAGTTCTAACAAATCCCATCCAACAAGTCGGCATCCTAATGGTTCGAGAGTTCTATGCCAATGCATGGATCACCAAGAACCATGATCAAAGTAAGAACCCGGATCCAAAGAACTATGTTACAATGGTTCGGGGGAAATACTTAGATTTTAGTCTGGAGAATGTGAGGTTGGCGTTCAACTTGCCAAACATGGAAGAGAATGCACGCCCCTACACAAGAAGAGTCAACTTTGATCAAAGGTTGGACCACGTCCTTATGGACATATGTGTGGAAGGATCTCAATGGAAGATTGACTCCAAAGGCAAGCCGGTTCAGCTAAGAAGATTGGACCTCAAGCCTGTGGCTAGAGGATGGTTGGAATTCATCCAATGCTCCATCATCCCCACTAGCAACCGATCTGAAGTTACTGTGGATCGGGCCATCATGATTCATAGCATCATGATTGAAGAGGAAATAGAAGTTCATGAAGTCATCTCTAATGAACTCTACAAAATAGCCGAAAAGTCATCCCCCATGGCAAGGCTAGCATTTCCTCATCTTATTTGCCATCTATGTTACTCAGCTGGAGCTTTCATAGAAGGAGACATTCCCATTAAGGAAGAAAAGCCCATCACTAAGAAAAAGATGGAGCAAGCAAGAGAGCCCATTCATGGAGCTCAAGAGGCATATGAAGCTCATCACCATGAGATCCCGGAGATGCCTAAAATGCATTTTCCTCCACAAAACTATTGGGATCAAATCAACACCTCCTTAGGAGAATTAAGTTCCAACATGGGACAACTAAGGGTGGAACATCAAGAGCACTCCGTCATCCTTCATGAAATAAGAGAAGATCAAAAAGCAATGAGGGAGGAGCAACAAAGACAAGGAAGAGACGTAGAAGAGCTCAAGGACATCATTGGTTCCTCAAGAAGGAAACACCACCATCACTAAGGTGGATTCATTCCTTGTTCTTATTTCTTCTGTTTTTCGTTTTCTATGTTATGTACTTATCTATGTTTGTGTCTTCATTACATGATCATTAGTAATTAGTAACTATGTCTTAAAGTTATGAATGTCCTATGAATCCATCACCTCTCTTAAATGAAAAATGTTTTAAATCAAAAGAACAAGAAGTACATGAGTTTCGAATTTATCCTTGAACTTAGTTTAATTATATTGATGTGGTGACAAAGCTTCTTGTTTTCTGAATGAATGCTTGAACAGTGCATATATCTTTTGAAGTTGTTGTTTAAGAATGTTAAATATGTTGGCTCTTGAAAGAATGATGACAAGGAGACATGTTATTTGATAATCTGAAAAATCATAAAAATGATTCTTGAAGCAAGAAAAAGCAGCAAAGAACAAAGCTTGCAGAGAAAAAATTTATATATATATATATAGGCAAAAAAAAAATAGAAAGAAAAAGAAAAAGCAAGCAGAAAAAGCCAATAACCCTTAAAACCAAAAGGCAAGGGCAAATAAAAAGGATCCCAAGGCTTTGAGCATCAGTGGATAGGAGGGCCTAAAGGAATAAAATCCTGGCCTAAGCGGCTAAACCAAGCTGTCCCTAACCATGTGCTTGTGGCGTGAAGGTGTCAAGTGAAAACTTGAGACTGAGCGGTTAAAGTCAAGGTCCAAAGCAAAAAAAAAAAAAAAGAGTGTGCTTAAGAACCCTGGACACCTCTAATTGGGGACTTTAGCAAAGCTGAGTCACAATCTAAAAAGGTTCACCCAGTTATATGTCTGTGGCATTTATGTATCCGGTGGTAATACTGGAAAACAAAGTGCTTAGGGCCACGGCCAAGACTCATAAAATAGCTGTGTTCAAGAATCATCATACTGAACTAGGAGAATCAATAACACTATCTGAACTCTGAGTTCCTATAGATGCCAATCATTCTGAACTTCAATGGATAAAGTGAGATGCCAAAACTATTCAAGAGGCAAAAAGCTACAAGTTCCGCTCATCTGATTGGAGCTATGTTTCATTGATAGTTTGGAATTTACAGTATATTCTCTTCTTTTTATCCTATTTGATTTTCAGTTTCTTGGGGACAAGCAACAATTTAAGTTTGGTGTTGTGATGAGTGGATAATTTATACGCTTTTTGGCATTGTTTTTAGTATGTTTTTAGTAGAATCTAGTTACTTTTAGGGATGTTTTCATTAGTTTTTATGTTAAATTTACATTTCTAGACTTTACTATGAGTTTGTATATTTTTCTATGATTTCAGGTATTTTTTGGCTGAAATTGAGGGACTTGAGCAAAAATCAGATTCAGAGGTTGAAGAAGGACTGCTGATGCTATTGGATTCTGACCTCCCTGCACTCAAAATGGATTTTCTGGAGCTACAGAACTCGAAATGGCACGCTTCCAATTGTGTTGGAAAGTAGACATCCAGGGCTTTCTAGAAATATATAATAGTTTATACTTTGCCCAAGTTTAGATGACGCAAACTGGCGTTCAAAGCCAGCTCTCTGCCTAATTCTGGCGTCCAGCGCCAGAAACAAGCTGCAAAGTGGAGTTCAACGCCCAAACTGGCACAAAAGCTGGCGTTCAACTCCAAGAATGACCTCTACACGTGCAACACTCAAGCTCAGCCTAAGCACACACCAAGTGGGCCCCAGAAGTGAATTTATGCATCAATTACTTACTTTTGTAAACCCTAGTAGCTAGTTTATTATAAATAGGACCTCTTACTATTGTATTAGAGATCTTTGATCAGTTGTATGCTATCTTAGATCACGTTTGAGGGCTGGCCTCTCGGCCATGCCTGAACCTTTCACTTATGTATTTTCAACGGTAGAGTTTCTACACTCCATAGATTAAGGTGTAGAGCTCTGCTGTTCCTCAAAGATTAATGCAAAGTACTACTGTTTTCTATTCAATTCATCTTATTTCGCTTCTAAGATATTCATTCGCTCTTCAACCTGAATGTGATGAACGTGAAAATCATTATCATTCCCTATGAACGCGTGCCTGACAACCACTTCCGTTCTACCTTCGACTGAATGAGTATCTCTTAGATCTCTTAATCAGAATCTTCGTGGTGTAAGCTAGAATGATGGCGGCATTCAAGAGAATTCGAAAAGTCTAATCCTTGTCTGTGGTATTCTGAGTAGGATTCAATGATTGAATGACTGTGACGAGCTTCAAACTCGCGAGTGCTGGGCGTAGTGACAGACGCAAAAGGAGGGTGAATCCTATTCCAGCATGATCGGGAACCTCAGATGATTAGCCATGTCGTGACAGGGCATCTTGGACCATTTTCACAAGAGGAGGGGATGTAGCCACTGACAACGGTGATGCCCTTGCATAAAGCCAGCCACAGAAAGGAGTAAGACTGATTGGATGAAGACAGCAGGAAAGCAGAGATTCAGAGGAACAAATGCATCTCTATACGCTTATCTGAAATTCTCACCAAGGAATTACATAAGTATTTCTATCCTTCTTTTATTACTAATTTTCGAAAACTCCATAACTATTTTATATCCGCCTAACTGAGATTTACAAGATGACCATATCTTGCTTCAAGCTAACAATCTCCGTGGGATTCGACCCTTACTCACGTAAGGTATTACTTGGACGACCCAGTGCACTTGCTGGTTAGTTGTGCGAAGTTGTGAACCATGGTATTGGCATCATGTTTTTGGCGCCATTACCAGGGAAAGAAAGAGCGATGAATTTTACATAATCAAAGTGTAATCACAATTTCTGCGCACCAGAGCACTTCATTGCAATTCCTTGAGAGGCGACCCGAGGTTTAAATAATCTCGATTTTTATTGGGTTTGACTTAAGTGACAAACAAAATTAAACTTTGATTGAGGATTAATTTATGGTTTGGAACTATACCTACAACGGAATTATTTTGTGCAAATTCCTAACCGACGATTATCCTACATCAAGTTTTTTGCGCTGTTGCCGGAGAATTGCAATGGTGTTATATTATTGGCTATTGTAAATATGTGAATAAGGTGAATAGCTTGCTTATTAGTTATTTCTCGATTTTGCTAGTAGTTAGGAGTTTGCTTTTTCTTTGCTTTTTGATATTCTTTGTTTTGATTTCCTCTTTTCCATATGAATTCTAATCCTTGTGGTTTTGGATATGGTCATGACTATGTTGTAGGTAATGGAAACTTTAATGATGGCTCACATCATGGGAGGGAAGAATTCTTGAGAAGGGAACCACATCCATATGAAAAATCATCATGGCAACCTCCTCATCCAAGCTACTATGATTGCAACCCCTCTTATAATGCATATCAATCCAATGGATATGGTGGTCCTTGTCATGATTACGCCACTCAACCACCATCATTCCTTGCACCATACTCTCAATATAGTCCTCAACCACCATACTCTCAACCCACATCCAATTTTCACCAATTACCTCCACATAATCCAAATCCATATCCTCCTTATGCACACCCTTGTGACCATTATGAATGAGCATCCATTGAACCACCACCTCCCAAATATGAGAACTTCCAACCACATGAAGAACTATCCTTCCCACCACAACCCTCCATGGAAAAATACCCATATCCATCAAACCGAAGAGCGGAGCATGAAGGAGATTTTAGAATCTCAACTTGAGAACAAGGAAACGGAGTATGTTTTGCAACAAGTGAAGGAAGTAAAAACTCTTGAAGATGAAAAAATAGTTAAAGATTTAGGAGAGGTTAAGCAAGAGGCAAGTTCCAACATTAAAGACAACTCTACACCAAGTGACATTGGTGACCTTGTTAAAGCTTATTCCATTAGATGTGAAATTGATGTTAAAGTGGACTTCACATAACCTCCAAAATTTGATGTGATTGATGATGAAGATGACTTAGAGGAGGTTAATGGAGAAAAGCTACAAAGTGTTTAAGTGGATTTCACACAACCTCCAAAATTTGATTTGATTGAGGAGGAGTTGGAAGAAGTTGACAAACAAGTGAAAGTTGAAGGAAGTTGTCAAAAGGTGAAAATCATCAAGGAGGAGTTAAAAGGAGTGAAGCTTACATTGTCAAAGCCAATGGATATCTTCCTTGCTAAGTCACCATCCAAATTACAAATTGAGTGGGTAATCATTTCATCCCTTAATTTCCTTGGCCCATATCAATATGCTTTGTTAGAAATGGATGGTCAACTTAGAGTTCTTTGTGGGTTAGAAAGTAAGAAAGAATTGGATGTTGGTTGGCAACTAGAATCAATATGTATAATGGATGAAAGCCCAAACTTTGAGGTTCAACAGTGGAGTGAAGTTTAATTCAATGGAAGTATGATGAAGGTTAGGAGTTCTAAGGAGAATTCAAGAAGTTTGTCACCCAATTGGAAGCATGAAGATCAAGAAGAAAGGATGTTGACAAACAAAGTATGGGATCCCGGAATACACATCAACAATCATCAATCTTGGGGTCTTACTACTTGCTTGAGATTTCATAGAAGAGTGGTGTACATAATTTGGGATCCCGGAGGCTATTGAAAATACAAACATCGGTGGGGATTCAAGGAAGAATTCAAGTATAAGCCACCATAACAAGGGTCATCCCAAATTGTCCAACTTAATGACTTTAAAAAAAGTGCTAGGTGGGAGGCACCCCACCATGGTATGGACTTTAAAAAAACATTGCGTGAGTGGTGTGCGAATGTTGATAAGAAATTGGTTTGAAAAGTTATTTAGTTGATTATTATAAAAAGTGGTTTTTCTTGTTTTTGAAGTTAATTTGATAATATAAATGAATCAGCTTTGGAAATGATTTGGGATATAAAAATGAATTGATTTTGGAAGCAGTTCTATTTTGAATTAGTTTGATTTTATAAATGATTTAATATTTATGCTGGTTTGATTTTGAAAAAGATTTATTATTAGAATTGGATCTATTTAAAAATAATTTGATATTAGAACTGGTTGAATTTTGGAAAATGATCGAGATTTGGAAATGGTTGAGAAAGGTTTGAGGAATGTTTGGATAGGACCCGAAAAGGGTGGCAGAGTCCGAGTTTTAGAGGAGACGCTGCCAAAATTTTATAAAAGTTGGAAGCTTCGTTTGAGGTAATTATTTAAAAATATTTGGTTTTAAAGATTATATGTTTTAAGTTTGATTTATGTAGAAAATAATGAATTATATTTTGAATTGGGATTGTTGATGAACGGAATAGGAGGATAGATAATGATGATTGGATTTGAATGAAGGATGATGACGAATGATTTTAAAGTATGATTTTTGAATGAATGTGGAGATGAGATATAAATTGATGATGATAATGAATTAAAAATAATTGAGATTTACAAAATTGAGACAAATTGTTGACCCTCTATATGTAAGATGTGACCGGATACTTTAACTCCCCGTGTTCCTCCATGGGCATGCATATATATAAATTTGATCTTGGGGCTTCGTCTCTCCCCATGGATGAGCTTGGGATTTTTCCATGGATATTATTGAGCTTGGGGATGCGCGTATAGAGGGATTGTCCAATGGTTAGCTACCAAGACATGTCGGGTTGGCTGCATAACCGACAGATGAGCTCATTAGCCAAAGGGAAGACATGCATCATATGCATTTGCATGCTTTGTTTGAGTGTGAATTTATTTTGGTTTGCCTAATTGCTTAACTATTATTAGCTGCTATCTGAACTATTTGCTGTAACTGCTATCTATACATGTGCTTTCCTTGTCTGTTTTGTCTGTGTTTGCTCTGGCGTGGTACTCTTGTTGATTGAGTATTGGTGCTAAATTGATGATAGTATTGATTGATTTTGTGGTTAGTTTCTGATTAAGATTTAGAAAAGTATAAAATATCAAGCTGGTTCAGCATAGACTTAATGAACCTATGTTTGTAACAGGTTGGTCATTCATACTATTAGGGAACTTTTAAGTTTCTTTTATAAGAAAAGTGAGTTTGGATTTCTAGATAATTAACTAATTTCTTTTAAAGAGGTTTTGGATTTTTGGATGGTTAAACCGTCAGTTTTCAAAAGATTCGTAAAACAACGATAATCACTGAACTTGAAAATAGATTTCTCTTTAAATATCTTCTTATGAAAATTCTGAAATTCTGTGGTGAGACCGTGGAATTAGGTTCTCACCCCCTACAGACTTTCCTTTTCAGTGGCAGGTTCAGGAAGCTTTGGCACAAAGCCGCAATTGATCTACAAGCTTTATATGAATGTTGTATATTCTTGTTTGTTAGTTTAGTTGAGATTTAACCCCTCGTCAATTGTTATTTTGAGATTTTACAGGGGCTAGACTTGTATTTGGGAAGTTTTGAATAAGTTTATGTATATATTATTATGAGGATATAATTATGTGATTAAGTGAATTAAATTAAAGACATTTTGATTTCGTAACTAAAGATTTGGTTTATATTCGCGAAGGCTCAATATTAAATAATTATAATATTAAATTAATGGATTAGAGGTAACTAACGCCTGAGCTTTTTGTACGATCATGAGGTATTAAAAGTAGGGGTGTTACAAACTCTACTACAACAGAATCATCGCTAAATCCAAGCTAACTTCATTGACCAAATGGAAGGCTTAGTTGACAGTAATTAGCAAGGAATTTTTCTGAACCTAATTCGTCGCAAGTTGTCCGCTAATATAATCGCAAATCTCTCATATTTTATATCAAATCTACAGCTAATCTTTGAAAATCCTTAATCAAATTTGTAGAAATTTTGTCGCTAAACCAAAACTATTCTAAATGGGAAAGTAGAGTTACGAAGTAATCGCTAATTTGCTAGGAAATAATATGTAGTCAATTAGTTGCAATACTATTGCAAATATCATCGCAAATTTTTTTTAAACTAGTAACAAATTGATAGGTATCTCATAAATATTTCAGTCCCAATAGAATCTTTAATTTATCACCATCATCAACAGTGAGTATGTCGCTATGTTTCTCAAAATATTAGTTAAAATACCAATTTTGTCACTATACTAAAATAAACCTCATTATTTTTTTTATTTTAATCATTGAACTAAAAGATTATAACGCATATAAATATAATTAGTTCATCAAAATTATACATGTTTAAAAAAGTTCAAACCATGTTTATAGAAATTTGGTATTAAAGCTTAACCTAATAATAACCAAGCCTTGGGCTTGATCAAATACCTATTCTATCTATTCAATAGCTCTAAAAAATATACTTAATTAGTAAACTAATAAAGAAAAAAAACTCAATTACAATATCATGTAAAAGTAAGTATTCACTCACTTATTTAGATATGTTTTAATATGGCTACACAAATGTGATCCTGCTTCTATACAATTCAATATACATTATACATCTAAGTTCCTCATTGCACATTAAAAATTTAAAAAAAACTGAAAAATACAAATAAACGACGCCTAAAGCTTGGTAGTTGATACAATGAGGTAAATGTATTAAACCGCATACTTGCTTCTACAAAACTGTAGGAATCTATATTAGTATCTATGTTTACAAACATAGTTGGTTGATTTGCTGAGATACTGGGCAAGGTAGAAATATTATTATATAAAAAGAGTCAACTATTTTAGTAAACCTGGAGGCATGAACAAGAAAATGAAAAGAAGATAAGCGATGAATCATTTTTTAAGGAATAGTACAAGTAAATATATTCCATGTTCAACACGAAATATATCATAATGAGTTTTTTTAGCCTAATGTGTAATGACTTACTCATCAATATAGAAGTTCATTTGCTTACCATTTGGATCTGCATAATAAAGCAGCCAATTTTCAATAATTCTCATCAACAAAACAAAACATGTCATCACAAGACAAAAGAAAATGAATTAGAAACATATATATTATCGTTCATCCAATTTTGTTGGGGCTGAAAATGGTACGAAGTTCTATATGGCTGATTTTTATATACCATTTTGTTGTTTTTGATGCCATTACTGATGACATTTGAAGATGCATTCTCTAATGAATTGTGCTCTATGTTACTGATGAGCGGATATTTTATACGCTTTTTGACATCATTTTCATATAGTTTTTAGTATGTTTTATTTAAGTTTTATTAAGTTTTCATAGGTTTTAGTGTAAAATTCAGATTTTTGGATTCTACTTTGAGTTTGTGTATTTTTGTGCAATTTTAGGTATTTTCTGGCTGAAATTGAGAAGCTGGAGCAAAAGTCTGATTCAGAGACAGAGAAAGCACTGCAGATGCTGTCCGAATCTAACTCCCTTGTGCTCGAAAGAGCTTTTCTAGAGCTACAGAAGTCCAAATGGAACGCTCTTAATGGCTATGAAAAGATGACTTCCAGAGCTTTCCAGTAATGTATAATAGTCTATATTTTGCTTCAGAATTTAAGGCCCAAAACTGGCGCCCAATAGTCTATACTTTTCTATTAGTATGAGTCTCTAAACCTCCTAGGTTGAGGGGAGGAGCCCTGCTGAGTTTTATGGATTAATAAAAGTATTACTGTTTCTCTTCAATCCGTGTTTGATTCAATTCTAAGATGTATCTTCATTCTTCAACTTGATGAATGGGATGACCCGTGACAATCATCTTCATTCTTTATACCAAGATTGCGTGCCTGACAACCACCTGTGTTCTTCTTGGGTTCGTGTGAATACGTAACTGCAAAGCCTCGAACTGCCAGCTTGATTATACATCTCTTAGGCAGCTAATCCACGACTTTGTTGGGGACTTCTCGAGACATCAGTTCAGTCGAGGTATGGGGAGATTAGGGTCTCTGTGGTAGAGGCTAGAATCCAAAGGCACAGCATTCTATGATCCGAAAGATTCGACCTTGTCTGTGGCATTTTGAGTAGGGTCATTAAGGAGAAATGACTGCAAGAGCTTCACCCTCAATCAAAATAGATCCACACTAACCCTGGGTTCAGATCTGGAGGAGATTGGCGACCGTGACCGTACAGCGTTAATCATATACAACCTGCCATAGAAGAAATCATTCACAATTGAAGAAGATAGTAAGACCAGAATTAATCCAGAAGGACAAAGTATCTCCAAACCTTAACCATCTTCTTATCATTATAAATAGGTCAACATAGTTTAGATCTCATTATTCCTTTTATGCTTTTAACAAAATCCAACAACTCTTCTATCCTCCTGACTAAGATCTACAAGATAACCATACCTTGCTTCAAACCACAATCCTTGTGGGATCGACCCTGACTCGCTCAGGTATTACTTGGACGACCCAGTGCACTTACTGGTACAATTGTACGAAGTGTGGGGATTCGTGCACCAAGTTTTTGGTGCTGTTGTCGGGGATTGTTTGAGTTTGGACAACTGGCGGATTATCTTGTTCCTTAGAATTAGGTATTGTTTTTAATTTTATTAGAGTCTTTTATTTTATTTTTCTTTTTTTTCCAAAAATCAAAAATACTTTTCAAAAAAATTTTCTTTTCTTTGTTTAATCTTTATTTTTGGTTTGAGTCTTTTTGTTTTTGTTCTTGTTGAAATTTTAGAATTCTTTAAGTCTTTCTTTCTAAAATTTTTCAAAAATAGTGTCTTTTGTTTGAGTCTTGTGTCAATCTTTAAATTTGGTGTCTTCTTGTGTATTTTCTTTAAATTCTCAAAAATTGTGTGTTTAGTTTTCAAAAATTTTAAGTTTGGTGTCCTTTGCATGTTCTTGTGTTCTTTGAATTCTTTGAATTTTGTTTTTGGTGTTATTCTTGATCTTCAAAGTGTTCTTGTTTTTCTTTTTGTTTTGATCTTAAAATTTTTAAGTTTGGTGTCTCTTTGTGTTTTTTCCTTTTAATTTTCGCATAGTAGCTAGTGTCATTGGATCTAACAATTTTAAGTTTGATGTCTTTTTGTTATTTTTCTCTTTCTTCATTAAATTCAAAAATAAAAAAAATAAAATATCTTTTCTTATCTTTCATTGAAAATTTCGAAAATCACAAGCAATTTTTTAAATTTTAATTTCAAAATTATTATCTTTTCTCATCTTAGTTTTCAAATTTCAAAATTCAAATCTTTTCAAAATTAAATGTTTTCAAAAATCATATCTTATTCAAAAATCTTATCTTATCTTATTTCAAAATTCAAATTTTAAAATTCAATTTCAAATTTCAAATTTTAAAAATTAAACCTTTTCAAAATTCAAATCTTTTTCAAATCTTTATCTTATCTTGTTGACTTTTTCAAATATTTTTAAAATCAAATCTTTTCTAATCTTCCATCTTAACTTATTTTCAAATCTTTCTTAATTAGTTACTTATTTTCTCTCTCTTCTTTTTCAAAACTTCCTAACTAATTTCTCTCTCTTCTAATTTTTGAATGTCTTCTTCTATTTCTCTCTCTTCTTTTTCGAAATTTATTAATTAATTTTTAATTCTTTTTAATTTTTGTTTTCGAATTTAATTAATAAATAAAATAAAAAAATATTTTAATTACAATTTATATCTTTATCCCTTATTCCTTCTCTTCTTTTACCTTTCTTAATCATGAACCCAAATGGGAATGAAGAGTTTAGAAGAACTCTAGGGTCCTATACAAACCCCACTGCTGACTTCTATGGAAGAAGTATTAGCATACCTCACATCAGAGCAAGCAGCTTTGAACTAAACCCTCAACTCATTACCTTAGTGCAGCAAAACTACCAGTATTCTGGACTTCCACAGGAAGAACCTACTGAGTTTCTGGCAGATTTCTTAAAGATTGATGACACAGTACACAATGAGGAAGTAGACCAGGATGTCTACAGACTATTACTCTTTCCTTTTGCTGTAAAGGACCAAGCAAATATGTGGTTGGATAACCAGCCAAAGCTAGCTTGAAAACTTGGAAATAGTTAGTAGACAAGTTTTTAAATTAATACTTTCCTCTAAGAAAGATGACCCAGCTAAGACTGGACATCCAAGACTTCAAACAAGGAGATAATGAATCTCTTTATGATGCTTGGGAGAGGTATAAAAGGATGCTAAAAAAATGTCCTACTGAAATATTTTCAGAATGGGTACAGTTAGACATCTTCTACTATGGACTTTCAGACATGGCTAAAATGTCTCTGGACCACTCTGTTGGTGGTTCCATACACATGAGAAAGACCATTGAAGAGGCTCATGAGCTTATTGAGACAGTTGCCACTAATCAGCATCTGTACTCATCTGCTGAGACTTCTATAAAAGAAGAGCTTAAGGCAATATCTATTGAACCTAACCCTCCAGAACAGGATGGCCCATTGACTCAGCAACTACACACCCTTGCCCAGAAACTACTAGAATTACAAGAGGCTTTGTGAGAAACTCAAGCTTCTAATAGGAATGTAGAAGCTCAGCTGAGTAAAACAAGGCAGTAGTTATCTAAGCAGATAATAGAGGAATGCCAGGCTATTCAATTGAGGAATGGGAAATCCTTAAACACCCAACTTCACTACAACAAGAGATCAAAAGAAACAAAGCCAATAGAGGAACACCAGACTGATGTCCAAGACGTCTCTGAGGGCATTGAATGCCCTCAGAGGAATATCATTGGCATTCAACGCCAAGAAGGGGTATCCATCCCTAGCATTGAATGCCCAATTGAGGACACCAACAAGGGCGTTGAATGCCCAAAAGGGAATAGTATTCCTGGCGTTGAACGCCAAGAAGGGGCCAGCAATATGGGCGTTGAACGCCCAAGCAAAGGAGGCCAGTCACATACTGATAACAACCCTCCTAAGCAAGCTAGTAACCCCCCTTCCAACACACATGAGACTCAGCTTTCATCAACCAAGATTGATGAGTATAAGGCTAAGATGCCATTTCCTCAGAAACTCTGTCAAGAGGAAAAAGATAAACAGTTTGCCCGCTTTACGGATTATCTTAGAACATTAGAGATCAAGATCCCTTTTGCAGAGGCTCTTGAACAGATACCTTCTTATGCTAAGTTCATGAAGGACATTTTGAGTTATAAGAAGGATTGGAGAGAGACGGAAACAGTCTTCCTCACTGAAAAGTGCAGTGCAATCATTCAAAATAATTTACTAGAGAAACTTAAAAATCTTGGAAGTTATATGATACCATGCACTCTAGGGAATGCTTGCATAAGGACAGCTCTTTGTGACCTTGGATCAAGCATCAACCTAATACCTGCTTCATTAATAAATAAGCTTTGCTTGACTGATGAAGTCAAACCAACCCGCATATGCCTTCAACTCGCTGATGGTTCTATTAAGATACCATTAGGCGTGATTGAAGACATGATTGTTAGGGTTGGACCCTTTGCTTTTCCCACTGACTTTGTGGTATTGGATATGGAAGGGCACAAGAGTGCATCCCTTATCCTAGGGAGACCCTTCCTAGTTACAGGACGGACCCTTATTGATGTTGAAAAAAGTGAAGTAACCCTTAGAGTCAATGAGGAAAAGTTCGTACTGAATATTGTCAAGGCTATGCAGTATCAAGACACCCCAGAGGAGTACATGAGCATTGACCTCATTGACTCCCTAGTGAAAAAAGTAAACATGGCTGATGGACTCAAGGAAAGGCTGAATGACATCCTTATAGATGCCCAGCCTGATTTAGAGGAACCTCTGGAAACCCCTAAGGAAAAGGAGAAGCCTCCAAAGCCTGAACTCAAGCCATTACCTTCCTGATGAGAGGACTTTTGTTGATATAGAATTTCCTCAATTGAATGAATTCTCGTTGCAAGTATAGTTCTACACCAACAAAGAATCCTCACATGAAAAAATTTGGTTTTGTCACAAGTACAAATCCCAATAAGAATTAACCGGAGTATTTGGACTCCGGGTCGTCTCACGAGGAATTACAATGAAGTGTATGATTATTGGCTATAAAGGACCAAGGGGGGTTGGTTGATAAAAGGGGCAAGGATTTAAATGACAAGGAAAGTAAATCAAGCAAATAACTAAAGAAAGCAAGTAATAAAGAGAGACATTCATGGCAAGGGTTGAGATCTGATGAGCGGATAATTTATACGCTTTTTGGCATTGTTTTTAGTATGTTTTTAGTAGAATCTAGTTACTTTTAGGGATGTTTTTATTAGTTTTTATGTTAAATTCACATTTCTGGACTTTACTATGAGTTTGTGTATTTTTCTGTGATTTTAGGTATTTTCTGGCTGAAATTGAGGGACTTGAGCAAAAATCAGATTCAGAGGTTGAAGAAGGACTGCTGATGCTGTTGGATTCTGACCTCCCTGCACTCAAAGTGGATTTTCTAGAGCTACACAACTCAAAATGGCGCGCTTTTAACTGCGTTGGAAAGTAGACATCCAGGGCTTTCCAGAAATATATAATAGTCCATACTTTGGCCAAGTTTAGATGACGTAAAAGGGCGTAGAACGCCAGTTCTACGCCGCTGTCTGGAGTTAAACGCTAGAAACACGTCACAAGCCAGAGTTGAAGGCCAGAAATACGTTACAAACTGGCGTTCAACTCCAAGATTGACCTCTACACGTGTAACATTCAAGCTCAGCCCAAGCACACACCAAGTGGGCCCCGGAAGTGGATTTATGCATCAATTACTTACTTCTGTAAACCCTAGTAACTAGTTTAGTATAAATAGGACTTTTTACTATTGTATTAGACATCTTTTGATCATTTTGAGATCTCTAGACCTCCATGGGAGGCTGGCCACTCGGCCATGCTTACCCTATATTCACTTATGTATTTTTCAACGGTAGAGTTTCTGCACTCCATAGATTAAGGTGTGGAGCTCTGCTGTTCCTCATGAATTAATGCAAAGTACTACTGTTTTTCTATTCAATTCAACTTATTCCGCTTCTAAGATATTCATCCGCACTTCAACATGAATGTGATGAACGTGACAATCATCATCATTCCCTATGAACGCGTGCCTGACAACCACTTCTGTTCTACCTTAGATTGAATGAGTATCTCTTGGATCTCTTAATCAAAATCCTCGTGGTATAAGCTAGATTGATGGCGGCATTCATGAGAGCCCAGAAAGTCTAAACCTTGTCTGTGGTATTCCGAGTAGGACTCTGGGATTGAATGACTGTGACGAACTTCAAACTCGCGGGTGCTGGGCGTAGTGACAGACTCAAAAGGAGGGTGAATCCTATTCCAGTATGATCGAGAACCTCAGATGATTAGCCGTGCTGTGACAGAGCATTTGGACCATTTTCACAAGAGGATAGGATGCAACCATTGACCACGGTGATGCCTCCAGACGATTAGCCATGCAGTGACAGCGCATCGGACCATTTTCCAGAGAGGACGAAAAGTAGCCATGGACAACGGTGATGTCCTTACATAAAGCCAACCATGGAAAGGAGTAGGATTGATTGGATGAAGACAGCAGGAAAGCAGAGGTTCAGAGGAACGAAAGCATCTCTATGCGCTTATCTGAAATTCTCACCAATGATTTACATAAGTATTTCTATCCTTATTTTATTATTTATTTTCAAAAACTCCATAACTATTTTATATCCGCCTGACTGAGATCTACAAGGTGACCATAGCTTGCTTTATACCAACAATCTCCGTGGGATCGACCCTTACTCACGTAAGGTTTATTACTTGGACGACCCAGTGCACTTGCTGGTTAGTTGTATCGAAGTTGTGAATGAAAAATAATTTATTAAAACGTGCGTACAGAGTTTTTGGCGCCGTTGCCTGAGATCACAATTTCGTGCACCAAGTTTTTGGCGCCGTTGCCGGGGATTGTTCGAGTTTGGACAACTGACGGTTCATCCTGTTGCTCAGATTAGGTAATTTTCTTTTTGTTTTCTTTTCAAAAAATTTTCAAAAATCTTTCAAAAATTTCTCATCTGTTTTTGAAAAAAATATATAAAAATATTTTCAAAAATATATTTTTCTTCAGAATTTTTAAGAACGAATTCTAGAGTTTCATGAAAAATGTTGGAGCCTGGCTGGCTGTAAAGCCATGCCTAATTCTTTTAGGATAGGGGCTTCCAACCATCAACATAGAGGCACGTTAATTGGAATGTCAGCCGTGGCATGTCTGAGTTACATACTAAAGCTTGGCTGGCTATTAAGCCATGCCTAACCCTCAGATTGGAGCTTTAGACTAAAGAGCACAAGATTCCTGGAATTCATATTAAAAATTTTGGAATCCTTATTTTTTTTTTCAAATAATTTTCGAAAAATACAAAAAAAAAATTAGAAAAATCATAAAATTCAAAAAAATATATATATATTTTGTGTTTCTTGTTTGAGTCTTGAGTCAGATTTTAAGTTTGGTGTCAACTGCATTCTCATCTTGCATTTTTCGAAAAAATTCATGCATTCATAGTGTTCTTCATGATCTTCAAGTTGTTCTTGGTAAGTCTTCTTGTTTGATCTTGATGTTTTCTTGTTTTTCATATGCATTTTTGCATTCATAGTGTCTAAACATGAAAGATTTCTAAGTTTGGTGTCTTGCATGTTTTCTTTGCATTAAAAATTTTTCAAAAATATGTTCTTGATGTTCATCATGATCTTCATAGTGTTCCTGGTGTTCATCTTGACATTCATAGTGTTCTTGCATGCATTCATTGTTTTGATCCATAATTTTCATGCATTGAGTCATTTTTCATGTTTCTCTCTCTCTCTCATCATTAAAAATTCAAAAATCAAAAAAATATCTTCTCCTTTTTCTTCTCATAAATTCGAAAATTTGAGTTGACTTTTTCAAAACTTTTTAAAATTTAGTTGTATCTTATGAGTCAAATCAAATTTTCAATTTAAAAATCTTATCTTTTTCAAAATCTTTTTCAAAAATCAAATCTTTCTCATTTTTCTTAGTTATTTTCAAAAATCTTTTTCTTATCTTTATTACATAATTTTCGAAAATAACATCATCAATTAATGTTTTGATTCAAAAATTTCAAGTTTCTTACTTACTTGTTAAGAAAGATTCAAACTTTAAGTTCTAGAATCATATTTTTTGATTTCTTGTGAATCAAGTCATTAATTGTGATTTTAAAAATCAAATCTTTTTCAAAACTAAATTCAATCATATCTTGTCAAAAATATCTTATTATCTTATCTTTTTCAAAATCATATCTTTTTCAAAAAATTGATTTTTAAAATATCTTTTCTAACTTCCTATCTTCTTATCTTTTCAAAATTGATTTTCAAATTTATTTCAACTAACTAACTAACTTTTTGTTTGTTTCTTATCTTTTTCAAAACTACCTAACTAACTCTCTCTTTCTCTAATTTTCCAAAATATCTTCCCTCTTTTTCAAAAATTCTTTTTAATTAACTAATTATTTTAATTTTTGATTTTAATTTTCGAAAATTACTAACCTTTTTCAAAAACAATTTTCGAAAATCACTAACTCTTTTTCAAAAATAATTTTCAAAATTTTCTCTCTCTCATCTCCTTCTATTTATTTATTTAATTACTAACATCTCTTCCTCACTCACCAAAAATTCGAACTCTCTCTCTCTCTGAGTTCAGATTTTCTCTTCTTCTTTTCTTCTACTCACATAAGGGAACCTCTATACTTGGGTAAAAAAGGATCCCTATTATTATTATTATTTTTCTGTTCCCTCTTTTTTATATGAGCAGGAGCAAAGACAAGAAGATTCTTGTTGAAGCAGATCTAGAACCTGAATGGACTTTGAAGAGGAAACTAAGAGAAGTTAAATTACAGCAATCCAGCAAGCACCAGTCAGAAATTTTCAAACAGGAAGAGGAGATGGCAGCCAAAAATAATAATAATGCAAGGAGGATGCTTGGTGACTTTACTGCACTTAATTCCAATTTACATGGAAGAAGCATCTCCATTCCTACCATTGGAGCAAACAATTTTGAGCTGAAACCTCAATTAGTTTCTCTGATGCAGCAGAACTGCAAGTTTCATGGACTTCCATCTGAAGATCCTTTTCAGTTCTTAACTGAATTCTTACAGATCTGTGATACTGTTAAGACTAATGGAGTAAATCCTGAAGTCTACAGGCTCATGCTTTTTCCTTTTGCTGTAAGAGACAGAGCTAGAGTGTGGTTGGACTCTCAACCCAAAGATAGCCTGAACTCTTGGGATAAGCTGGTCACGGCTTTCTTAGCCAAGTTCTTTCCTCCTCAAAAGCTTAGTAAGCTTAGAGTGGATGTTCAAACCTTCAGACAGAAAGAAGGTGAATCCCTCTATGAAGCTTGAGAGAGATACAAGAAACTGACCAAAAAGTGTCCTTCTGACATGCTTCTAGAATGGACCATCCTGGATATATTCTATGATGGTCTGTCTGAATTAGCTAACATGTCATTGGATACTTCTACAGGTGGATCCATTCACCTAAAGAAAACACCTGCAGAAGCTCAAGAACTCATTGACATGGTTGCTAATAACCAGTTCATGTACACTTCTGAGAGGAATCCTGTGAGTAATGGGACGCCTCAGAAGAAGGGAGTTCTTGAAATTGATACTCTAAATGCCATATTGGCTCAGAATAAAATATTGACTTAGCAAGTCAATATGATTTCTCAGAGTCTGAATGGAATGTAAGCTGCATCCAACAGTACTCAAGAGGCATCTTCTGAAGAAGAGGCTTATGATCCTGAGAATCCTGCAATAGCAGAGGTAAATTACTTAGGTGAACCTTATGGAAACACCTATAACTCATCATGGAGAAATCACCCAAATCTCTCATGGAAGGATCAAAAGCCTCAACAAGGCTTTAATAATGGTGGAAGAAACAGGTTTAGCAATAGCAAGCCTTTTCTATCATCCACTCAGCAACAGACAGAGAACTCTGAACAAAATACTTCTAATTTAGCAAACTTAGTCTCTGATCTATCTAAGGCCACTGTGATTTTCATGAATGAAACAAGATCCTCTATTAGAAATTTGGAAGCACAAGTGGGCCAGCTGAGTAAAAGGATCACTGAAACCCCTCCTAGTACTCTCCCAAGCAATACAGAAGAAAATCCAAAAGGAGAGTGCAAGGCCATTGACATAACCAAAATGGCCGAACCCAAAGAGGGAGAGGAGGATGTAAATCCCAAGGAGGAAGACCTCCTGGGACGTCCAGTGACAAATAAGGAGTTTCCCTTTGAGGAACCAAAGGAATCTGAGACTCATCTAGAGACCATAGAGATTCCATTGAACCTCCTTATGCCCTTCATGAGCTCTGACGAGTATTCATCTTTTGAAGAGAATGAGGATGTTACTGAAGAGCAAGTTACCAAGTACCTTGGTGCAATCATGAAGCTGAATACCAAATTATTTGGTATTGAGACTTGGGAAGATGAACCTCCCTTGTTCACCAATGAACTAAGTAATCTGGATCAACTGACATTGCCTCAGAAGAAACAGGATCCTGAAAAGTTCGTAATACCTTGTACCATAGGCAACATGATCTTTGAAAAGGCTCTGTGTGACCTTGGTTCAGGGATAAACCTCATGCCCCTCTCTGTAATAGAGAAAATGGGAATCTTTGGGGTGCAAGCTGCTAAAATCTCATTAGAGATGGCAGACAATTCAAGAAAACAGGCTTATGGACAAGTAGAGGACGTGTTAGTAAAGGTTAAAGGCCTTTACATCCCTGCTGCTTTCATAGTCCTAGATACTGGGAGGGATGAGGATGAATCCATCATCCTTGGAAGACCCTTCCTAGCCACAACAAGAGCTGTGATTGATGTTGACAGTGGTGAACTAGTCCTTCAATTGAATGAGGACTCCCTTGTGTTTAACACTCGAGGTCATCCTTCTGTGAACATGGAGAGGAAGCATAAAAAGCTTATCTCAAAACAGAGTCAACCAGAGCCCCCACAGTCAAACTCTAAGTTTGGTGTTGGGAGGCCACAACCAAACTCTAAGTTTGGTGTTGAACTCCCATATCCAAACTCTAAGTTTGGTGTTGGAAAGTCTCAACAATGCTCTGAACATCTGTGAGGCTCCATGAGAGCCCACTGTCAAGCTATTGACATTAAAGAAGCGCTTGTTTGGAGGCAATCCAATTTTTATTTATCTAATTTTATTTTTCTTGTTCTTTCATATTTTATTAGGTTCATGATCATGTAGAGTCACAAAATAAATATAAAAATTGAAAACGAAATCAAAAACAGCAGAAGAAAAATCACACCCTGGAGGAGGATCTCACTGGCGTTTAAACGCCAGTAAGAAGCATCTGGCTGGCATTCAACGCCAGAACAGAGCATGGTTCTGGCGCTAAACGCCCAAAATGGGCAGCATCTGGGCGTTTGAATGCCAGAATTGCACCCTGGAGAAGAGTTGGCGCTGAACACCCAGAACAAGCACCAATCTGGCGCTGAACGCCCAAAGTTGTGTGCAAGGGCATTTTGCATGCCTAATTTGGTGCAAGGTTGTAAATCCTTGAACACCTCAGGATCTGTGGACCCCACGAGATCACCTCAGGATCTGTGGACCCCACAGGATCCCCACCTACCTCCACACACTTCTTCTCACCCCTCTTTCACACAATCTCATAAACACTCTTCCCCAAAACTCTTCACCAATCACCTCAATCTCTCTTCCCTATCACCACATCACCACTCACATCCATCCACTCTTCCCCATAAACCTACCTCATAAACTCCACCTACCTTCAAAATTCAAAATCAATTTCCCACCCAAATCCACCCTATATGGCCGAACCTTATCCCCCATCCCTTCCCTATATATAGCCCTCCATTCTTCCTCATTTTCACACAACACAACCCTCTCTTCTCTTCTTGGCCGAATACACCCCTCCCCCCCTCTCCTCTATATTTTCTTCTTCTTCTTCTTCTTCATCTATTCTTTCTTCTCTTGCTCGAGGGCGAGCAATATTCTAAGTTTGGTGTGGTAAAAGCATAAGCTTTTTGTTTTTCCATTACCATTGATGGCACCCAAGACCGGAGAATCCTCTAGAAAAGGGAAAGGGAAGATAAAAGCTTCCACCTCCGAGTCATGGGAGATGGAAAGATTCATCTCCAAAGCTCATCAAGACCACTTCTATGATGTTGTAGCCAAGAAGAAGGTGATCCCCGAGGTCCCTTTCAAGCTCAAGAAGAATGAGTATCCGGAGATCCGACATGAAATCCAAAGAAGAGGTTGGGAAGTTCTAACAAACCCCATCCAACAAGTCGGCATCCTAATGGTTCAAGAGTTCTATGCCAATGCATGGATCACTAAGAACCATGATCAAAGTAAGAACCCGAATCCAAAGAATTATATTACAATGGTTCGGGGGAAATACTTAGATTTTAGTCCGGAAAATATGAGGTTGGCATTTAACTTGCCCATGATGCAAGGAGATGCACGCCCCTACACTAGAAGGGTCAACTTTAATCAAAGGTTGGACCAAGTCCTCATGGACATATATGTGGAAGGAGCTCAATGGAAGATTGACTCCAAAGGCAAGCCGGTTCAATTAAGAAGACTGGACCTCAAGCCTGTAGCTAGAGGATGGTTGGAATTCATCCAACGCTCCATCATCCCCACTAGCAACCGATCTGAAGTTACTGTGGATCGAGCCATCATGATCCATAGCATCATGATTGGAGAGGAAGTAGAAGTTCGTGAAGTCATCTCCCTTGAACTTTACAAAATAGCCGAAAAGCCCTCTCTTGGGGCAAGGCTAGCTTTCCCTCATCTTATTTGCCATCTATGTTACTCAGCTGGAGCTTTCATAAAAGGAGACATTCCCATTGAGGAAGAGAAGCCCATCACTAAGAAAAGGATGGAGCAAGCAAGAGAGCCCATTCATGGATCTCAAGAGACGCATGAAGCTCATCACTATGAGATCCCGGAGATGCCTCAAATGCATTTTCCTCCACAAAACTATTGGGAGCAAATCAACACCTCCCTAGGAGAATTAAGTTCCAACATGGGACAATTAAGGGTGGAACATCAAGAGCACTCCATCATCCTTCATGAAATAAGAGAAGACCAAAAAGCAATGAGGGAGGAGCAACAAAGACAAGGAAGAGACATAGAAGAGCTCAAGGACATCATTGGTTCCTCAAGGAGAAAACGCCACCATCACTAAGGTGGACTCATTCCTTGTTCTTACATTCTCTGTTTTTCGTTTTCTGTGTTAAGTGCTTACCTATGTTTGTGTCTTATTACATGATCATTAATAGTTAGTAACTATGTCTTAAAGTTATGAATGTCCTATGAATCCATCACCTCTCTTAAATGAAAAATGTTTTAATTCAAAAGAACAAGAAGTACATGAGTTTTGAATTTATCCTTGAACTTAGTTTAGTTATATTGATGTCGTGACAATGCTTCTTGTTTTCTGAATGAATGCTTGAACAGTGCATATATATTTTGAAGTTGTTGTTTAAGAATGTTAAATATGTTGGCTCTTGAAAGAATGATGACAAGGAGACATGTTATTTGATAATTTGAAAAATCATAAAAATGATTCTTGAAGTAAGAAAAAGCAGCAAAAAAACAAAGCTTGCAGAAAAAAATGGCGAAAAAAAAATAGAAAAAAAAGAGAGAAAAAGCAAGCAGAAAAAGCCAAAAGCTCTTAAAACCAAGAGGCAAGAGCAAAAAGCCAGTAACCCTTAAAACCAAAAGGCAAAGATAATAAAAAGGATCCCAAGGCTTTGAGCATCAGTGGATAGGAGGGCCTAAAGGAATAAAATCCTGGCCTAAGCGGCTAAACCAAGCTGTCCCTAACCATGTGCTTGTGGCGTGAAGGTGTCAAGTGAAAACTTGAGACTGAGCGGTTAAAGTCAAGGTCCAAAGCAAAAAAAAAAAAAGAGTGTGCTTAAGAACCCTGGACACCTCTAATTGGGGACTTTAGCAAAGCTGAGTCACAATCTGAAAAGGTTCACCCAGTTATATGTCTGTGGCATTTATGTATCCAGTGGTAATACTGGAAAACAAAGTGCTTAGGGCCACGGCCAAGACTCATAAAATAGCTGTGTTCAAGAATCATCATACTGAACTAGGAGAATCAATAACACTATCTGAACTCTGAGTTCCTATAGATGCCAATCATTCTGAACTTCAATGGATAAAGTGAGATGCCAAAACTATTCAAGAGGCAAAAAGCTACAAGTCCCGCTCATTTGATTGGAGCTATGTTTCATTGATAGTTTGAAATTTATAGTATATTCTCTTCTTTTTATCCTATTTGATTTTCAGTTTCTTGGGGACAAGCAACAATTTAAGTTTGGTGTTGTGATGAGCGGATAATTTATACGCTTTTTGGCATTGTTTTTAGTATGTTTTTAGTAGAATCTAGTTACTTTTAGGGATGTTTTTATTAGTTTTTATGTTAAATTCATATTTCTGGACTTTACTACGAGTTTGTGTGTTTTTCTGTGATTTCAGGTATTTTCTAGCTGAAATTGAGGGACTTGAGCAAAAATCAGATTCAGAGGTTGAAGAAGGACTGCTGATGCTGTTGGATTCTGACCTCCCTGCACTCAAAGTGGATTTTCTGGAGCTACAGAACTTAAAATGGCGCGCTTCTAATTGCGTTGGAAAGTAGACATCCAGGGCTTTCCAGAAATATATAATAGTCCATACTTTGGCCGAGTTTAGACGACGTAAAAGGGCATTGAACGCCAGTTCTACGCTGCTGTCTGGAGTTAAATGCTAGAAACACGTCACAAGCCAGAGTTGAACGCCAGAAATACGTTACAAACTGGCGTTCAACTCCAAGATTGACCTCTACACGTGTAACATTCAAGCTCAGCCCAAGTACACACCAAGTGGGCCCCGGAAGTGGATTTATGCATCAATTACTTACTTTTGTAAACCCTAGTAACTAGTTTAGTATAAATAGGACTTTTTACTATTGTATTAGACATCTTTTGATCATTTTGAGATCTCTAGACCTCCATGGGAGGCTGGCCACTCGGCCATGCTTACCCTATATTCACTTATGTATTTTTCAACGGTAGAGTTTCTGCACTCCATAGATTAAGGTGTGGAGCTCTACTGTTCCTCATGAATTAATGCAAAGTACTGCTGTTTTTCTATTTAATTCAACTTATTCCACTTCTAAGATATTCATTCGCACTTCAACATGAATGTGATGAACGTGACAATCATCATCATTCCCTATGAACGCGTGCCTGACAACCACTTCTGTTTTACCTTAGATTGAATGAGTATCTCTTGGATCTCTTAATCAGAATCCTCGTGGTATAAGCTAGATTGACGGCGGCATTCATGAGATCCCGGAAAGTCTAAACCTTGTCTGTGGTATTCCGAGTAGGACTCTGGGATTGAATGACTGTGACGAACTTCAAACTCGCGAGTGCTGGGCGTAGTGACAGACGCAAAAGAAGGGTGAATCCTATTCCAGTATGATCGAGAACCTCAGATGATTAGCCGTGCTGTGACAGAGCATTTGGACCATTTTCACAAGAGGATAGGATGCAACTATTGACCACGGTGATGCCTCCAGACGATTAGCCATGCAGTGACAGCGCATCGGACCATTTTCCAGAGAGGATGAAAAGTAGCCATGGACAACGGTGATGTCCTTACATAAAGCCAACCATGGAAAGGAGTAGGATTGATTGGATGAAGACAGCAGGAAAGCAGAGGTTCAGAGGAATGAAAGCATCCCTATGCGCTTATCTGAAATTCTCACCAATGATTTACATAAGTATTTCTATCCTTATTTTATTATTTATTTTTGAAAACTCCATAACTATTTTATATCCGCCTGACTGAGATCTACAAGGTGACCATAGCTTGCTTCATAACAACAATCTCCGTGGGATCGACCCTTACTCACGTAAGGTTTATTACTTGGACGACCTAGTGCACTTGCTGGTTAGTTGTATCGAAGTTGTGAATGAAAAACAATTTATTAAGACGTGCATACAGAGTTTTTGGCGCCGTTGCCTGAGATCACAATTTCGTGCACCAAGATCATAGGCTTCTATCCTAGTCATACAATGATTAATTCATCTTATTTCGTTAACTCTAACAAATGGAAGAAGGTATCATGTCATCTTCACATATGAAGAATGTCAAACAAGATTAATTAATCATGTTACAATAATAAACAAGAATTTATCTTATTTTGTCATCTCCAACATTGGAAGAAGGTGTAAGTTATCTTCCATGAGAGAAAGTCAAACAAGACTAGCTAATCTCAATCCAAATATCCTAATCAACTCACTAAGTGAATTAGCAAAAGATTAGAGTTAATGGAAATAATACTAGCTAACAATTCTAGATCACCAACATGAGTTGGGTTTTCCTCAAGATTGCCTAATTACTCTTTCCAAGCCAAGAATGCTCAAAGTCTACTCTAAAGCCCAACCAAGAATTTTGTCAAACACTTGGTGGGTAATAAAGGAAAGCATAGTAAATGTGCAAGAATAATAAATCTACCAACTACCAATTGCAAGGAAACAAGATCAACAACTCAAATCAACAATAAAGAAACATCAAACATTAAATTGCATTAAAAGTAAATCAAATCCAACAAGAGCATCCATGAACATAAAAGAGAAATTAACATTACAAATCATGAGAATGAAAGAGTAGAAGTAAGAAATCATAAAAGAAACAAGATGAAAATATGTAATTGAACCTAGATCTAAGATGGAAATTAACCTAACCTAATTCTAGAGAGAAGAGGGAGCTTCTCTCTCTAGAAACTAACCTACATGATGCTAAGTTACAAAAAAATTGCTCTCTCCTTTGTCCAAGCTTGAATTCTGCATGAAATAGCATTAGAAATGAGTTGGGTTGGGCCCAAAGTGCTTCAGAAATCGCTGGGGGCGATTTCACTTTAGTGGGCCACGAGCAGCATCGGCGCGCACGTATACATGGCGCGTGCGCGCCCCTATACGTGAAGCAACATATAAAAAATTTTATATCATTTTGAAGCCCCGGATGTTAGCTTTTAAACACAACTGGAACCGCCTCATTTGGACCTCTGTAGCTCAAGTTATAGTCGATTGAGTGCCAGGAGGTCAGGCTTGACAGCTTTACGGTTCCTTCATTTCTTCATGAGTTCTCCCACTTTGCATGCTTTTCTCCTCACTTCTTCCACCCAATACTTGCCTTGTGAATCTGAAATCACTCAACAAACATATCAAAGTATCGAATAGAATTAAAGTGAATTAAAATCATCAATTTAAGGGCCTAAAAAGCATGTTTTCACATTTAAGCACAAATCAAGGGAGAATTGCAAAACCATGCTATTTCATTGAATAAATGTGGAAAAAGGTAATAAAATCTCCCAAAATAAGGACAAGATAAACCACAAAATCGGGGTTTATCAAATCTCCCAACACTTAAACCAAGCATGTCCTCATGCTAAAATCAAGAAAAAAGCAAATGGGTATTAACATTTATTTAATGCAAGCTAACTAAATGCAATCTATCTATATGAATGCATCCACTTGGTCAAATAAATCAACTTCCAAGAAAACATATTTAAGTATAAGGGCTAAAGCCATAGCAGTCAAATCAAACCCACAATTGAATTGAATTATTAAAAAGATTTTACAAACTTGCAAGAAAAGATGATCATGGGTGGAAACATGTAATTGAGCAATCGAACCCTCGCCGGATGTGTATCCGCTCTAGTCGCTCAGTGTATGGGGTTGATTCACTCGATTCTCCCCTAATCATGCTTTCCAGGATTTGTTTTTCATCTAACAATCAACAATTACTTTATGCATGCATACAAATATCATGAGGACTTTCCCATAGGTTGTAATGGGGCTAGGGTTAAGGTAGGGTGCATATGGTCAAGTGATCTTGAAATTCGAATCTTTGATTAACTTAAACTTTCCACCTAACCTATGACAACCTATACAATTCTAAACAAACCTAACTACCCATTCTTCACTTTTCACACACACTCATGTATTCTCTTTTTTATCACCACACATATGCATTGATTTTTATTGAACTTTGAACTTTGGGGCATTTTTGTCCCCTTCTTATTGCTTTTCTTTCTTTCTTTTTTTTTTCTATATATATATATATATATATATATATATATATATATATATTGTGTATATATATATTTTTCTTTTATTATTCTATATATATATATTTTTTTTCAAACTAAAATATATACAAGAACATCAATGCATATGGTTTACATATGATTAAAACATGACTATGCACCCAATTTCCAAGATTTTTCAACAAAACATAAACACACTTTTATCTCTGCCCAATGTACCCAACTTTCCCAAAATCAAGTAATGAACACTCTCACTAGCCTAAGCTAATCAAAGATCCAAATTAAGGGATATTTATTGTTTTTCACTTAGGCTTGTAATGTGCTACAATTAAGAACAAATGGGTTAAGCATAGGCTCAAATTGGTTATCAATGGGAGATAAAAGGTAGGCTTATTTGGGTAAGTGAGCTATTTGAACAATGACCTCAATCATATAAATGCATGTATACACAAAATAATAGACATATAGAATTAAACAAATCAAAGATTATAATCATAGGAAGAGAATAATGCACACAAGAATGAAAATAAGTGGTTATGTATGATGTAACTACACAATCAGACTAAAATATCACATGCTTGTGTTCTTAGCTCAAAAATCATGTTCCACAAATTATATAATTCAAACAAATTCTAAAAAAAAGTTTTTTTCAATCAATTGGGGTGCCCTATAGATAAAATCCTTGGAAAATATCATGATTTTGACTCAACTTAATATATACATATGAAAAATAAGAAAATGCAACTAAAAATCCTAAAATAAAATGCAAAAGTGTTGGGATTAGAAACTTGTCACCCAAAAATGCCGAGCGGTCGGACGACCTCCCCACACTTAAAAGTTTGCACCGTCCTCGGTGCACTAAATGAGCAAGGGGGTACGGCGACTCTCTGAGTTGCCACCTTCATCTGGTAGGTCAACCGGTTGCTGCGTGTTCTTCCTCCTGCTTCTATTTTTGCTTATGGTGCACCGATCATGAAAAACAAAATAAACACTGTAAGATGAAACATACAAAAGCTAGGAAGCGTGAATTGTTGGAATGAGGTGAATCACTAGAATTGAGTGAGTGAATTGGTGTGACATTGATGAAAAATAGTTGTATGGGTTCTAACTTGCACGCGGTTTAGAACTCACACTCTAGTATTTAAAAATCATGTCACAATTATACAAAATAAAACATGCACTTCACTCATTCTAGTGTGCTTGAGATACTTTAAAAGACTTGTAGGCTAAAACAACCCAACAAGTAGTGAAGAAGTATAAAAGCATTCAAGCAAAAATCAAGCGATTGTGAAATTGGATAATGCATGAACATTGATTGATGTGTAAGTAAATTTGATGAACAAAATGGTATAGAGAGCTCACACATCAAACAATGACACTTATTGAAGTTGTTGCAACACCTAAGTGACATAGAGGTGGAACACATGCATGCTATGGAACTTAGGAAAAAGAAGATAGAAGTGGAAATCAATCACATAGCAAGCATGGCCCACAAAGCTTTACAAAGCTCAAAAATATGTCGCTAGGTAAGCTTTCGATCCAATTTCACAATTCCACAATCTCAATGCATGAAATAAGTGACGTGAATAAGGGTAAACCATAAACAAGCATCACCTAAACAAAAATTAATGATAATATACAATTGTCTAACAATAGATGATGAATGCATGGTGGCCAAAACATGCAATTCAAAGAGTTAAGATGCATGAAGGCAATGTAACATGTACTTGGTATTCAAAAATGTTCAACATGAAAATTCAAGACCAAGTAATAAATTGCAACCTCAACAAAGGAATCCAACAATGACAATAACAACAATGATGTTAAACTAACATCCCATTATTAATAATTAGCAGTAAATGGTAAACAAGATTAGTAATCCAACACTTATAATGGAAAACAAAAATTAAACTAACTAACTAACTAAAAGAAATGGTGTTACATGGTGTTTGGTAGTATCGGATGATGTTTGAAGGGTGGAAAGAAAAGAAAAGAAAAGAGAAAAAGGAAAGAAATTGAAAGAAGAGAAGAAAAGAAGGTGAGTGAAACAGGGAAATCCACGCGTACGCGTCATGTGCGCGTACGTGTGCATGGCAAGGCAGAGAGTCGACGCGGACACGCAAGGTATGTGTTCGCGTGCCCTGGGGCGCAAAGTTGGCACACTTCAGGCACAACTCTCGGGTGAATGTATGGAGGGGGTGAAAAAACTCAATCCACGCATACGTGTACATGACGCATGCGCGTGGATGGCCAAAAATACTTGGGCACGCGTACGCGTAGAGTGCGCATGCGCGTGGATGGTGCTCTATTTTTTTCAAAATTTTTCTATCTTTTTGCACCAAACCAAGCATTCCAAACCTCCAAACAACTACCAAAACATCATAAAACCTTATTTAACCTACTAGACTCCCAAATAAACTCAACTAAGCAATTCAAAACATGAAATTAAACTAGTTCTACCAATATATACAAAAGAGAAAAAGGAAAGAGTTTACCATGGTGGGTTGTCTCCCACCTAGCACTTTTGTTTATTGTCCTTAAGTTGGACTTATGGGGAGCTCTTCATCAAGGTGGCTTGTGCTTGAATCCATCCTTGAACATCCACCAATGCTTGGACTTCCATTGTGCTTCATCATTCAAAGTTAATAACTCCAAGCTTTGATGGAGTTCTTCACAAACCATAGGCTCCCAAAGTTGATCTTCCTTGTACGATCCGGGATCCCACACCTTGTTTTCACACCCGTCCTTGAGTTGATCATGGTGATTTCCTCCGGGTGGCAAGAGAGATGAATTCTCATGAGGGCACCAAACTATCCTCCTAGACCCATCTAATTGAGCACTAGTCCAACCTTTACTCCTTGAAGCTTCAACTATAATGAGCCTAGACTTACAACGCCAACCACTAAACATCCTCCTCTTACGCTTAATTCCACAAAGCGCCCTAAGTTGGCCATCCGTCTCAAGCAAACCATATTCAAGTGGGATAATAAAGCTAGAAGTTAGAAGTTTTAGCCATTCAAATGAAGGATTAGATAACAACCTAGGTGGAGGAGTTCCCAACGGTCTTGACAAAACACGTTCCACTCCTGTCCATCCTTTTTGGAAGGCTTCCACCACTTGACAAGATACTTCATGCTCTACCTCTTGCCAAGCTTTCTCAGGTTTATATTCTTCTTCACCAATGTCCTCTAGCTCTTCCCCATCACTCAAATCATAAATAGGAGGTTGAGTAAAATCTACCTCATCATCAATTCCGAGCATAGTGGGGAAGGATTCTTCAAATTCAAGAGGATCATATGTTGATGCGGAGTCATCATAAATAGGAGGGCCTATTGATTGGAACACTTCTTCCAATTCTTCAATCACATTGTGCCTTAGAGGTTGTGAACTCTCCTCCTCAACATCAACTTCGAACTCCATGGAAGAAGGCTCTTCAATTTGTGCTTCCTCTATGTACTCAACATATCCTAAGGCTCCAACCACTACTTCTTTTTGTTTAATAATCTCTACCTCCTCCTCTTGTTGCATTTCTTGATTTAACTCCTCTTCTTCACCTTGGAGCTTCAAGTTCACTCCCTCACTAAGCTCCTTGGTTGCTTCTCCACATTCCACAATGGAAGTGCCTTGATCGCATAGGCTTAGGCGGGATGAGACTATGTTGCCAATGGCTTCTACCATGATAGACATTTTTGCTCTTAACTCCTCAAATTTCTTTTCATCCTCTTCATGTTGCCTTAAGATATGAGATTCAAGATCCCTTAATTCTAGCATAAAGGCTTCATCGGAGGGTTGTGGTGGAAGAGAGGGTTCATTGTTTGAGGGAAAGGTATTATAGTCGGAAGGTGATTCATATTGGTAAAATTCTTGAGGTGGTGTGTGTGGACTTTGTGGTTCTTAGGAGTATTGGTGTTGGAATGGTGGTGGCTCTAAGTATGGTTCATATGGTGGTTGGTATGGTGGGTATGGTTTAGGATCATGTGGAGGTGAATGGTGGTATGAGGCTTGTGACTGTGGTGGAGGGCTATGTTGAGGAGGGGGTTCATATGCATATGATGATTGTGGTTGACAACCACAATGAGGGTCATCACATACATTAGATTGGCATGCATCAAGATTTGAATTGTACCCATAAGGAGCCGGAGGAGGTTGTTGCCAAGAAGGTTGTCCACAAGCTTGGGGCTCCTCCCACCTTTGATTTCCAAATCCTTGATGCACATCCTCATTGAAGCTTCCATTTTCTACAACATAGTTTGAACCAAACTCATAGCCAAAGTGATGAGAATTCATGGTGATAAGAGAAAACAAAAAATAAATTCTAATAAGAAACAAAGAAAACCAAATCCTAAAACAAATGAAGACTAACAAACCAACCAAAAATCAAGCTATTCACAATATGTAAAATAGCCAATAACATAGCACCATTGCAATTCTCCGGCAAAGGCGCAATTTTGATGAGAGGACTTTTGTTGATATAGAATTTCCTCAATTGAATGAATTCTCGTTGCAAGTATAGTTCTACACCAACAAAGAATCCTCACATGCAAAAATTTGGTTGTCACAAGTACAAACCCCAATAAGAATTAACCGGAGTATTTGGACTCCGGGTCGTCTCACGAGGAATTACAATGAGGTGTATGATTATTGGCTATGAAGGACCAAGGGGGGTTGGTTGATAAAAGGGGCAAGGATTTAAATGACAAGGAAAGTAAATCAAGCAAATAACTAAAGAAAGCAAGTAATAAAGAGAGACATTCATGGCAAGGGTTGAGATCATAGGCTTTCTATACTAGTCATACAATGATTAATTCATCTTATTTCGTTAACTCCAACAAACGGAAGAAGGTATCATGTCATCTTCACATAGGGAGAATGTCAAACAAGATTAATTAATCATGTTACAATAATAAATAAGAATTTATCTTATTTCGTCATCTCCAACATTGGAAGAAGGTGTAAATTATCTTCCATGAGAGAAAGTCAAACAAGACTAGCTAATCTCAATCCAAATATCCTAATCAACTCACTAAGTGAATTAGCAAAAGATTAGAGTTAATGAAAATAATACTAGCTAGCAATTCTAGATCACCAACATGAGTTGGGTTTTCATGACTCAAGATTGCCTAATTACTCTTTCCAAGCCAAGAATGCTCAAAGTCTACTCTAAAGTCCAACCAAGTATTTTGTCAAACACTTGGTGGGTAATAAAAGAAAGCATAGTAAATGTGCAAGAATAGTAAATCTACCAACTACCAATTGTAAGGAAACAAGATCAACAACTCAAATCAACAATAAAGAAACATCAAACATTAAATTGCATTAAAAGTAAATCAAATCCAACAAGAGCATCCATGAACATAAAAGAGAAATTAACATTAAAAATCATGAGAATGAAAGAGTAGAAGTAAGAAATCATAAAAGAAACAAGATGAAAACATGTAATTGAACCTAGATCTAAGATGGAAATTAACCTAACCTAATTCTAGAGAGAAGAGGGAGCTTCTCTCTCTAGAAACTTACTTACATGATGCTAAGTTACAAAAAAATTGCTTTCTCCTTTTGTCCAAGCTTGAATTCTGCATGAAATAGCATTAGAAATGAGTTGGGTTGGGCCCAAAGTGCTTCAGAAATCGCTGGGGGCGATTTCACTTTAGTGGGCCACATATAGAAAATTTTATATCATTTCGAAGCCCCAGATGTTAGCTTTCCAACACAACTGGAACCGCCTCATTTGGACCTCTATAGCTCAAGTTATAGTCGATTGAGTGCCAGGAGGTCAGGCTTGACAGCTTTACGGTTCCTTCATTTCTTCATGAGTTCTCCCATTTTGCATGCTTTTCTCCTCACTTCTTCCATCCAATACTTGCCTTATGAACCTGAAATCTCTCAACAAACATATCAAGGCATCAAATAGAATTAAAGTGAATTAAAATCATCAATTTAAGGGCCTAAAAAGCATGTTTTCACATTTAAGCACAAATCAAGGGAGAATTGCAAAACCATGCTATTTCATTGAATAAATATGGAAAAAGGTAATAAAATCCCCCAAAATAAGGACAAAATAAACCACAAAATTGGAGTTTATCACTTCCTCCCTGAAATATGCATTTCTGGGAGATGGTGTAACACCCTAATTACCCTAAGCCTTACCTCGTGTCGTAAAGCAAAGGTTAATCAAAGGGTACGACAAGTCTAAAGCTTATACATATAATATATAGAAGAAGTAATATATTCTAGAAGCCCGATGAAGGATACAACTCAAAAATAGGATTTGAAAAGCGCAAAATGTACTCACGAAGCTACAAACTTAACGCACAAGAAATAGATATAATATAACAAAATATCAGAGTATAATAGTATAAAGACCTAGCCACGGCTCGCGGAGTTTAAGCCGGCTAGCTATATACAGACAATACAGTATTCTGAAAGTTAAAAACAGCTTATACAAGTTTTTCCCTCAAAGTAAGCCTCTAGGAAAAAATAAATACAAAAGATGAGAGAACTAAGCAAAATAATCAAAAGACTTCAAAATATATCCAGGATCCTCCGCTCTATCACCATCAGAACAACTCACCGAGGTAGGTTGCGACCTGCATTTAAAAAATAACAACAGAATATGGTATGAGAAACGGAGGTTCTCAGTATGGTAACAGTGCCCAGTGATGTAAGATATAAGACTCATGGACGCCAAAGACAATCCTAGAACTTCATATCCATAATAAGATTTATCTTAAAGCATAACTAAAACATTAAAGCATAAATTAAGACCATAACATAATAAAGGGTAATCTAACTTAGTGGATTTTCTAACTAACAACTCTCCGCTGTCCCACAGCCTTCTCCAACCTATCCTACATGCGATCCCATTGCCACCGCCTTCTGAACCTCCTCAATCCCAGTAGAATACACAATTAATACATTGCAAGTAAAACACAAGTATAGGCATATATGGCAAGTAATTCAAGTAAGCAATTAGGCATGTTATACAATTAGGCAAGCAATTACAAGTCGGCAAAGCAAACAAACAAATAGAAGATGCACATGATGAATGCTTGTCCTATTGGCTGTGATATCACATTGTCGGTTCAACTGCCAACCTGACACATCTCCATGGAGATGTCACCCTTCGGAATCATAATGGGAACCCCCGAGATATGGTGCTCGGAACACCGTCCAGGATTTTGTACATGCACACTCTAGTGATCCAAAGGGATGCGAGCGGGATACTCTTGTCACGGACCTCACATCTCAACGTAAGCAGGATTAACCACCACCCTTACGGCGCCGCCGCTACCTCGACAGGCGGGATCCAACCACTGTCCCTGCCGGCGCATAATGCCTCAACAATCTAGATTTAAAATATTGCATCAGTGGTTTTTCAAAAATTCATTAATTCAGTATACCAATGATTCCTCATTGCAAATCCGAGTCCTCGACTCATCTCAACCACTATCAATTCATAATTTCCATTCTGAACTCATTAGTTCATCAGTTTCGCAATTCATATATTATTCTTCCTTCTCTCTCCACCAAACCCATTTTAAGTATAACAGAAACCTAAGCCTTCGTTCTCTAACCTTTCAAGGTAATACCAAATAATTCCACCCAGACCTTCTCTATGTTTTAACATCTATAAACAAGCCAAAAAGTTTTAAGTAGGTGTCACAGAAGTTTACAAGCTTCTTGGCAAGGTGAAACAGTTAAAAACAAGAATTTAATTGAAAAATAAGGCATGTGCGTACGCATAGGGTGTGCGTCCGCATGCCCAGGAGGATTTTCAAAATGTGTGCATACGCATAGAGGGGTGCATACGCACAAGTGTAAAATTTTCCAATTCTGTTTGCTCACCCAAGGCGTGCAAACGCCCTCAACAGAATGCACCTTCCAACGTGTGTGATGCACCACTATTTCGTGGTACATCTTGTGCTTAATTGAGTGGATTTTTTCCACTATTCTCACATTTATTCATGTAATTGCATGTTTTACATTTTCCTTCCTGATTTTGTGCTATGATTGAAAACATATTTTTTTGGTCTTAATTTTGCTATGTTTAAATCCTCTATTATTACCATTCGATGCCTTGATATATGTGTTAACTGATTTTAGGATTTATAGGGCAGGAATGACTTAGAGAATGGAAAGGAAGCATGCAAAAATGGAAGGAATACAGGAAACTGAAGGAACTGCTAAAGTTGTCCAGCCTGACCTCTTGGTACTAAATCAACCATAACTTGAGCTACAAAGGTCCAAATGAGGCGGTTCCAGTTGCATTGGAAAGCTAACATCCGGGGCTTCGCAACGATATATAATATGCCATAGCTGCCTCGAAGATAGATGACGCACACGCGTGGATCACGCGGACGCATGACCTGGAAAAAATGCAAACCACGCGTACGCGTGGACGATGCGTACGCGTGACTTTGCCGCGTGCTGAACGTACCAGAAATCGCTGGAGACGATTTCTGGGCTGTTTTTGGTCTAAATCCAAGCCCAGAAACACAGAATAGAAGTTGGAGAATGGGGGAATCAATAGACATAATTCATACAACTTTCATAATTCACAATTTTAGGTTTTAGATGTAGTTTTAGAGAGAGAGAGAGAGAGGCTCTCTCCTCTCTCTTAGGATTTAGGATTAGGATTTCTCTTAGATTTTAGGATTAGGATTCCTTCGTTTTCTCCAATTTCAGGTTCAGTATTCCTTTAATTTATGTTTCTCTTCTACTTTTATTTACTCTAATGCTTTTACTTGTTAAATACTTATGTTGCCAAATTGGCTTATGAACCTTCCCATGTTAGATTTGAATTTATGTTTAAATGCAATTTGAGGTATTTCATATTTATGATTATTTTCTTCTATTTATGATATAAATAATTTACATTTTTCTCCCTTTTCTCTAGTTGAGTAATTGGTGACACTTGAGTTGTCAAACTCAGCAGTTGATTAAAAATTGGGAATTGCTGATTAATTTGGATCCCTCTAAAGCTAGTCTTTCCACAGGAGTTGACTAGGACTTGAGGAATCAAGTTAATTAGTCCACTTGACTTTTCTTTATTTAGTAAGGGTTAACTAAGTGGGAGCAATAAACAATTCTCATCACACCTGATAAGGATAACTAGGATGGGATTTCCAGTTCTCATACCTTGCCAAGAGTTTTCTAATTATTAATTTATTTTTCTTGCCATTTAAATTACTTGTTCCTTATTTCAAAAACCCAAAAATATACAATTCCATAACCAATAATAAATCATACTTTCCTGCAATTCCTTGAGAGACGACCCAAGGTTTAAATACTTCGGTTATAAATTTTATTGGGTTTTGTTACTTGTGACAACCAAACTTTTGTACGAAAGGATTCTCTATTGGTTTAGAAACTATACTTACAACGCGATTATTTTAATAAAATTCTTTACCGGCAGAAATCCGTTCGTCAGTGGTTATGTGCGCGCACAGAGCGTGCTAGCGCTCCCATCAGTAGCCATGTCCCTGTGTGTGCATGCGCACAAGGCTGTGCGTGCGCACAAGTTCAAAAATTCACGGGGTGTGCGTGCGCACACAAACCAGAAATCACAAATTCTGTAGCATTCACAAAATTCAGATTTTGACACCAAACTTTGAATGATCATAACTTCCTCTACAAAAATCCATTTCCTACAAACTTTATATCCGTTTAAAGATTTTTCAATGAACTTTAACTTAAAGCAAATTTCAACAAATTTTGAAAATTGAGGCTCAAGTTATGATCCGTCAAAGTTCACCAAAAATTCGTTTTTACCAAAAGGCACAAATTTCTTAATTCCTTGAAATATATAGCCAAAACCAAATCAAACCATTCCAAACTCCAAGTTACATCAAAATCTACCCTTTTGTGTCATAATTCACCCTTTATACCAATTTTTCACTCACTTTACAATATCATCAACCTCAAACATCGAATATCTCACACTAAAACCATTTTTAATCCACACAATCATCCATCATCATCATATCACTAACAATCATCATGATTAAACTCATTCAACCCCAATCACACTCTTCCACATAATTTTATCAACATTAACATCATAATTCATCAAAATAGCCAAAACTCATCAATTCATCATACATCATATCTCAACAAATCAAACAACCAATACAATCCAATCCTATCCTATGGGTCACTAGCCTAAGTGTCCAGAATATTATATATTACATAGAGAAAATTGAAACCATACCTTGGCCGATTCTCAATATGCACAAAAACCCAAATTGAGTGAGATTCAAGCTTCCAACCATAACTAAGTCACCAACCAACTCCAACAAGCATCAATAATCACTCCAAAGCTCCAATTAAATGCCAACAATCACAATCTCAATCTATATACACATAATTTACAACAATTCAACCTAGGGTTCATCAAATCCACAAAACCACAAGAGATTTGAATTTACTCACCTTACCAAATGATGATTGGGGCAAAACCCAATAGTAATCAAGTGCTAGAGTGTACCTAAACACCCAAAATCACAATTTCACTCAATACAAAACCCTAAAATTTTGAATTTTTGGAAGGAAGAGCTGAGAGGGATTTCGTGATTTTCTTACCATTTTCTTGGGTGAATTTTGTAGAGCTTTCCGTGATGATCGCGTGGCCGCAAATGGTGCGGCGATCGGAGCTCCGTAGCTCAAGTTATGAGCTTGGGAAGTTGAAGATGAATAGTAACAATGGGGGTTTCTCTCCTTCTTCCCCTTTTCAGCTGTATGTGTTGTGTTTGTGTATGTGGTGTGCTGAATGGGTTCATTTAATAAACTTATATATGTTGGGCTTGGGCCCAACTTGGGTTCGGTCCTACCCGTTAGCATTTTTAGCCCGTTTGGCTCAACTTTAGGCCAAACCTTTAAAATTAATGCCGGATTTTTGACTTTAAATATTTTCCTAAGGTTTTCTACTATTTTTAATTTTTCTCGCACAGTACCAGACAGACTTAAACTGATTTGACCGGTTCGGCTACCAGTTCGCGGTTTTACTCGGTTTTTCGAAGAAATTATATTTTCTGACTCAGAAAAATCTACTGAGCCCAAAAATCATATTTAAATCCTCCAATTATCATTCTAAATTTTTGGATCCTACTTTGAGCAATATTAATTATTCAATTAGATGATTAATTAGTTTTGGTTCTTACAGATGGAGATATCTATCCTGTGATCATAAGCTCTACCTTAGAACCACAGGAAGAAAAAGCACTGATCCAAGTGCTCAAGATATATAGGACCGCCCTTAGGTGGACTATAAGTGACCTTAAGGGCATTAGCCCGACCCGGGTGCAGGCATAAAATCCTACTGGAAGATGACACCAAACCAGTAGTGCAACCACAAAGGCGACTGAATCCAGCTATGAAGGAAGTAGTGCAGAAGAAAGTCACTAAGCTCTGTGAGGCTGGGATTATTTATCCCATTTCTGATAGCCCCTGGTGAGCCCTGTCCAAGTTGTCCCCAAGAAGGAAGGCATGACAGTGGTTCATAATGAAAAGAATGAACCGATTCCTACAAGGACAATTACAGGGTGGCATATATGCATTGACTATAGAAGGCTCAATAATGCCACTAGGAAGGATTATTTTCCTTTACTGTTTATTGACCAAATACTAGAGAGACTAGCAGGGCATGCATTTTATTGTTTCCTGGATGGATATTCTGGGTACAATCAAATAGCAGCGGATCCACGGGATCAAAAGAAAACAGCATTCACATGCCCATGTGGCGTGTTTGCCTACAGGCGAATGCCCTTTGGCTTATGGAATGCACCCGCCACCTTTCAGAGATGTATGTTATCCATCTTCTCTGATATGGTAGGGAAGTTCCTTGAAGTGTTTATGGATGACTTCTCTGTCTTTGGAGACTCATTTGACTCCTGCCTTGATCATTTGCCCTTAGTTCTAAAAAGATGTCAAGAAACAAACCTAGTTCTAAACTGGGAAAAATGCCACTTCATGGTGACTGAAGGCATTGTTCTTGGGCATCGGATTTCAAACAAGGGAATAGAAGTAGATCAAGCTAAGGTGGAAGTGATTGAAAGATTGCCACCACCAACTAATGTCAAGGCAATCAGAAGTTTCCTAGGACATGCAGGATTTTACAGGAGGTTCATAAAAGATTTTTTTAAGATCGCAAAACTCGTGTGTAATCTCTTGGCCACTGATGTCCCATTTATCTTTGACCAAGAATGCCTGCATGCCTTCGAAACCCTGAAAGTCAAGCTTGTCATTGCTCCTGTCATTTCTGCACCCAACTGGGACTTGCCATTCGAATTGATGTGTGACGCCAGTGACCATGCCATTGGCGCAGTTCTGGGACAGAGACATGACAAGTTTCTGCATGTTATTTACTATGCTAGTCGTGTACTAAATGATGCAAGGAAAAACTACACTACTACAGAAAAGGAATTACTTGCAGTAGTGTATGCCGTTGACAAGTTTAGATCCTACCTAGTAGGATCTAGGGTCATTATCTACACTGACCATGCTGCTCTGAGGTATCTACTCACTAAGCAGGATTCTAAGCCCAGGCTCATAAGATGGTTATTACTCCTGCAAGAGATTTGATATATAAATCAGAGATAGAAAGGGTAAAGAAAATCAAGTAGCTAACCACTTGTCTCGGATTGAACCAGTGGCAGGGACCTCTCCTCCTTCCACTGACATATCTGAAACCTTTCTAGATGAGTAACTCTTTGCCATCCAGACAGCACCCTGGTTTGCAGACATTGCAAATTACAAGGCGATAAGGTTTATTCCCAAGGAGTATAATAAGCAGCAAGCCCGGAAACTCATGCATGATGCAAAGTACTACTTGTGGGATGAGCCATATCTCTTTAAGAGATGCGTGGATGGAATAATCCGACGATGTGTGTCTAAAGAAGAGGCATAGAGAATCCTATGGCATTGCCATAGCTCAAAATCTGGAGGACACTTTAGAGGTGAGCGAACAGCCACCAAGGTTCTCCGAAGTGGCTTCTACTGGCCCACCCTCTTTAAGGACTCTAGAGAGTTTGTTCGTAACTGTGATAGTTGCCAAAGGGCTGGCAATCTCCCTCATGGTCACGGCATGCCTCAGCAAGGAATCCTAGAGATTGAGTTGTTTGACGTATGGGGTATAGATTTCACGGGACCCTTCCCACCTTCATACTCAAACACCTACATCCTTGTAGCAGTAGATTATGTGTCTAAATACGTTGAAGCAATAGCAACACCCACTAATGACACCAGAGTAGTAACCAAGTTCCTCCAAAAGAACATCTTCAGCAAATTTGATGTCCCTAGGACACTAATTAGTGATGGAGGTACTTATTTCTGCTACAGACAGCTGGATTCTGTCTTAAGCCATTATGGAGTTTGCCATAAAGTAGCAACACCGTATTATTCCCAAACAAATGGGCAAGCTGAAGTCTCAAATAGAGAACTAAAGCGAATCCTAGAGAGGAGAGTAAGCGCCTCTAGAAAGGAGTGGGCTAGAAAGCTTGATGATGCTCTGTGGGCATACAGAACAGTTTTCAAAACCCCCATTGGAACCTCACCATATCAGCTGGTATATAGGAAATCATGTCATCTGATAGTGGAACTAGAACACAAGGCCTATTGGGCTACTAGATTCCTTAACCTTGATTCTAAAGCAGCAGGAGAGAAATGGCTTCTCCAACTAAATGAGTTGGACGAATTCCGCTTAGCTACATTTGAAAATACAAAGATTTACAAGGAAAAAGCTAAAAGGTGGCATGACAGGAAGATATCTTCTAGAGTCTTTGAACTAGGACAAAAGGTCCTGCTCTTCAACTCAAGACTCAAACTATTCCCTGGGAAACTCAAATCCTGTTGGATGGGACCGTTTATGATTACTAGTGTATAACCTTACAGGCACATAGAACTTCAAAGTAAAGATCCTGACACAAAATTCACTGCCAATGGACAGAGGGTCAAGCATTACCTTGCAGGAGATATTGAGCCAGGAGGCTCAACACTGCTACTAAGTTAAATGTAGTGAAGTCTAGTTAAACACATTAAAGAAGTGCTTGTTGGGAGGCAACCCAATGATTAATTGTATACTATTTTCTAATTTTCTAATTATTTCTATTTTAAATAGTTTTTCCTTAATGAGTTTTATTTTAATTAGGTAGATTTTAATGTTAGTGATCATCAACAGTGCTTAAACAGAGACAAAATGTTGCAGAACAGCAAACAGAATACCCTGGAGAAGGGATCACTCTGGCGTTAAACGCCAGAAAAGAATGGAAATTGGGCATTTAAACGCCCATGGAGGCAGCAAGCCTGGCGTTGAAACGCCAGCCAGGGAACCTGGCTGGGCGTTCAACGCCCAAAGGGGAAGACAAGCCTGGCGTTGAACGCCAACCAGGGTACCTAGCTGGGCATTCAAACACCTAAAAAGTAGGGCAGTATGGCATTGAACGCCAGAATGGGTGCCATTCTGGGCGTTCAACTTCCAGCAAGCAGAGGCAGCAGCGTTAAACACCAGAATGCAGCCATTCTGGGTGTTTAAACGACAGCAAGACAGCATGGGAGGTAATTTCCAAAATCTTATCTTTTCTTTATTCAATCTATCTTTTTCAAACTCAATTTTGAATTTCTTTGATTTTTAAATCAAATCTTGTTCAAATATTTCAAATTCAATTTAATTTCAAACTTAAAATAATTTCAAATCTTTTCAAAGCTTTTTTAAAATCTCCTATCTTTTTCAACTAGTTTTCAAATCCTTTCAAATTTTTTCTTATCTTTTAAAATTCTTATTCTTATCTTTTATTAAACTTTCAAATCTTTTTTCATACTTCTTATCTTATCTTTATATTTTTTATATATTTTTCATATCTTTTTCTTATCTTTCAAGTTTAACAACTTATCTTTTTCTATCTTTTTCAAAATTTTTATCTTTCTTTTAAGATTGAGTTCAAAAATCCCTCCCCCCTCCTTATATATATGTGTCCGTGCCCCCTTTCCCTCATTCACCACCTCTTCATTCGAATTTACTTCTCCTCTTCTCTTCTCCTTCACTTTTCTTCTTCTTCCTTTCTTACCTTTTGCTCGAGGACGAGCAAATCTTTTAAGTTTGGTGTGGAAGGAGCCCTGTTCTCTCATCAAAAAATTCAAATTCCATGGCTCCAAGAAGTGGCAAGACCACTCTAAGAAACAAGAAAGAAGATGATCCAACAGTTGTTTTCAAACCTGTTCGATTCTATACCAAGCAACATGAAGAACATTATCACAAGATAATGAGTAAAAGACCAGTAATGCCTGAGGTGGGATTCAAATTAGGAAAAGCAGAATACCCATAGATTCAAGAGGAAATTCAAAAGAGAGGTTGGGAGATTCTAACTAATCCTGAGATCACTGTACATGATCCATAAATTATATGCAAATCTGTAGATGACAGATAAGCAAAAGAAAGATAGAACAGTATTCCATACTTTTCGCACTATGGTCAGGGGGAAGATCATCTACTTTCATCTGGATAGGGTGAGAGAGATCTTTAAATTACCCTTACAAAGCGATGACCCTGATTCCTACAATAGAAGGGTGGTAGCCAACCCTAAGCTAGATCAAGTCCTAGAGGACATCTGCCTGCCTGGAACTCAATGGATTGAGGATGTAAAAGGCAAGCCAAACTAGCTGAAAAGAATGAACCCCAAGCCATTTGCTAGAGGATGGCTAGACTTCATTGGGCATTCTATACTCCCTACAAGTAACTGCTCTGAAGTCACTATTCAGAGAGCTGTGATGATTCACTGCATCATGATAGGGAATAAGGTAGAAGTCCACCAAATAATCCCCTTTGAGATGTACAGGTTAGCAAACAGGATGTCTACTAATGCCACGCTGGCCTATCCAAACCTTATCTTTCGCCTAAGCCAAAAGGCTAAGGTCCTGATCCATGTGGACAATTTTATTCCAATCACCAAGCAGGTGATGGAAAACTCCAAGATACCAGAGGATCATCCTAAAAGGAAGGCACCTGAGCCTCCCCAAGAGATCCCTCCAATTGAATATTGGCATCTGTTAAAAGCATCTGTGATGCACCTGCAAACTACCTTGGATCAGCTAAAAGAAGAGCAGAAAGATCAAATTAGCATGATTTGCAAACTGATCAAGGAACAAGAGAAGCAAGAGCGTGAGATAGAAGAATTAAAGCACCAGAAGCTCTCCCCTGAAAAGTCGAGTGCCCCCCAAGCTGAAGGTTGTTGAGTTTCAACCCTGTGACTATTCCAATTCCTGTTTTTCATATTTCTGTTATTCTAATTCCTGTCTTTCATATTTAGTTTTACATGATCACTAGTAGTATTTAAGTCTTTATTTTTATTTTTATTTTTATGTATTTTAATTTAAGAATTGCATAAGCATTAGTAATAATTAATTTTTATTTTCCAATTAGCTATAAAATATTACTCTTATCATCATTAAACATGAATAAAATAGTAGTTTTTTTAGAAGAATTAGAGATACATAAATTTTGAGTTATATAATAATAATAGTTAATTATTTTGATGTGATGGCATTGCTTTTGTTTTCTGAATGTATGAATGAACAGCTGATGAGCGGATATTTTATACGCTTTTTGGGGGTATTTTCATATAGTTTTTAGTAGGATCTAGCTACTTTTTAGTATATTTTTATTAGTTTTTATGCAAAAATTACATTTCTGGACTTTACTATGAGTTTTTGTATTTTTCTGTGATTTCAGGTATTTTCTGGCTGAAATTGAGGGACCTGAGCAAAAATCTGATTCAGAGGCTGAAAAAGGACTGCAGATGCTGTTGGATTCTGACCTCCCTGCACTCGAAATATATTTTCTGGAGCTACATAAGCCCAATTGGCGCGCTCTCAATTGCGTTGGAAAGTAGACATCCATACTTTGCCCAAGTTTTGACGACGCCAATTGGCGTTTAATGCTAAGTCTTCACCCTATTCTGGCGTTAAACACCAGAAACAAGTTACAAACCAGAGTTAAACGCCAGAAACAGGCTACAACCTGGTGTTTAAATCCAAATAAAGTCTCTACACATGGAAGCATCAATACTCAGCCCAAGCACACACCAAGTGGGCCCCGGAAGTGGATTTCTGCACTATCTATCTTTGTTTACTCAATTTTTGTAACCCTAGATCACTAGTTCAGTATAAAAACTACTTTTAGAGATTTATTTTAGATCTCATGACATTTTACACGTTTCATATTGTATTTTTGATGGCATGAGTCTCTAAACCCCATGGTTGGGGGTGAGGAGCTCTGCTGTGTTTCGATGAATTAATGCAATTACTACTGTTTTTCATTCAATCACGCTTGTCTCTATTCTAAGATATTCACTCGCACTTCACCCTGATGAATGTGATGATCCGTGACACTCATCATCATTCTCACTTATGAACGCGTGCCTGACAACCACCTCCGTTCTATCTGCACTAGCTTGAGTGTGTATCTCTTAGCCTCCTGGTTCACGATCAGAGTCTTCGTGGTATAGGCTAGAATTATTGGCAGCCATTCCCGAGATCCAGAAAGTCTAAACCTTGTCTGTGGTATTCCGAGTAGGATCTAGAAAGGGATGATTGCGACGAGCTTCAAACTCACGAGTGTTGGGCGTAGTGACAGACGCAAAAGAATCAATGGATTTTATTCCAACATGAGTGAGAACCGACAGATGATTAGTCGTGCGGTGACAGCGCATTTGGACCATTTTCACTGAGAGGATGGATGGTAGCCATTGACAATGTTGATCCACCAACATACAGCTTGCCATGGAAGGAGATCTGCGTGCATGAAGAAGAAGACCGTAGGAAAGTAGAAATTCAGAAGAAAGAGCATCTCCAGAACCTCAACCTGTTCTCCATTATTGAATACAAGTATTTATTTTATGTTATTTACTCTTCTTAAATCCAATTATTTTTATTACTAATTTCCTGACTAAGAGTTACAGATAACCATAGCTTGCTTCAAGCCGACAATCTCCGTGGGATCGACCCTTACTCACGTAAGGTATTACTTGGACGACCCAGTGCACTTGCTGGTTAGTGGTACGAGTTGTGAAAAGTGTGATTTACAATTCGTGCACCAAGTTTTTAGCACCGTTGCCGGGGATTATTTGAGTTTGGACAACTGACGGTTTATTTTGTTGCCTAGATTAGGAAAAATTTATCTTTTTGTTTAGAGTCACTAAAATTGCGTCTTCTATTACCGTTTTTAGTTGAAACTTTTTTTTTAGAATCCTTATTTTCTTTTTCAATTTTTTTCAAAAATTTATAAACTAATAATTGAGTTTTTCTGTTTGAGTTTAGTTTCATATTTTAAGTTTGGTGTCAATTGCATGATTTTATTTTTTTTTCAATTTTTTTTCGAATTATTAGTGCTCAGAATATAAAAATTTTTAAGTTTGGTGTCCTTTGTGTTTCTGTTTTCTTAAAAATTTTTCAAAAGTTGTTCTTAGCGTTCATTGTGATATTCAAAGTTCTCCTGTTTGTTTCTTTTGTTTTGATCTAAAAATTTTAGTTTGGTGTCATTTTTACTGTTTTTCTCTTTCTTCATTAAATTCAAAAATATATTTTCTCTTTATTTTAGTTAATTTTCGAATTTTCCTTTAAAAATTCAGATTTTTATTTTAAAACTTTTTATTCTATCTTATCTTAGTTTTGAAATTTCAAAATTCAAAATCTTTTTCAAAAATCATATCCAAAGTTTTTCAAATCTTCTTAATTAAGTAATTATTTTAGTTTTCAATTTTATTTTTCTCTTAGTTTTCGAAATTTATATTTTAATTTCTAATTATTTTATTTTATCTTATTATTTTTATTTATTTTTAATTTGGTTTGTTTCTACTTAAATAAAATAAAAACCAAAATATATTTTATTTGCAATTCATATCAATTTCAATTTATCCATCATGGACCTAAATGGAAATAAACAGTCCAGAAGGACTCTGGGGTCATATGCTAACCCCATTACTGCTGCATATGGGAGTAGCATCTGTATACCTCCCATCAAGGCAAGCAGTTTTGAGCTAAATCCTCAGCTCATTGTCATGGTGCTGCAAAATTGCCAGTATTCCGATCTTTCACAGGAAGAACCTACTGAGTTTCTGGCGCAGTTCTTGCAAATTGCTGACACAGTGCATGACAAGGAGGTAGATCAGGATGTATACAGGCTGTTACTGTTTTTGTTTGCTGTAAAAGATCAAGCTAAGAGATGGTTAAATAACCAACCCACAGCAAGCATAAGAACATGGAAACAGTTATCAGACAAATTCCTGAATCAATATTTCCCTCCAAAAAGGATAACACAGCTAAGGCTGGACAATCAAGGCTTTAAACAAGAGGATGATGAAGCCCTTTATAATGCCTGGGAGAGGTACAGAGGGATGCTAAGAAAATGCCCCTCTAAAATATTTTCAGAGTGGGTGCAATTAGACATCTTTTACTATGGGCTTACAGAAAAAGCTCAGATATCTCTAGACCACTCAGCTGGTGAATCTATACACATGAGAAAGACTATTGAAGAGGCTCAAGAGCTTATTAATATAGTTACTAGAAATCAGCATCTGTACATAAGTAATGAGTCCTCCATGAAAGAAGAAGCTAAGGCAGTATCAACTGACTTTAGTCCTCAGGAACAAGTTGCTGAACTCAATCAGCAACTATCTTCTATAACAAGGCAGTTAGCAGAATTTAAGGAGATGCTACAAAAAACCAAAAATGCTAACAAGGATATGGAATCACAATTGAATCAGACAAAACAGCAGCTATCAAAACAGATAACAGAAGAGTGCCAAGCAGTTCAATTAAAAAGTGGAAAAACATTAAATACATCAACTCAAAGTAGCAGAAAGCCAAGAAAAGAATAGCTGACAGAGGATGAGCAACTTACTACCCAAAATCCCTCTGAGGACAGTAAGAGCCCAGAGAGGTATAAGTCTGGCATTCAAATGCCAGAAAAGGGTGAAAAAACTGGCGTTAAACGCCCAATCCATGTCCAGTTCTTGCGTTCAAACGCCAGTGAGGGATCAGACACCTGCAAGTGCTGATAATAACTCCCTCAAGAAGGCTTCTCAACCTGCCTCTGTAGGAAATAAACCTGCAGCAACTAAGGTTGAAGAATATAAAGCCAAAATGCCTTATCCTCAGAAACTTCGCCAAGCAGAATAGGATAAACAATTTGTCCACTTTGCAGACTATCTCAGGACTCTTGAAATAAAGATTCTGTTTGCAGAGGCACTTGAGCAAATACCCTCTTATGCTAAGTTCATGAAAGAGATCTTAAGTCATAAGAAGGATTGGAGAGAAACAGAAAAAGTTTTTCTCACTGAAGAATGCAGTGCAGTCATCCTAACAAGCTTACTAGAAAAGCTTAAGGATCCCGGAAGCTTTATGATACCATGCACATTAGAGGGTACTTGTACCAAGACAGCTCTATGTGACCTTGGGGCAAGTATCAATCTAATCCCCGCATCCACTATCAGAAAGCTTGGCTTGACTGAAGAGGTCAAACCAACCCGGATATGTCTTCAACTTGCTGATGGCTCCATTAAATATCCATCAGGCATAATTAAGGACATGATTGTCAAGGTTGGGCCATTTGCTTTTCCCACTGACTTTGTAGTGCTGGAAATGGAGAAGCACAAGAGTGCAACTCTCATTCTAGGAAGACCTTTCCTAGCAACTGGACGAACCCTCATTGATGTCCAAAAAGGGGAAGCGACCTTGAGAGTCAATGAGGATGAGTTCAGGCTGAACGCTGTTAAGGCAATAAAGCATCCAGACACATCAACAGACTGCATGAGCGTTGATATTATTGACTCCCTGGTAGAGGAGATCAACATGGCTAAGAGTCTCGAATCAGAGCTAGAAGACATCTTTAAAGATGTTCAGCCTGATCTGGAGTTATCAGAGGAAAAAAAATAGCCTCTGAAAATTCTTCAGGAAGAGGAGAAACCTCCTAAACCCGAGCTCAAACCACTACCACCATCCCTGAAATATGCATTTCTAGGAGAAGGTGACACTTTTCCTGTGATCATAAGCTTTGCTTTAAATCCACAGGAAGAGAAAGCACTACTTCAAGTGCTAAGGACACACAAGACAGCTCTTGGGTGGTCCATAAGTGATCTTAAGGGCATCAGCCCAGCAAGATGCATGCACAAGATCCTATTGGAGGACGATGCTAAGCCAGTGGTTCAACCATAGAGGCGGCTAAATCCAGCCATGAAGGAGGTGGTACAGAAAGAGGTCACCAAGTTACTGGAGGCTGGGATTATTTATCCTATTTCTGATAGCCCCTGGGTGAGCCCTGTCCAAGTTGTCCCCAAGAAGGGAGGCATGAAAGTGGTTCATAATGAAAAGAATGAACTGGTTCCTACAAGAACAGTTACAGGGTGGTGTATGTGTATTGATTACAGAAGGCTCAATACAGCCACCAGGAATGATCACTTTCCTTTACCATTCATAGACCAGATGCTAGAGAGACTAGCAGGTCATGAATATTACTGCTTTTTGGATGGCTATTCAGGTTACAACCAAATTGCAGTAGACTCTCAGGACGAAGAGAAAATAGCATTCACATGTCCTTCTGGAGTGTTTGCCTACAGAAGGATGCCTTTTGGTCTGTGCAATGCACCTGCAACCTTTCAGAGGTGCATGCTCTCTATCTTCTCTGATATGGTAGAGAAATTTCTAGAAGTCTTCGTGGATGACTTTTCAGTATTTGGAGACTCATTCAGCTCCTGCCTTGACCATTTAGCACTTGTTCTGAAAAGATTCCAAGAGACCAACCTAGTTTTAAACTGGGAAAAATGTCACTTTATGGTGACTGAAGGAATTGTCCTTGGGCATAAAATTTCAAACAAGGGAATAGAGGTGGATCAAGCTAAAGTGGAAGTAATTGAAAAATTACCACCACCTGCCAATGTTAAGGCAATCAGAAGCTTTCTGCAGCATGCAGGATTCTATAGGAGGTTTATAAAGGATTTTTCAAAAATTGCAAAACCTCTAAGCAATCTGCTAGCTGCTGACATACCATTTGTGTTTGACACAGAGTGTCTGCAGACGTTTGAAACTCTGAAAGCTAAGCTGGTCACAGCACCAGTTATTTCTGCACCAGACTGGACATTACCATTCGAACTAATGTGTGATGCCAGTGACCATGCCATTGGTGCAGTATTGGGACAGAGGCATAACAAGCTTCTGCATGTTATTTATTATGCTAGCCATATTTTAAATGATGCACAGAAAAATTACACAACCACAGAAAGAGAGTTGCTTGCAGTGGTCTATGCCATTGACAAGTTTAGATCATACTTAGTAGGATCAAAAGTGATTATGTACACTGACCATGCTACTCTTAAATATCTACTTACAAAGCAGGATTCAAAACCCAGGCTCATAAGATGGGTGTTGCTTCTGCAAGAGTTTGATATAGAAATAAAAGACAGGAAAGGAACAGAAAACCAAGTGGCTGATCATCTATCCCGAATAGAACCAGTAGAAGGGGCATCCTCCCCCTCTATTGAGATCTCTGAAACCTTTCCGGATGAGCAACTATTTGCCGTTCAGGAAACACCATGGTTTGTAGACATTGCAAACTATAAAGCTATAAGATTCATACCCAAAGAGTACAGCAGGCAGCAAATAAAGAAATTGATTTCTGATTCAAAGTACTACCTATGGGATGAACCATATCTCTTTAAGAGATGTGCAGACGAAATAATTTGTAGATGTGTACCCAAGGAAGAGGCACAGAAGATCTTATGGCATTGTCATGGGTCATAGTATGGAGGCCATTTCGGAGGTGAGCGAACAACCACCAAGGTCCTCCAATGTGGCTTCTACTGGCCTACTCTCTATAGAGACTCCCGAGAGTTTATACGTAACTGTGACAGTTGCCAGAGAGCTGGTAATCTGCCTCATGGTTACGCCATGCCTCAACAAGGGATCTTGGAGATTGAGTTGTTTGATGTATGGGGTATTGACTTCATGGGGCCTTTCCCACCATCATACTCAAACACATATATTTTGGTGGCAGTAGACTATGTATCTAAATGGGTAGAGGCAATTGCAACACCCACTAATTATACTAAGACAGTGCTGAAGTTCCTCCAGAAACATATCTTCAGCAGGTTTGGTGTCCCTAGAGCACTAATCAGTGATGGGGGCACTCACTTCTGCAATAAACAGCTTTACTCTGCTATGGTCCGATATGGAATTAGCCACAAAGTAGCAACTCTATATCATCCACAGACAAATGGGCAAGTTGAAGTCTCTAATAGAGAACTAAAAAGAATCCTGGAACAGATTGTAATTACCCGTAGAAAGGATTGGACAAAAAGCTTGGATGACGCTCTGTGGGCGTACAGAACAACATTCAAGACTCCTATAGGAAGCTCTCCATACCAGCTTGTGTATGGCAAGGCCTGTCTGCCCGTGAAACTGGAACATAAGGCCCATTGGGCAACCAGATTCCTAAAGACTCACTAAGATCATGGCTCCTAAAGGAAAACAAACCTCTTCAAGAGGCAAGAAAGAGAATATTCCAAAACCACTTTGGAATCAAGAGAGGTTCTTAACAAAAGAACATGCAGACCATTACTACAAAATAATGGGTCTAAGATCAGTGATCCTGGAAGTTAAATTCGATCTGAAAGAAGACGAATATCCAGAGATCCAAGAGCATATTCGAAAAAGAGGCTGGGAAATTTTGGCTAATCCTGAGACAAAGGTGGGTAGAAACATGGTTCAGAAATTCTATGCAAATCTGTGGCAAACAGATAAGCAGAGATTAACTGGAGCCGCTTTCTATACCTTTCGAACCTTGGTAAGAGGGAAGATTATGTACTTCCACCAGGACAAAATAAGAGAGGTCTTCAAGCTGCCTCAACTACAAGATGATCCAGAATCCTTTAATAGGAGAATGGTGAGATTTGATAAGCGCTTAGACCAAGTTCTAGAGGACATATGCATCCCTGGAACCAAGTGGATAACCAATACAAAAGGTGTCCCAAATCAACTCAAGAGAGGAGATCTCAAACCAATTGTTAGGGGTCGGCTGGACTTCATTGGGCGTTCTATACTGCCCACCAGCAACCGCTCTGAAGTCACTGTCAAAAGAGCAGTGATGAGCCACTGCATTATGCTGGGAAACAAAGTGGAGATTCATTATCTGATTTCTTATGAGCTCTATACAATTGCAAACAAGAACTCCACTGATGCCAAATTGGCTTACCCAAGCCTAATCTCTCTGCTATGTAAAGATGCTGGGGTGAAGATGGGAGTGGATGAGTACATCTCAGTCGAGCAACCAATCACCAAAAAGTTAATGGAAGGACAACAAGTGCAGGATAACTCCATCAAAAGGAGAGCACAGGAGTTCCTCCCAGAAATCCCTCAGATTGACTACTGGACCCACCTAGAAACATCTGTCACCAAGTTGCAAGAAGCTATGGATCAACTGAAAGAAGAACAAGTTCAAAATAGCATGCTCTGCAAACTACTGAAGGAACAAGAGGAACAAGGGCGTGAGCTACAGGAGCTGAAGCGCCATAAGTTGTCTCTTGAAGGGCCAAGCACCCTACATATTAAAGGAGCATCCATCTCCCAAGATAAAGGTTATTGAGTCCTAATCTTAGTCTTGACTCTGTGATAACTTTTACTATTAGAAATCTGCCTTAGAAGCTATATGAGTAGTATCAATTAGTATCTTTATTTTTATTTTTATGCCCCAAATAAGTTATAATTTATCTTTCTTATCATCATTAAACATGAATAAAATAGCTAATTTTTAGAATAAGGAAACAATTTTATTTTCGAGTTCTTAATAAGAAAAATTCAAATTATTTATATGTGATGGCAATACTTTTTGTTTTCTGAATGAATGCTTGAACAGTGCATATGTCTTTTGAATTTGTTGTTTATGAATGTTAAAATTATTGGCTCTTGAAGAATGATGAAAAAGAGAAATATTATTGATAATCTGAAAAATCATGAAATTAATTCTTGAAGCAAGAAAAAGCAGTGAAGAACAAAACTTGCGAAAAAAAAGAAATTGGCGAAAATAAAAGAAAAAGAAAGAAAAAGAAAAAGCAAGCAGAAAAAGTCAGTAACCCTTTAAACCAAAAGGCAAGGGTAAAAAGGATCCAAGGCTTTGAGCATTAATGGATAGGAGGGCCTAAAGGAATAAAATCTTGGCCTAAGCGGCCAAACTAAGCTGTCCCTAACCATGTGCTTGTGGCGTGAAGGTGTCAAGTGAAAAGCTTGAGACTGAGCGGTTAAAGTCGTAGTCCAAAGCAAAAAGAGTGTGCTTAAGAACTCCGGGCACCTCCAACTGGGGACTTTAGCAAAGCTAAGTCACAATCTGAAAAGGTTCACCCGGTTATGTGTCTGTGGCATTTATGTATCCGGTGGTAATACTGGAAAACAACGTGCTTAGGGCCACGGCCAAGACTCATAAAGTAGCTATGTTCAAGAATCAACATACTAAACTAGGAGAATCAATAACACCATCTGAATTCTGAGTTCCTACAGATGCCAATCATTCTGAACTTCAAAGGATAAATGGAGATGCCAAAATTGTTCGGAAGCAAAAAGCTACTAGCCCCGCTCATCTAATGAGAATTTGAGCTTCATGTGAAACTCTGAGATATTATTGCCTCTTGATTTTCTTTCTATCCTATTTTATTTATCTAGTTGCTTGAGGACAAGCAACAGTTTAAGTTTGGTGTTGTGATGAGCAGATATTTTATATGCTTTTTGGGGGTATTTTCATATAATTTTTAGTAGGATCTAGCTACTTTTTAGTATATTTTTATTAGTTTTTATGCAAAAATCACATTTTTGGACTTTACTATGAGTTTGTGTGTTTTTCTGTGATTTCAGGTATTTTCTAGCTGAAATTGAGGGACCTGAGTAAAAATCTGATTCAGAGGCTGAAAAAGGACTGCAGATGTTGTTGGATTCTGACCTCCCTGCACTCGAAATGGATTTTCTGGAGCTACAGAAGCTCAATTGGTGCGCTCTCAATTGCGTTGGAAAGTAGACATCCAGGGTTCTCCAGCAATATATAATAGTCCATACTTTGCCCAAGTTTTGACGACACAAATTGGCATTTAACACCAAGTCTTCACCCTATTCTGGCGTTAAACGCCAGAAACAGGTTACAAACCAGAGTTAAACGCCAGAAACAGGCTACAACCTAGCGTTTAACTCCAAATAAAGTCTCTACACATGGAAGCTTCAATACTCAGCCCAAGCACACACCAAGTGGGCCCCAGAAATGGATTTCTGCACTATCTATCTTTGTTTACTCAATTTTTGTAACACTAGATCACTAGTTCAGCATAAAAACTACTTTTAGAAATTTATTTTGGATCTCATGACATTTTACATGTTTCATATTGTATTTCTGACGGCATGAGTCTCTAAACCCCATGGTTGGGGGTGAGGAGCTCTGCTGTGTTTCGATGAATTAATGCAATTACTACTGTTTTTCATTCAATCACGCTTGTCTCTATTCTAAGATATTCACTCGTACTTCACCCTGATGAATGTGATGATCTATGACACTCATCATCATTCTCACTTATGAATGCGTGCCTGACAACTACCTCCGTTCTATCTGCACTAGCTTGAGTGTGTATCTCTTAGCCTCTTAGTTCACGATCAGAGTCTTCGTGGTATAGGATAGAATTATTGGCGGCCATTCCTGAGATCCGGAAAGTCTAAACCTTATCTGTGGTATTTCGAGTAGGATCTGGGAAGGGATGACTGCGACGAGCTTCAAACTCGCGAGTGTTGGGCGTAGTGACAGACGCAAAAGAATCAATGGATTCTATTCCAACATGAGTGAGAACCGACAGATGATTAGCCGTACGGTGACAGCGCATTTGGACCATTTTCACTGAGAGGATGGATGGTAGCCATTGACAACGGTGATCCACCAACATACAGCTTGCCATGGAAGGAGATCTGCGTGCGTGAAGAAGAAGACCGTAGGAAAGCAGAAATTTAGAAGACAGAGCATCTCCAAAACCTCAACCTGTTCTCCATTACTGAATACAAGTATTTATTTTATGTTATTTACTCTTCATAAATCCAATCATTTTTATTACTAATTTCTTGACTAAGAGATACAGAATAACTATAGCTTGCTTCAAGCCGACAATCTCCGTGGGATCGACCCTTACTCACGTAAGGTATTACTTGGACGACTCAGTGCACTTGCTGGTTAGTGGTACGAGTTGTGAAAAGTGTGATTTACAATTCGTGCACCAACAACGCATATTTGAAATTGAAATTAAGAATGTTGGCTCTTGAAAGAATGATGAAAAAAGTGAAGTATTATTGGTAATCTGAAAAATCTCAAAAATTGATTCTTGAAGCAAGAAAAAGCTGCAAAAAGAAAAAGAAAAAACATGTTGCAAAAGGAAAATATATATATATATATATGTATATATATATATATATATATGCAAGAGTAAAAAGCCAATAACCCTTTAAACCAAAATGCATGGGTAAAAAGATCTAAGGCTTTGAGCATTAATGGTTAGGAGGGCCTAAACAAAACAAAATCCTGGCCTAAGCGGCTCAAACAAGTTGTCCCTAACCATGTGCTTGTGGTGTGAAGGTGTCAAGTGAAAAGCTTGAGACTGAGTAGTTAAAATCGTGATCCAAAGCAAAAAGAGTGTGCTTAAAAACTCTGGACACCTCTATCTGGGGATTCTAGCAAAGCTGAATCACAATCCGAAAGGGTTCACCCAGTTAAAGTGTCTGCAGCATTTATGTATCCAGTGATACTGGAAAACAAAGTGTTTAGGGCCACGACCAAGACTCTGAAAAGATGTGTTCAAGAATAAAAAAGAACTAAACTAGGAGAGTTAATAATATCATCTGAATTCTAAATTCCTAAAGATGCCGACACTTTTAAGTTTCAATGGATAGTAAGATGCCAAAATAATTCAGAAGCAAAAAGCTACTAAATCCCACTCATCTAATTAAAACTGAGCTTCATTAAAACTCTGAGATTTATTGTATCTTACTCTTCTTGTTATCCTACTTTGTTTTTAGTTGCTTGGGGACAAGCAACAGTTTAAGTTTGGTATTCTGATGAGCGAATATTTTATACACTTTTTAGCATCATTTTCATATAGTTTTTAGTATGTTCTATTTAAGTTTTATTAAGTTTTCATAGGTTTTAGTGTAAAATTCATATTTTTGGATTCTACTTTGCGTTTGTGTGTTTTTGTGCAATTTCAGGTATTTTCTGGCTGAAATTGAGGAGCTGGAGCAAAAGTCTGATTCAGAGACAGAGAAAGCACTACAGATGCTATCCAGAGCTGACCTCCTTACGCTCGAAAGAGCTTTTCCAGAGCTAGAGAAGTTCAAATGGAGCGTTCTTAATGGCTATGAAAAGCTGACTTTCAGACCTTTCTAGCAATGTATAATAGTTCATACTTTGCTTCAGAATTGAAGGCCCAAAACAGGCATCTAACGATAGCCTCCTACTCTAGTCCCAACGTCCAAACGCCCAAAGAGGACCCCCTAGCAGCGTTCAATGCCATAGAGGCCTCATAGCACACAGATCTCATCAAAGCTCAGCCCAAACACTCACCAAGAGAGCCCCAAAAGTGAATTTTGCACTAAAAAGACTATTTTACCCTTCTTATGTATTTGATGGATGAGGATTTATGCCAGTTCGGAAATTTAGACAAAATTTCTTCCGTTGCAAGTATAGTTCAAACTGGCAATGGATCCTCTCAATCAAATTTTAAACTCAAAGGTGTCATAATCAATACAAAATAACTGGGAGTTTTAAGTCCCGTATCGTCTTCCCTAGGAGTTACAATGAAATGCTCAATTATTGGCTTTGGGGGGATTTAGGGGTTTTGATTGCAAGAGGCAAGAAATTATAATGGCAAGTAATTAAATGGAAAGAAAGTAAAATCAATGAAAATAGAAATTAAATAGCAAAAAAGGGCTCTTGGCAGGAATTGGTGAATTAAGGCTTCCTATCCTAGTTATGGACCACAAATATGGTAATTTTGTAGAATTAATCCCGATTAGTCTATCCTAACATCGAGAATAAGTCAAAAGGAAATAATTAATCTCAATCCACAAGTCCTAGCCAACTCTATTAATGGAAGGCTTAGAGTTAGTGGAAACCAAATCAACTAACAATCCTCACACAATGTAGAATGGACATCCACCACTCAAGGTCATCCAATTATCCAATTTTCCAACCAAAAGTATGAAAAACTAGGCAAAAATCCAACCAAGAATTTTATCAAACACTTGGAAGGCATAAAAGGAAAGCATGGTAAAATAACAAGAAATAATAAAGTCTACACTACCATATGGATGAAAACAATAAGAAACATAAAACATGAATTGCATTCATTGGAATTAAAAGTAACAAAGTGTCATAAACATAAAGGAACCAAAGAAGGGAAATAACAAATAAAAGTAAAGAACAAAGGTGCAATAACAATAAATGGCAAGGAAAACTAAATGAAAACAAGAATTAAACCTAAATCTAAGAGAGATCTAACCTAATCTACCCTAATTCTAGAGAGAAAGGAAAGCTTCTCTCTCTAGAATATGACCTAAAGCATGTTTCTAATCTACCCTAATTGCTCTCCACTTGATATGGAATGATACCCCTTTGATATAGCACTCAATCAGCTTCAGAAAGTCCAAAACTGGGCTCTAGAGGCCCAGAAATCGCCCCCATGGTTTTTCTTTAAGTGAGTCACATACGCTGATTCGTGTGTACGCACACATCTATGCGTATGCATGCACACGTGCTAAATTTTTCTTTTGTGCATACGCACAAGATGTTGTGCGTACGCACACATGGCTGTGTGCTTCTCCTTTTATTTCTTCATGTTTTTTCCTAATTGCATGCTTCTCCTCCACTCTCATCAAGCCATTCCAACCTATTATACCTGAAATCACTCATCAAAACCATCAAGGCATCGAATGGAATAAAAGTGGAATAAAATTGGTTAAATTAAGCACAAAATAGCATGTTTTCACAATTAGACTCAATTTAGGGAGAGAACACAAAAGTATGCTATTTGGATGAATAAATGTGGGTTTATATGATGAAATCCACTCAAATCAATCCAAAATCTATCGTCAAATATGGATTCATCAAATATGGATTCATCAATTCTCCCACACTTAAACAATAGCATGTCCTCATGCTAATCACTATCAAAGGAGAAGGGTAAAAGGGCAAGTAACTTATTCAATGTACTAACTACATGCATGCAACTATGCTAAATGTTGTCTATCTATATCTATACTATGGTCTCTATTGAGTTTGACAAAAACAAACAATAGAATTCTAATCAATCCAAAATAAATCCTTAGGGATAAGGCAAGAAAATATAGCAATATGATCAATGTCCAAAGATTTGATTTGAAATTTCCAAAAACTAACAAGCAACTTGCAAGAAGATACAAGATAAGAAATGGGAACAAAGAATTGAGCAATTGAACCCCTCACCGGATGTGTTTACACTCTAATCGCTCAGTGTTTAGAGCTTAATCACTCAATTCCCCTTTAATCATGTTTTCTAGGATTTGATAGTCATCTAACAATCGACAAATACTTGATGAATGAATGCAAATATCATGAGGTCTTTGGAGGGTTGTAATGGGGTTAGTGTAACAACCCCATTTTTTGAGTACGCGAGATCTTTTTTGTAGGCACAGATTTTTCCAGAAGATCAGTAAAGGGAATACCTCTGTTGTATCATCAAGCATCTCAATCCTTATTGTCATTATGTCATCCTTAAGCTATAACCTCCTCTGAGGCAAGCTCGATAATGCAATCACGAAGAACCTAGTTTTTGAACCGTATCAGTTAGGAGTTTTGATTCTAGTTTCTGTAAACAGTCTTAGTTTGACGGACTGGACTCGATTCATGAGAGAAGAAAGATAATAGTATAATATTATCATTATATTAGTATTAGAAGATGCTTGAATGATATTATAAAGTTACCTGGTCTATTTTAGTTAAAAACAGGAAATCGGTTTAACTGTGTTCACAGTTTACTGGTGTAGCTTAGCACCAGCACTCTCTGATGACTTTAGCAACGCTAATGCCTCATCATATACCTTCTATTCTCATATTAAATATGTTACTAGTGTCATTTATGCTAGTAGCTTAGAAAAGGATTTTTAAAGATGTTTTTACGAGTGTTCCGTTCCATCTAGTTTTAGTAGTTTTACATCTGAGATATTTTAATATTATTTTAATCCACCTCCAAGCCAACCAATCACAACTCACCGTATACCCCCAAGGCTATCTCATTTTCACCTTGTGGCCCAAAATAGGAAGAGAGAAAAAGAGAGAAAAGTTCATAGTTTTAAATCTTCAAAGTTTGATTTCTTCCTCTCTTCTTTCTCTACATAACCATATGACTTATTGATGAGCGGATATTTTATACGCTTTTTGGGGTTAATTTCATATAGTTTTGAGTATGTTTTAGTTAGTTTTTAGTCTATTTTCATTATTTTTTAGGAAAAATTTATATTTCTGGACTTTACTATGAGTTGTGTGTTTTTCTGTAATTTCAGGTACTTTTCTGACAGAAATTGAAGGAGCTGAGCAAAAATCTGATTCAGGCTGAAAAAGGACTGCTGATGCTGTTGGATTCTGACCTCCCTGCACTCAAAGTGGATTTTCTGGAGCTACAGAACTCGAAATGGCATGCTTCCAATTGCGTTGGAAAGTAGACATCCAGGGGTTTCCAGCAATATATAATAGTCTATACTTTGCAGAAGGATAGACGACGTAAACTGGCGTTCAACGCCAGTTCTCTGCCCAATTCTGGCGTCCAGCGCCAGAAAAGGATCAAAAGCTGGAGTTGAACGCCCAAACTGGCATAAAAACTGGCGTTCAACTCCACAAATGGCCTCTGCACGTGAATTGCTTAAGTCTCAGCCCAACACACACCAAGTGGGCCCCAGAAGTGGATCTCTGCATCATCCATCATAGTTTACTCATTTTTTGTAAACCTAGGCTACTAGTTTAGTATTTAAACAACTTTTAGAGACTTATTTTGTATCTCATGATATTTTAGATCTAAACTTTGTATTCTCTGACGGCATGAGTCTCTAAACCCCATTGTTGAGGGTGAGGAGCTCTGCTGTGTCTCGATGAATTAATGCAAGTATTTCTGTTTTCCATTCAAACACGCTTGTTCCTATCTAAGATGTTCATTCGCGCTTAACTGTGATGGAGGTGATGATCTGTGACACTCATCACCTTCCTCAAATCATGAACGTGTGCCTGACAACCACCTCCGTTCTATATACAATTGAATGAGTATCTCTTAGATTCCTTAATCAGAATCTCCGTGGTATAAGCTAGAACTGATGGCGGCATTCATGAGAATCCGGAAAGTCTAAACCTTGTCTGTGGTATTCCGAGTAGGATTCAAGGATTGAATGACTGTGATGAGCTTCAAGCTCCTGAAGGTTGGGCGTTAGTGACAGACGCAAAAGGATAGTAAATCCTATTCCAACCGAATCGAGAACCAACCGGTGATTAGCCGTGCTGTGACAGAGCGCGTGAGCATAGTTTTCACTGGAAGGATGGAAGGTAGCCATTGACAATGTCGATCCACCAACACACAGCTTGCCATAGGAGGACGTGCGTGCGTGAACAAGAAGACAGAGGAAAGCAGAGATTCAGAAGACAAAGCATCTCCAAAACTCCAACATATTCTCCATTACTGCATAACAAGTAACCTTTAATCCATGCTCTATTGTTTATTTGCAATTCAACTGATAAACATAATTGACTTCCTGACTAAGATTTACAAGATAACCATAGATTGCTTCAAACCAACAATCTCCGTGGGATTCGACCCTTACTCACGTGAGGTATTACTTGGACGACCCAGTGCACTTGCTGGTCAGTGGTACGAGTTGTGAAAAGTGTGATTCATAACTCGTGCACCAAGTTTTTGGCGCCGTTGCCGGGGATTGTTCGTGTTTGAACAACTGACGGTTTATTTTGTTGCTTAGACTAGGAAAATTTTTCTTTTTTTGGTTTAGAGTCTCTTATTATTGTTCTTGGTTAAAAATATCCTTCTTTAAAACAAGTGTTACATTTTACTGCCCAATTGGCTAGAGCGTTAGTCTAAGCCCGTGGCAGTTTGGTACACTCTTTTTAAAATCTTTTTCAAAAATAATATTTTCTCTATTAAATTTTGTGCCAAACTTTAAGTTTGGTGTTTTCCTGTTGATTTCCCTTGATTTTCGAAAATTTTATTTTGGTTTTCAAAAAAATTTTAAGTTTGGTGTTCTTCCTTTGTGTTCTTAAGTTTTCCTTGTGTCTTGATCTTAAAATTTTTAAGTTTGGTGTTCCTTGGTGTTTTTCCCCCCCAAAATTTTCAAAAATAAGGAACCTCAGATCTAAAAATTTTAAATCCTGTGTTATCTTATTGTTTTTCTCTCTCCTTTAAAAATTCAGATTTTTATTTCAAAATTTAAAACCTTTTTCAAAAATCATCATATCTTTTTGAAAATCTCCTAACCACTTTCTCTCTCCTCACTTTTTCAAAAATCTTTTACTCATTTCTATTTATTTTATTTTGATTTATTTTATTTTCGAAATAAATTAATAAATAAATAAATAAAAATATTTTTTTCTATTTTACATCATCTCCCTTTCTCCATCGTGGACCTAAGCGGAAATGAGCAGTCCAAGAGAACTCTGGGGTCATATTCTAACCCCTCTACTGCTTCATATGGGAGTAGTATCTGCATACCCTCCATTGGAGTCAGTAGCTTTGAGTTGAATCCTCAGCTCATTATCATGGTGCAGCAAAGCTGCCAGTATTCCGGTCTTCCACAGGAAGAACCTACAGAGTTTCTGGCACAATTTTTACAAATTGCTGACACAGTACATGATAAGGAAATAGATCAGGATGTCTATAGACTATTACTGTTTCCATTTGCTGTAAAAGATCAAGCTAAGAGGTGGTTAAATAACCAACCTAAGGCCAGCATAAAGACATGGAAACAGCTGACAGAAAAATTCCTGAATCAATATTTCCCTCCAAAAAGGATGACACAGCTAAGGCTGGACATCCAAGGCTTCAAGCAAGGAAATAATGAATCTCTTTATGATGCCTGGGAGAGATACAGAGAGATGCTATGAAAATGCCCCTCTGAAATGTTTTCAGAGTGGGTTCAGTTAGACATCTTCTACTATGGGCTTGCAGAAGGAGCTCAGATGTCTCTAGATTACTCAGCTGGTGGATCTATCCACATGAGAAAGACAATTGAAGAGGCTCAAGAGCTCATTGATACAGTTGCCAGAAATCAGCATCTGTACCTAAGCAGCAACCCTTCCATGAATGAAGAGGTTAAAACAGTAACTGCTGAACTCAGTCCTGTAAAACAAGCTGCTGAATTCAATCAGCAATTAGACTTTCTAACAAAGCAGCTAGCCGAATTTAAAGACAGGTTACAAGAGACAAGGATGGCTAATATACATATGGACGAACAGTTTAAGCAAACAAAGCAGCAGCTGTCAAGGCAAATAGCAGAAGAATGCCAAGCAGTTCAACTAAGAAGTGGGAAAACATTAAATACCCCACCTCAAGGCAGCAAAAAGCTAAGAAATGAGCAAATCACCCAAATTCACCTGAGGACAGTAAGAGCCCAGGGAAAAGTAATTCTGGAACTGAAACGCCAGAAAATTGGTGGAAGGCTGGCGCTGAACGACCAGACCATGCCCAAGACTGGCGTTCAACGCCAGAAACAAGGCAGGACTGGCGTTCAACGCCAGAAATGGGCAAAGATCTGGCGTTGAACGCCCAAAATGGGCAAGATCTGGCGCTGAACGCCCAAAATGGGCACAGCTCTGGCGTTCAGACGCCAGGAGCAGACAAGGAGCTGGCGTCCAGTTTCACTCCAGCTTCTAACTCTGGCACTCAATTGCCAGTGAGGGATCAGACACACACAAATGCTGATAACAACCCCTCTAAAAAGGCTTCTTCAACCACTTCTGTAGGCAATAAACCTGCAGCAACTAAGGTTGAAGAATATAAAGCCAAGATACCTTATCCTCAAAAACTCCGGAAAGAGGAGCAGGATAAGCAATTTGCTCGCTTTGCAGATTATCTCAGGACTCTTGAAATAAAGATTCCATTTGCAGAAGCACTTGAGCAAATACCTTCTTATGCCAAGTTCATGAAAGAGATCTTGAGTCATAAGAAGGATTGGAGAGAAACAGAAAAAGTTCTCCTCACTGAAGAATGCAGTGCAGTCATTCTGAAAAGCTTTCCTGAAAAGCTTAAAGACCCTGGGAGTTTTCTGATACCGTGCATATTAGAAGGTAATTGTACCAAGACAGCTTTATGCGATCTTGGGGCAAGCATCAACCTAATACCTGCATCCACTATCAGAATGCTTGGCTTAACTGAAGAAGTTAAACCAACCCGGATCTGTCTCCAACTTGCTGATGGTTCTACTAAATACCCATCAGGCGTGATTGAAGACATGATTGTCAGAGTTGGGCCATTCGCCTTTCCCACTGACTTTGTTGTGCTGGAAATGGAGGATCACAAGAGTGCTACTCTCATTCTAGGAAGACCCTTCCTAGCAACTGGACGATCCCTAATTGACGTCCAACATGGGAAAATAACCCTGAGAGTCAATGATGATGAGTTTAAGTTGAATGCTGTCAAAGCCATGCAGCATCCAGACACATCAACAGACTGCATGAGCGTTGATATTATTGACTCTTTGGTAGCAGAGATCAACATAGCTGAGAGTCTTGAATCAGAGTTGGAAAACATCTTTAAAGATGTTCAGCCTGATTTAGAAGATTCAGAGGACATGAAAGAGCCTCTGAAATTTCTTCTGGAAGAGGAAAAGCCTCCTAAACCCGAGCTCAAGCCATTACCACCATCCTTGAAATATGCGTTTCTGGGAGAAGGTGACACTTTTTCAGTGATCATAAGCCCTACTTTAAATTCACAGGAAGAGGAGGCACTTATTCAAGTGCTAAGGACACACAAGACAGCTCTTGGGTGGTCCATAGGTGACCTTAAGGGCATAAGCCCAACTAGATGCATGCACAAAATTTTATTGGAGGATAATGCCAAACCAGTGGTTCAACCACAGAGGCGGCTAAATCCAGCCATGAAAGAAGTGGTGCAGAAAGAGGTCACCAAATTACTGGAGGCTGGGATTATTTATCCTATTTCTGATAGCCCCTGGGTGAGCCCTGTTCAAGTCATCCCAAAAAAGGGAGGCATGACAGTGATTCATAATGAAAAAAATGAACTGGTTCCTACAAGAACAGTTACAGGGTGGCGCATGTGTATTGACTACAGAAGGCTCAATACAGCCACCAGAAAGGATCATTTTCCTTTACCATTCATAGACCAGATGCTAGAAAGACTAGCAGGTCATGATTATTACTACTTTTTGGATGGCTACTCAGGCTATAACCAGATTGCAGTAGATCCCCAGGATCAAGAGAAAACAGCATTCACATGTCCATCCGGAGTGTTTGCTTATAGAAGGATGCCATTTGGGCTATGTAATGCGCCTGCAACCTTCCAGAGATGCATGCTCTCTATTTTCTCTGATATGGTGGAAAAATTTCTGGAAGTCTTCATGGATGACTTCTCAGTATATGGAGACTCATTCAGCTCCTGTCTTGATCACCTGAAACTTGTTCTGAAAAGATGCTAAGAGACCAACCTAGTTTTAAACTGGGAAAAGTGTCACTTCATGGTGACTGAAGGAATTGTTCTTGGGCATAAAATCTCAAACAAGGGAATAGAGGTGGATCAAGCAAAAATAGAGGTAATTGAAAAATTACCACCACCTGCCAATGTTAAGGCAATCAGAAGCTTTCTGGGGCATGCAGGATTCTATAGGAGGTTTATAAAGGATTTTTCAAAAATCGCAAAACCTCTAAGCAATCTGCTAGCTGCTGACACACCATTTGTGTTTGACACAGAGTGCCTGCAGGCGTTTAAAATGCTGAAAGCTAAGCTGGTCATAGCACCAGTCATCTCTGCACCAGACTGGACATTACCATTTGAGCTAATGTGTGATGCCAGTGATCATGCCATTGGTGCAGTATTGGGACAGAGGCACGACAAGCTTCTGCATGTCATTTATTATGCCAGTCGCGTTCTAAATGATGCCCAGAAAAATTACACAACCACAGAAAAAGAACTGCTTGCAGTGGTTTACGCCATTGACAAGTTCAGATCATACTTAGTAGGATCAAAAGTGATTGTGTATACTGACCATGCTGCTCTTAAATATCTATTCACAAAGCAGGATTCAAAACCCAGGCTCATTAGATGGGTATTGCTTCTGCAAGAATTTGATATAGAAATAAGAGACAGAAAAGGGACAGAGAACCAAGTGGCTGATCGTCTGTCCCAGATAGAGCCAATGGAAGGGACGTCCCTCCCCTTTCTTGAGATCTCTGAGACGTTTCCTGATGAGCATTTATTTGCCATTCAAGAAGCACCATGGTTTGCCGATATTGCAAACTATAAAGCTGCAAGGTTCATACCCAAGGAGTACAACAGGATACAAAAGAAGAAATTAATTACTGATGCAAAGTACTACTTGTGGGATGAACCTTATCTCTTTAAAAGATGTGCAGATGGAATTATCCGTAGGTGTGTGCCTAGAGAAGAAGCTCAGAGGATTCTGTGGCATTGCCACGGATCTCAATATGGAGGCCATTTCGGAGGTGAGCGAACAGCCACCAAGGTCCTCCAATGTGGCTTCTATTGGCCCACACTCCCGAGAGTTTGTACGTAATTGTGATAGTTGCCAAAGAGCTGGTAATCTGCCTCATGGTTACGCCATGCCTCAACAAGGAATCTTGGAAATTGAGTTGTTTGACGTATGGGGAATTGACTTCATGGGACCTTTCCCACCATCATACTCAAACACTTATATTCTGGTGGCAGTTGACTATGTATCAAAATGGGTTGAGGCTATTGCCACACCCAACAATGATACTAAAACAGTGCTGAAATTCCTCCAGAAACATATCTTTAGCAGGTTTGGTGTCCCTAGAGTACTAATCAGTGATGGGGGCACTCACTTCTGCAATAAACAGCTTTACTCTGCCATGGTTCGGTATGGAATTCGCCACAAGATAGCCACTCCATATCATCCACAAACCAATGGGCAAGCTGAAGTCTCTAATAGAGAATTAAAGAGAATCCTGGAACGGACAGTAAGTACCCGTAGAAAGGATTAGGCACGGAGCTTGGATGATGCTCTGTGGGCTTACAGGACAGCATTCAAGACCCCTATAGGAACATCTCCATACCAACTCGTGTATGGTAAGGCATGTCACCTGCCCATGGAATTGGAACATAAGGCCTACTGGGCAACCAGATTCCTAAACTTTGATGCCAAACTAGCAGGAGAAAAATGATTGCTCCAGCTAAATGAGCTAGAGGAATTCAGATTCACAGCTTTCGAAAATGCCAAGCTTTATAAAGAAAAATAAAAAAAGTGGCATGACAGAAAGCTGTCATCTAGAATCTTTGAACCAGGACAGAAGGTTCTGTTGTTTAACTCTAAACTCAGGCTATTTCCCGGGAAATTGAAATCCCGGTGGAGGGGACCATACGTGATTACAAGTGTATCACCATATGGTTATGTGGAGCTTCAAGATATTGATTCTGATAAGAAGTTCATTGTCAATGGACAGAGAATCAAGCATTATCTTGAAGGCAACATTGAGCAAGAATGCTCAAGGCTGAAGCTAGATTAAAAGCTCAGTAAGGTCCAGCTAAAGACAATAAAGAAGCGCTTGCTGGGAGGCAACCCAGCCATGGGGCAATAATCCTCTAAGCATTTTGCCCTATTTCTATTTTTATTTTTTTATTTGTTTATATAGAGTTCATTGATAACAAGGTAAATAATCATTTACAGAAGACCTCGGCATACAAAACAGAGAAAAAGAGCTCACTGGCAAGAAAACGCCAGTAAAGGTATATTTTGGGCGTTCAACGCCCAAAATGGGCATCCACTGGGCGTTGAACGCCAGTAATGATAGCAATCTGGGCGTTCAACGCCAGAAAGGGGCACCCACTGAGCGTTGAACGCCAGTAATGGCAGCAGTTGGGCGTTGAACGCCCAGGAGAGCAGCATTTGGGCGCTGAACGCCCAAAACAGGCAGTGTTTGGGCGTTCAAACGCCAAGATAGCAAGGAGGAGCCAAATCCATTTTTCACACATATTTCCATTCTAATTTCAAATTTTATGTTTCAATGCATGATTTTTACATGAACATGTTAAGAACCTTGATTTCTAAAATCCTTAATTTCTAAAAATCCATTTTTCCAAATTCAATCCAACTCTTTTCAAATCTTCTCTGAAAATAAATCTATCTTTTTCACTCTAAAATCTTTTCAACAAATCTTCATATTATCTTTTTCAAAATTCAGATTTATCTTTTTCAAAAATCTATCATATCTTTTCAAAATTAAACTATATCTTCTATCTTATCTTTTTCAACTCAATCTTTTTATCTTATCTTTTCCAATTTTTTGAAAACCCACCCCCCATCCCTTTAAATTTGGGTTCGGCCTCCCTCCTCCTCCATCAACAATCGCACCTAGCTCTCCTTCTATCCCTCTCCTTTCTTTTCTTTTGCTTGAGGACAAGCAAACCTCTAAGTTTGGTGTGTTTATCCGAGATCACTAAGATCATGGCTCCTAAAGGAAAACAACCCACTCCAAGAGGCAAGAAAGAGAGCGTTCCAAAACCACTTTGGAATCAAGGGAAGTTCTTATCTAAAGAATATTCAGACCATTATCTTAAAGTAATGGGTCTGAGATCAGTGATCCCGGAAGTTAGATTCGATCTGAAAGAAGATGAATATCCGGAGATCCAGGAGCAAATTCGAATCAGGAACTGGGAAGTCCTAGCTAATCCTGAAACGAAAGTAGGAAGGAACATGGTCTAGGAGTTCTATGCTAATATGTGGCAGACTGACAAGCAAAAACTATCTGGAACTGCCTTCTATGAATTTCGGACCATGGTCAGAGGAAAGATTGGTCATACCACCCCTGACAAGATCAGAGAGATCTTAAAGCTACCTCAGCTAAAGGATGATCCAGACTCCTTCAATAGGAGGATGATGAGAGCAGACATTGACCTGGATAAGATTCTAGAGGACATATGTATCCCTGGAGCCAGGTGGACCACCAACACAAAGGGTGTCCCAAATCAACTAAAGAGAGAGGATCTCAAACCAGTCGCCAGAGGATGGCTGGACTTCATTGGGCGTTCTCTGTTGCCCACTAGCAACCATTCTGAAGTCACAGTTAAAAGAGTAGTGATGATCCATTGCATCATGATGGGAAAGGAAGTGGAGGTTCATCAGCTGATTTCGACTGAACTCTACAAAATTGCTAACAAAAATTCTAAAGAGGCTAGGTTAGCTTATCCAAGCGTGATTTCTCTGCTCTGCAAGGACGCTGGAGTAAGGATGGGAATAACTGAGTATATCCCAATTGAGAAGCCTATTACCAAAGCATCAATGGAAAAATAACAAGCACAGGAGGATCCCATCAAGAAGAGAGCACAGGAATTCCTCCCAGAGATCCCTCAATCTGAATACTGGGAGTATTTTGAGACGTCTGTTACCAAGATACGGGAAGCTATGGAGCAAATAATAAAAGAACAGAAGGAACACAGTCAAATGCTGACCTATATGTTTAAAGAACAAGAGGAGCAAGGGCGTGACTTAAGGGAATTGAAGTGCCAAAAGTCTTCTCTTGTAGGACCAAGCACCCCAAGGATCAGAGGAACCCCCGTTCCCCCAGAATAAAGGTTGTTAATTTCCAATTTCTGCCTTAACTCTGTGACAGTGTCCTTATAGAAGTTTACCTTAGGAGTCATATAGTAGTAATTAGTATCTATTTTGATTTTATCTCCAATTAAGCTATAGTTTGTTTTTCTCATCATCAGCAAACATGAATAAAGTAGTAGATCTTTTGAATAAGAGGCAATAAAATTTCGAGCTTTAATAAGAGAAATTCTAATTAGTTAAATGTGGTGGCAATGCTTTCTGTCTTCTGAATGAATGCTTGAACAGTGCATATGTCTTTTGAATTTGTTGTTTAAGACTGTTAAATATGTTGGCTCTTGAAAGAATGATGAACATGAGACATGTTATTGATAATCTGAAAAAAATCATAAAAATGATTCTTGAAGCAAGAAAAAGCAGCAAAGAACAAAGCTTGCAAAAAAAAAAGGGGGGGGGCAAGCAGAAAAAGCCAATAACCCTTAAAACCAAAAGGCAAGGGCAAATGAAAAGGATCCCAAGGCTTTGAGCATCAGTGGATAGGAGGGCCTAAAGGACTAAAATCCTGGTCTAAGCGGCTAAACCAAGGTGTCCCTAACCATGTGCTTGTAGCGTGAAGGTGTCAAGTGAAAACTTGAGACTGAGCGGTTAAAGTCAAGGTCCAAAGCAAAAAGAAGAGTGTGCTTAATAACTCTGGACACCTCTAATTGGGGACTTTAACAAAGCTGAATCACAATCTGAAAAGGTTCACCCAGTTATGTGTCTGTGGCATTTATGTATCCGGTGGTAATACTGGAAAAAAAAGTGCTTAGGGCCACGGCCAAGACTCATAAAGAAGCTATGTTCAAGAATCATCACACTGAACTAAGAGAATCAATAACACTATCTGAATTCTAAGTTCCTATAGATGCCAATCACTCTGAGCTTCAATGGATAAAGTGAGATGCCAAAACTGTTCAGAAGCAAAAAGCTACTAGTCCCGCTCATCTAATTAGAATCTGAGCTTCAATCAAAAACTCTGAGATATTATTGCTTCTCAACCTATTAGTCTTCTATTTTATTTATCTAGTTGCTTGAGGACAAGCAACAGTTTAAGTTTGGTGTTGTGATGAGCGGATATTTTATATGCTTTTTGGGGTTAATTTCATATAGTTTTGAGTATGTTTTAGTTAGTTTTTAGTCTATTTTCATTAGTTTTTAGGAAAAATTCATATTTCTGAACTTTACTATGAGTTGTGTATTTTTCTGTAATTTCAGGTACTTTTCTGACTGAAATTGAAGGAGCTGAGCAAAAATCTGATTCAGGCTGAAAAAGGACTGCTGATGCTGTTGGATTCTGACCTCCCTACACTCAAAGTGGATTTTCTGGAGCTACGGAACTCGAAATGGCATGCTTCAAATTGCGTTGAAAAGTAGACATCCAGGGCTTTCCAGCAATATATAATAGTCCATACTTTGCACAAGGATAGACGACGTAAACTGGCGTTCAACACTAGTTCTCTGCCCAATGCTGGCGTCCAGCGCCAGAAAAGGATCAAAAGCTGGAGTTGAACGTCCAAACTGGCATAAAAACTGGCGTTCAACTCCACAAATGGCTTCTGCACGTGAATTGCTTAAGTCTCAGCCCAACACACACCAAGTGGGCCCCAGAAGTGGATCTCTGCATCATCCATCATAGTTTACTCATTTTTTGTAAACCTAGGCTACTAGTTTAGTATTTAAACAACTTTTAGAGACTTATTTTGTATCTCATGACATTTTAGATCTAAACTTTGTATTCTCTGACAGCATGAGTCTCTAAACCCCATTGTTGGGGGTGAGAAGCTCTGCTGTGTCTCGATGAATTAATGCAAGTATTTCTGTTTTCCATTCAAACACGCTTGTTCCTATCTAAGATGTTCATTCGCGCTTAACTGTGATGGAGGTGATGATCTGTGACACTCATCACCTTCCTCAAATCATGAACGTGTGCCTGACAACCACCTCCATTCTATATACAATTGAATGAGTATCTCTTAGATTCCTTAATCAGAATCTCCGTGGTATAAGCTAGAACTGATGACGGCATTCATGAGAATCCGGAAAGTCTAAACCTTGTCTGTGGTATTCCGAGTAGGATTCAAGGATTGAATGACTGTGACGAGCTTCAAACTCCTGAAGGTTGGGCGTTAGTGACAGACGCAAAAGGATAGTAAATCCTATTCCAACCGAATCGAGAACCAACCGGTGATTAGCCATGCTGTGACAGAGCGCGTGAGCGTTGTTTTCACTGGAAGGATGGAAGGTAGCCATTGACAACGGCGATTCACCAACACACAGCTTGCCATAGGAGGACGTGCGTGCGTGAACAAGAAGACAGAGGAAAGCAGAGATTCAGAAGACAAAGCATCTCCAAAACTCCAACATATTCTCCATTACTGCATAACAAGTAACCTTTAATCCATGCTCTATTGTTTATTTGCAATTCAACTGATAAACATAATTGACTTCCTGACTAAGATTTACAAGATAACCATAGATTGCTTCAAACCAACAATCTCCGTGGGATTCGACCCTTACTCACGTGAGGTATTACTTGGACGACCCAGTGCACTTGCTGGTCAGTGGTACGAGTTGTGAAAAGTGTGATTCATAACTCGTGCACCACTTATCAAGGCTGGAAACAAGGTCATTTGGCTGCACCATCTCCCTTTCGCTTCGGTTTCAAGGAAGCATGCTTAAAACATGTGTTTTCTTGATGTTCTTCCTTAGGAATCATGTTTAGCTTGACTTGTGGGCCAAGAAACGTTGATCCCCTGCACGTCTAAGGTGAGGAATCCCTTCCTAACATGTTGATTAAGGTTTGGTCAGTTGAGGTTTTATGGATTCAAAGTTGTTCTTGATGTGTTTTAGGAGGAAAAAGAGGAAAAAGTTGTTTGATTCTTTATCTCCATTATTTTGTATATACTTGCATTTATATGATTAAGGCCATTGTTCAAATAGCTCACTTACCCAAATAGCCTACCTTTTATCTTCCATTGTTAACCAATTTTGAGCCTATGCTTAACCCACTTATTCTTAATTGAAGCACATTACAAGCTTAAGTGAAAAACAATAAATGTCCCTTGTTTGGATCTTTGATTAGCTTAGGCTAGTGAGAGTGTTCATTACTTGATCTTGGGAAAGTTGGGAATATTGGGTAGAGATAAATGTGTGTTTTTGTATTTGTGTTGAGAATCTTGGAAAGTGGGAACATACTCATGTATTAATCATGTGTAAACTATATGCATTGATGTTCTTGTATACATTTTAGTTTGAAAAGAAAAAAATAAGAAAAAATGAGAAAAACAAAAAGAAGAATATATATATATAAGAAGAAAAAGAAAATATATAGAAAAGAAAGAAAAAGAATTGCAATAAAAAAAGGGACAAAAATGCCCCAAGGTGACGTTTAATAATGATCAATGCATGTATGTGGTGATCAAAAGAGAATACATGAGTGTGTAGAAAAGTGAAGAATGGGCAGTTAGGTTTGTTTAGAATTGTATAGGTAGTCATAAGTTAGGTGGGAAGTTTAAGTTAATCAAAGATTCAAATTTCAAACTCACTTGACCATATGCATCCTACCTTGACCCTAGCCCCATTACAACCTATGGGAAAGCCCTCATGATATTTGTATACATGTATAGAATAATTGTTGATTGTTAGATGAAAAACAAATCTTAGAAAGCATGATTTGGGGAGAATTGAGTGAATCAACCCCATACACTTGAGTGACTAGAGCGGATACACATCCGGTGAGGGTTCGATCGCTCAATTACTTGTTTCCACCCATGATCATCTTTTCTTGCAAGTTTGTAAAATCTTTCAATGATTCAATCCAATTGTGGTTTGCTTGATTGCCATTGCCTTAGCCCTTGAGCTTGCATATGTATATTCTTGGAGATTGATTTGTTTTGACTAAGCCATTGCATTCATGTAAATAGGTGCATATAGATAGATTGTATTTAGTTAGTCTGCATTGAATAAATATTTATACCCCTTGCTTCTTTCTTGATTTTAGCATAAGGACATGCTTAGTTTAAGTGTAGGGAGATTTGATAAACTCCGATTTCGTGGTTCATCTTGTGCTTATTTTAGGGAATTTTATCACCTTATCTCGCATTTATTCAATGAAATAGCATGGTTTTGTAATTCTCCCTTAAATTGTGTTTAAGTGTAAAAACATGCTTTTTAGGCCCTTAAATTGGTGATTTTGATTCACTTTAATTCTATTCGATGCCTTGATGTGTTTGTTTAGTGATTTCAGGTTCATAAAGGCAAGTATTGGATGGAAGAAATGAGGAGAAAAGCATACAAAGTGGAGAATGCATGAAGAAACAAGAATTGGGAATGCATCGATGGGCGCGCACGCGGAGAAGTGATTTCGCGTAAGAGACACGCACGCGTACATGCCACGTACGCGCGGATGAAGAAACAGCCAATCGACGCGCACGCGCCGATACTAGCACGTGACCCACTTAAAGGCAAAACGCTGGGGGAAATTTCTGAGCTGCCCAGGCCCAAATCTAACTTGTTTCTGAGTGTATTTCATGCAGAATTGAAGTCCAAGCAAAGGGGGAGCAATTAGTTAGTCAACATGAACTTTTAGTTAGTTTTTTAGAGAGAGAAGCGGGAGCTTTTCTCTAGAATTAGGTTAGGATTAGGTTAAATTGTCTTGGATCTTGAATTAATTACTTGATTTCATCTTGTTTCTTTTACAATTTCTCAATTCTACATCTTGATTTCCTTAGTTGTAAGTCAATTTCTCATTTTGCTCTCTTGTATGTTGATAAACATTATTAGATCCAATTTCCTTTTAATGCAATTTCATATTTCTATGTTTCTTTTATGTTGATCTTGCTTGCTATTATTGATTTCTCGCTTATGAAAGTTATGGGTTTCCTTAATTTTAGCATTTTGTGATGCTTACTTTTATTGCACATTAGGTGTTCGATATAATGCTTCCTATAGTTTTTGAGTAGTTCTCTTGACCCTTGGCCTAGGCTAAGGGGATTGAGTGATCTTGAGTCCTTGGGCTTTATTGAATTGGTAATTCTAGAACCCTTAGGGATCAATTTGATAACATTGACTCTAGCCTACTACTAAGTTAATTAGTAGCTAGGTTGGGACTTATGGATTGATGTTGATCAAGCCATTTGACGTACTCCAAGCCTAGGAGTAGACATTACGTACTTAAGGCTTTAGTGAGTAAACCTAATGAGCTCGGTTCCGCATAATTATTAATGTTTGAATTGTTGACAAGGATAGTGATCTCAATTACCTAAGTCTTAGCCAAGAGTCCTTTATCTTGCTTCCTTTAATTACTTGCTTGATTTACGTGTTTTGTCATTTAAATTTTTGCTCATTTAATTTCTTTCCCTCTTATTAATCAAACCCCCTTGCATTCTCATAGCCAATAATTGACCACTTCATTGCAATCCTCGTGAGACGACCCGGAGTCTAAATACTTCGGTTAATTCTTATTTGGGGTTTGTTCTTTGTGACAACCAAAATTTTTGCATGTGAGGAGTCTTTTTTGGTGTAGGACTATACTTCCAATGAGAATTCATCCAATTGAGGAAATTCTATATCAACAAAAGTTCACACATCAAAATGGCGCCGTTGCCGGGGAATGCAATGGTGCTATGTTATTGGCTATTGTATATATTGTGAATAGCTTAATCTTTGGTTTGTTTGTTGGTTTTTTCTAGTTGTAGGACTTTGTTTTCTTTGTTTCTTGTTAGTTTTGTTTTTTGTCTTCTCTTATCACCATAAATTCTCATCACTTTGGCTATGAGTGTGGTTCAAACTATGTTGTAGGAAATGGAAGTTTCAGTGAGGATGTGCATCAAAGATGGAACAATCAAGGATGGGAGGAGTCCCAAGTTTATGAACAACCCTCTTAGTAACAACATCCTCCGAACTCTTATGGGTATAATCCTAATCCTAATGCATACCAATCCAATGTGTATGATGACCCTTATTGTGATTGTCAACCATAACCACCACATGCATATGAACCCCCTCCTCAAAGCCCTCCACCTTACTCACAAGCCTTCTACCACCATTTACCTCCATATGACACCAACCCATACCCATCATACCAACCACCATATGAACCGCATCTAGAACTACCACCTTTCCAACACCAATACTCCCATAGACCACAAAGTCCATACACACCACCTCAAGAATTTCACCAATATGAACCACCTTCCAATTGCAACAACCTTCCCTCAAACAATGAACCTTCTCTTCCACCATCACCTCCCGATGAAGCCCCATGTTGGAATTGAGAGATCTTGAATCTCATGTCTTAAGACAACAAGCGGAGGATGAAAAGAAGTTTGCGGAGTTAAGAGCAAAAATGGCTATTATGGTAGAAGCCATTGGTAACATGGTCTCATCCCGCCTAAGCCTATGCGATCAAGGCACTCCCATTATTGAATGTGGCGAAGCAACCAAAGAGCTTAGTGAGGGAGTGAACTTGAAGCTCCATGGAGAGGAGTTAAAACAAGAAGTACAACAAGAGGAGGAGGTAGAAATTAGTAAGCAAAAGAAAGTAGTGGTTGGATGTTTAGGATATGTTGAGCACATAAAGGAATCTCAAGTTGAAGAGCCCTCTTCCACGAAGTTTGGAAGGGATGTTAGAGAGGAGAGTGATGTTGAGGAAGTGGATAAAGAGTCGAAGGAAATTGATCAAGAAGTGGATTCTATCATTAGTGATTTTTTGTCCACATTGATCAATCCCCTTGATGATCTTGTTGAGCCTTCTTCCAATAAATTAGAAAGCAGTGTTGGGGAGGACGTGCAACCTCCAAGGCATATTGTGAATGAAGAATTGGAAGAAGTGTCCCAAGCAACAAGCTCCCCTATATATGATGATTTCGCATCAACATATGACTTTTTCGAGCTTGAATAGTCCCTCCCCACTATGCTTGGAATTGATGACGAGGTAGACTTCACTAAACCTCCTATCTATGATGAGAGTGATGGGGGAGGGATAGAAGAAATTAGTGGAGAGGAAGGTGAACATGAGGAAGCTTGGCAAGAGGTAGAACTTGAAGAACCTTGCCAAGTGGTGGAAGCCTTTAGAAGAGGATGGACAGGAGTGGAGCGTGCTTTATCAAGATCATTGGGAACTCTTCCACCTAGGTTATCATCCGATCTTTCATTTGAGTGGGTAAAACTTCTAACTCTTAGCTTCATTATCCTACTTGAGTATGGTTTGCTTGAGACGGATGGCCAACTTAGGGCGCTTTGTGGAATTAAGCAAAAGAGGAGGATGTTTAGTGGTTGGCGTTGTAAATCTAGACTCATTATGGTTGGAAGCTCAAAATTGAAGAGTATGGATTGGTGTTGTGCTCAATTAAATGGGTCTAGGAGGATAGTTTGGTACTTTCATGAGAATTCAGTTTTCTTGTCACCCGAACGGAATCAAGGCGATCAACTAGAAGATGGGTGCGAAGATAGAATATGGGACCCTGGATCACACCATGGAAACCAATTTTGGGAGCTCATATCTTGGAGAGAACCTCACCAAAGCATGGTGAAAATGGTTGGAACTTCTGACAACCAATTGAAGGACAAGCACTCTTAGAGGTTCAAGGATGAATACCGGCATAAACCACCTTGACAAGGAACCTTCCAAATGTCCAACTTAAGGACTTAAACCAAAAGTGCATGGTGGGAGACACCCCACCATGGTAAACTCTTTCCATTCTCTTGTAGATATAAAGAATGAATGAATTGGGTTCCATTGTATATAGTTTCTTTACTTCTTAGTATATTTTTCGTTACTTGCTGAGGTGTTTATAAATTTTATGCCTTAACTAGGGATGATTCTTTGAATTTGAGTTTTTGCTTAGATTGTAAGTTCCTCAATTTGTTTGAAAAACCTCCAAATATTCAAAAATATGTTTGATTTTACATTTTAGTTGGTCTCAGAGTCCTAGAGAAGGTTGGGAGGATTTGTGAGCTCTTCTTGGTGCTCTTGAAAAAAAAAAAGAAGAGAAGCCACACGCAAGCGCACAGTGCGCACGCGCGCCGGCTATGCATTTGAACTTTCTGGGCCAAGGACCAGAGAGTTGTGCCACTTTTGGCCAACTCTGGGCCTTAATCCACGCGGATGCGTACATGGTGCGTCCGCGTCCCCTTGTGTTTCCCTACCCACGCATAGGCGCACTTGGTGCCTCCGCGTCCCATCATCGTTCAACTCATCTACGCGCAAGCGCACAGTGCGCGCATGCGTCGATGCAGTTTTGCACCACCCAGGCTAAAGACCCGAGAGTTATGCCAACTCTGGGCCCCTTTTGTGCCTCTGGCCCAGCTCACCCGTGCGGACGCACACCGTACGCATCCGCGCCCATTCCCATATCTCCCATCCACGCGCAAGAGCGTATGACGCTTCCGCGCCAGTTCCATATTTTCCCACCCATGCGGACGTGCACGGCGCGCGCTCGCGTGGATTTAAAATTCCACCTACCCCAGGGACGTGAAAGCCCTAGCGCAATCGCGTAACCCTTTCGACCCCCCTTCTCCAACGTCTCTCCCCCTTCTTTCCCCATAACCAGCATCATCGTCCCTGCAACCACCAACCATCCGGCCACCTTCGGCGAACACCCGCCGTCGCTACACGCCCCTCTCTCTCTTCTTCCCTCGCTCTTCCTTCCTTCCTTCCTTCTCTCTCTTCTTCCCTCGCTCTTCCTTCCCTCCTTCCTTCTCTCTTTCTTCATCCATTTCTCACTCCACCCCCCTGCTCTGTTCCGACCCCAACTCCACCGCCATCAACAGTCGTGACCCCATTGTCGTCGGCAAGCATCCCGCAACCACCACCGACCCTTCTTCTTCTTCCTTCACCCAAGGACCATACTCAACCCTGCTCAAAATCCTGTTCACCCATTCTCATCTCCTCTCTGTTCTCACCGATCACCACCACCCACCGCTGCGAGCTCTGCTGCGCTGCCACCATTCATGGGCAGTGCCACCGCCCTGCTGCTTCTTCTTCCCTTCCTTTTTCCAAATTCTTGCACTCTCTGCCTCTGCTTCCCAGGTTTCCCTTCTTCTCATTTTCATTTTATTTCTATTTGATTAATCTGGTTTAGCTCATTCTATTTGGCTTGTTTAGTTCAATTAGTTTGGTTTAGTTTAGTTTAATTAGGTGGTTAGAGAATCTGAGCTGGATAGTGGATTTAGGTTTGTTTTGAATAATGATGATGATTGAAAGTGTTGCTGCTTCATTAACTTTTCTTGGCTTGTTTGTTGCTGGATGACTTGCCCTGTGCTGATTTAGTTTGCTTGATGCTATTGCCTGGCTGTTCATTATTGCTTTGTTCTTGATGAGTGCTGTGGGTTGAGTTCTTCTCCAAATTGCACTTCATTGTTGGATTCAATTATGCTTAATTGTTTGAATTCATGCTGCTTGCAAGTGGAATGATTATTGTCTTGAAATGATATTTGTAAGTTGAATTCAATGAATAGCATGCTGCCTGAATCCATTATCCTTGTTCATTTGGCAGATTTGGTGTTATATTTTAAGCCAATATTTTTGTTCATTGTTCGAATAAAGGATGTTATTTGTTGCTGGATGGTTTAGTTTAAATTGCTTTTTGATGTTTTGCTGCTGAAAGATTGGTTTATTTGTTCCATTCATATGAATTCACATCTAGTTTTTGTGTTTAATTGTAATGCATTCATATGGAATCTGAATTGATTGATTGAGTTTGGGAAATAGCCAATTTACTGCTGAAATGCTGCCGGATTTTTCCTAACCATGTTTCATGAAATAACATTGTTTTATTTGGTGCAACAAGCTTCTATTTGGCGAAATTCTGTGTCAATAGAATTTTGTTTGCTAAATGGTTTTGGAAACTCCTCAAGAACTTGTTTACAAGTTTTGGTCATGCTTATCATATTATTTGCTTGTTTACATTGCTGGTTTACTTCTATGCATTGAGTAGTTTGAATAAATTTTTAGATTAACCATGAATTTGAAATTCTTTGGAAAATTTAAGCCTCTTTTGCATAAACTCACAAGATTGAAAGTTTTAATCTATGTGGCTGAATTGGTTCATTCTATTCATGCCTAATTTGCATTAAGTCACATAGATCATGAGGTTTTCCATTCTTGTTTCAACCTGTGACTTTTATGCCTCGTTGGATTTGGTGTTGAATGCTTCTTGGTTAACTTTTTTTTAATATTTTGACTTTACCAACACCAATTAAGACGAGCCTAGTGACCTTTGCATTGATTGAGGATTTAACTCCCATATACATGCTCTTGTGCAAATTTTCATATTTCATCATCAATGACTAAATGTCCCTCATGATTTTGAGTGTGCTTACAACATACTTTGTGCTTTTCTTTTGAATTGAGCCAAGAACCGTCGTTCCGCTAATCTTTGATCCACTTTTATAACTTCTAACTTGTTTAACCAACTAACTTCTCTTTTGGTTTTAAACTTAACTCTTTTGATCATTCTTTTGGATATGGCGTTTCTTAGGCTTAATACACAAAGCATTGTGCAATTGTGGTTTGAATTCTTGGTTTATGACTTGATTTGAATTCTGAATTTTGTTACTTGCATTCCAAGAATTTTCTTTTCTTCACTCACTTCATGAATATGTCTTACCTTGAGTGCTTTATATCTACTTGGCTAGCTGCTTATATCATATCACATCTGTTTTTAGGATGTCAGAAAAAGGAAAAGCCATAGCTACCATCTCAAAGAAGAGGAAGTGCTCTAAAGCCTCTACCCCTTCACCTTACGCAAACTATGCTAAGAATCCACTGAATGAAGTGGACAAAGAGAATCAGCTACTCCCATCCACTGACCCAATCAAGTTTCCCAACCTTTACTGTGAGCTTCGCTTCCCCAAATACCGGAAGACGAATCTGAACATTGAGAAGAATCTGGTCCTTCCCAATGATGTGAGATGCACCATCAATAGTCGTATTCTGGATTTGGGCTTGGACTTTGTTGATAGAGATTTGGGGAGGATAAACACTTCGTGGGTGAGGGAGTTCTACTGCAACTTCTTTCGTGCCACTCTTGATTCAGTCCACCTGAGGGGTAGGGAGATTTTGATCACCGAGGCAGCTATTGGGGAGGCATTGCTTTGCCGACCTCGTACTGGTGACCTATGCGCCTGTCAGCAGGCAGAGGTAGCTATCCACTGCATGACTTTTGATTATGAGGCACTGAAGCGCGTGATTGCCACACCGGACGCCCCTTGGGTGATGGATTCTGGAAACAAAAAGCCCAAGGGGATGCTATTCACTTATCTGTCGAGGGAGGCTAAGACTTGGCAGCATATATTCACCCATTATGTCTTGCCCACCACTCACTTCTCAGAGATTCCGATGGATATGCCAGTTCTTATTGGCTGTGTCATGGAGGGGAAGGAGGTAGACTTCCCCTGGTTGATCCAGCAGAGCATGTGGCATGCGCATATCCGTGGCCTCTTGCCATTCCCTACACTGGTCACCAGCATGATTGAGCTAGCTGATGTTCCGTGGGAGGACGATGATGTGACACCACCATCCCCAGATGACGACGATAAGGAGGTTACTATTCCATGGGGTGGGTGGGTGCATGAGAAGCCTCCACCCAGACACCGTTCTCGAGCCAGAGTAGTGGTGGAGGTAGCTCAGCCTTCATCATCAGCAGCAGTAGCAGGACCCTCCTCTACTTCAGCCGCAGCATCCTTGCTACCACCGCCAGCACCTGAGCCGACATACCTGTTGGTACAGTGCATATTTTGCTTCATGGAGCGTAGCGAGCATCGTATCATGCAACGTCTCAATCGCATAGACCAGGTGTTCATATCACAGGGTATTGAGCTACCCCCGCTCCCAGACTCTCCTGCCTCTGATGAGCAGGATCAGGAGGAGGAGCATGTTGAGGAGCCGACTCAGTAGGAGGCACCACCAGAGACACAGGCCACCACAGAGGTTCAGCAGCCCCCTGAGGACTCACAGCCAGTACCACAGCCTGAGCCTGAGCCCAAGCCACAGCCCGGCGTGACTGTTGACCCCCATCCCGAGCTTCAGTAGTAGCATCGAGGATGATGCTTCATCCTAAAGTGTGGGGAGGTCACCATTCGTCGGTGGATAGCATTTGTGTGGTGAACTTTCAGACATTTATCTTCTAGTTCTGCTACTTTATTTTATTTTTCACTTTATCTTTGAGATTATTTTGGGATTATTGTACATATTTGCTATTGTGGATACCCTTATTTTGGTTGTTGCGTGGTGCACGAAATTGTGATCATCAACAATGGCGCCAAAGGACTTGGAGCTCTTAAACGTGAATCACACTTTGTCACAATTCCACACAACTAACCAGCAAGTGCACTGGGTCGTCCAAGTAATAAACCTTACGTGAGTAAGGGTCGATCCCACGGAGACTATCGGCTTGAAGCAAGCTATGGTCATCTTGTAAATCTCAGTCAGGCGGATTCAAATGGTTATGGAGTTTAAGGTGATGAAAATAAACATAAAATAAAGATAGAGATACTTATGTAATTCATTGGTGGATTTCAGATAAGCGTATGAAGATGCTTTGTTCCCCTTGAACCTCTGCTTTCCTATTGCCTTCTTCCAATCATTCATACTCCTTTCCATGGCAAGCTTTATGTTGGGCATCACCGTTGTCAATGGCTACATCCCGTCCTCTCAGTAAAAATGGTCCTGATGCTCTGTCACAACATCGGCTAATCAGCTGTCGGTTCTCGATCATGTCGGAATAGGATCCATTGATCCTTTTGCGTCTGTCACACGCCCCACAATCGCGAGTTTGAAGCTCGTCACAGTCATCCCTTCCCAGATCCTACTCGGAATACCACAGACAAGGTTTAGACTTTCCGGATCTCAGGAATGGCTGCCATTAATTCTAGCCTATACCACGAAGGTTCCAATCTTAGATCAGAAACCCAAGAGATACACACTCAATCGAAGGTACAACAGAGGTGGTTGTCAGGCACACGTTCATAGGTGAGAATGATGATGAGTGTCACGGATCATCACATTCATCAAGTTGAAGAACAAGTGATATCTTAGAGAAGAAGTAGGCGTGAATTGAATAGAAAGCAGTAGTAATTGCATGAATTCATAAAGAACAGCAGAGCTCCACACCTTAAACTATGGTGTGTAGAAACTCCACCGTTGAAAATACATAAGAACAAGGTTCAGGCATGGCCGTGAGGCCAGCCTCCAAACGTGCATAAGACTCTCAAAGATTAAAAGTATATCAAGTGTGTGAAATACAATAGCAAAAGGTCCTATTTATAGAGAACTAGTAGCCTAGGGTTACAGAAATAGGTAATTAATGCAGAAATCTTCTTCCGGGCCCACTTGGTGTGTGCTTGGGCTGAGCATTGAAGCTTCCATGTGTAGAGACTTTGCTTGGAGTTAAACGCCAGCTTTTGTGCCAGTTTGGGCGTTTAACTCCAGCTTTTGTGCCAGTTTTGGAGTTAAACGCCAGAATTCTTGAGCTGACTTGGAACGCCTGTTTGGGCCATCAAATCTCGGGCAACGTATGGACTATTATATATTTCTGGAAAGCCCAGGATGTCTACTTTCCAACACAATTGAGAGCGCGCCAATTGGGCTTTTGTAGCTCCAGAAAATCCACTTTGATTACAGGGAGGTCAGAATCCAACAGCATCTGTAGTCCTTTTTCAGCCTCTGAATCAGATTTTTGCTCAGGTCCCTCAATTTTAGCCAGAAAATACCTGAAATCACAGAAAAACACACAAACTCATAGTAAAGTCTAGAAGAGTGATTTTTAAATAAAAACTAATAAAAATATAATAAAAACTAATTAAAAGATACTAAAAACATACTAAAAATAATGCCAAAAAGCGTATAAATTATCCGCTCATCACAACACCAAACTTAAATTGTTGCTTGTCCCCAAGCAACTGAAAATCAAATAGGATAAAAAGAAGAGAATGTACAATAAATTCCAAAAACATCTATGAAGATCAGTATTAATTAGATGAGCGGGGCTTTTAGCTTTTTGCTTCTGAACAGTTTTGGCATCTCACTTTATCCTTTGAAGTTCAGAATGATTGGCGTCTATAGGAACTCAGAATCCAGATAGTGTTACTGACTCTGCTGGTTAAGTATGTTGATTCTTGAACACGGCTACTTTATGAGTCTTGGCCGTGGCCCTAAGCACTTTGTTTTCCAGTATTACCACCGGATACATAAATGCCACAGACACATAACTGGGTGAACCTTTTCAGATTGTGACTCAGCTTTGCTAGAGTCCCCAATTAGAGCTGTCCATGGTTCTTAAGCACACTCTTATTTTTGCTTTGGACCTCGACTTTAACCGCTCAGTCTCAAGTTTTCACTTGACACCTTCACGCCACAAGCACATGGTTAGGGACAGCTTGGTTTAGCCGCTTAGGCCAGGATTTTATTCCTGTGGGACCTCCTATCCACTGATGCTCAAAGCCTTGGATCCTTTTTATCACCCTTGCCTTTTGGTTTAAAGGGGTATTGGCTTTTTCTACTTGCTTTTCTTTTTCTTTTTCTCTTTTTTTTCGCAAGCTTTTCACTGCTTTTTCTTGCTTCAAGAATCAATTTTATGATTTTTCAGATCATCAGATAACATTTCTCTTTTTCCTTTCATTCTTTCAAGAGCCAAAAATTTTAACATTCATAAACAATCAAATTCAAAAATATGCACTGTTCAAGCATTCATTCAGAAAAATAATAGTATTGCCACCACATCAAAATAATTAAACTGTTTTAAAATTTGAAATTCATGCATTTCTTTTTCTTTTTCAATTGAAAACATTTTTCATTTAAGAAAGGTGATGGATTCATTTTCATAGCTTTAAGGCATAGACACTTAGACACTAATGATCATGTAATAAAGACACAAACACAAACATAAAGCACAATTTTCGAAAAAACAGAAAAATAAAGAACAAGGAAATTAAAGAATGGGTCCACCTTAGTGATGGCAGCTTGTTCTTCCTCTGGAAGATCTTATGGAGTGCTTGAGCTCCTCAATGTCTCTTCCTTGCCTTTGTTACTCCTCTCTCATGGTTCTTTGATCTTCTCTGATTTCATGGAGGAGGATGGAATGCTCTTGGTGCTCCACCCTTAGTTGTCCCATGTTGGAACTTAATTCTCTTAGGGAGGTGTTGATTTGCTCCCAATAGTTTTGTGGAGGAAGATGCATCCCTTGAAGCATCTCAGGGATTTCATGATGAGGAATTTCCTCATGCTCTTGATGAGGTTCTCTTGTTTTCTCCATCCTTTTCTTAGTGATAGGTTTGTCCTCATCTATGAGAATATCTCCCTCTATGTCAATTCCAACCGAATTGCAAAGGTGACAAATGAGATGAGGGAAGGCTAACCTTGCCAAAGGAGAGGACTTGTCCGCCACCTTGTAGAGTTCTTGGGATATAACCTCATGAACTTCTACTTCCTCTCTAATCATGATGCTATGTATCATGATAGCCCGGTCTATAGTAGCTTCGGACCGGTTGCTAATGGAAATGATTGAGCGTTGGATGAACTCCAACCATCCCCTAGCCACGGCTTTGAGGTCATGCCTTCTTAGTTGAACTGGCTTCCCTCTTGAATCTCTCTTCCATTGAGCGCCCTCTTCACATATGTCCATGAGGACTTGGTCCAACCTTTGATCAAAGTTGACCCTTCTAGTGTAGGGGTGTGCATCTCCTTGCATCATAGGCAAGTTGAATGCCAACCTTACATTTTCCGGACTAAAATCTAAGTAATTCCCCCGAACCATTGTAAGCCAATTCTTAGGGTCTGGGTTCACACTTTGATCATCGTTCTTGGTGATCCATGCATTGGAATAGAACTCTTGAACCATTAAGATTCCGACTTGTTGAATGGGGTTGGTGAGAACTTCCCAACCTCTTCTTCGGATCTCATGTCGGATTTCCGGATACTCATTCTTTTTGAGTTTGAAAGGGACCTCGGGGATCACATTCTTCTTGGCCACAACTTCATAGAAGTGGTCTTGATGCACCCTTGAGTGGAATCTCTCCATCTCCCATGACTCGAAGGTGGAAGCTTTTGCCTTCCCTTTCCTCTTTCTAGAGGTTTTTTCGGCCTTTGGTGCCATAAATGGTTATGGAAAAACAAAAAGCTTTAGCTTTTACCACACCAAACTTAGAAGGTTGCTCGTCCTCGAGCAAAAGAAGAAAGAAAAGAGTAGAAGAAGAAGAAATAGAGGAGATGGAGTGGGCCTTGTGTTTCGGCCAAGGGGGAGAAGTGGTGTTTATGAAAATGAAGGAGTGAAGATGGGTTTATATAGGGTGAGAGGGGTGTGTATGGTTCGGCCATAGAGGGTGGGTTTGGGAGGGAAAGTGGTTTGAATTTGAATGGTGAGGTAGGTGGGGTTTTATAAAGGATGGATGTGAGTGGTGAAGAGAATGGTGGGATTTGATAGGTGAGGGGTTTTTGGGGAAGAGGTATTGAGGTGATTGGTGAATGGGTGAAGAAGAGAGAGAGTGGTGGGGTAGGTGGGGATCCTGTGGGGCCCAAAAATCCTGAGGTGTCAAGCATATCTCATCCCTGCACCAAGTGGCGTGCAAAACGCCCCTTTCTGCCAATCCCAGCGTTAAACGCCAGGCTGCTGCCCATTTCTGGCGTTTAACGCTAGCTTCTTGCCCATTCCTAGCGTTAAACGCCAGTCTGGTGCCCTTTTCTAGCGTTAAACGCCCAGAATGGTGCCAGACTGGGTGTTTAACGCCCATTCTGCTACCTTTACTGGCGTTTAAACGCCAGTAACTATCTCCTCCAGGGTGTTCTGATTTTCATTCTATTTTACACTTTGTTTTTGCTTTTTAAATTGTTTTTGTGACTTCACATGATCATCAACCTACAGAAAACATAAAATAACAATAAAAAAAAGAAATTTAACATAGATAAGTAAAAATTGGGTTGCCTCCCAACAAGCGCTTCTTTAATGTTAATAGCTTGACAGTGGCTCTCATGGAGCCTCACAGATGTTCAGAGCAATGTTGGAACCTTCCAACACCAAACTTAGAGTTTGAATGTGGGGGTTTGATGAGCGGATAATTTATACGCTTTTTGGCATTATTTTTAGTATGTTTTTAGTAGAATCTAGTTACTTTTAGGGATATTTTCATTAGTTTTTATGTTAAATTCATATTTCTGAACTTTACTATGAGTTTGTGTGTTTTTCTGTGATTTCAGGTATTTTCTGGCTGAAAATGAGGGACTTGAGCAAAAATCAGATTCAGAGGTAGAAGAAGGACTGCTGATGCTGTTGGATTCTGACCTCCCTGCACTCAAAGTGGCTTTTCTGGAGCTACAGAACTCCAAATGGCGCGCTTTTAATTGCATTGGAAAGTAGACATCCAGGGCTTTCCAGAAATATATAATAGTCCATATTTTGGCCGAGTTTAGACGACGTAAAAGGGCGTTGAACGATAGTTCTACGCTGCTGTCTGGAGTTAAACGCCAGAAAAACGTTACAAGCCAGAGTTGAACGCCAGAAATACGTTACAAACTGGCGTTCAACTCCAAGAATGACCTCTCCACATGGAAACTTCAAGCTCAGCCCAAGCACACACCAAGTGGGCCCCGGAAGTGGATTTATGCATCAATTACTTACTTCTGTAAACCCTAGTAGCTAGTTTAGTATAAATAGGACTTTTTACTATTGTATTTGACATCTTGGGACGTCTGGTTCTTAGATCGTGGGAGCTGGCCATTCGGCCATGCCTGAACCTTTCACTTATGTATTTTCAAATGGTAGAGTTTCTGCACTCCATAGATTAAGGTGTGGAGCTCTGCTGTTCCTCATGAATCAATGCAAAGTACTACTGTTTTTCTATTCAATTTAACTTATTCCGCTTCTAAGATATTCATTCGCACTTCAACATGAATGTGATGAACGTGACAATCATCATCATTCCCTATGAACGCGTGCCTGACAACCACTTCCGTTCTACCTTCGATTGAATGATTATCTCTTGGATCTCTTAATTAGAATCTTCGTGGTATAAACTAGATTGATGGTGGCATTCATGGGAATCTGAAAAGTCTAAACCTTGTCTGTGGTATTCCGAGTAGGATTCTGGGATTGAATGACTGTGACGACCTTCAAACTCGCGAGTGCTGGGCGTAGTGACAGACGCAAAAGGAGGGTGAATCCTATTCCAGTATGATCGGGAACCTCAGATGATTAGCCGTGCTTTGACAGAGCATTTGGACCATTTTCACAAGTGGATAGGATGCAGCCATTGACCACGGTGATGCCTCCAGATGATTAGCCATGCAGTGACAGCGCATCGGACCATTTTCCAGAGAGGATGAAAAGTAGCCTTTGACAATGGTGATGTCCTTACATAAAGCCAGCCATGGAAAGGAGTAGGATTGATTGGATGAAGACAGCAGGAAAACAGAAGTTCAGAGGAACGAATGCATCTCTATACGCTTATCTGAAATTCTCACCAATGATTTACATAAGTATCTCTATCTTTATTTTCTATTTATTTATTATTAATTTCGAAAACTCCATAATCAATTATTATCCGCCTGACTGAGATTTACAAGGTGACCATAGCTTGCTTCAAGCCGACAATCTCCGTGGGATCGACCCTTACTCACGTAAGGTTTATTACTTGGACGACCCAGTGCACTTGCTGGTTAGTTGTATCGAAGTTGTGAATGAAAAGTGATTTATTAAGACGTGCGTACAGAGTTTTTGGCGCCGTTACCTGAGATCACAATTTCGTGCACCAAGTTTTTGGCGCCGTTGCCGGGGACTGTTCGAGTTTGGACAACTGACGGTTCATCTTGTTGCTCAGATTAGGTAATTTTCTTTTTGTTTTACTTTCAAAAAAAAATTTTCAAAAATCTCTCATCTATTTTCGAAAAAAAAAATTTAAAATAAATGTTTTCAAAAACATATTTTTCTTCAGAATTTTTAAGAATGAATTCTAGTGTTTCATGATGATTTGTTGAATCCTGGCTGGCTGTAAGCCATGTCTAATCTTTTGGACTGGGGTTTCAACTTATCATCACAAGAGCTTGTTGATTTTCACACACTTAGTTGCTCTATACATGGAAAGTATAAATATCTTCTAAAGCTTGGCTGGCTAGTGAGCCATGCCTAACCCTCAGATTGGAGCTTTAGACTAAGAGTACAAGATTCCTGGAATTCATATTAAAAATTTTGGAATCCTTATTTTTCTTTTTCACAAATAATTTTTTAAAAATCCAAAAAAAATTAAGAAAATATTAAAAATCAAAAAAATATTTCATGTTTCTTATTTGAGTCTTGAGTCAAATTGTAAGTTTGGTGTCAATTGCATATTCATTTTGCATTTTTCGAAAAAAAAAAATCATGCATTCATAGTGTTCTTCATGATCTTCAAGTTGTTCTTGGTAAGTCTTCTTGTCTGATCTTGATGTTTTCTTGTTTTGTGTCTTTTCTTGTTTTACATGTGCATTTTTGCATTCATAGTGTCTGAACATTAAAAATTTCCAAGTTTGGTGTCTTGCATGTTTTCTTTTCTTGAAAATTTTTCAAAAATAAGTTCTTGATGTTCATCGTGACATTCAAAGTGTTCTTGGTGTTCATCTTGACATTCATAGTGTTCTTGCATTCATCACATACTTTGATCCAAAATTTTCATGCATTGCATCATTTTCATGTTTTTCTCTGTCATCATTAAAAATTTAAAAATCAAAAAAATATCTTCCCCTTTTTCTCTCTTAAAATTTCAAAAATTAGATTTGACTTTTTCAAAAATTTTTAAAATCTAGTTGTTTTTATGAGTCAACTCAAATTTTCAATTTAAAAATCTTATCTTTTTCAAAATCTTTTTCAAAAATCAAATCTTTTTCATTTTTCTTATTTATTTTCGAAAATTTTAAAAATATTTTTCAAAAATCTTTTTCTTATCTTTATCACATAATTTTCGAAAATAACATCATCAATTAATGTTTTGATTCAAAAATTTCAAGTTTATTACTTGCTTGTTAAGAAAGATTCAAACTTTAAGTTCTAAAATCATATTTTGTGATTTCTTGTGAATCAAGTCATTAATTGTGATTTTAAAAATCAAATCTTTTTCAAAACTAATTTCAATCATATCTTTTCAAAAATATCTTTTTATCTTATCTTTTTCAAAATTTGATTTCAAAATATCTTTTCTAACTTCTTATCTTCTCATCTTTTCAAAATTGATTTTCAAATTTGTTTCAACTAACTAACTAACTTTTTATTTGTTTCTTATCTTTTTCAAAACTACCTAACTAACCCTCTCTCTCTAATTTTCGAAAATATCTCCCTCTTTTTCAAAAATTCTTTTTAATTAACTAATTGTTTCAAAATTCAATTTTAATTTATTTCTTCTTTTAATTTTCGAAAATCACTAACCATTTTTCAAAAATTATTTTTGAAAATCCTCTTTCTCTCTCATCTCATTCTATTTATTTATTTATTTACTAACATCTCTTCCTCACTCACCAAAAATCCGAACCCCCTCTCTCTCTCTGAGTTCAAATTTTTCTCTTCTTCTTTTCTTCTACTCTTCTTTTCTTCCACTCACCTAAGGGAACCTCTATACCTGGGCAAAAAGGATCCCTATTATTATTATTTTTCTGTTCTCTCTTTTTCATATGAGCAGGAGCAAGGACAAGAACATTCTTGTTGAAGTAGACCCTGAACCTGAAAGGACTCTGAAGAGGAAACTAAGAGAAGCTAAATTAAAACAATCCAGCAAGCACCTGTCAGGAATTTTCGAACAAGAAGAGGAGATGGCAGCCGAAAATAATAATAATGCAAGGAGAATGCTTGGTGACTTTACTGCACCTAATTCCAATTTACATGGAAGAAGCATCTCCATCCCCACCATTGGAGCAAACAATTTTGAGCTGAAACCTCAATTAGTTTCTCTGATGCAGTAGAACTGCAAGTTCCATGGACTTCCATCTGACGATCCTTTTCAGTTCTTAACTGAATTTTTGCAGATCTGTGATACTGTTAAGACTAATGGAGTAGATCCTGAAGTCTACAGGCTCATGCTTTTCCCTTTTGCTATAAGAGACAGAGCTAAAGTGTGGTTGGACTCTCAACCCAAAGATAGCCTGAACTCTTGGGATAAACTGGTCACGACTTTCTTAGCCAAGTTCTTTCCTCCTCAAAATCTGAGCAAGCTTAGAGTGGATGTTCAAACCTTCAGACAGAAAGAAGGTGAATCCCTCTATGAAGCTTGGGAGAGATACAAGCAACTGACCAAAAAGTGTCCTTCTGACATGCTTTCAGAATGGACCATCCTGGATATATTCTATGATGGTCTGTCTGAATTAGCTAAGATGTCATTGGATACTTCTGCAGGTGGATCCATTCACCTAAAGAAAATGCCTGCAGAAGCTCAAGAACTCATTGACATGGTTGCTAATAACCAGTTCATGTACACTTCTGAGAGGAATCCTGTGAGCAATGGGACGCCTCAGAAGAAGGGAGTTCTTGAAATTGATACTCTGAATGCCATATTGGCTCAGAACAAAATATTGACTCAGCAAGTCAATATGATTTCTCAGAGTCTGAATGGAATGCAAGCTGCATCCAACAGTACTCAAGAGGCACCTTCTGAAGAAGAAGCTTATGATCCTGAGAACCCTGCAATAGCAGAGGTGAATTACATGGGTGAACCATATGGAAACACCTATAATCCCTCATGGAGAAATCACCCAAATCTCTCATGAAAGGATCAACAAAAGCCTCAACAAGGCTTTAATAATGGTGGAAGAAACAGGTTTAGCAATAGCAAGCCTTTTCCATCATCCACTCAGCAACAGACAGAGAACTCTGAACAAAATACTTCTAATTTAGCAAACTTAGTCTCTAATCTATCTAAGGCCACTGTGAGTTTCATGAATGAAACAAGGTCATCCATTAGAAATTTGGAAGCACAAGTGGGCCAGCTGAGTAAAAGAGTCACTGAAATCCCTCCTAGTACTCTCCCAAGCAATACAGAAGAAAATCCAAAAGGAGAGTGCAAGGCCATTGATATAACCATCATGGCCGAATCCAAAGAGGAAGGGGAGGACGTAAATCCCAGTAAGGAAGACCTCCTGGGACGTCCAGTGATCAATAAGGAGTTTCCCTCTGAGGAACCAAAGGAATCTGAGACTCAACTAGAGACCATAGAGATTCCATTAAACCTCCTTATGCCATTCATGAGCTCTGATGAGTATTCCTCTTCTGAAGAGAATGAGGATGTTACTAAGGAGCAAGTTACCAAGTACCTTGGTGCAATCATGAAGTTGAATGCCAAATTATTTGGTATTGAGACTTGGGAAGATGATCCTCCCTTGTTCACCAATGAACTAAGTGATCTGGATCAACTGACATTGCCTCAGAAGAAACAGGATCCTGGAAAGTTCCTAATACCTTGTACCATAGGCACCATGATCTTTGAAAAAGCTCTGTGTGACCTTGGTTCAGGGATAAACCTCATGCCCCTCTCTGTAATAAAGAAATTGGGAATCTTTGGGGTACAAGCTGCTAAAATCTCATTAGAGATGGCAGACAATTCAAGAAAACAGGCTTATGGACAAGTAGAGGACGTGTTACTAAAGGTTGAAGGCCTTTACATCCCTGCTGATTTCATAGTCCTAGATACTGGGAAGGATCAGGATGAATCCATCATCCTTGGAAGACCCTTCCTAGCCACAGCAAGAGCTGTGATTGATGTTGACAGAGGTGAACTAGTCCTTCAATTGAATGAGGACTCCCTTGAGTTTAAAACTCAAGGACATCCCTCTGTAAACATGGAAAAGAGGCACAGTAAGCTTCTATCAAAACAGAGTCAACCAGAGCCCCCACAGTCAAACTCTAAGTTTGGTGTTGGGAGGCCACAACCAAACTCTAAGTTTGGTGTTGAACTCCCATATCCAAACTCTAAGTTTGGTGTTGGGGAGTCTCAACAATGCTCTGAACATCTGTGAGGCTCAATGAGAGCCCAATGTCAAGCTATTGACATTAAAGAAGCGCTTGTTGGGAGGCAACCCAATTTTTATTTATCTAATTTTAATTTATTGTTATTTCATGTTTTATTAGGTTCATGATCATGTGGAGTCACAAAATAAATATAAAAGTTGAAAACAGAATCAAAAACAGCAGAAGAAAAATCACACCCTGGAGGAGGATCTCACTGGCGTTTAAACGCCAGTAAGGAGCATCTGTCTGGCGTTCAATAACAGAACAAAGCATGTTTCTGGCGTTGAACGCCAGAAACAAGCAGCATCCTGGCGTTCAGATGCCAGAAATGCACAGTGAAGAAGAGCTGGCGCTGAACGCCAGAAACAAGCATCAGTTCGGCGTTTAAACGCCAGAATTGCATGCAAAGGCATTTTACATGCCTAATTGGTGCAGGGATGCAATTCCTTGACACCTCAGGATTTGTGGACCCCACAGGATCATCTCAGCATCTGTGAACCCCACAGGATCCCCACCTACCACCACTCACTCTCTTCCCTCTTCTCAATGTTCATCCTCTCTTCCCGATAAACACTCTTCCCCAAAATTCTTCACCAATCACCTCAATCTCTCTTCCCTTCACCACTTCACCACTCACATCATCCACTCTTCCCCATAAACCTACCTCATAAACTCCACCTACCTTCAAAATTCAAAATCAATTTCCCACCCAAACCCACCCATATGGCCGAACCTTAACCCCCCTCCCTTCCCTATATAAAGCCCTCCATTCTTCTTCATTTTCACACAACACAACCCTCTCTTCCCCTTCTTGGCCGAATACACCTCTCCCTCCTCTCCTCCATATTTTCTTCTTCTTCTTCATCTATTCTTTCTTCTCTTGCTCGAGGGCGAGCAATATTCTAAGTTTGGTGTGGTAAAAGCATAAGCTTTTTTTTTTTTCCATTACCATTGATAGCACCCAAGACCGGAGAATCCTCTAGAAAAGGGAAAGGAAAGACAAAAGCTTCCACCTCCGAGTCATGGGAGATGGAAAGATTCATCTCCAAAGCTCATCAAGACCACTTCTATGATGTTGTGGCCAAGAAGAAGGTGATCCCCGAGGTCCCTTTCAAACTCAAGAGAAATGAGTATCCGGAGATCCGACATGAGATCCATAGAAGAGGTTGGGAAGTTCTAACAAACTCCATCTAACAAGTCAGAATTTTAATGGTTCAAGAGTTCTATGCTAATGCATGGATCACAAGGAACCATGATCAAAGTAAGAACCCGAACCCAAAGAATTATCTCACCATGGTTCGGGGGAAATACTTAGATTTTAGTTCGGAAAACGTGAGGTTGGCGTTTAACTTGCCCATGATGCAACGAGATGCACGCCCCTACACTAGAAGGGTCAACTTTATTCAAAGGTTGGACCAAGTCCTCATGGACATATGTGTGGAAGGAGCTCAATGGAAGATTGACTCCAAAGGCAAGTCGGTTTAACTAAGAAGACTGGACCTCAAGCCTATGGCTAGAGGATGGTTAGAGTTCATCTAACGCTCCATCATCCCCACTAGCAACCTATCTGAAGTTACTGTGGATCGGGCCATCATGATTCATAGCGTCATGACTGGTGAGGAAGTAGAAGTTCATGAAGTTATCTCCCTTGAACTCTACAAAATAGCCAAAAAGTCCTCCCCCATGGCAAGGCTAGCTTTTCCTCATCTTATTTGCCATCTATGTTACTCAGTTGGAGCTTTCATAGAAGGAGACATTCCCATTGAGGAAGACAAACCCATCACTAAGAAAAGGATGGAGCAAGCAAGAGAGCCTATTCATGGAGCTCAAGAGACACATGAAGCTCATCACTATGAGATCCCGGAGATGCCTCAAATGCATCTTCCTCCACAAAACTATTGGGAGCAAATCAACACCTCCCTAGGAGAATTAAGTTCCAACATGGGACAATTAAGGGTGGAACATCAAGAGCACTCCATCATCCTTCATGAAATTAGAGAAGATAAAAAAGCAATGAGGGAGGAGCAACAAAGACAAGGAATAGACATAGAAGAGCTCAAGGACATCATTGGTTCCTCAAGAAGGAAACGCCACCATCACTAAGGTGGACTCATTCCTTGTTCTTGCATTCTCTGTTTTTCATTTTCTATATGCTAAGTGCTTATCTATGTTAGTGTCTTATTACATGATCATTAGTATTTAGTAACTTTGTCTTAAAGTTATGAATGTCCTATGAATCCATCACCTCTCTTAAATGAAAAATGTTTTAATTGAAAAGAACAAGAAGTACATGAGTTTCGAATTTATCCTTGAACTTAGTTTAATTATGTTGATGTGGTGACAATGCTTCTTGTTTTCTGAATGAATGCTTGAACAATGCATATGTATTTTGAAGTTGTTGTTTAAGAATGTTAAATATGTTGGCTCTTGAAAGAATGATGACAAGGAGACATGTTATTTGATAATCTGAAAAATCATAAAAACGATTCTTGAAGCAAGAAAAAGCAGTGAATACAAAAGCTTGTAGAAAAAAAAAATAGAAAAAAATGGCGAAAAAAAAAAGAGAAAAAGCAAGCAGAAAAAGCCAAAGCTCTTAAAACCAAGAGGCAAGAGCAAAAAGCCAATAGCCCTTAAAACCAAAAGGCAAGGGTAATAAAAAGGATCCCAAGGCTTTGAGCATCAGTGGATAGAAGGGCCTAAAGGAATAAAATCCTGGCCTAAGCGGCTAAACCAAGCTGTCCCTAACCATGTGCTTGTGGCGTGAAGGTGTCAAGTGAAAACTTGAGACTGAGCGGTTAAAGTCAAGGTCCAAAGCAAAAGAAGAGTGTGCTTAAGAACCCTGGACACCTCTAATTGGGGACTTTAGCAAAGCTGAGTCACAATCTGAAAAGGTTCACCCAATTATGTGTCTGTGGCATTTATGTATCCGGTGGTAATACTGGAAAACAAAGTGCTTAGGGCCACGGCCAAGACTCATAAAATAGCTGTGTTCAAGAATCAACATACTGAACTAGGAGAATCAATAACACTATCTGAACTCTGAGTTCCTATAGATGCCAATCATTCTGAACCTCAATGGATAAAGTGAGATGCCAAAACTATTCAAGAGGCAAAAAGCTACAAGTCCCGCTCATCTGATTGAAGCTATGTTTCATTGATAGTTTGGAATTTATAGTATATTCTCTTCTTTTTATCCTATTTAATTTTCAGTTGCTTGGGGACAAGCAACAATTTAAGTTTGGTGTTGTGATGAGCGGATAATTTATACACTTTTTGGCATTGTTTTTAGTATATTTTTAGTAGAATCTAATTACTTTTAGGGATGTTTTTATTAGTTTTTATGTTAAATTCACATTTCTGGACTTTACTATGAGTTTGTGTGTTTTTCTGTGATTTTAGGTATTTTCTGGCTGAAATTGAGGGACTTGAGCAAAAATCAGATTCAGAGGTAGAAGAAGGACTGCTGATGCTGTTGGATTCTGACCTCCCTACACTCAAAGTGGATTTTCTGGAGCTACAAAACTCAAAATGGCACGCTTCCAATTTCCTTGGAAAGTAGACATCCCGGGCTTTCCAGAAATATATAATAATCTATACTTTGGCCGAGTTTAGATGACGTAAAAGGGTGTTGAACGCCAGTTCTACACTGCTGTCTGGAGTTAAACACCAGAAACACGTTACAAGCCAGAGTTGAACGCCAGAAATACGTTACAAACTGGCGTTCAACTCCAAGAATGACCTCTCCACGTGGAAACTTCAAGCTCAGCCCAAGCACACACCAAGTGGGCCCCGGAAGTGGATTTATGCATCAATTACTTACTTCTGTAAACCCTAGTAGCTAGTTTAGTATAAATAGGACTTTTTACTATTGTATTTGACATCTTGGGACATCTGGTTCTTAGATCATGGGGGCTGGCCATTCGGCCATGCCTGAACCTTTCACTTATGTATTTTCAAACGGTAGAGTTTGTGCACTCCATAGATTAAGGTGTGGAGCTCTGCTGTTCCTCATGAATCAATGCAAAGTACTACTGTTTTTCTATTCAATTCAACTTATTCCGCTTCTAAGATATTCATTCGTACTTCAACATAAATGTGATGAACGTGACAATCATCATCATTCCCTATGAACGCGTGCCTGACAACCACTTCCGTTCTACCTTCGATTGAATGATTATCTCTTGGATCTCTTAATCAGAATCTTCATGGTATAAACTAGATTGATGGCGGCATTCATGAGAATCCGGAAAGTCTAAACCTTGTCTGTGGTATTCCGAGTAGGATTCTGGGATTGAATGATTGTAAAGAACTTCAAACTCGCGAGTGCTGGGCGTAGTGACAGACGCAAAAGGAGGGTGAATCCTATTCCAGTATGATCGAGAACCTCAGATGATTAGCCGTGCTATGACAGAGCATTTGGACCATTTTCACAAGAGGATAGGTTGCAACCATTGACCACGGTGATGCCTCCAGATGATTAGCCATGCAGTGACAGCGCATCGGACCATTTTCCAGAGAGGATGAAAAGTAGCCTTTGACATTGGCGATGTCCTTACATAAAGCCATCCATGGAAAGGAGTAGGATTGATTGGATGAAGACAGCAGGAAAGCAGAAGTTCAGAGGAACGAATGCATCTCTATACGCTTATCTGAAATTCTCACCAATGATTTACATAAGTATCTCTATCTTTATTTTCTGTTTATTTATTATTAATTTCGAAAACTCCATAATCAATTATTATCCACCTGACTGAGATTTACAAGGTGACCATAGCTTGCTTCAAGCCGACAATCTCCGTGGGATCGACCCTTACTCACGTAAGATTTATTACTTGGACGACCCAGTGCACTTGCTGGTTAGTTGTATCGAAGTTGTGAATGAAAAGCGATTTATTAAGACGTGCGTACAGAGTTTTTGGCGCCGTTACCTGAGATTACAATTTCGTGCACCAGGGTTTAACACCAAACTTAAAGTTTGGTTGTGGCCTCCCAACACCAAACTTAGAGTTTGACTGTGAGGGCTCTGTTTGACTCTGTATTGAGAGAAGCTCTTCATGCTTCCTCTCCATGGCGACAGAGGGATATACTTGAGCTTTAAACACAAGGGAGTCTTCTTTCACTTGAATGATCAATTCTCATCTGTCAACATCAATCACAGCTTTGCTGTGGCTAGGAAAGGTCTGCCAAGGATGATGGATTCATCCATACACTTCCCAGTCTCTAAGACTATGAAGTCAGAAGGGATGTAATGGTCTTCAACCTTTACCAAGACATCCTCTACAAGTCCATAAGCCTATTTCTTTGAATTGTCTACCATCTCCAGTGAGATTCTTGCAGCTTGTACCTCAATGATCCCTAGCTTCTCCATTACAGAGAGAGGCATAAGGTTTATGCTTGACCCTAGGTCACATAGAGCCTTCTCAAAGGTCATGGTGCCTATGGTACAAGGGATTGAGAACTTTCCAGGGTCCTGTCTCTTTTGAGGTAATCTCTGCCTAGTCAAGTCATCCAGTTCTTTGATGAGCAATGGAGGTTCATTCTCCCAAGTCTCATTACCAAATAACTTGGCATTTAGCTTCATGATTGCTCCAAGGTACTTAGCAACTTGCTCTTCAGTGACATCTTCATCCTCTTCAGAGGAAGAATACTCATCAGAGCTTATGAATGGCAGAAGTAAATTTAATGGAATCTTTATGGTCTCAGTGTGAGCCTCAGATTCCCATGGTTCCTCATCAAGGAACTCCATGGAGGCCAGTGGACGTCCATTGAGGTATTCCTCAGTGGAGATCACTGCCTCTTCCTCCTCTCCAGATTTGGCCATGTGAGACGTGGTTATGGCCTTACACTCTCTCTTTGGATTCTCTTCTGTATTGCTTGGGAGAGTACTAGGAGGTAGTTCAGTAATTTTCTTACTCAGCTGACCCAATTGTGCCTCCAAATTTCTAATGGAGGACCTTGTTTCAATCATAAAACTTTGAGTGGTTTTGATTAAATCAGAGACAATGGTTGCTAAGTCAGAGTGGCTCTGCTTAGAATTCTCTGTTTGTTGCTGAGAAGATGATGGAAAAGGCTTGCTATTGCTAAACCTGTTTCTTCCACCATTATTGTTGTTGAAACCTTGTTGAGGTCTCTGTTGATCCTTCCATGAGAGATTTGGATGATTTCTCCATGAAGGATTATAGGTGTTTCCATAGGGTTCTCCCATGTAATTCACCTCTTCCATTGCTGGGTTCTCAGGATCATAAGCTTCTTCTTCAGAGGAAGCTTCCTTAGTACTGCCTGTTGCTGCTTGCATTCTAGATAGACTCTGAGAAATTATATTGACTTGTTGGGTCAATATTTTATTCTGAGCCAATATGGCATTTAGAGTATCAATCTCAAGAACTCCTTTCTTCTGAGCTGTCCCATTATTCACAGGATTCCTTTCAGAGGTGTACATGAATTGGTTATTTGCAACCATTTCAATGAGTTCTTAAGCTTCTGCAGGCGTCTTCTTCAGATGAAGAGATCCTCCAGTAGAGCTATCCAATGACATCTTAGATAGTTCAGACAGACCATCATAGAAGATTCCTATGATGCTCCATTCTGAAAGCATGTCAAAAGGGCACCTTCTGATCAATTGCTTGTATCTTTCCCAAGCTTCATAGAGGGACTCACCATCCTTCTGTCTGAAGGTTTGGACTTCTACTCTAAGCTTGCTCAATTTTTGAGGTGGAAAGAATTTTGCCAAGAAGGCATTGACTAGCTTTTTCCAAGAGTTCAGGCTTTCTTTAGGTTGTGAATCCAACCATGTCCTAGCTCTGTCTCTTACAGCAAAAGGAAAAAGCATAAGTCTATAGACTTCAGGGTCAACCCCATTGGTCTTGACAGTGTCACAGATTTGCAAGAATTTAGCTAAGAACTGATGAGGATCTTCCAATGGAAGTCCATGAAACTTTCAATTCTGTTGCATTAGAGAAACTAATTGAGGCTTAAGCTCAAAGTTGTTTGCTTCAATGGCAGGGATTGAGATGCTTCTCCCAAAGAAATCAGGAGTAGGTGCAGTAAAGTCACCAAGCACCTTCCTTGCATTGTTGGCATTGTTGTTTTTGGCTGTCATGGTTTCTTCTTCTTTGAAGAGCTCTGTTAGGCCCTCTAAAGAGAATTGTGCTTTAGCTTCTCTTAGCTTTCTCTTCAAGGTCCTTTCAGGTTCAGGATCAGCTTGAACAAGTATGCCTTTATCTTTGTTCCTGCTCATATGAAAGAGAAGAGAATGAGAAAGTAGGGAATCCTCTATGTCACAGTATAGAAATTCCTTGAGGTGTCAGAGGAAAAGAAGAATAGAAGGAGGAGGTAGATTGAAGAGAATTCGAACATATAAAGAAGGAGGGAGTTCGAATTGCACCTTGAGGAGGAGTGTTAGTCCCTTAAATAGAAGGATGTGAAAAGAGGGGAAGAATTTTCGAAAATAAATTAAAAAGATTTTGAAATAATAAAAAGAAAATTTTGAAAATTTGATTGAGATTTTCGAAAACTAAGTTTGGGAAAGAAATTAAGTGATTTTGAAAAAGATTTTGAAATTAGAAATTAAAAAGATATGATTGAAAATTAATTTTGAAAAAGATGTGATTGAAAAGATATGATTGAAAAGATATGATTGAAAATCAATTTAGAAAAGAAAGTTTTTGAAATTAAAGTTGATTACTTGACTAACAAGAAATTAAAAGATATGATTCTAAAATTTAAAGTTTGATCATTTCTTAATAGGCAAGTAACAACTTGAAAATTTTGAAGTAAATCTTTAATTGAAGCAAGGATTTTTGAAAATAAATATAAAATGGAAAGAAATTGATTTTGAAAGAGATATGATTGAAAAGATATGATTTGAAAAAGATTTGATTTTGAAAAATTATGAAAACTTGAAAAAAAAGTGAATTAAAAACAAAATCTTCCCTCTAGTGTCATCCTGCCCAGAATGGTGCGTTTAACGCCCAAATCTCTACCTTTTTGGGCGTTAAACGCCCAGCCAGGTACCCTGGCTGGCGTTTAAACGCCAGTTTTCCTTCTTTACTGGGCGTTTTGCACGCCCAGCTTTTTCTGTTTGATTCCTCTGCTAAATGTTCTGAATCTTCAATTCTCTGTATTATTGACTTGAAAAGACATAGTTTAAAAATATTTTTTTGAATTTTTGATGATGAGAAATAATAAAAATGCAACTAAGATCAAGTAAACAATGCATGCAAGACACCAAACTTAAATGTTTGTATACTAAGGACTATAACAATGTAAAAATGTATATGAGAAACAACAAAATACACAAAACAAGAGAATTTAAAGATCAGAGCAAGGAAATCATGAAGAACAATATGTATAAATTCGAAAAATGCAAGAAGAATAAAAATATGCAATTGACACCAAACTTAAAAATTGATACTAGACTCAAACAAGAAACATAAAATATTTTTGGTTTTATGATTTTAAAATTTTTTTTGTATTTTTTTCGAAAATTATATAGAAAAGAAAATAAAGAGAATCAAAACTTTTAATAAGAATTCCAGGAATCATGCAATGTTAGTCTAAAGCTTCAGTCTAAAAAGATTAGACATGTTTGGCCAAGCTTCAGCAGGACATTACATTCAGCAGCTAAATTGATGAGAATCAGTCAGCTTTTGTGATGCTAAGAACATCACCTTGAAACTCTAGAATTCATTCTTAAAAATTCTGAAAAGTACCTAATCTAAGCAACAAGATGAACCATCAGTTGTCCAAACTCGAACAATCCCCGGCAACGACGCCAAAAACTTGGTGTTGTTGCCGGAAACAAATGCGAAATTATTGTTCGTTCATTCGTTCCTTCCCCGGCAACGGCGCCAAAAACTTGGTATGCAAAATTGTGATCATCAACAATGGCGAAATCATGGAGAATGTAGTATAGTAGTGAGTATTCCCGCCTGTCACGCGGGTGACCCGGGTTCGATCCCCGGCAACGGCGCCAAAAACTTGGTGCACGAAATTGTGATCATCAAAAATGGCGCCAAAGGACTTGGAGCTCTTAAACGTGAATCACACTTTGTCACAATTCCACACAACTAACCAGCAAGTGCACTGGGTCGTCCAAGTAATAAACCTTACGTGAGTAAGGGTCGATCCCACGGAGACTGTCGGCTTGAAGCAAGCTATGGTCATCTTGTAAATCTCAGTCAGGCGGATTCAAATGGTTATGGAGTTTAAGGTGATGAAAATAAACATAAAATAAAGATAGAGATACTTATGTAATTCATTGGTGGATTTCAGATAAGCGTATGAAAATGCTTTGTTCCCCTTGAACCTCTGCTTTCCTATTGCCTTTTTCCAATCATTCATACTCCTAAATAATAAGGACTGGTGAATTAAGGCTTCCTATCCTAATTATGGACCACAAACATGGTAATTATGTAGAATTAATCCCAATTAGTCTATCCTAACATCGAGAATAAGTCAAAAGGGCATAATTGATCTTAATCCACAAGTCCTAGCCAACTCTATTAATGGAAGGCTTAGAGTTAGTGAAAACCAAATCAACTAACAATCCTCACACATTCCAGAATAGACATCCACCACTCAAGTTCACCCAATTATCCAATTTTCCAACCAAGAGTGTGAAAAACTAGGCAAAAATCCAACCAAGAATTTTATCAAACACTTGGAAGGCATAAAAGAAAAGTATGGTAAAATAACAAGAAATAATAAATTCTACACTACCATATGGATGAAAACAATAATAATAACTAAATTAAACAATAAGAAACATAAAACATGAATTGCATTAATTGGAATTAAAAGTAACAAAGTGTCATAAACATAAAGGAACAAAAGAAGGGAAATAACAAATAGAAGTAAGGAACAAAGGTGCAATAACAATAAATGACAAGAAAAACTAAATGAAAACAAGAATTAAACCTAAATCTAAGAGAGATCTAACCTAGTCTACCCTAATTCTAGAGAGAATGGAGAGCTTCTCTCTCTAGAATATGACCTAAAGTATGTTTCTAATATACCCTAATTGCTCTCCACTTGATATGGAATGATGCCCCTTTGATATAGCACTCAATCAGCATCAGAAAGTCCAAACCTGGGCTCTAGAGGCCCAGAAATCGCCTCCAGCGTTTTTCTTTAAGTGAGTCATCTGCGTTGATTCGTGCGTACGCACAGATGTGTGCATATGCACACGTGCTGAATTTTTCTCTTGTGCGTACGCACAGGATGTTGTGCATACGCACACATGGCTATGTGCTTCTCCTTTTATTTCTTCATGGTTTCTCCAAATTGCATGCTTCTCCTCCACTCTCATCAAGCCATTCCAACCTATTATACCTGAAATCACTCATCAAAACCATCAAGGCATCAAATGGAATGAAAGTAGAACAAAATAGCATGTTTCCACAATTAGACTCAATTTAGGGAGAGAACACAAGAGTATGCTATTTGGATGATTAAATGTGGGTTTATATGATGAAATCCACTCAAATCAATCTAAAATTTATCGTCAAATATGGATTCATCAATAATTCTTAGTCATTAGTTTAGCATTTAAAGGATATTTTACATAATCTTTGGGAACTTTATGCCATATTTTTGTGTATCATTGTGTTTTCTATCAGTATGAGTCTTTAAACCTCCTAGGTTGAGGGGAGGAGCCATGCTGAGTTTTATTGATTAATAAAAGTATTACTATTTCTCTTCAATCCATGTTTAATTCAATTCTAAGATGTATCTTCGTTCTTCAACTTGATGAATGGGATGACCCGTGACAATCATCTTCGTTCTTCATACTAAGACCGCGTGCCTGACAACCACCCGTGTTCTTCTTGGGTTTGTGTGAATACATAACTGGAAAACATCGAACCGCCAGCTTGATTATACATCTCTTAGATGGATAATCCACGACTTCGTTGGGGACTTCTCAAGACACCAGTTCAGCTGAAGTATGGGGAGATTAGGGTCTCTGTGGTAGAGGCTACAACCCAAAGGCGCAGCATTCTCTGATCCGGAAGATTCGACCTTGTCTGTGGCATTTTGAGTAGGATCATTAAGGAGAATGGACTGCAGGAGCCTCACCCTCAATCAGAATGGATCCACACTAACCCTGAGGTTCAGATCTGGAGGAGATTGGCGACCGTGACTATACGACGTTGATCGCATACAGCCTGCCATAGAAGAAATCATTCACAATTGATGAAGATAGTAAGACCAGAGTTAATCCAGAAGGACAAAGCATCTCCAAGCCTTAACCATCTTCTTATCATTATAAACAGGTCAGCCTAGTTTAGATCTCATTATTCCTTTTATGCTTTTAACCAAATCCAACAATTCTTCTATCCGCCTGACTAAGATCTACAAGATAACCATAGCTTGTTTCAAACCACAATCCTCGTGTGATCGACTGATAAACCCATATTTTATGATATGTATTGTGCTCAATTCAAGAGATTTATTCAATCCTTCACTCACTTATTCATGTAAATTGCATGGTTTTACTTTCCCTTCCTTATTATGTAATATATGTGAAATACATGTTTCCTATGCTTTAAAATTAATTATTTTAATCACCCTTTATTACCATTCGATGCCATGATTTGTGTGTTGAGTAGTTTCAGATCTCCTAAGGCAGGAATGACTTAAAGGATGGAAAGGAAACATACAAAAATGGAAGGAAAGCACAAAATGGAGTTTTTGAAGAAACTGGCAGCGACGCGAACGCATGGACGACGCGGCCGCATGCCTAGCGCGAAAAGATAGCGATGCGAACGCGTGACTGACGCGGACACGCGCCATGAGCAGAACACAGATGACGCGGACGCATGACCGAGGCGAACGCTTGACAAGGAAAACTCCAGATGACGCGACCACGTGACCCACGCGGACGTGTGACAGACGCCACGCACCAGAAATTACAGAAAATGCTCCCAGCAATTTCTGAAGCCCTTTTTGGCCCAGATCCAAGTCCAGAAAGCACAGATTAGAGGTTATGAAGTGGGGGAATGCATCCATTCAGGAGAAAGATCTCCAATTATTCACTTTTCATAGTTTAGATGTAGTTTTAGAGGGAGAGGTTCTCTCCTCTCTCTTAAGTTTTATGATTAGGATTTCTCTAAATTTTAGGATTACTTCTCTTCAAGTGCAGGTTCAATGTTTCTCTTATTTATTTTCTACTTTTATTATATACCTTTAATTATCATTTATCTTTTCAATTTGGCTTATGCAATGTTATGATTTTCTTAATTTATATTACTTGAGGTATTTCAGCTTATGATTGTCTTATTCTATTTATCAATGCTCTTAATTTAATTTAGATATTTTCTTTCTTTTGGATTTGATTAAGTAATTGGTAACACTTGAGTTGTCAAACTCAGCAGTGGTTGAAATTGGCAGATTCCTAATTAATCTAGATCGCTCTAAAGCTAGTCGTCCCACAGGGATTGACTAGGACTTGAGGATCAATCTAATTAGTCCACTTGACTTAACTGAGTGGGATTAAAATCCAATTCTCATCACACCTGATAAGGATAACTAGGATAGAAATTCCAATTTCTCATACCTTGCCAAGAGTTTATTTTACAATTATTTATTTATTTTATCTGTCATTTAAATTACCTGTTCCTTACTTTCAAAACCCCAATTTACAAAACTCATAACCAATAATAAGAACATACCTCCCTGCAGTTCCTTGAGAAGACGACCCGAGGTTTAAATACTTCGGTTATCAATATATTTAGGGGTTTGTTACTTGTGACAACCAAAACGTTTGTAAGAAAGTACTTTTGTTGGTTTAGAAGCTATACTTGCAACGGGAATTTATTCTGAATTCTAGACCATGCAAAAGTTCTCTCTTCAAAATGGTGCCGTTGCCGGGAAATTGCAAACGTGTGCCTTATTATTGGTTATTATAAATATTTTTCATCTATTTGTTTAATTATTTTTTGTTTTCCTTTTTACCTCTTTTAGCTACTATGAATTCTCACCCCTCTCACTTTGAGTTTGGTTCTAATATTGTTGAAGGAAACGGAAGTTATAGCAGGAATATGGATCAAGGTCTAAGCAATCAAAGGTGGATGGAGCCAAGAGGATTTGATCACCCCTTTAGGCAACAACACCCTCCAAAATATCATGGACAAAGACCATTATACAATGCAAACCAAGCTAATAGATATGGTGGACAGCCTTGTAACTACCAACAAGCCCCACCCTGTGCCTATAGACCATCCTCTCAACATAACTTTAGACCACCACACTCACAAGTTTCTTTTCACCATTCAATACCTTATGACCCTTATCCACCACAATCCCAATCCAATTACTCCCAAGAACCACCACATTCTTACTTTGAACCCTCTCTCCCAACCAATGAGACCTCACACCCACCCTAACCTCCAGTGAATGACAAACTTCGTGTTCTTCTTCAAGGGCAAGCAAAGATAGAAAAGGGCGTACTGGAACTCACTACTGCCGTAATTGAGGTAGTAAATTTAATAGCTTCCCGATATCTGAGAACCCGAAGTACTCCCATGGCAGCATGTGGAGAATCAAAAGAAGAGTGTAGCATGAAGGAAACACTAGAAACTTCAGTGGACAATGAGGAACATGGCTTTGTATTGGAACAAGTGGAGGAAGCCAAAATAGTTGCAGAGGAATAAGTGGTTGAAGATTTAGGAGATGCTGAAACTCCATGGGAATCAAGAACCGTAAAGGATTCCACTGAGAAGTCCAAATTTAATGCAAAGGAGGATAGTGCACGACTGGTGCACGAATTGTGAATCACACTTTTCACAACTCGTACCACTAACCAGCAAGTGTACTGGGTCGTCCAAGTAATACCTTACGTGAGTAAAGGTCGATCCCACGGAGATTGTTGGTTTGAAGCAATATATGGTAATCTTGTAAATCTTAGTCAGGAAATCAATTATAATTATCAGTATGAATTGCGAAGAATAAAAGAGCATGAATTAAATACTTGTTCTGCAGTAATGGAGAATATGTTGGAGTTTTGGAGATGCTTTGTCTTCTGAATCTCTGCTTTCTCCCTGTCTTCTTCTTCACGCATGCAAGGTTCCTCTTATGGCAAGTTGTGTGTTGGTGGATCATCGTTGTCAATGGCTACCATCCATCCTCTCAGTGAAAAAGGTCCAGGTGTGTTGTCACCGCACGGCTAATCATCTGTCGGTTCCCACTCATGCTGGAATAGGATCCATTGATCCTTTTGCGTCTGTCACTACGCCCAGCCCTTGTGAGTTTGAAGCTCGTCACAGTCATTCAATCCCTGAATCCTACTCGGAATACCACAGACAAGGTTTAGAATTTCTGGATTCTCAAGAATGCTGCCAATGGATTCTAGCTTATACCACGAAGATTCTGATTAAGGAATCCAAGAGATATTCATTCAATCAAAGGTAGAACAGAGGTGGTTGTCAAGCACGCGTTCATAGGTTGAGGATGATGATGAATGTCATGGATCATCACATCCATTATATTGAAGTGCGAATAAACATCTTAGATAGAAACAAGCATGTTTGAATAGAAAACAGAAATAGTTGCATTAATTCATCGAAACACAGCAGAGCTCCTCACCCCCAACAATGGAGTTCAGAGACTCATGACATCAAAGAGTATAAAGTTCAGATCTAAAATGTCATGAGTTACAAAATAAATATCTAAAAGTTATTTAAATACTAAACTAGTAACCTAGGTTTACAGAAAATGAGTAAACTAAGATAGATAGTGCAGAAATCCACTTCTGGGGCCCACTTGGTATGTACTGGGGCTAAGACTTGAGCTTTACATGTGTCTAGGCTATTTCCAGAGTTAAACGCCAGGTTGTAACCTGTTTCTGGCGTTCAACTCTAACTTGTAACTTGTTTCTGGCGTTTAACACCAGAATGCAACATGGAACTGGCGTTGAACGCCAGTTTACGTCATTTATCCTTGAGCAAAGTATGGATTATTATATATTGCTGGAAAGCCCTGGATGTTTACTTTCCAACACATTTGGGAGCGCGCCATTTGGACTTCTGTAGCTCCAGAAAATCCACTTTGAGTGCAGGGAGGTCAAAATCCAACAGCATCTGCAGTCCTTTTTCAGCCTGAATCAGATTTTTGCTCAGCTCCCTCAATTTCAGCCAGAAATTACCTGAAATCACAGAAAAATACACAAACTCATAGTAAAGTCTAGAAATGTGATTTTTATTTAAAAACTAATAAAAATATAATAAAAAGTGACTAAAACATATTAAAAACTACCTAGAAACAATGCCAAAAAGCATATAAATTATCCGCTCATCACAACACCAAACTTAAATTGTTGCTTGTCCCTAAGCAACTAAAAACAAAGTAGGATAAAAAGAAGAGAATATACAATGAATTCCAAAAACATCTATGAAGATCAGTCTTAACTAGATGAGCGAGGCTATTAGCTTTTTGCTTCTGAACAGTTTTGGCATCTCACTTTATCCTTTGAAGTTCAGAATGATTGGCGTCTATAGGAACTCAGAATTCAGATAGTGTTATTGATTCTCCTAGTTCAGTATGTTGATTCTTGAACACAGCTACTTTATGAGTCTTGGCCGTGGCCCTAAGCACTATGTTTTCCAGTATTACCACCGGATATATACATGCCACAGACACATAACTGGGTGAACCTTTTCAGATTGTGACTCAGCTTTGCTAAAGTCCCCAATTCGAGGTGTCCAGGGTTCTTAAGCACACTCTATTTTTGCTTTGGACCTCGACTTTAACCGCTCAGTCTCAAGTTTTCACTTGACACCTTCACGCCACAAGCACATGGTTAGGGACAGCTTGGTTTAGCCGCTTAGGCCAGGATTTTATTCCTTTAGGCCCTCCTATCCACTGATGCTCAAAGCCTTGGATCTTTTTTATTACCCTTGCCTTTTGATTTTAAGGGCTATTGGCTTTTTTGCTCTTGCCTTTTGGTTTAAAGAGCTTTTGGCTTTTTCTGCTTGCTTTTTCTTTTTCTTGCTCTCTTTTTTTGCATTTTTTCTCTGCAAGCTTTGTTCTTCACTGCTTTTTCTTGCTTCAAGAATTATTTTTATGATTTTTTAGATTATCAAATAATATTTCTTCTTTTTCATCATTCTTTCAAGAGCCAACAATTTTAACATTCATAAACAACAAATTCAAAAGACATATGCACTGTTCAAGCATTCATTCAGAAAACAAAAAGTATTGCCACCACATCAAAATAATTAAACTATTTTAAAATTCGAAATTCATGTATTTCTTTTTCTTTTTCAGAAAACATTTTTCATTTAAGAAAGGTGATGGATTCATAGGACATTCATATCTTTAAGACATAGACACTTAGATACTAGTGATCATGTAATAAGACCCAAACATAAATAAACATAAAGCATAGTAAACGAAAAACAGAGAGATAAGAACAAGGAGATTAAGGAACGGGTCCACCTTAGTGAGGGTGGCGTATTCCTCTTCTTGAAGAACCAATGGTGCTCTTGAGCTCCTCTATGTCTCTTCCTTGTCTTTGTTGCTCCTCCCTCATAGCTCTTTGATCTGCAGTCAAATGCTCTACCACTGAACTTATGGACCCTTGAGATGAACCTCTCCATCTCTCATGACTCGGGGGTGGAAGCAACTGCCTTCCTTTTCCTCTTTCTAGAGGTTTCTTCGGCCTTAGGTGCCATAAATGGTTATGGAAAAACAAAAAGCAACGCTTTTTTCCACACCAAACTCAAAAGGTTTGCTCGTCCTCGAGCAAAAAAAGATAGAAGGGAGTAGAAGAAGTGGAGGAGAAGGAGGTGTGTGAATGGGTGGGTATGGGAGGGGAATGGTTTGAATTGGAATGGTGAGGTAGGTAGGGATCTTGTGGAGTCCACAAATCCTGAGGGGATCCTGTGGGGTCCACATATCAAGTGGGGTCAAGGACTTAACATCTCTGCTCTAATTAGGCGTGTAAAATGCCCTTGCTATGCAATTCTAGTGTTTAACGCCTGACTGCTGCTTGTTTCTGGCGTTTAAACGCCAGACTGCTCTCCTCTAGGGTATGCTGTTTTCAATGCTATTTTTCATTCTGTTTTTAATTTTTTAGTAGTTTTTGTGACTTCACATGATCATCAACCTAAAAGAAAAAAACATAAAATAGCAATAGAAAATAAAGAGATATAGTTAAATAACATTGGGTTGCCTCCCAACAAGCGCTTCTTTAATGTCAATAGCTTGACCTTACTGAGCTTTTAATCTAGTCTCAGCCTTGAGCATTCTTGCTCAACATTACCTTCAAGATAATGCTTGAATCTCTGTCCATTAACAGTGAACTTCTTATTAGAATCAATGTCTTGAAGCTCCACATGACCATATGGTGACACGCTTGTAATCACATATGGTCCCCTCCACCGGGATTTCAGTTTCCCAGGGAATAATCTGAGCCTAGAGTTAAATAGCAGAACCTTCTGTCCGGGTTCAAAGACTCTAGGTGACAACTTTCTGTCATGCCACCTTTTTGCTTTCTCCTTGTAAAGCTTAGCATTTTCGAAAGCAGTGAGTCTGAATTCCTCTAGCTCATTTAGCTGGAGTAATCTTTTTTCTCCAGCTAATCTGGCATCAAAGTTTAGGAATCTGGTTGTCCAGTAGGCCTTATGCTCCAGTTCCACGGGCAGATGACAGGCCTTACCATACACAAGCTGGTATGGAGAGGTCCCTATAGGAGTCTTGAATGCTGTTCTGTAAGCCCACAGAGCATCATCCAAGCTTCTTACCCAATCCTTTCTACGGGTACTTACTGTCCGTTCCAGGATTCTTTTTAGTTCTCTATTAGAGACTTCAGCTTGCCCATTTGTCTGTGGATGATATGGAGTTGCCACCTTGTGGCTAATTCCATACCGGACCATAGCAGAGTAAAGCTGTTTGTTGCAGAAGTGAGTGCCCCCATCACTAATTAGTACTCTAGGGACACCAAATCTGCTGAAGATATGTTTCTGGAGGAATTTCAGTACTGTTTTAGTATCATTGGTGGGTGTGGCAACGGCCTCTACCCATTTTGATACATAGTCGACTGCTACCAGAATATAAGTGTTTGAGTATGATGGTGGGAAAGGTCCCATAAAGTCAATTCCCCATACATCAAACAACTCAATCTCCAAGATTCCTTGTTGAGGCATGGCGTAACCATGAGGAAGATTACCAGCTCTTTGGCAACTGTCACAGTTGCGTACAAACTCTCGGGAATCCCTATAGAGTGTAGGCCAGTAGAAGCCACATTGGAGGACCTTGGTGGCTGTTCGCTCACCTCCGAAATGGCCTCCATATTGTGATCCATGGAAATGCCATAAGATCCTCTGTGCTTCTTCTCTAGGCACACACCTACGGATTATTCCGTCTGCACATCTCTTAAAGAGATAGGGTTCATCCCACAAGTAGTACTTTGCATCAGTAATTAATTTTTTCTTTTGTTGCCTGCTGTACTCCTTGGGTATGAACCTTGCAGCTTTATAGTTTGCAATATCTGCAAACCATGGTATTTCCTGAATGGCAAACAAATGCTCATCCAGAAAGGTCTCAAAGATCTCAATAGAGGGGGGGAACTCCCCTTCTACTGGTTCTATCTGGGACAGATGATCAGTGGTGCACGAAATTGTGATCTCCAGGCTCGAACAAATCCTGGTAATGGCTCCAAAGCTTGGTGCTCTGATCTTAATTCATAATTGTCACAACTTCGATACAACTAACCAGCAAGTGCACTGGGTCGTCCAAGTAATACCTTACGTGAGTAAGGGTCGAATCCCACGGAGATTGTTGGTATGAAGCAAGCTATGGTCACCTTGCAAATCTCAGTCAGGCGGATTTAAACATGATACTTTATTAGATTAAAATAAACAATAAAAGGGATAGAGATACTTATGTAGATTCATTGGCAGGGATTTCAGATAAGCGAATGGAGATGCTTTTCGTTCCTCTGAACCTCTGCTTTCCTGCTATCTTCATCCAATCAGTCTTACTCCTTTCCATGGCTGGCTGTATGCAAGGGCATCACCGTTGTCAGTGGCTACATCCCCTCCTCTCAGTGAATCATATGCTCACGCACCCTGTCACGGCACGGCTATTCATCTGTCGGTTCTCGATCATGCTGGAATAGGATTCACCCTCCTTTTGCGTCTGTCACTAACGCCCAACAATCGCGAGTTTGAAGCTCGTCACAATCATTCAATCATTGAATCCTACTCAGAATACCACAGACAAGGTTTAGACCTTCCGGATTCTCTTGAATGCCGCCATCATTCTAGCTTACGCCACGAAGATTCCTGTTAGGAGATCTAAGAGATATTCATTCTAGCTTATTTCATGTAGAACGGAAGTGTTTGTCAGGCACGTGTTCATAGGGGAGATGGTGATGAGCGTCACACATAATCATCACCTTCATTACATTCTTGGGTGCGAATGGATATCTTAGAAGCGAAATAAGAAGAATTGAATAGAAAACAGTAGTACTTTGCATTAATCTTTGAGGAACAGCAGAGCTCCACACCTTAATCTATGGAGTGTAGAAACTCTACCGTTAAAAATACATAAGTGAAAGGTCCAGGCATGGCCGAGATGGCCAGCCCCCTAAACGAGATCAATAGTCTCCTAAGATGAAAAACTGAGACCAAAGATGCCTAATACAATAGTAAGAGGTCCTATTTATAATAAACTAGCTACTAGGGTTTACATGAGTAAGTATTTGATGTATAAATCCACTTCCGGGACCCACTTGGTGTGTGTTTGGACTGAGCTTAAGTGTTGCACGTGCAGAGGTCATTTGTGGAGTTGAACGTCAGTTTCTGTGCCAGTTTGGGCGTTCAACTCTGGTTTTGGATCCTTTTCTGGCGCTGGACGCCAGATTTGGGCAGAAGGCTGGCGTTGAACGCCAGTTTACGTCGTCAATTCGTGGCCAAAGTATGGACTATTATATATTGCTGGAAAGCCCTGAATGTCTACTTTCCAACGCAATTGGAAGCGCGCCATTTTGAGTTCTGTAGCTCCAGAAAATCCACTTTGAGTGCAGGGAGGTCAGAATCCAACAGCATCAGCAGTCCTTTTTCAACCTCTGAATCTGATTTCTGCTCAAGTCCCTCAATTTCAGCCAGAAAATACCTGAAATCACAGAAAAACACACAAACTCATAGTAAAGTCCAGAAATGTGAATTTAACACAAAAACTAATGAAAACATCCCTAAAAGTAACTAGATCCTACTAAAAACATACTAAAAACAATGCCAAAAAGCGTATAAATTATCCGCTCATCACAACACCAAACTTAAATTGTTGCTTGTCCCCAAGCAACTGAAAATCAAATAGGATAAAAAGAAGAGAATATACTATAAATTCCAAACTATCAATGAAACATAGTTTCAATCATATGAGTGGGACTTATAGCTTTTTGCCTCTTGAATAGTTTTGGCATCTCACTTTATCCATTGAGGTTCAGAATGATTGGCATCTATAGGAACTTCAGATTTCGAATAGTGTTATTGACTCTCCTAGTTCAGTATGATGATTCTTGAACACAGCTTCTTTATGAGTCTTGGCCGTGGCCCTAAGCACTTTGTTTTCCAGTATTACCACCGGATACATAAATGCCACAGACACATAATTGGGTGAACCTTTTCAGATTGTGACTCAGCTTTGCTAAAGTCCCCAATTAGAGGTGTCCAGGGTTCTTAAGCACACTCTTTGTTTTTGCTTTGGACCTTGACTTTAACCGCTCAGTCTCAAGTTTTCACTTGACACCTACACGCCACAAGCACATGGTTAGGGACAGCTTGGTTTAGCCGCTTAGACCAGGATTTTATTCCTTTAGGCCCTCCTATCCACTGATGCTCAAAGCCTTGGGATCCTTTTTATTTGCCCTTGTCTTTTGGTTTTAAGGGTTATTGGCTTTTTCTGCTTGCTTTTTCTTTTTCTTTCTATTTTTTTTTTATTTTTTTCGCCCTTTTTTTTTCTGCAAGCTTTGTTCTTTGCTGCTTTTTCTTGCTTCAAGAATCATTTTTATGATTTTTCAGATTATCAAATAACATGTCTCCTAGTCATCATTCTTTCAAGAGCCAACATATTTAACATTCTTAAACAACAACTTCAAAAGACATATGCACTGTTCAAGCATACATTCATTAAACAAGAAGCATTGTCACCACATCAATATAATTAAACAAAGTTCAAGGATAAATTCAAAACTCATGTACTTCTTGTTCTTTTGAATTAAAACATTTTTCATTTAAGAGAGGTGATGGATTCATAGGACATTTATAACTTTAAGACATAGTTACTAACTACTAATGATCATGTAATGAAGACACAAACACAGATACGCACATAACATAGAAAACGAAAAACAGAAGAAATAAGAACAAGGAATGAATCCACCTTAGTGATGGTGGCGTTTCCTTCTTGAGGAACCAATGATATCCTTGAGCTCTTCTATGTCTCTTCCTTGTCTTTGTTGCTCCTCCCTCATTGCTTTTTGATCTTCTCTTATTTCATGAAGCATGATGGAGTGCTCTTGATGTTCCACCCTTAGTTGTCCCATATTGGAACTCAAGTCTTCTAGGGAGGTGTTGATGTGCTCCCAATAGTTTTGTGGAGGAAAGTGCATTTGAGGCATCTCCGGAATCTCATGGTGATGAGCTTCTTGCGCCTCTTGAGCTCTATGACTGGGCTCTCTTGCTTGCTCCATCTTTTTCTTAGTGATGGGCTTTTCCTCTTTAATGAGGATATCTCCCTCTATGTCAATCCCAGCTGAATTGCATAGGTGGCAAATGAGGTGAGGAAAGGCTAACCTTGCCATGGTGGAGGACTTGTCAGCCACCTTGTAGAGTTCTTGAGGTATAATCTCATGAACTTCCACCTCTTCTCCAATCATGATGCTATGGATCATGATGGCCCGGTCTATAGTAACTTCAGACCGGCTGCTAGTGGGAATGATTGAGCATTGAATGAACTCCAACCATCCTCTAGCTATAGGCTTGAGGTCCAATCTTCGTAGTTGAACCGGCTTGCCTTTGGAGTCAATCTTCCATTGAGCTCCTTCTACACATATGTCCATAAGGACTTGGTCCAACCTTTGATCAAAGTTGACTCTCCTTGTGTAGGGGCGTGCGTTCTCTTCCATGTATGGCAAGTTGAACGCCAACCTCACATTTTCCGGACTAAAATCCAAGTATTTCCCCCGAACCATTGTAACATAGTTCTTTGGATCCGGGTTCTTACTTTGATCATGGTTCTTGGTGATCCATGCATTGGCATAGAACTCTTGAACCATTAAGATGCCGACTTGTTGGATGGGGTTTGTTAGAACTTCCCAACCTCTTCTTTGAATTTCATGTCGGATCTCCGGATACTCATTTCTTTTGAGTTTAAAAGGGACCTCAGGGATCACCTTTTTCTTGGCCACAACATCATAGAAGTGGTCTTGATGGGCTTTGGAGATGAACCTTTCCATCTCCCATGACTCGGATGTGGAAGCTTTTATCTTCCCTTTCCCTCTTCTAGAGGATTCTCCGGTCTTAGGTGCCATCAATGGTAATGGAAAAACAAAAAAGCTATGCTTTTACCACACCAAACTTAGAATATTGCTCGCCCTCGAGCAATAAACAAAAGAATAGAAGAAGAAGAAGAAGAAATATGGAGAGGGAGAGGGAGATGTAGTTTCGGCTAAGGAGTGTGTAGAGGGGTGTGTTGTGTGAATTTGGTGAAGAATGGAGGTCTTTATATAGGGAATGGAGGGGGGGTTAAGGTTCGGCTATATGGGTGGGTTGGGGTGGGAAATTGGTTTTGAATTTTGAAGGTAGGTGGAGTTTATGAGGTAGGTTTATTGGGAAGAGTGGGTGGATGTGAGTGGTGAAGGTTTAGTGGGGAAGAGAGATTGAGGTGATTGGTGAGGGGTTTTTAGGGAAGAGTGTTTATGGGGTTGTGTGAAAGAGAGTGGTGAGAAGAAGTGAGTGGAGGTAGGTGGGGATCCTGTGGGGTCTACAGATCCTGAGTGGATCCTGTGGGGTCCACAGATCCTGAGTGGATCCTGTGGGGTCCACAGATCCTGAGGTTTTCAAGGATTTACATCCCTGCACCCCTTAGGCATGTAAAAATGCCTTTGTATCCAACTCTGGGCGTTCAGCGCCAGGTTGGTGGCCATTTTGGGCGTTCAACGCCCATCTGTGTGCCATTTCTGGCGTTGAACGCCAGAACCATGCCTGTTCTGGCGTTCAGCGCCCAGAAGCTGCCCATTTTGGGCGTTCAGCGCCAGAACCATGCTCTGTTCTGGCGCTGAACGCCAGACAGATGCTCCTCCAGGGTGTGATTTTTCTTCTGCTGTTTTTGATTCCGTTTTCAATTTTTATATTTATTTTGTGACTCCACATGATCATGAACCTAAGAAAACATGAAAAATAATAATAATAGAGTTAGATAAACATTGGGTTGCCTCCCAACAAGCGCTTCTTTAATGTCAATAGCTTGACAGTGGGCTCTCATGGAGCCTCACAGATGTGCAGAGCTTTGTTGAGACTCTCCAACACCAAACTTAGAGTTTGGATATGGGAGTTCAACACCAAACTTAGAGTTTGGTTGTGGCCTCCCAACACCAAACTTAGAGTTTAACTGTGGGGGCTCTGGTTGACTCTACTTGGAGAGAAGCTTTTGCTGCTTCCTCTCCATGGTTGCAGAGGGAGATCCTTGAGTTTTGAATACAAGGGAGTTCTCATTCCAGTGAAGGAATATTTCACCTCTGTCAACATCAATCACAACTCTTGCTGTGGCCAGGAAAGGTCTTCCTAGGATGATGGATTCATCCTCTTCCTTTCCAGTATCCAGGACTATGAAATCAGCAGGGATGTAAAGGCCTTCAACCTTTACTAATACGTCCTCTACTTGTCCATAAGCCTGTTTTCTAGAGCTGTCTGCCATCTCTAATGAGATTTTAGCAGCTTGCACCCCATAGATTCCCAGTTTCTCTATTACAGAGAGGGGCATGAGGTTTATCCCTGAACCAAGGTCACACAGAGCCTTAAAGATCATGGTGCCTATGGTACAAGGGATTATGAACTTTCCAGGATCCTGTCTCTTCTGAGGCAATGTCAGTTGATCCAGATCACTTAGTTCATTGATGAACAAGGGAGGTTCAACCTCCCAAGCATCAATGCCAAATAACTTGGCATTCAGCTTCATGATTGCACCAAGAAACTTGGCAGTTTGCTCTTCAGTGACATCCTCATTCTCTTTAGAAGAGGAATACTCATCAGAGCTCATGAAGGGTATAAGGAGGTTCAATGGAATCTCTATGGTCTCTAGCTGAGCCCCAGAGTCCTTTGGTTCCTCAGAGGGAAGCTCCTTATTGACCACTGGACGTCCCAGGAGGTCTTCCTCCTTGGGATTTACGTCCTCTCCTTCCCTTACAGGTTCGGCCATGGCGCTTATGTCAATGGCCTTGCACTCTCCTTTTGGATTCTCTTCTGTATTGCTTGGGAGAGTACTAGGAGGGATTTCAGTGATCCTTTTACTCAGCTGGCCCACTTGTGCTTCCAGATTTCTAATGGAAGACCTTGTTTCATTCATGAAACTTACAATGGCTTTAGATAGATCAGAGACTAGATTTGCTAAATTAGAAGCATTTTGTTCAGAGTTCTCTGTCTGTTGCTGAGTTGATGATGGAAAAGGCTTGCTATTGCTAAACCTGTTTCTTCCACCATTATTAAAGCCTTGTTGGGGCTTTTGATCCTTCCATGAGAAATTTGGATGATTTCTCCATGTTGAGTTATAGGTGTTTCCATAAGGTTCACCTAAGTAATTTACCTATGCTATTGCAGGGTTCTCAGGATCATAGGCTTCTTCTTCAGAAGATGCCTCTTGAGTACTGTTGGATGCAGCTTGCATTCCATTCAGACTCTGAGAAGTCATATTGACTTGCTGAGTCAATATTTTATTTTGAGCCAATATGGCATTCAGAGTATCAACTTCAAGAACTCCCTTCTTCATAGGCGTCCCATTATTCACAGGATTCCTTTCAGAAGTGTACATGAACTGGTTATTAGCAACCATGTCAATGAGTTCTTGAGCTTCTGCAGGCGTTTTCTTTAGGTGAATGGATCCACCTGCAGAAGTGTCCAGTGACATCTTTGATAGCTCAGATAAACCATCATAGAATATATCCAGGATAGTCCATTCTGAAAGCATGTCAGAAGGACACTTTTTGGTCAACGGTTTGTATCTTTCCCAAGCTTCATAGAGGGATTCACCTTCTTTCTGTCTGAAGGTTTGAACATCAGCTCTAAGCTTGCTCAGCTTTTGAGGAGGAAAGTACTTGGCTAAGAAAGCCGTGACCAGCTTATCCCAAGAGTTCAGGCTGTCTTTGGGTTGAGAATCCAACCATAATCTAGCTCTGTCTCTTACAGCAAAAGGGAAAAGCATGAGCCTGTAGACTTCAGGATCTACTTCATTAGTCTTAACAGTATCACATATCTGCAAGAATTCAGTTAAGAACTGAAAAGGATCTTCAGATGGAAATCCATGAAACTTGCAGTTCTGCTGCATCAGAGAAACTAATTGAGGTTTCAGCTCAAAGTTGTTTGCTCCAATGGCAGGAATGGAGATGCTTCTTCCATGTAAATTGGAATTAGGTGCAGTAAAGTCACCAAGCATCTTCCTTACATTATTATTATTTTCGGCTGCCATCTCTTCTGCCTGTTCGAAAATTTCTGAAAGGTTATCTCTGGATTGTTGTATTTTAGCTTCTCTTAATTTTCTCTTCAGAGTCCTTTCAGGTTCTGGATCTGCTTCCACAAGAATGTTCTTAGCCTTGCTCCTGCTCATATGACAAGGAAGAATGGACAGAAAAATAATAATAATAATAATAATAATAGAGATCCTTTATACCACAGTATAGGGATCCCTGTGTGAGTGGAAGAAGAGGGGGAGACAAAGAATGTAATATAATGGAAGAAACACAACTGTGAGGATGGAAGAGAGGTGAGATGAGATGTTAGGATATGAATGAATAAATAGAATGAGATGGGGGAGGGATAATTTTCGAAAATTATTTTGAAAAAGAGTTAGTGATTTTTGAAAATGGTTTTTGAAAATTGTTAGTATTTTTTTTTTCGAAAATTTTTGAAATCAAAAATAAAAATAAAAATAATTAGTTAATTAAAAAGAAATTTTTGAAAAAAGGGGGAGATATTTTCGAAAATTAGAAAGAGAGAATTAGTTAGGTGGTTTTGAAAAAGTTAAGAAACAAACAAAAAGTTAGTTAGTTAGTTGAAACAAATTTTGAAAAGATAAGAAGTTAGGAGGTTAGAAAAGATATTTTGAAAAGATATTTTTGAAAAAGATAAGATAAGAAGATATTTTTGAAAAGATATGATAGAAATTAGTTTTTGAAAAAGATTTGATTTTTAAAATCACAATTAATGACTTGATTCATAAGAAATCACAAGATATGATTCTAGAACTTAAAGTTTGAATCTTTCTTAACAAGCAAGTAACAAACTTCAAATTTTTGAATCAAAACATTAATTGTTTATGTTATTTTCGAAAATTTGGTATAAAAATAAGAAAAAGATTTTTGAAAAATATTTTTGAAATTTTCGAAAATAACTAAGAATTTTGAAAAAGATTTGATTTTTGAAAAAGATTTTGAAAAAGATAAGATTTTCAAATTGAAAATTTGATTTGACTCATGAGAAACAACTTGATTTTAAAAATTTTTGAAAAAGTCAATCCAAATTTTCGAATTTGATGAGAGAAAAGAGGAAAGATATTTTTTTTTTATTTTTGAAATTTTTATGGAAAACATGAAAATTATGCAATGCATGAAATTTTTAGATCAAAACATGTGATGTATGCAAGAATGCTATGAATGTCAAGATGAACACCAAGAACACTATGAATGTCAAGATGAACATCAAGAACATATTTTTGAAAAGTTTTTAATGCAAAGAAAACATGCAAGACACCAAACTTAGAATTCTTTAATGCTTAGACATTGAGAATTCAAGAATGCATATGATAAACATGAAAAGACACAAAACAAAAATTCATCAAGATCAAACAAGAAGACTTACCAAGAACAACTTGAGGATCATGAAGAACACTATGAATGCATGATATTTTCGAAAAAAATGCAAGATGCATATGCAATTGACACCAAACTTATAATGTGACTCAAGACTCAAACAAGAAACAGAAAATATTTTTTGATTTTTATGATTTTCTAATTTTTTTTGGATTTTTATTTTATATTTTTCGAAAATTAAAAGAAAAATAAGGATTCCAAAATTTTTAATATGAATTCCAGGAATCTTGCCATGTTAGTCTAAAGCTTCAGTCCAGGAATTAGACATGGCTCACTAGCCAGCCAAGCTTTCAATGAAAGCTCCAGTCCAAAACACTAGACATGGCCAATGGCCAGCCAAGCTTTAGTCTTTAACACGAGAGTATATTGCTCTTTATAACAAATTGCAAGCCTCAGTCCAAATAAATTTAGACATGGCTTTACAGCCAGCCAGGCTTTGCATGTTCCATGAAACACTAGAATTCATTCTTAAAAATCTTGAATAAAATTTTTGAAAACATTTTTATTTTATATTTTTTTTTTTTTGAAAACAAAGAAGAATTTTTGAAATATTTTTGAAAAATTTTTGAAAAGAAAACAAAAAGAAAATTACCTAATCTGAGCAACAGGATGAACCGTCAGTTGTCCAAACTCAAACAATCCCCGGCAACGGCGCCAAAAACTTGGTGCTGTTGCTGGATCAAAAGGGAATCTGGCACTGATGTTACCGGACCAAAAGCTTGCCGAAAACTCAAACAATCCCCGGCAACGGCGCCAAAAACTTGGTGCACGAAATTGTGATCTCCAGGCTCGAACAAATCCTGGTAATGGCTCCAAAGCTTGGTGCTCTGATCTTAATTCATAATTGTCACAACTTCGATACAACTAACCAGCAAGTGCACTGGGTCGTCCAAGTAATACCTTACGTGAGTAAGGGTCGAATCCCACGGAGATTGTTGGTATGAAGCAAGCTATGGTCACCTTGCAAATCTCAGTCAGGCGGATTTAAACATGATACTTTATTAGATTAAAATAAACAATAAAAGGGATAGAGATACTTATGTAGATTCATTGGTAGGGATTTCAGATAAGCGAATGGAGATGCTTTTCGTTCCTCTGAACCTCTGCTTTCCTGCTATCTTCATCCAATCAGTCTTACTCCTTTCCATGGCTGGCTGTATGCAAGGGCATCACCGTTGTCAGTGGCTACATCCCCTCCTCTCAGTGAATCATATGCTCACGCACCCTGTCACGGCACGGCTATTCATCTGTCGGTTCTCGATCATGCTGGAATAGGATTCACCCTCCTTTTGCGTCTGTCACTAACGCCCAACAATCGCGAGTTTGAAGCTCGTCACAGTCATTCAATCATTGAATCCTACTCAGAATACCACAGACAAGGTTTAGACCTTCCGGATTCTCTTGAATTCCGCCATCATTCTAGCTTACGCCACGAAGATTCCTGTTAGGAGATCTAAGAGATATTCATTCTAGCTTATTTCATGTAGAACGGAAGTGTTTGTCAGGCACGTGTTCATAGGGGAGATGGTGATGAGCGTCACACATAATCATCACCTTCATTACGTTCTTGGGTGCGAATGGATATCTTAGAAGCGAAATAAGAAGAATTGAATAGAAAACAGTAGTACTTTGCATTAATCTTTGAGGAACAGCAGAGCTCCACACCTTAATCTATGGAGTGTAGAAACTCTACCGTTAAAAATACATAAGTGAAAGGTCCAGGCATGGCCGAGATGGCCAGCCCCCTAAACGAGATCAATAGTCTCCTAAGATGAAAAACTGAGACCAAAGATGCCTAATACAATAGTAAGAGGTCCTATTTATAATAAACTAGCTACTAGGGTTTACATGAGTAAGTATTTGATGTATAAATCCACTTCCGGGGCCCACTTGGTGTGTGTTTGGACTGAGCTTAAGTGTTGCACGTGCAGAGGCTATTTGTGGAGTTGAACGCCAGTTTCTGTGCCAGTTTGGGCGTTCAACTCTGGTTTTGGATCCTTTTCTGGCGCTGGACGCCAGATTTGTGCAGAAGGCTGGCGTTGAACGCCAGTTTACGTCATCAATTCTTGGCCAAAGTATGGACTATTATATATTGCTGGAAAGCCCTGGATGTCTACTTTCCAACGCAATTGGAAGCGCGCCATTTTGAGTTCTGTAGCTCCAGAAAATACACTTTGAGTGCAGGGAGGTCAGAATCCAACAGCATCAGCAGTCCTTTTTCAACCTCTGAATCTGATTTCTGCTCAAGTCCCTCAATTTCAGCCAGAAAATACCTGAAATCACAGAAAAACACACAAACTCATAGTAAAGTCCAGAAATGTGAATTTAACATAAAAACTAATGAAAACATCCCTAAAAGTAACTAGATCCTACTAAAAACATACTAAAAACAATGCCAAAAAGCGTATAAATTATCCGCTCATCAATCAGCCACTTGGTTCTCTGTCCCTTTTCTGTCTCTTATTTCTATATCAAACTCTTGCAGAAGCAACACCCATCTTATGAGCCTGGGTTTTGAATCCTGCTTTGTGAGTAGATATTTAAGAGTAGCATGGTCAGTGTACACAATCACTTTTGATCCTACTAAGTATGATCTAAACTTGTCAATGGCATAAACCACTGCAAGCAATTCTTTTTCTGTGGTTGTGTAATTTTTCTGGGCATCATTTAAAACACGGCTAGCATAATAAATGACATGCAGAAGCTTGTCATGCCTCTGCCCCAGTACTGCACCAATGGCATGGTCACTGGCATCACACATTAGTTCAAATGGTAATGTCCAGTCTGGTGCAGAAATAACTGGTGCTGTGACCAGCTTAGCTTTCAGAGTCTCAAACACTTGTAGACACTCTGTGTCAAACACAAATGGCGTGTCAGCAGCTAGCAGATTGCTCAGGGGTTTTGCAATTTTTGAAAAATCCTTTATAAACTTCCTGTAGAATCCTGCATGCCCCAGAAAACTTCTGATTGCCTTAACATTAGCAGGTGGAGGTAATTTTTCAATTACTTCCACTTTAGCTTGATCCACCTCTATCCCCTTGTTTGAAATTTTATGCCCAAGGACAATTCCTTCAGTCTCCATAAAGTGACATTTTTCCAGTTTAAAACTAGGTTGGTCTCTTGGCATCTTTTCAGAACAAGTGCTAAATGGTCAAGGCAGGAGCTGAATGAGTCTCCAAATACTGAAAAGTCATCCATGAAGACTTCCAGAAATTTCTCTACCATATCAGAGAAGATAGAGACCATGCACCTCTGAAAGGTTGCAGGTGCATTACACAGACCAAAAGGCATTCTTCTGTAAGCAAATACTCCAGAAGGACATGTGAATGCTATTTTCTCTTGGTCCTGAGGATCTACTGCAATTTGGTTGTAACCTGAATAGCCATCCAAAAAGCAGTAATATTCATGACCTGCTAGTCTCTCTAGCATCTGGTCTATGAATGGTAAAGGAAAATGATCCTTTCTGGTGGCTGTGTTGAGCCTTCTATAGTCAATACACATGCGCCACCCTATAACTGTTCTTGTAGGAACCAGTTCATTTTTTTCATTATGAACCACTGTCATGCCTCCCTTCTTGGGAACAACTTGAACAGGGCTCACCCAGGGGCTATCAGAAATAGGATAAATAATCCCAACCTCCAGTAATTTGGTGACCTCTTTCTGCACCACTTCCTTCATGGCTGGATTTAGCCGCCTCTGTGGTTGAACCACTGGCTTAACATCATCCTCCGATAGGATTTTGTGCATGCATCAAGCTGGGCTTATGCCCTTAAGGTCACTTATGGACCACCCAAGAGCTGTCTTGTGTGTCCTTAGCACTTGAATTAGTGCTTCCTCTTCCAGTGGATTTAAAGCAGAGCTTATGATCACTGGAAAAGTGTCACCTTCTCCCAGAAATGCATATTTCAGGGATGGTGGTAATGGCTTGAGCTCGGGTTTATGAGGTTTCTCCTCTTCCTGAGGAAGTCTCAGAGGCTCTTTCAATTCCTCTGAACCCTCCAAATCAGGCTGAACATCTTTAAAGATGTCTTCCAGCTCTGATTCGAGACTCTCAGCCATGTTGACCTCCTCTACCAAAGAGTCAATGAGATCAACTTTCATGCAGTCTTTTGGTGTGTCTGGATGCTGCATGACTTTGACAGCATTCAACTTAAACTCATCCTCATTGACTCTCAGGGTTACTTCCCCCTTTTGGACATCAATGAGAGTTCGTCTAGTTGTTAGGAAAGGTCTTCCTAGAATCAGAGTAGCACTTTTGTGCTCCTCCATTTCCAGCACTACAAAGTCAGTGGGAAAGGCGAATGGGCCAACCCTGACAATCATGTCCTCAATCACGCCTGATGGGTATTTAATGGAGCCATCAGCAAGTTGGAGACATATCCGGGTTGGTTTAACTTCTTCAGTTAAACCAAGCTTTTTGATAGTGGATGCAGGTATTAGGTTGATGCTTGCCCCAAGATCACATAAAGCTGTCTTGGTGCAATTACCCTCTAATATGCATGGTATTAGAAAGCTTCCAGGATCTTTAAGCTTTTTTGGAAAGCTTTTCAGAATGACTGCACTGCATTCTTCAGTGAGTAGAACTCTTTGAGTTTCTCTCCAATCCTTCTTATGACTCAAGATCTCCTTCATGAACTTGGCATAAGAAGGTATTTTCTCAAGTGCCTCTGCAAACAGAATCTTTATTTCAAGAGTCCTGAGATAATCTGCAAAGCGAGCAAATTGCTTATCCTGCTCCTCTTGGCGGAGTTTTTGAGGATAAGGTATCTTGGCTTTATATTCCTCAACCTTAGTTGCTGCAGGTTTATTTCCTACAGAGGTGGTTGGAGAAGCCTTTTTAGAGGGGTTGTTATCAGCACTTGTGTGTATCTGATCCCTCACTGGCATTTGAATGCCAGGGTTAGAAGCTGGAGTGGCGTTGGACGCCAACTCCTTACTTGTTCTTGGCGTTTGAACGCCAGAACTGAGCTTCCATTGGGCGTTTGACGCCAAATCCTTGCCTGTTTCTGGCGTTTGAACGCTAGAGTTATTCCTCTCTGGGCTCTTACTGTCCTCAGAGGGATTTTGGATAGCAGGTTGTTCATTTCTTGGCTTCCTGCTACCTTGAAGTGAGGTATTTAATGTTTTTCCACTTCTTAATTGAATTGCTTGGCACTCTTCCGTTATTTGTTTTGATAACTGCTGTTCTGTTTGCTTCAACTGTACTTCCATATTCAGATTAGCTATTCTTGTGTCTTGTAGTATCTCCTTGAATTCGGCCAGCTGTTTTGTTAGAAAGTCTAATTGCTTATTGAATTCAGTAATTTGTTCTGTAGGACTGAGTTCAGCAGTTACTGTTTTAGCCTCTTCTTTCATGGAAGATTCACTACTTAGGTACAGATGCTGATTTCTGGCAACTGTATCAATAAGCTCTTGAGCCTCTTCAATTGTCTTTCTCATGTGTATAGATCCACCAGCTGAGTGATCTAGAGAAATTTGAGCTCTCTCTGTAAGCCCATAATTGAAGATGTCTAACTGCACCCATTCTGAAAACATTTCCGAGGGGCATTTTCTTAACATCTCTCTGTATCTTTCCTAGGCATCATAAAGAGATTCATTATCTCCTTGTTTAAAGCCTTGGATGTCCAGCCTTAGCTGTGTCATCCATTTTGGAGGGAAGTATTGATTCAGAAATTTTTCTGACAGCTGTTTCCATGTCCTTATGCTAGCCTTAGGTTGGTTATTTAACCACCTCTTAGCTTGATCTTTTACAGCAAATGAAAACAGTAATAATCTGTAGACATCCTGATCTACTTCCTTATCATGTACTGTGTCAGCAATTTGTAAAAATTGTGCCAGAAACTCTGTAGGTTCTTCCAGTGGAAGACCGAAATACTGGCAACTTTGCTGCACCATGATAATGAGCTGAGGATTCAACTCAAAGCTACTGACTCCAATGGAGGGTATACAGATACTGCTCCCATATGAAGCAGTAGTTTCCTTCTGGACTGTTCATTTCCACTTAGGTCCATGATGGAGAAAGGGAGATGATGCGGATTGCAAATAAATTTTTTTTTGAATACCGAAATTAAAATTAAATAAATAAAATAAAATAAATAAAAAATTGACTATATTTTCAAAAATTAGAAGAAAAAGAAATAAAAGAAAATTGAAAACTAAATTAATTAATTAAAAAGATTTGAAAAAGATGTGGGTGAGGATTTTCAAAAAAAATGAAGAGAGAGAAATTGGTTAGGAAGTTTTGAAAAAGATATGTCTTAAAATTAAAGATACTTGTAAGAAAATAAAATAAAATAAAATAAAATAAAGATATGAAAAAGATTTGATTTTTTTTTTTTTGAGAGAAATTTGAATTTTGAAATTTTTAAAACTAAGATAAGATAAAATAGAAATTTTAAAATAAAAATCTGAATTTTTTTGAAAAAATTTCAAAATTTGCTCAAAAATAGTTAGAGAAGATATTTTTTTATTTTTGAATTTTATGATGAAAAAGAAAAACACACAAAAGACACACAACTTAAATTTTTTAGATCTAATGCTCCTTATTATGAGCTTATGATTATGAATGAATGGATTCCCCCACTTTATAGCCTCTAATCTGTGTTTTCTGGGCCAAAAACTGGGTCGAAAACAGCCCAGAAATCGCTGGAGAAGAAATCTGCCACGCTGATTTTCGTCACTGCGACGCGTCCGCATGGAGTACGCATTCGTGTCACCTAGTGTCAGGGCAACTATGGCATATTATATATTAAATCGAAACCCCGGACGTTAGTTTTCCAACGCAACTAGAACCGCGTCGTTTGGACCTTTGTAGCTCAAGTTATGACTGTTTTAGTGGAAAGAGGTCAGGCTGGACAGCTTTGCAATTCCTTCAACTTCTTGTATTCCTTCCACTTTTGCATGCTTCCTTTCCATCCTCCAAGCCATTCCTGTCCTGTAATCTCTGAAATCACTTAACGCACATATCAAGGCATCTAATGGTAATAAGAGAGGATTAAACATAGGGAACTTAAGGCCAAAGAAGCATGTTTTCAATCAAAGCACATAATTAGGAAGGTAAATGTGAAACCATGCAAATAGTATGAATAAGTGGGTAAACAATTGATAAAAATCACTCAATTGAGCACAAGATAAACCATAAAATAGTGGTTTATCAACCTCCCCACACTTAAACAATAGCATGTACTCATGCTAAGCTCAAGAGAAGCTATAAGAGAGTGAAGAGGAATGGTAGAATGTATGAAATGCAACCTATCTATATGAATCTAACAACATGAAGAATGCTTTTTCCTACTTGGTTTAAAAGTAAATAAATTCTCCAAGGATAAATATGAACTGGATTTCACTAATTCAAATCATAAAAATGAAGTACAAATAGACTTGTAGAAGAAAATAGCTCATGAAAGCCGGGAACAAAGAATCGAGCATCGAACCCTCACTGGAAGTGTATGCACTCTAATCACTCAAGTGTTTTAGGTTCGATTCTCTCAATTCTCTACTAACCTTGCTTTCTAAGGCTTGCTCTTCATCTAACAATCAACATAAATTTAATGCACAGATACACATATCAAGAGGTCTTTTAAGGATTGTAATGGGGTTAGGGTCAAGGTAGGATTGTATTTGGCCAAGTGGACTAAAATCTGAATCCTTAATTAACTTAAACTTTCCACCTAACTTTAGACAATCCATGTAATCAAAATAAAAAACCTAACTGTCCATTAACCATGTTTTTCACATATTCATGCATTCTAATTTCAAGTACAGTACATATGCATTACTTTCACCACTTACTTTGGGGCATTTTGTCCCCTTTTTGCTTAATTGCTCTTTTTTCTTTTCTTTTTCTCACTTCTTTATATATATTCTTTTCTTTTATTTTTCTCAATGCATATGATTAAATTATTGGATGCATGAATCATGTCCTAAACATTTTTTTCACATTTTCAGAAAATTCGAACATACTCAATTCTCAAACCAAATGTTTCCAAATTCAACTTTTCCCATACTTAATTCATGAGCACTCTCACTAGTCTAAGCTAACCAAGGATTCAAATTAAGGACATTATTGTTTTCCACTTAGAGTTAATGATGTGCTAAAGTAAAGAACAAAGGGGTATAATAGGCTCAACATTGGTTTGCAAAGAATAATGAAAGGGTAAGGCCATATGGGTATGTAAGCTCAGTGAATCAAAGGCCTCAATCATGTAAGTGTATGCATACATCAAACCATGGAAATATAGAATTAAGCAAGACAAAGATTACAATTTTAGAGAGAAAAACACATACCAAAAATAAAATATTGGTTGGTAAAATGCAACCAATTCAAATAGGCTCAAAAATCTCACAGGTTTTGTGTGTTCGAGCTCTAAACTATGTTCCAATATAATATTTCTTCGAACAAGTGTAACATTAAATTTTATTCAAATTAGTGAAATGCTATAAAAGTTTTCTTGAAAAAGAAAATATTACTTCAACCAAGTGGTAAAATATGCACAAAAATCAAACAAACATGCAAATGCAAGAACTAACTACAAAGAAAATTTAAACATTGGTGTTGAGACAAGAAAGTACTAACCCATGGAGATCGGTATCGACCTTCCCACTCTTAAAGATTGCACCGTCCTCGGTGCATGATAAGATGTACAAGTGGATGGGTGGCTCCAACTGATGCTTTTCTCCAAAGATTGTGCAGATGGACTTGTCTGTCTCCCCATGTAAACGTCTTCCGGTTCCTTTCCGGGTGGCCATCCTGAAAGAAAAAGGGAAGAAAAGTAACCCAGAAGTAAAGATAAGAAAATAAATAAAGTATGGGTGGGTTAATGCCAATTGATAAGGGTCTTATTTACATGGAAGCTTCAACATGTACGTGAGAAAGCAATAGAAGCACATGGCATACCAATGGTGCAAAATTTGCAACAATGGGGAAGAGAGTGGGGAAGGAGAGATAATATAAATTCATGTCAATGCAAAAGTAATACAGATATAAAAGATTGGCATTGATTTAAATAATATTACCCAATCAGAATAAGACAAGTCACTAAGCATCCAAAATAATTCAAGAGAAGATGCAACAGTTAAATAAGAAAATTTAACACCAATTGAAAAAATTAATAATTTTAGAAAAGAAAATAAAAATATACCCAAAATTAAAATGCAATGGATGAAAGTATGTAAATAAATTAAATAAAATAGAATAGAAGTGAAGAGAGATGAGAAGTTAAAAAGATGAAGTAAGAAAGAAAGAAGAAAGAAGAAGAAAGAAATTAGGATTTGGGAAAGAAAAGATAAGATATTTTGGCTGATCTGGATATTCTGTGCGCCGCATGCGACGCGGACGCGTGAGTGACGCAGTCGCGTGGTGCGCGATAAGGTCAGGTGACGCGGACGTGTGGGTCACGCGATCACGTGGCCTGATTTGTGTGATTGGCGCGAGTGCAGCCTCGCGTTCGCGCAACTCTCTGTTGTAAATGCATATTGCCAAAAATCTGGGTGACGCGATCGCGTGGTTGACGCGATCGCGTGGTTGACGCGATAGCGTGAATGGCCTTTCTTTTTTTTAAAATGACGCGAACGCGTGGGGCACGCGTTCGCGTGGTAGGGCTTGTGCTTCTAGCATGGTTCCAGCCCCACTCCATCACAACTCTCTGCCATACACCCGTTTACGTCGATTTCTCAGGGCCACGCGTTCGCGTGGGTGACGCGGACGCGTGGGGGGAATTTTTCCCACATGACGCGGACGCGTCATCGACGCAGTCGCGTGGATCAATCTGTGCTAAATGCACGCCTCCAGCCACGCTCTCGCGTGACTCTCTGTTCACTTGTCTTTTCTTCCTACTGCACTTGTGACGCGGACGCGTCAGCGACGCTGCCGCATCGCGTGCGTGCTTTTTTTTTTTTTGAAAAATGCAGAATGCAGTATGCAGATGCTGATGCAGATGTTATGAATAATTCCAGGTTCAATAAAATAAAATAAAACTAAAAAAACAAACACAACTAAATAAGATTGAAAATGGAACGATCATACCATGGTGGGTTGTCTCCCATCTAGCACTTTTAGTTAAAGTCTTTAAGTTGGACATTTGGTGAGCTCCCTGTTATGGTGGCTTGTGCTTGAACTCGTCTTGAAACTTTCACCAATGCTTGGACTTCCAATAATCTCTATCAATACTGATGAGCGGATAATTTATACGCTTTTTGGCATTGTTTTTAGTATGTTTTTAGTAGGATCTAGTTACTTTTAGGGATGTTTTCATTAGTTTTATGTTAAATTCACATTTCTGGACTTTACTATGAGTTTTTGTGTTTTTCTGTGATTTCAGGTATTTTCTGGCTGAAATTGAGGGACTTGAGCAGAAATCAGATTCAGAGGTTGAAAAAGGACTGCTGATGCTGTTGGATTCTGACCTCCCTACACTCAAAGTGCATTTTCTGGAGCTACAGAACTCGAAATGGCGCGCTTCCAATTGCGTTGGAAAGTAGACATCCAGGGATTTCCAGCAATATATAATAGTCCATACTTTGGCAAAGAATTGACGACGTAAACTGGCGTTCAACGTCAGCCTTCTGCCCAAATCTGGCGTCCAGCGCCAGAAAAGGATCCAAAACCAGAGTTGAACGCCCAAACTGGCACAGAAACTGGCGTTCAACTCCACAAATGGCCTCTGCACGTGCATATCATAAGTTTGGTGTCACTTGCATATGCATCTTGCATTTTTTCGAAAATATCATGCATTCATAGTGTTCTTCGTGATCTTCAAGTTGTTCTTGGTAAGTCTGCTTGTTTGATCTTGAGGATTTTTTGTTTTGAGTCTTTTCATGTTTATCATATGCATTCTTGAATTCTTAGTGTCTAAGCATTAAAGAATTCTAAGTTTGGTGTCTTGCATGTTTTCTTTGCATTAAAAATTTTTCAAAAATATGTTCTTGATGTTCATCATAATCTTTATAGTGTTCTTGGTGTTCATCTTGACATTCATAGCATTCTTGCATGCATTCATTGTTTTGATCTAAAAATTTCATGCATTGCATAATTTTCATGTTTTCATAAAAATTCAAAAAAAATCAAAAAAAAAATATCTTTCCCTTTTTCTCTCATCAAATTCGAAAATTTGAGTTGACTTTTTCAAAAATTTTTAAAATCAAGTTGCTTTCATGAGTCAAATCAAATTTTCAATTTGAAAATCTTATCTTTTCCAAAATCTTTTTCAAAAATCAAATCTTTTTCAAAATTCTTAGTTATTTTCGAAAATTCCAAAAATATTTTTCAAAAATCTTTTTCTTATTTTTATATACCAAATTTTCGAAAATAACATAATCAATTAATGTTTTGATTCAAAAATTTGAAGTTTGTTACTTACTTGTTAAGAAAGATTCAAACTTTAAGTTCTAGAATCATATCTTGTGATTTCTTGTGAATCAAGTCATTAATTGTGGTTTTAAAAATCAAATCTTTTTCAAAACTAATTTCAATCATATCTTTTCAAAAATATCTTCTTATCTTATCTTTTTCAAAAATATCTTTTCAAATATCTTTTCTAACTTCCTAACTTCTTATCTTTTCAAAATTTGTTTCAACTAACTAACTAACTTTTTGTTTGTTTCTTAACTTTTTCAAAACCACCTAACTAACTCTCTCTCTCTCATTTTCGAAAATATCTTCCTTCTTTTTCAAAAATTTCTTTTTAATTAACTAATTATTTTTATTTTTTATTTTTGATTTCAAAAATTTTCGAAAATTACTAACATTTTTCAAAAACCATTTTCGAAAATCACTAACTCTTTTTCAAAATAATTTTCGAAAATTATCCCTCCCCCATCTCATTCTATTTATTCATTCATATCCTAACATCTCATCTCACCTCTCTTCCATCCTCACAGTTGTGTTTCTTCCATTATATTACATTCTTTGTCTCCCCCTCTTCTTCCACTCACACAGGAATCCCTATACTGTGGTATAAAGGATCTCCATTATCATTATTATTTTTCTGTGCCTTCTTCTTTGTCATATGAGCAGGAGCAAGGATAAGAACATTCTTGTGGAAGCAGATCCAGAACCTGAAAGGACTCTGAAGAGAAAATTAAGAGAAGCTAAAATACAACAATCCAGAGATAACCTTTCAGAAATTTTTGAACAGGAAAAGGAGATGGCAGCCGAAAATAATAATAATGCAAGGAGAATGCTTGGTGACTTTACTGCACCTAATTCCAATTTACATGGAAGAAGCATCTCCATTCCTGCCATTGGAGCAAACAACTTTGAGCTGAAACCTCAATTAGTTTCTCTGATGCAGCAGAACTGCAAGTTTCATGGACTTCCATCTGAAGATCCTTTTCAGTTCTTAACTGAATTCTTGCAAATATGTGATACTGTTAAGACTAATGGAGTAGATCCTGAAGTCTACAGGCTCATGCTTTTCCCTTTTGCTGTAAGAGACAGAGCTAGATTATGGTTGGATTCTCAACCCAAAGACAGCCTGAACTCTTGGGATAAGCTGGTCACGAGTTTCTTAGCCAAGTACTTTCCTCCTCAAAAGCTGAGCAAGCTTCGAGCTGATGTTCAAACCTTCAGACAGAAAGAAGGTGAATCCCTCTATGAAGCTTGGGAAAGATACAAACAGTTGACCAAAAAGTGTCCTTCTGACATGCTTTCAGAATGGACCATCCTGGATATATTCTATGATGGTTTATCTGAGCTATCAAAAATGTCACTGGACACTTCTGCAGGTGGATCCATTCACCTAAAGAAAACGCCTGCAGAAGCTCAAGAACTCATTGACATGGTTGCTAATAACCAGTTCATGTACACTTCTGAAAGGAATCCTGTGAATAATGGGACGCCTATGAAGAAGGGAGTTCTTGAGGTTGATACTCTGAATGCCATATTGGCTCAGAATAAAATATTGACTCAGCAAGTCAATATGATTTCTCAGAGTCTGAATGGAATGCAAGCTACATCCAACAGTACTCAAGAGGCATCTTCTGAAGAAGAAGCTTATGATCCTGAGAACCCTGCAATAGCAGAGGTAAATTACTTAGGTGAACCTTATGGAAACACCTATAACTCAACATGGAGAAATCATCCAAATTTCTCATGGAAGGATCAAAAGCCCCAACAAGGCTTTAATAATGGTGGAAGAAACAGGTTTAACAATAATAAACCTTTTCCATCATCCACTCAGCAACAGACAGAGAACTCTGAACAAAATGCTTCTAATTTAGCAAATCTAGTCTCTGATCTATCTAAGGCCACTGTAAGTTTCATGAATGAAACAAGGTCTTCCATTAGAAATCTGGAAGCACAAGTGGGCCAGCTGAGTAAAAGGATCACTGAAATCCCTCCTAGTACTCTACCAAGCAATACAGAAGAGAACCCAAAAGGAGAGTGCAAGGCCATTGACATAAGTGCCATGGCCGAACCTGTGAGGAGAGGAGAGGACGTGAATCCCAAGGAGGAAGACCCCCTAGGACGTCCAGTGGTCAATAAGGAGCTTCCCTCTGAGGAACCAAAGGAATCTGAGACTCATCTAGAGACCATAGAGATTCCATTGAACCTCCTTATGCCCTTCATGAGCTCTGATGAGTATTCCTCTTCTGAAGAGAATGAGGATGTTACTGAAAAGTAAACTGCCAAGTTTCTTGGTGCAATCATGAAGCTAAATGCCAAATTATTTGGCATTGATACTTGGGAAGTTGAACCTCCCTTGTTCATCAATGAACTAAGTGATCTGGATCAACTGACATTGCCTCAGAAGAGACAGGATCCTGGAAAGTTCATAATACCCTGCACCATAGGCACCATGATCTTTAAGGCTCTGTGTGACCTTGGTTCAGGAATAAACCTCATGCCCCTCTCTGTAATAGAGAAACTGGGAATCTATGGGGTGCAAGCTGCTAAAATCTCACTGGAGATGGCAGACAGCTCAAGAAAACAGGCTTATGGACAAGTAGAAGATGTATTAGTAAGGGTTGAGGGCCTTTACATACCTACTGATTTCATAGTCCTGGATACTGGAAAGGAAGAGGATGAATCCATCATCCTAGGAAGACCTTTCCTGGCCACAGCAAGAGCTGTGATTGATGTTGACAGAGGTGAAATAGTCCTTCAATGGAATAAGAACTCCCTTGTGTTTAAAACTCAAGGATCTCCCTCTGCAACCATGGAGAGGAAGCAGGAAAAGCTTCTCTCCAAGCAGAGTCAACCAGAGCCCCCACAGTCAAACTCTAAGTTTGGTGTTGGGAGGCCACAACCAAACTCTAAGTTTGGTGTTGAACTCCCATATCCAAACTCTAAGTTTGGTGTTGGAGAGTCTCAACAAAGCTCTGCACATCTGTGAGGCTCCATGAGAGCTCACTGTCAAGCTATTGACATTAAAGAAGCGCTTGTTGGGAGGCAACCCAATGTTTATCTAATTCTTATTTTTATTGTTTTTCATGTTTTCTTAGGGTCATGATCATGTGGAGTCACAAAATAAATACAAAAATTGAAAACGGAATCAAAAACAGCAGAATAAAAATCACACCCTGGAGGAGCATCTGTCTGGCGTTCAACGCCAGAACAGAGCATGGTTCTGGCGCTGAACGCCCAAAATGAGCAGCTTCTGGGCGCTGAACGCCAGAACAGGCATGGTTCTTGCGTTCAACGCCAGAAATGGCACACAGATGGGCGTTGAACGCCCAAAATGGCCACCAACCTGGCGCTGAATGCCCAGAGTTGGGTACAAGGGCATTTTTACATGCCTAATGGGTGCAGGGATGTAAATCCTTGAACACCTCAGGATCTGTGGACCCCACAGGATCCACTCAGGATCTGTGGACCCCACAGGATCCCCAACTACCTCCACTCACTTCTTCTCACCACTCTCTCTCACACAACCCCATAAACACTCTTCCCTAAAAACCCCTCACCAATCACCTCAATCTCTCTTCCCCACTAAACCTTCACCACTCACATCCATCCACTCTTCCCCATAAACCTACCTCATAAACTCCACCTACCTTCAAAATTCAAAACCAATTCCCCACCCAAACCCACCCATATGGCCGAACCAATACCCCCCCTCCCTTACCTATATAAAGCCCTCCATTCTTCATCAAATTCACACAACACACCCCTCTACACCCTTCTTGGCCGAAACACATCTCCCTCTCCCCCCCCCCCCCCATATTTCTTCTTCTTCTCCTTCTATTCTTTTGTTTATTGCTCGAGGGCGAGCAATATTCTAAGTTTGGTGTGGTAAAAGCATAGCTTTTTTTGTTTTTCCATTACCATTGATGGCATCTAAGACCGGAGAATCCTCTAGAAGAGGGAAAGGGAAGACAAAAGCTTCCACATCCGAGTCATGGGAGATGGAAAGGTTCATCTCCAAAGCCCATCAAGACCACTTCTATGACGTTGTGGCCAAGAAGAAGGTGATCACTGAGGTCCCTTTTAAACTCAAAAGAAATGAGTATCCGGAGATCCGACACGAAATTCAAAGAAGAGGTTGGGAAGTTCTAACAAATCCCATCCAACAAGTCGGCATCCTAATGGTTCAAGAGTTCTATGCCAATGCATGGATCACCAAGAACCATGATCAAAGTAAGAACCCGGATCCAAAGAACTATGTTACAATGGTTCGGGGGAAATACTTAGATTTTAGTCCGGAGAATGTGAGGTTGGCGTTCAACTTGCCATACATGGAAGAGAACGCACGCCCCTACACAAGGAGAGTCAACTTTGATCAAAGGTTGGACCAAGTCCTTATGGACATATGTGTAGAAGGAGCTCAATGGAAGATTGACTCCAAAGGCAAGCCGGTTCAACTAAGAAGATTGGACCTCAAGCCTATAGCTAGAGGATGGTTGGAGTTTATTCAATGCTCAATCATTCCCACTAGCAACCGGTCTGAAGTTACTATAGACCGGGCCATCATGATCCATAGCATCATGATTGGAGAAGAGGTGGAAGTTCATGAGATTATACCTCAAGAACTCTACAAGGTGGCTGACAAGTCCTCCACCATGGCAAGGTTAGCCCTTCCTCACCTCATTTGCCACCTATGCAATTCAGCTGGGATTGACATAGAGGGAGATATCCTCATTAAAGAGGAAAAGCCCATCACTAAGAAAAAGATGGAGCAAGCAAGAGAGCCCAGTCATGGAGCTCAAGAGGCGCAAGAAGCTCATCACCATGAGATTCCGGAAATGCCTCAAATGCACTTTCCTCCACAAAATTATTGGGAGCAAATCAACACCTCCCTAGGAGAATTGAGTTCCAATATGGGACAACTAAGGGTGGAACATCAAGAGCACTCCATCATGCTTCATGAAATAAGAGAAGATCAAAAAGCAATGAGGGAGGAGCAACAAAGACAAGGAAGAGACATAGAAGAGCTCAAGGACATCATTGGTTCCTCAAGAAGGAAACGCCACCATCACTAAGGTGGATTCATTCCTTGTTCTTCTTTCTTTTGTTTTTTCGTTTTCTATGTTATGTGCTTATCTATGTTTGTGTCTTCATTACATGATCATTATTAGTTAGTAACTTTGTCTTAAAGATATGAATGTCCTATGAATCCATCACCTCTCTTAAAAGAAAAATGTTTTAATTCAAAAGAACAAGGAGTACATGAGTTTCAAATTTATCCTTGAACTTAGCTTAATTATGTTGATGTGGTGACAATGCTTCTTGTTTTCTGAATGTATGCTTGAACAGTGCATATGTCTTTTGAAGTTGTTGTTTAAGAATGTTAAATATGTTGGCTCATGAAAGAATGATGACTAGGAGACATGTTATTTGATAATCTGAAATATCATAAAAATGATTCTTGAAGCAAGAAAAAGCAGCAAAGAACAAAGCTTGCAGAAAAAAAAAAGAAAAAAAAGGGGCAAAAAAAATAGAAAAAAAAATAGAAAGAAAAAGAAAAAGCAAGCAGAAAAAGCCAATAACCCTTAAAACCAAAAGGCAAGGGCAAATAAAAAGGATCCCAAGGCTTTGAGCATCAGTGGATAGGAGGGCCTAAAGGAATAAAATCCTGGTCTAAGCGGCTAAACCAAGCTGTCCCTAACCATGTGCTTGTGGCGTGTAGGTGTCAAGTGAAAACTTGAGACTGAGCGGTTAAAGTCAAGGTCCAAAGCAAAAACAAAGAGTGTGCTTAAGAACCCTGGACACCTCTAATTGGGGACTTTAGCAAAGCTGAGTCACAATCTGAAAAGGTTCACCCAATTATGTGTCTGTGGCATTTATGTATCCGGTGGTAATACTGGAAAACAAAGTGCTTAGGGCCACGGCCAAGACTCATAAAGAAGCTGTGTTCAAGAATCATCATACTGAACTAGGAGAGTCAATAACACTATTCGAAATCTGAAGTTCCTATAGATGCCAATCATTCTGAACCTCAATGGATAAAGTGAGATGCCAAAACTATTCAAGAGGCAAAAAGCTATAAGTCCCGCTCATATTATTGGAGCTCTGTTTCATTGATAGTTTGGAATTTATAGTATATTCTCTTCTTTTTATCCTATTTGATTTTCAGTTGCTTGGGGACAAGCAACAATTTAAGTTTGGTGTTGTGATGAGCGGATAATTTATACGCTTTTTGGCATTGTTTTTAGTATGTTTTTAGTAGGATCTAGTTACTTTTAGGGATGTTTTCATTAGTTTTTATGTTAAATTCACATTTCTGGACTTTACTATGAGTTTGTGTGTTTTTCTGTGATTTCAGGTATTTTCTGGCTGAAATTGAGGGACTTGAGCAGAAATCAGATTCAGAGGTTGAAAAAGGACTGCTGATGCTGTTGGATTCTGACCTCCCTGCACTCAAAGTGCATTTTCTGGAGCTACAGAACTCGAAATGGCGCGCTTCCAATTGCGTTGGAAAGTAGACATCCAGGGCTTTCCAGAAATATATAATAGTCCATACTTTGGCAAAGAATTGACGACGTAAACTGGCGTTCAACGCCAGCCTTCTGCCCAAATCTGGCGTCCAGCGCCAGAAAAGGATCCAAAACCAGAGTTGAACGCCCAAACTGGCACAGAAATTGGCGTTCAACTCCACAAATGGCCTCTGCACGTGCAACACTCAGGCTCAGCCCAAACACACACCAAGTGGGCCCCGAAAGTGGATTTATGCATCAATTACTTACTCATGTAAACCCTAGTAGCTAGTTTATTATAAATAGGACCTTTTACTATTGTATTAGGCATCTTTGGATTACCTTATGATCCTTTGATCACGTTTTAGGGGGCTGGCCATCTCGGCCATGCCTGGACCTTCACTTATGTATTTTCAACGGTAGAGTTTCTACACCCCATAGATTAAGGTGTGGAGCTCTGCTGTTCCTCAAAGATTAATGTAAAGTACTACTGTTTTCTATTCAATTCTTCTTATTTCGCTTCTAAGATATCCATTCGCACCCAAGAACGTGATGAAAGTGATGATTATGTGTGACGCTCATCATCCTTCTCCCTTATGAACGCGTGCCTGACAAACACTTCTGTTCTACATGAATTAAGCTAGAATGAATATCTCTTAGATCTCCTAACCAGAATCTTCGTGGCGTAAGCTAGAATGATGGCGGCATTCAAGAGAATCCGGAAGGTCTAAACCTTGTCTGTGGTATTCTGAGTAGGATTCAATGATTGAATGACTGTGACGAGCTTCAAACTCGCGATTGTTGGGCGTTAGTGACAGACGCAAAAGAAGGGTGAATCCTATTCCAGCATGATCGAGAACCGACAGATGAATAGCCGTGCCGTGACAGGGTGCGTGAGCATATTATTCACTGAGAGGAGGGGATGTAGCCACTGACAACGGTGATGCCCTTGCATAAAGCCAGCCATGGAAAGGAGTAAGACTGATTGGATGAAGATAGCAGGAAAGCAGAGGTTCAGAGGAACGAAAAGCATCTCCATTCGCTTATCTGAAATTCCTACCAATGATTTACATAAGTATCTCTATCCCTGTTTTATTATATAATATTCGAAAACACCATTATCCATTTATATCTACCTAACTGAGATTTGCAAGGTGACCATAGCTTGCTTCATACCAACAATCTCCGTGGGATTCGAACCTTACTCACGTAAGGTATTACTTGGACGACCCAGTGCACTTGCTGGTTAGTTGTATCGAAGTTGTGACAAATCATGAATTAAGATCAGAGCACCAAGCTTTGAAGCCATTACCAGGGATTGTTCGAGCCTGGACATCACAATTTCGTGCACCAAATACCAAGTAAATTCCTCAAGCTTTGATGGAGTTTTTCACAAGCTTTGAGCTCCCAAAATTGATCCTCATATATTCCTGGATCCCAAATCTTGTTTCTACACCCGTCTTCAAGTTGAGTATCATGATTCCATCCGGGTGGTTTAGCCTTAGAATTCTCACTAAAGCATCCAAACAACTTCCCAAACCCATTCAATTGAGCTCTATACCAACCTTTGCGTTTAAACTTAAAGCTTCCAACCATAATGAACCTTACAGGACAATTCTTACCACTGACCATCTTCCTCTTACTCTTAATGCCACAAAGAGCTCTAAGTTGACCATCCGTCTCTAGTAGCCCATATTCAAGTGGGAAAGTAAAGGTCAAGGATGAGAATTTTACCCACTTGAATGTTGTGTTGGACGGTAATGGCCTTGGGGGCGGTGCCTCTAATGAACTTGCAAGCTCCACTTCCTTGTGCTCTTATTTGACATCTTCCACCTCTTTGTAAGCTTCTTCAATTTCAAATTCTTCCTCTTGGTAGCTTTCTTCCAATTTAATCTCTTCTTCATTTCTCACCAAGGGCATGAGAGGTTGTGCCTCTTTTTATTGAATCTCCATCTCTTGATCAACCTCTTCCAAGTCTTCAACCAGGGTATGCCTTGGAGGTTGTACACCCTCCTCAACATCAAATGCAACCGTTTTGGAAGGAGGCTCTATGTCTTCACTTTCCTATGGAGGTTCAGCATCTCGCAAGTCTTCAACCACTTTTTTCTCTTTAATAATTACTGCTTTGTCCAGTAGTTTTAATATAAAATCGTACTCATCCTTGATGATTTTCCTTCCATGACAACTCCTTTCAACTATTCTTTCATCTTCAAGGGTCTTTACTACCTTCACCTTTAGGGCCTCCTCTAGCTCCTTATGAAGTATGGATTCGCGAAGATGATCCCTTCTCTCTTGTTCCATGTCAATAGCATCATTGGGATCATGTTGTTTTTGGATTGATGGATGTGGGTGTTCTTCCATGATGGTGGTGATGGGATGGAGAGATCATTCTGTGGTTGAAAAGGAAGTGCACTAGAGCTTGAGGGTTGATTGTTGAAGGTATTTGGTGGTCCGATTTGGGCGACGAGAGCTTGTATAGTAGAGTTTAGATCGGTAAGTGCTTTTTCCATGGAGGTTTGGGGTGGATAGGAGGGTTCATTTGGCTTATAAGGTGGTTGGTATGGTGGATACGGGTTAGTGTCATATGGAGGTGAATGATGGAAAGGGGCTTGTGAGTATGGTGGTCCAAAGTCATGTTCAGGTAAGGGTTCATAGGCATATGGTGGTGGTTGTTGATAGTCCATTGGAGGTGGTTGTTGCCATGAGGGTTGATCAAATCCTTGTGACTCCTCCCATCTTTGATTGTTCCAACCTTGATGCCTATTCTCATTGTAATTTCTTCTTCCTGCAACATAATTGTCACCAGACTCATAGCCAAAGGGGTGAGAGTTCATAGTAGCAAATAAAAATTAAAAATGAAAAAAAAACAAATTTAAATTAAAAGATTATTGAAAATTAAATTTTGAATTTTAAATTTTAAATTTTGAAATTTCAAATTTAAAATTTGAAATTTTGAAATTTGGATTTTAAATTTTGAATTTTGAAATTTGGATTTTAAATTTTGAAATTTGAATTTTGAGATTTGAAATTTGAAATTTGAAGTTTAAATATTGAATTTTGAAATTTGATTTTTGAAATAAGATAAGATAAGATTTTGAAAAAAATATGATTTTTGGAAAAAAAATTTTGAATTTTGAAATTTAAAACTAAGATAAGATAAGATAAAAATTTTAAAATAGAAATCTGAAAAAAAAATTTATGCAAATTTCGAAAATTCAATTAAAATAAAGAGAAAAGATATTTTTGAATTAAATGAGGAAAGATAAAAATAATAAAATGATACCAAACTTAAAATTTTTAGATCAAAACTAAGAAAACAATTAAGAACAACTTGAAGGTCAAGATGAACACGAAGAACAACTTGAAGATCAAGATGAACACCAAGAACATTTTTTTTGAAAAAAAAAATTTTAATAACTAAATAAAAACCAATAACCTCTTAATTTATGAAAAAGCAAAAATAAAAACAAAAATAAAAACAAATAAACAGGTAAAAAGCAAATATTTACAATAACCAATAATAAGGCACATGTTTGCAATTCCCCGGCAACGGCGCTATTTTGAAGAACTGAAGATTGATGGTTTAGAATTCAGAATAAATCCTCGTTGCCAGTATAGTTTCTAAACCAAACAATCAACCTTTCTTGCAAACGTTTTGGTTGTCACAAGTAACAAACCCCTTTAAAATTGATAACCGAGTATTTAAACCTCGGGTCGTCTTCTCAAGGAATTGCAGGGAGGTATTCTTATTATTGGTTATGAGTCTTGTAAATTGGGGGTTTTGAAAGTAAGAAACCAGTATGTTGAATGATAAGAAAAATAAAATAGTAATAATAAAATAAACTCTTGGCAAGGTATTAGAACTGGAAGTCCTATCCTTATCAATTGTGATGAGAATTGGATTTTAATCCCACTTTGTTAACCTCTAACTATGAAGGTAAATCAAGTGGACTAATTAGCTTGATCCTCAGGTCCTATTCAATTCCTATGGAAAGACTAGAGTTATTGGAGCAACTCCCAATTTCAACCACTGCTTTATTTGACAGCTCAAGTGTTACCAATTACTTAACTAAAGCCAAAAGGAAGAAAATATCTAAATTAAATTAAAAGCATTCATTAATCTGAAATATCTCAAATTGTATTAAATCAAATTAAACATAAGAATCCATAAGTCAAATTGGCAGCATAAATAATTACCAGGTGAAATAGAGCAACTAAAGTAACAGAGTAAATAAAAGTCGAAGAGAAACATAAATTAAAGGAACATAGAACCTGTGATGAAGAAGAAATAATCCTAAATCCTAAAACTAAATCCTAAGAGAGAGGAGAGAACCTCTCTCTCTAAAAACTACATCTAAATCCTAAAATTGTGTATTATGAGCTTATTATTATGAATGAATAGATTCCCCCACTTTATAGCCTCTAATCTGTGTTTTCTGGGCCAAAAACTAGGTCGAAAACAGCCCAGAAATCGCTGGAGAAAAAATCTGCCATGCTGATTTTCGTCAGTGCAACGTGTTCGCGTGGAGCACGCATTCGCGTCACCTAGAGTCAAGGAAACTATAGCATATTAAATATCAAATCGAAGCTCCGGACGTTAGCTTTCCAACGCAACTAGAACCGCGTCGTTTGGACCTCTGTAACTCAAGTTATGACTGTTTTAGTGCGAAGAGGTCAGGCTGGACAGCTTTGCAGTTCCTTCAACTTCTTGTATTCCTTCCACTTTTGCATGCTTCCTTTCCATCCTCCAAGCCATTCCTGCCCTGTAATCTCTGAAATCATTTAACGCACATATCAAGGCATCTAATGGTAATAAGAGAGGATTAAACATAGGGAACTTAAGGCCAAAGAAGCATGTTTTCAATTAAAGCACATAATTAGGAAGGTAAATGTGAAACCATGCAAATAGTATGAATAAGTGGATAAAGAATTGATAAAAACCACTCAATTGAGCACAAGATAAACCATAAAATAGTGGTTTATCAACGACGCGTACGCGTGACAAAGCGTCACGTGCTACAAATATCAGAATTCGCTGGGGGCGATTTCTGGGCTACTTTTAGCCTAGTTTCAAGCCCGAAAGTGAAGATTAGAGGCTGCAGAGTGGAGCTGGAAGGGGAATCAATCATTCACTTTACATTTATTCATATTAGTTAGGTTTTAGATATAGTTTTCTAGAGAGAGAGTGATGTGCGAGATTTTCTCAATGGTATAGATATTTCTCAAAATGAATAAGTTCTCGTTGCAAGTATAGTTCTACACCAACAAACAATTCTCACATAAAAAATTTGAGTTGTCACAAGTACAAACTCCAATAAGAATTAACCGAAGTATTTAAACCTCGGGTCGTCTCACAAGGAATTGCAATGAAGTGTATGATTATTGGCTATGAAGGAACAAGGGGGTTTGATTTTTAATTAGCAAGAAAAATAAATGACAAGAAAGTAAATCAAGCAAGAACTAATAAAATAATGGAGAGAACTCTTAGCTAAGACATGGAAAATTAAGATCACCATCCTTATTAACAAACCAAATATTGATAATTATGAGGTACCAACCTATTAAGTCTACTTCCCAAAAGCCTTAAGTACGTAATGTTTACTCCTAAGTTTGAAGTACGTCAAATAGGTTTGATCACATCAACCCATAAGTCCCAACCTATCTACTAATTAACTTAGTAGTGGGTTAATATCAATGGGCATCACATTGATCACCAAGGGTTCTCAAATCACCAATTCAATGAGACCCAATGACTCAAGGTCACTCAATTCCCTTAACCTAGGCCAAGAGTCAAGAGAACTACTCAAAAACTAGAGAAAATATTTCATCAAATATCTAGAGTGCAATAAAAGTAAACATCATAAATTGCAAGAATTATAAATCTACCAACTACCAATTGCAAGAAAAGTAAATCAACAACTCAAATCATCAACAAAAGAACATTAAACATCAAATTTCATTAAATGTGAACCAAATCCAACATGAGTGCATGAACATAAAAGAGGCATAAAAGTAAAACTAACAAGATAGAATAAGAGAATTACACTACTAGAGTATGAAAATATAGAAGAAACAAGATGAAAGCAAAGAATTAAACATGGATCTATGATGCAATTAACCCTAGGAACCCTAATTCTAGAGAGAAGAGGGAGCTTCTCTTTCTAGAAACTAAGCTACATGATGCAAAAACACTCCAAACAATTTCTTCCCCCTTGCCCAAGCTTGAATTCTGTATGAAGTAGCATCAGAAATGAGTTGGATTGGGTCCAAAATGAGCTAGAAATCGCCCCCAAATAGTTGCTTAAAGTGGACCCACGCTGATCCATCAACGCGTCCGCGTACAGTGCACGTGCGCATCCCTAAACGCAAAGCAACTATGGCAAATTTTATATCATTTTGAAGCCCCAGATATTAGCTTTCCAACACAACTAAAACCACCTCATTTGAACCTTTGTAGCTCAAGTTATGGTCGATTGAGTGCGAAGAGGTCAGGCTAGACAGCTTTGTGGTTCCTTCATTTCTTCATGAGTTCTCCTACTTTGCATGCTTTTCTCCTCAGTTCTTCCATCCAATACTTGCCTTATGGACCTGAAATCACTCAACAAACACATCAAAGAATCGAATAGAATTAAGGTGAGTTAAAATCACCAATTTAAGGGCCTAAAAAACATGTTTTCACATTTAAGCACAAATCAAGGGAGAATTGCAAAACCATGCTATTTCATTGAATAAATGTGGGAAAAGGTGATAAAATCTCCCAAATTAAGCACAAGATAAACCACAAAATTGGGGTTTATCAGAGAGACTCTCTCCTCTACTCTCTAGGTTTTAGGGGTTTTTAGCTTTATTTCTTCTCCAATTCAGATTTTCATCTTGCTTTATTTTAGTTTCTATTCTACATTCTATTATTCTAGCATCTTAGTTTATCAGATAAGGAGAAGGAGAGTGATGAGGCTAGGGTTTGAGAGAGGGAAGCAAATGCGTGAGAGTGACTGAGTGAGACCGAAAGGGCGAAAGGCTGGTTACCCTTTTCTTCTAATACCAACGGTGACTTTTTGGCAGAAAAGTAAAAATTGGCCGGGTTCCGGTTCGGTCTGACCGGCCGATTCTCGACCGGTTCAACAGTTTCGGAACGGTTTTTAAATTACCGGTTTTACCTATTAAATCGAATCGGAATTATTGGCGGTTCCCGGTTGGACCGGTTCGACCGGCCGGTCCAGTCCAATTTTCAGAACCTTGGTTTATTTTCTCTTGTTGCTTTATTTATTTTCCAATTTAGTTTATGAACTCTTGATGTTAGATTCAATTTTCATATTAATGCAATTTATGTTTTTCATGGTTATTGTTACTCTCTTTAATTGTTAGTCATTGATGCTTGCAATTGGTTGTTTAGATTTAATATTCCTTGTTAATTTATCATGCTTTTATTTTATGCCTACCAAGTGTTTGATAAAATATTTGGTAGGATTTTAAATTAGATCTTTGGTATTCTTGGCTTAGGTTGAGTAATTTGGAGACTCTTGAATTGTCAAAGACTCTTATTGGTTGGTGATTGAAAGTTGCTAGTTGGCTTGAGCTTCACTAACTCTAGTCTTTGATTAGAACTTGTGAACTCAAGTTGAATTGCTCACTTGACTTACCTTCAATTGTTAGAGGTTAACTAAGTGATAGCAAAAGGCAATTACCATCACAAGTAACTATGATAATGGGGATAGAAATTTCAATTATCAATCCTTGCTAGGACTTTTCTTATTTGTTAGTTTATTTACCTGTTATTTACATTCCTTGCTTATTAAACTCAAAACCCAAAAGGATACAATCTTATAACCAATAATAAACATACTTCCCTGCAATTCCTTGAGAGACGACCCGAGGTTTAAATACTTCGGTTAATTTTATTGGGTTTGCTTAAGTGACAAACAATTTAAACATTGATTGAGGTTTAATTGTCGGTTTAGAACTATACTTGTAACGCGATATTTTTGTGAGAATCTTTACCCACATTTTTTCTCCGTCAAAATATTATGCAACAAATTAGCAAGAAACTAGTTGCTAACTAAAAATGAAAACTTTGGTGACAAATTAGTTAGGAAATTGTCCATCACAAAATGTATTTCAAGTCTTTGTGACGGATTAGCTAGTAACATTGTTCCTCACTAATTAGCCTTTTTGCACAAAGTTTATTTAGCGACGGACTAGTGGGTGAATTGTTTCTCGCTAATTGTATATCAAACACTTGCGACGGAATAGTGACAATAATATCTCTCGCTATTTTACTTTTATTCGATTGAACCCCTAAGTGACTGATTTGCTAGAACATTGTCACTCGCTAATTAATTTGTGACAAATTAGTGAGAAAATTTTTCCCGCTCTTCTTTTAGCTACAAAAGTTAATATGCGAAAAACAAACTTACTTGTGAATCTCTCGCTAATCAGTCGCTTTTTTCAAGTTCGGATATTTTATGACCGCTCATTAATTTTGTCATTAGTATGTCACTAATTCCTCACAAGTTAGTGACGGATTAATGAAAAAAAAATATTTCTCGCAAAAATTCATTGCTAATTTGTTAAATTCTTGTAGTACAGTGTCGTTATAAGAAACTAAATAAAAAAATTTTCTACTTACTAAGTTATGCATTTTAATTTAAAAAGAATGTCTTGATTTAAAATTCTTTTTTCTCAAAGCCTATCAAACCTTCAACTTATTTAACTATTATTTATAAAAAGAGTTTTGTACTCCTGAAAAGTAGGTCTTGAACAAAATAACCTAAAACTTAAGTTGGTCGAAATTCCATTATTGGACAAGAAAACAAAAAAAAAACCATTAAAACAACCTCCTTTAAAACATTACCTATAACTTTAATTAAATCGAGACTGGTATCATTTAGTTCTAACTATATATAAACTTGACATATACTTACCAATGGCAACATAAAAATATGCAAATATTTCTGAGAAGGGTTTCAAACTCCAAAGAAATTGCTACACCGTACCCTACTCAAGTCTCAATAAGCTGGTGGTGACAAGTACCAATAAAAAGGTAGAAATCTTGTTAGTCAATAAAAAAAGGGTCTATAGTACCTTTCCGGGTAGGGTCTCTCGTTTTGTGCATGTATTCAAGGTTCAACTACTGCCTTCTAGCTTGGTTCTATAACTCTATATGTCACCAAAGCAAAATCTCTAACTAGTTATTCCCTTTTTGCGTATTTAAGTAGCGATCCCTAACCACCTGTGCCCTAATTAAGGGCTAAGACCTACGATCCACATTAAGAAGAAATTCTTTAATATTTATATAGTTGCTTGCTTGATGATCAAGTGGTACTGATTTCGTATATTTCCTTAATAATATTGTTAATTATCATAAATATTTGATATCTCCATCGTGTGAAATAATATTTAATTTTTAAAAGAGAAATACTAAGAAATCATCCGAATAATTATTTTTTGTCATTATTTTGTCATCAATTTAATTCTTTTAATTTAGTCTATGATGTACGAATACTGACATGGACATGGGACACGACACGACACGAAACACGCCGACACGCGAATTCTAAAATCGACATAGGGACACGCATATATATAAAATATAAAGTAGTTTTTAGATAAATCGTAATGATATTTTGATATTTTATTGATATTAAAATATAACTTAATTTTTTAATTATTTTTAATTTTTAATAAATAATAATATATACTATATCTAAATTTATTTCAAAAATATATGTTAAGAATAAAACTGGACACGCTGACACGTGATGGTATTTAGGTGTATTCAAGCTTGTCCGGAGAAGAATTTTTTACTTTTTATTAAGACACGGTTGGACACAGCAGACACGCGTGTCGTACGAGTATCGGTGAATGTTGTGTCCGAAATATGTCTGACACGCGGATACGACAACTCAGCGAAGTGTCCGTTCTTCATAGAATTTAATAATTCAACAACATACTTTATTTTATATTTTTAAACATTAATAACTAACGAATGACTAAAAATAATAAATTCTGACCTTTAACTAATATATTTTATTTTAAAAATATCTAAAATAATATATATAATCGATTTAGTGATATTTATTAACTAGGGTCTAATATAAAGCTAACCTAGCAGCTAGATTCTGGCTACTTAATTACAAAAAATTTTAAAAAATAATATTAAAAAAACTTATGTGCATGGCACTTGATATATCTATCCGAAGAGCCACCAAGAGACGTATAAAGCCTTACCTCTTAATCTTATTATTAAACTTTCCTTGAATTATTAATATTATCATTAACAAACATTAGTAAGGAGTAGTTGATATTGGTAAGAAATGAATCAATTTTCAAACAGTTCTGGAGGAATTATCAGTCATCATTCCATAATATAATGCATGTAGACTGAATCGGACATATGGTTTAATTAAGTTTATAATTAATACTTATGCATGTACTTGTGTTTACTATTACTACTTCTTACGGCCTTGTTAAAAATAATATAAAATTCAACAAAAAAAATGATATATCTAAAAATTTTAAATTATATATTCAAAATTTAAAAATTATATGATTAAAATTTACATTACTGATCTTTATGATTTTATTGTAGCTCCATTTTTTTCTTGTATAAGTTTGTCGTACATTCGTTTTAACTACCATGGTTGACGCGAGAAACCTAGCTTTGACTCACAGTCAACTATGTTTAGTAGCATTCTTGAGATTTTTCATTATTTTATACGTAATATCTTATTGATCCTCTTCCCTAAATCAAAGAATATAGAGAAGCCGAAAACGATAACAAGGTTAAGACAGAAAGACAGGCCAACAACAACAACAACAACGTAACTAGTATTATTATTATTTCAAGGAGAAGAACATGGAAGTTCATATCTCAAACATGCAGTGGGTCCCCCATGCTACCCTCTTCGACCATATGACAACACAAAAGTGCTATATTGTTTCCCAAACAAAAAAGAGCATAGGCCTCAAAATTTGATGTCATGCACATTTTACACTATCCGATATATAATTCACATGATCATCTAAAACTGGGCTAATAATAATAATCCATGAATCCATCCATGATGAAATTAAGGACTTGATGACATGTTCATTGATGGGTTGCGCTAGTAGTGAATTGGGTCAAACCCATTGATGAGCCTACGGAAGCAAACTTTGCTAGCTCTTGGGGTAGGAATGGTCCTCTACTCATGCCAAGAAAGTCTCTTGTAAAATTATTGTTATGCCCTGCAGCACTTGATGAACCAGGATGATGATTACTCAAAAACTGATCATCAAAACTTTGTGACGAATGCATTAATGCGCTAAAACACTGATCTGGCTGCTTAATACTCTGATCAATTCTTCTTCCCTGTTGGTTTTGGTTTGCATTACTAGCAGTAGTGGTTTGAATGGAAGATGAAGAGGTCATGAGCCCAAAACTTGCACTGAAAGTTGAAGGGTTGTTGGTGGACCCAATTTGCGCTGCCTTCTGAAGAAGCGCAGTGGCTGACATAGGAGAATAAGTTGAAGGTGAAGGTGCCTTTGATGATTGCTTGCTTTGATTCTCAGAATACATAGATGCCAAACCTGAATTATGATCTGATCCCCCACCTTCTTCTGATACCTTTGATGAATTGGGAGCAAGCATTCCAAAATCATTAGGCAACATAGGCATAGGCATGTGCATAACTTGATGATGAGAGCTTGATGATGATGGCATATCAAATTGATTAATCTGATGACGGTTGTTTCCATGTTGTTGGTTCAACCAAAGTAACAAGTTTGGCCTCATAATTTGTTCTTGTTCTGCACCAACCATTCCCATTTCATTATTGAAATCAAATCGAAATCCAACTCCGCCCCCAACATTATTATTCAGAACTCCCTGCTGGGTTGTTGCCTCTTCGCTCTTGAAACTCAGATTCGTCGACGTAGATACCGAGTTCAGCCTCGCACTCTCCTCAGCCAATGCATCGCAAAATGCTCTGTGAGTAATAAAGCTATCCTTCCTATATATTCATAGTTTCACATTTAATAAATAAAGACTTTGTTGAAGTTAGTATGTATTTGCGTATTTCATGTTACGAACCTGGAAAAGAGGGTGCCACAGTCACATTTATATTCTCTGGTGCCGCAGGTTTTGGAGTGAGCTTTCCAATCAGATTGGACAGCGTACTTCTTGGAACACTTTTCGCACTTCCACTTCTTCTCACCATGCTTTCTGCTGAAGTGCTTCTTGATCCCTGTCAGGTCGCCCAGCGCCCTCGCCGGCTCGTGGTGGACGCAGCTCTTCTCCGGGCAGATGTACACCTTCTTCTTCACCTCCTTGTTCGTCCTCTGTCTCAGCTTCCATGGCAGGTTGTGTCCCCTCCTGTGCAGCTGAAGATTCTGATCCCTCTGGAATCCTTTGTTGCATATCTCGCAGATGAATCTGTTCGTCGCCATGAGCGTCTTCGGCGAAAGAGCAATGACTTCGGCATCTGGATCTGTGTGTTTATAATGCAACCAACTTGCTCATTTCATCTATAACAATATGCTATTTAAATGAATCTGATTGATTGATTATTGTTAATTACCTGGTGTTCCTGGAAGGTTTCTCTTCTTCTTGTTGGTGGCTGGAGGGGGATTACTATTAGGTTTAGGTTTAGGGTTAGGGTTTGCGATGGAGTTTAAGTTTTGGTCTTGGGTGAACCCAGCAGCAGCGAGAGAAGTGGATAGCGAAAAGGGGTCACCGGGCAACATTAGATATAAATTGATAATAACTAGCTATATTTGAAGAAAGTAGTAGTAGCTAATGAGACTAGTCTGCAGAAGCAAACAGCAAACTTTCAAAAGAGGGTTTTTCAGATAGTACAAACCAAACCATTAAGAAGAAAACAAACGAGTTTTTGTTTTTAGAGCACAGCCAAGGAGGAACAATCAACATAAATTCTTTTGGAGCAGCTTGATTTTTCAGCCAAAAGACAACAAGGAAGAAGAAAAAAACTTGAACCGACTCACCAGAAATATTAATAAACTAAGTGGTTAGTCGTGTGTATATAGTATTAATGCACACAAGAGCTTCCAAAGCGTGTTGGCCTGGTTTTTTCTCTCTTTTGTTTGATTTTACTTACTTCGATCACTAAGATTATAGAACGGGTATATAGATAACTAAACGTAGCTCTCTCTCTTTTGTGTTAACTGTTACGCGCGCCTAGTCTCTTTCTGAACATCATGTTTTACTGCCATCATATATCTTCGTTCAGCTGTGGATTTTAATGGGCCACCACACTCTCTTTCTTTTTACAGTTCACATGCAACTTGCATACGCAGACATGGACTAGCAGACACACGACTATATATATATATATATATATATATATATATAAGTAATTTCTATTTTTCTCAGGACAATCACAAACCACAACACGCACATTTGTTGAAGAGTTTACCGATTTGTGTGTTCGAGGAGGACTGCCTTTTCTGTCTAGTAAACAAGTAATTTTAATGTATAGAATGGGGGAGTAGTATTACTAGTATTATTATTATTCTACTGTTTTTTATTTCATTCAGGATAAGAGTATATGTTAAGGTTAGTAGTTAAAAAAATTATAGAAAATATATAAAATTTAAGTTTTGCTAATAATAATTTTAGCAGACACATATTAAAAAAATTATTTAATTAAATTTAATAAATTAATTAATTAGTAGGGTCATATTAACACACACTCCAACAATGTTGGCTTGAAAGACGAAATTACTACTGCTATTAATAATAAGGCTTTTAAAGATATATACTAAAAGCAATACCATTGAGAAGTGATCAATTATTGGAGTATTAATAAAGTTTCTTTGGCAGTTTAAGGTGAATAATTTATATAAGGGTAAAGTATTAAATTGGTTGTTATGTTTGGGTATAATTTTGTTTTGATTTTTAAATTTAAAAAAATTTTATTTAATTTTAATGTAATTCTACCGTAAAGTCAAAGTTAAATAATTAACAGAATATCATATATATGACAGTAGTATAAGAATAAGGTTAATAATCTAGAGAATAAGTACAAACTCTAAAATTACAAAATCAACTGTGCATGTATCAATATATTTATTTATCATTTTTCTTACAATTTAAATGAAATATTTTTTATAGAATTAAGGAGAATGATAAATAAATATATTGATGCATCTACGGTTAATTTTGTGTCTTTGGAGTTTGTACTTGTTCTCCAAATTATCAATCTTGTTCTTGTACTGCTATCATGTAGCATATTTCGTTAATTATTTAATTTTGATCTCACAGTAAAATTACATTAAAATTAAATAAAATATTTTTGGATTCAAATATAACACTTTAAATTTTAAGGACCAAAACAAAATTATACTCATATGTAAAGGACCAATTTAATAGTTAACCCTTTATATAAAATCTCGAGAGCTGAAAAGTAGTGCTATTACTAACAAAAATTATTTTTAGTTTTAATAATAATAATAATAATAATATATTTTATTTAATTTATATTTTTGTGATAATTATATATTTATTATTATTATTATATGTTATAATGACAATTATATATTTTTACAATTATAAAAATTTTAGTTGTCACTAAAAACTTTAACGACAAAACATATAACAGCTATTTAATTCTCGGTAAATATATCAACGACTATATATGTTTATTATTATTAAAAATAAAATAAATAATTATTAAAAGTAATATTTTTTTTAATAGTGTATTAGTATCAACAATATTTTTTTTTTTTTAAGTTTAGCTGTCAAGAACATAAGATCATTATAAAAGTTTTAAATATATATATTGTTTTGAAAAGTTTTAAATATATTTTTAAGTCTTAAATAACATTAACAAAAGGCACTCCTTAATAAAGAAAATTAAGGTTATGATAGTTTGAAAGAAGAAAGAAATCAAGATTAAAATGAGGGGGTGGAGGAAAGATATTGAGAAGAAAAGTTGAGGAGGGGTAACAGAAAAGTTACTTGCCTTTACAGTGGGAATGCATCATGATGATAAGTATCAGACTATCAGGTATGAAATGATTAAACCATAATTACAGTGAGGGGGTCCTTTTTACTCGTTAGCATGTTGATGAAAACGAGAGTTTGTCTGTGTTTTGTGTTTTGTATGCATGTGTGAGTGGGGGACTGTGGGGCCAAAAAACTCATAAGAATAAGACTATAGAGTATAGTGTTTCTCTTTTCCCAATGCATAGTGATAGGACCGTCCGTGATACCTCTGTCTCTGTCCCCCTCCTCCTGGGGGCCCCTGCTTACACCGCCCAACGTCCCAAAATGTGCGACCCCTCCCTGCTTGTCTTCAACTCCAACAAATATTCATGCTACATAAACATCTTTCACCACTCTTTCACTAATACTAAACAAAAAATTCTATGGTTAATGTACAAAATAATGTGTAGGTTAGTATTTTATATATTTAAATTTTGACAATAAAATTATTTACATTTTCTTTTATTAATTATGTAATTAGTTGTTATTCATATTTATATTTTAATATATTTTATTAATATTTTCAAACAAATGCTAAAAAAATTAATAATTTTTATCAACATTAGTCAATACCTTAATTTTATACTATTATAATTTAAGATTTAGAATTTAGAAATTTAAAAGTTAATTTTTAGTATTTAAAGTTAGTTAAATATTAGTTAAAAATAATAAATTTTATTGATCATGTAGTATTATTTATCTTTTTATTCAATTCACATGAATAATACTTTAGCATTTTTTTTCTCATTATAATTCTTTTTCTTTAATTTCTCATTTCTCTTTCTTTTAAAAAAAATTAGATAAATATATTTAACAATAACTTAACATCATTTTAATATTAAAAATACAAGTTTACGTTAACATTGTCTTTTAATTTTTGGTTCCTTATTCACACGCAACAAATTTTAACAGATATTTTGTTTACTCAAATTTTTCCTTTTATTTTTACATTAATGAAATACACACTTTCTAACAAACATAAATAAATAATAATTTGATATTAATTGAATTATTTATATATACAAAAGAGTGGAAACTAAAAGGCAGTATATAATTAAGTAGTATTGTTATGAGGATTATCTAAAACTGAGTTATTTTTGGGCCTGTGAGGTCCAGATTCTCTTCAGGTAGCACCCGATTTCTAGTGGTGCTGAGGTGTCATCGTCCAAGTTCCTCGTGAGGAGGTGGGGGTGGTACCTGCAAAAGATTTTGATACTTAAGTTAGCAAAGGTTTTAGACAGGTTTTTAGTAGATTGGGTTCTGAATATACCTGAAAGTATCAGTGTATTTTATAGTAGGATAGATAATCACCTTTTTAGAGTGGTTACACCTTTGAGGGTGGATGACCGTTCTTTTTTTCAGGAAAGTTGTTGAGATCTCCCTTCTAAATGAATGATAGATATTTAGGGAGGTTGTTACTTATTTGAATAAGTTGAGCTTTGTACGGCTATTAGTGTGCCCGACCTTTATGAGGTCGGGTAGGTAGGGGGGATGGACCTCTTGTGCGGGCCTCCATTCTTTTTAGGTATGGTTTTACATTTTTTGGCTAGGGTATGAACAGTGCCCTTACTTGAGTATGAGCTTTTATGAGGTTGGGCTCGAGCATTTTGTGAATTTGACACTTCACATCGGGTAAACTGCCTTTCTAGGATAGGCCAGATACTCGACGTACTTTTGAAACGTCACGTCTGTTCGTAACATCACGCACATTCTTTCTACGGTTACCTTGGTAACTGTGCATGCCATTAATGCGGGGTGCGAATGACACTTTTGCTTGTAGTGTCTTATAAATACTCCATTATTTTTTCTTTCTTCTTTTTTCGCTTTTCTTCTGAAACGTTTGTGCCCCTTTCTTCTTCTTCAACCCTTTCAACTTCCTCTTGTGTTCAAGATTTCTTTACCTTGAATTCTTGTTTGGTTGTTTTTGTTCATACAATAGAGACTTTGGATCGTATGTACATTTATCGTTGAAGTGCTCTGTTTCACATTTCTTCTTTCCAGTTTGGTTTTATCTTTTTCCTGCTATATTTCTTGCGTTCTGCTTTCTTGTTTTGCTTTGCCCTACTGATTGCAATTTTTATTCTGGAAATATATTTGCTTTCTTTTGTTGTTGCTAGATTCTAAATGTGGGATTTTATTCTGTATTGTCCTTAAATGGTGTCATTTTCTTATGGAAGATGGTATCATTTTCACATTTTGGAGATTTAGCGTAACTGTTGTGTATTGGAAGGGTTTTATGATGTTCATGGTTGACGTTGACCCGACCTCTTTTGAATTCGTAAATGCTTGTGTATTTTATTCTTTACATCTGGGAGGTTTATGACGATATCTTTAAAGACAACCCGACCTCTTGATCTTTTGTCTTGATTTTTGTTGTTGTTGGAATTGTGGTGATGAATTTTTTTGTTGTATTGTAGGTATAGTTTTTATGTCTCGGTCTACATATAATTCACAACATATCGTCTAAAATCCCGTCTGACCTAACTTAGGTAAATATATCTGTTCTTACTCCTGTCCTTGGTATTGATAATGAGTATATTGAAATCTTTCGTAGACATCATAGGTTGTGTTCGAATCTAGAGGATGAGAGGAGTTATGAGATTGTGGTTGCCAATCTTGAGGAGAGGGTTTATTTCTCCCAACTTGAGAGGTCGGAGCATCAGTGATAGCTTTTTTGCCAAGTTAAGGGTTAGCCTTCCCTTTTTCGACTTCGAAATTGAGGTCCTTAAGACCTGTAATATTGCCCCTACCCAATTGCATCCCAATTCTTGGAGTTTTTTGAAAATATACCAACTTTTTTGTCGAAAACTTGATGTCCGACCTTCTCTTAAGGTCTTCTTTTATCTTTTTGTCCTTACCAAGCCTTTCAGTTCTAAAAAACAGGGCTGGGTCTCCTTCAGAGCTATCTAGGGGAGAAATTTTTTTGCCATCTTAGATGATTCTTTTCACGATTTTAAGAATTACCTTTTCAAGATCCGTTTTGTTGAGGGTATTTGACCTTTCTTTTTAGGTGAGGAAAATGAGCCTATTTTACCTTTATATTGGGAAGAACATCCTGTAATAGTTAAGTATAATATGGACAACTTAGATATGGTTGAGAAAAGTGAAGTTGGTTTGTTTCAGAAGTATTGGAGATGAGCTCCTTATCTGAATACTAAGAAATTTTTAGAAAATTCCAATCAACTTCAATCCGAACTAGGTAGTCTTCTTTTTATTTTCAAACGTAGCTTTGTTGACTTTGTTTTTATGGCAAACATGATCCGACCTTAATGTCCTGCAAATAAGATGACTCCCAAGTCAACCGCGATGGAAACACTTCGGACTATAAGAAAAAATGTTGTTGCTCGAAACATACAATTAAAAGAAGTCGATGAAACCACCGATCCCTCCTCCCCTTCGAAATCTGACTCGGGTGCCTCGGTATCTTTAAAGACTACTCCTGATCTGACTCCCTAGCCAACCCTTCCTCTGTAACGACCCAATTTTCAGTACGCCTAGTACATACCAGAAACTGAGTGCTACCAATTTGTCATCCTATATATTATCTATTATTTATTATATGAGCCTGATTCGCTGTTAAAAGCGTAGTTAGTTAGCGAGGTACTTTTTTTTTTTTGAAAACATTTGGATTAATAGACAGATTCATTCATAATCAACTCACAGCTGATAACAGATAAAACAGTTATAAGCAACCACACATAAATATATCACAAGTAGCTAGCAACATTCAGTTATCCAGCCTTTATTAGAGTATAGACCTTTAGTTAGAACACCCCTAGGTATAGCTAGATAATAGCTATATACATATACATACATACAACATCCCAGGTCCTGACCTGTTCAAGAGGTCCCTAAGCTGGCACCTAGGCTAGCCTAGACTCTATACTCACCTAGTCCCTCTAAACTACTAAAGCGAGGGAAAGTACGTTCTAAGTCTTCACAACTCAAGTCAGGTGGAACGTCATCAAACGATAGAACATCATCTGCTACTCCTCCGCACGATCAGACTTTTCCACAGGACGTTTCTCTGGTACCTCATGAAGTATCCACAAAATAGGAATCTCGTACACAGGATTTAGGTTAAAGTGCGCATACGAAGGGGTGCAGACGTTGGCTGGTCTCACAGTATTTACATATAATCAGAGAACGATATTCACCCTAGACTCAGAAGACTATCTAGAGCAGAATCATCTTCTTGCGAACGGTCATCAGCGAACTATGGTAAGGTACTCTTACTTCCATCTGAAGGGGGAAGGGAGAGAGAAGGGGTAAGAACTGGGGAGTTCCTAGTAGGGTCGGGGTTATTAGTTACGTTCATTAATTCTATATTGTTTAGCAGACTATTAGCAGAATACAAGGAAGCAGTAATTAGAAAACACAGATAAGTAGAGAAGATAGAGAAAACAGATAGCAGAACACAAACAGAAGAATACAAGAAAATATCACAAGCGCAGAGAATGGAATACAAACAAGGAAAGCATACATTCATACCACAAACATAACAAAAGAAATGCGCAACCAAGTATGATGCATGTCTAGCCCTAGTGCAGGTAATGAGCTCATCTGTCGGTTACTAACCCGCTCCCGACGTTATCCAACAACCTCTGTCTGGATAAGGCTTTCCTATTGGCTATACCCCTGTGTACAGGAAATAACCCCTCTGCCACCACAGGGCCCACTGCACGCAAGAAATAACACATCTGCCACTGCAGGGATGTACGCCGACACACCTTCTGTATACAGGAAATAACCCCTCTGCCACTACAGAAATGGAACAGGTGGTCACGGTACTTCTGTAGCAGGAAATAACCCTTCTGCCTTACAGAAATAAAATATGGATCTGTACCGTAGGAAAGCGTTCTCAGTGATCACACCATTATCTATCTGACTGCCTCACTGCAGCAGATGATCATACAAGTATATCTGGAGTTGCCTTAACGCAACAAATGAATAAACACATCTCTTGGGTTGCCTCACGCAACAAATCATCACATAATCATTCTCATTATCATCATTCATCATCTTCTCATTATTCATCATCATTTTCACATTCTTATGCAGTACCTCTTTCTTTCTCTGTTCAATCATACTGTACAAACTTTACATCTTTCACTTTTACAACATCTTAATTCAAACCATTTCTCTTTATCACATTACTCTTTTCTCTTTGTCTTTTTACTTTGCTCTGATTACTCTTTTCTTTGTATCCCTTTATTCTGCTCTGGTTATTCTGTTCTCTGTGTTTCTTTACTCTGCTCTGATTTTTCTGTTTAACGTATGTATTTAAAGCTTATGTAAATTTCGGTATGAATAGTTAGTCTGTCCCAAGTATAGGTTCATTAAGTCTATACTGAAACAGTATAACTTTTCATATAATACCTAACCCTATTCGCAAATTCAGGACTAACTATGTTGCCCTAGTTTGTTCACTAGTCTCTGTCTGTTTTTCTATCATTAAAACTTTACAGACTTTTTCTTTGATTTTTATCTTTTCTTCAACTTTTTATCTTTTATTTATCTTTGTCTCACTAATATGTTTTTACCACTCCCTAAGTGTTTTATGAAAGTAATTATGAGATTCTGTGCTTAAAGTTGTCTTTCTAAAGCTTTTACAGAAAACTGCCTTTTCTGTATTATTTTATTATTTTTATTAAAATATTATTTTTAATTAAATATTATTATTTATTATTTTATCATTAAATTTTGGAAAATTAACTTACTTTTACTTTTAACCTTTAAAATTCACTTTTTACCACCCGTAACTTTTAATATTTCTACTTTTACCACCCTAACTTTTAGAAATTACTAAATAACCCCCCAAACACCAAATTAATTACTTCCTTGCCCTTTTATGAATCAAAAGGTGTTCTTCATTGTTCTTCATCACACTCAAAGTGTTCTTCGTGTTCTTCGTATATTCTTCAAATTCTTTCTCTGTTTTTACCCGTTTTTCAGTCTTTTCAGCAACCGATTTTTATCAAAATTCAAAATAAATTTCCAGCCACTAAAACCCCATCTTTTCTACATGATTTTAACACAAATTGAACCTCAATTTAAGCTCTAGGGTTTCATTTTCCAGCAGTCACAAGAACACACATTCATAGCTTGAATTTCATCAAATTTTCACCAAAATATCAACAAGAATTACTCATACAAACAATCAATTTCAAGCACAGCCAAACCATATCATAATCACACAACTCAAACACAATTAATCAAGATTAAATTCGTCAATCCCTACCTGGTTTTGCTGCTCCTAATTCGGTTAAACTTTCAGGTGGTCCTTAAGCACTTTTTCCTCCTAAATCACATCAAGAACAACTTTAAATCCAAAAACTCTTAACTGACCAAATCTCACTCAGTATGTTAGGAAGAGATATCTCACCTTAGACTTACTGGAAATTCACGTTTCTTGGCCCTCAAGTCAAGTTAAGCATGATTCCTAAGGAAGAACATCAAGAAAACACATGTTTTGCATGGTTTTTCTTGAAAACCGAATTGAAATGGGAGGGAGACAGCCATCTCACCTTATTTCCAGCCTTGATAAGTTACATGGTTATGTAGAGGAAGAAGAGAGGATCATTTTGGTGAAATCGGAGTTTTGATTTGAGTTTTGGTTCAGAAGAAATCAAGATTTGAAGATTAAGAGTTCATGAAAGTTTCTCTCTTTTCTCTCTTGTTATTTTCGGCCAAAATGAGGAAATGAGATAGCCTTGGAGGTCTTGGGGGTGTAAGGTAAGTTGTGATTGGTTGGCTTGGAGGTGAATTAAAATAATATTAAAATATCTCTAGTGTACAACTACTAAAACTAGGTGTATCGGAACACTCGTAAAAACATCTCTAAAAATTATTTTCTGAGCTACTAGCATAAATGACACTAGTAACATATTTATTATGAGAATAGCACATGTATAATGAAGCCTTAGCATTGATAAATTCATCAGAGAGTGTTGGTGCTAAGCTGCACCAGTAAACCGTAAACCCGGTTAAACCGATTTTCTGTTTTTAACTAAAACTGATCAGGTAACCTTATAATATTATTCAAGAAGCTTCTAATACTAATATAATGATAATATCATCCTATTATCTCTCTTCTCTCATAAATCGAGTCTGGTTCATCAAACTGAGACTATTTACAAAAAACCAAATCAAAACTTCTAACCGATACGGTTCAAAAACCAGGTTCTTCGTGACCGCGTTATCGAGCTTGTCTCGGAAAAGGTTCTAACTTAAAGATGATATAATGACAATGAGGATTGAGATACTTGATGATATATCAAAGGTTTTTCCCTTACTGATCTTCCGGAGAAATCCGTACTTTCAGAAAAGATTCGCGTTCTTGAAAACCGGGGTTGTTACATTCTACCCTCCTAAAAGAAAATTTTGCCCTCAAAATTTCAGTTACCTGAGAATAGATGCGAGTAATCAGCTCTCATCTTATCTTCCAATTCCCAAGTGTGCTCTTCTTCTCCTCTTGGTTCCCATGCTACTTTGACTAAGCGAACAGTCTTGCCTCTTAGTTGCTTATCACTTCTTTCTACTATCTGAACTGGTGATGCTTGATATGTCAAATTATTTTATAACTGTACTGTTTCTGGTTGTGAAACGTGACTATCATCGAGAACATATATCTTAAGTTGCGAGACATAAAAAAAACATCATGAAGGTTTGATAAATAAGGAGGAAGGGCTATTTGATAAGCTACTAGACTGACTCTTTTAAGTATTTGGAAATGTTCTATGTATCGTGGGTTAAGCTTCTTAGTCTTAAGGGCTCTACCTATTTCAGTAATCGAAGTTACTTCTAGAAAGACATGATCTCCCTGACTAAACTCTGAGGGTCTACGTCTATTATCGGCATAGCTCTTTTGACGGCTCTGTGCGGTCTGGATCTTCTGGCGAATCCCCTTTATCTTCTCAGTAGTTTCTTGCACTAAGTCTGGACCTAAGACACTAGCTTCTCTGTCATCATTCCAACACAATGGTGTTTAACATCTCCTTCTGTAGAGAGCTTCATATGGTGCCATCCCGATACTTTGTTGGTAACTGTTGTTGTAGACGAACTCGACCAATGGCAAATACCTATCCTAACTGCCCTGGTTATCCATCACACAAGATCTTAACATGTCTTCCAATGTCTGGATATTCGTTCTGATTGTCCGTCTATCTGAGGATGGTATGCTGTACTCATATGCAATTCTGTTCCTAAAGCTTTCTGGAAAGCTCCCCAGAATCTGGAAGTGAACCTCGGATCTCGATCTGAAACAATTGACGAAGGTATCCCGTGCAATTGTACGATTTCTTGAATATATAGTCGTGCTAGCCTTTCTAAAGTATAGTCAACTCGAATCGGAAGAAAATGTGTTGATTCTGTTAACCTGTCCATAATCACCCAAATAGCATCGTGTCCTATTGAGGTCTTTGGCAATCTCGTGACAAAATCCATAGTGATCTGCTCCTATTTCCATTATGGTATTTCCAAGGGTTGCAGGGTTCCTGATGGTTTCTGGTGTTCCACCTTCACCTTCTGGCAGGTTAAACATTTTGAGACATAATCAGCTACCTCTTTCTTCAAGCCCGGCTACCAGAACATTTGTTTCAAATCCTTGATACATCTTTGTTACTCCAGGATGCATAGAAAATATACTTTGATGAGCTTCTGCAAGAATCCTTTGCCGTAAATCTCCAGAGCTAGGCACACAAATTCTGTTCTTATATCTCCAGAGGCTGCTACAATCTAGTCTTACAGCTTCTGGTTCCTCTACTTTCATCCGTCTCAGCATCGTCATCATTTCTGAATCATGTGCTTGTGCTTGCTGAATCCTAATCTTAAAATCTGGTGTTATATGCAATTGGGCCAAACGGACTCCACTTGATATCTCAGTCATAGCCAACTTAAGGTCCTCAAATTCCGCGAGTAACTTTTCTTCCTTTATCATCATCCAAGAGATATTCAAATTCTTCCTGCTCAAAGCGTCTGCCATCACGTTCGCTTTTCCTGGGTGATAACTTAACATAAAATCATAGTCCTTCAGGAACTCCATCCACCTTCACTGTCGCATATTAAGATCCTTCTGGTCAAAGATATACTTTAAACTTTTGTGGTCAGAGAAAACTTCTAGTTGAGCGCCATACAAATAGTGTCTCCAGATCTTCAGAGCAAACACTACTGCAGCCAACTCCAAGTCATGTGTCGGATAATTTCGTTCATGAGGTCTCAGCTGCCGGGAAGCATAAGCCACCACATTTTTGTCTTGGATCAGCACACATCCAAGTCCTTTATGAGAGGCGTCACAGTATACTTCAAAAGGTTTCTGTGGGTCGGGTAGTACTAATACAGGTGTAGTTGTTAACTTCTCCTTAAGCATCTTGAAACTTCTATCACACTCAGCCGTCCAAACGAACGGAACTTTCTTTCGTGTAAGGTAAGTCAGAGGTAAGGCTATCTGTGAAAACCCTTTAATAAACCTCCGGTAATATCCAGCAAGTCCGAGAAAACTCCAAACTTCTGTAACGGTCGTAGGTGGTTCCCATTGCACTACTGCTTCAATTTTTGAAGGATCCACTGCAATTCCTCCCTGTGATATAACATGTCCCAAAAATGCCACCTTCTCTGTCCAGAACTCGCACTTTGATAGTTTAGCATATAACTTCCGAGTCATTAGTATCTGCAATACAGTCCTTAGATGCTCTTCATGCTCTCTTTCTGTCTTCGAATAGATGAGAATATCGTCTATGAAGACTACTATGAACTGATCAAGGTACGGACGGAAAATACAATTCATGTAATCCATGAAAATCACAGGAGCATTAGTTAGTCCAAACGACATAACCGTATACTCATAGTGACCATATTGAGTTCTAAATGCAGTCTTCGGTATATCTGACTCTTTCACTCGAATCTAGTGATAGCCCGATCACAAATCAATCTTACGAAAACACAGTTGCACCTTTTAACTGATCCATCAAATCATCTATTCATGGAAGTGGGTACTTGTTCTTGATAGTGACTTTATTTAACTGTCGGTAATCTACACAAAGTCACATTCCACCATCCTTCTTCTTTACTAGCAACACCGGAGCTCCCCAAGGTGATGCGCTGGGACGAATAAATTTTTTTCCAAGTAGCTCATCCAACTGCTTCTTCAACTCTGCAAGTTCCAGTGGTGACATCCGGTACGGTGCTATGAAAATCGGTCCGGTTCCAGGTACAAGTTCAATGCTGAATTCTATTTCTCGCTGAGGAGGAAACTCAGGTATGTCGTCCGGGAAAATATCAGGAAATTCCTTCACCACTTGGATTCGTTCTAAGCTTAGTTCACTATCATTCGAGCTAGCCGCTAACAGAACGTACCCCTCACAATCACTCCCGTCTAATGCAACTCTTACAGAATTCCAATATAAAGTATGAGACAGAAATGGTTTAATATCTAAACTATCAGACAGAATAACAGCAGTTCTTTCATAGCAATCAAGGAAAACATGATACTTAGATAACCAATCTAACCCTAGAATAACTTCTAAACCACATAGAGGCAAACAGATTAGATCATGTATAAAAGTTCTGTTCCTAATAGTGAATGGTACTTGCAGGCACACTAAATAGTCAAAGCATTTTGGGATGCAGGTGTATGGACAATCAGATCAAAGTTCAACTCAGAGAAATCTAGTCCCAACTCACGAGCAACAGTTAAAGAAACAAAGGAATGCGATGCACCCGAGTCAAACAGTACAGTTATAAATCGATCTTTGACAATACACTGACCTTGGATCAGGGCGTCTGATTGCATAGCATCATCAGCAGTCATGGCAAACACTCGACCTTGTTGCTGGGTTCGCACTAGATTCCGAAAAAACTTTCTTGGGTACATCCTAGCTGTGTGTCCAGATTCCTCACAAGTAAAATAAGCGTTCGTTCCTTACAGCATCCAAATATAACATAACCATAACCATGGAGATCATAATAGCTATGAGGATAGTTGTGCCTCGCATCGATTCGTCATTCGGAACTCGATTAAACTATGTCTATTCGCAGTCATTAAGGTCCTATCCGCACCAAACAATCAACATTAAGGTGATCAATCTTAATATTTCAAGTAAGGCACGAACATTCCCAAAATGAGCACTCATAGACATTCATGCCAAATGTATCCTAAAGATACCCTAATGGCGTGAGACACACAAGCAGAGTATGCAATGAAGCATAGTCAGTCCACTCCCCAGGCTCTACTGGGAACGAACTGCTCTGATACCAAATTGTAACGACCCAATTTTCAGTACGCCTAGGACATACCAGAAACTGAGTACTACCAATTTGTCATCCTATATATTATCTATTATTTATTATATGAGCCTGATTCGCTGTTAAAAGCGTAGTTAGTTAGCGAGGTACTTTTTTTTTTTTGAAAACATTTGGATTAATAGACGGATTCATTCATAACCAACTCACAGCTGATAACAGATAAAACAGTTATAAGCAACCACACATAAATACATCATAAGTAGCTAGCAACATTCAGTTATCCAGCCTTTATTAGAGTATAGACCTTTAGTTAGAACACCCCTAGGTATAGCTAGATAATAACTATATACATATACATACATACAACATCCCAGGTCTTGACCTGTTCAAAAGGTCCCTAAGCCGGCACCTAGGCTAGCCTAGACTCTATACTCACCTAGTCCCTCTAAACTACTAAAGCGAGGAAAAGTACGTTCTAAGTTTTCACAACTCAAGTCAGGTGGAACGTCATCAAAAGATAGAACATCATCTGCTACTCCTCTGCACGATCAGACTTTTCCACAGAACGTTTCTCTGGTACCTCATGAAGTATCCACAAAATAGGAATCTCGTACACAGGATTTAGGTTAAAGTGCGCATACGAAGGGGTGCAGACGTTGGCTGGTCTCACAGTATTTACATATAATCAGAGAATGATATTCACCCTAGACTCAGAAGACTATCTAGAGCAGAATCCTCTTCTTGCGAACGGTCATCAGTGAACTATGGTAAGGTACTCTTACTTCCATCTGAAGGGGGAAGGGAGAGAGAAGGGGTAAGAACTGGGGAGTTCCTAGTAGGATCGGGGTTATTAGTTACGTTCATTAATTCTATGTTGTTTAGCAGACTATTAGCAGAATACAAGGAAGCAGTAATTAGAAAACACAGATAAGTAGAGAAGATAGAGAAAACAGATAGCAGAACACAAACAGAAGAATACAAGAAAATATCACAAGCGCAGAGAATGGAATACAAACAAGGAAAGCATACATTCATACCACAAACATAACAAAAGAAATGCGCAACCAAGTATGATGCATGTCTAGCCCTAGTGCAGGTAATGAGCTCATCTGTCGGTTACTAACCCGCTCCCGATGTTATCCAGCAACCTCTGTCTGGATAAGGCTTTCCTATTGGCTATACCCCTGTGTACAGGAAATAACCCCTCTGCCACCACAGGGTCCACTGCACGCAGGAAATAACACATCTGCCACTGCAGGAATGTACGCCGACACACCTTCTGTATACAGGAAATAACCCCTCTGCCACTACAGAAATGGAACAGGTGGTCACGGTACTTCTGTAGCAGGAAATAACCCTTCTGCCTTACAGAAATAAAATATGGATCTGTACCATAGGAAAGCGTTCTCAGTGATCACACCATTATCTATCTGACTGCCTCACTGCAGCAGATGATCATACAAGTATATCTGGAATTGCCTTAACGCAACAAATGAATAAACACATCTCTTGGGTTGCCTCAAGCAACAAATAAATATCTCTTGGGTTGCCTCAAGTAACAAATCATCACATAATCATTCTCATTATCATCATTCATCATCATTCTCATTATTCATCATCATTTTCACATTCTTATGCAGTACCTCTTTCTTTCTCTGTTCAATCATACTGTACAAACTTTACATCTTTCACTTTTACAACATCTTAATTCAAATCATTTCTCTTTATCACATTACTCTTTTCTCTTTGTCTTTTTACTTTGCTCTGATTACTCTTTTCTCTGTATCCCTTTATTCTGCTCTGGTTACTCTGTTCTCTGTGTTTCTTTACTCTGCTCTGATTTTTCTGTTTAACGTATGTATTTAAAGCTTATGTAAATTTCGGTATGAATAGTTAGTCTGTCCCAAGTATAGGTTCATTAAGTCTATACTGAAACAGTTTAACTTTTTATATAATACCTAACCCTATTCGCAATTCCAGGACTAACTATGTTGCCCTAGTTCGTTCACTAGTCTCTGTCTGTTTTTCTGTCATTAAAACTTTACAGACTTTTTCTTCGATTTTTATCTTTTCTTCAAATTTTTATCTTTTATTTATATTTGCCTCACTAATATGTTTTTACCACTCCCTAAGTGTTTTATGAAAGTAATTATGAGATTCTGTGCTTAAAGTTGTCTTTCTAAAGCTTTTACAGAAAACTGCCTTTTCTGCATTATTTTATTATTTTTATTAAAATATTATTTTTAATTAAATATTGTTATTTAATATTTTATTATTTTTTATTATTTTATCATTAAATTTTCGAAAATTAACTTACTTTTACTTTTAACCTTTAAAATTCACTTTTTACCACCCGTAACTTTTAATATTTCTACTTTTACCACCCTAACTTTCAGAAATTACTAAATAACCCCCCAAACACCAAATTAATTACTTCCTTGCCCTTTTATGAATCAAAAAGGTGTTCTTCATTGTTCTTCATCACACTCAAAGTGTTCTTCGTGTTCTTCGTATATTCTTCAAATTCTTTCTCTGTTTTTACCCGTTTTTCAGTCTTTTCAGCAACCGATTTTTACCAAAATTCAAAATAAATTTCCAGCCACTAAAACCCCATCTTTTCTACATGATTTTAACACAAATTGAACCTCAATTTAAGCTCTAGGTTTCGTTTCCAAGCAGCCACAAGAACACATATTCATAGCTTGAATTTCATCAAATTTTCACCAAAATTTCAACAAGAATTACTCATACAAACAATCAATTTCAAGCACAGCCAAACCATATCATAATCACACAACTCAAACACAATCAATCAAGATTAAATTCGTCAATCCCTACCTGGTTTTGCTGCTCCTAATTCGGTTAAACTTTCAGGTGGTCCTTAAGCACTTTTTCCTCCTAAATCACATCAAGAACAACTTTAAATCCAAAAACTCTCAACTGACCAAATCTCACTCAGTATGTTAGGAAGAGATATCTCACCTTAGATTTACTGGAAATTCACGTTTCTTGGCCCTCAAGTCAAGTTAAGCATGATTCCTAAGGAAGAACATCAAGAAAACACATGTTTTGCATGGTTTTCCTTGAAAACCAAATTGAAATGGGAGGGAGACAGCCATCTCACCTTATTTCCAGCCTTGATAAGTTACATGGTTATGTAGAGAAAGAAGAGAGGATCATTTTGGTGAAATCGGAGTTTTGATTTGAGTTTTGGTTCAGAAGAAATGAAGATTTGAAGATTAAGTGTTCATGAAAGTTTCTCTCTTTTCTCTCTTGTTATTTTCGGCCAAAATGAGGAAGTGAGACAGCCTTGGAGGTCTTGGGGGTGTAAGGTGAGTTGTGATTGGTTGGCTTGGAGGTGGATTAAAATAATATTAAAATATCTCTGGTGTACAACTACTAAAACTAGGTGTATCGGAACACTCGTAAAAATATCTCTAAAAATTATTTTCTGAGCTACTAGAATAAATGACACTAGTAACATATTTATTATGAGAATAGCACATGTATAATGAGGCCTTAGTATTGCTAAATTCATCAGAGAGTGTTGGTGCTAAGCTGCACCAGTAAACCGTAAATCCGGTTAAACCGATTTTCTGTTTTTAACTAAAACTGACCAGGTAACCTTATAATATTATTCAAGAAGCTTCTAATACTAATATAATGATAATATCATCCTATTATCTCTCTTCTCTCATAAATCAAGTCCGGTTCATCAAACTGAGACTATTTACAAAAAACCAAATCAAAACTTCTAACCGATACGGTTCAAAAACCAGGTTCTTCGTGACCGCGTTATCGAGCTTGTCTCGGAAAAGGTTCTAACTTAAAGATGACATAATGACAATAAGGATTGAGATACTTGATGATATATCAAAGGTTTTTCCCTTACTGATCTTCCAGAGAAATCCGTACTTTCAGAAAAGATTCGCGTTCTCGAAAACCGGGGTTGTTACATCCTCCTTCTAGCTCGGTCAAAGTAATAGCTCGTCCTCTCCTTCTATTACAAAACTGAACCCCAAAAAATGCAAGACTTTGAATCCGAGGAGTATATATAAGCAGGGTTTTGATGTCCTTGCTTGGAGTGAGAAGAACATCTTTTCTCATAGCTTTATCAGCATAGATGATGTTTTCATAAAGAGTCACCTTCAGTTTCTTACCCGAGGTGGAGTCTGGACAGCTGGTATATGCGCAGCCTTATCAATAGAATTGGAGAAGATTCCTTTTGGTGCTACTCAGCGCACGTTGTCTAACTTGTAAGCTGAAGTGGCATCCTTGAGTCTAAAAAGGAGTGGAAGAAAGAAAAAGAATCTCTACTTTCCGATCTTGGCAAAGCTTGGGCTAAAGCAAAGTAGGCAGAAGCCGCTTTAGCCATGTTAGAGGGGTTAAAGAAGAAGGTCGAGAATAGTTATACCAAGGTTTTTGGGGAGAAGCTCGACTTGGTGGATGAGATCACTAAATTCCGATAAAAAATACGTGGAGCTTGAAGAGACCGTAGCTAAAGGTATGGACAAGATGGTGGCAAATCTGAAGGCTTAATTTCAAGTTGTTGCTCTCGAGGCAGACCTCTCTCGCTCTCATCAGTCCCGATAACGTTGTGGTAGATGAAAAGATTGTTCCTACCCCGGATGGTGGGAGTTCAAGGAAGAGTACAAGCACAAGTCACTATGACAAGGAGCTCACCAAATGTCCAACTTAAGGACTTTAAATAAAAGTGTTAGGTGGGAGACATCCTACCATGGTAACATCCTTCTAACTTTTCTCTTCTTTTAGTTTTTGTTCATTGAATTTTGTTTCTCTTAGTTAGCTTTGTTTAGTTGGAATTTTGGCTTGGTTTGTTTGAATTTTAGTGTCAATTGTATATTTTTTAGGTAGAATAAGTTTTGGGGTTGAAATACTATGTTAAATGTCCTGTTTGGTACCCTCAAGGTACTTAAAATTTTGAGCAAATAGTGTTCTGTGAGTACGCACACTTGTCCTAGCTTCATTGACCCGTGGGTACGCATGCGACCTGTGCAAACGCACACATGCAAAAATGGGCCAACCCGCATATGCGGATAGACTGCTGCGTACGCATCATTTAATTTTTGGCCCAAGACGCGTGCGCGGTCCATGTCCGCATACGCGAACGGCCTAGGCAGAGAGCACCCCTCGCGTACATATAGCTCGCGTACGCGAGGTCAGAAAAAAAATTCTTAGTGTGCGTACACACAAACCGATTTTCACCATTTGCCGAGAGCGTCTGCACATGTTTGTGCATGTGCACACCCTCCATTTTTAACCGTTTGTGCGTATGCACGGTCCTGTGTGCGTACACACAGTTGCTTTATTACCACCACCCCACTTCTTTTCTTCTTCTTCCTTCTCAATTCTTCTTTTCCCATGTCTCTCCTTCTCTTCTCTCCCATCACTTCATCATCACTCACCATCCACCACCATCTTCATTTATTATTTAGTTAGTTAGTTTTTCTATTTTAGTAGATTAGTTTGTTAGTATAAGCTAGATTTTGGTGATAAGTGTTGGATTATTGATTTGATTTGTTGATTGTGCTGGGATATTACTGCTTATTACTGACATTATGCTATTTTAGCATCATTGTTGTGAATGTTCATTATTTGATTCTTTTGTTGAGGTTATAATTGGTTACTTGGAATTGAATTCTTCCTGCTTAATTTTGTGCATACCAAGTACTTATGACATTGTCTTCAAGATGCTTTTGGATTTCTAAATTGCATGTTGTGACCACCATGTGATTTGATTTAATTATCTGTTATTAGGCAATTTGCTTCTATTTGATGCATTTGTGCTTAGGTGATGCTTGTTTATGTTGATTTTTAATTACATCACCAAGTTTGTGCATCGATATTGTGGAATTGTGAAATTGCATTGTAAGCTCACCTAGGGACATCTTTTTGAAATTCTCAAGCTATATGGACCATGCTTGCTATGTGAATTTTACCTTATATCTCTTTTTTAATAAGTTTCATAGCAACCATGTTTCCCACTTTACCTCAATTAGGTAATGAAAACAAACTTCAAGGTGTGTCATTGATTGTTGTGTGAGTTTCATATGTTTCTTGGTCTATTAAGTTCTCTTGCACATCAACCAATGTCCATACATTATCCATTTCACAATTGCTTGATTCTTGCTTGAGTACTTTCATGCTTCTTTATTTACTTTTTTGTTTATCTTAACCTACAAGTCCTTTAAAGCATCTCAAGCACACTAGAATAAGTGAAGTACATGCTTCTTTTGTGTAGTTGTGACACACTATTTTTATCAATGTCACAACCTTATTAACTTACTTTATTTTAGTGATTCTTACCTCATTCCAACAATCTATGCTTCCTTACTTTTGCATTTACTCGTCTTATTATCCTATTTTCTATCTTTTAGGATGATTCACCATAAGCATAAAAGAAAGCAGAAGAAAGAACAAGCAGCAGCCGGTTGACCCACCAGTTGAAGGTGGTAATTCATGAAGTCGCCGTACCCCCTTGCTCATCTTTGTATGCACTGAAAACGGTGCAAACTTTTAAGTGTGGGGAGGTCGTCCGACCAATTGGCCAATCTTGGGTGAAAAATTATAATCCTAACACTCTCACATTTTATTTTTTCTACTATTATTGTCATTTAGAATTCTTAGTTGCATTTTCTTGGTTTGTATATATTTTAGAGTTTTAATTGTATTTTTTCTTAGTTGATTACATTTATATATATATATATAATAATCTTAGTCAAAACAATGAATTTTTTCAAGAAATTTATCTATAGGGCATTCCAACAATTTATTTGAGTTAAAATATTTTTCATAAAACTTGTATGATTTATAAATTGTGGAACATGTTTTGAGCTAAGAACACACAATATTGAGTTTTGATCCTAATTGTGTGGTTGCATCATATAACCACTATTTTTGTTCATGTGTGTGTATTCTCTTTCTATGATTGCAATCTTTGATTTGCTTGATTCTTTATGTCCAATATTTGATGTATATATGCATTATTGAGACTATTATTTTATTTAGCTCACTTATCCAAATACCTACCCTTTTATCTTCCATTGTTAACCAATTTTGAGCCTATTTTAATCTCCCTTTTGTTCTTAATTTTAGCACATCACTACCCCTAAGTGAAAAATAATAAATGTCCTTAATTTGGATCTTTGATTAGCTTAGACTAGTGAGAGTGTGTATCATTCAAGTGTGGAAAAGTGAAAATATTGGTAGAGATAAAAGTATATTTTGTAGCTTTGTAAAATCTTGGGAATTGGGTACATACTCATGCATTAAATGTTTAAACCATATGCATTAATGCTCTTATATATATATATATTTTAGTTTAAAAAAATAGAAAAGAGTAAAAAAAAATAAAATTAAAAAGAAGGAAAAGAAAAAGAAAAAGAGAAAAAGAAAGCAATAAAAAAGGGACAATGTTAACCCCAAAGTAAAGTAATAAGAATAATGCATATGGGATGTGAAATGAAATGAATGCATGAGTGTGTGAAAAAGTGAAGAATGGGTAGTTAGGTTTGCATTTGAATTAAATAGGTTTTCATAGGTTAGGTGAAAAGTTTAAGTTAATCAAAGATTCAAAATTCAAGCTCACTTGACCATATGCATCCTTACCCTTACCCTAGTCCCATTACAATCTTTGGATAAGTCCTCATGATACTTGTATACATACATTGAATAATTATTGATTGTTAGATGAAAAACAAATGTTGGAAAGCATGATTAGAGGAGAATTGAGTGAATCAACCCTAAACACTTGAGCGACTAGAGCGTATACACATCTAGTGAGGGGTTCGATTGCTCAATTCTATGTTTCCACCTATTATCATTTCTTATCTTACAAGTTGTAAATTCTTTTCTAAGAACTCTAATCAATTATTGGATTTGATTTGATTGTGATTGCTTTAGCCCTTATGTTCATATATATATTCTTGGAAATTGATTTATTTTGATCAAGTAGTTGCATGTATTGCATATAGGTAGTTTAATTGCATTAAATAAATGTTAATACCCATTTCTTATATCTTTCTTGAGTTTAGCATGAGGACATGCTATTGTTTAAGTGTGGGGATGTGATGAATCCACATTTCATGGTATTTATTTGCTCTAATTGGGTGAATTTTATTAACTTCTCTTGCATTTCTTCACTAAAATAGCATGGTTTTATAAATTCTTCCTAAAATGTGCTTAAGAGTAAAAACATGCTTTTTAGACCTTTAATTTGCTAAATTTAATTCACTTTAATTCCATTCGATGTCTTGACGTGTTTGATGAAGTGATTTCAGGTTTCCAAGACAAATATGGATTGAAGAAGTGAGGAAAAAGCATGCAAAAGTGGAGAATTCATGAAGAAATAGAGTTTGGAGCTTTTCAGGGTTGTGCGTACGCACAAAGATTCGTGCGTACGCACATTTGGAAGTTCGTGCAATCATGTGTATGCACGGTCATGCATGCATACGCACATATGTGCATACGCACAAGTCCTAGCACGTGACTTCATTTAATACAAGACGCTAGAGGCGATTTCTATGCCTCCAGAGCCCAATCCAACTCATTTCTGAAGCTATTTCAAGCCTAATTCAAGAGGAACAAGGGGGAGAGCAATTAGGTCTAGTTAGAAACATGCTTTAGGTCATATTCTAGAGAGAGAATCTCTCTCTTCTCTCTAGAATTAGGGTAGATTTAGGTTAGATTTCTCTTAGGTTTAGGTTTAATTGTTGCTTTAATTTAGTTTCTTTACAATCTCTTATTACTACATTTTTGCTTCTTAGTTTTATTGTTCTTTCCTTTATTTTATCTCTTTTATATTTATGAACTTTTGTAGATTTTAATTTCCATGAATGCAATTTATGTTTTATGTTTCTTATTGTTTGATTGAGTTGTTATTATGGTTTCCTTACATTGGGTAGTTGTAGATTTTATATTTCTTGTTAATTTACTAAGCTTTCCTTTTATGCCTTCCAAGTGTTTGATAAAATGCTTGGTTGTATCTTAGAGTAGATTTTTATACTCTTGACTTGTGATTAAGGATTTAGGTCCCTTGAGATCATTGATGTCCAGTCTCATTGGTGATTTAGGGTTATTAGTTGGTTCTAGGACCAATTATGTCCACTTGACTTAACCCTCCGATGTTAGAGGAAAACTAAGTGGAATTAACTCTTTGTAATTACCATGTTGTAGTCAATGATTCAAGATAGGAAACCTTGACTCTTAATCCTTGCCATGAGTGACTTTTAGTATTTATAGTTTCTTATTTGTTAGTTTTACTTTCTTGCAATTTAGATTTCCTGTTCATCATTCAAAACCCCAAAAATATCTCATAACCAATAATATGCACACTTTCCTGCAATTCTTTTGAGAGACGACCCGAGATTTAAATACTCTCGGTTTTTATTGGTTTGCATTGTGACAAACAAATTAAACTTTGATTAAAGGTTGTTTATCAGTTTGGATTTATACTTCGACGAGATTATATTTGTGAAAATCCTAACCGACTATTTCCCTCCATCAGTAGGGACTTTGATGGGGCTGTTTCGATAACCTTCAACGATGTTAGAAAAGACATCGGTAAAAAAAGTCGGTCATTTTTTGACCCTTTTTCTTTTTTTTTTCCTTAGATTATTTGAACTCCGACTTTAAGTAGTCGGGTCTTATCAAGTTACCCTTGCCCTTCCTTTTAGGTCCAGCTCATTTAAGGTTAGACCAGAAATTGCTTACATAACTTCTTACACTAATTTTTACCTCGTCGCTTCATCTTGTTGACCACATAGGTTGAGCAATAATTTTTGTGGTTTTTCGAGTTTAAATTAATGTGTTTGAAATGGAAAAATTGGTCGAAAAATACCTTATTACTAATAAAAGAAATGGATTTACATAAATTTGTTTGCTACTAAGGATTTTTCTTATAATCATTAACCCTTGCTATGATGCCTCGTTAAAACCCCCTTCAGAAAAATTCTTGTTGGAAAAAATTCATGAAGTCGGGAAAAAGAGTACACAAGGGGACAATGTGCGCTTTCTAACTGTAGTACCTCTTTAAATTACATGCGTGCCACGACCTTGGGAGCTCATTCCCTTTTAAGTCGGACACCTTATAGTAACCTTTTTCTAAGACTTCGAAAATCTTGTAAAGTCCTTTCTAGTTTGCAGCCAACTTTTTTTTACCCGACTTCTAAACTCCGATGTCATTTCGGATTAGTATGAGGTCATTTTTGGTGAAACTTCTCCTCATTACTTTCTGTTTGTATCTTAAGGCCTTCCTCTATTTCAATGCTTCCTCTTTTATCCGAGCTTGTTCTCGGACTTCTAGGAGAAGGTTAAGTTCTTCTTTTTGTGCTCAGACATTGATGACTTTATCATAGAATCTAACTCCTGAAGATTCTTCAGTGAGAATGAGAGGGTATGGATCCTTGGGGCAAACTTTGTTGAGGTCAGTGCAATCAACACACATCCTTCATTTTCCGTTTCGCTTTCTTACAAGGACCACATTAGCCAACCACAAAGGATACTTTACCTCCCTTATAAACTGAGCTTCTAGTAAGGTTTGCACCTGTTCTTCCATGACCTGAATTCTTTTTAGGACCGAGCTTCCGTCTCTTTTGCTGAACAGGTCAAGAACCTGGATAAACTGTGAGCTTGTGAGACATGAGGTCAGGTCTATACTAGGCATATCAGAGGCTTTTCAGGTGAAAAGGTCAGAACTCCTTTGTAATAGATCAACGAGTTGTGCCTTTAGACTTTCTTCCAAGTTGGCCCCTATGCTCGTTGTCTTTTTTGCCTGATCTCTGATTTGCACCTTTTCTATCTTTTCTTCAGGTTGGGGACGTAGCTCTTCCTGAACTCGGACACCGCCAAGCTCAATAGTATTGACTTCTATACCACTTTTACTGCTTCTTAAGTTGAGACCTTCATTGTAACACTTTCTTGCTAACTTCTGGTCTCCTTTTATAGTGGCAATTCCTTCTACAGTTGGAAATTTCATGCATAAGTGAGGCATAAAAAAGACTGTAGCTAATTAGATAAAAAGTTATCTGACTTATCAAAGCGTTGTAGGCTGATGTCATGTCTACCACAATGTAATCAACGCTTAAGGTCCTTGATTTCATGTTATTCCCAAAAGTGGTATATAATGAGATGAAACCAAGAGGTTGGATCGGCGTATCTCCTAACCCAAAAAAGTTGTCTGGATAAGCCTTTAGATCTTTTTCTTCTAATCCGAGTTTGTCAAAAGCGGCTTAAATAGTATCTTGGCCAAACTCCTTTGGTCCACTAAGTTCTATGGAGGTTTGCATTAGCACAGATCATTGTAATTACCATAGGGTCGTCATGACTAGGTGTCATCGCTTGTGCATCCTCTTTGGTGAAACAGATTGTGGGCAGATCGAGAGCTCCACTGCCTTCTCCGACTTGATATACCTCTTTAAAATGCTTTTTACGTGAGGACTTAGTAACTCCTCCTCCTACAAATCCTCCATTTATCATGTATATGTGCTTAACGAGGGTTTGTGGTGGCCGATCTTGCCAACTTCCATCTTCATCTCCTCTTTTTCCTTTTACCAAGTCATCTGTCCTTTCAGTGAGGTATCTTTCTAGTCAACTTTCACTGGCAAACTTTTCTATAACATTTTTCAGATCATAACAGTCATTGGTAAAATGCCCATATAGTTTGTGATACACACAATATGCTGTCCGACTTCCACCTTTTTTGTATTTAATCGGAGAAGAAGGTGGAAGTTTTTCAGTGTGATAGATCTCCCTATAAATATCAATAAGAGAGACTCGGAGTGGAGTGTAGTTGTGGTATCTTCGAGACTTCTCCAAGCTATATTCCTCTTTTTTCTTTATCTCCTTCTCCTTATCTCGAGTTTGGTAGGAAATGTTTTGGCTTTGGAATGGGATCTCTAAGTCGAGAGTTCTCTTCCATATTGATATACTTCTCTGCCCACTCCTGTACTTCATACAAGGAAGTCAAGTTTCGTTTGAATATAGATTGAAAAAATGACCCTTCTCTAAGGCCGTTAACCAACCTCATTATCACTGCTTTAGGAGGTAAGTTTTATATTTCCAAGAAAATTTTGTTGAATCTTTTCATATAATATCGGAGTGTTTCACCGACCTCTTATTTTACCCCTAAGAGACTTGGAACATGTTTGACTTTATCCTTCTGAATTGAAAATCGGGGCAGAAATTTCCTTGTCAGGTTATCAAAGCAAGTCACCGACTTGGGCGGTAAGTTATCAAACCATTTCATCGTTTCTTTGGTCAGCATTGTCGGAAAGGCCTTGCAACGAGTTGCATCAGACGCATCATCTAGGTATATCTGACTTTTGAAATCGCTAAGGTGATGTCTTAGATAGGTCGTTCCGTCAGAGAGATCCATGTCGGGATTTTTCAAGTTTCTGGGAACCCATGCATGCATGATTTCTTTAATGAATGGGTCCTCCCCTCCAAGAGGATTTTCCTCCTTTTCAGCCCAATTTCTCTGGCTTCGAAAGTTGGCCTCTAATTTCGAGAGCTTTTTCTCTAGCTCTCTTTGTCGTCGTACCTCTTTCTGTAATTTTCTTTTCGCTTCTCGTTGTTGTTCAGCTTCTTGCTCAAGTTGTTCTAATCAATCGCAATGCCCGTGTACGAGTCCCATGATCTCCGTCGGATGAGGAGGTTCTTCATCTTCCTGTGGGTGCATCTCTCAATGGATTCGCCATGGTGGCGGGCTTCCTGATGTACCTTTCCCGTGGGGTATTTGTTCTTTCCCGTGGTAGAGGTAGCGCAAGTACTCGATCATCATTGTGAGGCTCCAATTCTGATTCAGATACCGTATAACCGTCCTCGAATTAATTTTCCGTCATTTGTAGGTGTAGACTTCCAGGTTCCCCAGCAATAGTGCCAATGTTCCAAGGGTTACCTGAAAGCTGAGTTGCTTTTGGGTCTGAACGTGAGGTCCAGACTCCCTTCAGGCAACGTCCGACTTCTAGTGGTGCTGAGGTGCCATCATTCGAATTTCTCGTGAGGATGTGGGTGTAGTACCTACAAAAGACTTCGATACTTATGTTAGTAAAGACTTTAGGCATGTTTTTAATAGATTAAGTTCTGAATATACCTGAAAGTATCAATATATTTTATAGTAGGATAGATAACCACCTTTTTAGAGTAGTTCTACCTTTGAAGATGAATGACCGTTCTCTTCTTTTAAAAAAGTTGTTGAGATCTCCCGTTTATATAAGTGTGAGATATTTGAGAAAGTAGTTATTTATTTGGATAAATTGAGTTTTGTACAGCTGTTAATTAGTGCACTCGACCTCTATAAGGTTAGACAGGGACTGACCTCTTGTGTAGGCTTCTATTTTTTTTTGTGCCTGATTTTATATTTTTGAATGAGAGTATGAATAAGATTATTGTATTAATACAATAAAATATTAAATAAAATATTAGAGAAAGAATATTAACTAACGGAGAGAAAGACTAGTAAAGTAATTAACATAATTTAATATAGAAGAAAGAGTGCGATTTTTATGTTTAAATCAAAATGCGTAGGATGATAATCTATGATGGTTATGGTTATCATACCTAAATTACCTATGAAATCGTTTTCTTTTCTCCTATTATCCATGACAACACCTTAGGAAATCATCATTTTCATTTTGTTTAATTTTATTTAATTAAGAATGACTCCCTATTCAAATTTTATAGACACATATTTTTATTTTTGTTAGAGATATAATCATTAATGTTGTCTTCTCCGATCAGTTTAAATTTTTGGAATAAGTAGTTTTATAACATGGTATCAGAACTCTATGTCCGAAAGGTCAAGAGTTAACCATTAATGTTGCCTTCTTTCATCAACTTAAACTTTTGGAATGAGTGGTTTCATAATATTTTTTAATTCAATTTTTTCATTAATAAAAAGAAATATCATTCTTCGATATAAAAAAAGTATTATTAATAACTTAATATTCAAAATTAATTTTAATGACTAAACTAGTAAAATTAAATACTAACACCTACATATAAAACAAAATTATGCTAAGTCTATTTTTCTTTTAAGAAAGAAATTTGGTTATTTTCATAGGTATGGGTGTGTATACGGGACGGATGTACAGGAATAAGTGAAGGACTTGGTGCTCCTAGATATTTTTTTAAAAAAATTATTAATAATAAATTATTAAATATATAAAATTATTATGTATTATATAATTTTATTTTTTATTTAAAAAATATATTTAGTATTTAATTTAGTATAATAAAAATTTAGTTTAAATATTAATAATTTTTAATATTTAAAAAATAAGTAAAATAGTAGAACGATTTTATCCAAATAAATTTAATAATTAACAGAAATTTCACATTAGAATGTAAGCTCAGTATTATAAATTTATTGTTTCTAATCATATTAAATTAAATAATTTGTCCACAATTTCTGAATTATATCAAGGATTAACGAAAATAGAAAAATTTTTAATTGCTAATTATCTTTTGATTTACACTGAGAAGAAAATTGTTAAAAGATTTGACACAAATTCTATTGTCGATGAATTTTATGATATGAATAATCGACGTGAGCCATTTCGTTAATAAAAAACTACACATATTTTTTTATATTTCAAAATATATTTTATTTCAGTATAATTTTACAATGCATCTTATATTATATAATTTATTTACATAAATTTTGTTTTTATATATATATATATATATATATATATATATGATTGGCTCTCCCGTAGTAATTAATATCTTACAATGTATTACTATACTTTTTTTAGGAAAAAAGATATACCAAAAGGTATATAATATATATCCATAAGCTTATAATATAATGTTGATTCATTTTCGATGAATGATAATTCATTTTGAACAAAATAAGAAGTACAGTACTCCTTGGATAATAACTATTTAAAAAAAGCATATTTAAAATTAAAAGAGTGATAGAAATATTAAAATTACGTTTTGATCAAATATTTTTTTGTCTATCACATGAATTTTAAAAATATAAAATCTTATACCCAAATCCAATATTTGATAGACTAGGTAGTCTTGTAAACTTCATTTATTTATTTATATTCATATTTTTTGGTCACATGCCCTAAATTATTTGCTAAAAATTCAAATAAACAAAAATCCACACATATTAAAAAAATTCAAGTTTCGCACAATAAAAAAAAATACAAAAATACTATTTGTACATCAAAGTCAGCCAGTAAATTTAACTACTAATATATTTGTGTATAAATATATGTGTAATTTAATTTATTTTTAATGTGTATTTATATTCTAGCATATATTTTATATTGATAACTAACTTTAATGACTAATTTTAGTGTACACTTAGCATAACTCTACAAACATTAAGATTAGCGCATATAATCATTTGAGGAGGTATTCAGTGTCTTTTGGTGTCTTGAGGTATTGACTATTTTGATAGAGGAGAGTTTATGTGCAAACAAGAAAAATAAATTTAAAACGTACGTACTAAAATCGGATTTGACTCATGGTTGAACCAATTTGAGCATTTTCCTCACTATTAGTATAAGTGAGTACGAGTGTCCGCCAGTACACGAGCGTGTATATACGTCTGACGTCACGGTGATTTAAACAATGTCTGAGGGAATATGTATGGTCCTAATGTTCAGTCACTGAGGGATGGCAAAATTCCCCGAGACGCGGGGATCCCTGCGGGGACTGCCCCAAATGGGGATCCGATTGTGGGGAATTTTCCCCGTGGGGATGGGGATGGGGGACAAAATTCCCCCGAAGCAGGCGCGGGGACCCGAGCGGGGATCCCCGCCCCGTCCCCACTATTCCCCGAAATTTATTAATTCCTTAAATTATCTTTAATAGTTTATTCTCATATATGTTTTTTAGTCATTTCTCACACATACATACATACATATATATATATATATATATATATATATATATATATATATATATATACAGAAACCCAAAACTCCTAATCTTTATTTGCATAATCCTTCTTCAATTCAGAGATCCCTAAGGCTGTCTATACTCCATCCAACCTCTCTGCAGCCACCCCCTCGTCACCCTCTCACCGCATCGTCACACCTCACCATGCCATCATCCTTACCGCGTCGTAATTTCTATTTGCGGCGTTCCTTTTCGTAACTCTACCGTCGTGTCCATTCTCCTCTCTATTGCCGCATCTCCCACCTCGTTCACTGCTTTTTCCTTTGACCCGTCGTTGCGTCCCTCCATTGTATTATTTCGAAAGAAGTCACCATCGTATCATTTAGACTTTTTGTATAAAATCTTGCAGTTTTTGTATAAGATAGATACTTGTAGCTCTATTCATATGGAAATTAATAATTAGTTAAAACTATTATGTAGATGGGGAATGGGGTCCCCGCGGGGAATGGGGCCCTGTGGGGAATGGGGATGGGGAGCAATATTCCCCCACGGCGGGGAATGGGGCGGGGATGGGGAGCAAATCTGAGGGCGGGGATGGGGAGCAGGGAGGCATCCCCCGCCCCCGCCCTGCCCCATTGACATCCCTAGTCACTGTAGCACCATAACACGACGTTACGCCATGACATAAAACTTAAAAGCTTATTTTGCTGCACTTTTGGCTCCTGCCCAGTCTCGTTGCTCCCATCAATGTCCTAATAGTTAGGGCTACATGTGTCATGTGACTCTGAACAGAGATATAATGTACGTGTGTGCGCATCAATCCAAAAATAAGGAAATTATTAAAATAGTCTTCAAAATTATATATATATGATACAAATAATTTTAAAAAATATGAACGATAAATAAATTTTTAAAAATTAAAAAATGTGATAAAAAAAATCAACTCTTCTTTTTAATATGATCGATAATACGAAGATTTTTAGGTTCAAAAATCGACTAATATAATTTTTAGATTCATAATTATACCAGAATTCTAACTTTTAATAATAGACTAATAAAAAATAACAAAAACTAATGTATTTTAATATTATCCAAATCCGTGAATAGCCACCTCACCTTTATCTGTTCGAGATGAATAAATTACTTGCCTCCCGCATTGGAACGAGTTTTTAACGGGGCGAGTTCTTAAGTGGGACGGAGCAGGATTAGATTTAGGTTAAATCCGTTCCTACCAGTTTCAGTATATATATATATATATATAATTAATTAATAAAATAATTAATAATATTGTATCATATTTAAATTTTATTTTAATTTATGTTATGTATATAACGATAGTTATATAAATTTTAAAATTTTATTTTATTTTTTAAATTTTAATAATTATAGGGACGGATAGGAGCAAGACAGATATCCACAAAAATGGATTAGGGTTTAACTTTTTAATATGACATGGGTTATTAAATTCTTTCAATATGTATTATTGACTTTAGAAGATACTATCTCTTTTAAACATTATTAAAAAAATAAAATAAAATAAATTAATTCTTAAAATTTAGTAATTTTATGCAAAGTATTTTTTTTATTTTTTTTTGAATGACTGAAATTTTTAAATTTATTTTAAAGATATAGACTGAATTTTACTTATACTCTTTCTAAATAATTAGTAAAATATTTTTATAAAGAATCAGATTAAATGAATAAGTCGTTTATAAAATATGAAAGTAAATTGTTATGTTACTTATAAAAAAATGATATTTTTTTGTTATTTTTGTCAAGTTTTTAAATTAGTTAATTTTATTTGTCGATTCTATTTTTTAGGATTAATTTTTTCAGCAAAATAATCTTTCTGTTATCAATAGTTTACCGTCTAAAAATAACATACAACATCAAAGAGAGTTTATTGTCACACTTAAAATTATTATTATCATATTCTTTTATTGAGTTATATCATTTTTAATATACTTTTTTTACATAAATAATTAAGTATAACTTAGTATTTAACATGTTTTTTTTTATAACTTTCACTATAACATATTTTTTATGAAGTCAATAAATACATCAATTAAATTCATATTTGATCTAGTTAATATAAGAACGTTAAATTAGAAAGTTATTATTATTATTATTTTAGTTTTTAAAAAATATATTTAATAATATTTCAATTATTAAGTAAATAATAAATTACAACAAAAAATATTCTAAAATATTATAATATCTAATACGTATATCTAATATTACATTGTTTAATGTTTATTTATATATCAAAGTTATGCATTAGACAAACATATATTTTATTATTATTATTATTATTATTATTATTATTATTATTATTATTATTATTATTATTATTATTATTATTATTATTATTATTATTATTATTTTGGTACTGTTACTAATTTTTTAATATTAAATACATACAGCGAAAATGGCACATATGCAATTTAAGGGGTAATTCATATATTATATCTCTATATAACAGATTTTTTAGTCTTTTAATGATAAAACACTGAATATATTTATTGAATATTATTACTTTTTCTGGGTGCTCTTATTTTCTTTTTATTAAAATTAAAAATTGTAATAATATTTAATATTTTTTAACACCTCATAATATTCACTAGATTAAATACACAGTAGTTAAATAATAACGATTTTATTTTATATTATTTTTAATATTTATTAGATTAAATATATCTTGATATAACATTTAATGACTTCATATAATTTCAAAATGACTAATAAAAACCAAAAAAGAAATAGGAGGATGAGAGTTGTGCATTTGATTAAAAAAAGAGAGTATTTTATATAAAGAAAATATATTTAAATGAGAATAGTGTGGTAATAGCCATATTGAGGGTGGCAATAAATTTTAGGTTTAATTATTCTTATAATTTTTATAGTTTAAAAATTTATAATTAGTTTTTATCTTAAGTAAAAAATTTTAATTAAGTCTGTTTAAATTATTTTTTATTAAAATATATTTTTTAAATATTTCATTTTGTATTTGATGAAAAAATGAATTATAAACTATTTTTAAAATAAATATTTAGAATTATTGTGATTTTTTCTAAAAAATAACTTGTAAAAATCTAATCACAAATTTATATTAATATAAAGATTTTATTACAAACTTTTAAAAGTAAGAACCTTATTAAAAAATTAATAAACTATGGAGACTAACAAATTAATTAATTTTAATTATTTTTTCCTATAACATAGTTAACAATTTTTTAATTAATATGTAATTTTAACATAATAAAAAATCTAATTTAACTAATCGGATATATATTGTTTATCTTTTGTGAAAGAGAGAGATCAGAGAATGAAAATAAGATGTTTCAAAATGAAACCAGCTAAACATAAACTTGAGGATAGATCTGAGGATTACTCCAGTGATAGAGACGCCTTACCTCAAAGTCACACTTCCATAATTATATTGTTGATAATTGGATCACCGCCGAGCCAAGACAATGCCATAATAATTAATCATTGACCCAGGTGGTTTTAATTTAATTTCAGGATTTATAATTTTCCATATAGCTAGCGTAGCTATATCACCGTGATTCACGTTACGGATTCATGGTTACTTGGCTTTGAAAAATTATTCGGTATTTTTATCCTCGTATTAACTTCAATTCTTTGATTTGCCAATTCCAACAAGGCAGCGAAACTAACCTAGCTAGCTATATATATGCATCCGATCCCTTGCAAACTGCTTGAAATGGTATCACATTCAAAGAAGAAGATTAGGGAAAAAAGGAGTTGCAGAGTGAAGAAAGAATGAAGAGCAGAGTTGTTCTGCACATTTGGTATTGAAGATTAAAAAGGTAAAGTGAAGCATGTCACATGGGTTCAGTTGTGTGACTTATAGCACAGCTGTTACCCATTGTAAACCACACGTGTTTTAACAAACTTAACAAACTAAGCTAACAGAATCAATCAACTTGCTAAGCTAAGAACTAACAACTAATTATGTGTGTATGTGTGAGCTAAGCTTAACAGAAGGCTAAAGCCAACTAGCTCCCTTTCTCTTAGCTTACTCTATCATGATCCCTGCTGTTCAACTTTCTTTCTAGTGCTCACAGATTCATTTGAATCTTCTTCTTTGAATTTGACAGAGAGGGATTTGTATTGTTCCAAGTCTTTTACTATTAGCTTTGTTCTTGCCTCTAGAAAAGCAGCACTGGGCAGTGACTTTGTTAGCACATCAGCCAACTGCACAGTTCCAGGAACATGAGTGACTTGAACAGCTTGTTTGGTAATATAGTCTCGAACAAAGTGTAAGTCCGTCTCAAAATGCTTTGACTTTGAGTGTAGGATTGGGTTTGCCGCCAACAATACTGCACTAAAGTTGTCACAATATATTGAGGGAGATGCTTGAAGTGGACTTCTTAGTTCAATCATGAAATTCTTTATCCAGATCAACTCAGCAACTAAGTCAGCCATAGCCCTATATTCAGCTTCAGTACTGGACCTTGCAACAGCTCCTTGTTTCTTTGAGCTCCATGACACCAAATTTTTTTCAAGAAAGACACAAAACCCTCCAGTTAATTTTCTATCATCTTGATCACCTCCTCAATCTGAGTCACTGTATGCTGCAATGTTGTGAGGGCTTGTTCTGTGTAAATGTAACCCGAAGCTTGCTGTGCCACTGATGTACCTTAGTACCCTCTTTACCAACTTTCAATGCTCATCTAGAGGTGAGTGCATAAATTGTGAGAGTCTCCCAACACAATAAGATAGCTCCGGCCGAGTGACTGTGAGGTACTGTAGGCTCCCTACAACTGACCTGTAAAGCTTGGGATTGGGAAAGACTGAACCACCAAAGGCAGAGAGTTTGACTGAGGATGGGAGAGGTGTGTTGCAGGGTTTGCAGTTTTCCATATTTGCCTTTTTGAGTAAGTCTTTAACATACATTTCTTGGGATAGAACTAGACCACCAGCATCAGTCTTGGTTACCTGAATCCCAAGGAAATAGTGTAAATCTCGCAGATCCTTGAGAGCAAATTTGTGATTTAGTTGCTGAATCACTTGGTCAATTGCCTCTTTTGAATCCCCTGTGATTATTATATCGTCCACATATACAAGCACAAACATTGTAGAGTTTTGTTTGAAGCTCACAAAAATAGAGACATCAGATTTTATGGCTCTAAATCCAAGGTGTTGCAGAGCAGTAGAGAGCTTGTGGTACCAGGCCCTTGGTGCCTGCTTCAGGCCATAGAGCGCCTTCGTGAGTTTGCACACTAGCTGACCATCTCCTTGCTCATACCCTCTTAGTTGCCTCATGTATACATCCTCGGTTAAATCACCATGGAGGAATGCATTGTTCACGTCCAGTTGTCTGATTGTCCAACTTTTACTTAAGGCCAAGGTAAGCACAATTCGAATCGAGGTGGGTTTGACAACCGGGCTGTATGTCTCAGTGAAATCGAAGCCTGGCCTTTGTGAGAAGCCCTGTGCCACCAACCTGGCTTTGTATTTTTGGAGGCTACCATCAGAATTATACTTAACATGAAACACCCACCTACTACCTACTGCTTCTCTTCCTTGTGGGCATTTTACCAGAGGTTTCTATTGTATCAATCTACCCCTGTGTGATTCCTGTTGAAGCATATCTCGGGGGGGTGCAGGGCAGACGATTTCAAAACGGACTCCCCATTCATTAGATAGAGAAGATCACCAAGATTTCGTGATGCGCTGCCGAACTTATTCCAATTCAATAAGAGATCTCAATATTATGCCTTGAAGAGGACTCGAACCTCCACGCTCTTTAGCACGAGATTTTGAGTCTCGCGTGTCTACCATTTCACCACCAAGGCATCTTGAAAGTGAATCGTATTCCATGAATATGATATCTAGCTAGTGTTATGTATGGAATATATGACAAAGGTGGAGTGTTAGAGTATTTTTATTGATCGGTCATGTCATATAGGCCCGAGTCGGACATCCAATTGGTTCGATTTGAATTATCCGTAGGATATCTTATATATATTCTATATAGTTTCTGGATTATAATTGGAACCTCTTTTTTTTTGAATCCATCTTACATCAACAACTCGACCTCTACCGCCTATAGGTAGTTTTAGACAAGTTTCCTTTGAGGAGGATACCTGAATTCCAAGTATAGCTCATAATAATCTATCTTCCGGGGCATACGAGGATTCTTGTACCATTTGAGGCGTTAATTTCCCCACTAAAATATCGCCCGTCTCTACCCAAGATCCGGGGGTAACAATTCCATTTTTGTCTAAATTTGGTAAGGGAACCAACTTCCAAGTGTGATTTTGGAGAAGAGCATTATACTCTGCATCCATGGCAACCTTCCAGGCTGGATTTATTAAGGCATCTCTTACTGATCTCGGTTCAAGTTGAGCAGAGAAGATCCTAGGCTTAAACACTCCATTCTTACTTCTTGTGACCATGGGATGAACATTTTGTGGTGCAGGCAGGGGTTCCTCTGCTAAAGGGAGAACAGTTTCAAGGTCTGAGATAGGGATTGGGACTGGTGTGGCTGATGGTGCTGATGGTATAGGAAAGGAGGAGGTGGGATTGGGTGGCTGTGGCTGAATAGAAGTTGGTGTATGTGAGGTATCATTAGCGTTTTCTTGTAGGTTATCTGTTGAGGCTGAAGATGGAGCTGCAAGGGTGAAAGAACTGAAGATTGATGGTTTAGAAGTTATAGTAAACTCTCGTTGCAAGTATAGTTACTAAACCAAGCAGTCAACCTTTCTTAGAAACGTTTTGGTTGTCACAAGTAACAAACCCCTTTAAAATTGATAACCAAGTATTTAAACCTCGGGTCGTCTTCTCAAGGAATTGCAGGGAGGTGTTCTTATTATTGGTTGTGAGTCTTGTAAATTGGGGGTTTTGAAAGTAAGAAACCAGTATGTTAAATGATAATAAAAATAAAATACTAATAATAAAATAAAAAAAGAACTCTTAGCAAGGTATGAGAACTTTGGAAGTCCTATCCTAGTTATCCTTATCGATTGTGATGAGAATTGGATTTTACCCCCACCTTGTTAACCTCTAACTATGAAGGTAAGTTAAGTGGATGAATTAATTTTGATTCCTCAGGTCCTAGTCTTTCCTTGGGAAAGGCTAGAGTTATTGGAACTCGAATTAATTCTTGAAGAATTCCAATTTTCAATCAACAAGGAGTTTGATAACTCAAGTGTCTCCAATTTATCAATTCATCAATTAAAACCAAGAATATAAAAATCTAAATAAAAATCTGAAATATCTCAATTGCATTAATAATAGAAAATCCTAACATGAAAGATTCATAAGCCAATTTGGAAACATAAGTAATTAAAGAAAAGCATTAAAGTATCTGAAAGTAAAAGAGAAATACAAAGTAAAAGGAGTATTGAACCTGAGAGGAAGTTGAAAATCTTAAATCCTTTAAGAGGAATCCTAATCCTAAATCCTAAGAGAGAGGAGAGAACCTCTCTCTCTAAAAACTATACCTAAATCCTAAAATTGTGTGTTATGAGCTTATGATCATGAATGAATGGATTCCCCACTTTATAGCCTATAATCTGTATTTTCTGGGCCGAAAACTGGGTTGAAAACAGCCCAGAAATCGCTGGAGAAGAAATCTGCCATGCTGATTTTCGCCACTGCGACGCGTCTGCGTAGAGCACGCGTTCGCGTTTCCTAGCTTCAGAGAAACTATGGTATATTATATATCAAATTGAAGCTCCGAACGTTAGCTTTCCAACGCAACTGGAACCGTGTCATTTGGACCTCTGTAGCTAAAGTTATAGCCGTTTGAGTGCGAAGAGGTCAGGCTGGACAGCTTAGCAATTTCTCCAACTTCTTGTATTCCTTCCACTTTTGCATGCTTCCTTTCCATCCTCTGAGCCATTCCTACCCTGTAATCTCTGAAATCACTTAACGCACATATCAAGGCATCTAATGGTAATAAGAGAGGATTTAAACATAGGGAACTTAAGGCCAAAGAAGCATGTTTTCAATCAAAGCACATAATTAGGAATGCAAATGTAAAACCATGCAATTAGTTTGAATATGTGGGTAAAGAGTTGATAAAAACCACTCAATTGAGCACAAGATAAACTATGAAATAGTGGTTTATCAACCTCCCCACACTTAGACATTAGCATATCCTCATGCTAAGCTTAAGAGAAGCTATAAGAGAGTGAAGATGAATGATAGAATGTATGAAATGCAACCTATCTATATGAATGCAACTACATGCAAAATATTTCTACCTACTTGGTTATAAGTAAATAAGCTTTTCGAGACAAACATAAATCAGATTTCACTAAATCAAATCATACAATAAAAAGCAAGTAAACTTGTAAGAAGATAGCTCATGAAAGTAGGGAACATGGAATCGAGCATTGAACCCTCACTGGGAGTGTATGCACTCTAATCACTCAAGTGTTTTAGGTTTGATTCTCTCAATTCTCTACTAAACTTTCTTTCTAAGGCTTGCTCTTCATCTAACAATCAACATAAATTTAATGCACAGATACACATATCAAGAGGTCTTTTAAGGGTTGTAATGGGGTTAGGGTCAAGGTAGGATTGTATTTGGCCAAGTGGACTAAAATCTGAATCCTTAATAAACTTAAACTTTCCACCTAACTTTAGACAATCCATGTAATCATAATACCACATATAACTATCCATTAACCATGTTTTTCACATATTCATGCATTCTAATTTCAAGTACAGTACATATGCATTGCTTTCACCACTTACTTTGGGACATTTTGTCCCCTTTTTGCTTAATTGCTCTTTTTTCTTTTCTTTTTCTCACTTCTCTTTTTTTTTATTTTATATATGTTTTTTTTCTTTTATTTTATTTTTCTCAATGCATATGATTAAATTATTGGATGCATGAATCATGTCCTAAACATTTCTTTCACATTTTCAGAAAATTCTAACATACTCAATTCTCAAACCAAATGTTTCCAAACCCAATTTTCCCATACTTAAATCATAAGCACTCTCACTAGTCTAAGCTAAACAAGGATTCAAATTAAGGACATTATTATTTTCCGCTTAGAGTTAATGATGTGCTAAAGTAAAGAACAAAGGGGTATAATAGGCTCAACATTGGTTTGCAAGGGATAATGAAGGGTTAAGGCCATATGGGTATGTAAGCTCAGTGAAACAAAGGCCTCAATCATATAAGTGCATGCATACATCAAACCATGGAAATATAGAATTAAGCAAGACAAAGATCACAATTTTAGAGAGAACAACACACCAAAATGAAATATTGGTTGATAAAATGCAACCAATCAAATAGGCTCAAAAATCTCACTGGTTTTTGCATGTTCGAGCTCTAAACCATGTTCCAGTATAATATTTCTTCAAACAAGTTTAATATTAAATTTTATTCAAATTAGTGAAATGCTCTAAAAGGTTTCTTGAAAAAGAAAATATTACTTCAACCAAGTGGTAAAATATGCACAAAATCAAATAATCATGCAATCAAATTTGTAAATGCAATAACTAACAAGGAAAATAAACCATTGGTGTTGAGATAGAAGAGTAACTAACCCATGGAGATCGGTATCGACCTCTCCACACTTAAAGATTTCACCGTCCTCGGTGCATGCTAAGATGTGCAAGTGGACGGGTTGCTTCAACTGATGCTTTTCTCATCAAGGAATGTGTGTAGGAACTTGTTTGTCTCTCCCATGTAAACGTCTTCCGGTTCTCTTCCTGGTGGCCCTCCTGAAAGAAAAAGGGAAGAAAAGTAACCCAAAACAAAGAAAAAAAAACAAATAAAACATGGGTTGGTTAATGCCAAATAATGAGGGTCTCAATTACATGGTAGCTACAACATGTATGTGAGGAAACAGTAGAAGTACATGGCAAATCAAGAGTGCAAAAGTTTGCAAAAATAGGGAAGAGAGTGTGGGTAAGGAGAGATAATATAAATTCATGTCAATGTAAAAGTAATACAGGTTTAAAAGATTGGCATTGATATAAATAATATTACCTATCCAGAATAAAACAAGTCACTAAGCACCCAAAATAATTCAAGAGAAGATGCAACAGTTAAATAAGAAAATTAACACCAAAGGTAAAATAATGAATTTAGAAAAAAAAAGAAAAATATGCACAAAATTAAGATGCAATGAATAAAATATGCAAATAAATTAAGTAAAATAGAATGAAGGTGAAAAGGAAGAATGAGAAGGAAAAGAAGGGAAGAAGAAGTAAGTGAGAAAGGAGGGAGGAGAAATTAGGATTGGGGAAGAAAAGATAAGATTTTGGCGCTGATTTGGATAAGCTGTGCGGCGCAAGTGACGTGGACGCGTGGAAGACGCGTTCGCGCGACTTGCACTTAAATGAATTGATGCAGTCGCGTCGGTCACGCGGACGCGTGACTCATTTTGTGCTACTGGCGCGAGGGCAGCCTCGCGCTCGCATAACTCTCTGTTCAAAACTTAGTATTGCCAAAATCCAAGGTGACGCGGTCGCGTGGTCGACGCGAACGCGTGAGTGGCCATCATTGGGATATGACGTGGACGCGTGAGCCATGCATCCGCGTGGTAAGGTTTGTGCGTTCAGCACCATTCCAGCACCACTCTAGCACAACTTTCAGTCGTGCACCCTTTCTGACGTCGATTTCCAGGTCACGCGGCTGCGTGAGTAACGCGAACGCGTGGAGGGCATGTTTCCCATGTGACGCGGACGCGTCAGCGATGCAGTCACGTGGGGTGATTTGTGCCAAAGGTACGACTCCAGCCATGCTCTTGCGTGACTCTTTGTTCAATTCTTTTCTTCAAAACGCACTGGTGACGCAGACGCGTCAACGACGCTGCCGTGTCACGTGCATTTTTTTAATGCAGTATGCAGTGCTGATGCAAATGCTATGAATAGTATTCAAGTTCAATGAAAATAATATAATATAAAAATAGACAAAACAAAATAAAACTAAAACAGGAATGATCATACCATGGTGGGTTGTCTCCCACCTAGCACTTTTAGTTAAAGTCCTTAAGTTGGACATTTGGTGAGCTCCCTGTTATGGTGGCTTGTGCTTGAACTCATCCAGGAATCTCCACCAATGTTTGTAATTCCAATGGCCTCCGGGATCCCAAATCTTGTTTCTACACCCGTCTCCAAGTTGATTATCATGATTCCATCCGGGTGGTTCAGCTTTAGAATTCTTAGTGAAGCGTCCAAACAACTTCCTAGACCCATTCAATTGAGCTCTACACCAACCTTTGCGTTTAAACTTAAAGCTTCCAACCATAATGAACCTTGCAGGACAATTCTTACCACTGACCATCTTCCTCTTACTCTTTATGCCACAAAGAGCTCTAAGTTGACCATCTGTCTCAAGTAAACCATATTCAAGTGGAAAATTAAAAGTTAAGGATAAGAGTTTTACCCACTTGAATGTTGTATTGGATGATAATAGCTTTGGGGGAGAGGTCTCTAACAAGTTTGGAACGGAGATTTCAAGCTCCATTCCCTTAAGCTCTTCCTTGAAAATTTCCACCTCTTTGCAAGCTTCTTCAGTTTTAACCTTGTCCTCTTGGTAGCTTTCCTCCAATTCAATCTCTTCTTTATTGCTCACCAAGGGCATGGGAGGTTGTGCTTCTTCTTCTTTAATCTCTATCTCTTGATCAACCTCTACTAAGTCTTTAACCATGATCTGCCTTGGAGGTTGTATGCTCTCCTCAACATCAACATCAACATCAAACACCGGGGAAGGAGGCTCTGTGACTGGACTTTCCAATGGAGGTACAACATCTCTTAAGTTTGCAACCACTTCTTCCTTTTTAATAATTGCTGCTTTGTTCAGTTGTTTAAGTATAAAATCATACTCATCCTCGATGATTTTCTTTTCATGACAACTCCTTTCAACTACTCCTTCATCTTCAAGGGTCTCTCTTACCTTTACCCGTAGGGCCTCCTCTAGCTCCTTATGAAGTATGGATTCGCGAAGTTGATTCCTTCTTGCCTGTTCTATATCAATAGCATAATTGAGATCATCTTGCTCTTGGATTGATGGATGTCGGTGCTCTCCCATGGAGGGTGGTGATGGGATGAAAAGATCATTATGTGGTTGAAAAGGAAGTGCACTAGAGCTTGAGGGTTGAATATTGGAGGTAGAGGGTTGGTTCATGCGGATATAAGATTTTGGAGTGTAGAGGTGAGACCAATGATGTTAGAGATAAGTGTATTGTTATCCAATGTATGGTGGATGTGGGTTAGGGTCATATGGAGGTAAATGGTGTAAAGGGGCTTGTGAGTTTGGTACTTCAAAGGTATGTTGGGGAGGTAGTTCATAAGCATATGATGGGGGTCCATCATATCTATCATCTTGGTATGCACCTCGGAATGGTTTTTGACCATAGTGATTTGGTGGGTGATGGTTGTCATGAAGGGGTCCACCATAACTATTGTCGTGACATGCATTGTTGAATGGTCGTTGTCCATGGTATTTTGGAAGGTGTTGTTGCCTAAAGGGTTGATCAGATCCTCGTGGCTCCTTCCATCTCTGATTGTTTTGACCTTGATGCATGTTCCTGTTATAATTTTCATTCCTTGCAACAGCATTGGAACCAAACTCAAAGCGAAAGGGGTGAGAACTCATAATAGCAAATAAAATTAAAAATAAAAATAAAAACAAATTTAAATTAAAAGGTTATTGAAATTTAAATTTTGAAAATTAAATTTTGAATTTTGAATTTTGAATTTTGAATTTTGAATTTTGAAAATTTTGAAATTTGAAAATTTTGAAATTTGAATTTTTAAATTTTGAAATTTAAATTTTGAAAAAGTCAATTATATAAGATAAAAATTTGAAAAAGATTTAAATTTTGAAAAGGTTTGAAGAGCAATAACCTCTTAATTTACGAAGAAGCAAAAATAAAAACAAAAATAAAAACAAATAAACAAGAAAAAAGCAAATATTTACAATAACCAATAATAAGGCACACGTTTGCAATTCCGCGGCAACGGCGCCATTTTGAAAGAACTGAAGATTGATGGTTTAGAAGTTATAGTAAACTCTCGTTGCAAGTATAGTTACTAAACCAAGCAGTCAACCTTTCTTACAAACGTTTTGGTTGTCACAAGTAACAAACCTCTTTAAAATTGATAACAGAGTATTTAAACCTCGGGTCGTCTTCTCAAGAAATTGCAGGGAGGTGTTCTTATTATTGGTTATGAGTCTTGTAAATTGGGGGTTTTGAAAGTAAGAAACCAGTATGTTAAATGATAATAAAAATAAAATAGTAATAATAAAATAAAAAAAGAACTCTTGGCAAGGTATGAGAACTTTGGAAGTCCTATCCTAGTTATCCTTATCGATTGTGATGAGAATTGGATTTTTCCCCCACCTTGTTAACCTCTAACTATGAAGGTAAGTTAAGTGGATGAATTAGTTTTGATTCCTCAGGTCCTAGTCTTTCCTTGGGAAAGGCTAGAGTTATTGAAACTCGAATTAATTCTTGAAGAATTCCAATTTTCAATCAACAAGGAGTTTGATAACTCAAGTGTCTCCAATTTATCAATTCATCAATTAAAACCAAGAATATAAAAATCTAAATAAAAATCTGAAATATCTCAATTGCATTAATAATAGAAAATCCTTACATGAAAAGTTCATAAGCCAATTTGGCAACATAAGTAATTAAAGGAAAGCATTAAAGTATCTGAAAGTAAAAGAGAAATACAAAGTAAAAGGAGTATTGAACCTGAGAGGAAGTTGAAAATCCTAAATCCTTTAAGAGGAATCCTAATCCTAAATCCTAAGAGAGAGGAGAGAACCTCTCTCTCTAAAAACTATACCTAAATCCTAAAATTGTGTGTTATGAGCTTATGATCATGAATGAATGGATTCCCCACTTTATAGCCTCTAATCTGTATTTTCTGGGCCGAAAACTGGGTCGAAAACAGCCCAGAAATCGCTGGAGAAGAAATCTGCCACGCTAATTTTTGCCACTGCGACGCGTCCGCGTAGAGCACGCGTTCGCGTCGCCTAGCATCAGGGAAACTATGGCATATTATATATCAAACCGAAGCCCCGGACGTTAGCTTTCCAACGCAACTAGAACCGCGTCATTTGGACCTCTGTAGCTAAAGTTATAGCCGTTTGAGTGCGAAGAGGTCAGACTGGACAGCTTAGCAATTTCTCCAACTTCTTGTATTCCTTCTAGTTTTGCATGCTTCCTTTCCATCCTCTGAGCCATTCCTGCCCTGTAATCTATAAAATCACTTAACACACATATCAAGGCATCTAATGGTAATAAGAGAGGATTTAAACATAGGGAACTTAAGGACAAAGAAGCATGTTTTCAATCAAAGCACATAATTAGGAAGGCAAATGTAAAACCATGCAAATAGTATGAATAAGTGGGTAAAGAGTTGATAAAAACCACTCAATTGAGCACAAGATAAACCATTAAATAGTGGTTTATCAAAGGGTTCTTAGAAGAGGAATGATTGGAACTGACTGAGTTTGGGGTGTAGAGCCTCTTTCTTCTGGTAGAGCGGGTTTAAACTGTCCATTTTTTAAGGGAAACTGGTGTTCATCAAACACCACATTGCTTGTGATCACTATTTTTCCTTGTTTAGTAAGGCATTTGAAGCCTTTATGAATTGTGCTATAGCCTAGGAATACAGAGGGTGCTGATCTGAAGTCTAATTTGTGCCTGTTGTAAGGCCTCAAATGAGGAAAACACAAACAACCGAACACTTTGAGGCTTGTGTAATCAAACTGTTTTGCAAACAACTTGTTGAAGGGTGATTGACCTTGCAGCACTTGACTTGGCAGCCTGTTTATCAAGTATACTGCAGCTGAAAAGACTTCTCCCCAGTATTTTGTTGGCATCCCAGCACCTGCAAGCATTGTAAGGCCCTTCTCCACTACATGTCTGTGCTTTCTTTCAGCACTGCCATTTTGTTGGTGTTCATGGGGACAGGAGAACCTGTGAATTGCTCTTTGTGCCTGCAAATCTTTAGCTAAACTTATATATTCAGCAGCATTGTCAGATTGAAGCATCTTAATCTTAGTGTTCAATTGCAATTCAACCATTTGTTGGAAACATTTAAAAACTGATTTAACTTGAGATCGAGTTTTAATGAGATAGAGCTAGGTATATCTACTATAGGCATCAATGAAATTCACAAAGTAATAGTTGCCATTCAAATCAGAAATAGGAGCAGGGCCCCAAACATCTGTGTAGACTAACTGTAAAGGAGCAGTATAGACAGTATTAGAAAGAGGATAAGGGAGGCAGTGAGACTTCCCAATACAACATGACTCACAAGGACTTTTATTAAAAGAGGCAACAATGTTACAAGACTTTAAGACAGCAGTAACAATATTATTGGAAGGGTGGCATAGTCTATTGTGCCAAAGAAGAAATTGGTTATTATCAGATGTAGAGACAGTTGAGACAAACGCAGCTGAGTTTATTGATGGAGTGAAGTTGAGGAACTTGTACATTTTCTATTCAACCTCCCCATGTATAACAATCTGTTTAGTTGCCTGAGATTTTACACAGCAGCCATTAGATTAAAATTCAAAGTAAACATCATTGTCACAACAGAATTTGTACACACTTACTAAATTCTTTGTAATATCAGGGACATGAAGTAGTTTGTGCAGCAGGAAATTTTTGTTACTTAAATCAGTTTTAAAATAAGAGTTTCCAACAAGGTTAATGTGCAAACCTGATCCGTTCCCAACTATGACTTGATCTGTGCCTTCATAGTTGCTTTTCTCACCCAGGTTTTGCTGGTCTGATGTCAGGTGGTGTGAGGCACCCGAATCTGGATACCAGTTTTGGTCTTGTATGGTTGCTGGTGTAGTCAAAACGTTGCTTAAGTTAGCTTGAATTTCTTGCAGTGGCTGTGCACTTGACCTATTGTACTGTGTTCTTGAATCATCATTCCTCTCATACCTATGCCAACATGTCTTGGCAGTGTGTCTAGGTTTATCACATACTTGGCAAACTGGTCTAGCATCATATCTTGAATTGTTTCCCCCTTGAGTTCTTGAATTGTAACTGTTTGGACCAAATTGCTGTCCACTTTCATTATAGACGCTTCTGCCGCCTCTCATGTTCCTACCACCACCACGAGTGCCACCTCGAAATCCACCTCTGTTGTTAAAGTTCTGTGAGTATCCTTGTGTGCTCTGTGCTACATTGGCTTGTATAAAGGAATCTGACTTTCTAAACCTTTCAAGCATGCTTTCATGAGTCAACAACAATGATTCTAGCTCTCCAACAGTGATGCTCACTGGTCTTGCGACCACAGAGGCTAGGGCATCAATTGTCCCTAACACATACTCACTAACAGAATTTCCTATCTTGATCGTACTCAATTTGTTCTTTAATTGAATAATTCTTGCTCTAATTTGTGAAGAGAAATGGTCATCTAACTTTTTCCAGACCTCGTGAGAGTAAACACAGCCTACCGTCCAAGTTGTGAAGGGCTTGGTCATGGAAGCGAGGAGCCAAGACTTCAACAACACATCTTGTCTTTTCCATATCGCAAATTCTGGTGTTATGCATCCAGATCCATCAAGCCGTTGAGGAATTTGTTCTCCCGTGATGTGATGAAGCAGATTGTGACCTTCGATTGTGGACTCCGCTTGATCTTTCCATTGCAAGAAGTTATCGTCATCGAGCTTCATAGAGATTAGCGAAGAGGTGAAGCTGGTACCATGGCTATGGCTGATTGGTGTGATGTAGTTTCTGTTGACGCTGTGTTGTTCGCCATTGAAATTGAAGGTGAGCTCTGATACCATGAAATGGTATCAGATTCAAAGAAGAAGATTAGGGAAGAAAGGAGTTGCAAAGTGAAGAAAGAATGAAGAGCAGAGTTGTTCTGCACATTTGGTATTGAAGATTGAAAAGGTAAAGTGAAGCATGTCACATGGGTTCAGTTGTGTGATTTATAGCACAGCTGTTATCCATTGTAAACCACACGTGTTTTAACAAACTTAACAAACTAAGCTAACATAATCAATCAACTTGCTAAGTTAAGAACTAACAACTAACTGTGTGTGTATGTGTGAACTAAGCTTAACAGAAGGCTAAAGCCAGCTAGCTCCCTTTCTCTTAGCTTACTCTATCACTGCTTTTGCCATCCCAAGTAAGCATCATTGACCATTTTATTTTCCCACTCACTTCTCAACTACTAAGTACTAATAACCACTATAGTACTAGCTAGCTAGTATTACCATAGTTATTGTGAGGACTACATGTACTATTTCTTCATTCATCAAATATATATTTATGGGGCACAAATTGTTTCTAAAGTGAGAATCACAATAAAATATAAAAATGAAATAATTAGATACTTAACTTTACTACTATACTTTAACCAGCTAGTGTGACTTCCCACATGCAAATACTAGGCTTCCGCACCTGCAATGAACTCTACTACTACATGACATTAGTCATTGACATGCCTAAAACATTATTTGTATAGTTCATAAAAGTGACTAAGATTAATATATATTGCGTCATTAGCTTGTATGGGTCCTTTTTATCATGTTGTGGAATATATATAATTAGCAAGTGAAACCAAGTAAAGATTTATGATATGGATAGATAATGTTATGGGGACATAATATTTCTCACTATCTCTAGTTCGTATTAGAAATATAACTATTAATGTTATTTTTTTTATTTATTTAAATTTTAAAAAAAATAATTTTATGACGATATTTTTAAAAGGAGGTTTAAAGTTCGATTCTTGAAAAACCTCAAAAATATATATAAAAAATAGCATAAGACAAATAAAAAGAAAAAAGAAGACACAAGACAAAAATCAACCAAACCCAAAAAAGGCTCTTGCTTGAGAGAAAATATTAGAGATATAATCATTAATGTTATCTTCTCCTATAGCTTAAACTTTTGGGATGAATGATTTCATGACATTTTATATCCGAAAGGTCTAATGGTTGATGTATACGAAGTAATAGAAGAGTATTAGGTAGCGTTTGTTTTGGTGAACATGTCCATCAAGACAAAAACACAGAGATATATGTATGGTGTTTGTTGGTGAGACAAAAAATTATGAAAGACACGGTTACACAAAACTACCTATAAATGACATGTATTCCATCTCTTTCAAAAATATTGAGACATGAATAAAAATTTGAGACACTGAATTTTGTACAATTTTTTTCTCAGTCCTTTTCTCTCCACTCTTTCTTCATCTTCTCACTCGCAGGTAGCCTTTCTCTGCTTTCTACCGTTGTTGAGTCGGCGCAAGCCTCCAATCTCTGGCTGTTCGTCTTCTTTAAAGTTTGTACAACTTCTCTCACTACAAAAAAATGCCTATGGCCATACTTTTTTCTTTCTACGCTTTAAAAGCGTGGCCAAAAGTGGTCAATGGCCACGCTTTTATGAGGGTGGTGATTGACTAAAGATTTGGCCACGTTTTTTCTTGCTACTCTTAAAAAGCGTGGTGAAAGGGGTCTATGGCAACGCTTTTATGAGGGTGGCAATTGATTCAAGATTTGGTCATGCTTTTTTTGTCACGCTTAAAAAGCGTAGCCATAGAGAGAAACAGGTACGCTTTTAAAGCGTGGTGACAGTGTTTTGTTATAGTGATGCTTTAAAAGTGTGCCATTTTCTACAACTCTTTTGGCACGCTTTAAAAGCGTGGCCAAAAGGTTGAAAAAAAAGTTTCGAAAAGCATATAAATTACATTGCACACCCTCTTTGAAACTCTATGTTTCTCCTTTGAACCCTAAACTCTTCGAACTCTTTGTATTCACCCAAAAAAGAAAGGCCCTTTGAAAGAACTTTAAACTCTTCGAAAGAACCCCAGCACTCTACGACCCCAGTAATCCAAAGAACATCGCTGGCGCTTGCAATGCCTCTGTCGGCGCTCCCTGTTCTGGCACTCGCACCATCGCTACTCCCACCCTAAACCCCTAACCCTCCTTTGGTGGTGACTCTCTCTGGCGGTGACTCCCTTAACGCTCACTATCGGTCACAAACCCTCCATTGATGCTCCCTCCGTTGCTGCTCCCTTCTGTCACTGCAAACCTCTAACCCCTTCCGCCGCCGCTCCCTTCCGTCGGAGCATTGGAGAAGGTTTGTTGTTCAGGGCCGCTCCCTTCCATTGTCAAGCTCGAGGGGGTTGCTATCACAACCAGCGAAGAGGACGAAGATGCCATCCTCGATCTATAATCCCTAACTCATGCTTTTTCAGTAAACCTTCGATCACCATTTAATCATTTATGTTGAATATTACAATAAATCTGTGCTTTTATTTGTTATTACTCTTTTCCAATTGATTTTAGGAAAACGAAGTTTTACCGATTCGACAAGGAGGGGAACCGGTGGAAGGAGAGAACTGCAGGTACCGTCAAGTTCCCGAAGAACATGGTTACTAGCAAGGTTTTACTTCTCATCTGAACAAAATTCATTTGTGCTTCTTTATTTATGTTGTTTATTCTCTGATTCATTTGTGCTTTCTTAGTTCTTTGATTCTTCAGTTCGTAAGTAGTTAGAGAAGTTTAAATGATAATTGTTTGAGCCTCATATGATAATGTCGAACGTGGTTCTTTTGCTGTCATTATAGTAGTTAAATCTAAGAAGGTTTATTGGTTCATTTGCGCAACTAAGTTTTGCTCTCTTTTTTTGTGTTTATGCAAAACAAAATCGTTGCTGAGTGTGGTTCTTTAGTTCTAAGCACTCCAAATCATTGAAAAAGGTAATTCATGGATTCCATATTTTTTTTCATTTGAAAATCATACTAGAACAATATAATCTAATATGAGAAGTTGTTAATGCTCTAGCAGTTAGTGACTCGTTAATAGAGAGTGACAATTTTAATTCTCTCAATGAGGAAGACATTTCTGAAGCACTTGCTGTTGCGAGAGTATTTCCAGTAGAAGTCAAAGGCCGGACGAACGGCCACGCAGACAATGGTTGTTGGTGGTAGCTAATAGGTTGCCTGTCTCAGCTGTTAGGGAGGGTGAGGACTCATTCCACCTTGAGATCAGTGTTGGCAGCCTAGTCAGTGCACTTTTAGGCAAGAAAAAGTTTGTCATATCTGCGTTAGTTATTTTAGTATGGTTAATTAATTCTTTTATTATGTATTTACTTCCTACAACTTAATTGCCTTTGTTGATGATCTCGTACAGGTCATAAAAATGATAAGATTCTTTCTAACTTTCTATTGTCAATGTGAAGGTTATATATGAAGCCTTTTGTCTTTTTCTCTATTGAAGGTGTAAAGGAGTATGAAACTAGATGGATTGGGTGGGCCGGTGTGAATGTATCTGACGGCGTTGGGCAGAAAGCATTAACTAAAGCTTTAGCTGAAATGGTAATGAATTTTTCTCTCTCTCACACATACACACTTTGAATTTTTCTTAAATTTATAATTCTCGAGGATGAGAAAATACACGATATCTTAATGTGTCATCCTTCCATACTTAATGGATTGTGATTTTAATATTTGCATCTTCCTGCATCCCAGATTCCATACTTATGATTATGCTAGACATTTTGTAAGTGCTTGTAGTCGCATTCTTGGGCTTGAAGGGACACCTGAAGGAATAGAAGATCAAGGAAAGCTAACTCGTGTGGCTGCGGTAAAAATTCTTATGTTTTCTATACATCTCACAGCATAGCTAGAATATCATCTATTCTGTAGAATGTTCACCTGTATTAAATAAATAGAAATGAATATTTACTCACTAATTTCCTTCTCATGATCAACTTTCTTATTTTTTGGGAGTTTGAAAATTCAGTTTCCTTTTGGGATTGATTCTGATCGGTTTATTCGATTCCTTAAACTCCCTGAAGTCCAGGAGCACATGAAAGAACTGAAAGAAAGATTTTCAGGCAGAAAGGTGAGAGCTTTATATGCCAAAAATAGTTTGGAGTTGTTGCAACCATTCCTTGATTTCCATGTTTGCTTTGCTGATAATTGTGCATAATTTGAATAACTTTATGTTATAATCTAATAATCAGGTAATGTTGGGCGTTGATCATTTTGATATGATAAAAGGAATTCCACAGAAGATATTGGCATTTGAAAAGTTCCTTGAGGAGAACTGACGCTAGCGTGATAAAATTGCCTTGTTGCGAATTGCTGTACCAACTAGGACAGATGTTCCTGATTGTATGTTTCATCTTTAGGCATGTTAGTTATTACTTGAATCATATTTATCAATTAATTTATATTTTTACTCTTTAGATACATATATACATGCATTTTTGTTTTAATTTGCTTGTCATCTTATTTTATTTGTTGCCACTTATATTTTATGGTTCAGATACTATTCACATTTGGAGTTTCTTTAGGACATTTTGTCATATTCTCTAAAAGAGTAAGAATTGGATTCAACCTAGAGGCAAATGTTGCCTCTCATACCGTATGGTTTTTAATAAACATTAATAACAAATAATTCATTATTTCTTTAAAAGGCATTGCTCTCTATGGTCACTTTTATAATCTTAATTGGTTACAATTTTTCTATGTCTAAAATTGTGTTATTTCCTGTTTTCACATATTGGGTCTATTTGGTTGTTATTTATCATTCTTCTTTTTATTCTACCTTTCTTGTTTCCTGTTATCAGTTTTTCTTCACAAAATTATGAAGACGTGATATAGTAAATGTAAACTGGAAATGAACAAAAAGTCCTTCTATTTTCCTTTTTTTTTCTCTTGTATCTTCTTTTTCTTGGCATACCAGTATCTTTTTTATCTTGTATTTGAGTATTAATGTATAAAATAATTATAGCAAAAATTATATATGTCACTAATTACTGTTTGATTTGTCTTGTAATAAAAATTGCATACTATATTTATAGGTTTGGTAATAAAAAAGACTGAAAATTTATATTGTGCAGTGATGAAGGTAAAGTCAGAAAAAAAGATTTTTTTAAATTTGATAAGGCTATCGCCACGCTTTAAAAGCGTAGCTGTATCTCTCGCTATCGCCACGCTTTAAAAGCATGGCCGTATCTCTCGCTATTGCCACGCTTTTTAAGTGGGGGGCAATCTGCAAAAGCGTGGCAAAAAATAAAGCGTGGCGATAGGTCACCAAAAGCGTGGCAATAGAGAAACCACCATGCTTGCAGATGTGACCCTTTAAAAAACGTGCCGATAGCTCAAAAAACGTGGCAAAAAATTATCGCTACGCTTTTTTCAGCTTTTCGCCATGCTTTAAAAGCGTGGCAATAGAGCTGTTTTCTTGTAGTGTGATTTGTGTCTTGTTCTTCTTCTCATTCCTCTTCAAGATCATGGCAATGATGAGAATAACCACTGATTCAACGCCAAGGAACGACCATAGATCTATGATTCTGCCTCTCCTATCCTCTCTGTGTCTTTGTTGTCTCCTTCCTTCCATCCTTTGTTTTTTTCTCCGATTTCGTCTCTGTCACTTGATTTACTTTACATTTGTTTGATTTTTTTATTAAAAAATTGAATTTTTGTATTTTTTTTCATTTGAGATAAGATTGAATTTGATTTGGATTTGTGTAAAAAAAATTGATGTTTTTGGAGTGAAATAGAAATTGATGCATAGAGATTGAAGAGTGTGATAGTAAACCTATGATTTCTTGTTTCCTTTGCATTTCTACTATTTTTCCTTTGGGATGAGATTGATTTGTTTTTTTTTTAATTTTACATATTAAATTTAGTTTGGATTTGGATTTTGTTGCTTTTAGATTTAATTTGAAGATATTGGTGATTTTTATACTTCTAAAAGAAGACTGAAAAAAGTGAAAATGGTGGTGCTATTGAAATAATGTGAATAAAGTTGATATTTTATTATAATTATAAATTATGTATTCTGTTCTGTTTAATATTTTAATTTATTAAACAAAATATAAAATATCAATGTATTCTATGTAATCTTGTATATTTATGTTCATGTCTCTATTAAATTGAGACAGCAACCAAACACAACCTTTGAGATTATAAAATATCATGTATATATGCGCTATATATAGAAAATTGAAGCTATAGAGTGTACAAAGCTAGAATAACTTAATCTTATTACTTGATAGATTTCTTAGTTGAGAAGTAAAAAGTGTCTTATATAAGTATATTAATTAAATTAACGAGTGATGACATTAATGTGTTGTGCTCGTTTAGTCATTAAGTTAGTAAGGCAAATTACGATAGTAAGGCAAATTAAATTTTTTTTTTTGGTGACTAGTAAGGCAAATTAAATAAAGCCACATTACAGTTCTTATTAAGCTAAGATATTAGATGATATAATTAAACTAGAGTCGTCTAAAACAAACGTAACATGTTTTTGTCACCTAAATGCTACAGAATTCAACAAGTTCTAGTATAGAAATATTTCTCCGACATATAGATTATTGAGAATGTGGTGATATTAGTCGTCTGAAACTTTTTTCGTAAAATATGTAGCTGAAACAAGGGGGTGATTCCAACCAATAATTTAGTTGAAAAATTTTTTCTGGAATTTTTTTAATAATTGTAGTTGGAGTTAAAATCGAGGGAATATATTCTGATAGAAATCCAATTTTTGAATGATTAATTGTTAACATTTTAGGAGATTTTTTATTAAATTTTTTTACATTATTGTATTTTTTTTGGTGAACAACAATGAGAAAAAAAAAATAAAAAAGAAAGAGAAAAAAAGAAAAAAAAGAGAAAAGTAAAAAAAAAAAGTCTCTAGAAACAACAAATTAAAGGATGAACTACTTATGGCGGCAGGCTCTAAAGGTAAACTTCATCAGCATTATTTTTTCTAGATTTCATCTTTACCAACCAATCTGTCACGACATTAGCTTCTCTTGAGATAAGCTCGAAATGAACATCCCAATCCCTTCTCATTTTCAACTCAAAGATCAATTGTATCACATCTTTATCAAGATGCCAGAGCAGAACCTGCTAGCCACTCACCAGCTCAAAAACTCTTGGGCAATCCATCTCACAAACAAGAAGCCTAAGACTTGTCTCCAAAACCCAAGCCAATCCTTTTTATATACTCCACAACTCCATCTTGATCACACTTGATTCAGAGGATTTTCCTGAGCTACCCATTACATAGTGACTGGAGCTATAGCAAATTACCTACCCAAAACTTACACAATCATCCCCCGAGTTCATACTTCCATCACAATTTAACTTTCAAGCACCAAGTTTGGGTAGACCACGAAAGGGATTTTAAACCCTGGATACAACACATTTGAATTTGAGATGCACAGTCAAAATCAACTATCCATGAGCAAGCCTCGTAAGCAATTAACCTAGAGGATCCAAAAACTCCTTGAAAATTACCATTATTTATATCTTGAAAAATTGACCATACTATAGCTGCAAATTTGGAACAATCTCCAAGGAGAAGGCCATGCTTGAACCAATCATGCACCTCTTGAAAATAAAAAATCTCACATCAGAAAAAACCATCGAAACCCAAACTGATCTCATCACTCCACAGTCTCTAAAACAATGAAATATTGTCTCTGGCAGTTGATTGCAACGAGTACATAAGGATGAGGAGGAGAGATGTCTCTGAAAACGTAGATATTGAGTTGGAACAGCATTATGAAGGTAAAGCCACACTAGGAGCCTCAACTTTTCTTGAACACGCGCATTAAGTATCCTTATTTAGCAGAGTAATAAGAATGTTCCCAACTCCAACCCAAATCACTTTCAGATGCAAAAATATAGACTAAACTAAGGATACCTTCCTTTAAGTCACCATGAATAATAGAGTAGATCCTCTCTAAATACCAAATTCCATCTCAGTATACATCCTCAATAGTCAATGCATACTCATAAATATCAAGAAACTCAATTCTCGCTCCTACTGGCTTAGAATGCAACCAAGAGTCAAACCATAAATTCTTTGAGAGAGGCCCCACTTCCCAAACGAACCCTTCTTTTAAAACAAAAGTTATATGTACAATAGACTTTCATATATAAGATGAGAAATCCATTGCTTTAATTGCAAACAGATTTCTTTTCTGAAGATATTTCTAAAGCATAATTTTGACTCAAAACTTATCTTGATTAATCAAAATTTGCCAAACTAGCTTGCCTAACAAAGAAAAATTGACCAATCGGAAACTCTCGTAGGGCAAGACCTCCAAACTTCTTTGGAATTGTCAAAACTCTCCAAGAGGCTAAATGAAGACCACGATTATTATGACTACCACTCCAAGTGAAACTTCAAGTAATCTTATCAATATTAATTAAATTTATGTTATTGTATTAAATTGCCTATATTTGTGATTCTCTTTTCAATTGTACTTAGTAACAAATTATATCAATTCTTGCCTTAATTTGAATATATTTGAATCTTTAATCATCTATTTGGTGTCTTAATGTGTTTGTTAGTATTTCAGGATAAATTAGGGACAAGTAGAGGCAAAGAAAAATGCTAAAAGGAGAGAAGGATCACAAAATACGAAACTCAGACCAGTTAAGGCATGCGCACGATGAAGCACCATACATGTGAAAGGAGGCCGTGCAGGTGGGTGTTTGCACAAGTGATGTAATATTGTGTACACAGTAATACATTCATGTGTCACATTAATAAAACATATTGGACCTCTAAAAGGCCCCAATTGCATTAAATTTTGAAGGAAAAAAGATGACAAATCAAAGGGGATGGGTATTAGATTTTTATTAGGTTTAAATTTTATAGTTTTATGATAGAATTTTTAGTAGGGGTGTACGCGGATTGGATCGGATCGGATATGGCCGAAAATTCGATCCGATCCGCACAATTCCCATCAGATCAGATCGGATATGATATCCGTGTTTTTTAGTGTTAGATCCGATCTGATCCGATCCGCAAATGTGCGGATCGGATCGAATCGGATATCGGATATATCCGCATAATTGAACCTTCTCTTTTTAATTATATTTCTATGTAAAAAATTCAATAAAAATATTTCTTTCACAGTTTTAAACTTATTTATTCCTAAAATATTTTTAAACAAACTTTTCCTAACTAACAAAAATAAAATAATACAATATATGAATAATAATTACTAACTAAAACATACAAACAAGTAAATATAATACCAAACATATATATATATTTATTTTTAATTATTATTATGCGGATCTGCGGATCCGCGGATCGGATATGTGGATGTAGAGCAGATATCCGCGATCCGATCCGTAAAGAGTGCAGATCGAATCCTATCCGATCCGATCAATGTGCGGATCGGATGCGGATATTTACCGCGGATCTGCGGATACGATCCGATCCATGAACACCCCTAATTTTTAGGGAAGGAAGCTCTCATCTCTCTATAATTAGTATTAATAGTTCAGGTTAGATTTTGTTCTAAATATTTGTTGAGACTTTCAAGAATCAAGCTCATAGTTCAACTTCTTTATTTCATCTTTAGTTTGCACTCTCTTTTCATGCTTAATTTCATCTCATGATATGAATACTTGCTATTATGAATTTTTAATGTAAAATTAATGATTTTTTTATATTTTTAATTTATGCTTCTTTCAGTTGAATTTATATGTTTTGTTGTAATTTTAGTGATTTTAGAAGTAGATTTTAGTTAATGTGCAATTTTATGTTTTGTTTATGCGCACTAAATATTTGATAAAATGTCTTTAGTTGATATAGAGTAGTTTTCTTGTCTTGGCTTAAAGGTTATGTCCTAGAAGAGTTTTGAGTCACATAATTGATTTTAATTGATTGTGTTTGAGGTTGTTGAATAAATCTAATGAACACAACTCTACCCAACTTTCCACAATACCAGTGATTGATAGGATAAAACCTTGTTAATTAGGTTGAGAAACTCTGATATGCGTATCATTGATTTTTTTTGTATACTTATATATTAAGACAACTTCACCTTAATTGTATGTATGTTGATAGGCTTGAGTGAATTTAATTGACTATATTAACATAATGCTATCGATCTTCTACCATACCAATGGTTAACAGGATTGGACTTTGTTAATCCAGCTAACAAACTCTAATAGACGTACTGATGATTTTTTGGTAGACTTATTTAGACTTTCCACTCTCTTGTTAATGTAAGAAAAGTGAGAAGGGTAGGTGTTCATACATGGCCCGTTGCTAGGGCCAGGCCCAAAAAAGATGAAAAGCCCAATCAACCATCTACATAGGAAAGAGTCCAGGTCTCCACTACGCCCTACCCAACCTCATGGAGGTCGGACATAGCAACATGGATTGAACTTGACTTGTTTTAATAACTAACTCCTACAATCTCTCATACTAATATAGAAAGGAGATCTCAATAACCTCTCTAACAAAAGGGAGTAACTAATCACCACCAAAGGTGGGACCACTTCAGAAGTGGTTACTAGCTCATCACCTACAACTATAAATATCCTAACACCCTCAGGTATTCTTTGAACCCCAATTTACACTAAAAATTTGCCTAAAACTCTTACTAACTTAAGCATTAGAGTTCTTTATAGGTACTAGCCCCCATCCTCTACAAAGTGCTCGGACGTCATCACTTCGCCAGAGGAGTCAAATGAGCATCTCATTTAAAGGAGTCTAAACCTCATGTACAAGCCCAAACTACATTGGTTCTAGGTAAGTCTCAGAATATTGGCACCGTTGTCGGGAATCTAGAAGTTCACAACATACCATGGCGGATGACCATCTTAAAGACAAACATAATACATTAGATTCAAAACCAAGTCAGAACAATGATGATTGAGCAATCCTCATACCTCCACGTCTTGAGAGAACGACATACCTCAATGAAATAGGAATCAAAGAAACTCAGGAGGACGGAGAATAAAATCAGAAGTCCACCAACCCAGAGAATTAAAGGATCAAAATAAACCTTATATAACTCATGGGATTGGTTCATGGATACCAAGGTCGCTCGGAACAGCTCGAAATTGAGTTAGAACGACAACGTGAATCTGAGCATGCCCTATGAAGAGAAGTTTGATGACATAAGAAGTTGGAGGAAAACCTGGAAAGATTGGAATCCGACCTTAAAGGGAGAAGATCCCGAGCTGATCGAGAAACTACATCATTGTGGAGTGAAGATCCATTCACAGAAGAAATCATGAGAAAAAGTCCCTAGAAATTTTAAAAGTCCGGACATAGACTTCTATGATAGGACGACCGACCCACATCACCACCTAAGTAATTTTAAAAGTCGAATGTATTTGGCTGACATCTCTAACGCAACACTGTGCAAAGCCTTTCCAACTACTTTAACTAAGTCAACCATGAAATCAATCTCCCTCCAAAGTCAGTCATTTGTTTCGACGATCTAGCGAGAGGTCCTCTCACAAGATTTTCGATCCAGAAGGACAAAGTCAAATACGTTCCAAGCCTCTTTTGAGTCAAACAAGAGGTCGGCGAATCTCTAAGAGCCTACATGAAAATGTTCAACAAAGTATGCTTAGAAATTCAAAACATACCTACTAAATCGGCAATCATAGGGCTCTTTAACGGCCTCAAAGAAGGTTTGTTCTTACAATCCATTTCAAAGAGGCACTTGACCTCTCTATACGAGGTTCAAGAGCGAGCTGAAAAGTATATCAATATGGAGAAAACTGCACAGTTAAGAAGACCTACCTCCAAACAAAGTAGTTAGTATCAACCTTAGAAAAAAGAGAAGGAGCCCAAGAGTATAATTACAACAAGCCTAGGTGATACCATTCTTACACTCTTCTATGAGTCTTCCTGGTTGATGTCTACAGAGAAATTTACTACACTGAAAAGATACCACTCCCTAAGCCCATTGAAAGCAAAAAAGGGGAAAACCAATCTGAATATTATGAGTACTGATTTAAGAATTTGTCGTGTCGGTCTAGAATTTCTTTTCTAGAAATAAGAACTTCGTTGTAAGCATAGTTCTAAACCAACAAACAATTTCCACATCAAAAATTTGAGTTGTCACATGTACAAACCCCAAATAAGAATTAACCGGAGTATTTAGAATCCGGGTCGTCTCACGAGGAATTGCAATGAAGTGGTCAATTATTGGCTATGAGGGGACAAGGGGGTTTTGATTTATGAGAGGGCAAGAAAAGTAAATTGGGCAAGAAAAGTAAATCAAGTAAACAACTAAAGAAAGCAAGTAATAAAGAGAGACATTCATGGCAAGGGTTGAGATCATAGGCTTTCTATCATAGTCATGCAATGATTAATTCATCTTATTTAGTCAACTCCAACAAATAGGGAGAAAGTCAAACAAGATTAATCAATCATACCACAATTATAAACAAGAATCTATCTCATTACGTCAACTCCAACAAATAGGGAGAAAGTCTAATGAGACTAGCTAATCTCAATCCAAAAGTCCTAATTGACTTACTAATGAAATTAGCAAAAGATTAGCGTCAATGGAAATAATATTAGCTAACAACTCTAGATCACCAACATAAGTTGGGTTTTTATGACTCAAGATTACCCAATCACTCTTTCCAAGCCAAGAATGCTCAAAATCTACTCTAAAGCCCAACCAAGAATTTTGTCAAACACTTGGTGGGTAATAAAGGTAAGCATAATAAAAGAGCAAGAATAGTAAAATCTACCAACTATAATTGCAAGAAAAGTAAATTCACAACTCAATTCAACAATTAAAAGAATATCAAACATTAAATCTCATTAAAGAAAAATCAAATCCAACAAGAGCATCCATGAACATAAAAGAGAGCATAAAAGGGAAATTAACAAGAAAACTAAGAAGAACAAAGGTGTAACAACAAGAAATTAAAAGAGAAAACTAAATCAAAACAAGAATTAAAAGTTGGATTTAAGAAAATTAAACCTAAACTACCCTAAATTCTAGAGAGAAGAGAGAGCTTATCTCTCTAGAATTCTAACCTACAACATGATGAAAAATAAATTATGACTACTTTTTTTATTCTCCCTTCAATCCTTGGATTCAATATCATCAGAAATGGGTTGGATTGTGCCCAAAATGAGTTACAAAATCGCTGGGGTCGATTTCATAAAAGTGGGCCACGGACAGCATCGGCGCGCGCGCACAAAGTACGCATGCGTGCCCCTGAACACAAAGCAAAATATATCGAAATTTATATCATTTCAAAGCCCTGGATGTTAGCTTTCCAACGCAACTGGAACCATCTCAATTGGACTTCTGTATCTCAAGTTATGGTCGTTTGAGTGCGAAGAGGTCGGGCTTGACAGCTTTACGGTTCCTTCATTTCTTCATGAGTTCTCCCACTTTACATGCTTTTCTCCTCACTTTTTCCATCCGATACTTACCTTATGAACATGAAATTACTCAACAAACATATCAAGGCATAAAATGGAATTAAAGTGAATTAAAATCATCAATTTTAGGGCCTAAAAAGCATGTTTTCACATTTAAGCACAAATCAAGGGAGAATTACAAAACCATGCTATTTCATTGAATAAATGTGAGAAAAGGTGATAAAATCCCCCAAAATAAGCACAAGATAAACCACAAAATCGGGGTTTATCAAATCTCCCCACACTTAAACCAAGCATGTCCTCATGCTAAGAATAAAGAAGGACAAGGAACGGGTATGAACATTTATTCAATGCAAATAAACTATATGCACCTATCTATATGCATGCAACTAAATGCAATATGATTCTACCTACTTGGTTAAACGTAAATCAATCCCCAAGAACACATATGCACATATAGGGCTAAGTAGTATGATGATTCATGAATCCTACCAATTTGAATATCAAAATAAAGTACAAATAGACTTGCAAGAAGAACGCTCATGAAAGCCGGGAACAAGGAATTGAGCATCGAACCCTCACCGGAAGTGTATCCGCTCTAGTTGCTCGAGTGTATAGGGTCGATTCACTCAATTCTCCTCTAATCATGCTTTCCAAGATTTGTTTTTCATCTAACAATCAACAATTATTCAATGCATGCATACATTCATCATGAGGACTTATTCATAGGTTGTAATGGGGCTAGGGTCAAGGTGGGGATGCATATGGTCAAGTGAGCTTGGAATTTGAATCTTTGATTAGCCTAAGCTCTCACTAAATACATATAACAACCTATACAATTCTAATACACAACCTAGCTACCCATGATTCCCACTTTTTTTCACATACTCATGCATTCTCTTTAATTAACATCCCATATGCATTGATTTTTATTGAACTTTACTTTGTGGCATTTTTGTCCCCTTTTTATTGCTTTCTTTTTCTATATTTTTGTTTCTTTTATTTTTTTTTGTATATATATATGTTTTTTTTTCTAAAGTATATACAAACGTATCAATGCTTATGGTTTTACATATAATGCGTGAATATGTACCCAATTCCCAATATTTTCAACAAAAATAAAAATTATACTTTTACCTCAACCAATATCCCAAGTTTCCCATATTCAAATGATACACACCCTCACTAGCCTAAGCTAATCAAAGATCCAAATTAAAGACATTTATTGTTTTTCACTTAGGGGTAGTGATGTACTAAAATTAAGAACAAAAGGGATTAAATAGGCTCAAATTGGCTAACAATGGTTGATGAAAGGTAGGCTATTTGGGTAAGTGAGCTAAATGAAATGATGGCCTCAATCATACAAATGCATATATACATGGAATAATGGACATATAGAATCAAACAAATCAAAGATTACAATCATAGAAAGAGAATGATGCACACAAGAATGGAAAATAAGTGGTTAAAAGATGTAACCACACAATTGGGCTCAAAACTCACATGCTTGTGTTCTTAGCTCAAAAACCATGTTCCAAAATACATTCTTCAAGCAAGTTCAACACAAATTTTTTTTTTCAAATTGGTAGGGTGCCCTAAAAATAATTTTTCTTGGAAAAGAAATCATCACCCTAACCAAGTAGTCCTAATATAAAAAGAAGTGGTAAAATATGTACAATTTCTAACTAGCATGCAACCTATCATGCAATGCAACAACTAACTAACAAAGACAAAAATTAAGAATTTGGTGTTGAAAAAGGAAGTTGTTACCCATGGAGATCGGTCGGACAACCTCCCCACAGTTAGAAATTTGCACCGTCCTCGGTGCATGCAAAGGAGAGCAAGGTGGACGGTTTCTACAATTGATGAGCTTCTTCAAAAGGTTGTGCGCATGAATTTGTTTGTTGCCCCATTAGAAGCTCTTCCATTCCTTTCTTTCTTGGTGGCCAACCTTAAAGGAGAGAAAAGAAAAGAAAATTAAGCCTAAATCAAAGATAGTAAACAATTAGAACATAGGCGGGGGCTAATGCCAACTAAGAATAGGGCTTTCACTATATGTTAGCTATGCATGTAAGTGAGAAAATAATTCGAGCAAAGGCATATTAACTAATACTTGATGCAAGAACAAGTTAAAGCATGACACTACAAGAAAAAAGGCCTATGGCCACGCTTTTATAAGGGTGGCAATAGATTAGAGATTTGGCCACTTTTTTTATTGCCACGCTTCAAAAGCATGGTGAAAAGTATCAACGGCCACGCTTTTGTATGGGTGGCAATTGGTTAGAGAAACGGCCACACTTTTTTTTGTCACGCTTCAAAAGCGTGGCCATAGAGAGAAACAAGGACGTTTTGAAAGCGTGGCGACAGGGTTTCATTACGGCCACGCTTACAAAGCATGGCCATATCCTAATACGCTTTTGGCAAGCTTTAAAGCGTGGCCAAAAGGTTCTTTTCTGCCACGCTTCAAAAGCGTGGCCGTAGAGCAAAACAGTGACATTTTAAAAGCGTGGCGAGAGGGGCTCCAACCCATTGACCCTAACCCGGCCCCTGACCCGGCTCCCAACCCGGCACCAACTCGGTCCCCAACCCAAAGACACTAACCCTAATCACTCGAAACCCTAAGCCTGAAGAGCGCCTCCCATTAGCCTTAGCCCTTCACCCTTCACCCTTTGCACTTCGCCGTGAACCCTTCGCCCTTCGCCCTTCGCCCTTAGCCTTTGTCACTCGAAACCCTTCACTCTTGGTTCTGAAGCTCCTTCGTTTCTTTCTCCCTTTCTCCCTCCGTTTCTTTCATTCACAGAAACTCAGCCAAAAAACCCTAGCACTGTAAGCCTACACCACCGCCGCCGCAAGGAGTGGCATACTGCTGCCGTCCGTTCGTCTATCTAGCTTCCCTCGTGCTCCAAGTCTTCAACCCCCGTTCGCTGTCACCGATCGCAGCTGCTTCCTCGAGCTCGGCGTCCGTCGTCTTTGTCTGCTCAGCCGCGCTTCCGCCGCCGTTGGTTACCGTTAACGTTCGCGTCTTCGTTTAGCCGTCGTCTTCGTTTGCGTTCTTCTCCGTTCAAGTTTTCTCGGCGTTCACCGTTCGCGTTCACTCGCCGTTCACCGTTCGCGTTCGCGTTCGTCTGGAAGCCACGTTGCCCTGCTTCAAACTCTGCGACCAACCCGTGCGCTCTATCTAGCTGTCGAACTGCTCTCTTTTGTCGCCGCCGTGAGTTCCCTAAACCCACCACCAGACAATACACTCACACAACACCAATACTCTGCTTGAAACTCTGCAACTTCTTATTTCTATTACAATAAGTAACTATTTGATTTGGCAGTGGTTTGGATCTTTTTCATAGACTGAATTAAAGTATACAATATTATGTTCTCTTCTCTATCACATTGATACTAAGCTTTGAATTCTCTTATTTCGTTTCAATTTTACCGCACTCAACATGTTTGATGAAATGCTTTAACCATATTTCGGGTTGGTTTTATGAATAATCTTGATACTAGTATCTAGTAAGCTAATTTTATGAAACCATCCTTATTTAGTTATACTGAATTACCACTTATTTATGTTTTCCACTCTATTGTTCAGCATAATTAGTTTAAAGATATAATTGGTCAAAAATAATTAATATTTTCTTGATATTTAAATGTGACAGGTAATTTTAAACATGAAAAAGAACTTCTAAAATGGCAGATACAAAAGAAATTGAAGGGTAACTTTTCTGGTAGAAATTGGGTTATGCTGGACTAGTATTTCGTTTTCCCCCCTTTGATTAGTTCTTTTGGGATTTTGATAACTTGTGAAGGGTTATTTTAACTTACAAGTTTGTTATTTTGAAATACGCAAGCATTCACAGGTGACGGTAGAAATACTGAAACAAATTTTTTGTTCCTCATAGATAATTTGCTTATCTTGAACATTTTATGAAATCATGGAGATGTCTGATGGAAAGACTGTAAAACTGTTTCAATGTATGGTTTATGCAAAGGAAATCACCTTGCTTTTGTTTATTATCTAACTTTTGCCTCTTACTATTTTGTTATAAACCTTTTCCCTGTTTCAGAGACGCCCGGAACAGCAGAGTTGCTCTGTTTGACGGCATTGAGGAGGGAGGCATCCGAGCATCATCACTTTACTCCTCCTATAATGAAATTGACGAACAAGATAACGAGTGAGCAGTGGGTGGATTGCAAGATAGAGTCAGTTTGTTGAAAAGAGTAAGTTTAATTTTTCTTGTAAAATAATCTAGACCTAAGTTTGTTCTTCCTGTATATTATACTTGAAGAACGCTGTGAATTATGATCATTTCCTCATTTATTTCTTTTCAGCTGTTGGTAACCTTCTCATTATTTTGATGTGTTAACGTGTTGTTGATGTGATTGTAACAGATCTCAAGTGATATACACGAGAAGGTGGATAGTCATAACCGGATGCTGGACCACATGGTTTGCATATAACTATAAAAAATATTTACCGTTTGCACTGCTACTTTTTTGTTCTTCTTTGATAAAATGTTGGTATTTGTTTAGGGGAATGACATGGATTCTTCAAGAGGAGTTCTTTCAGGAACTATGGACAAATTCAAAATGGTATGTGGATTGTGGAATTGTAAAACCATATGGCTTTTGCAGTAGAGTTTTCATCTGGTTCTGATTTTTCTTTGTATTTGTTTTCTTCTCTACTTTTTTTCCCCACTCTTTTAATTATGTTGTACCTTCTTTCAGGTCTTTGAGAAAAAATCCGGCCGAAGAACGTTTTCACTTATAGCATCCTTTGTTGTATTTTCCTTATAACATACTTTTTTATGTTGTAATTCAGGCCCGTGAATTCCTTTCCAAATGGGGTGATCTCAGCCAGACCCAAATTTTTGCTAAGATTGAAATGTTGAGGTGATTTTGATGTCTTCATAGTGTTAACTTTTCTCTTTTAAGATATACTCTTATTGACTATGCTGATTCAATCTTATGTCTGTGTTGAAATTAGGGCCTGACCCATTTTGATGAGATTCTACGAGAAGCTGATGATATTATCCAATCTCGTGGTAATTTGGGCATTGATCTTCCACCAGAGAAGGTTAGTTTTGCCTTTAAAATTCATTTTGTTGTTTGAATGACTCATGTTGTGGGTGTAAATAGCTATATTTGTGGTCATGTGGATAATGCATTTGATATTTGAATAAATTAAAACAAATGGATGCTTCCATATGTTTAAAAAAGGTTTAAAATAGTGCATCTAGTGTTACAAATTTTCTTTGAACTGAACCACATTTATGATTGTTGCCTCTGCCATGCTTCTTATTGTAAATGTATAATTATATTTGCTTTGTGAATGGAAAGTCAATATTAATTAATTTTGATTTGCTTTTGTAGGTGTTCTTATTTCGAAAATTTGCCCTATACAAGTGTAATATGGCTGGAAAACCTGCTGTACTTACACGTGTTGTGGATAGTATGACTGACAACTTAAGACCCACTCGTGCTGAAGCCACTGATGTTGCCAATACTATTTTGGATGGTAAGTTACCAGCTGTATGATGCCACATGTAATGATTAAGCCATTCTTTTTTTTGAATTTACTGATCCCATTTTTCGTGCGCTTGAAGCTGTAACTGTATTCTTCTGAATGATTTTTGGTTTCTATCTTCAGTTATAACTACTTATTGTGTTCATGTTTGTTGAATTTTTAAACAAACATACAGGCAGTGATGCAATACTTCTGGGTGCTGAGACCTTGCGTGGGTTGTACCCTATTGAGACTATTTCCACTTTTGGCAGAATTTGTTCAGAGGTAATTTCATTTCATATCTCAGTGGAATAATCAATAATACACTATGGTATGACTGACCTGAGTTCATGCAAGTAGATTTCCATGATACACTATGTGTGTGTTGATGACTGCTTTTGCTTTTGATGACTGCTTTTGATTTTGATACTTTAATTACATAAATTGGCTTATTTTCTTAATTTTTCTTTTTCGTTTCCTTGGATATAAGTGATATTAAGTGACCTGGTATTTGCTTGTGGAGGCAAAGGAATAACTGAAAATCTGCTAAATTTTGTATATGTTCACTTTTAGTTGCGAGAATTCCTTAGTTATTCTTCCTAATATGTACATGATTATATCTCTGATAGTGTATGATTTTTGTAGAAACCGCTCATTCTTGCTCTCTCCAATTCAACATCTCAATCTGAGTGCACTGCGGAAGAAGCTTATACGTGGAGCAAGGTAACTAACTGTTTATATAATTGGCCTCAGAAATTTAGAATAGATTACACACATCATTATGTGTTAATGTTGTTTATCTTAATTTAATTTGTAGGGTCAAGCAATCTTTGCTAGTGGTAGCCCATTTGATCCTGTTGAATATGAAGGAAAAGTCTTTGTTCCTGGACAGGTTTCATTTGACCTTTGCTACCTACACATTTTGTTATTCAATATAAACATCTCAGTGGCTGACCTTTATATATTTATTTTTTCATTTTATTTTTTCGCGCTTCCTGCATTGCTGTTCAGGCCAACAATGCTTACATATTCCCTGGTTTTGGCTTGGGTTTGCTCATCTCCGGTGTAATCCGCGTCCGCGATGAGATGCTCTTGGTAGCCTGTGAGTTCATTCAAGCTAAGAGAGATTAAATATACTAAAATCAATTCAATCTAAATTCCAAGAAGGTAGAACCAAGAACTCACTAACGGTTTCTTCTTATGCAACAGCTGAAGCTTTGGCTGCACAAGTGTCACAGGAGAACTATGATAAAGGACTGATTTACCCTCCATTCTCAAATATCAGAAAGATATCAGCACATATTGCTGCTAACGTGGTAGCAAGGCATATGAACTTGGTTAGTTTCATGAAATGTTTTGAGTTTCAGACAACTTTGCTCTGTTTTCTTTTCAATACTTATATCTTTTGTGCTGTGTTTGGTAAAACAGGTCTTGCTTCTCATCTACCTCGACCTAAGGATCTTGTCAAATATGCAGAAAGTTGCATGTACAGCCCAGGCTACAGAAACTACTGTTGAGATTTTTGAACCATATTATATCATGTTTTGTTTAGTTTAGTTTCAAAGGCTACAAACTATGATTCAGACCAAAGCTTGTGGCGGCTTCATGAACTAAACCAAGCAGAACATATTAGTAGTGTGCTCTCCGCGGTTTTACAGTTTTGAGATACTTGTTAGGAACAGATTCATTTTATTGCTAAGATAGATTGTTGTACAAGGCATCGCCATAGGAACTTAAATTCTTCAACCAGTTGTGAGAGAAGTTTGCTAATTCTTTCAAATTGTAAACAGGACAATCACTTTCCTATGCAAACTCAGAGATTTATTTTGTATTTGATTTGTCTTGTAATAAAAATTGCATACTATATTTATAGTTTGGTATAAAAAAAGAACTGAAAAATTTATATTTTGTATCGATGAAGGTAAAAATCAGAAAAAGGATTTTTTTGAAATTTTATAAGGCTATTGCCACGCTTTTAAAGCGTGGCCATATCTTTGGCTATGGCCACGCTTTAAAAGTGTGGTCATATCTCGCTATCGCCACATTTTAAAAGCGTGGCCATATCTCTCTCTATCGCCACGCTTTTGAAGCGTGGCCATAAAGCGTGGCCATATCTTCACATACGGGCATGCTTTTATGGGTGGCCATTTGTAAAAAGCATGGCAAACGAAAAAGCGTGGCAATAAGTTGAAAAAAGCGTGGCGATAGAGCAACCGCCACCCTTTAAAAGGTCACCCTTTCAAAAGCGTGGCAGTAGCTCAAAAAGCGTGGCAAAAAGCTATCGCCACGCTTTTTTCAACTTTTTGCCACGCTTTAAAAACGTGGCAATAGACGTGTTTTTTTGTAGTGTGAAGAGCATTCAAAAGCATCAAGTTCAACTAGAAAGAGTGGGTCATGAAAGACATGTAAGCTCATATCAATGCACAAAGAATATAAGAGTTATACAAGATTAAGCATTGATTTAAAAGTTTCATCACCCTACAATATCAAACAAGTCAAGAAGCACCAAGATTAACCAAGAAATTCTCAACAATTGAGTAAGAGAATTCAACACCCTTATTTAAAATAAGAAACTTAGAAAACAAAATGGAAAACAAGTTACAAAAATAAAATTAAAATGCAATGAATGAAAATAAGCAAATGCAATAAAAGGAAATGGAAGAAAAGAAAAAATTTTTTTTTTATTATTTATTTATTTATTTTTTTTTAAAAAAAAATTTCAAGAGAGGAAGAAGAAGAAAAAAGAAGAAAAAAAGAAAAAAAAGTAGAAAGAAAGAAGAAGAAAAGAAGAAAGAAGGAGAAAGGGGAAAGGAGAAAACCAGGGCGCAAATCCGTGCATATGTGCCATGCGTGCTTAGGCACGGATGCAGCAGATACAATCCGCGCACGCACGCCATGCGTGCTTGGGCGCGGATGCAGCAAAAACAATCCGCGCGCGCGCGCCATGCGTGCTTGGGCGCGGATGCGACAGGGACAATCGGCGCGTGCGCGCCATGCGTGCTTACGCGCGGATCACCTGGCACAAAGTAGGCATAAAGTGGGCACAACTCTCAGGTTTTAGTACTAGGAGTTGTGAAACCACAACGGCGCGTGCGCGCACTGCGCGCTTGGGCGCCGATGCCCGATTTTTTTTTAAGAAGCATAAAAACAGAATTTAACACTCTCCTAACCTATAAACATTCCAAAGCAACCAAAATTCAAATTTAACAAAAATCTTTAAGTTTTTGAAAAATTTTCAAACATACTAAAAACAAAACTTAAACTACAAGTAAAATACAATTCAACAATAACTAGACTAATCAAAGCATGAATGCAACAAACAACCTATCAATAAAAGCAAAATGCATAGGAGTATAGAAAATAAAAAGAACTACCTACAATGGCAACTCCAATCACTTATTAACCAAATCTAAAAGAGAGTGGAAAGAGTTTACCATGGTGGGGTGTCTCCCATCTAGCACTTTTAGTTTAAGTCCTTAAGTTAGACATTTGGGAAGCTCCTTGTTATGGTGGCTTGTGCTTGTACTCATCTTGAAACCTCCACCAATGCTTGGACTTCAAGTAAGCTCCAAAATTCAAAACTAATGGCACCAAGCTTTGATGAAGTTCCACACAAGCTAAGGGCTTCCAAAATTGATCTTCATCTATTCCCGGATCCCAAATCTTGTTTCTACACCCATCTTCAAGTTGATCATCACAATTCCAATTGGGTGAGAAGTGATCCGAATTCTCAAGTGAACACCAAAGCATCTTCCTAGACCCTTTTAGTTGAGAATTATACCAATCATTGCACTTGAACTTTGAATTTCCAACCATAAAGAACCTTGATTGGCATTTCCACCCACTACTCAATTTTCTTTTGCTCTTAACCCCTCAAAGAGCTCTAAGTTGCCCATCCGTCTCAAGCAAACCATATTCAAGTGAGAAATTAAAGCTTAGGGATAAGAGTTTTACCCACTTGAATGTTGTGTTGGATGGTGACTTAGGAAGGGACGTCTCCAATGGTCTTGTAAGTTCCATTCCCTTGTGCTCTTCTTTGAATACCTCCACCTCTTGGCAAGCTTCTTCCATGTTCACCTCTTGACAAGGCTCTTCATGTCCAATTACTTCCTCACCAACCTCTTCTAGCTCTCATCCATTCTTCATATCACAACTTGGAGGTAATGTAGAACTTGTCTCAACATCCACCTCAATTTCAAGAGGAGAAGATTCTTCAAATACCAAAGGATCATGTGTTGGTGTGGGCTCATCTTTAAGAGGAAGATTTGTTGCTTGCTCACCTTCTTCCAATTCTTCATCATTCATTATATGCTTAGGAGGTTGCGCACCCTCCTTAACATCGCCTTCAAGCTCAATGGAAGAGGGTTCAACAACTTCCACAAAATCCTCAACAATGTTACTTGGTGTGGAAGTGTTCTCAAACTTGTAATCCACCTCTTGTTCAACTTCCTCTAACTCTTCAACCACTTCTTCTTCTTTAACAATCTCTCCCTCCTCCACGTGCTGTAAGACATACCCCGTCTCCTTGTCCTCATGTTGAGATTCTAAAATCTCCTTCATGTTCCTTTCTTCGGTTGATTTCTCACACTCATCCGTGGAGATGCTTTACTTGTTGCATGAGTCCCATGAGTCCAAGTAGGCTTTAATTTTGGCAAGGTTAGCCTCAATAGCTTCATAATTCCTCCTTTGGGCTTCCTCTTGCTCTTTTTGACGGATTATTGCTTGAAGCCGATCCATTTCTTCCTTGAGACGATCCATTGACTCTTGGATGGATGGATGTGGGTGTTCTTCCTTGGAGGGTTGTGGTGGAAAAGGAAATTCATTATGTGGTTGAAAGTTATCATACATGGGAGGTGATTCATCTTGGTAAGGGTAGTGAGGTGGTGGTTCTTGAGGGTATTGGTGGTGGAATTGGGGTGGTTCTTCATATGGTTCATATGGATCATAAGGTGGTTGGTATGGTGGATATGGGTTGGGGTCATATAGAGGTGTTTGGTGAAAAGGGGCTTGTGAGTAAGGTGGTTCAAAATTATGTTGAGGAGGTGGTTCATAGGCATATGGTGGTGGTTGTTGACAATCATAATAAGGGTCACCATATCCATTAGATTGATATGCATTAGGATGAGAGTTATACCCATAAGAATCCGGAGGTTGTTGTTGTCAAGAAGGTTGATCAATCCCTTAAGGCTCCTCCCATCTTTGATTGTTCCATCCTTGATGCACATTCTCATTGTAGTTCCCATTTCCTACAACATAATTTGAACCAAACTCATAGCCAAAGTGATGAGAATTCATAGTAACAAACAAAAACAAAAACTAACAAAAATAAGCAACAAAATTCTAAGACTAACAAAAACTAACAAATAAGCAAAAAGTAAACATATTCACAATATTCACAATAGCCAATAATGTAACACCATTGCAACTCCCCGGCAACGGCGCCATTTTGATTTAAGAATTTGTCGTGTCGGTCTAGAATTTCTCTTCTAGAAATAAGAACTTCGTTGTAAGCATAGTTCTAAACCAACAAACAATTCCCACATAAAAAATTTGAGTTGTCACATGTACAAACCCCAAATAAGAATTAACCGGAGTATTTAGACTCCGGGTCGTCTCACGAGGAATTGCAATGAAGTGGTCAATTATTGGCTATGAGGGGACAAGGGGGTTTTGATTTATGAGAGGGCAAGGAAAGTAAATTGGGCAAGAAAAGTAAATCAAGTAAACAACTAAAGAAAGCAAGTAATAAAGAGAGACATTCATGGCAAGGGTTGAGATCATAGGCTTTCTATCATAGTCATGCAATGATTAATTCATCTTATTTAGTCAACTCCAACAAATAGGGAGAAAGTCAAACAAGATTAATCAATCATACCACAATTATAAACAAGAATTTATCTCATTACGTCAACTCCAACAAATAGGGAGAAAGTCTAATGAGACTAGCTAATCTCAATCCAAAAGACCTAATTGACTTACTAATGAAATTAGCAAAAGATTAGCATCAATGGAAACAATATTAGCTAACAACTCTAGATCACCAACATAAGTTGGGTTTTCATGACTCAAGATTACCCAATCACTCTTTCCAAGCCAAGAATGCTCAAAATCTACTCTAAAGCCCAACCAAGCATTTTGTCAAACACTTGGTGGGTAATAAAGGTAAGCATAATAAAAGAGCAAGAATAGTAAAATCTACCAACTACAATTGCAAGAAAAGTAAATTCACAACTCAATTCAACAATTAAAAGAACATCAAACATTAAATCTCATTAAAGAAAAATCAAATCCAACAAGAGCATCCATGAACATAAAAGAGAGCATAACAGGGAAATTAACAAGAAAACTAAGAAGAACAAAGGTGTAACAACAAGAAATTAAAAGAGAAAACTAAATCAAAACAAGAATTAAAAGTTGGATTTAAGAAAATTAAACCTAAACTACCCTAAATTCTAGAGAGAAGAAAGAGCTTTGATGAGCGGATAATTTATACGCTTTTTGACATTGTTTTTAGTATGTTTTTAGTAGGATCTAGTTACTTTTAGGGATGTTTTTAATAGATTTTGTGTTAAATTCACATTTCTGGACTTTACTATGAGTTTGTGTGTTTTTCTGTGATTTTAGGTATTTTCTGGCTGAAATTGAGGGACTTGAGCAAAAATCAGATTCAGATGTTGAAAAAGGACTGCTGATGCTGTTGGATTCTGACCTCCCTGCACTCAAAGTGGATTTTCTGGAGCTACAGAACTCGAAATGGCGCGCTTCCAATTGCGTTGAAAAGTAGACATCCAGGGATTTCCAGCAATATATAATAGTCCATACTTTGGCCAAGAATTGACGACGTAAACTGGCGTTCAACGCCAGCTTTCTACCCAAATCTGGCGTCCAGCGCCAGAAAAGGATCCAAAACCAGAGTTGAACGCCCAAACTGGCACAAAAACTGGCGTTCAACTCCACAAATGGCCTCTGCACGTGCAACACTTAAGCTCAGCCCAAACACACACCAAGTGGGCCCCGGAAGTGGATTTATACATCAAATACTTACTCATGTAAACCCTAGTAGCTAGTTTATTATAAATAGGACCTCTTACTATTGTATTTGACATCTGGGGATTACCTTATGATCCTTTGATCACGTTTTAGGGGGCTGGCCATCTCGGCCATGCCTGGACCTTCACTTATGTATTTTTAACGGTAGAGTTTCTACACTCCATAGATTAAGGTGTGGAGCTCTGCTGTTCCTCAAAGATTAATGCAAAGTACTACTGTTTTCTATTCAATTCTTCTTATTTCTCTTCTAAGATATCCATTCGCACCCAAGAACGTGATGAAGGTGATGATTATGTGTGACGCTCATCATCCTTCTCCCTTATGAACGCGTGCCTGACAAACACTTCTGTTCTACATGAATTAAGCTAGAATGAGTATCTCTTAGATCTCCTAACCAGAATCTTCGTGGCGTAAGCTAGAATGATGGCGGCATTCAAGAGAATCCGGAAGGTCTAAACCTTGTCTGTGGTATTCTGAGTAGGATTCAATGATTGAATGACTGTGACGAGCTTCAAACTCGCGAGTGCTGGGCGTTAGTGACAGACGCAAAAGGAGGGTGAATCCTATTCCAGCATGATCGGGAACCGACAGATGAATAGCCGTGCCGTGACAGGATGCGTGAGCATATTATTCACTGAGAGGAGGGGATGTAGCCACTGATAACGGTGATGCCCTTGCATAAAGCCAGCCATGGAAAGGAGTAAGACTGATTGGATGAAGATAGCAGGAAAGCAGAGGTTCAGAGGAACGAAAAGCATCTCCATTCGCTTATCTGAAATTCCTACCAATGAATTACATAAGTATCTCTATCCCTATTTTATTATATTAAATTCGAAAACACCATTATCACTTTATATCTGCCTGACTGAGATTTACAAGGTGACCATAGCTTGCTTCATACCAACAATCTCCGTGGGATTCGACCCTTACTCACGTAAGGTATTACTTGGACGACCCAGTGCACTTGCTGGTTAGTTGTATCGAAGTTGTGACAATTATGTATTGAGATCAACGCACCAAGTTGCTCACGTTGCCAGGGATTGTTTGAGCCTGGACATCACAATTTTGTGCACCAAGTTTTTGGCGCCGTTGCCGGGGATTGTTTGAGTTTGGACAACTGACGGTTCATCTTGTTGCTCAGATTGGGTAACTTTCTTTTTGTTTTCTTTTCAAAAATTTTTCAAAAATATTTCTAAAATTTTCTCATCTGTTTTCAAAAAAAAAAATTTTTTTTTTCAAAAATAAATTATTCTATGGCTTCAGAATTTTTAAGAATGAATTCTAGCGTTTCATGAAGCATGTTGAAACCTGGCTGGCTGTAAAGCCATGTCTCAATCCTTATACCCAAGAGAAGAGCTTCTTTATCTTTCTTAGCCAATTGGCTGTTGAATGTAAGGAATGTCAGGCGTGTCATGTCTGAGTTACATACTAAAGCTTGGCTGGCTATTAAGCCATGCCTGACCCTTTGATTGGAGCTTTAGAGCATAAGATTCCTGGAATTCATATTGAAAATTTTGGAATCCTTATTTTTCTTTTCCAAAATAGTTTTTTGAAAAATATAAAATAAAAATCCAAAAAAAAATTAGAAAATCAAAAAAATCAAAAATATTTTGTGTTTCTTGTTTGAGTCTTGAGTCATATCATAAGTTTGGTGTCACTTGCATATGCATCTTGCATTTTTTCGAAAATATCATGCATTCATAGTGTTCTTCATGATCTTCAAGTTGTTCTTGGTAAGTCTTCTTGTTTGATCTTGATGATTTTTTGTTTTGTTTCTTTTCATGTTTTTCATATGCATTCTTGAATTCTTAGTGTCTAAGCATTAAAGAATTCTAAGTTTGGTGTCTTGCATGTTTTCTTTGCATTAAAAATTTTTCAAAAATGTGTTCTTGATGTTCATCATGATCTTCAAAGTGTTCTTGGTGTTCATCTTGACATTCATAGCATTCTTGCATACATCACATGTTTTGATCTAAAAATTTCATGCATTGCATAATTTTCATGTTTTTCATAAAAATTTCAAAAATAAAAAAAATATCTTTCCCTTTTTCTCTCATCAAATTCGAAAATTTGAGTTGACTTTTTCAAAAATTTTTAAAATCAAGTTGTTTCTTATGAGTCAAATCAAATTTTCAATTTGAAAATCTTATCTTTTTCAAAATCTTTTTCAAAAATCAAATCTTTTTCAAAATTCTTAGTTATTTTCGAAAATTCCAAAAATATTTTTCAAAAATCTTTTTTTTATTTTTTTTCAAATTTTCAAAAATAACAAACAATTAATGTTTTGATTCAAAAAATTTCAAGTTTGTTACTTGCTTGTTAAGAAAGATTCAAACTTTAAGTTCTAGAATCATATCTTGTGATTTCTTGTGAATCAAGCCATTAATTGAGATTTTAAAAATCAAATCTTTTGCAAAATTAGTTTCTAAAAATATCTTCCTATCTTATCTTTTTCAAAAATATCTTTTCAAAATATCTTTTCTAACTTCCTAACTTCTTATCTTTTCAAAATTTGTTTCAACTAACTAACTAACTTTTTATTTGTTTCTTAACTTTTTCAAAACTACCTAACTAACTCTCTCTCTCTCATTTTCGAAAATATCTTCCCCCTTTTTCAAAATTTCTTTTTAATTTATTAATTATTTTAATTTTTAAATCTTAATTTTCGAAAATTACTAACATTTTTCAAAAACTATTTTCAAAAATCACTAACTCTTTTTCAAAAATTATTTTTGAAAATTCTCTTCTCTCTCGTCTCCTTCTATTTTTTTATTCATCTACTAACATCTCTCCCTCATTCAAAAAAAAAAAAGAAAAAAAAGGGGATCTCTATTATTATTATTTTTCTGTGCCTTCTTCTTTGTCATATGAGCAGGAGCAAGGACAAGAATATTCTTGTTGAAGCAGATCCAGAACCTAAAAGGACTCTGAATTACAACTAACCAGTAAGCACCTGTTAGGAATTTTCAAACAAGAAGAGGAGATGGCAGCCGAAAATAATAATAATGCAAGGAGGATGCTTGGTGACTTTACTGCACCTAATTCCAATTTACATGGAAGAAGCATCTCCATTCCTGCCATTGGAGCAAACAAATTTGAGCTGAAACCTCAATTAGTTTCTCTGATGCAGCAGAACTGCAAGTTTCATGGACTTCCATCTGAAGATCCTTTTCAGTTCTTAACTGAATTCTTGCAGATATGTGATACTGTTAAGACTAATGGAGTAGATCCTGAAGTCTACAGGCTCATGCTTTTCCCTTTTGCTGTAAGAGACAGAGCTAGATTATGGTTGGATTCTCAACCCAAAGACAGCCTGAACTCTTGGGATAAGCTGGTCACGGCTTTCTTAGCCAAGTACTTTCCTCCTCAAAAGCTGAGCAAGCTTAGAGCTGATGTTCAAACCTTCAGACAGAAAGAAGGTGAATCCCTCTATGAAGCTTGGGAAAGATACAAACAGTTGACCAAAAAGTGTCCTTCTGACATGCTTTCAGAATGGACCATCCTGGATATATTCTATGATGGTTTATCTGAGCTATCAAAGATGTCACTGGACACTTCTGCAGGTGGATCCATTCACCTAAAGAAAATGCCTGCAGAAGCTCAAGAACTCATTGACATGGTTGCTAATAACCAGTTCATGTACACTTCTGAAAGGAATCTTGTGAATAATGGGACGCCTATGAAGAAGGGAGTTCTTGAAGTTGATACTCTGAATGCCATATTGGCTCAGAATAAAATATTGACTCAGCAAGTCAATATGATTTCTCAGAGTCTGCATGGAATGCAAGCTGCATCCAACAGTACTCAAGAGGCATCTTCTGAAGAAGAAGCTTATGATCCTGAGAACCCTGCAATAGCAGAGGTAAATTACTTAGGTGAACCTTATGGAAACACCTATAACTCAACATGGAGAAATCATCCAAATTTCTCATGGAAGGATCAAAAGCCCCAACAAGGCTTTAATAATGGTGGAAGAAACAGGTTTAGCAATAGCAAGCCTTTTCCATCATCAACTCAGCAACAGACAGAGAATTCTGAACAAAATGCTTCTAATTTAGCAAATCTAGTCTCTGATCTATCTAAGGCCACTGTAAGTTTCATGAATGAAACAAGGTCTTCCATTAGAAATCTGGAAGCACAAGTGGGCCAGCTGAGTAAAAGGATCACTGAAATCCCTCCTAGTACTCTCCCAAGCAATACAGAAGAGAATCCAAAAGGAGAGTACAAGGCCATTGACATAAGCGCCATGGCCGAACCTGTGAGGAGAGGAGAGGACGTGAATCCCAAGGAGGAAGACCTCCTGGGACGTCCAGTGATCAATAGGGAGCTTCCCTCTGAGGAACCAAAGGACTCTGAGGCTCATCTAGAGACCATAGAGATTCCATTGAACCTTCTTATGCTCTTCATGAGCTCTGATGAGTATTCCTCTTCTGAAGAGAATGAGGATGTTACTGTAGAGCAAACTGCCAAGTTTCTTGGTGCAATCATGAAGCTGAATGCCAAATTATTTGGCATTGATGCTTGGGAAGTTGAACCTCCCTTGTTCATCAATGAACTAAGTGATCTGGATCAACTGACATTGCCTCAGAAGAGACAGGATCCTGGAAAGTTCATAATACCTTGTACCATAGGCACCATGATCTTTAAGGCTCTGTGTGACCTTGGTTTAGGAATAAACCTCATGCCCCTTTCTGTAATAGAGAAACTGGGAATCTATGGGGTGCAAGCTGCTAAAATCTCACTGGAGATGGCAGACAGCTCAAGAAAACAGGCTTATGGACAAGTAGAAGATGTATTAGTAAAGGTTGAGGGCCTTTACATACCTACTGATTTCATAGTCCTGGATACTGGAAAGGAAGAGGATGAATCCATCATCCTAGGAAGACCTTTCCTGGCCACAGCAAGAGCTGTGATTGATGTTGACAGAGGTGAAATAGTCCTTCAATGGAATGAGAACTCCCTTGTGTTCAAAACTCAAGGATCTCCCTCTGCAACCATGGGGAGGAAGCAGAAAAAGCTTCTCTCCAAGAAGAGTCAACCAGAGCCCCCACAGTCAAACTCTAAGTTTGGTGTTGGGAGGCCACAACCAAACTCTAAGTTTGGTGTTGAACTCCCATATCCAAACTCTAAGTTTGGTGTTGGAGAGTCTCAACAAAGCTCTGCACATCTGTGAGGCTCCATGAGAGCCCACTGTCAAGCTATTGACATTAAAGAAGCGCTTGTTGGGAGGCAACCCAATGTTTATCTAATTGTTATTTTTATTGTTTTTCATGTTTTCTTAGGTTCATGATCATGTGGAGTCACAAAATAAACAAAAAATTCAAAAACGGAATCAAAAACAGCAGAAGAAAAATCACACCCTGGAGGAGCATCTGTCTGGCGTTCAAACGCCAGAACAGAGCATAGTTCTGGCGCTGAACGCCCAGAATGGGAGCATCCTGGCGCTGAACGCCCAGAACAAGCATGGTTCTGGCGTTCAACGCCAGAAATGGCAGCAAACGGGCGTTGAACGCCCAAAATGGGCACCAACCTGGCGCTGAACGCCCAGAGTTGTGTGCAAGGGCATTTTGCATGCCTAAATTGGCGCAGGGATGTAAATGCCTTGACACCTCAAGATTTGTGGACCCCACAGGATCCCCACCTACCTTCACTCACTCTCTTCTCTCTTCTCAATCATCCTCTATTCCCAATAAACACTCATCCCTTCTGTCTTCCATTTACCACTCACACCCATACACCTACTTACCTTCAAAAATTCAACATCTCTTCCCCACCCAATCCCACCCATATGGCCGAATACACATCTCCCTCCATCTCCTCCATATCTTCTTCTTATTCTTCTATTCTTTCTTCTTTTGCTCGAGGGCGAGCAACATTCTAAGTTTGGTGTGGTAAAAGCATAGCTTTTTTGTTTTTTCCATAACCATTGATGGCACCTAAGGCCAGAGAAACCTCTAGAAAGAGGAAAGGGAAGACAAAAGCTTCCATCAAGGGTCTTTAGCTCAGTGGTAGAACATTTGACTGCAAATCAAGAGATCCCTGAGATACCTCAGGGGATACATTTTCTTCCACACAATTATTGGAAGCAACTAAGGGTGGAACATCAAGAGCACTCCATCATCCTTCATGAAATCAGAGAAGATCTAAAAGCAATGAAGGAGGAGCAACAAAGACAAGGAAGAGACATAGAAGAGCTTAAGGACATCATTGGTTCCTCAAGAAGGAAACGCCTCCATCACTAAGGTGGATTCATTCCTTGTTCTTATTTCTTCTGTTTTTCGTTTTCTATGTTATGTGCTTATCTGTGTTTGTGTCTTCATTACATGATCATTAGTAGTTAGTAACTATGTCTTAAAGTTATAAATGTCCTATGAATCCATCACCTCTCTTAAATGAAAAATGTTTTAATTCAAAAGAACAAGAAGTACATGAGTTTCGAATTTATCCTTGAACTTAGTTTAATTATATTGATGTGGTGACAATGCTTCTTGTTTTCTGAATGTATGCTTGAACAGTGCATATGTCTTTTGAAGTTGTTGTTTAAGAATGTTAAATATGTTGGCTCTTGAAAGAATGATGACTAGGAGACATGTTATTTGATAATCTGAAAAATCATAAAAATGATTCTTGAAGCAAGAAAAAGCAGCAAAGAACAAAGCTTGCAGAAAAAAATAGGCGAAAAAAAAATATAGAAAGAAAAAGAAAAAGCAAGCAGAAAAAGCCAAAGCTCTTAAAACCAAGAGGCAAGAGCAAAAAGCCAATAACCCTTAAAACCAAAAGGCAAGGGAAATAAAAAGGATCCCAAGGCTTTGAGCATCAGTGGATAGGAGGGCCTAAAGGAATAAAATCCTGGTCTAGGCGGCTAAACCAAGCTGTCCCTAACCATGTGCTTGTGGCGTGTAGGTGTCAAGTGAAAACTTGAGACTGAGCGGTTAAAGTCAAGGTCCGAAGCAAAAAAAAAAAAAGAGTGTGCTTAAGAACCCTGAACACCTCTAATTGGGGACTTTAGCAAAGCTGAGTCACAATCTGAAAGGGTTCACCCAATTATGTGTCTGTGGCATTTATGTATCCGGTGGTAATACTGGAAAACAAAGTGCTTAGGGCCACGGCCAAGACTCATAAAGAAGCTGTGTTCAAGAATCATCATACTGAACTAAGAGAGTCAATAACACTATTCGAAATCTGAAGTTCCTATAGATGCCAATCATTCTGAACCTCAATGGATAAAGTGAGATGCCAAAACTATTCAAGAGGCAAAAAGCTATAAGTCCCGCTCATATGATTGAAGCTCTGTTTCATTGATAGTTTGGAATTTATAGTATATTCTATTCTTTTTATCCTATTTTGATTTTCAGTTGCTTGGGGACAAGCAACAATTTAAGTTTGGTGTTGTGATGAGCGGATAATTTATACGCTTTTTGACATTGTTTTTAGTATGTTTTTAGTAGGATCTAGTTACTTTTAGGGATGTTTTTAATAGATTTTGTGTTAAATTCACATTTCTGGACTTTACTATGAGTTTGTGTGTTTTTCTGTGATTTCAGGTATTTTCTGGCTGAAATTGAGGGACTTGAGCAAAAATCAGATTCAGATGTTGAAAAAGGACTGCTGATGCTGTTGGATTCTGACCTCCCTGCACTCAAAGTGGATTTTCTGGAGCTACAGAACTCAAAATGGCGCGCTTCCAATTGCGTTGAAAAGTAGAAATCCAGGGCTTTCCAGCAATATATAATAGTACATACTTTGGCCAAGAATTGACGATGTAAACTGGCGTTCAACGCCAGCTTTCTACCCAAATCTGGCGTCCAGCGCCAGAAAAGGATCCAAAACCAGAGTTGAACGCCCAAACTGGCACAAAAACTGGCGTTCAACTCCACAAATGGCCTCTGCACGTGCAACACTTAAGCTCAGCCCAAACACACACCAAGTGGGCCCCGGAAGTGGATTTATACATCAAATACTTACTCATGTAAACCCTAGTAGCTAGTTTATTATAAATAGGACCTCTTACTATTGTATTTGACATCTGGGGATTACCTTATGATCCTTTGATCACGTTTTAGGGGGCTGGCCATCTCGGCCATGCCTGGACCTTCACTTATGTATTTTTAACGGTAGAGTTTCTACACTCCATAGATTAAGGTGTGGAGCTCTGCTGTTCCTCAAAGATTAATGCAAAGTACTACTATTTTCTATTCAATTCTTCTTATTTCTCTTCTAAGATATCCATTCGCACCCAAGAACGTGATGAAGGTGATGATTATGTGTGACGCTCATCATCCTTCTCCCTTATGAACGCGTGCCTGACAAACACTTCTGTTCTACATGAATTAAGCTAGAATGAGTATCTCTTAGATCTCCTAACCAGAATCTTCGTGGCGTAAGCTAGAATGATGGCGGCATTCAAGAGAATCCGGAAGGTCTAAACCTTGTCTGTGGTATTCTGAGTAGGATTCAATGATTGAATGACTGTGACGAGCTTCAAACTCGCGAGTGCTGGGCGTTAGTGACAGACGCAAAAGGAGGGTGAATCCTATTCCAGCATGATCGGGAACCGACAGATGAATAGCCGTACCGTGACAGGGTGCGTGAGCATATTATTCACTGAGAGGAGGGGATGTAGCCACTGACAACGGTGATGCCCTTGCATAAAGCCAGCCATGGAAAGGAGTAAGACTGATTGGATGAAGATAGCAGGAAAGCAGAGGTTCAGAGGAACGAAAAGCATCTCCATTCGCTTATCTGAAATTCCTACCAATGAATTACATAAGTATCTCTATCCCTATTTTATTATATTAAATTCGAAAACACCATTATCACTTTATATCTGCCTGACTGAGATTTACAAGGTGACCATAGCTTGCTTCATACCAACAATCTCCGTGGGATTCGACCCTTACTCACGTAAGGTATTACTTGGACGACCCAGTGCACTTGCTGGTTAGTTGTATCGAAGTTGTGACAATTATGTATTGAGATCAACGCACCAAGTTGCTCACGTTGCCAGGGATTGTTTGAGCCTGGACATCACAATTTTGTGCACCAAGCTTCTCTCTCTAGAATTCCAACCTTCAACATGATGAAAACTAAATTATGACTACTTTTTTTATTCTCCCTTCAATCCTTGGATTCAATAGCATCAGAAATGGGTTGGATTGGGCCCAAAATGAGCTGCAAAATCGCTGGGGGCGATTTCATAAAAGTGGGCCACGGACAACATCGGCGCGCACGCGCAAAGTGCGCGTGCGCGCCCCTGAACGCGAAGCAAAATATATTGAAATTTATATCATTTCAAAGCCCCGGATGTTAGCTTTCCAACGTAACTAGAACCGTCTCAATTGGACCTCTGTAGCTCAAGTTATGGTCGTTTGAGTGCGAAGAGGTCGGGCTTGACAGCTTTACGGTTCCTTCATTTCTTCATGAGTTCTCCCACTTTACATTCTTTTCTCCTCACTTTTTCCATCCGATACTTGCCTTATGAACATGAAATTACTCAACAAACATATCAAGGCATCAAATGGAATTAAAGTGAATTAAAATCATCAATTTTAGGGCCTAAAAAGCATGTTTTCACATTTAAGCACAAATCAAGGGAGAATTACAAAACCATGCTATTTCATTGAATAAATGTGAGAAAAGGTGATAAAATCCCTCAAAATAAGCACAAGATAAACCACAAAATCGGGGTTTATCAAGTACTAACAAAATTTATGGTCATTCAACCAACGAATGTTATGACTTGAACAATGTGATTGAAAAACTATCCAGAAAAGGTCGGTTGAATGAAATATCTACATGATTGCTGGTGGGTTCGAAAGGGAAGGAATAACAAAATTCTCTTGCAAAAGACATCTAAAAGAAGTCTATCAAGTTGGACAGGATGAAGAAATGTCTGACCTGCCTATAATAACCTTCACAAAGGAAGATGCCTGGGGTGTTGTACCCGAGCATGGCGACTAATGGTGATGAACATGATTCTAGCTAATGCAAATCTACATAGGACCCTAGTAGATCAGGAGAGCTCAGCGGATATTTTATTCAAACCAGCATTTGATACGCTAGGTTTGGAAGAAAAGGACCTGAAGGCATACCCAAACACCTTCTTCGGATTAAAAGACTTACCTATCCAACCACTAGAGGTTTATATCCCTATACATTATCTTTAGTAAAGGAATGAAGATAAAAACTCCAAGCATAGACTACATTGTAGTAGATATAGCGTGAGCCTATAATGTCCTGATAGATTAGTCAACTTTAAATTGATTTGCTGCAATGGTATCTACACCCCACGTTTTTATGAAATGCTAATAAGAGAAGATTAGAAGTTGGCTAGAAGGTACTACAATGAAAGCTTGAATTTGCGAGGCTGTATAAAAGGCAAAGAAGTTAATGCAATAGAGCTTGGAGGAGTCCAAGTTCAAGAAGAATTGTGACCTCATCTTGAAGGAAAAATCAAAGATGTACAGATAGGCGATGAGCTCGAAAAACTAATAACACAGGAGCTAGATTAGATAAAAAAAAACTTAAGGAAGAGCTCATCAAACTCCTACGAAAAAGTTTTGACCTCTTCGCTTGGAAAGCTTCATTCTAATCTCATGAGCCACAAATTAGCTGTATACCCAGGTCCCCGATCAGTGTAGTAGAAGTGACGAAAGCTCAGTCTGGAAAGAGCACATGTTATAGAGGAGAAAGTTCAAGCACTGCTAGAATCTGGATTCATAAGGGAAGTAAAATACCCCTTTGGCTAGCTAATGTTGTACTTGGAAAAAAATAAAATAGTAAATAGAGAATGTGTGTTGACTATACCGACCTCAACAAGGTTTGTCCTAAAGATCCCTACCCTCTGCTTAGCATTGATGCCTTGGTAGATTTAGCATCAGGGTACAAGTTCCTTTCTTTTATGGACGCTTACTCGGGATATAATCAAATCTAATGCACGAGCTCGATCAGGAGAAGACATACTTTATCACCTCTAAAGCTAACTATTGTTATGTAGTTATGCCTTTTAGGTTGAAAAATGTAGGGGTGACTGACCAGAGAATGATGAATAAGGTATTCTCCCCTCATCCGGAAGAGATCATAGAAATTTACGTAGATGACATGCTTGTTAAAACCAAGGAGAAAACCAACCTAGTGCCCAACCTGACAAAGGTGTTCAATAATATAAGACAACATGGGATGAGACTAAATCCCACCAAATGTACCTTCGCAGTAGAAGTAAAAAAATTTCTAGAATTCATGCTCACCTAAAGGGGCATCGAAGCTAACCCAGACAAGTGTAGGAAAATTCTAGAGATGTAAAGCCCGACCTTTGTTAATGAAGTCTAATAATTGAACAGTAGGCTAGCAGCTCTGTCTAGATTTTTTACAGGTTTAGCCGTGAATTCGCTAACCCTATTTGTAATACTCAGGAAAGGGTATGATTTTCAATGGGCTCAAGAATGTGAATAGGCATCCCAAAAGTTCAAAAAATTCTTGAGCAAACCACCTGTTCCGAGGGTTACCTGAAACTGTAGGTCGATCCCGAATGAGATCTGTTGTGATGGCCGGAGCAGTCGTGTCCGACATGTTGGAGCTGGTGGAGCTGGAGATGCTGCTGATCCTTCATCACCGGAGGGTGGTGGTACCTGCAAGAGACTCCGATGCTTAAGTTAGCATGGGCTTTAAGCAGGTTTTTAGTAGAATCAGAGTATGAGTTATACCTGGGTGCTCCAGTGTATTTATAGTAGTGTAGAGTGACCTTTCTGGAGATAAGATAGTTATCTTATCTTATCTTATTTTTGAGTGAAGTCATCTTATCTTTTGGGGGACCGCCCTTATCTTTCTAGGCTTTGGCTGCCTTTAGATTGGGCTGTGTCCCTTTATTTGGGCTTGCCTGGGCTCTCTGTAGTGATTTAGCCGAACTCTTTGAGAAGAGGTCAGGAAATTCCAGACCTGAGGAGGTCGGTCGAATTGTCTTTAATCAGCCCAGGTTGTACAGCTCGACCCAGGGCATGAACAGTGCCCTTGCTTGAGCGCGGTCTTCCTTTTGGAGTCGTGTCCTTTTATTAGACTTCGATCTCTTTTGTTGGGGAAGCCGAGCTCGAGCATCTTGATCTCATTGTAGAGTTTCCATTTAGTGGCTTGAATGCGGAGTGTTTTTCTCACCCCTTTTTAATTGCAACATGCGTTTTGCCTTTCCTTGGGAACGTGCGAGAGTAAAACCCATTAACTCCCTTGCCGTTTCCTTTGTTTCCCTCTTTTGTATCTCATTTTTGAATTTTTCAAAGCTTCCTTCAATTTTCTCTTCTCTTGCTCGCTGTAACTTCTCCTTTTTTCCGTTTTTGCATTTTCGTGCTTCCCTTTTACTCAAGAGGTGATTGGCCGGTGTCGCTTGCTTCAATCTCCGATCGTCTCCTTCTTGTCTGCAGGTTGGTTTTCTTCTTCTTTCTCTATTACCTTCCACGCCGTTCTTTTCGTGTTTGCATTGTTCTAATTTTGAAAAGTTTTATTCTTTTGCTTGAATTCATTTTGGAAAGTTTGCATCTTTCTCTGCTTTTGTTGTGTCTTGATTATTGCTGTAATGTGTGCTCTAAGGGTTTCTTTGATTTGTATGAATCGCCTTGACTGTAAGTTTGTAGTTTGAAGTAGTGAACTGTTTCTTTCAAAAAGGTTGGATCTTTCTTGATGATTTCTGCGCCTTCTGTTTGATGTTTGATGGTATGCTGTATGGCATGGATGATTTCCTTTAGATGCGACGAAAATTCCTTTGCTGATAGACTGTGAAAAGATCGTGACTTTGACTCCTTTTTTGTGAACTGTGACTTTCTTTGTGGGGTGTTGCTGTCAAAGGGGGTTGTTTTCTTGTTTGAGAGGTGTCAGAACATAGACTGTTGATTTCCCTCCTTTCCTGGGTTCTTACTTTGTTATTGCCTCCAAAGGATGCCCCTGGACTTTCATGTAAGTTCTGGGGTTTCCTTTTACTGCTGTTTCTGAGTCTTTTAACTTTTGCATGCTATTGTCCGAGTTATCTCCATATTTGTCCGAGTTATCTCCCTATTTGTCCGAGATGTTTTCTGTTTTGTCTGAGCTGTTTGATTAGTAACCTATTTTTCCCTTTTCTTATTGTAGGACTAGTTGACCCATGTCTTTTTCGCAAAAATATTTTTGAGATGTCTACCAAAGTTCCAGATGGCATGTCCGACTGGCTGGATTCTCTTGTCTTGATGTGTGTTTCCGTGGTCGATTTCGAGTACTGTGTACGGCTTAGGAGGCATCATAGGATATGTAGTAATAGAGAGCAGGAGAAAAACTACGAGTTGGTAGTGCCTGACCCTGAGGAGAGAGTTTGTTTTCCTTCTCTGACTCGGGGGGAACGTCCCTTTTTTTATGCGTATGATTACTTTTTTAGCCAACTGAACATCACCCTTCCTTTTACTTTCTTTGAGACCGACCTGTTGTGGTCCTGCAATGTAGCTCCTTCTCAACTTCACCCGAACTCATGGGGTTTCATAAAGATCTTTCAATTGTTGTGCCAAGAGTTGGATGTCCGACCTTCTCAAACTCTCTTTTTTTACCTTTTCGTTTTGACGAAACCTGGGACAGCTAAGAAGAAGGCTTCCTGGATTTCTTCCGAGCTTCCCAGGAAAAGAAAGTTTTTGCTATGTTTGACGAGTCTTTTAGGGATTTTAAGAACTTCTATTTCAAGGTCCGAGCTGTTGAAGAAGCTCGACCTTTCTTCTTGGACCAAAATAATGAACCTGTCTTCCCCTTATGCTGGCAAAAGAATGTGGTAGTGTCTAGGTATACTTGGAAAATGTTGGATGAAGTCGAGCAGGCTTTTGTGCATGTGTTAGAGGAGAATTGGGGGGGGGGGGGCTCCTCATCTTGATACGAAGAGGTTCTTGGGGGATCCCTCCCTTCTTCGAACTGACACAACTAGAAAATGGATTGATAGACAGATTTACAGATGGATTTAGTCTTTATTACAGACGGATTTTTAGTTACCGATAAAATTACTGACGGATTTTGTCCCTCTGTAAAACCCCCCGTCGGAAAATTACAGACGGATTTTTACCAGTTACTGACGGATTTTTCCTTTGTAAATTTTCTATCCATTTCCCAAAGGCGACAAACTTTCCGACAGATTTTCCATATGTAATTTAAACTTTGGAAAATCATCTTACACTCTAATTACAGATAGAAAATTCGTCTGTAAATCCGTCAGTAAGGTAAAATAGAATTTTTTTATTTTTCTAATTACAAAATAAACTTATTTTCATACAAAATAAATATAAATTTAATACATACAAATTTTTATTGATGGTATAAATAGAAAAATACACCAGTGAGTACAAAACACTTTCTTTATAATAAGAAGCAATTATTTCCATGCAATAATACAATCTAAATACATTAGATGACAAATAACTACTAGTGGACTCATCAAGATTCAATATCCTAATTTATAGATAGCTTCATTCTTTCTTGAGCTTTTTAGTGATGATGGCAATATACTTGCTTCTTGAGATTCTTGGTCCATCAAAATTATTCGCTACTTCCCACTTTCTGAGCAGAGAATGTCTACCTTACTATATCCGATCTACACTCAGACAATAAATAAGGCAATTATTAGAAAAAAGAACCAAAAAGGAGTTGTTACCACTGCAGTTACTTTTGATTAAATTTCAAGTATCTGCCTGCAACAATTTAGAACTCTTCCATAGATTTCTCAGGGTTAGTTCTTTTTAAAGATCATGGATGCTGCCAAATAGCAATAGCAGATTTGGAACATGTAATGCACACAATGTAATAAACGCAACTTCCTTTTTGAGCATGATACCTTCAACTCTGCTATCTCTTGTTCTTGTTTTGCAAATGTTACAATGAACGCAACTTCCTTTTTCTTTGCCTTTTCAAGCTGATAACAATAGATATATGTCAATGGTCAATGATAATTGATAATTAATCAATGGATGGTGAACTACATCAACAGGAAAAAAGGATAGATTATATTTCATCTCTTAAATTACATGAAATGTAACTAAAGTCCACTTTTAACATGACAACATATAGTAAATAAATAAAATAGTAAAAAAAAATAGAATAATAAATATTTAGACAATAATATGTGCACAAGAAAGATAATGGTAGCAGAAGGGGCAAATTCCAATAATGGAAGAAAACGTACTTGGCACGTTGCAAGTGTATCCTTACAGTTCTGAAGACTGTCAATAACAAGATTCGAAAGAATGAAAGGAAAAAGAAGGGTTAGGCAGAAACTAATGTTGTTAATAGTAACTATACTTAAAAAAATTGTTAAAATAGCAATATGAAGTTGGATAAGCTCTAAAATAACTGCAGTTTATTGAGTTATTCCATGCACCACGCATCTGAAACGAACTTTTTTCTTTATATATATAGAAAAAGGGAAAAAGGGAAGAAGTCTCATTAGACATTCAAGCCAGTAGCAACTAAGTTGTTTCACTCATTATGACATGACGAGTTTCCCCCTGCTCATTCTAACTAACAGCAAGTAATTTGAAGTTTTCTGTATCTATCTATAAATGCATACTTGTAAAAAGTTTCAGCTTAGGTCTCTCCACTTCTACTAGGGTTACATAAATAATAGGGAAAAGATAGACTACCTCCAGAAGCTGTTTGTTTTGAGGCAAATTCTTTATGCCATCTACCAAGATGTCTCTAGTAGCATCCATGTTGTTTGTACTCTTGAAACCAAGAAAAGAACATGGAAGTAATAGGATTGGTTAACTACACCTCAGATCATCATGCAAAATGAGAAGGATCAATATTTACTCTGTTTATGATTATGATATGTTAGCTGCAACAAATTTTTAGGCACTTCATACAAAAAACCTTGTAGCTACTAATTGCTAGTAGTAACTATAGCCTAAAAACTTCATTTACGGCTTTTATAGAATGATGCTTAACCTTTTAGAATTAAAATTCAACAAAAAATGATAAATATGCCACGTACCATATATTTTAGGTGAGAGAAATGGACATATAAATTAGGGAGGGCATGCTGTAAATTCTCTTCAGCTACAGCCATCTCTATTGCTTCTTTGTATATACCACAAGCTGACTTCATATTTCCTTGCAAAAAAATGTAACAGGTAGCGCAAGTAGTCATCTTTTCTGTATCAGATTATCATCAAAGAGTAAAGCTTTCTTCAATTGTAGCAAAAGTTAATTGTATACTAAACGTTTCTCCATATTGGCTCTTGATATAAAATTCTGCACAAAATCAGAATCTGACTCTTTACCAGTCTGCTGAATATATGCAGCGCGAGCAGCTAAAACATCTCCTATTTGTTCCTTAAACCTGGCATTGAAGAAATGGATTTCTGGTACACTCTTTTACAAATAGGAGTCATAATTCAAGGTAAATCAAAGCATACACTATAAATAATCCAACTGTGCAAATTTAATGGAAATTATTATTAGTGTAAACCTGTACTAAGATCTATACCACTATCTTAGCTATCAATATAACTTTTTCTACATAAACAGATTTTCTTATATGTTTTCAAAATCGATATAGTTGAAGGAGGAGGACTAGAGGCACATGACCAGAGGACCACAGGCACAAAATATCCGTCTGTAATAACTAGTTTTCTAGTAGTGCCTAGTGCCTGTTCTAGCCTTGGCAAGGACATCCTTACCCCGAAGAAACACAAGAATAATGTCAACCATAGCAGGTATAAGTTGCTTTCATGCTAAATATTATCATTGCACCAATAACAAATCAATTAATTAAAAAAAAGCTAACCCAGCAAATGTTTTTTAACAGGAACCCTGCTAACCCGGCCCGACCTAGCTTAAGTCCCATGAAGAAGGTTGATCCCTTAGCAAATGTTTTTTCTATTCCCTGGATTCATTGATTAGGGAACCAAGATATTTATCACCTTACCAATCCCACATTAGTATTCTCTTATTCTATCAAATCCAATCTTTCACCCAAACCATTCAAGTAGCAAGCATGAACACAACTACTTTTACAAATGTAGCAAAGCATGACTGAATATCTTATTATAGTTTCTACATATTAGCAAAGTCATTACCTTCATAGAGATTAATTTAATCTATACTCATGATATATGGATATCAATGAGAAAAACAAAAAAAAGTGGAGTGCATAATATCATATGCAGAACATGTGCATTTTCTATGCAGAAATTTTAAACCTTACTTAATAATTGTGAGCACAAACTCCAATAAGTGGAAGATCAATGTCAACAACATGAAGATTAGGTTCCTGAAAGGTGACTTTCTTCAAGAAAGTGGCTATTTCTTTTTTTGATGAAGATGAAATATGAACTGCAAAGAAAAATAGCAATCTGAGTCCAACATAACTGAATATTATATAGAATAACTCAAAAAAATTTGAGAACATTGTAAAGGCTATTGAAGTCATAGGAAGAATCATCCAAGTTTAAAATAGGCTTGGCTTAGGGATTGCCCAGAAAAATATGCAGAGATTAAATCACTTTTCGTCCACTTATATTCACATTCTAATCAAACAAATGCCCAATAAATAACAAGGAGATGATTATAAAATTTAGAGGAATATTATTATGTTAACTAGCATTCAAGCATTGAACCGAACAATTACAACTATTGACCACACATTTTATCACACTTGTTGTCTTATATCTTCTTCAAATTCAATTATTTTGATAGCTATCTTTGCCTAAAGGATTAAACTCTTGAATGGAAGAAAATAATGGAAGAAAATAACTAGTTCATATAGGGATCATATAATATCTAGTATCATGAGAAGAACCATTTCACCAAAAGCAATAAATGGTTTTTGATCTTAACACTACCCATGATAAAATTAAGGAAACCAAAACTTGAATAAGACATGCTAACATTCTTAACATAGGGAACAGTATAGCAAGATCTAATCCATAAACTAGCAATACTTTCTATGAACAAGTACTACAGAACAATCATCAATCAAATGTATGTCCAAACAAACAGAACTTAAGACAAGCAAATACTTGTAACCATCATCACCAACTACAATTACAAGATTATAACTATCTATTAAATAAACAACAAACAAGCAATTCAGAATGGGCTTCCAGGGTGAGAATAAAATTAAGCCAAATAAGCTGCAGGCAGATAAATTACAATTCCATACTTTTGACCAGTTTAAAACAAGAACATGAAAACCAATAAATAAAATTAATTTAATCAAATTAGCTTACTTTATACAAGAATATATTTGAGTTAATGATTTAAGTGACTATTAACAGAAAGTTACTAATAACTAACTAACTAATTCACCATCTGTAATAATAAGTACCTATGTGGCCGATAAACACTGTGTCGATCAGTGAGGTAAGTGGATCAGCTGCCAATGCCAATGCAGCAGGTAGTGCAATGGACAGTATTTCCTTCCCCAGTTCATCAAATTTAAGCCACCCATCTCTGTTCAAAGCAGGTATATTAAACTTCAAAACTCCAATTTACATGCAAATAGCCTAAAAATAGAAGAGAAAGACAAACTTTTTAACTGAAAATTCTCAGTCACACATTAAATCAGATTCAAAGAAAGAGAAGGCAGAAACTTTATCAAATTAAATCCTGTTTAATAACCAAAAACGAAAAAAGAAATTAAATACAAGGCAACATATTGTTCAAGTAAAATTTCAAACAGTTTGCATGAAACATATATGACAACAGAAAATGCATATGCATACCTCCTCCTCTTCCTCAGCAATAAAAATGAAACTAGTCAATGCATTCAGGAACCTTGATTTCACGAACAAGTTTATAAGAACACAATAAAAATAATAACCGTTACAAGTTCTTATCATAGAATAGGAAATAGAATAATAGTGATGGAACATAGGATAATATAATTAGAGTTAGAGATGGTATTGAAAGAAAGAAAACAGCGATAAAAGAGAAAGTAGATTAGGGTTACCTGCACAGCTGAGGCAAGATCGAAGAGAGAAACACAGCAACACACAGAAAAGAGCAAGCACTAGTGGCGAGATCGAAGAGAGAACGCACATTAGGGTTTGAAAGGGAGCGATGCGAGCAAGGCCGACGGAAGGGCTGCGACGAAGAAGAACCGGGAAGGGGTGCGACGGAAGGGAGCAATGCGAGCAAGGCTGATGGAAGTTGAGTGCAACGGAGGTTCGGTGAGCCGGTGGTGCAAGGCTGATAGCGCCGCCGATGAAGCATTTAGAGGAATGAGCGTGGAATCGCGAAGGTGTGGTGTGAAATGAAGAGGTATAATGGTGATCTTCAAATCTTTATTCTAATATTTCCGACGAAAATTTTAAATTACAGACGGATTTTGCGTCTGTAATAATTTAATAAAATGCAGCATTTTGTCTATTTAATTACAGATAGATTTTCTGTCTGTAATCATTTTCAACGGAAAAAATTTAATTTTTCTGACAGAATTATAGACGGATTCTCTTTTCCGTCTATAATTTATGCTCATTCATTTTTTTTATTTTCTAACAAAAAATCCTCTGAAATTCTGTGGGATAAAATCCGTCGGAAATATCCGTTTGTAATAACTAATTTTCTAGTAGTGTGAATTGGGTAGCTGCCGATTTCTTTTTAGCTTTGTCTTTGTTATTTTGTTTGTTTTGTCACTCCATCTCTTTCTAACTTGTAACTTTGGTTTTGATGTTTTATTTTTTCAGAGGTGGTGAAGACTACTGATTCCATGAAGGCTTTTAAGAGGGCGAGGAAGGCGACTGCGGCCCAGAACATCTCGGCCAAAGGTCCTGGGGAGGGATCTTCAAAAGTTACTCTGAAGAGGTCGACTGACGAACTGATTTATGCGAGTAAAGAAATTCACAAATATAATCGAGTTGTAAGTATAGTTTCTAAACCAACAGAGAACCCTTTCGTACAAAAATTTTGGTTGCCACTTAAGCAAACTCAATAAAAATAATAAACCGAAGTATTGAAACCTCGGGTCGTCTTCTCAAAGAATTGCAGGGAGGTATGATTTATTATTGGTTATGGAAATTGTATATTTTTTGGTTTTTGAAATAAGGACAAGTAATTTAAATGGCAAGAAAGATAAATTAATAATTATAAAAAAATCTCTTGTAAGGTATAAGAACTGGAAATCCCATCCTAGTTATCCTTATCAGGTGTGATGAGAATTGGATTTTGCTCCCACTTAGTTAATCCTTACTAAATAAAGGAAAGTCAAGTGGACTAATTAACATGATTCCTCAAGTCCTAGTCAACTCCTGTGGAAAGACTAGCTTTAGAGGAATCCAAATCAATCAGCAATTCTCAATTTTCAATCAACTGCTGAGTCTGATAACTCAAGTGTTACCAATTACTTAACCAAAGCAAAAGGAGAAAAATCTACTCGAATAAAAATGCCTTCATATTGGAAGCAGCAGTAACATAAATAAAAGAAAGAAATCTTAAATCTGAAATACCTCAAATTATATTAAATAAAGAAATCAACTCTAAAATGAAGTTCATAAGCCAAATTGAAAAGATAAATAATAATTAAAGTAATAGAATAAATAAAAGTAGAAAACAAATTAAAGGAACATTGAACCTGTGATTGAAGAGAAGTAGCCTAATTATAATAGAAATCCTAAATCCTAATCTTAAGAGAGAGGAGAGAGCCTCTCTCTCTAAAAACTACATCTAAACCTAAAATTGTGAATAATGAAGTTGTATGAATTGTTCTCGTTGATTCCCCCATTCTCTGGCATCTATTCTGTGTTTTTGGGCTTGGATCTGGGCCAAAAGGGGCCCAGAAATTGCTGAGGGCATTTTCTGCAAATTCTGCACTTGGCGTCTGTCACGCGTGCGCGTTGTCCACGCGTGCGCGTCGCTGCCATTTTGCGCTAGGCACGCGTCTGCGTCGTCTACGCGTGCGCGTCGCTGCGTTTTTTCAAAACTCCATTTTTGTGCTTTCCTTCCGTTTTTGTATGTTTCCTTTCTGTCCTCTAAGCCATTCCTGCTCTATAAAGCCTGAAATTAATTAACACACAGATCACGGCATCGAATGGTAATAAAGGATAATTAAAATTAATATTTTTAAAGCATAGGAAACATGTTTTCACATATATCATAAAATAAGGAAGGAATAGTAAAATCATGCAATTTACATGAATAAGTGGGTGAAGAATTGATAAAAACACTTAATTGAGCACAACATGAATCATAAAATAGGGGTTTATCAACCTCCCCACACTTAAACAATAGCATATCCTCATGCTAAATCCAAGAGAAAAGAGTAAAGGTAGAATGGTGGAATCTTATGCAATGCAACCTATTCTAAATGCAAGCTACCTAAATGAATCATGCAATTTTAATTACTATCCACCTATATATATAGAGCTTACATGTGGTTGATTTGATTTATATTTTCAAGGAATCATATATGCATAGTCAAGCCTAAATCATGTTAAAGCACTTTCACAATTGAGTTGAGTTAAAGGAATTCACAAACTTGCAAGACAATTAAATAATTAAATTGGATATATGGAGATGAGCTATTGAACCCTCAATGAATTTTGTGTTTACTCTCCAGTCACTCAGTGTTTGGGGTTAATCACTCTTATTCTTTTCTATTCATGCTTTCTAAAACTTTGTTCTTCATCTAACCAATCAACAAATATACAATGTATGCATACAAAATATCATGAGGTATTTTTCAAGGTTGTAATGGGGCTAAGGTATGGGTAAGGATATATATGAGGCTAAGTGAGCTATAAATTGAATTCTTGATTAGTCTAAGATCTCAGCTGACATATACATACTCTATATAATTTAAAGATTATCCTAGTCTTCCCATAATTTTCCCACTTTTGTGTCACATACTCATGCACCAAGTTTATTTTGATTTTACCTCCATGTGCATTGATTTCCTTACTAAACTTATTATTGGGGTGATTTTTTCTCCTTATTTATTTATTTAATTTAAAACGAAAATTTTTTTTAAAACATAAACACAACATTTTTAATGCACATGGTATTTTTAATTATTTTGGTTTCACATGAGCATGCTCCCAAATTTCTGATTATTTTATCAGTTTAATCCTTTCCTATCAACCCATGTTCCCACGTTTTTCACACTTAGTGGATACACAATCTCTATCTTAAGCTAACCAAAGATTCAATTTGGAATTTTTTAATTTTGTTTTTTTCTGCTTAAAGCTAGTGATGTGGTTATAGAACAAAAAGGAATTAAAAGGCTCAAGGGGGCTAACAAGGGTGACATAAAAGGGTAGGTTTATTTGGGATAAGTGAGTAAACAACAAATAATGGCTTCAATCATATGCAGGTATGTATCTACATTCTATATTGGACATATAGATTGAAACAAAGTAAAGATTGCAAGCATAGAAAAGAAGTGCAAAACACACAGGAATGAAATTTATGGTTAAATATAACCATACAATTAAGCTCAAAAACTCACGGGTTGTGTGTTCTTTGGCTCAAAAATCATATATCAGTTATGTATGTCATGCAAGTAGAAATCAAGAGTTTCCATTCAACTCAATGTGAATCTTATAATGGATTTTATAAAATTTAGTATTTTCCTTAAAAAATTTTGTTAATTAACCAACATTTATTGCTATATATATAAGGTGTGTGGATTGTTGTGATTCTGTTATACTAAAGTTTCTAGGTTACTCTTTTATTTTTAATTAAACCAAATTATCATATGCTAAAAGGGCAAACTAAGCTAATTAATCCATATTTTCTATATCACAACTTAATAAGCTAAAGGTGCAAACTAAACTAAATATTTAAGATATATACAAACCAAAGTGTAAAATAAAGTAAACAGAAATACAGTAAAAGGAAAATGTGCAAGTGCTGAAAGATAAATAAAATAAAATAAAATACAAAAAATAAACAAAATAGGATAAAGAGTTCGAAAGTGGTTCACCAAAAAGATTCGCCAGAGATGGCGACCTCCCCACACTTAAATAATAGCATCGTCCTCGATGCTCAATCAAGCTGGGTGTGAAAAAGGGTCATCTCTGGAAAGATGTGCTGCTGGTGTCTTGGTGGTGAACTGAGGGTCTGCAGTCTCTATGAGTGTTGGAGGGTCAGCCTGCTGAAGCGGAGGCTCTGTCTGTAGAGGGACCTTAGGATCTACTGGCTATATCTGATGGGGCTCCTCATGACGTGGTGCATCCTCTTTTGGTTTAGAGTCTTTTATTATTGTTTTTGGTTAAAATTTTAGAATCCTTATTTTCTCTTTCAAAATTTTTTTTTCGAAAACTATATTTTTATAATTGAATTTTTCTTGTTTGATCTTTTGTTTTTCTTGTTTTGTGATTTTTCTTGTTTTTCTTGTGCCTTTTCAAAACATTAGTTATTTAAAAATACTTCATTCTTAGTTATTTAAAAATACTTAGTTATTTAAAAATACTTAGTTATTTAAAAATACTTCTTCAAAACAAGTGTTACATTTATAACTCAGTTGGCTAGAGCGTTAGTTTGTGTTCTTGGCAATTGGGTCAGAGTCTTTTATATTCTTTTCAAAAATAATTTTTCTATTAAATCTTGTGCCAAACTTTAAGTTTGGTGTTTTCTTGTTGATTTTTCTTTGTTTTTTCGAAAATTTTAGTTTGGTTTTCTAAAAATTTTAAGTTTGGTGTTCCTCCTTCATGTTCTTGTTGTTCTTGTGAGTCTTCAAGGCATTCTTGAGTTTCCCTTGTGTCTTGATCTTAAAATTTTTAAGTTTGGTGTTCCTTGGTGTTTTCCCTCCAAAATTTTCGAAAACAAGGAGCATTAGATTTAAAAATTTTAGATCTTGTGTTATTTTATTGTTTTTCTCCTTCCTCATTAAATTCAAAAATATCTTTTCCTTCTATTTTAAAGCAATTTTTCGAAAATCAATTTTAAAATTCAGATTTTTTTCTTTCAAAATTTAAAACCCTTTTCAAAAAAAAATATAATATCATATCTTTTTCAAAACTTCCTAACCACTTTCTCTCTCCTCATTTTTTTCGAAAATCTTCACCCATTTTTATTTATTTTATTTTACATCATTTCCCTTTCTCCATCATGGATCTAAGTGGAAATGAACAGTCCAGAAGGACTCTGAGGTCATATGCTAACCCCTCTACTGCTTCATATGGGAGTAGTATCTGCATACCCTCCATTGGAGTCAGTAGCTTTGAGTTGAATCCTTAGCTCATTATCATGGTGCAGCAAAGTTGTCAGTATTCCGGTCTTCCACAGGAAGAACCTACAGAGTTTCTGGCACAGTTTTTACAAATTGCTGACACAGTACATGATAAGGAAGTAGATCAGGATGTCTACAGATTATTACTGTTCCCATTTGCTGTAAAAGACCAAGCTAAGAGGTGGTTAAACAACCAACCTAAGGCTAGCATAAGGACATGGAAACAGCTGACAGAAAAATTCCTGAATCAATACTTTCCTCCAAAACGGATGACACAGCTAAGGCTGGACATCCAAGGCTTTAAACAAGGAGATAATGAATCTCTTTATGATGCCTGGGAGAGATATAGAGAGATGTTAAGAAAATGCCCCTCTAAAATGTTTTCAGAGTGGGTTCAGTTAGACATCTTCTATTATGGGCTTACAGAAAGGGCTCAGATGTCTCTAGATTACTCAGCTGGTGGATCTATCCACATGAGGAAGACAATTGAAGAAGCTCAAGAGCTAATTGATATAGTTGCCAGAAATCAGCATCTGTACCTAAGCAGTGAACCTTCCATGAAAGAAGAGGCTAAAACAGTAACTACTGAACTCAGTCCTGCTGAACAAGCTACTGAATTCAATCAGCAATTGGACTTTCTAACAAAGCAGTTAGATGAATTCAAAGATAGACTACAAGAGACAAGGATGGCTAATATAAATACGGAAGAACAATTGAAGCAAACAAAGCAACAGCTGTCAAAACAAATAACAGAAGAATGCCAAGCAGTTTAATTAAGAAGTGGAAAAACATTAAATACCCCACCTCAAGGCAGCAGGAAGCCAAGAAATGAGCAAACCACCCAAAATCCATCTGAGGACAATAAGAGCCCAGGGAAAAATAATTCTGGCATCAAAACGCCAGAAATTGGGTGGAAGGCTGGCGCTGAACGCCCAGACCATGCTCAGGACTGGCGTTCAACGCCAAAAACAAGCAAGGAACTGGCGTTGAACGCCCAAAAGAAGCACAGTTCTGGCGTTCAGATGCCAGGGACAGATGAGGAGTTGGCGTCTAACGTCACTCCAGCTTCTAACTCTGGCACTCAATTGCCAGTGAGGGATCAGACACACTCAAGTACTGATGACAACCCATCTAAAAAGGCTTCTCCAACCACCTCTGTAGGGAATAAACCTGCATCAAATAAGGTTGAGGAATATAAAGCCAAGATACCTTATCCTCAAAAACTCCGCCAAGAGGAGCAGGATAAGCAATTTGCTCGCTTTGCAGATTATCTCAGAACTCTTGAAATAAAGATTCCGTTTGCAGAGGCACTTGAGCAAATACCTTCTTATGCTAAGTTCATGAAAGAGATCTTAAGTCATAAGAAGGATTGGAGAGAAACTGAAAGAGTTCTCCTCACTAAAGAATGTAGTGCATTCATTCTGAAAAGCTTTCCTGAAAAGCTTAAAGATCCCGGAAGCTTTCTGATACTATGCATATTAGAGGGTAATTTCACCAAGACAGCCCTATGCGATCTTGGGGCAAGCATCGACCTAATACCTGCATCCACTATCAGAAAGCTTAGTTTAACTGAAGAAGTTAAACCAACCCGGATATGTCTCCAACTTGCTGATGCCTCAATTAAATACCCATCAGGCGTGATTGAAGACATGATTGTCAGGGTGGGGCCATTCGCCTTTCCCACTGACTTTGTAGTGCTGGAAATGGAGGAGCACAAGAGTGCTACTCTCATTCTAGGAAGACCTTTCCTAGCAACTGGATGAACACTTATTGATGTCCAAAAGGGGGAAGTAAACCTGAGAGTCAATGAGGATGAGTTTAAGTTAAATGCTGTCAATGCCATGCAACATCCAGACACACCAAAAGACTGCATGAAAGTTGATCTTATTGACTCTCTGGTAGAGGAGATCAACATGGCTGCGAGTCTCGAATCAGAGTTGGAAGATATCTTTAAAGATGTTCCGCCTGATCTAGAGGATTCAGAGGAATTGAAAGAGCTTCTGAAATTTCCTCAGGAAGAGGAAAAGCCTCCTAAACTCGAGCTCAAACCATTACCACCATCCCTAAAATATGCATTTCTGGGTGAAGGTGACACTTTTCCAGTGATCATAAGCTCTGCTTTAAATCCACAGGAAGAGGAAGCACTAATTCAAGTGCTAAGGACACACAAGACAGCTCTTGGGTGGTCCATAGGTGACCTTAAGGGCATAAGCCCAACTAGATGCATGCACAAGATCTTGTTGGAGGATGATGCTAAGCCAATGGTTCAACCACAGAGGCGGCTAAATCCAACCATGAAGGAAGTAGTGCAGAAAGAAGTCACCAAACTACTGGAGGCTGGGATTATTTATCCTATTTCTGATAGCCCCTAGGTGAGCCCTGTCCATGTCGTCCCAAAAAATGGAGGCATGACAGTGATTCATAATGAAAAAAATGAATTGGTTCCTACAAGAACAGTTACAGGGTGGCGCATGTGTATTGACTACAGAAGGCTCAATACAGCCACCAGAAAGGATCACTTTCCTTTACCATTCATAGACCAGATGCTAGAGAGACTAGCGGTTATGATTATTACTACTTTTTGGATGGCTATTCAGGCTACAATCAAATTGCAGTAGATCCCCAGGATAAAGAGAAAACAGCATTCACATGTCCATCTGGAGTATTTGCTTACAGAAGGATGCCATTTGGGCTGTGCAATGCGCCTGCAACCTTTCAGAGATGCATGCTCTCTATTTTCTCTGATATGGTGGAAAAATTTCTAGAAGTCTTTATGGATGACTTCTCAGTATATGGAGACTCATTCAGCTCCTGCCTTGACCATTTAGCACTTGTTCTGAAAAGATGCCAAGAGACCAACCTAGTTTTAGACTGGGAAAAATGTCACTTTATGGTGACTGAGGGGATTGTCCTTGGGCATAAAATTTCAAACAGGGGAATAGAGGTGGATCGAGCTAAAATAGAGGTAATTGAAAAATTATCACCACCTGCCAATGTTAAGGCAATCAGAAGCTTTCTGGGGCATGCAGGATTCTATAGGAGGTTTATAAAGGATTTTTCAAAAGTTGCAAAACCTCTAAGCAACCTGCTAGCTGCTGACATGCCATTTATGTTTGACACAGAGTGTCTGCAGGCATTTGAGACTCTGAAAGCTAAGCTGGTCACAGCACCAGTTATTTCTGCACCAGACTGGACATTACCATTCGAATTAATGTGTGATGCCAGTGATCATGCCATTGGTGCAGTACTGGGGCAGAGGCATGACAAGCTTCTGCATGTCATTTATTATGCTAGCCGTGTTTTAAATGATGCCCAGAAAAATTACACAACCACAGAAAAGGAATTGCTTGCAGTGGTCTATGCCATTGACAAGTTTATATCGTACTTAGTAGGATCAAAAGTGATTGTGTACACTGACCATGCTGCTCTTAAATATCTACTCACAAAGCAGGATTCAAAACCCAGGCTTATAAGATGGGTATTGCTCCTGCAAGAGTTTGATATAGAAATAAGAGACAGAAAGGGGACAGAAAACTAAGTGGCTGATCATCTGTCCCGAATAGAGCCAGTGGAAGGGGCGTCCTCCTTTCCGGATGAGCATTTGTTCACCATTCAGGAAACACCATGGTTTGCAGACATTGCAAACTATAAAGCTGCAAGGTTCATACCCAAGGAGTACAGCAGGCAACAAAAGAAAAAATTAATTACTGATGCGAAGTACTACTTGTGGGATGAACCCTATCTCTTTAAGAGATGTGCAGACGGAATAATCCGTAGGTGTGTGCCTAAAGAAGAAGCGCAGAGGATCTTATGGCATTGCCATGGATCACAATATGGAGGCCATTTCGGAGGTGAGCGAACAGCCACCAAGGTTCTCCAATGTGGCTTCTACTGGCCTACACTCTATAGAGATTCCCGAGAGTTTGTACGCAACTGTGACAGTTGCCAGAGAGCTGGTAATTTGCCTCACAGTTACGCCATGCCTCAACAAGGAATCTTGGAAATTGAGTTGTTTGATGTATGGGGTATTGATTCCATGGGGTATTGATTCCATGGGGCATCACTTCCTCTAAGCATTTTGCTCTATTCTTGATTTTATTTGTTTATATAAAGTTCATTGATACTAAGGTAAAGAGTCAATTGCATAAATTCACAGGGTTACAGAAGGATTCTGCACACAAAATAGAGAAAAAGAGCTTACTGGCAAGAAAACGCCAGTAAAAGTCTGTTTTAGGCGTTCAACGCCCAAAAGAAGCATCCACTGGGCGTTGAACGCTAGTAAGGATAGCCATCTAGGCGTTAAACGCCAGAAAGAAGCATCTTCTGGGCGTTTAATGCCAGATTTACAGCGTCCTGGGGGTTCAGAAAAACGCCCAGTGACAAAGGAGCTCCTGGCGTTCAACGCCAGAAAGAAGCAACACCTGGGTGTTGAACGCCCAGGAGAAGCAGCATTTGGGCGTTGAACGCCCAAAACATGCAGCGTTTGGGCGTTCAAACGCCAGGATGGTGGGGAGGAGGTAAATTTGTTTTTACTTCATATTTTTTATTTTAATTTTAATTTTCATGTTTCAATTCATGATTTGTTGCATAAACATGTTACAAACCCTGATTTCTAAAATCCCTAATTTCTAAAAATCCTACTTTAAAAATTTCAAATGTATCTTAATTCATAAGCACAAATCCCTTTTTTCAATCCAATTCAACTCTTTTTCAAATTTTCAAAACAAATCTATCTCTTTTCATTCTAAAATCTTTTCAACTAATCAATATCTTTTTTCAAATCTCCATATTATCTTTTTCAAAATCCAGATGTATCTTTTTCAAATATCTTTCATATCTTTTCAATTTTAAATTATATCTTTTCTTATCATACTTATTTCTTTTTAAATCATATCTTCTATCTTATCTCTCTCTTTATTTTCGAAAACCCACCCCCCTCCCTTTTAAAAACACATTCGGCCTCCCCTCCTCTCATCCACCATTCGACACTAGCTCTCCTTCTATCCCTCTCCTTTCTTTTCTTTTGGTTGAGGACAAGCAAACCTCTAAGTTTGGTGTGTTTATCCGTGATCACTAAACCATACCCACTAAGATCATGGTTCCTAAAGGAAAACAACCCACTCTAAGAGGCAAGAAAGAGAGTATTCCAAAACCACTTTGGAATCAAGGGAGGTTCTTAACCAAAGAACATTCAGACCATTACTATAAAATAATGGGTCTAAGATCAGTGATCCCGGAAGTTAAGTTCGATCTGAAAGAAGATGAATATCCGGAGATCCAAGAGCAGATTCGAAATAGGAACTGGGAAGTCCTAGCTAATCCTGAAACGAAAGTGGGAAGGAATATGGTTTAGGAATTCTACGCTAATCTGTGGCAAACAGACAGGCAGAGAATATCTGGAACTGCCCTCTATGACTATAGGACTGTGGTCAGAGGAAAGATTGTTCACATCCACCCTGACAAAATCAGGGAGATCTTTAAGCTACCTCAGCTGAAAGATGACCCAGACTCCTTCAATAGGAGAATGATGAGAACAAACAAGGGCCTGGATAAGATTCTAGAGGATATATGCATCCCTGGAGCCAGGTGGACCACCAGCACGAAGGGTGTCCCAAATCAACTCAAGAGAGAAGATCTCAAACCAGTCGCCAGAGGATGGCTGGACTTCATTGGGCGTTCTATATTGCCCACCAGAAACCGTTCTGAAGTTAATATTAGAAGAGCAGTAATGATCCATTGCATTATATTGGGAAAAGAAGTAGAAGTTCATCAACTGATCCCATCTGAATTCTACATACTTGCCAACAAGAACTCCAAGGATGCCAGGTTGGCTTATCCAAGCCTAATCTCTATGCTCTGCAAAGATGCTGGATTAAAGATGGGAATAACAGAGTATATCTCAGTGGAGCAGCCAATCACTAAAATCACAATGGAAAAACAACAAGTGCAGGATGACCCCATCAAGAGGAGGGTGCAAGAATTCCTACCAGAACTCCCTCAATTTGAATACTGGGAACATCTTGAAGCATCTGTTACTAAGTTGCAAGAAGCCATGGACCAAATGAAGGAAGAACAGCAAAATCAAAACAGCATGCTCTGCAAACTGCTCAGAGAACAAGAAGTGCAAGGGCGTGAATTGAAGGAATTAAAGCGTCAGAAATTATCCCTTGAAGGGCCAAGCACTCCACAGACTAAAGAGGCATCCACTTCCCAACTTCAAGGTTGTTGAGTTCTGATCTTAACCTTAACCCTGTGATAACTGTTTTTATTTGAGTTTTACCTTAGGAGTCATATAATAGTAATTAGTATCTATATTTTTTATTTTATCTCCAATTAAGCTATAATTTAATTTTCTCATCATCATTAAACATGAATAAAATAGAAGAATTTCTTTAGAATAATAGGCAATATTTTTTGAGTTTTTAATAAGAAAAATTCTAATTATTTACATGTGGTGGCAATGCTTTCTGTCTTCTGAATGAATGCTTGAACAGTGCATATGTCTTTTGAATTTGATGTTTAAGACTGTTAAATATGTTGGCTCTTGAAAGAATGATGAACATGAGACATATTATTGATAATCTAAAAAATCATAGAAATGATTCTTGAAGCAAGAAAAAGCAATGAATACAAAAGCTTGCAGAAAAAAAATGGCGAAAAAAATAGAGAAAGAAAAAGAAAAAGCAAGTAGAAAAAGCCAAAGCTCTTAAAACCAAAAGGCAAGAGCAAAAAGCCAATAGCCCTTAAAACCAAAAGGCAAGGGTAAGAAAAATGATCCAAGTCTTTGAGCATCAGTGGATAGGAGGGCCTGAGGAAACCAAATCCTGGTCTAAGCGGCTGAACCAAGCTGTCCCTAACCATGTGCTTGTGGCGTGAAGGTGTCAAGTGAAAACTTAAGACTGAGCGGTTAAAGTCAAGGTCTAAAGCAAAAAGAAGAGTGTGCTTAAGAACTCTGGACACCTCTAATTGGGGACTTTAGCAAAGCTGAGTCACAATCTGAAAAGGTTCACCCAATTATGTGTCTGTGGCATTTATGTATCCGGTGGTAATACTGGAAAACAAAGTGCTTAGGGCCACGGCCAAGACTCATAAAGTAGCTGTGTTCAAGAATCATCATACTGAAATAGGAGAATCAATAACACTATCTGAATTCTAAGTTCCTATAGATGCCAATCACTCTGAGCTTCAATGGATAAAGTGAGATGCCAAAACTGTTCGGAAGCAAAAAGCTACTAGTCCCGCTCATCTAATTAGAATATGAGCTTCACTCAAAAACTCTGAGATATTATTGCTTCTTGACTTATTTGTATTCTATTTTATTTGTCTAGTTGCTTGGGGACAAGCAACAGTTTAAGTTTGGTGTTGTGATGAGCGGATATTTTATACGCTTTTTGGGGTTAATTTCATATAGTTTTTAGTATGTTTTAATTAGTTTTTAGTTTATTTTCATTAGTTTCTAGGCAAAATTCATATTTCTAGACTTTACTATGAGTTTGTGTGTTTTTCTATAATTTTAGGTATTTTCTGGCTGAAATTGAGGGAGCTGAGCAAAAATCTGGTTCAGGCTGAAAACGGACTGCTGATGCTGTTGGATTCTGACCTCTCTGCACTCGGAATGGAATTTCTGGAGCTACAGGAGTCCAAATGGCGCGCTTCTAATTGCGTTGGAAAGTAGACATCCAGGACTTTCCAGAAATATATAATAGTCCATACTTTGCTCAAGGATAGATGACATAAAATGGCGTTCAACGCCAGTTCTATGTTGCAGTTTGGCGTCCAGCGCCAGAAACAAGTTACAAGTTGGAGTTCAACGCCAGAAACAGGTTACAACCTGGCGTTGAACGCCCAAAATAGCCCAGGCACGTGGGAAGCTTAAGTCTCAGCCCCAACACACACCAAGTGGGCCCCAGAAGTGGATTTCTGCACTATCTATCGTTGTTTACTCATTTTCTGTAAACATAGGTTACCAGTTTAGTATTTAAACAACTTTTAGAGATTTATTTTGCATCTCATGACATTTTAGATCTGAAATTTGTACCTTTTGGCAGCATGAGTCTCTAAACTCCATTGTTGGGGGTGAGGAGCTCTACAGCGTCTCGATGAATTAATGCAAGTACTTCTGTTTTCCTTTCAAACATGCGTGTTCCTCTCTAAGATACTCATTCACGCTTAACTATGGAGAGGGTGATGATCCGTGACACTCATCACCTTTCTCAATCCATGAACATGTGTCTGACAACCACCTCCGTTCTACATTAGAATGAATGATTATCTCTTAGATTCCTTAATCAGAATCTTCGTGGTATAAGCTAGATTGATGGCGGCATTCATGAGAATCCGGAAAGTCTAAACCTTGTCTGTGGTATTCCGAGTAGGATTCTGGGATTAGATGACTGTGACAGGCTTCAAACTTGCGAGTGCTGGGCGTAGTGACAGACGCAAAAGGATAGTAAATCCTATTCCAGTATGATCGAGAAACTCCAGATGATTAGTCGTGCTGTGACAGAGCATTTGGACCATTTTCATTGAGGAGATGGGAAGTAGCCATTGACAACGGTGACACGTTACATAGAGCTTGCCATGGAAGGAACTTTGCACTTTTTCATGCATGAGGGAAGAGGAATACAAGAGAAAAGCTGAAATTCAGAAGACAAAGCATCTCCAAAACTCCAACATATTCTCCATTACTGCATAATAAGTATTTATTTCATGCTCTTTTATTCCTTGCAATCAGATTTGATAAGTGAATTGTTTTATTCTTTTCCTGACTAAGAGTTACAAGGTAACCATAGATTGCTTCAAGCCAACAATCTCCGTGGGATCGACCCTTACTCACGTAAGGTATTACTTGGACGACCCAGTGCACTTGCTGGTTAGTTGTGCGAAATTGTAAGAGAGTAATATGTAACAATTTCGTGCACCAAGGTGTCAAGTGAAAACTTGAAACTGAGCGGTTAAAGTCGAGGTCCAAAGCAAAAATAGAGTGTGCTTAAGAACTCTGGACACCTCTAATTGGGGACTTTAGCAAAGCTGAGTCACAATCTAAAAAGGTTCACCCAATTATGTGTCTGTGGCATTTATGTATCCGGTGGTAATACTGGAAAACAAAGTGCTTAGGGCCACGGCCAAGACTCATAAAGTAGCTGTGTTCAAGAATCAACATACTGAACTAGGAGAATCAATAACACTATCTGAATTCTGAGTTCCTATAGATGCTAATCATTCTGAACTTCAAGGGATAAAGTGAGATGCCAAAACTGTTCAGAGGCAAAAAGCTACTAGTCCCGCTCATTTAATTGGAGCTAAGTTTCATTGATATTTTGGAGTTCATAGTATTCTCTTTTTTTTATCCTATTTGATTTTCAATTGCTTGGGGACAAGCAACAATTTAAGTTTGGTGTTGTGATGAGCGGATAATTTATACGCTTTTTGGCATTGTTTTTACATAATTTTTAGTATGATTTGAGTAGTTTTTTGTATATTTTTATTAGTTTTTAAATAAAAATCACATTTCTGGACTTTACTATGAGTTTGTGTGTTTTTCTGTTATTTCAGGTATTTTCTGGCTGAAATTGAGGGAGCTGAGCAAAAATCTGATTCAGAGGCTGACAAAGGACTGCAGATGCTGTTGGATTCTAACCTCCCTGCACTCAAAGTAGATTTTCTGGAGCTACAGGAGTCTAAATGGCGCGCTCTGAACTGCGTTGGAAAGTAGACATCCAGGGCTTTCCAGCAATATATAATAGTCCATACTTTGCTCAAAGATAAACGACGTAAACTGGCGTTTAACGCCAGTTCCATGTTCCATTCTGGCGTTAAACGCCAGATACAGGTTACAAGTTGGAGTTAAACGCCCAAAACAGGTTACAATATGGCGTTTAACTCTAGAAACAGCCTAGGCACGTGTAAAGCTCAAGTCTCAGCCCCAGCACACACCAAGTGGGCCCCGGAAGTGGATTTCTGCACTATCTATCGTAGTTTACTCATTTTCTGTAAACCTAGGTTACTAGTTTAGTATTTAAACAACTTTTAGAGATTTATTTTGTACCTCATGACATTGTACACATTTCATATTGTATTTCTGATGGCATGAGTCTCTAAACCCCATGGTTGGGGGTGAGGAGCTCTGCTGTGTCTCGACGAATTAATGCAATTACTTCTATTTTCTATTCAATCACGTTTGTTTCTATTCTAAGATACTCGCTTGTACTTAACCGTGATGAATGTGATGAGCCGTGACACTCATTATCATTCTCAACCTATGAACGCGTGCCTGACAACCACTTTCGTTCTACCTTAGATTGAGTGTGTATCTCTTAGCCTCTTGGTTCATGATCAGAGTCTTCGTGGTATAGGCTAGGATTATTGGCGGCCATTCCTGAGATCCGGAAAGTCTAAACCTTGTCTGTGGTATTCTGAGTAGGATCTGGGATGGGATGACTGTGATGAGCTTCAAACTCACAAGTGCTGGGCGTAGTGACAGACGCAAAAGGATCAATGGATCCTATTCTAACATGAGTGAGAACCGACAGATGATTAGCCGTGCGGTGACAGCGCATTTGGACCATTTTCACTGAGAGGATGGATGGTAGCCATTGACAATGGTGATCCACCAACACACAGCTTGCCATGAAAGGAGACCTGCATGCATGAAGAAGAAGATAGTAGGAAAGTAGAGATTCAGAAGACAGAGCATCTCCAAAACCTCAATCTGTTCTCCATTACTGTATAACAAGTACTATTTAATTTATGCTTTTTACTCTTCATAAATATAATCACTCTTATCATTGATTTCCTGACTAAGAATTACAAAATAACCATAGCTTGCTTCAAGCCGACAATCTCCGTGGGATCGACCCTTACTCACGTAAGGTATTACTTGGACGACCCAGTGCACTTGCTGGTTAGTGGTACGAGTTGTGAAAAGTGTGATTTATAATTCGTGCACCAGCCGTCAGCGGCTACGCATTTCTCTTGAAGATCTCTACAAAACCCATATGAGAAACTGGTAATGAAAGCTCGAATCTCTCTCAGTTTCTCTCCTCAAAATTTCGGGTTTATAGGGTTTTTGATTAAGTGAGTTTTTGTGATTCTTGGTGTTTAGGTTTGCTCTAATCCTTGCTTAGCCTTGGATTCTTGCTAGTAAATCTGTGGGAGAAGGTAAGAGCCACTAAACCCTTGTGAGTTTATGTTTAATTGGAACCCTAGGATGATTTGAGGTGATTTATATGTAAATAGTTTGATTATGGTGGCTTTGGGAGCTCTTGGAACTTATTTGTGCTTGTTGGAGTGGATTTGAGAGCTTGGATTATGGTTGGAAGCTTATTTATGCTTAATTAAAGTTTTAGTGCATAAAGGGAATCAGCCAAGATATGGTTTCAGTTTCCTCTATGTAGTATATAATATTCATGGACACATAAGCTAGTGACCAATAAGATAGGTTAAACTAAAATGATGGTTGGTGTGTTATATGTTGATGAATAGATGAATGTTGAGTTGATTGTGATGAATTATAATGATATGATGTTATTGAATGATTGTATGGATTGGAAGTTGGTTCCTTATGATAATTGTAGTATTATGATTTATGAAATGGTGGGTTTGATGGTGAATTTGATCATAAGTGTTATATAGTTGATGTTGGAATTGATAGTAATGGAATGAGAAGGAGAATGTAGGAAGGTTGGTGTATTGTGATACAACAGGTACATTTTGATGAAAAATGGAATTTTGGATGGTATGGTATGGTTTGAAATGTGTATGGTAAGAAATTGTGTAAATTGTGAAGTTTGGAAAAAATTGAGTTTTTGGTGAACTTTGCTTGATCATAACTTTTGCCTCGGTTTTCGAAAATGATTGAAATTTATTTATAATTAAAGATCTTTAAAAATTCTTTAAATCAATATAAAATTTGTGAAAATTGGAGTTTTGTAGAGGAAGTTATGATCCTTCAAAGTTGGTGTTAAAAATCTAAAATTCTGCAAAGTTGCAGAATTTCATGATTTCTGATATGTGCGGGTGCACACCCTTGTGCGGACGCACACCCTGCAAATATTTTGACCTGTGCGGATGCACACACCTGTGCACATGCACAGGTAGGGAAGTGCATTCTGTTCGCAGTGCTAGCACGGCTTGTGCGCGCACATATCCAAGTAAAAACTTCAACCTGTGCGGACGCACACGTCGGGAAGGTCAGTCTGTTGGGGTGCTGGCACAGTTTCTGCGAGTGTACAGATCCTTGTAAAAATTGATACTTGTGCATACGCACACCCCTGTGCGTACACACGCATTTGAAAACTCTCAGGAGTGTGCGCACGCACAGACCCTTGTGCGGCCGCACACGTCCTGTTTCTCAAAATTTTATTTGTTTTCAACTATTCTACCTTCCCAATAAGGTTGTAAGCTTCTAAAACACCATTTTAAGAGTTTTGGGCTTAGTTTTGAGTATTAGAATATGGGATGTAACTTAAGGTTGCTAGATCACAATTTTATGATAAATTAGAAAACGGAGGCCTAGGTTTCTGGCGTGCTGAGAATGATTTGACGTTGGGTGCAGGATAAGTGATATATGAGATAATGAATGATGAACTTTGACATTGGAAACTGAGTTATGAATGGACAGTGGTTGAGATGAGTCGAGGACTCGGATTGAGACGATGGATCTCTGTATACTGAAAATGTTTTCTGAAAACCACTGAAATATTATTTTTATTGAGAATATGAGACGCTATGCGCTCGGCAGGGACGGCGGTTGGATCCCGCTTGTCGAGGTAGCGACGGTAGTGTAAGGGCGGTGGTTCATCTCACTTGCATTGAGATGTAAGGTCTGTGACAAGAGTATCCCGCTCACATCCCTTCGAATCTATAGGCGAGCAGGTGCCGGTACCTGGACAGTGATCCGGGCACTATATCTCGGGGGTTCCTATATGAGAAATCCGAAGGGCGACGTCTTCATAGAGATGTGTCGGGTTGGCAGTTGAACCGACAATGTGATATCACAGCCAGTAGGGCAGGCATTCATCATACGCATTTCCTATCTATTTGTTTGCTTTGCCGACTTGTATTTGTATGTCTAATTGAATAACATGTATAAGTGCTTACTTGATCTACTTGCCTTGTATGCTTTTACTTGTGAATTACTTGTATTGTTATTAATTGTGCTTTCTACTGGGATTGAGGAGGTTCGGAAAGCGGTTACGATGGGATCGCATGGAGGATATGTTGGTGAAGGTTGTGGGACAGCGGTGTTTGGTTAGAATGAAAATCCCTTAAGATAGATCACCCGGTTTACTTATGATAAGGTTATATTATGCTTATTTCTTTTAGAATGCTTTAAGCTTGAATCTTGTGATGGATATGGAGCTTATGATTGCCTTTGGCATCCCAGGGTCTTATACCATACATCACTGGGTACTGTTACCATACTGAGAACCTCCGGTTCTCATACCATATCTTTGTTGTGTTTTCAGATGCAGGTCGCAACCCACCTTACTGAGTTGCTTTGGATGGTGACAGAAGCGGAGGATCTTGGATTCTTTTGGAGTCTTTTGGTTTATCTTGTTTATACATCTCTCTTTTGTATTTTGTTTAGCCTAGAGGCTTGTATTATGAGAGAAAAACTTGTATAAGCTGTTTTTAAACTGTCAGGTTTCTATATGGTTCTGTATACTTGTATATGGCTAGCCGGCTTAAACTCCGCGAGTTGTGGCTAGTTTCCTATGATATTATATACTTATATTTTGTTGTATCTTATCTGTTTCTTGTGCCTTAAGCTAGTAGTTCGTTAGTACGATTTGCACTTTTCAAATCCTAGTTTTTGAGCTATATCGTTCATCAGACTTCTAGATTATATTATTTCTTCTGTATATTATACGTATAAGCTTTAGAACTGTCGTAATCTCTGGTTAAGCTTTGCTTTATGACGCGAGGTAAAGCTTAGGCTAATTAGGGTGTTACAAACATGTCTTTACAAACTCTGTTGCTTCCTTTTGTAAAGTCGGCCAAAAGAATCTGGCTCGGAGTACCTTTTTGGATAGAGCTCGTGCTTCAAGATGGTTGCCACATATGCCATTGTGTATTTCTTCCAAGACTTCCTTTGTGTTGGAGGTCGGCACACATTTTAGTAAGGGTGTGGAGATCCCTGATAAACCACTATTTTATGGTTTATCTTGTGCTCAATTGAGTGGTTTTTATCTACTCTTCACCCACTTATTCATACTATTTGCATGGTTTTACATTTACCTTCCTAATTATGTGCTTTGATTGAAAACATGCTTCTTTGGACTTATAATTGCTAATATTAATCCTCTCTTATTACCATAAGATGCCTTGATATGTGTGTTAAGTGATTTCAGAGATTATAGGGCAGGAATGGCTCAGAGGATGGAAAGGAAGCATGCAAAAATGGAAGGAATACAAGAAGTTGGAGAAACTGCTAAGCTGTCCAGCCTGACCTCTCTGCACTCAAACGGCTATAACTTTAGCTACAAAAGTTCAAACGACGCGGTTCCAGTTGTTTTGGAAAGCTAACGTCCGGGGCTTCGATTTGATATATAATATCCTATAGTTCCCCTGACGCTAAGCGACGCGACCGCGTGATCCATGCGGCCGCGTCGCAGTGATGAAAAACCAGCGTGGCAAAATTTGAACCCAGCGAATTCTAGACTATTTTTGACCCAGTTTGCGGCCCAGAAAACACAGATTAGAGGCTATAAAGTGGGGAATGCATCCATTCATGGGAGGCTCTCATATTCACAATTTTAGGAGTAGATGTAGTTTTTAGAGAGAGAGGTTCTCTCCTCTCTCTTAGGATTAGGATTTAGGATTTCTCTTAGTTTTAGAGTGACTCTCAAATCCCAGGTTCAATGTTCTTTAATTTATATTCTCTTCTACTTTTATTCATTTTGCTACTTCAGCTGATTATTAGATGTTGCCAATTTGGTTTATGGATTCCTATGTTTAATTTGATTCAATACAATTCGAAGTATTTCAGTTTATGATTGTTTTATTCTATTTAAGATTGCTTTTAAATTAATTTAGATATTTTTCCTTTTGGTCTTGGTTAAGAAATCAGTAACTCAGGAGTTATCAAACTCAAACATGATTGATAATTGTTATCTTTGTTAATTAATTTGAACTTCAATAATCCCAATCTTTTCTTAGGAAATAAATAGGATTCGAAGATCAAATCAATTAATCCCTTGACCTTCCTTTATCTTAGTAAAGGTTAACAAAGTGGAATTAAAATTCAATTCTCATCATCATTGATAAGGATAGCTAGGATAGGATCTCTAATTTCTAATACCTTGCCAAGAGTTTATTTTATTATTACTATTTTATTTTATTCTTTTTGTTCAACATACTGCTTCCTTACTTTCAAAACCCCCAATTTACAAACTCATAACCAATAATAAGAACATACCTCCCTGCAATTCCTTGAGAAGACGACCCGAGGTTTAAATACTCGGTTATCAATTTTAAAAGAGGTTTGTTACTTGTGACAACCAAAATGTTTGTACGAAGGGATTTCTGTCGGTTTAGAGACTATATCTACAACGCGACTGTTTTTATGAAATTCTTTACTGGCAAAAATCCTAACGTCAAAAATGGCACCTGTTGCCGAGAAAATGCAAACGTGTGCCTTATTATTGGTTATTGTAAATATTTTTTTGATTTTTGCTTGTTTATTTGTTTTTATTTTTGTTTTTATTTTTATTAAGAGGTTATTTGTTTTTATTTAGTTATTAAAAAAAATTTTTTTTTCAAAAATTTGTTCTTAGTGTTCATCTTGATCTTCAAGTTGTTCTTCACGTTCATCTTGACCTTCAAGCTGTTCTTAGTTGTTTTCTTCGTTTTGATCTAAAAATTTGAAATTTGGTGTCATATTATTGTTTTTCTCTTTCCTCATTAAATTTAAAAATATTTTTAATTAATTTTTTTGAAAAAAAAATTCAGATTTTTATATTTAAAATTTTTATCTTATCTTATCTTATTTCAAAATTCAAATTTCAAAATTCAAATTTAAAAATTTCAAAAATTTAAAATTCTAATTTCAAAATTCAAATTTCAAAATTTCAAATTTCAAATTTTAAAATTTAATTTTCAAATTCAAAATTTAAATAACCTTTTAATTTAAATTTATTTTTATTTTTGTTTTTAATTTTTTATTTGCTACTATGAACTCTCACCCCTTTGGCTATGAGTCTGGTTACAATTATGTTGCAGGAAGAAGAAATTACAATGAGAACAGGCATCAAGGTTGGAACAATCAAAGATGGGAGGAGCCACAAGGATTTGATCAATCCTCATGGCAACAACCACCTCCAGTGGACTATCAACAACCACCACCATATGCCTATGAACCCTTTCCTCAACATAACTCTGGACCACCATACTCACAAGCCCCCTACTACCAGACATCATCACATGACCCTAACCCTCATCCACGATACCAACCACCTTATGAACCAAATGAACCCTCCTATCTACCCCAAATCTCCATGGAGAAAGCACTTGCCGATCTAAACTCTACTATACAAGCTCTCTTCACCCAAATCAGACCACCGAATACCTTCAACAATCAACTCTCAAGCTCTAGTGCACTTCCTTGTCAACCACAGAATAATCTCTCCATCCCATCACCACCATCCATGGAAGAGCACCCACATCCATCAATCCAAGAGCAAGATGATCCCAATTATGCTATTGATATGGAACAGGAAAGAAGGAATCATCTTCGCGAATCCATACTTCATAAAGAGCTAGAGGAGGCCCTACGGGTAAGGGTAGGAGAGACCCTTGAAGATGAAAGAATAGTTGAAAGGAGTTGTCATAGAAAGAAAAACATCGAGGATGAGTACGATTTTATACTTAAACAACTGGATAAAGCAGCAATTATTAAAAAGGAAGAAGTGGTTGCAGACTTAAGAGATGCTGTACCTCCATTGGAAAGTCAAGACATAGAGCCTCCTTCCAAGACGGTCGAATTTGATGCTGAGGAGGGTGTACAACCTCCAAAGCATATCATAGTTGAAGACTTGGAAGAGGTTGATCAAGAGATGGAGATTCAAGAAGAAGAAGCACAACCTCCCATGCCCTTGGAAAGCAATGAAGAGAAGATTGAATTGGAAGAAAGCTACCAAGAGGAAGAGGTTGAAATTGAAGAAGCTTGCAAGGAGGTGGTAATTATCAGAGAAGAGCACAAGGGAGTGGAGCTTGCAATTTCATTGAAAATACCTCCCCCTAAGTTGCCATCATCCTTCACAACATTCAAGTGGGTAAATTTCATATCCCTTAGCTTTCTAATTCGACTTGAATATGGGCTACTGAAGACGGATGGTCAACTTAGAGCTCTTTGTGACATTAAGAGTAAGAGGAAGATGGCCAGTGGTAAGAATTGTCCTGCAAGGTTCATCATGGTTGGAAGCTTTAAGTTTAAACGTAAAGGTTGGTATAGAGCTCAACTGAATGGGTCTAGGAAGTTGTTTGGCCGCCTACGTGAGAATTCAGACTGCTTGCCACCCGAAGGGAACAATATTGCTCAACCAAAAGACGGGTGCAAAGGCAAGGTCTGGGACCCCGGAATCCATTCTATCAATCACCACTCTTGGGGCCTGGTCACTTGCTTTAACTTACTTGAAGGCTTTCTGCACCTAGTTTGGGACCCCGGAGGTTACTGGAAATACAAACATTGGTGGAGATTCCTGGATGAATACAAGCATAAGCCACCATAACAGGGAACTCACCAAATGTCCAACTTAAGGACTCTAACTAAAAGTGCTAGGTGGGAGACAACCCACCATGGTATGATCGTTCTTTTTCATTTTTATTTAGTTTTATTTGTTTTCGAGTTTTATTTTATTTTATTATATTGAACCTGGAGTTTTGCATCACATTCATATTAACACTGCATTCTGCATCTTTTCAGATTAAAAAAAAAAAAAGCGAGCACGCGACGCGACCGCATCAGCGACGCGTCCGCGTCGCAAGGAGATGGAAGACAATATTAATATAAACAGAGAGTTTCGCAGGAGCAGCGCTGGAGGCGTGCCAATGGCACAAATTACCCCACGCGACCGCGTCACTGACGCGTACGCGTCACCTGGGAATAATGGCCTCCCACGCGACCGCGTCACCCACGCGGCCGCGTGACCTGAAAATCGACGTCAACCGGGTGCATGGCCGAAAGTTGAGCTGGAGTTGGGCTGGACTCGTGCTGGAAGCCCAAGCCTCACCACACGAACGCGTGCCCTACGCGTCCGCGTCATATCCCCATGATGGCCACTCACGCGATCGCGTCGACCACGCGACCGCGTCACCCTGGATTATGGCAATACTAAGTTTTGGACACAGAGTTGTGCGACCGCGAGGCTGCACTCGCGCCACTAGCACAAATCGAGTCACGCAATCGCGTGCCCCACGCGTCCGCGTCACCCAACCTTATTGCGCACCACGCGACTGCGTCACCCACGCGACCGCGTCGCCAGCGTCGCACAACCTATCCAAATTAGTGCTAATTTTCTTATCTTTTCTCTTCTAATCCTAATTTCTTCCTTCTCTCTCCTTTCTCACTTTCTTTTTATACTTCTCATTCTTTTTCACTTTCATTTCATTTTATTTAATTTATTTGCATACTTTCATTCATTGCATATTTTATTTTTCTAAAGTTATTATTGGTGTTCAAATATTCTTATTCAACTGTTACATCTTTTCTGCTATTTTCTTGGTGCTTAGTGACTTGTTTAATTCTGATTGGGTAATATTATTTAAATCAATGCTAATTTTTATAATACTGATATTCCTTTTGTATTGACATGAACTCACATTGTCTTTCATTACCCACTCTCTTCCCCATTGTTGCAAATTTTGCACCACTGGCATGCCATGGCTTCTATTGTTTTCTCACTTACATGTTGAAGCTTCCATGTAAATGAGACCCTTATCATTTGGCATTAACCCACCCATACTTCTTTTATTTTCTTATCTCTATTTCTGGGTTACTCTTCTTCCCTTTTTCTTTCAGGATGGCCACCCGGAAGGGAAGCAGAAGACATTTTACATGGGGAGACAGAGAAGTCCATCTGCACAATCCTTAGAGAAAAGCAACAGTTGAAACAACCCATCCACCTGCAAATCTCAGCATGCACCGAGAACGGTGCAATCTTTAAGTGTGGGGAGGTCGATACCGATCTCCATGGGTTAGTTATTTCCTGACTCAACACCAAAATTTTTATTTTATTTGTTTGTTCATTGTTGCATTTGCATGTTTGATTGCATATTTGTTTGATTTTTTTGCATATTTTACCACTTGGTTAAAGTAATATTTTCTTTTTCAAGAAACCTTTTTGGAGAATTTCACTAATTTGAATAAAATTTAATGTTACACTTGTTTGAAGAGATATTATATTGGAACATGGTTTAGAGCTTGAACACACAAAACCTATGAGATTTTGAGCCTATTTGAATTGGTTGCATTTTATCAACCAATATTTTATTTTTAGTGTGTATTTTTCTCTCTAAAATTGTGATCTTTGTCTTGCTTAATTCTATATTTTCATGATTTAATGTATGCATGAACTTACATGATTGAGGCCTTTGTTTCACTGAGCTTACATACCCATATGGCCTTACCTTTCATTATCCTTTGCAAACCAATTTGAGCCTATTATACCCCTTTGTTCTTTAATTTAGCACATCATTAACTCTAAGCGGAAAACAATAATGTCCTTAATTTGAATCCTTGGTTAGCTTAGACTAGTGAGAGTGCTCATGAATTAAGTGTGGGGAAAAATGGGTTTGGAAACATTTGGTTTGAGAATTGAGTATGTTAGAATTTTCTGAAAATGTGAAAAAAAAATGTTGAGAACATGATTCATGCATTCAATAATTTAATCATATGCATTGAAAAAAAATGATAAAAAAAATTTATTAAGAAAAAAAAAAGTGTGAGAAAAAGAAAAGAAAAAGAGCAAATAAGAAAAAGGGGACAAAATGCCACAAAGTTAAGTGTTGAAAGCAATGCATATGTACTGTACTTGAAATTTGAATGCATGAATACATGAAAAACATGGTTAATGGACAGTTGGGTTTCTGTATTATGATTACATGGATTGTTTAAGTTAGGTGGAAAGTTTAAGTTAATTAAGGATTCAGATTTTAGTCCACTTGGCCAAATACAATCCTACCTTGACCCTAACCCCATTACAACCCTTAAAAGACCTCTTGATATGTGTATTTGTGCATTAAAATTATGTTGATTGTTAGATGAAGAGCAAGCCTTAGAAAGCAAGGTTAGTAGAGAATTGAGAGAATCGAACCTTAAACACTTGAGTGACTAGAGTGTATACACTACCAGTGAGGGTTCGATGCTCAATTCCTTGTTCCCTGCTTCAATAAGCTATTTTCTTCTACAAGTCTATTTGTACTTCATTTTTTATGATTTGAATTAGTGAAATCCAGTTCATATTTATTCTTGGAGAACTTATTTACTCTTAACCAAGTAAGTAAAAGCATTTAGCATGTAGTTGCATTCATAGGTTGCATTTCAAGCATTCTACCATTCCTCTTCATTTCTTTATAGCTTCTCTTGAGCTTAGCATGAGGACATGCTAATGTTTAAGTGTGGGGAGGTTGATAAACCACTATTTTATGGTTTATCTTGTGCTCAATTGAGTGGTTTTTATCTACTCTTCACCCACTTATTCATACTATTTGCATGGTTTTACATTTACCTTCCTAATTATGTGCTTTGATTGAAAACATGCTTCTTTGGACTTATAATTGCTAATATTAATCCTCTCTTATTACCATAAGATGCCTTGATATATGTGTTAAGTGATTTCAGAGATTATAGGGCAGGAATGGCTCAGAGGATGGAAAGGAAGCATGCAAAAATGGAAGGAATACAAGAAGTTGGAGAAACTGCTAAGCTGTCCAGCCTGACCTTTATGCACTCAAACGGCTATAACTTTAGCTACAGAGGTCCAAACGACGCAGTTCTAGTTTCGTTGGAAAGCTAACGTCCGGGGCTTCGATTTGATATATAATATACTATAGTTTTCCTGACGCTAGATAACACGACTGCGTGATCCATGCGGCCGCATTGCAGTGACGAAAAATCAGCGTGGCAAAATTCGAACCCAGCGAATTCTGGACTGTTTTTGACCCAGTTTGCGGCCCAGAAAACACAGAATAGAGGCTATAAAGTGGGAGAATGCATCCATTCATGGGAGGCTCTCATATTCACAATTTTAGGAGTAGATGTAGTTTTTAGAGAGGAGAGGTCCTCTCTCTTAGGATTATGATTTAGGATTTCTCTTAGTTTTAGAGTGACTCTCAAATCCCAGGTTCAATGTTCTTTAATTTATATTCTCTTCTACTTTTATTCATTTTGCTACTTCAGCTGATTATTAGATGTTGCCAATTTGGTTTATGGATTCCTATGTTTAATTTGATTCAATACAATTCGAAGTATTTCAGTTTATTATTGTTTTATTCTATTTAAGATTGCTTTTAAATTAATTTAGATATTTTTCCTTTTGGTCTTGGTTAAGAAATCAGTAACTCAGGAGTTATCAAACTCAAACATGATTGATAATTGTTATCTTTGTTAATTAATTTGAACTTCAATAATCCCAATCTTTTCTTAGGAAATAAATAGGATTCGAAGATCAAATCAATTAATCCCTTGACCTTCCTTTATCTTAGTAAAGGTTAACAAAGTGGAATTAAAATTCAATTCTCATCATCATTGATAAGGATAGCTAGGATAGGACCTCTAATTTCTAATACCTTGCCAAGAGTTTATTTTATTATTACTATTTTATTTTATTCTTTTTGTTCAACATACTGCTTCCTTACTTTCAAAACCCCCAATTTACAAACTCATAACCAATAATAAGAACATACCTCCTTGCAATTCCTTGAGAAGACGACCCGAGGTTTAAATACTCGGTTATCAATTTTAAAAGGGATTTGTTACTTGTGACAACCAAAACATTTGTACGAAGGGATTTCTGTCGGTTTAGAGACTATATCTACAACGCGACTGTTTTTATGAAATTCTTTACTGGCAAAAATCCTAACGTCAATCCCCCTCTTGTATAGGATGTTATTTATGATGGTATAGTACTGTGCTTCTCATCTCATCCTCCTCGCCTCCTTCTTATCTGTAGGGAGTGCCTCTGATTTGAGGTAGTTGATGATGGGGGTCATCCATCCTTGATCTTGACCTGATATGGCCAGGATCTTTTCTTCCTCCGAGATCGATGGGTTTTGCAGTATTTCCTGGATGAGGCTTCTATTATTGCCCCCTGGTTTTGTGCTGGCTAATTTTGAGAGTGCATTAGCTCGAGCATTCTGTTCCCGAGGTATATGGCGGACCTCATATTCCCCGAGTTGTTCGAGCTGTTCCTTGGTTTTGTCCAGGTACTTTTTCATGGTAGGGTCCTTAGCTTGGTAAGTTCCTGCTATTTGCGAGGTGACTACTTGCGAATCGCTGAAGATGATAAGCTTTTGAACTCCCACTTCCTTAGCCAGTCTCAAACCAGCTAGTAATACCTCATATTCGGCTTGGTTGTTTGAAGCAGGAAACTCAAATGGGTTCCCTGGTCGTTTTCGATTATCACACCTGCACCACTTCCGGTTTTGTTTGAAGAGCCGTCTATATAGAGATTCCATTTTGTAGGAGTTCCCAGGGTGTCAGTGTACTCAGCAATGAAATCGGCCAAATATTGAGACTTGATGGCCGTCCGAGCTTCATATTGAAGATCGAACTCAGATAGCTCAACTGCCCACTGTAGAATTCTTCCGGCTAAGTCTGTCTTCTGTAGAATGCCTTTTATGGGCTGGTTAGTCCAAACCTTGATGATGTGAGCTTGAAAATATGGGCGAAGCCGTCGAGAAGTTAGTATGAGAGCGTAGGCGAACTTTTCTATCTTTTGATAGTTCGGTTCGGCCCCTTTTAGGGCTTTGCTGATGAAGTAGATGGGTTGTTGCCCACCTTCGTCTTCTCTGACTAGTGCTAAGGCTATTGCCCGAGTTCCTACTACGAGGTATAATATGAGTGCTTCTCCTTCTCGTGGTCGAGTAAGAATGGGTGGTTGGCCTAGGAATTTTTTAAAATTCTGAAGGCTTGCTCGCATTCTGTGGTCCATTCAAACCTCTTTCCTTTCCTTAGTGTGGCGTAGAAGGGAAGTGATCTTATGGCTGATCCGGCTAGAAATCTGGACAAGGCTGCCAGTCTTCCATTGAGTTGTTGTACTTTTTTAACACAGGTCAGACTTTTCATGTTGAGTATAGCTCGGCATTTATCCAGGTTCGCCTCGATTCCTCGTTGTGTTAGCATGAAACCCAGGAATTTGCCGGCTTCTACTGCAAAGGTACACTTTGTGGGATTAAGTCACATGCCATGCTTTCTGATGGTGTCGAACACTTTGGCGAGGTCGGACAGTAATGATTCCTTGTTTTGTATTTTTATCAACATGTCGTCCACATATACCTCCATGAATTTCCCGTTGTGGTCTGCGAAGACTTTATTCATTAGTCTTTGGTAGGTAGCTCCTGCGTTTTTGAGTCTGAATAGCATGACGACGTAACAGTAGTTTGCTTTTGGGGTTAGGAATGAGGTCTTTTCTTGATTAGGTGGGTACATCGGGATTTGATTATATCCTGAATAGGCATCCATGAAAGAAAGGTACTTGTATCCGGAGGAGGCATCCACTAGAGTGTCTATGCTTGGGAGTGGATAAGGATCTTTTGGACATGCTTTATTGAGGTCGGTGTAATCAGTACACATTCGCCATTTTCCATTTGACTTTTTCACCAATACAACGTTGGCCAGCCATAGTGGGTACTTGACTTCTCTTATGAATCCTGCCTCCAGTAGAGCTTGTACTTGTTCTTCCACAGCTTGGGATCTTTCTGGTCCGAGCTTCTGACGCTTCTGTTGTACTGGCCGAGATCCTGGGCATACTGCCAGTTTGTGGCACATTAGTTTGGGATCTATGCCCGGCATGTCTGCGGCCTTCCATGCAAAGAGGTCAACATTATCTCTTAGGAACTGTATCAGAGATTGCTTTATGTCTCCTTTCAAAGTTGCCCCAATACTTGTTGTCTTATCTGGGACATCCCCGATCTGGACTTCCTCGATCTTGCCTTCTAGTTGTGGATGAAGTTCTTCCCGACCTCGAACTCCCCCGAGCTCGATGGTGTTGATTTTTTCTCTTTTGCCTCTAAGGTTCAGACTTTCATTGTAACAGCGTCGCACAGTTTTCTGGTCTCCTTTTATCGTGGCTATCCCTTCTGGGGTTGGAAACTTCATGCATAGATGTGGAGTTGACACTATTGTGACAAGCTGATTTAGCATTGTCTGACCTATTAGGGCATTGTAGGCTGAGCTCACGTCGACTACGATGTAGTCTATGTTGAGTGTTCTTGACCGGCTTCCCTTTCCAAAGGTTGTGTGTAGTGAAATATATCCAAGAGGTTGGATTGGAGTGTCTCCTAGTCCGAACAAGCTGTTCAGATATGCTCTGAGCTCTTTTTCTTATAGGCCGAGTTTGTCGAAGGCAGATTTAAACAAGATATCCACCGAGCTCCCTTGGTCCACCAGTGTGCAGTGGAGGTTGGCATTGACCAATACGATAGTAATGACCATGGGATCATCATGTCCTGTGATGACGACTGCCGCGTCTTCTTGGGTAAAAGTAATGGTAGGGAGGTCGAGTGATCCTTCCTCTCCTCCAACATGGTATACTTCTTTAAGGTGCCCTTTGCAAGATTATTTGGAGATCCCTCCTCCCGTGAATCCTCCATTTATCATGTGAACGTGCCTCTCCGGGGTATGGGGTGGTCGTTCAGTTCGTTCGACCTCTTCATCCCTTCTTCTTTTTCTGGGTTCATCCATTTTGTTGGCTAAGTATCGATCTAGTTGTCCCTCTCTTACCAATTTTTCTATGACATTTTTCAGGTCGAAGCACTCGTTTGTAGGATGTCCATAGATTCGGTGGTACTCACAGTATTCTGTCCGATTTCCCCCTCCTTTTTTGCTTTTGATTGGACGAGGTGGTGGAATCTTCTCGGTGTGGCATACTTCTCAAAAAACATCCACAAGAGATACCTGAAGAGGGGTGTAATTGTGATATTTATTAGGCTTCTCTCCGTGTTGATCTTTCTTTCTCTTGGACTCTTTATCCTTATCCCGAGATGAGTAGGGGAATCCGGATTTTGAGGTCTCTCCTAATCGAGAATTTTCTTCCATGTTGATATATTTCTCTGCTAGTTCTTGCACTTCATTTAAAGATGTTGGGTGTTTCTTTGATATAGAGTGACTAAAGGGTCCTTCTCGTAGGCCATTGATGAGACCCATTGTAACGACCTAATTTCTGGTACGTCATGATCATACTAGAAACTGAGCGCTACCAACCTGTCTTCCTAATTATTATCTATTATTTATTATATGAGCCTGATTCGTTGTTAAAAGCGTAGTTATTTTGTGAGGTACTTTTTTTTAAATCATTTGGGTTAATAAACTGAATCATTCATAATCAATTCACAAATAATAATAGATAAAACAATTATAAACTACCACACATAAATACATCACAAGCAGTTGACAATATTGGGTGATCCAGCCTTTATTAGAGTATAGACTTTTAATTAGAACACCCCTAGATATAGCTAGATAATAACTATATACATATATATACATACAACATCCCAGGTCCTGACCTGGTCAAGAAGTCCCTAAGTTGGCATCCAGGCTAGCCTAGACTCTATACTCACCTAGTCCCTCTAAACTACTAAAGCAAGGGAAAGTACGTTCTAAGTCTTCAAAACTCAAGTCAGGTGGAACATCATCAAAAGGTAGAACATCCTTTGTTACTCCTCTGCACGATCAGACATTGTCGTATGACGTCGCTCTGGTACCTCATCAAGTAGCCACACAACAGGAGTCTCGTACACAGGATTTAGGTTAAAGTTCACGTACAAACGGGGTGCAGACATTGGCTGGTCTCACAGTATATACATATAAATAGAGAACGAGATTCACCCTAGACTCAGAAGACTATCTAGAGCGGAATCCTTTTTGCGAACGATCGTCAGTGAACTACGGAAGGGTACTGATGCTTCCATCTGAAGGGGGAAGGGAGAGAGAAGGGATAAGAACTGGGGAGTTCTTAGTAGGGCCGGGGTTATTAATTAAGTTCATTAATTCGGTGTCGATTAGCAAAGGAATAATAGAATATAGCAAAGCAGTAAACAAAATATAAAGATAGATAGAGAAAGTAGAGAAAACAGAAAGCGGAACACAAACAGAAGAATACAAGAAAATAATACACAGCTATAGCATACAAGTAGACAAACATAAAGAAATAGATCACACACAGAAAGGAATACAACAGAGAATGATGTGCAGACAAGAATGATACATGTCTAGCCCTAGCACAGGCCATGAGCTCATTTGTCGGTTTCTACCCGCTCCCGACGTAACCCAAAGCAGCTGAAACAGGTATAGTTTTCCAGTCAGTATAGGTACAGTTCTCACTAACTGACGTATGCGTCATATCCTCTGTAAGAAAACTCTGCCTTACAGGTGGCGACTCTAGCCGTGTATGAAATCATATCCTCTGTAAGTAATACTTGCGTTACAGGTGCGGCATTCTAGCCGTGTATGAATTAATATCCTCTGCAAGTGATCCCAGGTTATCAGTTGCAGGTATAGCTCTCAATAGCTGTGTAGCACTGGAAAACATTCTGTGGTCGTACCACTATCTATCTAACTGCCTTCACGCAGCAGATCATCACATAATCATTCTCATTACCATCATTCATTATCATTCTCATTATTCATCATCACTCTCACATTCTTATGAAGTACCTCTTTCTTTCTCTGTTCAATCATACTATACAAACTTTATATCTTTCACTTTTACAATATCTTGGCTCAAACCATTTCTCTTTATCATATTACTCTTTTCTCTTTGTATCTCTTTACTCTGTTCTGGTTTCTCTTTTCTTTGTATTTCTTTACTCTACTCTAGTTACTCTGTTCTCTGTATCTCTTTACTTTTCTCTGATTACTCTTTCTTCTATATCTATATCACTCTTTTTCTCTTTATCTCTTTACTTTACTCTGGTTACTCTGTTCTCTGTGTTACTTTATTCTGCTCTGATTTCTCTGCTTAACGTATGTATTTAAAACTTATGTAAATTTTGGTATGAATAGTTAGCCTGTCCCAAGTATAGGTTCATTAAGTCTATACTAAAACAGTTTAACTTTTCATATAATACCTAACCCTATTCGTAACTCAAGGACTAACTATGTTGCCTTAGTTCGTTCACTAGTCTCTGTATGTTTTTCTGTCGTTAAAACTTTATAGACTTTTCTTTGGTTCTTATCTTTTCTTTAACTTTATATCTTTCCTTTATCTTTGCCTCACTAATATGTTATTACCACTCCCTAAGTGTTTTATGAAGGTAATTATGAGATTCTGCGCTTAAAGTTGTCTTTCTAAAACTTTTACAGAAAACTGCCTTTTTCGCATTATTTTATTATTTTTATTAAAATATTATTTTTAATTAAATATTATTATTTAATATTTTATCATTATTTATTATTTTATCATTAAATTTTCGAAAATTAACTTTACTTTAACCTTTAACCTTTAAAATTCACTTTTTACCACTCGTAACTTTTAATATTTCTACTTTTACCACCCTAACTTTCAGAAATTACCAAATAACCCCTTAAACACCAAAAAATTTACTTCCTTGCCCTTTTAAAGATCCAAATCCTGTTCTTCATTGTTCTTCACCACACTCAAAGTGTTCTTCATGTTCTTCGTAAATTCTTCAGATTCTTTCTCTGTTTTTACCCGTTTTTCAGTCTTTTCAGCAACCGATTTTTACCATAATTCAAATTAAATTAGCAGCCACTAAAACCTCATATTTTCTACATGATTTTAACACAAATTGAACCCCAATTTAAGGATTAGGATTCGTTTTTCTAGCAGCTCCAAGAACACAAACTCAAAGCTTGAATTTCATCAAATTTCATCAAATTTGCACCAAAATATCAACAAGAATCACTCATATAAATCATCAATTTAAAGCACAGACAAACCATATCATAATTACACAACTCAAACACAATCAATCAAGATTGAATTTGTCAAATCCTACCTGGTTTTGCTGCTCCTAATTTGGTTATGTGCTTAGGTGATCCTTAAGCACTTTTTCCTCCTAAATCACATCAAGAACAACTTTAAATTCACAAACTCTCAACTGACCAAATCTCTCTCAGCATGTTAGGAAGGAATATCTCACCTTAGAATTGCTAGAAATTAACATTTCATGGCCCTCAAGTCAAGTTAAGCATGATTCCTAAGGAAGAACATCAAGAAAACACATGTTTAAGCATGTTTCCTTGAAAACCAAATTGAAGAGGGAGGGAGACAGCCATCTCACCTTATTTTCAGCCTTGATATGTTATATGATTATGTAGAGGAAGAAGAGAGGATCATTGTGGTGAAATCGGAGTTTTGATTTGAATTTTAGTTCAAAAGAAATCAGGCTTTGAAGATTTAAGTGTCATGAAAGTTTCTCTCTTTTCTTTCTTCTCATTTTCGGCCAAAGGGAGTAAATGACCAGCCTTGGAGTGTCTTGGGGGTGTAAGGTGAGTTGTGATTGGTTGGCTTGGAGGTGGGTTAAAATAATATTAAAATATCTCAGGTGTATAACTACTAAAACTAGATGTATCGGAACACTTGTAAAAACATCTCTAAAAATTATTTTCTGAGCTACTAGCATAAATGACACTAGTAACATATTTATTATGAGAATAGAACATGTATGATGAGGCCTTAGCATTGCTAAAGTCATCAGAGAGTGCTGGTGCTAAGCTGTACCAGTAAACTGTGAACCCGGTTAAACCGATTTTTGATTTTTAACTAAAACTGACCAGGTAACCTTATAATATCATTCAAGAAGATTCTAATACTAATATAATGATAATATTATCCTATTATCTCTCTTCTCTCATGAATCGAGACTGGTTCATCAAACTGAGATTATTTACAAAAAACCGAATCAAAACTCCTAACCGATACTGTTCAAAAACTAGGTTCTACGTGAGTGCGTTATTGAGCTTGCCTCAAAAGAGGTCCTAGCTTAAACATGGCATAATGACGATGAGGGTTGAGATACTTGATGATATAGCTGAGGTTCTCCCCTTACTGATCTTCCAGAGAAATCTGTACTTTCAGAAAAGATCTCACGTACTCGAAAATCGGGGTTGTTACACCCATGATGGCTACTTCTGTGGGTAGGCTTTGTATGTCCAGGCAAGCTTTGTTGAATCTTTCCATGTAAGAGTGAAGACTCTCCCAATTTCCTTGTTTGGCTCCTAATACGCTTGGGGCGTGTTTGGCTTTGTCCTTCTGAATGGAAAATCTAGCAAGGAACTTCTTAGCTAAGTCATCAAAACTAGTGATGGATCTGGGAGGCAAGCTATCGAACCACTTAATTGCCGTCTTTGTTACAGTAGTCGGGAAGGCTTTGCATCGAATAGCGTCTGAGGCATCGGTGAGATATATTCTTCTTCTAAAGTTGCTGAGATGATGGCTCGGATCGGAGGTACCGTCGTATGGGGTCATGTCGGGAGCTTTAAAATCCTTTAGAACCTTAGCTTTCATGATTTCTTTGCTGAAAGGATCTTGATCCTTGTGGGGGATGTCGCCGTGACTGGGTTGAGCTGTTTTAGTTTTGAGATCAGCTTCAAGCTTTAAGAGCTTATCTTCTAGCTCTCAGCGTCGTCTAGCTTCTCTTCAAAGGTCCCTCTCAGCTTCACGTTGGTGTTCTGCCTCCTGTTCAAGCTATTTAAGCCGATCTTGTTGTTCTCGGAGGGCTTCTAGAACTTCTGAGTTTGGAGACTGCTTCTCTCCGTTTTGTTGAGGTGTATCTTTGGGTGTGGTGTCCACGTTTTTGTTTGGCATTTTGTCTACCAAACCAGAGTTGTGGTCGTTGTCATGGTCGTCCGCCATGTTGATAGGATGACTTCCAGGTTCCCTGGAAATGGCTCCAATGTTCCTGGGGTTACCTTAAACTGTAGGTCGATCCCGAATGAGATCTGCTGTGGTGGCCGGAGAAGTCGTGTCCGACATGTTGGAGCTGGTGGAGCTGGAGATGCTACTGATCCTTCGTCACCGGAGGGTGGTGGTACTTGCAAGAGACTCCGATGCTTAAGTTAGCATGGGCTTTAAGCAGGTTTTTAGTAGAATCAGAGTATGAGTTATACCTGGGTACTCCAGTGTATTTATAGTAGTGTAGAGTGACCTTTCTGAAGATAAGATAGTTATCTTATCTTATCTTATCTTTGAGTGAAGTCATCTTATCTTTTGGGGGACTGCCCTTATCTTTCTAGGCTTTGGCTGCCTTTAGATTGGACTGTGTCCCTTTATTTGGGCCTGCCTGGGCTCTCTGTAGTGATTTGGCTGAACTCTTTGAGAAGAGGTCGGGAAATTCCAGACCTGAGGAGGTGAGTCGAATTGTCTTTAATCAGGCCGGGTCGTACAGCTCGACCAGGGCATGAACACCACCCATGCTAACCCAACCTGAAGTGAGTGAAGTGCTTATACTATTCCTAACTATCACTGATAAGGCTATAGCGTCATCCCTCATCCGAGAAGACGAAGAAGGGAAAAATCATGTCTATTTTACAAGAAAATTATTGCAAGGGGCAGAATTAAACTATCAAAAGATAGAAAAAAATTTCTATGCTCTTGTTTTAGCTTCCAGAAGAATGCGACCTTATTTTCAGGCCCACACCATCATAGTCCAAACTAATCAACCAATAAGATTCACACCATAGCCAGGAATTGAATCAAAGAGAATCCTCAACCTTCTCCATTCAATTCTCTGATGTAGCAAGAGAGGGAATCCTCAACCCCGCTTGCCCACTGAAACAAGAGAAGGAATCTTCAACCTCATCTTGTCCACCACAGCAAGAGAGAGAATCTTCTATCTCAACTTGCCTTTCCTGAAATTCAAATTAATAATCACAGAGTTAAACCAAAGCGAGTCATCAACCTTCAATTCAACCCTCTGGTGCGACAAGTGAGAGAATCCTCAACTTCAAACTTGTCCACCCCAACAAGAGAGGGAATCCTCGACCTCAACTTATTTATCACAGCAAATGGGAGAATTCTCAATCTTAACTTGCCTTTACGTGAGCGGGATAATAGCACTGTCCCTACAACACAAATCTTATTGTCTCTTTAATCATAATAACAACACGAGAGAGGGAATCCTCTACCTTAACTTGCCTATTCGTTCACTTCCTCAGTCAATTTCTTATTTAATTTGTTCCTCACTCCTCAGTCTCATTCACTATCAATATCGCTCCACATATTTTTTCTCATTTCAGAATCTAGCACGAGAGAGAGAATCCTCAACTTCGACTCGTCTAGTCATCCTGGGATATAGTGCCCATCACACTTCACCATCATCCTCATTATCAATCTTATGATCATCATCATTCTCATTATCAATCTCATCTCAATTCATATTCAATCTTAATTAAGTTCATTCATCATTATCCATTCACTCTCATCATCAATTATCTCATTCATAATCATCATATATCACTTAACGTCTTGTTCATTTCTCTTAATTTTACTTACTCAATTCATTTGGCTTTATCCCCTAACTCGTCCATCCTCAATTCCACCGGCTATAGACTCGTATCGAAGTTCATAAAGGTTTAGAAGGCCAAAAAATTGGTTAAAAGACTTAAAAATACACTTTTCTAAATTTTGGGGGTTGTGCGTTGCATGCATGGGGCTCGCGTACACATGGTTGGAATTTTGGGTGTCGCGTACGTGAACCTTGTTTGTGTACGTGAGTGTTGAAAAATAGCAACCTTCACTCGCGTCACGTACTACTTCCGCGTACACGAGTCTGCTATTTCGACACTCTCGTGTACGCGGGACCACTGGACAACGCCCAGTGTCTGCGTCGCGTGGCACCTCTACGTACGTGAGTGTTGCAGAATTTGCAAAAAGCTAGTAACTATAAAAATAAGTTTTTGAACCCAATTTTTAAACCTTCATATCTTTTTGTACAAAATTTATCTTTCAACCATTCTTAAACCATTGGAAAGATCAATAAATGAATTTTCATAAAAATCTAATTTTGAAAGTTTTCCAACTCGGAGGACCAAGTTACGGCCTACGGAAGTCGGCTAAAAATTTATTTTTACCAAAAAGCAGAATTTATCAATTTTCCAAAGATTCACATGCCAAATCAGTTTTAACACATCAAAAGGACCTTAAACCAATTCCAATCACATACTCACACTCAACCAAATTCAAATCTACTTCATTTACTTATTTCAACCTAACTTTTATCCATTTCACATCTCAAACCTGAATTCCCAATATTCTATCAAATTATTCCAACTTTCTACACAATCATTATCAAATTCAATTCAATTTCAAACATCATTCACACAATACATTTATCCACTTATTGTTGTTAGCTTTTTTGGCCTCCGGCCTAAAATACACGGCCTCCGACCCAATATTCATCAATTCAAAATATATATATATAGCTCATAATTACATAATTCACTACTCAACACCAATTACAACAACACATCAACTATGCATCATCACACTATTCTCATCCAAATCATCAATTATCATAACATATCATCTACACATATTAAATCTATCCAAAAACACAATTCAAACTTAATCCTAGGGGCATCTAGCCTAGGAATCCTCATCACACCACATGGTACTTAAATGAAAGTTAAACCGTACCTTTAGTGACGATAGATCACACGCAATACTTGGGTTCTCCACTCCAAAGCTCACTCCAAAAGTTCCACAAGCAAAATTAAGTCCTCAAGTGTGCCAAATTTACCCAACAACACTAACATAACCAATTTTACACATACATTATGTAACACCCTAATTACCTTAAGCCTTACCTCGCGTCGTAAAGAAAAGGTTAATCAAAGGTTACGACAAGTCTAGAGCTTTGGTGCACGAAATTGTGATTACACTTTTCACAACTCCACACAACTAACCAGCAAGTGCACTGGGTCGTCCAAGTAACACCTTATGTGAGTAAGGGTCGATCCCACGGAGATTGTCGGCTTGAAGCAAGCTATGGTTATCTTGTAAATCTTAGTCAGGAGATTAATGATAAGAATGATTTTGTTTATGAAAAGTAAATAACATGAAATAAATGGTACTTGTAATTCAGTGATGAGGAACAGGTTAAGGTTCCGGAGATGCTCTGTCATCTGAATCTCTACTTTCCTACTGTCTTCTTCTCCATACACGCATGGCTTCCTTCAATGGCAAGCTGTATGATCCTCTCAGATGAAAAATACCAGGTACGATGTCTGCACGGCTAATCAACTGTCAGATTTCTCGTCTCGGATGAAAAATACCAAGTACAGCTACTGCACGGCTAATCATCTGTCGGTTCCCGCTAGCGTCGGAATAGGACCCTTGTCCTTTTGCATACTATCACTGTGCCCAACATTCGCAAGTTTGAAGCTCGTCATAGTCATCCCTTCCCAGATCCTACTCGAAATACCAGAGACAAGGTTTAGACTTTTTGGATCCCAGGAACGCTGCCAATTGGTTCTAGCCTCTACCACGAAGGTTTTAACCTCTGGACTCGGTCCGTGGATTAGAGACCCAAGAGATATGCACTCAAGCTGTCGCCCAATGACTACGTTGAGTTTAGATAGAACGGGAGTGGTTGTCAGGCACGCGTTCATAGAATTGAGAATAATGATGAGTGTCACGGATCATCACATTCTCTATATTAAAGTACTAGTGAGTATCTTAGAATAGAATTAAGCACGATTGAATAGAAAACAGTAGTAATTGCATTAATCCATTGAAACACAGCAGAGCTCCTCACCTCCACCTATGGGGTTTAGAGACTCATGCTGTAGAAGATACAATATGAAGTGTAAAATGTCATAAGGTACTAAATGAATCTTTAAAAGTAGTTTTATACTAAACTAGTAACTTAGGTTTACAGAAAATGAGTAACTAAGTGTAAATAGTGCAAGAATCCACTTCCGGGGCCCACTTGGTGAGTATTTGAGCTGAGCTTTCAAGCTTCTACGTGCATATTCCTCAAATTGGAGTTAAACGCCACCATGGGTGCCAAAATGGGCGTTTAACGCCAAGAAGTGTGCCAGTTCTGGCGTTTTACGCCAGAAAGTTTATGGCTGGTGTTTAACGCCAGTTTGGGCCATCAAATCTCGGGCAAAGTATGAACTATTATATATTGGGGGAAAGCCCAAGATGTCTACTTTTCAATGCAATTGAGAGCACGCCAATTGTGTCTCTGTAGCTCTAGAAAATCTACTTCGAGTGCAGGACGGTCAGAATCCAACAGCATCTGCAGTCCTTTTTCAGCCTTTGAATCAGATTTTTGCTCAGGTCCCTCAATTTCACTTAGAAAATACCTGAAATTACAGAAAAATACACAAAATCATATTTAATTCCAGAAATGTGATTTTTGCATAAAAACTAATAAAAATATAATAAAAAGTAACTAAAACATACTAAAAACTATGTAAAAAGAATGTCAAAAAGGGTATAAATTATCCACTCATCACAACACCAAACTTAAATTGTTGCTTGTCCCCAAGCAACTAAAAACAAAATAGGATAAAAAGAAGAGAAAATAGAATAAATTCCAAAATTATCAATGAAGAATAGTTTCAATTAGATGAGCGGGGCTAGTAGCCTTTTTGCTTCTGAACAGTTTTGGCATCTCACTTTATCCTTTGAAGTTCAGAATGATTGGCATCCATAGGAACTCAGAATTCAGAGTGTTATTGATTTTCTTAGTTCAGTATGTTGATTCTTGAACACAGCTACTTTATGAGTCATGGCCGTGACCCTAAGCATTTTGTTTTCTAGTATTACCACCAGATACATAAATGCCACAGACACATAATTTGGTGAACCTTTTCAGATTGTGACTTAGCTTTATTAGTCCCCAGTTAGAGGTGCCCAGAGCTCTTAAACACACTCTTTTTGCTTTGGACCACGACTTTAACCACTTAGTCTCAAGCTTTTCATTTGACACCTTCACGCCACAAGCACATGGTTAGGGACAGCTTGGTTTAGCCGCTTAGGCCAGGATTTTATTCCTTTGGGCCCTCCTATCCATTAATGCTCAAAGCCTTGGATCCTTTTTACCCTTGCCTTTTGGTTTAAAGGGTTACTGGCTTTTTCTGCTTGCTTTTTCTTTTTCTTTCTTTTTCTTTCTTTTTTCTTTTTCTTTATTTTTTTCGGTTTTTTTTTTTGCAAGCTTTTGCTATTCACTGCTTTTTCTTGCTTCAAGAATCAATTTTATGATTTTTCAAATTATCAATAACATTTCTCTTTTTTCATTATTCTTTCAAGAGCCAACAATTTTAACATTCATAAACAACAATATCAAAAATATGCACTGTTCAAGCATTCATTCAGAAAACAGAAAGTGTTGCCACCACATCAAAATAATTAAGCTAATTTCAAGATAAATTTCAAAATTCATGTACTTCTTTTTTTTTTTTCAGAAAACATTTTTCATTTAAGAAAGGTGAAGGATTCATAGGACATTCATAGCTTTAAGACATAGACACTAGACACTAATGATCATGTAATAAAGACAAAAATATAGACAAAACATAAAGCATAAAAATCGAAAAACAGAAAAATAAGAACAAGGAAATTAAAGAACGGGTCCACCTTAGTGACGGCGGCTAGTTCTTCCTCTTGAAGATCTTATGGAGTGCTTGAGCTCCTCTATGTGTCCTTGCCTTTGTTGCTCCTCTCTCATGGCTCTTGTTGAGGTCCATGAGTGGGCTCTCTTGTTTGCTTTATCCTCTTTCTAGTGATGGGCTTTTGAGATGAATCTCTCCATCTCACATGACTCGGAGTTGGAAGCAACTGCCTTTCTTTTCCACTTCCTAGAGGTTTCTACGGCCTTAAGTGTCATTAATGGTTATGAAAAAATAAAAAGCAAAGCTTTTTCCACACCAAACTTAAAAGGTTTACTCGTCCTCGAGCAAAATAAGATAGAAGGGAGTAGAAGAATGATGCAATTAATTTTGAAAAAAGAGTTGAAAAGAATTTGAAAAGATATGTAAGTTTTGAAAGCGTTTTGGAAGGAAGTGAAAAGAATTGAAAAAGAATTAAAAAGGATTGGAAAGATTATTAATTTTTGAAAATAGAAATTGAAAGATGAATGTTTAAAATATGTTTGATGCAAAAAATTATGAATTAAAACATGAAAAATTGAAAAAAATCGAATTAGAAACAAAATTACCTCCCTTGTGTCATCCTGGCATTAAACGCCCAGAATGCTATCCATTCTGGCATTTAACGCCCAGAATGCTATCCATTCTGGCATTTAACGCCCACTGGACTGCCTATTTGGGCGTTTAACGCCCAACCAGATACCCTGGCTGGCGTTAAACGCCAGGATTCCTTCTTTACTAGGCGTTTTTCTGAACGCCCAGAATGCTGCCATTTCTGGCGTTAAACGCCCAGAATGCTGCCTATTCTGGCGTTTAACGCCCAAAATGATACCTTTACTGGCGTTAAACGCCCAAAATGGTAGCCATTCTGGCGTTTAACGCCCAAATTGCCTCTTTACTGGCGTTTTAACGCCAGTGAGCTCTTTTTCTCTGTGATTCCTCTGCTTTATGTTCTGAACCTTTATTTCCTTGACTTGTTCACTGAAAAAGCATTAAAAAACATGAATATCAAAATTAAATAGACTTATATAATTGTTATAAACATCTAATTTTTTATAATGGCTGGATTGCCTCCCAGCAAGTGCTTCTTTACTGTCTTTAGCTGGACTTTTATTGAGCTGTTAATTTAGTCTCAGTTTTGAGCACTCTTACTCAACATTGCCTTCAAGATAATGTTTGACTCTCTGTCCATTAACAATGAACTTTTTGTCAGAATCAATATCCTGAAGCTCCACATATCCATATGTTGACACACTTGTAATCACATATGGTCCCTTCCACCGGGATTTCAATTTCCCAGGAAACAATCTGAGTCTAGAGTTAAACAGTAGAACCTTCTGCCCTGGCTCAAAGACTCTAGATGACAACTTTTTGTCATGCCATCTTTTTGCTTTCTCTTTGTAAATTTTAGCATTTTCGAAAGCATTGAGTCTAAACTCCTCCAGCTCATTCAACTGGAGTAATCTTTTCTCCCCAGTTACCTTAGCATCAAGGTTTAGGAATCTGGTTGCCTAGTAGGCTTTGTATTCTAGTTCCACTGGCAGATGACAGGCTTTTCCATACACAAGCTGGTATGGAGAGGTCCCTATAGGGGTCTTGAATGCTGTTCTGTATGCCCACAGAGCATCATCCAGACTTCTTGCCCAATCCCTTCTACGGGTACTTACAGTCCGTTCCAGGATTCGTTTTAGTTATCTATTTGAAACATCAGCCTGCCCATTTGTCTGTGGATGATATGGAGTCGGCACTTTGTGGTTAATCCCATATCGGACCAGAGCAGAGTCAAGCTATTTATTACTGAAATGAGTGCCTCCATCACTGATCAGTATCCTAGGGACACCGAACCTGCTGAAGATATGCTTCTGGAGGAACTTCATCACTGTCTTAGTATCATTAGTGGGTGTTGTAATTGCCTCTACCCATTTAGATACATAGTCTACTACCACCAGAATATAAGTGTTTGAATATGATGGTGGGAAAGGTCCCATAAAGTCAATACCCCATACATCAAACAACTCAATCTCTAAGATCCCTTGCTGAGGAATGGCATAACCGTGAGGCAGATTACCAGCTCTCTGGCAACTGTCACAGTTATGTACAAACTCTCGGGAGTCTCTATAGAGAGTAGGCCAGTAGAAGCCACATTGGAGAACTTTTGTGGCTATTCGCTCACCTCTGAAATGTCCTCCATATTGTGATCCCTGGCAATGCCATAGGATTTTCTATGCCACTTCTCTAGGCACGCATCTACGGATCATTCCGTCTGCACACCTCTTAAAGAGATATGCTTCATCCCACAAGTAGTACTTTGCATCAGTAACCAATTTTTTCGTTTGCTACTTACTATACTCCTTGGGTATGAATCTCACAGCTTTATAGTTTGCAATGTCTGTAAACCACGGTACTTCCTGAATGGCAAAGAGTTGCACATCCGGAAAGGTTTCTAAGATCTCAGTAGAAGGGAGGGACGCTCCTGTTACTGGTTCTATCCGGGACAGGTGATCTGCTACATGGTTCTCTGTCCCTTTTCTGTCTCTTATCTCTATATCAAACTCTTGTAGAAGCAACACCCATCTTATGAGTCTGGGTTTTGAATCCTGCTTTGTGAGGAGATATTTTAGAGCAGCATGGTCAGTGTACACAATCACTTTTGATCCTACTAAATAAGACCTGAACTTGTCAATGGCATAAACTACTGCAAGCAACTCCTTTTCTGTTGTTGTGTAATTCTTCTGTGCGTTATTCAGAACACGGCTAGCATAATAAATGACATGCAGAAGCTTGTCATGCCTCTGTCCCAATACTGCACCAATGGCATGATCACTGGCATCACACATTAGTTCGAATGGTAATGACCAGTCTGGTGCAGAAATGACTGGTGCTGTGACCAGCTTAGCTTTCAGAGTCTCAAACGCCTGCAGACACTTTGTGTCTAAGATAAATGGCGTGCAGCAACTAGCAGATTGCTCAGAAGTTTTGCAATTTTTGAAAAATCCTTTATAAACCTCCTATAGAATCCTGCATGCCCCAGAAAGCTTCTGATTGCCTTAACATTGGCAGGTGGTGGTAATTTTTCAATTACCTCTACCTTAGCTTGATCCACCACTATTCCCTTGTTTGAAATTTTGTGCCCAAGGACAATTCCTTCAGTCACCATGAACTGAAATTTTTTCCAGTTTAAAACTAGGTTAGTCTGTTGGCACCTTCTCAGAATAAGTGCTAGATGGACAAGACAGGAGCTGAATGAGTCTCCAAATACTGAGAAGTCATCCATGAAGACTTCCAGAAATCTTTCTACCATATCAGAGAAGATAGAGAGCATGCACCTCTGAAAGGTTGCAGGTACATTGCACAGACCAAATGGCATCCTTTGGTAGGCAAATACTCCAGAAGGACATGTGAATGCTGTTTTCTCTTGGTCCTAAGGATCTACTGCAATTTGGTTGTAACCTGAATAGCCATCCAAAAAGCAGTAGTATTCATGACCTGCTAGTCTCTCTAGCATCTGGTCTATGAATGGTAAAGGAAAATGATCCTTTCTGGTGGCTGTATTGAGTCTTCTATAGTCAATACACATACGCCACCCTGTAACTGTTCTTGTAGGAACCAGTTCATTTTTTTCATTATGAACCACTGTCATGCCTCCCTTCTTGGGGACAACTTGGACAGGGCTCACCCAGGGGCTATCAGAAATAGGATAAATAATCCCAGCCTCTAGTAGCTTAGTGACCTCTTTCTGCACCACCTCCTTCATGGCTGGATTCAGTCGCCTCTGTGCTTGAACCACTGGCTTAGCATCATCCTCCAATAGGATCTTGTGCATGCATCTGGCTGGGCTAATACCCTTAAGATCACTTATGGACCACCCAAGAGCTGTCTTGTGTGTCCTTAGCACCTGAATTAATGCTTTCTTTTCCTGTGGTTTTAAAGTAGAACTGATGATCACAGAAAAAGTGTCATTTTCTCTCAGAAATGCATATTTCAAGGATGGTGGTAGTGGTTTGAACTCGAGTTTAGGATGCGTCTCCTCTTCCTGGGGAGTTTTCATAGGTTCTTCTGTTTTCTCTGGTTCCTCCAGATCAGGCTGAACATTTTTAAAACTGTTCTCTAGCTCTAATTCGAGACTCTCAATCATATTGACCTCTTTCACCAGGGAGTCAATAATATCAGCGCTCATGCAATCTTTTGATGTGTCTGGATGCTGCATAGCTTTGACAGTATTCAACTTGAATTCATCCTCATTGACTCTCAGCGTTATCTCCCCTTTTTGGACGTCAATGAGGGTTCGTCTAGTTGCTAGGAAAGGTCTTCCTAGAATCAGAGTTGTGCTCTTGTGTTCCTCCATTTCCAGCACTACAAAGTCAGTGGGAAAGGAAAATGGCATAACCTTGACAATCATGTTCTCAATTACACCTGATGGAATCTTAATGGAGCCATCAGCAAGTTGGAGGTATATCCGGGTTGGTTTAACTTCATCAGTCAAACCAAGCTTTTTGATAGTGGATGCAGGTATTAAGTTGATACTTGCCCCAAGATCACATAGAGCTGTCTTGGTACAAGCACCCTCTAATGTGCATGGTATCATAAAGCTTCCAGGATCTTTAAGCTTCTCTGGTAAGCTTTTTAGAATGACTGCACTGCATTCTTCAGTGAGGAAAACTTTTTCAGTTTCTCTCCAATCCTTCTTATGACTTAAGATCTCTTTCATGAACTTAGCATAAGAGGGTATTTGCTCAAGTGCCTCTACAAATGAAATCTTTATTTCAAGAGTCCTAAGACAGTCTGCAAAGCGGGAAAATTATTTATCCTGTTCTGCTTGGTAAAGTTTTTGAGGATAAGGCATCTTGGCTTTATATTCTTCAACCTTAGTTGCTGCAGGCTTATTTCATACAGAAGGGGTCGGAGAAGCCTGCTTAAGGGGGTTGTTATCAGCACTTGCAGGTGTCTGATCCCTTGTTGGCGTTTGAACGCCAGAAGTGGGTGCTGCATGGGCGTTTAACGCCAAATTTCCACCCTTTTCTGGCGTTTGAACGCCAGATTTGGCTACCCATTGGGTGTTTAACGCCACTTTTTCACCCTTTTCTGGCGTTTGAACGCCAGAATTATTCCTCTCTGGGCTCTCACTGTCCTCAGAGGGATTTTGGGCAGTGGGTTGATCATCCTCTGTCAGTTGTTCCTTTCTTGGCTTTCTGCTGCCTTGAGTTGAAGTATTCAATGTCTTCCCACTCCTTAAATGAACAGCTTGGCATTCTTCTGTTATCTGTTTAGATAACTGCTGTCTTGTCTGATTTAATTATTTTTCCATATTCTGGTTAGCCTTTTTTGTTTCTTGCAGCATCTCTTTAAATTCTGCTAACTGTTTTGTTATAAAAAATAGTTGCTGATTGAGTTCAACAATTTGTTTTGGATGACTAAGTTCAGTGGATATTGCCTCAGCCTCTTCTTTCATGGAGGACTCACTACTTAAATACAGATGCTGATTTCTAGCAACTATATCAATGAGCTCTTGAGCCTCTTCAATTGTCTTTCTTTTCTCATGTGTATAGATCCACCAGCTGAGTGGTCTAGAGACATCTGGGCCTTTTCTGTAAGCCCATAGGAAAAGATGTCTAACTGCACCCATTCTGAAAATATTTCAGAATGGCATTTTCTTAGCATCTCTCTGTACCTCTCCCAGGCATTATAAAGAGATTCATTATCATCTTGTTTAAAGCCTTGGAAGTCCAGCCTTAGCTGTGTCATCCTTTTTGGAGGGAAATATTGATTCAGGAATTTGTCTGATAACTGTTTCCATGTTCTTATGCTTGCTGTGGGTTGGTTATTTAACCACCTCTTAGCTTGATCTTTTACAGCAAACAGAAATAGCAACAGCCTGTATACGTCTTGATCTACCTCCTTGTCACGCACTGTGTCAGCAATTTGCAAGAACTGCGCCAGAAACTCAGTAGGTTCTTCCTGTGGAAGACCGGAATGCTGGTAATTTTGCTGCACCATGACAATGAGCTGAGGATTTAGCTCAAAACTGCTTGCTTTTATGGGAGGTATACAGATGCTACTCCCATATGCAGCAGTAATGGGGTTAGTATATGACCCCAGAGTCCTTCTGGACTGTTCATTTCTACTTAGGTCTATGATGGAGAAAGGGAGATGATGTGGATTGCAAATAAAATATATTTTTATTTTTATTTTATTTAATTAAGAATAAACCGAATTAAAAAGGAAATAAGATAAAATAAAATAATTGGAAAATAGAATATAAGTTTCGAAAACTAAAAAAATAAAATAAAATAAAATAAAAAATTCGAATACTAAAATGGCTAATTAATTAAAAAGATTTGAAAAATTTTAGATATAATTTTCGAAAATTGAAGAGAGAGAAAGTGGTTAGGGAGTTTTGAAAAAGATATGTCTTAAAATTAAAGATACTTGTAAAAATAAATAAATAAAAGAAAAGATTTAAAAAAGATATGATTTTAAAATTTGAAGATTGAAACTTTCTCAACAAGGAAACACCAAACTTAAAATTTTTCAATCAAAATAATAAAATAGTACAAGTAATTCGAAAATTATGAATAAGAAAAGAAAAAGATTTTGAAAAATTTTATAAAGGATTTTCGAAAAAAAAAGAGAATTGGAAAAGATTTAAAAAGATAAATTTTAAAATTGAAATTCTAACTTGACTAACAAGAAACTACCAAATTTTAAAAATTTTGACTAAGTCAACCTAGGTAATTCGAAAATGATAAGTAATTAAAGGGAAAGATATTTTTTCTTAATTTAATGAGAAAAGAGAAAAACAATAAAATGACACCAAACTTAGAATTTTTAGATCAAAACAAAGAAAACAAACAAGAAAACTTTGAATGCAAGATAAACACCAAGAACACTTTGAAGATCAAGATGAACACCAAGAAGAAATTTTGAAAATTTTTAAGAAAAATAAAAATACAAAGGACACCAAACTTAAAAATTTTTTATACTTTGGACACCAATAATTCGAGAATGCACAAGAAAAACAAGGAGAGACACAAAACAAAAAAACTAAAGATCAAACAAGGAAAATAAACAAGAACAACTTGAAGATAAAGAAAGAACTAAAAACATGTAATTCGAAAAATTGAAAGAAAAATAAAAGCATACAATTAACACCAAACTTAAAACATGAAACTAAACTCAATTATTGGTTTATTGGTTTTTACCTATTTATTGAAAAAATTTTCAAAAAAAATCTAGAAAAAGAAAATAAGGATTTTAAAAATTTTAACAAAAATAATAATAAAAGACTCAAATTTAGTGACTCTAAACCAAAAAGATAAACTTTTCCTAATCTAAGCAACAAAATAAACTGTCAGTTGTCCAAACTCAAACAATCCCCGGCAACAGCGCAAAAAACTTGGTGCACGAAATTGTGATTACACTTTTCACAACTCCGCACAACTAACCAGCAAGTGCATTGGGTCGTCCAAGTAATACCTTACGTGAGTAAGGGTCAATCCCACGGAGATTGTCGGCTTGAAGCAAGCTATGGTTATCTTGTAAATCTTAGTCAGGAGATTAATGATAAGAATGATTTTGTTTATGAAAAGTAAATAACATGAAATAAATGGTACTTGTAATTCAGTGATGAGGAACAGGTTGAGGTTCTGGAGATGCTCTGTCATCTGAATCTCTGCTTTCCTACTGTCTTCTTCTCCAAACACGCATGGCTTCCTTCAATGGCAAGCTGTATGATCCTCTCGGATGAAAAATACCAGGTAAGATGTCTGCACGGCTAATCAACTGTTAGATTTCTCGTCTCGGATGAAAAATACCAAGTACAGCTACCGCACGGCTAATCATCTGTCGGTTCCCGCTAGCGTCGGAATAGGACCATTGTCCTTTTGCACACAGTCACTGGGCCCAACATTCGTAAGTTTGAAGCTCGTTACAGTCATCCCTTTCCAGATCCTACTCGGAATACCACAGACAAGGTTTAGACTTTTCGGATCCCAGGAATGCTGCCAATTGGTTCTAGCCTCTACCACGAAGGTTCTAACTTCCAGACTCGGTCCGTGGATTAGAGACCCAAGAGATACGTACTCAAGCTGTCGCCCAATGACTACGTTGAGCTCAGATAGAACGGGAGTGGTTGTCAGGCACGCATTCATAGAATTGAGAATAATGATGAGTGTCACAGATCATCACATTCTCTATATTGAAGTACGAGTGAGTATCTTAGAATAGAATCAGGCGCGATTGAATAGAAAACAGTAGTAATTGCATTAATCCATTGAAACACAGCAGAGCTCCTCACCCCCACCTAAGGGGTTTAGAGACTCATGCTGTAGAAGATACAATATGAAGTGTAAAATGTCATAAGGTACTAAATGAATCTCTAAAAGTAGTTTTTATACTAAACTAGTAACTTAGGTTTACAGAAAATGAGTAACTAAGTGCAAATAGTGCAGGAATCCACTTCCGGGGCCCACTTGGTGAGTGTTTGGGCTGATCTTTCAAGCTTCCACGTACATATTCCTCAAATTGGAGTTAAACGCCACCCTGGGTGCCAAAATGGGCGTTTAACGCCAAGAAGTGTGCCAGTTCTGGCGTTTTACGCCAGAAAGTTTATGGCTGGCGTTTAACACCAGTTTGGGCCATCAAATCTCGGGCAAAGTATGAACTATTATATATTGCTGGAAAGCCCAAGATGTCTACCTTTCAACGCAATTAAAAGCGCGCCAATTGGGTCTCTGTAGCTCCAGAAAATCTACTTCGAGTGCAGGAGGGTCAGAATCCAATAGCATCTGTAGTCCTTTTTCAGCCTCTGAATCAGATTTTTGCTCATGTCCCTCAATTTCAGCCAGAAAATACCTGAAATTATAGAAAAACACACAAACTCATAGTAAAGTCCAAAAATGTGATTTTTGCATAAAAACTAATAAAAATATAATAAAAAGTAACTAAAACATACTAAAAACTATGTAAAAACAATGCCAAAAAGGGAATAAATTATTCGCTCATCAAGCTTATACATATAATATATAGAAGAAGTACTATATTCTAAAAGTTCGATGGAGGATATAGCTCAAAAACAGGATTTGAAAAGCGCAAAACGTACACATGATGCTATAAACTTAACGCACAAGATATAGATATAATATAAACAAATATCAGAGTATAATAATATAAGGATCTAGCCACGGCTCGCAGAGTTTAAGCCGGCTAGATATATACAGACAATATAGAAATCTGAAAGTTAAAATAGCTTATACAAGTTTTTCTCTCAAAATAAGCCTCTAGGCAAAAGTAAATACAAAAGTGAGAGATATAAACAAAATAAGCAAAAAGACTCCAAAATATATCCAAGATCATTCACTCTGTTACCATCGACGCAACACACCGAGGTGGGTTGTGACCTACATCTAAAAAACAACAACAGAATATGGTATGAGAACCGGAGGTTCTCAGTATGGTAACAGTGCTCAGTGATGTAGGATATAAGACTCCGGGATGCCAGAGGCAATCCTAGAACTTCATATCCATCACAAGATTCATCTTAAAGCATAACTAAAACAGTAAAGCATAACTTAAAATCTTAAAATGTTTAAAAGGGGTAATTTATCTTAAGAGAAGGAACCTACCACAACAACTCATGCAGCAGAGAAATCTGTCACGCCGGAGATATAAGCTCCACACACTCTCAACAACAACTAGTCATGCAGTAGAGAAATATGCCACGCTAGGGATATAGGCCCCGCACACTCTCAACAAATCACAGTTTAAAAACAATACTTCAGTGGTTTTCAAAATCATTTCGTTCAGTACTTGGTAGTCTACCACCTTCACCATTCATTCAGAACTCATTAATTCACCACTTTCACAATCCATTGTCAATGATCACCAATACCATACTCCATCTCCTCGCTCAACCAAAACTGTCCTCAGTACACTAGAAACCTAAGCCTCCATTCTCTAACTTTTCAAGGTAATACCCAAATAATTTCACCCAAGACCTTCTCTATAGTTTTAACATCCAAAAACAAGCCAAAAAGTCTTAAATAAGTATCACAGAAGCTTACAGGCTTGTTGGGAAGGCGAAACAATTAAAAACAAAATTTTAGTTGATAAACAGGGAATGTGTGTACGCACAGGGGTGTGCGTGTGCACGCCCAAGAGGATTTTCAAAATGTGTGCGTACGCATAGAGGTGTGCGTACGCACAAGTGTAACATTTTCAAATTCTGTTTGCTCGCACAAAGTGTGCGAACGCCCTCAACATAATGAACCTTCCAACGTGTGCGTACGCACAGGGCTGTGCGTGCGCACAGCTTGCAAAACCTTGTTAGTTGTGTGTGCGCACGGGTCGTGCTAGCGCTCTTAACAGCAAGCCTTCCCCTATGTGTGCGTGCGCACAAGACTGTGCGTCCGCACACTTTCAAAAACACACAGGTTGTGCATGCGCACACAAACCAGAAATCACAAATTCTACAGCATTTACAGAATTCAGAATTTGACACCAAACTTTAAATGGTCATAACTTCCACTACAAAAATCCAATTTTTACAAACTTTATATCCTTTTAAATATTTTTCAATGAACTTTAATTTAAAACAAATTTCAATAAATTTTGAAAACTGAGGCTCAAGTTATGATCCGTCAAAGTTTACCAAAAAACCGTTTTTACCAAAAAATTAACTAGGTTCTCAAACTTCCAATTTTCACAACCAAACTAAACCAAAACCTACCCAAACCATCACAAAACACTGCCACACACTACACTTTACCATTCCATAACATTTCCCTCAATTTCACACCTAAATCACTCAACCATTACACTATATATCACTACCAATCCATAATTTCCAATTCAATCATGAATCCCCATTCATAATCATCATCAACCAACAACAATATCAACAACCAATACAATTCCTCATCAATTCCAATAAGCATCACCATACAATATCTAACATTAACCAAATCCATTAAAATCTTTATTCCTTAAATTATCCTCATAAAACTCACTTTCTTCACCAATTGTCATCAACATCAACCACATTCATTCTCAATATCAATAATCAACATTGTTTAACAACATCAACAATATTTCTCATCCAAATTCATCACACATTAACAACATTATTCAACAACATCAACAACATCAATTCCTCATACATCATCAACCAACCAAATTTAACAACCATATCAATCCAAACCTATCCTATGGGTCACTAGACTAAGTGTCCAGAAATATTATATATTATATAGAGAAAATTAAAACCATACCTTGGCCGATTATCCTCCACACACGAAACCACCAAAAAGCCAAGATAACTCCAAAAGCACCAAAGCTCAAACTAGCCACACATATATCACCAAAAATCAAAATTTAGAAACCACAACATACAACACTATAAGGGTATAAGAGGAACCTTACCTTGTCAAAATGGGATTGGGGTAAATCCCAACGATTACCCTCTACTAGAGAACACCTAAACAACCAAAATCGCAAAATCTACTCAAAAACTATAACAAAAAATGCACAGAAACTAGGTCAGGAAATTGGAGCTTGATACGCAATTTCTTTCTAGATTTGCTTAAATAAAACCGAAGAGATTGACAAGAGCTTCGCGTGGCCACAAACGACTCGTCAATCGGAGCTCCGGATCAAAAGTTATGGAGTTTTGAAGAGGGAGATGAATAGTGACAATAGCTTCCTTCTCCTCTCTTCTTCCTATCCGTGATCCCTCTCTTTCTTGGTGCTGAAATGAGCTTCTTAGGCTCATTTATTACTTTATATAAGTTAGGCTTGGACCCAACTTGAGCTCGGTTTAACCATGTAGCATTTTTAGTTCATTTGGCCTAATTTTGAGCCAAACCTTTAGGATAAGTGCCCGGTTTGTTATTTCAAAAACTTTTCTAAGGTTTCCTACTGTTTTACTCTCTCTCACGCAGTACTGGACAGACTTAAGCTAGTACTACCGGCTAATCTATCGGTACGCACTTTTACGCAAAAATTTTCAAAAGAGAACATTTTTCCACGTAGAAAAATTCACTGAATCTGAATCTCATATTTATATTTAAAAAAAAAGACATTTTTATATTTTTGAACCTATTCCGGGCAATTAAATTATTCTATCCTAGATAAGAGATTTTTTGTGAAAACTACGGTTCTTACATCCTCCCCTCTTAAAAAGATTTTTGCCCTCGAAAATGCTAATAAGCATGCTTTCACTGCGTTACTCTGATCGTTCGTCATGACAAGTCTGAAATCCTTGGCTACCGCCACTAGAATCTTCCTTTCCCATGGTTTATTTCAATCAAAACTCTAAACTCTTACAATCTTAACGATGACTTTCCTAAGGATTGAACTAAGCTACCCCAGATCCAGGCAATACATAATACTTCAAAGCATACGCTTACCTCTCGTCGAAGGATTCGACCCCATCGTATCACATGCATCCAAGGTAAACACACGGCCTGACTGTTGATTTTGACCCTCATCTCGATTCCTCCCACGCTGACAATACTTGGATATATGTCCAGGCTTTCCATAAGTAAAACACAGATGACCTACCCTCATATGGTGAAACTGAGCATCGTTGTCCCTTCCGAAGTTCCCATCTCTTTTAAAGCTTTGCCCCCTCGGTGCAAGGTAATCGCCACAAGCTCAGTTGTCGGTAAAGCCTCGATTTTCTCTCGCCTCAGTTACCTTCTTGGCATAGTCCTCCACAACTCGCGCTTTGTTCACAAGATCGGAGAAGATCCGAATCTCCAAAGGAGCCACAGCAGTCATGATGTTATCCTTCAAGCCCCTTTGATACTTAATGCACTTCCAACTTTTATAGGTCTCCGGGAATCCTGACACAGCCTAGAGAACCTACAGAGCTCCTCAAATCGGTTAGTATAGTCCGCCACAGACAAGGAACCTTGCTTCAGCTGCATAAGTTCCATCTCCTTCGCTTCCCTTGCAGATTCAGGAAAGTACTTCTTGTAGAAAGCCATTTGGAATGCATCCCAAGGAATGTCGACATTCTGAAGCTGTAGAAAGCGGCACTCTCCTTGCCACCAATGTTGAGATTCTCCCAAAAGCTGATACGCTGCAAACTCCATGTACAGGTTGTTCGGAACATGCTGTGCTTGTAACGCATGCTCCATGGCCTGAAACTAATTATCCGCTTCTGTAGGGTTGGTTAAACCTCTGAAACTTGGCGGATGAACCTTGAGAAAAGTAGCCAAGGTCATCGGAGTAGCTCCCATGTTATCACCATTTTCTTCCGCATTATCATTCCCATTTCCATCTCCGTTTCTGTTTCCAACCGGTTGGCTAGACCTCTGTACAGCTTGCAGAGTCGCAGCAGCATTTGCCTCCATGGTATTCGTAAGGTTAGATATTTCTGCCATGAATTTGGCAGGGTTATCAGTCGGTCGCTTATTTCTACTCTCTACTCATGAACGCGTACGACCTCATCTGCAAGTGGGCATTAGGGTTCCTGTCTACACCAAACAATCGATATCAAGGTGATCAGTCTCAATATCAAAAGCCTAGTGCTTCAATTATCCTAAAAGGCACTCACAAACAAGCATGCTATGCAATATCAAGTAGATAACCTAATAGCATCAAACAAAAAGACACACAGAGTATGCAATGAAGCACAATCGGTCTATCTCTCAGGCTCACGAGGACGAACCACTTTGATACCACTAAATGTAACTCCCTAATTACCCTAAGCCTTACCTCGTGTCATAAAGCAAAGGTTAATCAAAGGTTATGACAAGTCTAGAGCTTATACATATAATATATAGAAGAAGTAATATATTCTAAAAGCCCGACGAAGGATACAGCTCAAAAACAGGATTTGAAAAGCGCAAAACATACACACGACGCTATAAACTTAACGCACAAGATGTAGATATAATATAACAAAATATCAGAGTATAATAATGTAAGTATCTAGCCATGGCTCGCAGAGTTTGAGCTGGCTAGATATATACAGAAAATACAGAAATCTGAAAGTTAAAACAGCTTATACAAGTTTTTTTCTCAAAATAAGCCTCTAGGCAAAAGTAAAAACAAAAGTGAGAGATATAAACAAAATAACCAAAAACACTCCAAAATATATCCAGGATCCTCCGCTCTGTCACCATTGAAGCAACTCAACGAAGTGGGTTTCGACCTACATCTGAAAAATAACAACAGAATATGGTATAAGAACCGGAGGTTCTCAGTATGGTAACAGTGCCCAGTGATGTAAGATTTAAGACTCCGGGATGCCAGAGACAATCCTAGAACTTCATATTCATCACAAGATTCATCTTAAAGCATAACTAAAACAGTAAAGCATAACTTAAAACCTTAACATGTTTAAAGGGGGTAATCTATCTTAGGGGATTTCTAATCTAATAACTCTCCGCTATCCCACAACCTTCACCAACCTATCCTCCATGCGATCCCATCACTACCACCTTCTAAACCTCTTCAATCCCAGTAGAAAACACAATTAATTACAATGCAAGTAAAACACAAGTATAGGCATATATATCAAGTAATTCAAATAGGCAATTAGGCATGTTATACAATTAGGCAAACTCAAGTAATCAAAGCAAATAAGCACATAAGAGATGCATATGATGAATGCCTGTCCTATTGGCTCGTGATATTACTTGTCGGTTCGTAAATGCCAACCCAACACATCCTTCCGGATGTAGCCTTTTCTGGTACGCCAGAGATATAGTGCCCTGCACACTCATGCAGCAGCAAATTTGCTATGCCAGAGATATAGTGCCATGCACACTCATGTAGTAGAGAGTCTACTACGCCAGGGATATAGACCCCGCACACTTCATGCAGCAGAGAAGGAACCAATCAGAACTACTTATGCAGCAGAGAAATCTACCACACCGGAGATATAGGCTCCACACACTCTCAATAACAACTAGTCATGCAGGAGAGAAATCTGCTATGCCAAGGATATATGCCCCGCACACTCTCAACAAATCTCAGTTTAGAAACAGTACTTCAGTAGTTTTCAAAATTATTTCGTTCAGTACTTGATAGTCTACCACCTTTACCATTCATTCAAAACTCATTAATTCACCACTTTCACAATCCATTGTCAATGATCACCAATACCATACTCTGTCTCCTCGCTCAACCAAAACCATCCTCAGTACACCAGGAACCTAAGTCTCCGTTCTCTAACTTTTTAAGGTAATACCCAAATAATTTCACCCAAGACCTTCTCTATGGTTTTAACATCCAAAAACAAGCCAAAAAGTCTTAAATAAGTGTCACAGAAGCTTACAAGCTTGTTGGGAATGCGAAACAATTAAAAATAAGATTTTAGTTGAGAAACAGGGCATGTGCGTACGCACAGGGGTGTGCGTGTGAATGCCCAGGAGGATTTTCAAAATGTGTGCATACACATAGAGGTGTGCGTACGCACAAGTGTAAAATTTTTCAATTTTGTTCGCTCGCACAAAGCGTGTGAACGCCCTTAACAGAATGCACCTTCCAACGTGTGCGCACGGGTCGTGCTAGCGCTCTCAACAGCAAGCCTTCCCCAGTATGTGCGTGCGCACAAGACTGTGCATCTGTACACTTTCAAAAACACATAGGTTGTGTGTGCACACACAAACCAGAAATCACAAATTCTGCAGCATTCGCAAAATTCAGATTTTGACACCAAGCTTTGAATGATCATAACTTCCACTACAAAAATCCAATTTTTACAAACTTTATATCCATTTAAATATTTTTTAATGAACTTTAATTTAAAACAAATTTCAACAAATTTTGAAAACTGCGGCTCAAGTTAGGATCCATCAAAGTTCACCAAAAAATCGTTTTTACCAAAAAATTAACTAAGTTCTCAAACTTCCAATTTTCACAACTAAACTAAACCAAAACATACCCAAACCATCACAAAACACTGCCACACACCACACTTTACCATTCCATATCATTTTTCTCAATTTCACACATGAATCACTCAACCATTACACCATATATCACTACCAATTCATAATTTCTGATTTAATCATAAATCCACATTCATAATCATCATCAACCAACAACAACATCAACAACCAATACAATTTTTCATCAATTCCAATAAACATTACCATCCAATATCTAACATTAACCAAATCCATCAAAATCTTTATTCCTCAAATTATCCTTAAAAAACTCACTTTCTTCACCAATTGTCATCAACATCAATCTCATTCATTCTCAATATCAATAATCAAAATTGTTTGACAACATCAATAATATTTTTCATCCAAATTAATCACACATTAACAACATTATTCAACAACCTCAACAACTTCAATTCCTCATACATCATCAACCAACCAAATTCAACAACCATATCAATCCAAACCTATTCTATGGGTCACTAGTCTAAGTGCCCAGAAATATTATATATTACATAGAGAAAATCAAAATTATACCTTGGCCGATTATCCTCCACGCACGAAACCACCAAAAAGTCAAGATAACTCCAAAAGCACCAACGCTCAAACTAACCACACATATATCACCAAAAATCAAAATCTAGAAACCACAACATACAACACTATAAGGTATAAGAGGAACCTTACCTTGTCAAAAATGGATTGGGACAAAGCCCAACGATTACCCGCTACTAGAGATCATCTAAACAACCAAAATCACAAAATCTACTCAAAAACTATAACAAAAAATGCACAGAAACTAGGGCAGGAAACTGAAGCTTGAGACACAATTTCTTACCAGATTTGCTTAGATAAAAACGAAGAGCTCAACAAGAGTTTCGCGTGGCCGCAAACAACTCATCAATTGGAGCTCCAGATCAAAAGTTATGGAGTTTTGAAGAGGGAGATGAATAGTGACAATGGCTTCCTTCTCCTCTCTTCTTCCTATCCGTGCTCTCTCTCTTTCTTGGTGCTGAAATGAGCTTCTTATGCTCATTTATTGCTTTATATAAGTTGGGCCTGGGCCCAACTTGATTCCGATCCAATCGTGTAGCATTTTTGGTTCGTTTGGCCCAACTTTGGGCCAAACCATTAGGATAAGTGCCCGATTTGCTATTTCAAAAACTTTTCTAAGGTTTCTACTGTTTCACTCTCTCTCACGCAGTATTGAACAGACTTATGCCAGTACTACTGGCTAATCTATCGGTACGCGCTTTTACGCGAAAATTTTCAAAAGAGAATATTTTTTCACTTAGAAAAATGCATTGAATCCGAATCTCACATTTATATTTTAAAAAAGGACATTTTTATATTTTTGAACCTATTCCGGGCAATTAAATTATTCTATCCTAGTTAAGCGATTTTTTGTGAAAACTCCGGTTCTTGCACATTACTATAGGGTTTATAAAATCTCATAAATCAAAAGGGTTTGAGGATATCTTACCTTAACCTATGGAAATAGTTGATGAGACTCATCAATAGCTCATACTAGAGTACCCCTAAATAACCAAAATCACAAGATTTTCTCAAAACCCAAACTTAAACACAAAATCAAAGGGAAAATCGAAACTGGGAAAAGGATAACAAAATACTCGCCAAAATACCTAGATAAAATCGAAGAGGATGAGAAGAGCGATGCGTGGCCGAAAATTGCTCGTCAATCGGAGCCCTGAATAAAAATTTATGGTGATTTGAAGTTTGATGGAATTAAGGTTTTCTCTCTTCACCTCTCTTCTGATTTCAGCCACTCTTCCCTCTTTCTCTATGATTAATGAGCTGAAATACTCATAACTTGAGTTTATATATGTTGGGTCTTGGGCTTGGTTCACTCGATTTAGCCCTTTACCCAATATTGGCCAAAACCTTTAAGATTAGTGTTTTAATGTGCGTTTTAATTATTTTTACCCTCTCAACTACAAATATTTAACTTGTTAACATTTCTCACTCATAATTAATTTTCTCAGCTGCAGTACCGGATAGATCTCAACTGGTACTGCAGGTCAAATTTTTAGTGTGCATTTTTACGCAGAAAACTATGTTTTCTGACTCAGAAAAATCCACTAAGTTCAAAAATCATATTTAAATTGTCAAATTTTGATTACTAAATTTTCCAACCATTTTCACCCATATCTAATTAATTACTTAATTATTTACGGTTTAACCGGATTTTATACTCAAGCAAGCAAGGAATCATAGCTTAGTCATCAAGCTTTTCAACCTTAAAATACAAGGGTGAATGGTTGCAATCAAATGAGTTTGGTTAGCCATTTCACTTATGCACAATTCAACACAATTGGTTATAATCTTTCAAGGTCTCTGTCTAAATTAGATTATAGAATACTTCTTTGAATCATCACCTTGAAGCAAGCTTATTTATTTTCTTTCCACAGTTTATTTTCATTGGGTGCTTTGCACCTTGAGCCTAGCCGTGACTCTAAATGCTTTATTTTCAAGATTTTGCTTGATACAGAAATACCACAAGCAATTGATTGGAGAACTCCTTGAGCTTACCATGTTCTTTTAATATTCTCCATCATTGGTGCTCAAAGCCTTTGACTTTCTCTTCTTATAGGGGGTGCTTTGCACCTTGAGCCTAGCCGTGACTCTAAATGCTTTATTTTCAAGCTTTTGCTTGATACATAAGCATCACAAGTACTTGACTCGGATCCTTTGTCAATAGTACTCAGAGCCTTTGATTTCTCTTTCAACCCTTTCTTATTATTTATTCATTACATGTTGCTCCTTCAAGACTTTGTCAAGTGTAAAGATCCCATAATAGTCCTCTAGACTAAGGCCTCAAGAAATTTGGCTCAACTTGTATTGAACATTCTTAGTTAGTTTGGCCTTCTAAACTCATATTGTCTTGCTCTTTATGATCAATCTCTTTTTTTTTCTTGGCACGTGATCCTTACCCACATTTAGGAGCAAGCACAATTATAATTGTGGGTTGTGATGGACAAGTAATGATATGCATTTGACTAACAAGACTTATAAATGCATTATATAGGATAGAACAAGATAACATATGCATATAATTAAAAAGGAAAGAAGCAAATAGAAGTCAACAACCTTAGTTCTTATTGTCATCATCTTCATCGTCTTCCTCTTCATCATCCTTTTACGCTATGTAGAGCATAGCCTCCAATACCAAACTTAGAATAAATGCTTGTCCTCAAGTAATAAAAAAGATAGTGGTGATGAAAATAGGAATAATCATGATTGTCTAGTGGCAAAAACTCATTCAAATAAAACAATAAAAATTAAAAAAAATGAAAGGCAAGACAAAATAAATATGTTGCTAATTTATTGGCATGGGAGGAGGGTAGACCTTGCGTGGGTTAAGTGTAGCAATACCAAACTTGGTATGAGAATACCAAACTTAATATGACACAATCAATGAGGTTGGGCCAAGTACCCAGTGAAATGCAAGCATCATGTTAGTGTAGCAACACCAAACTTAATCCATGAAATACATATGCAACATGAAGCAAAGCAAAAAGAAAACTGAAAAGAAATTACCTAACGTTGGGTTGCCTCCTAACAAGCGCTTCTTTAACATCACTAGCTTGATGGTTAGTTCTTGAATTTTCTTCCTCTTCTTTCAGTTGGTTAAGAGAAATGACTTCGGTGGACATAAGAAGAAAAAGGATGCCCACCAAATATCAACCCCCATACAACTCTCTAATTCACTAGGACCAAGGAAAGCATATTCAAGTATTTGGAGAGAAGACTTCAATTCATCTGTGGGTAGTGCATTCAGATTTTTCTTCCAGGAAGCTTGCATGCATAGATTTGAAGGGACATGTATGGCTTCCTCCTTAATTATTGGAATGTGTAAGCATGGAGTGTGAATGGCTTCCTCTTTTGTTTGTGCATCTTCTTCTTCATCCATGTGTGAGGGTGGAGAGTTCTTTAATTTACTAGAGTATGAACTCCTTTGATTAACTCCCTCACATTCTTTTGTAGAATCTTGCATTGTATCACTTGGGAAGGACGTTGCATGTTCCGTTGTTACCTCTTGTAGCCTCTGAGATATAAAATTCTAGACTTGTATTCCTCTACTACCTCCTTCTTCATTAGAATGTCACTTGGTACAGGAGCCTCTTAGTCTTGCTCTTGCACTTCTAACTCCTCCTTTCTAGCCTCAGTTTAATCTTCATTCTTCTTGCTCAGCACTCTTTCATTCTTCAAGCTTATGACCTTGCATTCTTCCCTTGGGTTGAGAATTGTACTACTAAAGAAGGCGTTGATAGGTCTCTCAGCAAGAGATTGTGTCATCTGGGCCATTTGCACTTCTAGATTCTTTTTGGGCCTCTGGACTCTTGAAGAAGTTGTTGACACATTTTGGATAAATAAAGTGGTAACTTGAGAGAGTTGTTCTAAGGCCATCTCCAAAGATGATGGTTCTTGATAAGAATAAAGAGAGGGTGGTTCTTGATATGAATAGAGAGATGATGGGAGTCTGGCGTTCAGCACCGGTTTCTTGGCGTTTAGCGCTGAGACACCCGAAGGGTAGTGGTGCTGGGACGCGAACTGGTGTTTAGCGCCACTTTCACCCCGTTTAGCACCATGAGTCCAGAAAGTAATCATAGATTATTATATATTGGAAAGCTCTGGAAGTTGGCTTTCTAATGTTGCTAGAACCGCTTTATTTGAACCTCTATAGATCAAGTTATGCTCGTTAAAGTGTGAAGAGGTCAGGGTTGACAGCATCCACGAATTTTCTCTGCACTTGTCTTCAATTCTTGATTTCTCCTTGTGCTTTTGCTTCTCTTTTCCTAAACTTTTCCTACAAGAATCATGAAACCAAGAAAATCAAAGTATTAATAGAATAGCCTTGAAAATCATATAATTACCAAGCAAAAATCATAAATTTTCTATAAGAATTGACCAAAAAAAGTACTTAAGATGCTCATGCATCAATCCACATGAAAAGAAAAGAAAATGACTCAGGGGCAGCTTCAATATTGGCAGAGTGAGCGACCTCCTCCTCGGTCCGGGAAGCTCCCGTGTCAGCATTTGAAGCGACTTGCATGACCTCTTCAGTGGAAGTCGGATGAAGGACCTCTTCAACGGCTGAAGTAGAATCTTTGAGGCTTTGAGGAGTAGGAGCATTCTCATCATCCTCTGGAATTAATACTATCTCACCATTAACTGTGATCTGGTGGGGATCAATGGCTGAGAGGTAACCCTGGGGATGATTACTTGGAATTGGGCCTTCAAATTCTTCACAAGAGCATCCATGCCCTTTACAATGGAGCCCTCCAACTCTTCATGCTCCCCTTTAACTCCTCCAAATCGGATATCAGATCGACATTCTTCCCATAGACTCGGGTGTAGCTTTCCTCTTCCTTCTTCTTCAAGGCCTTCGCCTTATCGAGCTTTGAATTGGAGTCTTTCACCATCCCCCTCAGCATGACTGCGTCTGACTTGAATGTGTTCCTCTCAGCCTCCCACCTTATCTTGGCCTTCCTGAGCTCATCCACCATCTTGCAAAGCTCAGATACCTCCTTTATTCCTTCTGAGTAGCACTAAGAGAGGTTTGGCGAAGCTTCTTTAAAAGGGCAGTAAAACCTTAGCAGTTTGAATGCCCCCTTTGCCAACATTTTAATATTCCTATGTAAAGAGGCATCATCCATGGCAATGGAGCTTCTAGGAAGAATATACTCCTTGTTGAAAGCAACTGCTTCAAAGCCCTGATCATAAATGCTCTTGTACTTGTTAGAAGGCATCTTGCGCTTATGCAAGTTACCTGAGTCCGATTCCTTCTCGGGCTCAGTGAACGGAGGAACTGAAGGAACAACTCGAACGCCAAAGTCCTTGGAAGAAAGAGGAAGTTATACAAACTTTCCAAACTGAGATGAAGTTGGGACAGACTCGGGAGAAAAAGTGGGAGTACCACCCGACTTGCTAGCCTCTTTGAGCTTGGCCTGGAAAGCTGCCTCGTTCTTCTTTGCCTGACAAAGTTTATTGTAATGAGCTGAGCCATTGGTCATTTTTCTACAAAAAAGAAAGCAAAATTTAGTAATAAGATAAGCATGGAAAAGCTATCTAGAAATTAAATTTATATTCCTAGCTCAGTTTGGACATAGCTCAGTTTGAAAATCAAAAATTTCTATGTGTCTAGATGAGGAGATCGGCCCTAGTTTTCTCGGGAAAAAGTCATAAATACAGAAACCTCTTCCCAATATAGACAAAACATATATTGCCATCTTTCATTTCTATAAAAACATTGGGCACCACTAGCAAGATAAATTTTAAACTAATAGTTTTTGAAGTCATAGAAGGAATTCTCAAAAATAGAGAACATCTTCTTACCCTGAACAACTCGAAAAGAGGCCCATTGTTGCTTTTTAGAGCTAAAGGGTTTGGTCACCAGGAAGAGGTAAAAGAAAACTTTAAGAGAGACAGAGAGGTCGAGTTCTCGACCGTTTATTTGGTACACCTTCATAAAATCCCAGAAATTCAGGTGAAGCTGAGTGGGGGCTACCTTAGAAGCTAACATAACATCCATTTCAAAATTAGTAAATGGAATCTTCACTCCTAGCCTTGTAAAAAGGCACTCATACATGAACCAAAAATGCTCATCTGACATATTATATTGGGCATAACAAACCCTCTCCTCAAGATCTACTTCTCCTCATCCTCTTGCTTCCTACATACCCTATGCTTAAGTGGAATTTCTTTAAACATCTTTCTATCAACTATAGACATAGTAGCCAGGGTTGTGCTATCTACCCAATCTAGGTCAGCAGGAATGTTACAAAGCATAACTTGTACTATTGAATAAGACATAAAATATATAGCTACAAAAGAAGAAAAATAACTATGTTACTACAAGTTAGACAAATCTACAAATCGGATAAATAGGAGAACCACTCCTTAATACACTACACATCATCAGACATCATCACTGGAGCTTATCTTTTCATCCTTAAACAACAACAAAGGCCAAAAGAATGGCCTCCATCAGTAAAGCGCTAAATGATACTAATATGAGCAATTTTTCAACCAAGAAACACAAACATGCACAAATAATACATATGTGTTTAGCAAATGACGTTCTTGATAACTCTCAAGCAAAGATTCCACAAAAAATGACTACAAAACTATTTAACGTCGCAAAACTAAAAAAGCATCTCAAGCAAAATCAGGAAACAAAATCACCAAAAAGATTTAAAATACCCTAACAATAAACAAAAACTACAAGTTTGTGAGTAGCAAAAGTGGTAGTAAAAACCAACTTTTGCTGATGTAGAAAATGGTGCACAACAAAATCTCCAGTAAGAAGCTACCACTGGTGAATGCTTACCGAAGAAGGGGTGACCACCAGAAATAAGAAGAGATGATTATGGAGACGTTGGAAGATAGAAAGAAAAAAACAATTTCTTACAAGAGGTTTTGTGAGGTAAAGAAACGAAGAAATATTACAGAAAAAAAGGTAAAGAAGAAACATTACAAAAAAGGTAAAGAAAGGAAAAATGGGTAAAAACACCTCACTTTAAATGATGGTGCATGGTTACCGAAAAAAGCGTAGAAGAAACATTATCGAAAAAAAGGTAAAGAGGAAACGTTACCAAAAAAAGGTAAAGATAGGAAAAAAAGATAAAGACACTCCACTTTAAATGATGGCGCATGGTGATGGCGCATGGTTACTAACAAAAAGTGTACTAGTAGTTACGGAATAAGAAACGTTACAAAAATATTACAACTATTTAAATCACTTGTGTCTCGACGTGAATGACCTGCTCGGGCGACTGTAGCAGGACTTAATGGCTGACTTAACTTAATCATTGAGCCCGAGTTTATGAACTCGGTCTCAAGCAGGGGTACTGTTATACCCTGTCCCGTTGTTAGGGCCAGGCCCAAAAAATAAGAAAAGCACAATCAACCATCTACAGAGGAAGAGTCCAGATCCATACTACGCCCTACCTGACCTCACGAGGTCGGACATAGTGACAAAAGTTTAACCTGGCTTGTTTTAATAACTAACTCCTACAATCTTTCTTACTAATCTAGAAAAGAGATCTGAACAACCTCCCTAATAAAAGGAAGTAACTACCTACCGTCAAGGGTGGAACCATTTCAGAAGTGGTTACTGGCTCACCACCTATAACTATAAATACCCTGACACCTTAAGGTATTCTTCGAATCTCAATCTACACTAAAATTCTGCTTAAAACTCTTGTTAACTTAAGTATCGGAGTTCTTTACAGGTATCACCCCCATCTCTTCAAAGAGCTTGGATGGCATCACTTCACGGAGGAAACAAAGGAACATCTCACTTAAAAAGAGTCCAAATCTCATGTATAGACCCAAATCACATCGATTCCTGGTAAGCCTTGGAACAATAGATAATCCTAAAAAGTACCCCTAAAGCCGAGGCTGTTTTAATTCAAGTTAATTTCATTGCTTTTAATCATTTGAATTTACTCTTCATTCGCATTGCCATTTCCTTTAATTTTACATTATTGCAATCAAAATCCTCTTTGCTTTTATAATCAATCTAATTTCCCTTCCTTGACAGATAATCCGGGTCTAAAATCTCGATTTAAATTTTTGAAAGTTTAAAGAATATGTAAGACTCTAAACTTAATGTGGAAGTTGGTTTGGAGTTAGCTGCAATGATATAAACTAATTTAAATTTATTCCGAACACAAATTTCACTATTATATATCAGTAAAAGATACTTTAACGTTCACATGCATAAAATATTTAAGAGATATAATAAATCTATGAATATAAAATGTTAGAAGTAAGAATATAGAAACATAAGATATGATATATAATTTATATAACTTGATGCATCTTCTTTTTTTTTTTTTCGGAAGTAGAAAGTGTGCCTTATATATGCATTTAGTTGATAAATGACATTGATGTTATCAGCGTTTGATCATTAAATTGGCAATGATAGTAATTAAATTTATTGATTGTAAATTTAGAATGAAGACAAATAAAATATAATTATAGTCTATAATATAATAGATTATAATAACTTACAAATTTTATCTGTTAATCATGATTCAGGCTAAATTTAAAAAATAAAATAAGTTATAATTACGTTAAGAAATAATATGAACAATAATAATATGATGAACAACCAAGTTTAGTCGAGAGTTCGTAGGTTGACACTTATTCAAAAATAATTTATATATCTGATGAGTTTTATCGAATCAAATAAATTATAAATAGAATACTTTTGAACTTGAGAACAATTGTTAATAACATGCATATAACATTGAATGGTATGCGGCTCAAAAGTTCAAAAATGTATATTCATTAACGGAATAAATTAATTGATTCAGGAATATAATGAACTGTCTTAAAAAAGTTTTAATGTGTAATAATATTCTATTAATGAATTTTTCACTTAAAATAATTAGTTATTAAATATTTGCTTTACAATAAAACTCTTATGAATATATGAATTGATATAATTTATATGTATAAATTACAATATATATTGAATAAGATATCATGTAAAAATAAAGCAATAAAAATATACAAAACATATACCTAATAAAAAGACCTATGTATTGATATTGTAATAGAAAACAATTACATATACCAATATAAAGATCAAAATTTGCTAGATTGTGCACTGAGATTATTCCACTCAACTATTGTCATCATTTTTTATTTCAAGTATTTTTTCGACGTGTGTATATCTATCAAATTTAAGAAAATGTGTCAATTGTAAATTATAAGCATTTTGGTGGCACGACTTGGCACTGTTATACTATTGGATCTTTCATTGGGTTGAACTCAAACTCCACTGTACTATTGCATATGTTGGCATTATAATGGTATAATTCATGCATTAACTAATTAGTATAACAAAAAAGTATAAAGTAATTAAATTGGTTGCTACTCACATACAGATTCAAAAAGTACATAGTATAAAGAATAATCACAAAAAAAAAAAAAAACAAATAAAAAGAGACTCAACATGATATTTATTTATTCTTTCTGTATCTCTTATTTCGGTATTTTTTTTTCTGTGGGAGTAAGAATAAATTTGGGTGGCTGATGCATGCATTTTTGCGTTTATGTTGTTAATTAAAGTAGTTTAGATTAACATATATTATTATATTGTATTATGAGTTAGTCTTAAATTGTTTAAGTCATAAAGGTTCTTCTTCCTCTACTAGTATAAATTAAATATGCATATGTACTTCTTTTACTTATAAAGTTGAGTTGATTGAGTTATATATTAAATAAGTTGTGTGTTTATTTTTCTTTAGGCTCTGAGAGTAAGAGGTGCATCTTTGGTTTAGCCAACCAAGGTGATTTTTTGGCTACTTTCACTATAATGGTTTGCTAACCACGCTAAGATTGGTGACACAAACGACATCCTGACGTCAATTTGGTATCAGAGTAAGGTCGGTCATCGCCTTATTCCAGTAAAATTTTTATTTCGTTCGTGGGTACGGATCTTTAGTGTAGTGCTCTCGCTGTTGGTACGAGTCGTCATCAGTGCAGATTGTGTGTTGCGGAATTCCGGATAAAATCGTTCTTTTCTCTTCTTTTGGTGCCTTTACCGTTGATGATTATCTTAGTGCATTGCCATCATCATCGTGCATCATCATCATCATAATATCGGTGCCCAAGCATCAACCTCATTGCATAGTAATAAAAGATGGCTCCAAAGCGTAGAACTACTCAAGAGATTGAAATAGAGGAGTTACACTGTCAAGTTAAGGAGTTGCAAGAGCAACTTGCAAAATATGAAGCTGCTTAAAATAATTATGGAAAGAAGATTGAAGACAGTTCTTCGAGCGAAGAGGATAATGCAAATCCATTTTATTATTCTTCTTCGTCTGAAGATTTGTCCACACGAAGAGCACAACACACGAAAGCAAAAGACTTTGGAATCAAAATTGATATTCCTGAGTTTGAAGGGAGACTCCAACCAGATGATTTTATCGATTGACTTTGCAAGTGGAAAGAGTGTTCGAGTTAAAAAACATTCCAAATGACAAGCGTGTGAAGCTTTTAGCAATCAAGTTGAAGAAGCATGTTTCAGTTTGGTGCGAGAATCTCAAGCGTCAACGAGAAAGAGAAGGAAGAAGAAAGATCAAGATATGGGCTAAAATGCGTCGCGAGCTCAATGATGACAAGTCATCTTGTGCTAAGTTTCACAAGCATTTTTCACTTGTTTCATTAGGTTTTATTCACTTTCTTGAGCAATAAGCAAGCAATTGGATTGGAGTTTCATGCATTTCCTAAGACAATTAAACATGGTTGTTTATGTGCTTTCTCATAAGGTTTTATGCTAATTTTGCTTGATGTTATGAATGATGCAAACACCTTGTGATTATAGCCAACTTTGATGCAATTGTTTGATTGATCTTAGGTGAAAAAGAAGCAAGAAAGAAGAGGAAAAGGCAGAGGAAGAAGCAAAGCAGAGGAAGTCACGTTGGTGGCCTAGTTGGTCCACCAACGTTACCTCAAACGTTGGAGGCAATGACAGAAGCAAAAGTTCTGGTGCTCACGTTGGGGGGAACGTTGGCAAGCCAACGTTACCCCCAACATTTTTGATGTAATGTGCTTTCTGGAAAATGGAAAAAATGAGGCGACCCGTACGCGTGCTATGCGCGTACGCGTGGATTTGCAATTTTTGACAATCCACGCGCACGCGTAGGTGACGCAGACGCGTGGATAGAGCAACGTTTGAGGAAACGTTGCCAGTCCAACGCTGGTGCCAACGTGCACGATCTGAGTTCCAAAAATCTTAATTTTGAAAAAGTGTATCGACGGGCACGCACATGCAACGCGTACGCGTAAGCCAAAATTCTGACAATCCACGCGCACGCGTAGGTGACGCGCACGCGTGGATAGAGCAACGTTTGAGGGAACGTTGCCACTCAAATGCTGGGTCCAACATCTTCGAAAGGCTCTCAAAACCTGGAGTTGGGGAATTTGCATCCACGCGCACGCGCAAGTTACGCGCACGCGTGGATGTGTTTTCTGACATCAAACGCGCAAAAGCGCAGGTCACGCTTACGCGTAAAGTGGTAATTTGCACTATCCACGCTACGCATGAGCCATGGATAGACGAACGTTGGTCCTCCAATGTTGAGTGAAATGTTGATGACAGCAACCAGAATCCATTTTTCCAAAGGGATGTTTGACTCAACGTTGGCCCAAAAACTTTGACTCCAACTTCAACATCAAAAATGCACAATTAGGCACCCTTCTTTCTTCAACTACATTTGGAGCCAATCCAATCAACCCCAACTGATATCAAGAGGCCCAATCCAAGAACCTGAAGGCTGATATTAGAAAGTGTATAAATAGGGAAGAATTTGATTTAGAAAGGAGTTAGTCAGTAGAAAATTGGAGCATAGAGAGTTAGTTGGCAGATCTAAATTGTATTTTCCTTCTACACTTTTCTTTTGCATTTCTCTGTAACTTTCTATTTTCTGGTTTTATTTGAGCTATGATGAACTAAACCCCAAATTCATTAGGGGGAGGAGCTCTATTGTAATTCTAATGAATCAACAAAATTCTTCTTCTTCTCAATTCAATTGTGTATCTATAGGATATCTTCTATTTTAATTGTGAATTATTCACTCCGGAAGGGGGTCTAATTCAACTAAATGTGAGTGTGAGCCTCGGAAGGGGAATCACCTACATTAGAATTGGAGCTCTATCCTTCACAATTCTCCTAACCAACACCATTTGGGAGGAATTGAGGTTTTGAGAATTTGTGTGGCCTATGGATGAGAGAATGTGCTTTAACTCTTCTCATGACAATTAGATCAAGGAATTGGAAAGATTGAATGTGATTAGAGAGATTGGATCACCAAGGAATTGGGATTCAATCAATATCAATCTGCGATAGATCTACTCATGTGATTGAGAAAGGAGTTGAGATCCAATTGATTCATGAAGGATTACAATATCTCCAATCCCTAATGAATCATTTTCTTTGAATTTTCTTCACCTTAGAGCTTTCTGAGTACTGCAGTTTACATTCTGTTTTGATTCCCAGCACCCAAATCCCCTTTATTATTCATGCAATTTAAGTTTCCTGGCAATTTAGATTCTGCAATTTAAATTTCTTGCACTTTAAGATTCAGTCATTTACCTTTCTTGAAATTTAAGTTTCAGCTCTTTTAATTTCTTGCACTTTAAGTTTCAGCCATTTAAGCTTCCTGCAATTTACTTTTCTGTCAATTTACCTTCTGCACTCTAGCTATCTCGCAAATTTACTTTCTGCTAATCAAATTTCACTCAAATAATCAACTGTCTGCTTAACTAAATTCATCACCCAACTAAAATTGCTTGATCCATCAATCCCTGTGGGATCGACCTCACTTTTGTGAGTTTTACTACTTGATGCGACCCGGTACACTTGCCGGTGAGTTTATGTGGAATTCAAGTTTTTCCTCATCAAGTTTTTGGCGCCGTTGCCGGGGATTGATTAAGATCGACAATGATCAAGTAGGTGATAATCTAGATTAAGCATTTTTTCTTTGGTTTTGCTAAGCATATTAACTGTTTGTGATTTGGTTTCTGCTAACTTTAATTTTACTCTAGCAATAGAGTGTTATGTCTTTGTTTTTCTTTAGTTTGTTTGTGTTGTATGCCAGGAGGAAGAAGAGGTGCATCCACCTATTTTGATTCTGAGCCAGAGAGAATATTCTTGAGATTGAGAAGAGAAGCAAGAGGGAAAGGAGTGATTGGAGAAGAAGAATTAGAAGGGAAAGATCAAGAAATGGAGGGTAACCTCCCTAATCCACCAGAAGAGGTGGTCAATAACAATGGCCAACCTCCAAGGAGAGTTCTAGTATCATACACCTTCCCCAATCCAAGAAACTGTGGGAGCAGTATACTCACTCCTAATGTCCATGCAAATAACTTTGAGTTGAAGCCTCAACTTATCACTTTGGTGCAAAATAATTGCTCCTATGGAAGAGGTCTCCTTGAAGATTCGAACCAGCACCTATCTGTCTTCTTAAGGATTTGTGAAACTGTCAAGACAAATAGTGTGCATCCGGATATCTACAAGTTGCTGATATTTCCATTCTCTTTGAGGGATAAAGCATCTCAATGGCTGGAGACATTCCCTAAAGAAAGCATCCACACTTGGGATGATTTGGTGAACAAATTCCTATCTAAGTTTGACCCACCTCAGAGGATAATAAGATTGAAGACTGAAGTGTAAACATTCACTCAAATGGATGGAGAATCACTTTATGAGGCATAGGAGAGATACAAAGCTCTGATTAGGAAATGTCCACCTGAGATGTTTAGTGAATGGGACAGACTTCAGAATTTCTATGAGGGGTTGACTCTAAAAGTTCAAGAGTCCCTGAATTACTCTGCAGGAGGTTCATTACAACTAATGAAGACAACTAAAGAAGCCCAGAATCTCATAGACATTGTGACCAACAATTAATACTTTTATGCTCATCAAAGGCAACGCCAACCAGCTCCAAAGAAAGGTGTATTGGAACTTGAAGGAGTAGACACTATTTTGGCATAAAATAGAATAATGCACCAACAAATCCAGCAACAAATGGAGAAGATGGCAAAGAGAATTGATGGACTTCAAGTGGCTGCAGTAAACACAGAAGGCTAACCTTCAAATGGATGGAGCCAAAGTGAAGAAGCTTTTGAGAAAAGCAACTATGAGCAGCAACCCGAACAAGTCCAATATATGCATAACACCTCAAGCTCTTCTCAGAATGACTTCCATGGGATACATACAATCCATTGTGGAGGAATCATCCCAACTTGAGATGGGGTGATAATCAGAATTCATGGCAAAAGAACCACAATTCCAACAACTCCCGCAGCACAAACAACCAAAATCATTCCTCCAATAACACTAACCAATACAGAAATTCACAAAATACATATCACCAACCCCACAACAACTCACAGAACTACCAAAATAACTTTTCCACATCCACATTCTACCCACAAAATATACCTGTAACTAATTTAAATAATTTCCAGCAACAACCATCTCAGTTCACACAACCATCACCAAGTCCAGACTCTCAGAAAATCTCTAATCTAAAGATATTGATGGAGAAGCTCATCAAGAATCAAGAGATGGCAAGACAAGATCAAGAAGCTGCAAGGAGAGATCAAGCCCTGACCAATAAGAATCACAAGGCTTCAATGAGGAATATAGAAAGACAAATTGGACAATTGTCCAAGCAACAAGATGAGAGACCAAACAATATTTTCCCAAGTGATACCATTCCAAATCCCAAAGAAGAGTGCAAAGCAATTCAACTCAGAAGTGGAAGGACACTGGAAAATGATAAGGTTGACAATGAAGTGGCAATTGAAGAAAAAGACCAGGAGAAGCTCAAGAAGAAGGAGGAAGAGCCACAAGTTCCAAGGAAGGGAAAACAAGTTGTGGAAGAGCATTCATAAGAACAGACGAAGGAGGTGAAGCCTTACATCCCTCCTCTGCCATACCCTCAAAGGTTGCAAAAAGAACTCAAGGACCAACAATTTTCCAAGTTTTTGGAGGCTTTTAAGAAGATGGAAATCAACTTACCACTTGTTGAAGCATTGGAGCAGATGCCTTTATATGCAAAATTTCTCAAAGAACTCATTAATAAGAAGAGAAGCTGGAATGAGAAGGAGACAGTGGTCTTAACCCAAGAATTTAGTGCAGTGATTCAAAAGGATTCTCCCACCAAAACTCAAAGATCCTGGGAGCTTCTTTCTGCCTTGCACCATTGGCAACATGTCCATTGACAAGGCACTGTGTGATTTAGGATCAAGTATCAATCTGATTCCTTTATCTATGATGAGAAGGTTATCTATAGAAGAAGTAAAGCCTACAAGGATGACCTTGCAACTTGCTGATAGATCAATGGTAATCCCTAATGGAGTGGTTGAGAATCTCTTAGTCAAGGTGGGTAAGTTCATATTTCCAGCGTATTTTGTGATCCTGGATCTAGATAAAGAGGGAGGTGATTCTATCATATTAGAAAGGCCTTTCCTAGCCACAGCAAGGGCCATCATTGATGGGAAAAAGGAGAAATGACCTTGAGAGCACATGATGAGCAAATCACTCTAAATGTCTTTAAGGAGATGCAGCATCTTGCTGAAAAGAAAGGTTGCATGAGAATTGAGGAGGAAGACTTGAACTGGAAGGAAAAACCCAAGGAAGCACTCATCAACTCACCTTTGGAGTAGAAGACAGACATTAGAGAAGAACAAAAGGGTAATGAAGATGAGAAGTCAGAGAAATGATTGCAAACAGAGGCTATAAGATTAATCATTGAGAAGAAAACCCCTGACATAAAATATGCTGCCAAGAAAGAAGGGTCACCAAAGAAAGGAAAGAAGGGCAAGAAAAAGATTCCAAGAGGGTGGAGAAATAAGAAAATCCCAACTGAGGAGTTCTCGAAAAGAGACAAAGTGAAACTGATCTACCAACAGTTGGAGACATTCCCACAAACTGATGATTATTACACTGTCAACAAAATACTCTCACTAGAACATACAGAGATAGTTCATCAAATTACAGGAAGAAGGCTCACAGTGAGAGGGGACAAGTTGAGGCACTATAATCATCAACCACCCTAACAGAGAACTGATGTCAAGCTAGTGATACTAAAAGAGCGCTCCATGGGAGGCAGCCCATAATTTAATATTCTTGCTTTTATTTTAATATCAATAATTAATGGTTCCTCTAGCATGATTTGAGCTTTCATGGGTAGATTTGATGGCTGCATACATCATTTTAAAGCATATGTCTGATTCCTAAGTTTGGTGTGCCTAAAGGCACTCTAAAATGGCTTTCCAAGCATGATGATCATACAACCATCTTAGGATATATACTCATTCATTTTATTAAAGTATATAGCCAAACATTAAGTTTGGTGTTCTACATGTGCCATGATTTTCAAGAAAGTCACATTTGCTCTAAGACTCAAATTCATGAAAAGATAAACCATGTCTTGCATCATTTTGTGAATTTATTTTGTTAAAGTAGAAAATAAAATGTTCCTTATGATGAAGAAACTAACAGTGACAAAAAAAATCAAAATTTCACATGAATTATTTAATGTAAAACAAGTTTGGTGTCCACCAAAACTATGTGTACTTACATGTGGCACAGTTAGTTCTTCATATATAAGGAGCATGTAGCCAAAGTTTTCAATTTTCTTCATATAGTCATTAATTTTCACTTGCTGACAGCCACCTTTCGAAAATCAAATTTTGTGGCTTATTGTTGCTTTGTTAAAATGGATAGGTATGAAGAAGATTGAGAAAAGGACAAAACCATGCAATGTACGATTGTCACAAGGAGGAAAAGTAAGTCACATGTGCTTGGAAACCGTTCTTTGGGAAGCACAAATCTGCAAGGTTCAGTACCTAGGAGACCGAACCATATGCCCAATGAAGAGGAGGTCCTTGTCCTCATTCAACTCTACATGCACTCCATTCATTCCCACATTCTCAAGAGCATCTTCACCATCCATTCTTCAACAATTTCGCTATAAATAAGCCCTACACTGCAACAGTGTTGCACCCTTCCACCCATACTTCTTTTTGCATCCAAGAGCTTAGTTCTTACATTCCTTGAAAGCATAAGCTAGTAACCGTGTTCTGCTTGCTCCTAACCATACTTGGTTTCATACTCTTGCTTCACTATTAAGCCAAACTCTCACTCTACAAGCTACATCAGTCACTTTTCCTCACCACCCCTTATCCCTCTATTTGGCCAACACTCAAGGCAGTCATGGCGTCTTCATCAATCTTCAAAAGAAGGAGAGGAAAGGAACCTGTTGTTGAGGAGAGAGAAGATAGCTATGATCAATGGAAGTTTAAATCACGGTTTCACCAAATGCAATTTGAGTGGATAAAAGCCAAAGGGATACTTCCAGAGATCCCTTTCCAGCTGCCTGATGATGAATGCCCAGAAATAAAAGCCAAGATTAGAAAAAGGAAATGGGAGGCTCTCACCTCACCAATCACCAGGATTAATGCTAGCATCATATGGGAGTTTTATGCCAACACGACAAGGCTAAATACAGCCATTGCCCTAACCTACATGAGTTTTGTAAGGGGTGTGGAAGTAGATTTTAGTCCAAAGACCATATTGAAGGTCTTAGGACTAAGGGCAGCGCATTTTGATGAACCAGGTTACCAAGAAAGAATAAATGGTAATCCAGATTATGATGAAATTTCTAGTGATATCTGTGTGATTAATACTGACTGGGAGAGGGACAATCATAGAAAGCACAAATTTTTGAAAAGAGGAGATCTCACCCTTGAAGCAAAGGGGTGGTATGAGCTTATAAGGAGATTAATTCTGGGCACTGTGAACACCTCAGAAGTTAACAAGAAAAAGGCCGTCATGCTGCACTGGATAATGGTAGGAGGGGAGATAAAAGTCCACGAGATCATTGCAAAGGATATTTAAGAAATCTCAGAGAAGAATTCAAAAGAAGCCTGGTTACACTACCCAAGCACTATCATGCGGTTATGCACAAAAGCCAGGGTACCACTAGAGGATCCAAATCCAATTTGGTTGAAACCGGGCATGCCAATGACCCTGGAGAGAATGATGAATGTAACAGTTGCCCAGCAACAAAGGAGACCACATAGGAGAAGAAGAGAGGAAGTACAAGTGGAAGAACAACAAGAGGAGCAACAGGCAGAACAACAATTTTTGGGACAAGCCTCTAGTGCACTAGATTTAAGCCAGATTCAGAATGCCATTGCAGAAATGTCCCAGCAATATATGAGAGCTCAGGAACAGTAGGAGAACTAGCAGCTGAAAATAATGGAGAGACAAGAAAACTTTCAAGCAAGACTATTGGATCAGCATAGGGAGCAATCAAATCAATTCCAAGAGTCTTTCAATAAAATATCTGAATGACAAGATCAGCTTGAGGAATATCTCCAAGACTTTAGGCAGTGGAAGAATCTTTACCATACAGCTGGGGAGGCCAGGAACAAAGACAGAGTGGAATATGATGTAAACGCTCAAGCGAGGCTAGACTATATAACCCGCAGCATGCCACTATTAAACAGAGAAATCAAATCATATGACGAATGTACTGCACTACATGAGGTACATCTGGCTAAAGCAAAAAGCAATCAGAAAAGAATGAAGCAGCACTTGATGGATGCTGGACTGTGCGATGAGGAGAGATTTGGGACTGAAAAACAGCTAAAAGAAAGAAGAAGCAAGAAGAAGCAAGATGCGAAGAACAAAGGAAAGCAACCAAAGGATTGAAAGGTGGTGTTGCTTTTTATCTATCAATAAGAAAGAACATGTTTTCATTTTACTTTTAAGTAAGCTGTATTTTGTCTTCTGTTTTTTTTTTCTTAATTTTCAAAATAAATATTATAGTATAAGTGTCTATTTCATTTTCATCTACTTGAATGATGTGTCTTGTCCCTTTGCTTTTGATTCAATAAGAGAAAGTGATTGAAATAGAAAGTAATTGTCCAATGTGGTAGGAGTAAAAATAAGGATCAGTGGTGGTAATTGCTTGATTAATTGGTAAGCTCAATAATAAAAGCTGCATGGTAGAATATCTCTTTCAAGTATAGACTTAGTTGCTGTATGAACCTTCAATTAATAAATATCCTTGGAAGAAAAGAAAAAGTAAGAAGGAAAGAAGGAAGAACCAAGAATTGGCAACAAACAAATGAAAGAAACAAAGAATAAAAGCTAGGCACCAATAGCTTGGACCTTAAGACACATGCCTGTGGTGTCTTTGTACCAGGATCTGCTTGGATGATTAGGTTCCAAGGAGTGTTTCAACACTCGGTAACTTGGGTTAACTAACCCAGGATTATCAACCAAAAGTCCACTATCAAGAGCAACCTAGTTACAAGACATTTAGTAACCCAAAGAGGTGCTGGGCATCAATGTTCTTAAGAAGAATTGTGAGCCAACTGTCTGTAGTGAAGAGGTGTTGATTAAAAATTGAGCCAAAGAGCTGCTACAACACTTGACACTGAGCTACAATTGAAAGAATAAGTTTCTAAAGCAAAGAAAAGAAAGAAAATCTAACAAGCATCAATAAAGAATAAGGTCTTATAGCAGCAACTCTAGTTAACACTCAAAGGGACATTTCACTTTTGGAAGATGATAATAATTGAGCTGCATTCTGTCTGCATAAAACCCCAGGAACCAATTTCAATCACCTGCTAATAAGGACATATATGCTTATCTGTCTTCACTCTTTTTTCTCATATTTTAGTGCTTGCTTGGGGACAAGCAAGATTTAAGTTTGGTGTTGTGATGACAAGTCATCTTATGCTAAGTTTCACAAATATTTTTCACTTGTTTCATTAGGTTTTATGCACTTTCTTGAGCAATAAGCAAGCAATTCGATTAGAGCTTCATGCATTTCCTAAGAAAATTAAACATGGTTATTTATGTGCTTTCTCATAAGGTTTTATGCTAATTTTGCTTGATGTTATGAACGATGCAAACACCTTGTGGTTATAGCCAACTTTGATGCAATTGTTTGATTGATTTTAGGTAAAAAAGAAGCAAGAAAGAAGAGGAAAAGGTAGAGGAAGAAGCAAAGCAGAGGAAGTAACATTGGTGGCCAAGTTGGTCCACCAACGTTACCTCAAACATTGGAGGCAATGACAGAAGAAAAAGTTCTGGTGCTCACGTTGGAGGAAACCTTGGCAAGCCAACGTCACCCCCAACGTTTTTTATGTAATGTGCTTTCTAGAAAATCGGGAAAATGTGGCGACGCGTACGCGTGCTATGCACGCACGCGTGGATTTTCAATTTTTGACAATCCACGTGCACGTGTAGGTGACGTGCACGCGTGGATAGAGAAACATTTGAGGAAACATTGCCAGTCCAACGCTGGTGCCAACGTGCGCGATCTGAGTTCCAAAAATCTTAATTTTGAAAAAGTGTATCGACGCGCACGCACATGCAACGGGTACGCGTAAGCCAAAATTCTGACAATCCCCGCGTAGGTGACGCACACGCGTGGATAGAGCAACGTTTGAGGGAACGTTGCTACTCAAACACTGGGTCCAACGTCTTCGAAAGGCTCTCAAAAACTGGAGTTGGGGAATTTGCATCCACGCGCACACGCAAGTTACACGCACGCGTGGATGAGTTTTCTGACATCAAACGCGCAAAAGCGCAGGTCACGCTTACGCGTAAAGTGGTAATTTGCATCATCCACGCGTACGTATTAGCCACGCGCAAGCCAACGTTGAGTCAAACGTTGGCCCTCCAACGTTGAGTCAAACGTTGATGACAGCAACCAGAATCTATTTTTCCAAAGGGATGTTTGACTCAACGTTGGCCCAAAAATGTTGACTCCAACTTCAACATCAGAAATGCACAATTAGGCACCCTTCTTTCTTCAACTGCATTTGGAGCCAATCCAATCAACCCCAACTGAGATCAAGAGGCCCAATCCAAGAACCTGAAGGCTGAAATTAGAAAGTGTATAAATAGAGAAGAATTTGATTTAGAAAGGAGTTAGTCAATAGGGAATTGGAGCATAGAGGAGTTAGTTAGCAGATCTGAATTGTATTTTCCTTCTACACTTTTCTCTTGCATTTCTTTGTAACCTTCTATTTTCTGGTTTTACTTGAGCTATGATGAACTAAACCCCAAATTCATTAGGGGAAGGGGCTCTATTATAATTCCAATGAATCAATGAAATTCTTCTTCTTCTCAATTCAATTGTGTAGCTAGAGGATATCTTATGTTTTAATTGTGAATTATTCACTCCGGAAGGGGGTCTAATTCAACTGAATGTGGGTGTGAGCCTCGGAAGGGGAATCACCTACATTAGAATTGGAGCTCTATCCTTCACAATTCTCCTAACCAACACCATTCGGGAGGAATTAAGGTTTTGAGAATTTGTGTGGCCTATGGATGAGAGAATATGCTTTAACTCTTCTCATGACAATTAGATCAAGGAATTGGCAAGATTGATTGTGATTAGAGATATTGGATCACCAAGGAATTGGGATTCAATCAATATCAATCTGCCATAGATCTATTCATATGATTGAGAAAGGAGTTGAGATCCAATTGATTCATGAAGGATTACAATATCTCCAATCTCTAATGAATCATTTTCTTTGAATTTTCTTCACCTTAAAGCTTTCTGAGTACTGCAGTTTACATTCTGTTTTGATTCCCAGCACCCAAATCCCCTTTATTATTCATGCAATTTAAGTTTCCTGGCAATTTAGATTCTGCGATTTAAATTTCTTGCACTTTAAGATTCAGTCACTTAGCTTTCTTGCAATTTAAGTTTCAGCTCTTTTAATTTCTGGCACTTTAAGTTTCAGCCATTTAAGCTTCCTGCAATTTACTTTTCTATCAATTTACCTTCTACACTCTAGCTATCTTGCAAATTTACTTTTTGTTAATCAAATTTCACTCAAATCATCAACTGTCTGCTTAACTAAATTCATCACCCAACTAAAATTGCTTGATCCATCAATCTCCGTGGGATCGACCTCACTTTTGTGAATTTTACTACTTGATGTGACCCGGTACACTTGCCGGTGAGTTTGTGTGGAATTCAAGTTTTCCCTCACTCAAGCGCAAGTTCCTTCCTGAACATTACAGGCAATACACCTTCATCAAATTTCACAATTTGAAGGAAAAGTAGTTATTATTTGTAGAAAAATATACAATGGACTTTGAAGAGTTGCTTATGTAGTGTGACATTCAGGAGCCTAAAGAACAAATAACTGCTCGTTATCTTAGAGGACTTAATCAAGGAATTTCTGATGTTGTTCAGCTGCAAGCATATTGGAACTTAGATGATGTCATTATGCTGTCATTAAAGATTGAAAAGCAAAGAACACAAAGGAGCAACAATTAGTAGCCGAAGGACAAAGAAGTCATCCTTGATGTTCAACAAGAAATGAAGACATGATCTTTTAAAAGCAAGAAGAAGCGTGGATCATCAGGTAAGAAATGCTTCAAATGTTAAGGTTTTGGGCATGTTACTGCTGATTTTCCAAATAGAAGGGTTACCACTCTTGCCGAGAAAAAGGTTAACAAAGAACCAATTCAGGAGCAAGAGGAGAAAGGTGAGATTGACTATGCTATTGAAGAAGTTACAGCCGATTGTGGAAAAGCTTTAGTAGTTCATCGAAACTTGAATACTACAAGGGTAACAGAAGATGAGAGTTGGTGACCCACAATATCTTTCACACAAGATGCACTGTTGAAGAGAAGGTTTGTAAGGTCATCATAGATAGCGGAAGTTCTGAAAATGTTGTTTCAAATTATATGGTAGACAAACTGAACCTTCCAACCAAGTTACATCCTCATCCTTATAAGTTGCATCGGCTAAAAAAGGAGAATGAAGTTAAAGTAACAAAGCGATGTTGTGTCCAATTTTCTATGGAAAGCAAATACAAGGATAAAGTGTGGTATGACGTCATCCCAATGGACGTGTGTCACTTACTGTTAGGACATCCTTGGCAATATGATTGTCAAGCTTTTCAAGATGGTTTCAAAAATACATACTCTTTTATCAAAGATGGCAAGAAGATCGTATTAACTCCTTTACAACATGTAGATGGTCAAAAGAAGCAAGGTGAGCTATGTCTTTTCATATCTTTCAAGATCAAATGCACTCACCAATGGAATCTTTTGCCAATACAAGATGAGCCTTTTTCAACCCAGGGAGGATAATGCAGGAGCTCTTTCCAACCCAGGGAGAACGATGCAGGAGCATGTATCTTTACGTTTGCGTCGTTAATTAAAGTAGTCTAGATTAGCATATATTATTATATTGTGTTATGAGTTAGTCCCACATTGCCCGAGTCATGAAGGTTCTCTCTCCCCTGCTAGTATAAATATGCATATGTACACCTTTTGCTTATGAAGTTGAGTTGATTGAGTTATATATTAAAGAGAAAAGAATAAATAGGTCCCTGACCTTTTGCCCCGCGGACATTTTCATCCCTAACCATTTGAAAATACTTTTAAATCCCTGACATTCACAAAACTTGGACGGATGAGTCGCTTCGTCTAAATGCTTCCATCAGACCCAACGAAAAAGTCTGATGTGGCTCCCGTTCTGATGACCTGGCGTGACGGGTTGACACGTGGATTAATGACTGGAAGGGTACTTTCAAAAATTGGACAAATAAGTCCTTGAGCCTAAAAACTATGCCGTTTCGCGTTTGGCTCTAATCCTTAAATTGATTGTGTTTCTTTGTGGAGGCTGGTGGTGATGAGCTCTACCTGCATCCATAACGTCAAGAAGAAGCCTCAGTGGAGTAAGACAAGAAAATTCAGCTTCAAGCTCAGTTCCTTGTGTTGTGCACACCGGAGACCTGAAGGACGATGTCGCCCCAAGGTGCTTTTGTGGAGTTTATGCAATAATGTATATGTCAAGGACGATTAGCAACCTAAACAGAATCTTCTTGGGTTGCCCATTCTATAAGGTAAGATAAAAAATTTGGGAATTTTGTTCTGAAATGGTTTTATATAGTACATAATTTTGGGGATTTTGATAGGGAAAGCAACCGCATTGCAAGTTTTTTGTTTGGGTCGATGAGCATCTTGCGAGAATTGGAAGCAATAGTTGCATCTTTGATAAAAGACCTCTGGTTGAGAAAGAAGTTGAAGTTGTTGAAGAGGAAGAGGAATTAGATCATAGGATGGCTGTTCTGGAGGAGAAGATTACTGATTTAGAGAAGAAAAAAAACCCATTAGCTTGTTGTATTGGTATAATTGTATGTGCTGTTTTTGTTGCTTTTTATGTATATAGTGCCTGAGAAATGAATTCTAGAAATTAGAATAGAAAAATGGGTTGATCCAAGTTTTTGTTGTGTATTGAAACATGACATTTAGGCAATTTATGTATCCTATTATATAAATACAATTCAAGTAATGATATCAGTATGTTGTTGAAGTTACGTTGTCAATATCTAAAGAAGCATTGAATGATTAAAGAAAGTAGGCATAAAAGTTGTATACATAAACACATAACATAGATTGAAAGTTATATAAACATCTTTGCCACAGTTAAATTTTCTAAAAGCTGCCCAAAAAAGAACAAATCTCCTAAAGTGTATAGTTTTATGAAGTTGAACATCACAAAAGTAAGCCTCAAACACCTAACAAGTTGGCAACGGTTTATAAAATCCTAAGAGCTTCTAAAAAAAAACAAGCCTCCCAAAAAAACATTGTTGCCACAGTCAAATTTCCTAAAAGCTATTACAAGGCATAGTGGGATGCCCAAGATGACATATTTCTTCACTTCTTTGGATTGATTGAGGATGGATTAGGGATGAATTTGAACAGTCTTGTTGTTACTGTGCTTGCTGCTACCAATGTCTCCTTGGTAGCTGCTGTACTTGGTCTTGGCCTGACTTGATATGGTTATGGGCCAGGTGGAGCACCTTGAGGTTGAGACTGTGGTGGTGCAGGCTGACTTGGGGGTGGGAGTGAACTCGGACAAAGTGGAGCAGGTGGTCTGAATATCTTCTACTTGGGCCTCATTTTTGAAGTTTTTAGTTGAACTGTTTGGTGGGTTATGGATGAAACTTGAAGTGGAGGCCTAAATAGTGTCCTTCTAGTTACAGGACCTGGCCTGACTTGGTCTACCACTGGAGCTGGTGTTACAGGCCTTGGTGTTACTGCCACAGACATAGAAGGAGTTAGATTCACAACACTTGAAACCTGGTTGTCATATATAAGAAAGTATTCATGAAATTTAGGGTAAATAACAGTTTACGGGGTCAACATTTCACACTAATAGAATTAACTTACATCTGGAGCGTGTTGCTGGCTATTGTTAATGTCATCCTGGCTAGATAGAGCATGGCTAGATGGAGCACTTTGGGTGTTATGAGCATCCTTTCCAATTATGTTGACCAATTAGAACCCTAGCTACTATATTAATTCCTTAACATTGCACTAAACAAAGACATACATCACGAAGCAAAGCCAATTGTTCATATTACTATCTTAAATACAATACTTACATTATCATTTGGTGCTGACTGTGATAGTGGAAGGACAACTATTGATTGACTTGTGCCACCTTTCTTAAACTTCTTGGTCTTAGATTTCCAGTTGGGGTCAGATGGAGCACCTTTGCATGTCTTGTAATTATGTCCCACTACACCACATTTACTACAAGTGACTTTAAATGATCTCTTCAGCTTGTCACCTTGCTGCATCAGTGGTTCAGCCAGATCTTTTTGTCTATTGTGCACCTTTAGCCTGCCTATTGGTCTCTTTATGATGGGAGGATCTGGTCTTGAATACTCAGTCCTTGTCCAAAACTCCTAACTTGGCACAGGTTGCATACAATGTGCATATGTCTTATAGATTGACTCCATGCATAACCATGGCTGCACATATTCCTTTGAATGATCATGCCTCTTCTTGATTACTGTTACTGCATGGATACAGGGCATGCCTGAAACAGAACAACATCATGCACCAGTAAATAGTAAACCATGTAATTAAGAAAAGACTTAACAATTAATTAAAACTAACCAACTAGCTGCCATTTGTTGCATGAGCAGGTTTGCTTGATAAGATCCACTTCTACCTTTGTATTTTTACAACTCACTTCAAATCTCTTACGTTTGTCGTCACCTGTCCACTCTGCAAGCCATTTGTTGCTGGGCCTTATAAGACGATCCAGCCTCTTCTGTTGAACAGGTGCGAGCTTTCCAGGATAATTTTCTAGTAAATCCTTATGCTTGACCATCCTCCTCATCAGATAGTACCTAATTTCTTCACACATTGTGAGAATAGACTTGCTTCTATAGTTTACTATCGTTGCGTTGAACACTTCACACATGTTATTTGTGAGGTTGTCCACTTTTGGTCCATGTGAGAAATAGGCCTTCACCCAAGTTGCTGGCTCAAATTTCGACAGATATTCCCATGCACCCTAGCTAATTCTTTTAAGCTTCTCCATCTGTTCCTTGAATTCTGGTATGGTGGTGCATTTAGCACAGTCCCAAACCACCTCCCGAATATACAAATCCTTAAACCGGTTGATAAAATTTTTCTAAATGTGCATCACACAATTTCGGTGATGGGCATTTGGAAACACTAATTTCAATGCAGGTAGCAATCCCTACATAGCAGTTGCACATTCATATATTAAACCAGCCTTCAATACATAACTATTAATTAACAGTTGCACATTCATATTAACTAAACCAGCAGTCATCATACAATTGTATATAGCTACTAAAAAATAACCTAGTATTCAACAACAGTCAACATTAAACATTACCTAACACTAAAACAGCAGCCAAAAGTAAATAAGTCTCCTCATAAGTAAAACAACCATCAATTTTTAACAAGTACCAAGTAGTTAAAGAATTATGAAGTTTACCTTTTGTTGGTCGGACATAAAATTTCAACCATGAGTCTGCACATCCCCCAAATCCTCTTGGAGTTGAGTCAGAAACCGCTTCCAATACTCCTTAGTTTCAGACCTTGCTACTCCGTAGGCAACCACATAAAATTGGTTATTTGCATCATGGGCCACTGCTGTAAGGAGTTGTCCATCATAATAAGCCTTCAGAAAACAGCCATCAAGATGTATCAACGGCCTACATCCAATCTTGAAGCCTACTTGCATGACTCTAAACATATATAAAGCTTATCAAACACAGGGGGGATTGAGGGATAGGAGTGACACACAATTCTGCCCTAGACCCTGGGTTGCTTCTTAATATCTCAAACAAGTAATCTCTCACATTATTGTACTGCTCCCTCTCATTGCCCATGATTCTCTCTCTTGCCTCTCTAACTGCTCTGTAAACTATTTTTGGATGTGCAGTGAGTGAGAATTCTTCTCTCAGAAAGTCAATAGCCTCACTTGTCCTCATATGAGGCTGTGTACTCATTCTCTTCTCAACCTTCAAACTAATCCAATGTTGATCAGCCGCATTACTTCCCATGTCCCTTGCACATGTATGATCATTTTTGTAAGTCTTCACCTGGTAGCATTGCAGAGATTTGTTATATGATAAATGAACCAGCCACGGACACTCATCATCCATGCATCCCACCCTCACTCTCTCCTTGTCATTCTTAGTCCACCTAAGCTCCATACTCTCAGCAATAAATGAGTCTTTCACAACTTCCTTAAATCTCTCTATGGTGGTAAACCTAGTCCCTAACTCAAACTTTTCCTCTCCAAAAGCATAATCATCATCAAACTCAGGAAATTTATGCTTGCTAGATTCATCATTTCATGATATAGGTGTATGTAAATTCTCAGATTCATAATCATATACCGGGTCATTATCATCATCTTAGACTTCACTCACATAGAACCTAACATGTTGGTCTCTATTAGGTTGTAGGTCTCTGTTGGGCTGCACATTAGGATCAAACCCAAGATTAGTTCTAGCATGATGCTCATTGGGCCCAGTCCTAGCCTGCTGTCTTCTGGTAACATTAGATGCACCTAGTCCACTACTTTGTCCCTTCTTCTTCCATGTCTTCCTGTTTCTTTTAGCACCTGTCTTCTTTGCAGCTGGCTTCTTTGGAGACACAATTTTTTTTTCCTTCATTACTCTCTGCCGTTTGCTACCATTGTCATCAACACTGTTATCATCTTCATTATTGTCACTTTCAAACTCGGGTGGGGGAGGTTTGTAGGGCTCATCCTCCGTACTCTTGTACCCATCATCGGATGACAAATTCTGAAGATCCACCAAAACCTCTTCTATGACAGGACTGTTACTTTAGTTTCCAACATCCTCCACAATCTCAGGTTCATCAACAGGGTGGTCAAAGTATAGGTAAAACTCGTCTGTTTCTGTATTCTTCATTTTGTTCTCTCGCATTGCATTAATCCCTACATCCCCTGTCAAAATATGCAGTCCAGACTCAATATCATCACTCCTTGGATCATACCAATAAATTGTCTTGTATGATTGGTACCCCAAGCCCTTAAACAGTGTGATCAAGTCTCCGAAATTCACAAAATCCAAGTCCATTTTGGGAAACTTCTCTACCTTCGCATTTTTATAAACCAAAAAACAATTACTTTCTCTCACAAAATTACCTCCATGGTGGAAAACAGGAACTACAAACACATCAACCATCTGAAAAATAAAAAACAAAAACAAAAAGCAATGATCAAGAAGTACTCTTTTCACATATTAAAAAGCAATGTCCTTCAAAAGACAGAAACGAAAATCACCCCAGAAGCTTTCTTTGCCCTAACAGTTAATCAATTTCAAAGGAAAACCCCTAATACTTTTTTGACAACACTATCAACATGCACGATCAGTCCTTTCATAACACAGTTCATACTTGCATAAGCATTAAACCTGACAATCCACTAACTAAGCAACACAACGAATTCTTACCTTTGGTGACGAAGACAGCAACTCAGACAACAATGGAAGGTTCTCCCTCTTCGACAGCCCCTACACACCGCAACCGTCTCAGCCTAGGTAGTGATTATTTTTTAGAGGGAGAAACAAAGTATGGTGATCGTTGCTATTCTTAGGGTTTAATGTAATTCAGTAAGAGTGATATGGGTGTAATGGGTATTGTATACAACTTAAGGGATGGGAGTGTTTGTAAGGGGCCAAACACGAAACGACGTAGTTTTTAAGCTCAGGGACTTATTTGTCCAATTTTTGAAAGTACCCTTCCAGTCATCAGTCCACGTGTCAACCCATCACGCCAGGTCATCAGAATGGGAGCCACGTCAGACTTTTCCGTTGGGTCTGACGGAGACATTTGGATAAAGGGACTCATTCGTCTAAGTTTTGTGAAGGTCAGGGATTTAAAAGTATTTTCAAATGGTCAGGGACGAAAATGTCCGCAGGGCAAAAGGTCAGGGACCTATTTGTCCTTTTCTCTATATTAAATAAGTTGTGTGCTTATTTTCTTCTAGACTCTTTGAGAGTAAGAGGTGCATCCTTGGTTTAGCCAATCAAGGTGAGTTCTTGGCTACTTTGATCATAGTAGGGTTGTTAACCTCGCCAAAATTAGTTACCCAAACGACGTCCCGGTGTCAGTGGCTGTTACACGCTCTATTTCTTTTGCTTTTTTATTTGGAATTTGAAAATGAGCTATACAAAGCCTGACATTTTTTAAGGGAAAGACACTATTGCAGTTGTTGCTGTTGTAAGAATCCCAAAAGCTATGGGAACTCATTTGAAGCAAATGGCGGCAGTTGACAGTGACAATGATGATGCTGATGTAAGACGGGAGAGGCAGAGAGTGGTTACAGGTGCATAAAATGTTGACATAGAGAAGTATTGACCACGGAGTTCATGGCAATATCAATGTGGCGGTTCTTGTGTTCCTCTGTTGCAGAATCATGATCTTCTTCTTTATCAGCTGCTAGAAAATGCCTTTTGAAGGTGGCCATGTTTTTTATGTAGCAACTGCATTTGTAGTTTCGTGGCCCTACAACATTGTTACATACATATCAAGCCAATATACAAAAGAAGCAAAGAAGCAGTTTCTCTGGAAACTAAATAGGTAGTGCATAAAAATATGTATGTGGTAGAAAGGAAGTACAAATGATTAGGCATATCTAAACTAGTTTTAATTTATGCAGATATTGACTAAGTTCTTTTTTATGGGATGCAGAATAATATCTATTAATCTGTTATAAATATTACATATACCTCAAAGCAAAATTTAATTCCATTTCTATTTTCCTTTCCAGCCTTCAATATATGTAATTGTGAATGTAATTGCTAATAGATGTTGTATGAAACTCCGGCATGAATAAAAGTTGAGTGGATATCACCTGATAATTTGTTTAAAGGCATTGAACAAAATCTTAAACACAAATGTTAAAATTGGTTAAAAGCTTTTAATGTAATTCAATAAGTTTTATAAATTGCAGTACAACTGAAATTGTCTTCTTATTCTGGTGAAAAATGTTCCTGTATCAAAATATTTTTTTGACATGTAGCTCATTGTAGTTCGTTATCTGAAGCTTTTTTTATAAAGCATCTAGCCAAAATAAAGTGGTGACTTCAAGCTATAAATTAAAGAATTTTTCACTAAAAACTCTTCAATAATTGCGGTTGAAGTCAAATTGAAAATAGATGGGGTGTATCTAAAAAGGACATTAATACTCAAGTCAGTAAATATTTTAAAGATATAATAAATATATAACTATAGAATGTTAGATGTAAAAGTATAGAAACACAAGCTATAAGATGTAGTTTATGAGATTTGATGGATCTTCCCCTTTGTTAAAATACAAAAAGTGCCTTATATAGATATTAGGTTAATGAACAATATTGATATTATGATCATTTGGTGATTAAGTTGGTAATAATGGTAATTAACTCATTGGTTACAAACTCCTAATTAAGGTAAATAAAGTTGAGTTATGATTTTTATAGTATAACAAATTATAACATATAATTGTTTTTGGCTTCACTCATTTGGAGCCTCTCTTCCAAATTTGATACAATTTATGTGGATCTCTCTTTATCCCTTTTGGTATCCTATGAACGATAAATGAGGTTAAATTGTGCTCAAAGAATAAATTTTTTGAAACAAGTGAACTATAAATATTTATCAAGCCTTTGAACTTGTACGTAGTGAATAATGTTAGCATATAATTTAAGAAATTTATTTTGTTAGTTGACTTAAAACAACTTCCAAAGTCAAGAGAAAAAAGTATAATCAAAAGCTTAGTTATTTTAAATAACAGATATAAATATGATCAAAAACAACTTTTGAGATACTTCAGATTTCATATTGCTCCTCAGGTCTTAGAAAGACTTCAGATAAGTTTGATACAAATCTGAAATACTTATAGGATTTTGTATTGACAATTGAAATGAGACTCTTAATTAAGTAATAAACAAGAATAAAGAAAGTTAAGAGTTAAAAGATGTCACTACTAGAAAATTAGTTATTACAGGCGGATATTTTCGACGGATTTTATCCCACTGAAATACAGAGGAAATTTTAGAGGGATTTTTTGTCGGAAAACAAAAAAAATGAATTAGCATAAATTACAGACGGAAAAGAAAATCCGTCGATAATTCCGTCGAAAAAATTAATTTTTTCCGTAAAAAATAGTTACAGACGGAAAATCCGTCTGTAATTAAATAGACAAAACGCTGCGTTTTATTAAATTATTACAGACGAAAAATCCGTCTGTAATTTAAATTTTCCGTCGAAAATAAATTAGAATAAGGAGATGGATCACTCTACTCCCGAATACTTCAGTTCACTTTTTTTCACGTTTCCTTGAATTACTCCCATGCCCTCTCTCTCTCTCTCCATTGAAGATGTGACATCCTCCGGTGTCACCGCCGCCGCCGCGGCTCGCGTCGCACGAGCTCCTTCCACCGCCGCTCTCAATGCGTTTGCTCCTTTCGTCGTCACATGAGCTTTCTCGGTCGTGCACTTGTCTTACGAGCTCCCTCCGCCGCCGCTCTCGCGCTGCTTCTTCTCTCCTCGTCGGAGGTTTGTCATCGTCTCTTCTCGTCGCTGTTAGTTCAGGCAGGCCTCTGCCTCTTTCTCGTCCCTAGCCCTAACCCTTCCATTGTGATTCTGTTCCGATTTCATTATCCCTAGCCCTAACCCTGTCCCTTCCCTGTTTTTCTTAACCCTAATTCTCGTCCCTTAACCCTAATTTTCCGTTTGTTCTCTCTGGTTTAGAATTATGTTATGTGGATCGATTTTAATCCTAGTTTGTTTTTTTCAGGTCCGCTGAAGGTTACACCATTTATGGTCGAGTGAAGATCCCCAGCAGTATGCTTTGTTTTTCTTTTTTGTCACTCTGATTTTTATTTTCTTACTTTTTAGTTAATTCAAAATCTAATTGTTGGATGGTGACTGATGCGAATAACCATTGCATTTGAATTAGCAGATTTTTTATATTTTGTTCAATAAACTTTAGATGAACTAAAGCTTTCAACTTTAATATGTAGATGCACTAAAGCACTTTAATATGTGAGATTGACTTTGAATTGTTGATGGGACTAGTAATGGTGCTTGGAGTCATATGTCAGTTCAAGTTGTTCATATTGTTTTGGAGTTCACACCAAAATCAAGTTTGATTTAGTCATTCAGAATTCATCTAATTTGAAGCTTCGGTTGGTTTATAGTATCAATTATAATTTGAAATATTTAGAAAGATGGCTGTCAGAGCCTGTTAGCATCTCCGGTGTCATTTCATTTACTTAGGTGTATCTGATAATGTTAATTGAGTGGAATTCAGCAAGGTTTTGCTAGAGTTCATTGTGGTGTGCATCCATTTCTTGTTAATGGTGTGCATAAATTTGTTAGCAGATTTAGGAACAAAAGACTATATAATTCCCAGAAAAGTGTCGAATGTCAAAGTCATACTCAATGGTGGTCAGAGAGTTACTTTTTTGAGGCCTGATGGATATTTCTCATTGTATCCTTTAATTTACATCTTCATTTTAAACTCATTTCAATTTGCATGATAACTGCTATTACAATAATACTTTAGTTAATGATAGTATTTTGTTGTTGAGCAACAAACTAGTTCCTTAACATGTTTGCTTTAAGCCACAACGTCCCAAATATTTCTTGATGGATGCTTCATGAGGTCTGAAAATTATAGCTTCTTTGATGAGTATGCAGGGCCAGGGGACAAGGCTATTTGTGGCAACAAAACTAGGACAAATTCGAGCTTAAGAATGCAGACTTGGTTGTTGAGAGAGTTATTGGCAATTCAGATGAGTTCTTCAAGGTTACAACAATTTCTTCTCAAATTTCTTAATTCTTCATATATATATATACACTGTGGCAGAATATCATTATTTTATTTTCTTTTTTTTGTCCTCTGTTATTTTTTTTTAACGATGAAGAACAGCGCAGGTATGTGTCATCCTACATGTGGATTTTGTTATTGGCATTGTAAATTGATTCCATTTGTCTAAGCTTTTCCTCTGAACTTACACTCTCATTGTTTTAAATTTGTTATGCATAGGATTTTCTCAATCTGTTTTTTTGACTTTTTCAACTGTTTTTCATTTGCACAAAATCAGAACATCTACACCATCAAGGCATATAGTAGTTTATATGATTTAACATTAAATTCCTTTATTTTCATTATAGCATGATCATTTTTTCATTGCCACTGTAGGCAAAAATTGTTGCAAGCATGTGAAAAGCATAAGGAAGAGCAAGTGATTGCTTTGAAGCACTCTATGCAAAGTGGAATGATTAGTTTTTACCAGATTGCTTTTTTATGTTGATGTGGCTCCTATTCTTAGATTATTTTCTTGATGTCAAGGTTCTTTTCTTCTCACACTTCTAGGCTGTCATTTACAGGCACAGGCAATGAAAGAGCAAGCTCAACTGAGGGAGAAAATGGCATACCAATACAAGCTTGGTAACTTTGAGGTGAGAATCCCAAATTAAACTATTTGAGGCTCTTTGGTTAGTTTTAATGGTTCTGCTTGTTTATTTGTAATTTTGTCACTATAGGCTGCTGCTGCAATCCAGAGAAGGTTGGATCCTGATGCTGCTTTATAGTTGGATATAGCTTCCATGAATAAATATTGAGAAAAGAGCTTTCTGATCAAAGAATTTGGTGACAGCTTCATGGTGATCATGCCTTCATTTTTATTGCTTTATAGTTGGATATAGCTTCCATGCTGCTTTATAGTTAAATGCTCACTGTTTGTGACTCATTTTCGCTTACTGCTATTTAAAATTTTAGATACTAGAATTTTATAGAGGTTCTGCTTTTTAGCATGAAGTTAAGGTGGAAAAAATAGTATCTGCATTTCATTCGGTGCTCACTGGGTTGCAATATGCCTTAAATATCTCATCGTCGTGATATTGTATTGAAGCCAGAAATTGTCCATAGGAGGTCCAGCAGAAAAAAAGTATAGTTTTTAACTTGCCCTTGCAGTTTTTCTCCCTCTTTCCATCATGAATATTTTGTTTGATTCTCTTTTGTAATAGTATGAAACTGCATAAACTCTTTCAGTGTCATCGTCTTCATTAATGGTGTGAATGGAGCAAGTCAGAAGAGAACGAGCCACCAATGATGGCAGCATGCGTTCAAGTCTGCTACCCATCTCACTGTGTTGCTTTGGAAGCTTAGATGCTACATTGATTCTACTCTAATTTGATGGGTGTTATATGCTTCGCAGGTAGTGAAAATTGTTCAGGATTATATGGGTGTATCATCATCCATACCTTCGCTATAAAATAGAAATTCTAGATAGTATCCATACATATATTGGTAGATAGTAAAATCCAAAATTCAATCTTTTCTTATTGAGTACCAGAAACAGCTTTTCTAGGCCTCATATGGTAGAAGTAAATATCAATATATAAAATATGTCATGAATTTAGATGTTCAACAATCATTTCATGTTAATTATACATAATTGACAGGAAATTATTGGAGTATATGTTTGATAACTGCCGAATTACTATTATATTTTTCTTGTATTAAAATTAATTAATTTTTAAATTTTTATTTTTAAAAGATTTAGAATTTAGAATTTAAGATTTAAGGTTAAAGTTTAAAGGTCGGCAGCGGATGGCTGGTGGATAGGAAAAAAGAGAAAGAAGCAAGAAGAGTGATTGTAAATAAAAACTTAAAAATATTATTTAAAAAACTAGCTGAAATTGGTAGTGTTGCCCAATGAAAGGTTGACTTTTTAGTGGGATTGTATTAAAAGCATTAACATTGTGCAGTTATCATTGTTAACTTTAGTACATTATTGCACCATGAATTTTGCAATAGAGATTAGCCATAGAATATTTGCTAGCTATATAACTAGTAACTGTACCGTGCGTGTGATGTAGAAAAAATATTTATTACTTAAAATTAATTTTTTCAATGATTACTTTTTGGAAGCTAATTAGCGATTCAGTCACAACTTCAATTGCAAATCTCTGTAGCTAATCCCCCAATGTTCAGATTTTTCATGGTTGCTAATAATTTCTTTTAGTGATGCTTGTCTGCATAAATGTATTCCTCTTAAATTCCAATAGCTTCACTGGGAGGATTCCACATTCTATTGGTAATTTATCGAACCTATATTGGTTAGATTTAGCTGACAATGAGCTTCAAGGACCTATACCAATTTCTAGTGGCAGTGTACCTGGTCTTGATAAGTTGCACCATGCCAAACATTTGTGAGTCAACTCTTTTATTTTCTACAATAAATGGCTTACTACTTTTATGTAGAAAAATCCATCTAATACGTGTTACATGCAGTCATCTTGGGAAGAATAATCTCAGGCAATATTCCTCCTCAACTTTTTAGCTCGGAAATGGCTCTGATTCATCTGTAAGAATTCTATTTTTTTTTTCATATAGTGTCTGCCTTTGGGATCCAGTTCTTCAGTGATTAATTTTAGGTGTTGCAAAAATTGTTTAGCCACCATAGCCGTTGTAGGCATAGGCACCATAGACTCTCATATAAATTCAAAATTTTCAGGTATCATTATGCGTAACAACATGATTGTGCCTTTCCTTTTTCCCCCATTTTTTTTGGGGTGTGCGATTTGTAAATTATTGGATTTAAAGTTTTGCTTGGTGACAGTTGCTATTTTTTGGTAGTCTCAATACATCAAAGAGAGAATATGATTATTATCCCACTATTGGAAAGAATTGAATGATGATATTGACTCCATTTCTGTCACATGCAACAACAATTCTTGGCCGTAGAATTCAGCAGCCTACCATTCCACACTTCCTAACAGATCTTATTATATACCTTGAACTACTTCTTTCTCTCATTGTCTTTTGTGTTTGTTTCTCTAAACAGAAAAACAATGTTACTAAGAAGCTCCTCGACACCAATACCAACCTCGTTCATACCCCATTCTAGGGAACCATCCTCCCCTGAAGCAGAAAGGGTTCTTCAATTTTCTAGAACAAGATCGTTTGCCAATCCAAGACAAAACTTGCCTGACTCATCAGATCATCGAAGCCCAACAAAGCACGACAACAAGAGTTGCATACCACGTAGTAACGTGCTTAAGAGTCAGCATGGTACCAAGATCAAAGAAAGTGACCAAGTGATTCACACAACAAAAGGGAAACCTTTAATCAGAGAACTCTTCTCAGTCTCAGGTTTAGATAGGCAAATCCTAGTAGAATATGATGAAGATGGTGGTGAAGAGACGAAGAGAGGTAATAGGGGAGTGATGTTGGCAAGATATGTGGTGGCAGTGGAAGAGTCCCAGATGGAGGTGGCTGGGAATCAGATAAGACTCATGCTTATTACCAAACTATGATTCAAGCTAACCCCAACAATGCGCTTCTGCTTGGAAATTATACTAAGTTCTTAAAAGAGGTAAAGCTTGTTTTTGAAACTTATCAATACATGGAAGATCTAAGAAAACTATTGTGCTCTGTCTATGAATGGTTCACTGATATTCAATTTGCAAATATAGGTTCGTAGAGATTATCCTAAAGCCGAGGAGTATCTTGAAAGAGCCATTTTGGCTAATCCTGGTGATGCAACTATTTTGTCACTCTGCGGATTTAATTTGGCAAATGGAGAAGGAGGCTGATAGTGCTGAGGGCTATTTTGATCAAGCTGTTAAAAGCGCCCCTGATGATTGGTAAGATATATACCACTATTTCAGCACATGGATGATCTGGTTTTAGAGAACATTTGTGACTGTGTGAGGAAAGCTGGGATGATGAAGAAGAAGTAGCAGCAGCAGAAAATTGTTCAAATGAGTTAGAAAAATGAATAGGAGTTGCTTGTAACATAGTTCTTTTAATTTACTAGTATGAGAAAAATTATTTAGAGCCCTTTGGATACCCATTAACAACTTTTAATTTACTCAATACACTTTGTTGATGTATGGTTGTTATTTATTATTATAGTTGATGTATCAATACACTTTCTTTATGTTTTGAATTATATTGACTTGTTTGTTTATAGTATTTTGTATGAAAACAAGCTTATTTTGTAATTGGAAAAATAAAAAAAAATATTTTATCTTACTGACGGATTTACAGACGGATTTTCTGTCTGTAATTAGAGTGGGAGATAATTTTCCAAAGTTCAAATTACAGACGGAAAATCTGTCAGAAAATCTGTCTGTAATTACATACGGAAAATCCTTCTAAAAATCCGTCTGTAATTACAGACGGAAAATTCGTCTGAAAATCAGTCTGTAATTACAGGCGGAAAATCCGTCGGAAAGTTCGTCGCCTTTGGGAAATGGATGGAGAATTTACAGAGGGAAAATCCGTCAGTAACTAGTAAAAATCCGTCGGTAATTTTCCGACGGAAAAAATCCGTCGGTAAATAATTTTCGACGGGGCTTTTACAGAGGGACAAAATCCGTCGGTAATTTCGTCGGTAACCAAAAATCCGTCTGTAATAAAGACCAAATCTGTCTGTATTAATCCATTTTCTAGTTGTGTGTACACAATGACGCATACTAAATTAGTTAAAATGCCTACGTCCAATCCTCATCAAAAAATTAAAGAATTCTATTAATAGAATAACTATATAAATGGTGTTATTTGAATTGTCAAGCTTTAGCTTCAACTCAGACTAAATGGTAAAATAATCTAAGAAATTTAGTTATTGTTTGCTCAAACTTTTTTAAGTCTATGAAGTGACTCAATTAGATACCCTACCAACTAAGAACTTAAGTTATTTACTTGAACTTCTCAAGCAAGACTCATATTTATACTTCACTAAACTAAGAATTTTAGATGTTATTCCCTCAAACCTTCTCAAACTAAGAAGTAATTCGATTGGATATCTCAGAAATCAAAAATCTTAGATATTCAGATGACCTTCTCAAACAAGACTCAGATTAGATCGCAGCCTAATCTAAGGACATTAGATATTCTTTCTTCAAATCTTCTCAAGCTAAATTTTGACTCATGTTAAATACCCAGAAATCTAAGAACTTTAGATATTTTTTTCTTAAATCTTCTTAAGATTAAAGATCATTAATAGATCAGGTTACGTAGTAATGAAAAACTATAGAGTTCAAGAATTCACAATATGAGCTAGCAAGATAAGAAATTTTCAAACTTCATACCTGGGTTGAAAACCATTTTCTAGATCTGATATAGTTACAAGATATTTTCAAAAGAGGAGTGTTAGGGGCCAGCAACTTTTGTGATTTGTAGTCATCAAATAGCTATCAATGATGATTTTAATGGTGTGAGATTGGTATGAGATTTCATCCAATGGCTCACTCTTCTTTGCTAGTTACATGCTAGACAGAATTTTAAAAAGTTGCTGCCCCCTAAACTTTTTCTTTTCAAAAATCAATTATATCTCAAATATACAAAAAACTGTTAGATATAAGAATTCACAGTCAATGCAGGATTATTAAAGGGTAAACAAACTCAACAATTTCAGATAGTCAACATATCTTGCTTATGGGATATTGCATACATATGTTATTATCAGTTTACATGAATGTAATCTATATAGATATACAATGAAACTCTAGTTTACAACCCAAATTCTCTTGTTTTTCATAAATGAGGCGTATGAGGTGAAGATATTGAGAAGATACTCTGAGAGCTGACTTTTCAAAGTCTTTATCTTCTCTAAAATCTTCATCAATTTGTAAAGATTTCAGGGCTTCATTTAAATAGTACTAGAGTCATAGATAGTTGTCAAAATACTTTTGAGTTGCTGTTTTCATATTTCCTTAAGTGTTAATCAAAGACGAGTTACATTTGCATGACAGCATGAGTCAACGTCTTTTGCCAATTTTTTTGCATCTTCACAGTGTAGTTTGTTGCAAATGAGAGAAGAAGCTTCTTCAAATGGTTTGGCTTGTTAAGCATGCTCAAATTTAAACATTAGAGCCAAAATGAACTATTTCATTAATGACTTTTTTTATATTAGTAGCTTTGTGCCTTTAGCTAGGGGTATTCATGGTTCAGTTTTTTCATAAACTGAATTGAAACTGCACTAAACCATTTTAAATGGTTTAGAAACTGAACCAAACTACTTTGTTAAATAAGAAATTGGTTTTAAACCAGTTTACAATACAATGCACCAGTTTAAACCAGTTCATAAAAATAAAACCAGTTTTAATTGAAAAAACCAGTTTAAACTGATTTATAGGCTAAAACTAGTTTTAACTTTTAACATATATAAAATTAATTTTTAGTTTTTACATTTTCTCTCTTCCCCTCTCTCTCCCACTCTCTCTCTTCTTCTCTCCTTCTCTCTCCCTCTCCCTCTCTCTCTCTCTCTCCCTTCTCTCCCTCTCTCTCCCTTCTCTCCCTCTCTCTCTCTTCATCTCTCCCTCTCTCCCCCTCCTTTATCTCTCTCCCACTCTCTCTCCTTCTCTCCCTTTCTCTCCTTCCCCTCTTCCTCTCTCTCTTCTTCTCTCCCTCTCTCCCTCTCCTTTCTCTCTCTCCGTCCTCTTTCTCTTTTCCTTTTCTCTCTCTCCCCCTTCCCCTCTTTCTCCTCTCCCCTCTCTTTGTCTTTCTCTCTCTCTCTCTCTCTCTCTCTCTCTCTCTCTCTCTCTCTCTCTTTCTCTCCCACTCTCTCTCTCTTCTTCCCCTTTTCCTCTCTCTCTTCTTCTCTTCCTTTCTCTCCCTTCTCTTTCTCTTTTCCTTTTCTCTCTCTCCCCCTTCCTCTCTTTCTCCCCTCCCCTCTTTTTGTCTTTCTCTCTCTCTCTCTCTCCCTCCTCTCTCCCTCTCCCTCTCCCTCTCTTTCTCTTTCTCTCTCTCTCTCTCTCACATTCTCTCACCCCTATCCCTCTTCCTCTCTCTCTCTCTCTCTCTCCCTCTTCTCCCTTTCTCTCCCCCTCCTCTCTCTTTCTCTCCCTCTCTCTCTCTCGCTCCCTCTCTCTCTCTTAACATATATAAATTAGATTTTACATTCTCTTTCTTTCCCTATCTCTCTCCTTCCCTCTCTCTCCTTCTCTCCCTCTCTCTCCCTCCTTTCTCTCTCTCTCCTTCTCTCCCTTTCTCTCTCTCCTTCCGCTCTCACTCTTCCTCTTCTCTCTCTCCCCTGCCCCTCTTTCTCCTCCTCCCCTTTCTTTCTCTCAACCTTTTTTCCCTCTCTCTCCTTCCCTCTTCCCCTCCTCTCTCTCTCCCTCTCTCTTTCTCTCTCACTTTCACTCACTTTCTCTCATTCCCTCTTCCCTTCCTCTCTCTCTCCCAATCTCTTTCTCTCTATCTCTCACACTTTCTCTCCCTCTCTCTTCCTCTCTCTCTCTTGCGCTCTTTCTCCCCTCCCTTCTCTCTCTTTCTCTCTCTCTCTCTCTCTCCTCCTCCCCTCTCTCTCTTTTTTCTATCTCTCCTTCTCTCCTATTTTTTCCTCTTTTTTGTCTCCCTCCTTCTCTCTCTTATTTTGGAGAAAAGAGGGGGAGAGAGAGAGAAGAGGGATATAGAATGAGAGAAGGTTTAGAGAGAAAGATAAATGAGAGAAAGGAAGGGAAGAAAGAGGAGAAAGAGAGAGGAGGGCAAAGAAAGAGAGAGAAAAAGAGAGAGAAAGAAGGGAAGGGGGAGAGAGAGAAAGAGAAAAAAGAAAAATAGGAGAGAGAAAAAGAGGAAGAGAGAAGGGAGAGAGAGGAAAGAGAGAAACAAAAGGGGAGAGAGAGGGAAAAGAGGGAGAGAGAGAGAGAGAGAGAGAAGGAGAAAGGGAGGAGAAGTGAGGGAGATGGGAGAAAAAGGAAAGAGAGGGAGAGAGCGCGAGAGGAAAAGGAGAGAGAGAGAGAGAGAAGAGGGGAAGAAAGAAGAGAAGGAGAGAGAGAGAGAGCGAGGAAGAAAGAGGGGGAGAGAGAAAAAGAAAAGGGAAGAGCGAGGAAAATGAGAGAGAGAAGAAGAGAGAGGAAGGAATGGGGAGAGAGAGGGAGAGGAGGAAAATGAGAGAGAGAGAGAGAGACGAAGAGAGATGGGAGGGGGAGAGAGAGGAAAGAGAGAGAAAGAAAGGGGAAGAGAGAGTGAGAGAGAGAGGAGGGGGAGAAAAAGGAGGGGGAGAGAGAGAGGAAGAGAGAGGGAAAGGGAGAGGGGGAGAGAGAGAGAGAGGGAAAGGAGAGAGAAAGGGGAGAGAAGAGATAGATAGAGAGAGAGAGTGAGAAAGATGAAGAGAGATGAGAGGGGGAGAGAGAGGAGGGAGAGGAGAGAGAAAGGGAGAAAGAAAGGGGAAGAGAGAGAGGAGAGGGAGAAAGAGGAGGAGAGAGAGAGAGAGAGAGGGGGGAGAGAAGGAAGAAAGGGGAAAGAGAGAGAAGGGAGAGAGGGGGGAGAAAATGGAGAGAGAGAGAGAGGAAGGGGAGAGAGAAAGTGAAGCGAGAGAGAGAGAGAAAGAATATGTAAAAACTAATTTTAAAGTTTAAATAAATCCAGTTTTAATTTGGTTTAAAACTAAACTGAACCTTAAAAACTGGTTTTTAATAAACTGGTTTTCATAAAAACTATAATTTTAGTAAAAAAAACTGGTTTATTTAAAATAGTTTCAGTTCAGTGAAACCAGTTTTTTTGCACATCCCTACCTTTAGCAGTTTCGTAGTTAGATAAAAAGACATGCTAATGAAGTGTGCTATATTACTTCTAAGGTAGCTTGACTTTTTTTTTTTTTTTTGAGATAGTCTTGCTTACTTGGCCAAGCTTTTGAAGTTACATTCTTTGATTTTAGACTTTTCTCAAGTTCAAAAAAGACCTAGCTTAATTAATTTGCTTATATTACTTAAGGAAAAAATCCTTAGTACATTATCTCACTTTTAACAAATATTAGATAGCACTTCAATAATACAACTATTAAATTATATTTGAACTTATTAATCATTGATGTGAGATATCTTGTAGCTTACACACACATATATTATGTATGGACTAAATTATAAATCATAAGGTTCAATTAGGTTCATCAAAAGAGTGAAGTGTTTAAAAATTTATATACAACAAAAAATATCTTTAAAATTTAATAGTAAATTTTTTTGTACTGTCATTAAATTAGCTATAATATATAGAACATACATAGTGTTTAATTAAGTTTAGCTTAACCAAAATGAGGTTACGAGAGAGAAAGTCAGAATAATGTATATTATTGAAAAGATAGTGAAATTTTATCTTCGGTATAGTTGTTTGATGAGAAGAACAGTAAAACATTTAGCAAAAAAGGGTAGATCAAATGAAATAGTATATTAGACATAGAAGAAAATCTAAAAGGACTTAGCATGAGGTAGTCAAGCAATTTCTTTTAGTGAATGATCTTAAAGCTAGACTTGATAATGATAACTAGAATGCAATGACATTATTTGATATATGTAGCTGATGCTCTTTAGAAGGATAAATCTTTGTTGTTGTATTTAAAGATAATATGATAAAATATAAAATTTAATATTGTACACCTTGTTATATTGAGTACTAAAAATTTTTGGTGATCAATATTTTCTCTTTACTTTTGTCTTATGTTTCAATCAACAGTTGCCAATTTTCCTATTTTTTTTTCCACTAAAAGTATTGGTTCTTTAATATTCTTCTTGAATAAAAATAATAAATTAAATATAAATTTTATTAAATTTTTATACATTGAATGCAATAAAAAAAAATTTAAAATTTGCTCTCATTCTGAGCTCAACCAATAATACCCTTAAAGCCACTTAATTTTTCTTATTTTCTTGGATAGTTGGATTACACGGGAAAACCTGAACCTGAACGCGTTTTACGTGATATTATAGAGGATTTTAAAGTCAACTCTGTATGATGACTAATGAGTAATGACCATAGAAAACAATTCGCAGTATTCACACACAACCCTTTGTATTTTTGCAAAGAAATTTAAAACCCAGCGTAGGATTATACGCCATTCTTTATATACAAGACAAAATGAAAGCGGTAACATCCTTTTTTTTTTCGTTAGAATCGCGTATGCGAAGTTTATGTTATGTTTGCATTACATTTATAATAAGTTTTTTTACGATCTTTAAATAAAATAAATAATAATATAATATTAAAAATTATGTTATTATTTAATTTTATTTGATAAAAGACAGTTACTTGATATTAGGTCTAGAAGATTTAAAAAATTCGGGTTTATTAGTGTTATTTACATTAATGATTTACTTAATTTTTATTCTAATTAAATATTATTATTTGAGATGATTATTTAAATTTTTATTATACTCAATTTTTATTATTGAAAAAGAGGGAAGGGATTTTTGAAAATTAGAGAGAGAATTAGTTAGGTAGTTTTGAAAAAGATATGATTAAAACAAAAAGATAAGATTGATTGAAAAAGATTTGAAAATCAATTTATAAAAAAAGATAAGAGGTTAGAAAAGAAATTAGAAAAGATTTTGAAATTGATTTTGAAAAAGATGTGATTAAAACTTAATTTGAAAAAGATTTGAAAAAAAAATTTAAAAAGATTTGATTTTGAAGATTAAAGTTGATTACTTGACTAACAAGAAACTAAAGATATGATTCTAAAGTTTAAAGATTGAACTTTTCTTACTAGGCAAGTAACAAACTTAATAATTTTTTGAATCAATCACATTAATTGTTAGTAAAGATTTGAAATTATGAAACAAAATAAGCAAAAGATTTTTGAAAATTATTTTAGAATTTTCGAAAATTATGAAAGAAAAATGAAAAAATTTTGATTTTTGAAAAAGATTTGAAAAAGATAATATTTTTAAATTGAAAATTTGATTTGACTCATAAGAAATAACTAAATTTTAAAAATTTTTGACTAAATCAAATCAAATTTTTGAAAATTATGAGTAAAATAAGAGAAAGATATTTTTTGATTTTTGAATTTTCAATGAAGAAAGAGAAAAACAACCCAAAGACTCAATGCATGAAAATTTTGGATCAAAACATGTGATGCATGCAAGAACACTATGAATGTCAAGATGAACACCAAGAACACTTTGAATGTTAAGATGAACACCAAGAACTTATTTTTGAAAAATTTTCAAGAAAAGAAAACATGCAAGACACCAAACTTAAAAATTTTTATTCTTTAGACATTAACAAATTGAAAATGCATATGAAAAACAAGAAAATATACAAAACAAGAAAATATGAAGATCAAACAAGAAGACTGGCCAAGAACAACTTGAAGATCATGAAGAATGCAATGCATGAAATTTTCGAAAATAATTTTTAGAAAATTAAAAAGATGCAATTGACACCAAACTTAAAACTTGACTCTAGACTCGAACAAGAAACACAAAATATTTTTAGTTTTATTATTTTATTAAACTTTTTTTTAATTTTTTTTTAAATTTAATTGGGAAAAACGAAAGAAGAAAATTTTTTTTGTATTTTTCGAAAATAAGAAATAAAAAGCTTAAAATTAAAATAAAATTACCTAATTTGAGAAACAAGATGAACCGTCAGTTGTCCAAACTCGAACAATCCCCGGCAACGGCGCCAAAAACTTGGTGCGCGGAAGTCGTGACGGTTCCATTCCTTGGTAACGGCGCTGAAAACTTTATACGCACGTTCATAATCTTAATTCTTTGTCACAACTTTGCACAACTGACCAGCAAGTGCACTGGGTCGTCCAAGTAATAAACCTTACGTGAGTAAGGGTCGATCCCACGGAGATTGTCGGCTTGAAGCAAGTTATGGTCACCTTGTAAATCTCAATCAGGCGAATTCAGATAGTTATGGAGATTTGATAATTAAAACATAATTGAAATATAAACTAGGATAGAGATACTTATGTAATTCATTCGTTCCTCTGAACCTCTGCTTTCCTGCTGTCTTCATCCAATCATTCCTACTCCTTTCCATGGAAAGCTTTATGTAGGGTATCACCGTTGTCAATGGCTACATCCCATCCTCTCTGTGAAAATGGTCCAATGCGCTGTCACTGCATGGCTAATCATCTGTCGGTTCTCGATCATACTGGAATAGGATTTACTATCCTTTTGCGTCTGTTACTACGCCCAGCACTCGCGAGTTTGAAGCTCATCACAGCCATCCCTTCCCAGATCCTACTCGGAATACCACAGACAAGGTTTAGACTTTCCGGATCTCAAGAATGGCCATCCATGGGTTCTAAATTATACCACAAAGATTCTAATATCTCAGACTCGGTCCTCTGTATTAGATATCTAAGAGATATTCATTCTAGCTTGTTTACATATAGAACGGAAGTGTTTGTCAGGCACGCGTTCATAAGTGAGAATGATGATGAGCGTCACATAATCATCACATTCATCATGTTCTTGGGTGCGAATGGATATCTTAGAATAGGAATAAGCTTGAATTGAATAGAAAAATAATAGTACTTTGTATTAATTCATGAGGAACAGCAGAGCTCCACACCTTAAGCTATGGAGTGTAGAAACTCTATCGTTGAAAATACATAAGTGATAAGGTCCAGGCATGGCCGAATGGCCAGCCCCCAAAACATGATCTAAAATGAAACTAAAGATGTAAATACAATAGTAAAAAGTCCTATTTGTACTAAACTAGTTACTAGGATTTACAGAAATGAGTAAATGATGCAGAAATCCACTTTCGGGACCCACTTGGTCTGTGCTTGGGCTGAGCATTGAGCTTTACATGTGTAGAGGCTTCTCTTGGAGTTGAACGCCAGTTTGTAACCTGTTTCTGGCGTTTAACTCCACTTTGCAACCTGTTTCTGGCGTTTGACTCCAGAATGCAGCATGGAACTGGCGTTCAACGCCAGTTTACGTCGTCTATCCTTAATCAAAGTATGGACTATTATATATTGATGGAAAGCCCTGGATGTCTACTTTTCAACGCAATTGAGAGCGCGCTATTTGGAGTTCTGTAGCTCCAGAAAATCTACTTTGAGTGTAAGGAGATCAGAATCCAACAGCATCTGCAGTCCTTCTTCAACCTCTGAATCTGATTTTTGCTCAGGTCCCTCAATTTCAGCCAGTAATTACCTGAAATCACAGAAAAATACACAAACTCATAGTAAAGTCCAGAAATGTGAATTTTAATTAAAAACTAATAAAAAATATACTAAAAACTAACTAAATCATACTGAAAACTATGTAAAAACAATGCCAAAAAGCGTATAAATTATCCGCTCATCAACAAGCCCATCACTAAGAAGAAGATGGAGCTAACTAGAGAGCATGCACATGAGCTTGTGTAACCACCTTAGCATGAGATTCTTGACATGCCTCAAGGGATGTATTTTCTCCCTCAAAGCTATTGGGATCAATGGCATACTTAGGAGAATTAAGCTCTAACATGAATTAGTTGAGGATGGAGCATCAAGAGCATTCCACCATCCTCAATGAAATTAAAGAAGACCAAAGGGTTATGAGGAAAGAACAACAAAGACAAAGGAGTGACATTGAAGAGATCAAGCACTACATTGGATCCTCAAGGAGGAGCACTAGCGGCCACCATTAAGGTGGATTCGTTCTCTTAATCCCCTCTCCTTATGTCTTTTTTTATGTTTTAGGTTATGTTGTATTGTCTGTTCTCTTGTTCTTATTGCATGATCACTTTTATCTATGTCTTAAAGCTATAAAATGTTTCATATGTCTCTCACCTTGTTTAAAAGAAAATTTTAATTGAAAAAAATTGAGAGATACATAAATTTCAAGTTATATAATAAGAATAGTTTAATTATCTTGATGTGGTGGCATTGCTTTTATTTTCTGAATGTATGAATAAATAGTGCATATTTAAAGTTGGAATTTTAGAATGTTGGTTCTCAAAAGAATGAGGAAAAAGGAAAAGTATTATTGGTAATCTGAAAAATCCAAAAATTGTTTCTTGAAGCAAGAAAAAGCAGCAAAAAGAAAAAAAAGAAAAAGCATGTTGCAAAAGAAAAAAAACTAATATATATGCATGCGAAAAAAAATGGCAAAAAAAATAAATAAATAGAAAAAGCCAATAGCTCTTTAAACCAAAAGGCAAGAGAAAAAAGCCAATAACCTTTTAAAGCAAAAGGCAAGGGTAAAAGGATCCAAAGATCCTAAGAGTGTGCTTATGAACTCTGGACACCTCTATCTGGGGATTCTAGCAAAGCTGAATCACAATCCGAAAGGGTTCACCCAGTTAAAGTGTATGTGGCATTTATGTATCCGGTGGTAATACTGGAAAACAAAGTGCTTAGGGTCACGACCAAGACTCTAAAAGCTGTGTTGAAGAATAAAAAAGAACTAAATTAGGAGAGTCAATAATATCATATGGATTCTAAGTTCCTAAAGAGACCAACACTTCCGAGTTTCAATGATAGTGAGATACCAAAACGATTCAAAAGACAAAAGCTACTAAGTCCCGCTCATTTAATTGAAACTGAGCTTCATTGGAAACTCTTAGATTTATTGTATCTTACTCTTCTTTTTATCCTACTGTATTTTTAGTTGCTTGGGGACAAGCAACAGTTTAAGTTTGGTGTTCTGATGAGCGGATATTTTATACGTTTTTTGCCATCATTTTCATATAGTTTTTAGCATATTTTGTTTAAGTTTTATTAAGTTTTCATAGGTTTTAGTGTAAATTTATATTTTTGGATTATACTTTGAGTTTGTGTATTTTTATGCAATTTCAGGTATTTTCTGGCTGAAATTCAGGAGCTGGAGCAAAAGTCTGATTCAGAGACAGGGAAAGCACTGCAGATGTTGTCCGGATCTGACCTCGTTGCACTCGAAAGAGCTTTTCTGGAGCTACAGAAGTTCAAATAGAGCGTTCTCAACGTCTATAGAAAGCTAACATCCAAAAATTTCCAGAAATATATAATACTTCATACTTTTCTTTAGAATTGAAGGCTCAAAACCGGCATCCAACGCCAGCCTCCTGCCCCAGTCCAGGCATCCAGCGCCCACAAGGAGAAGACCAGCATCCAAACGCCCAAAGAGAACCCCTAGCCAGCGTTCAATGCCCTAGAGGACTCCTAGCACGTGGATCTCATCAAAAGTCAGTCCAAACACTCACAAAGTGGGCCCCAGAAATGGATTTTAGCACTAAAAGATTGTTTTACCCTTTCTTATGTAATCGTTAGTCATTAGCTTCGTATTTAAAGAACTTTTACACGATCTTCAAAGGAAAATCTGCCATATTTCGTTTTACACATTGTATTCTCTATCAGTATGAGTTTCTAAACCTCCTAGGTTGAGGGGAGGAGCCTTGCCGAGTTTTATGGATTAATAAAAGTATTACTGTTTCTTTTCAATCCGTGTTTGATTCAATTCTAAGATGTATATTCGTTCTTCAACTTGATGAATGGGATGACCCGTGACAATCATCTTCGTTCTTCATACTAAGACCGTGTGCCTGACAACCACCTGTGTTCTTCGTGGGTTCGTGTGAATACGTGACTGGAAAGCATCGAACTACCAGCTTGATTATACATCTCTTAGATGGCTAATCCACGACTTCATTGGGGACTTCTTGAAACACCAGTTCAGCCAAGGTATGGAGAGATTAGGGTCTCTGTGGTATTGGCTAGAACCCAAAGGCGCAGCATTCTCTGTTCCGGAAGATCCGACCTTGTCTGTGGTGTTTTGAGTAGGATCATTAAGGAAAATGGACTGCAGGAGCTTCACCCTTAATCAGAATGGATCCACACTAACCCTGGGATTCAGATCTGGAGTAGCATTGGCGACCTCTCAACGGGCGACAATCACATACAGCCAGCCATAGAAGAAATCATTCACAATTGAAGAAAACAGTAAGACCAGAGTTAATCCAGAATGACAAAGCATCTCCAAGCCTTAAGCATCTTCTCATCATTGTAAACAGGTCAACCTAGTTTAGATCTCATTATTCCTTTTATGCAATTAAACAACATACCAACATCTCCTACTCACCTGACTAAGATCTGCAAGATAACTATAGCTTGCTTCAAACCATAATTCTCGTGGGATCGACCTTGACTCGCTCAGGTATTCCTTGGACAATCTAGTGCACTTGCTGGTTCAGTTGTACGAAGTGTGGGAATTCGTGCACCAAGCGCCCATACCGCTCTTCTGTAATCCGCCGGATAAATCGATGACGAGAAGAGTCATTGGTGTAGCACTTCAAACCTCAATCATCTCATCATATAATCAAATAATTTTCAAAATATAATAATTCTTTATCCATAATACCACAATTTCTCTAAAATAATAAACTGAAACAGATCGAATCATGAGATTTAACTTTAAAATTATTTTTCTAAATATCTCAGAATTATGCTTAAATTCTATAAATACTTTTTAAAAATATGCATAAACATGCCCATGGAAATAAAATACATAAACATGCTTAAACTTTGAAAATTGGCATGTTCTAAAAGTTACTTTAATTAAATTAACGTATTTTAAAATTACTCTAAATAACTCTGAACTTCTATAAAAGAGACTCAGTCTTCACTGGTTACTTCATAATTTATTCAAAATATTTTATAAATTTTCAAACACTCAAAACTTCATTAAAATAAGTCTATTGGGCACAATTTTTCTGTTTTCAAAATAAAATTGTTTTCGTTCAATTAGAATCATATTTCTCCCAAAACCGTCTTCCCTTTTAAACCCTTTATTGCAAACCCATTATTTTTCTTTAAAAACCAAACTCAATTAATTTCAATAAAATTCATATATTTATAAATAAATAATTTTCTTCATTAAATATTTTCCAAAAGCCAAGTCTCTGCTCCTTTTTACTTGAATCCTTCGTTCAAAATACTCATTTAGTTATAATTAATTCCAAATCAAAATCCGATTGTCAGAACTTAGTTACATACTATTATATAACTCCGATTTCAGCCAATTATTCAACAACAACATCTCAATTTCTTATTCCTCAATATGGCAGAAACATAACAACAAATCCAATAGCAATTCAATTAAAATTTCAACAGCCAACAATCATAGATTTGAGCAACAGACATCAACAGACAATAATCCCACCTCATATATCAATTCATTCATAATTTTAACCGATTAAATAGTCAAACCCTACTTCTATAAAGGGCAGAATACACATAAGATACCGGAGAAGATTTTTAATCGGTCAAACGGAGTGAAAACATCAAAAAATCGGTGGTTCCTCTTCTCCCTTGGTTCGGCCGAACTGGTTCCTGGCAGGGGCAGCTCCACTTCGCGATTCCACAGAAGGGGTAGCTCCACTTTGTGATTCCACAGAACAAAACATACATCACTGCGTAGAGGATGAAGATACAGTCACTTCTATCGAATTAGAATTTTTGTGGGAGTCACAAATCTCAAGAAATCAAGCTCAAAAATCTCAAAAATCAACAAAATCTCCCATTCTTCCCCTGCATGGCTTCGGCTATTTTGTGAAGAGAGAGAGAAAATTTGTGCTTTTTATATCATGTGATTAGTGACTAAGTGTCACTTAATCAGAGGGGAGGAGGCATGCGTTGCGATACGTGACGCATTAAGTGCTGCGTGCGTGTCGCAATTTTGAGCCGTTGAATCAGCGAGGTTAATCCCCTCTTAATCACAGCGATACATATCGCAACGCATGCCTCTTCTCCTCTGATTAAGTGACACTTAGTCACTAATCACATGATATAAAAAGCACAAATTTTCTCTCTCTCTTCACAAAATAGCCGAAGCCATGCAGGGGAGGAATGGGAGATTTTGTTGATTTTCGAGATTTTCGAGCTTGATTTCTTGAGATTTGTGACTCCCACAAAAATTATAATTCGATAGAAGTGACTGTATCTTCATCCTCTACGCAGTGATGTATGTTTTGTTCTGTGGAATCGCAAAGTGGAGCTGCCCCTGCCAGGAACCAGTTCGGCCGAACCAAGGGAGGGGAGGAACCACCAAATTTTTTACGTTTTCGCTCTGTTTTACCGATTAAAAATCTTCTCCGGTATCTTGTGTGTATTCTGCCCTTTATAGAAGTAGGGTTTGACTATTTAATCGGTTAAAATTATGAATGAATTGATATATGAGGTGGGATTGTTGTCTGTTGATGTCTGTTGCTCAAATCTATGATTGTTGGCTATTGAAATTTTAATTGAATTGCTATTGGATTTGTTGTTGTGTTTCTGCCATATTGAGGAATAAGAAATTGAGATGTTGTTGAATAATTGGCTGAAATCTGAGTTATATAATAGTATGTAACTAAGTTCTGACAATCGGATTTTGATTTGGAATTAATTATAACTAAATGAGTATTTTGAACGAAGGATTTGAGTAAAAAGGAGCAGAGACTTGGCTTTTGGAAAAGATTTAATGAAGAAAATTATTTATTTATAAATATATAAATTTTATTGAAATTAATTGAGTTTGGTTTTTAAAGAAAAATAATGGGTTTGCAATAAAGGGTTTAAAAGGGAAGACGGTTTTGGGAGAAATATGATTCTAATTGAACGAAAACAATTTTATTTTAAAAACAGAAAAATTGTGCCCAATAGACTTATTTTAATGAAGTTTTTGAGTGTTTGAAAATTTATAAAATATTTTGAATAATTTATAAAGTAACCAGTGAAGATTGAGTCTCTTTTATAAAAGTTTAGAGTTATTTAGAGTAATTTTAAAATACGTTAATTTAATTAAAGTAACTTTTAGAACATGCCAATTTTCAAAGTTTAAGCATGTTTATGTATTTTATTCTCGTGGGCATGTTTATGCATATTTTTAAAAAGTATTTATAGAATTTAAGCATAATTCTGAGATATTTAGAAAAATAATTTTAAAGTTAAAAATCTCATGATTCGATCTGTTTCAGTTTATTATTTTAGAGAAATTGTGGTATTATGGATAAAGAATTATTATATTTTGAAAAGTATTTGATTATATGATGAGATGATTGAGGTTTGAAATGCTACACCAATGACTCTTCTTGTCATCGATTTATCCGGCGGATTACAGAAGAGCGGTATAGGTGCTTGGTGCACGAATTCCCACACTTCGTATAACTGAACCAGCAAGTGCACTGGATTGTCTAAGTAATACCTGAGCGAGTCAAGGTCGATCCCACGAGAATTATGGTTTGAAGCAAGCTATAGTTATCTTGCAGATCTTAGTCAGGTGAGTAGGAGATGTTGGTATGTTGTTTAATTGCATAAAAGGAATAATGAGATCTAAACTAGGTTGACCTGTTTACAATGATGAGAAGATGGTTAAGGCTTGGAGATGCTTTGTCATTCTGGATTAACTCTGGTCTTACTGTTTTCTTCAATTGTGAATGATTTCTTCTATGGCTGGCTGTATGTGATTGTCGCCCGTTGAGAGGTCGCCAATGCTACTCCAGATCTGAATCCCAGGGTTAGTGTGGATCCATTCTGATTAAGGGTGAAGCTCCTGCAGTCCATTTTCCTTAATGATCCTACTCAAAACACCACAGACAAGGTCGGATCTTCCGGAACAGAGAATGCTGCGCCTTTGGGTTCTAGCCAATACCACAGAGACCCTAATCTCTCCATACCTCGGCTGAACTGGTGTTTCAAGAAGTCCCCAATGAAGTCGTGGATTAGCCGTCTAAGAGATGTATAATCAAGCTAGTAGTTCGATGCTTTCCAGTCACGTATTCACACGAACCCACGAAGAACACAGGTGGTTGTCAGGCACACGGTCTTAGTATGAAGAACGAAGATGATTGTCACGGGTCATCCTATTCATCAAGTTGAAAAACGAATATACATCTTAGAATTGAATCAAACACGGATTGAAAAGAAACAGTAATACTTTTATTAATCCATATAACTCGGCAAGGCTCCTCCCCTCAACCTAGGAGGTTTAGAAACTCATACTGATAGAGAATACAATGTGTAAAACGAAATATGGCAGATTTTCCTTTGAAGATCGTGTAAAAGTTCTTTAAATATGAAGCTAATGACTAACGATTACATAAGAAAGGGTAAAACAATCTTTTAGTGCTAAAATCCACTTCTGGGGCCCACTTTGTGAGTGTTTGGGCTGACCTTTGATGAGATCCACGTGCTAGGAGGTCTCTAGGGCATTGAACGCTGGCTAGGGGGTCCTCTTTGGGCGTTTGGATGCTGGTCTTCTCCTTGTGGGCGCTGGATGCCTGGACTAGGGCAGGAGGCTGGCGTTGGATGCCGGTTTTGAGCCTTCAATTCTAAAGAAAAGTATGAAGTATTATATTTCTGAAAATTTTTGGATGTTAGCTTTCTATAGACGTTGAGAATGCTCTATTTGAACTTCTGTAGCTCCAGAAAAGCTCTTTTGAGTGCAACGAGGTCAGATCCGGACAACATCTGCAGTGCTTTCCCTGTCTCTGAATCAGACTTTTGCTCCAGCTCCTAAATTTCAGCCAGAAAATACCTGAAATTGCATAAAAATACACAAACTCAAAGTAGAATCCAAAAATATAAATTTACACTAAAACCTATGAAAACTTAATAAAACTTAAACAAAACATGCTAAAAACTATATGAAAATGATGGCAAAAAACGTATAAAATATCCGCTCATCAGAACACCAAACTTAAACTGTTGCTTGTCCCCAAGCAACTAAAAATACATTAGGATAAAAAGAAGAGTAAGATACAATAAATCTAAGAGTTTCCAATGAAGCTCAGTTTCAATTAAATGAGCGGGACTTAGTAGCTTTTTGCTTTTGAATAGTTTTGGTATCTCACTATCCATTGAAACTCAGAAGTGTTGGTCTCTTTAGGAACTTAGAATCCATATGATATTATTGACTCTCCTAGTTTAGTTCTTTTTTATTCTTCAACACAGCTTTTAGAGTCTTGGTCGTGACCCTAAGCACTTTGTTTTCCAGTATTACCACCAGATACATAAATGCCACATACACTTTAACTGGGTGAACCCTTTCGGATTGTGATTCAGCTTTGCTAGAATCCCCAAATAGAGGTGTCCAGAGTTCATAAGCACACTCTTAGGATCTTTGGATCCTTTTACCCTTGCCTTTTGCTTTAAAAGGTTACTGGCTTTTTGCTCTTGCCTTTTGGTTTAAAGAGCTATTGGTTTTTTCTATTTATTTATTTTTTTTTGCCATTTTTTTTTGCATGCATATATATTATTTTTTTTCTTTTGCAACATGCTTTTTCTTTTTTTTCTTTTTGCTGCTTTTTCTTGCTTCAAGAAATAATTTTTAGATTTTTCAGATTACCAATAATATTTTTCCTTTTTCCTCATTCTTTTGAGAACCAACATTCTAAAATTTCAACTTCAAATATGCACTATTTATTCATACATCCAGAAAACAAAAGCAATGCCACCACATCAAGATAATTGAACTATTCTTATTATATAACTTGAAATTTATGTATCTCTCAATTTTTTTCAATTAAAATTTTCTTTTAAACAAGGTGAGAAACATATGAAACATTTTATAGCTTTAAGACAAAGATAAAAGTGATCATGCAAAAAGAACAAGAGAACAGACAATACAACATAACCTAAAACATAAAAAATGACATAAGGAGAGGGGATTAAGAGAATGAATCCACCTTAATGGTGTCGGCTAGTGCTCCTCCTTGAGGATCCAATGTAGTGCTTGATCTCTTCAATGTCACTCCTTTGTCTTTGTTGTTCTTTCCTCATAACCCTTTGGTCTTCTTTAATTTCATTGAGGATGGTGGAATGCTCTTGATGCTCCATCCTCAACTAATTCATGTTAGAGGTTAATTCTCCTAAGTATGCCATTGATCCCAATAGCTTTGAGGGAGAAAATACATCCCTTGAGGCATCTCAGGAATCTCATGCTAAGGCGGTTACACAAGCTCATGTGCATGCTCTCTAGTTAGCTCCATCTTCTTCTTAGTGATGGGCTTGTTGATGAGCGGATAATTTATACGCTTTTTGGCATTGTTTTTACATAGTTTTCAGTATGATTTAGTTAGTTTTTAGTATATTTTTTATTAGTTTTTAATTAAAATTCACATTTCTGGACTTTACTATGAATTTGTATATTTTTCTTTGATTTCAGGTAATTACTGGCTGAAATTGAGGGACCTGAGCAAAAATCAGATTCAGAGGTTGAAGAAGGACTGCAGATGCTGTTGGATTCTGACCTCCTTGCACTCAAAATAGATTTTCTGGAGCTACAGAACTCCAAATGGCACGCTCTCAATTGCGTTGAAAAGTAGACATCCAGGACTTTCCATCAATATATAATAGTCCATACTTTGATTAAGGATAGATGATGTAAACTGGCGTTGAACGCCAGTTCCATGCTGCATTCTGGAGTCAAACGCCAGAAACAGGTTGCAAAGTGGAGTTAAACGCCAGAAACAGGTTACAAACTGGCGTTCAACTCCAAGAGAAGCCTCTACACGTGTAAAACTCAATGCTCAGCCCAAGCACACACCAAGTAGGCCCCGGAAGTGGATTTCTGCATCATTTACTCATTTCTGTAAACCCTAGTAACTAGTTTAGTACAAATAGGACTTTTTACTATTGTATTTACATCTTTAGTTTCATCTTTAGATCATGTTTTGGGGGCTGGCCATTCGGCCATTCCTGGACCTTATCACTTATGTATTTTCAATGATAGAGTTTCTACACTCCATAGCTTAAGGTGTGGAGCTCTGCTGTTCCTCATGAATTAATACAAAGTACTACTGTTTTTCTATTCAATTCAAGCTTATTCCTATTCTAAGATATCCATTCGCACCCAAGAACATGATGAATGTGATGATTATGTGACGCTCATCATCATTCTCACTTATGAACGCATGCCTGACAAACACTTCCGTTCTACATGTAAACAAGCTAGAATGAATATCTCTTAGATATCTAATACAGAGGACCGAGTCCGAGATATTAGAATCTTCGTGGTATAAGTTAGAACCCATGGATGGCCATTCTTGAGATCCGGAAAGTCTAAACCTTGTCTGTGGTATTCCGAGTAGGATCTGGGAAGGGATGGCTGTGACGAGCTTTAAACTCGCGAGTGCTGGGCGTAGTGACAGACGCAAAAGGATAGTAAATCCTATTCCAGTATGATCGAGAACCGACAGATGATTATCCATGCAGTGACAGCGCATTGGACCATTTTCACAGAGAGGATGGGATGTAGCCATTGACAACGGTGATGCCCTACATAAAGCTTGCCATGGAAAGGAGTAGGAATGATTGGATGAAGACAGCAGGAAAGGAGAGGTTCAGAGGAACGAATGAATTACATAAGTATCTCTATCCTAATTTATATTTCAATTATGTTTTAATTATCAAATCTCCATAACTATCTAAATTCGCCTGACTGAGATTTACAAGGTGACCATAGCTTGCTTCAAGCCGACAATCTCCGTGGGATCGACCCTTACTCACATAAGGTTTATTACTTGGACGACCCAGTGCACTTGCTGGTCAGTTGTGCGAAGTTGTGACAAAGAATTAAGATTATGAACGTGCGTATAAAGTTTTCAGCACCGTTACCAAGGAATGGAACCGTCACGACTTCCGCGCACCAAGTTTTTGGCGCCGTTGCCAGGGATTGTTCGAGTTTGGACAACTGACGGTTCATCTTGTTGCTCAGATTAGGTAATTTTATTTTAATTTTAAGCTTTTTATTTCTTATTTTCGAAAAATACAAAACAAAATTTCTTCTTTTGTTTTTCCCAATTAAATTTCAAAAAAAAAATAAAAAAAAGGTTTAATAAAATAATAAAACTAAAAATATTTTGTGTTTCTTGTTCGAGTCTAGAGTCAAGTTTTAAGTTTGGTGTCAATTGCATCTTTTTAATTTTCTAAAAATTATTTTCGAAAATTTCATGCATTGCATTCTTCATGATCTTCAAGTTGTTCTTGGCCAGTCTTCTTGTTTGATCTTCATATTTTCTTGTTTTGTGTCTTTTCTTGTTTTTCATATGCATTTTCAATTTGTTAATGTCTAAAGAATAAAAATTTTTAAGTTTGGTGTCTTGCATGTTTTCTTTTCTTGAAAATTTTTCAAAAATAAGTTCTTGGTGTTCATCTTGACATTCAAAGTGTACTTGGTGTTCATCTTGACATTTATAGTGTTCTTGCATGCATCACATGTTTTGATCCAAAATTTTCATGCATTGAGTTTTTGGGTTGTTTTTCTCTTTCTTCATTGAAAATTCAAAAATCAAAAAATATCTTTCTCTTATTTCACTCATAATTTTCGAAAATTTGATTTGATTTAGTCAAAAAATTTTAAAATTTAGTTATTTCTTATGAGTCAAATCAAATTTTCAATTTAAAAATCTTATCTTTTTCAAATCTTTTTCATTTTTCTTTCATAATTTTCAAAAATTCCAAAATGATTTTCAAAAATATTTTTCTTATTTTGTTTCATAATTTCAAATCTTTACTAACAATTAATGTGATTGATTCAAAAAATTATTAAGTTTGTTACTTGCCTAGTAAGAAAAGTTCAATCTTTAAACTCTAGAATCATATCTTTTTAGTTTCTTGTTAGTCAAGTAATCAACTTTAATCTTCAAAATCAAATCTTTTTAATTTTTTTTTTCAAATCTTTTTCAAATTAAGTTTCAATCACATCTTTTTCAAAATCAATTTCAAAATATTTTCTAACTTCTTTTCTAACCTCTTATCTTTTTTTTAAATTGATTTTCAAATCTTTTTCAATCAATCTTATCTTTTTGTTTCAATCATATCTTTTTCAAAACTACCTAACTAATTCTCTCTCTAATTTTCGAAAATCCCTTCCCTCTTTTTTAAAACTCCTTTTTAATTACTATTTGTTTTAAATGTTAATTTGATTTAATTTTATTTTCCTTTCTTAATTTTCGAATTTTAACCTTAATTTAAAATAAAAACAAAAATATTTATATTTTATTTTATTTAATTTTCGAAATTCTCTCCCACTCATCTCTTTCTAATTATTTTATTTATTTACTAACACTCCTCTTCATCTCAAAATTCGAACCCTCTCTTCCTCTTGGTGTTCGAATTTCTCTTCTTTTATTCTTATCTTCTTCTACTCACATAAAGGAATCTCTATACTGTGACGTAGAGGATTCCATATTTTTTTTTCTGTTTTCTTCTTTTTCATATGAGCAGGAACAAGGATAAGAACATTCTTGTTGAAGCTGATCCTGAACCTGAAAGGACTCTGAAGAGGAAGCTAAGGGAAGCCAAAGCACAACTCTCTAGAGAAAATCTGACAGAAATTTTCGAAAAAGAAAAAAACATAGCCGAAAATAATAACAATGCAAGGAAGATGCTTGGTGACTTTATTGCACCAAATTCTAATTTACATGGAAGAAGCATCTCAATCCCTGCCATTGGAGCAAACAATTTTGAGCTTAAACCTCAATTAGTTTCTCTGATGCAACAGAACTGCAAGTTTCATGGACTTCCATCCGAAGATCCTTTTCAGTTCTTAACTGAATTCTTGCAGATCTGTGATACTGTTAAGACCAATGGGGTTGATCCCAAGGTTTACAGGCTTATGCTTTTCACGTTTGCTGTAAGAGACAGAGCTAGAGTATGGTTGGACTCTCAACCTAAAGATAGCCTGAACTCTTGGGATAAGCTGGTCACGGCTTTCTTAGCCAAGTTCTTTCCTCCTCAAAAGCTTAGTAAGCTTAGAGTGGATGTTCAAACCTTCAAAGAAAAGGAAGGAAAATCCCTCTATGAAGCTTGGGAAAGATACATGGAACTGACCAAAAAGTGTCCTTCTGACATGCTTTCAGAATGGACCATCCTGGATATATTCTATGATGGTCTGTCTGAGCTATCAAAGATGTCACTGGACCATTCTGCAGGTGGATCCATTCACCTAAAGAAAACACCTGCAGAAGCTCAAGAGCTCATTAACATGGTTGCAAATAACCAGTTCATGTACACTTCTGAAAGGAATCCTGTGAATAATGGGACGCCTATGAGGAAGGGAGTTCTTGAAATTGATACTTTGAATGCCATATTGGCTCAGAATAAAATATTGACACAGCAAGTCAATATGATTTCTCAGAGTCTAAATGGATTGAAGGAATCATCCAACAATACTAAAGAGGCACCTTCTGAAGAAGAAGCTTATGATCCTGAGAACCCTGCAATAGTAAAAGTGAATTACATGGGTGAACCCTATGGAAACACCTATAATCCCTCATGGAGAAATTATCCAAATTTCTCATGGAAGGATCAACAAAAGCCTCAACAAGGCTTTAACAATGGTGGAAGAAATAGGTTTAGCAATAGCAAGCCTTTTCCATTATCCACTCAGCAAAAGACAGAGAGTTCTGAGCAGAATCCATCTAGCTTAGAAAACATAGTCTCTGATCTATCTAAGGCCACTTTAAGTTTCATGAATGAAACAAGGTCCTCCATTAGGAATTTGGAGGCACAAGTGGGCCAGCTGAGTAAAAGAGTCACTAAAACTCCTCCTAGTACTCTCCCAAGAAATACAGAAGAGAATCCAAAAAGAGAGTGCAAGGCCATTGATTTAACCATCATGGCCGAACCTACAAGGAAGGGAGAGGACGTGAATCCTAGTAAGGAAGACCTCCTGGGACGTCCAGTGATCAACAAGGAGTTTCCCTCTGAGGAACCAAAGGAATCTGAGGCTCATCTAGAGACCATAGAGATTCCATTGAACCTCCTTATGCCATTCATGAGCTCTGATGAGTATTCTTCTTCTGAAGAGAATGAAGATGTCACTGAAGAGCAAGTTGCCAAGTACCTTGGTGCAATCATGAAGCTGAATGCCAAATTATTTGGTAATGAGACTTGGGAAGATGAATCTCCCTTGCTCATCAATGAACTGAGTGATCTGGATCAACTGACATTGCCTCAGAAGAAACAGGATACTGGAAAGTTCTTAATACCTTGTACCATAGGCACCATGACCTTTGAGAAGGCTCTATGTGACCTTGGGTCAGGGATAAACCTCATGCCACTCTCTGTAATGGAGAAACTGGGAATCTTTGAGGTGCAAGCTACTAGAATCTCATTAGAGATGGCAGACAACTCAAGAAAACAGGCTTATGGACTAGTAGAAGACATGTTAGTAAAGGTTGAAGGCCTTTACATCCCTGCTGATTTCATAATCCTGGATACTGGGAAGGATGAGGATGAATCCATCATCCTTGGAAGACCTTTCCTAGCCACAGCAAGGGCTGTGATTGATGTGGACAGAGGAGAATTGATCCTTCAACTGAATGAGGATAACCTTGTGTTTAAAACTCAAGGATCTCCTTCTGTAACCATGGAGAGGAAGCATAAAAAGCTTCTCTCACTGCAGAGTCAACCAAAGCCACCACAGTCAAACTCTAAGTTTGGTGTTAGGAGGCCACAACCAAACTCTAAGTTTGATGTTGAACCCCTACATTCAAACTCTAAGTTTGGTGTTGGGAGGTTCCAACAATGCTCTGAACATCTGTGAGGCTCCATGAGAGCTCACTGTCAAGCTATTGACATTAAAGAAGCACTTGTTGGGAGGCAACCCAATGTTATTTAATCAATTTTATTTTATTTTCTTTATTATTTCGTGTTTTATTAGGTTGATGATCATGTGGAGTCACAAAAACTACTGAAAAATAAAAAATAGAATGAAAAACAGCACACCCTGGAGGAAGAGCTTACTGGCGTTTAAACGCCAGTAAGGAGCATCTGGCTGGCGTTTAACACCAGAACAGAGCATGAAACTGGCATTAAACGCCAGAAATAAGCAGCAATCTAGCGTTTAAACGCCAGGATTGCACCCAGAGAAAAGCTGGCGTTAAACGCCAGAAACAAGCTCCATTTGGGGGTTTAACGCCAGAAACAAGCATGGAGCTGGTGTTTAACACCAGAAACAAGCATGGAAGTGGCGTTAAACGCCATAATTGCACAATAAGGGCGTTTTACACGCCTGATTGAGGCAGGGATGTTAAGCCCTTGGCCCCACTTGATCTGTGGGTCCCACAGGAACCCCTCAGGATCTGTGGACACCACAGGATCCCCACCTAACCCTATTCTCTCCCCTTCACACCTTTTCATAACTCTCTTCTCTAAATGCCCTTCACCAATCACTTCAATCACTCTTTCCCATTACCCCCTCACCACTCACATCCATCTTCTCTTCCCCATAAATCCCACCTACCTTCAAATTCAAAATATTTTCCCTCCCAAACCCAACCCTAAATGGCCGAACCTTAAACCCATCCCCACTTCTATATAAACCCCTCATTCCTTCTTCTATTTCACACAACACAACCCTATCTTCTTCCACTTAGTCGAAACCTACTCTCTCTCCCTCTCCTCCATTTCTCTTCTTCTTCTACTTCTTTCTTTCTTCTTTTGCTCAGGGACGAGCAAACATTTTAAGTTTGGTGTGGTAAAAGCATAGCTTTTTGTTTTTCCATAACCATTTATGGCACCTAAGACCAGAGAAACCTCTAGAAAGAGGAAAGGGAAGGCAATTGCTTCCACCTCTGAGTCATGAGAGATGGAGAGATTCATCTCAAAGGTCCATCAAGACCACTTCTATGAAGTTGTGGCAAAAAAAAAAGTGATCCCTGAGGTTCCTTTCAAGCTCAAGAAGAATGAGTATCCAGAGATCCGACTTGAAATCCAAAGAAGAGGTTGGGAAGTTCTCACCAACCCCATTCAACAAGTCGGGATCCTAATGGTTCAAGAGTTCTATGCAAACGCATGGATCACTAGGAACCATGATCAAAGTGTGAACCCGAATCCAAAGCATTGGCTTACCATAGTTCGGGGGAAATACTTAGATTTTAGTCCGGAAAATGTAAGGCTGGCGTTCAACTTGCCAATGATGGAAGAGAACGCACGCCCCTACACAAGAAGGGTCAACTTTGATCAAAGGTTGGACCAAGTCCTCATAGACATATGTGAGGAAGGAGCTCAATAGAAAATTGACTCAAGAGGCAAGCCGGTTCAATTAAGAAGGTATGACCTCAAACTAGTGGCTAGGGGATGGCTAGAGTTCATTCAACGCTCAATCATTCCTACTAGTAATCGGTCTGAAGTTACTATAGACCGGGCCATCATGATCCATAGTATCATGATTGGAGAAGAGGTGGAAGTTCATGAGATTATACCTCAAGAACTCTACAAGGTGGCTGACAAGTCCTCCACTTGGGCAAGGTTAGCATTTCCTCACCTTATTTGCCACCTCTGCAATTCGGCTGGAATTGACATAGAGGGAGACATCCTCATTGAAGAGGACAAGCCCATCACTAAGAAAAGGATGGAGCAAATAAGAGATCATGGACCTCAACATGAGTATGAAGAAATTCCTCACCATGAAATCCCTGAGATGCCTCAGGGGATGCACTTCCCTCCATAAAACTATTGGGAACAAATCAACACTTCCCTAGGAGAATTAAATTCCAACATGGGAAAACTAAGGGTGGAGCACCAAGAGCACTCCATCATCCTCCATAAAATTAGAGAAGATCAAAGAGCTATGAGGGAGGAGCAACAAAGACAAGGAAGAGACATAGAGGAGCTCAAAAGCACCATTGGTTCTTCAAGGAGAGGAAGACGCCACCCTCATTAAGGTGGACTCATTCCTTAATCTCCTTGTCTATTTATTTTCTGTTTTTCAGTTTTTGAGCCATATGTGTTATTTATGTTATGCCTTTACTACATGATCATTAGTGTCTAAGTGTCTATGCCTTAAAGTTATGAATATGAATCCATCACCTCTCTTGAATGAAAAATGTTTTAATTACAAAAGAACAAGAAGTACATGGTTTCGAATTCATCTTTGAAACTAGTTTAATTATTTTGATGTGGTGACAATACTTTTTGTTTTCTGAATGAATGCTTGAATAGTGCATATGTCTTTTGAAGTTGATGTTTATGAATGTTAAATATGTTGGCTCTTGAAAGAATGATGAAAAGGAGACATGTTATTTGATAATCTGAAAAATCATAAAAATGATTCTTGAAGCAAGAAAAAGCAGTGAATACAAGAGCTTGCGGAAAAAAAATGGCGAAAAAAAAAGAGAAAGAAAAAGAAAAAAAACAAGCAGAAAAAGCCAAAAGCTCTTTAAACCAAGAGGCAAGAGCAAAAAGTCAATAGCCCTTAAAACCAAAAGGCAAGGGTAAATAAAAAGGATCCAAGGCTCAAAATCGCGACATGCAACACTTAATGCGCCAGGTGTTGCGACGGATGCCTCGTCCCCTTTGATCAAGTAACACTTAGTCACTAATCACATGATATAACAAGCACAAATCTTCTCTCTCTCTTTACAAAATTGCCGAAGCCATGCATGGGAGGAATGGGAGATTTTGTTGATTTTCGGACTTTTCGAGCTTGATTTCTTGAGATCTGTGACCCACACAAAAATTCTGATCTGATAGAAGTGACCGTATCTTCATTCTCTACGCGGTGACATGTGTTTTGTCATGGAATCACAAAGTGGAGCTGCCCCTACAAGGAACCAATTCGGCCAAACCAAGGGAGGAGAGGAACCACCGAGTTTTCGATGTTTTTGCTCCGTTTGACCAATCAGAAACCTCCTCTGATATCTTGTGTGTGTTCTGCGCTTCACAGAGGTAGGGTTTGACTCTTTAATCGGTTAAAATTATGAATTAATTGATAGATGAGTTTAGATTGTTGTCTATTGATGTCTGTTGCTCAAATATGTGATTGTTGGCTGTTGAAATTTTAGTTGAATTGCTGCTGGATTTGTTGTTGTGTTTTGGCCATATTGAGAAATAAGGCACTAAGATGTTGTTGTTGAATAATTTGACTGAAATCTGAGTTATATAATAGTATGTAACTGAGTTCTAACGATCAGATTTTGATTTGGAATTAATTATAACTAAATGAGTATTTTGGATGGAGAATTTGAGTGAAAAAGAGCAGAGACTTGGCTTTTGAGAAACATTTAATGAATAAAATTATTTATTTATAAATATATGAATTTTATTGAAATTAATTGAGTTTGGTTTTTGAAGAAAAATAATGGATTTGAAATAAACGGTTTAAAGCGGAAGACGATTTTGGGAGAAATATGATTCTAATTGAACAAAAAAGGTTTTATTTTGAAAATAGAAGAACCGTGCCCAATGTACTTATTTTAATGAAGTTTTGAGTTTTTTGAAAATTTATAAAATATTTTGTATAATTTATAAAGTAATCAGTGAAGACTAATCTCTTTTATAAAAGTTTAGAGTCATTTAGAGTAATTTTAAAGTACGTCAATTTAATTAAAGTAACTTGCAAAACATGCCATTTTTCAAAGTTTAAGCATATTTATGCATTTTATTCCTGTGGGCTTATTTATGTATATTTTTAAAAAAAAGTATTTATAGAATTTAAGCATAACTCTGAGATATTTAGAAATGTGATTCTAAAGTTAAATATCATGACCCGCTCTGTTTCGGTTTATTATTTTAAAGAAATTGTGGTATTATAGATAAAGAATTATTATATTTTAAAAGGTATTTCATTATGTGATGAGATGATTGAGGTTTGAAGTGCTACACCAATTACTCTTCTTGTCATCGATTTATCCGGAAAATTTCCGAAGAGCGGTAAGGGCGCTATAGCCTAAGAGTGTGACTCGTCACTTTAATCGTGGGAGTGGTACAGGCGCTATAGCCCAAGAGCGTGCAGGTGCTATAACCCAAGAGTGTATCGGGCACTATACCCCGAAGCGATGGCAACGAGAGACAACGTCTGTAAGGATGTAATGTCGGGCGCGGGTCGAAAACCGACGGATGAGCTCATTACCTGCACTAGGGCTAGACATGCATCATACTTATTTGCGCATATTTCTTTTGTATTTTGAATTCGTTCTTGTGGTTGTATGTTATGTGTCGTTTGCTCTTGATTGTTTTTTGCTCTATGTTCCTTTGTAGTGGTTTGATTGATCTGGGACACGTGGCCGATATATATAAAAAGCAACTTAACTTGTTTCACCCCTACCTTATTAAGAACTCCCCAGTTCTTACCTCTATCTTCCTACCCCCTTCAGATAGAGATGGGTGTCGTTTTCTATGAGCTCGAGCAGCCCTATGTGTACGAGGATCCTGTCCTTCACAGCTTCTATATGGTGGCTGCGGAGCCTCGAGTCCGTAAGCACGTAGTTGAGATCATCTTTTTCAGCACTCACTAGCTTCACCCCTCTTTGATTCTGATGTATCGTATACTTTTCTGCTATCTTGGTTACATCCCGATTCTGTTCATCATCCTTTTGATCACGTGCATGGAGGTCTTGTTCCAGCACAGCAGGATGATAAGCCGGTGCTTGAGCCTAGCCCTGTCATCAATGACTACATCCCTGAGTCTCCTCCAATAGATTTGGATATGTCGATAAAGTCTCTTTCTACTCGCTCCTCTGACCCTTTCGCCGTAGAGACTTCCGCCGTAGCTTCTAGTCAGTCCTCAGCAGTTGAGCAGATTTCTCCTAGTGGTACAACTTCCGCAGGCGACAGCAGTGATGGTAGTCCCCAGAGTACATCAGAGGTCATCGTTTTCTGACGATGAGGATCTTGAGATAGATATAGAGATCGTGAACTTGAATTCTGATAGCGATTAGGTAGCGACATCAACATCTTCTTTTGACATCTCTCCGGTTTAGTGTTTCTTTTGTATGACTCTCACTTTTATTTTTTGAGTGACAACGTTAGAAGATTAGGCTAAACTAGTTTGGGCGACAGATTAGCGACTTCTTATATGGGCCAAACTCCAGAAATATTTTGAGTTGTATATATGTACATAACTGTGAGGGAGTAATTAACTAACTTTTCATCTTTTGGGTGATAATATATATATTAGTTTATTATCCTATTTGTGTATGTATCTGTTTATTGTTCTAGTTGTAATTTTTTTTAAAGACGATTTTTCATAAAAAATCAAGTTGCATTAATCCAATTAAAGGCTTAATATTATTAATAACAGAGTCATTGTAATTTTAAATTGGTAACCCTCGATATTTTGATACGAACATACCATACTGAAAATTGAATCGTTTTAAAAGCTTCGGCGTGAAAATTTATAATGAATGCCAAGCCAAATAAATTGGAATATACTAATTTCTATTTCTCACATACGATACACTGAAAGTACGTTTTTTTTTTTTTTTTTTTTTGTTTTCAAGGATCAAGAGTAGTGGGGCTCTTCATGGACTAAAATGGTTGATTGATTGAAATGTAGTTGTGAGGGTGTTGTAATGTCACATTAAAGGGGAAACGAAAATTTGAGACATTGAATTGACTTGATTAACTCCAAGAAGAATAAACCAAATTACAGGACCAACTTGGTCTTACTATGCTTATTTAGCTTCGGTTCATGTTCTATTTGTTGGAGTTTTGTGCTATAGCAGCATCCATGAATAGTGCCAAATAAAGGCATCATTTCCCAAACCCAGGAGGTGATTGCGTCGAAATGTTTATATATCCTTTAATCAAGTTGTCATATTATCCATGTGCATATAAATCTTAAAATTATTATTCTACGCTCGACGGTAAATATCTCGGTTAATGGGGAGAGAAAAATCACAATATATGTGTTATTTTATTAAAAAAAATTCTGACGGTCAATACAAATACTAAATTATTTTTAATAATAAATTTTATTAATTTATATATATAAATTTTAAAAAATATAAGTACAAATTATATTAATTTATATATACAAATTTTGATAAATATAAATACGAATTATATATTTTTTGTACATAAAATTTTTATAAATATGAAGATAAATTATTATTAATAAAATTTTAATAAAAAATAATAATATTTACTAACTATATAGCATTACTCATTAAATATTGTGTTCGTTCTCAAATTCAATAATAAAATTACAGACTGTTACGGATCCAACCTACGGATCCTACACCTGGAATAATCCTGGACCCAGTCGCTTAGATCCAAAACCCACACCACCACTCAAAGGGTCCGAAACCGGCCCAATAAGAACTCCTAACCAACTTTCGAATTCAAATGTCTCCCTTATCTTAGCCAAACAAGATAAGATAAGATATTCACCATCACCTATAAATAGAGGACCCAGGTCCCTCCAGGTATTCATTCATTCCTCACACCTTCTACCTCTTAGATCCATTCTGACTTGAGCGTCGGAGTGTCTTTGCAGGTACCACCTCCCATTGCTCCAGTCAGATAATCCGGCATCCGCCTCGACCCGCAAGTTCCCGATCCATCTCTCAACCCGTACCGGAGACATCCAGTACATTGGCGCCGTTTGTGGGAAACTTGCGCCAAGCAAACCGGAATGGGGGACATACCCAAAGAAACCTCCTTAAGCCAAGATAACTCTCGAACGAGGAACCCTACCCCCGCACCAAGAGGTCACGAATCGTGGAAGGATAGCAAGCACCATCCACTACGCCACTCCGGCGCAGAATAAAAAAAACGAACACGTCGTAGCAGAACCACGGCATCCCGAAAACACGGGGGAAAAAGCGGCACAAATAATCCAAGATCTCTGCCTTCGATTCCAGGAACTCGAAGGCAGAGTGGCGACCAAGGAAAGGCACAACGCCGAAAACGGAAGCCACGCAACCTCTAGATCAAGATCTCGTCGCGGCCGATCGCCAACCCAACAACACGAAGGGAGAGGCAATCACAGCACCTCGCACGGCCCCAGGCGTGAAAAGTCGCCAGAACGGCGACACAGTAAAAGGTACAACTGCAGCGCTTCCCGGGATCTAAGTCATCAACATGAGTCGGACGAAGACCGACGACACCGAGAAACCAAGCGCACGAGAAACGACCACACGATAATGGGAGCCACTCCCTTCACGGAGAGGACCTTAAAAGCAAAACTCCCCAAAGGATTTGATAAACCCACGGACATGAAGTATGACGGAACCAAAGACCCCCAGGAACACCTAACGGCCTTTGAGGCCAGGATGAACCTAGAAGGTGCAGCCGACGCAGTCCGATACAGAGTTTTCCCGGTAACCCTAGCCGGACCGGCAATCAAATGGTTCAATGCCCCCCCTAACGGATCCATAGCCAGTTTCCGCGACATTTCGTGAAAGTTCATGGCCAAATTTACAACCAGAATCACCAAAGCTAAACACCCCATCAGCTTGCTAGGGGTCACACAGAAACAGGACGAATCCACACGAAAATACCTCGACCGCTTCAACGATGAATGCCTGACGGTAGACGGACTCATGGATTCCGTCGCAAGCCTTTGTTTAACCAACGGGCTCATGAACGAAGATTTCCACAAGCACCTTACCACCAAACCAGTGTGGACCATGCACGAGATCCAGAACATCGCCAGAGACTACATAAACGATGAGGAGGTCAGCCAGGTCGTCGCCGCCAACAAACGGCAACACGGCAACACCCAACACGGCAACCCGACATCCCGGCATAACCCAACATCCAAAGAAAACCAGAGGGACCAGCCCAAACAAACAAACACAAACTGACCACCCAGAATTGGCAAATTCTCCAATTACACACCCCTGACAGCCTCAATTACCGAGATATACCACCAGATAGCAGATCGAGGTATTATCCCAAAAGCTTGACAACTCAAAGAAAGAACGGTCGGCAACAAAATCCTTTATGGCGACTACCACCGAGGTTACGGGCACAGGACACAAGACTGTTTCGACCTTAAAGACGCCCTCGAACAAGCCATAAGAGACAGCAAGCTCCCAGAGTTTGCCAAAATCATCAGAGAACCAAAACGCGCGGAAAGAGACAGGTTGCCAGAAAGAGAAGGACGCAACCCGAGAACGCAAAAACAACCCTCCAGGGAAAGTCCAGAAGACGACCTGACCATAATAGTAAACGTTATCACAGGCAAAGACGTATCAGGCAAGTTAAAATCAACACTAAAAAAGGACCTCAAAGTCCTGGCCGTCAGACACCAAGCCCCAACTACCACTGCCAACAAAACGGTAACTTTCCTACTCGAGGACTGCCAGCACGACACCTCGGCCGAAGACGCACCTTTCGTCATCTCGGCAAGAATCGGAACAGGACTAGTTCGAAGAATACTGGTGGACACCGGCGCAGACTCCAACATCCTCTTCTGAGGAGCCTTCGACAAGCTCGAGCTCCGCAACGACAATCTCCAAACACACCGCAACGGCGTCACGGGACTCGGAGACAACTTCCTCAAACCGGATGGTTCTATCACCCTCCCCCTCACCATAGGGACAGTCAACCAAAGGAAGACAATTCTATCCGAATTTGTGGTCCTAAAAGACTCCACCGCCTACAACGTCATCCTCAGAAGAAAAACAATCAATGAATTCTCTGCCATCATCTTTACCAAATACCTTCTAATGAAATTCATAACGGAAGACGGCTCCATCGGTACTATCCACGGAGATCGGGAAGTCACAGTAGAATGTGACAACACCAGCCTGGCTTTACGGAAGAAGTCTCGCGATGTGGCTGGGATATTTCTAGCCGACCTGGACGCCCGACAAGACGGCCAGCCTAGGCCAGAACCAGAAGGCGACATGGAAAAGCTATAAGTAGGGCAAACCAAAGACAAATACACTTTCATCAACAGGAACCTCCCGTACGACCTGCAAGAGGATCTTTCCCAATTCCTAAAACAAATCAGAGACTTGTTTGCTTTCACACTAGCCGACATGCCCGGAATAGACCCCGACCTAATGTCCCACCGGCTAGTCGTAGATCCCAAAGCCAAACCCGTGGCACAAAGGAGACGAAAAATGTCCTCAGACTGAGCAGCCGAGGTCAAAAGACAAGTAAAAGCCCTAGTCAAAGCAAACTTCATCAGGGAACTACCCTACACGACGTGGCGAATGTGCATTGATTACACGGACCTCAATAAAACCTGTCCAAAAGATGCCTTTCTCCTACCAAACATCGACAGATTGGTAGACGCCACATCCGGCCATCGATACCTCAGCTTTATGGACGCATACTCCGGCTATAATCAAATACCTATGCACCGACCTGATGAGGAAAAACAGCATTCATCACCTCCGACGGGACGTTCTGCTACACAGTCATGCCCTTCGGCCTGAAGAACGCCGGAGACACCTACCAAAGACTTGTCAACAAGATATTCCAGAATCTGTCCGGAACCAAATTAGAAGTCTACATAGACGACATGCTCGCCAAGACCGAATCAGGCGAGCAACTCATCAGTGACCTCAGGCTCATAATGAACACCCTACGAAAGCATCGAATGCGACTCAACCCGACAAAATGCGCCTTCGGAATGGAGGTAGGAAAGTTCCTCGGTTTATGATCACGCAACGCGAAGTCGAAGCTAACCCAAAGAAATGTCGTGCCATCCTCGACATGACAAGCCCAAAAAACCTTAACGACATCCAAAAGCTCACCGGCCGGCTCACTGTGCTATCCCGCTTCCTCGGAGCATCGGCACAAAAAGCAATCCCCTTCTTCAAACTGATGAAGAAAGGAGCCCCCTTCAAATGGGAAGAAAAATGCAAAGAAGCATTCCAACATTTCAAAAGAGTCCTAGCGGAACCTCCAGTTCTCGCCAAACCCCAAACAGGGGAGACCCTCTACCTATACCTCTCCATAACGGAAGAAGTACTCGCAGCAGCACTCATCCGCGAAAACGAGAAAAAAGAACAAAAACCCATATACTTCATAAGCAAAGTCCTACAAGACACAGAAACTCACTACTCACGCCTAGAAAAGTTAGCTTTCGCGCTCCTCACGGCTTTCCGGCGCTTGCGACAATATTTTTTGGCCCATCCCGTGACAGTCTGGACTGACCAAGCGATCAAACAGGTGCTACAAAAACCCGACCTAGCAGGAAGAATGCTAGCGTGGTCCATCGAGCTGTCCCAGTTCCAAATCAAGTTCGAACCCCGAAATGCAATCAAAGCACAAGCCATGGCCGATTTTATCGCCGAGATGACGCCGGGAAACCCCACCCCCGAGTCATGGAAGCTACACGTCGACGGCTCATCAAACATCACCTCCGGAGGCGCCGGAGTTATACTCGAAAGTCAAAACAGAGTCGTAATCAAACAGTCAGTACAATACGAGTTCCCAGTTTCAAATAATCAAGCAGAATATGAGGCCCTCCTGGCAGGCCTAGCCCTAGCTAAGGAAGTCATAGCAAAAGTCCTGGAAGTAAATACCGAGTCATAGGTAGTCAGTTCCCAGATTAACGGAGACTACCAAACGTGAGATCCCCTACTCCAAAAATACCTTGCCAAGGTAAATGAACTAAAAGAAGGATTCAATCGCGTAACCATACAGCACGTTCCTAGAGAATGAAACGCCAGGGCAGACCTCCTCTCTAAACTAGCTAGCACCAAACCAGGACACAGTAACAAGTCGCTAATTCAGGAAGTCGTTAAGTCACCGTCTATATCGACCACGACTAACGCCTATCTGACACTCTCTAGCCGAGGATCATGGACCTACCCTATCCTACAATACCTCCTCAACGGAACGCTACCAGAAGACCCCAAGGAGGAAAACGAACAAAAAAGAGAAGCTGCCAATTACACAGTCATCGCAGGACATCTATACAAACGCAGATTCTCGCAACCCCTGTTTAAATGCGTCGAACCCGGGGACACGGAGTACATACTCTGCGAAATTCATGAAGGTTGCTGCGGCCACCACATCGGGGGTAAAATCCTAGCCCAGAAAATCATCCGGGCTGGATACTTCTGGCCCACGGTTATCCGGGACTCCATGTAGTTAGTAAAAAACTGCGATAAATGCCAAAGGCACGCCAATATCCACCAAGCCGCCCCGTACCAGCTCAGCATCATATCAGCAGAACGGCCATTCGGCACCTAGGGGATCGACCCCGTTGGACCTTTCCCGACGACACCCAGACAACTCCGATATCTCATCGTCGCCATAGATTATTTCACTAAGTGGATCAAAGCCGAGCCCCTGGCCTCCATCACGGCGACCCAATGCCAAAAATTCCTCTGGCGACAGATCATTACCCGATTCGGGATCCCCGAGATCGTCATCTCGGACAACGGAACCCAATTCACTGATAGGAAATTCAGAGAATTCCTAGAAGGACTACGTATATCCCACCGTTTCAGTTCGGTAGAACACCCCCAAACAAACGGGCAGGTGGAATCCGAAAACAAAATAATCGTCAAAGGACTCAAGAAACGGCTCGACGAAGCCAAAGGACTATGGGCCGACGAACTCGGATTAGTCTTATGGTCGTACCGAACAACCCCCCAAACTGCCACCGGGGAAACCCCTTTTCGATTAACATTCGGCGTAGAGGCTGTCATCCCAGTGGAAATAGGAGACCCAAGCCCAAGGAGAATGATCAGGGGTAACGATGAGGAAGCAGAACGAGACCTCACCGACGAAGTAAGAAGCATAGCCCATATCAGAGAGCTAGCCCTAAAACAAAGAGTCAGCCTAAGGTACAACCACGACGTCATCCGACAAGAATTTGTACCCGACGATCTCGTCCTACGACGAAACTACATCGGAACTCCATCCCCAGGAGAAGGAAAGTGATGAGCGGATAATTTATACGCTTTTTGGCATTGTTTTTAGTATGTTTTTAGTAGAATCTGGCTACTTTTAGGGATGTTTTCATTAGTTTTTATGTTAAATTCACATTTCTGGACTTTACTATGAGTTTGTGTGTTTTTCTGTGATTTCAGGTATTTTCTGGCTGAAATTGAGGGACTTGAGCAAAAATCAGATTCAGAGGTTGAAGAAGGACTGCTGATGTTGTTGGATTCTGACCTCCCTGCACTCAAAATGGATTTTCTGGAGCTACAGAACTCAAAATGGTGCGCTTCTAATTGCGTTGGAAAGTAGACATCCAGGGCTTTCCAGCAATATATAATAGTCCATACTTTGCCCAAATTTAGACGACGCAAACTAGTGTTCAACGCCAGCTCTCTGCCCAATTCTGGCGTCCAACACCAGAAACAAGTTGCAAAGTGGAGTTCAACGCCCAAAATGGCACAAAAGCTGGCGTTCAACTCCAAGAATGACCTCTCCACGTGTAGACTTCAAGCTCAGCCCAAACACACACCAAGTGGGCCCCGGAAGTGGATTTATGCATCAATTACTTACTTCTATAAACCCTAGTAGCTAGTTTATTATAAATAGGACTTTTTACTATTGTATTAGGTATCCTGGATTGTATTTTTGATCCTGTGATCACATTTTGGGGGCTGGCCATTCGGCCATGCCTGGACCTTTCACTTATGTATTTTCAAACGGTAGAGTTTCTACACTCCATAGATTAAGGTGTGGAGCTCTGCTGTTCCTCAAAGATTAATGCAAAGTACTACTGTTTTCTATTCAATTCAACTTATTTCACTTCTAAGATATTCATTCGCACTTCAACCTGAATGTGATGAACGTGACAATCATCATCATTCCCTATGAACGCGTGCCTGACAACCACTTCCGTTCTACCTTAGATTGAATGAATATCTCTTGGATCTCTTAATCAGAATCTTTATGGTATAAGCTAGATTGATGGTGGCATTCATGAGAGTCCAGAAAGTCTAAACCTTGTCCATGGTATTCCGAGTAGGACTCTGGAATTGAATGACTGTGACGAACTTCAAACTCGCAAGTGCTGGGCGTAGTGACAGACGCAAAAGGATAGTAAATTCTATTCCAGTATGATCGAGAACCTCAAAGATGATTAGCCATGCAGTGACAGCGCATCGGAACATTTTCACAGAGAGGAATAGAATGCAACCATCGACAAGGGTGATGCCTCCAGACGATTAGCCGTGCTGTGACAGAGCATTTGGACCATTTTCCCGAGAGGATTGAAAGTAGCCATTGGCACCGGTGACATCCTTACAAAAAGCCAGCCATAGAAAGGAGTAAGACTGATTGGATGAAGACAGCAGGAAAGCAGAGGTTCAGAGGAACGAAAGCATCTCTATGCGCTTATCTGAAATTCTCACGAATGATTTACATAAGTATTTCTATCCTTATTATATTATCCTTTTTCGAAAACTCCATAATTATTTTATATCCGCCTGACTGAGATTTACAAAGTGACCATAGCTTGCTTCATACCAATAATCTCCGTGGGATCGACCCTTACTCACGTAAGGTTTATTACTTGGACGACCCAGTGCACTTGCTGGTTATTTGTATCGAAGTTGTGACAAATTATGAATTAAGATTAGAGCACCAAGCCTTTGGAGCCATTACCAGAGATCACAATTTCATGCACCAAGTTTTTGGCACCGTTGCCGGGGATTGTTTGAGTTTGGACAACTGACGGTTCATCTTGTTGCTCAGATTAGGTAACTTTCTTTTTGTTTTATTTTCAAAAATTTTCAAAAATCTTTCAAAAAAATTTCTCATTTGTTTTCGAAAAAAAAAATAAAAAAAATGTTTTCAAAAATATAATTTTCTTCAGAATTTTTAAGAATGAATTCTAGTGTTTCATGAAGCATGTGAAGCCTGGCTGGCTGTAAAGCCATGTCTAATTCTTCTGGATAGAGCATGCTAGGCGTGTCATGTCTGAGTTACATACTAAAGCTTGGCTGGCTATTAAGCCATGCCTGACCCTTTGATTGGAGCTTTAGACTAAAAAGCATAAGATTCCTGGAATTCATATTAAAAATTTTGGAATCCTTATTTTTCTTTTTTCAAAATGATTTTTGAAAAAATTAAAAGAAAATACAAAAAAATTCATAAAATCATAAAAATCAAAAATATTTTTGTGTTTCTTGTTTGAGTCTTGAGTCATGTTATAAGTTTGGTGTCAATTGCATACTCATCTTGCATTTTTCGAAAATTTTCATGCATTCATAGTGTTCTTCATGATCTTCAAGTTGTTCTTGGTAAGTCTTCTTGTTTGATCTTTGCATTTGCATGTTTTGTGTCTTTTCTTGTTTTTCATATGCATTCTTGAATTCTTAGTGTCTAAGCATTAAAGAATTCTAAGTTTGGTGTCTTGCATATTTTCTTTGCATTAAAAATTTTTTTAAAAAAATATGTTCTTGATGTTCATCATGATCTTCATAGTGTTCTTGGTGTTCATCTTGACATTCATAGCATTCTTGCATGCATTCATTGTTTTGATCTAAAAATTTTCATGCATTGCATCATTTTCATGTTTCTCTCTCTCATCATTAAAAATTCAAAAAAAAAATATCTTCCCCTTTTTCTCTCTTAAAATTTCGAAAATTAGATTTGACTTTTTCAAAATTTTTAAAATCTAGTTGTTTTTATGAGTCAAATCAAATTTTCAATTTAAAAATCTTATCTTTTTCAAAATCTTTTTCAAAAATCAAATCTTTTTCATTTTTCTTAGTTATTTTCGAAAATTTTTAAAATATTTCTCAAAAATCTTTTTTTTTAATTTTATATCATAATTTTCGAAAATAACATCATCAATTAATGTTTTGATTCAAAAATTTCAAGTTTGTTACTTGCTTGTTAAGAAAGATTCAAACTTTGAGTTCTAGAATCATATCTTGTGATTTCTTGTGAATTAAGTCATTAATTGTGATTTTAAAAATCAAATCTTTTTCAAAAACTAATTTCAATCATATCTTTTCAAAAATATCTTCTTATCTTATCTTTTTCAAAAATTTGATTTCAAAATATCTTTTCTAACTTCCTAACTTCTTATCTTTTCAAAAATTGTTTCAACTAACTAACTTTTTGTTTGTTTCTTATCTTTTTCAAAACTACCTAACTAACTCTCTCTCTCTCTCTCTAATTTTCGAAAATATCTTCCCTCTTTTTCAAAATTTCTTTTTAATTAACTAATTATTTTAATTTTTTATTTTAATTTTCGAAAACTACTAACCTTTTTCAAAAACTATTTTCGAAAATCACTAACTTTTTTTCAAAAATTATTTTCGAAATTTCACTTCCCTCTCTCATCTCCTTCTATTTATTTATTCATCTACTAACACTTCATCTCACCAAAAATTCGAACCCCCTCTTCCATTCGTGTTCGAATTTTCTCTTCTTCTACTTACACAGGGACCTTTATACTGTGGTAAAAAGGACCCCTATTATTATTATTTTTTCTGTCCCTCTTTTCCATATAAGCAGGAGCAAAGACAAGAATATTCTTGTTGAAGCAGATCCAGAACCTGAAAGGACTCTGAAAAGGAAACTAAGAGAAGCTAAATTACAACAATCCAGAGATAACCTTACAGAAATTTTTGAACAGGAAGAGGAGATGGCAGCCGAAAATAATAATAATGCAAGGAGGATGCTTGGTGACTTTACTGCACCTAATTCCAATTTACATGGAAGAAGCATCTCCATTCCTGCTATTGGAGCAAACAATTTTGAGCTGAAACCTCAGCTAGTTTCTCTGATGCAGCAGAACTGCAAATTTCATGGACTTCCATCTGAAGATCCTTTTCAGTTCTTAACTGAATTTTTGCAGATCTGTGATACTGTTAAGACTAATGGAGTAGATCCTGAAGTCTACAGGCTCATGCTTTTCCCTTTTGCTGTAAGAGACAGAGCTAGAGTGTGGTTGGACTCTCAACCCAAAGACAGCCTGAACTCTTGGGATAAGCTGTTCACGGCTTTCTTAGCCAAGTTCTTTCCTCCTCAAAAGTTGAGCAAGCTTAGAGTGGATGTTCAAACCTTCAGACAAAAAGAAGGTGAATCCCTCTGTGAAGCTTGGGAAAGATACAAGCAGCTGACCAAAAAGTGTCCTTCTAACATGCTTTCAGAATGGACCATCCTGGATATATTCTATGATGGTTTATCTGAGCTATCAAAGATGTCATTGGATACTTCTGTAGGTGGATCCATTCACCTAAAGAAAATGCCTGCAGAAGCTCAAGAACTCATTGACATGGTTGCTAATAACCAGTTCATGTACACTTCTGAGAGGAATCCTGTGAGTAATGGGACGCCTCAGAAGAAGGGAGTTCTTGAAATTGATACTCTGAATGCCATACTGGCTCAGAATAAAATATTGACTCAGCAAGTCAATCTGATTTTCCAGAGTCTGAATGGAATGCAAGCTGCATCCAACAGTACTCAAGAGGCATCTTCTGAAGAAGAAGCTTATGATCCTGAGAACCCTGTAATAGCAGAGGTAAATTACTTAGGTGAACCTTATGGAAACACCTATAATCCATCATGGAGAAATCATCCAAATCTCTCATGGAAGGATCAAAGGCCTCAACAAGGCTTTAATAATGGTGGAAGAAACAGGTTTAGCAATAGCAAGCCTTTTCCATCATCCACTCAGCAACAGACAGAGAACTCTGAACAAAGTACCTCTAATTTAGCAAACTTAGTCTCTGATCTATCCAAGGCCACTGTAAGTTTCATGAATGAAACAAGGTCTTCCATTAGAAATTTGGAAGCACAAGTGGGCCAGCTGAGTAAAAGGATCACTGAAATCCCTCCTAGTACTCTCCCAAGCAATACAGAAGAAAATCCAAAGAGAGAGTGCAAGGCCATTGATATTACCAAAATGGCCGAACCCAAAGAGGGAGAGGAGGATGTGAATCCCAGTAAGGAAGACCTCCTGGGACGTCCAGTGATCAATAAGGAGTTTCCCTCTGAGGAACCAAAGAAATCTGAGGCTCATCTAGAGACCATAGAGATTCCATTGAACCTCCTTATGCCCTTCATGAGCTCTGATGAGTATTCCTCTTCTGAAGAGAATGAGGATGTCACTGAAGAGCAAGCTGCCAAGTTCCTTGGTGCAATCATGAAGCTGAATGCCAAATTATTTGGCATTGAAACTTGGGAAGATGAACCTCCCTTGTTCACCAATGAACTAAGTGATCTGGATCAACTGACATTGCCTCAGAAGAAACAGGATCCTGCAAAGTTCTTAATACCTTGTACTATAGGCACCATGATCTTTAAGGCTCTGTGTGACCTTGGTTCAGGAAAAAACCTCATGCCCCTCTCTGTAATAAAGAAACTGGGAATCTTTGGGGTGCAAGCTGCTAAAATCTCATTAGAGATGACAGACAATTCAAGAAAACAGGCTTATGAACAAGTAGAGGACGTGTTAGTAAAGGTTGAAGGCCTTTACATCCCTGCTGATTTCATAGTCCTAGATACTGGGAAGGATGAGGATGAATTCATCATCCTTGGAAGACCTTTCCAAGCCACAGCAAGAGCTGTGATTGATGTGGACAGAGGAGAATTGATCCTTCAAATAAATGAGGACAACCTTGTGTTTACAACTCAAGGATCTCTCTCTGCATCCATGGAGAGGAAGCATAAAAAGCTTCTCTCAAAGCAGAGTCAAACAAAGCCCCCACAGTCAAACTCTAAGTTTGGTGTTGGGAGGCCACAACCAAACTCTAAGTTTGGTGTCAAACCCCCATATCCAAACTCTAAGTTTGGTGTTGGGAGGTCTCAACAAAGCTCTGCACATCTGTGAGGCTCCATGAGAGCCCACTGTCAAGCTATTGACATTAAAGAAGCGCTTGTTGGGAGGTAACCTAATGTTTATTTATCTAATTTTATTTTTGTTTTTCATGTTTTCTTATGTTCATGATCATGTGGAGTCACAAAATAAACGAAAAATTTAGAAACAGAATCAAAAACAGCGGAAGAAAAATCACACCCTGGAGAAAGCACCTGTCTGGCGTTCAACGCCAGAACAGAGCATGGTTCTGGCGCTGAACTCCCAAAATGGGCAGTATCTGGGCGCTGAACGCCCAAAATGGGCAGCATCTGGGCGATGAACGCCAGAATTGCACCCTGGAGAAGAGCTGGCGCTGAACGCCCAGAACAAGCATGGTTCTGGCGTTCAACGCCAGAAATGGGCAACAAATGGGCGTTGAACGCCCAAAATGGGCACCAACCTGGCGCTGAACGCCCAGAGTTGTGTGCAAGGGCATTTTACATGCCTAATTTGGTGCAAGGTTGTAAATCCTTAAACACCTCAGGATCTGTGGACCCCACAGGATCATCTCAGGATCTGTGGACCCCACAGGATCCCCACCTACCTCCACTCACTCTCTTCTCTCTTCTCAATCATCCTCTATTCCCAATAAACACTCTTCCCCAAAACCCTTCACCTATCACCTCCATCCCTCTTCCCTATTAACCCTTCACCACTCACATCCACCCACTCTTCCGCATAAACCTACCCAATAAACTCCACCTACCTTCAAAATTCAAAATCAATTTCCCACCCAAACCCACCCATATGGCCGAACCTTGACCCCCCTCCCTTCCCTATATAAAGCCTTCCATTCTTCTTCATTTTCACACAACACAACCCTCTCTTTCCCTTCTTGGCCGAAACACACCTCCCCCCTCTTCTCCATATTTTCTTCTTCTTCTTCATCTAATTCTTTCTTTTCTTGCTCGAGGGTGAGCAATATTCTAAGTTTGGTGTGGTAAAAGCATAAGCTTTTTGTTTTTCCATTACCATTGATGGCACCTAAGACCGGAGAATCCTCTAGAAAAGGAAAAGGGGAGACAAAAGCTTCCACCTCCGAGTCATGGGAGATGGAAAGATTCATCTCCAAAGCTCATCAAGACCACTTCTATGATGTTGTGGCCAAGAAGAAGGTGATCCCTGAGGTCCCTTTCAAACTCAAGAGAAATGAGTATCCGGAGATCTGACATGAAATCCAAAGAAGAGGTTGGGAAGTTCTAACAAACCCCATCCAACAAGTCGGCATCCTAATGGTTCAAGAGTTCTATGCCAATGCATGGATCACTAGGAACCATGATCAAAGTAAGAACCCGAATCCAAAGAATTATGTTACAATGGTTCGGGGGAAATACTTAGATTTTAGCCCGGAAAATGTGAGGTTGGCGTTTAACTTGCCTATGATGCAAGGAGATGAATGCCCCTACACTAGAAGGGTCAACTTTAATCAAAGGTTGGACCAAGTCCTCATGGACATATGTGTGGAAGGAGCTCAATGGAAGATTGACTCCAAAGGCAAGCCGGTTCAACTAAGAAGACTGGACCTCAAGCCTGTAGCTAGAGGATGGTTGGAGTTCATCCAACGCTCCATCATCCCCACTAGCAACCGATCTGAAGTTACTGTGGATCGGGCCATCATGATCCATAGCATCATGATTGGAGAAGAAGTAGAAGTTCATGAAGTCATCTCCCTTGAACTCTACAAAATAGCCGAAAAGCCCTCCCCTGGGGCAAGGCTAGCTTTTCCTCATCTTATTTGCCATCTATGTTACTCAGCTGGAGCTTTCATAGAAGGAGACATTCACATTGAGGAAGAGAAGCCCATCACTAAGAAAAAGATGGAGCAAGCAAGAGAGCCCATTCATGGAGCTCAAGAGGCACATGAAGCTCATGACCATGAGATCCCGGAGATGCCTCAAATGCATTTTCCTCCACAAAACTATTGGGAGCAAATCAACACCTCCCTAGGAGAATTAAGTTCCAACATGGGACAACTAAGGGTGGAACATCAAGAGCACTCCATCATCCTTCATGAAATAAGAGAAGATCAAAAAGCAATGAGGGAGGAGCAACAAAGACAAGGAAGAGACATAGAAGAGCTCAAGGACATCATTGGTTCCTCAAGAAGAAAACGCCACCATCACTAAGGTGGACTCATTCCTTGTTCTCACTTTCTGTTTTTCGTTTTCTTTATGTTAAGTGCTTATCTATGTTTGTGTCTTCATTACATGATCATTAGTAGTTAGTAACTTTGTCTTAAAGTTATGAATGTCCTATGAATCCATCACCTCTCTTAAAATGAAAAATGTTTTAATTCAAAAGAACAAGAAGTACATGAGTTTCGAATTTATCCTTGAACTTAGTTTAATTATATTGATGTGGTGACAATGCTTCTTGTTTTCTGAATGAATGCTTGAACAGTGCATATATGTTTTGAAGTTGTTGTTTAAGAATGTTAAATATGTTGGCTCTTGAAAGAATGATGACTAGGAGACATGTTATTTGATAATCTGAAAAATCATAAAAATGATTCTTGAAGCAAGAAAAAGCAGCAAAGAACAAAGCTTGCAGAAAAAAAAATAGGCAAAAAAAATAGAAAGAAAAAGAAAAAGCAAGCAAAAAAAGCCAAAAGCTCTTAAAACCAAGAGGCAAGAGCAAAAAGCCAATAACCCTTAAAACCAAAAGGCAAGGGCAAATAAAAAGGATCCAAGGCTTTGAGCATCAGTGGATAGGAGGGCCTAAAGGAATAAAATCCTGGTCTAAGCGGCTAAACCAAGCTGTCCCTAACCATGTGCTTGTGGCGTGTAGGTGTCAAGTGAAAACTTGAGACTGAGCGGTTAAAGTCAAGGTCCAAAGCAAAAAAAAGAGTGTGCTTAAGAACCCTGGACACCTCTAATTGGGAACTTTAGCAAAGCTGAGTCACAATCTGAAAAGGTTCACCCAATTATGTGTCTGTGGCATTTATGTATCCGGTGGTAATACTGGAAAACAAAATGCTTAGGGCCACGGCCAAGACTCATAAAATAGCTGTGTTCAAGAATCATCATACTGAACTAGGAGAATCAATAACACTATCTGAACTCTGAGTTCCTATAGATGCCAATCATTCTGAACCTCAATGGATAAAGTGAGATGCCAAAACTATTCAAGAGGCAAAAAGCTACAAGTCCCGCTCATCTGATTGGAGCTATGTTTCATTGATAGTTTGGAATTTATAGTATATTCTCTTCTTTTTATCCTACTTGATTTTCAGTTGCTTGGGGACAAGCAACAATTTAAGTTTGGTGTTGTGATGAGCGGATAATTTATACGCTTTTTGGCATTGTTTTAAGTATATTTTTAGTAGAATCGGGCTACTTTTAGGGATGTTTTCATTAGTTTTTATGTTAAATTCACATTTCTCGACTTTACTATGATTTTGTGTGTTTTTCTGTGATTTCAAGTATTTTCTGGCTGAAATTGAGGGACTTGAGCAAAAATCAGATTCAGAGGTTGAAGAAGGACTGCTGATGCTGTTGGATTCTGACCTCCCTGCACTCAAAATGGATTTTCTGGAGCTACAAAACTCAAAATGGCGCGCTTTTAATTGCGTTGGAAAGTAGACATCCAGGGCTTTCCAGAAATATATAATAGTTCATACTTTGCCCAAGTTTAGACGACACAAACTGGCGTTCAATGCCAGCTCTCTGCCCAATTCTGGCCTCCAGCGCCAGAAACAAGTTGCAAAGTGGAGTTCAACGCCCAAAATGGCACAAAAGCTGGCGTTCAACTCCAAGAATGACCTCTCCACGTGTAGACTTCAAGCTCAGCCCAAGCACACACTAAGTGGGCCCCTAAAGTGGATTTATGCATCAATTACTTACTTCTGTAAACCCTAGTAGCTAGTTTATTATAAATAGGACTTTTTACTATTGTATTAGGCATCCTGGATTGTATTTTTGATCCTGTGATCATGTTTTGGGGGCTGGCCATTCGGCCATGCCTGGACCTTTCACTTATGTATTTTCAAACGGTAGAGTTTCTACACTCCATAGATTAAGGTGTGGAGCTCTACTGTTCCTCAAAGATTAATGCAAAGTACTACTGTTTTCTATTCAATTCAACTTATTCCGCTTCTAAGATATTCATTCGCATTTCAACCTGAATGTGATGAACGTGACAATCATCATCATTCCCTATGAACGCGTGCCTGACAACCACTTCCGTTCTACCTTAGATTGAATGAATATCTCTTGGATCTCTTAACCAGAATCTTCGTGGTATAAGCTAGATTGATGGCGGCATTCATGAGAGTCCGGAAAGTCTAAACCTTGTCTGTGGTATTCCGAGTAGGACTCTGGGATTGAATGACTGTGACGAACTTCAAACTCGCAAGTGCTGGGCGTAGTGACAGACGCAAAAGGATAGTAAATTCTATTCCAGTATGATCGAGAACCTCAAAGATGATTAGCCATGCAGTGACAGCGCATCGGACCATTTTCACAGAGAGGAATAGGATGCAACCATCGACAAGGGTGATGCCTCCAGACGATTAGCCGTGCTGTGACAGAGCATTTGGACCATTTTCCCGAGAGGATTGAAAGTAGCCATTAGCACCGGTGACATCCTTACAAAAAGCCAGCCATAGAAAGGAGTAAGACTGATTGGATGAAGACAGCAGGAAAGCAGAGGTTCAGAGGAACGAAAGCATCTCTATGCGCTTATTTGAAATTCTCACCAATGATTTACATAAGTATTTCTATCCTTATTATATTATCCTTTTTCGAAAACTCCATAATTATTTTATATCCGCCTGACTGAGATTTACAAGGTGACCATAGCTTGCTTCATACCAACAATCTCCGTGGGATCGACCCTTACTCACGTAAGGTTTATTACTTGGACGACCCAGTGCACTTGCTGGTTAGTTGTATCGAAGTTGTGACAAATTATGAATTAAGATTAGAGCACCAAGCCTTTGGAGCCATTACCAGAGATCACAATTTCGTGCACCAGAAAGCTCACCCCTAATTGGGAAGGCCCATACAGAATCAAGGCTGCAATCGGAAAGGGAGCATACAAGCTCGAACGACTTAACGGCGACGAAATCCCGAGGACATGGAACGCCACCAACCTACGACGATACTACACTTAGACTAACCCCCCTAGGTCATCCCTTATTTTGTTTTCCTCTCTATTTGTTTCCCCTCTTTGTTACATTTTACTTTTCCTATTTACAGTAACTTTTTTCCTTAAGTGTCAATCTCGGGTACTCTTTCCCGCCATAAACGGAGGGTTTTAACGAGGCCCAACCATCAATAAAATTCCATTAAGCTATCCTTTCTTACTTTGTTTTTCCTAAGTACGGAACAAAAACACGGCCACAATTGGGGGACCGATCACCCCCCGGGCCCGAGATACGGATATCCACAAGAAATCGACCTCACGACGGTCCGCTCACCCCAAACAAAGGGAACAAATAAAAAACCAAAAAACAAAATGACTTAAAACGGAATATACAAAAAAGGCCCGAACGGCCCTAACGACATAAAACGAAGTTCAAATCAAAACCACAAATTCACAGTTACACGGCAACACGGCCAAAAACATAAAAACATACAATCAAAAGAAGTCATAAATCACAAACTACTCGAGGTCGACAATCTTGCCATCACGGACGGTCTTAAAAGCCCCCATCACAGACACGTCCGCTCCAGGCGCCAACACCAAAGCCTGAGCTTTCATCGTCTCCTCGGTAGCAGCAACAGCTTCCTTCACATCGGCAAGCAACACAGCTTTTTCCTCTTTTAACACTACGACTTTCGCCTTCAAACCATCCACCTCATCCTTCAGCGTACCGACATCGTCCAAAAGCACGGCTGCCCGGGACTCGGCATCCGAAGCCTTCCTCCGCTCTTCCCCAAGTTGAGACAAAAGAGAAGTCTCAACTTCGGAAAGACGAAGGATCTCAGCACCAGACTCTTAGGATGACTTCACTGCTCGCTCCCTCGCCAACTCGGCATCCGCAAGCAATCCCTTCAACCTCGCCACCTCGGCCTGAGACTGACGAAATTTCTTGTTCAGAAGGCCCACCTGAGCCAACACAGGCTCGACCTTCCGAACGATCACAGCAGAACGAAGAAGGGAACGGTAAAGGGACTTAGCCTGAAAGGTCACATCACACTCACGGAAAAAATCCTCCGTGCCGGGCATAAGGTACTTATCGATGAAGGCCGGAGCATCAAAACGACAATCCATCACCGACGGGACCACGCCCTCCCCCTCTACCATATTCTCACTATCATCATCCCCCAACCGCTTTCGCTTCCGGGAATCACCCTCCGGCGACACCACAACCACATCATCCTCAACCCCCTCACCCCAACCTGACCCTTCGGTGCCACCTCCAGTCAAGGTGAGATCCTCAGAAACATTTCTCGTGTCATTAGTAGGTCGTGAGGTCGGAGTAGAAGGGGTACTGCCAAAAGGAGTCCCCTGAGACAACTGAACTTTCAATCTTGCAAGAGTCGTCAAACCCCCAGCCATCTCAACTGCGAAAAAGATCAAAAGAAGGAAAACGCATAAGCACCCAACTCAGAACTGAAAAAAAAAGGGCTCACACACCAACATAGGTTCGACAAGCGACCGGGTCACCCATCACGTCCCCGGGGTTTAGAGGACGCTCCCCAAACAACTGCCACAAAACAAGGGAGACATCCCGATCCTCCGCAGTCAAGAACTCCTGCGTCACCCGAGTAAGAACAGACGGCCCCGCCCCAAAATTCCAGTACGTGGGGAACCACCGCTCACCCTCCAACGTCAGCCAGAACGGATGATGCCCCCTCGCAGGACGGACTTTGAAATACCCACTCTTAAACCCATGAAATGAATCTTCATACAAACCGAAGACCCGACGATGAGGCTGAGCCCTAAAAGACATATACCCCTTCTTGTGCTTCCCCTCCTTAGTAGGAAGGGTGCACAAGAAGAGGAAAAGGAACACATTCACAGACACCGGAAGCTCCAGGAACTCGCACACGAGTTCGAAAGTCCGGATCGCCGCCTACTATTCGGATGCAGCTGAGACGGCGCCATGGAACATCGACTCAACAACTCCTGAACGAAAGGGGAAAAGGGCAACCGCACGCCAAGACGGGTGAACATTGCTTCGTGCACCCATAACTAATCCGGAACGGTCGGTGAATCCAAATTGGTATAACAAACCCTCTCGTCAACCCCCGGAACGGAAAACTCATAATGAGATTCGGCGTCACCGCCCCGCAAACAGCCCCCTCATCACGAAGCCGCTGGAGGTCCGCCTCCCTCATCCGCGACGGTATCCCCCACACATCGCTGGTTACCCAGGAGTAAAGGGCAGGGACGCCCCCCGCTGGTATCACCGGAGCCCTCACACCCTCGGTCCTTCGACGCGCCATACCTAAAACATCGATGAGCACCACCATCAGCCTAAACCAACACGGCAGAAAACGGCAAGGGAAAACTCAAGCAAATGCCACTACCCACTACCAACCACACAGCGGTGCTCATCCCCTCTACGAAACCCACCACCCAAAAGAGCCGAAACACCATACACAAAAAGACAACCCCAGTCCACACTAAAATCACAGAAATGCAAAAGCAGATAAGAATACCATAACTGCAAAATAAGCAAAGGAAAGAGAAGGCTAACCTGATAATGCGAAGCAAAAGCCTGAAGAATGCTGGAAACAGAGAAGCAAGAACACAACCAGAAACACAGAACAACACCAGAATAGAGGGAAAACTACTCTCGAAAGCCTAAGAGCCAGGAAAAACAACAAGGAAAAGGAAAAGGGGAACCAAAACGGTTTTTAAACCCAAAAGAAAAAGACGAAAATGCCCCGAAAAATAAAGGTAGCGCAGAAGGGCAAAAATGGGAAATTTTCCCTTACAATAAATGCCCCTTCGGGAAACCAAAAAGCACGCCTCGAAAAAATTGAATGGGCGCAAGGAAACGGAAGGTTCGCACCAAACGAACGGCACGGAAGACGAACCAAGCCCAAAACCACAAAAAAACTGCTACCGGGACGCCGACAACACAACATCTATCGAACGACCCGATGGAACGGCTAAGCGACCAAAACCATTCCTCTCAGCGACAGAAACCGACCTTGATCGTCCTCCCGTTGCGGGGGCAACTGTTACAGATCCAACCTACGGATCCTACACCTGGAATAACCCCGGACCCGGTCGCTTAGATCCAAAACCCACACCACCACTCAAAGGGTCCGAAACCGGCCCAATAAGAACTCCTAACCAACTTTCGAATTCAAATGTCTCCCTTATCTTAGCCAAACAAGATAAGATAAGATATTCACCATCACCTATAAATAGAGGACCCAGGTCCTCCAGGTATTCATTCATTCCTCACACCTTCTACCTCTTAGATCCATTCTGACTTGAGCGTCGGAGTGTCTTTGCAGGTACCACCCCCATTGCTCTAGTCAGATAACCCGACATCCGCCTCGACCCGCAAGTTTTCGATCCATCTCTCAACCCGTACCGGAGACATCCAGTACACAGACAATATATATATATATATATATAGCATGTTTGGTTGTTAAAATACTAATAAAGAGATATAAAACGTATTTGTCATTAAAAATAAATTTTATTTATTACGTACCATGATGAAGGTGATAACAATAAAAGTATAATTTTAAAAATTTTAATAATTTTAAAAGGATAAAACTATAATTAAAAATGTATATCTCATATTTACTAGTAATATGTGTGTGTAAACATTTTAAAAGGATAACATTGTAATAAAAATATGTATCTTACAAACCAGTGGTGTGTGGGCGCATGTGTCTCGTAGTAAATATACCGTTAACTTGAATCAAACTTAAAATATAAATAAAAATATTATTTATATATTAACATCAGTTACTATATATATATATATAGTTTAACTTATTTTTAATATATATTTTATATTTTAAAATATTTTATATTTATAATTAATTTTAATGATTGATTTTATTATATATATAATATGATTGAAATATAAAAATGACATATATAATAAACCAATAGAAAATACGTAAGCTACGCATCCCACATTTATTTTTCTAGGAAGTTAGTTTTTTTATTACATTCTTTTCTTAAAACAAAAAATGAAACCTGATTGCTTACTGCTAATCATCAACAAAGGTTTCTTCTGTGTACCACGATCACCATAGAACTAGTAGGGCTAACTTCAATAATTGCAGCATGGTTGGAGACTACTTGGAGTTAATAATTTAATTAATGGTGATGAAGTGTTACGATATTGGTTCAAAGTCATCGGATCAAGAACTCTTCCGGCTCAACATGGTGGTTATACAGAAAGATATCAAGATCTGACATTGGTCCAATTTAAGGAGAAAATAAAATGGTCAAGGTCGTACTGTTGTTCGATTATCCTACCCAAATTGGGGCACAAGTAGTCAAATACGCTAGCTAACCCACTACGCACAAAACTTCTCTCCAAAATAAGCTCAACATGCATAATTACCGATGTGTCTTAATCCACAAGCCTGCCCGGCCAGGGTTCATATTATGCAACTTATGACAGAAAAAAAAATTAATAAAAATATTTGAAAAATGATAAAAATCAATCTAAATCCGTCTAAAAATTATCTTATTTTATATTTTTAAATGTAAAATATATTTTTAAAATATATAATTAAAAAGTTATGTTTGAAATTTTATATTTTTTGATAAAGTTGTGATTTATTCAAATGTTCTAACTTATTAAATAATTGTATCTTTTCAAAAAGATATTTTTTTATGATAAATCTTTTTAGGTCACTTTTTAAAAAGGGTAAACTATTATTTTGGTCCCCTACGTTTGAGGTGAATTCTATTTTAGTCCCCAACGTTTAAACTGTTCTATTTAAATCCTAAAAAGATTTGATTTGCATCAATCAAGTCCTTCCGTTAAGTGGGTGTCAAATTATTGACGCCGTGTCCGACGTGACAAAATTGGCAGTTTGGCTGTAGTTAACAGTTGGAATTGGAAGCAGGAAAAAAAAAGGAAAATAAAATGCAATCCGGTCCAATAAATAAACCCTAATCCCCAAAGTTGATGTTCTTCGTCTGTTGAGAATGGCTACCCAATCGTCCTCCCAAGGTTCGCGTAGCAGCACCAAGAGTCGTGGGAGAAGGAGGACTTGCTTCTGTGGAGAGAGACCGGTATTGCGCACGTCATCTACAGCGGAGAATCCAGGAAGAAGATTCTGGGGCTGCGTCAACTTTCAGGTGAGTCTCATCTTTTCTGTCTCTTGTTTGAAAATAGCATTGGGTGTTAGTGTTTGAAGGATCTGAAGTGTTTGGTGTGTTCGTGCTGGTGTGTTCGTGTTGGTTTGGTTGAGAACAGATAGGAGATGGATGCGATTATTTTGCTTGGGCAGAGCCTGAAGGACAAGATCCACAAATTCAAAGACTGAAGAACAAAGCAAGCTCGTTGAAAGAAGAACTGCAGAAAGCTGAAAGGAAATTTGCATTGGCACTTGGTGTTAGAATTTTTGGATGGACACTGGCTGGGCTGCTGCTATGTGATCGACTTAATTGAGGTTTAGGAGGTTAGCATTTTGTTTATTTTTGCCATTCTGTTGTTGTCCCCTAGTTTGTAGGGAATGTCAATTGTTTAGGGATTGAAAAAATTGACATACAGTTGGGTGATAACAGTGATGTAAAGAGAATGAAATTTTTTTGTGGCTGTGTGTGTAAAGGCATTTGCTATAAACATTGTAAGGTTTTTGACTGAAATGAATAGCAATGAGTTCCTGTATTGACATACATTATTTGGCTCTGTACAAGTTTATTTTAGTTTCATCTACTAATAAATACAAGGCTTAATTTGCCAATTGACATAACTTTGCTGCTGAAAATTCATGTAATTCATTAGATAATGGAGAAGTCTTAAAGTAGCTTCTCTTAACCATAACAATATCCAAACAAGCCTTAAATATAACCATGAAAAGGTAACAACACAAAAGAGATCAACATGACAGTTGTAGTCTTAAAGTAGGGTGTCTAAAGTATCACAGGGACATTAGCCCTTGGTCATTGACAGATTCATTACAAAACAGATGGAATCACTAAAATCTACTATGTTCTTCATCCCAATGCCTTCCAGGCCCTAGGTGGTGTTTTTGCCATGAACCTCAGGGTCCTCCTTGATGGGCTAGTGACTGTTGTTGTTGATGGTTGTGGTTGACTGGACTGCTGCTGCATCTAGCTCTCTTGGATGATGTCTGTGACTCCTGGCTTCCTCCAACTTGTGTACTGCTCTTCCTCTTTGGCTGAAGTCTTGTTGCTGGTTGTGTTGTTGTCTTGGCAGGGATCTTGTTGGATTTTAGAGTCCTAGTTGTGCCAGCCCCTTTCTTGGCCCCTTTCTTGGCTTGTGCAGTTGCATCTGCTATAAACAGTAACAACAAATTGGGTTAATGGGACAGTATCAACATTCACATGTAAGGAATTGTAATCAAATTGACAATAACAACTTTACCTTTTTTGCTCCGGCCTCCATCTTACGTTTTGTAGGGCAGGTTCTTTTGTTGTGACCAAGTGCAAAACAATATGAACATTTTTGTTGTTGTCCAGTCTTGGCTAACTTAGACAGTGGTCCATTGTTGTGTGGCTCATCACCAGTCTTGTTCCTCCTCAGTTTTGGGCACCCCTAAACACTGTGGCAGCACATCATCATTCTCAGTCCGGGACCAGAGATTTGGTCCATTCAGTGGGTAGATTACATGTTGGTAGCAGTCCACGTAGGTCTCTTTCCTATAACACTTGTTCACATAGTTCTTAACATCTAGACACATTTTCCTAATGCAACTCATGGCATGCTCACAAGGGTAACCTGTTAGTTGAAATTTTCTATAGGAGCACTCATGTAAATTTAAGTCCACAACAAACTTGGCTCTATTACCCTTACTGCTAGACACTTCATATTTGTCCCTACCAGCATATATGGCCAGCCACTCCCCACCCTTATCAAACTCCCTTTCAATTTTCTTGTTTATTTTTGGCAATATTTCTCCGGCATATGTGACTATACTTTGTCTGTTATCAGACCACCTATTCATTAGATAAACCCTAATGTCTTCTAGCATGGACACAATCGGTTTCTCTCTAGCCTCTACAATAACAGAGTTAAAACACTCACACATATTGTTAACAAGTGTATCAACTCTAGGAAAATAATTAAACCTGGACTTGCTCCAATACTTGGCAGGGATCTCCATGAGATGATTATAAGCTCCTTGATCAACCTGCTGAATCTCCTTCATCCTCCTCTCCCATTCCTGGACATATGTTGCCTTTGCAGCCTTCCACATCATCATCTTTAGCTGAACACCTGGGAACCTTTTTCTGAAGTTGCTATATAAGTGCCTGACACAAAACCTGTGGTCTATGCCAGGCAGCAACTCATCAAAGGTTGGGATCAATCCCTTTGAAGCAGAATTTAAAAACATCACCAGTCAATAACAGCAAGACATAAATTAAAGAAAGAATTAATTACACAAGTTTAGGTTGAGAGTTACCTTTTGTTGGTCGCTCATGAATGTACACCATCTGATCTTATCAACTCCCAAATCATCACACTGATTCAACAAAAACCATTTCCACGAATCTTTCGTCTCTGCTTCAACAACAGCATAGGCAATTGGCAGAATCTGATCATTGGGGTCCTATCCAATGGCTGTTAGAAGTTGACCCCCATATGGAGTCTTGATGAAGCATCCATCAAGGCCGATCATGGGTCTGCACACCATGAAACTCCGTTTACAAGCATCCAAGCAGATATAGATCCTCTGAAATCGTGGTCTCATGTCCGTACCAGGAGGTGGTGTCTCTAGCTCAAATTCAGGAGGTCTCTCCACTTGTATCTGAACAGTGGACCCTGGATTAGACCTTAGTAACTCCGCAGCATAGTCATGAATCCTCCTATATTGCTCTCCATAGGTACCATTAATTTCATCCAGGGCTTGCTGCTTCACTCTGGCAGCTTTGGTCATTGTGAGATCCACATTCCACTTGCTATGAGCCTTCTTTATCAAACTTCTCAACTTGATTTTCAGGTTTTCACAGATCTTCTTCATAAAAGCCTTACTTAGCCACTGAGAACTCATTATACCAATCTTGGTTGCCTTAGAGCATGTGTGTTTTTTGTAACAGCTGGTCAGTTGCCATGAATCCTCTCTCTTCATCTTATGGCAGTAAGCAAACGACTTGCAACCTTCTTTGCAAACAGCTTTGCACCTATGGCTATCACACTTCAAGAACCATATTCCTCTGCCACTGTGCACGGCATAGCTCGTTACACATTCCTTAAAAGCATTCCTATCTACGTACATTGTCCCAACCTTCCATTTATACTCCTTCATATTCTTCAAACCCTTATACACCGGGTATCTCCTGAACAAGGGATCCCCTTCATCATCACTTATAGGGACATCCCACAACCCCTCACTCTCATACCCATCATCCTCATCCCTTAATCCAGCAGCCACCACTTGCTCCTTACCCTTATTAACACTGCCACTGTGCTCTCATTGTTCTCTCTCAGTTGGAACACTCTGTTTCGGCCTTTGGGAATCTTTTGTAGTTGTGACTTCAACATCATACAAACCCCCATCACCATTCCAATCATCATCGCTGTCATCAAATGCAACCTGCAGATCAGTATCTCCAGAGCTATTTTCACTCCATTGTTCATCACTGTCCCCCTCATCATCAATTCCTAGCTGGTAGTCATCATCCTCAGATTCTTCATCACCTAAAAAATCTGACCCCTCTGACCTCTCTTCATCACCATCCTCCAGCACATCATTCTGGGCTTTTGTCACCACCTTGGGCTTCTTACCCACCTTGGCCTGAGCAAGAAATTGGGCCTTGTGCAACACAATTGGACCAGGCCCAATAGTGTCTGCAGTGGGTGCAGCAGCCTCATCACCATCTATCTCTTCAACTTTCTCAATAGTGCAGCCTTTTCTAGTTGTAGTAGCATCTTTGTGAACAACAAAAAGCTCCACCATGTTGTCCCTCATTCCAATTCTAGCCATGTCCATGGCATCCTTGTCTGTGTGAAGCATCCTCAACTCTACATCTGTTTCATCGTTCAGAGATTTATACCACATTGTAGCGATATTCTCTACCACATATCCCTGTTCGAGCACTATCTCCATAGCCTCGAACCTACTCCACCTATCTTCATCACAGTAGTCCACTATCGAAGTCTCATCCCCCACATAGTGTAAAGGTTCACCATCAAACCTAAACTTCCTCCCATGGTGTATCTTGACACTAAAATAGCTCATTTCTCGACCAAACTGTTACACAAACACAATACACTTCATAAAATTCTCACATTGACCAACAACAACAGAAATGCATAAATAAAATCACTAGGGCAAAATAAAAACTTCCAAAACAGAACAAGAAACGAATATGAAACTATAAAACAAAACAATCACACATCAACATACATCATTACATATAAACACGCATTAAGATGAAAACCAAATGGGTTCAGAAGATTTGATAATGGAATACCTAACACGATCTTCTTCCGGAAAGCAAGGGTTTCAAACTCACTGCTGCTGTGGACCTTTAACGTTACTGAACGACAATGTCACTTCTCTGGCTGCGAATCGCAAGCTTTCAGTGACTAGCGGTAGGGTTTCTGGCATTTCCTCTGCGTTTCGTGCTTCACAAGAAGAAGAAGAAGAAGAAGAAGAAGAAGAGTCAGGGTAAGCAGCATGCGTTATGTCCAAAGGCGGGAAGCCTTACACGTTTACTAACCACTATCACCTCTTCCTTGCCACGTCGGACACGGCGTCAATAATTTGACACCCACTTAACGGAAGGACTTGATTGATGCAAATTAAATCTTTTTAGGATTTAAATAGAATAGTTTAAACGTTGGGGACTAAAATAGAATTCACCCCAAATGTAGGGGACCAAAATAATAGTTTACCCTTTTAAAAATATTGTGACAATAAATTTTTTTGATCACTCCAAAAAACTGTGACTATAATTCTTTTTAGGTCATCTTCTAAAACTGTAATCATAGACCTTTTTAGATCATTATTTTTTTAATAACGGCGATCATAAGTACTTTATAGTCACCCTTTTTTTAAAAATTGTAATTATAATTTTTCTTTTTATCACAATAAAAAATCTTAACTACAAACCCAAAATTTTATAGCATGAATAAGCTGATGCATATACTCAATGCCTATAAACAGGACACAACAGAATGGCAAAACAAAATAGATCAATCCATACAACAATCTTTTCTCTTATTTCATCATTTCTATTTTCTCCATTTCTCCATTTCAATGCTTTCTGTGTGAAAAAAAAATGGAAAATATCATTATGTAAAATATTATTAGTGTAAAACTTGAATGTGTGAGTACATAAATCAAGTATTATGTATTGTATCCAACAAAAAATTCGGCAATAATAATAAGACAAATTAAATTTAAAAATAACTGCGTGTAACACACATCTTAAAAAGTTATGCTATTATATTCTCTAATTTTTTTTGTTGTAAATTTTGTTTCATCTTTCTTATCTTTAAAGACTTTAACAAATTCTAAGTATACCAGTCCAAATTTTTACATTTAATTACTTTTGAAATAAATATATAATATTAGATATGATAAATATATAATTTTAATGTTATATATATAAAATTATGATTTTATTAATTTGTGCTCTAAAAACATAAATTAAGTATACCATAAAAAGAAATGTTTTATAAAAGTTATTGTAAAAATTAATTTTTTTACATTTTAAATGTATTGAATACATCAAAAATATTAAAAAATTTTATTATTATTTTTTAAAATGTGCTCTTAAAATACAGATTAATTAAATCTATAAAATTATAGATATTAAATTAAATAAGATAACTTTAAATTATTATAATATACACCGGCATGGCTGTAGGCTTATCAAAATGTTAAATTGCCAATTGACTAGAGTTGTACATGCATATATAATGCATTCACTCTATGTTACAAATTAATTAGCAGCCAAATAATTGATAATTGAGAGTTTAAAACATTTTGAACCATGCCATACCATTAATAACCTGTGTTGCAACCATTTCTCACATATTGCTCCACAGAGCATACAGAACTGTTTTCTTATATCCAAATATATACTTGTATACTTAAACATATTTAACCGTATTTCAAAAACTTTTATATCACCTATTCTTAATTTTTTTATATAATGTCTAAATATTATAATGATCTCATCTTATCAAAAACTGACCCACCAAATTTCATCATCATATGTTCTTAAATTTAGGAACTGACTTAGTATTTATCATAAGTTAATGCCTTCTTTATTTAGCCATTCTATCTTGATATTTGACATGGTAAACTCTATCCACTCCTCTGATGGGCTACTGTATGATTTTTGGAATCAATATCCAGAGTAATCATAACAACTAACATGACTTCAATTATGAAATTACAATTATATTTTCTTAATTACTAGATATTCAAAGTTTGCTCATGGATGAATCAAATAGGTATTTTCAAATTATCTGATATAAATTATTTTATTAGTTAACCTATTTACACATACACTATAAAAGATATCGATATCCACCACAAAAATGATATTATTTTACTACGTTTTACTAAAACTTAACGGTGAGGTTAGCATAGGTCGGAGGACACACAAACATAAAACAAAATGATGACTTAATTTGATTCAACAGACATTTAAGGAACTAATTTGATCAAATTTAGTCATATTACATAAGTAATTTGCATATAAATATTAGATGATTTAATACATAAAATAAAATTGACAACCTTTGTCGTTAGAGTTTTAAAATCATGCTATGTCCTGTTAAATCAGCTTCACATTGGAGACCATTAGCTAGACTCAAATCTTTTAGCTAAATTGCAAAGTAAGCGTGCTAATTAAATTATATCAAACAGCCTTGGAAGAATGTGGGTCATAGAACATGAGACAAATTGGTTGCTTTCATCAACTCTTTCCCCACACCTACCTTAATGCAATCTAGCCAAACAATTATATACTATATAATATATTTCAACATAATTGTCCCTCTCACCATGACCAAGCACCACTTATGTTTGTATGTGTATATATATAACACATGCACAGTGTTTTCAATCTTACCACCACCTTAATCGATAATACCGGCAACTGATTGATACAGTTTCCTAGTTTTCCTCGAAAGCGTTATAGTAGTTTCCATCTTCTTCATGGACAAGGATACTAGTTTGGAAATCCATCTCCCTCCTGGATTTAGATTCCACCCTTCTGATGAAGAGTTAATTGTTCACTATCTAAGAAACAAAGTCACTTCTTCACCACTTCCTGCCTCATTCATAGCAGAGATAGACCTCTACAAGTTCAATCCATGGGAGCTTCCAAGTATGTGTACAACTATATATCTGGTTTCTGTTTCCATCTTTTACTTCTCTTTCCCGTACAAAACATTTAGTCTTAATTGTATGTTCATTTCATGCACATTTTGACTTATAAATGAAAGATAACTCCTCTTAATAACAATCACACTCTAATTTGTATTAATAAAAATTTTGATTTATTTAAATCAACATAATAAAATAATTACAATTCTACTGCTTTTCTTAAAAATTAACCAAATCACTGTCATAAGCTAAGCCACCTCTCCCAAAAACTTAAATTCATACGAGGAGATACATGAATGTTATATTTCTAACACACTCCGCCAAGCAAAAACCTCTTTTTTTACTGTAACTTTGCGTGAAGTCTTTTTTTCTTATAGGCTTTTTTTTTTTTTTTTTTCATTAGCCTTATACTGAAATTCTTTCTTTAGGATCACTAAGGATCGAATTCTATACCTTGGGTGATACCATGTTATAATATTATTTCTCTTAAAAGATCAATTTGATAGAAGGATGTATGGTTATATCTTCAGCAAACATGCCTAGGCGATCTGGGTCTCAACTCAAAAAAAAAAAAAAAAAGATTTATGTAATTAAAGATGTTTTTATTTGGTATAGAAAATAAAAAATTATTTTAATTCATTTCAAATAAATTTCCAACATAAATAGCTTTGTATTCTTTTTTTTTTTTTTTTTTTTTTTTTATAGGCAAAGCTTTGTTTGGGGAAGAAGAGTGGTATTTCTTTACTCCAAGAGAGAGGAAGTACCCAAATGGAGTGAGACCAAACAGAGCAGCTGGTGCAGGTTACTGGAAGGCCACTGGAACTGACAAACCAATTATCACGTCATGTGGTATGAAGAGCATTGGAGTGAAGAAAGCCCTTGTCTTCTACAAGGGACGTCCCCCAAAGGGATCCAAAACTGATTGGATCATGCATGAGTATAGGTTGCATGATTCACTCCTCTCAAATTCTCACAAAAGAGGCTCCATGAGAGTAGGTCAACTGCATCCATGAATTCCGAATTTCTATCTCTTTTTCATAAAACATTGTTAATAATAAACATTCTCACATTTTACTTATGTAGTACTAACTCTTTTTTGGAACAGCTATTTTGTTTCTCACATTTTAGATTTGTTAATAATTTAAGTATTTGGACTCAAATTTTGTTCGAATAAACTAAATTATTAATAAAACTAAAACATAAGAGATACTTTCTAAGAATGCAGAAGCATAATATTTTTAAGGATAAAGTATATTTTTTGTCGTTAAAATTTGGCAAAAATTTAAAAATATCATTAAGTTTTATTTTATTTTAATTTTGTCTCAAAAGTAATTTGCATTAAATATTCCCTCAACGGCTAAATTTTCAACAAATTTAAGATAAATCTAACAATAATGCATGAAAGTTATGCTTGATTTGCTTTTGTTGAGAGTTGTTCTTATGAAATTGTTGTTCAATTGGTTTTAAATTTTTTGAAAAGTTAATTGTTAGGGGTATATTTGATGCAAATCGAAAACTTCTAGAACAAAATTGAAACAAAATAAAACTTAAGTATTTTTAAAACTTTTGTCAAACTTTAGGGACAAAAAATATACTTTACCCTATTTTTAACAGCGATATTATGTGTATACAAAAAAATCTAGTCATCTTCATAAAATATATATATCAGAATATATACTAGCAATTTTTTTTTGAATTTTTTTTGAAGAGAATGTCAATTCAAATTATCACATCCAAAACATAATGAAAACAAAAAAAACTAAAATCTAAAAAAAAATATAAAATCAAATAATAACAAATCCAAAATCATTGTAAATTTATTTTAAAAATTCTAAAAATTATTTAAAAAAATCCTACTGAAAAAAAACTTTTGAAACATAATAAAAAGAAACATCCAAAATCTCACAAAAACAAAATATTCAAAATCTTTTTAAAAATTTGTTGGAAGACGTCAATTCAAATTATCATAAAAAACATTCAAAACTTAATAAAAAAGGCATCTAAAATCTAAAAAAAATATCTATAAAATCAAATAATAACAAACATCTAAATTCATTGTAAAATTATTTTTAAAACTTCCAAAATTCATTTAAAAAAAATTTCAAAATTCATTATAAATATACCATAATTATTTTAAAAATTTCAAAATAAAAATAAATTCAAACTTAATAAAAAAAATCCAAAATCTAACAAAATCGAAATATCTAAACTTATTTAAAAATTTCTAAAATCTAACAAAACAAATTTAAAAAAAAAATAGAAAAAGAATATCTGAAAACTAAGCAAAAAAATATTAAATAATAAAAAAAAAAACTATCCAAAATCCAAAAAAAAAAAAAACATAAAAAAAAAACTTTCGAAATTTAGGGGAAAAACTTCCAAAACAAAACTAATAATAAGAAGAACATGAAGAATCATCTTGCACGAGGAGATGGAGGGAGAGACTGTAGCGGTCTTGCACAAGGAGATGGAAGGGGTGGTCATGCCGTTGCGTTCTACGTCGTCGTTGCAGTAGCCGAACTCCTGCGGGCAGCACCATGGCAACACGAGACGATGTGAGTGAGGGTGGTCCAGCTCGGCGACGCCACGTGTTAGACGTCAGAGAGTGCACAAATCGCGACTCTGCAAGAAGAGTTTGGATGCCGATACACGTAACGGCCATAACCGGTGCGGCGTGAGAGGATCCCGGAATGGTACCGCGACGCGATATGGAGGAGGCGAATCATGACAGAGGAGAGGAGAAACAATGTCGCATCGGGGAAGGAGAGGAATGGTACTGGGTCGTTTCTTATGAAAAGAGGTTTTTGAATGCAAAATTAAATTTTAGAAATTTTATAGTCAGATTTTTCATCTACCAATACATAACGACTAATTTATTGGCTAATTTATAATATGTACCTACTATTTATTTTTGTATTTTTAGTACACTATATCCTTACTCCAAAACATTTGATGGAATATGTTTAAAGCCAGAATAATATCATGAAGTTTTTGTTTAATTGTTTTTCTTTTTGCTACAGCTTGATGAGTGGGTGCTATGCCGGGTGAGACAGAAAACAGGCAGCCCAAGAAGCACTTTAGAAGATCCAAGTGAACTACTTTATGAACCAACAAAAAAGATTCAACAAATGAATGATGAGAACTTCAATCCTGAACTAGTAAAAGCCTCCATTGTGCACAACGAATTTCCAATGTTACCTTATATTCTGGCTTCTAGGAGTACTTTGCCTAATTCCATTGGTGTGTCCTCAAGCACAGGCTTTGTTAGAAATTATGATATGAAAGAATATGGTTCAGTGCATGAAGACAACAACTTGAATGTAATAGGAGCACAGTTCTTAGCATCTGCAATGGAGGGCTTGTATAATAATCCTTTGAAGAGAAAATTCATTGAAGAAGAAGAAAACCATTTGGAATATGCTCCCCCAAATAAGAAAATAAGCCTAGAACTTGGTGATGATGTTGATAATAGTGATGATAAGCCAAGTCTTGTGATGGATACAAACAAAGGCTACAATTTTGGCTTCTTTGATCAGTGGAATTCAATCATACAACCTCAAGAGCTTAACAGCTTAGCCTTCATGGGATATTCATGATCCATGAGTTTTATTATTTGACTACAATAATAAGCTATCTTGATCTGAACTCACTTTTTACTTAGACGACATCACACACCACGCTATTAAAAATCATGTGGTACCCATTATTACCATTTTCTCTTTTCATGATATGCTCTTTTCTCACTTGGTGTTGGTGCCTCATCAAGAAGTGAGTTGTACAGGGCATGCTTGCTTGTTCTGCATGGGAATGGATGGTAAGTGAAGTGGTTTATATGTAAATAAGCAAGAATAATGCAGTGTGGTAATTATATTCTTTTCAGCACATACATAAGAATGTACATAGTTGAAAATGTATATCATTACAGGGTACTACTGTATCAATTGTGTGCATAGAGTAGAGATAGCTTGAAGAATAAAGTGCCTTCATAATGCAGTTTATTTGCTCATTGTATCGTGCCTTCACATGATCTATAGAAATCTAAGTATTACCGAATATTCTTTCTTATTTATCATGATACTATTTTAAATTTACAGCTTCTTTTTCCTAAAGATAGGGGATAAGAGAACAAAAGTATCACTGTATCAGATTTTACGAGTCTCACGGATACTCATTGTCATTCTTAATCCTAAAGATAGTGGATAAGAAAACAAAAGTATCAGATTTGGATATTTTTTTATTCTAAGATATAACTTATATATCCTTCTATTATATACAAGTTTATCTCGTTAGTATTCTACTCTGCATTGCATTATCTACAACAAGAGGTTGCTTGCTCAGTAAGTCAGTATCAAAGTGTGTCTCATTTATAAACGCAAATTACTAGGGCTTTGAATGGGTCAGATCTAACTCCAATACTTTACTAATATATAAGGAAAAGAACAATAATACTAGTGAACAATATGAATAATGGAGTTATAAAAGTAAATTAATGATTAGTTTAATTAATGATTTAATTAATTTACTTATAATAATAACTATTTTTCAAAATTTAAAAATCAGACTTTTAAATACGGAACAGTTATGTTTCCTATCCTCTCACACCATATCTCTTTCCTCTCTCGGTGGACCTTCTCAATAACGAAGCCAGCCTTTTCCACCCACCCACGACCGACGCTTCCTCCCTCTGTGCCAACGTCCGGCCATGTCCCCCCAAGCGGAGAAATTTTTTTTTTCCCACACTCCACAACCCGCGCCCTGTGCAGCCCGCCGTAGGTGACTGGGATCACGCATTGTGCAGCCCCTGCAGCCCACGGCCTCCACCATTGCAGCCTCGTCGTCACCGACTGATCCGGTGTAATACACGGGAGAGTTGCGCCTCCCATTTCATACGTACGTGACCTCTTACAGCCATTTTAATGGAGGACAATTCCGTTGAATCGAGTTGTCTCGCGCCAGATTCTTTCACCGACGACATTACCACGCATTCGATCGACAACCTGCTCAAGTCGTTCGACGGGAAAAGTGAACAATCAGACAGGGTAACCAATGTATGTTGTTTCTTTCAGATGTATGTTTATTTTTATATAAATTAGATGGTTTTTAAAAGATCAACATTCTTAACTCATGATGATATTTTGTTACAAAAGGTAAAATTTGGATGGTGTAATATATAAGTGGATGATCCCGTAAAAAAATTAGTTTCAATTTTTTCTATTTAAAAAGAATTACATTTTTAGAATTGTGGGATGTCATAATACAATGTACTGGTTAGTTGTTACTACTTACTAGCTACAGCTTGGTTTCTTGTTAGGTTTTTATAACTTGTTATAATGAACCATTGTTCAAGTTCTAAAGAAGATGAAGATGAAAAATTATTTACTGGAGATGATAAATTGTTACATTACCTTTTTAATAGGTTACCCTGATATATTTTCAATATATGTTTAGTGTTAAATGAAAAAATTTTGCCCATGGTTGCGACTAGAATGTGAAGAATCCCCATCTGTATGCTCCCATTCCATGCATGCATTAACAAACGTGGATAAATATGTAAGAAAATTATAGGAGCTAATAACGAGACTTTTCACAGCATAGTAGAAGACTCTCTTTTAGTTTGTGTAGTTATATTTTATATGTAGTAGACTTATGCGTTCTCTATATAAATAATTAATATAAAACTAACTAGGTAGGTGCCACTTTGTATGAGTATAGTCTCATGGTTCTGATTTCGTTTAATTCATGTATATTAATACATTTTAGAATCATATTTTTAGAAAGAGTATTAATAAAATCTATTTAGTCGATATTTTACTATAGTATCTATTTACTTTGTGTATGTTTGATTGTAGGCCATAGAATGTACGAAAATTACTGAATTTGGATGTGATGACACGGATCTTGTTGATGAGGTTTGAACTCTAGTTTGTTGTTATTTTTTCGTTAATCGCATGTTTGAATTGACCATTAATCGTCGTGTTCATCAAATGATGTCTATTTTGAACTGATTCGCAGTTACCAGATCATAGTTGCCTTGCTGAAGATGAAATACCAATAGTTGGGATGCGGTTTGAGCATTTGAAGCAGGCCCAGGATTTTTATGTGAGCTACGCAAAGAAAGTTGGCTTCATAAGTAAGATATGGGCCACTAATTTTGACAGGATGACAAAGCAACCGATCAACCAATCTATCCATTGCAATCGGAAGGGTTTCTGCGGGTCTCGTGTCAAAGCACCCACACGGAAGAACACGATTGCAGCTGTGGGTGCAGAGCAAGAATATATGCAAAGTTTGACAGGAAAAAGTAAGATTGGGTCTTGTTGAAGGTTGAACTAAATCACTCGCACCCGTGTTCAACTAAGAAGGCGGTGCACTACCACGAGAACAGGGAGTTGACAATGCATGCGAAGTGCATCATTGAGGTTAATGACGAGGCGGGCATTCGACCTAACAAGACCTTTCTAGCATTAGCCAATGAAGTTGGTGGGCCTTTGAACTTGGGCTTCTCAGAGAAGGACGTCAGGAATTACATTTCATCAAGACTCTGATCCACAAATGTCAACGCAGATGTCAAGGAGATGCTGAATTACTTCATGCGAATGAAGGAGTTAAATCCGAACTTCTTTTACGTAGTGAATGTGGATGACGATTATAAGTTTACGAGTGCAGTTTGGGTGGATGCAAGGTGTAGGGCGTCTTACGAATACTAAGGAGACGTGGTCTCATTTGATACCACATACAACACGAACCGGTAAAATGTATTTACATTCACGTTATTTAATTATTTTATTAATTTTTATTAGTTGAATGTTCCTAAATATGGTTGTTCTTCCTTTATGCATGGATTGCAGTTCACTGCTTTCATTGGTGTGAACCACCATGGTAAGTCTACTTTGCTAGGTTGTGCTCTGCTAGGCAGCGAGGAGATCCCGAGTTTTGAGTGGGTGTTCACACAATGGCTGAAGTGCATGGGAACTGCACCGAAGGGCATCATCACAGACCAATGCAAGTCTATATTTGGTGCAATTAAGAAGGTCCTCCCTAATACACGACACCGTTGGTGCATATGGCATATAACAAAAAAGATACAGAATAAGCTTGGAGATTATGCTAGGTTCAGAGAGTTGAATGCTGAGTTGAATCACATTATATAGAACTCTCGGTCAGTTGAGGATTTCGAGGATCATTGGGCTGAGTTCATTGATGAGTTCAACTTACATCACAACAGATGGCTGTCAGGTTTGTGTCTTTTTAGTAAAATCATGTGTCGTAAGTGCTTAGATGTTGTTGTGTTCTTGTATTATGTTCTGAAAATATGTTCTTACGCATGGTTTTATTTTTGGTGGGTTTGTTTGCTTTTTAGATTTGTTTGAGAACTGACACATGTGGGTGCCGATCTTTTTCAAGGGTCAATTCTGGGCTTTCATGAGGAGTACGCAGAGGAGTGAGTGTATGCATTCATTCTTTGGTGGATTCTTAAATTGCAAGACTAGTTTAGTCCAGTTCGTCCACAAGTTCGACAATGTGCTAGGAACAAAGGAGCAGAAGCAACTGGAGGATGATGCTGCAGACTCGAGAGGTCTAATCCCATGTGTAACTAGATCAGCCATCGAGAGACGATTTCAACAAGAGTACACCAACGAGATGTTTTGGGATGTCCAAACAGAGTTTGGCAAGAAGGCTGATTGCACTATTTGTGTCGTGTATGAACAGGGCGACTCGGCTTTGGTAAAGATGGAAGAGGAAATACTAGTCTATGAGACGACCCGGTATGTTACGTACGACGTCCAGGTGTATTATGTTGCCACTGTCTTATAGTACTTTCATCTTACAAAGTGAATGAGGTGCTTTCGTACTATGTTCTACCTCATTGTTGCAAGAACATAAAGCACAAGCACACCTACATTAAGAGTAGCCACGACGTTAGATGTTCAGATGAAAGCCACAACATATTCAAAGGGTTGTGTGCACATTTCTATAACGTTGCGCTGGAATTCGTGGATTGTGACGATGAAGCAGACATGTTGCATGCTACTCTGGATGATGCAAGGGCCAAGCTAGTAGATTACCGTGCCAGGATGCTGAATAAGACCGTCGCTATTGCACACAATAGCATCACCACAGACACGTCAATCGTGTTGAGCATAGAGGACATTCAGGCCCCATCAAAGGTAACCACAAAGGGTCGTCCAAAAGGTAAAAGGCTCGGATATGAGTTGGATAAATTGATCAGAAAATCCATGCAGAGAAAGCAGAAGAGTTTAGGCAAGGTATGTATAGGAATTAAATTTAAACTTCACCTTTACTACGGTTTTTATTATGTCGATAGTTACTAGTTTTTGTTTGAGTTTGTTTCTTTCAGGATAATCGTGTAGAATCTACTGGAAATCAAGATTTGGATGCTTCCACTCAGTAGATTGCTAAGCAAGGAGTTGGTGGATTCATTTCCCTGTTAAACTCTTTCGATAATTCCTAGAGTCTTTAGGATACCGAATCCATTATGTTATATTAGAGGTCGCTTTTGTTAGGTGTTACAACCCAATATGTATGTTTCATGGTTATTTTTTTGTTTGGGTTGTCTATGGTCAAAAAATTATGAAACTGGTATTCCGTGGCCTTAGCTTCTTGCTACTCATGTGGCCGGCGTGTTTATATTTTTGTTGATGTGGTTTGACTGGTTGTAGAATAATGTCTTGAAGAATACATGCCGTATAATCTGGATGGTTACTTGTAATATAATTGGGATTTTGTGTGTGATCAATTACGAGTGGCATGGCCTGGATGTTCGATTTAATATGGTCATGGATAGTTATTTTTATGGTGTTTGGATGGTTACTTCTTATAGGGTAAGCATGGTGTCTGTGATTATTTACATGTAGTAAAATATGGATGTTCGCTTCAGTAGGTTATTGGATGGTTATTTCTTTTGGTGTCCAGATGGTTATTTTTAAGAGATTAGGAATTGTGTTAAGTTACAAGAATTATAATGCGGATGTTCGCTTCAGTAGGTTAGTGGATGGTTATTTCTATTGGTGCCCAGATGGTTATTTTTAAGAGGATTAAGAACTGTGTTAGTTACAAGAATTATAATGCGAATGTTCGCTTCAGTAGGTTAGTGGATGGTTATTTCTATTGGTGCCCATATGGTTATTTTTAAAAGGATTAGGAATTGTGTGTTATTAGTTACAAGAATTTTAATGCGGATGTTCGCTTCAGTAGGTTAGTGGATGGTTATTTCTATTAGCACCGAATGGTTATTTCTAACAGAATAGGGAATTGTGTGTTATTAACTCCAAGTAGTACAAGGTGGATGTTCAATTTAATAAGGGAGCAGATGGTTATTTCCGTTATTTGTTGTGATTCAACATGTTTGTGGATGCATACTCTTATTACCCGTGTTGTTCTTTACTATTAGCCTTTAGGCATCCTTAACTACATGCAAGAAAATCATATGATTTGCAAAAGAAATAAACCATAGAAATGGAATTTGCCAAGAAAATTTAGGAAGTCTGTTGTAACAAAACTCCAAACCATAGACACAAAAAGAAGCCGTCAAAAATTGAATGTAGGGTTTGAAAACTAAGTACAACTATTGCTTTCTCCTTTTCTGGTTCTTCCTCACAGCAAATTCTCCCACTCTTTTCATCAATGTCCTTGTGCTTGGTGCTGTGAAGGGTGATTTAACCACCTTTCTCTTATTTCTTTGACTGTTGCGGCGTACACATCCGTTATTTTTCTCCAACAAAGATCGCACCGGCTCAATTGATTCATTGTGTGCTCCCATGACAATATTCAACATCAGCTCACATCTCATTGACAGAAGCATTTCCTATGTAGTGTTTAAAATATCAACATGTTGTTTAATGTGTCAAATTAACATGAAATGATTAAAAAATAAATTAAACAAAGACCGACCGGTTAACTTACATCATTCCATTCATCTATGTTACAATCTTCATTCTATGTCTCCATGAATTTAATGGCATAGATGCCACAATTCCAACTACATAATCAAGTAAAAACGATGCCATCAATAAAATATCAATGCTAAAGCCACTGCCAATGGATTCATTTATTGAGTTTGTTGCTTGGTTCTACTTACCCGTTTGGTTGCACGGGGACTTTGGCATATGCACACATTGGGCCATTCGTACTTCGTTCATATGTCGGAATGACCACTTTAGCCATGTCTTCAATTAGCCGTCCCTGTAAATCACTCATCAATATCTCTTCAGCATATGTTTAATGTGGTTCATGTATTCGTAAATAATGCTTAAGGCGGTGTTTTATCTTACCGCATATGAATCTAGTTTCTTCCATGCATCGTCATGTGCCTCATCATGAAGACTATCGATTACCACAATCATTTTTCTTGCCACGTCAAATGCATACAGCCACCAATGTCCTCTTGAATACATCAGAATAAACCACTGTGACAATAATTCACGTTTAACAACAGAGTCAAATATTACCCGCATGGTGTACCATGCAGGACAAGCAGATCAAATCCTACATAAGTGTAACAATCATCGCCATTCACGAGCACCAATACAACTTCCGTTCCAATTATGATGAATACTATTCAACAAGTCCATCATGAAAACACATGAGGAGTTGTCCTACATATTCAACAAACACCTATCAAAGTATGCAGAATAATTGACAGGGACAAATACGTTCTCGTCTAAATATGTTGTATCATGCAATACGTAAAATACACCTATGACTCACCCATTTTATTTTTGCTACATCCACTTTGTTAAAGAATCTGGTATCCTCTCCAAAATTTGGACCCAAGCCCTCATACACCAGAATTGGCCCATTATGGAACAAATCGAGGTTATGCTATTGCATGACTGTTTCCTGTTGTCAGAGGATTAGTCAGCTATAAAGTGTCGACAATAAGTTGCGAAAAAAGTACATTACTCATACCAATATTCCCAGACAAACACAGTAGAAATCACGACTGAATCTCACGGACTGTGCATCATTGAATGTGTAACACATCCATTGAATGATCTGCGGTGTAAAATTAAAAAGCACGATATAAAGTGTACGAAGAACGCAATGAGTGAAACTAAAACATGGAGATTAAGCACTTACGTTGCTGTTGACCCAACCTCGTGCTTTCAACGTACATAGATCCTTCCGCAACAGCCAAAGATATGGCCTACCTTCATAGGTTGCCAACAGCTCCTCTTCGTTGAGGGAAGAGTTCAGAATCTAACCTCGGACCATGTCCTCCTTATCCTCTCCTAACTTGACATCCTTAAGACTTGGATGTACTACTGTGATAGGGGGTGTGGTCGGTGGCTTCTCAAGCTGCATCAAGCCAAGCGAAAAGCTAGGCCTTCCGGGACTCCGGGTCTGGCAGCGTGACTTATTCGACATCACGGTATTCAGCGGTTCCATATCTAATGGCTTGGTGTAACTCTTCTGTTCAACTTTTAACAATATCTCCTCCACTTTTGGACACTACACGAAGTTCAAGTAAAACTCTCTGCATCAAAAGCAACAAAGTGAGACAACACAGTTAGCACTCAGATTGAAATCACACGAAAATCAAGATACCGCCAATTCATATATACAACAGATGTTAACTCATAGAGCTTACCTATCAAAATCATATTTAGCAAATTGCACAAGTGCTGTGGAAGGTGTAACTGGATCCACTTATTGCGCATCTGACGGTTTGGCATCCTGATGTAGCTGCTCGCCAGGCAGGTTCGAGCTGTCATGAAATAGACGGCACTTTCTTCGAGCAATTGGCATGTGGTCGTCGTCGTCGGAGTCAGAAACAACTGCAAGTCTCTCCTTGCGCCTCTGGGCAACACGTGCTGTACTGCTACCTTTACTAGATTTTGGTCTGACGACAGGCAGCTTTCTTCTCGTTCCTATCTTGCTTTCCTGGGTATGGAATATCCACCGAGTTATCAGGTTTTTAGATACAAACAACTATGTTATAAACTCGCATACAAATTCAATTCGTAAAAAGGCTATGTTGTTTCCTATAAGAACCTACATATCACTATGTCAATATCCATGCCAAATACATTTAGAGTTGAACATCGAATACATCTAACACATCACAAAACCATATTCGGCATCCAACCCCAAAAACATTAACATGAGATCAGAGTAATTAATTCATGAAGCCAACCTATATCTACAAGAAGATGAACTCACCCCTTGTGCCGCTGTATGGCTTCCAGGAAGTTTTGATTCAGATGGCCTTGATGGCGTTTTAGTTGGTTTTTTAGGGTCCCCATTTGTAACAGATGCCTCCTTGCATTCCTGTGTACATTCAGTGAGAAATTCATATAACAACTTTATTGAGTTCACCATACAAGTACACTGATGTGAAACCCATAAAACATCCAAACGCTACAGGAGCATGCCTCCAGTTGTGCAATTAGAAATAAACACTTAAAATTATCATATCATCTAACCGCCTATGACTTTAATGTTGCACGTACTTTACATTCCAACAGGCACATTACCTTCTGAACCGCTCTAGTCCTGCATGCTCTCTTTCTGCTCTTTTTTTTATGCAGATTCTGCACCCTTCTTCCTGGTTCAAAATTTGGGGTCCTCACGAACTTTTGCCCTATTTTTGATGGGACCCTAATATGAAAAGGTCAACTGAGGTTACAAAATAATCATCCGAAATCCCACGCTAGAAAATTCTAACTGTTTTAATTGGATTATAATATAACAGAGAATATATCATCCATCTTAGTACCTTATCAAGGACATTGGTTGCCTTTTTTCAAGTTCTGATGCAGTCCATGCAGTCACCCATGGCTCTGGTTTGCGACGGCGCTTTAGTGGACCATGCCTCAGCTGCTGAAAGTACAAGAGCTGGATGGAAAGGTTGAACTGTTAATTAGTTCAACATAACCGCAAGTAGGATAAATAAGTAGTTGAACAATTAAACTTACCATCAGGGCAAACATGCAGTCACCACAAGTTTCAAGCTTCTTATTTTGGTGTGTTTCTATCTCTTTCCACAACCACTTGAATGTCTTCTGTGCCCAGTTAAATTTGCTGGGATCTGAGACATCTAGAATCGGAGGTATGTGCCACAGAGATATGGTTTGTTGACTGGTTGGACAGAGGAACATCTTTAAGACCACTAATATAGTACCTTCTAAAATTCATCATATATGCTTCTGTGTCCATAGGGCAGGTATAAACAAAGTCGCGCAGTTGAGTGGTTGTTTTCTTCTTAAATTGCTCTTTGATTTCCAGGTGAGCCGGATTCTTTTTTTCTATTTTCGGAATGTCAACACCTACATTTTAGAGTCAAACAAGTATATAGAATAAATTTAATGATAGCTAAGAGCAAACCCACCGAACCATATATGACAACAAAATCACAAGTAAAAATAAGGAGCTTACCACTGGAGCGTATCCCTAACGCCCTCCCTATTAACTCAGCATTAACTCGGATGTTCCCGACATCCACTATAAGTGTGTCTATCTCCACATCATATTTCCTGGCCAGGTGAATTATTATCTTCTGCTTCACTGCCCAGTGAGAAATCTTCTTCACAAATCCAAACCCAATTGCGTCAATCTCAGCTAGCTTCGCATCGGCATTAATTTCTTGCAGGTGGGTAATCATCCCGTTGATGTAGCATGGAGAACATTGCGTCTCCACTAATTTCTATTAAGAAACAGAATACAAGTTATAAAAAAAAGGAATCAATACTTAGTAATAACAAAACACTGATTACCTTTTTCCCCATCTTAATGCTATTCAGCAACTGAAACACATAGCAGGTTCTTGCCTGTCAGAAAATATTCAATCATAAGTCTTGACACGAACGACACATTATCATTTGACTATAATTGCAAACCCAACTATCAATCCGAAGATCTAGACACACACAACAACATGTTTCTAAAAGGAGTAACAAATAAATATGTTGCCATCAACAATTAAGCTACTGTAGTATTGGCTCCCATATTAATACATATCTAGGTAAGCCACCAGAAAAAGCCTTCACCTTTTGGTTTGATGGTTTCTTACAAAATTGAACATCCATAGTGTATAGAGTTTCAAAGTCAATCATATGAACCAGATATAGATAAACAAAATAATTTAAAAAAAATCAATCACCAAACTGCAACAAATTTCATACTATTCGCTTTAATCCAAGCATCCGTGCACCATGTGATATTAGTAAGTGCGTTGTAATTTCAAAAAAATAGAAATCAACAGCAAAACAACAAAAGTCGTGCGCAATACGAGTAAATAGGCAAAGAACAAAAAATTGGGCGTAACACGGTCCTTAGAAAGGAAGCAGTAAAAATTGGACTTCCGATGACGAAAGAAACCAATACAATTCATAATAAAAATTGCTTAATAGGCATTAGAAATTATTACTACTAAAAATTGCTTCATAAATGCTTTAGATCATTTCACTACCCTAAATTTTTAACATTCATCTAGTATAATTGTCCGCTCGCATGATTTAAAAAAAAATCACACGCATAAAAAATATTATTTCTATACAAATATGTATTATTTTTAATATTTTAACACGAGTCTTTACAACATCCATGATCCAGAATAATAAAGTCATAAATATGTTGCCATAAAAAAATATGCAACTGTGGTATTTACACCCAATTTAATTCATTTCTAGTTAAGCCACCACAAATAGCCTTCTCTATTTGCATTGATGGTTTCTTACAAAATTGAACATCCCTAATGCATAAAATTAAAAGTCAATCACATGAACCAGATATAGATAAACAAAAGAAATCTAAAATATGAATGACCAAACTCCAACAAATTTCATACTGTTTGCTTTAATCCAAGCATTCATGAACCATGTGATATTATTATCTGTGTTGTTATTTTAAAAAAAAATGAAAATCAACAGCAGAACAACAACAGTCGTGCGCAGTACGAGTAAAAAGACACAGATAAAAAAATCAAGTAAAACAAGGTCCTTGGAAGAAGCAGTGATAAACCCATATTTCATGAGTTCTTTTGTGCTTAATTAGAGTGATTTATTCAACTCTTCACCTACTTATTCACATTAATTGCATAGTTTTACCTTCCCTTCCTTATTATGTCATATAATGAAAAACATGTTTCCTAAGCTTTAAAAATTAATTATTTTAATTACCTTTATTTCCATTCGATGCCGTGATTAGTGTGTTGAGTAGTTTCAGATTTTCTAAGGCTGAACGACTTAAAGGATGAAAAAGGAAACATGCTAGAATGGAAGGAGGAAGCAAAACGGAGCTTTAAAGAAACTGGTGTTCACGCGATCGCATGGATGACGCGATCGCGTGCCAAGCACGAAACAGCAGCGACGCGGCCGCATGACTGACGCGACCGCGCGCCTTGAGTAGAGCGCACATGACGCGGTCGCATGACTGACGCGACCACGTGGAAAGAAAAAGCTCCAAATGACGCGACCGCGTGACCCACGCGGACGCATGACAGAGGCCACGCATCAGAAATTACAGAATACGCCCCCAGCGAATTCTGAAGCCCTTTTTGGCCCATATCCAAGTACAGACAGCATAGACCAGAGGTTATAAAATGTGAGAATGCTTCCATTCAAGGAGAGCTCGAATATTTTCATCTTTCAATGATTTAGATTTAGTTGAGAGGGAGATCTTCTCTCTCTCTCTTTTAGGATTTAGGATTTCTTCTTGTTTTGAGAGTAACTCTGGATCCAGGTTTAATGTTCTTTTAGTTTTTACTTCTATTTATTTATTCCAACATTTGAATTGATTATTATAATTTGATCTAAGAATTCTTCCGTGTTACAGACAGTTATTTGAATTAATGATATTTGAGGTATTTTCAGTTCATGATTGTTCTCTTTGACTTAAGTTATCATTGCTTTCCATCTAAGGATATTTTTATTATTATTCCAGCAATTTTACCTTTTCTTTCCTTTTAGTTCTGGTTAAGAATTTAGTAACTCAACAGTTATTAAACTCAACATAATTGATAATCGTTATCTTGCTAATTGAGCTGAACTTAAATAATCCCAACCTTCTCTTAGGAAATAATTAGGATTCAAAGGTCAACTTAATTAGTCCCTTGACTTTCCTTTGCTCTGGTAAAGGTTGACCAAGTGGAGTTTAGATTCAACTTTCATTATTGTTGAGAGAGATAACTATGTTGGACCTCTAATTTCTCTACCTTGCTAAAAGTTTCTTTACAGTTATTATTTATCTTTAATTGCCATTTAATTCACTCGTCATTTAAATTGCTTGCTTCTCACCTTCTAAACCCCGATTACAACCCTTATAACCAATAATAAGAACATACTTTCTCGCAGTTCCTTGAGAAGACGACCCGAGGTTCGAATACTCGGTTAACAATTTTTAAAGGGGTTTGTTACTTGTGACACCCAAAACGTTTGTACGAAGGGATTTTTGCCGGTTTAGAAACTATATCTACAACGCAACCGTTTCTATGAATTTCTTTACTGGCAGAAAACCCGACGTCAAAAATGGCGCCGTTGCCGGGGAACTGCTAACGTGTGCCTTATTATTGGTTATTGTAAATATTTTTCTTTTGCTTGTTTAATTATTGTTGTTTTCCCTTTTTATCTTTATTTGCTACTATGAACTCTCACCCCTCTCGCTTTGAGTTTGGTTCTAATATTGTTAAAGGAAATAGAAGTAACAGTAGGAATGTGCATCAAGGTCAGACCAATCAAGGATGGATGGAACTAAGAGGATCTAATCAACCCTTTTGGCAGCAATACCCTCCGAGATATCCTGGACACAGACCATTCTACCGTGCATACCCACCTGAAAGACATGGTGGATAACCTTGTAACTACCAACAAGCCCCACCCCGTGCATATGAACCATCCTTTCAACATAACTTCGAACCACCACACTCACAAGCTTCTCTTCACCATTCGCCATCATATGATCCTTCCTTACCCCAATACCAATCCAATCGTTCCCAATCATCACCACTTTCCTTTGTATCATGTCCAAGTCTGGCAAACCGCGAAGCAAAGGATCGCCTGCAAGAAACAATGATTAAATTTCAAACAACCATTCAACAACTGGAGCAAGCGCTAATTCAATGGGTCACTAGGCGCTCAAATATACAAGGATTAACCACAGCTCCATGTGTACAGCCTGATGAAGAGCGTAGCATGAAAGAAATACTAGAGACTCCAGTGGACAAGACAGAGAATGAATTCGTACTAGAACAAGTGGAAGAAGCTATCATTGTTCAAGAAGAAGAGTTGGTTGAAGATCTAGGCGATGCTGAACTTCCTTGGGAATCCAGAATTGAAGAAAACTCCGTCCAAGATGCCACCGTTTATGCTAAGGAGGATACCGTACAATCTTCAAGGCAAGTCGGTTACGAAGAATCAGACGGAATAATCCAAGAAGCAAATTTCCTTGATGATAATAGTCACAAGTCTAGTGCTCCTAGTGATGAACTTGCGTCTGCAAGTGAATTCTCTGAGATCGAAGAATCTTCCCCAAGTGAATATGAAGATGATGCGGAGGTAGATTTCTCTCAACCTCCAATCTATGACTCGAGTGATGAGGAAGACTTGACTTTGACCAGGATACAGATACAATTGAAGATCTTTGCAAGGAAGTGAAAGAATTCACAGAAGAGCACAAGGAAACAGAACTTGCAGAACCACCAAAAACACCTATCCCAAGGCCGTTACCACCCAATACAAGCTTCAAGTGGGTACAATCCTTAACTTATAATTTTACTTATTCACTTGAATATGGTTTGCTTGAAATAGATGGCCAACTTAGAGCTCTCTGCGGCTTTAAGAGTAAGAGGGAAATGGCTCGTATTCAGAGCTGGTGCACCCGGTTCAATAAAGTTCCACGCTTCACCTCGAAGTACACGGATTGGTATCGTGCTCAATTGCATGGATCACGGAGGATGTTTGGTCACCACGGTGAGATTCTACTTTTTAACCCGCCCGAATGGAAACTTACAAATCAAAACGGAGGTGGATCAAAAAACACAGCTTGGGATCATGGATTATGTTCTGACATTCGTCATCCCGAGAGGCTGGATATCTGTTTAAAGCTGCGCAGGAGCTTTACATGCCTAGTTTGGGACCCCGGAGGCTATTGGCATTCCAAGCACTGGTGGAGATTTTTGGACGAATTTAAACACAAGCCACCATAATAGGATACTCTTCCAATGTCCAACTTAAGGACTTTAACTAAAAGTGCTAGGTGGGAGACAACCCACCATGGTATGGTCGCTTCTTTTTCAATTTATTTCTTGTTAATTGCTTTCATTTTCCCTTTTTCTTTTTAATTTATTAAACCTGGAATCATGCATAAGCATCCATGATAGTCATTGCATTCTGCACTTTTCATGCATAAAAAAAAAAGTGGTTGCATGGCGCGACCGCATGCCCCATGCGATCGCGTCATATCGCGAAAGACACCACACATGCGACCGCGTGACCCACACAGTCGCGTGATATATATATCGTCGTAAGGATCCAACGAACAGAAAGTTGGGCTGGAATCGTGCGGCCCTTGTGCGTTTCGCATAAATTGGCCCACGCGATCGCATGCCCCATGCGGTCGCGTCACATGTACAATATCAATCCCACGCGACCGCGTGAGCGACGCGATCGCGTCACATGGATTGCACATCACCCCAAAAGGAGACAGAGAGTTGCGCTGAAACGGCGCTGGAGTCGTGCGTTTAGCACGAATTCCAGCGACGCGATCGCGCGACCCATGTGATCGCGTCAACCTTCTTTCCCCCCTCTCATGCGATCGTGCACTCCACGCGATCGCGTCACTCCCATTCTCGTCCCAGCCACGCGATCGCGTGCTCCACGCGGCCGCGTGGATTCGAAAATATAACCCCCCAGCGCGCGAACCCTATCAGTCGCGCAGCCCTCCCCTTTCACCCCCAACCCTCTTCTCCTTCTCTCTTCTTCTCCTTCCCAGCCACCGCCGGCCAGCCGCCACACCACCACCCCAACGCCGCCGCCACCCCGTACGCCGCCGCCCTAACCCCCTCCCCTCCCTTCTTCTCCCTTCCTCCTCTCCCCTCCGCCGCCACCACCGTGTCTCCGTGCACCACCACCGTGCCGGACGCCGCCGCAGCCACCTTCTTCCCTGTTCCACCCCTTCCGCTTACCAGGTTCCTTAACACGCAACCAATTTTTTTCTTATCTGTTCGTCACTTTTCTGTATTTTTTATTCCGTTTATGTTCATAATTAGGATAGTTAGACTTGCATGTTATAGTGGATTTTTAGGTTGTTAGGTAGCTTAGGCTGTGGTTAGTGGATCTAGATCTGTTTACTTGCACTGTTCTTACTTCTGTTTTATCCTATGTGCAAATCTGTTGCTGCTATAATCATGATTCATATGCTGATTTCTTATATGTTGCTGCTGTTTACATTGAGTTTTTATGTTTATTTTATATCTATGTACATGCAGCTTGATTTTTTTTATTCATATGAACTGATTAAATTGCTGTTTATTTTCCGGGACAATCCAATTTTAGCCGGAATGCTGCCCAAATTTTTTTTTAATTTTGTTTTCATTCATGTTTTGGTTTGGCATTCCTGAATTCTGTTTTGCTCTGCTTTACCCAAACCACTACATGAATGCTAGGGCAGACCTTCTTATTTTTTTGATTTCCTGGTTCATAAACCGCTTGTTCAATTATGAGTACTTCCATGCTTACCTGTGAATCCTTGTTATATGGAATTTTTCTATGCCACTTACCTTCCTAACTCACTAATTTTAATTTACTAATTTCTTTTTCAAATCCTAACCATACTAACCCTTTTAATCTCTTTTCTGATTATTTTCACTTTCCTATAATTTTCTCACTATGGCATATTGATTTTTCTTTCCATTTAACATTCATTCACTCACTTTCTATTACTCATTTTCCTTATTTTATTTCTCTCTTAGCGCTTTGAGTTTTCTTTGTTTAAATTGCCTATTTGCTTTCCTGTTTTATCCATTTCCTGGTTTTTTGTTTTTCAGGATGTCTGCCTCACAGAGGAAAGGTAAAGGCAAGGCCACTGGCAAGCGCAAGAGAGGAGATTCCTCCCAGTCCATCATTGCTCTAATGCACGATTCATCATAGTGGGAGAAGAACTTCACACCGCAGGAGAAAGCTAACCAGCTGCTTCCTACAAATGATCTTATAAAATTTGCAAACCGGTACTGTGAACTGAAGTACCCGGCTTTTGCAAACTCCAGAAATCTATACCTGGAACGTACCTTGAAGATTCCAGAAGCCCTCCAGCAGTACACTACTGAGCAAATCAAGCAAAGGGGCTGGTTCTTTCTGGAGAGACCACTGACAGAGGTCAATGCATCTTGGGTCCGGGAATTCTATTGCAACTACTACCTTACTACCCTTGATGCAGTGAACCTGAGGGGAAAGCAAATTCTGGTCATAGAGGAAGCCATAGAGACCATTCTCCAGCTCCCAGCCAAGTCTGATCAGCCAGATGGTTTTGCACAGGCTGAGGAGGACATGGGCCAGATGCAGTTTGACTGGGATACTGTGAAGGCAAGAATAACTCTCGACCCTGCTGTTCCTTGGGAGATGGGTCAGAACACCACTATGCCTAGAGGGATCAAGAGAGTGTACTTGAACGATGAGGCTCGGCTTTGGCATCAGATCTTGAGTAACTTTGTGATGCCAAGTACTCACGAGACGGAGATCCCGGATACCATGATCACCCTCCTTTGGTGTGTGCTGGAGGGTAAGGACATTTATTTGCCTCGTTTTATCCAGCATTATATGGCCAGGGCCCACGTCCGAGGCACCCTCCCCTTTTCTTACCTGGTTACACGGCTAGGCCGTCAGGCTGATGTGCCTTGGGAGGATGCCGATGAGAGACCACCTGCAGCGGACTGTAGGAAGATCATCCCGCACAGCAGGAACTTCTTTGCTTTGGGCTACAGACCACCACCTGTCACTGCTACTGATGAGACAGCCCCTCCGTCTGCTGGACCCTCTTCATCCACAGCTGCCCCAACTGCCCCTGCTGCCACCACTGTACCTCCACCCACCTCTGAGCCAGTCTATCGCCTCGTGCACCGTCTATTCCGCCAGCTTGATCAGATGGAGCGCCGTAACAGGCGCCGGTATGAGAGATTAGAGCGCCGCAGCAGGCGACGCTATTCCCATCTGAAGCTGATGATCAGACAGGGCGCCGACATCCCCTCAGAGCCCGACACCCCTTCAGAGCCATCAGAGGATGAGCACGAGGAGGAGGATGAGCACGAGGAGGAGCCTCATTCCCAGGCAGAGACTCATCAACAGGCAGCCACAGAGCAGGTTGCCCCGCATCAGGAGGTTATGTCCCAGATAGAGGCTGCAGATCCGGAGATCCCGCTCCAGTCCGTCCCACCTCCATAGCAGCCAGACCCCCAGCCCACCACCGCCACAGAGACCCCAGCTGCCATCCCTACCAGTGATGACACTCCTTCACACCAGGCTTGATTGAGCATCGAGGATGATGTTTCATTTGAAGTGTGGGGAGGTCGCCATCTCTGGCGTTTATTTTGATGAACCACTACATACTTTTTCTTTTATTTTGGACATTTTTCTGTATTTTTCTTTTATTGTTATTTTCTGAGTACTTATACATTGCTACTTGTGTATTTTACTCTATTTTCTGCATTTTGCATCTTTAGTTCATATCTTAGTTATTTAGTTCATTTTAGTTATTTAGTTTAGTTTGCAATTCTGATTTATTAGTGGATTAATTAGTATAGTTTACCCTTTTTAGCATAATATAGTATAGTTTAAATAGAAAAATATAAAAAGGAAGTAAACTAGGAACTTTAACAGAATCAAAATAACCCACACCTTGTATATATAGCATTACATGTTAGTTGACAACATTTCATCAAGGAGGAACATTAAAACTTTAAAAGCTACCCTAAATAATTTTTTTCAAGAGAATAATGGGAATTTTTAACTAAACCTGCATACAATATATGAATGATATATGATGCTTGAGTTAGAGAACACACATCCTGTGAGTCTTGAGCTTAAATTGTATGGTTGCATTCAAACCATAATTTCATTTCTGTGTGTTACATTTCTTTTTATTCTGATGTTCTTTACTTTGCTTTAATCTATATGTCCAATTATAGAATATAGAATAAGATACATACCAAGAGATTGATTGAGGCCATCATTTGATTTTAGCTCACTTACCCAAATTAGCCTACCTTTTACATCACCCTTGTTAGCCCCCTTGAGCCTTTTAAAACCCCTTTAGTCTATTTAGCCAAATTACTAGCCTTAAGCAGAAAAACAAAATAAAATCCCAAGTGAATCCTTGGTTAGCTTAAGATAGACAAATTATGAATAGAGTAAAATGTGGGAAGCCTTTTGGGAACATGGGTAATAGAAACAAAAAGGTAGAAAAGTAAAAGGGAATAAAATAAAATTTGGGAAGCATGCTCATGAGAAAATCTAAATGATTCAATTATCATGTGCATTAAAAAAAAAGAGAAATTCCCCAATAAAAACAATGCACATGGAATAAAAATAAAAAGTAAAACATGGGCATGTAATAATAAGTGGGAAATTATGAGAAATTAGGTAAAGAAATTTTACTTTGCTAGATATGTATGTTAGGTGAGATCTTAGTCTAATTAAGGATTCACTTATTAGCTCACTTAACCCTATACATAAATCCTTACCCTTACCTTGGCCCCATTACAACCTTAATTAAGACCTCATGACTTTTTGGTATGACTATGTTCTATAATTGTTGATTGGTTAGATGAGAAACAAAGCTGTAGAAACTAAGAATAAAAAGAAAAATAGAGTGAATAAACCCAATAAACACTGAGTGACTAGAGAGTAAACACAAAATCTAGTGAGGGTTTAATAACTCATCAACATATATCTGTGCTTAAAATTTACCAATTGTTTTGCAAGTTTGTACAATGCTTTCTTTCCCATCTCAATTGCTAAAGTACTTTATTATTTAAGGGTTGGCTATATATATACACACAACTCCTTGAGAATGTGAATTAACTTAGCTACATGTAAGCTTTATATATGAGTGGATGAATTAGAATTGCATGACTCATTAGGTAGATGCATTTAGCATAGGTTGCATTTCATAACATTCCATCACTTTAACCTTAATTATTTACCTTGGATTTAGCATGAGGACATGCTAGTGTTTAAGTGTGGGGAGGTTGATAAACCCATATTTCATGAGTTCTTTTGTGCTTAATTAGAGTGATTTATTCAACTCTTCACCTACTTATTCACATTAATTGCATAGTTTTATCTTCCCTTCCTTATTATGTCATATAATGAAAAACATGTTTCCTAAGTTTTAAAAATTAATTATTTTAATTACCTTTATTTTCATTCGATGCCGTGATTAGTGTGTTGAGTAGTTTCAGATTTTCTAAGGCTGAACGACTTAAAGGATGAAAAAGGAAACATGCTAGAATGGAAGGAGGAAGCAAAACGGAGCTTTAAAGAAACTGGTGTTCACGCGATCTCATGGATGACGCGATCGCGTGCCAAGCACGAAACAGCAGCGACGCGGCCGCATGACTGACGCGACCGCGCGCCTTGAGTAGAGCGCACATGACGCGGTCGCATGACTGACGCGACTGCGTGGAAAGGAAAAGCTCCAAATGACGCGACCGCGTGACCCACGCGGACGCATGACAGAGGCCACGCATCAGAAATTACAGAATACGCCCCCAGCGAATTCTGAAGCCCTTTTTGGCCCAGATCCAAGTACAGACAGCATAGACCAGAGGTTATAAAGTGTGGGAATGCTTCCATTCAAGGAGAGCTCGCATATTTTCATCTTTCAATGATTTAGATTTAGTTGAGAGGGAGATCTTCTCTCTCTCTCTTTTAGGATTTAGGATTTCTTCTTGTTTTGAGAGTAACTCTGGATCCAGGTTTAATGTTCCTTTAGTTTTTACTTCTATTTATTTATTCCAACATTTGAATTGATTATTATAATTTGATCTAAGAATTCTTCCGTGTTACAGACAGTTATTTGAATTAATGATATTTGAGGTATTTTCAGTTCATGATTGTTCTCTTTGACTTAAGTTATCATTGCTTTCCATCTAAGGATATTTTTATTATTATTCCAGCAATTTTACCTTTTCTTTCCTTTTAGTTCTGGTTAAGAATTTAGTAACTCAACAGTTATTAAACTCAACATAATTGATAATCGTTATCTTGCTAATTGAGCTGAACTTAAATAATCCCAACCTTTTCTTAGGAAATAATTAGGATTCAAAGGTCAACTTAATTAGTCCCTTGACTTTTCTTTGCTCTGGTAAAGGTTGACCAAGTGGAGTTTAGATTCAACTTTCATTATTGTTGAGAGAGATAACTATGTTGGACCTCTAATTTCTCTACCTTGCTAAAAGTTGCTTTACAGTTATTATTTATCTTTAATTGCCATTTAATTTACTCGTCATTTAAATTGCTTGCTTCTCACCTTCTAAACCCCGATTACAACCCTTATAACCAATAATAAGAACATACTTCCTCGCAGTTCCTTGAGAAGACGACCCGATGTTTGAATACTCGGTTAACAATTTTTAAAGGAGTTTGTTACTTGTGACACCCAACACGTTTGTACGAAGAGATTTTTGCCGGTTTAGAAACTATATCTACAACGCAACCGTTTCTATGAATTTCTTTACTGGTAGAAAACCCGACGTCAAGCAGTCAAAATTGAACTTCCAATGACGAAAGGAACCAAAACAAGTTATAATATAATTTGCTTAATAGGCTCCAGAGAGTAGTAATAATAAAAATTGCTTCCTAAATGCTTTAGATCATTTCACAACCCTAAATTTTAAACATTAATCTAGTATAATTGTTCCGTTGCATGTATTAAAAAAATCACATACTTAAAAAGGATTATTTCTATCTAAATACGTATTAATTTTAGAATTTAAACACGTGTCTTCAAAAACTTCATGATCCAAAATAGTAAACTCATAGTTCACTAACTCTAAGCAATACTATTTTGCAATATTTTTGTCTTATAAGACATGATGGGCACTTTAAAATGCTTTGCAATCTAATTTTGTAGAACTTGCAATTATTGATTACACATGTAACAAAAAACATAGTTCCTTCCCTGCTTCTCTTACATTGAATTACAGTCATTAAGTTTTACAAAAAGAAAAAAAAGTAAAAAAGTAAACGTGATTTGTTTCATTCAGCTGTCGGTGGAGAATAGTCACCAAAACTACTTTCCTTTAGATCCTATCTAATCAAATGCATCAAATACAAGTAGACATATGAGAAAAAAGTATAATACAATTTCAGCTAAGGCTAGAAAAATGTAAATTGATTCCAAATTATTTTTACAATTTTTTCCTTAGATAAACAAACATTATACAAATTAAAACCTATTTCTTCATAATAAAATATGCCTAATCAGAAAATTGAATAATTAATCACATGTGACACCCTTTTAGGTGAGGTATCAGAAGGAAAAAAGGTTACCATCTTCAATCAAATTTCAAACAATTACAGAAAAATTCAACCATCCATTCATGTATAGAAATAACCATCCGAATAACAATGATTAAACAACTCATAAAGCAACAAATTTTAAGCACGTGCTTCACACCAATTACTGACTTACTAATACCCGGGGACAAAACAAACCCAAATTCAGTCAACCACTAAAAAATAAGACGCAAAAAACAGGATCCTCAACAACATGTACGGGTCATTATTGTTTTCAATTTGTTTATTTTAACAAACACTTCAAGAAGTCAAACAGACCCAGCAATTACCATAAGCAGCAAAATCCTTCAATGCAACCATAACATAAAAAATACTATGAACATGTAATCCTTGAAGAAACAGCTAGCGGGGGACTTACCTTCAATGCGGGCGAGCATACTGACGAATGAATTTTTGAAGGTAAAGAATTTCATAAAAATAATCGCGTTGTAAGTATAGCTTCTAAACCAACAGAAAATCCTTTCGTACGAAAGTTTGGTTGTCACAAGTAACAAAACCCAATAAAATTTATAACCGAAGTATTTAAACCTCGGGTTGTCTTCTCAAAGAATTGCAGGGAGGTATGATTTATTATTGGTTATGAAAAAAAGGTATATTTTTGGGTTTTTGAAATAGGGAACAAGGAAATAAATTGGCAATAATTAAAGTAAATTAATTATCATGAAAACCATTGCAAGGTATGAGAACTGGAAATCCCATCCTAGTTATCCTTATCAGGTGTGATGAGAATTGTTATTGCTCCCACTTAGTTAACCCTTACTAAACAAAGGAAAGTCAAATGGACCAATTAATTTGATTCCTCAAGTCTTAGTCAACTCCTATGGAAAGACTAGCTTTAGAGGGATTCAAATCAATCAGCAAATTCCAATTTCTAATCAGCAGCTGAGTTTGATAACTCAAGTGTCACCAATTACTCTACCAAAGTAAAGGGGAGAAATCTAAATTATGTATATCATAAATAGAAGAAAGCAATCATAAATCTGAAATACCTCAAATTGAATTAAATAGAATATTCAAATCTAACATGAAGAGTTCATAAGCCAATTTGGCAACATAAGTAATTAGCAAGTGAAATAGAGCAACTAAAGTAATAGAGTAAATAAAAGTAGAAGAGAACATAAATTAAAGGAACATTGAACCTGGAATGAAGAAGTAATCCTAAAATTAAGAGAAATCCTAATTCCTAAAACCTAAAAGAGAGGAGAGAGCCTCTCTCTCTAGAAAACTACATCTAAAACCTAAAATTATGAATATGAAAGTTGTTTTTTATGAATGAATAGATTTCCCCACTTTATAGCCTCTAAATTGTGTTTTCTGAGGCGAGAACTGGGCCAAAAATAGCCCAGAAATCGCTGGTTGCGATTTCTAATACGCTGATTTTCGCAAATCCATGTGTGCGCCTAGATTCACGTGTGCACGTCACTTATCGTCAAAGCAACTATGGCATATTATATATCATTTCAAATCCCCAAACGTTAGCTTTCCAATGCAACTAGAACCGCCTCATTTGGATCTCTGTAGCTCAAGTTATGACCGTTTGAGTGCGAAGAGGTCAGGCTGGACAGCTTAGCAATTTCTTCAACTTCTTGTATTCCTTCCACTTTTGCATGCTTCCTTTCCATCCTCTGAGCTATTCCTGCCCTATAAAGCCTAAAATCACTTAACACACATATCAAGGTATCAAATGGTGATAAGAGAGAATTAATTTTTGGTAATTTAAAGGCTTGGGAAGCAAGTTTCCAATTATAGAACAAAATTAGGAAGGAAAATATAAAATCATGCAATTTATATGAATAAGTGAGTAAAGAGTTGATAAAAACCACTCAATTGAGCTCAAGATATACCATAAAATAGTGGTTTATCAAACTCCCTACACTTAAACATTAGCATGTCCTCATGCTAAGCTCAAGGAGACAAAAGGAATGAATGGGGGAAAGTAAGACTTATGCAATGCAATGCAATGCAACCTATCTATGTGAATGCAACTACATGCAAAATGTTTCTACCTACTTGGTTAAAATTAAACAAATCTTTTAAGAACAAATATGAACTGGATTTCACTAATTCAAATCACAAAATAAAGTACAAGTGAACTTGCAGAAGAAAATAGCTCGTGAAAGCCAGGAACAAAGAATCGAGCATCGAACCCTCACTGGAAGTGTATACACTCTAATAACTCATGTGTTTAAGGTTCGATTCTCTCAATTCTCTACTAACCTTGATTTCTAAGGCTTGCTCTTCTTCTACCAATCAACAAAGAATTAATGCACAGATACACATATCAAGAGGTCTTTTAAGGGTTGTAATGGGGTTAGGGTCAAGGTAGGATTGTATTTGGCCAAGTGGACTAAAATCTGAATCCTTAATTAACTTAAACTTTCAACCTAACTTTAGACAATCCATGTAATCACAATATAAAATCTAACTATCCATTAACCATGTTTTCCATATATTCATGCATCCCAACTTTAGTGCAACTCATATGCATTCCTACCAACATTTACTTTGGGGCATTTTGTCCCCTTTTATTATTTACTCTTTTTCTTTTCTTTTTCTCCTTTATTTGTCTTTTCCCTTTTTTTATTTTTTTTTCTCAATGCATATGATTAAATTATTGAATGCATGAACATGTCCTAAATATTTCTTTCATATTTTCAGAAAATTCTAACATACTCAATTCTCAAACCAAATGTTTCCAAACCCAATTTCCCCACACTTAAATCATAAACACTTTCACTAGTCTAAGCTAACCAAGAATTCAAATTAAGGACATTATTATTTTTCGCTTAGAGTTAATGATGTGCTAAAGTAAAGAATAAAGGGGTAAAATAGGCTCAAAATTAGTTTGAAAGGGATAATGAAAGGTAAGGCCATATGGGTATGTAAGCTCAGTGAAACAAAGGCCTCAATCATATAAGTGCATGCATACATCAAACTATGGAAATATAGAATTAAGCAAGACAAAGATCACAATTTTAGAGAGAAAAACACACACCAAAAATAAAATATTGGTTGATAAAATGCAACCAATTCAAATAGGCTCAAAATCTCATAGGTTTTGTGTGTTCGAGCTCTAAACCATGTTTCAGTATAATATTTCTTCAAACAAGTTCAATAAAAATTTTAATTCAAATTAGTGAAATGCTATAAAATAATTTCTTGGAAAAGAAATTCGTTACTTCAACCAAGTAGTGGTAGAATATACCCAAAATCAAACAAATATGCAATCAAACATGCAAATGCAATAACAAATTTGACAAAGAAAATTAAACATTGGTGTTGAGAAGGAAATAACTAACCCACGGAAGTCGGTATCGACCTCCCCACACTTAAAGATTGCACCGTCCTCGGTGCATGCTGAGATGTGCAAGTGGGCGGGCTGCTACAACTGATGCTTTTCTCCAAAGAATGTGCAGATTGACTTGTCGGTCGCCCCATATAGAAGTTCTTCCTTTCCTTTCTTCAGTGGCCATCCTGAAAGAAGAAGAAAAAGAAGAAAAGTGACCCAAGAACAAAGATATAAAACAAATAAAATATTCTTGGGTTAATGCCAAATAATGAGGGTCTCAATTACATGGTAGCTACAACATACAAGTGAGAAAACAGTAGAAGCAGATGGCATATGAATAGTGCAAGAATTGCAACAATGGGGGAGAGAGAGTGGGTAATGAAAGACAATATAAGTTCATATCAATGCAAGAGGGGTACAAGTATCATAAAAGATTAGCATTGATTTAAATAATATTACCCAGTCAGAATAAAACAAGTCCTGAAGCACCAGGATAATGCAAGAGAAGATGCAACAGTTAAATAAGAAAATTTAACACCAATGGAAAAATAATAAATTTAGAAAAGAAAATAAAAATATGCACAAAATTAAAATGCAATGAATAAAAGTATGAAAATAAATTAAATAAAATAGAATAGAAGTGAAGAGGGATGAGAGGTTAAAGAAGTGAAGAAGAAGAAAGTAAGAAAGGGGGAAGAAAGAAGTAGAAAGGAGGGAAGAAAGAAGTAAGAATTTAGAAACGGGCACGACGCGTACGCGTGCATCATGCGTACGCGTGGACACTGAGTTAGCCGTTCGACGTGTAAGCGTAGCCTACACGAACGTGTGGGTGGTCTGAAAGTGAAGTGACGTGCACGCGTTAGGGACGCGTACGCATGGGTGATTTTGTGCCTTGGGCACAGTGCCCGCACCAGGCCAGCACAACTTTCGGCCTGACACCTCTTTACACTGATTTGTAGGGTGACGCGTACGCGTGGGTGATGCGTACGCATGGAAGGATGATTTTGCAATTAACGCGGATGCGGGACGCGTTTGCGTGGGCGTGTTTGTGCCTGAGGCACGCCTCCAGCCACGCTCCCGCGCAACTCTCTGTAAGGTTTAGCGTCGCATGTGTTCACACGCACGCATAGGACGCACTTTTTTTTATATGCAGTATGCAGAATGCAAAATGCAAATATTATAAATGAACACTAAGAAAAATAGAATAAAATAAAATTAAGAATAAAACGAAATAAAATAAAACTAAGACTGAAAAAGAACGATCATACCATGGTGGGTTATCTCCCACCTAGCACTTTTAGTTAAAGTCCTTAAGTTGGACATTTGATGAGCTCCCTGTTATGGTGGCTTGTGCTTGAACTCATCCAGGAATCTCCACCAATTTTTGTAATTCCAGTGGCCTCCGGAATCCCAAACTAGGCGTAAAGAGCCTTCATGCAAGTTAAATCAAGTAGGGGTGCACAAGACCCGGACCGGCCCGAAAACCCGGACCGGGCCCGGCGACTTCGGCGCAATTTGGCCCGGCTTCATTATGACCCGGTCAGACCCGAGGTTTCAATAGATAGCCCCGGTTATTTATTAAATCGGGTTTAGGCCAAGGCTCGGGTCACCCGGCCCCGGCCCATTGGACCCGTATAGGTGTTAATTAAAAAAAAAATTTGCATTCTGTTTGGCTTTCAGGCTTTGTGTTCAATACTTCAATGTTCACTCCACACTTGACAGTCCACAATGCTCAGGTGCTAGGGCACACAACTCACACTCTCTCTTACTCAAACTCTCTTCCCTGAGGCGCAGCGCCGCAACCCCAACGGTCAGTGGAGAGCTCCTCCTTCACACTTTCATGCTATTTCTGCTTCTTAATCTTACCTCACTCTCTCCTTCTCAGCACCAATCGTCTCCTACACCACCAATCGTCTTTAATTTTTTGCTATCCCTTTTTTCACCTTCTTCCTCTTTCTGCACCACGTTAGATCAACCACCACAGTAACTCACCGTCAACCACCACGCGTGCCAGCAACTCGCCGTCAACCTCCTCTCAGTGACTCAGAGTTCTCACCAACGTAGTGTTCATCGCAAGACACAGAGCAGGTAATTTTTTTTGTTAAAAATCATTGATTTTCATTTTTTTTCCTGTAACTACTGGCCTACTGGGTGCTAAATAGTAAATACTTCACCTATTTTGTTTGCTTTGTTATTTTTTGGGAGAGAACTGATAAAATTGTTGATATTATTTTTGCCATAATTAGTTTAATTTTGGGGAAAACTAACAAAAATAATTTTTTTGTTTAATTTTTTGGTTTGTATTTTGAATACTTCAATGATGAGAGTTACGAGTTAGAGAAAAGTAGGAAAAAGTTGTTGACGATTAGAAATAGCAATTAGCAAATAAGAGGAATTAGGATATATTGTAAATTTCTGTTTAGGAAGTAGGAACAGTAATTTGATTTTTATAATTTACACCACCAATAATTATAATTGATTCCTTCAATTTCAAATTTGATGTTATTTAAAAATCAAATTTCCTGATTTGTGCACTTTATGTTATTGTGAGTAAATGCCAATAAACATTTCTGATTGATGCCAATATCGGAAAATATAGTAAATGTCACCCTGTTCAGCAATGAAATATTCCACTAAGGATTAGGCTAGTGATATAATCAATACTAAGATAATCAAAGGGAGTTATCCTGTATTATATTGTCCTTTTTAGAATAAAAGTTAAGTAAAAAAGGGTATATAAGCTTTCCTTTTAAGTTTTATAATATGGTTAGGAGATAGGAAAATAATGAGAAAGGATAGTAAAGCGAATTAATTCCTTTGTTTCAGAGTTTGAATACAGCTAGCAAGTAAAAGGAACTCAAAGGTGATAACTTGGCCAAAGCTTACCTAGACCATTTCTTAATTAAGACGTCATAACAGGGGAAAATATAGTAAATGTATAGTGATGATCCAAGTGCTATGACTTATGAATTTTTCTTATTTGTTACAATTTAAATGATGAGACTGAACAGTTGTTTAAGTATGTTTGGTGTTATTTAGATATATTGTATTTATATTCAGTTATTTAAGTATGCTCAGTTTTTTTAGAGTTATTGTTAAATGAACTTTTTTTATGTTTAGATAAACACAAATGGAAGGAGGAGATCCTAGTTTTATTGCAGTCCAAAGTAATGAAGACAACAAAACTATGGACATAGAGCATGAGGTTGCTACTGCTCCTATCCCAACTCCTGTCGCACCTCCCATCTCAGAAAATATTAATGAGGAAAACAAGGTTGAAAATAACGAGGGACAGCAGGCTACTCGCAAGGGGAAAAAGTCTTATGTTTGGACGCATTTTAAACAGCTTCCATTTACCGAGACTAATGGAGAGCACAAGGCCAAATGTAATCACTGTCGAAAAGTATATCTATGTCACCCAACTAGACATGGCACAAATTCTATGAATAAACACTTGAAAGTTTCTCACAAGTGGATATTTACAAAAGTAGGCAAAAATGGGACACTTCATGGCTATATGCCTAAGGTTGGTGAAGAAGGTGAAGCCGGCAAAACTTGCACCAAAGTCAATGGCTATAGCTTGGAAGATTGTAGAAAGGAAATGGCTGAGTTTATTATCCTTGATGAACACCCTTTTAAAGTGGTCGAAGGGATTGGATTTCGCAAAATGATTAATCGATTTGAGCCAAGATTCACTGTACCATCTAGGATGACAATGTCAAGAGATTGCTTTCAGCTTTATTTAGATGAGAAAAAAAAAACTTAAAGCTTGGTTGGCAAAGTCATGTGTTCGAGTTTGTTTGACATCAGATTGTTGGACATCAAATCAAAATTTTAGCTACATGAGCCTAACTGCACATTTTGTTGATGACGAATGGAAGCTACAAAAGAGAATTCTCAACTTTTGCTTGATTGAGAACCACAAGGGCGAAACAATAGGAAGGGAAATCGAGACATGTTTGAGGGAGTGGGGAATTGAAAAAGTCTTCACAATCACATTAGACAATGCATTTTCAAATGACGGGGCTATCACTTACCTTCAAAGGAAATTAGCTGCAAGGGGTGGATTGGTGTGCGGAGGAAAATATTTGCAAATGAGATGTTGTGCTCATGTTCTCAACTTGATAGTGAATGATGGGATTAAAGAGCAACATGCCTCCATTGAAAGCATTCGAAATGCTGTTAGGTATGTTAGATCTTCTCCCCAAAGAATTAAAAAATTTAAAGAATGCATTGAGGCTGAGTTGATAGAGTCTAAAAGTCTTGTTTGTTTGGATGTTCCAACTAGATGGAATTCCACCTATCTAATGTTGGAACATGCTGAAAAATTTGAAAAAGCTTTTGATAGACTTTATGATCAAGAAATTGATTTCTTTAGATGGTTTGGAGAGGATTGTGGGGGTAAAAAGAAAGTTGGTCCACCCACGGCACTTGATTGGCAACATGCTAGGCTATTCATTGATTTTTTGAGAATTTTCTATGAGATTACTTTGTGTTTCTCATCTTCTTTACATGTTACTTCAAACAAATGCTTTCATGAAATTGCATCTATACATTCTCAACTAACATCTTGGAGCCACAATAATTCTGAATTATTGGGAACTATGGCATGCTCTATGAAGGCTAAATACGATAAATATTGGGGACCAGTTGACAAGTTTAATCCTTTGATACTTGTTGCCGTTGTTTTAGATCCTCGATACAAACTTGATTATCTTTCATGGTGTTTGGAGGATATATATGATAAGGAAGTGGCTACTAGTATGACTAGTTTTATGAAATTTACATTGGAGACATTGTACAAATTTTATTCAAAAGAAATTGTAGATGATAAAGTTCTTAATGATGTTGGCGGTCCCTCTAGAGATGTTTTGGATGATAAAGATACTGGTCAGTCTAGTGCTAAGGGTGTTGCTGCAAATAGAGTGAATTTGTAGAAAAAACAAAAGAAGGAAAAAGCTAATGTAGATAGCAAATCAGATGTTGAGAAATATTTGGCCGAAGATCCTGTAGACGTGGAAGATGAGAATTTTGATATATTGGCTTGGTGGAAATTAAATGAATCAAAATATAGAATTCTTTCTCTCATAGCTCGTGATGTCTTTGGTATTCCAGTTTCAACTGTCGCATCTGAGTCATGCTTTAGTACCGGTGGTCGTGTGGTTGATCTTTACCGTAGTTCTTTGTCACCAAAAATGACAGAAGCTTTAATCTGCACTCAAAGTTGGTTGTATCCATCTAAGCAGATATTTAAAGAGCTTGAGTTTGATCAATTTGACAGTAGTGACAAGATTGTTAATGGTATATTTACTTTATGATATTTTTATTCCTTCTTTGTTACTTAATTTAATTCAAATAATAATCTTGAGACTAATTTCTATGTTTTGCAGATGTTACTAAAACATCCACACAACAAGAATCAAGTTCACAACCTTGAGAGCAAGCTATGAATCAAATGAATTTTGTTGTTTGCTACTTAATATTTTGTTGTTATTAGTTAGTATGACACTATAAATTATTATCATTATGTTAATCTTGTGTTGGTTGTTAACTTTGTTTTAATTGTCTTTTGAACTTTGAATGTTTAGTGTGTAATTGACATAATTATTATTATGAAACTTTAAATTATTATTATTAGACTCTAAATTATTATTATGTGAATGTTGTGATGTTATGGAATAATTATTTTCCAAAATTTAGAGGTTTAAGAGATGTAGAATCCAACTTTTGGTGATGTCGTAATAAAATTGATCAAGACCCGGGCTTCACCCGGTATAGACCCGGCTTTAGTGTGGCCCGAAAGTAACACGATTTCATCGGGTCTAGGGCCGGGTAAGGGTCTCATAAATAGACCCGGTCATTATTTAGGGTCGGGTCTGGGTCAATGCGGATCCAGCTTCACCCGGCCCCATGTGTACCCCTAAAATCAAGTGACAAGGCCCCCCAAGAGTGTTGATTGCTAGAATGAATTCCGGGGCCCCAGACCTTATTTTTACACCCGTCTTCTTGTTGATCATGATGATTCCATCTGGGTGGTTCAGCCTTAGAATTCTCATTTAGGCACCCAAACATCTTCCTAGACCCATACAATTTAGTATTCTTCCAACCATGATAATTCAGCCGTGAGCTTCCTACCACAATGAACCTAGGATTGTGTTGCCAACCACTGACCATCTCCCTCTTATTCTTATAGCCACAAAGAGCTCTAAGTTGTCCATCCGTCTCAAGCAAAGCATATTCAAGTGGGCTAATTAAGCTTAGAGATGAGAGATTTATCCACGTGAATGAAGGGATGGATGGTGATGGCTTTGGGGGAGAGGTCTCCAACAACCTTGGCAAGGTGATCTCCAGCTCCATTCCCTTGGACTCTTCCTTGACAACTTTCACCTCCTTGCAAGCTTCTTCAATTTAAACCTCTTCCTCTTGGTAGCTTTCTTGCAATTCGATTTCTTCTTCATTGTTCACCAAGGGCATGGGAGGTTGTGCTTCTTCTTCTTTGATCTCTATGTCAAGTCCAATGGGAGAGGATTCAAATGCAGATAAGAATTTATCAAGGATTGAATCCATCTCTTGATCATCCCCTTCAAAGTTTTCAACCATAATATGCCTTGGAGGTTGTACACCCTCCTCAACATCAAATTCAAACTCCTTAGAAGGGGGTTCCATGACTGGGCTTTCCCATGGACGTTCCGCATCTCCTAAGTCTTTGACCACTTCTTCCTCTTTAACAATTACGGCTTCCTCCAATTGTTTCAATACAAAGTCATGCTGCTTACTATCCACCAGAGTTTCTAGTGTCTCCTTCATACTACGTTCTTCATTAGATTCTCCACATGAAGCCATGGGGTTCCTTGAGTGTCCGAATGTCGGGAAGCTAATTGATTTATCGCTTGTTCCAATTGATGAAGGGTTGCATGAAATTGATCTACTGTTTCCTTGAGGCGAGCCTGTGATTATTGGGTTAATGGATATGGACATGGTGCATATGAAAGTGGTGGTTGTTGGGAGTAATTGGATTAGAATTGGGGTGGGTAAGGGTTAGGGTCATGTGGAGGTGAATGATTGTATGTGGCTTGTGAGTATGGTGGTTCAAAGCTATGTTGAGGAGGTGGTTCATTGGCATATGATGGAGCTTGCTGGTAACTACAAGGGGGTCCACCATATCTATCATCTTGGTACGCACCTCGGAATGGCTCTTGACCATAGTAATTTGGTGGAGGTTGGTTGTCACGAAAATGTCCACCATAACTATTGTCTTGGCATGCATTGTAAGATGGTCGTTGTCCATGGTACCTTGGAAGGTGTTGTTGCCGAAAGGGTTGATCAGATCCTCGTGGCTCCTTCCATCTTTGATTGTTTTGACCTTGATGTATGTTCCTGTTATGGCTTCCACTCCTTTCAAAAACATTAGAACCAAACTCAAAGCGACGGGGGTGAAAACTCATAGTAGCTAATAAAAATTAAAAACAAAAAAAAACAAATAAACAAGCAAAATAAAATATTTACAGTAACCAATAATAAGGCACATGTTTCCAATTCTCCGGCAACGGCACCATTTTGACGAACGGATTTTTGAAGGTAAAGAATTTCATAAAATTAATCGCGTTGTAAGTATAGCTTCTAAACCAACAGAAAATCCTTTCGTACAAAAGTTTGGTTGTCACAAGTAACAAAACCCAATAAAATTTATAACCGAAGTATTTAAACCTCGGGTCGTCTTCTCAAGGAATTGTAGGGAGGTATGATTTATTATTGGTTATGGAAAAAGGTATATTTTTGGGTTTTTGAAATAGGGAACAAGAAAATAAATTGGCAATAATTAAAGTAAATTAATTATCATGAAAACCATTGCAAGGTATGAGAACTAGAAATCCCATCCTAGTTATCCTTATCAAGTGCGATGAGAATTGTTATTGCTCCTACTTAATTAACCCTTACTAAATAAAGAAAAGTCAAGTGGACCAATTAATTTGATTCCTCAAGTCCTAGTCAACTCCTATGGAAAGACTAGCTTTAGAGGGATCCAATTCAATCAGCAAATTCTAATTTCTAATCAACAGCTGAGTTTGATAACTCAAGTGTCACCAATTACTCGAGCAAAGCAAAGTGGGAAATCTAAATTATTTATATCATAAATAGAAGAAAGCAATCATAAATCTGAAATACCTCAAATTGCATTAAATAGAATATTCAAATCTAACATGAAGAGTTCATAAGCCAATTTGGCAACATTAGTAATTAGCAAGTGAAATAGAGCAACTAAAGTAATAGAGTAAATAAAAGTAGAAGAGAACATAAATTAAAGGAACATTGAACCTGGAATGAAGAAGTAATCCTAAAATTAAGAGAAATCCTAATTCCTAAAACCTAAGAGAGAGGAGAGAGCCTCTCTCTCTAGAAAACTACATCTAAAACCTAAAATTATGAATATAAAAGTTGTTTTTATAAATGAATGGATTCCCCCACTTTATAGCCTCTAATCTGTGTTTTCTGGGTCGAGAACTGGGCCAAAAACAGCCCAGAAATTGCTGGTTGCGATTTCTAATACGTTGATTTTCGCAGATCCACGCATGTGCCTAGATTCACGCGTGTGCATCACTTATCGTCAGGGCAACTATGACATATTATATATCATTTCAAAGCTGCGGACGTTAGCTTTCCAAGGCAACTAGACCGCCTCATTTGGATCTCTGTAGCTCAAGTTATGACCGTTTGAGTGCAAAGAGGTCAGGCTGGACAGCTTAGCAATTTTTTCAACTTCTTATATTCCTTCCACTTTTGCATGCTTTCTTTCCATCCTTTGAGCCATTCCTGCCCTATAAAACCTGAAATCACTTAACACACATATCAAGGCATCGAATGGTGATAAGAGAGAATTAATTTTTGGTAATTTAAAGGCTTGGGAAGCAAGTTTCTAATTATAGAACAAAATTAGGAAGGAAAATATAAAATCATGCAATTTATATGAATAAGTGAGTAAAGAGTTGATAAAAACCACTCAATTGAGCACAAGATAAATCATAAAATAGTGGTTTATCACATACACACACCACAGTTGCTCTGGTTTTGTCCGAGGAAGACTCCAAGCGAAGCGTACATGCAGGGACGTCAAGCTCGGGAGCGGGCCATTAACAGACGACGCGGGTGGCGGCTGGGCAATGTCCACGCGATGGCGACAGGGGGGTTCGACTGCTGCTGCTCATCTTCCCAACAGAGGCGCCCCGGAGGATGGTCAGTACGGTGAGGGGCATGCTGGACGACGGGATGCAGTAGAGATGAAGCGCGGGCTGTGGGAAGGTCCTACTTCGTCAATGACGTTCAATTGGGGGTAGAGGAAGGCTCCTCCTTCGTGAATGCCGTTTCAACAGTGGGGAAGGGAAAAAGTTTTTACCGGTCAAAAAAGGGGGGAGTGGGTGGTATGATTACAATATTAGTAATTAAGATAATTAAAATTAGGATTTGGGGGAGGGGTGTATACGAATATACTGTGTTAGTAGTTTAATTGGGATAATTTTTAGGACCCGTTGTTCATATTGTTCAATATGGTCATTGTCTACCTAGCATTCCCCAATATATAATTAGGTGACTTCTGTAGTGACAAAGATTTCAATGACTAAGAATGACTAAAGTTTGACAAACTAATCTTGTAATGACACGTGGTAAGAGAAATCTCTTTTTTGAGTAAATCAACATCACATCACTAGTTAAGTACTAGAAGGACATTTGAGAAATTTTCTGGCCAAAAATAATTTTCTATTACGTGCGTGGGCCTTAGTCTGCACAGATCAAAAACATAAAATGAAAAAAATGGTTGAGTGTCCAAAAATATTGAAAAACAAATGAATAATGATTTTTTAAAAATACAAAATAAACTAAGATAAGGATTTTTTATTTAAATAAAATAATATATAAATTACAAAAATACATAAATATTGAGGTATTTACAAAATTGCATCTTCAAACACATCTAGGATGCTGAGGGGTTAACCCAAAAATGAATATATCTAGGCGTCTGAGACCCCATGCTGTAACTGGATGATGCCAAGTCATATCCTGGATGCACCCAAGATATGTATTAGGGCAGAGATCAAGTGTTGAGCACCCGAGATATGCGAAAAAAGTGAATGGAGTCTCAACACCCAAAATATATACAGGCACTATAATTGTGGTCTTAGCATCCGAGATACAGTCACATGCATATATAATGCCACAGTATCTAAGATTGCTGTGCATAACCATCATTTTTTAAGTTTGTGTGACCTTCTAAATGCTTGAGTTCGAGTTCCTTCAGAAAATATGGCCCCCGAGAATATGTCCGCGAAGGAGATATCAACAAACTGAATGCTACCTGACACGTAGCTAGAGCTTTAGCTTTGAGGTTAGTAATTTTTTCTTGTTTTATTTTTAGTGAATAATAAGTTTAGATGTTTAATCTTTAGTAACTTAGTTAATGGGGTAGGTATAGTGAGTAGACTAAGTTAGAAGATCTATATAAGTTGAATCGGTATACCTTGTATGGTTTTATAATTTGTATAATTGATTGTAAGTAATTGTTACTTAAGTTAAATAGATAAAATATGTAACTAATTGTGAGTTAAGTTAAATAAATAAGATAAGTAACTCTCAATTAACGTGTTAGTCCAATTAATAGGTATCTTTTGCATTTAATATAAATGTTTATCTAGGTGGTTTATAATATTTAGTAATGTTTAACAACAATTAATGGTATAGACCAGATTAATATGCAAGAGTAAATGTTATGGAAATTACAGAGACCACGTTTACTGTTGCCACGCCGTGTGACCCTAGGTCTCCCCCCACCGAACATCCTGTTGCCTTATATAAAAGAGGCTGGATTTGGGTATGCAGTAAAGTTGAGGGATTTCAAGTTTGACAATTCGTTGATCTCTGCATTTGTCGAGCGGTGGAGACCCGAGACCCACACGTTCCACCTTCCATGGGGTGAGGTCAGCATTACTCTCCAGGATGTTGCCTATCACATTGGTCTGCGCACTAGTGGAGAGCCGATCAGGGGTTGCACCAGAGACTTCCAACGATGGCATGGACACCCCACGTGGGAGTAGGTTGAGGATTTACTTAGCGCCAGATCACCACCATAGCCGGAGGGAGGGAAGCAGGTTTCGGGGTGAAGATGACCTGGCTGAGGGATAGACCCATTCCAGCAAGAGAAGCTCTGGATACACTCCGTCAGTATGCCCGGTGCTACTTGATGATTCTCATTGGGGGTTTCTATTCACAGACAAGTCTGCTACACTTGTCCCTTTGAGATGGCTACCGTTGTTGAATTTTGATCATTGCAGCCAGCTGTCATGGGATCTGCACTGCTCTGTCATACGTACCACTCATTTTGCATCACGGCAAGGCGTGATGTCACTGACATTACGAGGTGTATGTCACTTCTTATCCTGTGGATCTGCCATAGGTTCTCGTATTTTAGTTCGGCAGGATACGACATCGTCAGGTTCCCACTTGTAGCTAGGTATGTACATATTGTAAATAATTTTTAAGTTACCAAGTATATACATTGAACACGTGTTAGCCATTATGGAATATAATAAGTTAAATTATGTTCAACTATTTTTATTCTATGTAGGTTGGCAGGACTGGGGCAACAAAGTAGAGATCATCATGATGGTAGGATCCAGAGTCTACGGTGTCACATCGTTGCCCTAACATTTGACCAGGTACAACGGTTTTTGGTTTCTATATTTTTTTCATGCATTGGTATATCGTTTCTAATTACGGTACTGTAACCCGATGTAAACAGTTTCGGTGTATACCTTACGAGGATTTCCAGCTACATCAGATTACGCTCGACTGGCTTATGGGTGACTGGTGCACAAAATTGTGATTACACTTTTCACAACTCTGCACAACTAACCAGCAAGTGCACTGGGTTGTCCAAGTAATACCTTACGTGAGTAAGGGTCGATCCCACGGAGATTGTCGGCTTGAAGCAAGCTATGGTTATCTCGTAAATCTTAGTCAGGAGATTAATGATAAGAGTTATTGTATTTATGAAAAATAAATAACATGAAATAAATAGTACTTGTGATTCAGTAATGAGAAACAGGCTGAGGTTCTGGAGATGCTCTATCCTCTGAATCTCTACTTTCCTACTGCCTTCTTCTCCAAACACGCATGGCTTCCTTCAATGGCAAGCTTTATGATCCTCTCGGATGAAAAATACCAGGTACGATCTCTGCACGGCTAATCAACTGTCGGATTTCTCGTCTCGGATGAAAAATACCATGTACAGCTACCGCATGGCTAATCATCTGTGGTTCCCACTAGTGCCGGAATAAGACCCTTGTCCTTTTGCACACTGTCACTGCGCCCAACATTCGCAGGTTTGAAGCTCGTCACAGTCATCCCTTCTCGGATCCTACTCGGAATACCACAGACAAGGTTTAGACTTTCTGGATCCCAGGAGTGCTGCCCATGATTCTAGCCTATACCACGAAGATACTAATCTCACAGACTCGGTCCGTGTATTAGATATCCAAGAGATACACATTCAAGCTGTCGTCCAATGACTACGTTGAGCTCATATGGAACGGAGTGGTTGTCAGGCACGCGTTCATAGGGTTGAGGATAATGATGAGTGTCACGGATCATCATATTCTCCATATTGAAGTACGAGTGAGTATCTTAGAATAGAATCAAGCGTGATTGAATAGAAAACAATAGTAATTGTATTAATCTATTGAAACACAGCAGAGCTCCTCACCCCCACCTATGGGGTTTAGAGACTCATGCCGTAGAAGATACAATATGAAATGTAAAATGTCGTAATTTGCCAAATGAATCTCTAAAAGTAGTTTTTATACTAAACTAGTAACTTAGATTTACAGAAAATGAGTAACTAAGTGCAGATAGTACAGAAATCCACTTCTGGGACCCACTTGGTGAGTGTTTGGGCTGAGCTTTCAAGCTTTCACGTGCATGTGCCTATAGCTGGCGTTAAACGCCACCTTGGGTGCCAAAATGGGCGTTTAACGCCAAGAATTATGCCAGTTCTGGCGTTTTACGCCAGGAAGTTTTAGGCTGGATTTTGACACCAGTTTGGGCCATCAAATCTCAGGTAAAGTATAAACTATTATATATTGCTGGAAATCCTAGGATGTCTACTTTCCAACGCAATTGAGAGCGTGCTAATTGGGCTTCTATAGCTCCAGAAAATCCACTTTGAGTGCAGGAGGATCAGAATCCAACAACATCTGCATTCCTTTTTTAGCCTCTGAATCAGATTTTTGCTTAGGTCCCTCAATTTCAGCCAGAAAATACCTGAAATCACAGAAAAACACACAAACTCATAGTAAAGTCCAGAAATGTAATTTTTGAATAAAAACTAATAAAAATATAATAAAAAGTAATTAAATCATACTAAAAACTATGTAAAAATAATGCCAAAAAGGGTATAAATTATCCGCTCATCAGTGACGCGGATCAGAAACATCGAGTATTGTATCGATGTGCCGCAACAAGATGACGTGTTGCACTGTCAAACACAAGAACATTTTCAGAATGAGTCAGATGAAATGTTGCCTGAACTCCATCATGTCGTCTATGGTCTCCATATAACAGTTGTTAACGAAATCTCGAAGTTGTTTGGTTTTCATCCGGTGGAATTTTTTTTAATTGCCACATGAGCAACATTCCTGCCATCGAAAATTGGGAAGTCATCGACAACAATATGCAGGTTTATTAATTAGTGTAAAATGAGCGGTACGATATGGAAAAAAACAAAAAACCATGGAAACCGAAAGCATTTTAGCCGATTGAATGCTGTTTAATACATAAAGCTTTACTCGCCACCGGGCGGGATTCCAAAAAAAAGCTGAAACAGTTCGGCGTTAATGCGGATGTGTCCGGTATCTACAGTTAGCATGCTTGATTGGGCCACTTCGGGATTAGCTTCAGGAAACCGAAACCCATTGATTCTATCTCTGCTAGCTTTGATTGGGCCTAGTTTCTTTCCAGATATTTGAACATATTAGTGATGTAACATGGTGAGCACCTTGTCTCCAATAATTTCTGCCAACATACGAAGCGACCATAAGAAACAAATAAACTGGCAAACTAGAAGATGAGCACAAAATTGTGAACGATGTAGTACCGGTTTTCCCATTTCTGAAAGGTGATTTCTAGCAACACATCAATAGTTAGGTGATACATGAGCATCTTATACCCTTTTTCTAGTTATTTTTATATTGTTTTTAGTTATATTTTAATTACTTTTACTTGGTTGTAGTGCAAAAATCACCTTTGGATGCTACTTTGTGTTTTTTTGTGTTTTTATGGTTTTAGGTAAAATTCAGAGCAGTTTGGAAAAGTCTAGAGAAATAAAGGAAAATACTGGCAGCACCCTCCCTAGGCACTGAATGCCCACCTGGCGTTTGGCGCCAACAGGGGGCAGATACCAGAAGCGTGTTTCCCTCTATGGGAGTTCAACGCCCATTCCTGGTGCTGAACGCCAGCAAGCAGTCCGAATTACACTCTATTGGATCTCCAAGTGGAGTTAGCACTTCTTAGTTTTATTTTATCTTCTCTTTGTAATCTTTATTTACAAATAATATTTTTTTAGGTTTAGCATTAATTATTAGGTTAATATTTAAAGGAAAAGATCAATTAGGTTTAGGATCTTCTTCCTTCCGCACCTTTTAGAACCTTGTTTTCTCTGTAAGCTATGAGCAACTAAACCTCCTAGTTAAAGTTAGGAGCTTTGTTTATTTCTATGGATTAATATTATTATTCTTCTATTTTAATATATGTTTGATTCAATTCTAAGGTGTTGTTTTCGTTCTTAATCTTATGAACTGGGTGGATCGACAGCATGACCCTTTTCTACATGAGTTCTTGTGATTCTCGAAAGAGTTATCTCGCTTGAACTCTAGCTTGAAAACACTCCTCCTAAATTGCTAATTACATGAACTAATTGGGATATGTGACATAAAATCCTGTTAGCTTTGTGTAATTAGGGTTTTTGTGGTGCTAAACTAGTTTTTTGAACTTCACCCTCTAATTCGAATTGAGTGACCATGAGAGTGGCGTTTGATGAAGATTAGAGGAGATTAAATCACTAAGAGATTAGGGTTTAATCACTTATGGTTTGCCATAGAATAAATCATTCATTGTTAAAATAGTTAGTAAGACATTTTAATCCGGAAAGATAAACATCTCCGAGACCTTAACTGTTTTCTCATTATTGTTTTACACCAATTCCTTTAATTGATTTCTTTATTTCTTTTGTTATTGATTTATGCGTTTACAACAATACAACTCTTTTTACTGTTTACCTGACTAAGTCCAACAAGATAACCATTGCTTGCTCAGTCCGACAATCCTCGTGGGATCGACCCTCACTCACCTGAGGTATTACTTGGATGACCCGGTGCACTTGCCGGTTAAGTTGTGCGAGTTCTAATTTCACGCACCAAGTTTTTGGCGCCGTTGTCAGGGATTGTTCGTGATTGACAACTACCGGTTGTCTTGTTGCTTAGATTAAGTGTTTTTATTAGTTTTTGTTTATTTTTTTTTCTTTTCAATTTTCGATTTCTATTTTGTTTAATTCTCTTAATTTTTTATTTTTATTTTATTTATCTTTCCCTTTATTTTGGAATTTTGTTCTAGTTATTTTATTTTCATTTAATTTCAGAGGTGTCCCTTTAGGTTTTGTCTTTTTTTTTCGAAAAATTTTTTACTTTTTTTCTTTAACTTATTTTAATTTATTTTTGAAAATCTTTTTAGGTTATTTATTTTAGTTTTCAATTTTTTTTAGTTAGTTGCTTATTTTATTTTATTTTATTTTATTTCTTTCTTTTAGGATATCTCATTGGGAGTTCTCTATACTCTGACATAGAAACTCCCACTTTTTCCTTGTTTCTTGTTGTTTATGAGCAGGAATAGGGATAAAGAACCCCTTCTTGATTTTGATCCTGAGCCTGAGAGGACCTTAAGGCAGCGTTTGCAACAAATGAAAGCTTACAAGGCCGGAGAGAATCTCACGGAAACCTTAGAGAAAGAAGTTGAAGAGACCACTATGACAGCTAATGGAGGGAATCCGTACGCTGAAGAGCAAGCAAGGAAGGTCCTTTGTTCATATGCTATGCCCACAGCTGACTTCTATGGGCGCAGCATCTCTGTACCAGCCATTGGTGCCAATAATTTCGAGCTTAAGCCCCAACTGGTCACTCTGGTGTAACAAAACTGTCAGTTTCATGGACTCCCCTAGGAGGATCCCAACAAATTAATATCTGACTTTCTGCAGATCTGTGACACAGTCAAGACGAATGGAGTGAACCCTGAGGTTTACAAGCTCATGCTTTTTACTTTTACTGTAAGGGACAGAGCAAAGTTGTGGCTTAACTCTCAGCCCAAAGAGAGTCTGAACTCGTGGGACAAGGTGGTTATTGGATTTTTGACCAAGTTCTTTCCACCCCAGAAGCTAAACTTAGAGTGAATGTCCAGACCTTCAGACAGAAAGAGGGAGAGTCGCTCTATGAGGCATGGAAGAGATTAAAGCAAATGATTAGGAGATGCCCCTCAGACATGGTTTCAGACTGGACCAGGCTGTAGATCTTTTATGATGGCCTCTCTGAGATGGCCAATATGTCATTGGATCACTCTGCAGGTGGTTCTCTACACATGAAGAAAAAGCCTGAGGAGGCGGATGAGCTTATTGAGATGGTTGCCAACAACCAGTACATGTACACCTCCGAGAGAAACCCCGTAAACACTGGGAATACTCAAAAGAGAGGAGTAATGGAGGTGGACACACTAGACGTCATTTTGGCTCAAAACAAGCTTATGTCCCAGCAGATAAGCATGATCTCTTAGCACTTAACCGGGATGCAAGTTTCAGCTGTCAACACTCAAGATGCATCCTATGGCATGACTAAGAGCCACACTAAAGGGGACGTTTGTGACATTGCTCAGCCCACCATGGAGGAAGTGAATTACATGAAAAATTCCTCTAAAAATCCCAATAATGATCCCTAGCAAATACTCTCAATCCGGGATGGAGGAATCACCCTAACTTTGGGTGAAGGGAACAAAGAGGCCTCAACAAGGCTTCAACAATAACCAAAGTGAAACCAATAAAAATAGATTCAACAACAAACAGTTTCAACCCTCTCAACAGCAAATAGAGACTTCTAAACAATGCCTCTCTGACTTAGCCACAATAGTCTCTAATCATTCCAAGACCACTCACAGCTTTACGCAAGAGACTAGATCTTTAATTTGAAATTTAGAAATACAAGTGGGTCAATTGAGCAGCAGGATACATGAGAGACCTTCCAACACTCTTCCAAGCAATACAGAGGTAAATCCAAGGGAAGAGTACAAAGCCTTCATCATGGACAAGGAGGCCGTGCCTAAAGAGAAGTCAGTTACTGAGAATTTGAAAGAGAAAAAGGCTCAAGAGGAGACTAGGAGTGCAGTAGTACACACCCCAGTAATGATGAAGGAGACTGAAGAACAACACTCTTTGAACGTGCAAAAGGACACTGAGGATGAGCAAATTGCCCAATTCTTGGCAGTCTTCAAAAAGTTACAAATCAATATTCCTTTTGCTGAGGTGTTGGAAAAGAAACCTCCCTATATGGCCTGTTTGAAAAGCGTATTCTCTGAGAAGAAGGCCCTGGAGGGAGATAAAACTATGGTGCTGACCAAGGAGTGCAGTGCACTAGTGCAAAAGAAGCTACCTCAAAAATTGCCAGATCCCGAAAGCTTCCTGATTCCCTGCACTATGGGGACCATCACATTTGAGAGGGCACTATGCGACCTTGGATCAAGCATAAATCTGATGCCTCTCTCTGTGATGAAAAAGCTGGGGATTCAAGAGATGCAGCTCACAAGAATCTCACTAGAGATGGTAGACAAGTCCCTAAAGCGGACATATATGGATTGGTAGAGAATGTCCTTGTAAAGATCGAAGACCTTTATCTCCCTGCGGATTTTGTGATACTTGCCACTGGAGAGGAAAAGGACGACTCCATCATCCTAGGAATGCCATTCCTAGCTACTGGGAGAGCCTTGATTGATGTGGAGAGAGGAGAGCTAGTTCTAAGAATGCATGAGTACCATTTGCTATTCAAAATTCCTAAGCCTCAACCTCTCTCCAGCAAAGGCGGTACTAGCATACAGAGCTCAGTGCTCAAGCCTTCACATTCAGTGGAAAGCCATACAGAGCCCCCGGACATCAAACCTAAGTTTGGTGTTGGGCATTCACCACCCACCATCGAAGGAGGTGGCCCGAAAAAGTAAGTACCCAAAGGCTAGAGGAACAAGAAGATTCCTACTGAAGACTTCTTACCTGGCATGAGAGTAGTCTTCACAAAAAGTCCAATCGTACCACACACTGTGACCAGAATCCTGTCTTTGGAGCATGTTGAACTAATTCATGAGAGCACAGGAAGAAAGTTCACAATGAGGGATAAAGATCTGAGCCCCTATGAACCTCCATAAAGGAGTTGTCCGTTGATGAGCGGATATTTTATACGCTTTTTGGTGGTATTTTCATGTAATTTTTAGTATGTTTTAGTTACTTTTTATTATATTTTTATTAGTTTTTATGAAAAAATCACATTTCTAGACTTTACTATGAGTTTGTGTGTTTTTTTGTAATTTCAGGTATTTTCTGGCTGAAATTGAGGGATCTGAGCAAAAATCTGATTCAGAGGCTGAGAAAGGACTGCAGATGTTGTTGGATTCTAACCTCCCTGCACTCGAAATGGATTTTCTGGAGCTACAGAAGTCCAATTGATGCGCTCTTAATTGCGTTAGAAAGTAGACATCTTGGGCTTTCCAGAAATATATAATAGTCCATACTTGGCCCGAGATTTGGTAGCGCAAACTGGCGTTTAAATGCCAGCTCCTTACCCTTTTCTGGCGTTAAATGCCAGAACTGGCATAAAAGTTGGAGTTAAACGCCCAAACTGGCACAAAAGCTGGAGTTCAATGCCAGGAATAGCTTATGCACGTGAAAGCTTCAGTGCTCAGCCCAAACACATACCAAGTGGGCCCCGGAAGTGAATTTCTGCACTATCTATCTTAGCTTACTCATTTTCTGTAAACCTAGGTTACTAGTTGAGTATAAAAACTACTTTTAGAGATTTACTTTGGACCTCATGACATTTTTACATCTGAATTTTGTATCTTCTTTAGCATGAGTCTCTAAACTCTATGGTTGGGGGTGAGGAGCTCTGCTGTGTTTCGATGGATTAATGCAATTACTACTATTTTCCATTCAATCACGCTTGTTTCTATTCTAAGATATTCACTCGCACTTCAACATGATAAATGTGATGATCCGTGACACTCATCACCATTCTCAACCTATGAACGCGTGCCTCACAACCACTTCCATTCTACCTTAGATTGAGTATGTATCTCTTTGGTTCCTGGTTCACGAGTTTGATTACCTCTCTTGACAACAGAGCATTCAAATCTGTGAGATTAGAGTCTTCATGGTATAAGCTAGAATCAATTAGCAGTATTCTTGAGATTCGGAAAGTCTAAACCTTGTCTGTGGTATTCCGAGTAGGATACGGGAAGGGATGACTGTGACGAGCTTCAAACTCATAAATGTTGGGAGCAGTGACAGTGTGCAAAAGGATCAATGGATCTTATTCCAACACTAGTGAGAACCGACAGATGATTAGCCCTATGAAACCCGTAGCTAGACCATTTTCACTGAGAGGACGAATGGTAGCCATTGACAACGGTGATCCACCAATATACAGCTTGCCATGGAAGGAGCCTTGCGTGCGTGAAGAAGAAGACAGTAGGAAAGCAGAGATTCAGAAGACAGAGCAGCTCTAAAACCTCAACCTGTTCTCCATTACTGCATAAAAAGTATTATTTAATCCATGTTCTTTTACTCATTCCAATTAAAACTGAGAATTATTATTGATATACTGACTAAGAGTTACAAGATAACCATAGCTTGCTTCAAGCCGACAATTTCCGTGGGATCGACCCTTACTCACGTAAGGTATTACTTGGACGACCCAGTGCACTTGCTGGTTAGTTGTGCGGAATTGCAAAAGTGTGATTGTGATTTCGTGCACCAAGTTTTTGGCGCCGTTACCGGGGATTATTCGAGTTTGGACAACTGACGATTTATTTTGTTGCTTAGATTAGGAAATTTTTTTTCTTTTTGGTTTAGAGTCTTCTATTATTTCTTTTGGTTAAAATTTTAAAATCCTTATTTTATTTTTCTAAATTATTTTCGAAAATTTTCAAAACCAATAACTTCATAATTTAGTCTTCTGTTTGAGTTTAGTTTCATATTTTAAGTTTGGTGTCAATTGCATAAGTTTATTTTTCTTTCATTTTTTTCGAATTATTAGTGCTCAGAGTATAAAAATTTTTAAGTTTGGTGTCCTTTGTATTTCTGTTTTCTTAAAAATTTTTCAAAAGTTGCTCTCAGTGTTCATCTTGATATTCAAAGTTTTCCTATTTGTTTTCTTTGTTTTGATCTAAAAATTCTAAGTTTGGTGTCATTTTATTGTTTTTCTCTTTCCTCATTAAATTCAAAAATATCTTTCATATTTATTTAATTAAATTTTCAAAATTTCATTTAAAAATTCAGATTTTATTTTAGAAAATTTTTATTCTATCTTATCTTAGTTTTGAAATTTCAAAATTTAAAATCCCTTTCAAAAATCATATCCAAAGTTTTTCAATTCTTCTTAATTAAGTAATTATTTTAGTTTTCAAATTTATTTTTCATTTTTCTTTTAGTTTTCAAAATTTATACTATAATTTCTAATTATTTTATTTTATGTTATTTCTTTTTTATTTATTCAGTTTGTTTTTAATTAAATAAAATATAAATAAAAATATATTTCATTTGCAATTCACATCAATTTCCTTTTCTCCATCACGGACCTAAGTAGAAATGAACAGTCCAGAAGAACTCTGGGGTCATATACTAATCCTATTACGGCTGCATATGGGAGTAGCATCTGCATACCTCCCATCAAAGCAAGCAGTTTTGAGCTAAATCCTCAGCTCATTATCATGGTGCGGCAAAATTGCCAGTATTCCGGTCTTCCACAGGAAGAACCTACTGAGTTTCTGGCACAGTTCTTACAAATTGCTGACACAGTACGTGATAAAGAAGTGGATCAGAATGTCTACAGATTATTACTATTTTCATTTGCTGTAAAAGATCAAGCTAAGAGGTGGTTGAATAACCAACCCACAGCAAGTATAAGAACATGGAAACAGTTGTCAGACAAATTCCTGAACCAATATTTCCCTCCAAAAAGGATGACACAGCTAAGGCTGGACATCCAAGGCTTTAAACAAGAGGATAATGAATCTCTTTACAATGCCTGGGAGAGGTACAGGGGGATGCTAAGGAAATGCCCCCTCTGAAATGTTTTCAGAGTGGGTGCAGTTAGACATCTTTTACTATGGGCTTACAGAAAAAGCTCAAATATCTCTAGACCACTCAGCTGGTAGATCTATACACATGAGAAAGACAATTGAAGAAGCTCAAGAGCTCATTGATACAATTGCTAGAAATCAGCATCTGTACTTAAGTAGTGAGTCCTCCCTGAAAGAAGAGGCTAAAGCAGTATCCACTGAACTAAGTCCTCAAGAACAAGTTGTTGAACTCAATCAGCAATTGCTTATTATAACAAAATAGTTCACAGAATTCAAGGAAATGCTCCAGACACTAAAAATGCTAACCAGAATATGGAAGCACAATTGGATCAGACAAGATAGCAGCTATCTAAACAGATAATAGAAGAATGCCAAACTGTTCAATTAAGGAGTGGGAAGACATTGGATGTTTCAACTCAAAGCAGCAGAAAGCCAAGAAAGGAACAACTGACAGAGGATGACCAACCCACTGTCCAAAATCCCTCTGAGGACAATAAGAGCCCAGAGAGGAATGATTCTGGCGTTCAAACGCCAGAAAAGGGTAAGAAAGTGGCGTTAAACGCCTAATGGGTAGCCAAATTTGGCGTTCAAACGCCAGAAAATGGTGGCAATCTGGCGTTAAACGCCCAAAAAGCACCCAATCCTGGCATTCAAACGCCAAGAGGGGATCAGACACCTGCAAGTGCTGATAACAACCCCCTTAAGTAGGCTTCTCCAACCACTTTTGTAGGAAATAAACCTGTAACAACCAAGGTTGAGGAATACAAAGTCAAGATGCCTTATCCTCAGAAACTTCGCCAAGCGGAACAGGATAAATAATTTGTCCACTTTGCAGACTATCTCAGGACTCTTGAAATAAAGATCCCGTTTGCAGAGGCACTTGAGCAAATATCCTCTTATGCTAAGTTCATGAAAGAGATCTTAAGTCATAAGAAGGATTTGAGAGAAACTGAAAAAGTTTTCCTCACTGAAGAATGTAGTGCGGTCATTCTGAAAACCTTACCAGAGAAGCTTAAAGATCCCGGAAGCTTTATGATACCATGCACATTAGAGGGTACTTGTACCAAGACAGCTCTATGTGATCTTGGGGCAAGTATCAACCTAATACATGCATCCACTATCAGAAAGTTTGGCTTGACTGAAGAAGTCAAACCAACCCAGATATGCCTCCAACTTGCTGATGGCTCCATTAAAATCCCATCAGGCATAATTGAGGACATTATTGTCAAGGTTGGCCCGTTTGCCTTTCCTACTGACTTTGTAGTGCTGGAAATGGAGGAGCACAAGAGTGCAACTCTCATTCTAGGAAGACCTTTTCTAGCAACTGGACGAACCCTCATTGACGTCCAAAAGGGAGATATAACCTTGAGAGTCAATGCGGACGAGTTTAAGTTGAATGCTGTCAAAGCTATGCAGCATCCAGACACACCAAAAGACTACCTGAGCGCTGATGTTATTGACTCCTTGGTAGAAGAGGTCAATATGACTGAGAGTCTCGAATCAGAGCTAGAGGACATTTTTAAAGATGTTCAGCCTGATCTGGAGGAACCAGAGAGAACAAAAGAACCTCTAAAAACTCCTCAGGAAGAGGATAAGCCTCCTAAACCTGAGCTCAAACCACTACCACCATCCCTGAAATATGCATTTCTTGGAGAGGATGGCACTTTTCCTATGATCATAAGCTCTGCCTTAGAGCCACAGGAAGAGAAAGCACTACTTCAGGTGCTAAGGACACACAAGACAGCTCTTGGGTGGTCCATAAGTGACCTTAAGGGGATTAGCCTAGCCAAATGCATGCACAAGATCCTATTAGAGGATGATGCTAAGCTAGTGATCCAACCACAAAGGCGACTGAATCCAGCCATTAAGGAAGTGGTACAGAAAGAGGTCACTAAATTACTAGAGGCTGGGATTATTTATCCTATTTCTGATAGCCCCTGGGTGAGCCATGTCCAAGTTGTACCCAAAAAGGGAGGCATGACAGTGGTTCACAATGAAAAGAATGAACTGGTTCCTACAAGAACAGTTACAGGGTGGCGTATGTGTATTGACTACAGAAGGCTTAATACAGCCACCAGAAAGGATCATTTTCCTTTACCATTCATAGACCAGATGCTAGAAAGACTAGCAGGTCATGATTATTACTGCTTTTTGGATGGCTATTCAGGATATAACCAAATTGCAGTAAATCCTCAAGATCAAGAGAAAACAGCATTCACATGTCCATTTGGAGTATTTGCCTACAAAAGGATGCCTTTTGGCCTGTGCAATGCACCTGCAACCTTTCAGAGATGCATGCTCTCTATTTTCTCTGATATGGTAGAAAAATTTCTGGAAGTCTTCATGGATGACTTCTCAGTATTTGGAGATTCATTCAGCTCCTGTCTTGATCATCTAGCACTTGTTCTGAAAAGGTGCCAAGAGACTAACCTGGTTTTAAACTGGGAAAAATGTCACTTTATGGTGACTGAAGAAATTATCCTTGGGCATAAAATTTCGAACGAAGGAATAGAGGTGGATCAAGCTAAGGTAGAGGTAATTGAAAAATTACCACCACCCACCAATGTTAAGGCAATCAGAAGCTTTCTGGGACATGCAGGATTCTACAGGAGGTTTATAAAAGATTTTTCAAAAATCACAAAACCTCTGAGTAATTTGCTAGCTACTGATACACCATTTGTCTTTGAAACAGAGTGTTTGCAGGCCTTCGAGACTCTGAAGGCTAAGCTGGTCACAGCACCTATCATTTCTGCACCAGACTGGACATTACCATTCGAACTAATGTGTGATGCCAGTGACCATGCTATTGGTGCAGTATTGGGGCAAAGGCATAACAAGATTCTGCACGTCATTTACTATGCCAGTCATGTTCTAAATGACGCACAGAAAAATTACACAACCACAGAAAAAGAGCTGCTTGCAGTGGTTTATGCCATTGACAAGTTTAGATCCTATTTAGTAGGATCAAAAGTGATTGTGTACACTAACCATGCTACTCTCAAATATCTACTCACAAAGTAGGATTCAAAACCCAGGCTCATAAGATGGGTGTTGCTTCTGCAAGAGTTTGATATAGAAATAAGAGACAGAAAAGAGACAGAGAATCAAGTAGCTGATCACCTGTCCCGAATAGAACCAGTAGCAGGGGCGTCTCTTCCCTTAACTGAGATCTCTGAAACCTTTTCGGATGAGAAACTCTTTGCCATTTAGGAAATACCATGGTTTGCAGACATTGCAAACTATAAGGCTGTGAGATTCATACCCAAAGAGTACAGTAGACAGCAAACAAAAAAATTAATTTCTGATGCAAAGTACTACTTGTGGGATGAACCGTATCTCTTTAAGAGATGTGCAGACGGAATGATCTGCAGATGCGTACCTAGAAAAGAGGCACAGAAGATCCTATGGCATTGCCATGGATCACAATATGGAGGACATTTTGGAGGTGAGTGAACAGCCACAAAAGTTCTCCAATGTGGCTTCTACTGGCCTACCCTCTATAGAGACTCCCGAGAGTTTGTACGTAACTGTTACAGTTGCCAGAGAGCTGGTAATCTACCTCATGGTTACACCATACCTCAGCAAGGGATATTAGAGATTGAGTTGTTTGATGTATGGGGTATTGACTTCATAGGGCCTTTCCCACCATCATACTCAAACACTTACATTCTGGTGGCAGTAGACTATGTATCTAAATGGGTAGAGGTAATTGCCACACCCACTAATGATACTAAGACAGTGCTGAAGTTCCTCCAGAAGCATATCTTCAGCAGATTTGGTGTCCCTAGAATACTAATCAGTGATGGAGGAACTCATTTCTGCAATAAACAGCTTGACTCTGCTCTGATCCGATATGGAATTAACCACAAAGTGGCAACTCCATATCATCCACAGACAAATAGGCAGGCTGAAGTCTCAAATAGAGAACTAAAACAAATCCTGGAATGGACTGTGAGTACCCGTAAAAAGGATTGGGCAAGGAGTCTGGATGATGCTCTATGGGCATACAGAACTGCATTCAAAATTCCTATAGGGACCTCTCCATACCAACTTGTGTATGGAAAAGCCTGTCACCTGCCAGTGGAACTGGAACACAAGGCCTACTGGGCAACCAGATTCCTAAACCTTGATGCCGAGTTAGCTGGAGAGAAAAGATTGCTCCAGTTGAATGAGCTAGAGGAATTCAGACTCAATGCTTTCGAAAATACAAAAATTTACAAGGAGAAAGCAAAAAGGTGGCATGACAAGAAACTGTCATCTAGAGTCTTTGAGCCAGGACAGAAGGTTCTGCTATTTAACTCTAAGCTCAGATTATTCCCTGGGAAATTAAAATCCCGATGGAAGGGACCATATGTGATTACAAGTGTGTCACCATATGGATATGTAGAGCTTCAAGATATTCACTCTGACAAAAAGTTCATTGTTAATAGACAGAGAGTAAAGCATTATTTTGAAAGTAATGTTGAGCAAGAATGCTCAAAACTGAGACTAGATTAAAGCTCAGTAAAGTCCAGGTAAAGACAATAAAGAAGTGCTTGCTGGGAGGCAACCCAGCCATTAGCAAAGTTTATTTGCTAATTAAATAATAATTATAGGAGTTTGATATAAATTATCTTCAAGGTTAATTATCAATTGCAGGAGTTCACAGAGTTACAAAGAGATTCAGAGCATAAATCAGAGAAAAGGAGCTCACTGGCACGAAAACGCCAGTAAGGGGTATTTTGGGCGTTAAACGCCAGAATGGGTACCATTCTGGGCGTTTAACGCCAGTAAAGATACCATTATGGGTGTTAAACGCCAGAATGGGTACCATTATGGGCGTTTAATGCCAGAGTTGCAGCATCCTGGGCGTTTAGAAAAACGCCCAGTGATAAAAGGTTTCTGGCGTTTAACACCAGCCAGGGTACCTGGTTGTGCGTTAAACGCCTACAATGGCCAACATATGGGCGTTAAACGCCAGAATGGATACCATTTTGGGCGTTTAACGCCAGAAAAGGCAAGGGGAGGAGATTTTGTTTCCACTTCAAATTTTTCAAACTTTCATGTTTTAATTCATAATTTTCTGCATAAACATGTTACAAATTTTCATCACTCACACTCAATCTTCAAAAATTTAATAATCTTCTAAATCCCTTTTCAATTTTCTTTCAAATCTTTTTCAAAAACTCATTTATCTTTTCAATTCCTTTCCAAATCTTTTTCAACTCATCATATCTTCTTTTAATTCTTAAATGCATCAACAAATTTTTAGATTTAACTTCTTTACATCTTTTTTATATCTTTTGAATTTCAAAATCTCATCCTTTTCATATCATGATTCAATTTTTTTACCAATCATATCTTTCTATCATATCTTTTTCAAAATTTTCGAAACCCCACCCCTACACTTTTAAATACATGTTCGGCCACCCCCTCTCCTCCACAACTTGAATTTGACTCTCATCATATTCCTCTACTTTCCTTTCTTTTGCTTGAGGACAAGCAAACCTTTAAGTTTGGTGTGTTTTTCCGTGATCACCGAGCTAAGACTCATTAAGATCATAGCTCCTAAGGAAAACAAACCACTTTAAGAGGCAACAAAGAGAATAATCCAAAGCCACTTTGGAATCAAGAGAGGTTCTTAACCAAAGAACATGCAGACCATTACCACAAAATAATGGGTCTGAGGTCAGTGATCCCGGAAGTTAAATTCGATCTGAAAGAAGACGAATATCCGAAGATCCAAGAGCAAATTCGAAACAGAGGCTAGGAAATTCTAGCTAATCCTGAGACAAAGGTGGGAAGAAACATGGTTCAAGAATTCTACTCAAATCTGTGGCTGACAGATAAGCAGAGAATGACTGGAACTGCCTTCCATACATTTCGAACTATGATCAGAGGGAAGATTATTTACTTCCACCTTGACAAAATAAGAGAGGTCTTCAAGCTACGTCAACTACAAGATGATCTAGAATCCTTTAATAGGAGAATGGTGAGAGTAGATAAGCGTTTGGACCAAGTTCTAGAGGACATATGCCTCCTTGGGACTAAGTGGATAACCAACTCAAAAGGTGTCCCAAACCAACTCAAGAAAGGAGATCTCAAACTAGTCGCTAAGGGCTGGTTGGACTTTATTGGGCATTCTATACTGCCCACTAGCAACCGCTCTGAGGTCACTGTCAAAAGAGCAGTGATGATTCATTACATTATGCTGGGAAATGAAGTGGAGATTCATCATCTGATTTCTTGTGAGATCTACACAATTGCAAATAAGAACTCCACTGAAGCTAAATTGGCTTACCCAAGCTTAATCTCTCTACTATGTAAAGATGCTGGGGTAAAGATGGGAGTGGATGAGTTCATCCCAATCGAGCACCCAATCACCAAGAAGTCAATGGAAGGACAACAGGTGCAAGATAACTCCATCAAAAGGAGGGCGCAGGAGTTCCTCCCAGAAATCCCTCAGATTGACTACTAGACCCGCCTAGAAGCATCTGTCACCAAGCTGCAAGAAGCTATGGATCAACTTAAGGAAGACCAGCAAAATCAAAATAGCATGCTCTGCAAACTGCTTAAGGAGCAAGAAAAGCAAGGGCGTGAGCTACAGGAACTGAAGCACCAGAGGCTCTCCCTTGAGGGACCAGACACCCCACAAATTGAAGGAGCATCCATCTCTCAAAATAAAGGTTGTTGAGTCCTAATCTTAACCCTGTGATAACTTTTATTATTAGAAACCTATCTTAAGAATTATATGAATATTAGTAATTAGGGTCTTTATTTTTAATTTTATTTTTATCTCCAAGTAAGCTATAATTTATTTTTCTCTTCATCATTAAACATGAATAAAATAGTAGATTCTTTGAGTAAAGATGCAATTATTTTGAGTTTTTAAGAGAAGAATTCAAAATTATTTATTTGTGGTGGCAATACTTTTTGTTTTCTGAATGAATGCTTGAACAGTGCATTTTTTATAGTGAAGTTTATGAATGTTAAAATTGTTGGCTCTTGAAAGAATGATGAAAAAAGAGAAATGTTATTGATAATCTGAAAAATCATGAAATTGATTCTTGAAGCAAGAAAAAGCAGTGAAGAACAAAGCTTGCGGAAAAAATAAATAAAAGAAAAAGAAAAATCCAATAGCCCTTTAAACCAAAAGGCAAGGGTAAAAAGGATCCAAGGCTTTGAGCATTAATGGATAGGAGGGCCTAAAGGCATAAAATTCTGGCCTAAGCGGCCGAATCAAGCTGTCTCTAACCATGTGCTTGTGGCATGCAGGCCCAAGTGAAAAGCTTGAGACTCACTGGTTAAAGTCGTGATCCAAAGCAAAAGAGTGAGCTTAAGAACTCTGGACACCTCTAACTGGGGACTTTAGCAAAGCTGAGTCACAATCTGAAAAGGTTCACCCAGTTATGTGTCTGTGGCATTTATGTATCCTGTAGTATTACTGGAAAACAAGATGCTTAAGGTCACAGCCAAGACTCATAAAGTAGCTGTGTTCAAGAATCAACATATTAAACTAGGAGAATCAATAACACTATCTGAATTCTGAGTTCCTATAGATGCCAATCATTCTGAACTTCAAAGGATAAAGTGAGATGCCAAAACTGTTCAGAAGCAAAAAGCTACTAGCCCCGCTCATCTGATTAGAATTTGAGCTTCACTTAAAACACTGGGATTCTATTGCAACTTGATCCTCTTTTTTTATCCTATTTTATTTGTCTGCTTGCTTGAGGACAAGCAACAGTTTAAGTTTGGTGTTTGATAAACCCATATTTTATGATATAATTTGTGCTCAAATTGAGTGTTTCTATCAATTCTTCACCCACTTATTCATGTAAATTGCATGGTTTTACCTTCCCTTTCTTATTTTATGATATATGTGAAAAACATGTTTCTTATGCTTTAAAAATATTAATTTTAATTACCCTTTACTATCATTCGATGCCGTGATTTTTGTGTTAAGTATTTTCAGATCTCATAGGGCAGGAATGGCTTAAGGGACAGAAAGGAAACATACAAAAATGGAAGAAACACACAAAAATGGAGTTTTGAAGAAAAGGGCAGCGACGCGAACGCATGGACGACGCGAACGCGCGCCTTGAGCAGAACGCGTGACCCGCGCGAACGCGTGACAGACGCCACGTACAAGAATCTGCAGAAAACGCCCCCAGCAATTTCTAGACCCTTTTTCGGCCCAAATCCAAGCCAGATACACAGAATATAAGCCAGAGAATAGAGGAATCAAAGGATACACGTAGAACAACTTAGTAATACATAATTTTTTAGGTTTTAGATGTAGTTTTTAGAGAGAGAGGTTCTCTCCTCTCTCTTAGGATTTAGGATTAGGATTTTTCTTATTTTAGGATTGCTTCTACAATCACAGGTTCAATATTTCTTTAATTTATTTTCTACTTTTATTTATTCCAATGCTTTTACTTGTTAATGTTCCTAATTTGGCTTATGGACCATTCATGTTATGATTTTCTTAATTAATATATTTTGAGGTATTTCAGATTTGATTTTGCTTTAATTTATTTATGAATGATTTCAATTCAAATTAGATTTATTTTCCCCTTTTGGCCTTGGTTAAGTAATTTATAACACTTGAGTTATCAACTCAGCTGTTGATTGAAATTGGAATTCTTAGCTGGTTAATTTGCACTCCAATAACTCTAGTCTCTCTATAGGAGTTGACTAGGACCTGAGGATCAAATTAATTTGTCCACTTGACTTTCCTTTATTTAGTAAGGGTTAATTAAAAGTGGGAGCAAAATCCAATTTTCATAACATCTGATAAAGATAACTAGGATAGAACTTCAATTTCTTACACCTTGCCAAGAGTTTTATTATATATTTAAATTAATTCCTTACAATTTACTTTCTTGCCATTTACTATTGTTGCTTTTTATCTTATACATTAAAAAATCCAAAAATATACTTTTTCCATAACCAATAATAAATCATACTGCCCTGCAACTTCTTGAGAGACGACCCGAGGTTTAAATACTTTGGTTATTTACTTTTATTGGGTTTTGTTACTTGTGACAACCAAACTTTTGTAAGAAAGGAATTCTTGTCGGTCTAGAAGCTATACTTACAACGCGAATTTATTTGTGAAAATTCTAGATCGCGCGAGAGTTTTGTTCTTCAAAATGGCGCCGTTGCCGGGGAGTTGCAACTGTGTGCCTTATTATTGGTTATTGTAAATATTTTCTTTTGCTTGTTTATTTCTTTTTATTTTCACTTTTAATTTTTATTATTTACTATGAATTCTCACCCCTATCACTTTGAGATTGGTTCGAATAATGTTGAAAGGAATGGAAGCTATAACAAGAACATGCATCAAGGTCAAAACAATCAGAGATAGACGGAGCCACGAGGATCTGATCAACCCTTTAGGCAACAACACCTTCCAAACTATCATGGATGACGACCATTCAATAATGCATGTCAGAACAATAGTCATGGTGGACCCCCTTGTAATTACCGACAAGCCCATCATACGCCTATGAACCACCTCCTTAACACAGCTTTGAACCACCACACTCACAAGCCAACTACCACCATTCACCTCCATATGAGCCTAACCCGTATCCACCCCAATTCCAACCTAATTACTCCCAAGAACCACCACTTTCCTATGCACCATGTCCATATCCATCACTCCAAGAATCAAGGGAGCAACTCAAGAAAACATTTGAAAAATTTCATGCCACACTTCACCAATTGAATCAAGCGATAAATAGACTACCTTCCCGATGTTTGGACACTCAAGGAACCCCCATGGCTTAATATGGACAAACTAATGAAGAACGCAGCATGAAGGAGATACTAGAAACCCCACTGGACAGTACGAAGCATGACTTTGTACTGGAACAAGTGGAGGAAGCTGAAATTATCAAAGAAGAAGAATTGGTTGAAGACTTAGGAGACGTTGAACCTCCATGGGAATCTAGAATTGTGGAGAATTCCGTCAGGAAAAGTGCAGTTGATGCTAAGGAGGATAGTGCACAACCCCCGAAGCAGGAATCCTATGAAGACCTGGACGGAATAACTCAACAAGCAAGTTTCCTTGATAATGAAGATCACGAATCAAGTTCTCCTAGTAATGAACTTGCATCTGCAAGTGAATTCTTTGAGAGGGAAGAATCTTCCCCAAGTGAATACGAAGATGATGCAGAGGTAGATTTTTCACAACCTCCAACTTATGACTTGAGTGATGAGGAAGATATCGAAGACTTTGATCAAGACATGGTTACAGCTGAAGAAAATTGCAAAGAAGTGGAAGAATTCACAGAAGAATACAAGGGAGTAAAGCTTGCAAAACCACTGGAAACACCTATCCCAAGGCCATTACCTCCCAATACAAACTTCAAGTGGGTAAAATCCTTAGCTTTTATCTTTACTTTTCCACTTGAATATGGTTTGCTTGAAATTGATGGTCAGCTTAGAGCTCTTTGCGACTTTAAGAGTAAAAGGGAAATGGTTCGTGCTCAAGGCTGGTATGCAAGATTCAATAAGGTTCCACGCTTCAATCTGAAGTGTAAGGATCGGTTTCGAGTTAGATTGAATGGGTCTCGGAGAATGTTTGGTCATCTTGGTGAGAATGCAACTTCCAAACTGTCCATCTGGAAAAATATAAATCAAGACAAGGGCGGATATAAGAGCAAGGTTTGGGATCTTGGAATCTATTCTGACATTCAACACCCCGGGAACCTGAGAACCTGTTTGAATTTACTGAAAGGCTTTACATGCCTAGTTTGGGACCCCGGAGGCTGTTGGCATTCCAAACAGTGGTGGAATACTACTTGCAGGCTGACTCCTAGTACCTGTGGCAGTTTACTAGAGCACCATTTTTGGATGAATTCAAGCACAAGCCACCATAGCAAGAAGCTTATCAAATGTCCAACTTAAGAACTTTAACCAAAAGTGCTAGGTGGGAGACAACCCACCATGGTATGATCGTTTCTTTTTCAATTTCAATTTTATTTCGTTTTGTTTGTTTTTAAATTTTATTTTATTCTATTTTCATTGAACTTGGAATTATTCATATCACCCATATTAGCACTGCATAATTGCATTAAAAAAATTATCCCGCGCGAGCGTGCAGGCCACGCGTGGGCGTCGACTGAAAATCGGCGTAAAGATCCAACGCCCAGAAAGTTGGGCTGGAATCGTGCGGATGGTGTGCGTTTAGCACAAATCAGCCCACGCGTTCGCGTCCCTGATTCGAACGCGTCACATGCACTACGCACATCCCACGTGAAAGCGTAAGCGACGCGTCCGCGTCGCGTGGATTTTATGGACCCCATTGGAAACAGAGAGTTGCACCAAAACGACGCTGGAACTGTGCGTTTAGCATAATTTTTAGTGACGTGTTCGCGTGCTCCACGCGTACGCGTCCCTTACCTTTTACCTAATTCATGCGATCGCGTCAACGACGCGACCACGTCACACCCTTTTTTTTCCCCAATCACGCAATCGCGTGCTCCACGCGTTCGCGTTGATTCAAAAATACTAACCCCAACCCACGTGAAACCCTACCATTCCGCGTCACCCAAAACCCCCCCACCCCCCTCTACAACCTCTCTTCTCCCATTCCCCAACCACCACCACTCCTGGCCGCCCAGCCCCGACCGCCGACGCCCCCCCTTCTTCTTCTTTCCTTTCTTCTCCTCCCTCCCCTTCTTCCCTTCCCCTTCTCCCCTTTCCTCCTCCCTCCACAACCACCAAACCCCATTGCCGCCGCCCCATCACCGAGCCGCCACCACCGCGCCACCACCAGCCACCACAACACAACCCTCAACCCCTTTTCTCCCCCCTTAACCCTTAACCACCCACAACCACCAAACCGCCCCTGCCTCCACCTCGGACCGCCGCCGCGCCGCCACCCATCGCCGCTGCGTCACCACCATACCGCCACCATCTCTCTGAGCCTACTTTCTATTTCTACACACCAGGTTCCGCCGAACACCGATTTCGTTTTCCAATCAGTCAGTTAGTTGCATATTTTATAGTTTTTGTTCGAAATAGGATAGTTAGAGATGCATGATTGTAGTGGATTCTAGGTGGTTAGGTAGCTAGGATGTGGTTAGTGAATTTAGGCCTGATAATTGCACTATTCATGCTAACTATTTTTATCTGATTCACAATTCTGAATTTGCTGTGATGATTCTGTTCATATGTTGTCCTTCATATTTGATGTTGCTATTGAACTGTTCTTTAATATTCTTGCTATTTGTTAATCTTTCCAGCACTATTTAATTTCATATGAACTGATTTTTCTTGCTGTTTACTACCCGGGAACATCCAATTTTAGCCGGAATGCTGCCCAATTTTCTGCAAATTTATGGTTTAATCTACTCCATTCATGTATTGGTTTAAAAACTCATTATTTTGCATTACTTGGCTACAACCAACCCAATTTATGAATGCACGGGCTAGCATTCTTATTCCTTTTTGTTCCCTGAGTACTAAATTGCTTATTGGTGATTTTATTCTCATTTTACACTTACTTTATCTATAGGAATTGTCATCAATAAACTGCAATCCTTGCTTGAATATGAGTTGATTGTTCCTCAAGTTTGTGAATTTCTTGGTAACTAGGAAAACCATTCTCATGCCACTCACTTTAACTTCCTTTTAACTCCTAACCAGTTTAGCTTTCTCACTTCTCTTTTTAGTTTTTACCTCACTACTTTAATTTCCTAACTCAAGGCATGATTACTGTTTTTCCTAATTAACTTGAATTCCACTTCTATTATATTTTGGATTGTGATTTTTACTCTCAGACTTTTAACTCGAATACAATCCAAATTATACATATACTTACCTCATTTCATGCTTCAATTGCTCTTTTTCCTTTATGTTTATATTGACAACATCCTACTTGCCTACTTGTTTTCCTGCTTTAGTTCTTCAATTATATCCTGCTACTTCTGCTTTTCAGGATGTCTGATCCCAAAAGTAAGGGAAAAGGCAAGGCAACTACAGGCAAATGGAAAAGAGGAGAATCTTCTACCTCTATCCTGGATCTCTTTCACGACGATTCCTGGCGGGAAAAGAACTTTACCCCGCAGAAAAAGGCCGACCAGCTCCTCACTGCCACAGATCAAGTCAAATTTGCAAACAGATATTATGAGCTAAAGTATCCAGTGTTTGCCACTTCCAGGAACCTCTACCTGGAGAGAAATCTTAAAATTCCAGAAGAACTCACCCAGTACACTTTCGAACCAATAAAACAAAGAGGCTGGTTCTTCATGGAAAGGAACTTGACAAAGGTCAATGCATCCTGGGTCAAAGAATTTTACTGTAATTATTTCAAGACCTCCCTGGATGTAGTGCACCTCAGAGGGAAACAGATTTTAGTCACTGAGGAAGCTATTGAGGATATCCTCCAGCTTCTGCCTAAGCCAGATCAGCCTGACGGTTACCAAAAGGCTGAAGAGGATATGAGATACATGAGATTTGACTGGGATGCAGTCAAGCAGAGAATAGCCCTTGATCCTACTGCCCCATGGGTCATGGGAAAGAATACAGTGATGCCTAAGGGAATCAAGCTGATATATTTGAATGATGAGGCTCGGCTTTGGCAGCAGATCCTGAGTAACTACGTGATGCCGAGCACTCATGAGACAGAGGTGCCCGCTGCTATGATCACCCTCATCTGGTGTGTGATGGAGGGTAAGGACCTGTATCTTCCACGTTTCAACAGGTATTATATGGCCAGGGTCCATGTCAGAGGCACTCTCCCTTTCCCTTATCTGATCACCCAGCTAGGCCGCCGAGTTGACGTGCCTTGGGAGCTGGCTGATGAGAAGCCAACTGCTGCAGACTGCAAGAAGATCATTCCTCACAGCAGGAAGTTTCTGGCATTAGGGTACAGACCTCCTTTTCTCACTGCCTCGGGTGAGGCAGCCACATCTTCAGCTGTCCCTTCTGCATCCACTGCTGCACCAACCCTATGCACTACACCTCCACCTGCTCCTGAGCCCATTTATCATCTGGTGCACCACCTCTTCGCATGCCTGGATCATATGGAGCATCGCCACAAGCGACACTACGAGCACCTAAAGCTGATGATCCAATCCGGCAGCGACATCCCCTCCGAGCCTGACACCGCTTCTGAGCTATCTGATGCGGAGGCAGATGATCATGAGGAGGAGGCACATGTCCAAGCAGAGTAGGGAGAACCTGAGCAGGCTGTGCCACACCATGAAGAGCCCCACCAGATCCAGGCCGCAGATCCGGAGATTCCTCTACAGACAGAGCCACCGCTTCAACAGGCCGCTCCTCCGACACTTATCCAGACTGTAGATCCTCAGCCTACCGCAGAGACACTAGCAGCCCATCCTTCCAGAGATTACACTTCTCACACCCAACTTGACTGAACATCGAGGACGATGTTATTATTTAAGTGTGGGGAGGTCGCCATCTCTGGCATACTTTATTTTGGTGAACCACTCTTCAGACACTCTTTTTTATCCTATTTTGCTTATTTTTCTTTATTTTTATTTTTATCTTATCTTGTCTTCCAGTACTTGCACATTTTTTCTGTATTTTTACAGTATTTCTGCATTTTGCACTTTGGTTTATATATTTATCTTAGATATTTAGTTTAGTCTAGTTACAATTTTAGTTATTAAGTTGTGATATAGAACATATAGATTAATTAGTTTAGTTTACCCTCTTTAGCACACGATAACTTGGATTAATTGAAAATAAAAAGAGTAAACTAAAGACTTTAGTATAACAGAATCACAACAATCCACACACTGTATATATAGCAATAAATGATTGGTTAATTTAAACAACATTTTTCAAGGAAGAACACTAAGATTTTAAGAGCCACCCTAAGATTCACATTGAGAATAATGGAACCCTTGATTTCTACTTGCATGACATACATAACTGATATATGGTTTTTGAGCCTATTTGTATGGTTACATTATTTAACCATAATTATTTCATTTTTGTGTGTTCACCCTTCTTTTTTATTCTGGTAATCTTTACTTTGTTTTAATCTATATGTCCAATATAGAATGTAGATACATACCAATATATGATTGAGGCCATCATTTAAATTTTTTCTCACTTATCCCAAATTAGCCTACCTTTTACATCACCCTTGTTAGCCCCCTTGAGCCTTTTAATTCCCCCTTGTTCTATAACCACATTACTAGCCTTAAGCAGAAAAACAAATTAAAAATTCCAAGTTGAATCCTTAGTTAGCTTAAGATAGAGATTGTGTATCCACTAAGTGTGGGAAAACATGGAAACGTGGGTTGATAGGAAAGGATTAATTCAATAAGATAATAAGGATTTTGGGAGCATGCTCATGTAAAATCAAATTAAACCAAAACGCCATGTGCATTGATATATGCTTATGTTTCAAAAAAAAATTATTTTTGGTTAAATAAGTAAATAAGGGGACAAAATTACCCCAATAATAAGTTTAGTAGAGAGATCAATGCACATGGAAGTAAAAGCAAAAACAAATTTGGTACATGAATATGTGACACAAATTTGAGTAATTAAGAATGTGGTTTTTTTAATGAAATGAGCTCTGGGGTCTAGCCCAATAGAAGTTGACTGGAGTTGGCTGGAACCCTCTTGATTACCTAGCGGAATTGGTGCTGGACACTATTCATTCTAGATAATTTCTTCAATCACAGCCTCTGAGCTGCTTCTGTCATTTTCGAATTTCATGCTTAGCTTCTTTTTCTTAGTCTCTTCATTTTATTTTCAAAGTCCAAATTGACTCGCGGTATCCACAGTTTAATTGAGTTGTAAGAAGAGATTGGGAGAGGAATGAAAGGGTGTAGGAGAGGTGGGGAGGGTAAGGGAAGGTATATCAAAGAAGAGGGAGAGAGGGATAGCGAGAGTTGAGGATGAGAGGAGAGGAGAGAGGGATGACAAGAAGAGCCTGAAGGAGAAGGGTGCGGTGGAGAGGGAGGCGGAGATGTAAGGCATGGTGTCAAGGAGGAACTAAATTGGGTCTAGCATGATACATGATAACCACATCCAAAATTTACTATGGTGCTCTGAACTCAAGCTAAGGAACTACGATAGTGAAATTAAAACTTCGAAAACTAAATTAAATAATTTCATAAATCTCAAGAACCATTATAAAGATTTCCTCCATTTTTCATTTTGAATTTGGCCGGTGCTCACCTTCTCTACTCACCACGTTTTGCCGAAATCGGCGAAGACATTTTGCCAGAAAACAGCATTGCCGTTTTGACGGGATTTTCCAGCACGATTTTTGTTTTTCGATATTCATTAAAAGAATTAAGTAAATATTGGAATTGTCACAAGTTGGGGAAATACCAAGGGCCAATCAGCCAGCCACGCACAATGTCAGATTCCAGAATTATACACAACAATCCGCAACTATTTCACATATAGCATAACGGCATACAGAATTCACAAGTGGCACGAAGAATTCACAAAAAATAATAACAAATCAGACACGATATTCTCAAGAAAATACATGAAAGCAGGTAACCCATGCGAATAAATCCGTTTTCCTTGGTTTGCAGAATCACTTCTTTAGCACGCTGCAACAAAAGCACAGCAATCAGTAAGGTATCTCAACAAGCAAAACGAAACGTCCAAGCCAAGAGCAAGACTAGTAAGAAACTAGAATTCATATGATTTCTTTTAATTAAAAAATAAAAATAAGATTGGATAACAAATCATAAAAATCATTAACCCTCTCATGAGATGATTACTATCTACCCGTCAATGATTCAGTTTTTTGTACAACAGTAATCATTACCAGTTTCCCATGACTTCATGTCATTAGCACAGAAATTAGCAACTAACTGAAAAGAAATTTCTAGTTTTACTAGATGAGTTATTATTGCACACCAGAGATTAATACAAGTATTCAGTAAACTATATGAATTAGCAAGATCGACATCAAAATCATTTTTAATTTTGTGAAATATTTTATCAATGAAAATATAAACAATCCACTTCCAGCCCCTCCTCCAAGTGGATGTTTTTAAAAAACTAAAAATAGTAACACTAAACATAGAAAACATATACTCATGATTTAGAGTATAAGAAAGATTTATAATTATTGTAGAGAGAAAACGAAGGCCCGATGGAAGCCATGACTAGAGGGAAGATTATGAAACTGATGTCTTCAGCAAAAGCTGCATAGCCATAACTTGAATATGTGATGAATACTTTCATTAAGAAACCACAGACCACAAACTTAACTTTAGGTCACCAAATGATATTTGAATTTTTTAATATTCAGCAGAAGGAAAGAAAAATAGTTAAAACATTTGACTAAAACTCTATCACACAAGCAGTATTAGTATATACACCTGACTTTCTAGTTTGAAAGTAAAAAATGAATAGGGATGGTGCTTGCAAGTTCTAGCAGAGAGAGATAGGAGCCTTACTTATAGAGATAGGCAGCTATCCCCAAAATTATAATCAACAAAACAATATCAATACAGAAGTTTCGACTGGAACGAAGCTGGATGAAAACAAAAAAAAATCATGAGATTCACCAAGAAATCTGTAACTGGTTCTGATGGAAATCTACAACTAAAAGATTATTACCTGCATCACTGTGTCTTTAAGTCTAACATTGGTATTCTTAAGGTCAGAAGATGCTTTGTCCACCTGTAAAGATGACAAATAACTATGTCACATTAACTTCATCTTTCTAATTCTAGTTGTCTTTTTGTTTTTTGTTTTAGCTTTTTTTAGTTTTTTTTTTCCCTTTAAGTTTCCAGGCTTCTGGGTGTAGGCAGAAATTGATGACACTCACCTTAGTATCAATCTCATCCATCAGAGGAACTTGTCTATCCAGTTCCTGCATCAAGCATATAAACATTGAAATTGGAACTAAAAATAATCACATGCACATAAAGGAAGTATAAAGGCAATAAGGAATCTTACCTCATTCATATCAGACGCCATGTTTTTCAAGGTATCCAATCCTTCTGCTATCACATCCAAACCTTGATCCTGAAAAAGTTTCATATTACTGACATGAAAACATTGCCAGAGCAACCTCCATTATATATGTCACAGAACACAACAGGAGAAATTCTTAACAGCTAAAAGTAACATGCCTGTTTCATTCTACGCATTTCATACTCCTGCCTAAATCGGCTAGATTCCTCAGTTTGTTGGAAGTACTCATCATCAAATCGCCCATCTGTAAATAATGAGTCACACAAATATATGGAGATTGAAGACCATTAGTTGGGAAGGTTTACACACACAAAATAACATACATGTGTCAGAACAAGACCTGGATAACTCCAATTACCAGAATCGAATTTGATTTCAGGACGTGATGCAGAAGCTGTCCAACCACCAGTTTGCTTGGGTGCTGCAGGGGTCCCGTCTGGGATAGCTTGTATCCTCTCTGGCAATGCAAGAACTAGATCATTACGGGCAGCAAATTCTTGCGATGAAAGCCCCTTTACCTGTGAATAGATTGTACCATACAAACATCAGCATGTCAGTAAGTTACTAAGAATTTTGTTCGTTGGGGGAAGACGATCAAGCAAAAAAGCTTAGAAGCACGCTAATTAGACTATGTAAACATTTTTTTAATGTGAAATAACTGAAACCACATAAAGCAACAAGCGAAACAACAATAAACCTGCCACTCTCCCAAATTTTGGGGGGATAAGTCTAAATGCGAGTCGGATAAATCTAAATCATCACCTTGTGCTTCACTACACTTCATTATTCCAATCTAATAATGATAATGACCAACCTTTTTCATAGCCAGCCTCTGCAGTTTAGGGACCTCTTCCAGTAATCTAGCCTTGGTACGACGAATCTCCGCATTAATCGCTACAGCAGATGCCTTACCTTTCTCCTTCGAAGCTTGTTCTGCTTTCTGCACAAAATTAACTCCACAAATTACAAAGCTTTCCAGCAATTAGGGCACAAAATCCAGCACTCCCCAAACTGTGAATTTCTATGTTTCTCCCAACAGTTATCTAAATCACTCAAAGTCCAAAAACCTAATCAACCTAATCAAACTCAGAATAAAACAAAACTGAAGAAAAGCACAGAGAAGAGTGAGATCAGAGTGTGTGACCTGAAGCGCAGCCTCGATGTCAGCGTCGACGACGGCGTAGAGCCTGGCGAAGGCATCGTCACCGGAGATGTTGGCGTCCTTCTGCCTGTCGACGTCGTACTTGTCGTACTTCTTGCAAATGGAGTCGACTCTGGTGAGGAGGTCGATGACGCTCATGGCTGCTGTTGCTGTTGATGATGTTTCCTTTCCACTATTGGCAGATCAAATTCCGATCTGAGTTCCTGGAAATGGCGTCAGTAGTTATACTCGGTGGATGCAGAATAGCTGGACGGGGATGTTAGCATTCGGAGAACTGAGAAAGGAAGAAGAAGGGGTTTGCGATCCAGCCTGTGGCAACTGCGAATACAATTTTTTTTCCCCCGAAATTGTTTAGAGCTCATTTCACTCTTGCGTTTTTCTCTTTTTTTTTCCTGTTTTTTTTTCGGCTTCAAGGTTTTTTTTTTTTTTTTTCTTTTTTCTTTTTCCGGCTTCATGGTTGTTTGTTTGGTTTGGTATTATCGCTAGCAGAATTGAACCAATAATCAAATTAATCATATTATTATCAATAGATTCCATATTGAATCGATTGATCCAATTATAATTAAACATTATATAATAATATATTTTATTTATATTTAATAAAAAAATTTTTTATTTAATCGAATTTTTTTCAAATTTGATCAAATTAATTTTAACCAGTTTTAATCATATTTTTTATCGAAGTTTTTATTAGATTTGACTAAATTTAATCCGATTAATTATTAATAGATTCAAATGCTGATCCAATCTAAGTTAATGACTAGATAATCAAATTTTTTATTTGACCAACTAGATCGGAATTTTTTATTTAAATAAATAAAATAAATTTAATAATTATCAAAATAAATAATTTAAAAAATATTTATTAAAATAAATACTCCTCTCTTATCTCGTTTACAGTGTAAACGAGATATATGTAAATTCCGTTAAATTAGAGAATAATTAGTCAATAAATTAATGTTAATAAAAGAAAATTAGAAATGCGAATTTAATAGTAAAATAGTATAGAGCTAATTAAAACGAAAATTTTGACACCAATTTTAAAAGATGTGCTCCAAAATTGGATCGAACGGGCCGAACCGATCAAACCGGACCCATAATGAGCCCAAGGCCCAATCCACTCAACCCAAACATACTTAAGGAAACTCTCCTTCCTTCCTCTTTTGCTGGAAACAATTAGAAAGAAGGGAAGAACACTTTCAATAACAAAACCCTCACTCAAATCTTTGATTCCACCTAACTTTTGATCCGGAGTTTCGATCGCCGCACCGTTTGCGGCCACGCGTCTGCAGAGACGAGCTCTACAAAGCCCAGTACCTTTCAAGGTGAGGAAAACAAAATCCCAGCTCCTATTCTCTCTTCTTCAATTCGAAAATATTAAGGTTGTTGGATGTTAAGATTTTGGTTAAATTGATGATTATAGGATCAAATTGAGTTGAGGAATGAGTGGGCTTTGGTTCGATTGAGGCACATACAAGGTAAGATTCATAAACCCTAGCCAATTTCGGTTCTAGTATGTTAAATGTGAATTTTAAGTATGTATGGTGATATATGTGAAATTAGGTGTATAAGTGTATATGTTGGAGGCTTGGTGGTGATTGGAGCTAAGATTTTGGGTGGTTTCTCAAAGTTTGAGGGGCTGTGTTGTGACTTGGGTGGCTGCCTTGGACTAAATATAGTGATCGGCTAAGGTATGGTTTAGGTTTCGCATGTTTAATATGTAAGGTTTTGTAAAAACTTAGGCTAGAGTACTATAGGATAAGTTGAAATGATTAATGGTGTTAAATTATTAGTCTTTATGGTATTGATGGACAAGTTGATGTGGGTTGAATGCAAATAATATGTGTTGTAATGATGATGGATGAAGAATTGATGATTATGGCAATTTAATGATATGGTTGAGATTGAGTGGTGTTTATGTGGAATTGTTGGTATGGTTATTTTGATTAATGTTGTGGTGATGAGTTAATAAGATTGTTGTTGTTGCTGAAATTCTGTTGATTGGTTGGTTTATTATTGTTAAAAGAAGTGCAGAATTTTAATGCTTTAAAGTGAGCTTGTATGATATAAATCATGGTGATTTCTGATAGGTACATGAAACTGAGGTTTCGGAGTAGGGTTGTGATATAATTTAAGTAGATAAGATGATGAATAAGAGGAATGGTGGATTAGTATAAGTTGAAAACCTAGAGGACTAAATTTGGTTAGTGAAATTGAGAAGTCTTGCTGCAGAAATTTCTAAATTGTTTGGACAGCAACTTAAAATGAAAATTGGGAAAAATCTGGCATGATTTTCGAACCAACCCATTTTTATAACAAATTCCTATAAGTCAAGGTTACCCCATAAAAATTTCAAGGAATTTGGCCAAGTGGTTTGGAAGATATGAATTTTTGAAGTTTAGTGGTTGCTGCAAAATTTTCTGGTTCTGCAGTACCAACTTCCAAATGCTATAACTTTTGATTTAAACAGAATTTTGAGTTGCTTCCAAATGGTTTTGAATATCTATGAGTCTACTTTAATTGAGTATCAATTTCACATCCATAGCTACCTTGTAGAGTTAGTTATGTCTCTTGGAAGCTGAGCTGTTCGCAGAAAATTCAGAACCAATTACTAGAAACAGGGCAGCGATTCTAATTGACATTTAATTAACTAAACGAAATGCTATGAACCTGAAACTTATTTTTCCTAAAACTTAGGGGTGTAAAGTGTATCCTCACCAAAATCTAGGAGTAAAGAATTAGAATTGAATTTATTATAGATTTTGTAAAAACAGACCTACCTGCTGTATTTTTCTGAATCTTCTTAAGTGCAGTAGCAGATTTTTATTGAATTTGTTATCAAATTCAATTCTAATCCAAAGGCGGTAAAACTTTGATTTAGATCCAAAGGGTAAGTCCAAATTTGACTGTAGACATGAACGTAGGTAAGTAAAAGTGTGTAAGTTATCTCTAGGACACATTTAAAGTTAAACGGTGGTAACTTGGAGATGAAGAAAGATAACTAATAGTTGGAGAAGATAGTGTTTGATTTGATAAGATGAAGAAAGAGAGTAATGTAAGAAATTGAGACTTGATGATATTAATTAGTCAAGAATAATAAAAATGTATGATCAATGAGTTGAGTGAAATGGAGAATGACGAGATTGAGACATGAATTAATATCGAGAATGAAAATGATAATTATGAGAAATTATTGAATATATTGAGCTTGGGGCGTTGCCCCATGTCAGCCGGGATTTTTTCCGTGGTTATTATTAAGCTTGGGGTGTTGTTTTTCCCATGTCAACCTGGGATTCGTCCCAGGGATAACATTCAGCTTGGGGTATAGCCTTCCCCATGTTAGCTTAGGGTGTTGTCTCTTCTCCCCATGTCAGCTTGGGATTCGTCCCATGAATATTATTGAGCTTGGGGCATTCTTTCCCCATGTCAGCTTGGGGATTTTTCCCATTGTGTATTTTTGAGCTTGGAAACATGTCGGGATGGCTACGTAACCGACAGTTGATATCAACAGCCATAGGGCAGGCATGCATCATGTGCATTTGTTTGTTTTGTCTGCTATGCATTATTTGGGATTGCCTAACTGAATAGATACCCTGCTAACTGCTATATTTGCTACTTGTTTTACCTGTTTTCTACTTGTGTGTGAAACTATTTTTTTGTTTGTCCTTACTGATTCATGGATGATGGGGGATCAGAGGAAAAGTGGATTGGTTTGGTGTTAATGCTAAAGTTTAAAGTAAGTAAGTAAGTTTAGGATACTTAGATTACCTACCCCTTTTATGGCTTCTGCTTAGAAATTAAGTTTTATAACTGTATGTTAGAGTTCTAGGATTGCTTTTGGCATTCTCAGGACCTTATATATTACATGCGTGGCACCTTTACCATGCTGAGAACCTCCGGTTCTCACCCCATACTGTGTTGTTATTTTCAGATGCTGGTCGAGCGGCCCCTCGATAGGCGTCTGAAGGTTCTGCGACGAATTGGTTTACTTTGGGGTCTCCTTTTGTTATTTTGATGTATATATATGTATAGTAGTTTCTCCTCTTGTATGTAAGAATACTTTGTTTATGTATCTCTTAGTGGTTTTATGGAGAACTAAGGTTTTGAACATGTTCTTTTGGGTTATTATTATGTATATACATGTATGTATATGTTCTCCGGCCAGCCTTGCCTTCACAGGCTGAATCAGGAGCTAGTTATGCTGTGTTCTTGACCCTCTACTCGTATCATTTGTACATATATGTTATTGAACTTTAGTTTTCTTCTCACGCAAGTAACAACATTTTTCTGAGAGTTGTGCTTTTGAATTTTACGATTTTGTTTTACCCGTTTTTCAAGGCTCCTAGTTAAGTATCTCTTTCTCTATTATTAAATATATTTTTATTTTTAGAGGTCGCAATACCTTACTATCTCAGTCTTATGACTTAAGCATAAGATTAAGTATGGTAGGGTGTTACAATATATGTATTTTTTGAAAAAAAAATTAAAAATAATAAAAAATATTAATAATATCAATAATTCAAACTTTTGTTATGCAATTAGTACATAAAAATATTGGTAGAAGAGATTAAAATGGATATATTTGATCAATTAGTACTCAAAAAGGTTGATGGGATAATGGAAAAAGAATTGAAATGGTTATGTCTCATGTTATCTCCCACTATCCACGTGAGAGATAACCGTTTCAATTATCTTCCCATTATCCCATAATCTCTCCTAACAATTGGCAAACGATTATTTTTATTTTTCAAATTTAAATCAATCCAATTAAATTATAATTTAATTTAAAATTTTTTAAAATGGATATACTCGTAACTGCCCATTATTAACCGTGTGCTGGTTCCCATTATTAACGGTCTATTATTCATAGTGTGCTGAAAACGTGTGCCCATTATTAACTGCCCATTATTAATAGTGTATTGGAAATATATTTGTAACTAGGGCAGCACATTTGTTTTCTTCCATATTCACTAACTCATTTTATTTTTTATGGGAGTACATGTAAATTTTATTTATTACATGGGAGTACATAGAAATTTGAAATATAATTTAAGTAAAAAAGATTTCATATTATATACTAATAGAGTAGTGACATGCATTAACTGGGTCATCAAATAAATTACGATTATATTTTAAATTTTTAAATAGTGGGTAGTTAGAAAAGAGGTAACCGTATTATTAGTGGGTAGTTTAATGGTTTCTAGGTAAACGTGTTAATCCTTATCATTTAAAATAGACTAAAATTGATCAAGCATATCTATTTTAATCTCTTCTACCAATCTTTTTATGTACTAATTACATGCCAAAAGTTTGGATTATTGATATTATTAATATTTTTTATTATTTTTAATTTTTTTTAAAAAAATACATATATCTCGTTTACATTATAAACACATGTCGCATACACCTCTCTTATCTCATTTACAGAGTAGTGCTACATAGCCAAAATATTATAGATAATAAATGAAGATATATGATTAATAATATTTGCGTTTATAAGATAGTGTAAATCACTCTCCTAATTGCCAATGAGTTATAGCTCAAATGACATAGTCTCCCCATACTCAATTAAGAGGTTGCGGGTTCGAGTTTCCTATCTTTAGTAAAAAAAATCACTCTCCTAATTTAATTGACACAATTAATTTCTTTCTATAATTAATTATCTTTTCTCATTTAATTATACTAAAAATTAATTCTAAATTTAATGTGAATCAAATTTCAAAAATTTCTCTCTCATTATAACTATATGCATTTATAATTCTATAATTTTTTCTCCCAAATAAAAATTTCAAATCACCTCAACACATTTTTAAAAAATAAAAACATCTTAAATTTGATCGGTTTATATTTATTTATTAACAATTATAAACATCCAAAATTGTTGGTTTATGACCTGCAAAATAAAATAATAAATAATAATAAATTAGCACCGATTTATTGATTATAGATATCATGTATATAAAATATAAATATTATACGTATAAAAATATGGATATTAAATTAGAGAATTTAACAACTTTTGTTATACAACTCATATTTTACATATAGATTATTATAAAATAAAAAATAGAAAATTAAATATAAACAAAAATTAAGAAATAAAATTTTAAAAATAATTATTAACTCGTCATATTAAAATCAATAAATAAGAATACGTATAAATAGTAAATAAAAAATATTAAAATTATGACTTTTTGGTGTACATATAAGATAATTTGAAATGTATAACAAGACACATAGTTTAAAATTTAGTAATATTAATTATAAAAATTTATTAATTATGGATATTATATGTATAAAATTATGGATATTATGAGTATGAAATTATGGATGTTATTAATATGAAATTTTGGATGTTATTAATATGAAATTTTAGATTTTATGTGTACTTTACCTAACTATAAATATTATGTGTATGAATTTATGGATGTTATGAGTAAATTTGCTAATTGAATAAATTAATTTAAGTATTTGATATTCTTTTTTCAAATCTAATTATAGTAAAATTTGAAAATATATGTAAATCAAAATAAATAATTTCACTTTGAAAAATATGAAACAAATTTTTAAATTATCAATGATTTAAAAAATTATACGTTAATTTAAATGTATAATATCTTCAAAAAAAATTAAAACATGAATAATAATTTGTTAGTGCATATATGAAATAATTTAAAATATATAATAAAATATAGTTTAAAATTACATCATATTAATTGTAAAAATATATTAATTATAAAAATTATGTGTATAAAAGAGAATGATGTTACATAATAAATAAAAAATATACTTTTGTTATTATAATATAAATTAAAAATCATAAATATAAATTATGTATATTCATTTAATAAGAATATAAATTGATAAAGTATGTATTTATAATATACTATTTAACATATATAATTAATATTTTTATATACAATAAATATTGCAATAAAAATGGTAGGAACGTGAAAGAATACTAATTAAATTTAGTTTATCTAATTAAATAAAGTTAAAAATAGAAAATTTTGGCTTCCTAAGTTTGGTTACCAAATTCTTTTCCATGCAAAATTATCTCGTTTGCAGTGTGAACGAGATAAGAGAGAAATATTTATTTCGATAAATATTTTTTAAATTATTTATTTTAGTAATTATTAAATTTATTTTATTTATTTAAATAAAAAATCGACTAGATTGGGCTGAATTTAATAACTATATTTGGTGGACGAATTTTTTTTATTTATCTTTTACATTTGGTAGAAAAAATTACTAAAATGCATTTTTGTAAAAGAAAATATCTGTATCATTTTTCGTGTGTATCATTTTATAATATAAAAGTATAAAAAAGATAAGAATAAAAAAGTAAATAACTAACATATTTAGTGGCGCGATACACGTAAAAAAAGGTTTAATCAATATATAAATATAATAAAAATTTATTTTTTAATCAAAGAAAGAATAAAAAATATGACTATTTTAAAAAATATTTATAATAGAATCAATCACATAACATACACGATAATAAAATAATAATAAAATTGAAAAATTACAAAAAATATTAATTATAGAAATAATAACTAAAATGATAGAATAAAATATAAAATATAAGAAAATAAAAATGACAGAAGGAAAGATAGATCAGTGGAATATAAAATCAATTACGATAATTTTGTAAATCAAGTCTGTTACATATTCAAGTATTTTAGATAATTAAATTTAATTAAGTTGGTTTAAATTTAACAAAAATTATTTTTATTAGTAAATGCAGATTAAACATGCTCTAGCTCCTCCACTAACGCAAACATTTTGCATACCACACTATTCAATATGAATATATGTTGAGACAATAATACAATTAGTCTAATGATGATGACAAACATTAATTTATTAGGTTAAACACCTAATTATTTTTTGATAAGCTTTTGTTAGTGTTGCAGGCTAAAGAAATAAAAATGCAGCAGCCCAAACAAATTGAAACAAAGAAAAAGAAGTTACCTACATCTTCAATCTAAGCCCAAGTAAAAGTAACAAAGAAATCAATTGGGTTAAATGGTAAGGAAAGCCAATCCAAACCCAAAATTGACTCACCCAAGTTGAAGCTTTCCAAAGACAACGTTCACGTTGGTTGCTTCGGTCAAATTCTTGAAGAAAGAGAGAGAGAGAGAGTTTCTTCTTCCTGGTTCATTCACCAGAGAAGAAAGAAAGAGAAAGGTAAATCACAAAAGCAAATGTCTAATCGCCCTAATTAAAGCAAGTTAAGCTAAGTCAGAGGATAAAGGTGATTTATTTCCATTTACATGCAAGATAATTTCTTCTCTTCTTCTTCACTTCTCTACAACGCCATTTTGGAATAAATGTAGAAAGTGGTTTCTAATTTCTACTATTGTGAATCAAAAGAAATATTCTGCCAAGATGAAGAGCTTCATCAGAGATAGCTAAATCCAATTCAACTTATAGCAATAAAGGTTGTTATGCATCAATCTCCTTCATGTTTTACAATTTTGTATTTCAGTTTCAATGCTATCTTTCTGTATTGTCTTTGAGAGATAAAAAGTTGAGAGAGAGACATTGAGAAAAAGCCTAAGAGTGAAAAATGTTGAGTGAAACACTTGAGAAAAAAGCCAAGAGTGAATTCCGATTTTCTTTGGTTGTAATTTTCTATCTTGTGTCAAGTACCTGTGAGGTGCCCATTGTTAAGTTGGGTAAGCACTTAGTGTAAAGAGTTTAGGTATTAGCATAACCAAGTCAATTTTAGGTAGAAACTTGTGTGTCCATACATGATTATGTGAATCCTAGGAAATTGGTGTATGTAATACTTTGACTATAGTAAAAATTCCATCACTGTTATGGTGGAGACTGGATGTAGGTTGCATTGCACAAGGTAACTGAACCAGGATATATGACTGTGTCAACTTCTTCCTTTCTCTTACTGTTCTGTTTTCTAAAATTTTTGAGACAAAACGAATTTTTCTCTTAAATTTTTCGCTACACAGTTCAAACAGAAATCAAGATTGAAGTTGGGTCGTAAAGGCATAATTTATTAAAGTAAAAGAAGGCCATAGATTCAACCTCCCCTTCTTTAAACCTTTTGTAACCTTCAATTAGTATCAAGAGCCAATGTCTCAAGAATCAAGCTTCACATCTTGGAGTAAAGGTCCAATAGCAAACAACTTGGCCACAATCACAGGTGCCTACACTCTAACAGAAGGTCAGTCAAACAACAGGCCTCCCTTCTTCAACGGGAAGAACTATGCCTACTGGAAAGAAAGGATGCGAATCTTCATCCAATCCATCGACTACAACATATGGAAGATTGTTGAAAGATGGCCCCAAAATTCCAACAAAGACAAGTGTTGATGGAGTGGTGACTCCAAAAGAGGAAATTGAATGGAATGACGATGACAAGAAGAAAGTGGAACTGAATGCTAAAGACCTACTTGATAAATCCCATTTTTGTAGTTTATCTTGTATTAAATTTAGTGAATTTTATCAACTTATCCCACAGTTATTCAATGAAACAGCATGATTTTGTGAATTTCTCCTAATTTGTGCTTAAGAGTGAAAACATAGTTTTTATACCCTTAATTAGCTAAATTGAATTCACTTTGATTCCACTCGATGCCTTGATGTGTTTGTTTACCGATTAGGAGGCAAGGATTGGATCAAAGAAGTGAGAAAAAAGCATGCAAGATAGAGAATTCATGAAAAAATAAGGATTTAATGAATGCAAGGCCACGCGTACGCGTGACACTTGTCACGTAACCTCATTAAAGAAACACGTTGGGGGCAATTTCTGAAGTATTTGAAGCCAAAATCAAGAAGGAAGAAGGGGGAAGCAATTAGTGTAGCTTAGGAAATATGCTTTAGGTTAGTTCTAGAGAGAGAAGCTCCATCTTCTCTCTAGAAATTAGGGTTCTTAGTCTAATTTCATCTTAGATTTAGGTTTTAGTTCTTATTTTCATCTAGTTTTTTTACCTTCCCTTATTCTATTGCCTTAATTTCCTTAGTTTATCTTGTTAATTTCTCATTTGAACCACTTTTTAGTTTATGAGCACTCTTGTTACTTTTAATTTTATTTAATGCAATTTGATATTTTATGTTCTTTTCTTGCTTGCTTGAGTTATTATTGTTATTTTCTTGCACTTGGTAGTTTAGATTTTATATTTCTTGCAATTTAATATGCTTTTATTTTTATGCATACCAAGTGTTTGATAAAATTCTTGACTTAGGTTTAGAGTAGATTTTGAGCATTCTTGCCTTGGAAAGAGAAATTAGACAATCTTGAGTCATTAATACCCAATTTAGATTAGAGATCTAGAGTTGTTAGTTAATCTTATTTCCATTAACATTACTTATAGATTGGGGTTAACTAGGCATATTTGACTTTCTCCCAATGTTAGAGATAACGTAATAGGCTTAGCTCTTGGTAATTATCGTGTTATGATTAATGACTAGGATAGAAAATCTTGATTCTCAAATCTTGCCATGAATGCCTTTTTAGTATTTGTTATCTTTAGTTATTTTATTTTCTTGTCATTTAAAATTCTTGCCATTTAATTTCTTCTTTTTATCAATCCACCTTTGTGAACCTCATAACCAATGATTGAGCACTCGATTGTAATTCCTAGGGAGAATGATCTGGGAGTAGTACTCTCGGTTATTTTTATTGGGTTAAACTTGTGACAACCAAAATTAAACTTTGATTGAGAGTTGTTTGTTGGTTTGGAACTATACTTCGATGAGATTATTTTTTGTGTGAAAATTCTAAACCGACGGTAACCTCACATCAAGTTTTTGGCGTCGTTGCTGGGGAGTTGCAATGTATGCTTATTGTTGGTTATTGTACATATGTTGATATTGTGAATAGTTTGCTTTTTGTTTGTTTGCTAGTTTTGGTTTAGGAGTTTCTTTTCTTTATCTCTTATTAGCTTTTGTTTTTGTTTTTCCTTTTCACTATGAATTTTCACCCATTTGGCTATGAGTTTGGTTCTAACTATGTTGTAGGAAATGGGAATTACAATGAAAGCATGCATCAAGGATGGAACAATCAAAGGTGGGAGGAGTCTCAATCATATAGACAATCTTCATGGCAACAACCTCCTCTAACATACTATGAGCATAATTCAATCTATGATGCATACCAATCCAATGGATATGGTGGACCTCCTTCTGGTTATCAATCACAACCACCATATGCTTATGAATCCCCTCCTCAACAAAGCCCTCAACCACCATACTCACAAGTCCCATACCACCAAACACCCCCATATGACCCTAATCTATACCTACCATATCAACAATCATGTGAGCCATACTTAGAGCCACCACCATTCCAATACCAATACTCCTAAGAACCACCAATTCCATATACACCACCTCAAGACTCTCACAAATATGAACCACCTTTCAACTATGACACCTTTCCTCCAAACAATGAACCCTCTCTTCTGCCACCGCCTTCATTGGACAAATTTCTCCAACCTCTAATACAAGAACAACAAGAACTTCTAGCTTATTGCCAAAAGCAAAAAGAAGGGGAGCAAAAGAAGCTAGAGAGGCTAGGAACTATGGTGGCTACCATGACTAAAGTTGTTAACCACATAGCCTCCCACCTATGCTCATGCAATCAGGACATCCCCATCGATGAATGTGGAGGATTAACTGAGGGGCATAATGAGAAGGAGAATTTGGAGCTTCAAGGAGAAGAGAGTGAGTTGAAGCAAGAGTTGCAACAAGAGGAGGAAGTTGAGATAATTGAACCGGAAAAAGTGGTTGAAGATTTAGGAGATGTTGAATGCAAAAAAGAATCTAAAGTTGTAGAACCCTCTTCCATGGAGTTTGAAAGTGATGTTGAAGAGGATAGTGCACAACCTCCAAGGCATATTGTGAGTGAAGAATTGGAAGAAATGAGGCAAGCAACGAGTCCTCCTATTGATGATGATTCCGCATCAACATATGATTCTTTTGAGCTTGATGAATCCTTCCCCATTGAACTTGAATTTGATATTGAGGTAGATTTTACTCAACCTCCAAGATATGACTTATGTGATGGGAAAGAGTTAGAAGAAGTTGGTGAGAAAACATTTGAATTTGAGGAAATTTGGCAAGAGGTGGGGATTAAAAAAGCTTATCAAGTGGTTGAAGCTCCTAAAAAAGGACGGATGGGAGTAGAAATCGCCTTACCAAGACCGTTGGAAGCATCTCTTCCTAGGTTACCATCATCCTTTACACCATTCAAGTGGGTAAAATTCACATCTCTTAGCTTTCTTATTCCGCTCAAATATGGCTTGTTAGAAATGGATGATCAACTTAGGATGCTTTATGGGTTGAAGAGTAAAAGGGAGATGATTAGTGGTTTGAAATATAATCCTCGGTTCATCATGGTTAGAAGCTGAAAATTTAGGAGCAAGGATTGGTGTGCTACTCAATTGATAGGATCTACGAAGATGTTTGAATGCTTGTATGAGAATTATGAAGTGAGTATACCATTCGAATGGAACCACAAGGATCAACTTGAAGACGGGTGCGAAAATAAGATATGGGATCCCAGATTATTACATGAAAATCAACTTTGGGAGCTCATAACTTGTTCAAAACTCCATCAAAGCTTGGTGCAATTAATTAGTAATGTTGGAGCATTTTGGAGATCCAAGCATTATTGGAAGTTCAAGGATCAATACAAGCATAAGCCGCCATGACAAAGAGCTCCCCATAAGTCCAACTTAAGGACTTTAAATAAAAGTGCTAGGTGGGAGGCATCCCATCATGGTAAACTCTTTTCATTTTTCTCTTTTGTATATATTGATAAATAAGTTTAATTTCATGTTTAGTTTAGGTTGTTGAGTTTATTTGGTAGTCTAGTGTGTTGCATAAGGTTTGGTAGTATTTAGGTGACTCTTAGGATGTTTGCAATGCTTGGTTTGGTACAAGAAGTTGAAAAATTTTGAAAAACAGAGCATCTTGTCAAGCGTACGCGTGACCCCGTGATTTCAAACAATCCCACGTACGCAGCCATTTGATGCATACGCATCATCGTATTTTTGGCCCAAGACGCATGCGCGGTCACTTTTCGCGTACGTGTCCCACCTAGGTAGAGAGCACCTTCTGCGTCCCAGCTTCTCGCGTATGCACGCCTGATAAACCATTATTTTATGGTTTATATTGTGTTTAATTGTGTGGTTTTATCAAATCTTTACCCACTTATTCATTAAATTAGCATGTATTTACAATTCCTTCCCAAAATTACTCCATGATTGAAAACTTGCTTCTTAGAGACTTTTAATTATGTATTTTAATTCTCCTTTATTCCATTCGATGCCGTGATCTGTGTGTTAAGTGTTTCAGTCTTTATAGGGCATGAATGACTTGGAGATTGGAAAGGAAGCTTGCAAAAATGGAAGGAATACAAGAAATTGAAGAGATGACCAACGAGAAGTGACACGGACGCATGGCTCATGCAACCGCGCGAAATAGAGGAAATCACAATGACGCGCTCGCGTGCCTGACGCGAACGCATGGATTGTAAGCTGCACACGTGACGCGAATGCGTGGACGATGCGGACGCGTGGCAAGGCAAAACGCTGGATGACGTGAACGCGTGGATGACGCGATCGCGTGACGTGTGCGATCTGCAGAATCTGCAGGATTCGCTGGGGGCGATTTTGGGCCCTGTTTTGACCCAGTTTTCAGCCCAAAAAATCATATTAGAGCCAGGGAACATGCAGAGACCTGAGGACAACATTCATTCGGCATAATTTTAGTTTTAGATCTGATTTTACTCCTCCTCTAGGTTTTCTCTCTACACATTCATAGTTCTTAGGATTTTAATTTTATTGGTTTTTGGACTGGGATATTGAGAAGAGTTATTACCTCCGTCAAGACTTCGTCATTCTAGTTTGTTTCCTTACTTGTCACTTACTCTTCCATATCCTTAATTTCTTCAGAGTTACTATTGGATTATTTTTAGAATTTATTAATACAAGAACTATTTTTATTTTAATTGATCCTTTTGATTATTATTTATCATGTCTTTCTTTACTTCCATTTCTTATTTTGCGAAGTTTATATTCATAATGAGCGAGTAGTTCCATAACTTAATTGGGAGTTGATTGAAAGGAGGACCTTGAGTTGGAATGGTCAAGAGTAAAATTATAGTTGGGTTTAGCGTTGGGTCGCCCTCTAATCACTGACACTAGTCCTTCCCAAGGGAGAGGATTAGAACTTGTGAATAGAAACTGACTTCCAACTTGCTTAACTTTCCTTTATCTGGTAAAGGATAACTGAGCAGGCAACCTTCAATTATCACTTTTATCTTGGGAGAACTCCATCAAGGATAGGACTTCCAACTAATGTACTCCCGGTCAATGTTTTTATTTAAATTACATAAATTCTCTGATTTAATTTCCTGTTTATCAACTCAAACCATTTTAGAAAACATCTGATTAATAAAATAGCACACCTTTCTGCAACTCGTTGGGAGACGACCTGGGATTCATACTCCCGGTATTTTAATTCTAATTTTGTGACAACCCCTTCTAAATTGATAAGAGGATTTTTGGTTGGTTAAGAACTATACTTGCAACGCATCTCTTATAATAATTTCTTAACTCGCCAATTTCTGCCACGTCAATTTTTGGCGCCGTTGCCGGGGAGTTGCAATAAAGTGCTAAGTTATTGATTGGAATTTATTTATTTGCATTTTATTTTATTTTGCTACTTCGTTAAATGACGCGTTCACTTCCTGATCCAAGCTTGCCAGTATTTGATCCTGAGATTGAAAGAACTATTTCACGTATATGGCAAGCTCGGCGTTGGTTAGTCCTCCCCGAGGGCGAATCTGAAACATCACGTAAGGAAGAAACAAGCTCCCGTTCTACTGATTCGGTTAATTTACATGCAGGTGACATGGCAGCACCTAGGAAAGTTACTATCCAGGAGGCTGGATCCCCTGATTTTACAATGCAAACATTTCAAGCGCATCATCCAGCAGTGGCTACAGATTTTGAAATAAAGACTGCACTGCTCAACTTGATGCCCAAGTTTCGTGGCTTACCTGCTCAATAGCCTATCAAGCACCTTAGGGATTTCCAAGCAGCCTGTTCTACTGTCAGGCGTGATGGTGCAGATGAAACTTCTATTTTGTTAAAAGCTTTTTCATTCTCTCTTGAGGGAAAGGCGAGAAAGTAGTACTACACTCAACCCGCAGCAATTGTTTCTGACTGGGATACTCTGAGAAGAGAATTTTTGGAAAAATTCTTTCCAACTGAAGTTACTGACAAACTGAGGAAAGACATTTCCATGATTGTTCAGGACGAGTCCGAGACTCTCTACGAATATTGGGAGCGCTTCAACAATCTTCTGAAAGCATGCCCCCACCATATGATTGACAAGATAGTGTTGCTCAACTACGTCACATAGGGCATGAGGCCTCAAGATAAGACCACATTGGAAAGTGCTAGCAATGGGTCTATGAAAAAGTACAAGACCACTGATGAGGCATGGCAATTGATCAGCGACTTGGCTGAATCTACTAGGAATCACAAACAGAAACAAGGCCGGTCAAAAGCTGTTGCAGAGGTATTTTCTAGCAAGGAGACTACTGCTCTGGCTCAGAGTATATGTGAAATGACTAACTTACTGAAGCAGATGCAGTTGAGTCAACAACAAGCACAGCAAGGCCAACAGTTAGTCCCACAAAGAGTGTGCGGAATCTGTGCTGATTATAGCCATTATACTGATGAATGTCCGCAGCTCCAGCAGGAAGACAACACTGTGGCAGCCACTCATAACTTCTATGACCGCCCCAATCAAGGATACAATCAAGGTGGCAGTTACAACCATGGATGGCAGGACAATTCCAACCAAGGTTGGAGAGATAATTCTAACAAGAATTGGAGGGACAACAATAACAGAGGAGGCAGAGACAATCAAGGATATCAGAGGTGAAATAATAGCAACAACAGGTAGCAGAACCAGAACTAGCCTTACAGAGCACCTTACCTGAGGCAGTCCCAAGGACCACAGCACAACCAACAACAAGTTCCGCAGATCACTCAATCTAATTCCTCTCCGAGTGACGAGGCTCTTCAATCCATTGTGCAAGGACAAAAGAACGTGGAAAGTTCAGTTAATGGCCTAGCATCCGCTATACAAGCTATCATCTCTCAGCTGGCATCACCCAATACTTCAAACACTCAACATGCAAGCTCTAGTGGAATTCCTTCTCAACCCTTACCCAATCCAAAGGGTGGCATCAATGCCATCACCCTAAGGTCCGGAACCACACTGCAAGAGAGGAATCAGGAGGAGCCAATCCCATCAGAACACGCCTCAGCTGAAGAGGTGGTGGAAGTAGAGGATGCTGAAGAGGAAGAGGATGTAAATGACATGGTTGAAGAAGAAGAAGCTCAACCACAGAAAGAAGCACCAAAGGAGGCAGACCCTGTAGAAAATGCCCTCCCTATTCCATTTCCACAAATTGCAAGGAAGCCCAGGAAGCAGATGGAACTTGATCCCAAAATGGTAGAAATATTCAAAAAGGTTGAGGTAACTGTTCCCCTTTTTGATGTTATTCAACAGGTACCTAAATATGCAAAGTTTCTAAAAGATTTATGTATACATAAAGACAAAATTAATGAATTAGAAACTATTCCTTTAGGTAGTCCTATATCTGTTTTAATGGGAGGTATACCTGAAAAGTGTAGTGATCCAGGTCCATGTATGGTTAATTGTATTATTGGTGATGTGATATTTTCTGACTGCATGTGTGATTTAGGAGCATGTGTTAGTATAATGCCTTTGTCTATATATGATACTTTGAGGCTCCCTCCCTTAAAAAGGTCGGCAGCTCGTTTTGTATTAGCAGATAAAAGCATTATTACAGTGGTTGGAATTGCTGAAGATGTATTAGTGAGCATTAAGGGGCTCACATTTCCCATTGACTTCTATATCCTAGAAATGCCCCCTAATGACTCAGGAAGGCCATCATCAATCCTGCTTGGAAGACCATTCCTGAAGACTTCAAAGTTCAAGCTGGACGCATTTTCTGGAACTTATTCTTTTGAAATAGATGGCAGAATAGTGAAGTTCAGTTTAAATAGAGCTATAGAGCACCCTCCGGATGATCATTCTATCTCCCAGTGTGACATCATAGATGAAACCGTGGCTGAAGTTCACCAGGAGAAATTAGAAGAGAAGTACACAGGACAAGGTCCAAGTGTGGGGACACTTTCAGAGGACAATGAGGGCACTTTGCCATTATCACCAGCTTCGGATGATCCAGAGCCTGGCCATGAGCAGAAATTGGAATTAAAGCCCCTCCCTCCACACCTCAAGTATGCTTACCTTGAAGACAAGCAGAAGTTTCCAGTTATCATTGCAAGGGAACTCACTTCCCAACAAGAAGAACAACTACTCAGTGTGCTAAGGAAACACAAGAAAGCAATTGGATGAAGCCTGACAGACATAATAGACATCAACCCTCAAGTTTGTGAGCACAGAATATTTCTAGAAGAGGGAGAAAAGCCTGTCCGTCAACCTCAGAGAAGACTGAATTCCACCATCTTAGAAGTTGTCAAGAAAGAAGTGACCAGGCTACTTGAAGCAGATATCATTTACCCATCTCAGATAGCGAATGGGTCAGTCCAGTACAAGTGGTGCCCAAGAAGTCTGGAATCACAACAGTAAGAAATGAGCATGGAGAGCTTCTGACAACTAGAGTACAGAATTCATGGAGAGTTTGCATTGACTATAGGCGTCTCAACCAAGCCACTCGCAAGGATCATTACCCCTTGCCATTCATTGATCAGATGCTTGATCGCCTGTCAGGTAAATCCCATTATTGTTTTCTAGATGGTTATACAGGATATTTTCAAATCCATATAGCTCCTAAAGATCAGGAAAAGACTACTTTTACATGTCCTTTTGGCACTTATGCTTATAAAAGAATGCCCTTTTCTCTGACCTTATTGAGGACTGTATAGAGGTTTTTATGGATGATTTTAGTGTTTATGGTGATTTATTTAGCCTTTGCTTGGATAGTTTATCTAGGGTATTAAATAGATGTGTCAGTACAAACCTTGTGTTGAATTTTGAAAAATGTCACTTTATGGTTAAACAAGGGATTGTACTAGGACATGTTGTGTCTAATACTGGCATTTTTGTAGATCCAGCAAAGGTGGATGTTATTTCTAGTTTACCTTACCCCTCCTCTGTGAGGGAAGTCCGTTCGTTTCTTGGCCATGCAGGTTTTTTTTTACCGGAGATTCATTAAGGACTTTAGTAAGGTAGCACTACCCTTATCCAGGCTACTGCAGAAAGATATTGAGTTCGAGTTCAGTGAGGATTGCAAACAAGCGTTTGATAGACTGAAGACCGCCCTGATTCAAGCTCCAATTGTAAGAGGACCAGACTAGAGCCAGCCATTTGAAATCATGTGTGATGCTTCCAACCATGCAGTAGGAGCAGCGCTGGCTCAGCGTGCAGGTAAGGATCCTTTTGTAATTGCTTATGCGTCCAGGACTTTAGACACAGCTCAGTCTAATTATACTACTACTGAAAAAGAGCTTCTTGCTATTGTTTTTGCTCTGGATAAATTCCGAGCCTATTTACTTGGTACTAAAGTAGTAGTATACTCAGACCACGCAGCTCTAAAGTATTTATTAGCTAAAAAGGAGTCCAAACCAAGGCTTATACGTTGGATACTGCTACTACAAGAATTTGATTTAGAAATTAAAGATATGAGTGGTAACCAAAATCTAGTGGCAGACCACTTGAGTCGCCTTGAGCACATTAAGGATACCTCCACTCCTATAAATGATAATTTCCCATTTGATAACCTGCAAGCAGTATCTGAAGTAGTCCCTTGGTATGCGCCTGTAGCTAATTATCTAGTTAGCCGCACCTTTCCTCCAAACTTTACTAAGCATCAAAGAGACAAGCTGAAAAGTGAGTCTAAATATTATATATGAGATGACCCATATTTATGGAGATGTGGCGCTGACCAGGTAATTAGACGGTGTGTGTCTCAATCAGAATTCCAGTCCATTTTAGAGGCCTGCTACTCATCTGAGAGTGGAGGACATTTTGGCCCTCAAAGAACAGCTAGAAAAATTTTAGACTGTAGATTCTGGTGGCCTACCCTTTTTAGAGACGCTGCTGAATTTTGTAAATCTTGTTCCCCATGCCAAAGGTTTGGTAATATATCCAAGAGGGATGAGATGCCTCAACATACTATGCTTTTCTGTGAAATTTTTTATGTTTGGGGCATTGACTTCATGGGTCCATTTCCAAATTCTAATGGTTATTTTTATATATTGTTAGCTGTAGATTACGTTTCTAAATGGGTGGAAGCAATTTCTACCCGCACTGATGATGCTAACACTGTTATTTTCTTTGTTAGAAACCACATTATTTGTCGCTTTGGATCACCACGAGCAATCGTGAGCGATCAAGGCACCCATTTCTGTAACAGGAGACGAACAGGATTACTGAAGAAGCATGGGATAGTTCATAAAGTGGCAACAACTTACCATCCCCAGACTAATGGGTAAGCTGAGGTGTCTAACAGAGAGATAAAGAGTATATTGCAGAAGATAGTCAAACCTAATAGAAGAGACTGGAGCACCAGGCTACAAGATGCACTCTGGGCATACAGAACAGTATGCAAGACACCTATTGGGATGAGCCCCTTCCGCTTAGTTTATGGAAAAGCCTGTCACCTCCCAGTTGAGGTAGAGCACAAAGCCTTTTGGGCAGTAAAGGAATGCAATATGGAGTTTGAGAAAGTCGGAGTTGAAAGGAAGTTGCAACTGCAAGAATTAGAGAGCCTACGCCTAGAAGCTTATGAGAACTCAAGGCTGTACAAGGAAAAGATGAAGGATGTGCATGATAAGCACATCAAGAGGAGAGAGTTCCAACCTGGGGACTTTGTCCTCCTTTATAACTCTAGACTGAGGCTCATGCCAGGCAAGTTGAGATCAAGATGGGAAGGTCCATATAGAGTAGAGAAGGCTGAGCCATACGGAGTTTTCCACCTGAGTCATCCTTCAAGCTCTGAATTCATCAAAGTTAATGGACATCGCTTGAAGCTATATCATGGTGCGAATGCGACAAAAACCAAGGAGCTAGAGATCTTCCTCTTGGAGGATCCACCCACAGCAGAAGACTGAGCTAGTGGAGCGTCCAACTTAAGGACGTTAAAGCAAAGTGCTAGGTGGGAGCCAACCCACCATGGTATGATCGTTCCTTTCTTTCTTCTTAGTTTTATTTTTCAATAACTCTTCTCATTATTAGCACATTTAGTTTGCATCTTCATTTGCACATTTGCATAAAAAAAGGGGGACGCGATGCGACAGCGTCGCCGACACGTCCGCGTCGCATGTGAGTAAAGAAGACAAAGAAATCGAACAGAGAGTCACGCGAGAGCATGGCTATAGGCGTGCCTTTGGCACAAATCGCCCCACGCGACTGCGTCCCTGACGCGTCCGCGTCATTTGGGAAAAATGCCTCCCACACGTCCGCGTCACCCATGCGGACGCGTGACCTGAAAATCGACGTAAGAAAGGGTGCATGGCCAAAAGTTGTGCTGAAGTGGGGCTGGACTGGCGCTAGACGCCCAAGCCCTACCACGCAAACGCGTGCCCTACGCGTCCGCGTCGTCTTCCAATATTGGCCACCCACGCGATCGCGTCTACCACGCGACCGCGTCAACCTGGAATTTGGCAACAATGAGTTTTGAACAGAGAGTTGTGCGAGTGCGAGGCTGCCCTCGCGCCAGTAGCACAAAACGAGTCACGCGTCCGCATGACCGACGCGACCGCGTCGATTCATATGAGTGCAATTCGCGCGAACATGTACCCACGTGTCCGCGTCGCTTGCGCCGCACAGCTTATCCTACCAAGACACATCCGGAATGCCATGGGACATGTACAAATTGCGGGCAACTTACCTTTTTCCGCCCTGGTCTCAGATCTTGTCTCAGCAACCGACGTCTCCTACAGAGCTGGGGACACCAAAGCCATGCTTCCACGTGATGATCAGTACGTCCCTAACGGGAAATATATCAGACCTCCAGCAGCCACTACGAGCCAGCCTACTGAACTAGCTGAAGACATTCCACCTTCAACACCACAAGCACCTACAACAAACCAACTGCTCCATCAGATACTTGGAAGGTTGGATCGGTAGGAACACAAAGCAAAGCTAAGAGAGCACCGTAACAAGTGCTGATTCACAGACCTCAAGGAGCTACTTAAAGGAAAATACAGAGACTTAGACACCCCGGACTCCACTTTGTTTACCAGCACAGGGAGCCATGACGGTCCCGACTGTGGAGATACTGCTACCAGCCCACCTTTGTTCCTGACAGATGGCACCGAGAATGGTGCAAAGCCTTAAGTGTGGGGAGGTTGGTCAGTACCTAACTCCCGGAGGTAATTTCTCTTCCCTAACACCAATAAAATAGGATATTTAGTTAGTTTTTCTTTTGTAGAATAGGATAAATTGTATAGTAATAGGTTAGTTGCATGCATGTTCTACTTGATTGAAAAGATAATAAGTTTCTTCTAAAACTCTATTTTTAGAACAAAATTTCACTAATTTTAATAAAAAATTTTATGTTAAATTTGATTGAAGTTGTATTTGGAACATGGTTTTTGAGCTAAAGAACACACAACCTGTGAGACTTTAAGCCTAAATACATGGTTACATTATTTAACCATAATTATTTTATTCTTGTGTGTTTACTTCTCTATGATTGTAATCTATATTTTGTTTCACCCTATATGTCCAATGTTTAATATATTTATATGCTTGCATATGATTGAGGCCATTATTTGTTTATCTCACTTATCCAAATTAAGCCTACCCCTTAAGTTACCTTTGTTAGCCACTTTGAGCCTTTAAATCCCATTTGTTCTGTATTTTACCACATCACTAGTCTTAAGCGAAAAAACAATTATATATCCCGATTGAATCTTTGGTTAGCTTAAGATAGAATTGTGTGTTAATTAAGTATGGGAAAATTGTGGGAACAAAAGATAATAAGGGAATGTGTCATGATAATATAATGGGAATTTGGGTGCCTACTCATGTGAAACTATAAAAATTAAAAATCTATGTGCATTGATAAACTATGTTTATTTTTATGTTAAAAAAAATCCAAAAATATTCAATAATTAAATAAGGGGACAAAATTACCCCAATGCTAAGTTAAATTTCAAGGATCAATGCATATATGATAAAATTAAAATAAAAATTGATACATGAGTAAGGAATGTGAAAGGAAAATTTTGGGTAGTTAGTATGAAATTTGAGTTATATAGAATATATATATGTGTGTTAGGTGAAAGCTTGGGTTAATTAAAGATTCAATTTATAAGCTTACTTAGCCATATATGTATCCTTACCCTTACCTTGGCCCCATTACAACTTTGAAAAGACCTCATGATATTTGCATTGGTACATTAAATGTTGTTGATTGGTTAGGTGAAGAACAAAAATTAGAAAGCATGATTAGAGAAGGATAGAGTGATTACCCTATACACTAGAGAGACTAGAGTGTACATACATCATCAGTGAGGGTTCAATGCTTGAATTCTATGTTCCCTGCTTTCATGAGCTACCTTCTTGCATTTTTATCTGTTGTTACTGTATAAGAATTGAATTAGTGGAATTTGATTTGTGATTGTCTTGAAGATCTTATTTACTTTTAACCAAGTGGACAAGGATCATATAGTTGCATTCACATATATAGGTTGCATTACATTGCATGAGTTTTATATGTTCCTACTCATTTATTTTATCCTCTTCAACTAAGCATGAGGACATGCTAATGTCTAAGTGTGGGGAGGTTGATAAACCATTATTTTATGGTTTATATTGTGTTTAATTGTGTGGTTTTATCAAATTTTTACCCACTTTTTCATTAAATTAGCATGTATTTACAATTCCTTCCCAAAATTACTCCATGATTGAAAACTTGCTTCCTAGAGACTTTTAATTATGTATTTTAATTCTCCTTTATTCCATTTGATGCCGTGATCTGTGTGTTAAGTGTTTCAGGCTTTATAGGGCATGAATGACTTGGAGATTGGAAAGGAAGCTTGCAAAAATGGAAGGAACACAAGAAATTGAAGAGATGACCAGCGAGAAGTGACGCGGATGCATGGCTCATGCAACCGCGCGAAATAGAGGAAATCGCAGTGACGCGCTCGCGTGCCTGACGCGAACGCATGGATTGTAAGCTGCACACGTGATGCGAATGCGTGGACGACGCGCACGCATGGCAAGGCAAAACGCTGGATGACGCGAACGCGTGGATGACACGATCGCGTGACGTGCGCGATCTGCAGAATCTGCAGAATTCGCTGGGGGCAATTTTGGGCCCTGTTTTGACCCAGTTTTCGGCCCAGAAAAGCATATTAGAGCCAGGGAACATGCAGAGACCTGAGGACAACATTCATTCGGCATAATTTTAGTTTTAGATATGATTTTACTCCTCCTCTAGGTTTTCTCTCTACACATTCATAGTTCTTAGGATTTTAATTTTATTGGTTTTTGGACTGGGATATTGAGAAGAGTTATTACCTCCGTCAAGACTTCGTCATTCTAGTTTGTTTCCTTACTTGTCACTTACTCTTCCATATCCTTAATTTCTTCAGAGTTACTATTGGATTATTTTTAGAATTTATTAATACAAGAACTATTTTTATTTTAATTGATCCTTTTGATTATTATTTATCATGTCTTTCTTTACTTCCATTTCTTATTTTGCGAAGTTTATATTCATAATGAGCGAGTAGTTCCATAACTTAATTGGGAGTTGATTGAAAGGAGGACCTTGAGTTGGAATGGTCAAGAGTAAAATTATAGTTGGGTTTAGCATTGGGTCGCCCTCTAATCACTGACACTAGTCCTTCCCAAGGGAGAGGATTAGAACTTGTGAATAGAAACTGACTTCCAACTTGCTTAACTTTCCATTATCTGGTAAAGGATAACTGAGCAGGCAACCTTCAATTATCACTTTTATCTTGGGAGAACTCCATCAAGGATAGGGCTTTCAACTAATCTACTCCCGGTCAAGGTTTTTATTTAAATTACATAAATTCTCTGATTTAATTTCCTGTTTATCAACTCAAACCATTTTAGAAAACATCTGATTAATAAAATAGCACACCTTTCTGCAACTCGTTGGGAGACGACCTGGGATTCATACCCCCAGTATTTTAATTCTAATTTTGTGACAACCCCTTCTAAATTGATAAGCGGACTTTTGGTTGGTTAAGAACTATACTTGCAACGCATCTCTTATAATAATTTCTTAACTCGCCAATTTCTGCCACGTCAACGCCACATCCCGTTTCCTTAAGTCACATGTACAGGTGACCCCCTACCCTCTTTCACACACTTCTTTTCTTCTCTTCTCTCCATTTTTTTCTTCTTTTTTCTTCTCCTCTCTTCTTCTCTTCTCTAACCATCATCCATCACCACCATTTACTATCCACCATCATCTCTTTTAGTTAGTTAGTTAGTTATTTAGTTAGTTAGTTAGTTTAATTTTCCATTTTGGTGCTAAATGTTGGATTTTTGATTTAATTTAATTTGATGTGTATCGCTGCTGATTACTGCCATAATGCTATTTTAGCATCGTTGTTGTTGATATTCATTATTGGATTTCTCTGTTGAGGTCATAGTTGTCAGAACCGAACTGGTGATCAAACCGGTCAGGCTACTGGGTCACTGGGTCACTGGTTCAACCGGTGGGTCACTGGTTGAACCGGTTAACTGGTGCACAAAATTGGAAATCACAATTCTTCACAAATTCGCACAACTAACCAACAAGTGCATTGGGTCGTCCAAGTAATACCTTACGTGAGTAAGGGTCGATCCCACGGAGATTGTTGGCTTGAAGCAAGCTATGGTTATCTTGTAACTCTTAGTCATGATGTAATATCAATAATAATTTTTAGTTTAAATTGTAAAAAAGTAAAAGGGCAGAACACAAATAATACTTGTTATGCAGTAATAGAGAATATGTTGGAGTTTTGGAGATGCTTTGTCCTTTGAATCTCTGCTTTCTCCCTATCTTCTTCTTCACACACGCACGTCCCTCCTATAGCAAGCTGTGTGTTGGTGGATCGCCGTTGTCAATGGCTACCATCCTTCCTCTCAGTGAAAATGGTCCAGATACGCTGTCACCGCATGGCTAATCATCTGTAGGTTCTCGATCATACCAGAATAGGATTTGCTATCCTTTTGCGTCTGTCACTACGCCCAGCACTCGCGAGTTTGAAGCTCGTCACAGTCATCCAATCCCAGAATCCTACTCGGAATACCACAGACAAGGTTTAGACTTTCCGGATTCTCAAGGATGCTGCCAATGAGTTCTAGCTTATACCACGGAGATTCCGATTAGGGAATCTAAGAGATACTCATTCAAGCTAATATAGAACGGAAGTGGTTGTCAGGCACACGTTCATAAGTTGAGAATGGTGATGAGTGTCACGGATCATCACATTCATCATAATAAGGCGCGAATGAACATCTTAGATAGGAACAAGCGTGATTGAATAGAAAACAGAAATACTTGCATTAATTCATCGAGACACAACAGAGCTCCTCACCCCCAACAATGGAGTTTAGAGACTCATGCCATCAAAGAGTACAAAGTTCAGATCTAGAATGTCATGAGATGAAAATTAAATCTCTAAAAGTTGTTTAAATACTAAACTAGTAACCTAGGTTTACAGAAAATGAGTAAACTATGATAGATAGTGCAGAAATCCACTTATGGGGCCCACTTGGTGTGTGCTGGGGCTGAGACTAAAGCTTCTCACGTGCCTGGGCTGTTTTGGGCGTTCAACACCAGGCTGTAACCTGTTTCTGGCGTTGAACTCCAGCTTGTAACGTGTTTCTGGCACTGGACGCCAGACTGCAACATGGAACTGGCGTTGAACGCCAGTTTACGTCGTCTATCTTTGAGCAAAGTATGGACTATTATATATTGTTGGAAATCCCTGGATGTCTACTTTCCAACGCAATTGGAAGCGTGTCAATTGGACTTCTGTAGCTCCAGAAATTCCATTCCGAGTGCAGAGAGGTCAGGATCCAACAGCATCAGCAGTCCTTTTTCAGCCTGAATCAGAATTTTGCTCAACTCCCTCAATTTCAGCCAGAAAATATCTGAAATTACAAAAAAACACACAAACTCATAGTAAAGTCCAGAAATATGAATTTTTCCTAGAAACTAATGAAAATAAACTAAAAACTAACTAAAACATACTAAAAACTATATGAAATTAACCCCAAAAAGCGTATAAAATATCCGCTCATCACAACACCAAACTTAAACTGTTGCTTGTCCCCAAGCAACTAGACAAATAAAATAGAATACAAATGAGTCAAGAAGCAATAATATCTCAGAGTTTTTTTGAGTAAAGCTCAGATTATAATTAAATGAGCGGGACTAGTAGCTTTTTGCTTCCGAACAGTTTTCGCATCTCACTTCATCCATTGAAGCTCAGAATGATTGGCATCTATAGGAACTTAGAATTCAGATAGTGTTATTAATTCTCCTAGTTTAGTATGTTGATTCTTGAACACAGCTACTTTTATGAGTCTTGGCCGTGGCCCTAAGCACTTTGATTTCCAGTATTACCACCGGATACATAAATGCCACAGACACATAATTGGGTGAACCTTTTCAGATTGTGACTTAGCTTTGCTAAAGTCCCCAATTAGAGGTGTCCAGGGTTCTTAAGCACACTCTTCTTTTTGCTTTGGACCTTGACTTTAACCGCTCAGTCTCAAGTTTTCACTTGACACCTTCACGCCACAAGCACATGGTTAGGGACAGCTTGGTTTAGTCGCTTAGACCAGGATTTGATTCCCTTAGGCCCTCCTATCTACTGATGCTCAAAGCCTTGGATCCTTTTTATTACCCTTGCCTTTTAGTTTTAAGGGTTATTGGCTTTTTCTGCTTGCTTTTTTTTTTTGCAAGCTTTGTATTCACTGCTTTTTCTTGCTTCAAGAATCATTTTTATGATTTTTCAGATTACCAATAACATGTCTCATGTTTATCATTCTTTCAAGAGCCAACATATTTAACATTCAAGAACATCGAATTCCAAAGACATATGCACTGTTCAAGCATTCATTCAGAAGGCAGAAAGCATTGCCACCACATGTAATTAATCAGAATTTCTTGTATTAAAAACTCGAAAAATATTGCCTCCTTATCCTAAAGAAAATCTTCTATTTTATTCATGTTTAATGATGACGAGAAAAATAAATTATAGCTTAATTGGAGATAAAATAACTACTAATTACCACTATAACTACTAAGGTAGAACTTAAATAAGAACAATTATCACAGAGTTAAGGCTAAGATTAGGGCTCAACAACCTTGAGTTTGGGATGTGGATGTTCCTCTAGTCTGTGGAGTGCTTGGTCCTTCAAGAGATTACTTCTGACGCTTCAGTTCCTTTAAGTCACGCCCTTGCTCTTCTTGTTCCCTGAGCAGTTTACAGAGCATACTGTTTTGATTTTGCTGTTCTTCCTTTATTTGGTCCATAGATTCTTACAACTTGGTAACAGATGCTTCAAGCTGTTCCCAATATTCAAATTGAGGGACTTCTTGGAGGAATTCTTGCGCCCTCCTCTTGGTGGGGTCATCCTGCATTTGTTGTTTTTCCATTGTGATTTTAGTGATTGGTTGCTCCACTGAGATATACTCTGTTATTCCCATCTTTACTCCAGCATCTTTGTAGAGCATAGAGATTAAGCTTGGATAAGCCAACCTGGCATCCTTGGAGTTCTTGTTAGCAAGTATGTAAAATTCAGATGGGATCAGTTGATGAACTTCTACTTCTTTTCCCAACATAATGCAATGGATCATTACTGCTCTTTTAACAGTGACTTCAGAACGGTTGCTTGTGGGCAATATAGAACGCCCAATGAAGTCCAGCCAACCTCTGGCGACTGGTTTGAGATCTTCTCTCTTGAGTTGATTTGGGACACCCTTGCTGCTGGTGGTCCACCTGGCTCCAGGGATGCATATATCCTCTAGAATCTTATCCAGACCCTTGTTTGTTCTCATCATTCTCCTATTGAAGGAGTCTGGGTCATCTTTTAGCTGAGGTAGCTTAAAGATCTCCCTAATTTTGTCAGGGTGGATGTGAACAATCTTTCCTCTGACCAAAGTTCGATAGTCATAGAGGGCAGTTCCAGATATTCTCTGCCTATCTGTTTGCCACAGATTAGCGTAGAATTCCTGAACCATATTCCTTCCCACTTTCGTTTCAGGATTAGCTAGGACTTCCCAGTTCCTGTTTCGAATCTGCTCTTGGATCTCCGGATATTCATCTTCTTTCAGATCGAACTTGACTTCCGGGATCACTGATCTTAGACCCATTATTTTGTAGTAATGGTCTGAATGTTCTTTGGTTAAGAACCTCCCTTGATTCCAAAGTGGTTTTGGAATGCTCTCTTTCTTGCCTCTTGGAGTGGGTTGTTTTCCTTTAGGAGCCATGATCTTAGTGGGTATCGTTTAGTAATCACAGATAAACACACCAAACTTAGAGGTTTGCTTGTCCTCATGCAAAAGAAAAGAAAGGAGAGGGATAGAAGGAGAGCGAGTGTTGAATGGTGGATGAGAGGAGGGAGGCCGAATGTGTTTTTAAAAGGGAAGGGGGTGGGTTTTCGAAAATAGGGGGAAAGATAAGATAGAAGATATGATTTTAAAAGAAATAAGTATGATAAGAAAAGATATAATTTAAAATTGAAGAGATATGAAAGATATTTGAAAAAGATAAATTTGGATTTTTGAAAAAGATAATATGGAGATTTAAAAAAAAGATATTGATTAGTTGAAAAGATTTTAGAATGAAAAGAGATAGATTTGTTTTGAAAATTTGAAAAAGAGTTGAATTGGATTGAAAAAAAGGATTTATGCTTATGGATTAAGATACATTTGATATTTTTAAAGTAGGGTTTTTAGAAATTAGGGATTTTAGAAATCAGGGTTTGTAACATGTTTATGCAAGAAATCATGAATTGAAACATGAAAATTAAAATTAAAATGAAAAATATGAAGTAAAAACGAAATTACCTCCTCCCCCCCATCCTGGCGTTAAACGCCCAAACGCTGCATGTTTTGGGCGTTTAACGCCCAATCGCTGCTTCTCCTGGGCGTTCAACGCCCAGCTGTTGCTTCTTTCTGGCGTTGAATGCCAGGAACTCCTTTGTCACTGGGCGTTTTTCTGAACGCCCAGGACGCTGTAAATCTGGCGTTAAACGCCCAGAAAGAGCTTCTTTCTGGCGTTCAACGCCCAGAAGATGCTTCTTTCTGGCGTTTAACGCCCAGATAGCTATCCTTACTGGCGTTCAATGCCCAGGGGATGCTTCTTTTGGGCGTTGAATGCCCAATTGTGCCTCTTAATGGCGTTTTCTTGCCAGTGAGCTCTTTTTCTCTGTTTTGTGTGCTGAATCCTTCTGTAACCCTGTAAACTTATGCAATTGACTCCTTTACCTTAGTATCAATGAACTTTATATAAACAAATAAAATCAGGAATAGGGCAAAATGCTTAGAGGAAGTGATGCCAATGGCTGGGTTGCCTCCCAGCAAGCGCTTCTTTATTGTCTTTAGCTGGACCTTGCTGAACTTTTTAATCTAGCCTCAGCCTTGAGCATTCTTGCTCAACATTACCTTCAAGATAATGTTTGATTCTCTATCCATTAACAATGAACTTCCTATCAGAGTCAATGTCTTGAAGCTCCACATAACCATATGGTGATACACTTGTAATCACATATGGTCCCCTCCACCGGGACTTCAGTTTCCCAGGGAATAGCCTGAGTCTAGAGTTAAACAACAGAACCTTTTGTCCTGGTTCAAAGATTCTAGAAGATAGCTTTTTGTCATGCCATCTTTTTGATTTCTCTTTATAAAGCTTGGCATTTTCGAAAGCAGTAAATCTGAATTCCTCTAGCTCATTCAGCTGGAGCAATCTTTTTTCTCCAGCTAGTTTGGCATCAAAGTTTAGGAATCTGGTTGCCCAGTAGGCCTTATGTTCCAGTTCCACGGGCAGGTGACAAGCCTTACCATACACAAGTTGGTACAGAGAGGTCCCTATAGGAGTCTTGAATACTGTTCTGTAAGCCCACATAGCATCATCCAAGCTTCGTGCCCAATCCTTTCTACGGGTACTTACAGTCCGTTCCAGGATTCTTTTTAGTTCTCTGTTAGAAACTTCAGCTTGCCCATTTGTTTGTGGATGATATGGAGTCGCCACCTTGTGGCGAATCCCATACTGGACCATGGCGGAGTAAAGCTGTTTGTTACAGAAGTGAGTGCCCCCATCACTGATTAGTACCCAAAGGACACCAAATCTGCTGAATATATGTTTCTGGAGGAATTTCAGCACTATTTTAGTATCATTGGTGGGTGTGGCAATGACCTCTACCCATTTTGATACATAGTCAACTGCCACCAGAACATAAGTGTTTGAGTATGATGGTGGGAAAGGCCCCATGAAATCAATTCCCCATACGTCAAACAACTCAATCTCTAAGATTCCTTGTTGAGGCATGGCGTAACTATGAGGCAAATTACCAGCTCTCTGGCAACTGTCACAGTTACGCACAAACTCTCGGGAATCTCTGTAGAGTGTAGGCCAGTAGAAACCACATTGGAGGACCTTGGTGGCTGTTCGCTCACCTCTGAAATGGCCTCCATATTGTGATCCATGGCAATGCCATAGGATCTTCTGTGCTTCTTCTCTAGGCACACACCTACGTATTATTCCGTCTGCACATCTCTTAAAGAGATAGGGTTCATCCCACAAGTAGTACTTTGCATCAGAAATTAATTTTTTCTTTTGTTGCCTGCTGTATGCCTTGGGTATGAACCTTGCAGCTTTATAGTTTGCAATGTCTGCAAACCATGGTATTTCCTGAATGGCGAACAAATGCTCATCCGAAAAAGTTTCAGAGATCTCAATAGAGGGGGAGGACGCCCCTTCCACTGGTTCTATCCGGGACAGATGATCAGCCACTTGGTTTTCTGTCCCTTTTCTGTCTCTTATTTCTATATCAAACTCTTGCAGAAGCAATACTCATCTTATAAGCCTGGGTTTCGAATCCTGCTTTGTAAGTAGATATTTAAGAGCAGCATGGTCAATGTACACAATCACTTTTGATCCTACTAAGTATGATCTAAACTTGTCAATGGCATAGACCACTGCAAGCAATTCCTTTTCTGTGGTTTTGTAATTTTTCTGGGCATCATTTAGAACACGGCTAGCATAATAAATGACATGCAGAAGTTTGTCATGCCTCTGCCCCCAGTACTGTACCAATGGCGTGATCACTGGCATCACACATTAATTCGAATGGTAATGTCCAGTCTGGTGCAGAGATAACTGGTGCTGTGACCAGCTTAGCTTTCAGAGTTTCAAACGCCTGCAGGCACTCTGTGTCAAACAAAAATGGCGTGTCAGCAGCTAGCAGGTTGCTTAGAGGCTTTGCAATTTTTGAAAAATCCTTTATAAACCTCCTATAGAATCCTGCATGCCCCAGAAAGCTTCTGATTGCCTTAACATTGGCAGGTGGTAGTAATTTTTCAATTACCTCTATTTTAGCTTGATCCACCTCTATTCCCTTGTTAAGGACAATCCCTTCAGTCACCATAAAGTGACATTTTTCCCAGTTTAAAACCAGGTTGGTCTCTTGGCATCTTTTCAAAACCAGTGTCAGGTGATCAAGACAGGAGCTGAATGAGTCTCCATATACTGAGAAGTCATCCATGAAGACTTCCAGAAATTTTTTCACCATATCAGAGAAAATAGAGAGCATGCATCTCTGAAAGGTTGCAGGTGCATTACACAGCCCAAAAGGCATCCTTCTGTAAGCAAATACTCTAGATGGACATGTGAATGATGTTTTCTCTTGATCCTGGGGATCTACTGCAATTTGGTTGTAGCCTGAATAGCCATCCAAAAAGCAGTAATAATTATGACCTGCTAGTATTTCTAGCATTTGGTCTATGAATGGTAAAGGAAAATGATCCTTTCTGGTGGCTGTATTGAGCCTTCTGTAATCAATACACATGCGCCACCCTGTAACTGTTCTTGTAGGAACCAGTTCATTTTTTTCATTATGAATCACTGTCATGCCTCCCTTTTTAGGGATAACTTGAACAGGACTCACCCAGGGGCTATCAGAAATAGGATAAATAATCCCAGCCTCTAGTAATTTAGTGACCTCTTTCTGCACCACTTCTTTCATGGCTGGATTTAGCCGCCTCTGTGGTTGAACCACTGGCTTAGCATCATCCTCTAATAGGATTTTGTGCATGCATCTAGCTGGGCTTATGCCCCTAAGGTCACTTATGGACCACCCAAGAGCTGTCTTGTGTGTCCTTAGCACTTGGATTAGTGCTTCCTCTTCCTGTGGATTTAAAGCAGAGCTTATGATCACTGGAAAAGTGTCACCTTCTCCCAGAAATACATATTTCAGAGATGGTGGTAATGGTTTGAGCTCGGGTTTAGGAGGTTTTTCCTCTCCCTGAGGAAATTTCAGAGGCTCTTTCAATTCTTCTGAATCCTCTAGATCAGGCGGAACATCCTTAAAAATGTTTTCCAGCTCTGATTCGAGACTCTCAGCCATGTTGATCTCCTCCACCAGAGAGTCAATAAGATCAACTTTCATGCAGTCTTTTGGTGTGTCTGGATGCTGCATGGCATTGACAGCATTCAACTTAAACTCATCCTCATTGACTCTCAGAGTTATTTCCCCCTGTTGGACGTCAATGAGAGTTCGTCCGGTTGCTAGGAAAGGTGTTCCTAGAATGAGAGTAGCACTCTTGTGCTCCTCCATTTCCAACACAACAAAGTCAGTGGGAAAGGCGAATGGCCCAACCCTGACAATCATGTCCTCAATCACGCCTGATGGGTATTTAATGGAGCCATCAGCAAGTTAGAGACATATCCGGGTTGGTTTAACTTCTTCAATTAAACCAAGCTTTCTGATGGTGGATGCAGGTATTAGGTTGATGCTTGCCCGAAGATCACATAAGGCTGTCTTGGTGCAGTTACCCTCTAATATGCATGGTATCAGAAAGCTTCCGGGATCTTTAAGCTTTTCAGGAAAGCTTTTCAGAATGACTGAACTGCATTCTTTAGTGAGGAGAACTCTTTCAGTTTCTCTCCAATCCTTCTTATGACTCAAGATCTCTTTCATGAACTTAGCATAAGAAGGTATTTGCTCAAGTGCCTCTGGAAACGGAATCTTTATTTCAAGAGTCCTGAGATAATCTGTAAAGCGAGCAAATTGCTTATCCTGCTCCTCTTGGCGGAGTTTTTGAGGATAAGGTATCTTGGCTTTATACTCCTTAACCTTGGTTGCTACAGGTTTATTTCCTATAGAAGTGGTTGAAGAAGTCTTTTTAGAGGGGTTGTCATCAGCACTTGTGTGTGTCTGATCCCTCACTGGCATTTGAGTGCCAGGGTTGGAAGCTGGAGTGACGTTAGACGCCAACTCCTCATCTGCTCCTGGCGTCTGAACGCCAGAACTGTGCTTCCTTTGGGCGTTCAACGCCAGTTCCTTGCTTATTTCTGGCGTTGAACGCCAGTCCTGAGCATGGTTTGGGCGTTCAGCGCCAGTCTTCTACCCAATCTCTGGCATTTTAGTGCCAGAATTATTTCTCTCCGGGCTCTTACTGTCCTCAGATGGAATTTGGGTAGTTTGCTCATTTCTTGGCTTCCTGCTGCCTTGAGGTGGGGTATTTAATATCTTCCCACTTCTTAATTGAACTGCTTGGCATTCTTCTGTTATTTGTTTTGACAGCTGCTGCTTTGTTTGCTTTAATTGTACTTCCATATTTATATTAGCCATCCTTGTCTCTTGTAGTTTATCCTTGAATTCGGCTAACTGCTTTGTTAGAAAATCCAATTGCTGATTGAATTCAGCAGCTTGTTCTACAGGACTGAGTTCAGCAGTTACTGTTTTAGCCTCTTCTTTCATGGAAGGATCACTGCTTAGGTACAGACGTTGATTTCTGGCAACTGTATCAATGAGCTCTTGAGCTTCTTCAATTGTCTTTCTCATGTGGATAGATCTACCAGCTGAGTAGTCTAGAGAGATCTGAGCTCTTTCTGTAAGCCCATAATAGAAGATGTCTAACTGAACCCACTCCGAAAATATTTCAGAGGGGCATTTTCTTAGCATCTCTCTGTATCTCTCCCAAGTATCATAAAGAGATTCATTATCTCCTTGTTTAAAGCCTTGGATGTCCAGCCTTAGATGTGTCATCCGTTTTGGAGGAAAGTATTGATTCAGGAATTTTTCTGTCAGCTGTTTCCATGTCTTTATGCTAGCCTTAGGTTGGTTATTTAACCACCTCTTAGCTTGGTCTTTTACAGCAAATGGGAACAGTAATAATCTATAAACATCCTGATCTACTTCCTTATCATGTACTGTGTCAGCAATTTGTAAAAACTGTGCCAGAAACTCTGTAGGTTCTTCCTGTGGAAGACCGGAATACTGGCAACTTTGCTACCCCATGATAATGAGCTGAGGATTCAACTCAAAGCTACTGACTCCAATGGAGGGTATACTGATACTACTCCCATATGAAGCAGTAGTGGGGTTAGCATATGACCCCAGAGTCCTTCTGGACTGTTCATTTCCACTTAGATCCATGATGGAGAAAGGGAGATGAAAAAAAAAATATATTTTTATTTATTTATTTATTTATTTATTTCGAAAATAAAATAAATTAAAATAAAATAAATAAAAATGGGTGAAGATTTTTGAAAAATGGAGAGAGAAAAAAATTGGTTAAGAAGTTTTGAAAAAGATAAGATTGAAAGGATTTGATTGGAAAAGATATGATTTGAAAAAAGATTTTAAATTTTGAAAAAAAATCTGAATTTTAAAAGTAAATTTCAAAAATTTGCTTTAAAATAGAGAGAAAATATATTTTTGAATTTAAAGAGGAAAGAGAAAAACAATAAGATATCACAAGATTTAAAATTTTTAGATCTAATGCTCCTTGTTTTCGAAAATTTTGGAGGGAAAACACCAAGGAACACGAAACTTAAAAATTTTAAGATCAAGACACAAGGAAAAGTCAAGAACACTTTGAAGACTCACAAGAACACAAGAACATGCAGAAAGAACACCAAACTTAAAATTTTTAGAAAACCAAACTAAAATTTTCGAAAATTATAGAAAGATTAACAAGAAAACACCAAACTTAAAGTTTGGCACAACATCAAGAAAAATTATTTTTGAAAAAGATTTTTAATAGAACCGGTGCCCAATCATCAAGAACATAAACCAATGCTCTAGGCAATTGAGCTGTAAATGTAACATTTGTTTTGAAGAAGTATTTTTAATGACTAAGAAAAAATATTTTTTTTGAAAACTAATGTTTTGAAAAGGCACACGAAAAACAACAAAAGAAACAGAACAAGAAAAACTAAAAACTAATAACGAAAAAAAAATTATTTTTGAAAAATTTTTAAAAAGAATATAAAAGACTCTGACCCAAAAGACAAAATTTTCCTAATCTAAGCAACAGGATTCACCGTTAGTTGTTCAAACTCAAACAATCCCCGGCAACGGCGCCAAAAACTTGGTGCACGAAATTGGAAATCACAATTCTTCACAAATTCGCACAACTAACCAGCAAGTGCACTGGGTCGTCCAAGTAATACCTTACGTGAGTAAGGGTCGATCCCATGGAGATTGTTGGCTTGAAGCAAGCTATGGTTATCTTGTAACTCTTAGTCAGGATGTAATATCAATAATAATTTTTAGTTTGAATTGTAAAAAAGTAAAAGGGCAAAACACAAATAATACTTGTTATGCAGTAATGGAGAATATGTTGGAGTTTTGGAGATGCTTTGTCCTTTGAATCTCTGCTTTCTCCCTATCTTCTTCTTCATGCACGCACGTCCCTCCTATGGCAAGCTGTGTGTTGGTGGATCACCGTTGTCAATGGCTACCATCCTTCCTCTCAGTGAAAATGGTCCAGATACGCTGTCACTGCATGGTTAATCATCTGTAGGTTCTCGATCATACCGGAATAGGATTTGATATCCTTTTGCGTCTGTCACTACGCCCAGCACTCGCGAGTTTGAAGCTCGTCAGAGTCATCCAATCCCAGAATCCTACTCGGAATACCACAGACAAGGTTTAGACTTTCCGGATTCTCAAGGATGCTGCCAATGAATTCTAGCTTATACCACGGAGATTCCGATTAGGGAATCTAAGAGATACTCATTCAAGCTAATATAGAACGGAAGTGGTTGTCAGGAACACGTTCATAAGTTAAGAATGGTGATGAGTGTCACGGATCATTACATTCATCATAATAAGGCGCGAATGAACATCTTAGATAGGAACAAGCATGATTGAATAGAAAACAGAAATACTTGCATTAATTCATCGAGACACAGCAGAGCTCCTCACCCCCAACAATGGAGTTTAGAGACTCATGCCGTCAAAGAGTACAAAGTTCAGATCTAGAATGTCATGAGATGAAAATTAAATCTCTAAAAGTTGTTTAAATACTAAACTAGTAACCTAGGTTTATAGAAAATGAGTAAACTATGATAGATAGTGCAGAAATCCACTTCTGGGGCCCACTTGGTGTTTGCTGGGGCTGAGACTAAAGCTTCTCACGTGCCTGGGCTGTTTTGGACGTTCAACGCCAGGCTGTAACCTGTTTCTGGCGTTGAACTCCAGCTTGTAACGTGTTTCTGGCGCTGGACGCAAGACTGTAACATGGAACTGGCGTGTCAATTGGATGTCTACTTTCCAACGCAATTGGAAGTGTGTCAATTGGACTCCTGTAGCTCCAGAAATTCCATTCCGAGTGCAGAGAGGTCAGGATCCAACAGCATTAGCAGTCCTTTTTCAGCCTGAATCAGATTTTTGCTCAGCTCCCTCAATTTTAGCCAGAAAATACCTGAAATTACAGAAAAACACACAAACTCATAGTAAAGTCCAGAAATATGAATTTTGCCTAGAAACTAATGAAAATAAACTAAAAACTAACTAAAACATACTAAAAACTATATGAAATTAACCCCAAAAAGCGCATAAAATATCCGCTCGTCATTAACCCGGTCCCACATAAGTAAAATGTATAAAATAGCTAAAAAATTAAAGATTAACAGTTAAAAATATATCTCCAATAACATTTTAATAAACATTAAATCTCAAATCCTAAAAATAAGTAGTAATACGAGAATAAACATAAAATTTAGTACTATTAGTCTATTACATGAACAACTCAATTTAACATAATGAAAATAACAATTCATGGATTATATCCAAGGAGTAACTTCAAAGTCTGGATATCTTTCTTCATCTGACAAATCTGGAGCTACATGTTGATTGGTTTCATTCTGATTTGCATTTTCCACAGAAGTATTATTAGCTTCACCATCATTTCGATCGTCTTCCAGATTCAATTCATCTAGCATTTCAATAATGTTTCACAAATCATAATCAATAATAAGGCAAAATATTTGGTTAAAGCATTACAAAATCATCCCTAACAACAACATACCCAAATCATCTAAAGCTTATTGAAGAGACATATTTGCAAGATCATTCCGTAAAGCATCAACTTCTTCAGGAGTTAAAAATGGTGGTGAATCTTCCATTATCCATTCCGAATGATCCTCAAATGCATCAAGACAAATTGGATCATAACTTTGCTTTCTCATTCGGTTTCTATGTTATCAATTAACTTGATTATTCTTATTATGACTAAAAATTTTAAATAATTCCTTCAAGAAAGAATAATAAAAAGTACCTTTGTTGTAGCCTTAAGTTGTAATGAACATAAACAAGATCATTAAGCTTTTGATGCTCTAACCGATTCTTTTTCTTTGAGTGAATGTGTTCGAAAATGCTTCAGTTACGCTCACAACCTGAAGAACTGCAAGTTTGACTCAAAACACGAATTGCTAACTTTTGCAGGTTTGGTGCTCCACATCCATAAGATTCCCACCATTGATCTTAACATAAAAAGAAAACAATCACAATCATAAAAATCAAATCTTAAACATATCACAATCATAAAAAACTAATTTTAATACAAAATTTACCAGGCATCACTGTGCTTCGCTCACGTATTGCAGACTGTCTCCCAAAGTCTCCTTCAGCATTCTTAAAGATTTTCTTCTCACTTGTCAATTTAGTAATCAAATCAGCATCACCGTAAGCATATCTCTCAATCACATCTAGTAGGCCAAAAATTGTTTCTTTGTGCTTGTCAAATTCTGCAGAATTAAATTGAAAAGCTGGATTTAACCAATAACCAGCAGCATGAAGGTTTCTTTTAAGTTGTAAATTCCAACGTGAATCTAAAATCTTCAAATAAGGTTCAACAACCCTCTTTCTTTTTTGAAACCTCTTCACCATGTCTTCCCTAGCCTTATACATAGCTTGATAAAAGAAACCCATTGCAGCTCTATCTTTACTATCCACAATACGCAATACATGAACAAGTGGCTCCGTAAGCTTAACAATATCAGTGCATTGATTCCAAAATTTAGAATCTAAGACTTGATCCACAAACTTTTTTGCTTTGGCTTCTTTAGAGTAAGCTGAACTTGTCCATTCTCTAGATGTCACCATAGCTCTCAATGCATCCTTTTGAGCCAAAATACTTTGCAAAGCAATAAAATTAGTGGCGAATCAAGTTGGAGCTGGACGAAGTATTTCTCGGCCGCCTGTGAACTACCTCATCAAGTACAAAGGATGGCAGTGATTATAGATATACTTCGTAATCATTGAAGCTTGTGACACAGTTTCAGTCACTTCCACAAACTTTCCAATATCCTGCAACATCAGATTAATACAATGTGCCGCACAAGGAGACCAATACAATCTAGGAAACTCTGATTCCAACAACCTTCCAGCAGCAACATAATTTGCAACATTATCCGTCACTACATGTACAACATTCTCAGGACCAACAAATAACACAACATCCCTAAGCAACTTAAACAAAGCCTCAGCAGTTTTCGAGATATGAGAAGCATCAACTGACTTTAGGAAAATAGTTCCTTTAGGACAATAAACCAAGAAATTAATTAAAGTACGCCTACAACGATCAGTCCATCCATCAGCCATGATAGTACATCTAGTTTGTTTCCAAATCACACGATAACCTTCAATCATCTTCTTTACATCTTTAACCAATTTACTCAACAAATATCCACGAACTCTTTGGTAATTTGGCCCTTTATACCCTGCACCCATATTTGCGATAGCATCGATCATCGGCTGATAATAAGCTGAATTAACCGCATTGAATGGCACAGAGGCATCCATCATCCATCTTGCAATAGCAATATCACACTTCTCCACAATTTCTTTGCTTTAGAGAACACTTTTAATACTTGGTTGAGCTCCAGGTGTTGCTGCCGGTGGAAAAAAGGATTGTAGTCCCTTGAGTTATTTTCCAACTCCCTTTCTAGAGCTAGGTGCTGGAATTCTTGATGCTTGTTGTTGTCGCATCTCATTACGTTCAATCTCATCAAATTCCCTTTCAACATCATCACAAGCACCATAACTTTCTGCATATTCTTCTTGAGTTTTCTTTTTCTTGGTTCGAAGATCTTCAATGTTTTGGGAGAATTGGTGTCTCACCGCAGTTGGCACCTTTCGACATGCCTCAATATCTCCACCTTTTCCAGCCAAATGATGCTTAACCCGGTTAATTCCTCCACCCCTAATAAGCTTCTCGCAATAAATACATACCAGAGCAGTTTTTCCTTTATCCAAAACTTGTTTACAATGGCCCCATGCAGGATCAATTTTTCCTCTGTTACTATTTTTTTGGGTTCCAATTGTTGGATCAGGAGTTGATCCTTGTTCCTGAGAAGTTGGTGTTGGTGTTTCTGATGGTGTATTTGATGAAGCCATCCTAAATTCCTAATCAACCAGGGTCCAGGACTAAATGACTAACAATACACAACAACAATCCACTAACTACTAAGAATAATATCCAACAGCAACCAACAATTCACAATCAACAAACTGAAGTACTGAACAGAAATAAAAAAAATCAAAAAACATGAGAGATCAAACAGAAAAAACATGTGGAAGTGTTCATGTTCTCATCTGCCCACATACCAAAATCAAACAGAAATCAAACTATCAAACATATGTAAACCACCAATTAAAAAATTAACTTCAAACATATGTAAACTATCAAACATGTTCTCATCTGCCCGCATACCATAATCATTAATCAATTAACTTCAAAAAATAAAAAAATTAAAAATACTTACCTGCACGGCTGCACGGCTGGACCCTGGACCTGGAGGGATGGAGCGACGAGCGTCGAGCAGAGAAGAGGGAGACCTTGAGCGAGGAGCGACGAGGAGGCGACTTCAATGTTCAATCTTCCATGGACGGGGTGAGTGGCGCACTGCTCTGGATGCGGTGGTGAGGTGAGTGCCGCGTGGTTGAAGGCTTGAAGTTGAATGGGGTGACAAAGTGGCTGAAAGCCTGAAGCTGAAGCAGAGTAGGCGAGTAGCAGGGGATGGAGTCATGGTGCCATGGTGATGGTGATGGTGGTCTCTCAACTCAAACCATTTGGGTATGGGAAGGGAAAGTGGGAAACAGGGGAAGGGGATGGAGGCTAGGGTTACATCATTGAAACAACGTCGTTTTCCATTGCAGAAAAAAAAATTTTTCGAACCGGTCCGAGTTAAACAAAACCCGCCGGTTCACTGATTCTGATCAAACCCGGCCGGTTCAATACGGGTCTCGCCGGTTCAACTCCTTCTTCGGTTCGATGTCTCACCCGGACCGGTTATAGCACCGGTTCGCTAGTTTTTCGGTCCAACTGGCCGGGTTGGTCCGGTTCTAACAACACTAGTTGAGGTTATACTTTGCTTCTTGGTATTGAATTTTTCTTTTTTGATATTTTTACATACCAAGTACTTGTGAATTGCCTTTCAGGCATTTTAAATATTTTGAATTGCATGATTTGGCCACCATGTGATTTGAATTCTTTACTTTGACTAGGCAATTTTTAATGTTAGATGATGTGCATTTATCTTAATGCATTGTGTTGCTTGATCATATGCATCCGTATGTTATGCTTATGCCTTAATGACATGTTAACCCTTAATTATTTAACTATATGCTCTACACATACTTGAAACTAGTCATTTTGGCATAATACTTCGTTTGTGAAATTAGATTGTAAGTTCACCTAGGGATATCTTTTTAAAATTCTTAAGCTATATGGATCATGCTTGCTATGTGATCGATTTTCACTTCTATCTCTATTTTTCTAAGTTTCATAGCAACCATGTTTCCCACTTCATGTTAATTAGGTAATGCAAACAAACTTCAATGTGTGTGATTGTTTGATGTGTGAGTTCTATATTTCATTTGTTTTATTGAATTCTCTTGCACATCAACCAATGTCCATTCTTCATCCATTTCACATTTGCTTGATTCTTGCTTGAGTACTTGCATACTTCTTCATTACTTGTTTGTTTATCTTAACCTACAAGTTTTCTTTGAAGTATCTCAAGCACACTATAATGAGTGAAGTGTATATTTCTTTTATAATTGTGACATAGCTTTTCATGCTAGTGTGTGTGTTCTAAACCATGCGCAAACTTAGAACTCACACACTTGTTTCATTCATGCCACAAACTGATTTACTCACTTCATTTTAGTGATCAACACCTCATTCCAACAATCTTTGCTTCCTTGTTTTTGCATTTAATCGTCTTACTATCCTGTTTTCTATCTTTCAGGATAATTCATCATAGGCAAAAAGGGAAGCGAAAGAAAGAACACGTAGCAGCCGGTTGATCCACCAGCTGAAGGTGGCAATCCGTGAAGTTGCCATACCCCCTTGCTTATCTCTGAATGCACCAAGGACGATGCAAACTTTTAAGTGTGGGGAGGTCGTCCGATTAATCGGCCGATTTTTTGTTTTGGGTGAAAATTTCTAATCCAAACACTTTCACATTTCATTTTTTCTTCTTCTTCTATTACTAGGTCTTTTAGAATTTTTAGTTGCATTTTCTTGGGTTACATATATATATAATAAGCGTAGTCAAAATAATGAAAATTTTCAAGAAATTTATTGATAGGGCACCCCCAATTGATTTGAGTAAATTTTTTTTTCATTGAACGTGCTTGAATTATATATTGTGGAACATGTTTTTGAGATAAGAACACATAAGCTTGTGAGTTTTTTAGCCTAATTGTGTGGTTGCATCATATAACTACTATTTTCCTTCTTGTGTGTTATTTTCTCTCTATGATTGTAATATTTGATTTGTTTGATTCTTTATATCCATTATTTTGTGTATGAATGCGTTTATATGATTGAGGCCTTTATTTCATTTGAGCTCACTTACCGAAATGGCCTTACTCTTTTATCCATCCTTGTTAACCAATTTTGAGCCTATTTAATCCCTTTTTGTTCTTAATTTTAGCACATCACTACCCCTAAGTAAAAATAATAAATGTCCCTTGTTTGGATCTTTGATTAGCTTAGACAAGTGAGAGTGTATATCATTTTAAGTATGGGAAATTTTGGAACATTGGTTGAGATAAAAGTGTATTTTTGAGTTCTCATTAAAAAAATCTTGGAAGTTGGGTACACACTTATACATTAAATATTTAAACCATATGCATTCATCTTTTGTACATATTATGTTTAAAAAAAAGAGAAAAAAGTAATAAAAAGGGGACAAAATACCCCAAAGTAAAGTAATAATAATAATGCATATGTGTTATGGTTGAAAAGAATACATGAGTGTGTGAAAAAAAGTGAGAATTATGGGTAGCTAGGTATTGTATTGGAATTGTATAGGTTGTTATATGTGTTTGGTGAGAGCTTAGGTTAATTAAAGAAACAAATTTCAAACTCACTTAGCCATATATATCGTTACCTTGACCCTAGCCCCATTACAACCTATGGATAAGTCCTCATGATATTTGTATGTATTGTTGATTGTTATATGAAAAACAAATCTTAGAAAGCATGATTAGAGGAGAATTGAGTGAATCAACCCTAAACACTTGAGCAATTAGAGTGGATACACATCCGGTGAGGGGTTCGATTGCTCAATTACATGTTTTCACCTATGATCATCTCTTATCTTGCAAGTTTGTAAACTCTTTTCAATAACTCAATTCAATTGTGCATTTGATTTGATTGTGATTGCTTTAGCCCTTATGTTTATACATGCTTTCTTGGGGATTGATGAGCGGATAATTTATACGCTTTTTGGCATTGTTTTTACATAGTTTTTAGTATGATTTAGTTAGTTTTTAGTATATTTTTATTAGTTTTTAATTAAAATTCACATTTCTAGACTTTACTATGAGTTTGTGTGTTTTTCTGTGATTTCAGGTATTTTCTGGCTGAAATTGAGGGACCTGAGCAAAAATCAGATTCAGAGGTTGAAGAAGGACTGCAGATGCTATTGGATTCTGACCTCTCTGCACTCAAAGTGGATTTTCTGGAGCTACAGAACTCCAAATGGTGCGCTCTCAATTGCGTTGGAAAGTAGACATCTAGGGCTTTCCAGTAATATATAATAGTCCATACTTTGTCTGAGTTTATACGACGCAAACTGGTGTTGAACGCCAGTTCCATGCTGCATTCTAGAGTTAAACGCCAGAAACAGGTTGCAAAGTGGAGTTAAACGCCAGAAACAGGTTACAAACTGGCGTTCAACTCCAAGAGAAGCCTCTACATGTATAAAGCTCAATGCTCAGCCCAAGCACACACCAAGTGGGCCCCAGAAGTGAATTTCTGCATCATTTACTCATTTCTGTAAACCCTAGTAACTAGTTTAGTATAAATAGGACTTTTTACTATTGTATTTACATCTTTGGATTATCTTTTGATCCTTTGATCATGTTTAGGGGGCTGGCCATTCGGCCATGCCTGGACCTTATCACTTATGTATTTTCAACGGTAGAGTTTCTACACACCATAGATTAAGGTGTGGAGCTCTGCTGTTCCTCATGAATTAATGCAAAGTACTATTGTTTTTCTATTCAATTCAAGCTTATTCCTATTCTAAGATATCCATTCGCACCCAAGAACATGATGAATGTGATGATTATGTGACGCTCATCATCATTCTCACCTATGAACACGTGCCTGACAAACACTTCCGTTCTACATGCAAACAAGCTAGAATGAGTATCTCTTAGATATCTAATACAGGGGACCGAGTCCGAGATATTAGAGTCTTCGTGGTATAAGTTAGAACCCATGGATGGCCATTCTTGAGATCCGGAAAGTCTAAACCTTGTCTGTGGTATTCCGAGTAGGATCTGGGAAGGGATGGCTGTGACGAGCTTCAAACTCGCGAGTGCTAGGCGTAGTGACAGACACAAAAGGATAGTAAATCCTATTCCAGTATGATCGAGAACTGACAGATGATTAGCCATGCAGTGACAGTGTATTGGACCATTTTCACAGAGAGGATGGGATGTAGCCATTGACAACGGTAATGCCCTACATAAAGCTTGCCGTAGAAGGGAGTAGGAATGATTGGATGAAGACAGCAGGAAAGCAGAGGTTCAGAGGAACGAAAGCATCTCTATATGCTTATCTGAAATTCTCACCAATGAATTACATAAGTATCTCTATCCTAGTTTATGTTTCATTTATCTTTTAATTATTAAAACTCTATAACCTTTTGAATCCGCCTGACTGAGATTTACAAGGTGACCTGGTGCACAAATTGTGAATCACACTTTTCACAACTCGTACCACTGACCAGCAAGTGCACTGGGTCGTCCAAGTAATACCTCACGTGAGTAAGGGTCGAATCCCACGGAGATTGTTGGTTTGAAGCAATCTATGGTTATCTTGTAAATCTTAGTCAGGAAGTTAATTATGTTTATTAGTTGAATTGCAAATAAACAATAGAGCATGGATTAAAGGTTACTTGTTATGCAGTAATGGAGAATATGTTGGAGTTTTGGAGATGCTTTGTCTTCTGAATCTCTGCTTTCCTCTGTCTTCTTGTTCACGCACGCACGTCCTCCTATGGCAAGCTGTGTGTTGGTGGATCACCGTTGTCAATGGCTACCTTCCATCCTTCCAGTGAAAACTACGCTCACGCGCTCTGTCACAGCACGGCTAATCACCGGTTGGTTCTCGATCCGGTTGGAATAGGACTTACTATCCTTTTGCGTCTATCACTAACGCCCAGCCTTCAGGAGTTTGAAGCTCGTCACAGTCATTCAATCCTTGAATCCTACTCGGAATACCACAAACAAGGTTTAGACTTTCCGGATTCTCATGAATGCCGCCATCAGTTCTAGCTTATACCACGGAGATTCTGATTAAGGAATCTAAGAGATACTCATTCAATCATATATAGAACGGAGGTGGTTGTCAGGCACACGTTCATAATTTGAGGGAGGTGATGAGTGTCACAGATCATCACCTCCATCACAGTTAAGCGCGAATGAACATCTTAGATAGGAACAAGCGTGTTTGAATGGAAAACAGAAATACTTGCATTAATTCATCGAGACACAGCAGAGCTCCTCACCCCCAACAATGGGGTTTAGAGACTCATGCCGTCAGAGAATACAAAGTTTAGATCTAAAATGTCATGAGGTACAAAATAAGTCTCTAAAAGTTGTTTAAATACTAAACTAGTAGCCTAGGTTTACAAAAAGTGAGTGGGCTATGATGGATGATGCAGAGATCCACTTCTGGGGCCCACTTGGTGTGTGCTGGGGCTGAGATTTAAGCAAGTCACGTGCAGAGGCCATTTGTGGAGTTGAACGCCAGTTTTTGTGCCAGTTTGGGCGTTCAACTCCAGCTTTTGATCCTTTTCTGGCGCTGGACGCCAGAATTGGGCAGAGAACTGGCGTTGAACGCCAGTTTACATCGTCTATTCTTGTGCAAAGTATGGACTATTATATATTTATGGAAAGCCCTAGATGTCTACTTTCCAACGCAATTGGAAGCATGCCATTTCGAGTTCTGTAGCTCCAGAAAATCCACTTTGAGTGCAGGGAGGTCAGAATCCAACAGCATCAGCAGTCCTTTTTCAGCTTGAATCAGATTTTTGCTCAGCTCCTTCAATTTCAGCCAGAAAAATACCTGAAATTACAAAAAAACACACAACTCATAGTAAAGTCCAGAAATATGAATTTTTCCTAAAAACTAATGAAAATAGACTAAAAACTAACTAGAACATACTCAAAATTATATGAAATTAACCCCAAAAAGCGTATAAAATATCCGCTCATCACAACACCAAACTTAAACTGTTGCTTGTCCTCAAGCAACTAGACAAATAAAATAGAAGACTAATAGGTTGAGAAGCAATAATATCTCAGAGTTTTCTTGAGTGAAGCTCAGATTCTAATTAGATGAGCGGGACTAGTAGCTTTTTGCTTCTGAACAGTTTTGGCATCTCACTTTATCCATTGAAGCTCAGAGTGATTGGCATCTATAGAAACTCAAAATTCAGATAGTGTTATTGATTCTCTTAGTTCAGTGTGATGATTCTTGAACACAGCTATTTTATGAGTCTTGGCCGTGGCGCTAAGCACTTTGTTTTCCAGTATTACCACCGGATACATAAATGCCACAGACACATAATTGGGTGAACCTTTTAGATTGTGACTCAGCTTTGCTAAAGTCCCCAATTAGAGGTGTCCAGAGTTCTTAAGCACACTCTTCTTTTTGCCTTGGACCTTGACTTTAACCGCTCAGTCTCAAGTTTTCACTTGACACCTTCACGCCACAAGCACATGGTTAGGGACAGCTTGGTTTAGCCGCTTAGACCAGGATTTTATTCCTTTAGGCCCTCCTATTCACTGATGCTCAAAGCCTTGGGATCCCTTTTATTTGCCCTTGCCTTTTGGTTTTAAGGGTTATTGGCTTTTTGCTCTTGCCTCTTGGTTTTAAGAGCTTTTGTCTTTTTCTGCTTGCTTTTTCTTTTTCTTTCTATTTTTTTTCCTTTTTTTTTTGCAAGCTTTGTTCTTTGCTGCTTTTTCTTGCTTCAAGAATCATTTTTATGATTTTTCAGATTATCAATAACATGTCGCATGTTCATCATTCTTTCAAGAGGCAACATATTTAACAGTCTTAAACAACAAATTCAAAAGACATATGCACTGTTCAAGCATTCATTCAGAAGACAAGAAGCATTGCCACCACATGTTACTAATTAGAATTTTTCTTATTAAAAACTCGAAATTTTATTGCCTCTTATTCAAAAGATCTACTATTTTATTCATGTTTGCTGATGATGAGAAAAATAGACTATAACTTAATTGGGGATAAAATCAAACTAGACACTAATTACTACTAATGATCATGTAATGAAGACACAAACATAGATAAGCACTTAACATAGAGAAAACGAAAAACAGAGAAAGTAAGAACAAGGAACGAGTCCACCTTAGTGATGATGGCATTTCCTTCTTGAGGCACCAATGATGTTCTTGAGCTCTTTTATGTCTCTTCCTTGCCTTTGTGGCTTGATTCTTAGTGATTTTTGGTATTTCTATCCTCAGTTGCTTCCAATAATTATGTGGAGGGAAGTGCATCCCCTGAGGTATCTTTTGATTTGCAGCCACATGTTCTACCACTGAGCTATAGATCCTTCACATAATTGTTTTACCACACCAAACTTAGAATGTTGCTCGCCCTCGAGCAAAAGAAGAGGGAATAGATGAAGAAGAAGATGTGGAAAGAAAAAACTAGGATTATGAGGAGGGAAGGTGGGGATCCTGTGGGGTCCACAGATCTTGAGGTGTCAAGGCATTTACATCCCTGCACCAATTTAGGCATGCAAAATGCCCTTGCACACAACTCTGGGCGTTCAGCGCCAGGTTGGTGCCCATTTTGGGCGTTCAACGCCCATTTACTAGCCATTTCTGGCGTTGAACGCCAGAACCATGCTTGTTCTGGGCGTTCAGCGCCAGGATGTTGCCCATTTTGGGCGTTCAGCGCCAGAACCATGCTCTGTTCAGGCGTTGAACGCCAGACAGGTGCTTCCTCCAGGGTGTGATTTTTCTTCTGCTGTTTTTGATTCCGTTTTCAATTTTTTTAATATTTATTTTGTGACTCCACATGATCATGAACCTAATAAAACATGAAAAACCATGAAAATAAATAAAAATTGGGTTGCCTCCCAACAAGCGCTTCTTTAATGTCCTTAGCTGGACCTTGCTGAGCTGTTAATCTAGCTTCAGCCTTGAGAATTCTTGCTCAATGTTGCCTTCAAGATAATGCTTGATTCTCTGTCCATTGACAATGAACTTCTTATCAGAATCAATATCTTGAAGCTCCACATAACCATATGGTGATACACTTGTAATCACGTATGGTCCCCTCCACCGGGATTTCAGTTTCCCGGGGAATAGCCTGAGTCTAGAGTTAAACAACAGAACCTTCTGTCCTGGTTCAAAGATTCTAGATGACAGCTTTCTGTCATGCCACTTTTTTGATTTTTCTTTATATAGCTTGGCATTTTCGAAAGCTGTGAATCTGAACTCCTCTAGCTCATTTAGCTGGAGCAATCTTTTTTCTCCTGCTAATTTGGCATCAAAGTTTAGGAATCTGGTTGCCCAGTAGGCCTTATGTTCCAGTTCCACGGGCAGGTGACATGCCTTACCATACACGAGTTGGTATGGAGATGTCCCTATGGGGGTCTTGAATGCTATCCTGTAAGCCCACAGAGCATCATGCAAGCTCCGTGCCCAATCTTTTCTACGGGTATTTACTGTCCGTTCCAGGATTCTCTTTAATTCTCTGTTAAAGACTTCAGCTTGCCCATTGGTTTGTGGATGATATGGAGTGGCCACCTTGTGGCGAATTCCATACCGAACCATGGCAGAGTAAAGCTGTTTATTGCAGAAGTGAGTGCCCCCATCACTGATTAGTACTCTAGGGACACCAAACCTGCTAAAGATATGTTTTTGGAGGAACTTCAGCACTGTTTTAGTATCATTGGTGGGTGTGGCAATAGCCTCAACCCATTTTGATACATAGTCAACTGCCACCAGAATATAAGTGTTTGAGTATGATGGTGGGAAAGGTCCCGTGAAGTCAATTCCCCATACGTCAAACAACTCAATCTCCAAGATTCCTTGTTGAGGCATGGCGTAACCATGAGGCAGATTGCCAGCTCTTTGGCAACTGTCACAGTTACGTACAAACTCTCGGGAATCTTTATAGAGTGTGGGCCAATAGAAGCCACATTGGAGGACCTTGGTGGCTGTTCGCTCACCTCCGAAATGGCCTCCATATTGAGATCCGTGGCAATGCCACAGGATCCTCTGTGCTTCTTCTCTAGGCACACACCTACGGATGATTCCGTCTGCACATCTCTTAAAGAGATAAGGTTCATCCCACAAGTAGTACTTTGCATCAGTAATTAATTTCTTCTTTTGTATCCTGTTGTACTCCTTAGGTATGAACCTTGCAGCTTTATAGTTTGCAATATCGGCAAACCATGGTGCTTCCTGAATGGCAAATAAATGCTCATCAGGAAACGTTTCAGAGATCTCAAGAGAAGGGAGGGACGTCCCTTCCACTGGCTCTATCCGGGACAGATGATCAACCACTTGGTTCTCTGTCCCTTTTCTGTCTCTTATTTCTATATCAAACTCTTGCAGAAGCAACACCCATCTGATGAGCCTGGGTTTTGAGTCCTGCTTTGTGAGTAGATATTTAAGAGCAGCATGGTCAGTATACACAATCACTTTTGATCCTACTAAATATGATCTGAACTTGTCAATGGCGTAAACCACTGCAAGTAGTTCTTTTTCTGTGGTTGTGTAATTTTTCTGGGCATCATTTAGAACGCGACTGGCATAATAAATGACATGCAGAAGCTTGTCATGCCTCTGTCCCAATACTGCACCAATGGCGTGATCACTGGCATCACACATCAGCTCAAATGGTAATGTCCAGTCTGGTGCAGAAATGACTGGTGCTGTGACCAGCTTAGCCTTCAGCGTTTCAAACGCCTGCAGGCACCTTGTGTCAAACACAAATGGCGTGTCAGTGGCTAGCAGATTGCTTAGAGGTTTTGCGATTTTTGAAAAATCCTTTATAAACCTCCTATAGAATCCTGCATGTCCCAGAAAGCTTCTGATTGCCTTAACATTGGCAGGTGGTGGTAATTTTTCAATTACCTCTATTTTTGCTTGATCCACCTCTATTCCCTTGTTTGAGATTTTATGCCCAAGAACAATTCCTTCAGTCACCATGAAGTGACACTTTTCCCAGTTTAAAACTAGGTTGGTTTCTTGGCATCGTTTCAGAACAAGTTTCAGGTGATCAAGACAGGAGCTGAATGAGTCTCCATAAACTGAGAAGTCATCCATGAAGACTTCTAGAAATTTTTCCACCATGTCAGAGAAAATAGAGAGCATGCATCTCTGGAAGGTTGCAGGCGCATTACATAGCCCAAAGGGCATCCTTCTATAAGCAAACACTCCGGATGGACATGTGAATGTTGTTTTCTCTTGATCCTGGGGATCCACTGCAATCTGGTTATAGCCTGAATAGCCATCCAAAAAGCAGTAATAATCATGACCTGCTAGTCTTTCTAGCATCTGGTCTATGAATGGTAAAGGAAAATGATCCTTTCTGGTGGCTGTATTGAGCCTTCTGTAGTCAATACACATGCGCCACCCTGTAACTGTTCTTGTAGGAACCAGTTCATTTTTTTCATTATGAATCACTGTCATGCCTCCCTTTTTTGGGATGACTTGAACAGGGCTCACCCAGGGGCTATCAGAAATGGGATAAATAATCCCAGCCTCTAGTAATTTGGTGACCTCTTTCTGCACCACTTCCTTCATGGCTGGATTTAGCCGCCTCTGTGGTTGAACCACTGGTTTGGCATTATCCTCCAATAGGATTTTGTGCATGCATCTAGCTGGGCTTATGCCCTTAAGGTCACCTATGGACCACCCAAGAGCTGTCTTGTGTGTCCTTAGCACTTGAATAAGTGCTTCCTCTTCCTGTGAACTTAGAGCAGAGCTTATGATCACTGGAAAAGTATCACCTTCTCCTAGAAATGCATATTTCAAGGATGGTGGTAATGGCTTGAGCTCGGGTTTAGGAGGTTTTTCCTCTTTTAGAAGAAATTTCAGAGGCTCTTTTATGTCCTCTGAATTCTCTAAATCAGGCTGAACATCTTTAAAGATGTCTTCCAACTCTGATTCGAGACTCTCAGCCATGTTGATCTCTTCTACCAAGGAGTCAATAAGATCAACTTTCATGCAGTCTGTTGATGTGTCTGGATGCTGCATGGCTTTGACAGCGTTTAACTTGAACTCATCATCATTGACTCTCAGGGTTATTTCCCCCTGTTGGACGTCAATAAGGGAGCGTCCAGTTGCTAGGAAGGGTCTTCCTAGAATGAGAGTAGCACTCTTGTGTTCCTCCATTTCCAGCACAACAAAGTCAGTGGGAAAGGCGAATGGCCCAACCCTGACAATCATGTCTTCAATCACGCCTGATGGGTATTTAGTGGAGCCATCAGCAAGTTGAAGACATATCCGGGTTGGTTTAACTTCTTCAGTTAAACCAAGCTTTCTGATAGTGGATGTAGGTATTAGGTTGATGCTTGCCCCAAGATCGCATAAAGCTGTCTTGGTGCAATCACCTTCTAATATGCATGGTATCAGAAAATTCCCAGGGTCTTTAAGCTTTTCAGGAAAGCTTTTCAGAATGACTGCACTGCATTCTTCAGTGAGGAGAACTCTTTCTGTTTCTCTCCACTCCTTTTTATGACTCAAGATCTCTTTCATGAACTTGGCATAAGAAGGTATTTGCTCAAGTGCCTCTGCAAATGGAATCTTTATTTCAAGAGTCCTTAGATAATCTGCAAAGCGAGCAAATTGCTTATCCTGCTCCTCTTTCCGGAGTTTTTGAGGATAAGGTATCTTGGCTTTATATTCCTCAACCTTAGTGGTTAAAGAAGCCTTTTTAGAGGGGTTGTTATTAGCACTTGTGTGTGTCTGATCCCTCACTGGCAATTGAGTGCCAGAGTCAGAAGCTGGAGTGACGTTAGACGCCAGCTCACTGTCTGTTCCTGGCGCCTGAACGCCAGAAATGTGCCCATTTTGGGCGTTCAACGCTGGATTCTGCCCCATTTGGGCGTTCAACGCTGGATTCTTGCCCATTTCTGGCGTTGAACGCCAATTCTGCCTTGTTTCTGGCGTTGAACGCCAGTTTTGGGCATGGTCTGGGCGTTCAGCGCCAGCCTCCCACCCATTTTCTGGCGTTTTAGCGCCAGAATTATTTTTCCCTGGCCTCTTACTGTCCTCAGGTGAATTTTTGGTGGGTTGCTCATTTCTTGAATTTTTGATGCCTTGAGGTGGTGTTTTTAATGTTTTCCCACTCCTTAATTGAACTGCTTGGCATTCTTCTGCTATTTGCCTTGATAGCTGCTGCTTTGTTAGAAAATCCAATTGCTGATTGAATTCAGCAGCTTGTTTTACAGTACTGAATTCAGCAGTTACTGTTTTAACCTCTTCATTCATGGAAGGGTTGCTGCTTAGGTACAGATGCTGATTCCTGGCAACTGTATCAATGAGCTCTTGAGCCTCTTCAATTGTCTTTCTCATGTGGATAGATCCACCAGCTGAGTAATCTAGAGACATCTGAGCTCCTTCTGCAAGCCCATAGTAGAAGATGTCTAACTGAACCCACTCTGAAAACATTTCAGAGGGGCATTTTCGTAGCATCTCTCTGTATCTCTCCCAGGCATCATAAAGAGATTCATTATCTCCTTGCTTGAAGCCTTGGATGTCCAGCCTTAGCTGTGTCATCCTTTTTGGAGGAAAATATTGATTCAGGAATTTTTCTGTTAGCTGTTTCCATGTCTTTATGCTGGCCTTAGGTTGGTTATTTAACCACCTCTTAGCTTGATCTTTTACCGCAAATGGAAACAGTAATAGTCTGTAGACATCCTGATCTATTTTCTTATCATGTACTGTGTCAGCAATTTGTAAAAATTGTGCCAGAAACTCTGTAGGTTCTTCCTGTGGAAGACCGGAATACTGGCAGCTTTGCTGCACCATGATAATGAGCTGAGGATTCAACTCAAAGCTACTGACTCCAATGGAGGGTATGCAGATGCTACTCCCATATGAAGCAGTAGAGGGGTTAGAATATGACCCCAGAGTCCTCCTGGACTGTTCATTTCCACTTATGTCCATGATGGATAAAGGGATATAACTTGGATTGATTTACCTTTTTATCTATTTATTTATTTATTTATTATTATATTTTTTTTAATTTTTTTATTTATTTATTTTTTAAATAATTTTTGAAAATTTGTTTTAAAAATAGAGAGAAAAGATATTTTTAAATTTAGTGAGGAGAGAGAAAAAACAATAAGATAGTACAAGATTTAAAATTTTTAGATCTAATGCTCCTTGTTTTTGAAAATTTTGGAGGGAAAACACCAAGGAACACCAAACTTAAAAATTTTAAGATCAAGACACAAGGAAAACTCAATAACACTTTGAAGACTCACAAGAACACAAGAACATGAAGAAAGAACACCAAACTTAAAATTTTTAGAAAACCAAACCAAAATTTTCGAAAACCAAAGGGAAATCAACAAGAAAACACCAAACTTAAAGTTTGGCACAAAATTTAATAGAAAAATTATTTTTGAAAAAGGTTTTAAAAATATGATAGCCAATTACCATGAACATAAACACCACGTTCTAACTAACTGAGCTATAAGTTTAAAGTATTTTAACAAGGGATAAATAATAAAAGACTCTAAACCAAAAAGAAAGATTTTTTCCTAATCTAAGCAACAAAATAATCCGTCAGTTGTTCAAACACGAACAATCCCCGGCAACGGCGCCAAAAACTTGGTGCACAAATTGTGAATAACACTTTTCACAACTCGTACCACTGACCAGCAAGTGCACTGGGTCGTCCAAGTAATACCTCACGTGAGTAAGGGTCGAATCCCACGGAGATTGTTGGTTTGAAGCAATCTATGGTTATCTTGTAAATCTTAGTCAGGAAGTTAATTATGTTTATCAGTTGAATTGCAAATAAACAATAGAGCATGGATTAAAGGTTACTTGTTATGCAGTAATGGAGAATATGTTGGAGTTTTGGAGATGCTTTGTCTTCTGAATCTCTGCTTTCCTCTGTCTTCTTGTTCACGCACGCACGTCCTCCTATGGCAAGCTGTGTGTTGGTGGATCACCGTTGTCAATGGCTACTTTCCATCCTTCCAGTGAAAACTACGCTCACGCGCTCTGTCACAGCACGGCTAATCACCGGTTGGTTCTCGATCCGGTTGGAATAGGACTTACTATCCTTTTGCGTCTATCACTAACGCCCAGCCTTCAGGAGTTTGAAGCTCGTCACAGTCATTCAATCCTTGAATCCTACTCGGAATACCACAGACAAGGTTTAGACTTTCCGGATTCTCATGAATGCCGCCATCAGTTCTAGCTTATACCACGGAGATTCTGATTAAGGAATCTAAGAGATACTCATTCAATCGTATATAGAACGGAGGTGGTTGTCAGGCACACGTTCATGATTTGAGGGAGGTGATGAGTGTCACAGATCATCACCTCCATCACAGTTAAGCGCGAATGAACATCTTAGATAGGAACAAGCGTGTTTGAATGGAAAACAGAAATACTTGCATTAATTCATCGAGACACAGCAGAGCTCCTCACCCCCAACAATGGGGTTTAGAGACTTATGCCGTCAGAGAATACAAAGTTTAGATCTAAAATGTCATGAGGTACAAAATAAGTCTCTAAAAGTTGTTTAAATACTAAACTAGTAGCCTAGGTTTACAAAAAGTGAGTGGGCTATGATGGATGATGCAGAGATCCACTTCTGGGGCCCACTTGGTGTGTGCTGGGGCTAAGATTTAAGCAAGTCACGTGCAGAGGCCATTTGTGGAGTTGAACGCCAGTTTTTGTGCCAGTTTGGGCGTTCAACTCCAGCTTTTGATCCTTTTCTGGCGCTGGACGCCAGAATTGGGCAGAGAACTGGCGTTGAACGCCAGTTTACGTCGTCTATTCTTGTGCAAAGTATAGACTATTATATATTTCTGGAAATCCCTGGATGTCTACTTTCCAACGCAATTGGAAGCATGCCATTTCGAGTTCTGTAGCTCCAGAAAATCCACTTTGAGTGCAGGGAGGTCAGAATCCAACAGCATCAGCAGTCCTTTTTCAGCCTGAATCAGATTTTTGCTCAGCTCCTTCAATTTCAGCCAGAAAAATACCTGAAATTACAAAAAAACACACAACTCATAGTAAAGTCCAGAAATATGAATTTTTCCTAAAAACTAATGAAAATAGACTAAAAACTAACTAGAACATACTCAAAATTATATGAAATTAACCCCAAAAAGCGTATAAAATATCCGCTCATCATGACCATAGCTTGCTTCAAGCCGACAATCTCCGTGGGATCGACCCTTACTCACGTAAGATTTATTACTTGGATGACCCAGTGCACTTGCTGGTTAGTTGTATCGAAATTGTGAAGAAAACTAAAATTATGAATGTGCATATTAAGTTTTTAGCGCCGTTACCAAGGAATGAACAATCACGATTTCGTGCACCAGGGATTGATTTATTTTGACCAAGTAATTGCATGAATTTAAATAGATTGCATGTAGATAATTTGCATTGAATAAATGTTTGTACCCCTTTCTTGTCTTTCTTGAGTTTAGCATGAGGACATGCTTGGTTTAAGTGTGGAGAGGTTGATAAACCCCAATTTTGTGGTTTATCTTGTGTTGAATTTAGTGAATTTTATCAACTTATCCCGCATTTATTCAATGAAATAGCATGGTTTTGTGAATTTCTTCTAAGTTGTGCTTAAGAGTGAAAACATGCTTTTTAGGCCCTTAATTAGCTAAATTTAATTCACTTTGATTCCACTCGATGCCTTGATGTGTTTGTTTAGTAATTTCAGGCTTAAGAGGCAAGGATTAGATCAAAGAAGTAAGAAAAAAGCATGCAAAATGGAGAATTCATGAAAAAATAAGAATTTGGTGAATGTAAGGCCACGCATATGCGTGACACTTGTCACGTGACCTCATTAAAGAAACACGCTAGGGGCAATTTCTGAGCTCAAGGAGGCCCAAATCCAACTCATTTCTGAAGTATTTGAAGCCAAAAGTAGGAAGGAAGAAGGGGGGAGCAATTAGTGTAGTTTAAGAAATACGCTTTAAGTTAGTTCTAGAGAGAGAAGCTCCGCTCCCTCTTCTCTCTAGAAATTAGGGTTCTTAGTTTAATTTTATCTTAGATTTAGGTTTTAGTTCTTATTTTCATCTAGTTTCTTTTACCTTCCCTTGTTCTATTGCCTTAATTTCCTTACTTTATCTTGTTAATTTCTGATTTGAGCCACTTTTTAGTTTATAAACACTCTTGTTACCTTTAATTTCATTTAATGCAGTTTGATATTTTATGTTCTTTTCTTGCTTGCTTGAGTTATTATTGTTATTTTCTTGCACTTAGTAGTTTAGATTTTATATTTTTTGTAATTTAATATGCTTTTATTTTTATGCACACCAAGTGTTTGATAAAATATTTGGCTTAGGTTTAGAGTAGATTTTGAGCCTTCTTGCTTTGGAAAGAGAAATTAGGTAATCTTGAGTCATTAATATCCAATTTGGATTAGTGATCTAAAGTAGTTAGTTAATCTTATTTTCATTAACATTACTTATGGATTGGGGTTAACTAGGCATATTTGACTTTCTCCCAATGTTGGAGATAACATAATAGGCTTAACTCTTGGTAATTATCGTGTTATGATTAATGACAAGGATAGAAAACCTTGATTCTCAATCTTTGCCATGAATGCCTCTTTAGTATTTGTTATCTTTAGTTGTTTTATTTATTTTCTTGTCATTTAAAATTCTTACCATTTAATTTCTTGCCTTTTTATCAATCCACCTTTGTGAACCTCATAACTAATAATTGAGCACTCGACTGTAATTCCTAGGAAGAATAACCCGGGAGTAATACTCTCGGTTATTTTATTGGGTTGAACTTGTGACAACCAAAATTAAACTTTGATTGAGGGTTGTTTGTTAGTTTGGAATTATACTTCGACGAGATTATTTTTTTGTGTGAAAATTCTAAACCGACGGTAACCTCACATCACTGCTACACTATGCTATCAGCTTTGAGGAGTACCGAAAGGTGTCTAGATGCAAGACAGCCAAAGAAATCTGGGAGAAACTCCAGGTTATACACGAAGGCACCAAACAAGTCAAAGAAACAAGGATTGATATAATGCGAAAAGAGTATGAGATGTTTAACATGAAGGATGGAGAAAACATTGATAAAATGTTTGAGAGATTCTCAATCATAATCAACAGCCTTAATGCTATGGGTTTAATACACACATAACAAACCCTAGTGAGAAAAGTTCTTAGAAGCCTCATAAATAAAGGAATGAAACAAAAGCCATTGTCCTAGTCGAGAGTAACAACCTAAGCCCTATAACCTATGATGACCTGAAAGGGAAACTTCTTGCTTATGAAACCACACATCCAAGCCAAGACTCAAAGAAAAAGGGAATAGCCCTTAAGTCAAAAGTCGAACCAAAAGAGAGTGAATCTAGTGATAGTTTTTCAGATGATGAACTTGTGTTTTGGCTAGGAGGCTTAGAAGGCTAAAGAGGAACAAAGACAAGTACAAGGGCTCGAGTTCAAAGGAGTACAAGAAGGATATGAGCAAAGTAATTTGCCACAACTGTAAGGAGGCTAGACATCTTAAATATAACTGTCCGAAACTTAAGAAGGAGGACAAAGGAAAGAAAGAAAAGAAGAGAGTGCTCATGGCATCTTGGAAAGATCTTTAGAACTATTTGGATGAGGAAGAAGACTCCAAATGTGAAGCTCAAATCTGCTTCATGGCTGGTGAGGATCAACTTGATGAGGTAAATTACTATGACTTGTCCATAGATGATTTACATGTTATCATTGATGATCTCAACCTCTATTCTGAAAAATTGCTGAACAAATACAATAAATACAAATCTAAAAAGGAAATATTGAAAGTTAAAAATGATTTTTTGAAAGAAAAGCTGAAGGAAACCGAATGTACTTTGGATATTATTGAAGAAAATAGATTTATGAAATTTGAACTTGAGAAACTTAAAGGAAAGTACATTGTGGATCCTTCTCAAGAGCTTGTTGCTGAAAATGAAAGGTTAAATGAGATTATTAAAAGATTGAATAGTGACTTAGCAAAATTTGCTCATAGTTCTAGTAACTTGGCCAAATTACTTGCAAATCAAAGACCATTGTTTGAAAAATCTGGTTTAGGCTATGTGACAAAAGAGAGTGCAATTTTTGAAAATTCTTCTACAGAATTCATGGCCTCTTCTTAAAAAACAAAATCCACCATCAGCAAATCTGGTCTTGGATATGTTCAACACCTATGAAGAAGAATTTGAAAAATCTTATTTTGATGAAACTGCATCATCTTCAAGAACCGAACCTACACCAAACAAGTCGGGTCTGGGCTATGTCTCAAACAATGAGGTTGCTTTCAAAAACCCACAGTTTCACAAAAGAACCTCTTATTTAAGAAGCCCATATGCTTTCAAAAATCCTGGTTTGAATGCATTTGCAAAAAGAAATACTAATAACAAAAATAATTTTGTCAAAAAATGCCCATTTTTCAAAACCCAGAAAACCTCAGTCTTTTAAGTATTTCCAGCATCAAAACTTAAATCAATTTCATCAACATGCATCAAGAAATCATTACTTTAATTGTAAGAAAATTGGTCACTCTTACTTACAATGCTTTATTGAAAAAATAAGAGTAGAAAATCAAACTTACAATGTTATTTGTGATTTTAATGCACTTGGGCAACCAAGGTGGATTAACTTCAAAGGATCCAAATTAATTTGGATACCTAAGGTTACTTGAGATTGTATGCAGGTTCGCCTAGCATCCAAGAAGAAGAAAGATATGTGGTACTTGGATAGTGGATGCTTTAGGCACATGACAGGAAGGTCAACCGTCTTCATCAAACTCAACAAGTATGATGGAGGATTTGTTACCTTTGGAGATGATGGAAAAGATAAAAATCATAGCTGTTGGAAAAGTAGGTAACAATCATTCTACTTTCATTGATGATATCTTTTTTGTTGATGGTTTGAGACATAATCTTTTGAGTATTAATCAACTGTATGACTTGGGTTACTTGGTAATATTCAAATGATTAGAATGCCAAGTGGTGAGTGAAAAATCAAATGAAGTGCTATTCATAGCAAATTATTGTGATAATGTGTATGGTCTCACTCTTGATGAAATAAATAAATAAAATGTAGCTTATTTTCATTCTAAAGAAACTGAAAAGTGGCTATGACACAAAAGATTGGGCCATGCTAGCATGTTTCAAATAAATAAGCTTGTCAAGAAGGGATTAGTAAGAGGTCTTCCTTTAATAAAATTTGACAAAGATATCACTTGTGATACTCGTCAAATGGAAAAACAAACAAAAAATTTATTTAAATCAAAGGAAGACATCTCTACTAAAAGACCACTTGAATTGCTACATATTGACTTATTTGGTCCAACAAGAACCCAGAGCTTAGGTGGTAAACATTATGGTTTGGTTATTGTGGATGACTACACAAGATTTGACTGGGTTTTATTTCTTGTACACAAAAATGATGCCTTCTCGGCTTTTGAAATTTTTAGCAAGAAATTCAAAATGAAAAGGATTTAAAGATTGTCTCAATAAGAAGTGATCATGGAACTGAATTCGAAAATCAATTATTTGAATCCTTTTATGAGGAATTTAGAATATCACAAAAATTTTCCTGTCCAAGAACACCACAACAAAATGGTGTTGTTGAAAGAAGAAACAGAAGTATTCAAGAAATGACAAGAGTTATGCTTTGTGAAAGTAATGCTCCAAAATTCCTTTGGGCTGAAGCTGTTAATACGGCTTGCCACATTTTCAATAGAACAATCATAAAAAATTCTTTTAAGAAAACTCCTTATAAACTTTGGAAAGGTCACTCACCAAATTTGAATTATCTACATATCTTTGGATGCAAATGTTTTGTCCTAAATAACAAAGAAAATCTAAGAAAATTTGATCCAAAGGCATATGAATGTTTATTTGTAGGATATTCCACAACTAGCAAAGCATATAAAGTTTATCATCAAAATGCTGGAATTATTGAGGAATCCATACATGTTACTTTTTGTGACACTAACTTAGTTCAAAGTATCTTGGAAGATTGTGATGCAGGAAATCAGGTTCAAGGCAACAAAGGAGAAGCCCAAAATCTTAAGAAAGAAAGTTCTGGGCTACCCGAATCTGAAACTGCTGCTACAGGAGATCCTGCAGGAGACAATTCTATTTTGTCTCCTGAAACAGGCAAAATTTCTGAGAATACTAGTTCTTTGGATCCCTCAGTGACCGAATCTGCTCCTAAGTTCACTAGAACCCGTGAGTGGAGATTTTTAAAGAATTATCCATAAGAATTTGTCATTGGGGACGTCTCTCAAGGTGTCAAAACTCGATCCTCCACTAGAAAAGCAAATAAAGAATCAAACCTAGATTTTCTCTCTCAAATGGAGCCACAAAACATCAAAGAAACTCTTGATGACCCCTCTTGGATAAAGGCTATAGAGGAAGAGCTTAGTGAATTTGAAAAGAATCAAGTTTGGACACTTGTTCCAAAGCCAAATGGAAAGAAAGTGACCGGCACCAAGTAGATTTTCAGGAACAAGTTGGGTGAAGATGGAAGCATAGCTAGAAATAAAGCAAGGTTAGTGGCATAAGGATATGATCAAGAGGAAGGAATAGACTTTGATGAATCATTTGCCCCTTGTTGCTCGAATGGAAGCCATAAGACTTCTTCTTGCTTATGCTGTTTATTGTGCTTTCAAATTGTTTCAAATGGATGTGAAATGTGCATTTTTAAATGGTGTAATAGATAGAGAAGTGTATGTGGCACAGCCACTTGGTTTTGAAAATAAGGAATTTCCTAATCATATTTTCAAACTTTCGAAAGCTCTTTATGGACTAAGACAAGCACTTAGGACTTGGTATGAAAGACTTAATTCTTTTCTCTTGAAAAATAGATTTCAAAGAGGCACTACAGACACTACTCTCTTTATTAAAATTCTAATGATTCTTTTATTTTAGTCCAAATTTATGTTGATGACATTATTTTTGGATCAGCTAATGAGACCCTTTGTACTGAATTTGGAAAACTTATGACAAGTGAATTTGACATGAGTATGATGGGTGAACTTAATTTCTTCCTTGGGCTTCAAATAAAGCAAACTGAAAATAGAATTTTTATTCATCAAGAGAAGTATGTCAAGGAATTAGTTAAGAAATTTGGTATGGAAAATGCCAAACCCATGGGAACACCCATGCACCCTAACTCAAAGTTAGAAAAGTGTGAAATTGAGAAAGATGTTGATGAGACTAGGTATAGAGGAATGATTGGATCTCTTATGTACCTAACTTCCTCTAGACCTGATATTGTGCAAAGTGTTGGAATGTGTTCAAGATTCTAATCAAAACCGAAAGAATCATACTTTTCTGTAGTTAAAAGGATTATTAGATATGTTCATGGCACATCCAATTTCGGTTTATGGTATCCTAAGACTAATGAGTTTTCTGCAGTTGGTTATTATGATGCAGACTTTGTCGGAGATAGAGTAGATAGAAGGAGTACATCAAGCATTTGCTGTTTTTTTGGAAAGTCCTTAAATGTCTGGTCTAATAAGAAGCAGTCTACAGTGGCATTATCCACTGCTGAGGCTGAGTATATTGCTACCTCCTCCTGTTGTTCTCAGCTTCTTTGGTTAAAAACTCAACTTGCTGATTATAAATTAAATGCTGAAAATATTTCCTTGCTGTGTGAAAATATGAGTGCTATAAATATTTTCAAAAATCCAGTTCTGCACTCAAGAACTAAACATATTGAGGTGAGACTTCACTCAATAAGGGAACATGTTCAAAAAGGAAATATTAGCATTCAATTTGTTAAATTAGAGGATCAATTAGCTAATATTTTTACCAAACCTCTAGCTGAAGATCGATTTTGAAAACTTAGGACAAATTTAGGGATTCTAAGTTATGATTCATTATTTGCGCTTTGCTAATGTGTTTATTAAAGTTTTTGTCTCTCAGGTTGGGATGAGACAATTTTGGGCAAATGAAGAACCATCATCCTGAATATTAATTTCTGGGCTCAATGGCAAGTTCTGAATCTTCTGGGCCAACCTTTTAGTTTAGAGTTCTTATGGTCCAATATGTTTCCTTAAACTTTATCATCTCTGGGCCCAATCAGTGTTACATCATCCATGTGTGAATTTGTGTTTTGTCTTTTAGTGAAAAAGATTTCATCTTTAAATTAGTTTTGTTTTACCTAGTATTTTTAATAAAATTAAATCATTTTTTTAATGAAAACATTTTATTTTAATATTTGTTTTATTCTACACAGTACTTTATTCTTAAATAAAATCAAAATCAAAACTTCTCATAGTGATGTCAAGTCTTTTCAAGGTCTAGTCACAAGTGATAAAGCAACATGGTTTCAATAAACCTCTTTCTTGTAGCAGTTACTAATCCTCTCTCTTCATAACTCCTTCCACAACCTCTTCGGTTCCTCCCTACTATCATCACTCCCTGTTTTGTGCGAAACCCTTACTACACAACAATGAAGAAGAAAACTGTCATGCAAAAGAGTCCCAGGGCTAAAATTTACAAACTCCCTGCTAAGTCTAGAACTTCTCCTCGCAACAAAGATCATACTTTTACTCCATCACCTTCTCCTCCAACCTCACCTCCTCGCATTGATCTAATGGCACACACCAAAACTACTCCAAGGTATCCCTCCTCCTCCAAACCGACGGCTCCTCCCATTGCTCCTTCAAACCCAAGCACATCAAAAGGGAAACGTCCTACTACTGAGGAGATTGTGCCTGAACCGTCTCAACCTAAGCTTAGGTGAGTCCCTCAATGTCCTCAACGAGGTAACCCTCATATCCCTCTCAAATCGATTAAGAAACCTGATGAATCCATATTTGATGATAAATTTTGGATTGATTTGAGTGGATTTCATCATATAAACCCACATTTATTCATCCAAATAGCATACTTTTGTGTTCTCTCCCTAAGTTGAGCTTAATTGTGAAAACATGCTATTTTGGGCTTAATTTAATCAATTTTCATCCCACTTTCATCCCATTTGATGCCTTGATGGTTTTGATGAGTGATTTCAGGTATAATAGGTAGGAATGTCTTGATAAGAGTGGAAGAAAAGCATGCAATTGGGACAAAACATGAAGAAAACAAAGGAGAAGCACACACTGGAGTGTGCGTATGTAAAACCTACTACGCGTACGCACAAGTGAAAGATCAATAAGTGTGCGTACGAACACAACTTTGTGCGTACGCACAGGTCCCGACACGTGACTCATTTACTGCAAAACGCTGGGGCGATTTCTGGGCCTCCAAAGCCCAGTTTTGGACTTTCTGAAGCTAATTGAGTGCTATATCAAAGGGGCATCACTCCATATCAAGTGGAGAGTAATTAGGGTAGATTAGAAACATGCTTTAAGTCATATTCTAGAGAGAGAAGCTCTCCCTTCTCTCTAGAATTAGGGTATGTTAGATCTCTCTTAGATTTAGGTTTAATTCTTGTTTTTATTTAGTTTTCCTTACCATTTATTGTTATTGAACCTTTGTTCTTTACTTCTATTTGTTATTTCCCTTCTTTTGTTCCTTTATGTTTATGACACTTTGTTACTTTTAATTCCAATTAATGCGATTCATGTTTTATGTTTCTTATTGTTTAATTTAGTTGTTATTATTGTTTTCATCCATATGGTAGTTGTAGAATTTATTATTTCTTGTTATTTTTCCATGCTTTCTTTTTATGCCTTCCAAGTATTTGATAAAATGCTTGGTTGGATTTTTGCCTAGTTTTTCACACTCTTGGTTGAAAAATTGGGTAATTAGGTAAACTTGAGTGGTGGATGTCCATTCTACATTGTATGAGAATTGTTAGTTGATTTGGTTTCTTCTAACTCTAAGCCTTCCATTAATAGAGTTGGCTAGGACTTGTGGATTGAGATCACTTATGCCCTTTTGACTAGTTCTCAATGTTAGGTGGTGCGTGTACGCAAACCCCACACTCTCGTACAACAGTACCAGCAAGTGCACTGGGTCGTCCAAGTAATACCTGAGCGAGTCAGGGTCGATTCCACGAGGATTGTGGCTTGAAGCAAGCTATGGTTATCTTGCAGGTCTTAGTCAGGTGGATCAAAAGACTTGGTTGTGAAACTATGAAGACATATAACTAATAAAGATATTTAATAAAAATAGAGTTGAGAGTCGGAGTTTCTTTGTCTTTCTGAAATAACTCTGATACTACTGTCTTCTTTGCTTGTGAATGATCTTCTTCTATGGCAGGCTGTATTTGATCAATGCTATGGGCTGTGGTCATTGATCTCCTCTGCTACAGATTGAACGCCATTGGCCGTGGTCATCCAATCTGACCAAGGGTGAAGCGCTTAGCAAGTCATTCTCCTGGCGATCCTACTCAAAGCGCCATAGACAAAGTCGAATCTTCCGGATCAAAGAATGCTGCTTCTTTAGATTTTAGCCTATACTGCGGAGACCCTAATCTTCCCAAAAATTGGCTGAACTGGTGTCTCGAGAAGTCCCCAACGAAGTCGTGGATTAACCGTCTGAGAGATGTATAAACATAGCTGTTGGCTCGTGCTTTCCAGTCATGTATTCACATGAACCCAAGTATACACAGGTGTTTGTCAGGCACGTTCGTCTTAATGTGATGAACAGAGCTAATTGGTTAGATCATCCTATTCACCACGATGAGGATCGGATTATACATCTTAGAAACAGATCAAACACGGATCGGAGAAGAAATAGTAATACTTTTATTAATTCATAGGACTCAGCAGGGCTCCTCCCCTCAACCTAGGAGGTTTAGAAACTCATACTGAGGAAAAATACAATGATAAATGTGTATGATGGTAAAAGTGATGTAAAAGTGTTCGAATAACATGAATAAAATCCCTTAAATACTAAACAAATTACTAGTAAGTGTAAAATAGTCTTTTTAGTGCTAAAATCCACTTCTGGGGCCCACTTAGTGAGTGTTTAGGCTGAGATTTGATGAGATCCACGTGCTTTGAGGTCTCTGCGGCGTGAAACGCCAGCTAGGGGTCCTCTTTGGGTGTTTGTACATTGGTCTCTACTCTTCGGGCACTGGACGCCTTGTAGGGGGCAGGTAGCTGGCATTGGATGCTAGTTTTGGGCCTTCTAATCCGAAGCAAATGATGCGTGAGCATCTTTCCTATCTTTTCCTAGTGAATTTGCATTCAATTTGTTGAGTTTAATCAAGAATTAATTATCTTTTAGCCACTATGGATGCTACTTTGAGTCTTATGCAATTCTGTTTATTTTAGGTAGCATTTGGTTGGATTTGATGGAGCTTCCACAGAAAAAGAGAAGAAGACTATATAGGGCAGAAATGCTTAGAGGATGGAGAGGAAGCCTGCACAAATAGAAGGAGCACAAGAATTAAAGGAGATGACCAGCGAGGAGCGACGCGTGCACGTACCTGATGCGTACGCATGAAAAGTGAAGTTGCTCAGCGACGCGTGCGCGTACCTGACGCGTACGCGTGACACGCGAAGAAGACCATCGACGTGTACGCGTGACTGACACGTACGCATGAGAAACGCGAAGTGCAGAAAACGCTGATTCCTATTAATTCTGATTTAAACTTTAACTTTTAAGAGGAAAAGATATTATTTTAGTTTTAGAAAATATATTTTTTAAATTAATTAGGATTAGATATAAAAGGGAAAAGAAACTTCCCTTCAGGAGATTCCAATTAGTTAACATTCCATTCCACCTCAGCCAAAATACATTTTATCAGAATCCTTATTTTCTCTCTGAACCATGAGCAACTAAACCTCCACTGTTAAGGTTAGGAGCTCTGTCTATTGTATGGATTGATACTATTATTTTTCTATTTTGATTCATGTACTTATTTATATTTCAAGAATTGTTTTCGTTCTTTATTTTATGAATTTGGGTGGAACGGAAGTATGACCCTCTTTCTAATTGAGTTCTTGTATAACTTGGAAAAGCTCTTTACTTGAACAACAGCTTGAAAACAACTTCTCCTAAATTTTAATTATCTGGACTTAACGGGATACGTGACATATAATCCTCTTATATTTGGGTAATTAGGATTTATGTGGCATATAAACTAGAATTAAGCTTCACCTTCTAATTGGAATAAATTGACCAAGGAATTGACAGTTGATGAATTTTAGAAGAGACTAGAAAGGTCTAAGGAATTAGGGTCTAGTCACATATAGTTTGTCATTAATTAAATCTTGCATGATTAAAATAGTTAGTAAGAAAAGTCAATCCGGAAAATAGATAACTTTGAAGCCTTAACTACCTTCTCCATATTTTTATTCCCAACTTATTTATTTGCCTGTCTTCTGTTTAATGCTTTTTGAAATCTCACACTATTTTCTGCTTGGCTAACTAAGCCAATTAATCAACCATTGTTGCTTAGTCCTTCAATTCTCATGAGATCGACCCTCACTCACCTGAGGTATTACTTGGTATGACCCGGTGCACTTGCCGGTTAGTTTGTGGGGTTATAAATTCTGCACCAAGTTTTTGGCGCCGTTACCGGGGATTGATAGTGATTAACAACTATTAGTTGTTTGATTGCTTAGATTAGGCATTTTAGTTTTAATTTTTTTAAATTTTAGTTTAGTATTTTTAATGTCACATAGTTAATTTCATTTTAATTTCCTTGTTTATTTTCCTTGTTAATTTTCGAAAAATTTTTTTTATTTCAGTTATCATTTTCGAAATTTTTCTGTTTTATTTATTTAGTATTTCTATTTTATTATTTTACATAGGTTACTGGTGCACGAATTGTGAATCACACTTTTCACAACTCGTACCACTAACCAGCAAGTGCACTGGGTCGTCCAAGTAATACCTTACGTGAGTAAGGGTCGAATCCCACGGAGATTGTTGGTTTGAAGCAATCTATGGTTATTTTGCAATTCTTAGTTAGGAAGTCAATTATATTTATCAGTTGAATTGCGAATGAACAAGAGAGCATGGGTTAAAGGTTACTTGTTATGCAGTAATGGAGAATATGTTAGAGTTTTGGAGATGCTTTGTCTTTTGAATCTCTGCTTTCCTCTGTCCTCTGATTCACGCATGCACGTCCTCTTATGGCAAGCTGTGTGTTGGTGGATCACCGTTGTCAATGGCTACCATCCATCCTTCCAGTGAAAATGGTCCAGGTGCGCTGTCACCGCACGGCTAATCATCTGCAGGTTCTCAATCGTACCGGAATAGGATTTACTATCCTTTTGCGTCTGTCACTACGCCCAGCACTCACGAGTTTGAAGCACGTCACAGTCATTCAATCCCAGAGTCCTACTCGGAATACCACAGACAAGGTTTAGACTTTCCGGACTCTCATGAATGCCGCCATCAATCTAGCTTATACCACGAAGATTCTGATTAAGAAATCTAAGAGATACTCATTCAATCTAAAGTAGAACGGAAGTGGTTGTCAGGCACGCGTTCATAGGGAATGATGATGATTGTCACGTTCATCACATTCAGGTTGAAGTGCGAATGAATATCTTAGATAGAAACACGCATGTTGAATAGAAAACAGAAATACTTGCATTAATTCATCGAGACACAGCAGAGCTCCTCACCCCCAACAATGGAGTTTAGAGACTCATGCCATCAGAGAATACAAAGTTCAGATCTAAAAATGTCATGAGATATAAAATAAGTCTCTAAAAGTTGTTTAAATACTAAACTAGTAGCCTAGGTTTACAAAAAATGAGTAAACTATGATGGATGATGCAGAGATCCACTTCTGGGGCCCACTTGGTGTGTGCTGGGGCTGAGATTTAAGCAATTCACGTGCAGAGGCCATTTGTGGAGTTGAACGCCAGTTTTTGTGCCAGTTTGGGCGTTCAACTCCAGCTTTTGATCCTTTTCTGGCACTGGACGCCAGAATTGGGCAGAGAACTGGCGTTGAACGCCAGTTTATGTCCTCTATCCTTGTGCAAAGTATGGACTATTATATATTTCTGGAAAGCCCTGGATGTCTACTTTCCAACGCAATTGGAATCATGCTATTTCGAGTTCTGTAGCTCCAGAAAATCCACTTTGAGTGCAGGGAGGTCAGAATCCAACAGCATCAGCAGTCCTTTTTCAGCCTGAATCAGATTTTTGCTCAGCTCCTTCAATTTCAGCCAGAAAAATACCTGAAATTACAGAAAAACACACAACTCATAGTAAAGTCCAGAAATATGAATTTTTTCTAAAAACTAATGGAAATAAACTAAAAACTAACTAGAACATACTCAAAATTATATGAAATTAACCCCAAAAAGCGTATAAAATATCCGCTCATCACAACACCAAACTTAAACTGTTGCTTGTCCTCAAGCAACTAGACAAATAAAATAGAAGACTAATAGGTTGAGAAGCAATAATATCTCAGAGTTTTTGAGTGAAGCTCAGATTCTAATTAGATGAGCGGGACTAGTAGCTTTTTGCTTCTGAACAGTTTTGGCATCTCACTTTATCCATTGAAGCTCAGAGTGATTGGCATCTATAGGAACTTAGAATTCAGATAGTGTTATTGATTCTCCTATTTCAGTGTGATAATTCTTGAACACAGCTATTTTATGAGTCTTGGCCGTGGCCCTAAGCACTTTGTTTTCCAGTATTACCACCGGATACATAAATGCCACAGACACATAATTGGATGAACCTTTTAGATTGTGACTCAGCTTTGCTAAAGTCCCCAATTAGAGGTGTCCAGAGTTCTTAAGCACACTCTTCTTTTTGCCTTGGACCTTGACTTTAATCGCTCAGTCTCAAGTTTTCACTTGACACCTTCACGCCACAAGCACATGGTTAGGGACAGCTTGGTTTAGCCGCTTAGACCAGGATTTTATTCCTTTAGGCCCTCCTATTCACTGATGCTCAAAGCCTTGGGATCCCTTTTATTTGCCCTTGCCTTTTGGTTTTAAGGGTTATTGGCTTTTTGCTCTTGCCTCTTGGTTTTAAGAGCTTTTGGCTTTTTCTGCTTGCTTTTTCTTTTTCTTTCTATTTTTTTTTTCTGCAAGCTTTGTTCTTTGCTGCTTTTTCTTGCTTCAAGAATCATTTTTATGATTTTTCAGATTATCAATAACATGTCTCATGTTCATCATTCTTTCAAGAGCCAACATATTTAACAGTCTTAAACAACAAATTCAAAAGACATATGCACTGTTCAAGCATTCATTCAGAAGACAGAAAGCATTGCCACCACATTTAACTAATTAGAATTTCTCTTATTAAAACTCAAAATTTTATTGCCTCTTATTCAAAAGATCTACTACTTTATTCATGTTTGCTGATGATGAGAAAAATAAACTATAGCTTAATTGGAGATAAAATCAAAATAGATACTAATTACTACTATATGACTCCTAAGGTAAGCTTCTATAAGGACACTGTCACAGAGTTAAGGCAGAAATTAGAAATTAACAACCTTTATTCTGGGGGAATGGGGGTTCCTCTGATCCTTGGGGTGCTCGGTCCTGCAAGAGAAGACTTTTGGCGCTTCAATTCCCTTAAGTCACGCCCTTGCTCCTCTTGTTCTTTAAACATATAGGTCAGCATTTGACTGTGTTCCTTCTGTTCTTTTATTATTTGTTCCATAGCTTCCCGTATCTTGGTAACAGACGTTTCAAGATACTCCCAGTATTCAGATTGAGGGATCTCTGGGAGGAATTCCTGTGCTCTCTTCTTGATGGGATCATCCTGTGCTTGTTATTTTTCCATTGATGCTTTGGTGATTGGCTTCTCAATTGAGATATACTCAGTTATTCCCATCCTTACTCCAGCGTCCTTGCAGAGCAGAGAAATCACGCTTGGATAAGCCAACCTGGCCTCTTTAGAATTTTTGTTAGCAATTTTGTAGAGTTCAGCTGAAATCAGCTGATGAACCTCCACCTCCTTTCTCATCATGATGCAATGGATCATCACTGCTCTTTTAACTGTGACTTCAGAGCGGTTGCTAGTAGGCAACAGAGAATGCCCAATGAATTCTAGCTATCCTCTGGCGACTGGTTTGAGATCCTCTCTCTTGAGTTGATTTGGGACACCCTTTGTGTTGGTGGTCCACCTGGCTCCAAGGATACATATGTCCTCTAGAATCTTATCCAGGCCCATGTCTGCTCTCATCATCCTCCTGTTGAAGGAGTCTGGATCATCCTTTAGCTGAGGTAGCTTTAAGATCTCCCTGATCATGTCAGGGTGGGTATGAACAATCTTTCCTCTGACCATGGTCCGATAGTCATAGAAGGCAGTTCCAGATAGTTTCTGCTTGTCAGTTTGCCACATATTAGCATAGAACTCCTGGACCATGTTCCTTTCCACTTTCGTTTCAGGATTAGCTAGGACTTCCCAGTTCCTAATTCGAATTTGCTCTTGGATCTCTGGATATTCATATTTTTTCAGATCGAATCTAACTTCCGGGATCACTGATCTCAGACCCATTATTTTAAGATAATGGTCTGAATGTTCTTTAGATAAGAACTTCCCTTGATTCCAAAGTGGTTTTGGAACGCTCTCTTTCTTACCTCTTAGAGTGGGTTGTTTTCCTTTAGGAGCCATAATCTTAGTGATCGTGGATAAACACACCAAACTTATAGGTTTGCTTGTCCTCAAGCAAAAGAAAAGAAAGGAGAGGGATAGAAGGAGAGCTAGCTGCTATTGTTGATGGGAGAGGAGGGAGGCCGAACTCAAATTTATAAGGGGGGGAGGGTGGGTTTTCGAAAAAAAAAAGATAAAGATATGATAAAAAGATTTATTTGGAAAAGATAAGATAGAAGATATGATAAGAGAAGATATAGTTTAAAATTGAGAGGATATGAAAGATTTTTGAGAAAGATAGATTTAATTTTTGAAAAAGATAAAGTGGAGGTTTTGAAAAAGATATTGATGAGTTGAAAAAGATAGATTTTTTTAAAAAATTTTGAAAAGAGTTGGATTGAATTTGCAAAGATGCCTGGTGCTTATGGATTAAAATACATTTGATATTTTTAGTGGTAGGGTTTTTAGAAATTATGGAATTTTGAAATCAGGGTTCTTGACATGTTTATGTAAAATCATGCATTGAACCATAAAATTTGAAATTAGAGTGGAAAAACGTGTGGAAAAAATGAGTTTTGCTCCTCCCTGCCTTCCTGGCGTTTGAACGCCCAAACACTGCCTGTTTTGGGCGTTCAGCGCCCAAATGCTGCTCTCCTGGGCGTTCAACGCCCAGCTGCTGCCATCACTGGCGTTCAACGCCCAGTGGGTGCCCATTTCTGGCGTTAAACGCCCAGATTGCTACAATTACTGGCGTTTTCTTGCCAGTGAGCTCTTTTTCTCTGTTTTGTGTGCCGAGGTCTTCTGTAAATGATTCCTCACCTTAGTGTCAGTGAACTTTATATAAACAAATAAAAATAAAAATAAAAAATAGGGCAAAATGCTTAGAGGATTGTTGCCCCATGGCTGAGTTGCCTCCCAGCAAGCGCTTCTTTATTGTCTTTAGCTGGACCTTGCTGAGCTTTTAATCTAGCTTCAGCCTTGAGCATTCTTGCTCAATGTTGCCTTCAAGATAATGCTTGATTCTCTGTCCATTGACAATGAACTTCTTATCAGAATCAATATCTTGAAGCTCCACATAACCATATGGTGATACACTTGTAATCACGTATGGTCCCCTCCACCGGGATTTCAGTTTCCCGGGGAATAGCCTGAGTCTAGAGTTAAACAACAGAACCTTCTGTCCTGGTTCAAAGATTCTAGATGACAACTTTCTGTCATGCCACTTTTTTTATTTTTCTTTATAAAGCTTGGCATTTTCGAAAGCTGTGAATCTGAATTCCTCTAGCTCATTTAGCTGGAGCAATCGTTTTTCTCCTGCTAGTTTGGCATCAAAGTTTAGGAATCTGGTTGCCCAGTAGGCCTTATGTTCCAGTTCCACGGGCAGGTGACATGCCTTACCATACACGAGTTGGTATGGAGAGGTCCCTATAGGGGTCTTGAATGCTGTCCTGTAAGCCCACAGAGCATCATCCAAGCTCCGTGCCCAATCCTTTCTACGGGTATTTACTGTCCGTTCTAGGATTCTCTTTAATTCTCTATTAGAGACTTCAGCTTGCCCATTGGTTTCTGGATGATATGGAGTGGCCACCTTGTGGCGAATTCCATAACGAACCATGGCAGAGTAAAGCTGTTTATTGCAGAAGTGAGTGCCCCATCACTGATTAGTACTCTAGGGACACCAAATCTGCTAAAGATATGTTTCTGGAGGAATTTCAGCACTGTCTTAGTATCATTGGTGGGTGTGGCAATGGCCTCAACCCATTTTGATACATAATCAACTGCCACCAGAATATAAGTGTTTGAGTATGATGGTGGGAAAGGTCCCATGAAGTCAATTCCCCATACGTCAAACAACTCAATCTCCAAGATTCCTTGTTGAGGCATGGCGTAACCATGAGGCAGATTGCCAGCTCTTTGGCAACTGTCACAGTTACGTACAAACTCTCGGGAATCTTTATAGAGTGTGGGCCAATAGAAGCCACATTGGAGGACCTTGGTGGCTGTTCGCTCACCTCCGAAATGGCCTCCATATTGAGATCCATGGCAATGCCACAGGATCCTCTGTGCTTCTTATCTAGGCATGCACCTACGGATTATTCCGTCTGCACATCTCTTAAAGAGATAAGGTTCATCCCACAAGTAATACTTTGCATCAGTAATTAATTTCTTCTTTTGTATCCTGTTGTACTCCTTGGGTATGAACCTTGCAGCTTTATAGTTTGCAATATCGGCAAACCATGGTGCTTCCTGAATGGCAAATAAATGCTCATCAGGAAACGTCTCAGAGATCTCAAGAAAGGGGAGGGACGTCCCTTCCACTGGCTCTATCCGGGACAGATGATCAGCCACTTGGTTCTCTGTCCCTTTTCTGTCTCTTATTTCTATATCAAACTCTTGCAGAAGCAATACCCATCTGATGAGCCTGGGTTTTGAATCCTGCTTTGTGAGTAGATATTTAAGAGCAGCATGGTCAGTATACACAATCACTTTTGATCCTACTAAGTATGATTTGAACTTGTCAATGGCGTAAACCACTGCAAGTAATTCTTTTTCTGTGGTTGTGTAATTTTTTTGGGCATCATTTAGAATGCGACTGGCATAATAAATGACATGCAGAAGCTTGTCATGCCTCTGTCCCAATACTGCACCAATGGCATGATCACTGGCATCACACATTAGCTCAAATGGTAACGTCCAGTCTGGTGCAGAAATGACTGGTGCTGTGACCAGCTTAGCTTTCAGCGTTTCAGACGCCTACAGGCACTCTGTGTCAAACACAAATGGCGTGTCAGCAGCTAGCAGATTGCTTAGAGATTTTGCGATTTTTGCAAAATCCTTTATAAACCTCCTATAGAATCCTGCATGCCCCAGAAAGCTTCTGATTGCCTTAACATTGGCAGGTGGTGGTAATTTTTCAATTACCTCTATTTTTGCTTGATCCACCTCTATTCCCTTGTTTGAGATTTTATGCCCAAGGACAATTCCTTCAGTCACCATGAAGTGACACTTTTCCCAGTTTAAAACTAGGTTGGTCTCTTGGCATCTTTTCAGAACAAGTTTCAGGTGATCAAGACAGGAGCTGAATGAGTCTCCATATACTGAGAAGTCATCCATGAAGACTTCCAGAAATTTTTCCACCATATCAGAGAAAATAGAGAGCATGCATCTCTGGAAGGTTGCAGGCGCATTACATAGCCCAAATGACATCCTTCTATAAGCAAACACTCCGGATGGACATGTGAATGCTGTTTTCTCTTGATCCTGGGGATCTACTGCAATCTGGTTATAGCCTGAGTATCCATCCAAAAAGCAGTAATAATCATGACCTGCTAGTCTTTCTAGCATTTGGTCTATGAATGGTAAAGGAAAATGATCCTTTCTGGTGGCTGTATTGAGCCTTCTATAGTCAATACACATGCGTCACCCTGTAACTGTTCTTGTAGGAACCAGTTCATTTTTTTCATTATGAATCACTGTCATGCCTCCCTTTTTTGGGACGACTTGGACAGGGCTCACCCAGGGGCTATCAGAAATAGGATAAATAATCCCAGCCTCTAGTAGCTTGGTGACCTCTTTCTGCACCACTTCTTTCATGGCTGGATTTAGCCGCCTTTGTGGTTGAACCACTGGTTTAGCATTATCCTCCAATAAGATTTTGTGCATGCATCTAGCTGGGCTTATGCCCTTAAGGTCACCTATGGACCACCCAAGAGCTGTCTTGTGTGTCCTTAGCACCTGAATAAGTGCCTCCTCTTCCTGTGAATTTAAAGCAGAGCTTATGATCACTGGAAAAGTGTCACCTTCTCCCAGAAACGCATATTTCAAGGATGGTGGTAATGGCTTGAGCTCGGGTTTAGGAGGTTTCTCCTCTCCCAGAAGAAATTTCAGAGGCTCTTTCATGTCCTCTGAATCCTCTAAATCAGGCTGAACATCTTTAAAGATGTTTTCCAACTCTGATTCAAGACTCTCAGCCATGTTGATCTCTTCTACCAAAGAGTCAATAAGATCAACTTTCATGCAGTCTGTTGATGTGTCTGGATGCTGCATGGCTTTGACAGCGTTCAACTTGAACTCATCATCATTGACTCTCAGGGTTATTTTCCCCTATTGGACGTCAATAAGGGATCGTCCAGTTGCTAGGAAGGGTCTTCCTAGAATGAGAGTAGCACTCTTGTGCTCCTCCATTTCCAGCACAACAAAGTCAGTGGGAAAGGCGAATGGCCCAACCCTGACAATCATGTCTTCAATCACGCCTGATGGGTATTTAGTGGAGCCATCAGCAAGTTGAAGACATATCCGGGTTGGTTTAACTTCTTCAGTTAAACCAAGCTTTCTGATAGTGGATGCAGGTATTAGGTTGATGCTTGCCCCAAGATCGCATAAAGATGTCTTGGTACAATTATCTTCCAATATGCATGGTATCAGAAAGCTCCCAGGGTCTTTAAGCTTTTCAGGAAAGCTTTTCAAAATGACTGTACTGCATTCTTCAGTGAGGAGAACTCTTTCTGTTTCTCTCCAATCCTTCTTATGACTCAAGATCTCTTTCATGAACTTGGCATAAGAAGGTATTTGCTCAAGTTCTTCTGCAAATGGAATCTTTATTTCAAGAGTCCTGAGATAATCTGCAAAGCGAGCAAATTGCTTATCTTGCTCCTCTTTCCGGAGTTTTTGAGGATAAGGTATCTTGGCTTTATATTCTTCAACCTTAGTTGCTGCAGGTTTATTGCCTACAGAAGTGGTTGAAGAAGCCTTTTTAGAGGGGTTGTTATCAGCATTTGTGTGTGTCTGATCCCTCACTGGCGCTTGAGTGCCAGAGTTAGAAGCTAGAGTGAAACTGGATGCCAGCTCCTTGTCTGCTCCTGGCGTCTGAACGCCAGAACTGTGCCCATTTTGGGCGTTCAGCGCCAGATCTTGCCCATTTTGGGCGTTGAACGCCAGATCCTTGCCCATTTCTGGCGTTGAACGCCAGTCCTGCCTTGTTTCTGGCGTTGAACGCCAGTCCTGAGCATGGTCTGGGCGTTCAGCGCCAGCCTTCCACCAATTTTCTGGCGTTTTAGTTCCAGAATTACTTTTTCCTGGGCTCTTACTGTCCTCAGGTGAATTTTGGATGGTTTGCTCATTTCTTAGCTTTTTGCTGCCTTGAGGTGGGGTATTTCATGTTTTCCCACTTCTTAGTTGAACTGCTTGGCATTCTTCTGCTATTTGCCTTGACAGCTACTGCTTTGTTTGCTTAAACTGTTCGTCCATATGTATATTAGCCATCCTTGTCTCTTGTAACCTTTCTTTGAATTCGGCTAACTGCTTTGTTAGAAAGTCCAATTGCTGATTGAATTCAGCAGCTTATTTTACAGGACTGAGTTCAGCAGTTGCTGTCTTAACCTCTTCTTTCATGGAAGAGTCATTGCTTAGGTACAGATGCTGATTCCTGGCAACTGTATCAATGAGCTCTTGAGCCTCTTCAATTGTCTTTCTCATATGGATAGATCCACCAGCTGAGTAATCAAGAGACATCTGAGCTCCTTCTGCAAGCCCATAATAGAAGATGTCTAACTGAACCCACTCTGAAAATATTTCAGAGGGGCATTTTCGTAGCATCTCTCTGTATCTTTCCCAGGCATCATAAAGAGATTCATTATCTCCTTGTTTAAAGCCTTGGATGTCCAGCCTTAGCTGTGTCATCCGTTTTGGGGGAAAGTACTGATTCAGGAATTTTTCTGTCAGCTGTTTCCATGTCTTTATGCTGGCCTTAAGTTGGTTATTCAACCACCTCTTAGCTTGATCTTTTACAGCAAATGGAAACAGTAATAGTCTGTAGACATCCTGATCTATTTCTTTATCATGTACTGTGTCAGCAATCTGTAGAAACTGTGCCAGAAACTCTGTAGGTTCTTCCTGTGGAAGACCGAAATACTGGCAACTTTGCTGCACCATGATAATGAGCTGAGGATTCAACTCAAAGCTACTGACTCCAATGGAGGGTATGCAGATACTACTCCCATATGAAGCAGTAGAGGGGTTAGAATATGACCCCAGAGTCCTCCTGGACTGTTCATTTTCGCTTAGGTCCATGATGGAGAAAGGGAGATGAGATAAAATAGAAAAAATATTTTTATTTATTTATTTATTTATTTATTTCAAAAATAAAATAAAAAATAAAATAAATAAAAATGAGTAAAAGATTTTCGAAAAAGTGAGGAGAGAGAAAGTGGTTAGGAGATTTTGAAAAAGATATGATGATTTTTGAAAAAGGTTTTAAATTTTGAAATAAAAATCTGAATTTTTAAAGGAGGGAGAAAAACAATAAGATAACACAGGATTTAAAATTTTTAGATCTGAGGTTCCTTATTTTCGAAAATTTTGGGGGGGGGGAGGGAGGGGAAACACCAAGGAACACCAAACTTAAAAATTTTAAGATCAAGACACAAGGAAAACTTAAGAACACTTTGAAGATTTACAAGAACACGAGAACACAAAGGAAGAACACCAAACTTAAAATTTTTAGAAAACCAAAATAAATTTTCAAAAAAAACACAGAAAAATCAACAAGAAAACACCAAACTTAAAGTTTGGCACAGGATTTAATAGAAAAATTATTTTTTTTTGAAAAATATTTTAAAAAGAAAATAAGGATTCTAAGATTCTAACACAACAATAAAAAGAGACTCTAAACAAAAAAAGAGAAAATTTTCCTAATCTAAGCAACAAAATAAACCGTTAGTTGTCCAAACTCGAACAATCCCCGGCAACGGCACCAAAAACTTGGTGCACGAATTGTGAATCACACTTTTCACAACTCGTACCACTAACCAGCAAGTACACTGGGTCGTCCAAGTAATACCTTACGTGAGTAAGGGTCGAATCCCACGGAGATTGTTGGTTTGAAGCAATCTATGGTTATTTTACAATTCTTAGTCAGGAAGTCAATTATATTTATCAGTTGAATTGTGAATGAACAAGAGAGCATGGGTTAAAGGTTACTTGTTATGCAGTAATGGAGAATATGTTGGAGTTTTGGAGATGCTTTGTCTTTTGAATCTCTGCTTTCCTCTGTCCTCTGATTCACGCATGCACGTCCTCCTATGGCAAGCTGTGTGTTGGTGGATCACCGTTGTCAATGGCTACCATCCATCCTTCCAGTGAAAATGGTCCAGGTGCGCTGTCACTGCACGGCTAATCATCTGCAGGTTCTCAATCGTACCGGAATAGGATTTACTATCCTTTTGCGTCTGTCACTACGCCCAGCACTCACGAGTTTGAAGCACGTCATAGTCATTCAATCCCAGAGTCCTACTCGGAATACCACAGACAAGGTTTAGACTTTCCGGACTCTCATGAATGCCGCCATCAATCTAGCTTATACCACGAAGATTCTGATTAAGAGATCTAAGAGATACTCATTCAATTTAAAGTAGAACGGAAGTGGTTGTCAGAAACCCGTTAATAGGGAATGATGATGATTGTCACGTTCATCACATTCAGGTTGAAGTGCGAATGAATATCTTAGATAGAAACACGCATGTTGAATAGAAAACAGAAATACTTGCATTAATTCATCGAGACACAGCAGAGCTCCTCACCCCCAACAATGGAGTTTAGAGACTCATGCCGTCAGAGAATACAAAGTTCAGATCTAAAAATGTCATGAGATATAAAATAAGTCTCTAAAAGTTGTTTAAATACTAAACTAGTAGCCTAGGTTTACAAAAAATGAGTAAACTATGATGGATGATGCAGAGATCCACTTCTGGGGCCCACTTGGTGTGTGCTGGGGCTGAGATTTAAGCAATTCACGTGCAGAGGCCATTTGTGGAGTTGAACGCCAGTTTTTGTGCCAGTTTGGGCGTTCAACTCTAGCTTTTGATCCTTTTCTGGCGCTGGACACCAGAATTGGGCAGAGAACTGGCGTTGAACGCCAGTTTACGTCGTCTATCCTTGTGCAAAGTATGGACTATTATATATTGCTGGAAAGACCTGGATGTCTACTTTCCAACGCAATTGGAAGCATGCCATTTCGAGTTTTATAGCTCCAGAAAATCCACTTTGAGTGCAGGGAGGTCAGAATCCAACAGCATCAGCAGTCCTTTTTCAGCCTGAATCAGATTTTTGCTCAGCTCCTTCAATTTCAGCCAGAAAAATACCTGAAATTACAAAAAAACACACAACTCATAGTAAAGTCCAGAAATATGAATTTTTCCTAAAAACTAATGGAAATAAACTAAAAACTAACTAGAACATACTCAAAATTATATGAAATTAAGCCCAAAAAGCGTATAAAATATCCGCTCATCAGTTACCTCACTAGGAGTTCTCTGCACTCTGACGTAGAGAATCCCATCTTTTCTTGTTTTCTGTCTATTTATGCACAGGAATAGAGACAAAGAACATCTCTTAGACTTTGATCCTGAACCTGAAAGGACTCTCAGGTGACGTTTGCAACAAGCAAGACTTTACAAGGCTGCAGAATCCACTATGGATCCTAACAATGCTGTTAATGTCAATGTAGCCAATCCGAATGAGAATGAGGAACAAAGGAGAGTGCTTGGCTCTTACTCTGCTCCTACTACAGATCTTTATGGAAAAAGTATTGTAGTGCCTCCTATAGCTGCGAACAACTTTGAGTTGAAGCCACAATTGGTCACCCTGGTGCAACAAAACTGCCAGTATCATGGTCTTCCCCATGAAGACCCAAATTAATTTATTTCTAACTTTCTGCAGATTTTTGATACTATGAAGACAAATAGAGTGAACCTAGAGGTGTACAAACTCATGCTCTTCCCGTTTGCTCTGAGGGATGGAGCAAAGCTATGGCTAGATTCACAACCCAAGGAGAGCTTGGATACTTGGGACAAGGTTGTTACTGAGTTTTTTACTAAATTTTTCCCACCAAAGAAGCTGACTAAGCTTAGGGTGGAGGTTCAGACCTTCAGGTAGAAGGATGGTGAAACTCTTTATGAAGCTTGGGAGAGGTACAAGCTACTGACTAGGCAATGCCCTCCGGACATGTTCTCCAAATGGACCCAACTAGATATCTTTTATGAAGGTTTGGGTGAAATGTCCAAGATGTGCTTAGATAATTCTGCAGGTGGTTCATTGCACAAGAAGAAGACACTGAAGGAGACTATTGAGCTAATTGAATTGGTTGCCAGCAACCAATATTTATACTCATCTAACAGGAATCCTGTAAACTCTGAGGCTCCTCAGAAGAAGGGTATTATGGAAGTAGAAGCTCTTAATACTCTTCTTGCTTAGAATAAGCTTATGTCTCAGCAGATAATTCTACTTACTCAACAGATGGGTGGCATGCAAGTCTCAGCTATCAACACCCAAAACTCACCTCAAGAGGTCCCTTATGACATGACAAGTAATTTTGTGCAAAATGATAATTATGATTATGTTCAATGCTCTTCTGAACAGGTCAATTACATGGGGAGTGGTCCTGGAAATCCCAATACTGACCCATATTCTAAGGCATACAATCAAGGGTGGAGAAATCACCTAAATTTTGGGTGGAGGGACCAACCTCAGAGACCTCAAAATTTCAACAATAATTCTCAGGGCGGCTTCCAACAGAACAATTACAATAACCGCCAATTTCAGTCTCAGCAGCAACAACCACCTCAGCAGGCAAACTCTAAATCCCAAGAAGATTCTAATTGGGAGATGACGAGGAGGTTTATGCAGGAAACCAGAGCCTCCATTAGAAACTGAGAGGTGCAAATGGGCCAACTGAGCAAGCAAATACCTGAGAGGTCTGCAAGTACATTTCTAGGTGATACAGTGGTAAACCCAAGAGAAGATTGCAAGGTTATTCAATTGAGAAGTGGTAAAACAGCTGGCTCTGAGACAAGGGCCAATGAAGAGCTAGTTGAAAAGAAAGCTCCAGAGGAGAAGAAGGAAGAAGTAGAACACGCCCCTCCTAAGCATGCAGACAACCCATTTCCTGACACTCTTGAAACTTATCCTACATTGCCAAAGGCTCTTGAATACAAGCCAAAAATGCCATATCCTTAGAGGCTTCAGAAGGCTTCCAAGGAAAAGCAATTCTCTAAATTTTTAGATGTCTTCAAGAAGCTACAGATCAACATTCCTTTATGCTAAATTTATGAAAGAATTGTTGACTAACAAAAGGAATTGGAAGGAGCAAGAAACCGTGGTGTTAACCAAGGAATACAGTGCTATTATTCAACATAAACTTCCTGAAAAAATGCAAGATCCAGGGAGCTTTGTGATTCCTTGCACCATTGGAGATGTCACCATTCAGAGAGCTTTATGTGATCTTGGAGCTAGCATCGATCTCATGCCACTTTCAGTGATAAAAAAGCTTCGAATTGAGGAGGTAAAACCCACTCGTATTTCTCTTCAACTTGCTGATCTTTCTATTAAATTACATATGGGTGTTGTTGAGGATTTACTTGTGAAAGTAGGACCATTTATTTTTTCTGCTGATTTTGTTATATTAGACATGGAAGAGGATGTAAAATCCTCTATTATTCTTGGTAGACCCTTTTTAGCTAGAGGAAGAGCTCTGATTGATGTGCAAAAGGGTGAATTAACCCTGAGGGTAAACGAAGAACAAGTGGTCCTTAATGTTTTTGAATCTCTCGAGCACCCTAATGATTCTGAAGGGTGTATGGGAATTGATGTTGTTGAACCGCTTGTTCAAGAAGTACTGGAAGATGAGGTACTTGATGACATTCTGGATCCTATTTCTGAGTATGAATTAGTTGAGGTTGATGATTCACCACCCCAGAAGACTATGGTATACACGCCTAAAGCAGAGGAGGAAGCCCCCAAGCTTGAGCTCAAACCTTTACCTCCTTCTCTGAAATATGTGTTCTTGGGTGAAAATGATTCCTATCCAGTGATTATTAGCTCTTCCCTGAAGCCTGAAGAGGAAGAGGCGCTTATTTCAGTGCTCAGGAGCCATAAAACAACTCTTGGATGGACCATTAGTGACTTGAAGGGGATTAGTCCAACCAAGTGTATGCACAAGATCCTCCTTGAAGATGATGCTAAACCAGTTGTGCAACCACAAAGGAGACTCAATCCAACTATGAAAGAGGTGGTCCAAAAAGAGGTAATGAAATTATGGGAAGCATGTATTATTTACCCTATTTCTGACAGTCCTTGGGTAAGTCCTGTGCAGGTAGTTCCCAAGAAAGGAGGGATGACAGTGATCAAGAATGAAGAGAATGAGCTTATTCCTACAAGAACAGTCACGGGATGGTGAATGTGTATAGACTACAGGAGGCTCAACACTGCTACAAGGAAAGATCACTTCCCCATGCCTTTCATTGATTAGATGCTTGAGAGGTTAGCTGGTCATCCTTTTTGCTGTTTTCTAGATGAATATTCTGGATATAATCAAATTACAGTGGACCCTCAAGATCAAGAGAAGACAGCATTCACATGCCCCTTTGGAGTATTTGCCTACAGAAGAATGTCTTTTGGACTTTGTAATGCTGCAGCAACTTTTCAGAGGTGTATGCTTTCAATTTTTTCTGACATGGTTGAAAAATTTATTGAGGTATTTATGGATGACTTTTCTGATTTTGGTAATTCTTTTGAATCTTGCCTTAAGCATTAATCTCTTGTCTTGAAACGGTGTCAAGAATCAAACCTTGTTTTAAATTGGGAAAAATGTCATTTTATGGTTACAGAAGGTATTGCTCTTGGACACCGGATTTCAATTAAGGGAATTGAGGTTGATAGAGCAAAGGTGGAGGTAATTGAAAAATTACCACCACCAGCTAATGTTAAGGCAGTCAGGAGTTTCTTAGGTCATGCAGGATTTTATAGAAGATTTATAAAGTATTTTTCTAAAATTGCTAAACCATTAAGCAACCTGTTGGTTGCTGATGTTCCTTTTGTCTTTGATTCTGATTGTCTGCATGCTTTTGAAACTCTGAAAGCAAACCTTACCTCTGCTCCCATTATAGCTCTCCCTGACTGGGATTTACCATTTGAATTGATGTGTGATGCCAGTGACTTTACTATAGGAGCTGTTTTAGGACAGAGGCATGGTAAGCTTGTACATGTCATTTACTATGCTAATCGTGTGTTAAATGATGCCCAAAAGAATTACACAACTACAGAAAAGAGATTATTAGCTGTTGTATATGCTGTTGATAAGTTTAGGTCCTATTTATGTGGTTCTAAGGTCATTGTTTATACTGACCATGCTGCTTTGAAGTACCTTCTAACTGGTGCGGAATTTATAACCACAAACTAACCGGCAAGTGCACCGGGTCGTACCAAGTAATACCTAAGGTGAGTGAGGGTCGATCCCACGAGGATTGAAGGACTAAGCAACAATGGTTGATTAATCTACTTAGTTAGACAAACAGAAAATAGTGTTTGAGAGTTCAAAAAGCATTAAACAGAAGACAGGCAAATAAATAAGTTGGGAATAAAATATGGAGAAGGCAGTTAAGGTTTCAGAGATATCTATTTTCCGAATTGACTTTTCTTATTAATTTATTCTAATCATGCAAGATTTAATTCATGGCAAACTATATGTGACTAGACCCTAATTCCTTAGACCTTTATAGTCTCCTCTAAAATTCATCAACCACCAATTCCTTGGTCAATTAATTCCAAATAGGGGGTGTAGTTTAATTCTAGTTATTATGCCACAAAAATCCTAATTACCTAAATATAAGAGGATTATATGTCACGTATCCTGTTAAGTGCAGATAATTAGAATTTAGGAGAAATTATTTTCAAGCTGTTGTTCAAGTAAAGAGCTTTTCCAAGTTATACAAGAACTCAATTAGAAAGAGGGTCATACTTCCGTTCCACCCAAATTCATAAGATAAAGAGCGAAAACAATTCTTGAAATATAAATCAAAACATGAATTAAAATAGAAAAATAATATAATCAATCCATACAATAGACAGAGCTTCTAACTTTAACAATGGAGGTTTAGTTGCTCATGGCAAAGAAAATAAGGATTCTGATAAAATGTATTTTGGTAGTCGGGGAATGGAATCCCATGTGGAATAATTCTAATCCCCTTTTATATCTAATCCTCATTAATTTAAAATTTATCTTCTAAAACTAAAATAATATCTTTTTCTATTTTAAATAAAAAATAAAGTTTAAATCTGAATTAATAAAAGCAATCGGCATGTCTTCAATTGGTGGATGGTGACCACTTCTTCGTAGGGTCCACGCCTAACTTGGAGTGGGCATAACCATTCTTGTGTGAATCTCCCTTGAGTCTCTGCTATCCCTTGGCTCTAGTCTGTGTTTCTGGGCCGAAAACTGGGTCAAAACTCGGCCTAAAATTTCTCCCAGCATTTTCTGCGAATTTTGCACGTGGCGCATGTCATGCGTACGCGTTAGTCACGTGTACGCGTCGATGATCTTCTTCGCGTGTCACGCGCACGCGTCAGCTACGCGCACGCGTCGCTGTGCAACTTTTGCTTTTCACGCGTACGTGTCAGCTATAGGCATGCGTCGCCATGGACAGCTCCGAATCACGCGTATGCATCAAGCACGCACACGCGTCGCTCCTCGCTGGTCAGCTCCTTGGTTTCTTCTCTTTCTCTGCAGAAACTCCATCAAATCTAACCAATTGCTACCTAAAATAAACAGAATTGTACAAGACTCAAAGTAGCATCCATAGTGGCTAAAAGATATTTAATTCTTGATAAAACTTAACAAATTAAATGCAAATTTACTAGGAAAAGATAGGAAAGATGCTCACGCATCACAACACCAAACTTGAATTGTTGCTTGTCCTCAAGCAACCAAACTAATATAGGCTTAGAATGTGAATTTGCATGAGAATGAGAGTTCGATTAAGCTCATGTCTCTTCATATAGTGGGGTTTACAACTGCAATCTTGAATAGTTTTGGCATCTCACTCTCCTTTGAATTAGAAGGATGTCATTGTCATTCGGAATTAGAATCCGGATAATATTTTGAATTCATGATCTTTTGTAACTCAATTTAACCCTTGAACACAACAATTTTTCTTTGATTCTCTTTTCTTTGGTGCTTTGCACCTTGAGCCTAGCCGTGACTTTAAATGTTTTGTCTCAAGCTTCACTTGACACAGAAACACCACAAGCACTTAACTGGGGAACTCTTTTGAAGTTTTGATTTTTCTTTCAGCTACTCCCAGACAGTGGTGCTCAAAACCTTTGGCATACTCTGCTAATTGCAATTGATCTCGACTCTAAATATTTTATCTCAAGGATTACTTGACACAAGAACACCACAAGCATATAACTAGGAAAACAACTTTTTGAGCTTTTAATCATGTCTGACCTCCCTAGTCATTGATGCTCAGAGCCTTGGACCTTGCTTTCTTTTTTCTTTCTTTTGCTTCAAGGATTAAATTTTTGTTTATTTCAGAGAAGTCATAATAATTCTCTAAATTCCTGTTCCTTGTACACCAACATTCTTTTATTCAAATTTAAATATGCACTGTTCATGTCATGCATTCAGAGTCACAGAAAATACCACCATATTTAAGTGAATAAGACTTCTCTTCAATGTAAACTCACTTTCTCATGCAATATATCACTTCTTTTTCTTTTTCTTTTTAGATTCAAGTTCAGTGAGCGGTACATGAGACAAATAACAGAATGAAATTAATTCTAAGAACTGAAAGTACTAAAGACCATGCAGGCAATCAAAGCAACAGAAAATAGAAAACAACAGAATAAGAACGGAAAAGAAATATAATGAAAGGAACTCAACCACCTCAGTTATGCTAGTGGCCATCTCATTCCTCCATGAAGAACATTCATCTCCTTTTGGTGCTATTAAAATAAGCAGAAAAGCCATAAGCGTAGCGACAACACCAAACTTAAAGGTTTGCTTGTCCTCAAGCAAAGAAGAACTGAAAATAGAGAACAACAGAATAAGAACGGAAGAGAAATAGAATGAAAGGAACTCAACCACCTCAGTTATGCTAATAGCTATCTCATTCCTCCATGAAGAACATTCATCTCCTTTTGGTGCTATTAAAATAAGCAGAAGAGCATTGTCGCTACGCTTATGGCTTTTCTTTGGAAGCCTTCTGAAGTCTCTGAGGATATGGCATTTTTGGCTTGTATTCAGGAGCCTTTGGCAATGTAGGATACGTGTCAAGAGAGTCAGGGAACGGGTTGTCTGCACGCTTTGGAGGGGCGTGCTCCACTTCTTCCTTCTTCTCCTCTGGAGCTTTCTTCTCAACTAGCTCTTCATTGGCCCTTGTCTCAGAGCCAGCTGTTTTACCACTTCTCAATTGAATAACCTTGCAATCTTCTCTTGGGTTCACCACTGTATCACCTGAAAATGTACTTGTAGACCTCTCAGGTATTTGCTTGCTCAGTTGGCCCATTTGCACCTCTAAGTTTTTTTATGGAGGCTCTGGTTTCTTGCATAAAACTCCTCATCATCTCCCAGTTAGAATCTTCTTGGGATTTAGAGTTTGCTTGCTGAAGTGGTTGTTACTGCTGAGACTAAAATTGGCGGTTATTGTGATTGTTCTGTTGGAATCCGCCCTGAGAATTATTGTTGAAATTCTGAGGTCTTTGAGGTTGGTCCCTCCACCCAAAATTTGGGTGATTTTTCCATCCCTGATTGTATGTCTTAGAATATGGATCATTGTTGGGATTTCTAGGACTACTCCCCATGTAATTGACCTGTTCAGAAGATGATTGAGCATAATCATGATTATCATTTTGCACAAAATTACCTGTCATGTCATAAGAGAGCTCTTGAGGTGGATTTTGGGTGTTGATAGCTGAGACTTGCATGCCACCCATCTGTTGAGTAAGTAGACATATTTGCTGAGACATAAGGTTATTCTGCGCAAGAAGAGCATTAAAGGCTTCTACTTCCATAACACCCTTCTTCTGAGGAGTCTCAGAATTCACAGGATTCCTGTTAGATGAGTATAGATATTGGTTGCTAGCAACCAATTCAATCAGCTCAATAGTCTCCTCCGGTGTCTTCTTCTTGTGCAATGAACCACCTGCAGAATTATCTAAGCACATCTTGGACATTTCACCCAAGCTTTCATAAAAGATGTCTAGTTGGGTCCATTTAGAGAACATGTCCGGAGGGCATTGCCTAATCAGTAGCTTGTACCTCTCCCAAGCTTCAAAAAGAGTTTCACCATCCCTCTGCCTGAAGGTCTGAACCTCCACCCTAAGCTTAGTCAGCTTCTTTGGTAGAAAAAATTTAGTAAGAAACTAAGTAACAACCTTGTTCCAAGTATCCAAACTCTCCTTGGGTTGGGAATCTAGCCATAGCTTTGCTCCATCCCTGATGAGAGAACTTTTGCGTGGTCTAGAAATTCGCAGATAAATCCTCGTTGCAAGTATAGTTTCTAAACCAACAAAAGTCCTTTCATACAAACGTTTTGGTTGTCACAAGTAACAAACCCCTTAAAAATTGATAACCGAGTATTCAAACCTCGGGTCGTCTTCTCAAGGAATTGCAGGAAGGTGTTCTTATTATTGGTTGTGAGTTTGTAAATTGGGGGTTTTTAATGTATAAGATAAAAAGCGAGAATAGTAAATGGCAAGAAAGTAAATTGTATTAAATTAAATAGATAATAAAACTCTTGGCAAGGTATGAAAACTAGAAGTCCTATCCTGGTTATCCTTATCAATTGTAATGAGAATTGGATTTTTCTCCCACTTTGTTAACCTCTAATTATGAAGGTAAGTTAAGTGGATGAATTAATTCTGATTCCTCAAGTCCTAGTCTTTCCTTGGGAAGAGTTAGAGTTAGTGGAACTCGAATTAATTCTTGAAGAATTCCAATTTTCAATTAACAATGAGTTTGATAACTCAAGAGTCTCCAATGACTCAACCAAAGCCAAAAGAGAAAAATCCAAATTATTTATATAATAAATAAAAGAAAGCAATCATAATTCTGAAATACCTCAATTAGCACTAATAAAGATATCAAATGTAACATGGAAGAGTTCATAAATTAAATTAAAAAAATAAATAAAAGGAACATTGAACCTGTGATGAAGAAGAAATAATCCTAAATCCTAAAACTAAATCCTAAGAGAAAGGAGAGAACCTCTCTCTCTAAAAACTACATCTACTCCTAAAATTGTGAATTATGAGAGCTTGATTATGAATGGATGTATTCCCCCACTTTATAGCCTCTAATCTGTGCTTTCTCGGCCGAAAACTGGGTCAGAAGCATCTCAGAAATCGCTCCCTACGATTTCTGTTACATTCAGGTCACGGGCAAGTGACGCGGAGGCGTCGTCCACGCGGATTAAAGTTCGCAGATGCGACGCGGGCGCATCATTCACGCGTTCGCATCACCTAACTTCGAGGAAGCTATGGCAAATTATATATAAAATCGAAGCCCCATACGTTAGCTTTCCAACGCAACTGAAACCGCATCATTTGGACCTCTGTAGCTAAAGTTATAGCCGTTTGAGTGCGAAGAGGTCAGGCTGGACAGCTTAGCAATTTCTCCAACTTCTTGTATTCCTTCCACTTTTGCATGCTTCCTTTCTATCCTCTGAGCCATTCCTGTCCTGTAATCTCTGAAATCACTTAACACACATATCAAGGCATCTAATGGTAATAAGAGAGGATTTAAACATAGGGGGCTTAAGGTCAAAGAAGCATGTTTTCAAATAAAGCACATAATTAGGAAGGCAAATGTAAAACCATGCAAATAGTATGAATAAGTGGGTAAAGAGTTGATAAAATCCGCTCAATTAAGCACAAGATAAACCATAAAATAGTGGTTTATCAACCTCCCCACAGTTAAACAATAGCATGTCCTCATGCTAAGCTCAAGAGAAACTATAAAGGAGTGAAGAGGAATGGTAAAATGTATGAAATCCAACCTATCTATATGAATGCAACTACATGCTAAGATATTTCTACCTACTTGGTTAAAAGTAAATAAGCTTTTCAAGACAAACATAAATCAGATTTCACTAATTCAAATCATACAATAAAAAGCAAGTAAACTTGTAAGAAGATAGCTCATGAAAGCAGAGAACATAGAATTAAGCACTGAACCCTTACTGGTAGTGTATATCACTCTAACTCTCAAGTGTCTAGGGTTAATCACTCTACTCTTCTCTAGTCATGCTTTCTAAACTTTGTTCTTCATCTAACCAATCAACAAAAATTTAATGTACCAATGCAAACATCATGAGGTCTTTTCAAGGTTGTAATGGGGCTAAGGTAAGGGTGAGGATATATATATATATATATATATATGGCTAAGTGAGCTATATAAAGTGAATTCTTGATTAGTCTAAGATCTCATCTAACATATACATACTTTATATAATTTAAAATGCTTTACCTAGCTACCCATAGTCTTCACTTTTGCATTACATACTCATGTATCAATTTTTCTTTAATTTTATCACATGCATTGATCTTTTATTAACTTAACATTGGGGTAATTTTGTCCCCTTATTTATTTATTTATATTATATATATTTTTTCTCTTTTTCTTTTTCTCTCTCTTTTTTTAGAGAGACATAAAAACTAGAATAACATATCAATACATATGGAATTTTTAATTTTCTGTTTTACATGAGTAGGTACCTAAATTTTCCAATATTCAAAATTAGAAACATGATACATTCCCTTATTAACCCAAGTTCCCACAGTTTTCCCACACTTAATTGTTGCACAATCCCTATCTTAAGCTAACCAAAGATTCAATTGGGATATTTAATTGTTTTTCTGTTTAAGGCTAGTGATGTGGTAAAATACAGAACAAATGGGGATTAAAAGGCTCAAAGTGGCTGACAAGGGTGATTTAAAGGGTAGGCTTATTTGGGATAAGTGAGCTAAAATCAAACAATGGCCTCAATCATATGCAAGCATGTAAATACACTAAATAATGGACATATAGATTGGAACAAAATATAGATTACAATCATAGAGAAGAAAACACACAAGAATAAAATATTTATAGTTAAATAATGTAACCATATAAATAAGCTCAAATCTCACAGGTTGTGTGTTCTTTAGCTATAATTCATGTTCCAAATACAACTTCCAAACAAATTTAACAAAAATTTTTCAATTTAAATTAGTGAAATACTATAAAAATTTCTTGAAAAAGAAAATATTACTTCAACCAAGTAGTAACTAAATGCATAAAATCAAACAAATATGCAATCAAATATGCAAATGCAACAATGAACAAATAAAGAAAATAAGATTATTGGTGTTGAAGAAAAGGTAACTAACCCCTGGAAGTCAGTGTCGACCTCCCCACACTTAAAGATTGCACCGTCCTCGGTGCATGCTGAGATGTGCAGGTGGACGGGTTGTTTCAACTGACACTTTTCTCATCAAGGAATGTGCGTAGGAACTTGTTTGTTTCTCCCATGTAAACATCTTCCGGTTCTCTTCCTGGTGGCCATCCTGAAAGAAAAAGGGAAGAAAGGTAACCCAATAATAAAGAAAAGAAAATAAATGAAGTAAGGTTGGGTTAATACCAAATGATAAGGGTCTCATTTACATGGAAGCTTCAACATGTACGTGAGAAAACAATATAAGCACATGGCATACTAGTGGTGCAAAATTTACAACAAATGAGAGGAAAATGTGGGTAATGTAAGATAGTATAAGTTCATATCAATGCAAGAGAAGTACAAGTATCATAAAAGATTAGCATTGATTAAAATAATATTACCCAATCAGAATAAAACAAGTCATAAGCACTAAGATAATACCAGAAAAGATATAACAGTTGAATAAGAACATTTGAACACCAATGGTAAAATAATAAATTTAGAAAAAAAAATAAAAATATACAAAATTAAAATGCAATGAATGAAAGTATGCAAATAAATAAAATAAAATAAAAGATAAGAAGAATGAGAAGGGAAAGAAATAAAGTAAGAAAGAAAGAAGAAAGAAGAAAAGATAGAACAAATTAGGATTGGGGAAGAAAAGATAAGATAATTGGCTGATCTGGATAAGCTGTGCGGCGCAAGCGACACGGACGCGGTCGCGCGACTTGCGCTTAAATTAATCGATGCGGTCGCGTCGGTCACGCAGACACGTGACGCATATTGTGCTATTGGCGCGAGGGCAGCCTCGCGCTCGCACAACTCTCTGTTCAAAATGCATTATTGCCAAATATCAGGGTGACGCGGTCGCGTGGTCGACGCGATCGCGTGAGTGGTCATGACAGGGATGTGACGCAGATGCGTGAGCCATGCGTCCGCGTGGTAAGGCTGGACGTTCAGCACCAGTCCAGCATCACTCCAGCTCATCTTTTGGCCATGCACCCTTTTGACGTCGATTTTCAGGTCACGCGGCCGCGTGGGTGACGCGGTCGCGTGGGAGGCCAATGTTCCCAGCTGACGCGGACGCGTCAGCGACGCGGTCGCGTGGGGTCAAATTATGCTACAGGCGCGCCTCCAGCCACGCTATCGCGTGACTTTCTGTTCGATTTTTTTTCTTCCCAATACACTGGCAACGCGGACGCGTCAGCGACGCTGCCGCATCGCGTGCGTGTTTTTTTTTTTTTTTGATGCATGAAAAGTGCAAAATGCAATGCTAATGTAGATACAATAAATAATTCCAGGTTCAATAAAAATAAAATAAAATAAAATAAAAACAAACAAAACGAAATAAAATTGAAAAAGGAACGATCATACCATGGTGGGTTGTCTCCCACCTAGCACTTTTAGTTAAAGTCCTTAAGTTGGACATTTGATGAGCTTCCTGTTATGGTGGCTTGTGCTTGAACTCATCCAGGAATCTCCACCAATGTTTGTATCTTCAGTAACCTCCGGGGTCCCAAACTAGGCATGTAAAGCCCTTAAGAAGCTTCAAACAGATTCTTAGGCTCCCGGGGTGACAAATGTCAGAGCAGATTCTAGGATCCCAAATCTTGCTTTTACACCCATTTTTGTCGGGATCTGTATTTTTCCAGCCGGGTGATAAGTAATTTGAATTCTCACTATAGCTACCAAACAACTTCCTAGACCCATTCAGTTGAGCTTTACACCAACCTTTGCGTTTAAACTTAAAGCTTCCAACCATAATGAACCTTGCAGGATAATTCTTACCACTGACCATCTTCCTCTTACTCTTAATGCCACAAAGAGCTCTAAGTTGACCATCCATCTCCAGTAGCCCATGTTCAAGTGGAATTAGAAAGCTAAGGGATATGAATTTTACCCACTTGAATGTTGTGAAGGATGATGGCAACTTAGGGGTAGGGGTCTCCAATAACTTCGGCAAGGTGATTTCAAGCTCCATTCCCCTGGGCTCTTCTTTAACAGCTTCCACCTCTTTGCAAGCTTCTTCAATTTCAACCTCTTCCTCTTGGTAGCTGTCTTCCAATTCAATCTCTTCTTCATTGTTCACCAAGAGTGTGGGAGGTTGTGTTTTTTCTTCTTTAATCTCCATCTCTTGATTAACATCTTCCAAGTCTTCAACTATGATATGCCTTGGAGGTTGTACACCCTCCTGAGCATCAAATTCAAATGTCTTGGAAGGAAGCTCTATGACTTGAGTTTCCCATGGAGGTTCCGCATCTCCTAAGTCTTCAACCACTTCTTCCTCCTCAATGGCAGGCGTAGCTTCTTCCAATTGTTTAAATACAAAATCGTGCTGCTCACTGTCCATCGAAGTTTCTAATATCTCCTTCATGCTACGTTCTTCATTAGATTGCCCACATAAAGCCATGGGGTTCCTTGAGTGTCCGAACGTCGGGAAGGTAATCGATTTATCGCTTGATCCAGTTGGCGAAGGGTTGCAAGAAGTTTTTCCACTATTTCCGTGAGACGATCTGTTGATTCTTGTTGCACTCGGCTATCATAAATAGGATCATAGTGCTCTTGGATTGATGGATATGGAGATGGCAAATATTGAGGTGGTGGTTTTATATATGGTTCATATGGCTCATAAGGTGGTTGGTGTGGTGGATACGGGTTAGGGTCATATGGAGGTGAATGGTGAAAAGGGACTTGTGAGTATGGTGGTCCAAAGTCATGTTGAGGAAAGGGTTCATAGGCATGTGGTGGTGGTTGTTGATAGTCCATTGGAGGTGGTTGTTGCCATGAGGGTTGATCAAATCCTTGTAGCTCCTCCCATCTTTGATTGTTCCAACCTTGATGCATGTTCTCATTGTAATTTCTTCTTCCTGCAACATAATTGTAACCAGACTCATAGCCAAAGGGGTGAGAGTTCATAGTATCAAATAAAAATTAAAAATGAAAATAAAAACAATTTTAAATTAAAAGGTTATTTAAATTTTGAAATTTAAAATTTGAAATTTGAATTTTGAACTTTGAATTTTAAATTTTTGAAATTTGAATTTTGAAATTTGAAATTTGAAATTTGAAAATTTTTAAATTTGAATTTTGAAAATTTTTAAAATTGAATTTTGAAATAAGATAAGATAAGATAAAAAATTTTTAAAATAAAAATCTGAATTTTTTTTTATGCAAATTTCGAAAATTCAATTAAAAATAAAGAGAAAATATATTTTTGAATTAAATGAGGAAAGAGAAAAATAATAAAATGACACCAAACTTAAAATTTTTAGATCAAAACGGAGAAAATAACTAAGAACAACTTGAAGGTCAAGATGAACACGAAGAACAAATTTTTGAAAAAATTTTAATAACTAAATAAAAAACCAATAACCTCTTAATTTATGAAAAAAGCAAAAATAAAAACAAAAATAAAAACAAATAAACAAGTAAAAGAAAAATATTTACAATAACCAATAATAAGGCACACGTTTACAATTCCCCGGCAACAGCGCCATTTTGATGAGAGAACTTTTGCGTGGTCTAGAAATTTGCAGATAAATCCTCGTTGCAAGTATAGTTTCTAAACCAACAAAAGTCCTTTTATACAAATGTTTTGGTTGTCACAAGTAACAAACCCCTTAAAAATTGATAACCGAGTATTCAAACCTCGGGTCGTCTTCTCAAGGAATTGCAGGGAGGTGTTCTTATTATTGGTTATGAGTTTGTAAATTGGGGGTTTTTAATGTATAAGATAAAAAGCGAGAATAGTAAATGGCAAGAAAGTAAATTGTATTAAATTAAATAAATAATAAAACTCTTGGCAAGGTATGAAAAATAGAAGTCCTATCCTGGTTATCCTTATCAATTGTAATGAGAATTGGATTTTTCTCCCACTTTGTTAACCTCTAATTATGAAGGTAAGTTAAGTGGATGAATTAATTCTGATTCCTCAAGTCCTAGTCTTTCCTTGGGAAGAGTTAGAGTTAGTGGAACTCGAATTAATTCTTGAAGAATTTCAATTTTCAATTAACAATGAGTTTGATAACTCAAGAGTCTCCAATGACTCAACCAAAGCCAAAAGGAAAAAATCCAAATTATTTATATAATAAATAAAAGAAAGCAATCATAATTCTGAAATACCTCAATTAGCACTAATAAAGATATCAAATGTAACATGGAAGAGTTCATAAATTAAATTAGAAAAATAAATAAAAGGAACATTGAACCTGTGATGAAGAAGAAATAATCCTAAATCCTAAAACTAAATCCTAAGAGAGGAGAGAGAACCTCTCTCTCTAAAAACTACATCTACTCCTAAAGTTGTGAATTATGAGAGCTTGATTATGAATGGATGCATTCCCCCACTTTATAGCCTCTAATCTGTACTTTTTGGGCCGAAAACTGGGTCAGAAGTAGCCCAGAAATCGCTCCCTGCGATTTCTGTTACGTTCAAGTCGCGGGCAAGTGACGCGGAGGCGTCGTCCATGCGTCCGCGCGGAATGAAGTTCGCAGATGCGACGCGGGCGCGTCATTCACGCGTTCGGATTGCCTAACTTCGGGGGAAGCTATGGCAAATTATATATCAAATCAAAGCCCCAGACGTTATCTTTCCAACGCAACTGGAACCGTGTCGTTTGTACCTCTGTAGCTAAAGTTATAGCCGTTTGAGTGCGAAGAGGTCAGGCTGGACAGCTTAGCAGTTTCTCCAACTTCTTGTATTCCTTCCACTTTTGCATGCTTCCTTTCTATCCTCTGGGCTATTCCTGCCCTGTAATCTCTGAAATCACTTAACACACATATCAAGGCATCTAATTTTAATAAGAGAGGATTTAAACATAGGGGACTTAAGGCCAAAGAAGCATGTTTTCAATCAAAGCACATAATTAAGAAGGCAAATGTAAAACCATGCAAATAGTATGAATAAGTGGGTAAAGAGTTGATAAAATCCACTCAATTAAGCACAAGATAAACCATAAAATAGTGGTTTATCAATCCCTCAGAGCAAACGGGAAGAGCATGGGTTTGTACACCTCTGGGTTCACTCCATTTGTCTTCACAGTATCACAAATCTGCAGAAAATTAGAAATAAATTGATTTGGGTCTTCGTGGGGAAGACCATGATACTGGTAGTTTTGTTGCACCAGGGTGACCAATTGTGGCATCAGCTCAAATTTGTTCGTAGCTATAGGAGGCACCACAATGCTTTTTCCATAAAGATCTGCAGTAGGAGCAGAGTAAGAGCCAAGCACTCTCCTTTGTTCTTCATTCCCATTCGGATTTGTCATATTGGCATTAACAGCATTATTGTGATACATAGTGGATTCTGCAGCCTTGTAAAGTCTTGCTTGTTGTAAACGTCGCCTACAAGTCCTTTCAGGTTCTGGATCAAAGTCTAACAGAGGTTTCTTGTCCCTGTTCCTACGCATAAACAAACAGAAGACAAGAAAAGATGGGATTCTCTACGTCAGAGTGCAGAGAAGTCCCAGTGAGATAACCTGTGTAAAATAATAAAATAAAAATACTAAATAAAATAAATAAATAAATTTCGAAAATGATAACTAAAATTAGACAGAAATTTTCAAAAATTAACAGGGAAAATAAACAAGAAAATTAAAATAAAATTAACTAGGTGACACCAAACTTAATTTCAGAAATTAAGGAAAAATATTAGTGCTATTTATTTATTAATTTTTTTTGAAAATAATAAAGCAAAATTTAAATAAAATTAAAATTAAAATTCCTAATCTAAGCAATCAAACAACTAATAGTTGTTAATCACAATCAATCCCCGGCAACGGCGCCAAAAACTTGGTGCGGAATTTATAACCACAAACTAACCGGCAAGTGCACTGGGTCGTACCAAGTAATACATCAAGTGAGTGAGGGTCGATCCCACGAGGATTGAAGGACTAAGCAACAATGGTTGATTAATCTACTTAGTTAGACAAACAGAAAATAGTGTTTGAGAGTTCAAAAAGCATTAAACAGAAGACATGCAAATAAATAAGTTGGGAATAAAATATGGAGAAGGCGGTTAAGGTTTCAGAGATATCTATTTTCTGGATTGACTTTTCTTATTAATTTATTCTAATCATGCATGATTTAATTCATGGCAAACTATATGTGACTAGACCTTAATTCCTTAGACCTTTATAGTCTCCTCTAAAATTCATCAACCGCTAATTCCTTGGTCAATTAATTCCAATTAGGGGGTGAAGTTTAATTCTAGTTATTATGCCACAACAATCCTAATTACCCAAATATAAGAGGATTATATGTCACGTATCCCGTTAAGTACAGATAATTAGAATTTAGGAGAAATTTTTTTTAAGCTGTTGTTCAAGTAAAGAGCTTTTCCAAGTTATACAAGAACTCAATTAGAAAGAGGGACATACTTCCGTTCCACCCAAATTCATAAGATAAAGAGCGAAAACAAATCTTGAAATATAAATCAAAACATGAATTAAAATAGAAAAATAATATAATCAATCCATACAATAGACGGAGCTCATAACCTTAACAATGGAGGTTTAGTTGCTCATGGCAAAGAAAATAAGGATTCTGATAAAATGTATTTTGGTAGTCGTGGAATGGAATCCCCTGTGGAATAATTCCAATCCCCTTTTATATCTAATCCTCATTAATTTAAAATTTATCTTCTAAAACTAAAATAATATATTTTCCTATTTTAAATAAAAAATAAAGTTTAAATCAGAATTAATTAAAGCAATCAGCATGTCTTCAATTGATGGATAAGGACCACTTGCTTCGTAGGGTCCACGCCTAACTTGGAGTGGGCATAACCATTCTTGTGTGAATCTCATTTGAGTCTCTGCTATCCCCTGGCTCTAGTCTGTGTTTCTGGGCCAAAAACTGGGTCGAAACTCGGCCTGAAATCGCCCCCAGCATTTTCTGCACGTGGCTCATGTCACGCGTACGCGTCAGCTACACGCACACGTCACTGTACAACTTTCGCTTTTTACGCGTACGCGTTAGCTACACGCACGCGTCGCCATGGACAGCTCCGAATCACGCGTACGCGTCAGGCACGCGCACGCGTCACTCCTCGCTGGTCATCTCCTTGGTTTCTTCTCTTTCTCTGCAGAAACTCCATCAAATCCAACCAATTGCTACCTAAAATAAACGGAATTGCACAAAACTCAAAGTAGCATCCATAGTGGCTAAAAGATAATTAAATCTTGATAAAACTTAACAAATTAAATACAAATTCACTAGGAAAAAATAGGAAAGATGCTCACGCATCACTAACCAAGCAGGATTCTAAACCAAGATTAATCAGATGGGTGTTGCTCCTTCAGGAGTTTGATATTGAGATAAAAGACAGGAAAGGGTTAGAAAATCAAGTAGCTGACCATCTCTCCAGGATTGAGCCTGAAGCAGGCGTACAACCACCCACAGCTGTGACTGAGACATTTCCGGATGAGCAACTGTTCCTTATTTAGCAGGCTCCATGGTTTGCATACATTGCATATTATAAGGCCATGAATTTTATTCCAAGGGAGTACAGTAGGCAACAAGTAAAGAAGTTATTGACTAATGCCAAGTTCTACATTTGGGAGGAACCATATCTTTTTAAAAGGTGTTCAGATGGTATCATCCGGAGATGTGTCCCAGATGAAGAAACACAGCAGATTCTTTGGCATTGTCATGGTTCTGATTATGGAGGCCACTTTGGTGGTGAAAGGATAGCTACAAAGGTCCTTCAGAGCGGGTTTTACTAGCTGACTCTCTTTAGAGATTCAAGAGAATTTGTGAAGCACTGTGACATTTGGAAAAAGCCACGAATCTCCCTGCCAACCATGAAATGCCACAGCAGGGAATTCTTGAGGTTGAGTTGTTTGATGTGTGGGGTATTGATTTTTTGGGACCTTTTCCACCCTCATATTCAAACAACTATATTCTAGTGGCAGTTGATTATGTGTCTAAGTGGGTAGAAGCTGTGGCTCTGCCCACCAATGATGCCAAGGTGGTAATGAGCTTTCTTCAGAGATATATCTTTAGCCGGTTTGGTGTCCCAAGGACACTCATTAGTAATGGAGGAAGTCACTTCTGTAATAGACAGCTGGACTCTTTTCTGCAGAGATATGGAGTCTGTCATAAAGTGGCAACCCCCTATCACCCTCAGACAAATGGATAGGTTGAAGTTTCCAACAGGGAACTCAAGTGGATTCTAGAGAATACCGTTAGTGTTTCAAGAAAGGACTGGTCTAGGAAGCTTGATGATGCTCTCTGGGCATACCGGACAGCTTGCAAGACTCCTATTGGCATGTTCCCTTATCAGTTGGTCTATGGCAAAGCCTGTCACTTGCCAGTTGAGTTGAAGCATAAAGCTTACTGGAAAATCCGGTATCTGAATCTTGATTCAGAAGCTGCAGGAATCAAGCAAATGCTTTAGTTAAATGAGCTTGATGAATTCAGATATTCAGCCTATGAGAATGCCAAGCTCTATAAGGAGAGAACCAAGTTACTGCATGACAAGAAGATTGCCATCAGAGTCTTTGAGCTAGGATAGAGAGTGCTTCTGTATAATTCAAGGCTCAAACTCTTTCCCGAAAAGCTGAAATCCCGGTGGTCAGGACCGTTTGTGGTTACCAGAGCTTCACCATATGGTTATGTGAAAATACAGGAAGAGAATTCTGATAGGAAATTTACAGTGAATGGCCAGAGGTTGAAGCACTATCTTGGAGGCGAGATCGATCGCCAGAGGTCCGCTAATCTACTGAATTAGCAGAACTGACCGTTAAGCTAGTGACGTTAAAGAAGCGCTTGTCTAGAGGCAACCCGATAATTTCGTATCCTTAGTTATTTTTCGTAGTAGTAGTTTTATTACTTATTTGATTTTTATTGAGTTTTTACTGTTTTTCTGATCATGCAGCTATTTTATAACAGGAACCAAACACTTCAGGCGACACAAAAAAAAAATGAGCACACGACGCGCAAGCGTCATTGACGTGTACGCGTCATATTTGTGTGCGTGAAAAATAAAAATGAACAGAAAGTTGAGCAGGAGTGGCGCTGGAACTATGTTTTACGCACAAACCAGCCCACGCGTACGCGTGCCTTCACGCGTGCGCGTCACCCTGCAAATCGGCGTCAATGAGTGTTTGGGCAGAGAGTTGTGCTAGCTTGGGGCTGGAAGTGTGCTAGAGGCATAAACTTGATCACACGTACGCGTCCTTGAGCGTGTGCGTCCTTTCCACATGTGGCCATCCACGCGTGCGCGGGCATGACGTGCATGCGTCATATGAAAATTTTGGTTCCTAGGCCACGTGAACAGAGATTTGTGCGTGTGTGCGGCCGCCTTCACGCGATTCGCACAAACCAAGGGCACGCGTACGCGTGCCGGACGCTTACGCATCACTATCAAAATCGGCCGACCCACGCGTACGCGTGCTGTATGCATACGCGTCGCTTGCACCGCACACCTCCACTAGTGCGCCGTCCAGATTTAAAATTTTCATTCTCTCTCTCTCCCAAATCCTAATTCTCTCTTGTTATTTTATCCTTTTATTCTTCTTTCCTCATAATATTTGTTTTTGTTTTCAGTTCTTCTTTGCTTGAGGACAAGCAAACCTTTAAGTTTGGTGTTGTCGCTTCGCTTATGGCTTTTCTGTTTATTTTAATAGCACCAAATGGAGATGAATATTCTTCATGGAGGAATGAGATAGCCACTAGCATAACTGAGGTGTTGAGTTCCTTTCATTCTATTTCTCTTCCGTTCTTATTTTGCTTTCTATTTTCTATTGCTTTAATTGCCTGTATGGTCTTTAGTACTTTCAATTCTTAGAATTAGTTTCATTCTGTTATTTGTCTCATGTACCGCTTACTGAACTTGAATCTAAAAAGAAAAAAAAAAGAAGTGATGTATTGCATGATAAATTGAGTTTATATTGAAGAGTAGTCTTATTCACTTACATGTGGTGGTATTTTCTGTGACTCTGAATGCATGACATGAACATTGCATATTTAAATTTGAATCAAAGAATGTTGATGTACATGGAACAGAAATTTAGAAAATTATTATGACTTCTCTTAAATAAACAAAAATTTAATCCTTGAAGCAAAAGAGAGAGCAAAAAAAAGATATAAAAGCAAGGTCCAAGGCTCTGAGAATCAATAACTAGGGAGGTCACACATGATTAAAAGCTCAAAGAGTTGTTTTCCTAGTCACATGCTTGTGGTGTTCTTGTGTCAAGTAATCCTTGAGACAAAACATTTAGAGTCGAGATCAATTGAAATTAGCAGAGTATGCCAAAGGCTTTGAGCACCACTGTCTGGGTGTAACTAAAAGAAAAATCGGAACTTAAAGAGAGTTCCCCAGTTAAGTGCTTGTGGTGTTTCTGTGTCAGGTGAAGCTTGAGACAAAATATTTAAAGTCACGGCTAGGCTCAAGGTGCAAAGCACCAAAGAAAAGAGAATCAAAGAAAAATTTTTGTGTTCAAGGGTTAAATTGAGTTACAAAAGATCAGAGAATTCATAAAATTATCCGGATTCTAATTCCGAATGACATTGACATCCTTCTGATTCAAAGGAGAGTGAGATGCCAAAACTATTCAAGATTGCAGTTGTAAACCCCACTATAAGAAGAGACATGAGCTTAATCGAACTTTCATTCTCATGCAAATTCACATCCTAAGCTTATATTAGTTTGGTTTCTTGAGGACAAGCAACAAGTCAAGTTTGGTGTTGTGATGCGTGAGCATCTTTCCTATCTTTTCCTAGTGAATATGCATTCAATTTGTTGAGTTTAATCAAGAATTAATTATCTTTTAGCCACTATGGATGCTACTTTGAGTCTTGTGCAATTCTGTTTATTTTAGGTAGCATTTGGTTGGATTTGATGGAGCTTCCGCAGAAAAAGAGAAGAAAGCTATATAGGGCAAAAATGCTTAGAGGATGGAGAGGAATTAAAGGCTATATAGGACAAGAATTAAATGAGATGACCAGCGAGGAGTGACGCGTGCACGTACCTGACGCGTACGCATGAAAAGTGAAGTTGCTCAGCGACGCGTGTGCGTACCTGACGCGTACGCGTGACACGCGAAGAAGACCATCGACGTGTACGCGTGACTGACACGTACGCATGAGAAACGCGAAGTGCAGAAAACGCTGATTCCTATTAATTCTGATTTAAACTTTAACTTTTAAGAGGAAAAGATATTATTTTAGTTTTAGAAAATATATTTTTTAAATTAATTAGGATTAGATATAAAAAGGAAAAGAAACTTCCCTTCAGGAGATTCCAATTAGTTAACATTCCATTCCACCTCAGCCAAAATACATTTTATCAGAATCCTTATTTTCTCTCTGAACCATGAGCAACTAAACCTCCACTGTTAAGGTTAGGAGCTCTGTCTATTGTATGGATTGATACTATTATTTTTCTATTTTGATTCATGTACTTATTTATATTTTAAGAATTGTTTTCGTTCTTTATTTTATGAATTTGGGTGGAACGGAAGTATGACCCTCTTTCTAATTGAGTTCTTGTATAACTTGGAAAAGCTCTTTACTTGAACAACAGCTTGAAAACAACTTCTCCTAAATTTTAATTATCTGGACTTAACGGGATACGTGACATATAATCCTCTTATATTTGGGTAATTAGGATTTATGTGGCATATAAACTAGAATTAAGCTTCACCTTCTAATTGGAATAAATTGACCAAGGAATTGACAGTTGATGAATTTTAGAAGAGACTAGAAAGGTCTAAGGAATTAGGGTCTAGTCACATATAGTTTGTCATTAATTAAATCTTGCATGATTAAAATAGTTAGTAAGAAAAGTCAATCCGGAAAATAGATAACTTTGAAGCCTTAACTACCTTCTCCATATTTTTATTCCCAACTTATTTATTTGCCTGTCTTCTGTTTAATGCTTTTTGAAATCTCACACTATTTTCTGCTTGGCTAACTAAGCCAATTAATCAACCATTGTTGCTTAGTCCTTCAATTCTCATGAGATCGACCCTCACTCACCTGAGGTATTACTTGGTATGACCCGGTGCACTTGCCGGTTAGTTTGTGGGGTTATAAATTCTGCACCAAGTTTTTGGCGCCGTTACCGGGGATTGATAGTGATTAACAACTATTAGTTGTTTGATTGCTTAGATTAGGCATTTTAGTTTTAATTTTTTTAAATTTTAGTTTAGTATTTTTAATGTCACATAGTTAATTTCATTTTAATTTCCTTGTTTATTTTCCTTGTTAATTTTCGAAAAAAATTTTTTATTTCAGTTATCATTTTCGAAATTTTTCTGTTTTATTTATTTAGTATTTCTATTTTATTATTTTACATAGGTTACTGGTGCACGAATTGTGAATCACACTTTTCACAACTCGTACCACTAACCAGCAAGTGCACTGGGTCGTCCAAGTAATACCTTACGTGAGTAAGGGTCGAATCCCACGGAGATTGTTGGTTTGAAGCAATCTATGGTTATTTTACAATTCTTAGTTAGGAAGTCAATTATATTTATCAGTTGAATTGCGAATGAACAAGAGAGCATGGGTTAAAGGTTACTTGTTATGCAGTAATGGAGAATATGTTGGAGTTTTGGAGATGCTTTGTCTTTTGAATCTCTGCTTTCCTCTGTCCTCTGATTCACGCATGCACGTCCTCTTATGGCAAGCTGTGTGTTGGTGGATCACCGTTGTCAATGGCTACCATCCATCCTTCCAGTGAAAATGGTCCAGGTGCGCTGTCACCGCACGGCTAATCATCTGCAGGTTCTCAATCGTACCGGAATAGGATTTACTATCCTTTTGCGTCTGTCACTACGCCCAGCACTCACGAGTTTGAAGCACGTCACAGTCATTCAATCCCAGAGTCCTACTCGGAATACCACAGACAAGGTTTAGACTTTCCGGACTCTCATGAATGCCGCCATCAATCTAGCTTATACCACGAAAATTCTGATTAAGAGATCTAAGAGATACTCATTCAATCTAAAGTAGAACGGAAGTGGTTGTCAGGCACGCGTTCATCACATACTTGAAAATAACTTCTCCTAAATTTTAATTATCTGGACTTAACGGGATATGTGACATATAATCCTCTTATATTTGGGTAATTAGGATTTATGTGGCATATAAACTAGAATTAAGCTTCACCTTCTAATTGGAATAAATTGACCAAGGAATTGGCAGTTGATGAATTTTAGAAGAAACTAGAAAGGTCTAAGGAATTAGGGTCTAGTCACATATAGTTTGCCATGAATTAAATCTTGCATGATTAAAATAGTTAGTAAGAAAAGTCAATCCGAAAAATAGATAACTCTGAAACCTTAACTGCCTTCTCCATATTTTATTCCCATCTTATTTATTTGCCTGTCTTCTGTTTAATGCTTTTTGAAATCTCAAACAGTATTTTCTGCTTGTCTAGCTTAGCTAATTAATCAACCATTGTTGCTTAGTCCTTCAATCCTCGTGGGATCGACCCTCACTCACCTGAGGTATTACTTGGTACGACCCAGTGCACTTGCCGGTTAGTTTGTGGGTTATAAATTCCGCACCAGCAAACTATGGACTATTATATATTGCTGGAAAGCTCTAGAAGTCCGCTTTCCATAGCCGTTGAGCGCTCCATTTGAACTTCTGCATCTCTAGAAAATCTCTTTCGAATGCAGGTAGGTCAGATCTGGATAGCATCTACAGTGCTTTGTCTGTCTCTGAATCAGACTTCTGCTCCAGCTCCTCAATTTCAGCCAGAAATTACCTGAAATTGTCCAAAAACACAAAAACTCATAGTAGAATCCAAAAATGTAAAATTAGCACTAAAACCTATAAAAACTTAATAAAAACTACTAAAAACTATATGAAAGTTATGCCAAAAATGTATAAAATATCCACTCATCATTAGAATTGACTAATTGGGATTAATTCTACACAATTACCATGTTTGTGGTCCATAACTAGGATAGGAATCATTAATTCTCCAATTCTTGCCAAGAGTCCTTTTTTCCATTTAATTTCTATTTTCATTGCTTTTACTTGCTTTTCATTTAATTACTTGCCATTTTAATTTCTTTCCTCTTGTAATCAAAATCCCCAAATCCCCCATAGTCAATAATAGAGCATTTCATTGTAAATCCTAGGGAAGATGACCCGGGACTTAAAACTTCCGACTATTTTGTATTGATTGTGACATCTTTGAATTAAAATTTGATGTTGGTCAATTGTTGGGTTTGGACTATACTTGCAACGCCAATCCTATTTTGAGAAAAATTCCTAACCCGCTTTTGGTCTCTATCAAATTTTTGGCGCTGTTGCCGGGGAGTTACAATGGTGTTATATTATTGGCTATTGTGAATATGTTAATCTGTTAATATCTTGCTTTTTGTTTGTTTTCTTGATTTTGTTTGTATAGAAGGTTAATTTTGGGATCTCATAGCTTGTTGAAAATTCCATCAAAGCTTGGTGCAATCAATTGAAAATTTTGGAGATTCAAGCATTGTTGGAAGTTCCAAGATAAATATAAGCACAAGTCTCCTTGATTAGAGCTCTTCATAAGTCCAACTTAAGGACAATAAACCAAAGTGCTAGGTGGGAGACACCCCACCATGGTAACATTGTTCCAACCCTTTCCTTGTTTATAATTTTGGTTTATTGCATGTTTGCTTGTCTTAGTTAGCCTAGGATTAGTTTAATTTTGAGCATACATAGGTTAATTTTCATGTGGATCATGCATTTATGGATATTTGAATGTTGTGGGGTTGAACTTTTGATTGAGCTAAGGCTTAGTACCTTTGAATTTGAGAAATTTTTTTTTTGGAAAAACAGGGCATCGTGCGTGCGCACACCCTTGTGCGTACGCAAGCAATATCTATATTTCACTTCTTGTGCGTGCGCACCGACCTGTGCGTGCGCACACTAGCTTGTGCGCCCTCTGTTGGAAGTGCTCGCGCGGCTTGTGCATAGGCGCTCCCCTGTTTTTCTTGCGCTTTGTGCGTGCGCACACAAAGCCCTTTTTGCGCATGATGAGACGCAGAAGCTGGTGAATTAAAAATTATTAAATGGTTATGTTGCAAGTATAGTTCTTAACTCACCGAAAATCTGCCTATCAATTTAGAAATATGTCACAGAGAATTAAATTAAAAATTACTGGGAGTTTTAAGTCCCAGGTCGTCTCCCAACGAGTTGCAGAAAAGTGTGCTACCTTATTAATCAGATGTGCCAATAAGTTGAGCTAAGTAAATTGGAATGTAAATTGAGGAAATTTAAATAATATGAATAAAAGCCTTGACTGGGAGTTGATTGGTTGGAATTTCTATTATTGGTGGAGTGAATGTAAAATTAATTTATAATTAATGGTTGTTTTGTTTGGTTATCCTTTACCAAGTAAGGGAAAGTCAAACAAGCTGGAATGCCAGATCTGTTCACAAGTTGTAACCCACTTAGTTCAAAGGGATTGGCGTTGGTGACAGGATAGCAATCCAACATTTAACCCAATTACAAATTTTTCTTCAATCCTTCCAACTCAAGAATTCCTTTTAATCAACTTCCCATCAAGTAAGGAAACTACTCACGCATTGTAAATAAAGAATCCAAAGCATATGAAAGGGAATTAAAAGAAGACATGATTATTGGAATTGAAATTAAATTAAAAAGAAATAATCCTTGCATTAAATAATCATAAAAGTATTCAAATAACAAAATTGAACAAAACAAGGAACATAGAAGAATGAAACCAAGTTAAGAAAACAAACTAGAATGATGAAGTCTTGATGAGAAAATAACTCTTCTCAATGTTCCAATGCGAAGACCAATTGAAAATTAAAATTCTAAAACCTAGAGAGTAAAACTAGATCTGAAACTGTCTCTGAATGAATCCGTTCCTTGTTTCTGCGTGTTCTCTGACTCTAGTCTGTTGTTCCGGGCCGAAAACTGGGTCGAAATAGGGCCCAAAATTGCCCCCAACGAATTCTGCAGATTATGCAGATCGCACATGTCACGCGATCGCGTCATCCATGCGGACGCGTCATTCGCGCTTTTCCTCGCCACGCGTTCGTGTCGTCCACACTACCGCGTCGCCAAAACTTTTCCGATTCGCGCGGCCGCGTGAGCCATGCGGCCGCATCACTGCGATTTGCTCTCCTTCGCGCGGTCGCGTGAGCCATGCGACCGCGTCACTTCTCGCTGGTTATCTCCTCAAATTCTTGTATTTCTTCCATTTTTGCTAGCTTCCTTTCCAATCTCCAACTCATTCATGCCCTATAAAGTCTGAAACACTTAACACACAGATTACGGCATCGAATGGAATAAAGGGGAATTAAAAATAAATAATTAAAGTCTCTAGGAAGCAGTTTTCAAACATGTAATAAGTTTAGGAAGGAAATCTAAATGCATACTAATTTAATGAATAAGTGGGTAAGGATCATGATAAAACCACACAATTAAACACAATATAAACCATAAAATAGTGGTTTATCAACCTCCCCACACTTAAACATTAGCATGTCCTCATGCTTAATTGAAGGAGATAAGGAAATAAGTATGAACATGTAGAAACTCATGAAATGCAGTGCAAACCTACACATATATAAATAAATGCAACTATATGATTCTTGTCTACTTAATCAAAAGTAAATAAGCTCTTCAAAACAATTACAAATCAAATTCCACTAATTTTATCATTACACAATAAAACAGATAAAAGTGCAAGAAAATAGCTCATGAAAGCAAGGAACATGAAAATTCAAGCATTGAACCCTCACTGATAATGTATGTGCGCTCTGATCTCTAGTGTATAGGGTGGTCACTCTATCCTTCTCTAATCATGCTTTCTAACTTTTGTTCTTCTCCTAACCAATCAACAATAGTTAATATACCAATACAAACATCATGAGGTCTTTTCAAGGTTGTAATGGGGCTAAGGTATAGGCAGGGGTGTATATTTGGTCAAGTGAGCTAATAAATTGAATCTTTAATTAACCCAAGCTCTAATATAACTTGTATACACTTAATGTCATCTTTAAAGTTCATACCTAGCTACCCAGAATTCCCTTTTTCAATCCATACTCATGTATCAACTTATATTTTTGGTTATATCATATGTGCATTGATCTTCGAATTCTGAATTCAACATTGGGGTAATTTTGTCCCCTTATTTATTGATTTTTCATATTTATTATTATTTTTTTTATAAATAAAGCTTGTCAATGCACATAGATTTTTAATTCTTGTAGTTTCACATGAGTAGGTATCCAAATTCCCTTTAAATTTTCATGATACATTCCCTTAACAACTTTTGTTCCCACAATTTCTCATACTTAACTAGCACACACAATTCTATCTTAAGCTAACTAAAGATTCAATTTGGGATATACGATTGTTTTTCGGCTTAAGGTTAGTAATGTGATAAAATATCGAACAAATGGGAATAAAAGGCTCAAAGTGGTTAACAAAGGTAATTGAAAAGGGTAGGCTTAATTTGGATGAGTGAGTTTAAACAAATAATGGCCTCAATCATGTGCAAGCATGCAAATATAATAACTATTGGACATATAAGATAAAACAAAATATAGATTACAATCATAGAGAAGTAAACACACAAGAACGAAATAATTATGGTTAAATAATGTAACCATTCATAAAGGCTCAAATCTTTCACAAGATGTGTGTTCTTTAACTCAAATATCATGTTCCAAATACAACTCAAGAAAATTTATCATAAAAATTTTGAAAAATTAGTGAAATTTTGTTCCAAAGATAGATTTTTAAAAGAAACTTACTGTCTTTTCAATCAAGTAGAACATGCATGCAACTATCCTAACCTATGCAATTTATTCTATTCTATAAAGGAAAGAAAATCTAACTAAAATATCCTAATTATTGGTGCCAGAGAAGAGAATTTACCTCCGGAAGTTAGGTACTGACCGACCTCCCCACACTTAAAGCTTTGCACCGTCCTCGGTGCCATCTGTCAGAAACAGGGGTGGGCTGGTAGCAGTATCTCCACAGGCGGGGCCGTCATGGCTCCCTGTGCTGGTGAAGGAAGTGGAGTCCGGGGTGTCTGAGTCTCTAAAATTTCCCTTGAGTAGCTCCTTGAGGTGTTTGAATCGGCACTCTCTCATCTTTGCTTTCTGTTCTTGTCGATCCAACCGTTCGATTATCTGCTGGAGCAATTTCTCAGTTGTAGATGCTTGTGGTGTTGAAGAAGGATTATCTTCAACTGGAGCAGTAGGAAGGCTTGTAGTGGCTGCTAAGAGTCTGAAGTATTTCCCGTTAGGGACATACTGATCGTCCTGTGGAAGCATGGCTTTGGTGTCCCCAGCTCTGTAGGAGACTCTGGCTGCTAAGACAAGATCTGAGACCAGGGCGGGGAAAGGTAAGTTGTCCGCAATTTGTACGTGTTCCATAGCATTCCGGATGTGTTTTGCGAGATTCAGAGGTTGGTCTGTAAGGATGCACCATAGTAGAACAGCCATGTCTGCAGTGAAGGAGGACTCATGAGTGCTCGGAAAGACGTAATGGGACATGATCTGTGCCCATACGCGAGCCTCCAAGGTAAGTGCTGAAGCCAAGATTCCCTTAGGGCGGGTACGGTGGTATCCGTAGATCCAATGGCTGCCAGGTAATGCAATGACTCCGAGAACGGAGTCTCAGTTGAATTGGTATCTCTGACGCTGAAGGATGGCTACTTGAAAAGCGTCCATTCTTGCTGGAATAGGGGGAAGACTCAGAGCTTGCTGAATGGCCTCTTCTGTGATGGGGACTTGCTTTTGCCGGACATAAACAGACTGTAGGGTCGGCATGTAGAAGTTGGAGTAGAACTCAACTACCCAAGAAAGATTGACCTGCCTCGGCTGTCTCTGGAGAAAACCCCATTGTCTTCGCTCAAGTTGCGGCTCAACAAAGGTGGCAATATTGGACGGGAGGATAAGAAGATATTCATTGTTATAATTCCTTTCTGCCATGATAGGGAACATCTGCTCACAGTAGCGATTGGAAAATCGCGCAGTGTCCTTTGCTGGAAAGGCTTTCTCTTTTTCGTCAACCTTTATTATCCGCTTAACACTTTTTGTTGAGGGCTTAACTGTGGTTGAAGAAGGCTCTGCCACTAATGCTCTTTTAGTTCCTCTTCTTGCTGGTGGTTTGGAAGTTGCTTTCTCCTTTCCTTTCTTGGTGGCCATCTTGAAAGAAGGGAAGAGAAAGAAAATTAAATTTAAAGAGATATATAGCAAGGAAGGAAACGGAAAAGAGGGTGAATGATGCACAGCAAAATGTAGATGACAGTAACACATGCTCTCGAGTACATATGAAAAGCCATCAATGGAAAATAGCTAGTGCATACAAAGTCAAGTGAATGCAAGGTGTTTATTGGCATGCCGAAAAAGGGCATGAGTGGCATAGACCAAGCATTACTTCGTAACAAACCATCACGTTTGTATTGACAATTGAATTCAATTAATAAAATAATAATGAAAAGTTGTGAAAAGCAAGCATTAAATAGTATAGCAACATAGAGAAGTGCATAATGTCACATGAGCTTTTTCACAAACACATAGCATGCATGGTGAATAGGGTATAGAAAATATGAAGATGAACATGCAAGCAATCCCTTAAGTGGGAGAAAAATAATTGTCAAACAATTTGCAATAATCCACAAGCATATAATGAGGGATGATAACTCAAAAGGTTTCTAACACCATGTAAAGAAAAGAAAAGAAGAAGAAGGAAAAATAAAAATCTGAAAAGAAAAAGAAAAGAAAAAGAAAATAATAATATATATACATAATATAAGAAGAATTATAGGAAAAAGAGAAGAAGGAAGAAGAAGGTAAGACCTTGTTAATGGTGGTAAGAGAGATAGAGAGTGAAAGGTGAGATAGAAGGGGGAAGGAAGAAATAAGGAGGGAAAAGAAAAATTAGGATTTGGGGGAGAAAAAGATAAGATAATTTGGCAATTTAGGTTGAGTTGTGCGGCGCATGCGACGCGGCCGCGTGGGGCACGCGTTTGCGTGGGTGGGCGTCAGGTAAGGGGACGCGATCGTGTCAGTCACGCGGTCGCGTGATCCGTGTTACGCTGCTGGCGCGAGTGCAGCCTCGCTCCAGCACAACTCTCTGTTCGATTTATTTTAATTACCAAATTAGGGTGATGCGATCGCGTGGGTCACGCGATCGCATGAGTGTGCGTTATAAAATGGGTGACGCGGCCGTGTCGGCAACGCGGTCGCGTGAAAAGGATTGTGCTTCCAGCACCAATCCAGCACTACTCTTGCACAATATCTCAGTGTGCACCCTTTTACGTCGAAAGTTCAGGGCACGCAGCCGCGTGGGGCACGCGGTCACGTGGGAGGTCAGGATTCCCATGCGACGCGAACGCGTCAGGGACGCGGTCGCGTGGGTCGATTTGTGCCATTGGCATGCCTCCAGCCGGATTCCAGCCGAACTCTCGGTTCGTTTATTTGTTTTCTCCACCCCATTTGCGATGCGAACGCGTCGCTGATGCGATCGCGTCGCGCGGCGAAAAACCCCTTTTTTTTGAATTAAAAAGAAATATGAAGACATGAAATGCAAATGCACGAAAGCACTAATAAAGAGGAGAGTTATTAAAGAAGAAAAACTAAAAGTGAAGAAAAGAACGATCATACCGCGGTGGGTTGTCTCCCACCAAGCACTTTGCTTTAACGTCCGTAAGTTGGACGCTCCACTAGCTCAATCGGCTGCTATGTGGGGATCTTCCAGGTGGAAGATCTCAAGCTCCTTATTTTTCTGTACCTTCTCGCCATGGTACAGCTTCAGGCGTTGTCCATTAACCTTAATAAGTTCAGAACTTGAAGGATGGCTTAGGTGATAAACTCCGTACGGTTCAGCCTTCTCTACTCTGTATGGACCTTCCCATTTTGATCTCAACTTACCGGGCATGAGCCTTAGTCGAGATTTGTAAAGGAGGACAAAATATCCAGGTTGAAACTCTTTCTTCTTGATGTTCTGATCATGCACAGCTTTCATCTTTTCCTTGTAAATTCTGGAGTTCTCATAAGCTTCTAGCCGAAGGTTCTCCAGTTCCTGCAGTTGCAACTTCCTTTCAGCTCCGGCGTTCTCAATTCCCATGTTGCACTCCTTAACTGCCTAGAAGGCTCTGTGTTCTATTTCAACTGGGAGATGACAAGCTTTTCCATAAACCAAGCGGAAGGGAATCATCCCAATGGGCGTCTTGTATGCCGTTCTATATGCCCACAGTGCATCTTGTAGCCTGGTGCTCCAGTCTTTTCTGTGAGGCTTTACTATCTTTTGCAAGATACGCTTAACTTCTCTGTTTGATACCTCGGCTTGCCCATTAGTTTGGGGATGGTAAGCTGTTGCAACTTTATGGATTATCCCATGCTTCTTCATCAATCCTGTTAGTCTCCTGTTACAAAAATGGGTGCCTTGATCGCTCACGATTGCTCGTGGTGACCCAAAGCGACATATAATATGGTTTCTCACAAAGGAAACAACAGTGTTAGCATCATCAGTGCGGGTAGGAATTGCTTCTACCCTTTTGGAAACATAATCCACAGCTAACAATATATAAAAATATCCATTAGAATTTAGAAATGGACCCATGAAGTCAATGCCCCAAACATCAAAAATTTCACAGAAGAGCATATATTGTTGAGGCATCTCATCCCTCCTGGATATATTACCAAATTTCTGGCATGGGGGCAGGATTTACAAAACTCAGCAGCGTCTCTAAAAAGAGTAGGCCACCAGAATCCGCAGTCTAAGATCTTTCTAGCTGTTCTTTGAGGGCCAAAATGTCCTCCGCTCTCAGATGAGTGACAGGCCTCTAAAATGGACTGGAATTCTGATTGAGGCACACAACGTCTAATTATCTGGTCAGCGCCACATCTCCATAAATATGGGTCATCCCATATATAATATTTAGACTCGCTTTTCAACTTGTCTCTTTGATGTTTAGAAAAATGTAGAGGAAATGTGCGGCTAACTAAATAATTAGCAACAGGTGCATACCAAGGGATTACCGCAGATACTGCTTGCAGGTTGTCAAAAGGAAAATTATCATCTATAGGAGTAGAATCATCCTTAATATGTTCAAGGCGACTCAAGTGGTCTGCTACTAAATTCTGATTACCACTCCTATCCTTTATTTCTAAATCAAATTCTTGTAACAGTAGTATCCAACGTATAAGTCTTGGTTTGAATTCCTTTTTAGCTAATAGATACTTTAGAGCTGCATGGTCCGAATACACTACTACTCTAGTACCATATAAATAGGCTCGGAATTTATCCAGAGCAAAAACAATAGCCAGAAGCTCTTTCTCAGTAGTAGTATAATTGGACTGGGCAGTGTCTAAAGTCTTAGACGCATAGGCAATAACAAAAGGATCCTTACCTTCGCGCTGAGCCAGCGCTGCTCCTACTGCATGGTTGGAAGCATCGCACATGATTTCAAACGGCTGACTCCAGTCTGGTCCTCTCACAATTGGGGCTTGAGTTAGAGCAGTCTTCAGCTTATCAAACACTTGTTCGCAATCCTCACTGAACTCGAACTTAATATCCTTCTACAGTAATCTGAACAAGGGAAGTGCCACCTTACTAAAGTCTTTAATAAATCTCCGGTAGAAACCTGCATGGCCAAGGAACGAACGGACTTCCCTCACAGAAGAGGGGTAAGGTAAACTAGAAATAACATTCACCTTTGCTGGGTCTACAGAAATACCATTATTAGATACCACATGTCCTAATACAATCCCTTGTTTTACCATAAAGTGGCATTTTTCGAAATTCAATACAAGGTTTGTGTTAACACATCTATCTAATACTCGAGATAATCCATCTAAGCAAAGGCTAAAAGAATCACCATAAACGCTAAAATCGTCCATAAAAACTTCCATACAGTCCTCAATAAGATCAGAGAAAAAACTCATCATGCACCTTTGGAAGGTAGCTGATGCATTGCACAAGCCAAAGGGCATTCTCTTATAAGCATATGTTCCAAAAGGACATGTAAAAGTAGTCTTTTCCTGATCCTCAGGAGCTATATGAATCTGGAAATAACCTGTGTAACCATCTAAAAAGCAATAATGTGATTTACCTGACAGGCGATCCAGCATTTGATCAATGAATGGAAGTGGGTAGTGATCCTTACGGGTAGCTTGGTTGAGACGCCTGTAATCAATGCAGACTTTTCAAGCATTCTGAACTCTAGTTGCTATGAGCTCTCCATGCTCACTCTTCACTGTAGTGACTCCAGATTTCTTGGGCACCACTTGTACTGGGCTTACCCATTCACTGTCTAAAATGGGATATATGATACCTACTTCTAATAGTCTGGTCACTTCTTTTTTGACAACTTCCAAGATGGTGGGATTCAATCTTCTCTGGGGTTGACGGACAGGTCTTGCTCCCTCTTCTAGAAATATTCTATGCTCGCATACTTGAGGGTTGATTCCCACTATGTCTGCCAAACTCTACCCAATTGCCTTCTTATGCTTCCTCAGTACATCAAGTAACTGCTCTTCTTGTTGAGAAGTCAGTTCCCTTGCAATAATAACCGGAAGCTTCTGCTCATCCTCAAGATAAGCATATTTGAGATGTGGAGGGAGAGGTTTCAATTCTAACTTTTGATCATGGGCAGGCTCTGGATTATCTGGGGCTTGTGAAAATGGCGAAGTGCCCTCACTGTCAGTTAAGAGGGTCCCCACACTGGGACCTTGTCCAGTGTGCCTCTCTTCAAACTCTTCCTCTTGAATTTCAGCCACACTTTCGTCTATGACATCACACTGGAAGATAGAACGATCTTCTGGGGGATTGTCAATGACTCCATTCAGATTGAAGATTACTATGCGGCCATCTATTTCAAAGGAGTATGTTCCTGAAAAAGCATCCAATTTGAATTTTGATGTCTTCAGGAATGGTCTTCCAAGTAGGATTGATGATGGCTTATCTAAATCATTGTGGGGCATCTCCAAGATATAAAAATCAGTGGGAAATGTGAGCCCTTTAATGTTCACCAAAACATCTTCAGCAACTCCAGCCACTATAATAATGCTTTTATCTGCTAACATAAAACGAGCTACCGACCTTTTTAAGGGAGGGAGCCTCAAAACATCATATATAGACAAAGGCATTATACTAACACATGCTCCTAAATCACACATGCAATCATAAATTACTACACCACCAATAGTACAACTAACTATGCAAGGACCTGGATCACTACATTTTTCAGGTAATCCTCCCATTAAAGCAGATATAGAACTACCTAAAGGAATAGTTTCTAATTCATTAATTTTGTCTTTATGGATACATAAGTCTTTTAGAAACTTTACATATTTAGGTACCTGCTGAATAACATCAAAAAGGGAAACAGTTACCTCGACCTTTTTGAATATCTCTACAATTTTAGGATCGGGTTCCAGCTGCTTCCTGGGCTTCCTTGCAAGTTGTGGAAATGGAATAGGAGTATTGTTGTCTGTGGCGTCTGCGCCTTTTGATGCTTCCTCCTGTGGTTGAGCTATTTCTTCTTCAGCTATGTCCTGTATATCATCTTCCTCTTCAACATCTTCGATTTCTACCACCTCTTCAGCTGAGGCGTATTCTGGTGAGCTTGGTTCCTCCTGATTCCTCTCCTGCAGTGTGGTTCCGGACCTCAGGGTGATGGCATTAATGCCTCCCTTTGGGTTGGGTAATGGTTGAGAGGGGATTCCAGTGGTGCTTGAAGGTTGGTTATCGGAATTTTATGCTGGTACAAACTGTGTCATAAAAGCTTGCATAGTAGAGGTGAGACCATTCAAACTGGCATTAATACTATTCATGATGTTACTTTCCATGGCCTGTTGTCTTTTCTCAAAAGATTGCAGTAGGTCTTCAGTAGAAGGTGAAGAAGAATGGGTAAATTGAGAGGTCTGCTGCTGATTGTTCTGTGGTCCTTGGTTCTGCCTCAGGTGAGGTGCTCTGTAAGGTTGATTTTGCTGCCTGTTGTTGTTATTGTTCCACCTCTGATTTTCCTGATTATCTTTGCCTCCTCTATTATTGTTGTCCCTCCAATTCTGGTTTGAATTATCCTACCATCCATGGTTATTATTTCCACTTTGATTATACCCTTGGTTGGGGCGGTCATAGAAGTTGTGAGTGGATGCCACCATGTTGTCTTCTTGTTGGAGCTGTGGGCATTCATCAGTATAATGGCTGTAATCAGCACAGATTCCACAAATTCTTTGTGGGACTAGTTGTTGGTTTTGCTGTGGTGGAGGAGGTTGAGCTTGCTGAACTTGTTGATTCAACTGTATTTGCTTCAGCAAGTTGGTCATTTCACAGATGCCTTCACGTAGAGCAGCAGTCTCGCTGCTAGAAGATACTTCTGCAACAGCTTTTGAACGGCCTTGCTTCTGTCTGTGGTTCCTAGTGGATTCAGCTAAATCACTGATCAATTGCCAAGCTTCATCAATGGTCTTGTACTTCTTCATAGACCCATTGCTGGCACTTTCCAGTATGGTCTTATCTTGGGGCCTCATACCCTGTGTGATATAGTTGAGTAGCACGATCTTGTCAATCATGTGGTGGGGGCATGCTTCAAAAAAATTATTGAAGTGCTCCCAGTATTCAAAGAGAGTCTCATTGTCATCCTGAATAATTGTGGAGATATCCTTCCTTAGCTTATCAGTGACTTCAGATGGGAAGAATTTCTCCAGAAACTCCTTTCTGAGTGTATCCCAGTTGGATACATTTGCTAGAGGTTGAGTGTAGTACCACTCTCTTGCTTTTCCCTCAAGAGAAAACGGAAAAGCTTTCAGCAGTATTGAAGTTTCATCAGTGCCATCATGCCTGACAGTAGAATAGGCTGCCTGGAAATCTCTCAAGTGCTTGATAGGCTCTTGAGCAGGTAGGCCATGAAACCTGGGCATCAAATTTAGCAGTGCGGGCTTTATTTCAAAATCTGTAGCTACCGCCGGATGATGCGCTTGAAACGGTTGCATTGTAAAATTAGGGGCTCCTTCCTCCTGGATGGTAACTCTCCTAGCTGCCATGTTTTCTGCACGTAAAACAACCGAATCAGTAGAACGGGGGCTGGTTTCTTCCTCAGATTCACTTTCAGATCCGCCCTCAGAGCGGGCTAACCGATGCTGTTCTCGCCTTATTCGTGAAATTGTCCTTTCAATTTCAGGATCGAATATTAGCAAGCGTGGATCAGGAAGTGAACGCGTCATTTGACGGAAGAAACATGCAGCTCATAGTAGCAGAATAAAATAAAATGCAAATAAATAAATTCTAATTAATAAAATTAGCACTCTATTGCAACTCCCCGGTAACGGCGCCAAAAATTGATGAGACACAGAAGCTGGTGAATTAAAAATTATTAAATGGTTACGTTGCAAGTATAGTTCTTAACTCACCGAAAATCTGCCTATCAATTTAGAAATATGTCACAGAGAATTAAATTAAAAATTACTGGGAGTTTTAAGTCCCAGGTCGTCTCCCAACGAGTTGCGGAAAAGTGTGCTACCTTATTAATCAGATGTGCCAAGAAGTTGAGCTAAGTAAATTGGAATGTAAATTGAGGAAATTTAAATAATATGAATAAAAGCCTTGACTGGGAGTTGATTGGTTGGAATTTCTATTATTGGTGGAGTGAATGTAAAATTAATTTATAATTAATGGTTGTTCTGTTTGGTTATCCTTTACCAAGTAAGGGAAAGTCAAACAAGCTGGAATGCCAGATCTGTTCACAAGTTGCAACCCACTTAGTTCAAAGGGATTGGCGTTGGTGACAGGATAGCAATCCAACATTTAACCCAATTACAAATTTTTCTTCAATCCTTCTAACTCAAGAATTCCTTTTAATCAACTCCCCATCAAGTAAGGAAACTACTCACGCATTGTAAATAAAGAATCCAAAGCATATGAAAGGGAATTAAAAGAAGACATGATTATTGGAATTGAAATTAAATTAAAAAGAAATAATCCTTGCATTAAATAATCATAAAAGTATTCAAATAACAAAATTGAACAAAACAAGGAACATAGAAGAATGAAACCAAGTTAAGAAAACAAACTAGAATGATTAAGTCTTGATGAGGAAATAACTCTTCTATGTTCCAATGCTAAGACCAATTGAAAATTAAAATTCTAAAACCTAGAGAGAAAAACCTAAGAGAGTAAAACTAGATCTGAAACTGTCTCTGAATGAATCCGTTCATTGTTTCTGCGTGTTCTCTGACTCTAGTCTGCTGTTTCGGGCCAAAAACTGGGTCGAAATAGGGCCCAAAATCGCCCCCAACGAATTCTGTAGATCGCACATGTCACGCGATCGCGTCATTCATGCGGACGCGTCATTCGCGCTTTTCCTCGCCACGCGTTCGCGTCGTCCACGCTACCGCGTCGCCAGAACCTTTCCAATTCGCGCGGCCGCGTGAGCCATGCGGCCGCGTCACTGCGATTTGCTCTCCTTCGCGCGGTCGCGTGAGCCATGCGACCGCGTCACTTCTCGCTGGTTATCTCCTCAAATTCTTGTATTTCTTCCATTTTTGCTAGCTTCCTTTCCAATCTCCAACTCATTCATGCCCTATAAAGTCTGAAACACTTAACACACAGATTACGGCATCGAATGGAATAAAGGAGAATTAAAAATAAATAATTAAAGTCTCTAGGAAGCAGTTTTCAAACATGTAATAAGTTTAGGAAGGAAATCTAAATGCATACTAATTTAATGAATAAGTGGGTAAGGATCATGATAAAACCACATAATTAAACACAATATAAACCATAAAATAGTGGTTTATCAGCGCACGTTGTGCATGCACACCTACCTGTGCGTACGCACACCAGCTTACACTTCTTCTGCTGGGAGTGCTAGCACACCCTGTACGTATAAACCCTTATCCATTTTTGTTCTTGTGCGTGCGCACAGACCTGTGTGCGCCCGCACACATGATCCTTCCCCAAGTTATTAAAAAAAAGAGTCTTCTGTGCGCACGCACATGCTTGTGCGTACGCACACTTCTTAATTCCCTCTCTGCTCAGAGCATTCGCACACCCATGTGCGTCCGCTCACATTCCATTTTCCACCTCGTGTGCATATGCACAAGTGCTGTTTTGGGCAAAAATTTTATTGCACCTTGAATTAAGCCTTAACGCACTTCCACCCCCTCCATCCCTCTCTTCTCTTGCTTTTGCCCTACTTTCTACTTATTCTAGTTACTTTTAATTGCATCTCATTTTGATTTTAGTAATTTTATTAAGTTTGGTTTAGTTATTTGTTAACTAAATAAGTTGCAAGTGTTCGCTTGATGTTGATTGGGTTACTTCTTGCTTAAATTTTGGTTTAATTTTTTATGAATATGTGCACTGAGCATCAAGTCTTTGTTTGATTGCCTAAATGCATTTTGAGTTTGATTCATATGTTGTAGCTACCATATGCATTAGACTATATCCTTGTTTGGCAACTTAATCATGAATTGTGCACTTTTATTTTAGTGAATTGAATCGAATTTCTTGTTCATCATGATTTCCAAATCAATATAATCACATAACAAGATACTTGTTTGTTTTTAATGCTTTAAATTTGTTTGAGTGACTTAACTTGATTCTTATCAAGCTTGTCACTTTTTGCAACAAGTACCCTTACCATGCAATTATTACATTATGTTTGAGGATGAACAAGTAGTCCCCTTTTCATCGTGAAATTGGTTGTTGTTGTTGCGCTACCTCATTTTAATCTTGCACTTTCACTTGCACAACTTCGATATCCGATATCTCATATAAATTCACTTTAGTTGTGGTTATCTAGGTTTGTCTGTGCCCTATCTCTTGCTTATTCTTTACTTGCAACCTAGGCCACTTAATTGAGGAACACATGCTATTTCTTTTGATTGTGTAGTTACCTTTTTAACTGACCAATGTGTTGTGTTCTAAATCATGCACACTTAGAATACACACATTATCTTTTATCATACCACACTCATATGAACTTTTCCTCAATTGTTGTTTATTTGTTTATACAGCAATCCGGAGCCCTGATACCCACCAGCTGAAGGTGGAGCCTTATAGTTCTTCACCCCAGATTATGTGCATGCACGGAGGACCGTGCAATATTTAAGTGTGGGGAGGATCCACAATTTTGGGGCGTAAATTTTCTCTTCCTAAACACTTTGCATCATTTTCTTATTTTGATAGCTATGTCTTTATGAATATTTATTTAGTATTTCATTATATTACACTTTGTTTAGTTGCTTGTATATATCTTAGCTTACTTGTAGTTTTATGGTAGTAAATATTTTCATTTGCATTTGCATGGTAGAGTAAATAAGTTTGGTAAAACAACAAATAATTTTCAAGAAATCTCTTTTAGGGCGTTCCATTGATTAGATTTGAAAACTTGTTTTTTTAAACTTGCTTGAAGTATTTTTATGGAACATAGAAAATAGCTAGAATAAAACACTTAATGAGATTTGAGATTTAATTGTGTGGTTGCACATTTTCAACCACAAATTTTGTTCTTGTGTGCTATACTCCTTTCTTGATTGTGATCTTAGATTTGCTTTAGTCTACATATCCTATATTTGATGTTTGAATGCATTGAGCATGATTGAGGTCATTTTTGAATTAAACTTACTTACCAATATAGCCATACTCTTATATCTACCCTTGTGAGCCAATATTGAGCTTTTTAATCATCTTTTGTTCTAATTATTACCACATCACAACCTTAAGCGGAAAACCATGATTTACCTTGATTAGCTTAGGTTGAGAAGTGTGTTGCATTTAAGTGTGGGGGAATTTTGGAGGAACTTTAGTAGAAAGAATAGAAGTATTTTGGGTATGTTGAAAAATTTGGAAAATGTGTGCACATTCATGTATCAATTTGCTTTAACCATATGCATTTGTCATAGAAAAAGAAAAAAAATAAAATAAAAAATGAAATGAAAAAAATAATAAGATGAGGACAAAAGTTATCCCAAAGAAAAAAGAAAAAAAAGCAGAGAAAATTTTGAATAAGAAATGCATGTGCAGATTTGAATGAAAAAGATGCATGAATGTGTATAAAAAGATAGAAATGAAGGTCAGGTTGCATTCTTATGATTTGGTTGATATAGGTTGAGTGAGATACTTGAACTAATCAAGGATTCAATCTTTTAGTCCACTTAGCCATATCTATCCCAACTTAACCCTAACCCCATTACAACCCTATGAATTCCTCATGATAATTGCATTCATGCATCACATGTTTGTTGATTGTTAGATGAAAAGCAAATCCTTGAAAGCATGATGATGGAGGAAAATTATCGGTAAAGAATTTCTCAAGGAAATCTCGTTGCAAGCATAGTTCTAAACCAACAATGAAAACTCAATCAAAATTTAATTTGTTTGTCACACTACAAACCCAATAAAAAATAAACTGAAGTATTTAAACCTCGGGTCATCTCTCAAGGAATTGCAGAAAAGTGTTTTTACTATTGGTTATGAAAAAATATCTTTTTGGGTTTTGAAATAAGGAACAAGTAATGTAAATAACAAGGAAATAAAATAACAATTAAGAAAAATCCTAGCAAGGATTGATAATTGGAATTCCTATCCCTATTATCATAGTCACTTGTGATGGTAATTGCCTTTTGCTCTCACTTAATTAACCTCTAACAATTGAAGGTAAGTCAAGTGAGCAATTTAACTTGAGTTCACAAGTTCTAATCAAAGACTAGAGTTAGTGAAGCTCAAGCTAACTAGCAACTTTCAATCACCAACCAACAAGAGACTTTGACAATTCAAGAGTCCCCAAATTACTCAATCTAAGTTAAGAACATAAAAAGCTAATTTAAAATCCAACCAACCATTTTATCAAACACTTGGTGGGTACAAAATAAAAGCATAAAAAATTAATAAGAGATAATAAAATCTAAACAACCAATTGCAAGGAATCAATAACAACCAATGAAGAAAGAAGCAATAACCATGAAAAAACATAAATTGCATTAATATGAAAATTGAATCTAACATCAAGAGTTCATAAACTAAATTGGAAAATAAATAAATCAACAAGAGAAGATAAACTAAAGTGCTAGAACAAATAAAAGTAGAAGAGAAACTAAATTAAAGTAAAGTAGAAATCTGAACTTAAGAAAAGTTAAACCTAAAAACCCTAAAACCTAGAGAGCTACATCTAAACCTAACTAATGTGTATGAATGTGTGAATGATTCCTCCTTTTTTCAGCTCCACTCTGTAGCCTCTAATAAGTATTTTTGGGCCTGAAACTAGGTCAAAAGGAGCCCAGAAATCGCCCTTAATGTTTTCTGCAAATTGCAGCACGTGACGCTCTATCACGCGTATGCGTCGCCCATGCATACGCGTCGCTTGACAAAATCCTGGTCACGCATACGCGTCATCCACGCATACGCGTCGCTTGCCTGATGCGATGATCACGCGTACGTGTCGTCCACGCGTGTGCGTCGATGCCAGCTTCTCCAAACTTCAATTTCTTATGTTCCTTCCACTTTTGCATGCTTCCTTTCCATCCTTTAAGCCATTCCTGCCCTGGAAAACCTGAAAACACTGAACACACATATCACGATATCGAATGGTAATAAGAGAGGATTAAAAATTAGTAATTTAAGGCGAAAGAAGCATGTTTTCAATCAAAGCACAAAATTAGGAAGGAAAATGTAAACCATGCAATTTATATGCATAAGTGTGAGAATAATGGATAAAATTCACTCAATTTAGCATAAAATGTACCACGAAATAGTGGTGCATCACATGATTAGAGGAGACTTGAGTGAATTGACCCTAAACACCGAGCGATTAGAGTGTATACACATCCGGTGAGGGGTTCGATCGCTCAATTCTATGCTTCCGTCTCTTCTCTTATATATTCTTGCAAGTTGCTTGTTAGTTTTTGAAAATTTCAAATCAATTCTTTGGATATTGATCACATTGCATTGATTCTTTGCCTTAACCCTAAGACTTGCTTTGGATTGATTGGAAGTCCATTGTTTGTTTTTGCCAAATCAATAGAAAACTATAGTATAGGTAGAAGTAGTTAGCATTTAGCATATTTGCATGTATGTAGGTAGTTGCATTGAATAAATTGCTCGCCCTTTTACCCTTTTCCTTTGATTGTGATTAGCATGAGGACATGCTATTGTTTAAGTGTGGGAAAATTGATGAATCCATATTTGACGATAAATTTTGGATTGATTTGAGTGGATTTCATCATATAAACCCACATTTATTCATCCAAATAGCATACTTTTGTGTTCTCTCCCTAAGTTGAGCTTAATTGTGAAAATATGCTATTTTGTACTTAATTTAATCAATTTTATCCCACTTTCATCCCATTCGATGCCTTGATAGTTTTGATGAGTGATTTCAGGTATAATAGGTAGGAATGGCTTGATTAAGATTGGAAGAAAAACATGCAATTGGGAGAAAACATGAAGAAAACAAAGGAGGAGCACATACTGGAGTGTGCGTACGCACAAGAAGCACAACAGCATGTGTGCGCACGCACAAGTGAAAGATCAGCAAGTGTTCATACGCACACAACTTTGTGCGTACGCACAGGTCCCGACACGTGACTCATTTACTGCAAAACGCTGGGGGCGATTGTTGGGCCTCTAAAGCCCAGTTTTGGACTTTCTGAAGCTGATTGAGTGCTATATCAAAGGGGCATCACTCCGTATCAAGTGGAGAGCAATTAGGGTAGATTAGAAACATGCTTTAGGTCATATTCTAGAGAGAGAAGCTCTCCCTTCTCTCTAAAATTAGGGTATATTAGGTTAAATCTCTCTTAGATTTAGGTTTAATTCTTGTTTTCATTTAGTTTTCCTTACTATTTATTGTTATTGCACCTTTGTTCTTTACTTCTATTTGTTATTTCCCTTCTTTTGTTCCTTTATGTTTATGACACTTTGTTATTTTTAATTCCAATTAATGCGATTCATGTTTTATGTTTCTTATTGTTTAATTTAGTTGTTATTATTGTTTTCATCCATATGGTAGTTGTAGAATTTATTATTTCTTGTTATTTTACCATGCTTTCTTTTTATGCCTTCCAAGTGTTTGATAAAATGCTTGTTTCAATTTTTGCCTAGTTTTTCACACTCTTGGTTGGGAAATTGTGTAATTAGGTAAACTTAAGTGGTGGATGTCCATTCTACATTGTGTGAAGATTGTTAGTTGATTTGGTTTCCACTATCTCTAAGCCTTCCACTAATAGAGTTGGCTAGGACTTGTGGATTGAGATCAATTATGCCCTTTTGACTAGTTCTCAATGTTAGGATTGACTAATTGAGATTAATTCTACACAATTACCATGTTTGTGGTCCATAACTAGGATAGGAATCCTTAATTCCCCAATTCTTGTCAAGAGCCCAGCCCTTTTTGCCATTTAATTTCCATTTTCAATGCTTTTACTTACTTTTCATTTAATTAGTTGCCATTTTAATTTCTTGCCTCTTGTAATCAAAACCCCCAAATCTCCCATAGCCAATAATAGAGCATTTTATTGTAACTCCTAGGAAAGACAACCCGAGACTTAAAACTTCGGCTATTTTGTATTGATTGTGACATCTTTGATTAAAATTTGATGTTGCTCAATTGTTGGGTTTGGACTATATTTGTAACGGCAATCCTATTTTGAGAAAAATTTCTAACCTGCTTTTGGTCTCTATCAGAACCTTCCATTGATCCTTTTGAACACAAGTCACAATTTATGACTTCTCACTAAAATTACAACGCTCTTCATTTTTGATCTGCCATGAATCATGATTTTTATGAGGGCGTTATCATTCATCGAACCATCTGTCCTACTTTTCTGGCCGATTTACCATCGCTAAAAAAGAAAGGTTTTGCCTTTGCTGATAATATTCAATTTCTGGATTGGGACCATCTTTTCAAAATAAAAAAACCTGTCTACCCAATCTTAGGTAGAGAATTCTATGCTAATATGACCTATCATGAGGGAAGCGTTCATTCATATGTGAAAGGTCGTGATCTTGTCTTGAATGAAGAATCCATTAGTGATGCTCTTAAATATACTGATGTTGGTGCTTGTGCTTACACCTCTGGTAAATAGGATAAAGTGTTAGGTGTTTCCTAATAGAGATGCTCTGGCTGTTGTTTGTAAAAATATCTCTCTCATTGATGGTCTCACACCAATTCACAAAGCCTTTGATTATCTTCATGTCCAGTTGCATCGTATAGTGAACCACATTATTCTTCTTCAAAGAGGTTCATATCAGAGGGTGTCTTTCTATGATACTATATTTTTATATGCTATTCTCACAAAATTTGAAATTTCTTTTGTATATTTAATGGTACGGTATATGTTTAATTACATGAGAAGTGAGAAAGATAAAACTCTTCCTTATGGCATGTTCTTAACTTGCATTTTTGAATATTTTAGTGTTGACTGGTCAAATGAGACATATAAAAATAGACACTCGTATCTAAAAGGAGGTGGTTCAGTGAAACAGCAAAAAAAGGGACTAACTCGAACTGAAAATGTGGTCCTTGATGATGATGATGATGATGATGACTATGAGCCTGAGGAATCTCATCCTCCCTCTGCCTCGGGGACTTCAGCTTCTACTGCACATAAATCACTTCTATATGGAGTGGTGAAGGATGTGGTATAGGAATTTGTCTCTCAATTCAACCATCAGATCACATTAAGCAAGGAGCAGAGAAAACTGGCTGCCAAGCATGAAAACTACCTTAAAATGTCCAGAAACAGGATGGCAGTTCTCATGAAATTCATTGAGGAGGGTAGTTCGGATGCTTGAGAAGATCTTTTGTTGATGATTTCTGTTTTTTTTTTTTTTTGTTAATTGTCTCATGGAACAATTGTAGTTTGATTTAGATCTTATTTTGTTTTGGATGACTGTAATTATTACCGACTGTTTTATTTTGCTCTTAGTTTAATCAAACATATATGAACCTAGTACTCTAATTATGCTTATTGCAGGGATGGTTTGCACTTTGATTTCTCCCTTGACGACAAAAGGGGGAGTAGTTTGATAAAGTAGTTTAATTTTGTGAGTTGGAACATGTGATGATATGCTCTATTTTGTGTTATGCTCTATTTTGTGTTGCCTTTTGGTTTCTCTTTTGATAATATGCTCTATGTGCTTTGTTTTGTGTCGTCTTTTGGTTTCTCTTTTGATAATATGCTCTATGTGCCAAAATGAAGAGCTTCATCAGAGATAGCTAAATCTAGTTTAACTTATAACAACAAAGGCTGTTATGCATCAATCTCCTTCATGTTTTATAGTTTTGTATTTTAGTTTCAATGTATATCTTTCTGTATTGTCTTTGAGAGGTAAAAGGCAGAGAGAGAGACATTGAGAAAAAGCTTAAGATTGAAAAAGGCAAAGTGAAACACTTGAGAGAAAAGCCAAGAGTGAATTCTAATTTTCTTTGGTTGTAATTTTCTGTCTTGTGTCAAGTACCTGTGAAGTGCCCCTTGCTAAGTTGCGTAACCACTTAGTATAAAGAGTTTAGGTATTAGCATAACTAAGTCAAGTTTAGGTAAAAACTTGTGTGTCTATACAGGATTATGTGAATCCTAGAAAATTGGTGTATGTAATACTTTGACTATAGTGAAAATTTCACCACTGTTGTGGTGGAGACTGGATGTAGGTTGCATTGCACAAGGCAACTGAACCAGGATATATGACTGTGTTAACTTCTTCCTTTCTCTTGTTGTTCTGTTTTCTGAAATTTATGAGAGAAAACAAAATTGTCTCTTAAATTTTTCGCTGCACAGTTCAAACAGAAATCAAGATTGAAATTGGGTAGTAAAGGCATAATTTATTAAAGTAAAAGAAGGCCATAGACTCAACCCTCTTCTCTAAACCTTCTGTAACCTTCAATATATTCCATAAAAATAATTTCTAAAATCACTCTCACTCCAACAATAGAACTTCAAAATCACTCTCAAAATTGTTTACAAAACTCATAGCAACTTTGTGTCTAGAGTTCATATCTTGAACAACAACACCGAAACGAAAAGAACCATCAAAAAAGGTAATTAATCATCCATTTCTTTTTTTTCTTTGCTTTCTCTCTTGCATTATCTCTTGCGAAACACTAGATTCTCATGTTTTTGTATATTTAGTAGATTCTGTTTGTGTTCTCATGATAAATAGTTTGTGTGTTGTCATGATTAAGTAATTTTGGTGTTATTTCGGGTTAAATGTGGTGCTGTTGAGGTCATTGACTTGGATTTGTTATGATGAGGTCATATATAATAATGTAGTAATTATGGTGTCATCTAAAGCATATTGATAAGTTTTCTTGATCAAAAATTAATTTGGATGTATTTTTGTAGTTGATTAAATCATGTTTGTACATTTATTTTGCTGTGAGTTTGTGTATTGTCATGGTTAAGTATTTTCAGTGTCATTCTAAGTTAAATATAGTGTTCTTGAGTTTAGTGACTTGAATTTATTATAATTAGGTCATATATGATAGGTGTAGTAGTTCTAGTATCATCTAAAGTATATGATGAGTTTTCTTGATCTAAAATTAATTTGAATGTGATTTTGTGATTGGTTGGATCATGTTTGTACGCTTGTTTGGATGTGAATTTGTGTGTTGTCACGACTAACTACTTTCCGTGTCACTATGAGTTAAATGTGTTTCTCTTGAGTTTATTGACTTGGATTTATTATAATTAGGTTACATATGATAGGTGTAATAGTTATGGTGTCATTTAAAGCATATTGATGAGTTTTCTTGATCCAAAATTAATTTAAATGTGTTTTTATAGTTGATTGAATCATATTTGTATACTTGTTTTGCTGTGAGTTTCTATGTTATCATGATTAAGTATTTTCGGTATCATTCTGAGTTAAATATGGTGCTCTTGAGTTCATTGACTTGGATTTGTTATAATGAAGTCATACATGATAGGTGTAGTATTTCTGTATTATCTAAAGGATATTGAGTTTTATTGATCCAAAATTAATTTGGATGTGCTTTTCTGATTAATTGAGTAATGTTTGTGTACTTATTTTGATGTAAGTTTGTATAACGTCATTATTAAGTATTTTCAGTGTCATTTTGAATTAAATATAGTGTTCTTGAGTTCATTGACTTAGATTTTTTATAATGAAGTCATACATGGTAGGTGTAGTAGTTCCGGTATCATCTAAAGCATATTAATGAGTTTTTTTTTATCCCAAATTTATTTTGAAGTATTTTTATTGTTGATTAGATCATCTTTATGTACTTGTTTTGGTGTGAGCTTATGTGGTGTCATCATTAAATTACTATTATTATTTAAATATTTTGTTGTTATCTATTAACTACATAATTTATTATTTTTAGTCAAAATGACAAAGAAAATAGTTGCTGAAAAGATGACAAAAAATAAGGATACAACAAAATACGATGTAAGCATATATATAATGAAACAATTCTATTTTCTTTGCATAAATATATTATATAACATAATTTTTAAATCTTTGTAAAAAAAATCATCATTTGTGGTACTCTACAAGAACCATATCAGACATCTTCAATAAACTAACTCCAAAAAAGAATGCTCTTGTAGAAGAAATGTGATTCGGTACTTTGAGTCATATCCCAGAATTAAATATCACCCACAGATTTTTGGAAGAACTGGCACATTCTTTTGATTTATATCGTGGCCGCCTAGACACAAGGTATAGAGAAATTAAAATCACCCTTGCAAAGATAAAAGATGCTCTAGGTTTAAATGCAACAGATAATTTTTCTTTTGTAGTCTATTCTATCAATAAAATTTTGATATTATTTTTAAATTATTTTACTGTTATTAAATTATTTTGATGCTGTTGTAGAGTTTTTAAAAAAATAATAAATATAAATATTACTGAAGAGAAAAAGGAGGTTGTTAAAAGCTTCAAATATTTTTTTGTCATTTTTGACAAATTTTTTGCTGAAAATTAATGTGGATGGAGATGAAAATTAGCTAAATTTAAGAGAACATTCATTCTCTTCATCCAAAAGTGTTTTTTGTTGTCAACAACAGTCAACAAAATCTTTTTTATTCACATGCCAGTAATTCTTGATGCTGACAACACATATGAATAAAATTGGGCTACATGTGTACTCAACTTCCTAGTTAAAGAAATTAGAAGCCATAAAAATGACAACAAATTTTATGTAGACGGATGTTTTTATACGTTGATGATTATATACTTCACAAGTTAAAATTTTTTGATACATTAACAGATAAAACACCTAAACTTTCATGAGTTACACATTAGAAAAGGGAGAAGTTGGTTGAGAGGATCAAACGTGAGACAAAGGTTGAGATAGTAACTTAAGAAAATTCAATTCTTGTCTCATTGCATGAAAATTTTGGTGTCATTATTCGTAAAATATTGTGAGAGAAGGAAAATAAGAAAAGAAAGTTGAAAAGAAAGTGTACAAAATAAGAAAAGAAAAAAACCTATTATAGAGGATTTTTCAAAAATCGATATTGATTCTGACTATTAGTAAGATCGAAGAATTATCTATTTTATTTAAAACTATATTTTATTTAAAAATATATTTTATTTTTTATCAAAATTTTTTTATGTATTATCAGAAGAGAAGAAATGTATAAAAAAAAACAAGTAACCAAAAAAGAAGATGAAGAAAAAAATAATAAGTCTCAAAAAGAGTAAGTATTATTATTTCGGCATCATTTTAAAATGTGTATTGGGTTTATTTACTAGAAGTTTTTGTGCTTTTCCATGATGGAAGAAAAAAAAATATGCTTCAAAAAATATAATAAAACAAAAAAAAAAATTGTTCAGACTCTACAATCAAAAAGTGGGCAAGATTCAACAAAAGCTCGTCCTAACTCTTCGTAAGCATAAGCTTCAATATCTTATATTATTTTTCTTTCTTTTTAAAAATGTTATAAAAGTTGTTATGATACATAATATGAAATTTCTCTAATTTTACTAAACAATATTTATTTTGTCCTTAGAATACCACCGGTAAATTTATCAAACGAAAATGATCCTATGTTTTAAATATAATCAAACATTCAGGGATTTGTAAATGCGCCAAGTGATTTCATGTAATTTTTCTTACCAATATTATCATATTTTACTTTCTGATTTATGACAATCAATAATAATATTTTTATATATTTTAGATTTTAGATTTATCTAATATTATCATATTTCACTTTCTGATATTATTATTAATTGCCATAAATTGAAATATAAATTTTAGATTTATCCAATATTGTTATAAATATGTATATATAATATTTTTACTTTATATTAATTTTAGATTTATAGATTTTCTACTCTATAAAAAATAGTGATAATGAGTGAAACATTGTCATTTATATAAGTACTCAAAATAAAAAAAAATTAAGTTGAAAGTATAATTTAAACTTTAAAATAAGTTAAATAATATTTATACATAATTGAATAACGATTAATTTAGTATTTAACTTTTTATGTATATATAATATTTTTACGAAAAATATGAGTACTAATAATACAAAAATATCAAAACTCTCTACGATAAGGAGTACACAAAATACCAAAAATGTTATAATATAAAAATTCAAAGTATTAAAATATTAAAAAAAAGCGAAATCCAAAAGTAAATCGAATTGATAAGCATCAATTTATATGGATTGTTCCATCCAACTAAATCGAATCCAATTGATAGGAAATTGTAAATCGAATTGACTTCATTCGATTTAGTACTATAATGACTCATTCGAATTCAATGAATTCGATTTATATAGAATTATGAAGGAAAACATACAAATAACGTTATTTGGTTTGGTACTTTCACATAATATTATTATGTGTTTGGTTTATGCATGTATTTTACCCTATTAAATATATTAAATTCCTAAAAAAAATTTTAAATTTTAACATTAAAATGAGTATTTAAAAATAGTTAATAGTTATTTGTTGGGTATTGAAAGCTTTGTATTGAACTTTGGTATGATCGAGAAAGATTATAGACTAGACTTGACTATGCAGAACCAAAACAGAGAGAAATGGAACCCTCAACTTGTAGAGAAAACTGATATCATTGATTAATAATGTGTCATACATTTACAATGAGCAACCCCAAATATATATAGCATACGAAAAAGAAGGAAAACAAAACAAATCTCTAATTCAAATAGTACCAAAGAGTACCAATTAGAAATCATTAAACTAACCACTTTTAACACTCCCCTTCAAACTTAAGTGGGATTTTGAAATCATCCTAAGTTTGTCTTTAAACTTGTTGAATAAGTATAAAGACAGAAGTTTGGTCAAAACATCAGCTATTTGGTCTAATGCGGATATGTGAACAACATGAAATTCTTTGCTGTTGACCATACATCTGATGCAATGCAAAAAAATTTCTAAATGCTTGCATCTACGGTGTAAAACAGGATTGGTTGCAAGGAGGCAAGCACTCTGATTGTCGCAAAAGATAATAGGGACTATGGATTGAATAATATGTAGTTTCTTTAGTAACTGTTGGATGGACACAAGCTCACCTTGAGCAGCAGCCAGCGAGCAGTATTCTGCTTCAGTGATGCTTCTACTAACCTTGGATTTCTTATTGTTCTTTCAAGAAATAAGATTGTCTCCAAGGTAGATGCAGTAACTTGTGATGGAGCGCCTATCATCAATATCATCTGCCTAATCTGTATTAGAAAAGGCCAGTAAACGAAAGTTAGAACTCTTATAAAAAACAACTCCATGATCTAAGGTTCCCTTCAAGTATCTGAGTATCCATTTGACTGTCTTCTAATGATGCAATCTTGGTTCATGCATGAATTGAGATACCTTATTCACAGAATATGCTAGATCAGGTTTAGTTATTGTAAGATATTGAAGTGCACCCACAATAGATCTATACATTTTTGGATTTTCAAAATGGTCAGACTCATGAGCACTTAATTTTAGATCAGATACCATGGATATAAGCATAACATGACAATCAGATATGTCAGCACAACTTAGAACATCAGCAGCATATTTATGTTGATTTAACAACAACCATGTGTATTAGAAATACAATGAGTTTCAAGTCCCATAAAATAGTGAAAACAACCCAAGTCTTTGAGAAAAAAATATTATTAAGATCTGTGATTAATTTGTCAATTTTAACACTATTACTATCTGTTACAATAATGTTATCAACGTAAACAAGGAGAGAGATAACAAAATTATTATTTTGTTTAACAAACAGTAAGTAATTAGATATAATATGCTTGAACTAAAACTACATTAAGATAGAGTATTGAACCAGGTTTGTGGGTCTGTTTGAGACCATAAATGAGAAAAAAACCTGAATAAAAAATAAAAAAATAAAGAAAAATAGTATATTTTTTATTTGGTTAAAAATAGAGAGAAAACAAATTTCTTGTAAATCCCGTTTCTAAACTTTGAAGAGAAGTCTAAAAAGATAGTTTCCTTGTCTAAAAAGAGTTTTTTCTTTCCTAGATCTCACCTTAAAATTTTTTTAGTACTGCTACACATACAAGTCTTTTTGGCATACAAGTCATACAAGTTAACCCTAACCCAACAAAATCTACTTACATAACACGCGCGTAAAAATCACGTTGTTCCTCTTTGTATCCCGCGTTCCTCCTCCTTCTCCTCTTCCTTCTTTTTCTCCTTTTTCTTTGCGTTTCTCCTCCTTTTTCTTCGCAAGTTTCATCTTCATTGTTGTTTTTCTTATTACTATTGTTATTGTTGCATTTTTTTCCTCCTCCTCTTTCTACTGCTTTTACAACATTATGTATTTTTTTTTGTTTGATTTTTTTCTCCCAAGAAGAATTATCACTACAAAAAAATAGAACATTTGTAACAAAAAATTTGTATCAAATTTAAAATTGTTACAAAAAATAGTATTTTGTAATAATAATTTGTGATTGTTACAAAAGAATAATATTTTGTAACAATATTACAAGTTGTTATAAAATATGATAATATTTTGTAACAACCTATTTTATTTTGTTACAAATTATGTTAGTTTTTGTAACGAGATGGTGTTTTGTTACAAAATATTGTAATATTTTGTAACAAAAAAAAAGTCGTTGCAAAAATTTAAAATATTTTGTAACAAAACATTTTTTTTATTTCAAAACCTTCAATTGTTTTGTAACAACAAATTAATTTGTCACAAAATTCAATATTGTTTATAACAAGTTACTTAATTTATCACAAAATATAAGTATATTTTATAACAAAAAAATTATTTCAAATTGTTAAACACTTTGAGAGTAAAAAAATTGTTTTTATAATTCTTTTTAGAATAATTTTATTTTGTTTCAAAAATTAAAATATTTTACATATTGTTTATATTTATTAATTTTTAAAAATTGTAAATATTAATTTTATATTCTTTTAAAAAATTAATATATAATTTTTATTAATAATCAAATTTTTAATGTTAACTAAAAATTAATTTGTGAAATTTTAAAAAATTTAATTAAACTATAAATATAAAATCAATAATTAAATATAAAAGAAAAAAAACTAAGATACAAAAATGTAATTTAAGTAATTAAGATTCTTGTGTAATTTTTTATAATTGATTATTTCATATGATTTGAAATTAAAATTTAGTAATGGAAGCATTATATAATTTAATCTAAATAATTTTTATTATGAATAAATTATAGTTTATTTTATTAAATTGAGCTTTAAGAGATTAATTTATTTGGAATGATTAAATTGATTTTTATAAATTCTTTAATTTTAAGTTAATTAATGTTTAGGTATAATTTTTATTATAATTAGTTGTTTTATATAAATTGAAATTAAATTTAGTAATGAAAAATAATAAAAAATTATGTCAATAATCTAAATAATTGATATTTTTGAATTTAAAATTATATTTTATAAAATGTGATTGATATGTTTATTTTAAATTTAAATTAAAAATAATTATTTAAACTCATTGATATATTGATGAATAAAATTTTATGTATTGTAAAAATAATCTTCACAATATTAAATTTAAATTTTAAATTATTATTTTATTTTAAATATTTTATAAAATTATTATATTATTTATATATATTTTATTCTACACTTAAAATTCCTAAATTAAAACCTAAATTCTAACCTAATTTCATAAAATATAAACGCATATCAAAAAGGAAAGAAAGAAAGGGGGTGGTGGGGGCGCTCCAGGTGGGAAGAACCGAATCAGAAAATAAGAGGGGGACCGAATTAGAAAATGAGGGGAGCCGCGAGGAAAGAAGGAGGGGAAAGAGGGAGGCGGCGCAGTGGGCGTCACTGCCACTAGAGCCGCCGTCGAATCACCACGGGAGAGAAGGAGAGAGAAGCAGAACTGCGAAGAGAGAGAGATCGACGGAGACGTTCACGCCGTTCGTCCTCGTCGTTGCCATGCGTTGCCGCCGCCGCCGCTAGTTTCGCTACCGTTGAGCTCGAAGGAGAAAGGGAGAGCGACGCTGACAAAGAGATTAACGGAAGCCAGTGAAGCGCGTGAGACAAGGGAAGCCAATTCTATCACTTCCGCCGCACCCCAATTGCCGTCGGTCGAGCTCGCCGTCGCTGGAGGTGAACCGGTGTCGCGTCCTTGCGGCCAGAGCCACCAACGCCACTACTACTACTCAAATTCTGCTTCTCTTCCATTAGGGTTTGCTATCGCAGCAGTCCTTTTGAAGCTAGACTTAGTTAGAGATGAGGTCATTTTGTGCTTACAAGTAATAAATATTGCGCTATGTATTTATGTTGTCACTCTCCCTCTACGTTAATTGTTTTTCCCTTTAATATAATACAAAATAAGATCTACTTCTGAATAGCTAATATTTGATTAGGCAATGATTATTGTTGCATGGAATGAATCTGGGAATCCAAGTGCAATTTTTAATGGTGATGTCTTCAAGAAGGTGCTGAGTGTGTTTATAACAGCAGCCATATTGAAACTTGGACAAGGTAGGGGATAGCAAATTTTACCTGAAGATATACTACTGTCTAGTTTAATTCAATAGCTAATTCTATCATTGTTGCATGTGTTTCTATAAAATTGCAATCTACCTTGCTACTTTAACCGCCGTTTTGGAACCATTTCTTCTGCCGCTATTAATGTCTAACATGCAAGAGTATCAATGGCCAGAGTCTTTCTAAACTTGTTTACTTTCAAGCTTTTTACATTATGAGGAGGTTGCTTATGGTTTTTCCTTTTTCTTTATCCTGATTCTGTTTTTCACTTGGGCAGCTACTCTGGATGTGATTCTCAGTTAGAAAGAGAGAGGGGGAGAACTTGAAAAGAGAGCTCACCACCATTTCTTCATGTTCCCTTTTTCCTGTTCTGTTTCTACATTCTCCGGTCATTTACTGCATTTTTCTTTCAATTCTATTAAATTCATTTAATTCTGTTAATTTTGATTAGTTAGACTTAGTTAGATATGCATGTTGTAATGGATTATAGGTTGTTAGGTAAGCTGAACATAGTTTGTAGAGGAATTAGGTCTAGAAAAATTTTGCTGTTTTGAATGTGTTTGGAATAAATTTTTGTTAATTGTTTGTTGAATGATCATGAATGTTGTTTAAATTGTTGTGAATCTATAATTGGATGATAATGATTTTCTTCTTTTCTGAATCGAATTGTGAACTGCTGCTGTTATGTGAATTTAGTTTGTGCAATAATGATGATGAATTTAGATTGTGCACTCAAGTTGTTTGTTGCTTATTTCATATGGATGAATATGTGAATTTTGTTTAATTGTTATTGTATTCATATGGATATTGATTTGATTGAGTGAATTTGGAAAATATGCTAAATTGCTGCTGAAATGCCGCCGAAATTTGTTTAAATTTGTTTCACTATTAGTTTTTCATTTAAGTTAAATCTCCTCATCTTTCTATGAAATTCAATTACACTGAAATTGAGAATTGAGACTTGTGAGTGCTCTGATTAGGCATGACTAGTAAACAAATTATGCAAAACTGTCGTGTTAAGGAAAAGGGAGAAAAACTCCATCAATAGAGACAATACAGACCTGCTTTCATTTCAGCTAGAAGCTTAGAGTATTGCTGTTTACACAACTAATTGTGATGCAATTTAACACATGCATTATGCTTTTATTTTTAGTTTTTTTGCTATGTCACTCTGATCATCATATCGGTCCTCTGGTTTTCAAACCACACCATGGTTCTCTAGGCCACTTTTTTCTCTTATTCGTATGTATTTATTTACATATTTGTTTCTTCTTTTTGCATAATTAACGATCCTTATTTTGTGTTATTCAGTGCATGGCGAATCCTTTTTTGGGAGTTATCAGAGTATGCTACAATATTACACTAAATAGGAATTACTCATTTCTATGATATTGCAGTAAATAGGTATTACTCATTTCTATATTGTCTTTGATGCTTATAGTTAATTAGTTATTAATCTATAGTACTCAGATTCATTCTTTGCCTTTATAACAAGAGTCCTATAAACGAAGCAACATCAAAGGCTATGCTGACATAGATGATCAGCATCATCTTTAGAAGAATGGAAACCAATCCGATGGGGCTTATTTTTATTCTTTATTATTAACTGTATGAGTTTATCAAGGACTAAAAATATGACTTTTTTTTTTATGAATTTTTTAATTGTTATTTTGTTAATTGTTACTTTCCTTTTGTGACTACATAATCTTCTTGTCTATCACTTGTTTGGCAGAATATTTCAGCTTAGGCAGATGGTGAAGAGCAAGAAATTGTAAGTACTCATTCTAGCCCAGGACCATCTAGTCATGAAACTAATGGAAGAGCCGTATCAGTTTATGTTTATTACTTTATATATATACCCATATACAGAAAGGTATTCCTAACTATTAATTTATCATGCAACTGGTTTTGGAGTGATTTATTAAGTAGTAATATAGAGCATGTTGTTATTCTAATGCTGGACAAAATGAGTTACTAGAAGCCATGAGGTTGGGAAAGGACTTGGTAAGAATTTTAGAGTTCGTATTCATTGTTGAATAATATGAGTATAGTTTTTTGTTTTTCCGATGCATTTTTAAAGGAAAAATAAATCTTGCTTCTTAAGCTAGTGTTTTCTGGTTGGTGGTCTTTTCAGGTGTGTGACACTTATTAGAAGCTTCTCCAAAACCATGAGAAAGGAGCTAATGAACATGATGGAGTTTGTAATTTGTAGTTTACATTTTGGAGATTTATAATTCCTTGTTTTTCTTGTCCTATATATCTATCTAGTTCATTAGAGTTCTTCAATATGTCTTGTTAGTTTGTACTTTAAAGTTTATATGTTGAAGATTTATAAAACAATCTTAGTTAAATGAAAGATATTTGAACTACCTATGTTATTATATATTATATAAATGTTGACTTGTTGAGTAAATTAGTTAATATATTAATTAATTAGAAAACTAATATAATTTGGCAAATTATGTGTAATTTGTATTTAAAAAATTATTACAAAATAAATAGTATTTTGTAACTAAAGAAAAAAATGTTACAAAATCAAGTTATATTTTGTAACAATTTTATGATAGGAAAAAATATATTGTCACTAAAAATATTTTGAAGATCAAAATTTGTTATCACTTTTGTAACGACTTTTGGTTTTTTGTATTAGAAAAATTTGTTACAAAATATCACTTTGAATTGTAATAGTTCCGTTTTTTGTTACAAAAACTTTTTGTAACGGGACATACTGCAACGGTCCATTTTTTTGTTACAAAATCCTTTTGTTTCAAAATTTCGATTTTTCATAACAATTTTTTTTTTGTTACAAATATTACTTTTTCTTGTAGTGTATGAGAATATGAAATAAGAAAATGAAGAAGAAGAAGCAATAGAAGATGATGAGGGGAAAGAGGAAGAGTTTTGAATTATGTAGAACTTATCAACACATATACACCGAAAATTTTTAAATAATGCACTCAAATATTTTCGTGTTACATCCCAATATCTTTATGTTACACCCAAATTTGCTGCAAATACAGAAAAATATTTTCCTCTAATGCTGCATTTTTTTCTTCTTTTTTTTTTTTCTTATTTCTTTCTTTTTTAGTTGAATGAATGTAAGTTTATCATCTTTCAAGTAATTTTGTACCATTATGTATTTCTTCTTCATCTTTGTTTGATTTTTTTATTCTTATTAAGAGAGTATAACAAGAAAAAACTTAAGAAGATAAAAAAAAAAGATGATGATTGAAAAAGAAGAAGAAGCAGCAGAAGATGAGGATGAGGAAAAAGAAAAATTTTGAATTATGTAGAACTTATAAGCACACATACACTGAAAATTCTTAAACAATACACTCAAATATCATCATGTTACACCCAAATATTTTTGTGTAACAACCAAATTTGTTGCAAATACAGAAAAATATTTTCTTTAATGCAGAAATTTTACATTACATTCAATTCAAACCATCAATGATGAACAACAATTTTCACAAATAAAAATATTATTCACCTACAGAATCATAAACTACTAACGAAAATATTAACTAGAATCGAACTACACCTCAGCCACTTGATTGGATTCAAAACAATAATCAATTTCGTTCTGGTTCAATTGATAATTTGAACTTGAATTATTAATTATTTTCAACAACGAGATAACTGATGATGGAGGAGAAAGAGAAAAAGGAAGGAAGAGAAGAAATTTCAATAAAAAAAAGAAAGAGGAAGAAGAGGAGGAGGAGGTGGTGGTGTTAGTGACGACGATAACAAAGTGCAAGAAAGAAAAAGAAAAAGAAGGTGCGGACAAAGAAAAACTTGTATCATGAATATAAATAATTCGTATAAATTTATATTAAAAAATAACTTATATATAAAAAATAATACTAAATTTTTTATTCTTCCAATTTTATTGCATCAACCAAATAGAGAAAAATCTATTTTCCTTTTTTTTTTTCCTTCTTCCATCCATTTTTATTGACCTGCTTAAACAATTAAAAAAAGGTCCCAAGTCAGAGTCAAACAAATGAACAATTGAGGCAACTCTAGAATGTTCTACAGTGCTCACTCTTAATACCTAAATTACCCTTCATCGATCGCCACAGTTTTGTTTCCAATCCTTGGTCACATTCCAGAACCCTCCAGAATCCTCTTTCCCAGATCTATATAACTTCCCTCTAATCTCTGGTCTCATCATCCCAATTCGAAAATCACTAATAATTCTCCTCGCATTTCCAAACTTCTCGGGCGTTCTCAAGAAATAAAAATCCCTCTCTAATTCGATTCCCGAATACTTCGTGTTTCATCTCAAGAAACTATCATGCAGATCTTCGTGAAAACCCTAACAGGGAAGACGATTACCTTGGAGGTGGAGTCCTCCGATACCATTGACAATGTGAAGGCTAAGATCCAAGACAAGGAAGGCATCCCGCCGGACCAGCAGCGTCTCATCTTCGCCGGAAAGCAGCTCGAAGACGGTCGCACCCTTGCCGACTATAATATCCAGAAGGAGTCCACGCTCCACCTCGTCCTCCGCCTCCGCGGCGGCATGCAGATTTTCGTCAAAACCCTAACCGGAAAGACGATCACTCTGGAGGTTGAATCCTCCGACACAATCGACAACGTGAAGGCCAAGATTCAAGACAAAGAAGGCATTCCTCCCGATCAGCAGCGACTCATCTTCGCAGGGAAACAGCTAGAGGATGGTCGCACCCTCGCCGATTACAACATTCAAAAGGAGTCCACGCTCCACCTTGTTCTCCGTCTTCGCGGCGGCATGCAGATCTTTGTGAAAACCCTAACGGGAAAGACCATAACTCTCGAGGTTGAATCTTCGGACACAATAGACAACGTGAAGGCCAAGATTCAAGATAAAGAAGGAATCCCTCCTGATCAACAGCGACTCATCTTCGCTGGGAAGCAATTAGAGGACGGGAGGACGCTTGCTGATTACAACATACAGAAGGAGTCGACGTTGCATCTTGTTCTTAGGTTGCGTGGAGGGATGCAGATTTTCGTGAAGACTCTAACCGGGAAGACGATAACGTTAGAGGTGGAGAGTTCTGATACTATTGATAACGTGAAGGCAAAGATACAGGACAAAGAGGGGATTCCACCGGACCAGCAGCGTCTAATCTTTGCTGGGAAGCAGCTTGAGGACGGACGCACTCTGGCCGATTACAACATTCAAAAGGAGTCCACCCTCCATCTTGTTCTCAGGCTCCGTGGCGGTGAACTCTGATTGCTGATTGTGCTGGGGTTGTTTTCTTTCTGATGTTCTAGTTATACAATTTGGACTTCTGTTTCTTTTCCTGTGCCTTATTGATTCTTGTGAATCTGTTACGTGTAATTAAGATTGTGCTTTTGTTCTTCTGCTGAAGTATTGATTAATACAGAATAAGATTTACTTTTGCTATTACTTTGTGCTGTGCATCTTACGTCGTTCGATTTATGCATTTATGTATATTGAAGTGCTGATCAACGTGCGTTTGGGTGATTGAAAATTGAATACTTTTGCTGGTGCCCAAGTTTTGATTTGTTTGTTGGTGGTTTTGAAAAATAAATTTCCTTTGTGACTACATCCACTAGGTGCATTTTCATGTGGGAGGTGATGGATTATGTATGGTGGAGAGTGGTTCGAGGGTTTAATGAGCTTTTGTTGATTTTGGTGGTGCATTCGGCTCATTATCCTTCTTGTGTTGCTAGGAACTTGTTGCATCATGAGTTCTTAAAAGAATAGCTTTTGATATCAGGAAAACAAGATCTATTTTGTTTTATCTTTCTTTTCAGGATATTGTTTGATTTGTCTCTTGCGGTACAGTTAGTCTGCCTGAGATCTCATTCCTTAGAAAAGATCACTTAAACATGACCCATCGAATGGCATGGAATAGAAGATTTAACCAAAATTTTCCCAGATGAATGGCATGACATAGATGGTTGTTTTAAGCCTAAACGCCATTAATATACACCATCTCTGTGCTCGTTGTTTAAGACGTTCCCCTTAATAACCGTCGCCTCCTTGTAGAATACTTTGCCCTGTTTAATAAGTACCCCTGCCTTCTGTCCTTGTCAAAACTATATAAGGTGAACAAGGAATAGTAAGTAGAGAATATTAAATTGTCACTACGTGTAAATCACTTGGTAGATAAAGAGAGTTCTATTAGAAGAAGAAACAACATAAACAACGAGGAGGACAGGATAAAATTTTCCTTCAAAGCACATTGGTATTTGGTATTGGTTTATAAGACACATCTAGATATTAATGGACAATTTGAAATTTTATTTTCATCCTCCCATTCATATTTGCACTTAGCTATAACAAAAGTTAGAGTCCTGTTAGGGATGCACTTAGCTATAACAAAAGTTAGAGTCCTGTTAGGGAGGGAGTTAATAGAATATTTGTATAATATTAGGGAGTCAATAAAATATTTGTACAATGAGTATAATGGGTTATGTGAGTTAAAAAATAAACACCATCTATACTATCTAAAATAATTATTCGAAAAAAGATATCACTCATTCCAAAAGTTTTTGCTGATGAAAAAAATATAACACTAATAATTATATCTCTAATATTTTTTTAAACCTCCATTGTGTATATGTACAAATATTCAATTTCTCAAAAAGCTATTGTCCAAAGCGGTAAGAAATTTCTTTTTCTTTTTTATTTTATCAAACTTTAGTCAAGTAACAATTACACATATCCCCAACCGATAATGCAAGTTGAGTAGCTCTCATACAAATACATATAAATCAGCAATAGCATGGGCTTGATTTTGAAGGCAAACAAATATTTTGTTGACGGGAAATGAATTTTATCCTCCAAACTCAGCATGCTCTATCATCAATCTTTGTCCCCACAACAAAATTGCTAACAAGAAGAAAATTCAAAATGAAAAAAAGCGATCAAGAACTTGAAGATGAGGCTGAAGCAGCATAACCGCCAAGGAACCTCTCCACATACTTGCCAAAAATATCAACCTCCAAATTAACTTTCTGCCCAACCTCCTTCAACGGAATAACCACCTTCTGCTGTGTATACGCCACAAGCATGAAACTGAACCACCCTTCTTCATCACAAACCTCCACAACCGTCAAACTCGTGCCATCCACGGCTATGAACCCTTTTGGCACAACGTACCTCAGCACCTCCTTCTCCGCCTTCACCTTAACCCATATCGAATCCCCTTCTGGAACCTTCGATAATATCACCCCCGTGCCGTCCACGTGACCCTGTACCACGTGTCCCCCCATGCGGCTCGTTGGAGTCAACGCCCGCTCCAAATTCACCGCCGACCCGACTTCCAGTTCTGCCAGCGACGTCTTCCTCAGTGTCTCCGGCGACATGCCCACGGTGAAGGTAGACGCGTCAAACTCCGTAACGGTGAGGCAGGTCCCGTTGACCGCGATGCTGTCGCCGAGGCTGATGCCGTCCAGGACGGTCTTGGCATGGATCTTCATGATGAAAGCACTGGTTCCGGCGCCGTCGTGTGTGGCGGCGCCGATTTTCTCGACGGTGCCCATTTCTTCGACAATTCCGGTGAACATGATTGGTGTGGTTGAAGAATGAATGAATTGGATCAGTGGGCGTGTGGAGAATCAAAGCAGACAGATAGATCAGCAGCGGTGGCGGCCGCAGCTGCAGTATAAGGGAGGAGACAACAGCGGCTTAGGGTTCAGAAATAGTGGTGAGGACTGAGGAGGACCTACTTACTAACTTTTTATTTCCCATCTAAAATGTGATAACTCATAACTTGGTCTTTTACTCTCTTATATTTTTGGTGATAGTCTTATTATTTTAGTCTTGTTGGTGCATGATTGGATGCAAGTTGCTAAGAAAGTTAGAATGATAATAAATTTGGCTTTTTTGTTTGTTTGCCCATCGATTAGTATAAATGTGAGTTTGATACTGCTTTTTGAGAGTTGTACTGCATATTACCACAGCTTATAGGCCATAGGGTGATCCGGTGATGGTATGCGGCTGTGCAGAACAGTTGTACTGTTTTTCTGACTTGTGAATGAACAGTTTCAGTTTGATAAAAATCATTGTTGGCATATGGGGGCATTCCGAGAATTGAACTCGGGACCTCTCGCACCCTAAGCGAGAATCATACCACTAGACCAAATGCCCGGTTTGAACAAATTTACGGTTATTTCAATTTCTGACCTGCGTACGGTTTTGGTATATTTGTGGAAAATGTGGATTGCAGCCAAGATTTGTGCTACAATGGAAAGTAGGATATATTTGCCTTTTATTTTCTCTTTAACCAATGTGTGCAATTCAATTGGGATAACTTAGATACCGGTGCATTTACATCCCCCTTTTTTTTATGTGTCTGTGAGACTGATATACAAGTTTAGATTAACACTTTAATTAAGTTTTTTTTTTAAAAATAGTTTAAATAGTAAATGATTATATTAAAAATAATTTATAAATAAATTATTTTATATTTAGATTTTTAGTTCTAAAAATGTTTATTTTATAGAAATATGATAAAAAAGTAGTAGTATTATGAGAGAAGTTATTTTTTTTAATTTTTTTATAAATTTTTAAATAACTTCTTAAAAAACTGTAATTTGATTTTGAAAATTGCATAAAACATTAATACTATTACTTTTCATAAGTTAAAAGTTTAAAAAAAAATTATTTTTGAAGTTTTCTAAACTGATCCATAGTGAGATGTGTCTATTATTTGATTTGTGAGATACAAAAATGAGAAAGATATATTTATACACAAATATATACAAAATATATATATTTTATGTTTCAATAAAATGATGAGACACAAATTTTAAGTAATGAATATGGATTTACACTTTTTTTAGACTATTTTATCCATTTATTTTCTAAAATTTTAAATATATCTTCTTTTTGTTACAAATTCTAACTAGTGATAATCTCTCTTCCTTTATTTCTGTAGTATCAAATAATCTCTTCTTCTCTGATTTTGCAAATTTGAAACTTCTTTATTTGTATGTGTTGTCTGTTTTGTGAAATTCTTTATTATTTTATCATAATCTTTTCCTTCATCTCTACTAGAAAACTCAACTAAAGGTTTGAAATTATATTAATGATAAACTCAATTTTGTGGTTTATCTTGTGTTGAATTTAGAGAATTTTATCAACTTATCTCACATTTATTCAATGAAATAGCATGGTTTTGTGAATTTCTCCTAATTTGTGCTTAAGAGTGAAAACATATTTTTTAGGCTTTAAAATTGCTAAATTTAATTCACTTTAATTCTATTTGATATCTTGATATGTTTGTTAAGTGATTTCAGGTTTAGAAGGCAAAGATTGGGTTGAAGAAATGAAGAAAAAGCATGCAAAATTTGAGAATTCATGAAGAAATGAGATTTTGGTAATCTGCTAGCAGCGCGTGTACGTGGCCCACGCGTGTGCGTGGGAAGGAATCGTCAAGGCGACGCATACGCGTGACCGACGCATACGCGTGATAAGGAAAGTTGCCAGTGACGCGTACGCGTGACCTATGCGTACGCGTGACAAGTGGCACGTGACTTCATTAAAGGCAATACGCTGGGGGCACTTTCTGAGCTGAAGGAGGTCAAAATCCAACTCATTTCTGATGCTTTTGAACCCAATAATTAGAAGGGAATTTGGGGGGGTGGGGGGAGGGAGGAGTAGTCATAGTTTAGTTTTCATCATGTTTTAAGTTAGAATTCTAGAGAGAGAAGCTCTCCCTTCTCTCTAGAATTTAGGGTAGTTTAAGTCAATTTTTCTTAGATTCAACTTGTAATTCTTGTTTTTAGTTCAACTCTCTTTATATTTTATTGTTCTATTGTCTCAATCTTCTTAGTATTCCTTGTTAATTTCCTTATTTTGTCATTTTTACTTTCATGAATCCTTGTTGGATCTTCATTTTCTTTTAATGCAATTTTATGTTTCCATGTCTTTTTATGTTTATCTTAATTACTATTGTTGGTTTCTTGTTTGTGTTAGTTATGGGTCTCATTAATTCATGCATTTTGTGATGTTTATTTTTATTGCAGTCTAGGTGTTTGATAAAATATTTTCACTAGTATTAGAGTAATTTTCTACACTCTTGGCCTAGGCTAAGGGAATTGGGTGACCTTGAGTCATTGGGTCTCATTGAATTGGTGATTTGAGAACCCTTAGAGGTCAATTTGATACCCATTAACACTAGCCTACTACTAAGTCAATTAGTAGCTAGGTTGGGACTTATGGGACTTGATGGGTTGGTCCCTCATAATTGTCAACATATGGTTGTTAGATGATACTTGAACATCTTTCCTATCTTTTTCTAGTGAATTTGCATCTAATTTGTTGAGTTTAATAAAGAATAAATTATCTTTTAGCCAATATGGATGCTACTTTGAGTCTTTTACAATTTTGTTTATTTTAGGTACCATTCGGCGGAATTTGATGGAGTTTCTGCAGCACAAGAATCAAAGGAGATGGCAGCGAGGAGCGACGCATACGCTTGACTGACGCGTACGCGTGATTTGGAGCTTTCCATGGCGACACATGCGCGTACCTGACGCGTCCACGTGACTCGCAGAAAAGACCATCGACGCGTACGCGTGACTGACGCGTACGCGTGACATGTGTCACGTGCATAAAACGAAGAAAAAAACGCTGGGGGTGATTTTTGGGCTGTTTTGATCCAGTTTCCAGTCCAAAAAACACAGATTAAAAGCTGCAGAATGGAGAAAACAAGTAGTCCCCACCCATCAACTGAAGACTTGTTAATTAATTCAAATTTAAATTCAAATATTATTTTTAGAAAAAGATATGATTTTAGTTTTAGATAATAGATTTTAAATTATTAGGATTAGATATAAAAGGGATTCCAACAGTGTGATTCCAACACAACATTATTCCATTCCAATTTATAATCCTTATTTTCTACTCTGAACCATGAGCAACTAATCTTCCATTGTTAAGGTTAGGAGCTTTGTCTATTTGTATGGATTGATTTTATTGCTTTTCCTATTTTAATTCATGTGTGGATTTACAATTTACGAATTGTTTTCACTCTTTATCTATGAATTTGGGTGGAACGGAAGTATGACCCTCTTTCTATTTGAATTCTTGTATAACTTGGAAAAACTTTTTACTTGAACAACAGCTTGAAAACATATTCTCCTAAATTTTAATTATCTGGATTTAACGGGATACGTGACATATAATCCTTTTATTTTTGGGTAATTAGAGTTTTTGTGGCATATAAACTGGAATTTGATCATGTAGCTTCTAATTGAAATTAATTGACCAAGGAATTGGCAGTTAATGAATTTTAGAGAAGACTAGAAAGGTCTAAGGAATTAGGGTCTAGTCACATATAGTTTGCAATAAATTAAATCCTATATGACTAAAATAGTTAGTAAGAAAAGTTAATCCGGAAAAATAGATAACTCTGAACCCTTAACTGCCTTCTCCATATTTTATTCTCAAATTAATCATTTCCCTATCTTCTGTTTAGTGCTCTTTGAATATTCAAACACTCTTTTCTGTTTGTCTAACTAAGCAAATCAAGTAACCATTGTTTCTTAGTCCTTCAATCCTCGTGGGATCGACCCTCACTCACCTGAGGTATTACTTGGTACGACCCGATGCACTTGCCGGTTAGTTTGTGAGTTATAAATACCGCACCAAGTTTTTGGCGCCGTTGCCGGAGATTAACTGTGATTAACAACTATTAGTTGCTTGATTGCTTAGATTAGACGTTTCGATTTTAATTAGTTTTATTTTATTATTATTAATTTTTATTTTTCATTTTTGTTTATTTTCATTCCCGTAAAATTTTTTTTCTTTGTTCTTTCGTTAACACCCCCTCCCCTGTTTCGTTTTCTTTCTTTTTTTTTATTATTTAATAAATATAAAATATATATATATATATTTACATTACTACTAATAAATTTTATTTTTAGTTTCTGAAATTAAGTTTGGTGTTACCTAGTTAATTTTGTTTTAATTTTTCTATTTAATTTTCTCTTTAAATCTTAGAATTTATTTTATTATTTATTGAGTAGTAAGTATTTTTAATTTATTATTTTACACAGGTTACCTCACTGGGAATTCTCTGCACTCTGACGTAGAGAGTTCCATTTTTTTATTGTCTTCTGTTTGTTTATGCGCAGGAACAGAGACAAAGAACATCTCTTAGACTTTGATCCTGAACCTGAAAGAACTTTCAGGCGACGTTTACAACAAACAAGACTTTACAAGGCTGCAGAGTCCACTATGGATAATAATAATGCTGTTAATGCCAATGTGGCAAATTCAAATGGGATGATCAACAAAGAAGAGTGCTTGGCTCTTATTCTACCCCTACTGTGGATCTCTATGGAAAAAAAATTGTGGTGCCTCCTATAGCTGCAAACAACTTTGAGTTGAAGCCACAATTGGTCACCTTGGTGCAACAAAAATGCCAATATCATGGACTTCCTCATGAAGATCCAAATAAGTTTATATCTGATTTTCTGCAGATATGTGATACTGTGAAGACAAATGGAGTGAACCCAGAGGTGTACAGACTCATGCTCTTCCCGTTTGCTCTGAGGGATAAAGCAAAGCTATGGCTAGATTCCCAACCAAAGGAGAGTCTGAATACTTGGAAAAAGGTTGTTATAGAGTTTCTCACTAAATTTTTCCCACCAAAGAAGCTGACTAAGCTTAGATTGGAGGTTCAGACTTTCAGGCAGAAGGAGGGTGAAACTCTTTATGAAGCTTGGGAGAGATACAAGCTACTGACTAGGCAATGCCCTCCGGACATGTTCTCCAAATGGACCCAACTAGATATCTTTTATGAAGGCTTGGGTGAGATGTCCAAGATGAGCTTAGATACCTCTGCAGGTGGTTCACTACACAAGAAGAAGACACCAGAGGAGACTATTGAGCTGATTGAATTGGTTGCAAGCAACCAATATTTATACTCATCTAACAGAAATCCTGTGAACTCTGAGACCTCTCAGAAGAGGGGCGTGCTGAAAGTGGAAGCTGTTAATGCTCTTCTTGCTCAGAACAAGCTTATGTCTTAGCAAATAAATCTACTTACTCAGCAGATGGGTGGCATGCTAGTCTCAGCTATCAACACCCAAAATCCACCACAGGAAGTCTCCTATGACATGGCAGGTAATTTTATGCAAAATGATAATTATGATTATGCTCAACCATCTTCTGAGCAGGTCAATTACATGGGGAGTGGTCCTAGGAATCCCAACAATGATCCATATTCTAAGACATACAATCAGGGCTGGAGGAATCACCCAAATTTTGGATGGAGGGACCAACCTCAGAGACCTCAAAACTTCAACAATAATTCTCAGGGCGGCTTCCCACAGAACAATTACAATAACCACCAATTTCAGTCTCAGCAGCAACAACCACCTCAGCAGGAAAACTCTAAGTCCCAAGAAGATTCTAATTGGGAGCTGATGAAGAGTTTTATACAGGAAACCAGAGCCTCCATTAGAAACTTGGAAGTGTAGATGGGCTAACTAAGTAAGCAAATACCTGAGAGGTCTACAAGTACATTTCCAGGTGATACAGTGGTGAACCCAAGAGAAGATTGCAAGCAGTTGAGAAGTGGTAAAGTAGATGGCCTTGAGACCAAGGCCAATGAAGAGCTAGTTGAAAAGGAAGATCTAGGGGAGAAGAAGGGAGATGTAGAGCACGCCCCTCCTAAACGCGCAAACAACCCGTTTCCTGACTCTCTTGACACTTATCCCACCTTGCTAAAGGCTCCTAAATACAAGCCAAAAATGTCATATCCTCAAAGACTTCAGAAGGCATCCAAAGAAAAGTAGTTCTCTAAATTTTTAGATGTCTTCAAGATGCTGCAGATCAACATTCCTTTTGCAGAGGCTCTGGAGCAAATGCCTATCTATGCTAAATTTATGAAAGAATTGTTGACCCACAAGAGGAATTGGAAGGAACAAGAGACAGTGGTGTTAACCAAGGAATGTAGTGCCATTATTCAACACACCCTTCCTGAGAAGATGCCAGACCCAGGAAGCTTTGTCATTCCTTGCACCATTGGAGATGTCGGCATTCAGAGAGCTTTTATGTGATCTTGGAGCAAGCATCAATCTAATGCCACTTTCAGTGATGAAAAAGCTTCAAATTGAGGAGGTAAAACCTACTCGTATTTCTCTTCAACTTGCTGATCTTTCTATTAAATTACCTGTGGGCGTGGTTGAGGATTTACTTGTTAAAGTAGGACCATTTATCTTCCTTGTTGATTTTGTTATATTAGACATGGAAGAGGAGGTAAAACCCTCTATTATACTTGGTAGACCCTTTTTAGCTATAGGTAGAGCTCTGATTGATGTGCAAAAGGGTGAATTAACCCTGAGGGTCAATGAAGAACAGGTGGTCCTAAATGTTTTTGAAGCCCTCAAGCACCCTAATGATTTTGAGGGATGTATAAAAATAGATGTTATTGAACCACTTGTTTAAGAAGTACTAAAAACTGAGATACTTGATGATGTTTTAGATCATATTTCTGAGTATGAATTAGTTGAAGTTGATGATTCACCACCCCAAAAGGAGCTGATGAACACGCCAATAAAGGAGGAGGAAGTCCCCAAGCTTGAGCTCAAACCTTTACCTCCTTCTCTGAAATATGTGTTCTTGGGTGGAAATGATTCATATCCAGTGATTATTAGCTCTTCTCTGAAGCCTGAAGAAGAAGAGGTGCTTATTTCAGTACTCAGGAGCCATAAAATAGCTCTTGGGTGGACCATTAGTGACTTGAAAGGAATTAGTCCAACCAAGTGTATGCACAAGATCCTTCTTGAAGATGATGCTAAACCAATTGTGCAACCACAAAGGAGACTCAATTCAACTATAAAAGAGGTGTGAAGAACTGAAGATTGATGGTTTAGAGGTTATAGTAAACTCTCGTTGCAAGTATAGTTACTAAACCAAGCAATCAACCTTTCTTACAAACGTTTTGGTTGTCACAAGTAACAAACCCCTAAATAAATTGATAACCGAAGTATTCAAACATCGGGTCGTCTTCTCAAGGAACTGCAGGGAAGTATGTTCTTATTATTGGTTATGGAGATTGTAAATTGGGGTTTTGAGAATGAGGAGCGAATAGTCTAATTAGCAAATAAAGTAAATGAAGAACAAGCAATTTAAATGGCAAGTAAAATAAATAAATAACTGTAAATAAACTTTTGGCAAGGTATGAGAAATTGGAGGTCCTATCCTAGTTACCCTTATCAATGATGATGAGAATTGAATCTTAATTCCACTTTGTTAACCTTTACTAAGATAAAGGAAGGTCAAGGGATTAATTGGTTTGATCTTCGGATCCTATTTATTTCCTAAGAAAAGATTGGGATTATTGAAGTTCAATTTAATTAACAAGATAACAATTATCATTCATGTTTGAGTTTGATAACTCCTGAGTTACTGATTTCTTAACCAAGACCAAAAGGAGAAAAGTAAATCTACTGGAATAAAAATGCCTTCAGATGGGAATAACAATAATGTAAATAAAAGAAAAGCAATAATAAACTGAAATACCTCAAATAACATTAATTCAAAAGAGTAATCTGTAACATGAAAGAATTCATAAATCAAATTGCAACATCAAATAACCAACTAAAGTAATGGAATGAATAAAGAGTGAAAGGGAAGCTTAAAGTAAAGGAACATTGAACTTGGGATCGAGAGTCACTCCTAAAACTAAGAGAAATCCTAAACCCTAATGAGAGAAGAGAGAGGAGAGAACCTCTCTCTAAACTAAATCTAAATCATGAAAACTAACTAAAGTGGAGACTCTCCTTGAATGGATGCATTCCCCCACTTCATAACCTCTGGTTTATGCCTTCTGGACTTGGATTTGGGCCAAAAAGGGCTTCAGAATTTGCTATGAGCGTTTTCTGCAATTTCTGGTGCGTGGCCTCTGTCACGCGTCCGCGTGGGTCACGCGGTCGCGTCATTCAGAGTTTTCCTTGTCACGTGGTCGCGTCAGTCATGCGACCGCGTCATATGTGTTTTGCTCGAGGCGCGCGGTCGCGTCAGTCATCTGGCCGCGTCAATACCTTTTTGCGCTGGCATGCGGCCGCGTCGCCCATGCGATCGCGTGCTGCCAGTTTCTTCAAAAACTCTGTTTTGTGCTTTCCTTCCATTTTTGTATGTTTCCTTTCCATCCTTTAAGTCATTCCTGCCTTAGAAGATCTGAAACTACTCAACACACTAATCACGGCATCGAATGGAAATAAAGGTGATTAAAATAATTAATTTTAAAGCATAGGAAACATGTTTTTCACATACATCACATAATAAGGAAGGGAAAGTAAAACCATGCAATTAATATGAATAAGTGGGTGAAGGATTGAATAAATCACTCAGATTAAATACAAAATATATCATAAAATATGGGTTTATCAACCTCCCCACACTTAAACAATAGCATGTCCTCATGCTAAGTCCAAGAGTAATGTTAGGTTAAAGTGGTGGAATGTCATGCAATGCAATTTAATCTAAATGCAACTACCTAGATGCATCATGCAATTCTAATTTTTATTCACTTGTATATAAAGCTTGCATGTAGTTGAATTAATTCACATTTTCAAGGAGTCATATATATATATATATATATATATATATATATATATATATATAGCCAAACCTTAGATAGTTGATAAAGTGCCTTTACAATTGAAATGGGAGAGAAAAACATTTTATAAACTTGCAAGACAATTAATAATTTCAGCAGAGATATATGTTAATGAGCTATTGAACCATCACTGGATTTTGTGTTTACTCTCTAGTCACTCAGTGTTTATTGAGTTAATCACTCTATTCTTCTTTTTATTCTTACTTTCTATAACTTTGTTCTTCATCTAACCAATCAACAATTATAGAATATAGACATACCAAAAATCATGAGGTCTTGAATTAAGGTTGTAATGGGGTCAAGGTAAAGGTAAGGGTATATGTATAAGGCTAAGTGAGCTAATAAGTGAATCCTTAATTAGTCTAAGATCTCACCTAACATACATACTTTCTAAAGCAAAGCTTCTTTACCTATGTTCCCATATTTTCCCACTTTTGATGTTACATGCTCATGTTTTAATATTTATTATTATTTTTTTATCCCATGTGCATTGCTTTATTTCACATTTGGGGAATTCTTTTTGTGTCCCCTTTATTTAACTACTGAAAAATAACACTTTTTTTAATGTACATGGTAATTCAATTATTTGATTTTACATGAGCATGCTTCCCAAAATTTTTATTTGAACAACTTTATTTTTTTTCAACTTTTCTACCTTTTGTTTTTATCATCCATGTTCCCAATAGGTTTCCCACACTTAAACAATTACACAATTCTATCTTAAGCTAACCAAGGATTCAACTTGGGATTTTCATTTTATTTTTCTGCTTAAGGCTAGTAATGTAGTTTATAGAATAAAAGGGGATTTAAAGGCTCAAGGTGGGGCTAAGAAGGTTGATGTAAAGGGTAGACTATTTTGGGATAAGTGAGCTAAAATTAAACAATGGCCTCAATCACTCTCTTGGTATGTATTTCTATTCTATAATCAGACATATAGATTAAAACAAAATAAAGAACACCAGAATAAATAAGAAGGGTGGAACACACAGGAATAAAAATTATGGTTTGAATGTAACCATACAATTAAGCTCAAAACTCACAGGCTGTGTGTTCTCTAGCTCAAAAATCATTTATCAATTATGTATGTCATGCAGGTTTAGTTAAAAATTCCCATTATTCTCAATGTAAAACTTAAGGTGGCTTTAAAGTTCTAGTGTTTCTCCTTGATGAAATGTTGTTAACTAACTAACATGTAATGCTATATATACAAGTCGTGTGGATTGTTTCTATTATGTTCAAGTTCCTAGTTTACTCCCTTTTTATATTTTTAAATTAAACTAAGCTATCTTATGCTAAAAAGGGTAAACTATACTAATTAATCCACAATTTCTATAACTAATAAGTTAGAATTGCTACTAAACTAAATGGCTAAAATATGAACTAAAAATACAAAATGTAGAAATAGAGTAAAAATACATAAAAATAGTAATGTATAAGTACTGGGAGAATAAAAATAAAAATAAAAATAAAAATACAGAAAAGTAGCAAAATAAAATAAAGAGTCTGTAGTGGTTCACCAAAAAAATACGCCAGAGATGGCAACCTCCCCACACTTAAAATGAAGCATCGTCCTCGATGCTCACTCAAGCAGGGTGTGAAGGGGTGTCATCACTGGAAGGACGGGTAGCTGGAGTATTTGTGGTGGTGATCGGAAGATCTGCCTGCTGCAGAGGATAGCAGGGATTAGCTGGTCAGCTTTCTCCTGCGGGGTAAAGTTTTTCTCCCGCCAGGAGTCATCGTGCATGATATCTAAGATGGACATGGCAGATTCTCCTCTTTTACGTTTGCCAGTAGTTGCCTTTGCTTTTCCTTTTCTTTAGCTGGCAGACATCCTGAAAAACAGAAAACCAGGATATAATAAAAATAGGAAAACAAATAGGCAAATAGTCAAAAGAGACAAAAAGTGGCAAAAGAGCAAAAGGATAAGGAAAATGAGTTAAGTAAATGTGCATTAAGGATTGTATAGGAGTTAAAAGTCCGAAAAGAAGAATTCACAATCCAAAATGTAATAGAAGACATGTTAATTAGGAAAAAATTATCAGTATGCCATGATTAGAAGGTTAAAAGAAAGTGAAAAACCAGAAGAGATGTTTTGAAAGGTTAGTTTGGTTAGAATTGAAAAAGAGTTCAGGAAGTTAAAATTAGTGAGTTAGTGCATAAGGATAAGTTTCTAAGTAACAAGCATTCACAGTTAGAAGCTATAAGTAACTCGTATCCAAATAAGGAAAACAAGTTGATGATGATTCAAATAGATATAGAAATAGTGAAAATTGGAATCAAACATCAAAAATGCAAATTATGAACCAAGAAATAAAAAAGAATAAGAAAGCTTGCCCTGGCATTCATGAATTATTTTGGTTAAATCTAAGGAAAGCACAGTTGAAAATGCCAAAATCAAGACATGAATGGAAACATTTTACAGAGATTTGGGCAGTATTCCGGCTAAAATTGGATTGTTCCAGAAAATAAACAACAACAAAATAGTTCATATGAATAAAAAATACAGCTGCAATTACATATAAGGAATAGGAACATGAAAAATAAGAGTAAAGAGCAGCATGAAACAAGAAATTACAGCATATGAACCAAACTAACATCACAGCAACAGCTTGCAAAAATAATGAAACAAGAAACACGAACAGTGCAATTAAACAGACCTAAATCCACTAACCACATCCTAGGCTACCTAACAACCTAAAATCCACTACAACATGCATATCTAACTAGCCTAATGACGAACATAAATAGAAAAATATGAATTAACTACGAAGGATAGAAGGGTGGCGTTCATCGGAACCTGGTAGGTGTAAGAAAGAGAGTGGGGCAGAGAGGTGGCTGGGGATGACGGCGGTGGCGTCCGGCACGGCGAAAGAGGGTGGCGCGGCGGCAGTGGCTGCTGTTCGGAGGAAGGGAGGGAAAGGTAGAGGGTAATGGGGGTAGGAGGTAATAGGGGAAGGGGGGGAGGGGGCGTGTGGGTGGCGCTGGGCAGTGGTGACGGGGCGGCGGTGATGGGTGGTGCTTGCGGAGGGGGGGGGGCAGTGGCATTGGAGGGGAAAGAAGAAGGAAGAAGAAGAAAGAAGGGGGAAGGAGGAAGGGAGGTGGGTGGCGGCAGCGTCTGGGTGGTCGGCGGCGTGATGGTGGTTCGGTGGTGGTGGCTGGGTGGTGGTGGTGTGATTGGAGAAGAAGAGAGGGAAGAGAGGGGTTTGGGGGGGGGGGGGCGCTGGTAGGGTTCGCGTGACTGAGGGGGTTATAAATTTGAATCCACGCGATCGCGTGGGGCACGCTGTCGCGTGGATGGGCTGAAATTGTGGTTGACGCGATCGCGTCAGTGGCGCGATCGCATGGAATAGCTAAAAGAGTGAATGACGCAATCGCATGAGGCAGGCGATCGCGTCGATGGAAATTGTGCTAAACGCATGGTGCGCAGAAATTGTGATTACACTTTGATTATGTAAAATTCATCGCTCTTTCTTTCCCTGGTAATGGCGCCAAAAACATGATGCCAATACCATGGTTCACAACTTCGCACAACTAACCAGCAAGTGCACTGGGTCGTCCAAGTAATACCTTACGTGAGTAAGGGTCGAATCCCACGGAGATTGTTGGTATGAAGCAAGCTATGGTCACCTTGTAAATCTCAGTCAGGTGGATATAAAATAGTAATGGGGTTTTCGAAAATAATTAATAAAATAGGGATAGAAATACTTATGAAAGCTTTGGTGAGAATTTCAGATAAGCGAATAGAGATGCTTTCGTTCCCCTGAACCTCTGCTTTCCTGCTATCTTCATCCAATCAGTCTTACTCCTTTCCATGGCTGGCTTTATGTAATGCGTCACCATTGTCAAGGGCTACTTTCGGTCTTCTCTCGGGAAAATGATCCAAATGCCCTGTCACGGCACGGCTAATCGTCTGGAGGCATCACCCTTGTCAATGGTTACATCCTATCCTCTCAGTGAAAATGGTCAACGCACCCTGTCACGGCACGGCTATTCATCTGTCGGTTCTCGATCATGTTGGAATAGGATTTACTATCTTTTTGTGTCTGTCACTACGCCCAGCAATCACAAGTTTGAAGCTTGTCACAGTCATTCAGTCATTGAATCCTACTCGGAATACCACAGACAAGGTTTAGACTTTTCGGATTCTATTGAATGCCGCCATCATTCTAGCTTACACCACGAAGATTCCGATTAAGAGATCTCAGAGATACTCATTCAATCTAATGTAGAACGGAAGTGGTTGTCAGGAACGCGTTCATAGGGAATGATGATGATTGTCACGTTCATCACATTCAGGTTGAAGTGCGAATGAATATCTTGGAAGCGAAATAAGATGAATTGAATAGAAAACAGTAGTACTTTGCATTAATCTTTGAGGAACAGCAGAGCTCCACACCTTAATCTATGGAGTGCAGAAACTCTACCGTATGAAAATACATAAGTAATGATGAAGTTCATTGGTCTCGGCCCCAGAGGGAAACCGGAGTAACCCAGACTGTGAATACAATGATAAAAAGTTCTATTTATAATAGACTAGTCACTAGGGTTTACAGAAGTAAGTAAATTGATGCATAAATCTACTTCCGGGGCCCACTTGGTGTGTGCTTGGGCTGAGCTTGAAGTCTACACGTGGAGAGGTCATTCTTGGAGTTGAACGCCAGCTTTTGTGCCATTTTGGGCGTTGAACTCCACTTTGCAGCTTGTTTCTGGCGCTGGATGCCAGAATTGGGCAGAGAGCTGGCGTTGAATGCCAGTTTGCGTCATCTAAACTTGGGCAAAGTATGGACTATTATACATTTATGGAAAGCCCTGGATGTCTACTTTCCAACGCAATTGGAAGCGCGCCAGTTCAAGTTCTTTAGCTCCAGAAAATCTACTTTGAGTGCAGGGAGGTCAGAATCCAACAGCATCAGCAGTCCTTCTTCAACCTCTGAATCTGATTTTTGCTCAAGTCCCTCAATTTCTGCCAGAAAATACCTGAAATCACAGAAAAACACACAAACTCATAGTAAAGTCCAGAAATGTGAATTTAACATAAAAACTAATGAAAACATCCCTAAAAGTAACTAGATCCTACTAAAAATATACTAAAAACAATGCCAAAAAGCGTATAAATTATCCGCTCATCAGAACACCAAATTTAAATTGTTGCTTGTCCCCAAGCAACTAAAAATCAAATAGAATAAAAAGAAGAGAATATACTATAAATTCCAAACTATCAATGAAACAGAGCTTCAATCATATGAGCGGGACTTATAGCTTTTTGCCTCTTGAATAGTTTTGGCATCTCACTTTATCTATTGAAGTTCAGAATGATTGGCATCTATAGGAACTCAGAGTTCAGATAGTGTTATTGATTCTCCTAGTTTAGTATGATGATTCTTGAACACAGCTACCTTATGAGTCTTGGCCGTGGCCCTAAGCACTTTGTTTTCCAGTATTACCACCGGATACATAAATGCCACAGACACATAATTGGGTGAACCTTTTCAGATTGTGACTCAGCTTTGCTAAAGTCCCCAATTAGAGGTGTCCAGGGTTCTTAAGCACACTCTTTTTTTGCTTTGGACCTTGACTTTAACCGCTCAGTCTCAAGTTTTCACTTGACACCTACACGCCACAAGCACATGGTTAGGGACAGCTTGGTTTAGCCGCTTAGACCAGGATTTTATTCCTTTAGGCCCTCCTATCCACTGATGCTCAAAGCCTTGGGATCCTTTTTATTTGCCCTTGCCTTTTGGTTTTAAGGGTTATTGGCTTTTTGCTCTTGCCTCTTGGTTTTAAGAGCTTTTGGCTTTTTCTGCTTGCTTTTTCTTTCTATTTTTTTTTGCCTTTTTTTTTTCTGCAAGCTTTGTTCTTTGCTGCTTTTTCTTGCTTCAAGAATCATTTTTATGATTTTTCAGATTATCAAATAACATGTCTCCTTGTCATCATTCTTTCAAGAGCCAACATATTTAACATTCATAAACAACAACTTCAAAAGACATATGCACTGTTCAAGCATACATTCAGAAAACAAGAAGCATTGTCACCACATCAATATAATTAAGCTAAGTTCAAGGATAAATTCGAAACTCATGTACTTCTTGTTCTTTTGAATTAAAACATTTTTCATTTAAGAGAGGTGATGGATTCATAGGACATTCATAACTTTAAGACAAAGTTACTGACTACTAATGATCATGTAATGAAGACACAAACACAGATAAGCACTTAACATAGAAAACGAAAAACAGAGAATGTAAGAACAAGGAATGAGTCCACCTTAGTGATGGTGGCATTTTCTTCTTGTGGAACCAATGATGTCCTTGAACTCTTCTATGTCTCTTCCTTGTCTTTGTTGCTCCTCCCTCATTGCTTTTTGATCTTCTCTTATTTCATGAAGGATGATGGAGTGCTCTTGATGTTCCACCCTTAGTTGTCCCATATTGGAACTCAATTCTCCTAGGGAGGTGTTGATTTGCTCCCAATAGTTTTGTGGAGGAAAGTGCATTTGAGGCATTTCCGGGATCTCATGGTGATGAGCTTCATACGCTTTTTGACCTCCATGAATGGGCTCTCTTGCTTACTCTATCTTTTTCTTAGTGATGGGCTTGTCCTCTTTAATGAGGATATCTCCCTCTATGTCAATCCCAGCCGAATTGCATAGGTGGCAAATGAGGTGAGGAAAGGCTAACCTTGCCATAGTGGAGGACTTGTCAGCCACCTTATAGAGTTCTTGAGGTATAATCTCATGAACTTCCACCTCTTCTCCAATCATGATGCTATGGATCATGATGACCCGATCCACAGTAACTTCAGATCGGTTGCTAGTGGGGATGATGGAGCATTGGATGAATTCCAACCATCCTCTAGCCACAGGCTTGAGGTCCAATCTTCTTAGTTGAACCGGCTTGCCTTTGGAGTCAATCTTCCATTGAGCTCCTTCCACACATATGTCCATAAGGACTTGGTCCAACCTTTGATCAAAGTTGACTCTCCTTGTGTAGGGGCGTGTGTTCTCTTCCATGTTTGGCAAGTTGAATGCCAACCTTACATTCTCCGGACTAAAATCTAAGTATTTCCCCCGAACCATTGTAACATAGTTCTTTGGATCCGGGTTCTTACTTTGATCATGGTTCTTGGTGATCCATGCATTGGCATAGAACTCTTGAACCATTAGGATGCCGACTTGTTGGATGGGATTTGTTAGAACTTCCCAACCTCTTCTTTGAATTTCATGTCGGATCTCCGGATACTCATTTCTTTTGAGTTTGAAAGGGACCTCGGGGATCACCTTCTTCTTGGCCACAACATCATAGAAGTGGTCTTGATGAGCTTTGGAGATGAATCTTTCCATCTCCCATGACTCAGATGTGGAAGCTTTTGTCTTCCCTTTCCCCTTTCTAGAGGATTCTCCGGTCTTAGGTGCCATCAATGGTAATGGAAAAACAAAAAGCTTATGCTTTTACCACACCAAACTTAGAATTTTGCTCGCCCTCGAGCAAGAGAAGAAAGAATAGATGAAGAAGAAGAAAAAATGGAGGAGAGGGAGAAGGGGTTGTGTTTCGGCCAAGAAGAGAAGAGAGGGTTGTGTTGTGTGAAAATGAGGAAGAATGGAAGGCTTTATATAGGGGAGGGAGGGGGGTTAAGTTTCGGCCATGTATGGTGGGTTTGGGTGGGAAGTTGATTTTGAATTTTGAAGGTAGGTGGAGTTTATGAGGTAGGTTTATGGGGAAGAGTGGATGGATGTGAGTGGTGAAGAGGTGATGGGGAAGAGGGATTGAGGTGATTGGTGAAGGGTTTTGGGGAAGAGTGTTTATGGGATTGTGTGAAAGAGAGTGGTGAGGGATGAGAAGAAGTGAGTGGAGGTAGGTGGGGATCCTGTGGGGTCCACAGATCCTGAGGTATTCAAGGATTTACAACCTTACACCAAATTAGGCATGTAAAATGCCCTTGCACACAACTCTGGGCGTTCAGTGCCAGGTTGGTGCCTATTTTGGGCGTTCAACGCCCATTTGTTGCCCATTTCTGGTGTTGAACGCCAGAACCATGCTTGTTCTGGGCGTTGAACGCCAGGTAGATGCTTCCTCCAGGGTGTGATTTTTCTTCTGCTGTTTTTGATTCCGTTTTCAATTTTTATATTTATTTTGTGACTCCACATGATCATGAACCTATAAAGACATATAACTAAGAAAAATATTGTTAGATAAATAAAAATTGGGTTACCTCCCAATAAGCGCTTCTTTAATGTCAATAGCTTGATAGTGGGCTCTCATGGAGCCTCACAGATGTTCAGAGCATTGTTGAGACTCTCCAACACCAAACTTAGAGTTTGGATATGGGAGTTCAACACCAAACTTAGAGTTTGGTTGTGGCCTCCCAACACCAAACTTAGAGTCTGACTGTGGGGCTTTGGTTGACTCTGCTTTGAGAGAAGCTTTTTCTGGTTCCTCTCCATGGATGCAGAGAGAGATCCTTGAGTTGTAAACACAAGGTTGTCCTTATTTAATTGAAGGATCAATTCTCCTCTGTCCACATCAATCACAGCTCTTGCTGTGGCTAGGAAAGGTCTTCCTAGGATGATGGATTCATCCTCTTCCTTTCCAGTATCCAGGACTATGAAATCAGCAGGGATGTAAAGGCCTTCAACCTTTACTAACACGTCCTCTACTTGTCCATAAGCCTGTTTTCTTGAATTATCTGCCATTTCTAATGAGATTCTAGCAGCTTGCACCCCATAGATTCCCAGTTTCTGTATTACAGAGAGTAGCATGAGGTTTATTCCTGAACCAAGGTCACACAGAGCCTTAAAGATCATGGTGCCTATGGTACAAGGTATTATGAACTTTCCAGGATCCTGTCTCTTCTGAGGCAATGTCAGTTGATCCAGATCACTTAGTTCATTGATGAACAAGGGAGGTTCATCTTCGCAAGTTTCAATACCAAATAATTTGGCATTCAGCTTCATGATTGCACCAAGAAACTTGGCAGTTTGCTCTTCAGTAACATCCTCATTCTCTTCAGAAGAGAAATACTCATCAGAGCTCATGAATGGCATAAGGAGGTTCAATGGAATCTCTATGGTCTCTAGATGAGCCTCAGAGTCCTTTGGTTCCTCAGAGGGAAGCTCCTTATTGACCACTGGACGTCCCAGGAGGTCTTCCTCCTTGGGATTCACGTCCTCTCCTTCCCTTACAGGTTCGGCCATGGTGCTTATGTCAATGGCCTTGCACTCTCCTTTTGGATTCTCTTCTGTATTGCTTGGGAGAGTACTAGGAGGGATTTCAGTGATCCTTTTACTCAGCTGGCCCACTTGTGCTTCCAAATTTCTAATGGAAGACCTTGTTTCATTCATGAAACTCACAGTGGCCTTAGATAGATCAGAGACTAAGTTTGCTAAGCTAGATGGATTCTGCTCAGAATTTTCTGTCTGTTGCTGAGTGGATGATGGAAAAGGCTTGCTATTGCTAAACCTGTTTCTTCCACCATTATTAAAGCCTTGTTGAGGCTTTTGATCCTTCCATGAGAAATTTGGATGATTTCTTCATGATGAGTTATAGGTGTTTCCATATGGTTCACCCATGTATTTTAACTCTGCTATTGCAGGGTTCTCCGGATCATAAGCTTCTTCCTCAGAAGATGCCTCTTGAGTACTGTTGGATGTAGCTTGCATTCCATTCAGACTCTGGGAAATCATATTGACTTGCTGAGTCAATATTTTATTCTGAGCCAATATGGCATTCAGAGTATCAATTTCAAGAACTCCCTTCTTCATAGGCGTCCCATTACTCACAGGATTCCTCTCAGAAGTGTACATGAACTGGTTATTAGCAACCATGTCAATGAGTTCTTGAGCTTCTGCAGGTATTTTCTTTAGGTGAATGGATCCACCTGCAGAAGTATCCAATGACATCTTTGCCAATTCAGACAAACCATCATAGAAGATATCCAGGATGGTCCATTCTGAAAGCATGTCAGTAGGACACTTTTTGGTCAATCCTTTGTATCTCTCCCAAGCTTCATAGAGGGATTCACCTTCTTTCTGTCTGAAGGTCTGAACGTCCACTCTAAGTTTACTAAGCTTTTGAGGAGGAAAGAACTTGGCTAAGAAAGCCGTGACCAGCTTATCCCAAGAGTTCAGGCTATCTCTGGGTTGAGAGTCCAACCACACTCTAGCTCTGTCTCTTACAGCAAAAGGGAAAAGCATGAGCCTGTAGACTTCAGGATCTACTCCATTAGTCTTAACAGTATCACAGATCTGCAAGAATTCAGTTAAGAACTGAAAAGGATCTTCAGATGGAAGTCCATGAAACTTGCAGTTCTGCTGCATCAGAGAAACTAATTGAGGTTTCAGCTCAAAGTTGTTTGCTCCAATGGTAGGAATGGAGATGCTTCTTCCATGTAAATTGGAATTAGGTGCAGTGAAGTCACCAAGCATTCTCCTTGCATTATTATTATTTTCGGCTGCCATCTCCTTTACTTGTTCAAAATTTTCAATAAGGTTGTCTCTGGATTGTTGTAATTTAGCTTCTCTTAGTTTTCTCTTCAGAGTCCTTTCAGGTTCTGGATCAGCTTCAACAAGAATGCTTTTTTCTTTGTCCCTGCTCATAAGAAAGAGAAGAGAAAAAGAAAAGAAGAGGAATCCTCTATGTCACAGTAAAGAGGTTCCTTATTGTTAGTAGATGAATAAATAAATAGAATAAGATGAGAGAGGGAGAGGATTTTTGAAAATAATTTTTGAAAAAGAGTTAGTAATTTTCGAAAATAGTTTTTGAAAAATGTTAGCAATTTTTGAAAATTAAGATTTTAAAAATTGAAATAATTAGTTAATTAAAAAGAAATTTTGAAAAAGAGGGAAGATATTTTCGAAAATTAGAGAGAGAGAGTTAGTTAGGTGGTTTTGAAAAAGATAAGAAACAAACAAAAAGTTAGTTAGTTAGTTGAAACAAATTTTGAAAAGATAAGAAGTTAGGAAGTTAGAAAAGATATTTTGAAATCAAATTTTTGAAAAAGATAAGATGAGAAGATATTTTTGAAAAGATATGATAAAAATTAGTTTTTTTGAAGAAAGATTTGATTTTTAAAATCACAATTAATGACTTGATTCACAAGAAATCACAAGATATGATTCTAGAACTTAAAGTTTGAATCTTTCTTAACAAGTAAGTAACAAACTTGAAATTTTTGAATCAAAACATTAATTGTTATTGTTATTTTCAAAAATTTGATATAAAAATAAGAAAAAGATTTTTGAAAAATATTTTTAGAATTTTCGAAAATAACTAAGAAGGAAGAAAAAGATTTGATTTTTGAAAAAGATTTTGAAAAAGATAAGATTTTTAAATTGAAAATTCGATTTGACTCATAAAAACAACTGGATTTTAAAAAGTTTTGAGAAAGTCAAATCTAATTTTCAAAATTATGAGAGAAAAGAGGGAAAGATATTTTTTTGATTTTTTTTGAATTTTTATGATGAGAGAGAAAAATTAAAACATCATTTTCATGTTTTTCTCTTTTATTTTTGAATCAAAACAAGGCATGCATGCAAGAACACTATGAATGTCAAGATGAACACCAAGAACACTATGAAGATCATGATGAACATCAAGAACACATTTTTGAAAAATTTTTAATGCAAAGAAAACATGCAAGACACCAAACTTAGAAATCTTTAATGCTTAGGCACTAAGAATTCAAGAATGCATATGAAAAACAAGAAAAGACACAAAACATGCAAATGCAAAGATAAAACAAGGAGACTTACCAAGAACAACTTGAAGATCATGAAGAACACTATGAATGCATGATTTTTTTCGAAAAATGCAAGATGCACATGCAATTGACACCAAACTTATAACATGACTCAAGACTCAAACAAAAAACACAAAATATTTTTGATTTTTATGATTTTATGATTTTTTTGTGTTTTCTTTTTAATTTTTCGAAAATTGATTGAAAAAAAAAATAAGGATTCAAAATTTTTCATATGAATTCCAGGAATCTTATGCTTTGTTAGTCTAAAGCTCCAATCAAAGGGTCAGGCATGGCTTAATAGCCAGCCAAACTTTAGTCAAAATATGAGTGTAATTCATTCAATTTTAAGCCAAAACTTCAGTCCAAAGAATTTAGACATGGCTTTACAGCCAGCCAGGCTTCAACATGCTTCATGAAACACTAGAATTCATTCTTAAAAATTCTGAAGAAAAATATATTTTTTTGAAAACATTTTTTTTTCGAAAACAGATGAGAATTTTTTTGAAAGATTTTTGAAAAATTTTTTTGAAAATAAAACAAAAAGAAAATTACCTAATCTGAGCAACAGGATGAACCGTCAGTTGTCCAAACTCGAACAATCCCCGGCAACGGCGCCAAAAACTTGGTGCGCAGAAATTGTGATTACACTTTGATTATGTAAAATTCATCGCTCTTTCTTTCCCTGGTAATGGCGCCAAAAACATGATGCCAATACCATGGTTCACAACTTCGCACAACTAACCAGCAAGTGCACTGGGTCGTCCAAGTAATACCTTACGTGAGTAAGGGTCGAATCCCACGGAGATTGTTGGTATGAAGCAAGCTATGGTCACCTTGTAAATCTCAATCAGGCGGATATAAAATAGTAATGGGGTTTTCGAAAATAATTAATAAAATAGGGATAGAAATACTTATGTAAAGCTTTGGTGAGAATTTCAGATAAGCGAATAGAGATGCTTTCGTTCCCCTGAACCTCTGCTTTCCTGCTATCTTCATCCAATCAGTCTTACTCCTTTCCATGGCTGACTTTATGTAATGCGTCACCATTGTCAAGGGCTACTTTCGGTCTTCTCTCGGGAAAATGATCCAAATGCCCTGTCACGGCACGGCTAATCGTCTGGAGGCATCACCCTTGTCAATGGTTACATCCTATCCTCTCAGTGAAAATGGTCAACGCACCCTATCACGGCACGGCTATTCATCTGTCGGTTCTCGATCATGTTGGAATAGGATTTACTATCCTTTTGCGTCTGTCACTACGCCCAGCAATCACGAGTTTGAAGCTCGTCACAGTCATTCAGTCATTGAATCCTACTCGGAATACCACAGACAAGGTTTAGACTTTCCGGATTCTCTTGAATGCCGCCATCATTCTAGCTTACACCACGAAGATTCCGATTAAGAGATCTAAGAGATACTCATTCAATCTAATATAGAACGGAAGTGGTTGTCAGGCACGTGTTCATAGGGAATGATGATGATTGTCACGTTCATCAAATTCAGGTTGAAGTGCGAATGAATATCTTGGAAGCGAAATAAGATGAATTGAATAGAAAACAGTAGTACTTTGCATTAATCTTTGAGAAACAGCAGAGCTCCACACCTTAATCTATGGAGTGCAGAAACTCTACCGTATGAAAATACATAAGTAATGATGAAGTTCATTGGTCTCGGCCCCAGAGGTGAACCGGAGTAACCCAGACTGTGAATACAATGATAAAAAGTTCTATTTATAATAGACTAGTCACTAGGGTTTACAGAAGTAAGTAAATTGATGCATAAATCTACTTCCGGGGCCCACTTGGTGTGTGCTTGGGCTGAGCTTGAAGTCTACACATGGAGAGGTCATTCTTGGAGTTGAACGCCAGCTTTTGTGCCATTTTGGGCGTTGAACTCCACTTTGCAGCTTGTTTCTGGCGCTGGACGCCAGAATTGGGCAGAGAGCTGGCGTTGAACATCAGTTTGCGTCATCTAAACTTGGGCAAAGTATGGACTATTATACATTTCTGGAAAGCCCTGGATGTCTACTTTCCAACGCAATTGGAAGCGCGCCATTTCAAGTTCTGTATCTCCATTAAATCCACTTTGAGTGCAAGGAGGTCAGAATCCAACAGCATCAGCAGTCCTTCTTCAACCTCTGAATCTGATTTTTGCTCAAGTCCCTCAATTTCAGCCAGAAAATACCTGAAATCAAAGAAAAACACACAAACTCATAGTAAAGTCCAGAAATGTAAATTTAACATAAAAACTAATGAAAACATCCCTAAAAGTAACTAGATCCTACTAAAAACATACTAAAAACAATGCCAAAAAGCATATAAATTATCCGCTCATCAACGCACGATTCCAGCGTTGTTTCAGCGCAACTCTCTGTCTCCTTTTGGGGTGTTGTGCAATCCATGTGACGCGATCGCGTTGCTCACGCTGTCGCGTGGGATTGAGGTTGTGGAAATGACGCGATCGCGTGAGTGACGCGATCGCGTGGGTCATTTGTGCAAAACGCACAATGGCCGCACGATTCCAGCCTAACTTTCTAGACATTGGATGTTTACGCCGATCTCCAGGTCACGCGGCTGCGTGAATGATGCAGTCGCGTGGGAAGTATTTTTCGCAACTTGACGCGATCGCATGAATGATGCGGTCGCGTCGCACACCCTTTTTTTTATAATGCAGTATGCAGAATGCAATGCTAATATGAATGTTATGCAAAATTCCAGGTTCAATAAAATAAAATAAAATTAAACTTGAAAACAAATAAAACTAAATAAAAATGAAAAAGGAACGATCATACCATGGTGGGTTGTCTCCCACCTAGCACTTTTAGTTAAAGTCCTTAAGTTGGACATTTGGTGAGCTTCCTGTTATGGTGGCTTGTGCTTAAATTCATCCAGAAATCTCCACCAATGCTTGGAATGCCAATAGCCTCCGGGGTCCCAAACTAGGCATGTGAAGCTTCTGAGCAGCTTCAAACAGATTGTCAGGCTCCCGGGGTGATGATTGTCAGCATATATTCCAGGATCCCAAACTTTGCTTTTAAATCTGCCTTCATCTTGATCTATATTGTTCCATCCGGGCGGTTTAGAAATTAGATTCTCACCAGGATAACCAAACATTTTCCGAGATCCATCTGATTGATCATGATGCCAATCCGTGCACTTCGAGTCGAAGCGTGGAACCTTATTAAACCTTGTGCACCAGCTCTGAGTACGAGCCATTTCCCTTTTACTCTTAAAGCCGCAGAGAGCTCTAAGCTGGCCATCTGTTTCAAGCAAACCATATTCGAGTGGAAAAATACAGTTAAAGGTTAAGGATTGTACCCACTTGAAGCTTGTATTGGGTGGTAATGGCCTTGGGATAGGTGGTTCCAGTGGTTCTGTGAGTTCTACTCCCTTGTGCTCTTCTGTGAATTTCTCCACTTCTTTTCAAGATTCTTCAAATGTATCCATGTCCTGATCAAAGCCATCTATGTCTTCCTCGTCACTTAAGTCATAAACGGGAGGTTGAGAGAAATCTACCTCCGCATTGTCTTCGTATTCACTCAGGGAAGATTCTTCGATCTCAGAGAATTCACTTTTTGGTGCAAGTTCACTACTGGGAGAACTTGACTTGAGATCATCATCATCAAGGAAACTTGCTTCTTGGATTATTCCGTCCAGTTCTTCAAAAAAGACTTGCCTTGGGGGCTGTGTACTATCCTCCTTAGCATTAATTGTAACGTCCTTGACAGAATTCTCCACAACTCTGGATTCCCATGGAGGCTCAGTGTCTCCTAGGTCTTCAACCAACTCTTCTTCTTGTGTAATGACAGCTTCCTCTACTTGTTCCAGTACGAAGTCATGCTCTGTTCTGTCCACTGGAGTTTCTAGTATCTCCTTCATGCTACGCTCTTCGTTAGATTGTCCACATGGGATTGTGGGAGGTCCTTGAATGTTCGAACATCTAGAAGATAATAGACTTACTGCTTGCTCCAGTTGATGAAGGGTTGTTTGAAGTCGAGCCACTGTTTCCTTGAGGCGAACCTCTGATTCTTGGGGTGATAGATTTGGATATGGTACATGGGGAAGTGGTGATGTTTGGGAGTAATTAGACTGGAATCGGGGTAGATGAGGATCATACGGTGGTGAATGGCGAAAAGGAGCTTGTGAGTGTGGTGGTTCGAAGTTATGTTGAGAGGATGGTCTATAAGCACATGGTGGGGCTTGTTGGTAACTACGAGGTTGTCCACCATATCTATTGGCTTGGTATGCATTGTAGAATTGTCTTTGTCCATGATATCTTGGAGGGTGTTGTTGCCTAAAGGGTTGATCAGATCCTCTTGGCTCCATCCATCTTTGATTGTTCTGACCTTGATGCATGTTCCTGTTATAACTTTCATTCCTTTCAATAACATTAGAACCAAACTCAAAGCGAGAGGGGGTGAGAATTCATAGTAGCTAGTAGAAATAAAAAGGGGAAAATTAAGACAAATAAACAAGTAAAAGAAAAATATTTATAATAACCAATAATGAGGCACACAATTGCAGTTCCCCGGCAACGGCGCTATTTTGAAGAACTGAAGATTGATGGTTTAGAGGTTATAGTAAACTTTCGTTTCAAGTATAGTTACTAAACCAAGCAATCAATCTTTCTTACAAACGTTTTGGTTGTCACAAGTAACAAACCCCTAAATAAATTGATAACCGAAGTATTCAAACCTCGGGTCATCTTCTCAAGGAACTGCAGGGAAGTATGTTCTTATTATTGGTTATGGAGATTTTAAATTGGGGTTTTGAGAATGAGGAGCGAATAGTCTAATTAGCAAATAAAGTAAATGAAGAACAAGCAATTTAAATGGCAAGTAAAATAAATAAATAACTGTAAATAAACTTTTGGCAAGGTATGAGAAATTGGAGGTCCTATCCAAGTTACCCTTATCAATGATGATGAGAATTGAATCTTAATTCCACTTTGTTAACCTTTACTAAGATAAAGGAAGGTCAAGGGATTAATTGGTTTGATCTTCGGATCCTATTTATTTCCTAAGAAAAGATTGGGATTGTTGAAGTTCAATTTAATTAACAAGATAACAATTATCATTCATGTTTGAGTTTGATAACTCCTGAGTTACTGATTTCTTAACCAAGACCAAAAGGAGAAAAGTAAATCTACTGGAATAAAAATGCCTTCAGATGGGAATAACAATAATGTAAATAAAAGAAAAGCAATAATAAACTAAAATACCTCAAATAACATTAATTCAAAAGAGTAATCTGTAACATGGAAGAATTCATAAATCAAATTGCAACATCAAATAACCAACTAAATCAATGGAATGAATAAAGAGTGAAAGGGAAGCTTAAAGTAAAGGAACATTGAACTTGGGATCGAGAGTCACTCCTAAAACTAAGAGAAATCCTAAATCCTAATGAGAGAAGAGAGAGGAGAGAACCTCTCTCTAAACTAAATCTAAATCATGAAAACTAACTAAAGTGGAGATTCTCCTTGAATGGATGCATTCTCCCACTTCATAACCTCTGGTCTATGCCTTCTGGACTTGGATTTGGGCCAAAAAGGACTTCAGAATTTGCTATGAGCATTTTCTGCAATTTCTGGTGCGTGGCTTCTGTCACGCGTCCGCATGGGTCACGCGGTCGCGTCATTCGGAGTTTTCCTTGTCACGCGGTCGCGTCAGTCATGCGACCGCGTCATATGTGTTTTGCTCGAGGCGTGCGGTCACGTCAGTCATGCGGCCGCGTCAATGCCTTTTCGCGCTGGCATGCGGCCGCGTCGCTCATGCGATCGCGTGGCTGCCAGTTTCTTCAAAAACTCTGTTTTGTGCTTTTCTTCCATTTTTGTATGTTTCCTTTCCATCCTTTAAGTCATTCCTACCTTAGAAGATCTGAAACTACTCAACACACTAATCACGGCATCGAATGGAAATAAAGGTGATTAAAATAATTAATTTTAAAGCATAGGAAACATGTTTTCACATACATCACATAATAAGGAAGGGAAAGTAAAACCATGCAATTAATATGAATAAGTGGGTGAAGGATTGAATAAATCACTCAGATTAAGCACAAAATATATCATAAAATATGGGTTTATCAAGGTGGTCCAAAAAGAGGTAATGAAATTATCAGAAGCAGGTATTATTTACCCTATTTCTGACAGTCCTTGGGTAAGTCCTGTACAGGTAGTTCCCAAGAAAAGAGGGATGACAGTGATCAAGAATGAAGAGAATGAGCTTATTCCTACAAGAACAGTCACAGGATGGAGAATGTGCATAGACTACAGGAGGCTCAATATTGCTATAAGGAAGGATCATTTCCCCTGCCTTTCATTGATCAGATGCTTGAAAGGTTAGATGGTCATGCTTTTTATTGTTTTCTAGATGGATATTCTGGATATAATCAAATTGCAGTGGACCCTCAAGATTAAGAGAAGACAACATTCACATGCCCCTTTGGAGTATTTGCCTACAAGAGAATGCCATTTGGACTTTGCAATGCTCCAGCAACTTTTCAGAGGTGTATGCTTTCAATTTTTTCTGATATGGTTGAAAAGTTTATTGAGGTATTTATGGATGACTTTTCTGTCTTTGGTAATTCTTTTAAATCTTGCCTTAAGCATTTATCTCTTGTCTTGAAACGGTGTCAAGAATCAAACCTTGTTTTAAATTGGGAAAAATGTCATTTTATGGTTACAGAAGGTATTGTTCTTGGACACTGAATTTCAAGTAAGGGGATTGAGGTTGACAGAGCCAAGGTGGAGGTGATTGAAAAATTACCACCACCAACTAATGTTAAGACAGTGAGGAGTTTCTTAGGTCATGCAGGATTTTATAGAAGATTTATAAAGGATTTTTCCAAGATTGCTAAACCACTGAGTAACCTGTTGGTTGTTGATGTTCCTTTTGTCTTTGATTTTGATTGTCTGCATGCTTTTGAAACTCTGACAGCAAACCTTACCTCTGCTCCCATTATAGCTCCCCCTGATTGGGATTTACCATTTGAATTAATGTGTGATGCCAGTGATTTTGCTATAGGAGCTGTTTTAGGACAGAGGTATGGTAAGCTTGTAATGTCATTTACTATGCCAGTCGTGTGTTAAATGATGCTCAAAAGAATTACACAACTACAGAAAAGAAATTATTAGCTGTTGTGTATGCTGTTGATAAGTTTAGGTCTTATTTACTTGGTTCTAAGGTTATTGTTTATACTGACCATGCTGCTTTGAAGTACCTTCTAACCAAGCAGGATTCTAAACCAAGATTAATCAGATGGGTGTTGCTCCTTCAGGAGTTTGATATTGAGATAAAAGACAAGAAAGGTTCAGAAAATCAAGTAGCTGACCATTTTTCCAGAATTGAGCCTGAAGCAGGAGTTCAATCACCCACAGCTGTGACTGAGATGTTCTCAGATGAGCAATTATTCCTCATTCAGCAGGCTCCATGGTTTGCGGACATTACAAATTATAAGGCCATGAATTTTATCCCAAGGGAGTATAGCAGGCAACAAGTAAAGAAGCTACTGACTGATGCTAAGTACTATATTTGGGAGGAACCATACCTCTTTAAAAGGTGTTCAAATGGTATCATCCGGAAATGTGTCCCAGATGAAGAAACACAACAGATTCTTTGGCACTGTCATGATTCTGAATATGGAGGCCACTTTGGTGGTGAAAGGACAGCTACAAAGGTCCTTTCAGAGCAGGTTTTACTGGCCTACTCTCTTCAGAGATTCAAGAGAATTTGTGAAGCACTGTGATAGATGTGCAAAAGCCACGAATCTCTCTGCCAACCATAAAATGCCACAGCAGGGGATTCTTGAAGTTGAGTTGTTTGACGTGTGGGGTATTGATTTCATGGGACCTTTCCCACCCTCACATTCAAACAACTATATTCTAGTGGCAGTTGATTATGTGTCAAAGTGGGTGGAAGCTGTGGCTCTACCCACCAATGATGCCAAGGTGGTAATGAGCTTTCTTCAGAGATATATCTTTAGCCGATTTGGTATCCTAGGATTAGTGATGGTGGAAGCCACTTCTGTAACAGAAATCTAGACTCTCTTCTGCATAGATATGGAGTCCATCATAAAGTGGCAATCCCCTATCACCCTCAGACAAGTGGACAGGTTAAAGTTTCCAACAGGGAACTTAAGAGGATTCTAGAGAAGACCGTTAGTGTTTCAAGAAAGGACTGGTCTAGGAAGCTTGATGATGCTCTCTGGGCATACCGGACAGCTTACAAGACTCCTATTGGCATGTCCCCTTATCAGTTAGTCTATGGCAAAGCTTGTCACTTGCCATTTTAGCTGGAGTACAAGGCTTACTGGGCAATCAGGTACCTGAATCTTGATTCAGAAGCTGCAGGAATTAAGCGGATGCTTCAGTTGAATGAGCTTGATGAATTCAGACATTCAGCCTATGAGAATGCCAAGCTCTATAAGGAGAGAACCAAGCTACTGCATGACAAGAAGATTGCCATCAGAATCTTTGAGCCAGGACAGAGAGTGCTTCTATAATTCAAGGCTTAAATTCTTTCCCGGGAAGTTGAAATTCCAGTGGTCAGGACCATTTGTGGTTACCAGAGCTTCACCATATGGTCATGTGGAAATACAGGAAGAGAATTCTTACAGAAAATTTACAGTGAATGGCCAGAGGCTGAAGCATTATCTTGGAGGCGAGATTGATCGCCAGAGGTCCACTCATCTGCTAAACTAGCAGAACTGACCGTCAAGCTAGTGACGATAAAGAAGCGCTTGTCGGGAGGCAACCCGATAATTCCATATCCTTAGCTATTCTTCGTAGTAGTAGTTTTCTTCCTTATTTGATTTTTACTAAGTTTATACTGTTTTACAGATCATGCAGCTATCTTCGACCAGGAGCCGGACACTATAATTTTAAAAAAAATGGCACACGACACGCAAGCGTCGCTGACGCGTACGCGTCAGATGAGAGTGTGTGAAAAATAAATTTGAATAGAGAGTTGCGCGAGAGTGGTGCAGGCATGATGCCTTTCGCACAAACATGCCGACGAGTACACGTAACGCATGCGTGCGCGTCATTTGCACTTTTTGCCTTCCGCGCGTGCGCGTCAGTGACGCGTACGCGTGACCTCAAAATTCGACGTAAATATGTGTTTGGGAAGAGAGTTGTGCTTGTTTGGGGCTGAAAGTGTGCTAGAAGCACAAAATTTGATCACGCGAACGCGTCCTTGACGTGTGTGCGTCATCTGCATAAATGGCCATCCACGCGTGTGCGTGAATGACGCACACGCGTCGTATGAAAATATTGGTCCCAAAGCCACGCGAACAGAGAGTTGCGCGTGCGCGCGGCTGGCTTCGCGCGAATCGCACAAAACCCAGGGCACGCGGACGCGTGCCTGATGCTTACGCGTCATTAAGTAAATTTCGCGACCCACGCGTACGCGTACGCGTCATCTGCGCCGCACAACTACACTAGTTCGCCGCCCAGTTTTAACTTTCTTTCTCCCTCTCCCAATCCTAATTCTCTCTTGTTCTTTTTTAGTTCTTCCTTGCTTGAGGACAAGCAAACCTTTAAGTTTGGTGTTGACGCTTTGCTTAAGGGTTTTCTGTTTATTCCTATGGCACCAAAAGGGAGGCGAATCATCTTCACTTAGGAGCACAACCTGAAGAATAAAAATGACCACTAGGATAACTAAGGTGGTTGAGTTCCTTTCATTTTTTTATTCATCCCCTCTTTTTCTATATCATGTTCCGGTTTTCTGCTATTTTTGCTTTGTTTGTTGCATGATCCTTTATTAGTTAGAATCCTAGGTCTAGTTTAGTTTTCTCTTAATTGCTTTAATTCTGAAAAGATGTCTCATGTATTACTCACTGAGCTTGAATTCAAATAAAAAATACAGAAGTGATGTATTGCATGAGAAATTGAGTTAATTTTAAGAGTAGTCTTATTTACTTAGATGTGGTGGCAATACTTTTTATTTTCTGAATGAATGCTTGAACAGTGCATATTTTTGATAGTGAAGTTTATGAATGTTAAAATTGTTGGCTCTTGAAAGAATGATGAAAAAAGAGAAATGTTACTGATAATCTGAAAAATCATAAAATTGATTCTTGAAGCAAGAAAAAGCAGTGAAAAACATGAAGCTTGCGAAAAAAAAGGGGATCCAAGGCTTTGAGCATTAATAGATAGGAGGGCCCAAAGGAATAAAATCCTGGCCTAAGCGGCTAAATCAAGCTGTCCTTAACCATGTGCTTGTGGCGTGAAGGTGTCAAGTGAAAAGCTTAAAACTGAGCGGTTAAAGTCGTGGTCCAAAGCAAAATGAGTGTGCTTAAGAACTCTGGGCACCTCTAACTGGGGACTCTAGCAAAGCTGAGTCACAACCTGAAAAGGTTCACCCAGTTATGTGTCTGTGGCATTTATGTATCCGGTGATAATACTGGAAAACAAAATGCTTAGAGTCACGGCCAAGACTCATAAAGTAGCTGTGCTCAAGAATCAACATACTGAACTAGGAGAATCAATAACACTATCTGAATTCTGAGTTCCTATGGATGCCAATCATTCTGAACTTCAAAGGATAAAGTGAGATGCTAAAACTATTCAGGATTGCAGTTGTAAACCCCACTATAAGAAGAGACATGAGCTTAATCGAACTCTCATTCTCATGCAAATTCACATCCTAAGCTTATATTAGTTTTGGTTGCTTGAGGACAAGCAACAATTCAAGTTTGGTGTTGTGATGCGTGAGCATCTTTCCTATCTTTTCCTAGTGAATTTGCATCTAATTTGTTGAGTTTAATAAAGAATTAATTATCTTTTAGCCAATATGGATGCTACTTTGAGTCTTTTGCAATTTTGTTTATTTTAGGTAGCATTCGGCAGAATTTGATGGAGTTTATGCAGCACAAGAATCAAAGGAGATGGCAGCGAGGAGCGACACGTACGTGTGACTGACGCGTACGCGTGATTTGGAGCTTTCCATGGCGACGCGTGCAAGTGACTGACGCGTACGCGTGATTTGAAGATTTGCACGGCGACGCGTGCGCGTACCTGACGCGTCCGCATGACTCGCAGAAAGGACCATCGACGCGTACGCGTGACATGTTCCACGTGCATAAAATGCAGAAAAAAATGCTGGGGGCGATTTCTGGGCTGTTTTGACCCAGTTTCCAGCCCAGAAAACACAGATTAGAAGCTGCAGAATGGACAAAACAAGTAGTCCCCACCCATCAACTGAAGACTTGTTAATTAATTCAAATTTAAATTCAAATATTATTTTTAGGAAAAGATATGATTTTAGTTTTAGATAATAGATTTTAAATTATTAGGATTAGATATAAAAGGGATTCCAACAGGGTGATTTCAACACAACATTATTCCATTCCAATTTACAATCCTTATTTTCTACTCTGAACCATGAGCAACTAATCCTCCATTGTTAAGGTTAGGAGCTCTGTCTATTTGTATGGATTGATTTTATTGCTTTTCCTATTTTAATTCATGTGTGGATTTACAATTTAAGAATTGTTTTCGCTATTTATCTATGAATTTGGGTGGAACGGAAGTATGACCCTCTTTCTATTTGAATTCTTGTATAACTTGGAAAAGCTCTTTACTTGAACAACAGCTTGAAAACACATTCTCCTAAATTTTAATTATCTGGATTTAACAGGATACGTGACATATAGTCCTTTTATTTTTGAGTAATTAGAGTTTTTGTGGCATATAAACTGGAATTTGATCATGCAGCTTCTAATTGGAATTAATTGACCAAGGAATTGGCAGTTAATGAATTTTAGAGGAGACTAGAAAGGTCTAAGGAATTAGGGTCTAGTCACATATAGTTTGCCATAAATTAAATCCTATATGACTAAAATACTTAGTAAGAAAAGTTAATTCGGAAAAATAGATAACTCTGAACCCTTAACTGCCTTCTCTATATTTTATTCCCAAATTAATCATTTCCCTGTCTTCTGTTTAATGCTCTTTGAATATTCAAACACTCTTTTCTGTTTGTCTAACTAAGTAAATCAAGTAACCATTGTTGCTTAGTCCTTCAATCCTTGTGGGATCGACCCTCACTCACCTGAGGTATTACTTGGTACGACCGGGTGCACTTGTCAGTTAGTTTGTGGGTTATAAATACCGCACCATTAGACAAGGATGGTGACCTTAATTTCCATGCCTTAGCCAAGAGTTATTTTCCTTTCCTTTATTAGTTAATTATCATTTACTTTCTTGTTATTTACTATTCCTGTCAATCACCAAATCAAACCTCCCTTATTCCTTCATAGCCAATAATTGATCACTTCATTGCAATTCCTTGTGAGATGATCCGAGGTTTAAATACTCTCGGTTTTTATTAAGGTTTGTACTTGTGACAAATAAATTAAAACTTTGATGGAGAGTTATTAGTTGGTTTGGAACTATGCTTACAACGAAGTTCTTTTTGTATTGAGAAATTCTAGACCAACAATAAATCTCACCATCAAGTTTTTGGCACCATTTCTGGGGAATTACAGTGGTGTTATATTATTGGCTATTGTGAATATGTGAATATTGTGAATATGTTTGCCTTTTACTTGTTTGTTAGTTTTTGTTAGGTTTAGGACTTTGTTGCTTATTTTTGTTAGCTTTTGTTTCTATTTGCCACTATGAATTCTCACCCTTTTGGCTATGAGTGCGGTTACAACTATGTTGTAGGAGATGGAAACTATAATGAGAACATGTATCAAGGATGGAACAATCAAAGATGGGAGGAGCCTCAAAGAATTGATCAACCCTCTTGGCAACAACCTCCTCCAATGCACTATGAGCAAGAACCATACCATGATGCATACCAATCCAATAGCTATGGTGGACCTCCTTGTGGTTATCAACCACAACCACCATGTGCCTATGAACCCCCTCCTCAATATAGTCCTCAACCACCATACTCACAAGCCTCATACCACCAAATACCTCCATACGATCCTAATTTATATCCACCGACCACCATACCAACCACCTTATGAGCTATATAAACCATACATAGAACCACCTCAATTCCACCACCAATACCCTCAAGAACCACCACCTCCCTGCCATTATCAAGATGAACCACCTCCCATGTATGAGAATCTCCAACCACATAATGAATTTATCTTTCCACCATAACCCTCTATGGAAGAATATCCACATCCATTAGTCCAAGAGCAACATGATCCTACTTATGCTAGCCAAGTGGAACAAGAGTCAAGGGATCGTTTCAATGAAGCAATGGACCGGCTTCAAGCAATCATCCGTCAAAAGGAGCAACAGAAAGCCCAGAAGATGTATGAAGCTATCGAGGCTAACCTTGCCAAAATTAAAGCCAACTTGGACTCATGGGCGTAAACAAGGTATCTCCACGGATGAATGTGAGAAATCAACCGAAGAGTGGAGCATGTAGGATAGTTTAGAATCCCAACATGAGGACAAGAAAATAGAGTGTGTTGTGCAACAAGTGAAAATGATGAAAATTGTGGATGAAGAAGAAGTGGTTGAAGACCTAGGTGAAGTTGAACAAGAGGTGGATTTCAAGCTTGAGAACACTTCCACACCAAGTGATGTTGTTGATGATTTTGTGGAAGTTGTTGAACCTTCTTCCATTGAACTTGAAGATGATGTTGAGGAAGATAATGTACAACCTCCTAGGCATATTTTGGATGATGAAAGATTGGAAGAGGTTGAGCAAGAAGCAAGCTCCATCATTGAAGATGATTCCACACCAACCAATGTGTCTTTTAAAATTGTTGAACTTCCCTCATTGTGTTATGAAATTGATGACAAGGAGGACCGTGCACAACCTCCGACACATGGCTTGAGCAATGAGGGATGTATAGAAAGAGTTGGTGAACAAGGAATTGAAGTTGAGAAAGCTTGTAAAGAGGTGGATGTCATCCAATAAGAGCACAAGGGAGTGAAAATTGCTTTGCCCAAGTTGTTGGAGACCTCCTTTCCTAAGTCACCATCTAACATAAAATTCAAGTGGGTAAAATTCTTATTCCTAAGCTTTACTTTTCCACTTGAATATGGTTTGCTTGAAACAGATGGGCAACTTAGAGTTCTTTGTGGATTGAAGAGTAAGAGAGAATTATGTAGTGGTTGGAAAAATGATGTTATGCTCATTAAGGTTGAACCCTCAAGGCATATGTACCATGGTTGGAGGAATGCTAAATTATATGGGTCTTGGAGGAGAAGTTGGTGCTCCAATGAGAATTCTATGTGTCTACCACCCAATATAACAATGATGATCAATTAGAAGACGGGTGTGAAAATAAGACATGGGATCCTGGATCACAACATGAATGCCAATTTTGGGAGCTCATGTCTTGTGAAGAACTTCACCCAAACTTGGTGAAGTAGGTTGGAAATTCTGACAACTGTTTGAGGAGCAAGCATCCTTAGAAGCTCAAGGATGAGTACAAGCATAAACCACCTTGACAAGCAGCCTCCCAATTGTCCAACTTAAGGATAATGAATAAAAGTGCTAGGTGGGAGACACCCCACCATAGTAAACTCTTTCCATTCTCTTGTATATATAATTAATGAATGAATTGAGTTGCTATTGTTAGGAGTTTTCTTCTTTTCATAATTTTGCATATCTTGCTTTGATTGCTAGGTTGCTCATTAGATTCATGTTTTGATTATAATAGTTGTTTTTGAATTGCATTTTGCTTGAAGTGCAAGTTTTGTTTGCATTGTCTTAGAAAAAAATTTTCGAAAATTAAAAGATTTTTAGTTAGATTTGAATTTTGGTTAGTTTAGAGTGTTTACAGGTTAGGAGAGTGTTTAATTCTGTTTTTAGGTTTCTTAAAAAAAATGCGCTCCATGCGTGAGCGTGGATGACGCGCACGCGTCGTATGCTGATGTTGGAACTCCTGGTACAAAAACCAGAGAGTTGTGCTGGAGTTGTGGGGCTTTTGTGCGAATAGCACGATTTGGCCCCACGCGTACGCATGACTGACATGTACGCGTCACCTTCTCTTTTCTGCTTACCACGCATACGCGTGGTCGACGCTTACGCGTCACTTGCCCCTCCTGCTTTTCACGCGCACGCGTCGCTCATGCGCGCGGCGCCTTTGCGCCCTGTTTTACCCTGTTTTCTTTTCCTTTCTTCTCTCCTTTTTTCTTCTTTCTTCTTTATCCTTTCTTCTTTTATTTTTTTTTTCCTTTTCCCATTTCTTTTATCTCTCTTCTTTTCACTTCTCTCAATATTTTTCAATCATTTTTCTCCACTTCTCCTTCTCCCTCTTTTTAAAATTTCACTTCTTATTTTTCTCATCTTTTATTTTCTTTTGTTTATTACATTTGCATACTTTCATTCATTGCATTTTAATTTTGTTCTTGTAGTTTGTTCTTATTTTTTTTGTAAGTTTGTTATTTTAACATTGGTGTTGAATTTTCCTACTCAACTGTTGAGAATTTCTTGGATCATTTTGGTGCTTCTTGACTTGTTTGATATTGATTGGGTGATGAAATTTTTAGGTCAATGCTTAATCTTTGATGACTCTTGCATCCTTTGTGCATTGATATAAACTTGCATTGTCTCTTATAACCCACTTTTTCTTACTTAAAATTTTGCCTCACACGCAAGATTAGTGCTTTAGTCCCTTCTAACTCATTATTCTTTGTTTTTGTGCTTCATTATCATTGAGTTAGGATGGGACCGAAATCTTCAATGCTTATCACTAATCTTGTTTGTGTCAATTCTTGTTTGAAATTGATGCTCCAAGTTCTCTTCATGTCATTTACTTATGCTTTGACTTTACTCTTGCATCAAGTATTAGTTGATATGCCTTAGCTCATATTGTTTTCTCACTTACATGTTGCAGCTACCATGTAGGCGAGAATCCCACTTTTATTTGGCATTAGCCCCCACCTATATTCTATTTGCTTTGAGATCTTTGCTTATGGGCTTATTCTTCTTTCTTTTTCTCTCCTTTCAGGCTGGCCACCAAGAGGGAAATAGAAAAGCTTCTAAATGGGGTAACAAGCAAGTCCTTCTACACAACCTTTTGAAAGAGCTCATCATTTGTAGCAACCCGTCCACCTTGCTCTTCTTTGCATGCACCGATGACGGTGCAATCTTTAAGTGTGAGGAGGTCGAGGACCGACTTCCATGGGTAACTATTTCCTTTTTCAACACCAATTCTTAATCGTCTCTGTTAGTTAGTTGTTGCATTACATGATAGGTTGCATGATAGTTAGAGTGTGTACATATTTTATCATTTTTTTTATTAGGACTATTTGGTTGATGTGGTGATTTCTTTTCCAAGAAAACCGTTTTAGCGCACCCTACTAATTTGAATAAAATTTTTTTTGTGTTGAACTTGCTTGAAGAAATTAATTTTAGAACATGGTTTTTGAGCTAAGAACACATAAGCATGTGAGTTTTGAGCCTGATTGTGTGGTTACATCATATATCCACTATATTCATTCTTGTGTGTATTATTCTCTTTCTATGATTGTAATCTTTGATTTATTTGATTCTTTATGTCCATTATTTTGTGTATGAATGCATTTATATGATTGAGGCCCTCATTTCAAATAGCTCACTTACCCAAATGGTCTTACCCTTTTATCCACCTTTGTTAGCCACTTTGAGCCTATGTTAAACCCCTTTTGTTCTTTAATTTAGCACATTACTAGCCTCAAAGCGGAAAATAATAAATATCCTCTAATTTGGATCTTTGATTAGCTTAGGCTAGTGAGAGTGTGTATCAATTAAGTGTGGGAAACCTGAAAACATTGGTTGAGGTAAAAGTGTATTTTGTATTTTTATTGAAGATTCTAGGAATTGGGTACATACTCATGCATTAAATGTTTAAACCATATACATTGACACTCTTGTATATATGTTAGTTTGAAAAAAAATAAAATGAAAATGAGAAAAAGAAAAGAAAAGAATAAAAAATATATATATAAAAAAAGAAGAAGAAAAGAAAAGAAAAAGAAAGAAATAAAAATAGGACAAAATGCCCCAAAGTAAGGTAATAATAACAATGCATATGGAATGTGAATTGAAGAAAATGCATGAGTATGTGGAAAAAAGTGGGAATCATGGGTAGCTAGGTGGTGTATTAGAATTATATAGGTTGTTATGTGTATTAGGTGAGAGCTTAGGTTAATCAAAGATGCAAATTTCAAGCTCACTTAGCCATATATATCCTTACCTTGACCCTAGCCCCATTACAACCTATGAATAAGTCCTCATGATAAATGTATACATGCATTGAATAATTGTTGATTGTTAGATGAAAAATAAATCTCGGAAAGAATGATTAGAGGAGTATTGAGTGAATCAACCCTATACACTTGAGCGACTAGAGCGGATACACTTCCGGTGAGGGTTTGATGCTCAATTCCTTGTTCCCGGCTTTCATGAGCTTTCTTCTTGCAAGTCTATTTGAACTTCATTTTGATATTTGAATTGGTGGAATTCATGAATCATCATACTACGTTAGCCCTACATGTTCATATGTGTTCTTGGAGATTGATTTACTTTTAACCAAGTAGGTAGAAGCATCTTACATTTAGTTGCATTCATATAGATAAGTACATATAGTTTATTCGCATTGAATAAATGTTCATACCCCATTTCTTGTCTTTCTTGGTTTAGCATGAGGACATGCTTAGTTTAAGTGTGGGGAGGTTTGATAAAACCCAATTTTGTGGTTTATCTTGTGTTGAATTCAGGGAATTTTATCAACTTATCTCACATTTATTCAACGAAATAGCATGGTTTTGTGAATTTCTCCTAATTTGTGCTTAAGAGTGAAAACATGCTTTTTAGGCTTTAAAATTGCTAAATTTAATTCACTTTAATTCCATTTGATACCTTGATATGTTTGTTAAGTGATTTTAGATTTAGAAGGCAAAGATTGGATTGAAGAAATAAAGAAAAAGCATGCAAAAATAGAGAATTCATGAAGAAATGAGATTTTGGTAATCTGGCGACGCATGCACGTGGCCCACGCTTGCACGTGGGAAGGAATTGTCAAGGCAACGCGTACGCGTGACCGACGCGTACGCGTGATAAGGAAAGTTGCCAGTGATGCGTACGCGTGACCTATGCGTACGCGTGACAAGCGGCACGTGACTTCATTAAAGGCAATACGCTGGGGGCAATTTCTGAGTTGAAGGAGGCCCAAATCTAACTCATTTCTAATGTTTTTGAACCCAAGAATTGGAAGGGATTGGGGGGGGGGGGGGGGAGGAGGAGTAGTCATAGTTTAGTTTTCATCATGTTTTAAGTTAGAATTCTAGAGAGAGAAGCTCTCCCTTCTCTCTAGAATTTAGGGTAGTTTAAGTCAATTTTCTTAGATTCAACTTTTAATTCTTGTTTTTAGTTCAACTCTTTTTATATTTTATTGTTCTATTATCTCAATCTTCTTAGCATTCCTTGTTAATTTCCTTATTTTGCCATTTTTACTTTCATGAACCCTTGTTGGATTTTTATTTTCTTTTAATGCAATTTTATATTTTCATGTCTTTTTATGTTTATCTTAATTGCTATTGTTGGTTTCTTGTTTGTCTTAGTTATGGGTTTCATTAATTCTTGCATTTTGTGATGTTTACTTTTATTGCACTCTAGGTGTTTGATAAAATGTTTCCACTAGTATTAGAGTAATTTTCTACACTCTTGGCCTAGGCTAAGGGAATTGGGTGACCTTGAGTCATTGGGTCTCATTGAATTGGTGATTTGAGAACCCTTAGTGGTCAATTTGATACCCATTAACACTAGCCTACTACTAAGTTAATTAGGAGCTAGGTTGAGACTTATAGGTTGATGTTGATCAAGCCTATTTGACTTACTTCAAGCATAGAAGTAGACTTGATGTGTTGGTCCCTCATAATTGTCAACATATGGTTGTTAGACAAGGATGGTGATCTCAATTTCCATGCCTTAGCCAAGAGTTCTTTTTCTTTCTTTTATTAGTTAATTGTCATTTACTTTCTTGTTATTTACTCTTCTTGTCAATCACCAAATCAAACCCCCTTGTTCCTTCATAGCCAATAATTGATCACTTCATTGCAATTCCTTGTGAGACGACCCGAGGTTTAAATACTCTCAGTTTTTATTGGGGTTTTTTACTTGTGACAAACAAACTAAAACTTTGATGGAGAGTTATTAGTTGGTTTGGAACTTTGCTTACAACGAAGTTCTTTTTCTATTGAGAAATTCTAGACCAACAATAAATCTCACCATCAATTAACCTTCACCTTTGTTTGTATTATATATTTATATATTGCAATATTAGTTAATTTTTTTTTCTTTGAGCACATATGAGTTGGGTTTTCTTCTTTTCTCTATTTTGGGTATGCATGATCTGAAACTAGCTAAGATTTCTTCTTCTCTTTTAATATATATTCATGTTTTTGAAATATATATATACTACTTATTAAAATAGTTTTCTACGGAGATTTTATGAGCTGAAGAAGATTGATGAAGTTGATGAAGTCGAAACAATTGATGTGGAAAGTAACCACGAGTGGATTCAATGGCGTGAGGACTGAAAGAACTGAAGATTGATGGTTTAGAAGTTATAGTAAACTCTCGTTGCAAGTATAGTTACTAAACCAAGCAATTAACCTTTCTTACAAACGTTTTAGTTGTCACAAGTAACAAACCCCTTAATAAATTGATAACCGAAGTATTTAACCTCGGGTCGTCTTCTCAAGGAACTACAGGGAAGTATGTTCTTACTATTGGTTATGAAGATTGTAAATCGGGGTTTTGAAGATGAGGAACAAGTAATTTAAATTGCAATTAAAATAAGTAAAAGACTGTAAAGTAAATAAATAACTGTAAAACGCACTTTTGGCAAGGTATGAGAAATTAGAAATCCTATCCTAGTTATTCTTATCAATGATGATGAAGATTGAATCTTAATTCCAGTTAGTTAACCTTTACTAGAGCAAGGGAAGGTCAAGTGACTAATTAAGTTGATCTTCAAATCCTAGTTAATTCCTAGAGAAAGATTGGAATTATTGAAGTTCAATTCAATTAGCAAAGATAACGATTATCAATCACGTTGAGTTTGATAACTCCTGAGTTACTAATTTCTTAACCAAGACCAAAAGGGAAAAAGTAAATCTACTGGAATAAAAATGTCTTCAGATTGGAAGCAACAGTAACATAAATAAAAGAGAGCAATAATAAACTGAAATACCTCAAATAACATTAATTCAAAGAGTAATCTGTAACATGGAAGAACTCATAAACTAAATTGAGATGATAAATAAAAAAGAATGTTTAACCTGATAAAAAGAGATAATCCTAAAAGCAAAAGAAATCCTAATTCTAAATCCTAAAAGAGAGAGGAGAGAATCTCTCCCTCAAAACTACATCTAATTCATGAATACTAATTAATTGGAGACTCTCTTCTCAATGGATGCATTCCCCCACTTCATAACCTCTGATCTGTGCCTTCTGGACTTGGATTTGGGCCAAAAAGGGCTTCAGAAATTGCTGGGAGTGTTTTCTGTATTTTCTGGTGCATGGCCTCTGTCACGCGTCCGCGTGGGTCATGCGGTCGCGTCATTTGGAGTTTTCCTTATCACGTGGTCGCTTCAGTCATGCGTCCGCGTCATATGCGTTTCTCTTGAGGCGCGCGATCGCGTCAATCACGCGGTCGCGTCACTACCATTTCGCACTGGTATGTGGCCGCGTCGCTCATGCGATCGCGTCACTGCCAGTTTCTTCAAAAATAATTATTTTTAAAGCATAGGAAACATGTTTTTCACATATATCACATAATAAGGAAGGGAAAGTAAAACCATGCAATTTATATGAATAAGTGAGTGAAGGATTGAATAAATCACTTAAATTAGGCACAAAGTATATCATAAAATATGGGTTTATCAACCTCCCCACACTTAAACAATAGCATGTCCTCATGCTAAATCCAAGATAAAGAGTAAGGCAAGGTTGAAGTGGTGGAATCTCATGCAATGTAATCTATTCTAAATGCAACTACCTAAATGAATCATGCAATTCTAATTTGTTATTCCCTTGTGTATAAAGCTTACATGTAGTTGAATTAATTCACATTCTCAAGGAATCTTATATATATAGCCAAACCTTAGATAGTGATAAAGTACATTTACAATTGAGATGGGAGAGAAAGACATTTTACAATTTTGCAAGACAATTAATAATTTAAGTAGAGATATATATTGATGAGCTATTGAATCCTCACTGGAATTTGTGTTTACTCTCTAGTCACTCAGTGTTTATTGGGTTAATCACTATATTCTTCTTTTTATCCTTACTTTCTATAACTTTGTTCTTCATCTAACCAATCAACAATTATAGAATATAGGCATACAAAAATCATGAGGTCTTTAATTAAGGTTGTAATGGGGCCAAGGTAAAGGTAAGGGTATATGTATAAGGCTAAGTGAGCTAATAAGTGAATCCTTGATTAGTCTAAGATCTCACCTAACATACATACTTTGTAAAGCAAGAATTTCTTTACCTATTTTCCCATATTTTTCCCACTTTTTATGTTACATGCTCATATTTTAATTTTTATTTATTTTTATCCCATGTGCATCGCTTTATTTTGCATTTGGGGAATTCTTTTGTATCCCTTTTATTCAAATACTGAAAAATAAAAATTTTTTATTTTATTATTATTTTTTATTATTTTTTTATTATTTTTAATGCACATAGTAATTCAATTATTTTGATTTCACATGAGCATGCTTCCCAAAATTTTATTTTGAATTATTTTATTCTTTTTAACTTTCTACCCTTTGTTTTTATCATCCATGTTCCCAATAGGTTTCCCACACTTAAACAATACACACTTTCTATCTTAAGCTAACCAAGGATTCAACTTGAGATTTTTATTTTGTTTTTCTGCTTAAGGCTAGTATTGTGGTTTATAAAATAAGAGGAGATTTAAAGGCTCAAGGGGGCTAACAAGGGTGATGTAAAATGTAGGCTAATTTGGGATAAGTGAGCTAGAACAATGGCCTCAATCACTTTCTTGGTATGTATCTATATTCTATAATCGGACATATAGATTAAAACAAAGTAAAAAACACCAGAATAAATAAGAAGGGCGGAACACACAGGAATAAAATGTTATGGTTTAAATGTAACCATGCAATTAAGCTCAAAACTCATAGGCTGTGTGTTCTCTAACTCAAAAATCATATATCAGTTATATATGTCAAGCATGTAAAAATTAAGAGTTCCCATTATTCTCAATGTAAATCTTAAGGTGGCTTTAAAGTTCTGGTGTTTCTCCTTGATAAAATGTTGTTAACTAACTAACATGTAATGCTATACATATAAGGTGTGGGTTATTTTTATTCTGTTAAAGTCTCTAGTTTACTTCCTTTTTATATTTTTAATTTAAACTAAGTTATCTTATACTAAAAAGGGTAAACTATACTAATTAATCCACATTTTCTATAACTAATAAGTTAGAATTGCAACTAAACTAAATGGCTAAAATATGAACTAAAGTGCAACATGCAGAAATATAGTAAAAATACATGAAAATAGGAATGTATAAGTACTGAGAAAATAAAAATAAAAATAAAGAGAAAAATACAGAAAAATAATAAAGTAAAAAGAGTCTGTAGTGGTTCATCAAAAAAATATACGCCAGAGATGGCGACCTCCCCACACTTAAAATGAAGCATCGTCCCTGATGCTCACTCAAGCAAGGTGTGAAGGGGTGTCATCACTGGAAGGATGGGTAGCCGGAGTCTCTGTGGTGGTGGTCTGAGGATCTGCCTGCTGCAGAGGAGGTGCTGACTGAATAGGAACCTCTGGGTCTGCAGCCTGAATCTGATGCGGGGCCTCCTGCTGGGGCGCAGCCTACTCCGTGCCTGCCTGCGCAGCCTCTCTCTGTGGATGGGTCTCTGCCTCGTGATCATCCGCCTCCTCCTCAGATGGCTCTGATGGGGTGTCAGGCTCGGAGGAGATGTCGCTGCCAGATCAGATCATCAGCTTTAGGTGCGTATAGCGTCGCAGCGATCTCTCATATCGCCGCTGGTTGCGGCGCTCCATCCGGTCTAGCTGCTGAAACAGGCGGTGCACTAAGTGATAAACTGGCTCTGAGGCAGGTGGAGGTGCAGTGGTGGTAGCAGGGGTAGCTGTAGAGGAGGAGGGGCCAGCAGATGGTGTGGCTGTCTCATCAGTAGGAGTGAGGAATGGGGATTTGTAGCCCAAAGCCAGAAAGTTCCTACTGTGAGGGATGATTTTCTTGCATTCTGTAGCAGGTGGCTTCTCATCAGCATCCTCCCAAGGCACGTCAGCTCGACGGCCAAGCTGTGTAATTAGATATGAAAAGGGGAGAGTGCCTCGGACGTGGACCCTGGCCATGTAGTACCGAATGAAGCGTGGCAGGTACAGGTCCTTACCCTCCATCACACACCATAGGAGGGTGATCATAGCGACAGGTAGCTCTGTCTCATGAGTATTCGGCATAATAAAGTTGCTTAGGATCTGATGCCATAGCCGAGCCTCATCATTTAAGTAAATCCACTTGATTCCCTTAGGCATGGTGGTGTTCTGACCCATGACCCATGGAACAGTCGGGTCAAGGGCGATCCTTGCCTTGACGGCATCCCAGTCAAACTTCATGAAGCGCATGTCTTCCTCAGCCTGTTGATAACCATATGGCTGATCAGGTTTGGGCAGGAGCTTCAGAACATCCTCAATGGCCTCTTCAGTGACCAGTATCTGCTTCCCTCTTAGGTTTACTGCATCTAGGGAAGTTTTGAAGTAATTGCAGTAAAGTTCCCGTACCCAAGATGCATTGACCTCAATCAGGTTTCTCTCTAGGAAGAACCAGCCTCTTTGTTTTATCTGATCAGAGGTGTATTGCTGGAGTTCTTCTAGGATCTTCAGAGCACTCTCCAGGTATAGGTTCCTGGAGGTTGCAAACACCGGATACTTCAGCTCGTAGTATCAGTAGCAGGGAGTAGCTGGTCAGCCTTTTTCTGCAGGGTAAAGTGTTTCTCCCGCCAGGAGTCATCATGCATGATGTCCAGGATGGACATGGAGGATTCTCCTCTTTTCCATTTTCCAGTTGTTGCCTTTTCCTTTCCTTTTCTTTGGGTGTTAGACATCCTGAAAAACAAAAAACCAGGATATAATAAAAATAGGAAAAACAAGTATGCAAATCACAAAATAAGCATATAGTGGCAAAGGAGCAGTGGAGTAATGAAAATGAGTTAAGTAAATGTGCATTAAGGATTAAATAGGGGTTAAAAGTCCGAGAAAAAAAAATTAACAATCCAAAATGTATTAGAAATCATGTTAATTAGGAAAAATTATCATCATGCCTTGGTTAGAAGGTTAAAGATAATAGTGAAAAACCAGAAGAGATGTTTTGAAAGGTTAGGTTGGTTAGGAATGAAAAAAGAGTTTAGGAGGTTAAAATTAGTGAATTAGTAAAAAGTGGGTTAGAGTAAGTGGCATGATGAATATTTTCTAAGTAATAAGCATTCTCAATTAGAAGCTACAGTTAACTCATATCCAAACAAGGGAATCAGGTTGATGATGAATCAAAAATTGGAAGCTAAACATTAAAAATGCAGATTATGAACCAGGAAATCAAAAAGAATAAGAATGCTTGCCCTGGTATTCATGAATTGGTTTTGGTAAAAGCAGAGTAAAGCAGAGTTCAAAGTGCCAAAACCAAGACATGAATGGAAACAAAACAGTTTACAGAAAATTGGGCAGCATTCCGGCTAAAAATGGATGTTCCCGGAAAATAAACAGTAAGCAGGACAGTTCATATGAATTAAAACAAACTGCAATTAGGTATGAACAAGAAAGAACATTCGCAATAGCAGCATGAACAGTACGAACAGCATATGAACAATACTAACATCACAGCAACAGCAGAATTGCGAAAATTATAAAACAAGAAGCACGAATAGCGCAATTAATCAGGCCTAAATCCACTAACCACATCCTAGGCTAGCTAACCACCTAGAATCCACTACAACATGCATATCTAACTAGCCTAATTATGAACATAAATAGAAAAATATGTAATTAACGGAGAATTGAAAGAAGGGTGGCATTCGGCGGAACCTGGTAGGCGTATGAATGAAAGTGGGGCGGAGAGATGGCTGGGGGATGGTGATGGTGGCGGCTGACGCGGTGATTGAGGGTGGTTGGCGCGGCGGTGGTTGTTCGGAGGCAGGGGGTTTCGGGTAGGGTAATGGGGGTAGGGGTTAAGGAGGAAGGAAGGGAAGGGGGGCATGGGTGGTGGTGCTGCGGTGACGGCGGCGTGGTGGGGGTGGTGGTCACGGCGGTTGAGGGCAGTAGTGGTGGGGGGAAGAAGAGGAGAGAAGAAGAAGAAAGAGAGGGAAGGGAGAAGGGGGTAGCGCGGCGGTGGGGCTGGGTAGTTGACGGGGTTGCGGTGGTGTAGGGTGGCGCGGGTGGTGGAGGAGCAGCAAAGGTTGCAGAGAGGAGGAAGAAGAAGGGGTTGGGGGGGCGCGATGGGGTAGGGTTCGCGTCACAGGGGGTTAATAAATTTGAATCCACGCGATCGCATGGGGCACGCGGTCGCGTGGCTGGGGTGGAATGGGGGTTGACACGATCGCGTGAGTGATGCGATCGCATGGAATGGGTAAAAGAGTGAATGACGCGGTCGCGTGAGGCATGCGACCGCGTCGCTGGAAATTGTGCTAAACGCACAATTCCAGCGTCGTTTTAGCACAACTCTTTGTCTCCTTTGGGGTGTTGTGCAGTCCAGGCGATGCAATCGCGTCGCTCACGCTGTCGCGTGGGATTGGTGTTGGGCAGGTGACGCGATCGCATCAGGGACGCGACCGCGTGGGTCATTTGTGCGAAACGCACAATAGCCGCACGATTCCAGCCCAATTTTCTGGGCGTTAGATCCTCATGCCGATTTCCAGATCACGCGGCCGCGTGAATGACGCGGACGCGTGGGGGGGTTATTTTTCGCAACTGACGCGATCGCATGAGTGATGCGGTCGCGTCGCACGCCTACTCTCTCTTTTTTTTATGCAGGTATGCAAGTATGCAGTATGCAATACGAATGAATAATATTCAGGTTCAATTGAAAAGGAAAAACAAAAATAACTAACACGAAATAAAACTGAAAAAGAAACGACCATACCATGGTGAGTTGTCTCCCACCTAGCACTTTTAGTTAAAGTCCTTAAGTTGGACATTGGATGAGCTTCCTGTTTTGACGGCTTGCGCTTAAATTCGTCCAGAAATCTCCACCAATGTTTGGAATGCCAACAGCCTCCGGGGTCCCAAACTAGGCATGTAATGCTGTTGAGTATCTTCAAGCAGATTGTGAGGCTCTCGGGGTGACGAATGTCAGAATAGATTCCAGGATCCCAAACTTTGCTTTTAAATCCGCCTTCGTCTTGATCCATATTTTTCCATCCGTGCGGTTTAGAAAGTAGATTCTCACCATGGTGACCAAACGTTTTCCTAGATCCATTTGATTGATCATGATGCCAATCCGTGCACTTCGAGTTGAAGCGTGGAACCTTATTGAACCTTGTGCACCAGCTCTGAGTACGAGCCATTTCCCTCTTACTCTTAAAGTCTCAGAGAGCTCTAAGCTGGCCATCTGTTTTAAGCAAACCATATTCAAGTGGGAAAATAAAGCTAAAGGTTAAGGATTATACCCACTTGAAGCTTGTATTGGGTGGTAATGGCCTTGGGATAGGTGTTTCCAGTGGTTCTGTAAGTTCTACTCCCTTGTGCTTTATGGTGAATTTTTTCACTTCCTTGCAGACTTCTTCAAATGCATCCATGTCCTGATCAAAGCTTTCTATGTCTTCCTCGTCACTTAAGTCATAAACGGGAGGTTGAGAGAAATCTACCTCCGCATCATCTTCGTATTCACTTGGGGAAGATTCTTCGATCTCAGAGAATTCACTTGCTGATGCAAGTTCATTACTGGGAGAACTTGACTTGAGATTATCATCATCAAGGAAACTTGCTTCTTGGATTATTCCGTCTAATTCTTCATAAAAGACTTGCTTTGGGAGTTGTGCACTATCCTCCTTAGCATCAATTGTAACGTCCTTTACAGAATTTTCCACAATTCTGGATTCTCATGGAAGTTCAGCGTCTCTTAAGTCTTCAACCAACTCTTCTTCTTTTACAATGACAGCTTCCTCTACTTGTTCCAGTACGAAGTCATGCCCTGTTCTGTCCACTAGAGTTTCTAGTATCTCCTTCATGCTACGCTGTTCTTTAGATTGTCCACATGGGGCTGTGGGAGCTCCTTGAATGTTCGAACGTCTAGAAGATAATTGACTTACAGCTTGCTCCAATTGATGAAGGGTTGTTTGAAGTTGATCTACTGTTTCCTTGAGGCGAACCTCTGATTCTCGGGGTGATGGATTTGGACGTGGTACATGGGGAAGTGGTGGTGTTTGGGAGTAATTGGATTAGAATTGGGGTAAATGAGGATCATATGGTGGTGAATGGTGAAAAGGAGCTTGAGAGGATGGCCTATAAGCACAGGGTGGGGCTTGTTGGTAACTACAAGGTTGTCCACCATGTCTATTGGCTTGGTATGCATTGTAGAATGGTCTTTGTCCAGGATATCTTGGAGGGTGTTGTTGCCTAAAGGGTTGATCAGATCCTCTTGGCTCCATCCATCTTTGATTGCTCTGACCTTGATGCATGTTCCTGTTATAACTTTCACTCCTTTCAACAATATTAGAACCAAACTCAAAGCAAGGGGGGTGAGAATTCATAGTAGCTAATAAAAAATAAAAGGAGAAAATAAGAATAAATAAACAAGTAAAAGAGAAATATTTACAATAACTAATAATAAGGCACACGATTGCAGTTCCCCGGCAACGGCGCCATTTTGAAAGAACTGAAGATTGATGGTTTAGAAGTTATAGTAAACTCTCGTTGCAAGTATAGTTACTAAACCAAGCAATCAACCTTTCTTACAAACGTTTTGGTTGTCACAAGTAACAAACCCCTTAATAAATTGATAACCGAAGTATTTAACCTCGGGTCCTCTTCTCAAGGAACTGCAGGGAAGTATGTTCTTACTATTGGTTATGAAGATTGTAAATCGGGGTTTTGAAGATGAGGAACAAGTAATTTAAATTGCAATTAAAATAAGTAAAAGACTGTAAAGTAAATAAATAACTGTAAAACGTACTTTTGGTAAGGTATGAGAAATTAGAAGTCCTATCCTAGTTATTCTTATCAATGATGATGAAGATTGAATCTTAATTCCACTTAGTTAACCTTTACTAGAGCAAGGGAAGGTCAAGTGACTAATTAAGTTGATCTTCAAATCCTAGTTAATTACTAGAGAAAGATTGGAATTATTGAAGTTCAATTCAATTAGCAAAGATAACGATTATCAATCACGTTGAGTTTGATAACTCCTGAGTTACTGATTTCTTAACCAAGACCAAAAGGGAAAAAGTAAATCTACTGGAATAAAAATGTCTTCAGATTGGAAGCAACAGTAACATAAATAAAAGAGAGCAATAATAAACTGAAATACCTCAAATAACATTAATTCAAAGAGTAATCTGTAACATGGAAGAATTCATAAACTAAATTGAGATGATAAATAAAAAGGAATGTTTAACCTGATAAAAAGAGATAATCCTAAAAGCAAAAGAAATCCTAATTCTAAATCCTAAAAGAGAGAGGAGAGAACCTCTCCCTCAAAACTACATCTAATTCATGAATACTAATTAATTGGAGACTCTCTTCTCAATGGATGCATTCCCGCACTTCATAACCTCTGATCTATGCCTTCTAGACTTGGATTTGGGCCAAAAAGGGCTTCAGAAATCACTGGGAGCGTTTTCTGTATTTTCTGGTGCGTGGCCTCTGTCACGCGTCCGCGTGGGTCACGCGGTCGCGTCATTTGGAGTTTTTCTTATCACGCGGTCGCTTCAGTCATGCGTCCGCGTCACATGCGTTTCGCTTGAGGCGCGCGATCGCGTCAATCACGCGATCGCGTCACTACCATTTCGCGTTGGCATGCGGCCGCGTCGCTCATGTGATCGCGTCACTGCCAGTTTCTTCAAAAACTCCATTTTATGCTGTCCTTCCAATTTTGTATGTTTTCTTTCCATCCTTTAAGTCATTCCTGCCTTAGAAGATCTGAAACTACTCAACACACGAATCACGGCATCGAATGGAAGTAAAGGGTAATTAAAAATAATTATTTTTAAAGCATAGAAAACATGTTTTTCACATACATCACATAATAAGGAAGGAAAAGTAAAACCATGCAATTTATATGAATAAGTGAGTGAAGGATTGAATAAATCACTTAAATTAGGCACAAATTATATCATAAAATATCGGTTTATCAAGGACCTAGCAACTGAAATGTGGAAAATATAGAGAGAACTTGGCGTGTAAAGTTTTTATCTTTGCTAGTTTTATGTATGCAATTGTCCTAGACTATAAATTATTGTATTTGAATTCCTTTAATTTTTTTTCTTTGTGGCATTTGTATTTGCCAACTTGGGTTCATGACTTTTATTCAAGTTAAAGATAGGGATAAATATTATTTTGGTCCCTAACATTGAGGGGTCAGAATCAAAACCGTCCCTGATGTAATTTTTAATTTAGAATCATCCTTAATGTCGTATTTAAATTTAAAATCGTCCTTTTTAATTTTTTCGGACATAAATGACCTTTCGTTCATTATCGGTAGTTATGACAACAGAAAATCATTATAAATATATATATAATAAAAAAGGGAAAAGCATTATAAATATATATTCAATTGAAAGGAAAAAAGGGTAAAGTAATATGAAAGCCACTATTGCAGATTCCACCATCGTCGACCTCTTAGAGGGAGAATGCCATGGCTGCCCAAAGCTCAACCTCGTCTCAAAGTAGATCTTCATCGCATGGTAGGTTGCTACCTTGTTCCCATGGTGAAAAGCTGGTGTTGCGAACCTCGGGGACTAAGGAGAACTCAGGTCACAGATTCTGGGGCTGTGTCTACTTTGAGGTTTGTTTTTTTCTTTTCCTTTGAATTGAGTCATTTGGGTGATGGAATGGAGAGTGAAGACGGTGGGTATGTGCATGTGCAACAAGGCTGCAATTTCTTTCATTGGGCAGATCCAGAGACAGAGGTGGAACACTCAGAAATTGCTAGAATAAGAAGGAAGGTTTGCTCGCTGAAATCAAGAACGAAAGCGGCAGAGTGGAAGCTGAAGGTCGTTGCTGTGTTAGAGTTTTTCGGGTGGGTTGGGTTTGTGTATTTGCTGCTGCAGAATTTTTCTAAAGCAAGGCAACAGTGTGTAATTCCATTGAACCTGGTATGAAAAGTGTGTAGGAGTATGCTGCTGTTGTTGTTATTGTAGGTAAATTGGGCTAAGGTTTATTTATTAGGTGGGTTCTCTGAATCTGTTCTGTTGAATCTGTTTCAACATGTATAAATGACTATTATGTAAGCCTGGTTGGTTTCTGAAATGAGAGTGGAATTTTGCTTGGCAATTACATGGGTTCCATTACTAAACAATTCCATAACAATGTCATAAACATGAAACAAAGACAAACTTAACTCAACAAGGTAAATGTCAGAATAACATACATAATAAACATAGTGTTTCACATTACTAGAACCTTAAAAGAAACTTAACTCAAAATAAACTCAAAAACAAAAGGGTTGGCTGGTCCAAGCCAATAATTCAGTACAAAAGTTAGTAGCACATAGGCAAAATATAAGCAACAAAAAGTAGCTAACAAGTCCACACTGACATTACTAGAACCTTAACACAAACTTAACTCAAAATAAACCAAGATGCATTGTATAGAAATATGACAATATGATGCTAAGTTTTCTATTTTCCTAAAGTAATCCCCATCTTCTTGGAGGCAACTTTGCCATTAACTTCAGTTTCTTTGGAGAAACGTGAGGTGCTTAGAAAGCCGGACAGAGAAGTGTCCAACAGGTTGGCTTGAGATGTGGCAAGGGTTGGCTGAGATGCTGGAAGAGTTCTGGTGGTTGGCTATACTAAGGATGAAGGAGGTGCTAAACTTATTGGGCTGGAAAGCTTCTTGGGTTGTAGATCATGTTGGGCTAAATAGTTGAGCTTAGTGGTTCCCTTGGGCCTGCCTCTAGGCTTTTTTGGCTGTGTTGTAGAGTTGGACTGTGTTGAAGTTGGTGGCTGTGTTGTTGAAGCAGCTTTCCACTTGCCTTCTTCTGCTTGCCTTTGCTTAGCTTCTTTGAATGTTGGGCCTAAGAAACAATTGCAATTAACCACAACAGTATTATACTTATGAGAAACCTACCCAACCTTCTTCTCTCTCTTACTTTCACTCTTTCCTACACACTCTTCCCCATAAACCCTAAACCAATCACATCCATATCTCTTTCCAAAACCATCATAACTCCCACCAACATCCACCCACTTCAAATTCAAAATTTTCCACCAATTACCACCCATTCATTTGAACCCTACTGATAAACCACTATTTTATAGTTTATCTTGTGCTAATTTGAGTGGTTTTTATCAATTCTTTGCTCACTTATTCATACAATTTGCATGGTTTTACAAATCTTTCCTAATTCTGTGATATAGTTGAAAACATGTTTCTTGGGCCTTTAAACTGTCAATTTTAATTACCCTTTATTAACATTCGATACCGTGATCTGTGTCATAAGTGTTCTCAGGCTTTATAGGACAGGAATGACTTAGAGGATGGAAAGGAAGCATGCAAAAGAGGAAAGAACGCGAGAAAATGAAGTTTTGAGAAGCTGGCAGTGACGCGTACGCGTGGACGACGCGTACGCGTGACAAGGAATTTTTCCAAATGACGCGTACGCGTGACTTACGCGTATGTGTGACATGCGCCATGTGCAGAAATTGTAGAAAGCGCCGGGGGCAATTTCTGGGCTCCTTTTTGGCCCAGTTCCAAGCCCGAGAACACAGAATAGAGGCTGCAGAGTAGGGGAATCATTCGTTCGTTCACACAACTTTCATTCACATAATTTTAGGTTTTAGATGTAGTTTCTAGAGAGGGAGGCTCTCTCCTCTCTCTAGGTTTTAGGATTCTTAGGTTTAGCTATTTTTAATTTTAGATTTCTACTCTATTTCAACTTAGTTTCTCTTCTACTCTTATTTATTCTAGCACTTTAGTTCTCTTCTCTTGATGATTTATTTATTTTATCCACTTTAGTTTATGAATTCTCATGTTAGATTTGATTTTCTATTTAATGTAATTTGAGGTATTTCATATTTATGATTGCTTTCTTCAATTTATGTTCTTGATGCTTGCAATTGATTATTTGGATTTTATTATCTCTTATTGCTTTTCTGTGTTTTTATGTTGTGCCTACCAAGTGTTTAATAAAATGCTTGGTTGGATTTTAGTGTAAATTTCTCTCCTCTTGGCTTTGGTTGAGTAATTAGAGACTCTTGAGTTATCAAACTACTTTGTTGATTGATCATTGAAAGTTGCTAGTTGATTTGGATCCCTCTAAAGCTAGTCTTTCCTTGGGAGTTGACTAGGACTCGAGAAATCAAATTGATTCATCCACTTGACTTTCCTCCATAGTTAGAGGTTAACTAAGTGGGAGCAATGGACAATTCTCTTCACAATTGATAAGGATAACTAGGATAGGACGTCTAGTTCTTATACCTTGCCAAAAGTTTTCTTGGTCATTAATTTAATTTCTTGCAATTTACTTTTCTTGTTCCTTATTCAAAAACCCAAAAAGATACTTTTTCATAACCAATAATAACTACACTTCCCTGTAATTCCTTGAGAGACGACCCGAGGTTTAAATACTTCGGTTTATAATTTTAGGGGTTTGTTACTTGTGACAACTAAATTTTTGTCTGAAAGAATTGTTTGTTGGTTTAGAAACTATACTTGCAACGAAAATTTTTACCGACGAGAATCCGTTCATCAAAATGGCGCTGTTGCCGGTGAAATGCAAACGTGTGCCTTATTATTGGTTATTGTGAATATTGTGAATAATTTTGTTTTTTCATTTCTTTGTTAGTGTTTCTAGTTTTAGGAGTTTATTTTTCATTAATTTTTATTAGTTTTTATTTCTCTTGCTACTATGAATTCTTACCCATTTGGCTATGAGTTTGGTTACAATCATGTTGTAGGAAGAGGAGATTACAATGAGAGCTCGGATCAAGGATGGAACAATCAAAGATGGGAGTAGCCACAAGGATTTGATCAACCCTCTTGGCAACAACCACCTCCAAGGTATTATCAACAACCATTCTATGATGCTTACCAAGACAATGGTTATGGTGGACCTCTTCGTGACAATCAACACCCACCACAATATACCTATGAACCCCCTCCTCAATATAGCTTTGAACCACCATACTCACAAGCCCATTTCCACCATTCACCCCCATATGACCCTAACCCTTATCCATCATTCCAACCACCATACGAACCATACATAGAACCACCCCAACTCCAAAATAATTACTCTCATGAACCACCACCTCCATATTCACCATCTCCATGCCCTTACCAAGAAGAACCACCTTCCTACTATGAACCTTTTCTCCAAAATAATAAACCCTTCTATCCATCCCAACCTCAACTGGATAGCAACACCCTTAGTGTTATTCGCCAAGGGCAAATACAACTTCAAACCACACTTACTTCTACTCTCACTAGTCTCACCTCTACTCTCCAAACTCTTATATCCCGTATGGATGCATCAATCCAAGAGCAACATGATCCCAATTATGCTATTGACACGGAACAAGAGAGAAGGATCGGCTTAGGGACTTAATGGATCGGGTTCACGTACCCACACTTCAAAAGAAGCACGAGGAGGCCCAAAATGTGGAAGTAGAGACCCTTGAAGATGAAAAGTAGCTAAAGAATTGGTGAGAAAAGACATCAAGGAGGAGTTCGATTTTGTATTAGAGCAATTGGAGGAAGCCGTAATTATCGAAGAAGAAGAAGAAGAAGTGGTTGAAGACCTAGGAGATGCTGAACCTCCATGGGAATTGAGAGTTATAGAGAATTCCGCTAAGAAGTTTGAATTTGATGTTGAGGAGGGTAGTGCACAACCTCAAAGGCATGTTCCTTATGAGGAATTGGATGGAACAGATCAATAAGCAAGTTCTCTTGGTGATGATGATCATGAATCAAGCCCTCCTAGTGATAAACTTGCATCCGCAATTGAACCCCTTGAGTTTGGAGAACTTTCTCCAAGTGAATCTGAAGATGATGTGGAGGTAGAATTTTCTCAACCTCCAACTTATGACTTGAGTGATGAGGAAGAATTAGAAGATTTTGATCAGGGCGCGGTTGAAGTTGAAGAGGTTTGCAAGGAGGTGGAAGAATTCAAAGAAGAGCACAAGGGAGTGGAGCTTGCAAGACCATTGGAAACACCTCTCCCAAAGCCATTACCATCCAATACAACATTCAAGTGGGTAAAATCCTTATCCTTAATCTTTACTTTCCCACTTGAATATGGTTTCCTTGAGACGGATGGTCAACTCAGAGCTCTTTGTGGCTTTAAGAGTAAGAGGGAGATGGTTAGTGGTAGGAGTTGTCATGCAAGGTTCAATATGGTTGCATGCTCAAATTTGAAGTGCAAGAATTGGTGTCGAGCTCGATTGAATGGGTCTAGGAAACTGTTTGGATGCTTAAACGAGAATTCCAAGGCTAAACCACCTGGATGAAATCATGATGATCCACTTAAAGACGGGTGTAGATACAAGATCTGGGATCCGGGCATACAAGAGGATCAATTTTGGGAGCCCAAGGCTTGTGGAGATCTTAATCAAGGCTTAGCGAATTTATTTAGAGATGTTAAAGCTTATTGGAAGTCCAAGCATTGGTGGGAGTTTCAGGATGAGTTCAAGCACAGGCCACCATGACACGGAGCTCACCAAATGTCCAACTTAAGGACAGTAAATAAAAGTGCTAAGTGGGAGACAACCCACCATAGTATGATTGTCCCTTTTTATTCTTAGTTTATTTTATTTTATTTTTATTAGTGTTCATTCATAATTTCTGCATAATCATCTGCATTCTGCATTCTGCATTCCGCATCATAAAAAAAAAAAAAAACACACCACGCGTGTGCGTAGGCCACGCGTGGGCGTCGCTTACTAATTTGGTTCTCCCATCCAACGAACAGAAAGTTGTGATGGAATCGTGCGGCTGGTGTGCAACAAGCATAATTTGAACCATGCGCACACGTCCATGATGCATTCGCGTCAACTTCAATTTTGGCACACCACGCGTAGGCGTGCGCGACGCGCACGCGTCGCATGAAAATCTAGCCCCCTTCAATCTGAACAGAGAGTTGCGCAAAAACGATACTGGAATCGTGCGTTTAGCACAATTTCGGCCGACACGTACGCGTGCGTACGCGTCATCTTCATTAAACTCCCTTCATGCGTTCGCGTCTATGACGCGTACGCGTCGATGCATTTTTCTCTCGTCCATGATCAAGCGTGATCTACGCGTACGCGTGGATTTGATTTCATTAACCCCAGACGTGAGAACCCTACCCCCTCGCGTGCCCCCTCTTCTCCTGTTCCCTCCACGTCTCTTTCTCCTCTCCTCCTCCCTCCATTAAAACTTTCCTACTCAGCACCATCACCCTCACACCGTCGCTCACCACCGGCGACCCCGAGCCACCGCCGACTACCCGTCCCTCTCCTTTCTCTCTTCTTCTTCTTCTACTCCTCCTTCTCGCCTTCACCAAGCACCGCCACAGACACCACTGTGCTGCCGTGCCGCCGCCATCTCTGGGCAGCACTACCCTTTCCCTTCCTTTCCAATTCTGCTACTACACCTCCCAGGTTCCCCTGCTTCCATCTCTGCATTTCAATTCTTCTTCTTATCAATTAAGTTAGTTAGCTTAGTTTGAATTTTGTTCGAATTAGGATAGTTAGAGATGCATGTTCTTAGTTGATTTTAGGTGGTTAGGTAGTTAGGATGTGGTTAGTGGATTTAGGTCTGATAATTGCTCTATTCTTACTGTCTGGAAATGGTTGATCCTTCTCTGTCTGTGCTGGTAATGGCCTGCTGATGAGCGGATAATTTATACGCTTTTTGGCATTGTTTTTAGTATGTTTTTAGTAGGATCTAGTTACCTTTAGGGATGTTTTTATTAGTTTTTATGTTAAATTTACATTTCTGGACTTTACTATGAGTTTGTGTGTTTTTCTGTGATTTCAGGTATTTTCTGGCTGAAATTGAGGGACTTGAGAAAAAATCAGATTCAGAGGTAGAAGAAGGACTGCTGATGCTGTTGGATTCTGACCTCCCTACACTCAAAATGGATTTTCTGGAGCTACAGAACTCAAAATGGCACGCTTCCAATTGTGTTGGAAAGTAGACATCCAAGGCTTTCCAGAAATATATAATAGTTCATACTTTGGTCGAGTTTAGATGACACAAAAGGGCGTTGAACGCCAGTTCTACGCTGCAGTCTGGAGTTAAACGCCAGAAACACGTCACGAACCAGAGTTAAACGCCAGAAACACGTTACAAACTGGCGTTCAACTCCAAGAATGACCTCTCCACGTGTAAAATTCAAGCTCAGCCTAAGCACACACCAAGTGGGCCCTGGAAGTGGATTTATGCATTAATTACTTACTTCTGTAAACCCTAGTAACTAGTTTAGTATAAATAGGACTTTTTACTATTGTATTAGACATCTTCGGATCATCTTATGATTTTTAGTTCATCTTAGGATCATATTGATCACGTTTGGGGGCTGGCCATTCGGCCATGCCTGGACCTTTCACTTATGTATTTTTAACGGTAGAGTTTCTGCACTCCATAGATTAAGGTGTAGAGCTCTGCTGTTCCTCATGATTTAATGCAAAGTACCACTGTTTTTCTATTCAATTCAACTTATTCTGCTTCTAAGATATCCATTCGTTCCCAAGAACATGATGAATGTGATGATTATGTGACGCTCATCATCATTCTCACTTATGAACGCATGCCTGACAAACACTTCCGTTCTACATGCAAACAAGCTAGAATGAGTATCTCTTAGATATCTAATACAGGGGACCGATTCCGAGTTATTAGTATCTTCGTGGTATAAGTTAGAACCCATGGATGGCCATTCCTGAGATTCGGAAAGTCTAAACCTTGTCTGTGGTATTCCGAGTAGGATCTGGGAAGGGATGGCTGTGACGAACTTCAAACTCGCAAGTGCTGGGCGTAATGACAGACGCAAAAGGAGGGTGAATCCTATTCCAGCATGATCGAGAACCTCCAGATGATTAGCCATGCCGTGACAGAGCATTTGGACTATTTTCACAAGAGAGGATGGGTTGTAGCCATTGACAATGGTGATGCCCTTACAGAAAGCTTGCCATGCAAAGGAGTAAGACTGATTGGATGAAGACAGCGGGAAAGCAGATATTCAGAGGAATGAAAGCATCTCTATACGCTTATCTGAAATTCTCACCAATGAATTACATAAGTATTTCTATCTTTATTTTCTGTTTATTTATTATTATTATTCGAAAACTCCATAACCATTTGATATCCGCCTGACTGAGATTAACAAGATGACCATAGCTTGCTTCATACCAACAATCTTCGTGGGATCGACCCTTACTCACGTAAGGTTTTATTACTTGGACGACCCAGTGCACTTGCTGGTTAGTTGTGCGAAGTTGTGAAGTTATGTTTGGACCATGGTATTGTGCACCAGTTATTGGCGCTATTGCCAGGGAGAGAACGAACAACAAATTTTACAACCTCAGAGTAACAATTTCGCATACCACCTGCCCTGTGCTAAATTAATTTGCGTGATGCTGTTAATGAGGTTTCAATTGTTATTGATGCTATGTTAATGTTTCATTGTTTACTTTTGTGCTAAACCGGTTTATTGATGCTGCTGAGTATTATTTGAAATTACTGAGTTCTTATATTAGTTGAATTGGTTCCTTGATATTGTTCTTGTTGTATGATTTTGATCTGAGTTGTTATTGCTGTTGAATTCTTGTTGTGATTTGATCTTCATTGTTGATTTAGTGGAGCTTAGTTCTTTGCATCTATATTCCTTATAAATGATTGATTGCTGAATTTAATAAAGGAAGGCTGATTGCATATCTTCTTTTTGAGCAATTTCTGCTGAATTAATGCCATGGTTCCGGCCATTATTTTGTTCATTGATCAAAGAAAGCATGCTGCATATGCTTGATTGGATCTGAAATATTTGCTTATTGCTGTCTTATTGGCTCATTTGCTTATTCCTTGTGAATTTATATGTGGTTTTGTTACTTTTAATTATTAATGATTTCATAGGAAATCGGAATTGATTGATTGAGTTTGGGAATTAGCCAACTGTTTTGTTCTGCTTAATGATGCCTGAGTCACATGAATTTCCTTGTTCTTCATGTGCTGATTGAAATTGTTAGCTTATTGAATGGTTCATGTTGCTCTTTTTCTGTTTATTCACTCCGGGAATGCTCACATTACTGCCAGAATGCTGCCTAATTTTTCTGAAAACTGTTCTCCTCAACTTCCACTCATGAATTGACTTTAGTACTTTTGAATTGTGATTTATTTGGTTTAAACCAAAGCCAATTCATGGGATGATGGGTTAGCATTTCCATTCCTTTTGGTTCCCTTTTTCTTATTTGAAATGCATTGTTGATGATTTTATTTCTTTTTGTGCTTCTTTCATTACATATTTTATCATCAATGGTTTGCATTGTATGCTTGAATGTGAGCTTGCTTGTTCTTAAACCTTTTGAACTTCTTTTAGTTAGAAACTCCATTACCATGCCACTAATTCTAACCTACTTCTCTAACTTTTAACTAAATTGACTTTCTCACTTTCCTTTTTCTCCTCTTTTTTTTTTCAAACTAACTCTTTTAATTCCTTTTACGGCATGATAATTGTTGTTTCTTAACAAACAAGCACTCTAGATTTCATTGTATAAATTCTTGGATTGTGATTTCTGATTGATTTCTTTGAATCCTACCTTTCTTTCATTCCAAGATTTTATCTCTTTATGACTCACTTCATGCTTTGGCTTTCATTCCTTTTTTGCCTATCTACTGCCAGCTATGCTTGCATATTGTTTGCCTTTTTGTTTCTCTGCTTTAATTTGATAATCTGTATCCTAGGAATTCTAATTTTTTAGGATATCTGATAGGAAAGGCAAAGGCAAGGCTATGACCAGCTCCGGTAAGAGGAAGAGAGGACAGTCATCCGTCGCTTTGTCGGATGTTCTGTCGGATGAATCTTGGCGTGAGAAGTACTTTACTGATCAAGAAAAAGTTGATTAACTAGTGCCTGCTATTGACCAAGTTAAATTTGCAAATCTTTACTGTGAACTCAAGTTTCCGGTCTTTGCGGAAAAAAGGCACTTCTACTTGGAAAGGACGCTCAAAATACCAACCGAATTAAAGAAGTACACCGAGAATCAGATCAAACAGAGAGGTTGGGTATTTCTAGAGAGAGATATGGCAGAGGTTAACACATCATGGGTCTGTAAGTTCTATTGTAACTCTTATAAGACGACCCTTGATGCTGTGCAGCTTACGGGCAAGCAGATCTTGGTCACAGAGGAGGCGATAGAGGATATCCTCCACTTCCAGCCTAAAATGGATGATACAGATGGTTATCAGAAGGCCGAGGAATCTATTAGATTCATGAGTTTTGATTGGGATGCTGTTCGGCGTACCATAGGTATTGATCCTGATGTTCCGTGGGCTATGGGAAAGTCAAAGTTAACTCCACGGAGTATCAAGATTATTTATCTCAATGATGAGGCTAGGCTGTAGCAACAGATACTGAGTAATTATGTTATGCCTAGCACTCACAAGTCAGAAGTGCCAGCTGCTATGATCATCCTTATTTGGTGCGTCATGGAAGGAAAAGACCTATACCTTCCACGGTTCATCAGAAAGTACATGTCTAGAGTTCATGTCAGAGGCACCCTGCCATTTCCTTATTTGATCACCCAGATGGCTCGCCGAGCTTAGGTGCCTTGGGAGCTAGAGGATGAGAGACCACCGATTGCCGACTGCAAGAAGGTTATTGATGAGCGGATATTTTATACGCTTTTTGGGGTTAATTTCATATAGTTTTTAGTGTGTTTTAGTTAGTTTTTAGTTTATTTTCAGTAGCTTTTAGGAAAAATTTATATTTCCGGACTTTACTATGAGTTTGTGTGTTTTTCTGTGATTTTAGGTATTTTCTGGCTGAAATCGAGGGAGCTGAGCAAAAATCTGATTCAGGCTGAAAAAGGACTGCTGATGCTGTTGGATTCTGACCTCCTTGCACTCAATGTGGATTTTCTGGAGCTACAGAACTCCAAATGGCGCGCTTCTAATTGCGTTGGAAAGTAGACATCTAGGGCTTTCCAGAAATATATAATAGTCCATACTTTGCTCAAGGATAAACGACATAAACTGGCGTTCAACGCCAGTTCTATGCTGCTGTCTGGCGTCCAGCGCCAGAAACAAGTTAGGAGTTGGAGTTCAATGCCAGAATTGGATCCAAAGCTGGTGTTGAACACCCAAAACAGCCCTATGCACGTGAGAAGCTTTAGTCTCAGCCCCAGCACACACCAAGTGGGCCCCAGAAGTGGATTTCTGCACCATCTATCATAGTTTACTCATTTTCTGTAAACCTAGGTTACTAGTTTAGTATTTAAACAACTTTTAGAGATTTATTTTATATCTCATGACATTTTAGATCTAAACTTTGTACCTTTTGATGGCATGAGTCTCTAAACTCCATTGTTGGGAGTGAGGAGCTCTGCTGTGCCTCGATGAGTTAATGCCAATATTTCTGTTTTCTATTCAATCATGTCTGTTCCTATCTAAGATATTCATTTGCGCCTTATTATGACGAATGTGATGATCCGTGACACTCATCACCATTCTCAACCTATGAACGTGTGCCTGACAACCACCTCCGTTCTACATTAGATTGAATGAGTATCTCTTAGATTCCTTAATCGGAATCTCCGTGGTATAAGCTAGAATCCATTGGCAGCATCCTTGAGAATCCGGAAAGTCTAAACCTTGTCTGTGGTATTCCTAGTAGGATTCTGGGATTGGATGACTGTGACGAGCTTCAAATTCGCGAGTGCTGGGCGTAGTGACAGACGCAAAAGGATAGCGAATCCTATTCCGGTATGATCGAGAACCTACAGATGATTAGCCGTGCGGTGACAGCGCACCTGGACCATTTTCACTGAAAGAAAGGATGGTAGCCATTGACAACGGTGATCCTCCAACACACAGCTTGCCATAGGAGGGACGTGCGTGCGTGAGGAAGAAGATAGAGAGAAAGCAGAGATTCAAAAGGCAAAGCATCTCCAAAACTCCAACATATTCTCATTCACTGCATAACAAGTAACCTTTAATTCATGCTCTCTTGTTCATTTACAAGTCAATTGATAACTACTAATTAATATCCTAACTAAGAGTTGCAAGATAACCATATCTTGCTTCAAGCCAACAATCTCCGTGGGATCGACCCTTACTCACGTAAGGTATTACTTGGACGACCCAGTGCACTTGCTGGTTAGTTGTGCGGAATTACATAGTGTGAAGTAATTTTCGTGCACCAAGTTTTTGGCGCCGTTGCCGGGGATTGTTAGAGTTTGGACAACTGACGGTTTATTTTGTTGCTTAGATTAGGAAAAAAATTTGTCTTTTTGGTTTAGAGTCTTTTATTATTTATACCTTGTTAAAACACTTTAAAATTATAGCTCAATTAGTTAGAGCGTGGTGCTTATGTTCTTAGTAATTGGCTATCTTATTTTCAAAATCTTTTTTAAAAATAATTTTTCTTTGAATAAATCTTGTGCCAAACTTTAGGTTTGGTGTTTTCTTGTTGATTTTTCTTTGTTTTTCAAAAATTTTAGTTTGGTTTTCTAAAAATTTTAAGTTTGGTGTTCTTTCTTCATGTTCTTGTGTTCTTGTGAGTCTTCAAAGTGTTCTTGAGTTCTCCTTGCGTCTTGATCTTAAAATTTTTAAGTTTGGTGTTCCTTGGTGTTTTCCCTCCAGAATTTTCGAAAACAAGGAGCATTAGATCTAAAAATTTTAAATCTTGGGCTATCTTATTGTTTCTCTCTCTCCTCCTTAAATTCAAAAATATCTTTTCTCTCTATTTTTAAAACAAATTTTCGAAAATTATTTTTAAAATTCAGATTTTTTTTTCAAAATTTAAAATCTTTTTCAATTCATATCTTTTTCAAAACTTCCTGACCACTTTCTCTCTCCTCATTTTTTTCGAAAATCTTCACCTATTTTTATTTATTTTATTTTAATTTATTTTCGAAATAAAAAAAATACATTTTTTATTTTACATCATCTCCCTTTCTCCATCATGGATCTTAGTGGAAATGAACAGTCCAGGAGGACTCTGGGTCATACGCTAACCCCTCTACTGCTTCATATGGGAGTAGTATCTGCATACCCTCCATTGAAGTCAGTAGCTTTGAGCTGAATCCTCAGCTCATTATCATGGTGCAGCAAAGCTGCCAGTTTTCTGGTCTTCCACAAGAAGAACCTACAGAGTTTCTGGCACAGTTTTTACAAATTGTTGACACAGTACATGATAAGGAAGTAGATCAGAATGTCTACAGATTATTACTGTTTCCATTTGCCATAAATGACCAAGCCAAGAGGTGGTTAAATAACCAACCTAAGGCTAGCATAAGGATATGGAAACAGCTGACAGAAAAATTCCTGAATCAATACTTCCCTCCAAGACGGATGACACAGCTAAGGCTGGACATCCAAGGCTTTAAACAAGGAGATAATGAATCTCTTTATGATGCCTGGGAGAGATACAGAGAGATGCTAAGAAAATGCCCCTCTGAAATGTTTTCAGAGTGGGTTCAGTTAGACATCTTCTATTATGGGCTTACAGAAAGAGCTCAGATCTCTTTAGATTGCTCAGGTGGTGGATCTATCCACATGAGAAAGACAATTGAAGAAGCTCAAGAGCTCATTGATACAGTTGCTAGAAATCAGCATCTGTACTTAAGCAGTGACCCTTCCATGAAAGAAGAGGCTAAAACGGTAACTGCTGAACTCAGTCCTGCAGAGCAAGCTGCTGAATTCAATCAGCAATTGGATTTTCTAACAAAGCAGTTAGCTGAATTCAAGGATAAACTACAAGAGACAAGGATGGCTAATATAAACATGGAAGTACAATTAAAGCAAACAAGGCAGCAGCTGTCAAAACAAATAACAGAAGAATGCCAAGCAGTTCAACTAAGAAGTGGGAAAGCACTAACTACCCCACTTCAAAGCAGCAGGAAACCAAGAAATGAGCAAACTACCCAAAATCCATCTGAGGACAGTAAGAGCCCAGGGAAAAATAATTCAGGCGCTAAAACGCCAGAAATTTGGTGGAAGGCTGGCGTTGAACGCCCAGACCATGCTCAAGACTGGCGTTCAACGCCAGAAACAAGCAAGGATCTGGCGTTGAACGCCCAAAAGGAGCACAATTCTGGCGTTCAGACGCCAGGAAGAACTGGGAAGCTGGCGTCTAATGCCACTCCAGCTCCTAACTCTGGCATTCAATTGCCAGTGAGGGATCAGACACACACAAGTGCTGATGACAACCCATCTAAAAAGGCTTCCTCAACCACTTCTGTAGGAAATAAAGTTACAGCAACTAAGGTTGAGGAATATAAAGCCAAGATACCTTATCCTCAAAAACTCCGCCAAGAGGAGCAGGATAAGCAATTTGCTCGCTTTGCAGATTATCTCAGGACTCTTGAAATAAAGATTCCATTTGCAGAGGCACTTGAGCAAATACCTTCTTATGCCAAGTTCATGAAAGAGATCTTGAGTCATAAGAAGGATTGGAGAGAAACTGAAAGAGTTCTCCTCACTGAAGAATGCAATGCAGTCATTCTGAAAAGCTTTTCTGAAAAGCTTAAAGACCCTGGGAGTTTTCTGATACCATGCACATTAGAAGGTAATTGCACCAAGACAGCTTTATGTGATCTTGGGGCAAGCATCAACCTAATACCTGCATCCACTATCAGAAAGCTTGGTTTAACTGAAGAAGTTAAACCAACCCGGATATGTCTCCAACTTGCTGATGGCTCCATTAAATATCCATCAGGCGTGATTGAAGACATGATTGTCAGAGTTGGGCTATTCACCTTTCCCACTGACTTTGTAGTGCTGGAAATGGAGGAGCACAAGAGTGCTACTCTCATTCTAGGAAGACCCTTCCTAGCAATTGGACAAACTCTCATTGATGTCCAACAGGGGGAAATAACCCTGAGAGTCAATGAGGATGAGTTTAAGTTGAATGCTGTCAAAGCCAAGCAGCATCCAGACACATCCAAAGACTGCATGAAAGTTGATCTTATTGACTCTTTGGTAGAAGAGATCAACATGGCTGAGAGTCTCGAATCAGAGTTGGAAGACATCTTTAAAGATGTTCAGCCTGATTTGGAGGATTCAGAGGAAATGAAAGAGCCTCTGAAATTTCCTCTGGAAGAGGAAAAACCTCCTAAACCCGAGCTCAAACCATTACCACCATCCCTGAAATATGCATTTCTGGGAGAAGGTGACACTTTTCCAGTGATCATAAGCTCTGTTTTAAATCCACAGGAAGAGGAAGCACTTATTCAAGTGCTAAAGACACACAAGACAGCTCTTGGGTGGTCCATAGGTGACCTTAAGGGCATAAGCCCAGCCAGATGGATGCACAAAATCTTATTGGAGGATAATGCTAAACCAGTGGTTCAACCACAGAGGCGGCTAAATCCAGCCATGATGGAAGTGGTGCAGAAAGAGGTCACCAAATTACTGGAGGCTGGGATTATTTATCCTATTTCTGACAGCCCCTGGGTGAGCCTTGTCCAAGTTGTCCCCAAAAAAGGAGGCATGACAATGGTTCATAATGAAAAGAATGAACTGGTTCCTACAAGAACAGTTACAGGGTGGCGCATGTGTATTGACTACAGAAGGCTCAACACAGCCACCAGAAAGGATCATTTTCCTTTACCATTCATAGACCAGATGCTAGAAAGACTAGCAGGTCATGATTATTACTGCTTTTTGGATGGCTACTCAGGCTATAACCAGATTGCAGTAGATCCCCAGGATCAAGAGAAAACAACATTCACATGTCCATCTGGAGTGTTTTCTTATAGAAGGATGCCATTTAGGCTGTGTAATGCGCCTGCAACCTTCCAGAGATGCATGCTCTCGATTTTCTCTGATATGGTGGAAAAATTTCTGGAAGTCTTCATGGATGACTTCTCAGTATATGGAGACTCATTCAGCTCCTGTCTTGATCACCTGAAACTAGTTCTGAAAAGATGCCAAGAGACCAACCTGGTTTTAAACTGGGAAAAATGTCACTTTATGGTGACTGAAGGGATTGTCCTTGGGCATAAAATTTCAAACAAGGGAATAGAGGTGGATCAAGCAAAAATAGAGGTAATTGAAAAATTACCACCCCCTACCAATGTCAAGGAAATCAGAAGCTTTCTGGGACATGCAGGATTCTATAGGAGGTTTATAAAGGATTTTTCAAAAATCGCAAAACCTCTGAGCAATCTGCTAGCTGCTGACACGCCATTTGTGTTTGACACAGAGTGTCTGTAGGCGTTTGAAACGTTGAAAGCCAAGCTGGTCACAGCACCAGTTATTTCTGCACCAGACTGGACATTACCATTTGAGCTAATGTGTGATGCCAGTGATCACGCCATTGGTGCAGTGCTGGGGCAGAGGCATGACAAGCTTCTGGACGTCATTTATTATGCTAGCCACATTTTAAATGATGCCCAGAAGAATTACACAACCACAGAAAAAGAATTACTTGCAGTGGTTTATGCCATTGACAAGTTTAGATCATATTTGGTAGGATCAAAGGTGATTGTGTATACTGACCATGCTGCTCTCAAATATCTACTCACAAAGCAGGATTCAAAACCCAGGCTCATAAGATGGGTGTTGCTTCTGCAAGAGTTTGATATAGAAATAAGAGACAGAAAAGGGACAGAGAACCAAGTGGCTGATCATCTGTCCCGGATAGAGCCAGTAGAAGGGACGTTCCTCCCCTCTCCTGAGATCTCTGAGACTTTTTCGGATGAGCATTTATTTGCCATTCAGGAAACACCATGGTTTGCAGACATTGCAAACTATAAAGCTGCAAGGTTCATACCCAAAGAGTACAACAGGCAACAAAAGAAAAAATTAGTTACTGATACAAAGTACTACTTGTGGGATGAACCCTATCTCTTTAAGAGATGTGCAGACGGAATAATCTGGAGATGTGTACCTAGAGAAGAAGCACAGAGGATCCTATGGCATTGCCATGGATCACAATATGGAGGCCATTTCGGAGGTGAGCGAACAGCCACCAAGGTCCTCCAATGTGGCTTCTATTGGCCCACACTCTATAAAGATTCCCGAGAGTTTGTACGTAACTGTGACAGTTGCCAAAGAGCTGGTAATCTGCCTCATGGTTACGCCATGCCTCAACAAGGAATCTTGGAGATTGAGTTGTTTGACGTATGGGGAATTGACTTCATGGGACCTTTTCCACCATTATACTCAAACACTTATATTCTGGTGGCCGTTGACTACGTATTAAAATGGGTAGAGGTCGTTGCCACACCCACCAATGATACTAAAACAGTGCTGAAGTTCCTCCAAAAATATATCTTCAGCAGATTTGGGGTCCCTAGAGTACTAATCAGTGATGGGGGCACTCACTTCTGCAACAAACAGCTTTACTCTGCCATGGTCCGGTATGGGATTCGCCACAAGGTGGCGACTCCATATCATCCACAGACTAATTGACAAGCTGAAGTCTCTAACAGAGAGCTAAAAAGAATCCTAGAACGGACTGTAAGTACCCGTAGAAAGGATTGGGCAAAAAGCTAGGATGATGCTCTGTGGGCATACAGAACAGCATTCAAGACTCCTATAGGGACCTCTCCATACCAACTTGTGTATGGTAAGGCATGTCACCTGCCCGTGGAACTAGAACATAAAGCCTACTGGGCAACCAGATTCCTAAACTTTGATGCCAAATTAGCTGGAGAAAAAAGATTGCTCCAGCTAAATGAACTAGAGGAATTCAGATGCACTGCTTTCGAAAATGCCAAGCTTTATAAAGAAAAATAAAAAAAATGGCATGACAGAAAGCTGTCATCTAGAATCTTTGAACCAGGACAAAGGGTTCTGTTGTTTAACTCTAAGCTCAGGCTATTCCCCGGGAAACTGAAGTCCCGGTGGAGGGGACCATATGTGATTACAAGTGTATCACCATATGGTTATGTGGAGCTTCAAGATATTGATTCTGATAAGAAGTTCATTGTTAATGGACAGAGAATCAAGCACTATCTTGAAGGCAATGTTGAGCAAGAGTGCTCAAGGCTAAAGCTAGATTAAAAGCTCAGCAAGGTCCAGCTAAAGACAATAAAGAAGCGCTTGCTGGGAGGCAACCCAGCCATGGGGCATCACTTCCTCTAAGCATTTTGCCCTATTCTTGATTTTATTTGTTTATATAAAGTTCATTGATCCTAAGGTAAAGAGTCAATTGTATAAGTTCACAGGGTTACAGAAGGATTCTGCACGCAAAACAGAGAAAAAGAGCTCACTGGCAAGAAAACGCCAGTAAAAGTCTGTTTTGGGCGTTCAACGCCCAACAGAAGCATCCACTGGGCATTGAACGCCAGTAAGGATAGCCATCTGGGCGTTTAACGCCAGATTTACAGCGTTCTGGGCGTTCAGAAAAATGCCCAGTAACAAAGGACTTCTTGGCGTTCAACGCCAGAAATAAGCAGCAGCTGGGCGTTAAACGCCCAGGAGAAGCAGCATTTGGGCGTTGAACGCCCAAAACATGCAGCGTTTGGGCGTTCAAACGCCAGGATGGTGGGGAGGAGGTAAATTCGTTTTTTCTTCATATTTTTCATTTTAATCCTAATTTTCATGTTCCAATTCATGATTTCTTGCATAAACATGTTAAGAACCCTGATTTCTAAAATCCCTAATTTCTAAAAACCCTTCTTTAAAAATATTAAATGTATCTTAATCCATAAGCACAAATCCTTTTTTTCAATCCAACTCAACTCTTTTTCAAAATGTTCAAAACAAATCTCTCTCTTTTCATTCAAAAATCTTTTCAACTAAGCAATATCTTTTTCAAATCTCCATACTATCTTTTTCAAAATTTCAAATCTATCTTTTTCAAATATCTTTCATATCTTTTCTTATCATATTTTTTTCTAAAAATCATATCTTCTATCTTATCTTTCTTCCTATTTTTCGAAAACCCACCCCCTCTCCCTTTAAATATGGGTTCGGCCTCCCTCCCCTCCCATCCACCATTGCACCTAGCTCTCCTTCTCTCCCTCTCCTTTCTTTTCTTTTGCTTGAGGACAAGCAAACCTCTAAGTTTGGTGTGCTTATCCGTGATCATTAAGATCATGGCTCCTAAAGGAAAACAACCCACTCCAAGAAGCAAGAAAGAGAGTGTTCCAAAACTACTTTGGAATCAAGGGAAGTTCTTAACTAAAGAACATTCAGACCATTATTACAAAATAATGGGTCTAAGATCAGTGATCCCGGAAGTCAGATTCAATCTGAAAGAAGACGAATATCCGGAGATCCAGGAGCAAATTCAAATCAGGAACTGGGAGATCCTAGCCAATCCTGAAACGAAAGTGGGAAGGAATATAGTCCAGGAGTTCTATGCTAATATGTGGCATACAGACAGGCAAAGACTATCTGGATCTGATATCTATGACTATCGGACCGTGGTCAGAGGAAAGATTGTTCATACCCACCCTGACAAGATCAGGGAGATCTTAAAGCTACCTCAGCTGAAAGATGATCCAGACTCCTTCAATAGGAGAATGATGAGAACAGACAAGGGCCTAGATAAGATTCTAGAGGACATATGCATCCCTGGAGCCAGGTAGACCACCAGCACGAAGGGTGTGCCTAATCAACTCAAAAGAGAAGATCTCAAACCAGTCGCCAGAGGATGGTTGGATTTCGTTGGGCATTCTCTGCTGCCCACTAGCAACCGTTCTGAAGTCACTATCAGAAGAGCAGTGATGATCCATTGCATCATGATGGGAAAAGAAGTGGAAGTTCATCAACTGATTTCAACTGAATTTTACAAAATTGCAAATAAAAATTCCAAAGATGCCAGGTTGGCTTATCCAAGCTTGATTTCTATGCTCTGCAAGGACGCTGGAGTAAGGATGGGAATAACTGAGTATATCTCAATTGAGCGACCAATCACCAAAGCATAAATGGAAAAATAACTAGCACAGGATGACCCCATCAAGAAGAAAACACAGGAATTTCTCCCAAAAATCCCTCAATCTGAATACTGGGAGTATCTTGAAACATCAGTTACCAAGATGCAAGAAGCTATGGAACAAATAATGAAAGAACAGAAGGATCAAAGTAGCATTCTTTGCTATTTGATTAAAGAACAGGAGGAGCAAGGGCGCGACTTAAGGGAATTGAAGCGCCAGAAATTATCTCTTGAAGGACCAAGCACCCCGCAGATTAGAGGAACATCCACTCCCTAGAACAAAGGTTGTTAAATTCCAATCTTAGCCTTAACTCTGTGCTAACTGTTCTTATTCTAGTTTTACCTTAGGAGTCATATAGTAATAATTAGTATCTATATTTTTTATTTTATCTCCAATTAAGCTATAATTTAATTTTCTCATCATCATCAAACATGAATAAAATAGAAGAATTTCTTTAGAATAAGAGGCAATAATTTTCGAGTTTTTAATAAGAACATTCTAATTATTTACATGTGGTGGCAATGCTTTCTGTCTTCTGAATGAATGCTTGAACACTGCATATGTCTTTTGAATTTGATGTTTAAGACTGTTAAATATGTTGGCTCTTAAAAGAATGATGAACATGAGACATGTTATTGATAATCTGAAAAATCATAAGAATGATTCTTGAAGCAAGAAAAAGCAGCAAAGAACAAAGCTTGCAGAAAAAAAAAAGCAAGCAGAAAAAGCCAATAACCCTTAAAACCAAAAGGCAAGGGTAAATAAAAAGGATCCCAAGGCTTTGAGCATCAGTGGATAGGAGGGCCTAAAGGAATAAAATCCCAGCCTAAGCGGCTAAACTAAGCTGTCCCTAACCATGTGCTTGTGGCGTGAAGGTGTCAAGTGAAAACTTGAGACTGAGCGGTTAAAGTCAAGGTCCAAAGCAAAAAGAAGAGTGTGCTTAAGAACTCTGGACACCTCTAATTGGGGACTTTAGCAAAGCTGAGTCATAATCTGAAAAGGTTCACCCAATTATGTGTCTGTGGCATTTATGTATCCGGTGGTAATACTGGAAAACAAAGTGCTTAGGGCCACGGCCAAGACTCATAAAGTAGCTGTGTTCAAGAATCAATATACTAAACTAGGAGAATCAATATCACTATCTGAATTCTGAGTTCCTATAGATGCCAATCACTCTGAGCTTCAATGGATAAAGTGAGATGCCAAAACTGTTCAGAAGCCAAAAGCTACCAGTCCCGCTCATCTAATTAGAATCTGAGCTTCACTCAAAAACTCTGAGATATTATTGCTTCTTAAATTATTTGTATTCTATTTTATTTATCTAGTTGCTTGAGGACAAGCAACAGTTTAAGTTTGGTGTTGTGATGAGCAGATATTTTATACGCTTTTTGGGGTTAATTTCATATAGTTTTTAGTGTGTTTTAGTTAGTTTTTAGTTTATTTTCAGTAGTTTTTAGGCAAAATTCATATTTCTGGACTTTACTATGAGTTTGTGTGTTTTTCTATGATTTCAGGTATTTTCTGGCTGAAATCGAGGGAGCTGAGCAAAAATCTGATTCAGGCTGAAAAAGGACTGCTGATGCTGTTGGATTCTGACCTCCCTGCACTCAAAGTGGATTTTCTGGAGCTACAGAACTCCAAATGGCGCGCTTCCAATTGCTTTGGAACGAAGACATCTAGGGCTTTCCAGAAATATATAATAGTCTATACTTTGCTAAAGGATAGACGACGTAAACTGGCTTTCAACGCTAGTTCCATGCTGCTGTCTGGCGTCCAGCGCCAGAAACAAGTTAGGAGTTGGAGTTCAACGCCAGAATTGGATCCAAAGCTAGCGTTGAATGCCCAAAACAGCCCTATGCACGTGAGAAGATTTAGTCTCAGCCCCAGCACACACCAAGTGGGCCCCAGAAGTGGATTTCTGCACCATCTATCATAGTTTACTCATTTTCTGTAAACCTAGGTTACTAGTTTAGTATTTAAACAACTTTTAGAGATTTATTTTGTATCTCATGACATTTTAGATCTAAACTTTGTACCTTTTGATGGCATGAGTCTCTAAACTCCATTGTTGGGAGTGAGGAGCTCTGCTGTGCCTCGATGAGTTAATGCCAATATTTCTGTTTTCTATTCAATCATGTCTGTTCCTATCTAAGATATTCATTTGCACCTTATTATGACGAATGTGATGATCCGTGACACTCATCACCATTCTCAACCTATGAACGTGTGCTTGACAACCACCTCCGTTCTACATTAGATTGAATGAGTATCTCTTAGATTCCTTAATCAGAATCTCCGTGGTATAAGCTAGAATCCATTGGCAGCATCCTTGAGAATCCGGAAAGTCTAAACCTTGTCTGTGGTATTCCTAGTAGGATTCTGGGATTGGATGACTGTGACGAGCTTCAAATTCGCGAGTGCTGGGCGTAGTGACAGACGCAAAAGGATAGCGAATCCTATTTCGGTATGATCGAGAACCTACAGATGATTAGCCGTGCGGTGACAGCGCACCTGGACCATTTTCACTGAAAGAAAGGATGGTAGCCATTGACAACGGTGATCCTCCAACACACAGCTTGCCATAGGAGGGACGTGCGTGCGTGAGGAAGAAGATAGAGAGAAAGCAGAGATTCAAAAGGCAAATCATCTCCAACACTCCAACATATTATCATTCACTGCATAACAAGTAACCTTTAATTCATGCTCTCTTGTTCATTTGCAAGTCAATTGATAACTACTAATTAATATCCTGACTAAGAGTTGCAAGATAACCATAGCTTGCTTCAAGCCAACAATCTCCGTGGGATCGACCCTTACTCACGTAAGGTATTACTTGGACGACCCAGTGCACTTGCTGGTTAGTTGTGCAGAATTACATAGTGCGAAGTAATTTTCGTGCACCAGTTATTCTGCACGACAAGCGGTTTGGACCTCTAGGCCACAAGCTACCTACTTCTACTACTTCTACTGATGCGGCCACATCCTCAGCAGTACCTTCAGCGCCTGCAGCACCACCTGCTTCCACAGCACCATCATCCGCTTCTCAGCCAGTCTATCATCTTGTGCACTGCCTTTTTTAGCGCCTTGATTAGATGGAGCGCCGCAATCAGCGGCGTTATGAGCAATCTGAGCGTTGCAATAAGCGACGCTATGAATATCTGAAACTGATTGTGAGGTCGGGGTGTATTGACATCCCCTCCGAGCCTGACACACCCTCGGAGCACTCTGAGGAGGAGGATGAGCAAGAGGAGGATGCACAGGAGGAGGACCAGCAGCAGGCACAACACGAGGAGCCTTAGCTTGCGCAGCCTCCAGAGCCACAGGCACCTACACAGCCACCGCCGAGAGAGCCAGCGGCACACCCTTCAGTAGGCGATGACCCTTCACTCCCAGCTTAACAGAGCATCGAGGACGATGATGTGATTTAGGTATGGGGAGGTCGCCGTCTCCGGCGGATTTTATTTTGGTGAACTATTTCAGACTTTTGTCCTATTTTGCTTTCTTTTGTATATTTTGCTTTCTTTTGTATTTTGCTTTATTTTATTTTATTTTATTTTCTTTCAGTACTTGCACACTTCTATTTTATTGTACTCTTGTTTATTTTTACTTTGTTGCATTTCGCACTTTGGGCTTGTATATATCTTAGATATTTATATATATATATATATATATATATATATATATGTTGGTCAATTGATGAAATTTTCAAGGAATGTATCTTTTTCTTAGAAAAGGCATTTAAGATTCACATTGAATTGAGTTAAAACCTTTTGGTAACTTGCATGATATTTATATAATTGGAATATGATTTTTGAGCTAAAGAACACACAACCCGTGAGTTTTTGAGCTTAATTGCGTGGTTACATTTTTTAACCATAATTTTTATTCTTGTGTGTTTTCTTCTCTATGATTGTAATCTTTGCTTTGTTCCATTCTATATGTCCATTGTTCAGTGTATTTACATGCATACATATGATTGAGGTCATCATTTGTTATTAGCTCACTTATCCCAAATAGCCTACCATTCCAATTACCTTTGTTTGCCACTTTGAGCCTTTTAATCCCATTTGTTCTGAATTTTATCACATCACTAGCCTTAAGCAGAAAAACAATTAATTATCCCATTTGAATCTTTGGTTAGCTTAAGATAGAGATAGTGTGTTAACTAAGTGTGGGAAATTGTGGAAACTTGGGTTGATGAGAAAGTGTTGAGTTTTATTGACAAGATATTAGGAATTTGGATGCATACTCATGTGAGACTAGAAAAATCATATGCATTGATATGTTGTGTTTACTTTCATGTTAAAAAATAATAAATAAATAAATAAATAAAGAGACAAAATTATTCCAATGTTAAGTTTAATAAAAGATCAGTGCATATGTGGTAAAATTAAGGAAAATTTGGTATATGAGTATGTGAAATATACAAAAGTGAGATTAAGGGTAGTTAGGCATGATTTTAGAAGTATATAGAGAGTGTGTGTTAGGTGAGAGCTTAGGTTAGTCAAAGATTCAATTTACAGCTCACTTGGCCATATATATATATACCCTCATCCTTACCTTAGCCCAATTACAACCTTAAAGAGCCCTCATGATGTTTGCATTTGTACACTTAATATTTGTTGATTGGTTAGATAAAGAACCAAGTTTTAGAAAGCATGACTAAAGAAGAATAGAGTGGTTTAACCCCAAATACTTGAGTGATTAGAGTGCATATACAAATCCAGTGAGGGTCCAATGGCTCATTTCCATATGTCCATATTTGATCGTTGCTTGTCTTACAAGTTTGTGAACTCTTTTGATTAACTCAACTCAATTGTGAATATGTTTTGATATGATTGATTTAGTCCTTGATTGTGCATATATGATTTCTTGAAAATTTGACTCAATTTGACCACATGTATATATATATATATATATATATACATATATATATATATATATGTATATATACATATATATATATATATATATATATGTATATATACATATATATATATATATATATATATATATATATAGATAGATAGATAGATAGATAGTAATTAGAATAACATGATAAATGTAGGTAGCTTGCATCTAGATAGGTTGCATTGCATAAGTTCCACCATTCTGCCTTCACTCTTTTGGTTCTCTTGAGTCTAGCATGAGGACATGCTAATGTTTAAGTGTGGGGAGATTGATAAACCACTATTTTATGATTTATCTTGTGCTAATTTGAGTGGTTTTTATCAATTCTTTGCTCACTTATTCATACAATTTGCATGGTTTTACAAATCCTTCCTAATTCTGTGATATAGTTGAAAACATGTTTCCTAGGCCTTTAAACTGTCAATTTTAATTATCCTTTATTACCATTCGATACCGTGATCTGTGTGATAAGTATTCTCAGGCTTTATAGGGCAGGAATGGCTTAGAGGATGGAAAGGAAGCATGAAAAAGAGGAAGGAAAGTGAGAAAATGAAGTTTTGAGAAGCTGGTAGCGACACGTACGCGTGACATGCGCCACGTGCAGAAATTGCAGAAAGCGCTGGGGGCAATTTCTGGGCTCCTTTTTGACCCAGTTCCAAGCCCGAAAACACAGAATAGAGGCTGCAGAGTGGGGGAATCATTCATTCATTTACACAACTTTCATTCACATAATTTTAGGTTTTAGATGTAGTTTCTAAAGAGGGATGCTCTCTCCTCTCTCTAGGTTTTAGGATTCTTAGGTTTAGCTATTTTCAATTTTAGATTTCTACTCTATTTCAACTTAGTTTCTCTTCTACTCTTATTTATTCTAGCACTTTAGTTCTCTTCTCTTAATGATTTATTTATTTTATCCACTTTAGTTTATGAATTCTCATGTTAGATTTTATTTTCTATTTAATGTAATTTGAGGTATTTCATATTTATGATTGCTTTCTTCAATTTATGTTCTTGATGCTTGCAATTGGTTATTTGGATTTTATTATCTCTTATTGCTTTTCTATATTTTTATGTTGTGCCTTCCAAGTGTTTGATAAAATGCTTGGTTAGATTTTAGTGTAGATTTCTCTCTTCTTGGCTTTGGTTGAGTAATTAGAGACTCTTGAGTTATCAAACTCCTTTGTTGATTTATAATTGAAAGTTGCTAGTTGATTTGGATCCCTCTAAAGCTAGTCTTTCCTTGGGAGTTGACTAGGACTCGAGGAATCAAATTGATTCATCCACTTGACTTTCCTCCATAGTTAGAGGTTAACTAAGTGTGAGCAATGGACAATTCTCATCACAATTGATAAGGACAACTAGGATAGGACGTCTAGTTCTCATACCTTGCCAAGAGTTTTCTTGGTCATCAATTTAATTTCTTGCAATTTACTTTTCTTGTTCCTTATTCAAAACCCCAAAAAGATACTTTTCCATAACCAATAATAACTATACCTCCCTGCAATTCCTTGAGAGACGACCCGAGGTTTAAATACTTTGGTTTATAATTTTAGGGGTTTGTTACTTGTGACAACCAAATTTTTGTCTAAAAGGATTGTTTGTTGGTTTAGAAACTATACTTGCAACAAGAATTTATTGTGAATTTTTTACCGACGAGAATCCGTTCATCACCTACCCTATCCCACCCCTATAAATACCCCTTCTTCCTACCCTTCATACACACACTTCATACATTAGAGCCCCTACTTTGCCGAACCACTCTCTCCCTCCATCTCCTTTATTCTCTTCATCTTCTAATTTTTTCTTCCCTTTTGTTCTTATTTTGCTCAAGGACGAGCAAAACTTTTAAGTTTCGTGTTGGAAAAGCCTTGCTTTTTACTTTCCATTCACACTTATGGCACCCAAAGTCGGAGAATCCTCTAGAAAGAGGAAAGGAAAAGTAGTTGCTTCCACCTTCGAACCTTGGGAGATGGAGAGATTTATCACCAAAGCTCATCAAGGCCACTTCTATAAAGTAATGAAAAAGAAGAGGGTGATTCCTGAAGTCCCCTTTAGGCTAAAAAAAATGAGTACCCAGAGACCGGACGAGAAATCCAGAGGAGAGGTTGGAAAGTTCTAACCAATCCTATCCCGGAAGTTGGAATCTTGATAGTGCAAGAGTTTTATACTAATGCATGGGTCACTAAAAACCATGACACTAGTGTGAATCCACATTCCAAAAATTGGAGCACCATGGTCGGAGGGCGACCCTTGGATTTCAGCCCGGAAAGTGTAAGGTTGGCGCTCCATTTGCCAATGATGCAAGGAGACCCACATCCTTACACTAGGAGAGTCAATTTTGATCATAGGCTGGACCAAGTCCTTTCAGACATTTGTGTGGAAGGAGCTCAGTGGAAGAGGGATACTTAAGGCAAGACTGTCCAACTAAGAAGGCTTGACCTCAAGCCCATAGCTAGAGGATGGTTGAAATTCATCCAATGCTCTATCATCCCTACTAGCAATCAGTCAGAAGTGACCATTGAAAGATCCATCATGATTCATTGCATCATGATTGGAAGTGAGGTGGAGGTACATGAGGTGATACCTCAAGAATTGTACAAGAAAGATGAAAAGCCTTCCACCTTAGCAAGGTTGGCATTCCCCCACCGTATCTGTCACTTTTGTAATTCAGCAGGAATTGTCATAGAAGGAGACATTCCCATTGAGGAAGACAAGCCCATCACTAAAAGAAGGATAGAGCAAACAAGAGAGCCTAGGCATGCACCTCAACAAGAGCATATGGAGCTGCCTCAACAAGAAATCCCTGAGATGCCTCAAGGGATGCATTTTCCTCTCCAAGGCTATTGGGACCAATTGCACACTTCTCTTGGAGAATTGAGCTCCAACATAGACCAGCTAAGGATGGGGCATTAAGAGCATTCTACCATCCTCCATGAAATAAGAGAAAATCAAAGAGCCATGAGGGAAGAACAATAAAGGCAGGGGCATGACATAGAAGAGATCAAGCGGTCCATTAGCTTCTCTAGAAGGAGCAGCAGTCGCCGTCACTAAGGTGGATCCGTTCCTTATCTTCTGTTTGCTTATATTATTTTTTCTATTTTCCATGTATTTTATCTTGTTGTTTGTTTCTAGTGCATGATCATCTTTATCTATGTCTTAAGGCTATGGAATATTCCATGCATCTTTCACCTTGCTTAAAAGAAAATTTTATTTGAAAAAGAAAAGTAAGATGCATGAATTTCGAGTTATATAATAAGAATAGTTCAATTATTTGATGTGGTGGTATTGCTTTTACTTTCTGAATGCATGAATGAATAATGCATATTTGATGTTGGAGTTAAGAATGTTGACTCTTGAAAGAATGATGATAAAAGTGAAGTATTATTGGTGATCTGAAAAATCCAAAAATTGATTCTTGAAGTAAGAAAAAGTAGCAAAAAGCAATAAAAAAAAGCAAGCAGAAAAAAAATAAAAAGCCAATAGCTCTTTAAACAAAAAGGCAAGAGCAAAAAGCCAATAGCTCTTTAAACTAAAAGGCAAGAGCAAGGATCCAAGGCTTTGAGCATCAATGGTTAGGATGGCCAAAAAGAAACAAAATCTTGGCCGAAACAGTTCAAACGAGCTGCTTCCCTAACTATATGCTTGTGGTGTGAAGGTGTCAAGTGAAAAACTTGAGATTGAGCAATTAAAGTCGTGATCCAAAGCAAAGAGTGTGCTTAAGAACTCTAGACACCACTGGTTGGGGATTCTAGCAAAGCTGAATCACAATCCAAAATGGTTCACCCAGTTAAGTGTCTGTGGCGTTTATGTATCCGATAGTAATACTGGAAAACAAAGCGCTTAGGGTCACGACCAAGACTCAAAAGAAGCCGTGTTCAAGAATAAAAAAAGAACTGAACTAGGAGAATCAATAATATCATCTGGATTCTAAGTTTCTAAAGATGCCAATTATTTTGAGCTTCAAAGGAAAGTGAGATGCCAAAACTATTCAGAAGCAAAAAGCTACTAGTCCCACTCATCTAATTGAAACTGAGCTTCATTGAAAACTCTGAGATTTACTGTATCATTCTCTTCTTTTTATCCTACTTTTCTTTTTATACGATTTTTGGCATCATTTTCATATAGTTTTTATTATGTTTTGTTTAAGTTTTATTGTATTTTCATACGTTTTAGTGCAAAATTCATATTTTTGGATTCTACTTTGAGTTTTTGTGTTTTATGATGATTTTAGGTATTTTCTGGCTGAAATTGAAGAGTTTTGGCAAAGTCTGATTCAGAGACAGAGAAAGGACTGCAGATGTTGTCAGCATCTGACCTTCATGCACTCGAAGGATTATTTCTAGAGCTACAGAATTCCAAATGATGCATTCTCAACAGCTATGAAAAGCTAACATTCAGAGCTTTCAGAAATATATAATAGTTCATACTTTGCTTTGGAAATGAAGGTCCAAAACTGGCGTTCAACGCCAGCCACCAGCCCCATTTCTAGCATAAAATGCTCAGAAATGAGTAGCTGGCGTCCAATGCCCATTCAGGAGTCCAAAGCTGGCGTTGGATGCCCAAAAGGGAGCATTAGCTTGTGGCTTCACTCAAACTTAGCCCAAACACTCACCAAGTGGGCCCGGAAAGCGGATTTTCACACTACAAGACTAGTTTGTCTTATTTTCTGTAATTCTTAGTTAGCAGATTAGTATATATAGGAGAAGATCAACCATATTTAGGATCAAGAGCTCTCCGGCATATCTTATTTTTGAACATTGTTTCTTTGTACAGTATGAGTCACTAACCTCCTAGGTTAAGGTTAGGAGCTCTGCTGATTCTTATGGATTAATAATATCACTATTCTATTTCAATCTATGCTTGATTCTATTCTAAGATGTATCTTCGTTCTTCATCCTAATGGATTGGGAGTGTAACTTGACCGTCATCCCTATTCACATGGGTTTGTGTGAGTCCTTGACGGGATAGTACTAAACCACAAGCTTGATTATACATCTCTTAGACGGTTAATCCACGGCTTCATTGGGTACTTGGAGACATCAGTGCAGCCGAGTGAAGAACTGGAAGATTGATGGTTTAGAAGTTATAGTAAACTTTCGTTGCAAGTATAGTTACTAAACCAAGCAATCAACCTTTCTTACAAACTTTTTGGTTGTCACAAGTAACAAATCCCTAAATAAATTGATAACCGAAGTATTCAAACCTTGGGTCGTCTTCTCAAGGAACTACAGGGAAGTATGTTCTTATTATTGGTTTTGAAGATGAGGAACAAGTAATTTAAATTGCAATTAAAGTAAGTAAAAGACTGTAATTTAAATAAATAACTGTAAAATACACTTTTGGCAAGGTATAAGGAATTAGAAGTCCTATCCTAGTTATCCTTATCAATGATGATGAAAATTGAATCTTAATTCCACTTAGTTAACCTTTGCCAGAGCAAGGGAAAGTCAAGTGACTAATTAGTTAGATCCTCGAATCCTAGTTAATCCCTAAGGAAAGATTGGGATTATTGAAGTTCAATTCAATTAGCAAAGATAACGATTATCAATCATGTTGAGTTTGATAACTCCTGAGTTACTGATTTCTTAACCAAAACCAAAAGGGAAAAGTAAATCTACTGGAATAAAAATGTCTTCAGATTGGAAGCAGTAGTAATATAAATAAAAGAGAGCAATAATAAACTGAAATACCTCAAATAACATTAATCAAAAGAATAATCTGTAACATAGAAGAATTCATAAATAAAATTGAGAAAATAATAAAAAGGAATATTGAACCTGGTAAAGAGATAATCCTGAAAGCGAATAAAATCCTAATTCTAAATCCTAATCCTAAAGAGAGAGGAGAGAACCTCTCTCAAAACTAAATCTAAATCATGGAAAACTAACTAATTCGAGACTCTCTTTCTGAATGGATGCATTCTCCCACTTCATAACCTCTGGTCTATGCCTTCTGGACTTGGATTTGGGCCAAAAAGGGCTTCAGAATTTGCTATGAGCATTTTCTGCAATTTCTGGTGCGTGGCTTCTGTCACGCGTCCGCGTGGGTCACGCGGTCGCGTTATTGGGAGTTTTTCCTTGTCACGCAGTCGTGTCAGTCATGTGGCCGCGTCAATGTCTCTTCGCGCTGGCATGCGGCCGCGTCGCCCATGCGATCGCGTGGCTGCCAGTTTCTTCAAAAACTCCGTTTTATGCTTTCCTTCCAATTTTGTATGTTTCTTTTCCATCCTTTAAGTCATTCCTGCCTTAGAAGATCTGAAACTACTCAACACACAAATCACAGCATCGAATGGAAATAAAGGGTAATCAAAATAATTAACTTTAAGCATAGAAAACATGTTTTTCACATACATCACATAATAAGGAAGGGAAAGTAAAACCATGCAATTAATATGAATAAGTGGGTGAAGGATTGAATAAATCACTCAGATTAAGCACAAAATATATCATAAAATATGGGTTTATCACCGAGGTGCAGGGCGATTAAGGCCTTTGTGGTATAGGCTAGAACCAAAGGAGCAGCGATCTCTGATCCGAAAGATCCGACCTTGTCTATGGTGTTTTGAGTAGGATCACCAAGGGAATGGACTGCTAGAGCTTCACCCCCATTCAGATTGGATGACCGCTAACCCAGCGTTTGATCTGAAGCAGAGGAGATTAATGACCGCTGACCCGACGTTAATCATATACAGCTTGCCATGGAATGAATTGATCAGAAGTTGGAGTAGATGGTGAGAAGAGTTGATCCAGAAGGAAGAAGCATCTCCGAAGCCTCAACCGTTCTCATACCATTGATTTCACACCTATCTAGTAACGTTTTATTTATTTATCTATTTTATGCATTTTCTCGTGACAATCATCTTTTCTATCCGTCTGAATAAGATCTGCAAGATAACCATTGCTTGCTCAAACCAAAAATCTTCGTGGGATCGACCCTCACTCACCTGAGGTATTACTTGGACGACCCGGTGCACTTGCCGGGTTATCTGTGCGAAACGTGCGGAGTCAGTTTTGTGCACCAATCTTCATTAGGTGGAAGCATGGGTATTCAATTATAACCACTGTAAGCATCCAAAAACTCAATATTCGATATCTCGAGGCAAAATTAATCATGTTATCTATATTAGGTAATGAAAAATAATCTTTTGGTCAGCCTTTATTTAAATTAGTGTAATCAATGCACATGCGCCACTTCTCATTAGATTTCTTCACCATTACAATATTAGATAACCATGTTGAAGTTAACTCTCTAATAAACCCTTTATCTAATAACCCTTGCACTTGCTTTTTGATATTGGCAGCTTGGTCTGGCAATATCTTTCGGTGTGGTTAAGCAACTAGCTTAAACGTAGGGTCAATAGCAAGTTGATGGCACAAAAATGCTGGATCTATTCCAGGAATATCGAAAGATTTCCATGCAAATAGATCTGCGTCACCTCTCAAGAAATTCTGAAAATCTGACTTTAGAGGATGAGGTAGATCTCTATTAATCATGGTATATTTGTCTGCATTATCATCAATTTGAAACTTCTCTAAATTTTCATTAGGCTCTGGCCTTGGCTTCTCCTGAACCCGTGAATCTAGATCTACCAAAAATACCCCAGTAGAATCTTTAGCTTTATCCCTCAAAGTTAAACTTGTTTTGTTGTACTTTATAGCAACTACCCGATCTCCTCGGATAATGGCCACCCAACCTTCAGAAGTCAAGCACTTCATCACTGAGAATTTTATTGAAATAATGGCATAAAAGTCATTTATTGTTTTCCTTCTAATGATCATATGCTGTGGAATCCTTTAGACAACAAATTTAGCTTGTATCACACGAACATCAGCACCTTCTGCTATTGTGAAGAGGAGATCGATAGCCTCGTCAGGCTTGATAAAATAATCTTCCAAACCCACTACCCCTGGAAGGTGTGGTTTTAGGTGTTAATCTTTTAGTCTCAATACATCATAAGCAATTCTGAAAAAGTAAATTCGAATATTTCCTAATATTAATCAAAATTATTTTAGCAATACCATTTTCTAACTTAGCCATGATTATCAATGGCTCATCATCATCTGATATGGCATATTGAAAATCATCCATAGTAAACTACAAAGTTGGGATACTGGTTATGTTCAAAACTTCTAAAGTTACAGCTTTGACATCTCTCTTAATTGTATTATTGGATTTTGCTAATCCATTCTTGCTTATAACCACATTTACCACCGCTTAGGCAGTATCATCTTGAATCTCAACAAGCTAGGTATTTTGGAAATTCCTGACTTCCTGATCTTCATTATCGGTATACTGTCTGGGCGGCCTAACATGTTGAACAAACTCAGGAAGCTTCCCATCTTAGATTACCTATTCCAGTGCATCCTTCAAATATATGCAATCCTTAGTCTTATGACCATAAGACTTGTGATTATCACAATATTAAAATTTATTCAAAGAAGTGCTAGGCCGGATCTGCCTTGCTTTTGAAAGTATTCCCCGTTGCAACACTTGTTGGTAAATTTTAGTTAATGAAGCCACCAAGGATGTATACGTCGAGAATTTCCCAATTCGTGGTGTCGTCAACTTAAGAGAAGAGGATTGTCTCAAGCTTCCAGCCTTATTAGGTGACGGAGCTGATTTTTTCGTTTAATCGAGATCAAATTTGAAACGTCCTCATCTTGCATATACTCCAAGACAATCTGATGAATTTCTTCAATTCATTTAACATTTTTGGAAGTTAAGTGCCGCCCTAAAATCACCTTCCATCAATCCAACAATAAGGCATAAGCACACGACTTCAGGAGTTCATGTGTTAACATCTAGTAACGCCTTATTAAAATGATCCAAGTAATCTCGGATACTTTCTTCTACTCTTTGCTCAACACCAAGCAAGGAGATTATGTGCTTGGCTTGAGTTCTTCTGGTAGTAAAATATGTAAGAAACTTTGTTTTGATGTCAGCAAAAGAGGATATAGATCCGAAAGACAAGGAGTTAAACCAAGCCATTGCTGGTCCTAATAGTGTTACTAGAAAAGCCTTATACCAGATCACATCTCCTACTCTTTCAAGATTCATTGTTGCCTCAAATGCATCCACATGTTCCTGAGGACTAGAGATCTCTTCATACTTCAAGTCTGTTGGCTTGTCCAAGTGTTTTGGCAATCGAACTTGCAAAACGAGAGGAGTAAAATGAGTTTGTCCCATAATAACATGTTTTTGAGCTCCCCTATGCCTTTTAGGAGTTGAACTTCTTTGCGGGAATTTATTCTTGTTCACCTTTCTGGATTGTGTATGTCGCCCTTCATCACGTCGAGGGGAATCCCTTCTTTCCTTTCGTGGTGAATGCAGATAATGATGATCACCCTCCTAAGCTACCAAAATGTCGGCCTCGAGTGTTTTGAGTGCCATGGCGTTCAAACACTGGTGGACTTTGATGAGGCTGCTATTTCGTATTAGGATCAGTTTCATGTCCATCTTCACCTCGTTGTATCTTTTTAAGGGGAGTATTTGGATTAATAACTGATTGTATCTTGTGATCAGCCATGGTACCAATTATGTAGGATCTCCACAGACAACGACAAATGTTCATACTTTTTGCAAAGGTCACGAACTAATGAGATTTAGAAATTATAACTTGAGCAACTTTGAAATCAGACTAAAAGGACAACCTACAAAACACTTTGGTGTTTAAATCAGTAGCGTTTTAGGTGATGGTAGTGAATAGTGACTTATCTACTAAGTTTCTCTTTTCTTTTTATTACATCTTTTTTATTATTACAACATTATAAATTAAAGAGGTTATGCTTTTTTATGATATATCCGTTAAGCTTTATGAGCCAATAACATAATAAACTCGTTTAATCGGTATAATAGAGTAATTATTCTTGTCCAGGGTGTTTTCACGAGCTCATCAAGATAATGAAAAAAATACTGCAATGTAGTGTGGAGAAATCGTTACTTCACGTTACATGTTATATATATATATATATATATATATATATATATATATATATATATATATATATATATATATAACCCGTATTGGATTCCTCTTGTGTTAAATTATTTTAGTGCAAGTGTTGATAAACCATCATTGTCAAGACAAAACTTAGGAGAATCAAGTACAAAGGAAAAGTTTTTTTTTTTTTTTTTTTTCTTTGGGTTAATTTGTATCCCGCTAGGTAAAGGAATTCTTTCAGCTAGACTTAAATGGTTTAAAATTGTTATCCCTTCCTATCCCACTGCATTCTATTGTTAAAGAGGAAGAAAGTGATATTCATCCAAAACTTGTTTTCATTGCTAAGTCTAAATCTTAACAGTTTCAAAAAAAATAGTGTCTTAGAAAAGGTGGCAGTGAAAGAAGAGTGTTCATGAGTGTTTGAAAGACTTCATCTTACAAACCAAGGAGAAATTATCCAAAATCTGAACATAAAGTGGAACTAGACTAGCACAGACAACCTCATCAGGTGGTCCAAGTATTCATGTCCCACACGAATTACCAAATCTGAGGATTATATGAATTTGAAACATGTTATTTTATTTAAAATTACTATCTGTACATTAAAAAATCATCATGTATTTATATATAAATATATTTATTGTTTAATTTATTTTAATATATATTTTATATTTTAACATATATTTTATATTAGTAATTAATTATAGTTATTAATTTTAATATACACTTAAAATAATTGTATTTTATTATCTAAAAGTGAGAGAACCATTAACACCAGTGACGAAGTTATGGACCATGGTCCCTCCAAAATCAAAATCTCTCTCTCTCTCTCTCTCTATATATATATATATATATATATATATATTATTTATTTTTTATTTTTTATATTTATTAAACATAATTTTAACATACATTCATTTATTTTTATTTTTTTAAATAATAATTTTATAGATACTAATAAGTTAACTATAATAAGATTTAATGATTTTATTAGTTCTTGTAATTTTATTAAATTTTTAATTAAATTTTATAATTTAAAAATTTATAATTAGATTTTATATTAAATAAAAATTTATAATTAGATCTTTACTAGTTATTATTTTTTACACAAAATATTAGAATATTTAAGATGCGTTTGTTTTGCGTTTTTAGTTTTTATTTTTATTTTAATATTTTCTGTTTTTTAAATTTTGTGAAGAAAAAAGTAATGAAAATAATAGAAACAATAAAATTTTATTTTTTGTTTTCACCTCCTGTTTTTATTTTGTTCTCTACAAAATTCAAAAAATAAAAAATATTAAAAAAAATACAAATCAAACGTACCTTTATTTTTAGAATATTTCATAATACATTTTATATTAGACGCAAAAAAATAAATTTTTTAAAAATATTTTGTATTTTTTAACAAAAATAGTTTGAGGAGACCTAATTTATAATTTTTAAATAATATAAAAATTCAATTATAAACTTTTACATTATATAGACCTAAATAAAAATTTAATGAAACTATAAATCACACATAAAAATTGAGAATAGTTATAAAAATTTGCCCCCTAATATTAAAAGGAAAAGTATGGTTCCACCACTTATTAACACCCAAAAACAAAAAGTAACCATCAATTCAAGTGTTAAAGTAGGGATTACATGAAGGTGTTAACATAATATGCAGGATTTTTGGTGTTCAAAAATCAAAACAGAGAAACAGGAAGATTCTACTGAATGTCCCATTCATTTTATGGACAAAATTTCTTGTTCTTGTAGCATCAATTATTGCGGCAATGTCTCAATATCTATGCTCCATGGATTGATTTGTCACAGTAAAACTCTGAGGTATGGAGGACTATAGTACGAGAAACAATCTTAAATATTTACCCTAGCTCAAACCATCAAGATAATTTATGACTTTGCATAACCACTAAATTTGAAATTCTCTAAGCTTAAATAGAACAGGAACCTCTTGCTGTGAAATACAATACCCGAAGTAAACTATATTTTTGATAGATTTTAATAGGTTGTCAAATCCAAACAAGTAATCACTGGGGACAATCCAGAATGAGAACAGTGGCAAGACGTGACCATGGAACAAGTTTCTTTTTTTGTCATTATTACTTGATTAAGGTCTTAAACTATAAATGGTGTCACCGGGTGATGCCCGTTCATGTACCTTAGTCCAAATTGGCATTGCCTGATTGACCCATGTCCTGACTCTTGGCTCATGAGTGCACTGTTGGTGTGAATTCTGACAACTTTGTATTGTTAAAATTTAAAAAAGATGCTCCGAAGTCTGAATCCATTCACCTAAGCCTAATATCTCCACCAGTTGATTTTTTTAATTATTATTTTACTCTCATTCAGTCACATAAATAAACTAATTTCATAGATCTATCTTGTTCTAACATAATAATTATTGACCTACATGCATGCATAGCGAGAGCGCGCATCAGATACTTCTACTTTCGACGAAGGGGATGGGCAGAATAGTAATTATAGTCAGTACCAGGATGTGGAGTTCAGAATCCATGTCCCCCATCTCCATGGTGACCACACATCCTTCGTTGTCTAAGGTTGTCCCACTCCTAATTCTCCACGTTCATCATTTCCTCACACACACTGCTTTTCCCTTCCTCTTCTTCTTCTTCTTGTTCCTCTATCTTCTCTTCACCACCACACTCTGCCGACACAGCCACTAAAGTGTTTAGTTTTTTCATACCGCAAAATCTCTCCTCTTTTCTTCTTTTTACTTTCTTTCAAAGGTCACAAAAACAATGGCAAATAAGTATTTTCAGTGCGTTATAGAAGAAATGGATCGGCTTTGGTTTTACCAAGTTATTCTCTTTTCAGAACCATCAGCGAAACCATCTCCAATTCCAAAGCCTGAAAAACAAAAATCTGTTGCGATAACGGAATCTCTGTCGTCCCAGTCATCCATATTTTCTATGTCACCATTACCAGACTGTGGCAGTGAAACTTCAACAAATGAATCACCTTCTCCAGAAAAACAGGCCTCGTCAGAGTCAATCTCCGACGACGCTCTGCCGGTATTGTTCGAAAACCAACTAATATATATTTTTTGTCTCTTCTTCTTCTTTATGTTATTCTTTTTGTTTGAATGCACAAGGGTGGTTCAACAATCAACAAAAACAAGAAAGAAAGGTCGGCAAGAGTGAAGATTTTGGCTAATAGAATTCGTTCACATTCATCATCACCGTCCTCTCAACACCGTTACAGAAGATTCAGAAACCATGCTACTACTTCTAGTGAAAGTAATAAACTTGAGAAATCGATGAGTTGCAAGACATTGAGAGAACTAGAACTGGATGAGGTGAAGGGTTTTATGGATCTTGGGTTCATATTCAAGAAGGAAACTCTAAGCCCATGGATGATGAGCATTGTACCAGGATTGCAAAGACTTGGTTTATTGCAAAATCAGAATGTTGAAGTTAAACGGCACACACAACGGCAACTAATAGAAGAAGAAGTAGAAAATGGAGAGAAAGAAGAGAGTGATGAGGAGGAAAAGAGAGTTATCATGAGGCCATATCTATCAGAAGCATGGCTAATAAAGAGACCCGATTCACCGCTACTAAGTCTGAAAATCCCAAAGGCCTGTTCAGCTTCCAACATGAAGAAACACCTTCGGTTTTGGGCAAGGACTGTGGCCTCAGAAATCCACCAATAGTGTTCACAAGAAAACCAAACACAAACACTACCCCGCAATCACATTAATGTGCACGTCACGACTCATATCATCGTGATCGTCATCATCATCATAATAATAAGCACATAATTGTATGTTAAAAAATTTGCAAATAATAAAGAGAGGTAGCCGAAATAAATCTTGAGCAAATAAATAAGATGTAAATTATTATTGTTATTATTATTATTATTATTTGATTAATTTTGTCTAGAAACTAATAAAAAGGGGGGCATGGCTGATATGTTAGGAAGGTTATTGTTAATAATTGGAGGGGATGAAGAAGAATTTTGTTAGTGGTGAGGAATTAATACCAAGTTGGGTAAATTGGGATAAGCAGGCCAGGAAAGAGAGGAGGGGCCTTCTGTGATGTGATGTGTCTGACAAATGGGGGCCCTTCAAACAATTAATCAAGGGCATCTCCATTCACACTGTTCCATTCCTTTTTGTTTACATCTATCAATGTGGAATACTGGAATCCTCTTTTTTGCTTTTCTCATTTTTATGGATTTTTCTTATTTTTTTTTATTTTTTTTAACAATTCAACCACCACATGCTATTATTAGCAGGTGAATTATAAGGTAAAGATGTAAGTTTACAGATTTTTTTTTTATGGAATAAAAGAGAGATTGAAAAAGATAGGACCCACACTTTGAATAACAATAAAATAATAAAAAATAACTATAAAAAAATTTATTTTCTCTCTATACCACTTTAATCTATATAGAAGAGTGTCCCTTATTATTATTATTATTATTATTATTATTATTATTATTATTATTATTTGAAATTCGAACAAATCGATAAGATCTTACATTATCCAAGTTTTGTAAAGTGAATATTATTTTCATTCTATTAATTTTAATATTTTTTATTAATAAAAATTTAATTATAAAAGTAAATATAGTATAAAAATTAAATTAAAAAATATAAAAATTTAATTATAAATTTAATAAAATTATAAAAATTAATAAAATAGTTTTAAAATTTTTTATTTATTATTAATATTAAAAGAGAAAGTATAGGGAGCCAATGGACTAAGCGTACAATGTGTATAATGGAGGTTTAGAAAGTATTAGAGATATGACCATTAGTGTTACATTGTCCTATCAGGTTACGTTTTTGGGATGAGTGGTTTCATGACATGGTATTAGAGTTCTAGATCCGAAAGGTCAATAGTTCGATCCGTGGTGAATCCCAAAATCAGCAGATGAGTGATTTTATGACATGAGATGTTTATTATCCTGGTATCTGAATGGTTATTCTGGAGAGTATGGGTGATGTTCATACGCTTAGGTAGCGTTTGGTCTTTGGTGGAGAGACAGAGACAGAAAGACTGAGACTGAGAGACAGAGACTAAGAGACAGAGATTGAAATAAATCTCAGTATCTTGTTTGGTGCAAAATGGGAGACAAAAATTGAAATAAAAATGAAATTCTAATTTAATTTGTACAAAGGGTAAAATTAAAATTAATTAATTGAAATGAGGTATTTTAAGTATAAAATGTTATTAAAGTTTCAGTCTCCATTTCTAAAAATTTTAGTCCCCTGCGTCCCTACTTTTTGGAGGTACTGAAATACTGAAATTTTAGAGACAGAGACAGAAATTTTAGTACCAGTCTCTCAACCAACAAACATGATACTGAGTCTCAGTCTCTCAATCTATGTCTCAGTACCTCAAAACAAACGCTATCTTAAGACATTGGCTCTCTAGCAGTACTCATATTAAAAATAGTTGATAAAAACCAATATTCTTTATAAAACAATGGAGGCAACCATGCACTCTGTCTGGCGTTAACTAGAAGGATTGAAGGGAAGATCTTTCAATTTTTTTTTGAGATAGATGCTATGCGGATTGAAAAGGGACTAATTTTTTTGTAATGGATCGGAGAAATGTATTATACAGTGTTTTTGTCGATTTTTAGCAAATTGATGGTGGTTCGATATCTAGTGATCTGGGAGCGAAACCTATTCTTCTGTGCGAGTACCAGTTTTCTAAAAGTGCATCAAAATGTCTTCGATTAGACTAAATTTAAAAATTAAAATAAAATAAATTTATGAATTGACAAATAAAATTCAGAAATTAAAGTTTTATAAACTAAATCAATAATTTTTTAAAGAAATTAAAGGAAAACAATAAATTGCTTTCGTTTGAAGCAAATGACTTCCACATGTAAAATTTAAACGCAGAAAGGTAAATTGAACAATAAAATAAAGAACACTTAATAGATAAAATCAATTGAAATGTTAAATTTACAGGAGAATAAATTGAAAGAATAAGGAAGGTGGAAGGAACTCTACAGAAAAAGTTACTCGATTGCAGACTCAAGAATTTCCTGGGATGTGAGTGTGCTTGAGTGTTTTTCTGAGTAAAAGTTCAAACCCTTTTTCACTAAAATTTTCTAGTATTTATAAGCTAACCTTACATAACGGTAAATCGAATCACATTAATTACAATTAATTATAATTAAAATAAATTACAATTTTAAAACAAAACCGCCCTTGGTAACTGCTACACGATTATAGATATTTCCCATTTGATTAATTATCCACTAACCTTCTCACTTCCTTGACCACTCGACTAAATCTCCGAAAGTCCTCCTTCAAATCGAATCTCCCTCTCGACTTAGCTTCTTCGATTTCGACAAAGTAATTAGAAACAATTTCCGCGTCAACAACTCCCAAACTTAGCCTCCTAAGCACATTTTCTCGAAAATTCATACTTGATATTTTTCAATTTGACTATTTCTGATTGAAAATAATTTTTCGATCAACAAATTGCCCCCTTGGATTAATGTGGTTTCCTTTAGTATCATTATCGAAAAGCAAAGCACTTAATCCAAAAACATCAGTTTTCAAATTAATAATAATTGTCATTTAAACATTCCATTATCACCAGTTCACTCGACACGTCTCCCAAGAGTCACGCCTTCTCTCTCCACCATTCCATCTTCCTCAAGAAGTTACCTCTTTTTGCATTTTCTCTACAGTAACGGTTACAATAACACTTTAAATCCACCATTCTTACCTCCATTCAATTTTCCTGAATTCCATCATTCTCTAAGCTTTCTTTACAACCTTGAATCTCTTCACAAAACTTTTCAATCTAAGAATGGCTGGCTCTTCCTCACAAATCACCTCTTCTGACAAAGGTAAAGGCCATGCATCAATACCACCACCTCCACCAGCTTTTCGTATTCTCAATCAGATCAATGATGAAATCATTGATGATCCTCACATTCAGTCCAGTGATAATAGGATTTTAATTCTGTTCACAATCGGAACTGACACACATTGCTTCCTTGGACCAATTGAATCTCTAGAAAAGGTGAACAAGAAGTCTCTTTCTTTCCTCAATACTGAAGGGGAAGATTTGCTAATAAACCAATCTTTCAATATTTTTCATTTTATCAACTAAAAGACGTTCAGAAACAACCCAAAAATCAACCCACGAAGATGTGACTTTACAGCCTGGTACTGACGTCTCGAACCCACCAAAAGTGCCAGTTGGGGAGCTCTAGGGATTCACGAACTGCTGAGACTCTCTCATTTTTCTTTGACTACACATCCTTAGATGATTGGGGCTGTTACATGCTTCTGGAACAGAACCACCAATAATTTTCACCTTCCTTGTGAAATGATTGGAATGTCTCTTCTCGACGTAGCCGCAATCACTGGACTTCCCATCAATTTACCAAATTATACTTCTGAAATGCAACCTGAACGTCAATACAACGTCGTTCTGAGCATCTCTTACAGTGATTTCATCGCCCATAACATGGGTAGAGAAGGTACCAGAATCACCGATAATGAACATGTAGCTTTTCTATTCTACTGGTTAAATGCAATTCTATTTTGTTCTCGTAGCGTCTAAATGTCAAAACTTTACCTCTCTTTGGCCATACTTCTCCACGAAGGTAAAACTTTCAACCTGGCTAAGCTTCTTTTGGGGCACATCTTCGAGGAACTTGGCCAATTTGTTTGTGACCTACTGATGATTGGACTTTTGTGCGGTTTAGAATTCACAATTGAATTCTCGTTGTAAGTATAGTTTCTAAATCAATAATAGTCCTTTCATACAAAAGATTGTTTGTCACAAGTAACAAACCCCTAAATTTATAAACCGAAGTATTGAACCTCGGGTCGTTCTCCCTAGGAATTGCAACAAAGTGTCTTGTTATTGGTTATGAGGTATGTTTGGAGTTTTTGAGGTTTTAGACATGAAATGTAAATGGCAAAGGAAATTAAACTAACAATTAGAAAAGATCTTGGCAAGGTATGAGAAGTAGAAGTCCTATCCTAGTTATCCTCCTCAATTGTGACCACAAATTATCCATTGCTACCACTTAGTTAACCTCTAACCATGGAGGAAAGTCAAGTGGATGAATCAACTTGATTCCACAAGTCCTAGCCAACTCCCAAGGGAAAGACTAGCTTTAGTGGTATCCAAATCAATTAGCAACTTCTAATTATCAATCAACAAAGGAATTAGATAACTCAAGCGTCACTAATTACTCCACCTAGGCCAAGAGGAACAAAATCTACACTAAAATCCAACCAAGCATTTTATCAAACACTTGGGAGGCACAAAGGAAAAGCATAATAAATGGATAACAACAATTATTGCAAAGAATTAATAACAACAATTAAAGGAAACAAGATCTACATGAATTATCTCAAGTTGCATTAAAAGAAAATAGAATGAACAAGAGTAGATCTACAAACAAAATGGAAGAAAGAAATAACAATAATAGAAGAATGATGAATGTAACAACATAAAATTGAGAGGTAGAAGAAGAGGAAAGCATGAATTGAAACCTAGATCTAAATTATTGAACTAAACCTAGTCCTAATTCTAATCCTGGAGAGAAGTGAGAGCTTCTCTCTCTAAAAACTAAAACTAAACTATCCTCATGTGTGTGTATGAATGAATCCTCCTCTCTCCTTCAATCCTTGGTCTTTTTGAGTGTTTTTCCGCCAAAAATCCAGCTCCAAATGGGTCCAGAAACCCTTCAAAATAGGCAGGCACGAGTTTCATTAAAGGAATCATGTGCGGACTACGACGCGTACGCGCACAGTGCGCGTACGCGTCCCTGGCCTATTTTGCGAGGTGCGCGCAAGCGCCTGGTGTGCGCGCGCGTTCTTGGCCGAGATCAATTCTTTGGCTTTTCATGATTCTCTCCTCTTATGTGCTTCCTTCCTTATTTTTTGGATCCATTTCTAGCCTTTTCCAACCTGAGATCAGTAGCAAACACATCAAGGTATCTTATGGAATCAAGGAGGAATTAAAATTATCAAATTAAAGGCTTAGAAAGCACGTTTTTACACTTAAGCATAAATAAGGGAGAGATCACAAAGTCATGCTAATTCATTGGCTAAATATGAGAAAAGGTTAGCAAAATGCTCTAAATCCAACACAAGATAAACCCTACATATGGGGTTTATCAACCTCCCCACACTTAAACCAAGCATGTCCTCATGCTTGACCAAAAATGAAGCAAAGGGGTACAACATTTATTCAATGCAACTAGAGTAATAGGGATCAAGTCCAAACCACAATTGTATTGAATTATCAAAAGAATTTCAAACTTGCAAGAATATATATAGTATGGTGAATGCATGTAATTGAGCTATTGAACCTTCACCGGATGTATATCCGCTCTATTCGCTTGGTGTTTAGGGTTGATTCACTCAATTCTCCCCTAATCATGCTTTCCAAGATTTATTTTTCTTCTAACAATCAACATTTATTTCATGCATGCATACAAGTATCATGAGGTCTTTTCATTAGTTGTAATGGGGCTAGGGTCAAGGTAGGATGCATATATGGTTAAGTGAGCTTGAAATTTGAATCTTTGATACGCTTAGACTTCCCACCTATCCTATGACATCCTATACAATTAAGTTCTAATCTAACTACCCAATTTTCATTTTTTCATATGCTCATGCATTTTCTTTTCACTTCATAACACATATGCATTGATTTTATTGAGCTTCACTTGCTTTGGGGCATTTTGTCCCCTTTTTATTTCTTTTCTTTTTCTTTTTCTATTTTTTTCATATTTTTTTTCTTTTTCTTTCGTCTTTCTAATTTTTCTTTCTTTTGCTTTGCAATATATACAAAAACATCAATGCATAAGGTTTTACATTTGTTTAAAACATGAGCATGCACCCAATTCCCAATTTTACAACAAAATACAAAACTACGCTTTTATTCTCCCAATGTCCCAAGGTTCCTACACTTGAATGATACACACACACTAGCCTAAGCTAATCAAAGATCCAAATAAGGACATTTATTGTTTTTCGCTTTAGGCTTGTAATGTGCTAAATTAAGAACAAGTGGGTTAATCGTAGGCTCAAATTGGCTAACAATGGAAGATAAAAGGTAAGGCTATTTGGGTAAGTGAGCTAAATGAAACAATGGCCTCAATCATATAAATGTATGAATACACAAAATAATTTACATAGAGAATCAAACAAATCAAAGATTACAATCATAGAAAGAGAATAATGCACACAAGAAGGAAAAATAAGTGGCTATATAATGTAACCGCACCATTAGGCTCAAATCTCACTTGCGTGTGTTCTTAGCTCAATACATGCTTCACAAAGTATGAATTCAAGCAAGTTACAAAAAAATTTTCCAATCAATTGGGTTGTGCTCTATAGATGGATTGGATTCTCTTGAAAATTTCATTATTTTGACTAAGCTTATTAATGTAATGTTGTGATTGAAAATTTCCAAAAATTCCTTAGTTTACCCTGTTCTTTTTCAATAAAACAAGTTTAAATGCAAAAGGGGTTAACTAGGTCTTGAGAATTCCAAAATAGTTTCTAATCACAACCACAAGCCAAAAGATAACTATATAAGAAAAATCCAACTAAAGTATGAAATCTAGCATCCAAAATGACAAAGTATGAAACAACTAAGGCAAAAGTATCCAAGGTAATCCAAAACAACCAATATATACAATAATGTGCAAAACAAGATAACTAGGAAATATGCCAAAATGTTCACCGATCCACTAATGGTGCCAACGGCAACCTCCCCACACTTAAGATCAAGCATCGTCCCCGATGCTAATCCTCAGGCTCAGGGAGAGGTACACCGGTCGGCTCTGGCTCTGGCTGGGGCTGTGGCTATGGCTGAGGTGGCTCCTGGATTGCCTGGGTCTGTGATGGTGTCTCCACATGAACCTGCATCTCCACATGAGTATCCTCATCATGTAAATCTGCATGCCCCTCCTCATGGGACTCTTCATCTGAACCGGAGGACTCTGGGAGAGGTGGCAACTCAAGGCCCTGGGCCACAAACATCTGGTCAATCCGGTCCAGGCGACGCATGATCTGGCACTTGCTGCGCTCCATGAACTGGAAAAGACGCTGAATCAGTAGGTAAGTTGGATGAGGCGCTGGTGGTGGTGGTAAAGGAAGTGCTGCTGCTACTGATGTAGAAGCTCCTGCTGGGGCTGATGATGAAGAGGGTCCAGCTCCCTCCTCCGCTGCTCTAGCTCTAGATCGGCGCCGGGAAGGAGGTTTCTCGTGCACCCAAAATCCCCATGGAATGGTCACCGGATCCTTCTCAGGGAGCGGTGGGGGTGGTGACACGTCCTCTAGTAGCTACTGGACGCCGGCCCTCTGAATCATCTGTGTGACGAGGACGGGAAATAGAAAAATGCCTCTGATGTGGGCCCGCCACATGAACCGCCTGATCAGCCGGGGGAAATAGACCTCCTTCCCCTCCAGCACACAGCTGATCAGGATCAACATAGTCACATGGATCTCTGAAAAGTGGGTAGTTGGCATGAGGTAGTGAGCGAAAATCTGTTGCCATATCTTGGCCTCCTTGCTCAGATAGATAAAATGCATACCTTTGGGTGCTTTGTTCTCTGCATCCATGACCCAGGGAGCCTTCGGGGTAGCTACCACTGCTCTCAAAGCATCAAAGTCAAAAGTTATGCAGTGGAGCTCCACCTCGGCCTGCTCAAAGGCATCGGTATCACCTGTCTTCAGCCTACAAGTAAGGGCATCCTCAAGGGCCTGCTCAGTGATGGGCACTTGAATACCTCTAACTAATACCGAGTCAAGGGAGTGGCGGAAGAAGTTGTAATAAAATTCCTGCACCCAAGACCGGTTCACCCGGCTAAGTTCGCGGTCCACAAAGTCCAAACCCATCCTTTCAATGCGGTTGTTGATTGTTTGTCTCAAATCGGATGGAAGGACCAATTTCTTTTCAGTATTCAAGTTCTTGGTGTTGTAGCTCGGAAACCGAAGTTCACAGTATTGATTAGCGAACTTGATTGTGTCCTGGGCAGGAAGTGATTGATTTGCGCTCTCTACATCATCAATAGGATTCTTAGAATAATCCACATAGGGAGAGAAAGTAGAATCTGGGGCCCTTTTCCTCTTTCTGGAGGTGGTCTTGCCTTTCCCTTTTGCCGACATCCTGAAAATTAGAATAGAACAGAGTAGAGGCAATTAAACAAGTAGCAGGAAGCAAGGATGATCAAGTGCAGGATGTAAGATAAAAGACAAATAATCATGATGTGAACTAAAGTTGGAAGCTTGGAATGCAAGGAATCAGAAAGGGCATATCCATAAACAAAGAAACAAGCATTTCCAGCAGTGGAACACAATACTCATGTAATAGGCATATTCATCATCACACCTCAAAAGAATAGTTAGAGAGTTAGATGAACTGGAAAGTAAAGTGAGTAGGTTAGACAAGTTAGTGATTAGGAAAAAAATTGAAATTGAAAGTTAGTCGGATGATGGAGAATATCCTAATTAACAGAGAATTGCAAAATGTGTACAACAGGCATGTTCACATACATGAGGGAAGTGCAGTCATTGATGATGAAATATGAGATTGCAAGAAAAGCAATTAATTGAAACAAGTCATCAGTCAATTCTTTGGCCATTGGTATTGCAAATAGAAATTGATGTTGTAAGTTTGAAAAGCATGCAATGTAACATCAACCAAGATAGCAATACATTGAGTGAAGATGGGTGATACAAGCAAAATGCACCAATTGTTGCTAATGAATGAACCATTTCCATAAAATAGTAAGATAGATCGAATGAGGGGTGAAGCACAAGATAAGACATTCAACTAACTTGAAGAGTGAAACAATAGATGGTTCAAAGCAAGTTATAAGGAACGTGTGAAGTGTGGAAAAACTGACCCAAGAATACCTAAGAATTGAACTTGAAGTAGTTTGGTAAATAAGCAATTTAAAGCCAACAAGTTCAATTATAAGCAAGGTGGTTGAAAACAAAGCAATTCTAGAAAGTTGGGCAGCATTCCAGCAGTAATTCGGACGTTCCTCGACAGCAAGTAATCAGCAGCGGCATATGAATCCAAAAAAAAAATAAGAAGCATAAACAAACAGCCGCAAGAGGCAATATACATGACGATCAGTGGGATGAACAGAACCAGGCAGCAGTAAAAGAATCAGAAAATGAAAAATGCAGCAAGTAGCAATAATCACTCAGCAATCGATCAAAATAAGCTTAGATAAGTAAACAAATACGGCGCAATTATCAGGCCTAGAATCCTCTATCCAGAACCTAGCAACCTAACAGCAGAAAATTCTATCCATCCTAACAATCAGAATCAAATCCTAATTAACTAACTAGAGCTAACAGCAACTACTAACTGGAATAAACTAAGAAAGTGAAACAGAGCGGGAGTTGAGGTTGGTAACCTGGAATGCAGAGCAGAGATGGGAAATGGGAGAGCAGTAGGGATGAGGGTGACAGAAATGCAGTGGCTACCTCAGATGGTGGTTATCGCGACCCCACGGCGGTGCAACAGGAACCGGCGCGGTGGCGGTTGAGGGAGGAGTTGAGAGGAGGGGATAGAGATAGTGAAGAGTTGGGGTTGAGGGTTGTTGTAGGTGGGAGAAGAATGAGAGGGGCGAGAAGGGCTGGGCTTGCCGGCGGTTGTCGGCGGCGATGCCCGGTGGAGGTGAGGGATAGAGCAACGAGGGGCTGAGAGGAGGAGAGGCAGTGAACGAGAGAGAGAGAGAGAGAGAGAGAGAGAGAGAGAGAGAGAGAGAGAGAGAGAGGGAGAGTGAGGGTGCTGGTGAATGGTTTCGGCGGCGACGTGGCCGGCGCGGCGGTCGGAGGTGCGACGGGGAGGATGAGGAGTTGGGGGCGTTTGAGAAGAAAAGAGGGGGGGTTGAAAGGAAGCGTCTGCGCGAGTGTTCGTCGCGCCTAGGGTTATCCCAGTTTTAGGACCGACGCGGGCGCGCACAGTGCGCGTCCGCGTGTATTGTAGATTTTTGGGATGGACGTGGGAGTGTCATGTGCGCTCATGCGTGACTTGTGGAATCAGCAAGGACGCGTGCGCGTGCTTGGCGCTGTCGCGTGCTAAGAGTTGGGCTGGTGGCTTAGTACTGGCCCAGCGCCAGCACAACTCTCTGGAAAATTTATGGGCTAGGTCAGCGCAGCGACGCGCACGTGTCATGCGCGCTTTTGCATGCATGGTCATCTAGGTCTAGTGGCGCGCAAGCGTGAAGTGTGCGCTCGCGTTCTTCCCCTTATAGGTGTATGGGCTCGCACGCGTGCTGTGCGCGTCCGCGTAGGGTGAATTGGGCTAAAAGCTCAACGCTTGCACAGGAGAGGCCCAACTCTCTGGAAAATGTATGGGGGTGTATCCGCTCATGGACGCGTGCGCGTACGGCGTGCACACGCGTCTTTCTCCCCCCCTTTTTTTCTTTTTAAAAAAACTGAAAATGCCCAAAGACACCCTAGCAACATATGCAACTCCTAACCAATCAAAAAGCACACTATTTGCAAGGATTTTCTTTATGTGTTTCTCAACTACTAACAAGCACAACATACATGTGAAAATGCTAACAATCAATTTATTAAATCAACTAAGAAGAGGTGAAAAACTACCTACAATGGCAACTCAAATCACTTATTAGTAAAACTTGCAAGAGAGTGGAAAGAGTATACCATGGTGGGGTGTCTCCCACCTAGCACTTTTGGTTTAAGTCCTTAAGTTGGACTCTTGGGAAGCTCTTGTCATGGTGGCTTATGCTTGTACTCATCCTTGATTTTCCAAGGATTTATGCACCTCAAACAGTTGACAGAAATTCCAACCTTCTTCACCAAGTTTGGATGGAGTTCCACCCAAGATATGAGCTTCCTTAATTGGTCTTCATGCTTTGATCTGGGATCCCATATCTTATTCTCACACCCATCTTCTAGTTGATTATCATGATTCTTCCATCTGGGTGGTTGGCAAGTAGAACAGGAAGAATTCTCTCTATCATAGCAAGACTTCTTCCTAGACCAACACAAAGTAGCATGCTTCCAATCACAGTTTCCATATTTTGAGGTTGTGACCCCAATGAGCTTAATTCCAAACTTCCAACCACTACACAACTCCTTTCTACTCTTGATTTCACAAAGAGCTCTAAGTTTTCTATCCGTTTCAATCAAGCCATATTCAAGTGAGAAGATGAAGCTTGAGGGTGAGAGTTTTACCCACTTGAATGGTGTGTTGGATGGTGGTTTGGGGAGGGAGACCTCCCCACACTTAGATAATGCGAGGTCTACTTCTTTAGGCTCTTCTTTAGTTGTTTCCATCTCTTCGCAAGCTTCTTCAATTTCAACCTTTTCCCCTTTATCACTTGGCTTGGTGTTGTCTCCAAGAGCTTCACTTTCTTGCCCAATGAGAGGTGATTCAATTTTGGATAGGAATTCATTGATGAATGAATTCATCTCTTGATCAACCTCTTCATATTCTTCAATTTCGATATACACCAATTCAACTTTTTTCCTTTGGTAGCTCTCTTCTGATTCACTCTCTTTATCATTGCTCACCAAGGGTATAGGAGGTTGTGCACATTCTTCTATAATTTCAACTTCATGTCCAATGGAGAGGATTCCATTGTAGATAGGAATTCATCCATGATTGAATCCATCTCTTGATAAGCCTCTTCCAAATCTCCAACTATGATATGCCTTGGAGGTTGCGCACCCTCCTCAACTTCAATATCAAGCATCTTGGAAGAGTGCTCCATGATGCTACATTCCCTTGGACTTCCAACATCTCCCAAATCTTCAACAATTTCTTCATTTTCTTCAATGATCATAGGCTCCTTCAATTGTTCTAACACAAAGTGGCATCCCTCATTTTTCATCAGAATTTTCAATCTCTCCTTCTGGTATGCTCTTCAATTGATTCTTCACATGTGGCTATGGAAGCACCTTGAGTGTTCAAGCATTGGTAGGCTAAAGTATGCATTACCTTAGTCAAACTAGTCACAAACTCTAAGGTGTTCCTTTGCATATCCGCTTGGCCTTGAAGTAGCAAGGTAAGAGAATCATCTATTGGGGCTTGGGGTGGATAAGAGGGTTCATTATTTTGGAGAGAGGGTTCATAGTAGGAAGGTGGTTCTTCTTGGCAAGGGTATGGAGATGGTGTACATTGAGGTGGTTCTTAGTAGTAATCATGATAGGATTGTGGTGGTTCCAAAGGTTCTTGCTCATAATGGTCATGAGAATATGGTATGGGTGATTGGTCATATGATGGATATGAATCATAGGAAGGTGCTTGGTATGGAAGGGCTTGTGAGTATGGTTGAGGTTCATGTTGAGGATAAGAATCATAGGCATATGATGGTGATAATTGATTGTCATAAAAAGATTCACCATAGCCATTGACTTGACATGCACTAGGATGGTGATTATACCTATAAGCATCCGGAGGTTGTTGCCAATAGGAGTGGTCAATTCCTTGAGGCTCCTCCCATCTTGAAGTGTTCCATCCTTGGTACATGTTGTCATTAAAGTCCACATTTTTTACAACACAATTAGGACCAAACTCATAGCAAAAGTGAGAATTCATAGTGGAAAAACAAAATAAAACTAACAAAAACTAGTAGACAAGCAAAAGACAAACTTATTCACACTATTCACATATGTACAATAACCAATAACATAACACCATTGCATTTCCCCGGCAACGGCGCCATTTTGATGATTGGACTTTTGTGTGGTTTAGAATTCACAATTGAATTCTCGTTGTAAGTATAGTTATTAAACCAACAATAGTCCTTTCATACAAAAGATTGTTTGTCACAAGTAACAAACCCCTAAATTTATAAACCGAAGTATTGAACCTCGAGTCGTTCTCCCTAGGAATTCCAACAAAGTGTCTTGTTATTGGTTATGAGGTATGTTTGGGGTTTTTGAGGTTTTAGACATGAAATGTAAATGGCAAAGGAAATTAAACTAACAACTAGAAAAGCTCTTGGCAAGGTATGAGAAGTAGAAGTCTTATCCTAGTTATCCTCCTCAATTGTGACCACAAATTATCCATTGCTACCACTTAGTTAACCTCTAACCATGGAGGAAAGTTAAGTGGATGAATCAACTTGATTCCACAAGTCCTAGCCAACTCCCAAGGGAAAGACTAGCTTTAGTGGTATCCAAATCAATTAGCAACTTCTAATTATCAATCAACAAAGGAATTAGATAACTCAAGCGTCACTAATTACTCCACCTAGGCCAAGAGGAACAAAATTTACACTAAAATCCAACCAAGCATTTTATCAAATACTTGGGAGGCACAAAGGAAAAGCATAATAAATGGATAACAATAATAAAATCTAACAACAATTATTGCAAAAAATTAATAACAACAATTAAAGGAAACAAGATCTACATGAATTACATCAAATTGCATTAAAAGAAAATAGAATGAACAAGAGTAGATCTACAAACAAAATGGAAGAAAGAAATAACAACAATAGAAGAATGATAAATGTAACAACATAAAATTGAGAGGTAGAAGAAGAGGAAAGCATGAATTGAAACCTAGATCTAAATTATTGAACTAAACCTAGTCCTAATTCTAATCCTAGAGAGAAGTGAGAGCTTCTCTCTCTAAAAACTAAAACTAAACTATCCTCATGTGTGTGTATGAATGAATCCCCCTCCCTCCTTCAATCCTTGGTCCTTTTGAGTGTTTTCCCGCCAAAAATCCAGCTCCAAATGGGTCCAGAAACCCTTCAAAATAGGCAGGCACGAGTTTTATTAAAGGAATCATGTGCGGACTGCGATGCGTACGCGCACAGCGTCCCTTGCCTATTTTGCGAGGTGCGCGCAAGCGCCTGGTGCGCGCGCGCGTCCTTGACCAAGATCAATTCTTTGGCTTTTCATGCTTCTCTCATCTTGTATGCTTCCTTCCTTATTTCTTGGATCCATTTCTAGCCTTTTCCAACCTGAGATCACTAGCAAATACATCAAGGTATCTTATGGAATCAAGGAGGAATTAAAATTATCAAATTAAAGGCTTAGAAAGCACGTTTTTACACTTAAGCACAAATAAGGGAGAGATCACAAAGTCATGCTAATTCATTGGCTAAATGTGAGAAAAGGTTAGCAAAATGCTCTAAATCCAACACAAGATAAACCCTACATATGGGGTTTATCACCTACGAGATAACAAAATAATAAGTGCAGGAGGCCCTCTATGGCTTCTTCAGTTATGGCTCAATGCCATCTTTGAGAATTTCATGACCAAACCCGAGAGTGGTCATACTGACAAGCAGTATATTGAAGGGTTTTGATTATCTGCGTACAAACCCAATTTCCCAAATACACAATCAGATGAGGATAGGTTTTAGGCTGTTTTCACCTTTTTTCATTCTTGTAAAAATTTTGAGAATGAACAATTGAATTTCACTCCTTTTCTGCTCCGCAACCGAGGCCCTGCCTGGTTAGATCGTTTTCTTTTTCCAAACTCATATGAAGGAAGTGAACTTGCTAAACGAAGTTGGGCACACCTATTAGCCATTCAGGTAATCCCCAAAGGATTATCTTTACAGAAAAAAGAAAAATTCAAGATAGCTTTGTATACTCCTCACCTGTCTGCCAGATAATTAGGATTTTCACAAGCCATTCCCAAACCTCAACCTCGAAACGATGACCCTTTCTGTCACCTCCTTCTGACTACCCAAGAAGACTTCGACTCTTGCCTCGCCATGAATCAACAGCGCAGGGATCGTTTTAATTTCATGGAGTATGAACGCAGTTCTTATATTACCAAGTCATGTGTTGAATGGTGGGCTACCTATTATGCTAGGTACACTCGTACCTTAGAAGACATTCAACAAACTGCAATCCAAAACGCCCCTGTTGCTGAGAGTTCTCTAAAAAGAACTCAGAAAAGGAAAGCTGAAACTGCTCGACCACCACCACCAGCGAAAAGCAGGAAAACTCCCACTAAAACTTCTTGAAAGGTAACTGTTCACACCCTGGGTCGAGCTATCCGATCCGGGATGTTCAGTAGTAAAGTGACCGACCTCTTCAGGTCAGACTATCTGACCTCTTCTTAAAGAGCTCGGCCAAATTACCAGGAAAGCCCAGTAAAGGGCCCAGATAGAGGAACACGACCCAAATCCAAAGGTAGCCCAAGCCTATAGAGATAAGGGCGGTTCCCTTGAAGATAAGATGACCTCACTCAAAGATAAAGATAAGATAAGATAACTAACTTATCTTATCTAAAGAGGTCACTCCACACCATTATAAATACACTAAAGCACCCAGGTATAACTCATACTCTGATTCTACTAAAAACCTGTTTAATACCCATGCTAACTTAAGCATCGGAGTCTCTTGCAGGTACCCCCCACCCTCCGGTGACAAAGGATCAGCAGTGCAGCCAGTCCCACAAGTCGGACACGACAGCTCCGGCCGCCACCCACTAGCCGGACACGTCATCTCCGACCAGTATAGAAGATCTCGTCCGAGATCGACCTACAATTTCAGGTAACCCTTGATAAACCCATATTTCATGAGTTCTTTTGTGCTTAATTTGAGTGATTTATACAATCCTTCACCCACTTATTCACATTAATTACATGATTTTACTTTTCCTTCCTTATTATGTCATATTGTGAAAAACATGTTTCCTAAGCTTTAAAAATTAATTATTTTAATTACCTTTATTTCCATTCGATGCCGTGATAGGTGTGTTGAGTAGTTTCAGATTTTCTAAGGCAGAATGAGTTAAAGGATGGAAAAGGAAACATACTAAAATGGAAGGAGAAAGCAAAACGGAGCTTTAAGGAAACTGGTATCCACGCGATCGCATGGATGATGCGATCGCGTGCCAAGCACGAATCAGCAGCGACGCGGTCGCATGACTGACGCGACCGCGCACCTTAAGCAGAACGCATATGACGCGGTTGCATGACTGACAAGACCGCGTGGCAAGGAAAAGCTCCAAATGACGCGACCGCATGACCCACGCGGACGCGTGACAGAGGCCACGTATCAGAATTTACAGAATACGCCCCCGGTGAATTCTGAAGCCCTTTTTGGCCCAGATCCAAGTACAGACAGCATAGACCAGAGGTTATAAAGTGTGGGAATACACCCATTCAAAGAGAGCTCGCATATTTTACCTTTCAATGATTTAGATTTAGTTGAGAGGGAGATCTTCTCTCTCTCTCTTTTAGGATTTAGGATTTCTTCTTGTTTTAAGAGTAACTCTGGATCCCAGGTTTAATGTTCTTTTATTTTAGTTTTACTTCTATTTATTTATTCCAACATTTGAATTGATTATTATAATTTGATTTATGAATTCTTCCATGTTACAGACTGTTATTTGAATTAATGATAATTGAGGTATTTTAGTTTATGATTGTTCTCTTCGATTTAAGTTACCATTGCTTCCCATCTATGGACATTTTTATTATTCCAGCAATTTTACTTTTTCCCCTTTTGGTTCTGGTTAAGAATTTAGTAACTCAACAGTTATTAAACTCAACATAATTGATAATCGTTATCTTGCTAATTGAGCTGAACTTAAGTAATCCCAACCTTTTCTTAGGAAATAAATAGGATTCAAAGGTCAATTTAATTAGTCCCTTGACTTTCCCTTGCCCTAGTACAGGTTGATCAAGTGGAGTTTAGATTCAACTTTCATTATAGTTGAGAGAGATAACTACGTTGGACCTCCAACTTCTCTTACCTTGCCAAAAGTTTGCTTTACAGTATTTATTTATTTTTAATTGCCATTTACTTTACCTGTCATTCAAATTACTTGCTTCTCATATTCTAAACCCCGATTACAACCTCTATAGCCAATAATAAGAACATACTTCCTCGCAGTTCCTTGAGAAGACGACCCGAGGTTTGAATACTCGGTTAACAATTTCTAAAGGGGTTTGTTACTTGTGACACCCAAAACGTTTGTACGAAGGGATTTTTGTCGGTTTAGAGACTATATCTACAACGTAACTGTTTCTATGAATCTTTTTACTGGTAAAAATCCTCTCGTCAAAATGGCGCCGTTGCCGGGGAACTGCTAACGTGTGCCTTATTATTGGTTATTGTAAATATTTTTTTTCTTTTGCTTGTTTATTTATTTTTGTTTTTCCTTTTTATCTTTATTTGCTGCTATGAACTCTCACCCCTCTCGCTTTGAGTTTGGTTCTAATGTTGTTAAGGGAAATAGAAGTTACAGCAGGAATGTGCATCAAGGTCAGACCAATCAAGGATGGATAGAACCAAGAGGATCTAATCAACCCTTTTGGCAGCAACACCCTCCGAGATATCCTGGACAAAGACCATTCTACAATGCATACCCAGCTGAAAGACATGGTGGACAACCTTGTAACTACCAACAAGCCCCACCCCGTACATACAAACCACCCTTTCAACATAACCTTGAACCACCACACTCACAAGCTTCTCTTCACCATTCGCCACCATATGATCCATCTTTACCCCAATACCAATCCAATCGCTCCCAATCACCACCACTTTCCTTTGTAGCATGTCCAAGTCCAGCAACCCAAGAAGCAGAGGATCGCCTAAGAGAAACAGTAATTAAATTTCAAACAACCATTAAACAACTGGAGCAAGCGATGATTCAATGGGCTTCTAGGCGCTCAAATATACAAGGATCAACCACAGCTCCACGTGGACAGCCCAATGAAGAGCAGAGCATGAAGGAAGTGCCAGAAACTCCAGTGGACAAGACAGAGCATGAATTTGTACTGGAACAATTAGAAGAAGCTGTCTTTGTTCAAGAAGAAGAGTTGGTTGAAGATCTAGGAGATGCTGAACCTCCATGGGAATCCAGAATTGAGGAAAACTCCGTCCAGGATGCTACAGTTGATGCTAAGGAGGATATTTCTCCAAGGAAAATCGTTTATGAAGAATCAAACGGAATAATCCAAGAAACAAATTCCCTTGATGATGATAGTCACAAGTCTAGCTCTCTTAGTGATGAACTTGCATCCGCAAGTGAATTCTCTGAGATAGAAGAATCTTCCCCAAGTGAATATGAAGATGATGCAGAGGTAGATTTCTCTCAACCTCCAATCTATGACTCAAGTGATGAGGAAGACACAGAAGACTTTGACCAAGACACAGATACAATTGAAGATCTTTGCAAAGAAGTGGAGGAATTCACAGAAGAGCACAAGGAAACGGAACTTGCAGAACCACCAAAAACACCTATCCCAAGGCCATTACCACCTAATACAAGCTTCAAGTGGGTACAATCCTTAACTTATAACTTTACTTATTCACTTGAATATGGTTTGCTTGAAACAGATGGCCAGCTTAGAGCTCTCTGCGGCTTTAAGAGTAAGAGGGAAATGGCTTGTACTCAGAGCTGGTGCACAAGGTTCAATAAGGTTCCACGCTTCACTTCGAAGTACACGGATTGGTATCATGCTCAATCACATGGATCACGGAAAACGTTTGGTCACCAAGGTGAGATTCTACTTTTTAACCCGCCCGAATGGAGACATGTAGATCAAGACGGAGGCGAATTTAAAAGCAAGGCTTGGAATCCTGGAGTTTATTCTGACATTTATCATCCTGTGAGCCTAACAATATATTTAAAGTTGTTCGGAAGCTTTGCGTGCTTAGTTTAGGACTCGGAGGCTATTGGCATTCCAAGCACTGGTGGAGATTTTTGGACAAATTTAAACATAAGCCACCATAACAGGATACCCCTCCAATGTCCAACTTAAGGACTTTAACTAAAAGTGCTAGGTGGGAGACAACCCACCATGGTATGGTCGCTTCTTTTTCAATTTATTTCTTGTTATTTGCTTTCATTTTTCCTTTTTCATTTTAATTTATTAAACCTGGAATCATGCATAACATTCATATTAATCATTGCATTCTACATTTTTCATGCATAAAAAAAAAGGGATGCACGACGCGACCGCATGCCCTATGCGATCGCGTCAAATCGCGGAAAACACCACCCGCGCGGCCGCGTGACCCACGCGGCCGCGTGATATATATATCAGCGTAAGGATCCAACGAACAGAAAGTTAGGCTGAAATCGTGTGGCCCCTGTGCGTTTCACACAAATTGGCCCACGCGATCGCATGCACCATGCGACTGCGTCACTTGCACAATACCAATCCCACGCGACCGTGTGAGCGACGCGATCGCGTTGCATGGATTGCACATCACCCCAAAAGGAGACAGAGAGTTGTGCTAAAATGGCGCTAGAGTCATGCGTTTAGCACAAATTCCAGCGACGTGATCGCGCGACCCACGCGATTGCGTCACCCTTCTTTTCCCACTCTCATGCGATCGCGCACCCCACGCGATCGCATCACTCCCATTTTTGTCCCAACCACTCGACCGCGTGCCCCACGCGGCCGCGTGGATTCGAAAATATAACCCCCCAGCCCGCGAACCCTATCATTCTCGAGCCCCCCACCCCCAACCCTCTTCTCCCTCTCTGCTCCCTCTCCCTCCAACCACCACCCAGCCGCCACCGTCGGCCACCCAGACGCCGTCGCCACCCCGGAGGCCGCCGCTGCAATCCCCTCCCCTCCCTTCTTCCTCTCTCCTCCCCTCTCCACCACTGCCTCCGCGACCACCGCCCCCCACCGCCGGCCACCCAGCCGCTCCCCCCTCTCTCTCCGCCACCCACCCGCACCCCCCTTCTTCTATCACTAACCCAAAACCCTCGCCGCCACTGCCCCCATCAGCCGCCACCGCGACACCGTACCCCGCCACCGCGCCGGACGCCGCCACAGCCACCTTCTTCCCCGTTCCACCCCTCCCGCCTACCAGGTTCCGCAAAATGCAACCCCCTTTTATCCGTTCGTCATTTTTCTATAATTTTTTCTGTTTCTGTTCATCATTAGGATTGATAGATATGCATGTTGTAGTGGATTTTTAGGTTGTTAGGTAGCTTAGGCTCTGGTTAGTGGATCTAGGTCTGTTTACTTGCACTGTTCCTGTTTATGTTTTATCATAACTGCAATTTTGTTGTTCCTGTGACCTCGTTCATATGTTGTGATTTCTTGCAATTACTGCTTGTTACTCTAAATTTTTCTGTTTCTGTAGCTAGTTTTTAAATTCATATGAATTGCTATGATTGCTGTTTATTTTCCGGGATAATCCAATTTTAGCCGGAATGCTGCCCAAATTTTTAAAATTTTTTTTCATTCATGTTTTGGTTTGGCATTTCTGAACCCTGTTTTACTCTGCTTTACCCAAACCATTTCATGAATGCTATGGCAGACTTTCTTATCCTCTTTGATTTCCAGGTTGTTAAACTGCATTTGTGATTCACTGATTCCAATTTTTACTCTCTTTATTTCTATTCGAATCAGCATCACCCTGTTTTCCTTGTTTGATTATGAGTACTTCTATTCTTACCTATGAATCCTTGTTATTTGGATTTTTTCTTCTCTATGCCACTTAATTTAACCCGCACTTTCCTAACTCACTAACTTTAATTTCCTAACTTCTTTTTCAAATTCTAACCATACTAACCCTTTTGATCTCTTTTCTGATTATTTTCACTTTCCTCTAACTTTCTAACCATGGCATATTGATTATTTTTTTCCAATTAACATACATTCATCATATTTCTTATACTCATTTTCCTTATTTTATTTCTCCTTTGCCGCTTTGAGTTTCCTTTGTTTAATTGCCTATTTGCTTTACTATTTTTATCATATCCTGGTTTTCTGTTTTTCAGGATGTCTGCCTCACAGAGGAAAGGCAAAGGCAAAGCTACTGGCAAGCGGAAGAGAGGAGATTCCTCCCAGTCCATCATTGCTCTAATGCACGATTCTTCATGGCGGGAGAAGAACTTCACACAGCAGGAGAAAGCTGACCAGCTGCTCCCTGCAAATGATCCTATCAAATTTGCAAACCGGTACTGTGAACTGAAGTACCCGGCTTTTGCAAACTCCAGAAATCTATATCTGGAACAAACTCTGAAGATTTCAGAAGTCCTCCAGCAGTACACCACTGAGCAAATTAAGCAAAGGGGCTGGTTCTTTCTGGAGAGAACACTGACAGAGGTCAATTCATCTTGGGTACGAGAATTCTACTGCAACTACTATCTCACTACCCTAGATGCAGTGAACCTGAGCGGAAAACAAATTCTGGTCACTGAAGAGGCCTTAGAGGACATTCTCCGGCTCCCAGCCAAGTCTGATCAGCCTGATGGTTATTCAAAGGCTGAGGAGGACATGCGCCAGATGAAGTTTGATTGGGATGCCGTGAAGGCACGGATAGCTCTCGACCCAACAGTTCCTTGGGAGATGGGTCAAAACACTACCATGCCTAGAGGGATCAAGAGAGCATACTTGAACGATGAGGCTCGGTTATGGCATCAGATCTTGAGTAATTATGTGATGCCGAGTACTCACGAGATGGAGATCCCGGCTGCTATGATCACCCTCCTTTGGTGTGTCCTGGAGGGTAAGGACCTTTATCTGCCACGTTTCATTCGGCATTATATGGCCAGGGTCCATGTCCGAGGCACCCTCCCCTTCCCATATCTAGTTACACAGCTTGGCCGTCGAGCTGACGTGCCATGGGAGGATGCCGATGAGAGACCACCAACGGCGGATTGCAGGAAGATCATTCCGCACAGCCGGAACTTCTTAGCCCTGGGCCACAGACCAACACCATTCACTGCTACTGATGAGTCAGCCCCACAGTCTGCTGGACCCTCTTCCTCCACTGCTGCACCACCTACCCCTGCTACCACCACTGCACCTCCACCTGCCACAGAGCCAATCTATCATCTGGTGCACCGCTTGTTCCGACGACTTGACTAGATGGAGCGTCGCAACAAGCGGCGCTATGAGCACCTAAAGCCGATGATACGATCCGGCAACATCCCCTCCGAGCCCGACACACCATCCGAGGCATCTGAGGAGGAGGCGGATGCGCCCGAGGCAGAGACCCATCCCTAGGAGGCAGCACCTGCCGCACCATAGGCAGCGCTCCCACATCAGATTGAGGCTGCGGATCTTGAGATCCCGATCCAATCAGCACCTCCTCCATAGCAGCCAGACCCTCAGCCCACCACCACCACTGAGACCCCCGCTACCATTCTTCCCAGTGATGACACTCCTTCACACTCGGCTTGATTGAGCATCGAGGACGATACTTCCTTTTAAGTGTGGGGAGGTCGCCATCTCTGGCATTTATTTTGGTGAACCACTACATACTTTTTCTTTTATTTTGGGTATTTTTCTGTATTTTTCCTTTTACTGTTATTTTTTGAGTACTTATACATTGCTTTTATGTATTTTTACTCTATTTTCTGCATTTTGCATCTTTAGTTCATATTTTAGCCATTTAGTTTATTTTAGTTATTTAGTTTAGTTTGCAATTCTGATTTATTAGTGGATTAATTAGTATAGTTTACCCTTTTTAGCATAAGATAGTATAGTTAAAAATTGAAAAATATAAAAAGGAAGTAAGCTAGGAAATTGAACATATCAGATTTAAATCCACAAAACTTGTATATAGCATTACATGATGTAGTTAAGCTGACAACATTTCATCAAGGAGGAACATTAAAACTTTAAAAGCCACCCTAAATAATTTTTTTTATGAGAATAATGGGAATTTTTAACTAAACCTGTATACAATATATAAATGATATATGATGCTTGAGTTAGAGAACACACAGCCTGTGAGTCTTGAGCTTAAATTGTATGGTTGCATTCAAACCATAATTTTATTTCTGTGTGTTACATTTCTTTTTATTCTGATGTTCTTTCCTTTGCTTTAATCTATATGTCCAATTATAGAATATAGAATAGATACATGCCAAGAGAATGATTGAGGCCATCATTTGATTTTGGCTCACTCACCCCAAATTAGCCTACCTTTTACATCACCCTTGTTAGCCTCCTTGAGCCTTTTAAAACCCCTTTATTCTATTTAGCCAAATTACTAGCCTTAAGCAGAAAAACAAAAGAAAATCCCAAGTGAATCCTTGGTTAGCTTAAGATAGAAAATCATGAATAGAGTTAAATATGGGAAACCTTTTGGGAACATGGATGATAGAAACAAAAAGGTAAGAGAAGTTAAAAGAAATAAAATAAATTTGGGAAGCATGTTCATGAAAAAAATTCTAAGTGATTCAATTACCATGTGCATTAAAAAAAAAAAAGAAAAAAAAAGAGAGAGAAAGTTATTTTTTTTAGCATTTGAATAAAAGGGGATACAAAAAAAATTCCCCAATGCAAAATAAAAACAATGCACATGGGATAAAAATAAAAGAGTGAAACATGAGCATGTAACAATAAGTGGGATAATATGGGAGAATAGGTAGAGAAGTTTTATCTTGCTAAAAATGTATGTTAGGTGAGATTTTAGTCTAATTAAGGATTCGCTTATTAGCTCACTTAACCCTATACATAAATCCTTACCTTTACCTTGGCCCCATTACAACCTTAATTAAGACCTCATGACTTTTTGGTATGCCTATATTCTATAATTGTTGATTGGTTAGATGAAAAACAAAGCTATAGAAATTAAGAATAAAAAGAAAAATAGAGTGAATAAACCCAAGAAACACTGAGTGACTAGAGAGTAAACACAAAATCCAGTGAGGGTTCAATAACTCATCAACATATATCTGGGCTTAATTTACTAATTGTTTTGCAAGTATTGTACAATGTTTTCTTTCCCATCTCATTTGCTAAAATGCTTTATTATTTAAGGGTTGGCTATATATATATATATACATGACTCCTTGAGAATGTGAATTAACTTGACTACATGTAAGCTTTATATATGAGTGAATAAATTAGAGTTGCATGATGCATCATTCATTTAGGTAGTTGCATTTAAATTAGGTTGCATTGCATGACATTCCATCACTTTAACCTTAATTATTTACCTTGGATTTAGCATGAGGACATGCTAGTGTTTAAGTGTGGGGAGGTTGATAAACCCATATTTCATGAGTTCTTTTGTGCTTAATTTGAGTGATTTATACAATCCTTCACCCACTTATTCACATTAATTACATGATTTTACTTTCCCTTCCTTATTATGTCATATTGTGAAAAACATGTTTCCTAAGCTTTAAAAATTAATTATTTTAATTACCTTTATTTCCATTCGATGCCGTGATCGGTGTGTTGAGTAGTTTCAGATTTTCTAAGGCAGAATGACTTAAAGGATGGAAAAGGAAACATACTAAAATGGAAGGAGAAAGCAAAACGGAGCTTTAAGAAAACTGGTATCCACGCGATCGCATGGATGACGCGATTGCGTGCCAAGCACGAATCAGCAGCGACGCGGCCGCATGACTAACGCGACCGTGCGCCTTAAGCAGAACGCATATGACGCGGTCGCATGACTGACGCGACCGCGTGGCAAGGAAAAGCTCCAAATGACGCGACCGCGTGACCCACGTGGACGCGTGACAGAGGCCACGTATCAGAATTTACAGAATACGCCCCCAGCGAATTCTGAAGCCCTTTTTGGCTCAGATCCAAGTACAGACAGCATAGACCAGAGGTTATAAAGTGTGGGAATGCACCCATTCAAAGAGAGCTCGCATATTTTACCTTTCAATGATTTAGATTTAGTTGAGAGGGAGATCTTCTCTCTCTCTCTTTTAGGATTTAGGATTTCTTCTTGTTTTAAGAGTAACTTTGGATCCCAGGTTTAATGTTCTTTTATTTTAGTTTTACTTCTATTTATTTATTCCAACATTTGAATTGATTATTATAATTTAATTTATGAATTCTTCCATGTTACAGACTGTTATTTGAATTAATGATAATTGAGGTATTTTTAATTTATGATTGTTCTCTTCGATTTAAGTTACCATTGCTTCCCATCTAAGGACATTTTTATTATTCCAGCAATTTTACTTTTTCCCCTTTTGGTTTTGGTTAAGAATTTAGTAACTCAACAGTTATTAAACTCAACATAATTGATAATCGTTATCTTGCTAATTGAGCTGAACTTAAGTAATCCCAACCTTTTCTTAGGAAATAAATAGGATTCAAAGGTCAATTTAATTAGTCCCTTGACTTTTCCTTGCCCTAATACAGGTTGATCAAGTGGAGTTTAGATTCAACTTTCATTATAGTTGAGAGAGATAACTACGTTGGACCTCCAACTTCTCTTACCTTGCCAAAAGTTTGCTTTACAGTATTTATTTATTTTTAATTGCCATTTACTTTACCTGTCATTCAAATTACTTGCTTCTCATCTTCTAAACCCCGATTACAACCTCTATAGCCAATAATAAGAACATACTTCCTCGCAGTTCCTTGAGAAGACGACCCGAGGTTTGAATACTCGGTTAACAATTTCTAAAGGGGTTTGTTACTTGTGACACCCAAAACGTTTGTACAAAGGGATTTTTGTCGGTTTAGAGACTATATCTACAACGCAACTATTTCTATGAATCTCTTTACTGGTAAAAATTCTCTCGTCAACCCTCGGAACATTGGCGCCGTTGTCGGGGAACTTGGAAGTCATCCCATCACAATGGCGGACGACCACGACAACGACCACGATTCAGATCTAGAGGATAGAACACCGCACAAAAATGCGGGCAATACGCTGAAAGATACCCCAGAATCTAACGGGGACAAAAACTCATCAAATCCAGGGGTGATAGAAGCACTTCAAGATCATTTAAAGCAACTCGAAAAAGAAACCTAGCACCAACGAGAAGTTGGGAAGGATCTACAAAGAGAGGTAAGGCGACGCCGAGAATTAGAAGATAAACTTTTAAAACTCGAAGCCGATCTCAAAGCCAAAGCTACTTGGACCACCCCTGAGGACAACTCTCACAAAGATCAAGATCCATTCACTAGGGAAATCATGAAGACCAAAATCCCCAAGGACTTCAAACTTCCGGATATGACTTTATACGATGGCACTACAGATCCCAACCATCACCTCAGCAATTTCAGAAGTAGAATGTACCTCACCGACGCCTCAGATGCAGTTCGCTACAAAGCTTTTCCAACGACTCTCACAAAAACAGCAATTAGATGGTTCGACAACCTACCTCCGAAGTCCATCTCAAGCCAAAAAGTTCTTGGCCAGATTTTCCATCCAAAAAGATAAGGCTAAGCACACCCCCAGACTATTAGGAATCAAGCAAGGAGATCGAGAAAGCCTTCGCAACTACATGGAAAGATTCAACAAAACATGCCTAGACATACAAAGCCTACCAACAGAGGCCGCCATCATGGGCCTCATCAATGGCCTAAGAGAGGGACCTTTTAGCCAATCTATATCAAAAAAGTACCCTACATCTCTGGACGAAGTGCAGGAACGAGCAGAAAAATACATCAACATGGAAGAAAATTCTCGACTAGGAGAAACTTCAAAATCTAGATTCACCTACCGAGACAAAGATAAAGAGTCCAAAAAGAAGGAAGATCGACAAGGAAAAAAAATTAAAAAATATCATAATTACACCCCTCTTAGGGTGTCCCTGGTGGATGTTTACAAAGAAGTCTGCCACACAGAAAAAATACCCCCAGCTCGACCACTCAAAGGCAAAAGAGGAGGAGAAAACCGGAATGAATATTGTGAATACCATCGAGTCCGTGGACACTCCACCAACGAGTGCTTTGACTTAAAAAACGTTATAGAAAAATTAGTGAGAGAAGGAAAACTAGATCGATATCTGGCCACTCGGGACGATGAGCAAAGAAAAAGGAGAAGAGACGAGGAGGTTGGACGAACCGAGCGATCACCTCGAACACCAGAAAGACATGTCCATATGATACACGGAGGGTTCGCAGGAGGAGGAATCTCCAAATCATCTCACAAAAGATATCTCAAAGAAGTATATCATGTCGGAGGAAAGAAGGAAGAACCCGACATTCCCGCAATTACATTTACCAAGGAAGATGCATCCGGCGTCATCTCAGGACACGACGATCCCATGGTCATCACCATTATACTGGCAAATGCAAATCTCCATCGCACACTGATAGATCAAGGGAGCTCTGCCGACATCTTATTCAAAACTGCCTTCGACAAGCTCGGTCTGGAAGATAAATAACTCAAAGCATATCCAAACAGCCTGTTCGGACTGGGAGACACTCCAGTGCAACCACTGGGATACGTTTCGCTACACACAACCTTCGGAAAAGAAAACCAATCCAGAACACTCAAAATAAACTACATCGTGGTCGACATGAGTTCAGCCTACAACGCCCTAATAGGTCGGACAACATTAAATCAACTCGGTGCAATAGTTTTAACTCCACATCTATGCATGAAATTCCCAACTACAGAAGGGATAGCTACGATAAAAGCAGATCAAAAGATGGCGCGCCGCTGTTATAACGAAAGTCTAAACCTCAGAGGCAGAGGAGAAGAATTCCACACAATCGAACTTGGTGGAGTTCAGAGACGAGAAGAACTCCGTCCACAACCTGAAGGTGAACTAGAGAAAGTCCAGATCGGAGACATCCCGGACAAAACAACCAATATTGGCACGATTCTAAAAGGAGACATAAAAGAATCACTCGTACAGTTCTTACGAGAAAATGCCGATCTCTTTGCGTGGAAGGCTGCAGACATGCCAGGCATAGACCTCGAGTTAATGTGTCATAAACTAGCAGTCTACCCTGGATCTCGGCCAGTACAACAGAGGCGTAGAAAGCTCAGACCCGAACGATCCTAAGCTGTGGAAGAGTAGGTACAAGCTCTACTGGAGGCAGGATTCATAAGAGAAGTCAAGTACCCACTATGGTTAGCTAACATCGTCTTGGTAAACAAATCAAACGAGAAGTGGCGAATGTGTACTGACTATACTGATCTCAACAAAGCCTGCCCAAAAGACCCTTATCCACTCCCAAGTATCGACGCCCTGGTAGATGCCTCCTTCGGATATAAATACCTCTCGTTTATGGATGCATATTCCAGATACAATCAAATCCCAATGTATCCACCCGATCCAGAAAAAACCTCGTTCTTAACACCAAAAGCAAACTACTGCTACATTGTGATGTCTTTTGGTCTCAAAAATGCGGGAGCTACTTATCAAAGGCTAATGAATAAAGTCTTTTCGGATCATATCGGAAAAGTCATGGAAGTCTATGTGGACGACATGTTGATAAAGACACAAATTGAAGAGACATTATTGTCCGACCTAGTCCAAGTGTTCGACACTATAAGGAGGCATGGCATACGACTCAATCCTGCAAAATGCACCTTTGTAGTAGAACCTGGCAAGTTCTTAGGTTTTATGCTCACACAAAGAGGAATTGAGGCAAATCCGGATAAATGTCAAGCCATACTCAACATAAAGAGCCCAACTTGTGTCAAAGAGGTACAACAACTCAACGGGAGATTGGCAGCCTTGTCCAGATTCCTAGCGGGATTAGCAATAAGATCTCTTCCCTTCTATGCTACTCTAAGGAAAGGAAAGAGGTTTGAATGGACAACGGAGTGTGAACAAGCCTTCCAATATTTCAAAAGATTTCTAGGACAGCCACCTATCCTATCTCAGCCACGAGAAGGAGAACCACTCATATTATACCTCGCGGTGGGAAGTCGGGCAGTAGCCTCAGCACTAGTTCGAGAAGACGATAGAGGGCAACAACCCGTATACTTCACCAGTAAAGCATTACAAGGATCCGAGCTGAACTACCAAAAAATAGAAAAATTTGCCTATGCTCTCATACTAACATCTCGACGACTTCACCTGTACTTCCAAGCTCACACCATTAAGGTTCGGACCAAGCAGCCCATAAAAGGGATATTGTAGAAAACAGATCTAGCAGGCAGAATCTTACAATGGGCAGTTGAGTTGTCCGAGTTCGACCTTCAATACGAAGCTCGGACATCCATCAAATCACAATACTTAGCCGACTTCATTACAGAATTTACAGACACCATAGAAAGTCCCACAGAATGGAATCTCTACATGGACGATTCCTCGAATAAGACTGGAAGCAGCGTAGGTGTGATAATTGAAAGTAATCAAGGAACCCAAATCGAACTCTCTCTCAAATTCGGGTTCCCTGCCTCAAACAACTAGGCTGAATATGAGGCACTACTAGCTGGTTTAAAGCTGGCTAAAGAAGTCGGATCTCAAAGACTCATTATCTTCAGCGACTCACAGGTGATCACTTCACAAATAACGGGGAGGTACCAAGCTAAGGACCCCACTATGAAAAAATACCTGGGTAAAACCAGGGAATAGCTCGGACAACTCCGGGAATATGAGATCCATCACATACCCCGTGAACAGAATGCTCGAGCTGACGCACTCTCAAAACTAGCCAGCACCAAACCAGGAGGCAACAATAGAAGCCTCATCCAGGAAATACTACAGAACCCGTCAATCTCGGAAGAGGAAAAAGTCCTAGCCATAACAGGTCTAGATCAAGGATGGATGACTCCTATAATTAACTACCTCAAAATAGAAACACTTCCTACAGATGAGAAGGAGGCAAAAAGGTTAAAACGAGAGGCACAATACTACACTATCATAAACAATACTCTCTACAAAAGAGGAATCTCAATACCATTGTTAAAATGTGTACCGACTTCCAATACGAAGGAAATTCTAGAAGAAATACACATTGGCATCTGTGGCAATCATCTCGAAGCACAAGCACTCGCCAAAAAAAGTACTTCGGGCAGGATTTTATTGGCCAACTCTACAAAAGGAGGCCACAAAGTTCGTAAAGACATGTCCACCATGTCAAAAATATGCCAACTTTCACATCGCCCCGCCAGAGGAGCTCATCAGCGTAACCTCACCTTGGCCATTTGCAAAATGGGGACTCGACCTTCTCGGACCCTTTCCTCAGGGATCGGGACAAGTTAAATTCCTCATAGTAGGGGTAGACTATTTCACAAAGTGGATCGAGGCAGAACCCTAGCTAACGCTACTTCTCAAAGAAGTCAAAAGTTCCTATATAGGAACATTTTCACAAGGTTCGGGGTCCCATACTCCATCACCACAAACAATGGCACCCAATTCACAGATACAGGCTTCAGAAAATTAGTAGCCGACTTGAACATAAAGCACCAGTTCACTTCCGTCGAATATCCCCAAGCCAATAGACAAGCCGAAGCTGCCAACAAAATCATATTGGCTGGGCTAAAACAGAGATTACAAGATGCAAAGGGAGCTTGGGCCGAAGAACTCTCACAAGTCCTATGAGCATATCGAATAACGCCACATTCCACCACAAAGGAATCACCCTTCCGATTAGCATACGGAACGGAGGTAATGATCCCAGTAGAGATTGAGGAAGGGTCGCCTAGAGTGGTCCATTACAATGAAGAAGCCAACTCCCAACTTCAAAGGGAAGAGCTCGATCTACTTCCTGAAATCCAAGAAAGAGCTCGGATCAGGAAAGAAGCACTAAAACGTCGAATGGCTTCCAGAGATAATCAAAAGGTAATGCCAAGAGGTTTCCCTGAAAATGATCTCATCCTAATCCGAAATGATATCGGAACAACTCGACCCGGGGAAGGAAAGCTGGCAGCAAACTGGAAAGGACCCTACCAAGTCATAGAAGTACTTGGGAAGGGCTACTACAGACTGTCTGAACTCGAGGGGCGAGAGCTTCCTAGGTCATGGCACGCCTGCAACCTAAGAAGGTACTATAGCTAGGAATGATAAAGGATCTCAGCATAGGGTGTACTCTTTTTCCTGAAAAGGTTTTTTAATGAGGCACCAAGTTGAGATCCACAAATTATCCGACTTAAAAGGGTAAAAAATCCACATGTACATATTTGTATTTTCTTTTGAATAAAATATGTTTAGATATTCTACAAATTCTCAAGCCGCATTAATCTGAAACATTCATCGTCCGATTATAAAGCAACAGATCGGCAAAAAGTGAAAATCGAATTCACTGCATGATCGCGATCAAGACCAACAGAGATGAAAACCAAATTCATCAAAAGGTCGACCAAGCGAGAATTAAACCCAATTTCTACAAATCGGCAAAGATGAAAATAGAATAATGCAAGAAGTTATCGAAAGTGATCCATAGAAAGGACCTGACGAGGTCTTAATGGATTGCTAAATATTAACTTAAAGACTGGCCGACATTAAGAAAGTCGGACCAAGTCAACCCAAGTTATAAGTAAACCCTGGAAAGAGGTCTGGCCAACCCTATAAAAGAGGATTACTTTAACTTAGAAGGGCTCGACATAACGAAGTCGGCCCAAAACATAAAAGTTATAAAAGTAATCACTGAAAGAGACCTGAACAAGGTCCAAGAAAGAGGATTACAAAAATATTTTAGAAGGACCCGACATGACGAAGTCGGCCCAAAACATAAAAGTTATGAAAGTAATCCCTAAAAGAGACCTAAACAAGGTCCAAGAAAGAGGATTACAAAAATAACTTAGAAAAACTTGACACGAAGAAGTCGGTCCAAAACATAAAGCTACCAAAATAATCCTTGAAAGAAACCTAAAAAGGGGTCCAAAAAAGAGGATTATCAAACAATAGCTCGGACGAAACCAACATAACGAAATCGGCGACCTTAGTGTTATACAACGAAAAGTTCCAGCACTACCAAAAACCTAAAAAAGGTGCCAATATAAGATAAAGATCGACATGATATTAAAGGCGTGGAGATATAATAAAAATAAGTTCAAAGAGGCTACCCAAATCAGCCCCAAGAACTTGGAAGCTATTTGTTGTTTTTCAAAATAAGGTTGCTAAAAAAGCAACTGAAAAGTGTCAACAGTCAGCAAAACATCAATTCCAAAATAAAGAGTTTAACAGCCCACAAGCCAGGCAATATACACAAACAAAGAGAAATTTCAGCTAAGATCCGCAACCTTCTCGGCAGCATCAGCACGGGGTGAAGGAGGGCGAGCCTGGAGAGGCACTGCATCCACTGTGCCATCATCCCTATTCAAAATTTGGCAATCAGGATCTAATTCTGGATGAACAACCCCAGCTGGAGGAACTGTAGAAGTCGACACTTTGGCAGCAGGTGCAGAGGAAGGTTCGACATCATCATCATCCGGGTCGTCAGGGACAATTTTACCATCCCTCACAATATTGTCCAGGCTGAAGAGAGTAAGGTCGACCTCAGGAGCAAGAACTCGAACCTGCTCCCTTAGGTTCTCATAAGCAGCATTTACGCTGCCAACAAGGTGACCCTGGAGCTCGGAGTAGTCAACTTGGGCAGACTCCAACTCCTCCCTCAGACGCATTACCTCCTGATAGAATGTGACGTAGCTGTCTTTATGCCTCAATGTCGTGTCCTCGGCCAACCTCATAGAAGCTGCCAAAGCAAGAGAGCTAGCCTTCTCGTTCTTCAGCTCCTTCTCCAGTTTGGCCACTTTCACTTCAAGCTCCTCCTTCAAGCCCTTCATCCGATCAAACTCCTGTTTATCCTCCTCCACGAAGGCTTTGGTAGCATGAAGGGGAAGATTTTGGGCAGTTCGATACAGGGCAGCTCCCATATGTGCCATCTTAATGCTACTCCGAGTTATAAAATCTAAATGGCGAAGGAGGGATACATCATCCATAGGGAGGGCACCATAAGGACTGATATGCTGATCGACAAACTCCACCGCATCAAAGTTAGGAGCATCAAGGCTGAAAGGCTCAATTGTTTTCTATTTTTTGTTGGGAGGAGCACCAGAAGTAGCGACGGAAGTCTGTGGAGGGTCAGCCAGACGAACCCGAGGAGTAGGGATCACTTTCCTCGGCCTAGGAGAACTTGGCACGGGCGGCTTCACCAGAACTTGAGAAGATCCCTCTCCTGCCACCTTGGCCGACATGTGTTTAGCAGCAGCAGCCTTCCTTGCCTTCTTGAAAGCCTTCATAGACTCATTATTTTTAGACATCTCTGAAAATAGAACCAACCACAGTAATTGGTTACAATCACAAAAGAGGAAACAAAGCTAAAAACAAGGATAAAACAAGTCAGACAGTACCCAACACAGTTCGGACTAGGGAGGGGTCCCCCAAAAACTTTTTGGTATTAAGGTGGGGAGGTTCCCCCCATATATCTTCAAGAACAATTACAAAAGCCCGCTCAACCTCATCAAGTATCTCCCAAGTATAAAGAGACACTGTCACATTCTGTTGCCATTTGATGAGCGGATAATTTATACGCTTTTTGGCATTGTTTTTAGTATGTTTTTAGTAGAATCTAGTTACTTTTAGGGATGTTTTCATTAGTTTTTATGTTAAATTCACATTTCTGGACTTTACTATGATTTTGTGTGTTTTTCTGTGATTTCAGGTATTTTCTGGCTAAAATTGAGGGACTTGAGCAAAAATCAGATTCTGAGGTTGAAGAAGGACTACTGATGCTGTTGGATTCTGACCTTCCTGCACTCAAAGTAAATTTTCTGGAGCTACAGAACTCAAACTGGCGCTCTTCCAATTGCGTTGGAAAGTAGACATCAAGGGCTTTCCAGCAATATATAATAGTCTATACTTTGGTCGAGTTTAGATGACGTAAAAGGGCATTGAACACCAGTTTTATGCTGCTGTCTGGAGTTAAACGCCAGAAACACGTTACAATCCAGAGTTGAACGCCAGAAATACGTTACAAACTAGCATTCAACTCCAAGAATGACCTCTCCACGTGCAAACTTCAAGCTCAGCCCAAGCACACACCAAGTGGGCCCCGGAAGTGGATTTATGCATCAATTACTTACTTCTGTAAACCCTAGTAACTAGTTTAGTATAAATAGGACTTTTTACTAGTGTATTTGACATCTTTTTGATCATCTTGGGACGTCAAGTTCTTAGATCAGAGGGGCTGGCCATTTGGCCATGCCTGAACCTTTCACTTATGTATTTTTAACGGTAGAGTTTCTACACTCTATAGATTAAGGTGTGGAGCTCTGCTGTTCCTCATGAATTAATGCAAAGTACTACTGTTTTTCTATTCAATTCAACTTATTCCGCTTCTAAGATATTCATTCACACTTCAACATGAATGTGATGAACGTGACAATCATCATCATTCCCCCACGAACGCGTTCCTGACAACCACTTCCGTTCCACCTTAGATTGGATGATTATCTCTTGGATCTCTTAATCAGAATCTTCGTGGTATAAGCTAGATTGATGGCGGCATTCATGAGAATCCGAAAAGTCTAAACCTTGTCTGTGGTATTCCGAGTAGGATTCTGGGATTGAATGACTGTGACGAACTTCAAACTCGCGAGTGCTGGGCGTAGTGACAGACGCAAAAGGAGGGTGAATCATATTCCAGTATGATCGAGAACCTCAGATGATTAGCCGTGTTGTGACACAGCATTTGGACCATTTTCACAAGAGGATAGGATGCAGCCATTGACCACGGTGATGCCTCCAGATGATTAGCCATGCAGTGACAATGCATAGGACCATTTTCCAGAGAGGATGAAAAGTAGCCATTGACAATGGTGATGTCCTTACATAAAGCCAGCCATAGAAAGGAGTAGGACTGATTGGATGAAGACAGCAGGAAAGCAGAAGTTTAGAAGGACGAAAGCATCTCTATACGCATATCTGAAATTCTCACCAATGATATACATAAGTATTTCTATCCTTATTTTCTATTTATTCATTAGTATTTTCGAAAACTCCATAATCAATTATTATCCGCCTGACTGAGATTTACAAGATGATCATAGCTTGCTTCATACCAACAATCTCCGTGGGATCGACCCTTACTCACGTAAGGTTTTATTACTTGGACGACCCAGTGCACTTGCTGGTTAGTTGTATCGAAGTTGTGAATGAAAAACGATTTATTAAGATGTGCGTACAGAGTTTTTGGCGCCGTTGCCTGAGATCGTAATTTTGTGCACCAAGTTTTTGGCGCCGTTGCCGAGGATTGTCGAGTTTGGACAACTGACGGTTCATCTTGTTACTCAGATTAGGTAATTTTCTTTTTGTTTTATTTTCAAAAATTTTTCAAAAATCTTTCAAAAATTTCTCATCTGTTTTCAAAAAAAATAATAATAAAAATTCCTTTCAAAAATTTTTATTATGTTCTTCAGAATTTTTAAGAATGAATTCTAGTGTTTCATGAAGCATGTTGAAGCCTGACTGGCTGTAAAGCCATGTCTAAATTCATTTAGACTAGGGCTTCCAACCCAACATTATCAAGAGCAAGCTAGTTGTTGCTGATCCACCTGCTGCTGTTCCTGATCCACTTGATTTACATGCTAAAGCTTGACTGGCTATTAAGCAATGTCTAACCCTCAGATTGGAGCTTTAGACTAAGAGTACAAGATTCCTGGAATTCATATTAAAAATTTTGGAATCCTTATTTTTCTTTTTCAAATTAATTTTCAAAAAAAAAAATACAAAAAAATTAGAAAATCATAAAAAAATCAAAAATATTTTGTTTTTCTTGTTTGAGTCTTGAGTCAATTGTAAGTTTGGTGTCAATTGCATGTTTTAAAGTTTGCATAAAATTTTCGAAAAATTCATGCATTCATAGTGTTCTTCATGATCTTTAAGTTGTTCTTGGTAAGACTTCTTGTCTGATCTTCATATTTTCTTGTTTTGCATCTTTTCTTGTTTTTCATATGCATTCTTGCATCCATAGAGTCTAAACATGAAAGATTTCTAAGTTTGGTGTCTTGCATGTTTTCTTTGCATATAAAAATTTTCAAAAATATGTTCTTGATGTTCATCATGATCTTCAAAGTGTTCTTGGTGTTCATCTTGACATTCATAGCATTCTTGCATGCATTCATTGTTTTGATCCAAAAATTTTCATGCATTGCATCATTTTCATATTTTTCTCTCTCATAAAAAAAATTCAAAAATAAAAAAAATATCTTTCCCTCTTTTCTCTCATAAAATTCGAAAATTTGAGTTGACTTTTTCAAAAATTTTTAAAATCTAGTTGTTTCTTATGAGTCAAATCAAATTTTCCATTTAAAAATCTTATCTTTTTCAAATCTTTTTCAAAAATCATATCTTTTCCATTTTTTATTTTATTTTCGAAAATTTCAAAAATCTTTTTCAAAATATTTTCAAATTCTTTTTCTTAATTTTATATCATATTTTTGAAAATCACATCATCAATTAATGTTTTGATTCAAAAATTTCAAGTTTGTTACTTACTTGTTAAGAAAGATTCAAACTTTAAGTTCTAGAATCATATCTTGTGATTTCTTGTGAATCAAGTCATTAATTGTGATTTTAAAAATAAAATCTTTTTCAAAAACTAATTTCAATCATATCTTTTCAAAAATATCTTCTTATCTTATCTTTTTCAAAAATTTGATTTTAAAATATCTTTTCTAACTTCTTATCTTCTTATCTTTTCAAAAATTGATTTTCAAAATTTGTTTTAACTAACTAACTAACTTTTTGTTTGTTTCTTATCCTTTTCAAAACTACCTAACTAACCCTCTCTCTCTAATTTTCGAAAATATCTCCCTCTTTTTCAAAAATTCTTTTTAAATTAACTAATTGTTTCAAAATTCAATTTTAATTTATTTCTTCTTTTAATTTTCAAAAATCAGTAACTCTTTTTCAAAAATTATTTTCGAAAACCTCCCCCTCTCATCCTCTTCTATTTTTATTTACTAACATCTCTTCCTCACTCACCAAAAATCCGAACCCCCTCTCTCTCTCTGAGTTCAGATTTTCTCTTCTTCTTTTCTTCTACTCTTCTTTTCTTCTACTCACCTAAGGGAACCTCTATACTGTGGTAAAAAGGATCCCTATTATTATTTTTCTGTTCCCTCTTTTTCATATGAGCAGAAGCAAAGACAAGAATATTCTTGTTGAAGCAGATCCAGAACCTGAAAGGACTCTGAAGAGGAAACTAAAAGAAGCTAAATTACAACAATCCAGCAAGCACCTTTCAGAAATTTTCGAACAAGAAGAGGAGATGGCAGCCGAAAATAATAATAATGCAAGGAGGATGCTTGGTGACTTTACTGCACCTAATTCCAATTTACATGGAAGAAGCATCTCCATCCCTACCATTGGAGCAAACAATTTTGAGCTGAAACCTCAATTAGTTTCTCTGATGCAGCAGAACTGCAAGTTTCATGGACTTCCATCTGAAGATCCTTTTCAGTTCTTAACTGAATTCTTGCAGATCTGTGATACTATTAAGACTAATGGAGTAGATCCTGAAGTCTACAGGCTCATGCTTTTCCCCTTTGCTGTAAGGGACAGAGCTAGAGTGTGGTTGGACTCTCAACCCAAAGATAGCCTGAACTCTTGGGATAAGCTGGTCACGGCTTTCTTAGCCAAGTTCTTTCCTCCTCAAAAGCTGAGCAAGCTTAGAGTGGATGTTCAAACCTTCAGACAGAAAGAAGGTGAATCCCTTTATGAAGCTTGGGAGAGATACAAGCAACTGACCAAAAAGTGTCCTTCTGACATGCTTTCAGAATGGACCATCCTGGATATATTCTATGATGGTCTGTCTGAATTAGCTAAGATGTCGTTGGATACTTCTGCAGGTGGATCCATTCACCTAAAGAAAACGCCTGCAGAAGCTCAAGAACTCATTGACATGGTTGCTAATAACCAGTTCATGTACACTTCTGAGAGGAATCCTGTGAGTAATGGGACGCCTCAGAAGAAGGGAGTTCTTGAAATTGATACTCTGAATGCCATATTGGCTCAGAACAAAATATTGACTCAGCAAATCAATATGATTTCTCAGAGTCTGAATGGAATGCAAGCTGCATTCAACAGTACTCAAGAGGCATCTTCTGAAGAAGAAGCTTATGATCCTGAGAACCCTGCAATAGCAGAGGTGAATTACATGGGTGAACCATATGGAAACACCTATAATCCCTCATGGAAAAATCACCCAAATCTCTCATGGAAGGATCAACAAAAGCCTCAACAAGGCTTTAATAATGGTGGAAGAAATAGGTTTAACAATAGTAAACCTTTTCCATTATCCACTCAGCAACAGACAGAGAACTCCGAACAAAATACCTCTAATTTAGCAAACTTAGTCTCTAATCTATCTAAGGCCACTGTAAGTTTCATGAATGAAACAAGGTCCTCCATTAGAAATTTGGAGGCACAAGTGGGCCAGCTGAGTAAAAGGATCACTGAAATCCCTCCTAGTACTCTCCCAAGCAATACAGAAGAAAATCCAAAAGGAGAGTGCAAGGCCATTGATATAACCATCATGGCCGAATCCAAAGAGGAATAGGAGGACGTGAATCCCAAGGAGGAAGACCTCTTGGGATGTCCAGTGATCAATAAGGAGTTTCCCTTTGAGAAACCAAAGGAATCTGAGGCTCATCTAGAGACCATAGAAATTCCATTAAACCTCCATATGCCATTCATGAGCTCTGATGAGTATTCCTCTTCTGAAGAGAATGAGGATGTTACTAAGGAGCAAGTTACCAAGTACCTTGGTGCAATCATGAAGCTGAATGCCAAATTATTTGGTATTGAGACTTGGGAAGATGAACCTCCCTTGTTCGCCAATGAACTAAGTGATCTGGATCAACTGACAATGCCTCAGAAGAAACAGGATCCTGGAAAGTTCCTAATACCTTGTACCATAGGCACAATGATCTTTGAAAAGGCTCTGTGTGACCTTGGTTTAGGGATAAACCTCATGCCGCTCTCTGTAATAGAGAAACTGGGAATCTTTGGGGTGCAAGCCGCTAAAATCTCATTAGAGATGGCAGACAATTCAAAAAAATAGGCTTATGGACAAGTAGAGGACGTGTTAGTAAAGGTTGAATGCCTTTGCATCCCTGCTGATTTCATAGTCCTAGATATTGGGAAGGATGAGGATGAATCCATCATCCTTGGAAGACCCTTCCTAGCCACAACAAGAGTTGTGATTGATGTTGACAGAGGCGAACTAGTCCTTCAATTGAATGAGGACTCCCTTGTGTTTAAAACTCAAGGACATCCTTCTGTAAACATGGAAAAGAGGCACAGTAAGCTTCTCTCAAAACAGAGTCAACCAGAGCCCCCACAGTCAAACTCTAAGTTTGGTGTTGGGAGGCCACAACCAAATTCTAAGTTTGGTGTTGAACTCCCATATCCAAACTCTAAGTTTGGTGTTGGGGAGTCTCAATAATGCTCTGAATATCTGTGAGGCTCCATGAGAGCCCACTGTCAAGCTATTGACATTAAAGAAGCGCTTGTTGGGAGGCAACCCAATTTTTATTTATCTAATTATATTTTTTATTAGTTATATGTCTTCATCGGTTCATGGTCATGTGGAGTCACAAAAATAACTAAAAAAATTGAAGAAAAATCAAAAACAGCATAAAAAAATAGCACACCCTGGAGGAGTTCACTGGCGTTCAAACGCCAGTAAGGAGCATCTGTCTGGCGTTCAACGCCAGAATAGAGCATGGAGCTGGTGCTGAACGCCAGAAACAAGCATGAAGCTGGCGTTCAACGCCAGAAATATGTTGCATCTGGGCGTTGAATGCCCAGAACAAGCATCAGTTCGGCGTTTAAACGCCAGAATTGCATGCAAAGGCATTTTACATGCCTAATTGGTGCAGGGATGTAAATCCTTGACACCTTAAGATCTGTGGACCTCACAGGATCATCTCAGGATCTGTGGACCCTACAGGATCCCCACCTTCCCTCCTCATAATCCTAGTTTTTTTTACACATCTTCTTCTTCTACTATTCCTTCTTCTTTTGCTCGAGGGCGAGCAACATTCTAAGTTTGTTGTGGTAAAAGCATTGCTTATTTTGCTTTTCCATAACCATTGATGGCACCTAAGGCCAGAGAAACCTCAAAAAAAAAAAAGAGAAGAGAAAAGGGAAGACAAAAGCTTCCACCTCCAAGTCATGGGAGATGGAGAGATTCATGTAAAGGATCTATAGCTCAGTGGTAGAACATTTGACTGCAAATCAAGAGATCCCTGAGATACCTCAGGGGATACATTTTTCCCCACACAATTATTGGGAGCAACTAAGGATAGGAGCACCAAAATCACTAGGGATCAAGCAACAGAGACAAGGAAGAGACATAGAAGAGCTCAAGGACATCATTGGTTCCTCAAGGAGAAAACGCCACCATCACTAAGGTGGACTCATTCCTTGTTCATAAACTTTCTGTTTTTCGTTTTCTTATGTTAAATGTTTATCTATGTTTGTGTCTTTATTACATGATCATTAATGTCTAAGTGTCTATGCCTTAAAGTAGTGAATATGAATCCATCACCTCTCTTAAATGAAAAATGTTTTAATTCAAAAGAACAAGAAGTACATGAGTTTCGAATTTATCCTTGAACTTAGTTTAATTATATTAATGTAGTGACAATACTTTTTGTTTTCTAAATGAATGCTTGAACAGTGCATATGTCTTTTGAAGTTGTTGTTTAAGAATGTTAAATATGTTGGCTCTTGAAAGAATGATGACAAGGAGAAATGTTAGTTGATAATCTAAAAAATCATAAAAATGATTCTTGAAGCAAGAAAAAGCAATGAATACAAAAGCTTGCAGAAAAAGAAAAGAAAGAAAAATAGCGAAAAAAAAAGAGAGCAAAAGCAAGCAGAAAAAGCCAAAAGCTCTTAAAACCAAAAGGCAAGGGTCATAAAAAGGATCCCAAGGCTTTGAGCATCAGTGGATAGGAGGGCCTAAAGGAATAAAATTCTGGCCTAAGCGGCTAAACCAAGCTGTCCCTAACCATGTGCTTGTGGCGTGAAGGTGTCAAGTGAAAACTTGAGACTGAGCGGTTAAAGTCAAGGTCCAAAGCAAAAGAAGAGTGTGCTTAAGAACCCTGGACACCTCTAATTGGGGACTTTAGCAAAGCTGAGTCACAATCTGAAAAGGTTTACCCAGTTATGTGTCTGTGGCATTTATGTATCCGGTGGTAATACTGGAAAACAAAATGCTTAGGGCCACAGCCAAGACTCATAAAGTAGCTGTGTTCAAGAATCAACATATTGAACTAGGAGAATCAATAACACTATCTAAACTCTGAGTTCCTATAGATGCCAATCATTCTGAACCTCAATGGATAAAGTGAGATGCCAAAACTATTTAAGAGGCAAAAAGCTACAAGTCCCGCGCATCTGATTGGAGCTATGTTTCATTGATAGTTTGAAATTTATAGTATATTCTCTTCTTTTTATCCTATTTGATTTTCAGTTGCTTGGGGACAAGCAACAATTTAAGTTTGGTGTTGTGATGAGCAGATAATTTATACGCTTTTTGGCATTGTTTTTAGTATGTTTTTAGTAGAATCTAGTTACTTTTAGGGATGTTTTCATTAGTTTTTATGTTAAATTCACATTTCTGGACTTTACTATGAGTTTGTGTGTTTTTCTGTGATTTCAGGTATTTTCTGGCTGAAATTGAGGGACTTGAGCAAAAATCAGATTCAGAGGTTGAAGAAGGACTGCTGATGCTGTTGGATTCTAACCTCCCTGCACTCAAAGTGGATTTTCTGGAGCTACAGAACTCAAAATTGCGCTCTTCTAATTGCGTTGAAAAGTAGACATTCAGGGCTTTCCAGCAATATATAATAGTCCATACTTTGGCCGAGTTTAGACGACATAAAAGGGCGTTGAACGCCAGCTCTACGCTGCTGTCTGGAGTTAAATGCCAGAAACACGTTACAAGCCAGAGTTGAACGCCAGAAATACGTTATAAACTGGCGTTCATCTCCAAGAATGACCTCTCCACGTGTTAACTTCAAGCTCAACCCAAGCACACACCAAGTGGGCCCCGGAAGTGGATTTATGCATCAATTACTTACTTTTGTAAACCCTAGTAACTAGTTTAGTATAAATAGGACTTTTTACTAGTGTATTTGACATCTTTTTGATCATCTTGGGACGTCTAGTTCTTAGATCAGAGGGGCTGGCCATTCGGCCATGCCTGAACCTTTCACTTATGTATTTTTAATGGTAGAGTTTCTACACTCCATAGATTGTGGAGCTCTGCTGTTCCTCATGAATTAATGCAAAGTACTACTGTTTTTCTATTCAATTCAACTTATTCCGCTTCTAAGATATTCATTCGCACTTCAACATGAATGTGATGAATGTGACAATCATCATCATTCCCCCACGAACGCGTGCCTGACAACCACTTCCGTTCCACCTTAGATTGGATGATTATCTCTTGGATCTCTTAATCAGAATCTTCATGGTATAAGCTAGATTGATGGTGGCATTCATGAGAATCCAGAAAGTCTAAACCTTGTCTGTGGTATTCCGAGTAGGATTCTGGGATTGAATGACTGTGACGAACTTCAAACTCGCGAGTGCTGGGCGTAGTGACAGACGCAAAAGGAGGGTGAATCATATTCCAGTATGATCGAGAACCTCAGATGATTAGCCGTGCTGTGACAGAGCATTTGGACCATTTTCACAAGAGGATAGGATGCAGCCATTGACCACGATGATGCCTCCAGATGATTAGCCATGCAGTGACAGCGCATAGGACCATTTTCTAGAGAGGATGAAAAGTAGCCATTGACAATGGTGATGTCCTTGCATAAAGCCAGCTATAGAAAGGAGTAGGACTGATTAGATGAAGACAGCAGGAAAGCAGAAGTTTAGAGGGACGAAAGCATCTCTATACGCTTATCTGAAATTCTCACCAATGATATACATAAGTATTTCTATCCTTATTTTCTATTTATTCATTAGTATTTTCGAAAACTCCATAATCAATTATTATCCGCCTGACTGAGATTTACAAGATGACCATAGCTTGCTTTATACCAACAATCTCCGTGGGATCGACCCTTACTCGCGTAAGGTTTTATTACTTGGACGACCCAGTGCACTTGCTGGTTAGTTGTATCGAAGTTGTGAATGAAAAACGATTTATTAAGACGTGCGTACAGAGTTTTTGGCGCCGTTGCCTGAGATCGCAATTTTGTGCACCACCATTCTAGAGGAAAAGTAGGCTCATCATTCTCGTCAAGGAAAAAGGGGCGGTCCCCCTCAACAGCTCGAACTTTAAAGAAATAGTTCTTAAAATCCTTAAAGGACTCATCGTACATGGCAAAAACTTTATGTCCTTAGGCAGATCTAAAAGAAACCCAAGAAACTTTCTTTTTGGAAGAAGCCTCAGGCTTGGCCGAAACAAAAAGATAGAGGAAAAGAGCCTGAGAAGGAACAACACCCAACTCTTGACAAAGCAGCTGAAAGATCTTGACAAAACCCCAGGAATTCGGATGAAGCTAGGACGGGGCTGATGCCAGGGCATTTTGGCCAGTTTCACTGACCTTTTCTTTACTGTTTTTAGGGTAGTTTCATGCATTTCCTTAGAAAATAAGCTAGTTTTGGGTAGATATTCACTTACATCTTGATTCAAGCATACATTGTGCACTTTACATGATTTCATGAGGATTTTGCATGAATTTAATGACAAATTGGATGTTGTATTTCCCATGACTTGGACTAGAACTTTGATGCACTCTATTGCTTAATTTCAGGACAAAGGAAGCAAGGAAGAACCACGTTAGCAGCCACATTAATCTAATTAACGTAACTCCTAACGTGGAATAGGAGTAACTTGCAAAGTTAATGAGAAAAGTAATCGCCAATAACGCTCTCGAAGCCATCATTGCCAACGTTTAGAGTCACGTTAACTAAGTTAACGTGAACTCTAACGTGGAGGAAAGGAAATGGAGCCAACGTTAGTGACACTTATCTTTGTCACTAACGTTGGACCAAGCTCATAAGTGGCCACGTTAAGAGCCACGTTAACTTAGTTAACGTGGCCTCTAATGTTAAGAAGTAAAGGGGAAGCCAAAGTTAGTGACATTCAACTTTGTCACTAACGTTGGCCAAATCACAATAAGCCACGTTAACTTCCACGTTAACCTAGTTAACGTGGAAGCTAACGTAAAGAAAGTAGGTGATCGACAACGTTAGTGATACCAAACATTGTCACTAACGTTGGGATTAACCCATACAAGCCCCAATAAGCCACGTTAACTCCCACGTTAACCTAGTTAATGTGGAAACTAACGTGAAGAAGGAAGGTGATCGCCAATGTTAGTGACACCTAACATTGTCACTAACGTTAGAAGGAGCCCACACAAGCCACAATGAGCCACGTTAACTCCCACGTTAACTTAGTTAACGTGGAAGCTAACGTGAGGAGGAGAGATGATGAGCCAACGTTAGTGACATTCACCTTTGTCACTAACGTTGGAGATGGCTAGCACAGCCACATTAAAGGTCACGTTAACCTAGTTAACGTGGACTCTAACGTGGGAGCTAGGGGCACATTGGAACGTTAGTGACAAAGGTAAGTGTCACTAACGTTCTCGAAGGTTGGCAAGCCTACGTTAAGGAGCCACGTTAACTAAGTTAACGTGGACTCTAACGTAGGGAAAGAGGAGGCTTCTCAATGTTATTGGGAAAGTAAGTCCCAATAACGTGTGCGAAGGACAAAGAGGCAACGTTAGTGGCAACGTTTGTGCCACTAACGTTGAGGTTAACGTGGCTCTTACTTGGGTGAGGAACGTTAGTGAAAAAGGTGATTGTCACTAACGTTCTCGAACCCATATTTTCACTGAACGTTAACACCACTAACGTCCTGAGCTAAAGTCTCTGCCCACTTCACACTTTCTCTCTGCAAGTAAAGCCAAGCCCAATGAAGAAGAGAACTGCTTCAAACTCAAGATCCAAAGGCCCATACCCAAGACTTGAAGAGCCAACTAGAAGATCAGAAGAGTAGTATATATAGGAGTAGCTTTGAATTATTTTAAAAAAATGAGGAAATTATAGGGAGCCTCTTGGCATAGAACTACTCTCTGTATTTTACTTTCTCTGCACTTCTAGTTTCATCATGTATTCTCCATCTTTGTTTTTATTTTCCAGAGCTATGAACAACTAAACCCCTTTCATTGGGTTAGGGAGCTCTGTTGTAATTTGATGGATGAATACTAGTTTTCATTATTCTTCTTCTATCTTTTCTCTTGATTTTACTTGAAAGCTTTCGATCTTCATCCAATTGGGTAGTTATCTTGGAAAAGAAGCTATTCAAACTTGGATCTCTTCTGAACCTTGAAAGAGGAATGAAGAGATTATGCTAGAAATGCTTTCTCATGCTGGACCAAATTGGGTTTGGATGGATATGTGACTATAATCCTCTCAACACTTGATTTGGCAAATGCATGTGGTATAATCAGTGACCATACTTCATCTCTTCTCATGAGCAATTGACCAAGGAATTGGCTATTGATCAAGATTTGAGAGATTGAATTACAAGGAATTGTAATTCGATCACTTAAGATTACCAAGGAGATCAATGAGTGCATTGATTGAGGAAGAGATGAAAATGAAATTGATCCGGAGAATGCAACATCTCCTGAGCCCAATGAACTCCCCATTTCTGATCTTACCCATTCTCTTTAATTTCTGTCATTTACTTTTATGAGCAATCACCCCATTCCCATTTAAGATTCTGCAATTTACTTTCCGTCATCTACATTCAGCTCTTTATTTCTAGCATTTACTTTTCTGTTATTTACTTTCCCGCCATTTAATTTTCTGCAATTCTCAACTCAAATTCTGATTTGCTCAACTAGAACATTCCTCTAATTAAAGTTTCTTGATCAATCAATCCCTGTGGGATTCGACCTCACTCTATTGTGAGTTTTTACTTGACAACAAATTCGGTACACTTGCCGAAGAAAATTTGTTATGAGACAAGTTTTCCGTGCATCAAGTTTATGGCGCCGTTGCCAGGGATTGATTGTGCATCAACAATGATTAAATTGGAAGATAACTAGATTGAGCATTTTTGTTTTGTTTGATTTAATTTTCTGTTTGAGTAATTTACTTTCAGTTCTGGTTAATTTCTTCCCTTCCCCCTACTTTTTCAATTTTCTTTGTTATTTACAATTCAGTTCACTAACCCACTAACTGTTTGATATATTGCATCACTCACACTAACAGTAACTCTAACAGAATACTTTTTGCATTTATTTTCCTTGCTTGTGCTTTGTTGGTTGTATGACAGGGAGAAGAAGTGGGGCTTCAACTTCCTTTGATTCTGAACCTGAGAGAACCTTCTTTAGATTAAGGAGGGAAGCAAGAGGAAAAAGAGTGGTTGGTGCTGAGGAAGAGGAGGAATACTTTGAACCAAACATGGAAGAAAACATGGAAAACCATCATGAAGAAGTGGCTCACAACCATGGCGGAGGAGGTCGAGCAAATCATGCTAGGGAGGATAGAAGAGTTTTAGGCTCTTACATCAATCCAAACCCAGGAAACTGTGGAAGTAGCATTCAAAAGCCAACCATCCATACCAACAATTTTGAACTAAAACCACAGCTCATCACCCTTGTTCAGAACAACTGTTCGTTCGGAGGAAGTGTCCAAGAAGACCCCAATCAACATCTAACCACCTTCCTGAGAATATGTGACACAGTGAAGTCTAATGGTGTTCATCCTGACGCCTATAGACTGCTCTTATTTCCATTCTCACTCAAGGATAAGGCAGCCAAGTGGCTGGAGTCTTTCCCGAAGGAGAGCTTGACAACCTGGGAAGATATGGTGAATAAATTCTTAGCAAGATTTTACCCTCCTCAATGAATCAATAGGCTGACAGCTGAGGTCCAAACTTTCAGGCAACAAGATGGTGAGACTCTTTTTGAAGCATGGGAGAGGTTTAAGGACCTGACAAGGAGGTGTCCACCTGACATGTTCAACGAATGGGTGCAGCTGCACATTTTCTATGAAGGCCTGTCATATGAATCAAAGAAGGCAGTAGACCATTCATCCGGAGGATCTTTGAACAAGAAGAAGACTATTGAGGAAGCCATAGATGTCATTGAAACAGTAGTAGAGAATGACTATTTCTATGCTTCTGAAAGAGGCAACACTAGAGGAGTAATAGAGCTAAACAATGTAGATGCTTTGCTAGCTCAAAACAAGCTCATTACCCAGCAGCTGGCTGACCTCACCAAGAAGATGGAGAGGAACCAAGTAGCAGCAATCACCACTTCATCAACAACCTAAGAAGGAGTGAATGAAGAAGCAGAGGGAAGTCAGGAGCAAGTCAACTACATTGGGAATTCACCTAGGCAAAACCATGATCCATACTCTAAGACCTATAACCCTGGATGGAGGAATCACCCAAACTTTGGGTGGGGAAATCAACAAGACCAAGGCATAGATCAAAGATGTTCAAATCCCAACAACAATGCAGCCCACCAACATTTCACATCTAGACCATATCAGCACCCACATAACCAACCCTCTCAACACCTTTACCAAGGCCAAAACAACCCTCCTCATCCTTCCACCTCTAATCCCAATCTACCACCATTTGATGACAGACTCTCAAGGATTGAGAATCTACTTGAAGGCATAGGCAAAGAGATTCAAGACAACAAGGCATTCAAGGAGGAAGTGCGAGCCAATTTCAAGAACCAGGGAGACACAATCAAGAGGTTGGAATCCCAAGTGGGGTATCTCTCTGAGCAGATTCCCAAACCTATAGATGGATTCCTGATAAACCACTATTTTATGGTTTATATTGTGTTTAATTGTGTGGTTTTATCATGATCCTTACCCACTTATTCATTAAATTAGCATGAAATTATAATCCCTTCCTGAACTTATAACATGTTTGAAAACTGCTTCCTAGAGACTTTAATTATGTATTTTTAATTCTCCTTTATTCCATTCGATGCAGTGATCTGTGTGTTGAGTGTTTCAAACTTTATAGGGCATGAATGAGTTGGAGATTGGAAAGGAAGCTAGCAAAAATGGAAGGAACACAAGAATTTGAGGAGATAACCAGCGAGAAGTGACGTGGTCGCATGGCTCACGCGACCGCGTGAAGGAGAGCGAATCGCAGTGACACGGCCGCATGGCTCACGCGTGGCAAGGAAAAGCGCAAATGACGCGTCCGTATGGATGACGCGATCGCGTGACATGTGCGATCTGCATAATCTGCAGACTTCGCTGGGGGCGATTTTGGACCTTATTTCGACCCATTTTTCGGCCCGGAACAGCAGACTAGAGCCAGAGAATATGCAGAAACAAAACACAACATTCATTCTAGACAGTTTACAGTTTTAGATCTAGTTTTTCCTCCTCTAGGTTTTAGAATTTTAATTGATCTTAGCTTTGGAATATTGAGAAGAGTTATTTCCTCATCAAGACCTCGTCATTCTAGTTCGTTCTCTTAACTTGGTTTTATTCTTCCATGTTCCTTGCTTTGTTTAATTTTGTTATTTGAATATTTTTATGATTATTTCATACAAGGATTATTTCTCCCATTTTAATTTATTTTTCTTTCCAATAATCATGTCTTCTTTTAATTCCCTTTCATGTGTTATGGATTTATTATTTGCAATGAGTGAGTAGTTCCCTCACTTGATGGGGAGTTGATTGAAAGAAACTCTTGAGTTGGAAGGATTGAAAGAAAAATTGTAATTGGGTTAACTGTTGGATTGTTATTTAATCACTAACACCAATCCCTTTGAACTAAGTGGGTTGCAACTCGTGAATAGATCTAGCATTCCAACTTGTTTGATTTTCCTTTACCTAGTAAGGGATGACTAAACGGAACAACCATTAATTATAAATTAATCTTGAAATCATCCCATCAATAATAGAGGTTCCAACTAATCAACTCCCAGTCAAGGCTTTTATTCATATTATTTAAATTTCCTCTTTTTAATTTTTCCTCTACTTAACTCAACTTCTTGGAACATCTGATTAATAAAATAGCACACTTTTCTGCAACTCGTTGGGAGACGACCTGGGACTTAAACTCCCAGTAATTTTTAATTTAAACTCTCTATGACATATTTCTAAATTGATAGGCAGATTTTCGGTGAGTTAAGAACTATACTTGCAACGTAACTACTTTAATAATTTTTAATTCACCAACTTCTGGCCCTCATCAATTTTTGGCGCCGTTGCCGGGGAGTTGCAATAGAGTGCTAAAGTTATTAATTAGAATTTATTTATTTGCATTTTATTTTATTTTGTTACTATGAGCTGCATGTTTCTTCCGTCAAATGACGCGTTCACTTCCTGATCCGCACTTGCTAATATTCGATCCTGAAATTGAAAGGACTATTTCACGAATAAGGTGAGAACAGCGTCGGTTAGTCCGCTCTGAGGGCGGATCTGAAAGTGAACTTGAGGAAGAAACCAGCCCCCGTTCTACTGATTCGGTTGTTTTACGTGCAGAAGACATGGCAGCTAGGAGAGTTACCATCCAGGAGGAAGGAGCCCCTGATTTTACAATGCAACCGTTTGAAGCGCATCATCCAGCGGTAGCTACAGATTTTGAAATAAAGACCGCACTACTAAATTTGATGCCCAAGTTTCATGGCTTACCTGCTCAAGAGCCTATCAAGCACTTGAGAGATTTCCAGGCAGCCTGTTCTACTGTCAGGCGTGATGGTACTGATGAAACTTCAATTTTACTGAAAGCTTTCCCGTTTTCTCTCGAGGGAAAGCCAAGAGAGTGGTACTACACTCAACCTCTGGAAAATGTATCCAACTGGGATACACTCAGAAAGGAGTTTTTGGAGAAATTCTTTCCATCTGAAGTTACTGATAAACTGAGGAAGGATATTTCCACAATTGTTCAGGATGACAATGAAACTCTCTTTGAATACTGGGAGCACTTCAATAATCTTCTGGAAGCATGCCCCCACCACAGGATTGACAAGATAGTGTTGCTTAGTTATGTCACACAGGACATGAGGCCCCAAGATAAGACCACATTGGAAAGTGTTAGCAATGGGTCTATGAAGAAGTACAAAACCACCGAGGAGGCTTGGCAATTGATCAGTGATTTAGCTGAATCTACTAGGAACCACAGGCAAAAGCAAGGCCGTTCAAAAGCTATTGGAGAAGTATCCTCTAATAGAGAGACTGCTGCTCTAGCTCAGAGTATATGTGAGATGACCAACTTGCTGAAGCAGATGCAACTGAATCAACAACAAGCTCAGCAAGCTCAACCTCCTCCGTCACAGCAAAACCAACAACTAGTCCCACAAAGAATTTGCGGAATCTGTGCTGATTATAGCCATTACACTGATGAATGCCCGCAGCTCCAACAAGAAGACAACATGGTGGCATCCACTCATAACTTCTATGACCGCCCCAACTAAGGGTACAATCAAAGTGGAAATAATAACCATGGATGGCAGGACAATTCTAACCAGAATTGGAGGGACAACAATAACAGAGGAGGCCGAGATAATCAGGGAAATTAGAGGTGGAATAATAACAATTACAGGCAGCAGAATCAACCTTACAAAGCACCTCACCTGAGGCAAAACCAAGGACCACAGAACAATCAATAGCAGACATCCCAATTTACTCATTCTTCTTTATCTCCTAATGAAGAGCTACTACAATCTTTTGAGCGAAGACAACAGACCATGGAAAATAACATGAATAATATTAACGCCAGTCTGAATGGTCTCACCTCTACTTTGCAAGCTCTTATGACATAGATTGGATCAACGCAAAATTCCAGTAACCAACCTTCAAGCTCCACTGGAATCCCCTCTCAACCATTACCCAATCCAAAGGGAGGCATTAATGCCATCACCCTAAGGTCTGGAACCACACTGCAGGAGAGGAGTCAGGAGGAACCAAGCCCACCAGAACACACCTCAGCTGAAGAGGTAGTAGAAATAGAAGATGTTGAAGAGGAAGAGGACATACAGGACATAGCTGAAGAAGAAATAGCTCAACCACAGGAGGAAGCACCAAAAGGCGCAGACATCACAGAGAACACTACTCCAATTCTATTTTCACAACTTGCAAGAAAGCCTAGGAAGCAGCTGGAACCCGACTCCAAAATGGTAGAAATATTCAAAAAAGTTGAGGTAACTGTTCCTCTTTTTGATGTTATTCAACAGGTACCTAAATATGCAAAGTTTCTAAAAGACTTATGTATCCATAAAGACAAAATTAATGAATTAGAAACTATTCCTTTAGGTAGTTCTATATCTGCTTTAATGGGAGGATTACCTGAAAAATGTAGTGATCCAAGTCCTTGTATAGTTAGTTGTACTATTGGTGGTGTAGTAATTTATGATTGCATGTGTGATTTAGGAGCATGTGTCAGTATAATGCCTTTGTCTATATATGATATTTTGAGGCTCCCTCCCTTAAAAAGGTCAGCAGCTCGTTTTGTGTTAGCAGATAAAAGCATTATTATAGTAGCTGGAGTTGCTGAAGATGTTTTGGTGAACATTAAAGGGCTTACATTTCCCACTGATTTTTATATCTTGGAGATGCCCCATAATGATTCAGATAAGCCATCATCAATCCTACTTGGAAGACCATTCCTGAAGACATCAAAATTCAAATTGGATGCCTTTTCAGGAACATACTCCTTTGAAATAGATGGCTGCATAGTAATCTTCAATCTGAATGGAGTCATTGATAAACCCCCAGAAGATCGTTCCATCTTCCAGTGTGATGTCATAGATGAAAGTGTAGCTGAAGTTCACAAGGAAGAGTTTGAAGAGAGGCACACTGGACAAGGTCCAAGTGTGGGGACCCTTTTAACTGACAATGAGGGCACTTCGCTATTTTCACAAGCCCCAGATAATCCAGAGCCTACCCATGATTAAAAGTTAGAACTGAAGCCCCTCCCTCCACATCTCAAATATGCTTATCTTGAAGATGAGCAGCACCTTCCAGTTATTATTGCAAGGGAACTTACTTCTCAACAAGAAGAGCAGTTACTTGATGTGCTGAGGAAGTATAAGAAGGCAATTGGGTGGAGCTTAGCAGACATAGTAGGCATCAACCCTCAAGTATGTGAGCACATAATATTTTTAGAAGAGGGAGCAAGACCTGTCCGTCAACCCCAAAGAAGATTGAACCCCACCATCTTGGAAGTTGTCAAAAAGGAAGTGACCAGACTATTGGAAGCCGGTATCATATATCCCATTTCAGACAGTGAATGGGTAAGCCCAGTACAAGTGGTGCCCAAGAAGTCTGGAGTCACTACAGTGAAGAATGAGCATGGAGAGCTCATAGCAACTAGAGTTCAGAATGCTTGGAGAGTCTGCATTGATTACATGCGTCTCAACCAAGCTACCCGTAAGGATCACTACCCACTTCCATTCATTGATCAAATGCTGGATCGCCTGTCAGGTAAATCACATTATTGCTTTTTAGATGGTTACACAGGTTATTTCCAGATTCATATAGCTCCTGAAGATCAGGAAAATACTACTTTTACATGTCCTTTTGGGACTTATGCTTATAAGAGAATGCCCTTTGCCTTGTGCAATGCACCAGCTACTTTCCAAAGGTGCATGATGAGTCTTTTCTCCGATCTTATTGAGGACTGTATGGAAGCTTTTATGGATGATTTTAGCGTTTATGGTGATTCTTTTAGCCTTTGCTTAGATGGATTATCTAGAGTATTAGATAGATGTGTTAATACAAACCTTGTATTAAACTTCGAAAAATGTCACTTTATGGTAAAACAAGGGATTGTATTAGAACATGTGGTATCTAATAATGGCATTTCTGTAGACCCAGCAAAGGTGAATGTTATTTTTAGTCTAGCTTACCCCTCTTCTGTGAGGGAAGTTCGTTCGTTCCTTGGCCATGCAGGTTTTTACAGGAGATTTATTAAGGACTTTAATAAGGTCGCACTTCCCTTATCTAGATTACTGCAGAAGGATATTGAGTTCGAGTTCAGTGGGGATTGCAAACAAGCGTTTGATAAGCTGAAGACTGCTCTGACTCAAGCTCCAATTGTGAGAGGACCAGACTGGAGCCAGCCATTTGAAATTATGTGCGATGCTTCCAACCATGCAGTAGGAGCAGTGCTGGCTCAGCGTGAAGGTAAGGATCCTTTCGTTATTGCTTATGCGTCTAAGACTTTAGACACTGCCCAGTCCAATTATACTACTACTGAGAAAGAGCTTCTTGCTATTGTTTTTGCTCTGGATAAATTCCGAGCTTATTTACTTGGTACTAGAGTAGTAGTGTATTCGGACCATGCAGCTTTAAAGTATCTATTAGCTAAAAAGGAATCCAAACCAAGACTCATACGTTGGATACTGCTGTTACAAGAATTTGATTTAGAAATAAAGGATAGGAGTGGTAATCAGAATTTAGTGGCAGACCACTTGAGTCACCTTGAGCATATTAAGGATGATTCTACTCCTATAGATGATAATTTTCCTTTTGATAACTTGCAAGCAGTATCTGAGGTAGTCCCTTGGTATGCACCTGTTGCTAATTATTTAGTTAGCCCCACATTTCCTCCAAATTTTTCTAAGCATCAAAGAGACAAGCTGAAAAGCGAGTCTAAATATTATATATGGGATGACCCATATTTATGGAATGTGGCGCTGATCAAGTAATTAGACATTGTATACCTCAATCAGAATTCCAGTCCATTTTAGAGGCCTGTCACTCATCTGAGAGTGAAGGACATTTTGGTCCTCAAAGGACAGCTAGAAAGATCTTAGACTGTGGATTCTGGTGGCCTACTCTTTTTAGAGACACTGCTGAGTTTTGTAAATCTTGTCTCCCATGCCAGAAATTTGGTAATATATCCAGGAGGGATGAGATGCCTCAACAAATTATACTTTTCTGTGAAATTTTTTATGTTTAGGGCATTGACTTCATGGGTCCATTTCCAAATTCTAATGGATATTTTTATATATTGTTAGCTGTGGATTATGTTTCCAAATGGGTGGAAGCAATTCCTACCCGCACTGATGATGCTAACACTGTTGTTTCCTTTGTGAGAAACCATATTATATGTCGCTTCAGATCACCACGAGCAATCGTGAGCGATCAAGGCACCCATTTTTGTAACAGGAGACTAACAGGATTAATGAAGAAGCATGGGATAATTTATAAAGTTGCAACAGCTTACCATCCCCAAACTAATGGGCAAGCCGAGGTGTCAAACAGAGAAATTAAGCGTATCTTGCAAAAGATAGTAAAGCCTCATAGAAAAGACTGGAGCACCAGGCTACAAGATGCACTCTGGGCATATAGAACAGCATACAAGACACCCATTGGGATGAGTCCTTTCCGCTTGGTTTATGGAAAAGCTTGTCATCTCCCAGTTGAAGTAGAACACAGAGCCTTTTGGGCAGTTAAGGAGTACAACATGGGAATTGAGAAAGCCGGAGCTGAAAGGAAGTTGCAACTGCAGGAACTGGAGAACCTTCGCCTAGAAGCTTATGAAAACTCCAGAATATACAAGGAAAAGATGAAGGCTGTACATGATCAAAACATCAAGAAGAAAGAGTTCCAACCTGGGGATTTAGTCCTCCTTTACAAATCTCGACTGAGGCTTATGCCAGGAAAGTTGAGATCAAGATGGGAAGGTCCATACAGAGTAGAGAAGGCCGAACCATACGGAGTTTATCACCTAAGCCATCCTTCAAGCTCTGAACTTATTAAGGTTAATGGACAACGCCTGAAGCTATACCATGGCGAGAAGGTACAGAGAAACAAGGAGCTTGAGATCTTCCTCTTGGAAGATCCCCACATAGCAGAAGATTGAGCTAGTGGAGCGTCCAACTTACGGACGTTAAAGCAAAGTGCTAGGTGGGAGACAACCCACCATGGTATGATCGTTCTTTTCTTTATTTTTAGTTTTTCCTATTCAATACCTCTTCTCTTTCTTAGTACTTCATGCATCTGCATTTACATGTTTTTACTTTAATTAAAAAAAAAATTTTGCTACGCGACGCGATCGCATCAGCGACGCGTCCGCGTCACAGGGAGAGTAAAGAAAAATAAAAATGAACAGAAAGTTACGCTGGAGTGTGGCTGGAGGCGTGCCAATGGCACAACTCAACCCACGCAACCGCGTCACTGACGCGTTCGCGTCGCATGGGAATCATGGCCTCCCACGCGACCGCGTGCCCTGAGTTTTCGACGTAAAAGGGTGCACAATGAAATATTGTGCGAGAGCGATGCTGGATTGGTGCTAGAAGCACAACCCTTATCACGCGACTGCGTCGCTAATGCGGCCACGTCATCCATTTTCTGGCGCACACTCACGCGATCGCGTCACCCCAATTTTGGCATTTAAATTAATTTGAACAGAGAGTTGTGCTGGAGCGAGGCTGCCCTCGCGCCAGACGCATAATATGGGTCACACGACCGCGTGACTGACGCGATCGCGTCACCTTATTTAAAGCGCATTCATGTGAACGCGTGCCCCACGCGGCCGCGTCGCGTGCGCCGCACAGCTCAACCTAAATTGCCAAATTATCTTATCTTTCTCCCCTACCAATCCTAGTTTTTCTTTTCCCCCCTTATTTCTTCCTTCCCCTTTCTTCTTCCAATCTCACCTATCTCTCTCTCTCTCTCTCTCTCTCTATCTCTCACCTCCATTACCAAGGTTCTATTTTCTTCTTCCTTCTTCTCTTTTCTATCATTTTATATATTATTTTATATATTATTTTTCTTTTCATTATTCATATTTTCTTTCTTTTTCTTTTCCCTTTTACATGGTGTTAGAAAGTTTTTGAGTCATTATCCCTCATTATATGCTTGTAGATTGTTGCAAATTGTTTGAAAATTATTTTTATTCTAATTAAGGGATTGCTTGCATGTTCACCTTCATATTTTCTATACCTTATTCATCATGCATGCTATGTGTTTGTGAAAAAGCTCAAATAGCGTTATGCACTTCTCTATGTTGTTATACTATTCAATGTTTGATTTTCACAACTTCCCTTTACCATTGTATTAATTGAGTTTAATTGTCAATATAAACGTGATGGTTTGTTACAAAGTATTGCTTGGTCTATGCTACTCATGCCCTTTGCCGGCATGCCAATAAACACCTTGCAGTCACTTGTCTTTCTATAGCTATTTTCCATTGTTGGCTTTTCACATGTACTCGAGAGCATGTGTTATTGTCATCTACATCCTAATGTGCATCCATCACCACTCTTCCGTTCTCTTCCTTGCTATATATCTATTTGAATTTAATTTACTTTCTCCTCTCTTTTCAGGATGGCCACCAAGAAAGGAAAGGAGAAAGCGACTCCTAAACCTCTAGCAAGAAGAGGTACTAAAAGAGCATTAGTGGCAGAGCCTTCTTCAACCACAATCAGGCCCTCAACAAAAAGAGTTAAGAGGACAATAAAGGTTGATGAAAAGGAGAAAGCCTTTCCAGAAAAGGACACTGCGCAATTTCCCAATCGCTACTGTGAGCAGATGTTCCCTATCCTGGCAGAAAGAAAATATAACAATGAATACCATCTTATCCTCCCGTCCAACATTGCTACCTTTGTTGAGCCGCAAATTGAATGAAGACAATGGGGTTTCCTACGGAGACAGCCAAGGCAGGTCAATCTTTCTTGGTAGTTGAGTTCTACTCTAACTTCTACATGCCATCCCTGCCATCTGTTTATGTCCGGCAGAAGCAAGTCCCCATCACAAAAGAGGCCATTCAGCAAGCTTTGAGTCTTCCCCCTATTCCAGAAGGAATGGACGCCTTTCAAGAAGCCGCACTTAAGCGCCAGAGGTACCAATTTGACTGGGACTCCGTTCTCAGGGTTATCGCATTACCTGGCAGCCGTTGGATCTACAGATACCACCGTACCCGCCCTAAGGGAATCTTGGCTTCAGCACTTACCTTGGAGGCTCGCGTCTGGGCACAGATCATGTCCCATTACGTCTTTCTGAGCACTCATGAGTCCTCCTTCACTGCGGACATGGCCGTTCTACTTTGGTGCATCCTTACAGACCAACCTCTGCATCTCTCAAGACATATCCAGAATGCTATGGGACACGTACAAATTGCGGGCAACTTACCTTTCCCCGCCTTGGTCTCAGATCTTGTCTTAGCTGCCGGAGTCTCCTACAGAGCTGGGGACACCAAAGCCATACTTTCACGGGATGATCAGTATGTCCCTAACGGGAAATACCTCAGACTCCCAGCATCCACTACAAGTCTTTCTACTGCTCCAGTTGAAGATAATCCTTCTTCAACACCACAAGCACCCACAACTGATGAATTGCTCCAGCAGATAATTGAAAGGTTGGATCGGCAAGAACACAAAGCTAAGTTGAGAGAGCACCGTAACGAGCGCCGATTCAAACACCTCAAGGAGCTACTCAAGGGATACTTCAGGGACTCGGATACCCCGGACTCCACTTCTTTTACCAGCACAGGGATCCATGACGGTTCCGATTGTGGAGATACTGCTACCAGCCCACCCCTGTTCCTGACAGACAGCACCGAGGATGGTGCAAAGCCTTAAGTGTGGGGAGATCGGTCAATACCTGACTTCCGGAGGTAATTTCTTTTCCCTAGCACCAATAATTAGGATACTTTAGTTAGATTTTCTTTCTTTTATAGAATAGAATAAATTGCATAGGTTAGCATAGTTGCATGCATGTTCTACTTGATTGAAAAAACAATAAGTTTCTTTTAAGACTCTATCTTTGGAACAAAATTTCACTAATTTTTTAAAATTTTTATGATAAATTTGCTTGAGTTGTATCTGGAACATGATATTTGAGCTAAAGAACACACAACCTGTGAGGATTTGAGCCTTTATGCATGGTTACATTATTTAACCATAATTATTTGATTCTTGTATGTTTACTTCTCTATGATTGTAATATATATTTTGTTTTATCTTATATGTCCAATATTTATTATATTTACATGCTTGCACATGATTGAGGCCATTATTTGTTTAAACTCACTTATCCAAATTAAGCCTACCCTTTTCAATTACCTTTGTTAACCACTTTGAGCCTTTAAATCCCATTTGTTCTATATTTTACCACATTACTAACCTTAAGCTAAAAAAAAACAATTGTATATCCCAAATTGAATCTTTGGTTAACTTAAGATAGAATTGTGTGTGCTAGTTAAGTATGGGAAATTGTGGGAACAAAAGTTGTTAAGGGAATGTGTCATGAGAATTTAATGGGAATTTGGATACCTACTCATGTGAAACTATAAGAATTAAAAATCTATGTGCATTGATAAGCTATATTTATTTTAATGTCAAAAAAAATATTTTTATAAATAAATAAGGGGACAAAATTATCCCAATGTTAAATTCAGAATTCAAAGATCAATGCACATATGATAAAATCAAATATAAAGTTGATACATGAATACGAATGGAAAAATGGAATTCTAGGTAGCTAGGTATGAACTTTAAGATTACATTAAAAATATATAGGTTGGGCTGAGGCTTGGGTTAATTAAAGATCCAATTTATTAGCTCACTTGACCAAATGTATACCCCCACCTGTACCTTAGCCCCATTACAACCTTGAAAAGACCTCATGATGTTTGCATTGGTATATTAACTGTTGTTGATTGGTTAGGAGAAGAACAAAAGTTAGAAAGCATGATTAGAGAAGGATAGAGTGATTACCCTATACACCAGAGATTAGAGCATACATACATTATCAGTGAGGGTTCAATGCTTGAATTTCCATGTTCCCTGCTTTCATGAGCTATCTTCTTGCACTTTTATCTGTTTTATTGTCTAATGATAGAATTAGTGGAATTTGATTTGTAATTGTTTTGAAGAGCTTATTTACTTTTGATCAAGTGGGCAAGAATCATATAGTTGCATTTATTTATATATAGGCTTGCATTGCATTTCATGAGTTTCTACATGTTCATACTTATTTCCTTATCTCCTTCAATTAAGCATGAGGACATGCTAATGTTTAAGTGTGGGGAGGTTGATAAACCACTATTTTATGGTTTATATTGTGTTTAATTGTGTGGTTTTATCATGATCCTTACCCACTTATTCATTAAATTAGCATGAAATTATAATCCCTTCCTGAACTTATAACATGTTTGAAAACTGCTTCCTAGAGACTTTAATTATGTATTTTTAATTCTCCTTTATTCCATTCGATGCAGTGATCTGTGTGTTGAGTGTTTCAGACTTTATAGGGCATGAATGAGTTGGAGATTGGAAAGGAAACTAGCAAAAATGGAAGGAACACAAGAATTTGAGGAGATAACCAGCGAGAAGTGACGCGGTCGCATGGCTCACGCGACCGCGTGAAGGAGAGCGAATCACAGTGACGCGGCCGCATGGCTCACGCGGCCGCGCGAATTGGAAAAGCTCAGGTGACGCGGTGGCGTGGACGACGCGAACGCGTGGCAAGGAAAAGCGCGAATGACGCGTCCGCATGGATGACGCGACCGCATGACATGTGCGATCTGCATAATCTGCAGACTTCGCTGGGGGCAATTTTGGACCTTATTTCGACCCAGTTTTCGGCCCGGAACAGTAGACTAGAGCCAGAGAATATGCAGAAACAAAACACAACATTCATTCTAGACAGTTTACAGTTTTAGATCTAGTTTTTCCTCATCTAGGTTTTAGAATTTTAATTGATCTTAGCATTGGAACATTGAGAAGAGTTATTTCCTCATCAAGACCTCGTCATTCTAGTTCGTTCTCTTAACTTGGTTTTATTCTTCCATGTTCCTTGCTTTGTTTAATTTTGTTATTTGAATATTTTCATGATTATTTCATACAAGGATTATTTCTCCCATTTTAATTTATTTTCCATTCCAATAATCATGTCTTCTTTTAATTCCCTTTCATGTGTTATGGATTTATTATTTGCAATGAGTGAGTAGTTCCCTCACTTGATGGGGAGTTGATTGAAAGGAACTCTTGAGTTGGAAGGATTGAAAGAAAAATTGTAATTGGGTTAACTGTTGGATTGTTATTTAATCACTAACACCAATCCCTTTGAACTAAGTGGGTTGCAACTCGTGAATAGATCTAGCATTCCAACTTGTTTGATTTTCCTTTACCTAGTAAGGGATGACTAAACGAAACAACCATTAATTATAAATTAATCTTAAAATCATCCCATCAATAATAGAGGTTCCAACTAATCAACTCCCAGTCAAGGCTTTTATTCATATTATTTAAATTTCCTCTTTTTAATTTTTCCTCTACTTAACTCAACTTCTTGGAACATCTGATTAATAAAATAGCACACTTTTCTGCAACTCGTTGGGAGACGACCTGGGACTTAAACTCCCAGTAATTTTTAATTTAAACTCTCTGTGACATATTTCTAAATTGATAGGCAGATTTTCGGTGAGTTAAGAACTATACTTGCAACGTAACTACTTTAATAATTTTTAATTCACCAACTTCTGCCCCTCATCAATTCCCAAGTGACACAGAGAAGAATCCGAGAGGTGAAACAAAGAAAGTAAGATGGGAAGATTGCAAGATGGTCACTATAAGTGATAATGAGACTAAGGACAAGCCAAACAAGTCGGCAGAACAACCTGGAGACACCTCAACAGAGAAGGAGGAAAAAGATCACCAAGAACCATAAATCTCACAACAGGAGCTGCTGAGACTTTATGCACCCTTTCCCCAACTACTCAAGGGTGCTATTGAGAAGAGAATATACTCAAGATTTCTTGACTTGTTTGTATCTCTGCATGTCAACATACCATTCATCAAGACCATCCAACAAATGTCTGCATACATCAAATACATGAAGGAACAAGGAGGCCAAACTATAGTAATGAACAAGGAGTGCAGTGCCCTCATTCAACCACAGTTGCTTACAAAAAGAAAAGATCCAGGGAGTTTTCATGTCCCCTGTGCCATAGGAGAAACAATGTTTGATAAAGCACTCTGCGATTTGGAAGCAAGCATCAACTTAATGCCCTTATCCCTGGTGAAGAGGCTGAAGATCAATGAGATAATTCCCACAGATGTAGTCATCAGGCTGGCAGACAAAACTCAAAAACAAGCAATAGGAGTGGTTGAAAATGTGTTGGTAAAGGTTGGGAAATACTTTCTTCCCACAGACTTCGTCATCCTGGACATGGAAGAGAGTCACACTCACCCAATCATATTGGGAAGACCATTCTTAGCTACAGCCAGAGCACTCATAGGTGTGGAGCTAGGGGAGCTAATATTGAGGATCCATGATGAACGACTCAGCTTTAATGTATTCAAACTCTCACAAGAAGCAGACCAAGAGAACAAAGAACCAAGCAAAGATCATAATGAGATGCTGACAGAGGAAGCAAGCACTGAAGCACAACTAGCCCATCTGGGAAAGCCCTTGCTTGATGAACAAGGAAATAAGCAGTTGCCACAGCTCAAGGAAAAGCTGGAGGAACCTAAACCACCAGAGACGTGAAGACAGCAACAAAATTCCCTTAGAAGAAGAAGTCACAAAGAGCAAGGCAACATCAAAAGGGACAAAGAAGAAGGTACCAAGGGGGTGGAGGAACAAGAAGATCCCTACAGAGGACTTCTCCCCAGGGGATAAAGTGATCTCAGCTTACTTCCCAAATATTCCCCCTAATCTCCCCACTGTACCATCTCAGTTACCTAAGGTCTTCACTATCAACAGAGTTCTCTCCTTGGAATATGTAGAGATCATTGATACAACCAATGGATATAAGTCCAAGGCAAGAGGGGAGGACTTGAAGCATTATCAACCTCCCTGATGAAGGAGAAACGTCAAGCTAGTGACGCTAAAGAAGCGCTTCATGGGAGGCAACCCATATTTTATATGCTTTTAATAGTGAATAAGTCAATATTCATGAATTCCAACCCAAACTCGACAAACACTTGGTGAAATCCTTATTATGCAGTATATAGTGAAGAACAAGTTTGGTGTTCAAAGAATGCCAAGAAAGCATGGATGCAACTCAGAGCATGCTAGTCTTGGAGCTTTGAACAAAACTTTTCATCACAGTGCTCCAAACTAAGTTTGGTGTCACCCCAAGGTGCCACGAATATGCATATAAGGATACACAGTTAGTTAGTTAGTTGGTGTTGATGAATAAATAATCCAATCCTTTTTCTTTATTATTCTAGCCGTAAATTTTGAATTTTTATGATATTAATTTTTCTTATTTTTATAGGGAAAAGGAGAGGAGCATTGAAGGGGATTGATTGGACAATTAAATGAAAAAGGTTCGGCCACTCCATGAAGAGAAACTACACCCTTGTCTCAAGAAGGAATGCATTGGAAATTATTGCCATGCAACATTGAAAAAAGGAGACCCTTGGACACCGAACCAATAACCTTCATAAAGTGATGATCCTTGTCCTTTCTCCATGCACAACCCCAACCGTCCATCAAGCAACCATTCCATCAATCCACACCCTCCACTCACTCATAATCTCCCTATATAAATGAGTCCTAGTGCATACTTACCCCTCACATTCAAATTCCCACTCTCCACACTTCACACTTTCGGCATCCAAAACCCCTTCATCACACCTCGTCTTAACCAACCAAATTCCTCATCTATCCTTACCTTCCAATCCCCTCACACAGCAACTCAAATTCATGGCATCATCAAGTTCCAAGAGGCAAAAGAAGAAGGAACCAATGGAGAACATTCTTTTCGATGAGAAGAGATTCAAAACTGCCTTCCATGAACAAGAATTTGAAAGGATCAAGATCAAGAAGATACTGCCTGAGTTAACCTTCCAAATCAATGAAGACGAGTGCCCACAGATTCGGGAGAAAATTGAACAAAGAGGGTGGCAAAGGCTCACTAATCCAGAGGGGAAGATCAATGCAAACCTCATCAAAGAGTTCTACGCAAATGTGGTTAGAGAAGACAAAACCAGGGCCCCAACCTTCAAAAGCTATGTAAGAGGAAAGGAGGTAGACTTCAGCCCAAATGCTATAACAAGAACTCTTCACTTGAAATCGCCACATTTTAATGAGCCCAGTTATCATGCAAGGATAAGTAAGAGCCCTGACAATGATGAGCTCACAGAAATCGTGACTGACATCTGTGTTATAGCAGCTGACTGGGAAAGGTATAGAGATGGGAGACCCCGGTTCATCAAGAGGGGAGACCTTAGCCCAGAAGCCAAGGGGTGGTTTGAACTTGTGAGGAGGTCTATCCTCCCAGCTGTAAATAATTCAGAGGTCAATATTAATCGAGCAACTATGGTACATTGCCTAGTACAAGGTGGAAAAATCAATATGCATGAACTGATAGCTGAAGAAATTCAAGATTCAGCTGAGAAGCTTGAATCAGGTGCCAGACTTTGGTACCCCAGCACCATTCTCAGATTGTGCACAAAGGCCAAGGTGGTATTTGAGGATAGCAAACCAGACTGGGTAAACCCAGGGAGGCTAATGACAATCCAGCGTCTGGTCTATACTACACCTGCTCAGCAACAAAAAAGGCCACAAATAGGGAAACTAAAAGCAAAAGAAGGAGCTCACCAAGAGGAATCTCATCAGGAAGAATATCAACAAGAAGAGCATCCTTACCCAGCCGACTTGAATATGAATCACCTTCTAAAAGCTATTGAAGATTTGGGGATGAGACATATGGAAGGACAAGAGCAAATACTAAACCTTCAGTCCAACTGGATGAGCCAACAAGAAGAGTGGTAGAAACAACAAATGGAGCAGCAACAGGAACAATACTCCCAGCTCACTCAAGCCATCCACCATGTTACTGAGAGGCAAGAACGTCAAGATAAGCATTTGCAGGAACTCAATCAGTGGCAAATAGCTCAGATGAAAGCATTCAATGAGTTCACTGTACTTAATGAAGGATGGCAACTACATAGGGAGGAGTTCAACATAAACACTCAAGCCAAGTTGAACTACATATCTAGTAATATGCATCATCTATACTATGCCATCCCTACATATGATGAGGTCCAAAAAGATTTTGTAGAACAAGAAGAGAGGAAGGTGAAACAGCAGAAGGAAACACTCAAGAAGAAGATGGAAGATGGTGGTTTCTGGAAGAAGCTGATTGGAAAAAGCAAAGGGAGTGGGAGTACGAGCAATCAAGAGGGACACAAGGAGGACAAGCAAGGAGGAGAGCATGGGCAACCACATGAGTAAAAGGTGGTGGAGTTCCTTCTTTGGTCTATCTTTCTCTATGCTTTAAATAAGGAAGATCTTGTATGAAATAGAACATGCTTCCATAGTAGTTTGAACCTTTTTAAATTCTGTCTTTTAAGTTTTTTTGAATAGGTCTATGTTTGCTAGTCTTTATGTTACTGCATCATCTCCTTACTTACTTGTATGCTTGTTGGTGCACGAAAATTACTTCACACTATGTAATTTCGCACAACTAACCAGCAAGTGCACTGGGTCGTCCAAGTAATACCTTACGTGAGTAAGGGTCGATCCTACGGAGATTGTTGGTTTGAAGCAAGCTATGGTTATCTTGCAACTCTTAGTCAGGATATTAATTAGTGGCTATCAATTGACTTGCAAATGAACAAGAGAGCATGAATTAAAGGTTACTTGTTATGCAGTAAATGAGAATATGTTGGAGTTTTGGAGATGCTTTGCCTTTTGAATCTCTGCTTTCTCTCTATCTTCTTTTTCACGCACGCACGTCCCTCCTATGGCAAGCTGTGTGTTGGAGGATCACCGTTGTCAATGGCTACCATCCTTCCTTTCAGTGAAAATGGTCCAGGTGCGCTGTCATCGCACGACTAATCATCTGTAGGTTCTCGATCATACTGGAATAGGATTCGCTATCCTTTTGCGTCTGTCACTACGCCGAGCACTCGGGAGTTTGAAGCTCGTCACAGTCATCCAATCCCAGAATCCTACTAGGAATACCGCAGACAAGTTTAGACTTTCCAGATTCTCAAGAATGCTGCCAATGGATTCTAGCTTATACCACGGAGATTCCGATTAGGGAATCTAAGAGATACTCATTTAATCTAATGTAGAACGGAGGTGATTGTCAGGCACACGTTTATAGGTTGAGAATGGTGATGAGTGTCACGGATCATCACATTCATCATAATAAGGCGCAAATGAATATCTTAGATAGGAACAAACATGATTGAATAGAAAACAGAAATACTGGCATTAACTCATCAAGGCACAGCAGAGCTCCTCACCCCCAACAATGGAGTTTAGAGACTCATGCCATCAAAAGGTACAAAGTTTAGATCTAAAATGTCATGAGATACAAAATAAATCTCTAAAAGTTGTTTAAATACTAAACTAGTAACCTAGGTTTACAGAAAATGAGTAAACTATGATAGATGGTGCAGAAATCTACTTTTGGGGCCCACTTGGTGTGTGCTGGGGCTGAGACTAAAGCTTCTCACGTGCATAGGGCTGTTTTGGGCATTCAACACCAGCTTTGGATCCAATTCTGGCATTGAACTCCAACTCCTAACTTGTTTCTGGCGCTGGACGCCAGACAGCAGCATGGAACTGGCATTGAACGCCATTTTACGTCATCTATCCTTGAGCAAAGTATGGACTATTATATATTTCTGGAAAGCTCTGGATGTCTACTTTCCAACGCAATTGAAAGCACGCCATTTGAAGTTCTGTAGCTCCAAAAAATCCACTTTGAGTGCAGGGAGGTCAGAATCCAACAGCATCAGCAGTCCTTTTTCAGCCTGAATCAGATTTTTGCTCAACTCCCTCGATTTCAGCCAGAAAATACCTGAAATCACAGAAAAACACACAAACTCATAGTAAAGTCCAGAAATATGAATTTTGCCTAAAAGCTACTGAAAATAAACTAAAAACTATATGAAATTAACCCCAAAAAGCGTATAAAATATCCGCTCATCACAACACCAAACTTAAACTGTTGCTTGTCCTCAAGCAACTAGATAAATAAAATAGAACACAAATAATTTAAGAAGCAATAATATCTCAGAGTTTTTGAGTGAAGCTCAGATTCTAATTAGATGAGCGGGACTAGTAGCTTTTGGCTTCTAAACAGTTTTGGCATCTCACTTTATCCATTGAAGCTCAGAGTGATTGGCATCTATAGGAACTCAGAATTCAGATAGTGATATTGATTCTCCTAGTTTAGTATGTTGATTCTTGAACACAGCTACTTTATGAGTCTTGGCCGTGGCCCTAAGCACTTTATTTTCCAATATCACCACCGGATACATAAATGCCACAGACACATAATTGGGTGAACCTTTTCAGATTGTGACTCAGCTTTGCTAATGTCCCCAATTATAAGTGTCCAGGGTTCTTAAGCACACTCTTCTTTTTGCTTTGGACCTTGACTTTAACCGCTCAGTCTCAAGTTTTCACTTGACACCTTCACGCCACAAGCACATGGTTAGGGACAGCTTAGTTTAGCCGCTTAGGCCGGGATTTTATTCCTTTAGGCCCTCCTATCCACTGATGCTCAAAGCCTTGGGATCCTTTTTATTTACCCTTGCCTTTTGGTTTTAAGGGTTATTGGCTTTTTCTGCTTGCTTTTTCTTTTTCTTTCTATTTATTTTTTTTTCTGCAAGCTTTGTTCTTTGCTGCTTTTTCTTGCTTCAAGAATCATTCTTATTATTTTTCAGATTATCAATAACATGTCTCATGTTCATCATTCTTTCAAGAGCCAACATATTTAACAGTCTTAAACATCAAATTCAAAAGACATATGCACTGTTCAAGCATTCATTCAGAAGACAGAAAGCATTGCCACCACATGTAAATAATTAGAATGTTCTTATTAAAAACTTGAAAATTATTGTCTCTTATTCTAAAGAAATTCTTCTATTTTATTCATGTTTGATGATGATGAGAAAATTAAATTATAGCTTAATTAGAGATAAAATAAAAAATATAGATACCAATTACTACTATATGACTCCTAAGGTAAAACTAGAATAAGAACAGTTATCACATAGTTAAGGCTAAGATTGGAATTTAACAACCTTTGTTCTAGGGAGTGGATGTTCCTCTAATCTGCGGGGTGCTTGGTCCTTCAAGAGATAATTTCTGGTGCTTCAATTCCCTTAAGTCGCGCCCTTGCTCCTCCTGTTCTTTAATCAAATAGCAAAGAATGCTATTTTGTTCCTTCTGTTCTTTCATTATTTGTTCCATAGCTTCTTGCATCTTGGTAACTGATGTTTCAAGATACTCCCAGTATTCAGATTGAGGGATTTCTGGGAGAAATTCCTGTGTTTTCTTCTTGATGGGGTCATCCTGTGCTTGTTGTTTTTCCATTGATGCTTTGGTGATTGGTCGCTCAATTGAGATATACTCAGTTATTCCCATCCTTACTCCAGCGTCCTTGCAGAGCATAGAAATCAAGCTTGGATAAGCCAACCTAGCATCTTTGGAATTTTTGTTTGCAATTTTGTAAAATTCAGTTGAAATCAGTTGATGAACTTCCACTTCTTTTCCCATCATGATGCAATGGATCATCACTGCTCTTCTAATAGTGACTTCAGAATGGTTGCTAGTGGGCAGCAGAGAATGCCCAATGAAGTCCAGCCATCCTCTGGCGACTGGTTTGAGATCTTCTCTTTTGAGTTGATTTGGAACGCCCTTCGTGCTGGTGATCCACTGGCTCCAGGGATACATATATCCTCTAGAATCTTATCCAGGCCCTTGTCTGTTTTCATCATTCTCCTATTGAAGGAGTCTGGATCATCTTTCAGCTGAGGTAGCTTTAAGATCTCCCTGATCTTGTCAGGGTGGGTATGAACAATCTTTTCTCTGACCACGGTCCGATAGTCATAGATAGCAGATCCATATAGTCTTTGCCTGTCTGTATGCCACATATTAGCATAGAACTCCTGGACCATATTCCTTCCCACTTTCGTTTCAGGATTGGCTAGGATCTCCCAGTTCCTGATTCGAATTTGCTCCTGGATCTCTGGATATTCGTCTTCTTTCAGACCGAATCTGACTTTCGGGATCACTGATCTTAGACCCATTATTTTGTAATAATGGTCTGAATGTTCTTTAGTTAAGAACTTCCCTTGATTCCAAAGTGGTTTTGGAACACTCTCTTTCTTGCCTCTTGGAGTGGGTTGTTTTCCTTTAGGAGCCATGATCTTAGTGATCACGGATAAGCACACCAAACTTAGAGGTTTGCTTGTCCTCAAGCAAAAGAAAAGAAAGGAGAGGGAAAGAAGGAGAGCTAGGTGTAATGGTGGATAGGAGGGGAGGGAGGCCGAACCCATATTTAAAGGGAGAGGGGGGGTGGGTTTTCGAAAAATAGGGAGAAAGATAAGATAGAAGATATGATTTTTAGAAAAAAATATGATAAGAAAAGATATGATTTAAAATTGGAAAGATATGAAAGATATTTGAAAAAGATAGATTTGAAATTTTGAAAAAGATAGTATGGAGATTTGAAAAAGATATTGCTTAGTTGAAAAGATTTTTGAATGAAAAGAGAGAGATTTGTTTTGAACATTTTGAAAAAGAGTTGAGTTGGATTGAAAAAAAAAGATTTGTGCTTATGGATTAAGATACATTTAATATTTTTTTAGAAGGGTTTTTAGAAATTAGGGATTTTAGAAATCAGGGTTCTTAACATGTTTATGCAAGAAATCATGAATTGGAACGTGAAAATTAGGATTAAAATGAAAAATATGAAGAAAAAACGAATTTACCTCCTCCCCACCATCCTGGCGTTTGAACGCCCAAACGCTGCATGTTTTGGACGTTCAACGCCCAAATGCTGCTTCTCCTGGGCGTTCAATGCCCAGCTGCTGCTTATTTCTGGCGTTGAACACCAGGAAGTCCTTTGTTACTAGGCGTTTTTCTGAACGCCCAGAACGCTGTAAATCTGGCGTTAAACGCCCAGAAAGAGCTTCTTTCTGGCATTCAACGCCCAGATGGCTATCCTTACTGGCATTCAACGCCCAGTGGATGCTTCTGTTGGGCGTTGAACGCCCAAAACAAACTTTTACTGGCGTTTTCTTACCAGTGAGCTCTTTTTCTCTGTTTTGCGTGCAGAATCCTTCTGTAACCTTGTGAACTTATACAATTGACTCTTTAACTTAGGATCAATGAACTTTATATAAACAAATAAAATCAAGAATAGGGCAAAATGCTTAGAGGAAGTGATGCCCCATGGCTGGGTTGCCTCCCAGCAAGCGCTTCTTTATTGTCTTTAGCTGGACCTTGCTGAGCTTTTAATCTAGCTTCAGCCTTGAGCACTCTTGTTCAACATTGCCTTCAAGATAGTGATTGATTCTCTGTCCATTAACAATGAACTTCTTATCAGAATCAATATCTTGAAGCTCCACATAACCATATGGTGATACACTTGTAATCACATATGGTCCCCTCTACCGGGACTTCAGTTTCCCGGGGAATAGCCTGAGCCTAGAGTTAAACAACAGAACCTTTTGTCCTGGTTCAAAGATTCTAGATGACAGCTTCCTGTCATGCCATTTTTTTTATTTTTCTTTATAAAGCTTGGCATTTTCGAAAGCAGTGCATCTGAATTCCTCTAGTTCATTTAGCTGGAGCAATCTTTTTTCTCCAGCTAATTTGGCATCAAAGTTTAGGAATCTGGTTGCCCAGTAGGCTTTATGTTCCAGTTCCACGGGCAGGTGACATGCCTTACCATACACAAGTTGGTATGGAGAGGTCCCTATAGGAGTCTTGAATGCTGTTCTGTATGCCCACAGAGCATCATCCAAGCTTCTTGCCCAATCCTTTCTACGGGTACTTACAGTCCATTCTAGGATTCTTTTTAGCTCTCTGTTAGAGACTTCAGCTTGTCCATTAGTCTGTGGATGATATGGGGTCACCACCTTGTGGCGAATCCCATACCGGACCATGGCAGAGTAAAGCTGTTTGTTGCAGAAGTGAGTGCCCCCATCACTGATTAGTACTCTAGGGACCCCAAACCTGCTGAAGATATATTTTTGGAGGAACTTCAGCACTGTTTTAGTATCATTGGTGGGTGTGGCAACGGCCTCTACCCATTTTGATACGTAGTCAACGGCCACCAGAATATAAGTGTTTGAGTATGATGGTGGAAAAGGTCCCATGAAGTCAATTCCCCATACGTCAAACAACTCAATCTCCAATATTCCTTGTTGAGGCATGGCGTAACCATGAGGCAGATTACCAGCTCTTTGGCAACTGTCACAGTTACGTACGAACTCTCGGGAATCTTTATAGAGTGTGGGCCAATAGAAGCCACATTGGAGGACCTTGGTGGCTGTTCGCTCACCTCTGAAATGGCCTCCATATTGTGATCCATGGCAATGCCATAGGATCCTCTGTGCTTATTCTCTAGGCACACATCTCCGGATTATTCCATCTGCACATCTCTTAAAGAGATAGGGTTCATCCCACAAGTAGTACTTTGCATCAGTAACTAATTTTTTCTTTTGTTGCCTGTTATACTCTTTGGGTATAAACCTTGTAGCTCTATAGTTTGCAATGTCTGCAAACCATGGTGTTTCCTGAATGGCAAATAAATGCTCATCCGGAAAAGTCTCAGAGATCTCAGAAGAGGGGAGGGACGTCCCTTCTTCTGGCTCTATCCGGGACAGATGATCAGCCACTTGGTTCTCTGTCCCTTTTCTGTCTCTTATTTCTATATCAAACTCTTGCAGAAGCAACACACATCTTATGAGCCTGGGTTTTGAATCCTTCTTTGTGAGTAGATATTTGAGAGCAGCATGGTCAGTATACACAATCACCTTTGATCCTACCAAGTATGATCTAAACTTGTCAATGGCATAAATCACTGCAAGTAATTCTTTTTCTGTGGTTGTGTAGTTCTTCTGGGCATCATTTAAAACGCGGCTAGCATAATAAATGACGTGCAGAAGCTTGTCATGCATCTGCCCCAGCACTGCACCAATGGCGTGATCACTGGCATCACACATTAGCTCAAATGGTAATGTCCAGTCTGGTACAGAAATAACTGGTGCTGTGACCAGCTTGGCTTTCAGCATTTCAAACACCTGCAGACACTTTGTGTCAAACACAAATGGCGTGTCAGCAGCTAGCAGATTGCTCAGAGGTTTTGCGATTTTTGAAAAATCCTTTATAAACCTCCTATAGAATCCTGCATGCCCCAGAAAGCTTCTGATTGCCTTAACATTGGCAGGTGGTGGTAATTTTTCAATTATCTCTATTTTTGCTTGATCCACCTCTATTCCCTTGTTTGAAATTTTATGCCCAAGGACAATCCCTTCAGTACCATAAAGTGACATTTTTCCCAGTTTAAAACCAGGTTGGTCTCTTGGCATCTTTTCAGAACTAGTTTCAGGTGATCAAGACAGGAGCTGAATGAGTCTCCATATACTGAGAAGTCATCCATGAAGACTTCCAGAAATTTTTCCACCATATCAGAGAAAATAGAGAGCATGCATCTCTGGAAGGTTGCAGGCGCATTACACAGCCCAAATGGCATCCTTCTATAAGCAAACACTCCAGATGGACATGTGAATGCTGTTTTCTCTTGATCCTGGGGATCTACTGCAATCTGGTTATAGCCTGAGTAGCCATCCAAAAAGCAGTAATAATCATGACCTTCCAGTCTTTCTAGCATCTGGTCTATGAATGGTAAAGGAAAATGATCCTTTCTGGTGGCTGTATTGAGCCTTCTGTAGTCAATACACATGCGCTACCCTGTAACTGTTCTTATAGGAACCAGTTCATTCTTTTCATTATGAACCACTGTCATGCCTCCCTTTTTGGGGACAACTTGGACAGGGCTCACCCAGGGGCTGTTAGAAATAGGATAAATAATCCCAGCCTCCAGTAATTTGGTGACCTCTTTCTGCAGCACTTCCTTCATGGCTGGATTTAGCCGCCTCTGTGGTTAAACCACTGGTTTAGCATTATCCTCCAATAGGATTTTGTGCATGCATCTGGCTGGGCTTATGCCCTTAAGGTCACCTATGGACCACCCAAGAGCTGTCTTGTGTGTCCTTAGCACTTGAATAAGTGCTTCCTCTTCCTGTGGATTTAAAGCAAAGCTTATGATCACTGGAAAAGTGTCACCTTCTCCCAGAAATGCATATTTCAGGGATGGTGGTAATGGTTTGAGCTCGGGTTTAGGAGGTTTTTCCTCTTCCAGAGGAAATTTCATAGGCTCCTTCATTTCCTCTGAATCCTCCAAATCAGGCTGAACATCTTTAAAGATGTCTTCCAACTCTGATTCGAGACTCTCAGCCATGTTGATCTCTTCTACCAAAGAGTCAATAAGATCAACTTTCATGCAATCTTTTGATGTGTCTGGATGCTGCATGGCTTTGACAGCGTTCAACTTAAACTCATCCTCATTGACTCTCAGGGTTATTTCCCCCTGTTGGACATCAATGAGAGTTCGTCCAGTTGCTAGGAAGGGTCTTCCTAGAATGAGAGTAGCACTCTTGTGCTCCTCCATTTCCAGCACTACAAAGTCAGTGGGAAAGGCGAATGGCCCAACTCTGACAATCATGTCTTCAACCACGCCTGATGGGTATTTAATGGAGCCATCAGCAAGTTAGAGACATATCCGGGTTGGTTTAACTTCTTCAGTTAAACCAAGCTTTCTGATAGTGGATGCAGGTATTAGGTTGATGCTTGCCCCAAGATCACATAAAGCTGTCTTGGTGCAATTACCTTCTAATGTGCATGGTATCAGAAAACTCCCAGGGTCTTTAAGATTTTCATGAAAGCTTTTCAGAATGACTGCACTGCATTCTTCAGTGAGGAGAACTCTTTCAGTTTCTCTCCAATCCTTCTTATGACTCAAGATCTCTTTCATGAACTTGGCATAAGAAGGTATTTGCTTTAGTGCCTCTGCAAATGGAATCTTTATTTCAAGAGTCCTGAGGTAATCTGCAAAGCGAGCAAATTGCTTATCCTGCTCCTCTTGGCAGAGTTTTTGAGGATAAGGTATCTTGGCTCTATATTCCTCAACCCTAGTTGCTGTAAGTTTATTTCCTACAGAAGTGGTTGAAGAAGCCTTTTTAGATGGGTTGTTATCAGCACTTGTGTGTGTCTGATCCCTCACTGGCAATTGAGTGCCAGTGTTAGAAGCTGGAGTGACGTTAGACGTCAGCTCCTCATCTGTTCCTGGCGTTTGAACGCCAGAACTGTGCCTCTTTTGGGCGTTCAACGCCAGATCCTTGCTTGTTTCTGGCGTTGAACGCCAGTCCTGAGCATGGTCTGGGCGTTCAGCACCAGCCTTCCACCCAACTTCTGGCGTTTTAGTGCCAGAATTATTTTTCCCTGGGCTCTTACTGTCCTCAGATGGATTTTGGGTGGTTTGCTCATTTCTTGGTTTCCTGCTGCTTTGAAGTGGGGTAGTTAGTGTTTTCCCACTTCTTAGTTGAACTGCTTGGCATTCTTCTGTTATTTGTTTTGACAGCTGCTGCCTTGTTTGCTTTAATTGTACTTCCATGTTTATATTAGCCATCCTTGTCTCTTGTAGTTTATCCTTGAATTCAGCTAACTGCTTTGTTAGAAATCCAATTGCTGATTGAATTCAGCAGCTTGCTCTGCAGGACTGAGTTCAGCAGTTACTGTTTTAGCCTCTTCTTTCATGGAAGGGTCACTGCTTAAGTAAAGATACTGATTTCTAGCAACTGTATCAATGAGCTCTTGAGCTTCTTCAATTGTCTTTCTCATGTGGATAGATCTACCAGCTGAGCAATCTAAAGAGATCTGAGCTCTTTCTGTAAGCCCATAATAGAAGATGTCTAACTGAACCCACTCTGAAAATATTTCAGAGGGGCATTTTCGTAGCATCTCTCTGTATCTCTCCCAGGCATCATAAAGAGATTCATTATCTCCTTGTTTAAAGCCTTGGATGTCCAGCCTTAGCTGTGTCATCCGTTTTGGAGGAAAGTATTGATTCAGAAATTTTTCTGTCAGCTGTTTCCATGTCCTTATGCTAGCCTTAGGTTGGTTATTTAACCACCTCTTGGCTAGGTCTTTTACAGCAAATGGAAACAGTAATAATCTGTAGACATCCTGATCTACTTCCTTGTCATGTACTGTGTCAGCAATTTGTAAAAACTGTGCCAGAAACTCTGTAGGTTCTTCCTGTGCAAGACCGGAATACTGGCAGCTTTGCTGCACCATGATAATGAGCTGAGGATTCAACTCAAAGCTACTGACTCCAATGGAAGGTATGCAGATACTACTCCCATATGAAGCAGTAGAGGGGTTAGCATATGACCCCAGAGTCCTCCTGGACTGTTCATTTCCACTTAGATCCATGATGGAGAAAGGGAGATGATAAAAAAAATATTTATTTTTATTTATTTATTTATTTATTTAATTATATTCGAAAATAAAATAAATTAAAACAAAATAAATAAAAAATAGGTGAAGATTTTCGAAAAAAAAATGAGGAGAGAGAAAGTGGTTAGGAAGTTTTGAAAAAGATATGATTTGGAAAAGATTTTAAATTTTGAGAAAAAAATATGAAATTTTTTTTAAATAATTTTCGAAAATTTGTTTTAAAAATAGAGAGAAAAGATATTTTTGAATTTAGTGAGGAAAGAGAAAAACAATAAAATAGCACAAGATTTAAAATTTTTAGATCTAATGCTCCTAGTTTTCGAAAATTTTGGAGGAAAAACACCAAGGAACACCAAACTTAAAAATTTTAAGATCAAGACACAAGGAAAACTCAAGAACACTTTGAAGACTCACAAGAACACAAGAACATGAAGAAATAACACAAAACTTAAAATTTTCAGAAAACCAAACTAAAATTTTTGAAAAACAAAGAAAAATCAACAAGAAAACACCAAACTTAGAGTTTGGCACAAGATTTATTCAAAGAAAAATTATTTTTGAAAAAGATTTTAAAAAATAGGATAGCCAATTACCAAGAACATAAGCACCACGCTCTAACTAATTGAGCTATAAATTTAAAGTATTTTAACAATGTATAAATAATAAAAGACTCTAAACCAAAAAGAAAAAATTTTTCCTAATCTAAGCAACAAAATAAACCGTGAGTTGTCCAAACTCAAACAATCCCCGGCAACGGCGCCAAAAACTTGGTGCACAAAAATTACTTCACACTATGTAATTTCGCACAACTAACCAGCAAGTGCACTGGGTCGTCCAAGTAATACCTTACGTGAGTAAGGGTCGATCCCACGGAGATTGTTGGTTTGAAGCAAGCTATGGTTATCTTGCAACTCTTAGTCAGGATATTAATTAGTGGCTATCAATTGACTTGCGAATGAACAAGAGAGCATGAATTAAAGGTTACTTGTTATGCAGTAAATGAGAATATGTTGGAGTTTTGGAGATGCTTTGCCTTTTGAATCTCTGCTTTCTCTCTATCTTCTTTTTCACGCACGCACGTCCCTCCTATGGCAAGCTGTGTGTTGGAGGATCACCGTTGTCAATGGCTACCATCCTTCCTTTCAGTGAAAATGGTCCAGGTGCGCTGTCACCGCACGGCTTATCATCTGTAGGTTCTCGATCATACCGGAATAGGATTCGCTATCCTTTTGCGTCTGTCACTACGCCCAGCACTCGCGAGTTTAAAGCTCGTCACAGTCATCCAATCCCAGAATCTTACTAGGAATACCGCAGACAAGGTTTAGACCTTCCGAATTCTCAAGAATGCTGCCAATGGATTTAGCTTATACCACGGAGATTCCGATTAGGGAATCTAAGAGATACTCATTCAATCTAATGTAGAACGGAGGTGGTTGTCAGGCACACGTTCATAGGTTGAGAATGGTGATGAGTGTCATGGATCATCACATTCATCATAATAAGGCGCAAATGAATATCTTAGATAGGAACAAACATGATTGAATAGAAAACAGAAATACTAGCATTAACTCATCGAGGCACAGCAGAGCTCCTCACCCCCAACAATGGAGTTTAGAGACTCATGCCGTCAAAAGGTACAAAGTTTAGATCTAAAATGTCATGAGATACAAAATAAATCTCTAAAAGTTGTTTAAATACTAAACTAGTAACCTAGGTTTACAGAAAATGAGTAAACTATGATAGATGGTGCAGAAATCCACTTCTGGGGCCCACTTGGTGTGTGCTGGGGTTGAGACTAAAGCTTCTCACGTGCATAGGGCTGTTTTGGGCGTTCAATGCCAGCTTTGGATCCAATTCTGGCGTTGAACTCCAACTCCTAACTTGTTTCTGGCGCTGGACGCCAGACAGCAGCATAGAACTGGGGTTGAACGCCAGTTTACGTCGTCTATTCTTGAGCAAAGTATGGACTATTATATATTTCTGGAAATCTCTGGATGTCTACTTTCCAACGCAATTAGAAGCTCGCCATTTAGAGTTTTGTAGCTCCAGAAAATCCACTTTGAGTGCAGGGAGGTCAGAATCCAACAACATCAGTAGTCCTTTTTCAGCCTGAATCAGATTCTTGCTCAGCTTCCTCGATTTCAGCCAGAAAATACCTGAAGTCACAGAAAAACACACAAACTCATAGTAAAGTCCAGAAATATGAATTTTGCCTAAAAGCTACTGAAAATAAACTAAAAACTAACTAAAACACACTAAAAACTATACGAAATTAACCCCAAAAAGCATATAAAATATCCGCTCATCACTTGTCCTTTTGAATCATATGAAAAGAGAATGAGTGTTTCAAAAGACCAGAGAGGAGTTCATACTATGGAGTAAGTTCATGAGTTTATGGTATAGTCATAAGTTAGCTAAGTTGGTTCAGCCACCAGGTGGGAAGACAACTATCTGTCATGAATACTATGCTTGAGATACACTCCATGAGACTAGCTAAATAAGAAGATCCTAATAAGAAAAATGGAAAGAACAATAAAAGTTGAAAAATAAAAGAAAAAGAGTAACCAATAAGGCTAGGCACCAATGGTTTTAATCTTGAGGCATGTGTCTGTGGTGCTCCTGTGTGAGGGATCTACTTGGATGAATAAGCTCTTAGGGGTGCCTTATCACTTGGTAACTTGGGTTAACTAACTCGGGATTATCAGCTGAAAGTCCACTATCAAGAGTAACCTTCACCATAGAGCATTTAGTAACCCAAAGAGGTGCTGGACACCAAGGTCTCAAGAAAAGAAAATAAAAAAACTATATGCCTGTGGTGTGTATGTATGGGGGAAAGAGACTTGAGGGAGTAAGTCCTTAGGGGTGTCTTAACACCTAGCACCTTGAACCAACTGGTTCGGGAGTGTTGACTGAAAGCTTATCTTAAGGAGTCGCCCCCTTACAGAGCACTTAGCCTAAGAACACAAATAAGCCCTGAAATAACAATAAAAGGATCAATGAATAAAAGTCTCATGGGATGCAATCACAGTGAGTATTCTAGGACATGATAAAGGTCTGAAAGCCAGTAAAGGAATGAATCTAAGTTGCTATGCATGAAACCACCATAAAACCAGGGACATGACCTCCACAAGAATTACTCATTTCTCTTGGCATTCCATTCATTATTCTCTTGTTCCAGTACTTGCTTAGGGACAAGCAAGCTTTAAGTTTGGTGTTGTGATGCCAGGGCATTTTGGTCAGTTTTACTGACCTTTTCTTTACTGTTTTTAGGGTAGTTTCATGCATTTCCTTAGAAAATAAGCTAGTTTTGGGTAGATATTCACTTACATCTTGATTCAAGCATACATTGTGCACTTTACATGATTTCATGAGGATTTTGCATGAATTTAATGACAAATTGGATGTTGTATTTCCCATGACTTGGACTAGAACTTTGATGCACTCTATTGCTTGATTTCAGGACAAAGGAAGCAAGGAAGAACCACGTTAGCAGCCACGTTAATCTAATTAACGTAACTCCTAACGTGGAATGGGAGTAACTTGCAAAGTTAATGAGAAAAGTAATCGCCAATAACGCTTTCGAAGCCATCATTGCCCACGTTAAGAGTCACGTTAACTAAGTTAACGTGAACTCTAACGTGGAGGAAAGGAAATGGAGCCAACGTTAGTGACACTTACCTTTGTCACTAACGTTGGACCAAGCTCATAAGTGGCCATGTTAAGAGCCACGTTAAGTTAGTTAACGTGGCCTCTAACGTTAAGAAGTAAAGGGGAAGCCAACGTTAGTGACATTCAACTTTGTCACTAACGTTGGCCAAGTCACAATAAGCCACGTTAACTTCCACGTTAACCTAGTTAGGTTAACGTGGAAGCTAACGTGAAGAAAGTAGGTGATCGACAACGTTAGTGATACCAAACATTGTCACTAACGTTGGGATTAACCCATACAAGCCCCAATAAGCCACGTTAACTCCCACGTTAACCTAGTTAACGTGGAAGCTAACGTGAAGAAGGAAGGTGATCGCCAACGTTAGTGACACCTAACATTGTCACTAACGTTGGAAGGAGCCCACACAAGCCACAATGAGCTACGTTAACTCCCACGTTAACTACTTAGTTAACGTAGAAGCTAACGTGAGGAGGAGAGATGATGAGACAACGTTAGTGACATTCACCTTTGTCACTAACGTTGGAGATGGCTAGCACAGCCACGTTAAAGGTCACGTTAACCTAGTTAACGTGGACTCTAACGTGGGAGCTAGGGGCACATTGGAACGTTAGTGACTAAGGTAAGTGTCACTAACGTTCTCAAAGGTTGGCAAGCCTACGTTAAGGAGCCACGTTAACTAAGTTAACGTGGACTCTAACGTAGGGAAGGAGGAGGCTTCTCAACGTTATTGGGAAAGGTAAGTCCCAATAACGTGTGCGAAGGACAAAGAGGCAACGTTAGTGGCAACGTTTGTGCCACTAACGTTGAGGTTAACGTGGCTCTTACTTGGGTGAGGAACGTTAGTGAAAAAGGTGATTGTCACTAACGTTCTCGAACCCATATTTTCACTGAACGTTAACACCACTAACGTCCTGAGCTAAAGTCTCTGCCCACTTCACACTTTCTCTCTGCAAGTAAAGCCAAGCCCAATGAAGAAGAGAACTGCTTCAAACTCAAGATCCAAAGGCCCATACCCAAGACTTGAAGAGCCAACTAGAAGATCAGAAGAGTAGTATATATAGGAGTAGCTTTGAATTATTTTAAAAAAATGAGGAAATTATAGGGAGCCTCTTGGAATAGAACTACTCTCTGTATTTTACTTTCTCTGCACTTCTAGTTTCATCATGTATTCTCCATCTTTGTTTTCATTTTCCAGAGCTATGAACAACTAAACCCCTTTCATTGGGTTAGGGAGCTCTGTTGTAATTTGATGGATCAATACTAGTTTTCATTATTCTTCTTCTATCTTTTCTCTTGATTTTACTTGAAAGCTTTCGATCTTCATCCAATTGGGTAGTTATCTTGGAAAAGAAGCTATTCAAACTTGGATCTCTTCTGAACCTTGAAAGAGGAATGAAGAGATCATGCTAGAAATGCTTTCTCATGCTGGACCAAATTGGGTTTGGATGGATATGTGACTATAATCCTCTCAATACTTGATTTGGGAAATGCATGTGGTGTAATCAGTGACCATACTTCATCTCTTCTCATGAGCAATTGACCAAGAAATTGGCTATTGATCAAGATTTGAGAGATTGAATTACATGAAATTGTAATTCGATCACTTAAGATTGCCAAGGAGATCAATGAGTGCATTGATTGAGGATGAGATGAAAATGAAATTGATCCGGAGAATGCAACATCTCCTGAGCCCAATGAACTCCCCATTTCTGATCTTACCCATTCTCTTTAATTTCTGTCATTTATTTTTATGAGCAATTACCCCATTCCCATTTAAGATTTTGTAATTTACTTTCCGTCATCTACATTCAGCTCTTTATTTCTAGCATTTACTTTTCTGTTATTTACTTTCCCGCCATTTAATTTTCTGCAATTCTCAACTCAAATTCTGATTCGCTCAACTAGAACATTCATCTAATTAAAGTTGCTTGATCAATCAATCCCTGTGGGATTCGACCTCACTCTATTGTGAGTTTTTACTTGACGACAAATTCGGTACACTTGCCGAAGGAAATTTGTTATGAGACAAGTTTTCCGTGCATCAGGGGCAACGTTACACGACCACAACAGGTCGGTCTTAAAAGCAGTAAAAGGAAAGGTAATGTCCAACTGGCTGAAGAAATATTCATAGGCATAAAAGAAGGGACGCTCCCCCTCGACCGAGGTTGGAAAACAAACCATCTCATCAGAATCAGGCGCTACAAGCTCATAATCTCTCTCTTGGGCACCGCTACCACAAACCCTATGATGTTTTCTCAGCTCTACCAAAAACTCAGCATCTACCACAGAAACACACATTAAGACAAGGGAGTCCAACCAATCGGACATCCCCTCAGGAACTTTAGAAGACATCTCTACAATATTTTTGCGAGAGGACATGGCCAACTAGTCCTACAACCAAAGAAAAGATGAATTACTACGATTACTCAAGATCAGACAGATAACTCGAGTAGCAAAAATAAAATAGCAGATTGCAGACTCAGCACAAACAACAAAAAGAAAGCTCCAGGACCCACTCAGAAGGCCCAGGGGCATCCTTTGGAGGCAGTCAGGGAACAAGGATTCAGGAAAACCTATAAAACTAAAGCTCGCAGAGAAAAACCCTTTCTCGAAAAAGCAGCATCCCTGAAAGCTACAAATCAAGTTCGCAGTCTCAGCTTATCAAAAAAGCAAAATAACAAAGCATATCAAGAAGAAGTCATCAAAAAAGGTTGAAGCCACCTTTTTCAGAGAAAATGAAATCCCCCAGAATAAGCAAAACAGCACGAAGAAATAACTGTTATCTTTTCACGGAGTTCATCAGCAAAAGCTATCAGCATGACAAAAGGAACAATCTTTTCAAAGAAAACAAACAAACAAGCCACTAGAAAAATCGTTACTTTCTACAAAGGATCATTAATAAAATCATCAACAGAGCAAAAGTTATCAAAAGGAGCAACCTTCGGGGCAAAATAAAATAGGTTCATAAAAAACCAGAAAAACATGCAGCACAGCGACAAGCGAGCACGACAATGTAAAAAGATTCAAGCTTTACAAACATGCATTCAAAACCAAAGCTTTACCAAAGAACCGAAGGAAAAAACAACAAAAGAAGCACAAAGAAAGAAAAACCAACCTGAGCAAAGGAAGAAGCTTCGAAGGAGAGTGAAGATGGAAAGACAGAATCACCCAGAAAATCGCCAAATAAACGCTGCGACGCAAGAAAAGACAAAATGTAGGCGAAAACAGAAAGCGAGAGAGTAAAGGGAGAAGTTATAAAAACGAAGAAGAGAAACCGTTTCTGATTGCAAAATTCAAAATAAAAAATCCAAGGGAAACGGGGCAATTAAAACTAATTAATGAGGATATTAAACCCTCGCACGTTCCCAAGAATAGAGCGCGGATATAAAAGCGTGCGCTTTTAGAGGAAAACGATCCACATTCAAAAAATTTCTACAAGGAAAGAAATCGACAAAATGCTCGAATTTGGCTTCACCAGAGAAGGATCGAAGTCCTAAAACTAAGACTCGACCTCAGAAAGAAAGACCGAGCTCAAGCAGGGGCACTGTTCACACCCTGGGTCGAGCTATCCTATCCAGGATGTTTAGTAGTAAAACGAACGACCTCTTCAGGTCAGACTATCCGACCTCTTCTCAAAGAGCTCGGCCAAATTACCAGGAAAGCCCAGTAAAGGGCCCAGATAGAGGAACACGACCCAAATCCAAAGGCAGCCCAAGCCTATAGAGATAAGGGCGGTTCCCTTGAAGATAAGATGACCTCACTCAAAGATAAAGATAAGATAAGATAACTAACTTATCTTATCTAAAAAGGTCACTCCACACCATTATAAATACACTGGAGCACCCAGGTATAACTCATACTCTAATTCTACTAAAAACCTGTTTAACACCCATGCTAACTTAAGCATCGGAGTCTCTTGCAGGTACCTCCCACCCTCCGGTGACGAAGGATCAGCAGTGCAGCCAGTCCCACAAGTCGGACACGACAGCTCCAGCCGCCACCCACCAGCCGGACACGTCATCTCGGACCAGTATAGAAGATCTCGTCCGAGATCGACCTACAGTTTCAGGTAATCCTCGGAATATTAGGCCGAGCTTGTCGAAGGCAATTTTGAATAAGATGTCGGCGGAGCTCCCTTGATCTATCAGTGTGCGGTGGAGATTTGCATTTTCAAGTATAATGGTGATGACCATGGGATCGTCGTGTCCTGAGATGACGCCGGATGCATCTTCCTTGGTAAACGTAATTGCGGGAATGTCGGGTGCTTCCTCCTTTCCTCCGACATGATATACTTCTTTGAGATATCTTTTTTCGAGATGATTTGGAGATTCCTCCTCCTGCGAACCCTCCGTGTATCATATGGACATGTCTTTCTGGTGTTCGAGGTGATCGCTCGGTTCGTCCAACCTCCTCGTCTCTTCTCCTTTTTCTTTGCTCATCGTCTCGAGTGGCCAGATATCGATCTAGTTTTCCTTCTCTCACTAATTTTTATATGACGTTTTTTAAGTCAAAGCACTCGTTGGTGGAGTGTCCACGGACTCGATGGTATTCACAATATTCATTCCGGTTTTCTCCTCCTCTTTTGCCTTTGAGTGGTCGAGCTAGGGGTATTTTTTCTGTGTGGCAGACTTCTTTGTAAACATCCAACAGGGACACCCTAAGAGGGGTGTAATTATGATATTTTTTAATTTTTTCCCCTTGTCGATTGATGACAAGTCATCCTAGCCTATTTTAGCTAGTCTTTTTCTTTAGTTTTCATTAGAATTATGCACTTTCTTGAGCTACAAGCAAGCTAATTGAGTAGATTTTCATGTTTCCCTTGATTGAACCAACCATATATGAATTTATGCCATATCATGAGGTTTTATGCTATATTTGTTGCATATTATGAAAGAATGAATATCTCATGATTTTGAGCATAGCTTTGATGAGTTTGGTTGATTAATGATAGGTGAAGAAAGCTTGGAGAAAGGTTGAAGCAAAGAGGAATGGCTAGAACTGAAGAAAGGAATAAGTGAAATTGATCCTGGAGGCATGAAGTTAGCCCCAACGTTAGCCCCCTAACTTGGAGGCTAACGTTGGGCATGAAGATCACTCCCTGGACTCCCCACGTTTGAGCCAACGTTAGCCCCCTAACTTGGAGGCTAACGTTGGCAAGAGAAACTTGAAACTCATCCCTGGGCCAGCCAACGTTTGCGCCAATGTTAGCCCCCTAACTTGGAGGCTAACGTTGGCACATGAGTTATAAAGAGGGAGAAGGCCAACGTTTGCGCCAACGTTAGCCCCCTAACTTGGAGGCTAACGTTGGCACATGAATCACAAAGGGAGGGGCACCAACGTTTGCGCCAACGTTAGCCCCCTAACTTGGAGGCTAACGTTGGCGCCACTAGCACTAAGCAAGGCCAACGTTAGGGTCAAAGTTAGACCCCTAACGTTGGCACCAACGTCCAAACCAGGGAATCATGCTTGCTGCTATGAAAAGTTAGGGTCAAAGTTAGACCCCTAACTTTGGCCCTAACGTTGGGACCAACTATGGCTAACTTCAAAACCGGTTCAATTGGTTCACTTCGGTTCTTCTTCAAACTTCAAGAGCAATCAACCAAGGCCTCTTTCAACCCAATTCCACCAAGAACAAAGGCCCAACTCAAGGCTTGAAGATCATTTTGGAAAGTGTATAAATAGGATAGAATTCAAGTTATTCAAAGAGCTTTCCTTTTAGAATTTTCATAATAGTTTTCGGAGAGCTTTGGAACTTGAGTGAACTTTAATTTCTTGTTTTCATTGCTTTCATTTTCCATTTACTTTTGTCTTGGATCTTGGATTGGAGAATTGAAGAAATTCTGTTTCAATCTCAATCTTGGATCTCTCTGTTTCTTTACTGTTAATTGAATTTCATTTCCGGTTAATTGCTCTTCATCTATTCTCTTTACAATTTACAATTTCCTGGCAGTTGTTCTTGTTGGATCTAGGAAGGCATTGAGATCTAGACTTGGTTTTCTAGTCTCTGGGTCCTGAGATCTAAATTTCCATTTCAATTCCCTGTTTACTGCTTCTTGTGTTCATTTACTTTTCTGCTTCATTTCCGGTTCAATCCCAATTCCCTTACCCTCTTCTGTTTGATGCAATTTAGTTTTTCCTTGTTTAATTTCTGCAAATCCACATCCCAATCCCCTTTACATTTCAAGCAATTTACATTCCTTGCACTTTAAGATTCCGCAATTTACATTTCTTACACTTTAAGTTTCTGCCATTTAATTTCTTGTTCTTTAAGTTTCAGCAATTTATTTCTTGTTCTCTTTACTTTAATGCAATTTAATTCTGCAAGTCATAAAACCATCAACCAAATCTTGATTCGCTTGACTAAATCAACCACTAAACTAAAATTGCTCAATCCTTCAATCCCTGTGGGATCGACCTCACTCCCGTGAGTTTTTATTACTTGATACGACCCGGTGCACTTGCCGGTTAGATTTGGGTGTTTTGGAGGAAATTTATTTTTCACCAAAGTATCTCATCAAGTTTTTGGCGCCGTTGCCGGGGATTGATTAGATTGACAATGATTAAGTGAGGTGGTGATCTAGATCAAGCACTTTCTCTTTAATTTGAACTAACCCACTAACTGTTTGAATTTTTGCTTAAGCTAACTAAAACTTCATTCTAGCAGTAGATTGAAGTGTAACTGGTTTGTGTGCTCTTATGTTCTGCTTGTATGTCAGGTACAAGAAGAGCCATACCCAATTTTCATGAACAAGACGAAAGAACTCTCAGGAGGATAAGGAGAGCTGAAAGAGGGAAAAGCATTGTTGGAGAAGAGGAATCAGACAAAGAATTCCACGAGATGGAAGGAGATACATCTAATCCAGAAGGAGGAGTCAATAATCAACCACAACAGAGGAGAGTATTGGCTTCCTATACCTTTGCAAATGCTAGACATTGTGGAAGCAGCATTCTCACCCCTAATGTCAATGCAAATAACTTTGAACTGAAGCCACAACTCATCACATTGGTCCAGAACAATTGCTCATTTGGGGGAGGACCATTGGAGGATCCAAATCAACATCTATCTACCTTCTTAAGGATCTGTGACACTGTCAAATCCAATGGCGTGAATCCTGAAACTTACAAGCTTCTGCTGTTCCCGTTCTCATTAAGGGATAAGGCTGCACAATGGCTTGAAACTTTTCCCCAAGGAAGTATCACTAGTTGGGATGACCTGGTGACTAAATTTCTAGCTAAATTCTATCCACCCCAAAGAGTCATCAGGCTGAAAACCGAGGTGCAGACATTCACACAATTAGATGCTGAATCCTTGTATGAAGCATGGGAGAGGTACAAAGCCTTAATCAGAAAGTGTCCTCCAGAGATGTTCAATGAATGGGACGTGCTGCAAAATTTCTATGAAGGCCTGACATTGAAATCTCAGGAGGCATTAGATCATTCTACTGGAGGTTCATTACAACTAATGAAAACTGCTGAGGAAGCTCAGAATCTTGTGGATATGGTGGCCAACAACCAATATTTCTTTGCTCATCAAAGAAGCCGCCAACCATCACAAAGGAGAGGAGTAATGGAGCTAGAAGGAGTGGATTCAATCCTAGCTCAAAACAAGATGATGCAGCAGCAAATTCAACAACAATTTGAGCAAATGGCCAAAAGGATTGATAGTCTCCAAGTTGCAGCAGTTAACACCAGCCAACCATCAACCACATGGGGACAGAGTGAAGAAACTCAAGAAGAACAACAACAAGAGCAAGTACAGTATATGCACAACCAAGGACCAAATGAAGTATATGGTGATACATACAATCCATCCTGGAAAAATCACCCAAACCTCAGATGGGGAGATAACCATACCCAAAACCAACAACCATGGCAGAGGAACTCAAACCAACACAATCCAAGAAACAACCAAAATCACAACCAGCAGCAGACTAACCAAAACCCCTTTAGAAAACCTCAAAATAACTACCCCAACATCAACCAATACCAATCTAATAACCAATCCACCAACCAAAATGCCTACCATCCACCACTCACATCTCATAACCCACCTCAAGTATCACCTGAAGCCCAAAGAATCACTCACTTGGAAGCCATGATAGACAAAATGTTGAAACACCAAGAAATGGTAGCAAAGAATCAGGAGGCCTCTATAAAGAGCCTAGAGAGACAGATGGGGCAAATCTCCAAGCAAGTATCTGTTGAGAGATCTTCAAACGCACTGCCCAGTGACACAATTCCAAATCCCAAGGAGGAATGCAAGGCAATACAATTAAGGAGTGGAAGAGCATTGACAAGTAACAATGACACTACAAGGAAGCAAGCAGAAAACATCAAAGAACCAACAGAGGATGAGAATCAAACAAAGGCAGATGAGGATAAGGAGCAAGATGTGATGCCAAACAAAGACACTGAGAAACTCAAAGAGAGGAACAACCAGCCACATAGCTCAAAGGAAGTAGCTCAGGGGCAGCAGCAAATGGGAAAAAGCATCACACCCCCACTGCCTTACCCTCAGAGGTTCAACAAAGAGATGAAAGACAAGCAGTTCCACAAATTCCTTGAGATTTTTAAGAAGCTGGAAATCAACATTCCCTTGGCTGAAGCACTTGAGCAAATGCCTCTATATTCCAAGTTTCTGAAGGATCTCATCAACAAGAAAAGAAGCTGGGATGAGAAAGAAACCATAAGGATTACTGAGGAATGCAGGGCCTTGATTCAAAAGGGGCTTCCTCCCAAGCTTGAGGACCCAGGAAGCTTCCTGTTGCCTTGCACCATTGGGAAATTGACAATCACTAAAGCAATGTGTGATCTCGGAGCAAGTATTAACTTAATATCATCCTCCTTGGTGAAAAAGTTGCATATAGAGGAGGTCAAACCAGTACAAATGTCTCTGGAGCTGGTAGACAAGTCAATGGTATACCCCAGGGGTGTAATTGAAAACCTTTTGGTCAAGGTAGACAGTTTTATATACCCTGCTGATTTTGTGGTTCTAGAATCAAATAATGATGATGGTGACTCTGTTATACTGGGAAGGCCATTCTTGGCCACTGCTAGAGCTATCATAGATGTAGAGGAAGGGGAATTAACTCTCAGGATGCATGACCAAAGCATCACTCTGAAGGTATTACCAGAGGCACAATTTAGCAAGGAGAAGAAAGACTATATGAAGAGTAACCAGGAAAGTCACAGCAACATCCCAATGCTAAGGACTGTGCAGACTGATGACAAAGCCCAAGAGGATGTTAGAGTATTAGCCACTGAGAAGAGAGGTCCCCAAGGAAAGTCTACAGCCAGAAAAGAAAGATCAACAAAAGGAAAGATGAAGCGCAGAAACAAAACAAAAAGGGGCTGGAAGAATAGAAAGATTCCAACAGAGGGGCTTTCTAAAGGTGACAAAGTGCAACTGATATATCAACAGCTGGAGGCAAATCAACAAACCGAGGATTACTACACTGTCAGCAACATACTATCATTAGAGCATGCTGAAATTGAACACCAGAGAACAAAGAAGAGGATCACGGTCAGGAGAGACAAATTGAGGCCCTACAAGCACCAACCACCATAAAAGAAAGTCTCAATGTCAAGCTAGTGACAATAAAAGAGCGCTCCATGGGAGGCAACCCATGCTTTAAGATTCATGTCATTTTACATTCAATAAATTATGATTACTTGATGCATGAATTCTTTTCTCTTTTCATGAACATGACCATTTATTGCATGCACTATTTTGAAACATATACTAAGTTTGGTGTATCTTCAAGCACACTTAACCAATATTACAAAGGATTTTGTTTCACATGCTTAAAATGTGTTGATAGAACATATGGCCGAACACTAAGTTTGGTGTTCACATAGCTTCATGAAAGTTTGAAACTCATGCATCAATAATCATACATTTGTTATTTTTCCAAAACCTTATAAATAGAAAATATTTTTTTTAATAATGAAGGCATTAATTGTGATGTACCCTTTGACAAGAAATAAGTTTGGTGTTCATCAAACCTTAATGCACCGATTCAAGAATACAATTAATCCTTCATGAAAAAAAAAAAAGAGAAAAAGAAAGTATGATGAAAACAATTCTTATGAATATTTTCACCAATTGGAGGAAGAAACTCATTTTCTTTATACATTGCCAAACACTAAGTTTGGTGTCCTCCAAAGAAAGTGTCACGGTTCACATGAGATAAGAATTGATGGTTCACATATTTTTTAAAAAAAAAGCACACTCTTGCTACGGTTGGATAAGACTAATGTAGGTTGTCTTGTTGTGATGACTAGGAGGTCAAAGAATCTTCAATGAAAAAGACAAGACAAAGGAAAGCATAGCATAAGGACAAAATCCTATCACATGCTTCAAGGAAGAAATCTGCTACTCCTTGAGAATGATCACGGCAAAGGCAAGGGAAGGAGCAAATTTTGTCTTCATTCATCCTCACATGCACACCTTTGATCTCCATAGTGTCTAATTGCATCCTAGCCCTTCATTGCTCATTTAAAAGCATACCACCTTCAAGCCATGCACATAACCGAATCATTCCTCAACATAACAAGCCTTGTGCAACCTTTCTTCTACTTTAAACTCCAACCACTTAAACTTCTCTTCATAATTTCTTGTCATAACAAGTTCAGTCCGAATCTCTTTTTCTCCAACCACACATCAAACTCTCCAACATTCTTCACATCCCCTCTCAACCAACCAAGTGATCATGGCATCCTACTCAAGAACCAAACGACGAAAAGGAAAAGATCCAATAGTAGAGGAAGAAACATATGAATATGACCAATGGAAGTTCAAGTCTTGGTCTCATCAAATGCAAATTCAATGGATGAACGAGAAAAAAATCTATCCTGAAATTCCATTCATGTTGCTGGATGATGGATGTCAAGAAATAAAGAACAAAATCCGGAAAAGGAGATGGGAGGAACTTACATCGCCAACCACCCGAGTTAATGCCAACATCATAAGAGAGTTCTATGCAAATGTCCCAAGGATTGACATGCGTGAACCCCCAACGTACAAGAGCTATGTGCGTGGGGTGGAAGTAGACTTTAGCCCGGAGGCAATCAAAAAAGTCTTGAAACTAAAGTCAGTCCGCTTTGATGAACCGGGATACCAACAAAGATTGACTGAGGATCAAGATTATGAGGAGATTGCAAGAGACATTTGTTTTGAGAACTCAGAATGGGAAGGAGACAACAAGAACAGATACAAGTTCCTAAAGAGATGTAACCTCATTCCGGAAGCAAAAGGATGGTATGAGTTGATGAAAAGATCAATTCTGGGGACAGTGAACACCTCAGAAGTTAACAGGGAGAGAGCCTTAATGCTGCATTGCATCATGGTGGGTGGAGAGATAAGAGTTCATGAAATCCTTGCAAGAGACATTCAAAAGATAGCTGAAAAAAATTCGGCTGGATCTTGGTTGTACTATCCGAGCACTATTTGGAAGTTGTGTGTAAAGGCTAAAGTCCCATTGGAAGAGGAGAATTCAATGTGGTTAAGCCAAGGCATGCCCATAACCATTGAACGGATGATGATACCCCTTGAAGCACATCAAGGCCGAAGGCCACATGGAGGAAGGGAAAGAGAAGAGCAAATGGAAGAAGATGAGCCACACATAGAAGAAGAGCCACAAGAGGAGGAGGAGCAGCCACACTTTTTCCCACATGGCAATATGGATATGACTCAAATGCAAGAAGCAATAGGGAGATTGTCTCAACAGTACACGAGAATCCAAGAGAGGCAAGAGGAATACCATTCTCTGTACATGCAAAACCAACAAGCACAAGAAGAAAGAGAGCTAAGAATAATCAACAAACAAAATGAATTCGAGTCAAGATTTCTCGCGATGCAAGAAGAACATGCCTTTCAATCTCATGAATCTTTTGGGAAGTTGGAACAAATGCAAGCCGAAAGTTTGAAGGCTTTCAAGGAGTTCACAACACTCCAAGAAGCAAGGTATGAAGTGCAAGCCGATTATAATGTCAATAGCCAAATCAAACTAAACTATATTGGAGAACATATGCACAACATGGATCCGGCATTCCCAACTTTTGATGAATTTTTCAAAATGAGAAGTGAGATGGAAGTGAACAGGGCTATGAGACTTGAAGATAGAGTGGAAGAGGCTATGAATAGGGCTGGCTTCTGGCAAGATCAACAGACACCAAACAAGGATGGTGGGAACACTAGCAGCCAAGTGTATGAAAGGAGAAAGAAGAGGCATGACAAATGAAAGGTGGACTTGTTCCTTGTTCAAAGAAAAAAAAATCATGCATTCTATCTGTTCTAAGTTATCTTTGCATTTTTGAGTAGTCATTTATAAGTCTTTGCATTATGTTTGTTTCTTTTAAAATAAATAGGCTAGTTTATGTGTGTGCTTGTGTGTTTATCTTCACTTGACAAGAAGTATGTATTGTCCCCTGCATCTTTAAATTCAATAAAAGAACAGTTTGAATGTGAAGAATAATAGTCTCTGTTAGTTAGAAGTGGAATAAAAGTAAGTGGTGGTATGTGTGTGATTGTATAATAGCTCACTTTTAGTGAATAAAGAGCTAGGATATCTCCTTCTAAGTAAAGAGTGGCCTACTGTCTATGAATCTCACTTAAATTAAATTACTTGGTTAGAAAGAAAAACAAAAAGAAGGAAAGAACAAAGAGAGCCAAAAAGTGGCAAAACAAAAGAAAAACAAAAAGAAACAAAGCTGGACACCAATAGCTTGAACCTTAAAGTATATGCCTGTGATGTCTTTGTACTAGGATCTGCTTGGATTAGTAAGCTCTTAGGAGTGCCTCAACACTTGGTGACTTGGGTTAACTAACCCGGGATCATCAGCTGAAAGTCCATTATCAAGAGCAACCTAACTACAAGACATTTAGTAGCCCAAAGAGGTGCTGGGCATCAATGCTTTAAGAAGGAATGTAAGCCAAGTGTCTATGGTGAATAATGTGTCAAGTATAAAGAAAAGAAAATGAACTTGCTACACATGACACTCAAATAAAGCTTATGAACAAAGTAATAACCAAGGATAAAGGAATAATGAGAGGTCATAGCAGTATGTCACTTGAAGCTTGAAGGAGACTTTCTAGGCCTAGGAGTCAATAAGAAGTGAGTATTTGCATATCCACATAAAACCCTATGAACTATCAATAATACTCTGCTAGCATGAACTTCCTCTTCCATTTCATTCTTTCTTCTTAATAATTCATTTCTTGCTTGGGGACAAGCAAGCTTTAAGTTTGGTGTTGTGATGACAAGTCATCCTAGCCTATTTTAGCTAGTCTTTTTCTTTAGTTTTCATTAGAATTATGCACTTTCTTGAGCTACAAGCAAGCTAATTGAGTAGATTTTCATGTTTCCCTTGATTGAACCAACCATATATGAATTTATGCCATATCATGAGGTTTTATGCTATATTTGTTGCATATTATGAAAGAATGAATATCTCATGATTTTGAGCATAGCTTTGATGAGTTTGGTTGATTAATGATAGGTGAAGAAAGCTTGGAGAAAGGTTGAAGCAAAGAGGAATGGCTAGAAGTGAAGAAAGGAATAAGTGAAATTGATCCTGGAGGCATGAAGTTAGCCCCAACGTTAGCCCCCTAACTTGGAGGCTAACGTTGGGCATGAAGATCACTCCCTGGACTCCCCACGTTTGAGCCAACGTTAGCCCCCTAAGTTGGAAGCTAACGTTGGCAAGAGAAACTTGAAACTCATCCCTGGGCCAGCCAACGTTTGCGCCAATGTTAGCCCCCTAACTTGGAGGCTAACGTTGGCACATGAGTTATAAAGAGGGAGAAAGCCAACGTTTGCGCCAACGTTAGCCCCCTAACTTGGAGGCTAACGTTGGCACATGAATCACAAAGGGAGGGGCACCAACGTTTGCGCCAACGTTAGCCCCCTAACTTGGAGGCTAACGTTGGCGCCACTAGCACTAAGCAAGGCCAACGTTAGGGTCAAAGTTAGACCCCTAACGTTGGCACCAACGTCCAAACCAGGGAATCATGCTTGCTGCTATGAAAAGTTAGGGTCAAAGTTAGACCCCTAACTTTGGCCCTAACGTTGGGACCAACTATGGCTAACTTCAAAACCGGTTCAATTGGTTCACTTCGGTTCTTCTTCAAACTTCAAGAGCAATCAACCAAGGCCTCTTTCAACCCAATTCCACCAAGAACAAAGGCCCAACTCAAGGCTTGAAGATCATTTTGGAAAGTGTATAAATAGGATAGAATTCAAGTTATTCAAAGAGCTTTCCTTTTAGAATTTTCATAATAGTTTTCGGAGAGCTTTGGAACTTGAGTGAACTTTAATTTCTTGTTTTCATTGCTTTCATTTTCCATTTACTTTTGTCTTGGATCTTGGATTGGAGAATTGAAGAAATTCTGTTTCAATCTCAATCTTGGATCTCTCTGTTTCTTTACTGTTAATTGAATTTCATTTCCGGTTAATTGCTCTTCATCTATTCTCTTTACAATTTACAATTTCCTGGCAGTTGTTCTTGTTGGATCTAGGAAGGTATTGAGATCTAGACTTGGTTTTCTAGTCTCTGGGTCCTGAGATCTAAATTTCCATTTCAATTCCCTGTTTACTGCTTCTTGTGTTCATTTACTTTTCTGCTTCATTTCCGGTTCAATCCCAATTCCCTTACCCTCTTCTGTTTGATGCAATTTAGTTTTTCCTTGTTTAATTTCTGCAAATCCACATCTCAATCCCCTTTACATTTCAAGCAATTTACATTCCTTGCACTTTAAGATTCCGCAATTTACATTTCTTGCACTTTAAGTTTCTGCCATTTAATTTCTTGTTCTTTAAGTTTCAGCAATTTATTTCTTGTTCTCTTTACTTTAATGCAATTTAATTCTGCAAGTCATAAAACCATCAACCAAATCTTGATTCGCTTGACTAAATCAACCACTAAACTGAAATTGCTCAATCCTTCAATCCCTGTGGGATCGACCTCACTCCCGTGAGTTTTTATTACTTGATACGACCCGGTGCACTTGCCGGTTAGATTTGGGTGTTTTGGAGGAAATTTATTTTTCACCAAAATATCTCATCAAGTTTTTGTGGCCTACTGTCTATGAATCTCACTTAAATTAAATTACTTGGTTAGAAAGAAAAACAAAAAGAAGGAAAGAACAAAGAGAGCCAAAAAGTGGCAAAACAAAAGAAAAACAAAAAGAAACAAAGCTGGACACCAATAGCTTGAACCTTAAAGTATATGCCTGTGATGTCTTTGTACTAGGATCTGCTTGGATTAGTAAGCTCTTAGGAGTGCCTCAACACTTGGTGACTTGGGTTAACTAACCCGGGATCATCAGCTGAAAGTCCACTATCAAGAGCAACCTAACTACAAGACATTTAGTAGCCCAAAGAGGTGTTGGGCATCAATGCTTTAAGAAGGAATGTAAGCCAAGTGTCTATGGTGAATAATGTGTCAAGTATAAAGAAAAGAAAATGAACTTGCTACACATGACACTCAAATAAAGCTTATGAACAAAGTAATAACCAAGGATAAAGGAATAATGAAAGGTCATAGCAGTATGTCACTTGAAGCTTGAAGGAGACTTTCTAGGCCTAGGAGTCAATAAAAAGTGAGTATTTGCATATCCACATAAAACCCCATGAACTATCAATAATACTCTGCTAGCATGAACTTCCTCTTCCATTTCATTCTTTCTTCTTAATAATTCATTTCTTGCATGGGGACAAGCAAGCTTTAAGTTTGGTGTTGTGATGACAAGTCATCCTAGCCTATTTTAGCTAGTCTTTTTCTTTAGTTTTCATTAGAATTATGCACTTTCTTGAGCTACAAGCAAGCTAATTGAGTAGATTTTCATGTTTCCCTTGATTGAACCAACCATATATGAATTTATGCCATATCATGAGGTTTTATGCTATATTTGTTGCATATTATGAAAGAATGAATATCTCATGATTTTGAGCATAGCTTTGATGAGTTTGGTTGATTAATGATAGGTGAAGAAAGCTTGGAGAAAGGTTGAAGCAAAGAGGAATGGCTAGAAGTGAAGAAAGGAATAAGTGAAATTGATCCTGGAGGCATGAAGTTAGCCCCAACGTTAGCCCCCTAACTTGGAGGCTAACGTTGGGCATGAAGATCAATCCCTGGACTCCCCACGTTTGAGCCAACGTTAGCCCCCTAACTTGGAGGCTAACGTTGGCAAGAGAAACTTGAAACTCATCCCTGGGCCAGCCAACGTTTGCGCCAACGTTAGCCCCCTAACTTGGAGGCTAACGTTGGCACATGAGTTATAAAGAGGGAGAAGGCCAACGTTTGCGCCAACGTTAGCCCCCTAACTTGGAGGCTAACGTTGGCACATGAATCACAAAGGGAGGGGCACCAACGTTTGCGCCAACGTTAGCCCCCTAACTTGGAGGCTAACGTTGGCGCTACTAGCACTAAGCAAGGCCAACGTTAGGGTCAAAGTTAGACCCCTAACGTTGGCACCAACGTCCAAACCAGGGAATCATGCTTGCTGCTATGAAAAGTTAGGGTCAAAGTTAGACCCCTAACTTTGGCCCTAACGTTGGGACCAACTATGGCTAACTTCAAAACCGGTTCAATTGGTTCACTTTGGTTCTTCTTCAAACTTCAAGAGCAATCAACCAAGGCCTCTTTCAACCCAATTCCACCAAGAACAAAGGCCCAACTCAAGGCTTGAAGATCATTTTGGAAAGTGTATAAATAGGATAGAATTCAAGTTATTCAGAGAGCTTTCCTTTTAGAATTTTCATAATAGTTTTCGGAGAGCTTTGGAACTTGAGTGAACTTTAATTTCTTGTTTTCATTGCTTTCATTTTCCATTTACTTTTGTCTTGGATCTTGGATTGGAGAATTGAAGAAATTCTGTTTCAATCTCAATCTTGGATCTCTCTGTTTCTTTACTGTTAATTGAATTTCATTTCCGGTTAATTGCTCTTCATCTATTCTCTTTACAATTTACAATTTCCTGGCAGTTGTTCTTGTTGGATCTAGGAAGGCATTGAGATCTAGACTTGGTTTTCTAGTCTCTGGGTCCTGAGATCTAAATTTCCATTTCAATTCCCTGTTTACTGCTTCTTGTGTTCATTTACTTTACTGCTTCAAGATCCGGTTCAATCCCAATTCCCTTTCCCTCTTCTGTTTGATGCAATTTAGTCCCTCCTTGTTTAATTTCTGCAAATCCACATCCCAATCCCCTTTACATTTCAAGCAATTTACATTCCTTGCACTTTAAGATTCCGCAATTTACATTTCTTGCACTTTAAGTTTCTGCCATTTAATTTCTTGTTCTTTAAGTTTCAGCAATTTATTCCTTATTCTCTTTACTTCAATGCAATTTAAGTCTGCAAGTCACAAAACCATCAACCAAATCTTGATTCGCTTGACTAAATCAACCACTAAACTAAAATTGCTCAATCCTTCAATCCCTGTGGGATCGACCTCACTCCCGTGAGTTTTTATTACTTGATGCGACCCGGTGCACTTACCGGTTAGATTTGTGGTATTTTGGGAGAGATTTATTTTTCCTCCAAAATATCTCATCATCGATCTTCCTTCTTTTTGGACTCTTTATCTTTGTCTCGGTAGGCGAATCCATATTTTGAAGTTTCTCGTAGTCGAGAATTTTCTTCCATGTTGATGTATTTTTCCGCTCGTTCCTGCACTTCGTACAGAGATGTGGGGTACTTCTTTGATATAGATTGGCTAAAAGGTCCTTCTCTTAGGCCATTGATGAGGCCCATGATGGCGGCCTCTGTTGATAGGCTTTGTATGTCTAGGCATGTTTTGTTGAATCTTTCCATGTAGTTGCGAAGGCTTTCCCGATCTCCTTGCTTGATTCCTAATAGGCTGGGGGTATGCTTAGCCTTATCTTTTTGGATGGAGAATCTGGCCAGGAACTTTTTGGCTAAGTCATCAAAGCTTGAGATGGACTTCGGAGGTAGGTTGTCGAACCATCTAATTGCTATTTTTGTGAGAGTCATTGGAAAAGCTTTGCAACGAACTGCATCTGAGGCGTCGGTGACGTACATTCTACTTCTGAAATTGCTGAGGTGATGGTTGGGATCTGTAGTGCCACCGTATAAAGTCATATTCGGAAGTTTGAAGTCCTTGGGGATTTTGGTCTTCATGATTTCCCTAGTGAATGGATCTTGATCTTTGCGAGAGTTGTCCTCAGGGGTGGTCCGAGTAGCTTTGGCTTTCAGATCGGCTTCGAGTTTTAAAAGTTTATCTTCTAATTCTCGGCGTCGCCTTACATCTCTTTGTAGATCCTTGCCAACTTCTCGTTGGTGCTGGGTTTCTTTTTCGAGTTGCTTTAAACGATCTTGAAACACTTCTATCACTCCTGAATTTGATGAGTTTTTGTCCCCGTTAGATTCTGGGGTATCTTTCAGCGTATTACACGCATTTTTATGCGGTGTTCTATCCTCTAGACTTGAATCGTGGTCATTGTCATGGTCGTCCGCCATGGTGCTGGGATGACTTCCAAGTCCCCGGCAACAGCGCCAATGTTCCGAGGGTTACCTGAAACTGTAGGTCAATCTCGGACGAGATCTTCTATACTGGTCGGAGATGACGCGTCCGGCTGGTGGGTGGCAGCCGGAGCTGTCGTGTCCGACTTGTGGGACTGGCTGCACTGCTGATCCTTCGTCACCGTAGGGTGGGGGGTACCTGCAAGAGACTCCGATGCTTAAGTTAGCATGGGTATTAAACAGGTTTTTAGTAGAATCAGAGTATGAGTTATACTTGGGTACTCCAGTATATTTATAATGGTGTGGAGTGACCTTTTTAGATAAGATAAGTTAGTTATCTTATCTTATCTTTATCTTTGAGTGAGGTCATCTTATCTTCAAGGGAACCGCCCTTATCTCTATAGGCTTGGGCTGCCTTTGGATTTGGGTCGTGTTCCTCTATCTGGGCCCTTTACTGGGCTTTCTTGGTAATTTGGCCGAGCTCTTTGAGAAGAGGTCGGATAGTCTGACCTGAAGAGGTCGGTCGCTTTACTACTGAACATCCCGGATCGGATAGCTCTGCCGGGGACTTGGAAGTCATCCCATCACCATGGCGGATGACCATGACAACGACCACGATTCAGATCTAGAAGATAGAACACCGCATAAAAACGCGGGCAATACGCTGAAAGATAACCCGGAATCTAACAGGGACAAAAACTCATCAAATCCAAGGGTGATAGAAGCGCTTCAAGATCATTTAAAGCAACTCGAAAAAGAAACCCAGCACCAACGAGAAGTTGGGAAGGATCTACAAAGAGAGGTAAGGTGTCGCCGAGAACTAGAAGATAAACTTTTAAAACTCGAAGCCGATCTCAAAGCCAAAGCTACTCGGACCACCCCTGAGGATAACTCTCGCAAAGATTAAGATCCATTCACTAGGGAAATCATGAAGACCAAAATCCCCAAGGACTTCAAACTTCCGGATATGACTTTATACAATGGCACTACAGATCCCAACCATCACCTTAGCAATTTCAGAAGTAGAATGTACCTTATCGATGCCTCAGACGCAGTTCGCTACAAAACTTTTCCAACGACTCTCACAAAAATAGCAATTAGATGGTTCGACAACCTACCTCCTAAGTCCATCTCAAGCTTTGATGACTTAGCCAAAAATTTCCTGGCCAGATTCTCCATCCAAAAAGATAAGGCTAAGCATCCCCCCAGCCTATTAGGAATCAAGCAAGGAGATCGGAAAAGCCTTCGCAACTACATGGAAAGATTCAACAAAATATGCCTAGACATACAAAGCCTACCAACAGAGGCCGCCATCATGGGCCTCATCAATGGCCTAAGAGAGGAACCTTTTAGCCAATCTATATCAAAGAAGTACCCCACATCTCTTGATGAAGTACAGGAACGAGCGAAAAAATACATCAACATGGAAGAAAATTCTCGACTAGGAGAAACTTTAAAATATGGATTCGCCTACCGAGACAAAGATAAAGAGTCCAAAAAGAAGGAAGATCAACAAAGGGAAAAAATTAAAAAATATCATAATTACACCCCTCTTAGGGTATCCCTGGTGGATGTTTACAAAGAAGACTGCCACACAGAATAAATATCCCTAGCTCGACCACTCAAAGGCAAAAGAGGAGGAGGAAATCGGAATGAATATTGTGAATACCATCAAGTCCGTGGACACTCCACCAACGAGTGCTTTGACTTAAAAAATGTCATAGAAAAATTAGTAAGAGAAGGAAAACCAGATCGATATCTGGCCACTCGAGACGATGAGCAAAGAAAAAGGAGAAGAGACGAGGAGGTTAGACGAACCGAGCGATCACCTCGAACACCAGAAAGACATGTCCATATGATACACGGAGGGTTCGCAGGAGGAGGAATCTCCAAATCATCTCGCAAAAGATATCTCAAAGAAGTATATCATGTCGGAGGAAAGGAGGAAGCACCCGACATTCCCGCAATTACGTTTACCAAGGAAGATGCATCTGGCGTCATCTTAGGACATGACGATCCCATGGTCATCACCATTATATTGGCAAATGCAAATCTCCACCGCACACTGATAGATCAAGGGAGCTCCGCCGACATCTTATTCAAAATTGCCTTCGACAAGCTTGGCCTGGAAGATAAAGAACTCAAAGCATATCCAAACAGCCTGTTCGGACTAGGAGACACTCCAGTGCAACCACTGGGATACGTCCCGCTACACACAATCTTCGGAAAAGGAAACCAATCCAGAACACTCAAAATAGACTACATCGTGGTCGACGTGAGTTCAGCCTACAACGCCCTAATAGGTCGGACAACATTAAATCAACTCGGCGCAATAGTTTCAACTCCACATCTATGCATGAAATTCCCAACTGCAGAAGGGATAGCTACGATAAAAGCAGATCAGAAGATGGCGCACCGCTGTTATAACAAAAGTCTAAACCTCAGAGGCAGAGGAGAAGAATTCCACACAATCGAAGTTGGTGGAGTTCAGAAGCGAGAAGAACTCCGTCCACAACCTGAAGGTGACCTAGAGAAAGTCCAGATCGGAGACTTTCCGGACAAAACAACCAATATTGGCACGATTCTAAAAGGAGACATAAAAGAATCACTCATATAGTTCTTACGAGAAAATGCCGATCTCTTTGCGTGGAAGGCTACAGATATGCCAGGCATAGACCCCGAGTTAATGTGTCATAAGCTAGCAGTCTACCTTGGATCTCGGCCAGTACAACAGAGGCGTAGAAAGCTCGGACTTGAACAATCTCAAGCTGTGGAAGAGCAGGTACAAGCTCTACTGGAGGCAGGATTCATAAGAGAAGTCAAGTACCCACTATGGTTAGCTAACGTCGTCTTGGTGAAAAAATCAAACGGGAAGTGGCGAATGTGTACTGACTATACTGATCTCAATAAAGCCTGCCCAAAAGACCCTTATCCACTCCCAAGTATCGACGCCCTGGTAGATGCCTCCTCTGGATATAAATACCTCTCGTTTATGGATGCATATTCCGGATACAATCAAATCCCAATCTATCTACCCGATCAAGAAAAAACCTCGTTCTTAACACCAAAAGCAAACTACTGCTACATTGTGATGCCTTTTGGTCTCAAAAATGCGGGAGCTACTTATCAAAGGCTAATGAATAAAGTCTTTTCGGATCATATCAGAAAAGTCATGGAAGTCTATGTGGACGACATGTTGATAAAGACACAAAGTGAAGAGACATTATTGTCCGACCTAGTCCAAGTGTTCGACACTATAAGGAAGCTTGGCATGCGACTCAATCCTGCAAAATGCACCTTTGCAGTAGAAGCTGGCAAGTTCTTAGGTTTTATGCTCACACAAAGAGGAATTGAGGCAAATCTGGATAAATGCCAGGCCATACTCAACATGAAGAGCCCAACTTGTGTCAAAGAGGTACTACAACTCAATGGGAGATTGGCAGCCTTGTCCAGATTCCTAGCGGGATCAGCGATAAGATCTCTTCCCTTCTATGCTACTCTAAGGAAAGAAAAGAGGTTTGAATGGACAACGGAGTGCGAACAAGCCTTCCAAGATTTTAAAAGATTTCTAGGACAGCCACCTATCCTATCTCGGCCACGAGAAGGAGAACCACTCATATTATACCTCGTAGTGGGAAGTCGGGCAATAGCCTCAGCACTAGTTCGAGAAGACGACAGAGGGCAACAACCCATATACTTCATCAGTAAAGCATTACAAGGATCCGAACTGTACTATCAAAAAATAGAAAAATTTTCCTATGCTCTCATAATAACATCTCAACGACTTCACCCGTACTCCCAAGCTCACACCATTAAAGTTCGGACCAACCAGCCCATAAAAGGGATATTGCAGAAAACAGATCTAGCGGGTAGAATCTTACAATGGGCAGTCGAGTTGTCCGAGTTCGACCTTCAATACGAAGCTCGGACAGCCATCAAATCACAATACTTAGCCGACTTTATTACAGAATTTACAGACACCCCGGAAATCCCCACAGAATGGAGTCTCTACGTGGACGGTTCCTTGAATAAGATTGGAAGCGGCGCAGGTGTGATAATTGAAAGTAATCAAGGAACCCAAATCGAACTCTCTCTCAAATTCGGGTTCCCTGCCTCAAACAACCAGGCGGAATATGAGGCACTACTAGCTGGTTTAAAGCTGGCTAAAGAAGTTGGAGCTCAAAGACTCATTATCTTCAGCGACTTACAGGTGATCACTTCACAAATAACGGGGAGCTACCAAGCTAAGGACCCCACTATGAAAAAATACCTGGGTAAAACCAAGGAACAGCTCGGACAACTCCGGGAATATGAGATCCATCACATACCCCGCGAACAGAATGCCCAAGCTGACGCACTCTCAAAACTAGCTAGCACCAAACCAGGAGGCAACAATAGAAGCCTCATCCAGGAAATACTATAGAACCCGTCAATCTCGGAAGAGGAAAAAGTCCTAGCCATAACAGGTCTAGATCAAGGATGGATGACTCCTATAATTAACTACCTCAAAACAGAAACACTTCCTACAGATGAGAAGGAGGCAAAAAGGTTAAAATGGGAGGCATAATACTACACTATCATAAACAATACTCTCTACAAAAGAGGAACCTCAATACCATTGTTAAAATGTGTACCGACTTCCAATACGAAGGAAGTTCTAGAAGAAATACACATTGGCATCTGTGGCAATCATCTCGGAGCACAAGCACTCGCCAAAAAAGTACTTCGGGCAGGATTTTATTGGCCAACTCTACAAAAGGAGGCCACAGCGTTCGTAAAGACATGTCCACCATGTCAAAAATATGCCAACTTTCATATTGCCCCGCCAGAGGAGCTCATCAGCGTAACCTCACCTTGGCCATTTGCAAAATGGGGACTCGACCTTCTCGGACCCTTTCCTCAGGGATCGGGACAAGTTAAATTCCTCATAGTAGGGGTAGACTATTTCACAAAGTGATCGAGGCAGAACCCCTAGCTAACGCTACTTCTCAAAGAAGTCGAAAGTTCCTATATAGGAACATTGTCACATGGTTTGGGGTCCCATACTCCATCACCACAGACAATGGCACCCAATTCACAGATACAGGCTTCAGAAAATTAGTAGCCGACTTGAATATAAAGCACCAGTTCACTTCCGTCGAACATCCCCAAGCCAATGGACAAGCCAAAGCTGCCAACAAAATCATATTGGCTGGGCTAAAACGGAGATTACAAGACGCAAAGGGAGCTTGGGCCGAAGAACTCCCACAAGTCCTATGGACATATCGAACAACGCCACATTCCACCACAAAGGAATCACCCTTCCGATTAGCATACAAAACGGAGGCAATGATCCCAGTAGAGATCGAAGAAGGGTCGCCTAGAGTGGTCCATTACAATGAAGAAGCCAACTCCCAACTTCAAAGGGAAGAGCTCGATCTGCTTCCTGAAATCCAAGAAAGAGCTCGGATCAGGGAAAAAGCACTAAAACGTCGAATGGCTTCCAGATATAATCAAAAGGTAATGCCAAGAGGTTTCACTGAAAACGATCTCATCCTAATCCGAAATGATATCGGAATAACTCGACCCGGGGAAGGAAAGCTGGCAGCAAACTGGAAAGGATCCTACCGAGTCATAGAAGTACTTGGGAAGGGCTACTACAGACTGTCCGAACTCGAGGGGCGAGAGCTTCTCAGGTCATGGCACGCCTGCAACCTAAGAAGGTACTATAGCTAGGAATGATAAAGGATCTCAGCATAGGGTGTACTCTTTTTCCTGAAAAGGTTTTTTAATGAGGCACCAAGTTGAGATCCACAAATTATCCAACTTAAAAGGGTAAAAACTCTACATGTACATATTTGCATTTTCTTTCGAATAAAATATGTTTAGATATTCTACAAATTCTCAAGCCGCATTAATCTGAAACATTCATCGTCCGATTATAAAGAAACAGATCGGCAGAAAGTGAAAATCGAATTCACTGCACGATCGCGATCAAGACCAACAGAGATGAAAACCAAATTCATCAAAAGGTCGACCAAGCGAGGATTAAACCCAATTTCTACAAATCGACAAAGATGAAAACAGAATAATGCAAGAAGTTATCGAAAGTGATCCATAGAAAGGACCTGACGAGGTCTTAATGGATTACTAAATAATAACTTAAAGACTGGCCGACGTTAAGAAAGTCGGACCAAGTCAACCCAAGTTATAAGTAAATCCTGGAAAGAGGTCTGGCCAACCCTATAAAAGAGGATTACTTTAACTTAGAAGGGTTCGACATAACAAAGTCGGCCCAAAACATAAAAGTTATAAAAGTAATCCCTGAAAGAGACCTGAACAAGGTCCAAGAAAGAGGATTACAAAAATAACTTAGAAGGGCCCTACATGACGAAGTCGGCCCAAAACATAAAAGTTATAAAAGTAATCCCTGAAAGAGAGCTGAACAAGGTCCAAGAAAGAGAATTACAAAAATAATTTAGAAGGGCCCGACATGACGAAGTCGGCCCAAAACATAAAAGTTATAAAAGTAATCCCTGAAAGAGATCTGAACAAGGTCCAAGAAAGAGGATTACAAAAATAATTTAGAAGGGCCTGACATGACGAAGTCGGCCCAAAACATAAAAGTTATAAAAGTAATCCCTGAAAGAGACCTGAACAAGGTCCAAGAAAGAGGATTACGAAAATAACTTAGAAGGGCCCGACATGACGAAGTCGGCCCAAAACATAAAAGTTATAAAAGTAATCCCTGAAAGAGACCTGAACAAGGTCCAAGAAAGAGGATTACAAAAATAACTTAGAAGGGCCCGACAAGACGAAGTCGGCCCAAAACATAAAAGTTATAAAAGTAATCCCTGAAAGAGACCCGAACAAGGTCCAAGAAAGAGGATTACAAAAATAACTTAGAAGGGCCCGACATGACGAAGTCGGCCCAAAACATAAAAGTTATAAAAGTAATCCCTGAAAGAGACCTGAACAAGGTCCAAGAAAGAGGATTACAAAAATAACTTAGAAGAACTCGACGCAAAGAAGTCGGTCCAAAACATAAAGCTACCAAAATAATCCTTAAAAGAAACCTAAAAAGGGGTCCAAAAAAGAGGATTATCAAACAATAGCTCGGACGAAACCAACATAACGAAATCGGCGACCTTAGTGTTATACAACGAAAAGTTCCAGCACTACCAAAAACCTAAAAAAGGCGCCAAGATAAGATAAAGATCGACATGATATTAAAGGCGTGGAGATATAATAAAAACAAGTTCAAAGAGGCTACCCAAATCAGCCTCAAGAACTTGGAAGCTATTTGGTGTTTTTCAAAATAAGGTTGCTAAAAAAGCAACTGAAAAGTGTCAACAGTCAGCAAAACATCAATTCCAAATAAAGAGTTTAACAGCCCACAAGCCAGGCAATATACACAAACAAAGAAAAATTTCAGCTAAGATCCGGAGCCTTCTCGGCAGCATCAGCACGGGGTGAAGGAGGGCGAGCCTGGAGAGGCACTGCATCCACTGTGCCATCATCCTTATTCAAAATTTGGCAATCAGAATCTAATTCTGGATGAACGACACCAGCTGGAGGAACTCTAGAAGTCGACACTTTGGCAGCAGGTGCAGAGGAAGGTTCAACATCATCATCATCCGGGTTGTCAGGGACAATTTTACCATCCCTCACAATATTGTCCAGGTTGAAGAAAGTAAGGTCGACCTCAGGTGCAAAAAATCGAACCTGCTCCCTCAGGTTCTCATAAGCATCATTTACGCTGCCAACAAGGTGACCTTGGAGCTCGGAGTAGTCAACTCGGGCAGACTCCAACTCCTCCCTGAGACGTATTACCTCCCGATAGGATGTGACATAGTTGTCTTTATGCCTCAATGCCGTGTCCTCGGCCAACCTCACAGAAGCCGCCAAAGCAAGAGAGCTAGCCTTCTCGCTCTTCAGCTCCTTCTCCAGTTTGGCCACTTTCACTTCAAGCTCCTCCTTCAAGCCCTTCATCCGATCAAACTCCTGTTTAGCCTCCTCCCTGAAGGCTTTGGTAGCATGAAGGGGAAGATTTTGGGCAGTTCGATACAGGGCAGCTCCCATATGTGCCATCTTAATGATACTCTGAGTTATAAAATCTAAATGGCGAAGGAGTGATACATCATCCATAGGGAGGGCACCATAAGGACCGATCTGCTAATCGACAAACTCCACCGCATCAAAGTTAGGAGCATCAAGGTTGAAAGGCTCAATTGTTTTCTATTTTTTGTTGGGAGGAGCACCAGAAGTAGTGACGGAAGTCTATGGAGGGTCAGCCAGACGAACCCGAGGAGTAGGGATCACTTTCCTTGGCCCAAGAGAACTTGGCACGGGCAGCTTCACCAGAACTTGAGAATATCCCTTTTTTGCCACCTTGGCCGACATGTTTTTAGCAGCAGCAGCCTTCCTTGCCTTCTTGAAAGCCTTCATGGACTCATTATTTTTAGACATCTCTGAAAAATAGAACCAACCTCAGTAATGGGTTACAATCACAAAAGAGGAAACAAAGCTAAAAACAAGGATAAAACAAGTCAGACAGTACCCAACACAGTTCGGACCAGGGACGGGTCCCCCAAAAACTTTTTGGTATCAAGGTGGGGAGGTTTCCCCCATATATCTTCAAGAACAATTACAAAAGCCCGCTCAACCTCATCAAGCATCTCCCAAGTATAACGAGACACTGTCACATTCTGTTGCCATTCTAGAGGAAAAGCAGGCTCATCATTCTCGTCAAGGAAAAAGGGGCAGGCCCCCTCAACAGCTCGAACTTTAAAGAAATAGTTCTTAAAATCCTTAAAGGACTTATCGTACATGGCAAAAACTTTATGTCCCTGGGCAGATCTAAAAGAAACTCAAGAAGCTTTCATTTTGGAAGAAGCCCCGGGATTGGCCGAAACAAAAAGATAGAGGAAAAGAGCCTGAGAAGGAACAACACCCAACTCTTGACAAAGCAGCTGAAAGATCTTGACAAAACCCCAGGAATTCAGATGAAGCTGGGACGGGGCAACGTTACACGACCACAACAGGTCGGTTTCAAAAGCAGTAAAAGGAAAGGTAATGTCCAACTAGCTGAAGAAATATTCATAGGCATAAAACAAGGAACGCTCCCCCTCGACCGAGGTTGGAAAACAAACCCTCTCATCAGAATCAGGCGCTACAAGGTCATAATCCCTCTCTTGGGCACCGCTACCACAAACCTTATGCTGTTTTCTCAGCTCTACATAAAAACCCAGCATCCACCACAGAAACACACATTAAGACAATGGAGTCCAACTAATTGGACATCCCCTCAGGAACTTTAGAAGACATCTCTACAATATTTTTGCGAGAGGACATGGCCAACTAGTCCTACAACCAAAGAAAAGACGAATTACTATGATTACTCAAGATCAGACAGATAACTCGGGCAGCAAAAATAAAATAGCAGATTGCAGACTCAGCACAAACAACAAAAGGAAAGCTCCAGGACCCACTCAGAAGGCCCAGGGGCATCCTTTGGAGGCAGTCAGGGAACAAAGATTCAGGAAAACCTACAAAACTAAAGCTCGCAGAGAAAAACCCTTTCTCGAAAAAGTAGCATCCCAGAAAGCTACAAATCAAGTTCGCAGTCTCAGCTTATCAAAAAAGCAAAATAACAAAGCATATCAAGAAGAAGTCATCAAAAAAGGTTGAAGCCACCTTTTTCAGAGAAAATGAAATCCCCCAGAATAAGCAAAACAGCACGAAGAAATAACGGTTATCTTTTCACGGAGTTCATCAGCAAAAGCTATCAGCATGACAAAAGGAATAATCTTTTCAAAGAAAACAAACAAACAACCCACTAGAAAAATCGTTACTTTCTACAAAGGATCATCAATAAAATCATCAACAGAGCAAAAGTCATCAAAAGGAGCAACCTTCGGGGCAAAATAAAATAGGTTCAAAAAAAACCAGATAAACATGCAGCACAGCGACAAGCGAGCACGACAATGTAAAAAGATTCAAGCTTTACGAACATGCATTCAAAACCAAAGCTTTACCAAAGAACCGAAGAAAAAAACAACAAAAGAAGCACAAAGAAAGAAAAACCAACCTGAGCGAAGGAAGAAGCTTCGAAGGAGAGTGAAGATGGAAAGACAGAATCACCCAGAAAATCGCCGAATAAACGCTGCGATGCAAGAAAAGCCAAAATGTAGGCGAAAACAAAAAGCGAGAGGAGAAGTTACAAAAACAAAGAAGAGAAACCGTTTCCAATTGCAAAATTCAAAATAAAAAAGCCAAGGGAAACGGGGCAATTAAAACCAATTAATGAGGATATTAAACCCTCGCACGTTCCCAAGAACAGAGCGCAGATATAAAAGCGCGCGCTTTTAGAAGAAAACAATCCACATTCAAAAAAATTCTACAAGGGAAGAAGTTGACAAAATGCTCGAGTTCGGCTTCACCAGAGAAGGATCGAAGTCCTAAAACTAAGACTCGACCTCAAAAAGAAAGTTTGAGCTCAAGCAGGGGCACTGTTCACACCCTGGGTCGAGCTATCCGATCCAGGATGTTCAGTAGTAAAACGAACGACCTCTTCAGGTCAGACTATCCGACCTCTTCTCAAAGAGCTCGGCCAAATTACCAGGAAAGCCCAGTAAAGGGCCCAGGTAGAGGAACACGACCCAAATCCAAAGGCAGCCCAAGCCTATAGAGATAAGGACGGTTCTCTTGAAGATAAGATGACCTCACTCAAAGATAAAGATAAGATAAGATAACTAACTTATCTTATCTAAAAAGGTCACTCCACACCATTATAAATACACTGGAGCACCCAGGTATAACTCATACTCTGATTCTACTAAAAACCTGTTTAATACCCATGCTAACTTAAGCATCGGAGTCTCTTGCAGGTACCCCCCACCCTCCGGTGACGAAGGATCAGTAGTGCAGCCAGTCCCACAAGTCGGACATGACAGCTCCGGCCGCCACCCACCAGCCGGACACATCATTTCCGATCAATATAGAAGATCTCGTCCGAGATCGACCTACAGTTTCAGGTAACCCTCGGAACAGTAACTTTATAATTCCTTTCTTTATTTAAAACATATTTCAACCTTTGTTTTTTAAATCACACTTAATTCCGGATTTCTTATCAGTTGATACTGCTTTCCTCAACTGAGAGTTCTGAGGAAATCGAACCGGCCAACAAAGACACTCCTGCTGTCTCTTCCCCATCAGAAGATGTAGTCGATTCTGATTCTGGCTATCAATTGATTCGCAGGACCAAAACTTCTCAGGTAACATGATCGTCACTACAAACTTTACCTATTTTAACGTAAAATTTAAACTCACAAATGTGTACCTTTTTGTTCTAGCCTGCCCACGTCATTCACTCAGTCACTTCTGCTGAAGAACTTAACCCATTAATTTTGCCACAGCAACACGGTCAAGAACAGTCAATGTCACACGACTCGATTTAATTTTCAGGACCCAGAGTAATTCCAGCCACTTTTCCACTTTCTTCTCACACAACACAAATAGTGGATCTAACAGCCAATCCTTTGCAACATTCCCCAGCAGAAACTCAAAGGATTGAATCGACTTCACCAAAAAATCAGGTTATTCTTTCTGAAAAGAATTTAATAGTTCCTAACTCTGATTCTACTTCCAAGGCTGCTGACACTACCAATTCAGACTCCTCCAAATCCAAGGTTTCAAAAACTCCACCAGAATTGCAACCAACACCTTCAGACTTGGCACAACTTCAGACTCCTTCAGGACCAAAACCAAGCACGTCAATTATTCCGACAACTCCATCTAGTGCTACCTTGGATGACTTGACTTCTATTTTGAATAAAATCATCCAGGGAACCGAAGTGCCAATACCTGTTCCAGTCATCTCAAGTCCAGTTTCTATAAGACCTCCGATTGAATTGGATCCTGATACTCGGGAACAACTCTGATCGCTCATCAAGCTCTTGGATCATCCTCCTGCCACATGGGTTAATGACCCAATCCTTAATCAACTTTTAACCTCTCTTTTAAGCTCCTCTTTTGAACTCCCAACCAACATTCCCAATTTTGATTTAATTTGAGGATTTAAATAACTCATCGAAGAAAGTGTCGCATTCCATTTTCAATTCCAAGAAATTGAAAATCGAGAAGCCACAGTTGTATCCAGAAGTGAAAATTACCAAGCAACTGCTCAACCAATCAAAGCTGCTCGTGACGAGTTTGATTTAAAGATTGCCCGTGCTATTTCTGTTCAAGCCTTTCATGACCAAGAAGAAGCAAGGCTCGAAGCGGAATTGGCTCTAATTCAAGAACAACTCACTACTATATGCCAAAATTGGACCACCTTGGCTAGACCTTTGGCTGCAGCTCAGCAAGAACAACATCTCCTTATCCAACAACTTGTCTCGATTGACATTGAGCGAGAGAAAGTCGAAAAACAGCTTGAAGATATCCAAACTGATAAATCTAAACAAACTGGGATGCTCACAACTCTGGAAAACAAAAGGACAAAACTGCGCTATGTTCTGGCTAAATTATTGGCGCCTTAAACTTTTCCTTTTATTTTGTAATGACTTTTGTCTCTTTTAAACTTTATGCATGCTGAATTTTCTATGTTTGCCAACAATAGAAAAGTTTTAAATATTTTCCATTAATTGAGCTAATTACCTTTCCTGACTCGATATCTTTAATTTGATAAGCGTTTTCAGAATATGTCCCTATCACTTGAAAGGGACCTTCCCAAATATGGGACCACTTATCAAGAAATCTCGATTTCTTTTCCATTGGTAAAATAACTTTCAAAACCAAATCGCCTGTTTGAAAAGATTTTCTAGAAATTCGACGATTATAACTTCGAGCAATGCTTTCTTTCTGTCGAATTATATTCTCTAGTGCTAAGATTCGCTCTGAATCTAACTCATTTAACTCGTCAAACATTGCATTCCAATAATCATCGACCGGTAAATCGTTTTGTTTCGATACCCTCAAGGTATTCAAATTAATTTCCAATGGTAATACTGCATCATGGCCATACACCAATTTATAAGGTGAATTTCGATAAGCCCATAACACTTGACTTAAAGTCTCATGCCATGTTCGAGGCCTATTCCCAATATTCTTTTTAATCAAGCCTATCAATATCTTGTTTGCTGCTTTAACTTGGCCATTAGCTTGTGCATAATAAGGAGTCGAAGTGACCATATTAATATTCCTTGAAGCGGCAAAGTTTTTAATTCTTTGACCAGTAAACATAGTTCCTTGGTCAGTACTTAATGTCTGAGGAATTCCAAATCGATGAATAATATTTTCTTCAATAAAGTCAATTATCTCAGTTTGCCCAGCTACTATTAACAGAATAGCCTCAACCCACTTCGTAAAATAATCAATAACCACTAAGATAAACTTGTGTTGTCTTGATGAAGGAGGATGAATCAAGCCAATTAGATCCAAAGCCCAACCTCTAAATGGCCATGGCTTTATTATCAAATGTAACTCAACTGCCGGAATTTGTTGTATCGAGCCATGTTTCTGACATTCCTGACATGCTTTTGCATAATCAATACAATATTTTATCATAGACGGCCAATATATATGATTTCGATATAACACTCATCTCATTTTCCTTCCTGCCTGATGAGCACCACAAATTCCATTATGAACCTCACCCAGAGCAACATTCTGATCTTCTCGACCTAAACATCTCGACAAACTTCCATCAGTCCCTTTTTTATACAACTCATCAGCCAATAAAACAAAGTTCATTGCCCGTAACTTTATTTTTCTATCAACTGCAGTATTGGGATCTTTCAAATACTGAGCAATAAGCTTTCTCCAATCAGAATCCTCCCATTCATCTATACACAGCACTTCTCTTTCACTTGCTAGCACTAAAATTTAATAGATACTAGAAAATTTTCTAATAGTTTCCGGGCTAACCCGATATCTTGAAGCAATTTGGGCCAATTCATTAGCAATTTCATTATGAATTCTAGGGATATATACCAAAGAAACCTTCTGAAAAGAAGTTAACATCTCCCAAGCAGTTACTAAATATTCAGTGATATAACGTTTCATTGTTACATTTAAACTCCTTTGATAACTGCTTTAAAACCAACTGTGAATCTCCTAGAATTTGAACCTCTAAAGCTCCTTTGTCAATTAAAATTTCGAGACCTAAAATTAAAGCCTCATATTCAGCGACATTAATAGAGCAAGGATACTTTAATTCAAACAAAAATTCTGATGGAACACCCTCAGGTGAAATAATAAGGATTTCGACCCCTGCACCATCTTTGTGCTTAGATCCATCAAAATATAATTTCCAATAATTGACCTTTATATCAATAATATTTGCCCCCTGGTCATTCAGACCTTTCAACTTATCCACAAGAAAGTCTGCAATGACCTGTCCTTTAACAGCTTTCACTGGGACATATTGCAAATCGAATTCTGTTAATGCTAACATCCATTTTCCCAAACGCCCCCTTAACATAGGGAAACTAAGCATATACTTAACAACATCAGTCTGCGCTATCACCTTTACCGATTTAGCCACCATATAACACTTTAATTTCATACAAGCATGATATAATGACAAACATAATTTTTTAGTCGGTGAATACCTTGTTTCAATATCGGTTAGGACTCGACTAAGGTAATAAACTGCGCGCTCATGCCCATTCTCATCATCTTGGGCTAACATACATCCAATCGAATTCTCAGATGCTGCAATATATAATTTTAAAATCTCAAATGGATGAACATTTGCCATAATCGGGGCTTTGGCCAAATAAGTTTTGATCGAGTCGAATGCTGACTGATGTTCTATAGTCCATTCAAATTTCGAACCATTCTTTAATTTTACTAGAGGCGCAAACACCATGGTTCGATTTGAAAGATTCGAAATGAACCTTCGAAGATAATTAATTTTTCCCAAAAACGATTGTACTTTTTTTTCGATTTGGGTGCAGACAAAGCTAATATTGCATCTGCTTTATTCTTATCGATAGCTATCCCCTTTTTATGAACGACAAAGCCTAAGAAATTTCCTGCCGATACACCAAAAGCACACTTCAAAGGATTCATTTTCAATCCTTTTTTCCTCATAGTTAAGAATGCTTTTCTTAAGTGGTCTATATGTTGTTTTACAGAAATGGATTTGACCATTATGTCATCAATATACACTTCCATAAATTTTTCAATAAACTCATAAAAAATGGCATTCATTGCTCGTTGATATGTCGCTCCATCATTTTTTAAACTAAAAGGCATAACCACCCATTCATATGTACCTAACGCCCCAGGACAACGGAAAGCAGTTTTGGCCACATCATCCTCCGCAATAAAAATTTGGTTATATCCATAATAACCGTCAATGAAGCTTAGGATTTCATTTCCTGCTGTAGAATCGATTAACATATCTGCAATTGGCATGAAATACTTATCCTTTGGATTAGCATTGTTCAAATCTCAAAAATCGATACACACCCTCAATTTTCCATTTTTTCATCACTGGAACTATATTTGACACCCACTCTACATAACGAGCGGTTCGAATAAATTTGGCTTTAATCAAGCGTTCTATCTCTTCCTTAATTTTCACATTGATTTCAGTAGCAAAACGTCTAGGGGTTTGTTTCACAGGTCAAGCATTGGGTTTCAATGCTAATCGATGTTCTACTAACGATCGATCAAGACCAGGCATTTCATGGTAGTCCCATGTAAAACAATCCTTAAACTCATGTAACAAATTGATAAGATTAGTTTGAAAAGGATCAATAAGATCTTTACAAATATATGTAATTTGAACATCATCATGAGTACCCAAATTAACTTCTTCTAAAGGATCTTGAGATTCAAACCCCTTATAATGATCATCTTCAGTTGTACATTTTTCAAATTCCAAAGGTTCCAAATCATAAATACAATCAAAAGTAAAATCAATAACATCATGAGAAAGAGTAGAAACTTGATCTTTGATTGAATCATCATAACTTTTATTCTCTAAACAATGAGCCTCTGCTATTAAATTGGCAATCTGACTCATATCGTTAACTTCATTACAAGTAATAAAAAGATCATTACTACATTCGACTAGAGGTGTCGAGTCAAACATATTACTACTAACAAATCTATTAATCCTATCTGATTCAACTTTATCAGAAGAATCATCTTTATTTTCTAAAGCTTGGAAATTATTTAAATAATTATGCAAAGTTACCAGGTAATCGGAAACTTCCTCAACCTGGTCCATGGTTCAGTCTTCGAGGCCTTCAAGAATCACAATCCCAACCTGTTGGTTCATAGGGCATGTCTGGGTAGCGCAACTTCACCGACAGTCCCTCTGAAGTCAAATAACAACCTTCACAATTGTAAGGATTTAGAGATCGATCAACATTTAAAGGCTTCAGCTTGCAATTATATATCCTAAAATCGGCATGCATTTGTTCGACATAAAGACTCGAATCTGCTTTGACAATTTCAGGCTTGCCTTCCTTAGTCCATATAAGCACACTTTGATGCACCGTAGATGGCACCGCACCTACTCCATGAATCCAATCTCTCCCAAGTAAGGCATTATAACTTGCCTTTGATGGCACCACCACAAATACTGAGTGTCTCTCCAATGACCCCACCTTCACCGTTAAGGTAACCAGCCCTCTTGCTGGCGTGGAATTCCCACTAAAATTAGTTACAGCAATATTCGTAGGGACCAACTCACTAACATGTTTCCCTACTTTTCCTAGCATCCTTTCAGGCAAAAGACTTATTGTTGCCCCACCATCAATCAGTACTTTGTTTATCTTGTAACCATTTACAACAGCAACAATGTGAAGAGGATGCAAATGTGACATTTGCTTTTTAGTAGGGCAAAGGAAGACACCTGGTTCATCTTCTATGCGAATAAAAGAAAAAGCTTCTTTGTCTTCCTGATCGTAATCCTCATCCGGATTACCTTCACACTCCCCAAGGTATTCGGTAGGGATTATCAAAATCGTTCCCACCATGTCATCATCTCCTTCGTCAAAGTATTCTTCATCGACATCAACATCTTTATGTTTATCTACCCCAGAAGACTGAGCGATTGCCTTTCCTTTGTCCATCTTGGCTAGTGATGGAATCTCTTTAGGATAAGTCTCTCCATCAGAAGGAAAGACAATTCGGGAATGCACCGAAGGAGTTGCCCCCTTGCTTGCTTCCTTCCCTATATTAATTTGAAGTTTCTTATTCTGATGGAAACTCATCCTTCCTCCTCTTCCTCTCGGGTATCCTCTGGCTCGTCCTCGAAAAGCGGCATACTGATTTTGAGACGGCGCTCTATGTCCCCATTGAGGATTGCGTCGATATAAGTGATTACGCCTTTGAAACTCTTGACAGTTTCTGATCCACTGAACACCAATAGCCTGAGATCAGCTCAAAGGTGTATCCACATCATGTAGAGGAATTTTTGAACTAGAAGCTTCTAAACGTCAAATTGGTTGTCTCTGACGTGCTTGTTCCTCCTTGTGGGCTAATTCTTTTTTCATTCTTTCCTTTTCAAAGATTGTTGCTACTTCAGCATCAAAAACAGTGTTACACCGTGGACACAGAGATACGTCCCGGTCTTTGATTTTTTGCTGAACCAAGAAGTCCAACAAATCATCCCCTGTTCTAGGGTACACAGCTCTTACTTGTGACTCAAAATCATCAAGAGCCACATCAAAATCATAAGACATCCCCACCATATTCACTCCAAAGCAGGGTTCCACATATCTGGCATCAGTTTCGAAGGGATCTACATCAACCTTCATTTCCTTTTTGCCATCGTCAAATTTCAAACGTCCTTCCATTATCGCCTCCTAAATCAAATCCCTGAAACGAACACAACTGTTAGTCGAATAACTTGTTGCTTGATGAAATTTGCCATAAGGCTTTTCTTTCAAATCCTTCAAGGAAAGTAATGTTCTACCCTCAGGAAAAACCAATTGTTTATCTTTAAGCAACACATCAAAAATCTGATCAAATTTCGAAATATCAAAACTATATTTCTTTCCACTTTTAAGTTTTGAATCATTCAACATTTCACTACCAGGGAGTTTTTTCAACAAAGAACAAACATATGGAGGGCCCTTCTTAAGTTCGGCCAAATCGACTTCTGTTTCGAAATCAATTTCATCCTCTGAGGACTCCATGGTTACATAAGCAACCTTCTCCTTTCGAGTAAACGGTTTACTCTTCGACCTCTGTTCGGTTCTATGTTTTTCTTTTTCCTTTTTCATTAACTCAGTTTGTCGAACCTTTTCATCCAAATGAGCCAAATCAGGAATATGCATATTAAGCAACTTTCTGCGCATATAGAATCCTAACCCCATAGTTGTTATTTTCACTATCTCATTTTCAAGCAATGTGACGTAGCACCTACTTCTAGCATTTTTGAAACATATTAAATAGTCATCAATGGTTTCACCATCTTCACGTTTCAAAGCTACTAAATCGGTAACTGCTACGTTCATTTTCCCTCGATAAAACTGAGCGTGAAAAGCAGTTTCCAGCTGATTCCATGTTGTAATCGAATTTGGTCTAGGATTCAAAAACCATGTAAATACATTCTTCGTCAATGACGACGGAAAAAATTTCATTTTCAAATTTTCATCATTTGCTAAGTTTTCAATCTCGACCAAATAATGAGCAACATGTTCAGTTGTTGATTCTCCGACTTCTCCAGCAAATTTTGTAGTTATTTTCAGATTTTTTACCCCTCTTGGCACTTCAGCCATTTGAACTACTTGGGGAAAAGCCGAGACAAAATGTGGCTGATTCATAAAACCAACATTCAATCCAACCCGATTTAACACTTCTTCTATAATTCAGGTGACCTGATAACGATCACCACGCAATCCATGTAAAACATTATCAACATTCTCATGTCGATGAACTATGCGAGGATTTTCTTGATTTGGAACATGATTTTCATTTTGAAAAATATTTTCCATCCCCTCATTAGTTCCTCGAGCATTATGCCTTTCGCCTTCATCATAATCGACAATTCGAGCGATCCTCTCGACTTGTCTAGCAAGACGCTCGAATCTCGATTCATGATCGGCCATCATAGGATTCAGAATTGTAGTCATTTGTTGAGTCAATAAATTAACCAAGTCATGATGACTTTCCTACACTTGTTGTCGATACGCTGCCATTGAATTCGCAGCATTCGAAGTGGAGCCCACACGATACTCACAAGAATACTCAAAGTGTTGTTGTGGGTTTTGCATAATATTTACTCCATTTGCATTCCCAAAACGGATAGGCGGGACAAACCCATCCACCGGTGGGGTGTAACCAGCAGGAAGACCATAAGGGGGCCAACCAACGGTTAATGGAGGTTGAAACGATGGCGCAGGGCCACGTAGACGCGTATTACGTCCAACATTTCCAGTTTGAATAGTCGTGACGACTATGCTTTCAGTTCCGATTGCACCTTCCGAATGTGAAGACACGTCGGCTTGTTGTACGGATACCAGTATACTATCATTGGTGGAAAAACCACCATTCACATTTGATAATTCATCAGCCATGTGAATGATCTTTCTACTTCGTAATCGCATACACTAAGAAATTACTGGAAAGTAATTATTTTTAACACACTTCGACTTAAAAACTGTCCCACCGGGCATGCCAATTTGTTTTGTCAATTTTTAGCAAATCGATGGTGGTTCGATATCTAGTGATATGGGAGCGAAATCTACTCCTCTATGCGAGTACCAATTTTTTAAAAGTGCATCAAAGTGTCTTCGATTAGACTAAATTTGAAAATTAAAATAAAATAAAATTATAAATTGACAAATAAAATTCAGAAATTAAAGTTTTGTAAACTAAATCAACAATTTTTTCAAAGAAATTAAAGGAAAACAATAAATTACCTTCGTTTGAAGCAAAGGACTTCCACATGTAAAATTTAAATGCAGAAAGGTAAATTGAACAATAAAATAAAGAACACTTAATAGATAAAATCAATTGAAATGTTAAATTTATAGGAGAATAAATTGAAAGAATAAGGAAGGTGGAAGGAACCCTACAGAAAAGTTACTCGATTGCAAACTCAGGAATTCCCTAGGATGTGAGTGTGCTTGAGTATTTTTCTGAGTAAAAGTTCCAACCCTTTTTCACTGAAATTTCCTAGTATTTATAAGCTAACCTTACATAACGGTAAATCGAATCACATTAATTACAATTAATTATAATTAAAATAAATTACAATTTTGAAACACAACCGCCCTTGGTAACTGTTCCTGCTACACAATTATAGATATTCCCCATGTGATTAATTATCCACTAACTTTCTCACTTCCTTGACCACTCGACTAAATCCCTGAAAGTCCTCCTTCAAATCGAATCTCCCTCTCGACTTAGCTTCTTCGATTTCGACAAAGTAATTGGAAACAATTTCCGCGTCAGCAACTCCCAAACTTAGCCTCCTAAGCACGTTTTCTCGAAAACCCATACTTGATATTTTTCGATTTGACTATTTCTGATCGAAAATAATTTTTCGATCAACACATAGTTATAAAATGTTGTGTATTTTTTATAGACATGAAGGTATTTTTTTTAAATTAAAAACCTCAAATCAGAGACTCAAATTTGGGTGGAGATAAAAAACTGAGGGTCAAATTTTGTATAGAGTAGAAAATTGAGGGTTGATTTTGGATAGGGGTAGAAAATTGAAGGTAAATTTTGGGTAAAAAAAACAAAAAAAAATTCAGAAAACTCAAATTGGAGAATCCGATTTGCATGTTTAAAAAATTTTTTAATATTAAAGTATAAATCTGACCTTTAGATTTGTAAATTTAAAAAAAATAATAAAAACCACAAATCTGGAGATTAAATTTGTTGTGTCCATACCAAAAAAAATATACTAACTATCCATATTATTAGAAAACACCAACTGCACTCCAACACAAAAAATAAAAAGCATTGAAAAGGTACCCTTGACTTTTTAAAAATTTTATTGAGTTTGAAAAGATCAAAGGATGATATATCGATTAAAGAAAAAGAATTCTTTACTGTCCCTATGGATTTAATTTTAGGGCTTCCAAAACATTAGAAATGAAGAAATTTAGTTGGAAGATTAGGAATGTCTTGGAGTACTACAAAAAAATATTGAATACCGTCAGATTTATCGTTAAATTTAGCGGCAAACATTAGCGACGGGTTTATCGGCGGATATGGTAATAAATTCGTCAGATAAAAAGGTTATCGTCAGATTTGATATTCCGACAGTAAATTCGCCGGTAATAATTGGAGGAAAAACAAGAAAAATTAGCGCCGAGATTACTATGGGATTTATCGTCAAATTTATCCGCCAGTAAATCTCAATTAATGGAATGCTGTGTTTTGGTCATACGCAATACGTTACTGTCGAATTTATCTACCGGTAAATTTGACGTTAAACCTGATCTAAATTCAAAATGCGCGACCCTCTCCCCTCACTTTCGAGAACACCCTTCTCTCTCTCCCATTCTCTTCTCTCTTCTCTCTCCCCTAAGACATCCTCCGGCCACCCTCTGCCAGCACTGTCCACCTGCCTCCATTCTCCTCCAAAGTCTACATCAAGTTTGCTTGGATCGTGTTTCATTGCCTCAAACAGTGTTGCTCCATCTGTCTCCGCCACCATTGGAAGAGTTGCCGCTGCCGCTCCCTCTATTGTCGGAGTTGTGTCTTTCCTCCATCGTCTAGGTAGGTTGCTCCCATCCCTCTCTCTATTCCATTCTGTTTTTATTTTTTAATAAATAATTCTAACTCCTTTTTGCCCTAACAGCATCTCATCCCTGATTGTTCTTCTTCAGTCTCTATTAGTTGTTCTTTTTGTTGTTGATTCTTCTTGTTAATTGTTATGTTGTTGTTGCATAGATGTTCAGTTTTTGTAGTTATTGAATTTATTTGCTATTATTGCTCTTGATTACTTAACTTTTTTGTTAATAATTATTCAGTTCTCATAGTTATTTTTGTTATGATTCTTGTTGATTTGTTAGTGATTGTTGCTGTTGTTGTCATTGTTCTTGTTGATTTGTTAATTTTTTTGGTAATAATTGTTCAGTTTTTCAAGATCTCTGCTTTGAGCCTTGTTTTTTTTTGTCTCTGGTGTGTTTGAAAACATGTCGTTGAGGTATCTTCCTGTGTCGTTTAACCAAGCAATTGGTGCCACAAGGCCTTTCTTTACTACCATTTTTTTCTTCAGGAGGCAGACTTACAAAGTGGTTCAAGGTTTGATTTCTCTTTTCTTATTTTGTTTTCTTTGTTTATATATGTTTTGGATGAGATAGTAATTTGAGTTGAAGATAAAATGAAGTAATATTTGTTAGTAGCTGAGAATCTTCTCTCTTAATAGGTTACGTTGTTGATGAAAAAGAGTAGCTCATATAATTGGGGAAAAGAGGGTGTTGGCCATATCATAAGTAGTTTGTGTTTCTTGTTAGTTGAAATACACAATTTTCATATAATATATGTGGTTTATTAACTATTATGGTTGCTATCGATGTTTATAGTGTCTGGTTAAGTTATAGTTCTGTTTGTTCATTTTTTTAGAGGATGATATAATACAAGTCATTTTTTGTTTTTGCTTTACTTCATTTTTTCTCTTTTTTTTTTCTGTTTTTGTGTTTTTATTCCATAATGGTAATTTACTTTATTATCAAACAGTGTTTGATAACATTATGTGGTATTGAATTAAGTTACTTCACTAAATTTGGTTTTGAGATTTTGTAACATGTAGAATCTGAGAACAAGGAGAATAACATAGTAATAGTTTCTATTTATGTTATCGGTGTGTGCATGTTTTATAAGGAAAGTAATTGGTTTTTCTCTTCTCATGTCATTTGATTGTGTACTGCCTGTACAAATGAACAATTACACTTTTCTTTATGCTTTGTTATTTTTTATTTTCATCTTTCCTATGATTTTGTGATTAGTTTAGGGTGTAGGAGTTTATTCAATTTGATGATCTTGTGATTTGTTGAATTGAAATTGTAAATTATATTGGAATTAACTTTTGGATCTTTAGCTTTCTGATTTGTCACTGTTTAGCTTTCATATAAGTGGTAGATTTCATTCATGAATGAAGTAGTTTCAAAGTAGAAGAAAAGAGATTAAAAAAAAAACTTGTTTAGTTCACTTTTTGTATTCAGAATTCTTGTTTGTGAATTTTAAACAAAAAATCATACACAAATTATTATAAAAAATTCTATAACTTTAAATTTTGTTAGTTTAAAAATTATTGAATTTAGATATTTAAAATTATATAGTGAATTTTCAAACAAATTTTTAAAAAAATAAAATTTAAGTTTACTGTCAGATTTTTCGTCGGTTAAATTTGCCAGTAACTATTAATTTAATTATTAATAATAAATCATATATTACCGTCGGATTTACCATGAGAAAAATCTGACGGTAAAAAGTTCCAAAATTTTGCAATTAATTAAAAGTTTATATCAATCGCTAAATCCGCCGATAATTAGCGGCGGATGAAAAACTCTGCCGGTAAACAGTTATCGGCGATGTTTATACCATCGGATTCCTTCTACCATTAAATCCAATAATATTCGATGACTTTCTTGTAGTCGGGGATGTGCTGGAAATAGATTTTTTTATGTGGGGTAAGAATGAGAAAATTGTAAAAGTAAAGGTGAAAGTTAACCTAAATGTCAGAAAATCCTTACAGAAAATTATTAAAATTTTAGGAAATAATAAAATGAAAATGGAGATTAATCTGAAGTATGAGAGGATAGAAAATTTCTAAAATTTTTGTTGTTTTCTAGGGCATGAATTTAGGGACTGTAATGAACACTTGGAGGATGTAGGAAAGAGAAGATAATGCGAAGGAAAATAGCGCATCGGGTTCGACTTTCAAAGAAAGGAAAAACTCAGTCGTGCTTAAGCATCCTGCTCCTGTAACAGCCCAGACCACCCGCTAGCACGATATTGTCCGCTTTGGCACACAAGGCCTCACGGTTTTGCCTTTGACGATAGGGATGATGGCCAAAGCCCCCCACACTCACTCGTCAAAACGCGTCATGCTAGGGAGAGGTATCCACACCCTTATAAGGTATGCTTCGTTCCCCTCTCTAACCGATGTGGGCCTTACAATCCACCCCCCTAAGGGAGTCCAGCGCCCTCGCTGGCACATCGATCCGGGTTCTGGCTCTGATACCATCTGTAACAGCCCAGACCACCCGCTAGCATGATATTGTCCGCTTTGGCACACAAGGCCTCACGGTTTTGCCTTTGACGATAGGGATGATGGCCAAAGCCCCCCACACTCACTCGTCAAAATGCGTCATGCTAGGGAGAGGTATCCACACCCTTATAAGGTATGCTTCGTTCCCCTCTCCAACCTTATAAGGGTGTGGATACCTCTCCCTAGCATGACGCGTTTTGACGAGTGAGTGTGGGGGGCTTTGGCCATCATCCCTATCGTCAAAGGCAAAACCGTGAGGCCTTGTGTGCCAAAGCGGACAATATCGTGCTAGCGGGTGGTCTGGGCTGTTACAGATGGTATCAAAGCCAGAACCCGGATCGATGTGCCAGCGAAGGTGCTGGACTCCCTTAGGGGGGTGGATTGTAAGGCCCACATCGGTTGGAGAGGGGAACGAAGCATACCTTATAAGGGTGTGGATACCTCTCCCTAGCATGACGCGTTTTGACGAGTGAGTGTGGGGGGCTTCGGCTAGCATCCCTATCGTCAAAAGCAAAACCGTGAGGCCTTGTGTGCCAAAGCAGACAATATCGTGCTAGCGGGTGGTCTGGGCTGTTACAGATATTGTAAGGCCCACATCGGTTGGAGAGGGGAACGAAGCATACCTTATAAGGGTGTGGATACCTCTCCCTAGCATGACGCGTTTTGACGAGTGAGTGTGGGGGGCTTTGGCCATCATCCCTATCGTCAAAGGCAAAACCGTGAGGCCTTGTGTGCCAAAGCGGACAATATCGTGCTAGCGGGTGGTCTGGGCTGTTACAGATGGTATCAGAGCCAGAACCCGGATCGATGTGCCAGCGAGGGCGCTGGACTCCCTTAGGGGGGTGGATTGTAAGGCCCACATCGGTTGGAGAGGGGAACGAAGCATACCTTATAAGGGTGTGGATACCTCTCCCTAGCATGACGCGTTTTGACGAGTGAGTGTGGGGGGCTTTGGCCATCATCCCTATCGTCAAAGGCAAAACCGTGAGGCCTTGTGTGCCAAAGCGGACAATATCGTGCTAGCGGGTGGTCTGGGCTGTTACAGCTATATATAATTTAATAAATGAGATCTATTAATCTTCATCCAATGAAGACCATTATATATATATTGGTCTTTCCAGATTATTAATGTCCTTTTTAATAATCCTATGACCAAGAACAATTTAGATTAAATTATAAAATATTTATCTCTCAATATTATGATCACTATCACAATGATAAATCTCTAAATTTAATCAAGGATCTTATTATATTAACATTTTAGTATAATAATAATAACAAATTATTTGACGCGTTTTGACGAGTGAGTGTGGGGGGCTTTGGCCATCATCCCTATCGTCAAAGGCAAAACCGTGAGGCCTTGTGTGCCAAAGCAGACAATATCGTGCTAGCGGGTGGTCTGGGCTGTTACAGCTCCTATCAATTTACTCAAGGTTTTTGCAAGCTTTTTACTTGAGGATATTGATTAAGGAGGTGAAAAAGGAGGATGAAGCAAAAAAGTAATCCACAAGGAGGAGTTGCTCATTCATTAGTGGTTCCATTAAAAGATTGAGAGGATAATGTCCTTCCTCTTCAGTTTTACACTTGGAAGACAGTGAATCAAATCATTGGCTTCTTTCTATCGTTATAGATCAACAAAATCAAAATATCAGAAAAAACGTATGTTTCGCTTCCAAGAGCGATGGTGTGACAATGAGGAGGTAAGAAATATTGTTAAATTTGATTGGTACCCTACATTTGCTGGATCTCCTATGTTCATTTTGTTTAGTATGCTGAAGGCATACAAACATAAATTGGTAGATCAAAATAATACTTTAGCTAATTAATACATATAAATATATTGCTAAAATGAAAGAGAAGCTTGAGATAGAAAAGGGGAAGGGAGCTGAAGCTCAAATAAAGAACTGTTACTTAATGCTTGGAGGCTGAACTGGAAGATGCTCATGATTTCGAAGAAAGGTATTAGAAAGAGAAATGAAAGGTGCAGTGATTAAATTGGGGTGATAGAAATACTAAATTCTTTTACTCTAAGTTCCAACTGAGAAACAATCGAAACAGAATTAATATATTAGTATATGAGAATGTTAACATAGGAACTAAACCAAACCAACATTGCTTCCATAGCACAGGAGTACTTTGACAACTTATTCACATCCATTTATCCTAGAAGTGCAGAAGATAAATTGGAAAGATTAGATCATAAAGTTTAGGAGTGTTCATGAATCATATTCGATATGCAGATTCGCGTTATTTATCCGCATCCAATTCGCATGATCATCGAATCCAATCTGATCCACACTCAAATAGGATTAGATCGTGGATTTCACATCTGTATCTCCAGATTCACAAAATGAATAAATATATTATGTTATGTTAAAGTATTTTTTTATTTGATTTAGTTTCCAATTTTGTGTTGCACTTTTGGAATGTTGGCACATTAAAATTTGTATCATTATTTATTTGATATTTCGTTCAATCATTTATATATAATTAAGCCAACTGTTAATTTTAATTTCACCCTTATTATTAATTTATTGACAATTAACTGTTAGTCAATATTTTATTTTCAATTCTATCTTTAATTATCTTCACAAAAAAATTCAACTCTAATTTCACAACAAGAAAAATGCTGAATACCGTCGAATTTAGCGTCGGACGTTAGCAGCGGATTTACCGACAATTTACCGGCGGATTTGACAATGTATTCGTCAGATAAAAAGATTACCGTCAGATTCGGTTTTTCGACGATAAATTTGTCAGCAATAATTTGAGGCAGAAAAAGGAAAATGGCGCGATCATTATCGTCGGAAATCTGCCGGTAATCCAAATTAGTGCAACACTGTGTTTTGGTCATTCGCAAAGCATTACTGTTGGATTTATCCGCTGGTAAATCTAACGGTAATCTTGCCCTATATTTAAACCGCGAATCCTCTCCCACCTTATTTTCAAACTACTCTCTCCCACAAACCACCTCCGTCATCCCCTCCACTAGTGTCGGCCACCACCAATAACGTTCAAAAACTGCGTGAACTCCTTGCGTCGCATTGGTCGCTCTGCCACTATTGCCGCCGCCATTGCTGCACAGTTGTCGCCGCTGCTCCCTGTGTCGCCGGAGCTGCCTCTTTCCTCCCTCCAGGTATGTTGTCCTCCTCCTTCTTAATATTTTTTTTTTTAATTTATTTAAAAAAATTATAATAATGCAGTCATCCCAGTTGGTTACTGTTAACACCACTTTGCTGTCTGTGCTGCCACCACTTCGCCGGAGCTACCTCCTTCCTCCCTCCAGGTTATGTTGTCTCCTCCTTCTTTCTATTATTTTTTTTCAGATTTAGTTTATGTATTAGTTTAGATTTAGGGTTTTTAATTGTTTTTTATTTAGGATTTTTAATTCTATTTTGATGATTTTATGTTTGAAATTTTGTTTATAATTCTGATTTTGAATTTTATTTTGATGATTTTGTATTTATTATTATAATTTTTGTATATTGTTCTGATATCATGCAGAATGAAAGTGATTATTTCTGTATTGTTAAGGGTTTATTACTTGAGTTTGCATTAGAAACGTTGCTGATGTATTGAATGTTTGAAAAATACAAGTCAGTTTGGGGATTTTGAGAATTCTTACTAGGGTTGAGATTGGTGTGGTTGGTTTCTTTGTGTAATTAAATTTTCAGTTTAAAAATGATGAGGATCATATAAGGAAAAGTTAGAAATGCCATTAGTTTGAAAATATATGTCTTCTTTTTAGTGTTCTACTCAGGGTTGTTTTAGGTCTAAAGGGAATACAAGCACATAAACCTCATCAATTTCTGATATAAAATTTTATGCTTTGGAGGGGTAACTTATCATTCTAAGTGTTATTCAACTAATTTTGCTTTAATCTTCTAGTTTATATACAAAACACTATAGATTTCATACAAGACAGTAGTTTAGAAGAGAATACAAAACTCGCAAGTATAAAGAACATGAAAAATCTTGCTTAGAATTTAACAAACTTTTAACATTTTTTAACAATCAAAATAGACCATAATCTGCAATAAAGATAAACCTATGAAATGGTCAATAACACCATCAATTATAATTTCTAAAAGAATTAGACTTTCGAATTGCAATGATGTGAATTAACTAATACTTTTCCATCCAAACAATGAAAATGCATTAAATAAACTGTATCCCATGCATTGCATTCTGCATGTTTTTCATTCAATCAACAATGCAAGATCAATAGAAACAAGCAATCATAAAATTTTGAGAACATTACATACTTACATACCCTACTCTTGTTTACAATTAGCGATTTCCTTTAGCTGTTTATTCCCAACTGACCGGGCAGCGTGAGCAAGGTCTTGGCAAACATTAGCATGATTGTGTGACTGTCACAACAAATCGATCTAGACTCTAACAACATTCCTTTGTTACTAAATTTCATCAACTCCTTTATATTTTTCCTACTGACACATTTACTGCCTCTAGTTAAATTTCTTTATGCTCTAGTTATTTAAGTTTGACTAATTTTTCTTGTGTTTAACATATATATTTTTGTCGTATGAAGAGATACTTGATAAGAAGAATACAGAGCAATATCAATATCCTACTTACTATAGGTAATATGCATGAATTACGTTTGTATTTTATCATTAAACATTTTACTCTAAAGTTTTGAAGTCAGTTGTTTAATATGCATGAATTATATATTAATTTTTTAAAAAAAATTTAAAATTTAAGTGTTTTGTTGGATTTATCATCAGTTAAATCTGCTGGTAGTTATTAATAATATATTACCGTTGAATTTACCGAAGAAAAAATCCGACAGTAAAAATTACTAGCGAAAAATATTTTAAGGGTAATTAGCGGCGGACGAAAAAGTCTGCCAGTAAACAATTACCAGCGAGGTTGATACTGTCGAATTTATTTCAACGGTAATTCCAACGATAAACATATTACCAGCAATTTTTTTTGGTAAATCCGCTGATAAATCTGACAGTACTCAATATTTTTCTTGTAGTATTTTAATCTCAAACCTCACCCACTTTTAACCCTAAATCCCACCACCTTTAACTATTGCCAATACCCCTCATCTTTCCTACCACTACTTTCATTGCCCCATAGTTCAATTGTCATCACTCCCGCAACAACAATCACACCTTTCCCTTCTCGCCCCTCGCCACCGCCATCATCCCTCACTCACCATAGCTAACCATCATAATAGAACAACAAGAAGAACAACAACAATAGATGAGAAAGAGAAAGAGCATAGGAAGAATAAGACATCAATGACAGATGAAGAAAGGAGGAAGAGAATAGGAAGACAACAACAGAGGAAAAGGTGGTGATGCAACGACGGGCCAATGATGCAGAAGCAGAAACATACCCAACGCAAATTTGGAAGGCCATATTGTAACGACCCAATTTCTAGTATGTCATGATCATACTAGAAACTGAGCTCTACTAACTTGTCTTCCTAATTATTATCTATTATTTACTATATGAGCCTGATTCGTTGTTAAAACGTTGTTAATTTGTGGGGTAATTTCTTTTTTTTAAAACATTTAAGTTGTCAAGCATGAACATACATAAATGATATCATAAATAATAACAAGATAAGCAGTTAAAAGTAAACACACATTTATATAAATACATACATCTCAAGCAACTGACATCATTCAGTCATCTAGCCTTTATTAGAGTAAAGATCTTTAGTTAGAACAACCCTAGATATAGCTAGATAATAACTATATACATATATATACATACAATATTCCAGGCCCTGACCTGTTCAAGAAGTCCCTAAGCTGGTACCCAGGCTAGCCTAGACTCTATACTCACTTAGTCCCTCTAAACTACTAAAGCGAGGGAAAGTACGTGCTAGGCCTTCAAAACTTGAGTCAGGTGGAACGTCATCAAAAGGTGGAGCATCATCTACTACTCCTCTGTACGATCATACATTGTCATATGACGTCTCACTGGTACTTCATCACGTAGCCACATAACAGGAGTCTCGTACACAGGATTTAAATTAAAGTTCGCATACGAACGGGGTGCAAACGTTGGCTGGTCTCACAGTATATACATATAAATAGAGAACGAGATTCACCCTAGACTTAGAAGACTATCTAGAGCAGAATCCTCTTAGCGAACAGTCATCAGCGAACTACGGACGGGTACTCATGCTTCTATCTGAAGGGGGAAGGGAGAGAAGGGGTAAGAACTGGGGAGTTCTTAGTAAGACCGGGGTTATTAGTTAAGTTCATTAATTCTGTGTCTCTTAGCAGACAAATAGCATAATACAGAGAAGCAGTAAACAGAAGATACAGATAAATAAAGAAACTAAGAAATCAGAAAGCAGAACACAACAAAGAATACAAGAAAATAAAACACAGACACAGAGTAGATTACAAATACGGAAAGTATACATTCATACAACAATCATAACAGAGGAAATGCACAACCAAGTATGATGCATGTCTGTCCTATGCAAGTGATGTGCAAGAGGATGCTCGGTAAAGAATCTTTCAATAAAATTGTGTTGTAAGTATAGCTCTACCAACGACAATCCTCGAGGATCAAATTTAGAGAGGGATTTAGTTGTCACAAGTTCAACCCCAATAGAAATAACCGAAGTATTCCAACCTCGGGTCGTCTCACAAGGAATAGGCAAACATATGCTTCAACATTGGTTAGAATTCCGGGGTTGTAAGTCATGAGCAAGAAAATAAAAGGGGAATCTTAACAAGCAGAAAATCTTAAAATGCAAGAAATTAATTCAAATAACTAAGCAAGACGTGAGCAATTCCAAACTAACAAAGTAACATCCAATATGATTCTATTCTAAACTAAACAAGCAGCTATAACTAAGACAAGTAATCAAGAATTTTGGGTTTTCAAATATGAATGATAAAAGCAACTCTTGGCTAGGCATGGGAATTGGGGTCACCATCCTTGCCTAATAACCACATCTTGACAATTATGAGGAACCAAACTCATTAAGTCTACTTCTATACTTGAAGTACGTCAAATGGTTTGGTCAACATCAACCCATAAGTTCTAACCTCACTACTAATTGACTTAATAGAAGGTTAGCGTCAATGGCTATCAAATTGACCACTAAGGGCTCCCAAATCATCAAATCCATTAGACCCAATGACTCAAGTTCACCCAATTCCCTTGGCCTAGGCCAAGAGTGAAAAGAACTACTCCATAATAAAGGTAAACAATTCATCAAACACTTGGTAAGCATTAATAAAAGACATGTTCAAATTGCAAGTAAATTGAAATTAACAAGTACCCACTAACAATTATCAACATACAATCATTCAAACAACACAATTAATCATAGAAATCATCAATGTAACATCAATAAGTCAAGATTCACAACATTCATGAAATGGGTATAAAATGACAATTGATAAGAATTCATAAAATTATCACAAGATCTAAGCAAAATTATACTAAGAAATTCAAATTAAACTATCAAAACTAGTAATTAACAAGATCCAATTCAGAATTCAACAAGGGAAGATCAAATTAAAATTAGATCTAGAGAGGAACAAGGGTTTCTCCCTCTAGAAGAACCAAAAGAACCAAAAACTAGCTAAATTTGTGTCTTAGTGTAAAATGATTGATCCCCCCCTTTCCCCCTAGCATCCTTGGGTTTTTTTCATGCAGAAATAGCTTGAATTTGGGCCTGATGAGCCTCAGAAATCGCCAGGCATGATTTCCTTTAATGAGGTCACGTGCAGCTTCCCGCGCGTGCGCGCCATGCGTGCGTGCGCACCGATTGCTTTTGTGATCCACGCGTGCGCGCCAAGTGCGCATGCGCGTTGATAGGAATCCTCTGATCTGCGCGGATGCGTCCATCGTTGCGCGCCGCTTCCAGCCATCCTCATCCACGCGTGCGCGTGGAGTGCGCGTGCGCGTGCGCGCCAATGCTGATTTTCCCAAAATTTAAATCTTCATGTTCCTCTCTTTTGTGCATGCTTTCTTTCTCTCTTCTAAGCCATTCTTACCCTGTAATTTCTGAAATCACTCAACAAATACATCACGGCATCAAATGGCAATAGAAGAGGATTAAAATATGGCAATTGAAAGGCAAAATAAGCATGTTTTTCATCATGAAGCAATATTAGGAAGTGAACACAAAACCATGCATTTCTTGTGAATAAGTGCGAGAAATATTGACAAAACCCCCCCAAATTCTACACAATATAAACCACAAAATTGGGGTTTATCAAATCTCCCCACACTTAAACCAAGCATGTCCTCATGCTTAGAATAAAAAGACTAAAGATCATGGTGAGAAAAGGTTTATGAAATGCAAACTACCTAAGTGAATGCATGCAACTAATGTAAAATCATCTACCTACTTGGTCAAGGATAAATCTATCCTCCAAGTACACATGTGAACATATGGGGTAAAAATAGTATGTAGCTCATGAATCCTACCAAATTGAACATCACTAAGGAGTGCATATGACTTGCTAGATGAACGCTTGTGAAAGCCGGGAACAAAGAATCGAGCATCAAACCCTCACCGGAAGTGTATCTACTCTATTTGCTTAAGTGTATAGGGTTCGTCGCTCAATCCTCTCCTAATCATGCTTTCCAAGATTTGTCTTTCATCTAACAATCAAAAATTACTTAATGCATGCTTACAAGTATCATGAGGTCTTATTCATGGGTTGTAATGGGGCTAGGGTGAAGGTGAGGATGTATATGGCTAGGTGAGCTTAAAATTCGAGTCCTTGATTAACCTAGGATCCCACTAGACACATAGAACAACCTATACAACTATAATACATTACCTAGCTACCCTTGAGTTTTACTTTTTGCATACTCATACATTATTTTCAATTCACATTCCATATGCATTGTTTTTGTTACTTTGTCTTGGGGTTTCTTTGTCCCCTTTTTATTGCTTTGTTTGTAAGTTTTTTTTTTATCCCCTTTTCTTGGGGCTTTATGTACAAAAGTTTCAATGCATATAGTTCAATCATTCGATACATAAGCATGTTCCCAAATCTTAGAGTTTCAATTACACTACAATTACACACCTATATATCTACCCAAATTTCCCAAGTATACCCTCCTAATTGGATGATACACATCCTAACTTACCTAAGCTAATCAAGGATCCAAATTTAGGGACATTCATGATTTTTCGCTTAGGGTTGTTGATGTGCTCTATTTAAGAACAAAAAGGGTTTATCATGGGCTCAAAATTGGTTAGCAATGGTAGATAAAAAGGGTTAAGGCCATTTGGAAAAAGTGACTATTGAAATGATGGCCTCAATCATGTAAATGCATTCATACACAAAGTAATGGACATATAGAATCAGACAAAGCAAGGATCACAATCATAGAGAGAGATATGCACACAAGAATGGAAAATAATGGTTAGAAGATGTAACCATGCAATAGGCTCAAAACTTACATGCTTGTGTTCTTAGCTCAATCACTATGTTCCAAAATACATTCTTAAAGAAAGTTTACTGCAAAAAAAATTTTTAAAATTTGGTAGGGTACCCCAAAACACAGTTTCTTGGGGAAGAAGTTATTGTTTTGACCAAGCAACTCTATAGAAACTAACTATCATGCAAGGAGTATTTACAAGCAAAACTAACTACACATGCAATGTACTAATAATGTACTAACTACTAAGCAAAAGATAAATCCATGGGTATTGAAAGGAAGAGATTGTTACCCATGGAGATCGGTCGAACGACCTCCCCACACTTAGAGTTTAGCACGGTCCTCCATGCTACGAACAATGCGCAAAGGGCGGTCGGGACCGGAACCGTCACTATCCTCTCCTTCAGAGCTCCCATCACTTGGGTGTGAGGTGGATGTGAATATGTCGGGTTCCTCCATGCTAGGGGTAACACAACGCAGAAGCTTCTTGATGTAAGTGTATCGGCGTTGATTGCACCGCTCATATCTATCAAGCTTCCAGTGTAGATCTTCTATCCTTTGAAGTGTGGATCTTTTCCTTGGTGGTGATGATGAGGTGGAAGGAATAGTAGATGGGAGGGCTATGTCAAGGCTTGGGTTGTTCATGGTAAGATGTAAGTATTTTTCGCTTGGGACCACATCGCCCTTAGCCGAAACTATAATCTTCCTGTCCTTGGCTTCCCAAGGAACACCCGTAGTAGCAACTAAATCAGATACCAATACTGGAAATGGAAAATTACCCCGGGCGTGAACTTGACTCATCGCTTGCTTGACAAGAAATGGAATGTTCACCGGCCTCTCCGTGAGAACACACCAAATAAGCAAGGCGAGATCCACCGTGAAGGACGAATTGTGGGTGCTAGGTAGCACATAGTGGGATAGAATCTGGCCCAAGCTCTAGCTTCTACAGTGAGAAAGCGAGCGTCAATGCTCTTGGGCCTCATCCGGAGTCAACCATGGATCCAAAATGCCTCTGGTTCAGCAATGAGTCAGAGGATCGAGTCCCAATCAAATCCAAACTTCTCTCGCTGACGTAAGACTTCTTGGTAGCCATCCATGTCACTTGGTACCGGTAGGACATTAAGCACTTGCTGAATAGTCTCTTCTAAAACCGAGACTTGCTTCCAGCGCATGTATACCGATTGAAGAGAGGAGAAATGGTAGTTAGTGTAGAATTCTTCCACCCAAGAGAGGTTGATCTCCCTTGATTTTCTCAAAAGAAACTCCCATCCTCGCCGTTCAATGCGGGATAGAATATAAGGAACAACCTTGTCTGGTGGAGCAAGTAGATGCTCAGGATGATAGTTCCATACAGCTATGGAGGGGGACATAAGTTCACAAAAGCGGTTGGGGAACCTTGAAGAATCTTTTGCCGATTTTCTCTTTTCATTCTCATCAATAGGAGCAGGTGTCTTCGCCTTCTTAGTTAGGGGTCTGGCTCCCAATGAAGAGTGCGCCTTAGAAGTTGATCTTTGGGGTGCCCTCTTTGTGGCCGGTTTCCTTGGAGCTTTCTCCTTGCCCTTCTTGGTGGCCATCCTGATAAAGGAAGGGAAACAGGAAGACATTAAACCCAAAGAATCATTTTAACAAAAACATGCAAGTGAAGGATAGTGCCCGAAAGAAATCTTGCAACAAAGCAATCATAAAGACATGGGTCACAACACTTGGCATGGGATGCAAGAGGAAGTAAAGCATGCAATGGCATGAGAGGAGTAATCTCAAGAATCCATAACAAAGAGAAAGTCATGTTCAATGAGTATCTAATTAGTAAACAAAGTTGACTCAATGCGTATAGAAGACAACAAGTGAATGAGGAGAAACACCCAATTGAAAGTACATTATTAAAAGAAACCAAAATGGCATTATGCATTTCCTCGAACACTTGGCGTGCAATTATCAAGCAAAGAGCAATTATGAGATACTCAATCAATTTAAAGCCCAAAATAAAACATCAATCATCACATAAACATCACATATTGGCAAGGATAAGGAAAAAAAATGACAAAAGATCTATTAAAGCAAATTAAACTCAAATTCAACATCCATGGAAAAATAAGGGAAAAGGAAGAGTAAGCAAACAAAAGGTAAGAAATATCATCATGCAACTAAAAGAGAAACTAAGTAAAGCAACAAGAAGAATCTAACTAGAAGAAGAAATAATGCAAAGAAAATGAAAGAAAAGAAATGAAAGAAGTAGAACCTTGAGAAGTGTAAAAGAACAAGGTTAATTTTTCTTTTGTGAAGATGAGAAAGAAATAGGAGAGATGTAGTGCCACTGGAAAAGGTGATTGTCGCCGGGGAGTGGCCGGAGACAGTGGTGGTGGATTGTGGAAGGAGAAGAAGAAAGGAGAAGTGATTGAGAAGGAAGAAGGAGAAAGAAGATATGAAAGGAGGTGAGAAAGGGGAACAGAACAAGGCGCGAAGCTTTAAAACTGATTCGCGCAACCGGCGCGTGCACGCACAGTGCACTGGCGCGTCGGTGAGATGTTGGCAAGGGACGCGTGCGCGTCAGTGGTGCGCACGCGCGAGGTCAGTTGTGCCCCTGGCACAGGACTGGCACAAAGTTGGCATGAGTCTCTGGATTTTGTACCAGAGTTGGTAAGTGGCGCAGGCGCGCGGACGCGCACCTTGCGCAGACGCGTGCTTGAGTCAGCTGGCAACTGGCGCGGACGTGTCGGTGCAGGCACAAGTGTGGCATAAGTGTGGCATAACTCTATGGTTTTTGTACCAGAGAGTTGATGAGCGGATATTTTATACGCTTTTTGGGGGTAATTTCATGTAGTTTTTAGCATGTTTTAGTTAGTTTTTAGTATATTTTTATTAGTTTCTAGGAAAAATTCATATTTCTGGACTTTACTATGAGTTTGTGTGTTTTTCTGTGATTTCAGATATTTTCTGGCTGAAATTGAGGGAGCTGAGCAAAAATCTGATTCAGGCTGAAAAAGGACTGTAGATGTTGTTGGATTCTGACCTACCTGCACTCGAAATGGATTTTTTGGAGCTACATGAGTCCAAATGGTGCGCTCTTAATTGCGTTGGAAAGTAGACATCCAGGGCTTTCCAGAAATATATAATAGTTTATACTTTGCTCAAGGATAAATGACGTAAACTGGCGTTAAACGCCAGTTCCATGTTGCATTCTGGCGTTAAACGCCAGAAACAGGTTACAAGTTGGAGTTAAACACCAGAAACAGGTTACAACATGGTTTTTAACTCTGAAAACAGCCTAGGAATGTGTAAAGCTCAAGTCTCAGCCCCAGCACACACCAAGTGAGCCCTAAAAGTGGATTTCTGCATTATCTATCTTAGTTTACTCATTCTTTGTAAACCTAGGTTACTAGTTTAGTATTTAAACAACTTTTAGAGATTTATTTTGTATCTCATGACATTTTAGATCTGAACTTTGTACTCTTTGACGGCATGAGTCTCTAAACTCCATTGTTGGGGGTGAGGAGCTCTGCTGTGTCTCGATGAATTAATGCAATTATTTCTGTTTTCTATTCAAACACGCTTGTTTCTATCTAAGATGTTCATTCGCACTTCAATATGATGGATGTGATGATCCGTGACACTCGTCACCATTCTCAACCTACGAACGCATGACTGACAACCACCTCCGTTCTACCTTCGATTGAATGAGCATCTCTTGGATTCCTTAATCAGAATCTTCGTGGTATAAGCTAGAATCCATTGGCAGCATTCTTGAGAATCCAGAAAGTCTAAACCTTGTCTGTGGTATTCCGAGTAGGATTCAGGGATTGAATGACTGTGACGAGCTTCAAATTCACAAGGGTTGGGCATAGTGACAGACGCAAAAGGATCAATGGATCCTATTCCAGCATGAGTGAGAACCGACAGGTGATTAGCCGTGCAGTGACAGCGCACTTGGACCATTTTCACTGAGAGGACGGATGGTAGCCATTGACAACGGTGATCCACCAACACACAGCTTGCCATAGGAGGAACCTTGCGTGCGTGAAGAAGAAGACAGGGGGAAAGCGGAGATTCAGAAGACAAAGCATCTCTAAAACTCCAACATATTCTCCATTACTGCATAACAAGTATTTATTTCATGCTCTTTTATTTTTCGCAATTCAAACAGATAATCATAATTAATCTCCTGACTAAGATTTACAAGATAACCATAGATTGCTTCAAGCCAACAATCTCCGTGGGATCGACCCTTACTCACGTAAGGTATTACTTGGATGACCCAGTGCACTTGCTTGTTAGTTGTGCGGAGTTGTGAAAAGTATGAATCACAATTTCGTGCACCAAGTTTTTGGCGCCGTTGCTGGGGATTGTTTGAGTTTGGACAACTGACGGTTTATTTTGTTGCTTAGATTAGGAAAATTTTTTCTTTTTTGATTTAGAGTCTTCTATCATTGTTTTTGGTTGAATTTTTTTTAAATTCTTATTTTCTTTTTTTTTTTAATTTTTCGAAAATTTTTACAAACTAATAATTGAGTTTTCCTGTTTAAGTTTAGTTTCATATTTTAAGTTTGGTGTCAATTGCATGTTTTTATTTTCTTTTAAATTTTTGAATTTATATTCATTGTTCTTTCTTAATCTTCAAGTTGTTCTTGTTTATTTTCCTTGTTTGATCTTTAGTTTTTCTTGTTTTGTGATTTTTCTTGTTTTTCTTGTGCTTTTTCAAAATATCAGTTTTCAAAAAAAAATTTATACATTAAATACGTTATTAAAACACTTTAAATTTATAACTCAATTGGCTAGAGCGTTGTGTTTATGTTCCTGGTAATTAGGAATTTTTTTTTTAAACTTTTTCAAAAATAATTTTTCTTTGATTAAATCTGGTGCCAAACTTTTAAGTTTGGTGTTCTCTTGTTATTTTTCTTTAATTTTCGAAAAGCTATTCTTAGTTTTCTAAAAGTTTTAAGTTTGGTGTTCCCTTTTATGTTCTTGAATCTTTGAATCTTGTTCTTGTTGTTCTTATGAGTCTTCAAGGTGTTCTTGAGTCTTCTTTGTATTTTGATCTTAAAATTTTTAAGTTTGGTGTTCCTTGGTGTTTTCCCTCCAAAATTTTCGAAATAAGAAGCATTGGATCTAAAAATTTTAAGTTTTGTGTCTTTTTATTGTTTTTATCTTTCCTCATTGAATTCAAAAATATCTTTTTCTTTTATTTTAATTGATTTTTCGAAAACTACCTTTAAAAATTCATATTTTTATTTTAAAAATCAAATCTTTTCAAAATTCAAAATCTTATTAAAAAATTTTCAAATCTTTTCAATTAATTAGTCAATTCAATATTCAAATATCTTTTTATTTTCTTTTTCTTTTAATTTTCGAAATCTATATTTTATTTTCTAATTATTTTAATTTATTTTATTTCATTTTTTTCAATTATTTTTAATTAAATAAAACAAAAAAATAAAAATATATTTTACTTGCAATTCACATCATCTCTCTTTCTCCGTCATGGATCTAAGTGGAAATAAACAGTCCAGAAGGACTCTGGGGTCATATGCTAACCCCACTACTGCTGCATATGGGAGTAGTATCTGTATACCCTCCATCAAAGCAGGCAGTTTTGAGCTAAATCCTTAGTTCATTGTCATGGTGCAGCAAAACTGCCAGTATTCCGGTCTTCCACAGGAAGAACCTACTGAATTTCTGGCACAATTCTTGCAAATTGCTGATACAGTACATGACAAAGAGGTAGATCAAGATGTATACAGACTGTTACTGTTTCCGTTTGCTGTAAAAGATCAAGCTAAAAGGTGGTTAAATAACCAACCCACAGCAAGCATAAGGACATGGAAATAGTTATCAGACAAATTCCTGAATCAATATTTCCCTCCAAAAAGGATGACACAGCTAAGGCTGGACATCCAAGGCTTTAAACAAGAGGACGATGAATTCCTTTATAATGCCTGGGAGAGGTACAGAGGGATGCTAAGGAAATGCCCCTCTGAAATGTTTTCAGAGTGGGTGCAATTAGACATCTTCTACTATGGGCTTACAGAAGGAGCTCAGATGTCCCTAGACCACTCAGCTGGTGGATCTATACACATGAAGAAAACTATTGAAGAGGCTCAAGAGATTATTGATATAGTTTTCAGAAACCAGCATATGTACATAAGTAATGGGTCCTCCATAAAAGAAGAAGCCAAAGCAGTGTCTACTGAACTAGGTCCTCCAGAACAAGTTGCTGAACTCAATCAACAATTGTACTTTCTAACAAGACAACTAGCAGAATTTAAAGAGATGCTACAAGACACTAAAAATGCCAATAAAAATATGGAGGCACAATTGAATCAGATAAAACAGCAGTTATCAAAGCAGATAACAGAAGAGTGCTAGGCAGTTCAATTAAGAAGTGGAAAAATATTAAATACCTCGCTTCAGAATAGCAGAAAGCCAAGGAAAGAACAACTGATAGAGGATGAGCAAAATATCATCCAAAATCCCTCTGAGGACAGTAAGAGCCCAGAGAGGAATGATTCTGGCGCTCAAACGCCAGAAAAGGATGGAGAGCTGGTGTTAAACGCCCAACCCATGCTCAGTTCTGGCGTTCAAACGCCACAAACAAGCAAGGAGTTGGCGTTAAACACCCAAAGGAAGCTCAGTTCTGGCGTTCAAACACCAGGAACAGGTAAGGAGTTGGCGTCCAACGCCAATCCAGCTTCCACCCCTGGCATTCAAATGCCAGTGAGGGATCAGACACACACAAGTGCTGATAACAACCCCTCTAAAAAGGCTTCCCCAACCACCTCTGTAGGAAATAAACCTGCAGCAACCAAGGTTGAGGAATACAAAGCCAAGATGTCTTATCCTCAAAAACTCCGCCAAGAGGAGCAGGATAAGCAATTTGCTCGCTTTGCAGACTATCTCAAGACTCTTGAAATAAAGATTCCGTTTGCAGATGCACTTGAGCAAATACCTTCTTATGCCAAGTTCATGAAAGAGATCTTGAGTCATAAGAAGGATTGGAGAGAAACTGAAAGAGTTCTCTTCACTGAAGAATGCAGTGCAGTCATTTTGAAAAGCTTCCTAGAAAAGCTTAAAGATCCCGGGAGCTTCATGATACCATGCACATTAGAGGGTAATTGCACCAAGACAGCTTTATGTGATCTTGGGGCAAGTATCAATCTAATACCTGCATCCACTATCAGAAAGCTTGGTTTAACTGAAGAACTCAAACCAACCCGAATATGTCTCCAACTTGCTGATGGCTCCATTAAATACCCATCAGGCGTGATTGAAGACATGATTGTCAGGGTTGGGACATTCGCCTTCCCCACTGACTTTGTAGTGCTGGAAATGGAGGAGCACAAGAGTGCTACTCTCATTCTAGGAAGACCTTTCCTAGCAACTGGACGAACTCTCATTGATGTCCAAAAGGGGGAAGTAACTCTAAGAGTCAATGAGGATGAGTTCAAGTTGAATGCTGTCAAAGCCATGCAGCATCCAGACACACCAAAAGACTGCATGAAAGTTGATCTTATTGACTCTTTAGTAGAGGAGATCAACATGGCTGCAAGTATCGAATCAGAGCTGGAAGACATCTTTAAAGATGTTCAGCCTAATCTGGAGGATTCAGAGGAAGTGAAAGAGCCTCTGAAAATTCCTCAGGAAGAGGAAAAACCTCTTAAACCCGAGCTCAAACTATTACCACCATCCCTGAAATATGCATTTCTGGGAGAAGGTGACACTTTTCCAGTGATCAAAAGCTCTGCTTTGAATTCACAGGAAGAGGAAGCACTACTTTAAGTGCTAAGGACACACAAGACAGCTCTTGGGTGGTCCATAAGTGACCTTAAGGGCATAAGCCCAGCTAGATGCATGCACAAGATCCTATTGGAGGATGATGCTAAGCCAGTGGTTCAACCACAGAGGCGGTTAAATCTAGCCATGAAGGAAGTGGTGCAGAAAGAGGTCACCAAGTTACTGGAGGCTGGGATTATTTATCCTATTTCTGATAGCCCTTGGGTGATCCCTGTTCAAGTTATCCCCAAAAAAGGAGGCATGACAGTGGTTCATAATGAAAAAAATGAACTGGTTCCTACAAGAACAGTTATAGGGTGGCGCATGTGTATTGACTACAGAAGGCTCAATACAGCCACCAGAAAGGATCATTTTTCTTTACCATTCATAGACCAAATGCTAGAGAGACTAGCAGGTCATGATTTTTACTGCTTTTTGGATGGCTATTCAGGTTACAACCAAATTGCAGTAGATCCCCAGGATCAAGAGAAAACTGCATTTACATGTCCATCTGGAGTATTTGCCTACAGAAGGATGCCATTTGAGCTGTGTAATGCACCTGCAACCTTTCAGAAATGCATGCTCTCTATTTTCTCTGATATGATGGAAAAATTTCTGGAAGTCTTCATGGATGACTTCTCAGTATATGGAGACTCATTCAACTCCTGTCTTGATCACCTGACACTAGTTCTGAAAAGATGCCAAGAGACTAACCTGGTTTTAAACTGGGAAAAATGTCACTTTATGGTGACTGATGGGATTGTCCTTGGGCATAAAATTTCAAACAAGGGAATAGAGGTGGATCAAGCTAAAGTGGAAGTAATTGAAAAATTACCACCACCTGCCAATGTTAAGGCAATCAGAAGCTTTCTGGGGCATGCAGGATTCTATAGGAGGTTTATAAAGGATTTTTCAAAAATTGCAAAACCTCTGAGCAATCTGCTAGCTGCTGACATGCCATTTGTGTTTGACACAGAGTGTCTGCAGGCGTTTGAAACTCTAAAAGCTAAGCTGGTCACAGCACCAGTTATTTCTGCACCAGACTGGACATTACCATTCGATCTAATGTGTGATGCCAGTGACCATGCCATTGGTGCAATATTGGGGCAGAGGCATGACAAGCTTCTGCATGTCATTTATTATGCTAGCCGTGTTTTAAATGATGCCCAGAAAAATTACACAACCACAGAAAAAGAATTGCTTGCAGTAGTTTATGCCATTGATAAGTTTAGATCATACTTAGTAAGATCAAAAGTGATTGTGTACACTGACCATGCTGCTCTTAAATATCTACTTACAAAGCAGGGTTCAAAACCCAGGCTCATAAGATGGGTGTAGCTTCTGCAAGAGTTTGATATAGAAATAAGAGATACAAAAGGGACAGAAAACCAAGTGGCTGATCACCTGTCCTGAATAGAACCAGTAGAAGAGGCGTTCTTCCCCTCTATTGAGATCTCTGAAACCCTTCCGGATGAGCATTTGTTCACCATTCAGGAAACACCATGGTTTGCAGACATAGCAAACTATAAAGCTGCAAGGTTCATACCCAAGGAGTACAGCAGGCAACAAAAGAAAAAATTAATTACTGATGCAAAGTACTACTTGTGGGATGAACCCTATATCTTAAAGAGATGTGCAGACGGAATAATCCGTAGGTGTGTACCTAGAGAAGAAGCACAGAAGATCTTATGGCATTGCCATGGGTCACAATATGGAGGTCATTTCGGAGGTAAGCGAACAGCCACCAAGGTCCTCCAATGTGGTTTCTACTGGCCTACCCTTTATAAAGATTCCCGAGAGTTTGTACGTAACTGTGACAGTTGCCAGAGAGCTGGTAATCTGCCTCATGGTTATGCCATGCCTCAACAAGGGATCTTGGAGATTGAGTTGTTTGATGTATGGGGTATTGACTTCATGGGGCCTTTCCCACCATCATACTCAAACACTTATATTCTGGTCGCAGTTGACTATGTATCCAAATGGGTAGAGGCCGTTGCCACACCCACTAATGATACTAAGACAGTGCTGAAGTTCCTCCAGAAACATATCTTCAGCAGATTTGGTGTCCCTAGTGTACTAATCAGTGATGGGGTCACTCACTTCTGCAACAAACAACTTTACTCTGCCATGGTCCGGTATGAAATTAGCCACAAAGTGGCAACTCCATATCATCCACAGACAAATGGCAAGCTGAAGTCTCTAACAGAGAACTAAAAAGAATCCTGGAACGGACTGTAAGTACCCATAGAAAGGATTGGGCAAGAAGCTTGGATGACGCTCTGTGGGCTTATAGAACAGCATTCAAGACTCCTATAGGGACCTCTCCATACCAGCTTGTGTATGGTAAGGCCTGTCATCTGCCCGTGGAACTGGAATACAAAGCCTACTGGGCAACCAGATTCCTAAACTTTGATGCCAAATTAGCTGGAGAAAAAAGATTGCTCCAGCTGAATGAGCTAGAGGAATTCAAACTCACTGCTTTCGAAAATGTCAAGCTTTACAAAGAGAAAGCAAAAAGGTGGCATGACAGAAAGCTGTCATCTAGAGTCTTTGAACCAGGACAAAAAGTTCTACTGTTTAACTCTAGGCTCAGGCTATTCCCCGGGAAACTGAAATCCCGGTGGAGGGGACCATATGTGATTACAAGTGTGTCACCATATGGCTTTGTGGAGCTTCAAGACATTGATTCTAATAAGAAGTTCGTTGTTAATGGACAGAGAATCAAACATTATCTTGAAGGCAATGTTGAGCAAGAATGCTCAAGGTTGAGGCTAGATTAAAAAGCTCAGCAAGGTCCAGCGAAGCGCTTGCTGGGAGGCAACCCAGCCATTAGCAAAACTCTTTCTGTTATTTTATTTTATTCTATTCTTCATTTTATTTATTTTTAAAGCATATAAGTTCAATATTAACAAGGTAAAGAATCAATTGCATAAGTTCACAGGGCTACAGAAGGATTCAGAGCACAAAACAGGAAAAAGGAGCTCATTGGCAAGAAAACACCAGTAAGAGGCACAATTGGGCGTTAAACGCCCAAAAGGAGCATCTACTAGGCGTTTAACGCCAGTAGAGATAGCCATTTGGGCGTTAAACACCAGAAAGAAGCAGCTTCTGGGCATTTAATGCCAGATTTACGGCATCCTAGGCGTTCAAAAAAATGCCCAGTGACAAAAGAGTTTCTGGCGTTTAACGCCAGCTGGAAGCAACAGCTGGGCGTTAAACGCCCAGACCAAGCACCAATTGGGCGTTAAATGCCCAAAACATGCAGCAGTTGGGCGTTTAACGCTAGGATTGCGGGGAGTACTAGGCAATTTCGTTTTCAATTCAAATTTTTTTCCATTTTTTATGTTTCAATTCATGATTTCTTGCACAAACATGTTACAAATCCTAATTTTTCAAATCCTTTTTCAAAAGATATCAAATGTATCTTAATTCATAAACCCTTTTTTTTATCCTCTTCAAATTATTTTCAAATCCTTTTCAAAACAAATCTATCTCTTTTCCTTCTACAATCTTTTCAACTCATCAATATCTTTTTCAAATCTTCACAACATCTTTTTCAAAACAAAGATATCTTTTTCAAATATCTTTCATATTATTCATATCTTTTAAATTTTAAAGTGCATCCTTTTCCTATCATACTTATCTTTTACAAATCATATCTTTTATCATATCTTCTTCAAAATTTTCGAAAACCCACCCCCCTTCCCTTTAAATCCTAGTTCGGCCTCCCCCCCACCTCCACAATTCGGACTTGGCTCTCCTCATATCCCTCTCCTTTCTTTTCTTTTGCTTGAGGACAAGCAAACCTCTAAGTTTGGTGTGTTTATCCGTGATCACTAAGCCAATACCCACTAAGATCATGGCTCCTAAGGGAACACAAACCAACTCAAGAGGCAAAAAAGAGAATATTCCAAAACTACTTTGGAATCAAGGGAAGTTCTTAACCAAAGAACATTCAGACCATTACTACAAAATAATGGGTCTAAGGTCAGTGATCCCGGAAGTTAAATTCGATCTGAAAGAAGACAAATATCCGGAGATCCAAGAGCAAATTCGAAACAGGAGCTGGGAAGTCCTAGCTAATCCTGAAACAAAGGTGGGAAAAAACATGGTTCAGGAATTCTACGCAAATCTGTGGCAGACGGACAGGCAGAGAATAGCGGAAACCGCATTCTATGACTATAGAACTCTGTTGAGAGGGAAGATTGTTCACACCCACCCTGACAAAATAAGGGAGATCTTCAAGCTGCCTCAACTGCAAGATGACCCAGACTCATTTAATAGGAGAATGATGAGATCAAACCTGAACTTGGACAAGATCCTAGAGGACATATGTATCTCTGGAGCTAAATGGACAACCAACACAAAGGGTACCCCGAACCAACTCAAAAGAGGGGATCTCAAACCAGTCGCCAGAGGCTGGCTGGACTTCATTGGGCGCTCTATATTGCCCACTAGCAACCGCTCTGAGGTCACCATTAGAAGAGCAGTGATGATTCATTGCATTATGCTGGAAAAAGAAGTGGAAGTTCATCAGCTGATTGCTTGTGAGCTTTACAAGATTGCAAACAAGAACTCCAAAGATGCCAGATTGGCTTATCCAAGCTTGGTCTCTCTATTATGTAAAGATGCTGGGATAAAAATGGGAGTAGATGAGTACATCCCAGTGGAGCTACCAATCACCAAAAAGTCTATGGAAGGACAACAAGTGCAGGACGAACCCATCAAGAGGAGAGCACAGGAGTTCCTCCCGGAAATCCCTCAAATTGAATACTGGGAGCGCCTAGAAGCATCTGTCACCAAGTTGCAAAAAGCTGTGGATCAACTGAAGGAAGAACAGCAAAATCAAAATAGCATGTTCTGCAAACTGCTTAGAGAACAAGAAGAGCAAGGGCGTGAACTGAAGGAACTGAGGCGCCAGAAGCTATCTCTTGAAGGGCCAAGCACTCCACAGACTAAAGAGGCATCCACCTCCCAAATTCAAGGTTGTTGAGTTCTAATCTTAGCCTTAACTCTGTGATAATTGTTCTTATTAGAAATTTACCTTAGAAGTTATATATGAGTAGTAGTAATTAGTATCTCTATTTTGATTTTATCTCCAATTAAGCTATAATTTATTTTTCTCATCATCATCAAACATGAATAAAATGGCAGATTTTTAGAATAAGGAGGCAATATTTTTTTGAGTTCTTAATAAGGAAAATTCTAATTATCTATATGTGGTGGCAATGCTTTTTGTCTTCTGAATGAATACCTGAATAGTGTATGTTTTTTATATTGAATTTTATGAATGTTAAAATTGTTGGCTCCTGAAAGAATGATGAACAAGAGAAATGTTATTGATGATCTGAAAAATCATGAAATTGATTCTTGAAGCAAGAAAAAGCAGCAAAAAAAAAAGAAAGAGCAGTAGAAAAAGCCAATAGCCCTTAAAACTAAAAGGCAAGGGTAAAAAGGATCCAAGGCTTTGAGCATTAATGGATAGGAGGGTCTAAAAGGAATAAAATCCTGGCCTAAGCGGCTAAACTAAGCTGTCCCTAACCATGTGCTTGTGGCGTGAAGGTGTCAAGTAAAAACTTGAGACTGGGTGGTTAAAGTCGAGGTCCAAAGCAAAAATAGAGTGTACTTAAGAACTCTGGACACCTCTAGTTGGGGACTTTAGCAAAGCTAAGTCACAATCTAAAAAGGTTCACCCAGTTATGTGTCTGTGGCATTTATATATCCGGTGGTAATATTGGAAAACAAAGTGCTTAGGGCCACGGCCAAGACTCATAAAGTAGCTGTGTTCAAGAATCAACATACTAAACTAGGAGAATCAATAATACTATCTGAATTCTGAGTTCCTATGGACGCCAATCATTCTGAATTTCAAAGGATAAAGTGAGATGCCAAAACTGTTCGGAAACAAAAAGCTACTAGTCCCGCTCATCTAATTAGAATCTGAGCTTCACTTAAAACTCTGAGATATTAGAATCTTTTTATCCTATTTTATTTGTCTAGTTGCTTGGGGACAAGCAAAAGTTTAAGTTTGGTGTTGTGATGAGCGGATATTTTATACGCTTTTTGGGGGTAATTTCATGTAGTTTTTAGCATGTTTTAGTTAGTTTTTAGTATATTTTTATTAGTTTCTAGACAAAATTCATATTTCTAGACTTTACTATGAGTTTTTGTGCTTTTCTGTGATTTCAGGTATTTTCTGGCTGAAATTGAGGGAGCTGAGCAAAAATCTGATTCAGGCTGAAAAAGGACTGCAGATGCTGTTAGATTCTGACATCCCTACACTCGAAATGGATTTTTTGGAGCTACAGGAGTCCAAATGGCGTGCTCTCAATTGCATTGGAAAGTAGACATCTAGGGCTTTCCAGAAATATATAATAGTTCATACTTTGCTCAAGGATAAACGACGTAAACTGGCATTCAATGCCAGTTCCATGTTGCATTCTAGCTTTAAACGCCAGAAACAGGTTACAAGTTGGAGTTAAACGCCACAAACAGGTTATAACTTGGCGTTTAACTCTAGAAACAGAATAGGCACGTGTAAAGCTCAAGTCTTAGCCCCAGCACACACCAAGTGGACCCTAGAAGTGGATTTCTGCACTATCTATCTTAGTTTACTCATTTTCTGTAAACCTAGGTTACTAGTTTAGTATTTAAACAACTTTTAGAGATTTATTTTGTATCTCATGACATTTTAGATCTGAACTTTGTACTCTTTGATGGCATGAGTCTCTAAACTCCATTGTTGGGGGTGAGGAGCTCTGCTGTGTCTCGATGAATTAATGCAATTATTTCTGTTTTCTATTCAAACACGCTTGTTTCTATCTAAGATGTTCATTCGCACTTCAATATGATGGATGTGATGATCCGTGACACTCATCACCATTCTCAACCTATGAACGAGTGACTGACAACCACCTCCGTTCTACCTTCGATTGAATGAGCATCTCTTGGATTTCTTAATCAGAATCTTCGTGGTATAAGCTAGAATCCATTGGCAGCATTCTTGAGAATCCGGAAAGTCTAAACCTTGTCTGTGGTATTCCGAGTAGGATTCAGGGATTGAATGACTGTGACGAGCTTCAAACTCACAAGGGTTGGGCGTAGTGACAGACGCAAAAGGATCAATGGATCCTATTCCAGCATGAGTGAGAACCGACAGGTGATTAGCCGTGCGGTGACAGCGCACTTGGACCATTTTTACTGAGAGGACAGATGGTAGCCATTGATAACAGTGATCCACCAACACACAGCTTGCCATAGGAGGAACCTTGCGTACGTGAAGAAGAAGACAGGGGGAAAGCAGAGATTCAGAAGACAAAGCATCTCCAAAACTCTAACATATTCACCATTACTGCATAACAAGTATTTATTTCATGCTCTTTTTTTTTCGCAATTCAAACTGATAATCATAATTAATCTCCTGATTAAGATTTACAAGATAACCATAGATTGCTTCAAGCCAACAATCTCTGTGGGATCGACCCTTACTCACGTAAGGTATTACTTGGACGACCCAGTGCACTTGCTGGTTAGTTGTGCGGAGTTGTGAAAAGTGTGAATCACAATTTCGTGCACCAGGAGTCCACATATCGCCATCGGCGCACGCGCACACAGTGCGCTTGCGCGTCGATGGGTGAATTGCAAAGGTGCGCGCAGGCGGCAAGTACGCGGACGCGTGAGTGCCTGGCACGAGTTGGGCATGAAGTGGGCATGACTCTCGGGTTTTTGGTCCAAGAGTAGGAAGTGCACCACCGGCGCGTGCGCGCACAGTGCGCTGGCGCGTCGGTTACCATTTTTCCTTTTCCTCTTCTCTTCTTTTTTTTTCCAACATAACAAGACCTATTCTAACACATTCTTGGTAGGTGCTTAAGCTAGTAGTCAAAGAGAATACTTCACAATTTCATGCATTATCCAAAACATAGCATTCTCCCTACTCCAACAATCCATCCATACCAAAATGATGAAAACTATATGAACATCCTATCTATTCACAAGAAGAACAAAACTAGCATTCCTATGCAATCAATCAATCATCAAGAAATCACAAAATTCACAAGAATTTAAGGTTACATACAAGATGGTATATACAAGGGAGATCTTACCACGGTGGGGTGCCTCCCACCAAGCACTTTTCTTTAACATCCTTAAGTTGGACGGTCCTTCTCTTAAGCTTCCTCTCTCCTTGGTGCATCCTCCAATAGGAACATCTCTAGCTCTTTTGGGGGCTTGTAGCCATGATATTTCTTCACTCTATGTCCATTCACTTTGAAAGTTGCTTCACTCTTGGGATCAAACAACTCCACCACTCCATAGGGCTTTATCTCTTTCACCTTGAAAGGTCCTTCCCATCTAGAACGGAGTTTGCCAGGTATGAATCGAAGCCTTGAGTTGTAGAGGAGGACCTCATCACCTTCTTGAAAGTCCTTCTTCCGGATGTGATGGTCATGAAATTCTTTAGTCTTTTCTTTGTAGATCCGGGCATTCTCATATGACTCGTTCCTCAAACACTCAAGCTCCTCTAGCTGTAATTTCCTGGCTTCACCCGCCTTGGTTAAATCCATGTTGCACTGCTTTACCGCCCAATAGGCTTGATACTCAATCTCCACCGGAAGGTGGCATGCCTTACCATAGACGATTCGGAAGGGACTCATTCCTATCGGAGTCTTGTAGGCCGTTCTATACGCTCATAGTGCATCTCCTAACTGGGGGCTCCAATCCTTTCTTTGTGGATTGACCATTTTCTCCAAAATCCTCTTAATTTCCCAGTTGGACACTTCCGCTTGTCCATTTATTTGCGGATGATAAGCAGTAGCAACCTTATGCGACACTCCATAGCGCTTGATCAATGCCTCTACCTTCCTATTACAAAAGTGGGATCCTTGGTCGCTCACGATTGCTCGTGGCGACCCATAACGGCATACAATGTTATTCCTAATAAAAGAAACAACGGTATTAGCGTCGTCAAGGCGGGTAGGTATGGCCTCTACCCACTTTGACATGTAGTCAACCACTAACAGAATATACAGATACCCACTAGAGTTGGGAAACGGTCCCATAAAGTCAATACCCCATACATCAAATATCTCACAGAACAACATAGGTTACTGAGGTATTTCGTCCCTTTAGGATGTGTTTCCTGACTTCTGACACTGATGACAAGACACACATAACCGGTTAGTATCCTTGAACAAGGTTGGCCATCAGAATCCACAATCCAACACTTTTTTAGTGGTCCTTTGTGGGCCAAAGTGGCCACCACATTCAGACGAATGGCAAGCTTCAAGAATGGGTTGGATTTCAGACTCCGGGACACATCTTTGAATTACTTGGTCCACGCCCCTCTTCCACAAGTGGGGGTCATCCCAAATATAGTATTTGGAATCACTCCTCAACTTGTCCCTTTGGTTTTTCAAAAAGTTGGGAGGAAAGATTTTCGCAACCAAGTAGTTCGCCATTGGGGCAAACCAAGGAAAACTATCCGACACAGCATGCAAACTATCCAATGGGAATGAGTCATTGATCAGAAATGGATCAAATTTCAAATTCTCAATGCGGCTTAATGATCCACAACCAGGTTTTGAAATCCACTCCAGTCCCTAATCTCAATGTCGAATTCTTGCAAAAGCAAGATCCAACGTATGAGTCTAGGCTTTGACTCATTCTTTGTCAATAAGTACCTTAAAGCTGCATAATCTGTGTATACCACTATCTTTGATCCTAGCAAATAAGATCTAAATTTATCTAAAGCGTGAACAATAGCTAGGAGTTCTTTTTCAGTAGTGGTATACTTGGATTGTGCTGCATCCAGTGTTTTTAGAAGAGTAAGCAATGACATAAGGGAGTTTACCATCGCGCTGTGCAAGCGCGGCGCCTACAGCATGGTTTGACGCATCGCACATTATCTCAAATGCCAACGTCTAGTTGGGGCCTCGCACAATCGGTGCTGTGGTAAGAACTCTCCTTAGCTCTTCAAAAGCTTTCACACATTCACTGTCAAACTCAAAATCCACATCTTTTTGGAGTAGGCACGACAATGGCAAAGCAATCTTGCTGAAATCTTTGATAAAGCGCCTATAGAACCCTGCATGTCCCAAAAACAAGCAGACCTCCCTCACAGATGAGGGGTGAGGTAAAGTGGTGATAACATCGACCTTGGCCGGGTCTACAGAAATTCCTTCATGAGATACTACATGTCCTAACACTATACCTTGTCGTACCATGAAGTGACATTTTTCAAAATTTAAGACAAGGTTAGTGTCAACACATCTAGCTAAGACCTTGGCCAAGTTCTCTAGGAAATAATCAAATGAAGTACCATAAACGCTGAAGTCATCCATAAAGACTTCCAGACAATTTTCCATTAGATCGGAAAAGACACTTGTCATGCACCGCTGAAAAGTAGCAGGTGCATTGCATAGTCCAAATGACATCCTTTTATAGGCAAAGGTGCCAAACGGACAAGTAAATGTGGTCTTTTCCTGATCTTCAGGAGCAATATGAATCTGGAAGTAGCCAGTAAATCCATCAAGAAAGCAGTAGGGAGATTTACCCGCCAAACGGTCCAACATCTAATCGATGAAGGGCAAGGGGTAGTGGTCCTTCCATGTAGCGGCATTCAATCTTCTGTAATCAATACACACTCGCCACGCATTTTGTACTCTTTTGGTGACCACTTCACCATCGTCCTTCTTGACCGCAGTGATGCTCGACTTCTTGGGGACAACCTGGACTAGGCTCACCCACTCACTGTCAGAGATTGGGTATATGATACCCGCATCTAGTAATCTGGTGACCTCTTTCTTGACTACATCGAGGATGGTCGGGTTGAGCCTCCTTTGCGGTTGCCTAACTGGCCTAGCTCCATCTTGGAGAAATATCCTATGCATGCACTTGAGGGGGTCAATTCCCACAATATTCGCTAGGCTCCATCCTATTGCTTTCTTGTACTTTCTTAGAACATCTAGGAGCTTTTCTTCTTCTTCACTTGAAAGCTCACTAGCAATAATGACCGGAAACCTTTGGTTGTCCTCTAAGAAAGCGTACTTCAAATGAGATGGAAGGGGCTTCAGTTCACTCTTTGCCTTAAGCTGAGGTTCCTTTTCATCAAGCTCATGGAGTTCATTCTTGACAACTTTCTCATGTCCATCCTCTTGGTCATCTGTCTCCTCAATAGTAGGGTAGCACAACTTGTTATGGTCTTCTTCTTGCACTTCCGCTACCACTTCATCAATTACATCACATCGGAGCACGGAATGTCCTTCGGGAGGATGTTTCATGGCTTCTTCTAAATTGAACTTGATAGTCTTGTCTCCAACCTCAAAAGAATATATGCCGGTGAAGGCATCTAACTTGAATTTAGAGGTCTTGAAGAAGGGTCTACCAAGTAGAACGGAGGATGAGCTTCTATTTTCTGTTGGAGGAATTTCAAGAATGTAGAAGTCAACCGGAAAAACCAAATCCTTGATCGCCATAAGTACATCTTCCGCTATTCCCATCACTGTGATCACACTTTTATCGGCTAAGGCAAACCTCACCGCCGACTTCTTTAATGGAGCTAAATTCAACTGCACATAGATAGAAAGTGGCATGATGCTTACACAAGCTCCCAAGTCACACATACAATCATGAAAAGTGCGTCCACCAATACAACAAGACACCAAACAAGGTCCAGGGTTACCACATTTCTTTAGAATAGGTTCCATCAAGGAAGAAATTGAACTACCCAAGGATAATGTCTCCAATTCTCCTATCCTATCTTTGTGTGTACACAAGTCCTTCAAAAATTTTGCATACTTTGGAATTTGTTGAATAGCATCAAGAAGGGGTGTGGTTACCTCAACCTTCTTGAACACTCGAAGCATGTTCAAATCAAATTTCGGTGTTTTCTTTGCCTTCTTCACCATGGAAGGGAATGGAATAGGAATGGACTCATCCACTATAGCTTTCCTCTTGGGTTCCTTGAGGTTTACTCCTTTTTCCTCATGCCTTTTGTCTACCACCTCTTCTTCATGTAGAGTTTCAACAACCGCTTCTTCCTCATAAATGTCTCCCATGACCCTTGGAGATATCTCCTCCAATGTAGTTCCCGATCGTAGAGTGATGGCATTGAGACCGCCTTTTGGGTTTGGTTGGGGTTGGGATGGAAGGTTAGAAGAGCTTGAGGGTTGGTTGGTGTTGTTGTTGGGAGTTGATGGTTGGTTTGGCATGGTCATCTTTGAAAGCATGTTGGTGAGGTTAGCCAATTGAGCGTCCAAGGCATCAAATTGAGCCTTGTTGCTCTCATCTTGTTTCTCCATGGTGGCTCTAAGCTCATCAACTTGATTGTTGGAAGATGGAGGAGTTTGGTTGGATTGTTGTCTATGGTGTGGTGCTTGGTACTTGGTGTAGTTGTTTTGGTTTTGGTTGGAGTGACTTTGGTTGGCTTGGTAGTTAGTGTTGTTATGGTGGTATTGGGATGAAGATTGGTTATTGTTGTGATGAGAAGAAGAGTTGTTTCATCTTTGGTTTTGATTGTTCCCTTGTGCATTATCCCTCCACACTTGATGTTAATTACTACCATGAGGGTAGTTGTTTTGACCTTGAGGAGGATAGGGTGGACGGTTGTTGTAATTTACATTGGCTACTACAAGAGCATATTCCTCTTGAATTTGATGGCATTGATCGGTGTAAAGTGTGGTGCTAGAGCACAAACCACAAATCCTAGGAGGGCCTTCAATTTGAGCAACCGGAGGTGGGGCTTGGATGGCTTGGATGGAGTAGTATTCCTTTTGATCATTTTGTATTTGCGTAAGGATGGTAGTCATATCTCCAAGTGCCTTGGTTAGACTTGATTCGAAAGGGGATGGTTCTACCACACCCTTGAGAGGATTACTTCTCACCCTTGTATGTTGTGTAGCCTCGGCAACATCCTTTATCAAATTCCAAGCTTCTCCCTCCGTCTTGTTTTTCGAAAGGGAACCACCGCTAGAGGCGGTAAGCAATCTTCTATCTTCCACACAAAGACCTCCGGTGAAGTAGCTAATGAGCAAGTGAGTGTTCATTCCATGGTGCGGACAAGATTCCAATAGCCTCTTGAACCGAGACCAGTACTCATACAAACTCTCTTGGTCTCTTTGCATTATGCCCGAAATCTCTTTCCGGATGTAGTCGATCTTCTCCTGTGGGAAGAATTTTTCTAGAAACTCTCTTCTCAAGAAATTCTAATTAGTCACAATCTCATCTGATAGCGAATAAAACCATGTCTTTACTTGCCCTTTAAGAGAGAAAGGGAAGGCAAAAACCATGATAGCCACCTCATCGGCTCCATGCCTTCAAGCCGTAGAACAAGCAACTTAAAAATCCTTTAGATGTCGGATGGGGTCTTGACCCGGCAACCCATGATACTTAGGACGCAAATTTATCAAGCTACTCTTCAACTCAAAGTTTGGATCAAGGTTAGGATACCTTGTTTGCAACGGTTGGAGTATGATATCCGGAGCTCCTTGCTCGTGCAAAGTGATCCGGCGTGGCTTTGCCATATGTGGCTCACATGTAAAATGCAAAGATGTATTAGTAGTGCCAACAGAAGAATAGGATGTAGTGGACTCCAAGTCACTCTCGGTGCCGCCTAGTGATTCGGTATGTTCCTCAAGAGAGGCTGAAGTACTAGCCGTATAATACAACCGCCGTCTAGCTTGCCGAGTGTGTAATAAGGTTCTTTCAATCTCGGGATCAAAATCGGCTAAGCTAGAATTCGGTTGAGACCGAGTCATCAAACTTGAGAGTCATAGCACAAACGTAAAAGAAATCTAAACTATAGCTAAGTATTGAAAGCAATTGAACTATCTACAATATTCACATATTCACATAACCAATATCAAGGCATATGTTGCAACCATTCTCCGGCAACGGCGCCAAAAATTTGATAGCAAGAATCGTGTTGGTTAAGAATTTCTCTTATAGAAAGAAGAATTTCGTTGTAAGCATAGCTCCAAACCAACAAACAACTCTCACATCAAATTAAATTTTTGGTTTTGTCACAAGTACAAACCCCAATGAAAATTAACCGAAGTATTTAGACTCCGGGTCATCTCACAAGGAATTGCAATGAAATGCTCAATTATTGGCTATGAAAATGCAAAGGGGGTTTGATTTTATATTTTTTTGCAAGAAAATAAATGACAAGAAAGTAAATCAAGCAAGTAACTAAAGAAGGCAATTAATAAAGAGAGGCATTCATGGCAAGAATTGAGATCATAGGCTTTCTATCCTAGTCATACAATTATTAATTCATCTTATTTAGTCAACTCCAACAAATGGAAGAAGGTATCATGTTATCTTCACATAGGGAGAATGTCAAACAAGACTAATCAATCATATCACAATAATAACAAGAATTTATCCTATTTCGTCATCTCCAACATTGGAAGAAGGTATAAGTTATCTTCCACGAGAGAAAGTCAAATAAGACTAGTTAATCTCAATTCAAATGTCCTAATCAACCCACTAATTGAATTAGCAAAAGATTAGAGTCAATGGAAATAATATTAACTAACAACTCTAGATCACCAACATTAGTTAGGTATTCATGACTCAAGATTGCCTAATTACTCTTTCCAAGCCAAGAATGCTCAAAATCTAATCTAAAGTCCAACCAAGCATTTTGTCAAACACTTGGTGGGTACAAATGGAAAGCATGGTAAAAGTGCAAGAATAATAAATCTACCAACTACTAATTGCAAGAAAAGTAAATTCACAATTCAAATCATCAATAAAGAAACATCAACTATCAAATCTCATTAAAAGAAAATCCAAATCCAACATGAGTCTATGAACATAAAAGAAACATAAAAGTAAAATTAACATCACAAACTAAGAGAATGAAAGTGTAGAAGCAAAAAATCATAAAGGAAACAAAATGAAAAGATGAGATTAAACCTAGATCTAGGAGAGATTAACCTAACCTAATTCTAGAGAGAAGAGGGAGCTTCTCTCTCTAGAAACTAACCTACATGATGCTATACTACCAAACAATTGCTCCCCCCTTGCCCAAGCTTGAATTCTGCATGAAATAGCATCAGAAATGAGTTAGGTTGGGCCCAAAGGGCTTCAGAAATCGCTGGGGGCGATTTCACTTTAGTGGGCCACGAGCAGCATCGGCGCGCACGCGTACATGGTGCATGCGCGCCCCTGAACGCAAAGCAACATATGGCAAATTTTATGTGATTTTGAAGCCCCGGATGTTAGCTTTCCAATGCAACTAAAACCGTCTCATTTGGACCTCTGTAGCTCAAGTTATGGTCGATTAAGTGCCAGGAGGTCAGGCTTGACAGCTTTACGGTTCCTTCATTTCTTCATGAGTTCTCCCACTTTGCATGCTTTTCTCCTCACTTCTTCCATCCAATACTTGCCTTATGAACCTGAAATCACTCAACAAATATATCAAGGCATCGAATGGAATTGAAGTGAATTAAAATCACTAATTTTAGGGCCTAAAAAGCATGTTTTCACATTTAAGCACAAATCAAGGGAGAATTGCAAAACCATGCTATTTCATTGAATAAATGTGAGAAAAGTTGGTAAAACCCCCCAAATTAAGCACAAGATAAACCACAAAATCAGGGTTTATCAGCAGGCCATGAGCTCACGTGTCGATTTACACCCTGCAGCCTGACATTACCTAGGAACTAGTCCTAGATATGGCTTTATCTCTGTAGGTGAACTTCGGCCTATAGAAATAGCACTCCTGTAAGTGAACTTTGGCTTACAGGAATAGTCTAACCACAACACAACAACTTTCTATAGGTGAACTTTGGCCTACAGAAATGGCACCCTTGTAAGTGAACTTCGGCTTACAGAAATGGTGCCCCTGTAAGTGAACTTCGGCTTACAGTATAACAGCCCAGACCACCCACTAGCACGATATTGTCCGCTTTGGCACACAAGGCCTCACGGTTTTGTCTTTGACGATAGGGATGATAGCCGAAGCCCCCCACACTCACTCGTCAAAACGCGTCATGCTAGGGAGAGGTATCCACACCCTTATAAGGCATGCTTCGTTCCCCTCCCCAACCGATGTGGGCCTTACAATCCACCCCCCTAAGGGAGCCCAGCGCCCTCACTGGCACATCGATCCGGGCTCCGCTCTGATACCATCTGTAACAGCCCAGACCACCCGCTAGCACGCTATTGTCCGCTTTGGCACACAAGTTCTCATGGTTTTGCCTTTGACGATAGGGATGATAGCCGAAGCCCCCCACACTCACTCGTCAAAATGCGTCATGCTAGGGAGAGGTATCTACACCCTTATAAGGCATGCTTCGTTCCCCTCCCCAACTGATGTGGGCCTTACAATTTTGACGAGTGAGTGTGGGGGGCTTCAGCCATCATCCCTATCGTCAAAGGCAAAACCGTGAGGCCTTGTGTGCCAAAGCGGACAATATCGTGCTAGCGGGTCGTCTGGGCTGTTACAGATGGTATCAGAGCCAGAACCCGGATCGATGTGCCAGCGAGGGTGCTGGACTCCCTTAGGGGGGTGGATTGTAAGGCCCACATCGGTTGGAGAGGGGAACGAAGCATGCCTTATAAGGGTGTGGATACCTCTCCCTAGCATGATGCGTTTTGACGAGTGAGTGTGGGGGGCTTCGGCTATCATCCCTATCGTCAAAGGCAAAACCGTGAGGCCTTGTGTGCCAAAGCGGATAATATCGTGCTAGCGAATGGTCTGGGTTGTTACATACAAGAATCACAACTCTCTGTAAGTGAACTTCGTTCTACAAGAGTAACACCCTAAGATACACAATTGATATTCGCTGTAGGTGAACTTCGGCCTACAGGAATAACAACTCTCTACTTATTCTGTGAGGTCAAACACACAGCTATATAGCTTTTAACTTTTTTCCTGTCTAACATGTCTGCAAGTTTCTAAATCCTTTTTCATTACCTGACATACCTCAAGAAACTTCTCTTATACCTTTTCTTAGGTGTTTAATAAAGAGAATTAAGAACTTCTGGACTCAACACTGCCTTCCTGAGGCTTTTAGGAAAAACTGCCTTTTTGTCAATATTTTATTATTATTAATAAAATAATATTTTAATATTTTAATATTAAAATAATAATATTTTATTCAACTTTCAAAAATTGTATTTTGATCCCTGAACTTTTTGAAAATTACATTTTGACCCCTTAACTTTTAATATTTGTACTTTGGCCTCTTGACAAATGGATTTTTGATGGTCTAGAATTTCACAAAGGAATTCTCGTTGCAAGTATAGTTTCTAAACCAATCACTAATCCTTTCATACAAAAGATTGTTTGTCACTAAAACAAACCCCTAAAATTAATAACCGAAGTATTCAAACCTCGGGTCGTTCTCCCTAGGAATCACAATAGAGTGTCTTGTTATTGGCTATGAGTTATTTTGGGGTTTTGGATAAGAAGCATGAAAAGTAAATGGCAATGAAAATAAACTAACAACTATAAAAGGCTCTTGGCAAGGTAAGAAAATTAGAAGTCCTATCCTAGTTATCCTTCTCAATTGTGATGAGAATTGTTTATTGCTACCACTTAGTTAACCTTTACTAATTAAAGGAAAGTCAAGTGGATGAATTGACTTGAGCCACAAGTTCTAGCCAACTCCCAAGGAAAGACTAGCTTTAGTGCACTCCAAACCAATTAGCAATCTCTCCAATTATCAATCAACAAAGGAATTAGATAACTCAAGTGTCACTAATTACTCTACCTAGGCCAAGAGGAACAAAATCTACACTAAAACTAAAAGAGGCATTTCAACAAACACATAAAGTGCAATAGAAGTAAACATTATTAAATGCAAGAATTAAAGGAATCTACAACTAAAAAGGCAAGAGATCAACAATAGAAAAGCAAAGAAGAACAATTATTATGAATTACCTCCTATTGAATTGAAAGAAAATGGAAGGAACAATAGTAGATCTACAACAAAACATAAGAACAACATAAAGGAAATTACAATAAAAGAATGGAAGAAGATGAAGGTAGCAACAAAGAATTGAGAGATAGAAGGAGAAGAAAGCAAAGATTAAAACCTAGATCTAAGAACTAAACCTAATCCTAATCCTAATTCTAGAGAGAAGAGAGAGCTTCTCTCTCTAGAAACTAATTCTCACTACTAAACTAAGCTAAACTAAACTAATGGTAACTAACTTCTAAAGTATGAAAAGTATGGAAAAGTCTCCAAAAGTATCTTCATTCCCCCTTCAATCCTTGGCTTTAATAGCATCAGAAATGAGTTGGATTGGGCCCACAAGGCTTCAGAATTCGCTGGCCACGTTTTGCTTTAAGTGAACCATGTGCCACCATCGGCGCGTCCGCGTACCGTGCACGTACGCGTCACCATGCGTGGTTCAACCATAGCAAATCTTATATCGTTTCGAAGCCCCGGATGTTAGCTTTCCAACCCAACTAGAACCGCATCATTTGGACCTCTGTAGCTCAAGTTATGGCCGATTAAGTGCGAAGAGGTCGGCTTGACAACTTTCCGGTTCTTCCATTTCTTCATGAGTTCTCCAACTTTTCATGCTTTCTTTCTTCATTCCCTTGATCCAATCTTTGCCTCCTAAACCTTAAATCACTTAACAAACATATCAAAGCATCTAATAGAATCAAGGTGAATTAAATTTAGCTATTTTGAGTCCTAAAAAGCATGTTTTCACATTCAAGCACAATTAAAGGAGAATATACAAAACCATGCTATTTCTTGAATGAATATGGGTAAAAGGTGATAAAATCCCCAAAAATCAATACAAAACAAACCGTCAAATTGGGGTTTGTCAACCTCCCCACACTTAAACCAAGCATGTCCTCATGCTTAAACCAAGAATGAAGTAAGGGTATGGCATTTATTCAATGGAAACTAACTAAATGCAATCTACCTATATGCAACTATCTAAATGAATGCAAGTGCTGGGTCAAAATAAATTAATTCCCAAGAAACATATATGCACAAGGGCTAAGGACTAGCAAGTCTAATCCACAATTGAATTGAGTTATTAAATATTTTTACAAACTTGCATGAAAATTATGATCATAGGTGAAAACATGTAATTGAGCATCAAACCCTCACCGGTAGTGTTTGCACTCTATTCACTCAAGTGTTTAGGGTTGATTCACTCAATTCTCCTCTATTTCATGCTTTCCAAGATTTGTTTTTCTTCTAACAATCAACATTTATTTCATGCATGCATACAAGTATCATGAGGTCTTTTCATTGGTTGTAATGGGGCTAGGGTCAAGGTAGGATGCATATTTGGTCAAGTGAGCTTGAAATTTGAATCTTTGATAAGCTTAAACTTCCCACCTAACCTATGACATCCTATACAATTAAGTTCTAATCTAGCTACCCATTCTTCACTTTTTCACATACTCATGCATTTTCTTTTTCATTTCACAACACTTATGCATTGATTTTATTGGACCTTGCCTTGGGGCATTTTGTCCCCTTTTTATTATTTTTTTTTTTCTTCTTTTTTTTTCTATTTTTTTCTTTTCCATATTATTTTTCTTTTCTTTTTCTTTTGTTTTTCTCATTTTTTTTTTCTTTCTATATACAAGAGCATCAATGCATAAGGTTTTACATTGATCACTACATGAGTATGTACCCAATTCCCAATATTTTCAATAACAATACAAAATACCCTTTTATTCACCCAATGTCCCAAGGTTCCCACACTTGAATGATACTCACACACACTAGCCTAAGCTAATCAAAGATCCAAATTAAGGGACAATTATTGTTTTTCGCTTTAAGGCTTGTAATGTGCTAAAATAAGAATAAGTGGGTTAAGCGTAGGCTCAAATTTGGCTAACAAAGGAAGATAAAAGGTAAGGCTATTTGGGTAAGTGAGCTAATAAAATGATGGCCTCAATCATATAAATGCATGAATACACAAAATAATGGACATAAAGAATCAAACAAATCAAAGATTACAATCATAGAAAGAGAATAATGCACACAAGAAGGAAAAATAAGTGGTTATAAGATGTAACCACACCGTTAGGCTCAAATCTCACAAGCTTGTGTTCTTAGCTCATAAATCATGTTCCACAATATATATAATTCAAGCAAGTTCTATGAAAAGTTTTCACTCAAATCAATTGACATGCCCTATAGATAGAAATCTTGAAAAATTCTCATTATCTTGACTAAGCTTATTGTGTATACATATGCAAAAATAAGAAAATGCAAGTAAAAATCCTAAAATCCTAAAATGAAATGCAAAAGTGTTGGGATTAGAAATTTGTCACCCAAGATTGCCGATCGGTCGGACGACCTCCCCACACTTAAAAGTTTGCACCGTCCTCGGTGCACTCAAAGATGAGCAAGGGGGTACGACGAATCTCCGGATTGCTATGTGTTCTTTCTTCCACTTCCATGGTTGCTTGTGGTGCATTCGTTATGAAAAACAAAAATATAACACCATAAGATGAGAAGATATAAAAGCAAGGAAGCATACATTGTTGGAATGAGGTAAATCACTAGAATGAGGTGAGTGAATTAGTGTGACATTAAGAAATATTAGGTGTGTGAATTCTAAATTGCGCGGTTTAGAACACACATTAGTATAAAGAGCTATGTCACAAAAGAAGCATGCACTGTACTTATCCTAGTGTGCTTGAGATGCTTTAAGTAAGCTTGTAAGGTAAGACAAGCATTAGAGAAGCATGAAAGCATTCAAGTCAAACATATGGATGGATATAATCATGAAATACAATGCATTAAGGTAAATGCACAACATCATCCATCAAGAGGTTGCCTAATCGAGGGAAAAGGATCCAAATCACATGGTGGCTAGCTACAATATGCAATTCAAAAGAGTTATAAGCTTGAAGACAATTCTCATCACTTGGTATTTTTTCAAAAGGTAAGCATGAAGAACTCAAAACCAAGTAACAAAATATAACCTCAATCATGGAATCCAACAAAGATTATCTAAAAACATTCATGCTAAAATAGCATTTAGGCAATAAGGGATATAGCAATGTATAGTAAACAAAGTCAATACTCCAACACTCATGATGAAAAGAGAGAAAATAAAATGAAAACTAAACTAAAACTAGCTAATCAACTAACCAACTAACTAACAACCAACTAAAATAAATGGTTATCGATGGTGTTTGGAAGTGTTGGATGAGGGGTAGGAGAAAGGAGAAGGAAAGAAATAGAAAGAGGAGAAGAAAAGAAATGTGGTGAAGGAAGGAAATCCGCGTGTACGCGCGCATGCCGCGCGCGCGCGGATGGCTTATTTCGAGAGTGACGCGTACGCGTCATGTGCGCGAGCGCGCAAATAGGTTTGTGCGAAAGGCACAATGTTGGTGCGGCGCAGGCACAACTCTCTGGAAAAATGCATGGATGGTGGAACTTCTCATTCCATGCGTACGCATGCATGGCGCGCTCGCGTGGATGGTCCAAAACGCTTGATGCACGCGTACGCACGTAGTGCGCGTACGCGTGGATGGTGCTCTGTTTTTCAAAATATTTTTAATTTTTTTTTTGGTATGTTATTTATTTATTTATTTATTATTATATTTTATTTTTTTTTATTATTAAAATTTTTCTTTTTTTTATTAAAAGAGAAAAGGAAAAAAAAATCTTTCAAGAGAGGAAGAAAAAAATGAGAAAGAAAGAAGAAGAGAAGAGGAAAGAAGGAGAAAGGAGGAAGGAGAAAAGCAGGGTGCAAATCCGCGCGCGCGCGCATAGCGCGCTCACGCGTGGATGCAGCAGGGACGATCCGCGCGTGCGCGCACAGCGCGCTTACGCGTCGATGAACTTGTGCTCCCAGCATAATGCCGGCACAACGCACGCACAACTCTCTGGTTTTTGTACCAGAAGTTGCGGAAGTGCAATGTGCGCGCGCGCGCACAGCGTGCTAGCGCGCCGATGGCCTTTTTTTTTTTTTTTTTTGCACCAATCTCAGCATTCTAAACCTCCAAGCATCTACCAAAACACCCTAAAACCTTATTTAACATACTAAACCACCAATTAAACTCAACTATCTAAACAAAACATGAAATTAAACTAATTCTATCAATATGTACAAAAGAGAAAATGAAAGGATTTTACCATGGTGGGTTGTCTCCCACCTAGCACTTTTGTTTATTGTCCTTAAGTTGGACTTATGGGGAGCTCCTCATCAAGGTGGCTTGTGCTTGTATTCATCTTGGAACTCCCACCAATGCTTGGTTCTCCATTGTGCCCCAAGATTCTTCATGGATTGAGCCAAGTCTTGATGGAGTTCTTCATAAGCTTGGGGCTCCCAAAGTTGATCCTCTTCTTGTAATCCGGGATCCCACACTTTGTTTTCACACCCGTCTTGAGGTTGATCATCATTATTAGTCCAACCGGATGGTGAGTGAGGTGAATTCTCTATATAGTGGCCAACAATCCTCCTAGACCCATCTATTTGAGCACTACTCCAACCTTTATATCTCATGTTTGATGCATCAACCATAATGAGCCTTGATTTGCAACGCCAACCACGAAACATCTTTCGCTTACGCTTCATCCCACAAAGGATCCTAAGTTGACCATCCGTTTCAAGCAAGCCATACTCAAGTGGGACAATAAAGCTAATAGAAATGAATTTTACCCACTCAAGTGGAGGAGTAGATGGCCACCTAGGCAAAGATGCTTCCAAAGATCTTGACAAAGCATAACCAACCCCCGTTCTTCTATTTCTAGGGACTTCCACCTCTTCACAAGATTTCTCTAATTCAATCCTTTGTTCATTAATAATCAAACTATCTAAGCCTTTTCCCTTAATCAAACTATAATTGGGAGGGTGAAAGGAGTTTACTTCCACAACCTTTTCAAATGCACCGGGGGAGGGTTCTTCAAGTTCAAAGGATTCTCCGCTACTAGGACTTGATGCTTGCTCTTTATTGCCATGGGAACTCAATTCTTGCTCTATCCCATCCAAGTCTTCATATGGAATATGCCTTGGAAGGTGTGCACGTTCCTCCCTAGCATCAATTTCAATCATCTTGGAGGGGTTTTCTTCAACTCTATGTTTCCATGGAAGCTCCGCATCTCCTAAGTCTTCTACCACTTCTTCCTTGTCTTCAACAATTAAAGCTTCCTCCAATTGTTCCAATACAAAGCAACTTCCCTCATTTCCCACCGGAGTTTCCAATCTCTCCTTCATGCTATGTCCTTCATTCGATTCTCCACATGTAGCCATGGGAGTTCCTTGAGTGTTCAAGCATTGGGAGGCTAATTGATTTGTTACCGCATCCAAGGTGGCCATGAAATTTTGCACATCCCTTTTCATCTCTTCTTGCCCTTGAACAAGAACACCAAAGGTTTCATCCATTAGAGATTGGGGTGGGTGGAAGGGTTCATTAAATTGGGAGGAGGGTTCATAGTAGGAAGGTGGTTCTTCTTGGTAGGTTGATTCTTGTTGGTAGAGTTGTGGTGGTTCTATGTTTCCCACTCTTTTCACTTATTGCACAACACACTCCATGGTTGCTTGAAATTGATCCAATGCTTCCTTGAGACGATCCCTTGACTCTTGTTCCTCTTGGATAATATGATTAGGATCATGTGGCTCTTGGATCAATGGATATGAGTATTCTTCCATGGAAGGTTGTGGTGGAAAGTAGTATTCATCTTGTGGTTGAAAGTTTTCATATATTGGAGGTGGTTCATCTTGGTAATAATGTGGAGGAGGTGGCTCTTGAAAATATTGATGTTGGAATGGTGGTGGCTCCATATGTGGTTCATATTGCTCATATGGTTGTTGGTAGGATGGATATGGATTAGGGTCATATGAAGGTGTTTGTTGAAAATAGGCTTGTGAGTGTGGTTGAGGGTCATGTTGAGGATATGACTCATAGGCATATGGTGGTGGTTCTTGAAAATCACAAGGAGATTCACCATAGCCATTTGATTGATATGCATCAAAGAATGGCTCTTCCTCATAGTGCATTGATGGGGGTTGTTGCCATGAGGATTGATCGTAAGCATATGGCTCTTCCCACATTTGATTGTCCCATCCTTGATACACATCTCTATTATAGTCCTCATCACCTACAACATGTTGTAACCAAACTCATAGCCAAGGTGAGAATTCATGATAGCAAGAGGAGAATGAAAACAAAATCAAATAAGAAGCAAGAAAATTAAATCCTAAAACTAGTAAGAGCTAACAAAAGCAAACATATTCACACTATTCACATATATACAATAACCAATAACATAACACCATTGCAACTCCCCGGCAACGGCGCCATTTTTGACGAATGGATTTTTGATGGTCTAGAATTTCACAAAGGAATTCTCGTTGCAAGTATAGTTTCTAAACCAATCACTAATCCTTTCATACAAAAGATTGTTTGTCACTAAAACAAACCCCTAAAATTAATAACCGAAGTATTCAAACCTCGGGTCGTTCTCCCTAGGAATCACAATAGAGTGTCTTGTTATTGGCTATGAGTTATTTTGGGGTTTTGGATAAGAAGCATGAAAAGTAAATGGCAATGAAAATAAACTAACAACTATAAAAGGCTCTTGGCAAGGTAAGAAAATTAGAAGTCCTATCCTAGTTATCCTTCTCAATTGTGATGAGAATTGTTTATTGCTACCACTTAGTTAACCCTTACTAATTAAAGGAAAGTCAAGTGGATGAATTGACTTGAGCCACAAGTTCTAGCCAACTCCCAAGGAAAGACTAGCTTTAGTGTACTCCAAACCAATTAGCAATCTCTCCAATTATCAATCAACAAAGGAATTAGATAACTCAAGTGTCACTAATTACTCTACCTAGGCCAAGAAGAACAAAATCTACACTAAAACTAAAAGAGGCATTTCAACAAACACATAAAGTGCAATAGAAGTAAACATTATTAAATGCAAGAATTAAAGGAATCTACAACTAAAAAGGCAAGAGATCAACAATAGAAAAGCAAAGAAGAACAATTATTATGAATTACCTCCTATTGAATTGAAAGAAAATGGAAGGAACAATAGTAGATCTACAACAAAACATAAGAACAACATAAAGGAAATTACAATAAAAGAATGGAAGAAGATGAAGGTAGCAACAAAGAATTGAGAGATAGAAGGAGAAGAAAGCAAAGATTAAAACCTAGATCTAAGAACTAAACCTAATCCTAATCCTAATTCTAGAGAGAAGAGAGAGCTTCTCTCTCTAGAAACTAATTCTCACTACTAAACTAAGCTAAACTAAACTAATGGTAACTAACTTCTAAAGTATGAAAAGTATGGAAAAGTCTCCAAAAGTATCTTTATTCCCCCTTCAATCCTTGGCTTAAATAGCATCAGAAATGAGTTGGATTGGGCCCACAAGGCTTCAGAATTCGCTGGCCACGTTTTGCTTTAAGTGAACCATGTGCCACCATCGGCGCGTCCGCGTACCGTGCGCGTACGCGTCACCATGCCTAGTTCAACCATAGCAAATCTTATATCGTTTTGAAGCCCCGGATGTTAGCTTTCCAACCCAACTGGAACCGCATCATTTGGACCTCTGTAGCTCAAGTTATGGCCGATTAAGTGCGAAGAGGTCGGCTTGACAACTTTCTGGTTCTTCCATTTCTTCATGAGTTCTCTAACTTTTCATGCTTTCTTTCTTCATTCCCTTGATCCAATCTTTGCCTCCTAATCCTTAAATCACTTAACAAACATATCAAAGCATCTAATAGAATCAAGGTGAATTAAATTTAGCTATTTTGAGTCCTAAAAAGCATGTTTTCACATTCAAGCACAATTAAAGGAGAATATACAAAACCATGCTATTTCTTGAATGAATATGGGTAAAAGGTGATAAAATCCCCAAAAATCAATACAAAACAAACCGTCAAATTGGGGTTTGTCACCTCTCAACTTTCTATTAATTAACTTTCAACCCCAAACTCTTTAATAATTGCATTTTGACCTCAAAATCATCAAAATAAATGTTTTCACATCCTTCTAAAAATCCAAAATATTTTTCCAAAAATTCATCAGATTTTCACTTGATTTTCAGCTAGTTTTTCAATCTTTTTGGTAACTGATTTTTACCTGATTGTTACCAAACCAAAGAGAAACGTTTAAGCCATCAAATACACATCAAATAAGTATCAAATATCATGAATTTCATGACTGGAAAGCCACGTTTTCCAGCAGCAGCAACAACAACTTCAGAACCATTAAAAACTTGATTCTCAAGCATTAAACAACAAGATCTCATGATCAAACCATCACACAAACACTCAAAATCAAGCTTCAAGCAACAAGATCTGATTTCACACTTCAAGAAAATATCCAATCATTGATTAATTTACAAAACCTTACCTCCTTTGCTGCTGCCCAAAAGTTGAACCCAAAACAAGCTTCCAAAAGCACTTTTACGCATATTTTAACATCAAAAATAACTTTAGAACCATATGAACTATGAAGGCTGAAGCTTTATGATGATGAAAATAAGGTTATTCTCACCTTAGGGCAGCTAGAAATCACATGTTTTAGAGCTTATGGTGAGTGAACAAGAGATCCTAAGAGAAAACATGAAGAAAACATCATTAGCTTGATTTCTCCACCATGGCTGAAACTTCAAGGAGGAGGAGCAGCCATCATACCTTGATTTAATCCTTGAAAATTGTCATAGAAATGAAGAGGAGGAAGAGATGAATACTTTGGTCGGTTTAGATTTTTGATAGGGGTTTTAGTTTGAGAAAGAACGGAGGTTGAAGCTCAGGTGTTCATGGAAGTTTCATGGAAGTTCTTTTACTTTATCTCATGGTGATTTTCGAATTCTAACTTGTTTAGAAAGTAAAAATTATAGCAATGATGATACATGAGAGAACGTGAGGTTTGGATAAGCATTATCCTAAAATTTGGTGTAAAAATATCTCAAGAAAGGATAATTACTGAAGCTAGATGTGTTAGAACACAAGTATTTCTTACTTTCTCTTAAGGAACCTTTTCTTGGAGAGCAAGAAAGGAAACACGTGGTGGCTAACTCTGGAAAAGCCACGTGTCACAGGGTGCTGACTCATCAGAGTTTAATAATAAAATATCATTCAGAAGATAATTACTAAAACTAGATACATCAGATTACATTACTAAAGGATAAGCATGAGCTTTACTAGTATAAATGATACTAGTAACATGATAATCATGAGGATAAAAGATATATGATAAAGCATTAGCATTGCTAAGTTCATCTAAGAATGTCGGTATTATCCATTACCGGTAGATTTCTAGCTCAGTTATTATATTACTAAACATAGATCAACATTAACCACAACAGAGGAAATAATAATATAATTTTTTTCTCGAAATTCGAGACCAGCTCGTCACATAGAGACCAACCACAGAAATCAGAATTTTGAAATTCGGACCCGAAGTGGCTAAAAAATGCAACTTTTCACGACGTGCTTACTTAGATCAGGAGAGGTGTCTGGTGCAGTCAAGCTGCTGACTCAGCAGCTTGATGACATAGCACATGTGCAGCAGAGGTGCTTTATGCACTAAAATTCTTAAAAATTCCATAAAAATTCCGTTTGATCCCAAAAAAGCGTCGTTTCTTCGAGGCTAGGCCGTTACACATATAAAGGCAAATTGGCAATGTAAAGGCAAATGCAGCACCGTGAGTCAATCCAGAAAGGGCATAAAAGTGGTGGTTGAGGTGGTAGCTCAAGGGCAGAGGCATGAGGAGGAGGAAGCAAAGGCAAAAGCAGCGGTGGTGGCATGCAGAGGCAACAACAGTGATGGTGGCAGGTAATGGTGTCAATTGATCCCAAGACCCTAGGGCTGGCTCTAAACCCTTCAAAATAATTTCAGCCTATAGCCCTAAAAATTACAAAAGCACATTTTGTAAGCCTTGACCCTAATTAAGTCTCCTAAAAAAATTTGAAACAAGGCTGGCCTTACAAGCCCTAAAAGCCCTAAAATCAAATTAGTGACTTCCTCCTCCCTGAGACCCTGACGAGTGACGACAAAACCTGCGTTGAAACCTGCTGAAGACGAATTCAATGCTCTCCTCTTCCCTGACGCAGTGCTCTTCTTCCTCCCTGACGCTGTGACACGTTGCTCTTCCTCCTCCCTGATGCAGTGCTCCTCCTCCTCCCTAACACCGTGATGCGGTGCTCTTCCTCCTCCTCCCTGATGTGGTGCTACTCTTCCTTCCTGACGCTGTGACACGGTTCTCCTCTTCCTCCCTGACATAATGCTCCTCCTTCTCCTTGGCCCTGTGACATGGTGCTCGTCCTCCTATCAGCAATTCATCTTGTTTCTGCTTCAGAGAGTGTGTGTTTCTACTTCAGAGCCTTAGAGGTGACTTTCTTCTTCTTCCCTCCATCTCTTAGAGTTACTTCCTTTCTAGTTTGCTTATTTCGGCTTGATTTCAAAATGGAATTTTTTAAATTAAATTAGACTGATTTAATTGATTCATTAATTTTCATCCATTTTATCAATTGTTTATAATTCAATTATTTTATGTGGAAACAATCTGCTTGATTAATCTTAATAGTGCATGAATATTAATAATTCAGATTAATTATGTTCTTTCTAACTTGATTGTTATTAAATGCCTAATTAATCTTAATGGTTCTTGATTAATCATATTTTTCTTTCTCTTACGTGATCTGGGTCATTGAGTTTTGCATCCTTTTGTGATCTCTTGAATTTGCAAGTTTTACTCCATATAATCCAAAATAGTAGGAAAAAATTATGTATTTATGTTAGCTATCAACAACTACATATGTGTCTTTATTTTTGTGTTCTTCATTTTTCATGTTGAAATGCATTTTAGGATGTTTTCAAACTCACTTTTTACCAACCAAAATCATGTAACAACACTCCTTGTCTCATTTTAATAACCTGAACGAGACAACTTAAGATCATTCTGAATTTTGAGATCTTTGTATTTCTGCCATTCAACCTTTTAGCATCTACAAAATAGTAAAATGTCTTGTGATATTTTCATATTTTCTATAAGGAATCAAACTAATGTACTATAGTTAGATGAATGTAGTTCCTAGATCGATTCCTATTGCACGACCCTTATGTTTTTTTTTGCCATTCTTCAATTCTTCTTTGTCAAATGCAATGTATAAATGAAATATGAATATGCTAAATAAACTCTTTACTAGGTAGTATTTATTTTATGACTATGACTATACTTGCATTGTGAGCTTACCAAACTTATCCATTGGTGTAAAAGTTTATTATTCTTTAAAGCTTAATAATTAATATCCCCTTAGAACGAGTGTCAACTTTTGTGCTATAAAGGAATTAAAGTTTGGACCTAAGTTTTTCTTTAGCAATCTAAACAAGTCCATGCCTATGATCTGCGATAATTAATTGTATTAGTTGGAAATGTATTTGTGTTAGTTATTACTTGATATGTTGACTCTTGGTTGATCAAGCTAAAATTTGAGCTAAGGTGCTAGTTGTATGTGGGTCTAGTTAATCTCCACTAAGTTTGAAGACAATCTAATTAGTGTATATGTAGCTAAAAGGATTAGCATAGTAGCACTGTAGCAATTGCATATGCATATTTAGATAAGATGAATAATTAATATAAATCAATGAATGTTGTTGTTATTGTTGCTGTAGAATTTTAATACACATTATTTGGATACGATTAGAAAATTTATAAACATGGATGATGAAATTGTTTCTGAGATTCCTGTTCAAGTTTCTGATAGTGTTGATTCTAGCAAAAAATCTAATATTTGGAGGTTTCTTAAGAAGATTGAAAAAGACAGAGATGATGTTGAAAGGGCTGCATGCAACTTTTGTAATCATGAATACAAAATTGGAAAGAATCCGAAAACTAAGAATAGTTACGGGACTTCTTATCTGAGTCGTCATATAGTTTCTTGTAAATTCATACCCCTCAGTATTAGAATTGATAATGATATAGAGGGTCTTCCAACCAAAATTGACCAGAATGTTCATCAGAAAAAACTCGCTCAGGCTATAGTAAAATATGATCTTGCAATTAACTTTGTTAAGTATGAGCGTATTAGAGATTGGATTAATTACATTTGTCCAACGATTGTAATGTCTTCTAAAAATACTTTAGTACCGACCTTAAAATGTTGAGTAATCTTAAAATAATTTACTCAACAAAGAAAGAGAAATTAAAGCAGATGTCTAGGATACCTAATAGAATTTATTTGACATCTAATGTGTGGACAACATCTACCACTAAAGGATATATTTGTCTGACAGCTCATTTTGTTGATGAGAATTGGCGACTAGTGAGTAAGATGTTGAATTTTTGTCGAATAATTCCTCCCCACACTGGGACTAATTTGAAAGTAGTCTTATTTAACTCTTTGAAGCAATGGGGTATTGATAAGAAAGTATTTTCTATTACTTTAGATAATACTTCTGCAAATATAGCATGCAAAATATCTTAAAATCTCATCTACGTAAGCAGAATAGTTTGCTTTACAATGGAGAATATTTTCATGTATGTTACTTCGCTCACATTTTAAATTTGATTATGCAAGAAGGGTTAAAGGTGGTTGCTGAAGTTTTATTTAAAATCAGAGAGTGTGAAATATGTGAAAGCTTTAAATGGAAGAATGGTGAAATTTAAAGATTGTATGCAGTAAACAGAAATTGAAGAAGGTATTGGTATAAAATCAGATATTTCAACTCGATAAAACTCTACATATATCATGTTGGAAAGTGTAATTAGATTTGAAAAAGCATTTGACATCCTTAATGTTGTAGATAGAGCTTATAAACATTGTCCGACAAATGAAGAATGGAGCTTAGTAAAAAAATGTGTGAATTTTTAGAGTCATTTTATGAAACTACAAACCTCATTTTGGGTTCATCATATCCAACTTCAAATTTGTATTTTATGCAAGTTTAGAAAATTGAATGCCTTTTGGAAGACAATCAAATTTGTGATGATGCTATTTATTATGAACATAACTGTGAGAATGAAGGTGAAGTTTGATAAATATTAAAAGGATTATAGCACCGTCTTGCCTTTTGAGACAATTCTTGATCTTCGATTAAAGTTAACGTTCTTCAAGTTTTGTTATAAAAAATTAGATCCTTCAACCTTTGAATTGAAGGAAAATGAAATATTGGAGAAATTTAAAAAGTTGTATGGATATTATATAAATATTTTTAGTGGTTCAATAATTTTTCAAAATAGTAACTAATCTCCTAAGTCACCTAAAGAAGGAAGACTTACACAAAAAAGTAAAATGGTAATGAAGATATTTAATTCTAATATAGTATTATTTTTCTCCTATTATGTTTATTCATTACTTAAATAATCTTTATACTACATCTTTTAGGAGTTTAGAGAATTTGACTGTGAAACTCAAATTTCTACGGATAAAGATGAATTAGAGATTCATCTAAAGGAAGGTTTGATTCACACCAATGAAGATGATTTGAAGTATGATGTGCTAAATTTTTGGAAGACTAATGAGGATAAGTTTTCCACTATGTCAGTTATGGTCGGAGATATTTTAAGTATTCCCATCATTACGGTAGCATATGACTCTGCATTTAATATTGGTGGACGTATTTTAACAAAATATAAAAATTTCACTCTTTATGAGCATGTCCAAATGCTTATTTGCACAAAGGGTTGGTTATGTGGATTTGTTCATGATGGTAAAAATTTGTGTATTTTTTTTCAAATAACGTTTTTCATTGAGTTTCTAATTAATTGGTTGATTTTAGATGATGACATTGGTGAAATTCATGAAGAAGAAGTGTCAACGGAATCGAAACATTCTCCTCAACATTTATGATTTTAAATGATGGATTTTTGTGTAAACTTTACTTTGATTTTCTACTAGAAACATTATTGATGGTGGATACTAAGGAGAAGGGTGATGAGATAGTGAATGACATGTTTGATTTCTTGATGTATATAGTTAAAAGTTGGATTTAATATGAACAATGCACATTATTTGATATTTATTTTTTAACTTTTTTATTTTCTACACATAAAAACTGACAAAAAAGAATAGAAGAAGCTAATAATTTTTAATAACTTTTATATGTGTTGCTGATATAAAGAGCAATATTAAAAAAAAAAGATTAGGTGGCTCGCGAATTGGTCCTAAGACTTTTGGCCCTACAGGTTTTTTAAAAATTTGACCCTATTAGCTATAGAACATTTTGTTCTTTTGACACTATAAAATAGGATCAAGCATATTGACGCAAATTATTTTTGATATTGGGGTGGAAATGGTGTTTTTTTAGGATTATGGATAATAAATGTGTTATTCTCAAATGTGGAACTTTTTTATTTAAAATATGAAAATCGGACCCTCCAATTTGTTTGGGAATAAAAATCGGACCATCCGATTTATAAAGAACAAAAAGTCGGACCCTCCGATTTGTAAATTTTTTTAAAAAAAAATCATAACAAACAAATAGGACTATCCGATTTGATATTTAAAAATTTTTAAAAATCAAATTACAAAGTAATAGTAAGTCCAATTACTGATTTCTATATCAAAATAAAACACATGCACATACTAACAGAATTGAATTGCACACATTTATTTTTCATAATAAAAATTTTTAGCCTATTCTTGACACCACTAATGACAGATAAATGAAAAGATGAAAAGATGATGATGGTAGTCTTACTGTGCTGCTTCTGATTTTGGTTATGAGAGAGACCGAAAATGTGCAGAGAGGGTTGGGAGAGAAAGGAGAGTGCAGGTTTAAGGACAAATTTGAAAAATAAAATATTGACTAACAATTGTTATTAACAAATTAACAATAACAATAAATTGAGAGAAATTAAACGTTAGTGGTTATTTGTGAAAAATTTTGAAAATGTTAAAGATGGAAATATACTTTATAAAAAAAATTATGAATGACTGAAGATTTAACCTGTCAAAATTAGTTGTTGCATTAAACAAAATTGTATGATGTCTTATATGGAGTGTCAACAAACATGTTAACTCGTCCATTTATTTTTTTTGTTTTTTCTTAATCAATTATCCAATGGGCCTACTTAGCCCTTAACTACTGTGTCCAATTTATTAATTTGTTCAAATTTCAAAGCCCATGGTAGACTTTCTTTCAGCTGACGTCCACTCACCAAATCCAAGATATACTAATCAGGTAAGTATCTTTCTCCGCGTGTTTTATTTTCTTTTCCTTAATTTAAGAGATGGCTTTAATTAGTATTTTGGTGTTTCTAAAAATAAAATAAAATAAAAATTAAGAGCGGCCAGTAAATTTGCGGCAGCAGTAATGTTTGTTACACAGCTCCAATAGTCAAAATTTTTAATCTAAATTTCGTGTGGTTTGGTTTTGGGCTTAACTCTTAAATCCGTACCTTTTTCTCTCTCTCTTTCTCGAACTTTCTTCACTTCTTCTTCAACCCCCTTTTTCGTTCTTCTCTGCGACCAGAACCTTCAGCTTCATCCATGGCTGACGAGGACTTCGATTTCACCGATAAAGTTCCTCCTTCCCTCGATCGCGCGGTACTCTCACTTTCTCACTATCAATTACGAACCTATGTTTTTTTTTCTTTCTGATTCTGCTCTGTTATTACTTAGATCTGATGTGCAATCTACTCATTTTGTACACAATGTTCCTCCTCGCACGCATGTTGAGGATTAACATTTAGATCTTAGGATCATGATCAAGCTTTGCATGTGCTCCTGCTATGTTATATGCGTCTCAATCTCTCGGATCGCTTGATACGCTTCAAGTTTGACAGATTGGCTGTTTTTTACCCTAATTTTGACTTGATTCTCATTTGGTTATAAGGAGAGAAAAATGTTTTCTTTTTTCCCTGTTGTTGATATAATGTGATTGGAAAACTGTTCATGGTGGAAATGTGTGAATTATTGTAGTGCAAGTTAAAACATGTAATTTTTTTTTTAAAATTCTATGCAGTGTTCTTAATTTTTATGTTCATTTTAAAAGGAAAATTAGCTTTTGATTTGTCAACGCCCACCAGAAAAATTCAGCTTGAGATTTGAATGTTCTTCTTTTTGGTTCCGAAAATCTCAATTAAATCCCTGCATATGTAAGAGACTAAGAACTCTGTTTTATCTTATGCCTCTTTGAAATGCATGAAATTCATTTATAAATTAATAATATTCCAGTTTCATGTAAATGATTTAGTTTGAAGCCATTGTTTTAACGTTCGGCATATACTGAATTTGTGAAGAATAGAATACTAATGCGATGGGATCTTCCATTTTATTTTTGCACACTTCAGAGTTTGACATGTTCTTCAATATAACTTCATGGATTAGTATGTAAATGATTTAGTTTGAAGCCTCTTAGGCTGCAATTACAATTTTCCTTCAATTAACATCTTGCGATTTAGGTAAACCGTTATCATATTTTGGGTCTGGAAGTTTTTCTTTAATTTTGGGTTTATTACTCGTTGACATTATTCACAAGTTTAAATAAAACCTTTATGGTCAATCTCAAACAGTTCTAATCATTGTTTCAAATAGATCAAATGAATGGAAGCTCCCGTTTGAGGAAAACTGGAAAACTATAATTGCATGTCTATTTTCCTTTGGAAACAAGTATATGTTTATTGCATAATTGCATTTACGATGTCTTTTTTTGCTTATAGCCATTCTTTCGTTCCACGTAGGGAAATTCTGCATCCCAAGGGTTCAACCCAGGCTTAATAGTTCTCATTGTTGTTTTTGGGTTGGTGCTTGCGTTCCTCATTGGAAATTTTGTGCTCTACACATATGCACAGAAGAACCTCCCTCCGAGAAAAAAGAAGCCAGTGTCAAAGAAGAAGATGAAGAGGGAGAGACTGAAACAAGGCGTCTCTGCACCTGGAGAATAAACACAGTCTCACATTGTGTTCTTTGGCTAATATACTCTTACGAGAAGTTTTCCTTGTTTTGTGGTGTCAAGAGTTAATGTTAATTTCATGTTTCTATCCTGTGAGTTATTGTAGTGAAGACCTTTCAGAAAAAACAATGCTATCGTGGTTAGCTCATCGATTGTTTTCCAACTCGATATTGGTCATTTTAGAAACAACAATGCTATGACAGTTCCCAACTCTGAAGCTAGGACACTTCATGTTCGCATCAGGATAGATTTCTGGCATGCCGGTTATGAGTTCAATTAGGTATCTTTTAAAAGTTGTACAATATTCAGCCTTGTATTACAATAATTTTGAAAAAAAATAAAATAAACACATCTAAAAATTTTAAATAAATTTAGTATCTTTTTAAAATTAAATATATTTAAAATACAAATTAAATAAAATTAAAATTTAAAATTTAAATATACATCTAAAAATTAAATTAGTTAGAATTCAAAATTTCGAATTTAAAATTCTAAAATAAATTTTAAATCATCTTAAATCACTAGTAAAATCTTTGCTTCTTAAAGATTCAGAGCTGCAACGTCTCTCCCTCCTCATCTGTGGCCACTTTCGTCTTCTCCCGCGTTGCGCACTCCTCTGTACGCGCTCTTTCCCGCGACGTGCACTTCTCCTGCGCACACCCCCGCGTCTTCAATCGATGGGCTCCTCCCTGTCTCTGGTCTCCTCCTTCGCGCCACGTACAACCGCCCCCTTCTCTCGCGCCTCTCCTGTCTCCTCCCCACGTCGCACTTCTTCTATCTCTGGTAATTCTACTTGCAAAATTCTAAAAATTTGGTTGAGTTCATTCATGAAGATATGTTATCCTTCTTTTTCTGCTTAATAAAAAGTTCTATTTTTTTAAATTTATGTATAATATTAGAAGTGTCTGGATTTTTTTTCTTTTTTTTAAATGTATTTGTTATTATAATTTTTTTTGCACTCATGTTTGATTTGAGAGTTGTAATGTTAACCTAATTTGGATGTGTCAATACTTAATTTTGGATGTGTTTATGTTGTTCATTATGTTCTTATGTACATATATAAGTTTTTTTACATGAGTTTTGGATGTGTTGATAAAACATTTAGAGTGCATTCTTATAAGTTTGGATGTATATTTGAGTTTAATTTTTTCTGTATTCAATATGTAATTTAGAACTATAATGACAATAATTTAGATGTGTTAATAAATAATTTTGAATGTATTTATGTTGTTTATTTAATTTTAGATGTGTTTTTGACATGAGTTTTGAATGTTTTGAATAAAAAAAAATAATTGAAGTGAGTTTAATTGATTTTGAAAATTTCACTCATTTTTTAAAAATTAGTACACGAAAAGTTCTTACGAGTATTATGATTTGGTTTGCAAAATCCTTTTTTTTATTACAAGTAGTTACAAATTTTACGGTGACAAGTATTTAAAATAAAAGTGGTTTCTTAAAAATAAAAAATATGATTAATTAAAAAATTAAAATAATAAAATATTAAATTTAAAGGCTGAATAAAGGCTGAATTTTATTGTACAAGTAGCATTTTTCGACGTTTATTTGATACTCATTCAACACACTATTTCATGTGAATATGTCTTAACAAAAGAATAAAGGAATATCTTCTCAAACACGTTTATACACACCACACACGACACTCTTGTGTCCTACATTATTCTTCAGATATTTTTCAAATAAGTACAGAAATAATGAGTGTTATTAATTATTAATACAAAAATATCTAAAATTTTTTATATAATTATAAGAGAGATTAAAAAATTAAATTATAGTTTAATATTAATAAAATATCAAGATATTATAAATTATCTAAAGTTTTTTATATTTTAGAGAGTTTAGTTTTAATATACGAATTACCAGTAGTTTAAAATGTTTTATATAGATTCATTTATATTATTTTTTTAGATAATTATTTATGCGGATAAAATAAAAGATTTTGCTACCTAACATGATGTTATACAATTAGAAGCACGCATAAAATAGCATATCAAAATTATATTTTATATGTAGGCCACAACTTTATATCAAATCAACATTTGAAATTTGCATATGTAAGTGTCTAATATCCTATTATGACTTGTGTGTTTGTGTGTGATTCATGAGTTCCCAATTCAAGAAAATAAATTTAATAGTCAAAATAGTCTCTAAAAGATACTTTGATCTTTATTTTCGTTTCTGAAAAAATAAACTAATCGAATTCGTCTCCGAAAGATAACCAAAAATAAATTAATCAAATTCGTCTCCGAAAAATAATCAACTTAGTCATGTTTGTCTTTCTGTTATTTTTTTTATTAACGGTGTTAGTAGAGAAGGACGTGGCAGTTACATTTTTTTTATTTTGGTTAAAGCCTGGAACTAAGCAAGTCCAAACCCGAAAAATGAACCATACCACTACCCGACTCGATTCCCTACTAAAACTCCCTCACTAATCGTCTTCCCCTGCTCCTTCATGGTGGAACACTGCGCGAATCCTCCATGGCAACGGCTCTGCCATCACTGCCTCGGTTACGGTTGGTCCTGTTGCGGCCGATGACTCTACTTTTGTTGCCTCCACCCACGCCTCTGCTCCCGCTACCGACGCCTTTGCTCGCGTTGCTACTGCTGACGCCTCTGCTGCCTCCGCTGTCTCTGCTTCTGCCGCCGATGATTTCGCTGCTGCCGCCGATGATGCCGGTGTGATCTCCGAAGTTGGCCCCCATCTCCGCTTCACTTCTGCTGTCGCATTCACATAGTAGCTATGCTTCGAGCTTCTCCATGCGAAGGAAGAACGATGAGGCAAGTGTCTTGTGAAATACCCAGATGGAGATGACACCATTGTCCTGGCCGGAGACGACGGATTCGAATTGAAGCTACCCAAGGGGGTGGTGTGAGCCAATTCGAGAAGCCAGAGTTATTATCACTGCTTGTCTTGTTCTCTTCTGGTTCTACCTAACCCCACTTCTTCATCCATATATCCACTTCCCATTGATAAATCAAGAGAAGAGAGGGACAACTTCCCAATTGATGAAACAGAATTCTTGTTGTTGGCATCATTAATTTCACGTTCCATTGCTATGTTTGACTAAGCATCCATGAAAACCTTTGGTTTATCAGATTGGAAAGTTTCCATAGGAACCAGAACAGGGTTAATGGAAGTTTGAGAGCGCTTGTTTTGTTGTTGATCTAAGCACATTCCAAGCTCCAGAACAGACACACTAACAATGCTCTATGACTACTCTAATGGTTGCAGATGATATGGTGATCTTCTTTGTCTTCGTGATGGTAGGTCATGGGTTAGAAAAGCAGAGAGGGAGAGTGAGAGTGAAGAAGAATCTCAGACTGTTTTAAGGGTAAAACGACGTCGTTTAGTAAGCTGTGCTGTCACTTCACATTTCAGGTTAGCAAATGTTAACGGTAGTGTCAAGAAACTAACGGAAGGATGAACGTGACCAAGTTAATTATCTTTTGGGGATGAATTTGATTAATTTATTCTTTCGGAGACGAAAACGGAGATTAAAGTATCTTTCAGGGACTATTTTGACTATTAACTCGAAGAGGAATATAATCATACAAGAGAAAATGGTAGAAAAGAATTTGATGAAATGTGAGATTACCTATGATCAATACATAAGGGATAAGGCAAGATATAATTTTGAATCGCAGCCTGTGGTAGCAAGAGTAATCATTTTAATAAAGCAACTTCCAAATCAATGAGAGTTGCATTTCGACTCCTAGGTCCTAGCATAGCTTAAGGGTAGCTTGTATTGAGCCAAGAGATGGAACAGACACATTCATTAGCTTGGTGGCAGTTAGGAGCATATGAGATCAACGTTTGCATGATTAACAGAAAAAGGTGTTTTGAGTAAGTGATTGCCGCCTGGTATTACACATCTTACATGATTATGTTCGGCCTAGGATTCAGTATCCCATCATAAAGAAGGATAAAAATGTTTGCAGAATGAGCAATACAAATGGCATTCTCAGGAATAAAAAATATTAGCTATACTCCTTAATAATAAACTAATAATAGCTAAATTAAAGAACCAAACGTAACAGGATCCATGCCCTCAATGAAGAACATTCTTAATTCTTTTTGTTCAGTTCATTCTAAACGATTAGTCAATTACGCATAGACTTGAGAAGAAAAGTCCGTCCCATATCATTCCGATAAAAAATACAATAAATAGGATTATACAAATATATTTATATGTTTATAATTATCATACATAAAGGTAGAGAAGCAAATTAAATGAAGTTTCATGATCTTGTTTATTCAAAAAAATAGAACAAAGATCCTCTTCGTACAAAAGTATAACACGGTACAACAACAATTTATAATGGGCAACAGTAACATACACAGGACTAACACTTCCAGGATGAAGAAGAAATCTTAAGCCCCACGTCCCATACTCTGCTCCATTGGGGGAATCATAACCAATACCGGTTGAGCATTAAAGCCTGGATGAGGCAACCTGCGACGGAGCTCACGGCCCTCTTGACAGAGAGCGCATGCATGACAGAAGACGTGAGTTGCCAAGTCAAATGCTGTTTCACACTGTTCGCGCTGCACTTCATCTTCCAAGAAGCTTCCACAGCAGCCACCACATGACCTATTAAGTGCCTCACAACTTCCCTGTATCCAGAAAACCATAAATATTTCACACGAAATATAACATATCGATTCAGTATGGTTTTGTAAGAGTGAATAAAAAGGAAAAATTACAAGAGAGCTCAAGGTTAGTATACTTAAGAGGAAACATACTCAAAATAGCCAAGTGAACACTAAGGTTGTGTTTGTTTAAAGAAACTAGGACTGGGACTTGATATCATGTTTGGTGATCAGAAACTGCTACTATAATTTCAGTTCGGGACTTGAGATTTCAGTCCCTTTAATACCTCCAGAAAATGGGAACAAAGGGGATAAAATTTCTGGAGATGAAGATGGAAACATCTTTCTTTCCAAATCTACCCTTATTCAAGACACACACACACACACTCTCTCTCTCTAACTTTCCATGCACAAAATCCATCCCTCTCTTTACACATATATATTAAATAGCACACATGCTTTGCTTACAGTAATCAAACAAGTTTTTTTTTTTTTTTCCTTTTTTTGTAGTTTAATGTGAAAAACAAAGACACAAACACACTTCTTTTTTTCTATGTAGGGGTTGGCAAAGTCAACATGCAAGATTTTTGAGGGTGCTGATGATTGAGGTGCTTGTTCTTCTCAAGATACAATCTTTCTGCTGAATTGGGTTCTGGGGTTGATATGTGTTCAGGAGGACATTTTCGTCATTTTAGAGACAAGGGGCAGAATATATGCTCTCCTGTACACGTATCAGGGGTGGAACTATTTCAGAGAGTTGAGTTTCTTTTTAGTGAACAAGAAATTGAAGAAAAGCAATGAAGAACAAAGAACAGACTCATAGTTTGTTTGGAATCGCACTCTTTGACAGACCAAGGTGGCAGCAATTCCTCATTTGCTCTTATGGCTGCTTCTTTGGATACCTTGTTCATGGCATCTGTGAGGTTAGTTACAACCATGATCATTCTCTCGCTGCTCTGTTTGCTTCTTATACTGTTTTATTACTACAATGGTTCTTTGATGTTTGCTGCAGTTTTCTGCAATCCATATTTGAGGAAAAAAGTACAAAACAGATTTTTGGTGTTTCTTGTTTCTTTTTGTGTGTAGAATAAAAAGGGTTTAATTTAATCAACTTGTGTTTTGTTTGATTTGGAATTTTCATCCCGTCTTGTTTTATAAGAATAGCTTCTTTTAAATAGGAACGTTTAAGTAATTTGTTATTTTAGTCTCCATATTTATCTCAAACCAACTTCAGACATAACTCAGTTCTGTACACGTTAAACCAAATACAATACGGAGACTTAATTAAGTCTTTGACTCTCAACCTGTCTCCCTTCCGGACACAGCCTAAGACTATGTTTACAAAGACTGGAATTGAAACTGAGGGATTGGGACTCAGTATTTTGGTGATCAGAGATTGGAAGTAAAATTTCAATTTCTGGTTTAAAATTTCAGTCTTTTTTATACCTCCAGAAAATGGGACAGAGGGAACTAAAATTTTTGGAGATAGGAATTGAAGCTTTAACAACATTTCTTTCCAAATCTCCACTCACTCACATGATACTCAGACATAACTCAATTTTGTACACGTTCAACCAAACACAATTCACAGACTTAATTAAGCCTTTGTCTCTCAATCTTTGTCTCCCTTCCAGATGCAGCCTAAGACTATGTTTACAAAGACTGGAATTGAAACTAAGGGATTGGAACTCAGAACCATGTTTGGTGATCAGAGATTGGAACTAAAATCTCAATTTCAGGACTTAAAATTTCAGTCCCTTCAGTACCTCCACTCACTCACATGATACTCAGACATAACTCAATTTTGTACACGTTAAACCAAACACAATTCAGAGACTTAATTAAGCCTTTGTCTCTCAATCTTTGTCTCCCTTCCAGACACAGCCTAAGACTATGTTTACAAAGACTGGAATTGAAACTGAGGGATTGGAACTCAGTACCATATTTGGTGATCAGAGATTGGAACTAAAATCTCAATTTCAGGACTTAAAATTTCAGTCCTTTCAGTACCTCCAAAAAATAGAGACAGGAGGAACTAAAATTTTTGGAGACGAGAATTGAAACTTCAAATAATATTTCTTTCCAAATCTCTCTCATTCACTCATTCACTCCCTGCTCTGTTTTCTTCTTATACTGTTTTATTATTGCAATGGTTCTTTGATGTTTTGCTGCAGTTTTCTGCAATCCATATTTGAGGAGAAAAGTGCAAAACAGAATTTAGTGTTTCTTGTTTCTCTGTGTAGAATAGAAATGGTCTAATTTAATCAATGTGTTTTTTTTATTTAAAATTCAACAATTTCATCCTGTCATGTTTTATAAGAATAATTTCTTTTAAATGGGGGTATTTTAGTATTTTTCTTATTTTAATCTCCATATCTATCTCGAATCAAACATGATACTAATTCTCTGTCTCTCAGTCTCTGTCTCTCAATTTCAATCTCCCTTCCAAACGCAGCCTAAGGGATGAATAACTGGTGGAGAACAAGCATAGAGACCATCACTAATACCATGTTAGGGACTTGGGATACTATGGGGTGCTCAAAGTCTCACTTCGGGTAGTATGGGATGCTTGATGTTGTATATAAAGAGAGTGATTCTTTCCCTTTATCAGCTAGCTTTTAAGGTGTGGTTTCCCACTTTCTTTAGATACTTAACAATGGTATCAGATCCTTGGTTGTCGGCGCCATGGAAAGGGCTACCTAACCGGCAGTAAAGTGGTTACCGCTGGGTCAGTGTCGATAGAGAGAAGCCGTCATGGACGTTGGCTCTCCAAGGGAGGTGTATTGTTAGGGGCTTGGGAATTATGGGATGCTCAAAGTCCCACATTAGGTAGTATGGGATGCTTGATGTTGTATGTAAGGAGAGTGGTTCTTCCCCTTTATCAGCTAGCTTTTAAGGTGTGGTTTCCCACTTTCCCTGCATACTTACATACCACAAGAGGATTAGAAAGCTCTTTGGATAGTGTGAATAAAGGTATAACATAGAGAGATATGAAAAATAGAGAGCTGGCAATCCGAAGAGAGCCCCCCTTCTATAAGATGTGGAAGAACCCTTTTATAGCCTCATGGTCTCCAACTTGGAGACCAAGCCATTTTAGAAGGAAAATGTTCACTTTCCCATGTGATAGACATTTCACCACTTCTTATCCCTTCATCCAAGGCTAGACATATAAGAGATAAGTCTCCATAGTGTTTTAGGTCTTTACTTCCTTGGTTTATGGTGTTTTTCCCAAATGGGTAAAAGGAGGCAAGGTATGACATTAGATTTCAACTAGATAACTATCTCTAAACTCCAAATCCAACCAATCCACTTTCACCTAATTTTTTTTTCTTTTTGGTCACGCACTTTCACCTTATTTAGTTCCCATTCAAAGAGAGAAACTCAATCCATTGGGTATTTATTGGGCTTCATCATCTTGGCCCAATATCCACATACGAAGCCTTACACTCTTTTTCAGCCATGCCTATGCCACAATAATAATTCATGAGGAAACAACATATATTTTTGGTGTAGAACCATCTGTTAGCGTAGGAACATGACTTTTGTGCCTAAGGAAGAGGGTCAAAGAGAGGGAGGGAGGGAGACAAAAAAGTAGAAGGAAGGCAAAACTAACTTTACTTATATGAATGTGGACGTGGATGTCATCTATGAAGCAACGCAATAAATAAATATAAGCACTACAGTTTTGATACAACCAAAATTGTACAGAACTTCAAGTGCACTGACTGAACTATTAATCCCTGGAAAACCCTCAAAAAATTCAAAATAAAAAATAAATTGTTCACTTAATTCAGCTTATCTCCAAATCTTAATTATACACATGACCCAAATAATAATAATACGCAAAAGATTTAGATTAAGTTTATTTTTTAGTACATAACACAAGCAATAATGACTTTATACAGGTTGACCTTGTCTTATTATAACTTATTGTTAGACCAGTAAAATTTTGGACAAACCCCTATGACAAGGATTCAACATTATCAAACTTCTCTAATCCAAATAAATTTTGAAGCATTGCTGAAGCAACAATACAAGGACAACATTTAAATTATATCAATAGATGAGAAAACCTATTTATCTAGTTGTGCTGTCCTACCACACTACACATCATATGAACACTGTAACTAGATAATGAAGGGCAAAGAATAAAGCGTAACTTGCCTCTAAATTGAACTTGCGACGAATGGCAGTACGGCTAGGATAGGAGAACCACGGTGCAAGGCAATTCCAACCAAAGCAGGAATTCCCAATCACATACATACCGGAATACGGCAAGCAATGATTGGCGAATGTCCCAGGAGTAGATGTAAGCCTCTCAACATTGCTTCCATACAGCACACAAGGAGCCACAGCCCCAAGAAGGCCTAGTTCATGCCACAGGTTCATATTCAAACATAGGTAATAAATATTTTAGAGTCCATAAAGATACACTTGATCATTATAATAACACATTAACAATTATAAACATGGCACCTCTTTTTTACTTTCCACAAAATACAATAGCCTATAAGTAAAATAATAACCTAAGTTTGCACTCACACTAGTGGCTTTGGATTGCGAAGACAATTTCGCTTTTCACCTCCAAAAGGTTGAAACTTACAACTTAGATTCAACTAAATAATAAACAGAACAAAGATTAAATTTTTGTGCAGCTGAATTTCCAAATCGACTAAGCCCCACCGAACAACAAATTATAAATGCCAAGAACCTTGCAATTCCAACCGTCAAAATCGAAAACCTAATAGAAAAACTGCTATAATCGAACAAAAGTACCAAAAGGGGGTTCATCCGAAATTTTAAAATGTAATAATCAATGGGCTTTAGAAAATTGAAAATATAAGAGAAGGGTCTTACAAACTTCGAGATCGCTGCTGCAGAAATGGTCGTTTTGACCTACACAAGCGCAGAGGCTGGAGTTCCAGGGGGTGCGGCCCATGGGCTCACCGAGGACGCTGCTGTGGCCCACGGGAAGCCCATCTGCGGTCCAGTCGACGGGGAAGTGGGGAGGTGGCGGCGGCGGTGGGCCAGCTTTCGGATTATCGCTGTGTTTTGGTGGTTGTTGTTGGTGGAGAAGGGGGCTTGTCTCCTCAAGATTGTGTTGCTTTTCAGACGCCATTGTTATTTGATTGATTTGGAGAGACGCGATTGTAATTTTGATTGAAAGATTCGATTTAAATGGGAATTAGGATCTCGGAAGAGAAGAAAAAAAAAGAATGAAAGAAGAAAATTACGAAGGTCGGTGTTTTCTTCTTCCCCCCCGCGAGTTCTTCTCCTATTTTGTTATTTCTTTATTGATATTATTATTTTATTTTTGTATGGTGTGTGGTCTTATTATTCTCATCTTGACCCTGTCACCAAAAAAAATTCACATCAAAACCCCAACACAGCTAAATTCTTTGCTTACGAGTTTCGACCGCGTCAACGCTTCTTTCCTACCACGAAAAAAATAAAACAAAAAACAAAATATGAATTTAATTTCTGCTAGGGACGAGGGTTTTTTTTATCTTAATAAATAAATTAAATATAATAATTACTGAAATAAATAATTTAAAAAATATTTATTGAAATAAATATCTTTTCTTATCTCGTTACCGTTAAACGAGATAATTTTGTACGTATTTTGTACACGAGATATATGTAATTTTTCAATTTTTGTATATCTCATTTAGTAAACAAGATAGATGTTATCTTGTTTACACGGTAAACGAGATATATATATTTATAAATAATTAAATATAATTTTTAAAAATAATAAAAAATATTAATGCTTTTAATTTGACCAAATTCATAAAAATGAAATGTTTCAAATAATAGGAAAGATAAACCGTCCATTTTAAATAATATGGAGGATAGACACAACTAGAAAATAGATTAATACAGACAGATTTATAGACGGATTTAGTCTTTATTACAGACATATTTTTTGTTACCGACCAAATTACCGACGGATTTTGTCCCTCTGTAAAAGTCCCGTCGAAAATTATTTACCGACGGATTTTTTTTCGTCGGAAAATTACAGACGAATTTTTACAAGTTACTGACGGATTTTCCCTCTATAAATTTTCTATCCATTTCCCAAAGGCGACGAACTTTTCGACGGATTTTCCGTCTGTAATTACAGACAGATTTTTAGACGAATTTTTCATCTGTAATTACAGACGGATTTTTCGACAGATTTTCCGTCTGTAAGGTAAAATAGAATTTTTTCTAATTGCAAAATAAACTTGTTTTCATACAAAATAAATATAAATTTAATACAAATTTTTATCTAATTTGTATTCGAATATTTATAATATTTCAAAAAATAAACAAATTCATCGTATTATGAAGTACTATAAACAAGCAAGTCAATATAATTCAAAACATAAACAAAATGTATTGATCATCAACTATAATTCCTAGTATATTGTCCAACCATACTAAAACTATCAGCTATAGTCTTCAATGTCATCTTCATCATCATCATCATCATCATCATAGTCCTCATCCGAAGACATTGAGGGTGGCGGTGATCCTTGACTTCTTCCAGTTGTCTTAGGGCTAGAACTTTTGGTTCCGGATGATGATTTAAATGCAGAGTTTAAAGCAGCCAAAGCTTCTGCTCTTTGTCTTGGTCCTCCTTGATTCAGCCCATTCAATCTATCCTGTGACTGTGAGAGTAGAAAGTATTAGAAAGAAAGGCAAGTTTCAACGGAGTATGAAATCATCATGATCTGTGACTTGATTTGCAGATGTTCAATTTAATTTAAAAATTATGATATCTTTCCTTCATTTTTCTTTTTGGCAAATTTAATTTAAATACTATGATATTCTTTCCTTCAATTTTCTTTTCGGCAAAGATGAAAAAACCTGAACCTGTACCTACCTAAATATAATTATTAAATTTACCACTAATAACAAAAGAAAAGATACCATATACAATATGCTTAAATGCTTCATCATTATCCTACACCCTCTTATTAGGAGAACCTACTTTTGGTTGAATTTCATTGACTATAAAACAACAAAGAAAAATATAGTTTATACAATCTTAAACATGTTGCCATACCATACTGGATGTCATATCAAAAGATGAATTAAAGGCATTAGACAAGGCAGAGCAAACCAGAAAGCTGGTGTAACTCTGTTTTTCTCCAAGAGCAAACCAGAAAGCTGAGCTTTCTGTTCCTTCTTTAGCATGCTTTAAAGTAACTCCAGGCTGGATATGGATGCGTCAGTGTAACAGATTAAGAAATAAGGTATGTTGTAACAATGACTATTACTAAATAATCTTCATATTAAAAATCATTTAGCCAACTGGTGAATGACTTCATCTTGAAGTAACCATTTAGGCAAACAGAAGTATAATGGATAACAAAAATTTTCAGCTGCAAGACAACCTGCTTTTCGCTCTTCAACTTGTGTGACCCGGCCAACCCAGACGAATACCTCAGCACCACAGTCTAAATACTTAGTTCTAATCAAGATTCCCTTATGTCTCCAAAAGTTCATTTAAAAGTAGCACAAAATAAATGCACATGCCCAGCACAAGCATCTGCTGGTAAAATCTGAAAGTAAACAATATTTTTATAATCAACAAAAGAGTCATTTTTTTGTCTTGATTTGCTAGCAGAGAAGTAGATCTACTCATTAGGCAAAATGCTTAAAAGGTAGTAGCCAATGAATCTCTTTGTTGTGGATTTATCTCAGCTAAAAATCATTGACGATATCACTATTATATCTTTTTGAAGCATGCATCAAGAAGAAACAGGGTAAGGGGAGATGACAATAAAATCAACTTACCTAAAGAGTTGGGCAGGAGTTGTCTCAGGAATGATATCATCATCACTAATTCCTTTCTTTCCAATTGGAGCAAAACCACCAAAGAGAACCCAAAATTCACCTGAGTCTGACTCAGTGTCCAACTTTCCATCATCTGCAACATGAAACACGTTTTTATTGTCATAAAGAAATAAAAATACAAAATTATAATAGGATTTTTGGAAGGTGACATGGAAACATGTACTATGTTCCCTTACCAACAATGGCAACATTACACTTCCCTTCATGATACTTTTCCTTCAGATACTGGATAACTTCCAAAGCCTTGGCTCTTTCCTGAATATTTGAATTAGCTCTATTGAATTGATAAATCTTATTCTATGAGTCTAGGATGAATACATCATAACCATAAATCTTATTTGAATTAGCTCCATTGAATTGATAAATCTTAAAAAATTTGAAAAAAGAAAACAAGCTTATCATCGTAGAAGAAAATATACTCCATCAAGCAAACAATACAAAAAATTAATATGAATAAAAAATAAAAAAACAGTAATTATAACAATTAACAAAAGAATAAACAGAGAAATTAGGTTTGAAAAACTAAAAGCGGTGGTGGTGAAGAGTGGCACCTGAAGCAAATTTTGAAGATATGAATCACCACATTTACCAAACTTCAAGGCTGGTCAATCGTCAACTCTGTCTCGTGCGCACGAATATGATAATTTGGCCCATATTTTCTCCTAATTCGAATATGTAATCTTTTATCACCTCAATCTTCGACAACTCATCAGGGCAGTGCACTTTATACTACTTCACAGCATCTAAAGAAAGTTATTCTTTCTTAACAAAGTTTATTATGGTCCCTTTTAACTATCCTCTCAACAAAGTTCTTGACAATGTCGTTGAATGTGGCAGAAAATAGAAGAACCTGGAGATTAAAAGAAACAAAAATATACATATCAACAGCTCACACAAGTATACCCAAATATTTGAACTAAATGCATAGAAATTACATCTAGGCCAATAAATCAATTCAAGTAATGATGCAATGATTCAGATCATTAACGTGAAGATGCAATGGCACAATACATTTAAGTAGATGCAATTGTTCAGCTGCACAAATAAGAAGTTTCTCAAATATCAAGGAACAATTATATTTTCCTTCAACACAACTTGCAACCTAATTAAAGCAATCAATTAGGATATATGTTTCATCTTTATATCTAGAGAAGAATTCTCAAATGGATTGAACTTTGCATACATGCATGCAGACTATAAGAGAGGCCGTTCAACAAACCTGGCAGCTAGAATTGAATTTTTCTATTTCTTATCCTTAAAACCATCCTGCAACAACACTGTTCATAGTTGTTTAGGAAATTTACAGTTCATAGAGTCAAGTGACTTACTAGTGCTCTCACCCTCTATATCCTCCACATAAGCGGAGAAGCATCACAACTTCAATTTACAATTCTAAACTACAATGAAACTTTAAATCCTAACTAAAAGCAATTGCATTACATTTCATCAGAATGCAAAACTTACCTTAGCAAGCATTTGATCAGCCTCATCAAAGACAAGAATCGTCAATCTGGTCAGGTTCAATTTCTTGAAAGAAATCCACTTCTTGATGGTGCCAGGAGTCCCAATAACCACCTGAGCGTTAATTGACTTCCATTTTTGAATTGGAATTGAATCCCTGCTATCTGTCAGAACGGCACACTCTGAGCTAATCCTTGTGTGCTTCCCCATCTTCCGGAGAACTTCAGTGTTCTAAGACACACAAAAAAAACCAATCACTTCATACTTCAAGTAGATACACTTTTTTGTTAAGTCTATTACTAACATGTCTGGATAAACTTCTCTAAAAAAATACATCCTCAGGGTTGAGACAAATTAATTTTCTACCCTTTTTTAGAAAGCGATATTTTTCTTATCACATTAATAATCAATCTCATGGAGTGATTCACATTAACAATCACAGTTGAGGGGTAACACTGATCAACTGCATCTCCACCAATAGGCCCGAAACTTCCTCTTGCAACAATTTCAGCACCTTTATCTATAGCATCATTGATAAGGCCTTCAAGTTTTTCAAAATTCTCATGCATGCATAGAGCTCCCATGTCATACCTTCCAGCCAGTGGTGGACCCTGCAAGTAATCATTAACTGTGTGAGGCTTAAAAAAACTGGGATAAAATACAAAATAGCTCAGGGGACCTTGTTCCCCTCTAAATCAATACCAGTCCGAAATCAGCAATTTTCATGAGAATTCTCAAGACATACTTTGCAAGAATTACTGTTCAAACTCTTCCAACAATTAGCCAAAATATAAGTAGATTCATTTACCCTTTCAGAAATATCAACCTTCCCTCTTGCATAGCATCCTATGCTGTTTGGTGCAGCTTGAACTACTTCCAAAATCGCCTGCTTTGCGGCCGCTTGAAAACTCGAATTCGTCCTAGTTTTGTTTCCACAAATAGCCTTGTCCCCCTGGCCCTGCATACTCATCAAAGAAGCTATAATTTTTAGACCTCATGAAGCATCCATCAAGAAATATTTGGGACGTTGTGGCTTAAAGCAAACATGTTAAGGAACTAGTTTGTTGCTCAACAACGAAATACTATCATTAACTATAACTTTGCAAAAGCAATATCAGGACAGCAAAGAGAGATCAAATTAAACATGACTTGAAGTATTGCAATAGCAGTTATCATGCAAATTGAAATGAGTTTAAAATGAAGATGTAAATTAAAGGATACAATGAGAAATATCCATCAGGCCTCAAAAAAGTAACTTTCTGACCACCATTGAGTATGACTTTGACATTCGACACTTTTCCGGGAATTATATAGTCTTTTGTTCCTAAATCTGCAAACAAATTTATGCACACCATTAACAAGAAATGGATGCAAGAAATGGATGCACACAAAGGAATGGATGCACACCATAATGAACTCTAGCAAAACCTTGCTGAATTCCATTCAATTAACATTATCAGATACACCTAAGTAAATGAAATGACACCAAAAATGCTAACAGGCTCTGACAGCCATCTTCCTAAATATTTCAAATTACAATTGATACTATAGGCCAACCAAAGCTTCAAATTAGATGAATTCTGAATGACTAAATCAAACTTGATTTTGGTGTGAACTCCAAAACAATATGAACAACTTGAACTGACATATGACCCCAAGTACCATTACCAGTCCCATCAACAATTCAAAGTCAATCTCACATATTAAAGTGCTTTAGTGCATCTACATATTAAAGTTGAAAGCTTTAGTTCATATAAAGTTTATTGAACAAAATATAAAAAATCTGCCAATTCGAATGCAATGGTTATTCGCATCAGTCACCATCCAACAATTAGATTTTGAATTAAGTAAAAAGTAAGAAAATAAAAATCAGAGTGACAAAAAAGAAAAACAAAGCATACTGCTGGGGATCTTCACTCGACCATAAATGGTGTAACCTTCAGCGGACCTGAAAAAAACAAATTAGGATTAAAATCGATCCACATAACATAATTCTAAACCGGAGAGAACAAACGGAAAATTAGGGTTAAGGGACGAGAATTAGGGTTAAGAAAAACAGGGAAGGGACAGGGTTAGGGCTAGGGATAATGAAATCGGAACAGAATCACAATGGAAGGGTTAGGGCTAGAGACGAGAAGAAGGTGGAGGCCTACCTGAACTAACAGCGACGAGAAGAGACGATGACAAACCTCTGGCGAGAAGAGAAGAAACAGCGCGAGAGCGGTGGCGGAGGGAGCTCGTAAGACAAGAGCACGGCCGAGAGAGCTCGTGTGACGACGAAAGGAGCAAACGCATTGAGAGCGGCGGTGGAAGGAGCTCGTGCGACGCGAGCGGCGGCGGCGGCGGCGACAGTGGAGGACGTCACATCTTTAATGGAGAGAGAGAAGGCATGGGAGTAATTCAAGGAGAATGTGAAAAAAAAGTGAACTGAAGTATTGGAACCAAAGTGACCCATCTCCTTATTCTAATATATTTCCGACAGAAAATTTTAAATTACAGACGGATTTTCCATCTGTAATAATTTAATAAAATGCAGCGTTTTGTTTATTTAATTACAGACGGATTTTCCGTCTGTAACTATTTTCCACAAAAAAAATTTACTGACAGAATTATCGACGGATTCTATTTTTCGTCTGTAATTTATGCTAATTCATTTTTTTATTTTCTGACAAAAAAATTCCTCTAAAATTCCCTCTGTATTTCCATGGGATAAAATTCATCGGAAATATGTAATAACTATTTTTCTAAAGTGGGACTATCCATTTATCACGTTAGCACGTTTACTTTGAAAGCACATAAGTGCACTGTTAAATTGCCCACTATTAATACGGTTACGTTGGATTGACTCTTAATAGGAATCATCCAACCAATCAATTCATCTCTATTGAGTTCTGTATGGGATAAAGTTATTTAAATTATAATTATATTTCAAATTTTTATGTGCTCCCATTGTTAGACCAAATATGATTTTTATAAGAAAATTATAAAAAGAAATAATTAGTTACATGGTGATGTCTCCATATATAATATTTATATTTATTTTAATTAAATTAGGTCATTTGACAGTTTGGTTATTTATTTAATTTTTGAAATTGACATCAAGCAAGAAGTGCGGAAACAGTTACGGGGCAATTCAAAATTTTCGCAAGTGGTGTACAAAAGGTAACTGTCAGCTGACATTAGGTTAGTCTATAAATAGAGCTTTAGGAACACATTGTAAGGAGTTCAGTTCTTTTAAAAAAGCATTTGAAAGAATGAGAAAGCATAAATTGAAAATGAATCCCTTGCAATGTGCTTTTGGTGTGAGTATAGGAAATTTTCTTGGTACAGAAAAAAGGGATTGAAATTGACAAAAATAAGGCAAAGGCTATTTTAGAGGCTCCTCCTCCAGCTAACAAAAACCAACTGCAAGCATTTTTAGGGAAAGTCAATTACCTCAGAAGGTTCATTTTCAATATGTCAGGAAAAACCAAGGTTTTTCTGCCTCTGATCAAGTTGAAAAAAGATGAAGAGTTCCAATGAAAAACAAAGCATCAAGAAGCTTTTGACAACATCAAGCAGTATTTGACTAATCCTCCTATTATGACACCTCCAAGGCACGAAGCACCTCTAAAACTTTATGTGTCAGCTTCTGAAGTAACAATTGGTGGAATGCTGGCTCAAGAAGATGAGAATGGCAACGAAAGAGTGATTTATTACCTAAGTCGTGTGCTAAATGATGTTCATAGCCGTTATTCTCTAATTGAGAAACTTTGTTTAGCTTTATATTTTTCTTGTTTAAAACTTAAGTACTATTTGATTCCTAGGAATGTTTATGTAATTTCTAAGTTTTATGTTCTTAAATATATGTTGTCTTCTCCAATATTGCATGGTAGACTAGGAAAATAGATGTTGGCCTTAACGGAATTTTCTTTACATTTTGTTCCTACAAGAGCCGTTAAGGGTCAGGTTCTAGCTGATTTTCTGGTTGACCATCATTGTATTGACATTGATGAGAGTTTACTGGATTTTGTTGGTTTAGTACCTTGGAAATTATATTTTGACGGTTCATGCCATAAGGGTGGTGTTGGTATAGGAATTTTAATTATTTCTCCAAGCGGCGAGCCAAGTAAATTCCTCTTTGAATCGAATTATTCATGTTCCAACAATGAGGCAGAGTATGAAGCGTTAATAATGGGACTGGAGTTATTATTAGAAAGAGGAGTTAAAAATGTGGAAATTTTTGGAGATTCACAGCTTGTAGTCCGTCAAGTATCACTTGAATATAGGTGTGTTAGTGAAAATTTAAGAAAGTATTTCAATGTAGCTACAAAGTTGTTGAGCGAATTTGACAATGTTATTTTAAGGCATATTCCAAGAGAGTTAAATCAAGAAGCAAATGAATTAGCTCAAATTGCTTCAAGATATAAGATCAAGCCCTCAACACTAGAAAAATTGGTAAGGATAAAGGACATATTTATGCCTTTGAAAAAAAAGAGAAGTGTTGTCATTAGAAAAACTAGACCCAGAAGATTGGAGAGTACCAATTATGGAATATCTAGAAAATTCAAGTCTCAGTGTCAATAGAAAACTTAAATATAGAGCTCAAAGTTATGTTCTAATGAATAATGTCTTATTTAAGAAATTTGTTGATAGAAACCTCTTGACATGTTTGGGAGAAAAAGAAGTGTATTTGGCTCTTACTAAGTGCACGAGGGAATTTGTGGTGCCCATCAGTCAAGAAAAAAAATGAAATAGGTGATAAATAGGAGAAGATTGTATTGGCCAACTATTCAAAGAGATTGTATAAATTATGCTAGGTCTTGTGAAGAATGCCAAAAACGTGGAAGCCTTCAACATATTCCAGTGTCAGAATTGCATGTTATAGTTAAGCCATGGCCGTTTAGAGGTTAGGCTTTAGATCTGATCAGTCAGATTCACCCACCTTCTTCCAAAGGTCATAAGTTCATTTTGGTTAGTGTAGATTATTTTTCTAAATAGGTAGAGGCTATCCCTTTAAGGGAGGTGACTTACAATGAAATAATTGATTTTATTGAGGAGCATATTATGCATAGATTTGGAATTCCTCAGTCTATTACCACTAATCAAGGAACTATGTTTATTGGGAAAAATGTCATGGAATATGCCAAATTTAGGGATATAAAAATGCTTTCTTCTACACCGTATTATGCCCAAGTGAATGGACAAGTGGAGGTAGCAAATAAAATTTTGATTGCATTAATTAAAAAACACATTGGAAGGCAGCCAAGAAATTGGCACCAAACTCTCAGTCAAGTTCTTTAGGCTTACTGAAATTCTCCAAGAGGTTCTACTGGGACCACCCTATATAAGTTAGTTTACGGTCATGATGCGATGTTGCCAATTGATATTAATTTGCAAAGTATAAGGATGGATAGACAAGATGAGATACCAGTAGTAGATTATTGGAATTCTTTGTATGATGAGTTCAATGAACTAGATGACGAAAGGTGGAGAGTTTTAGAGCAGGTGATTCGACAAAAAGAGATTATGTCAAAATCATACAACTGCCGTGTTAAAGCAAAGACATTTGCAGTTAGAGATTTAGTGTGGAAAACAATTTTGCCTATAGAAAAAAAAATCTTATGGTAAGTGGTCTCCAACTTGAGAAGGACCTTATGTAGTTGACAAGATTTATTCTGAAAATGCCTATAAGATTATTGAAGTCAAATCAGGAAGAAGAATTCCTTCAATAAATGACAAATATTTAAAAATATATAGGCCAGGCATGTATGAGATAAACATTCTACATATTTAAGGATACGAAAATATCCAATTGAAGTGTCAAAGAAAAAAATAAAGAGCTAACTAATATTTGCAATTCAATTTGTAAAAGCTAACATATCCTTGTGATTTCTCTGAATTGCAAGTTCTATTAACAGTGTAAAGCATTAAGATTATGAGACAAATATGTGTCCAAAGCATTAATTTAAAATAAGAGTCAATACAGAAAATAACTTATCATTTTGTGAGTGCAGAATAGTACATGCCAACATATAGAACTAAAAGTTTAGTGAATAAACCTGTATGAAGCTAGAGGCATGTCAATAAAATGCACATTTGATTTAATTTGACAGCACTTGAGGCAAATGCACACAAGATGGCATGCACCAGTGCAACCTGACATGGATAGATATGGAGGTCATCCCAAATGAAATATAAAAGTGGTCACTGTGATATTAATAATTAGTTTAGTGTGAAATAATGTAATAACTTCCCAAAAAATAGCAAGTGCTGACCAGTCTCCAAAATAAGGATAGAGTGTATACAAAAGCAAGTAATAAACAAAACTCTAAAATTTCAAAAAGTGAAGATTGCATAAGAAATACAAGACTAAGTTTCAAAGATCTCCATCAAGAAAGTAACTTCAGTTTGGAGAGCGGTTTAGAAGTTCTTAGCTTCTTTTGCAACTTCATGTGAGGAAAGCATCTTCTTTTCAAGTGATTGTAAAGATGCATTGCTACTGTCTAGCATGCTGCTTGCTTTGGCAAATTGACCCTCATTCTTTATCAAAATAGCATCCAGCCTATTTTTTGCTTCTCTCTTGACAGTTAATCTCTGAAAACACTTAACACACATATCAAGGCATCTAATGGTAATAAGAGAAGATTAAACATAGGGAACTTAAGGCCAAAGAAGCATGCTTTCAATCAAAGCACATAATTAGGAAGGTAAATGTAAAACCATGCAAATAGTATGAATAAGTGGGTAAAGAGTTGATAAAATTCACTCAATTGAGCACAAGATAAACCATAAAATAGTGGTTTATCAACAGTCAGCTATTGTTCCAAGTCTCGAATCTCCTCAGATAACTCATGAGCCCGGTTTTTAACTTTTGAAATATGGGCAGCCAGGGTAGTTTTGGCAATCTCAAAAGAGGACGTGTCTTGTTTTAACTTAGAAAGAGCTTCAATTGATTGTTGATATGATGAGATAGCTGCTTGAAAATCTGGAAATTTGGTATAAATGTCCTCATAAACTTTTTGCAAACGAGCCAACAAAGGATCAATAGTCAAAGGATGTGGTGTAATTGAAAAAGTTTGAAGAATATCAGAAAGCTGAGCCTTAAAGTGTGGATCGGTGGCAAGTGTCAAAACAGGTGATGAGCGGATATTTTATACGCTTTTTGGCATAGTTTTCATATAGTTTTTAGTATATTTTGTTTAGTTTTTATTAAGGTTTTATAGGTTTTAGTGTTAAATTCACATTTTTGGATTCTACTATAAGTTTTTGTGTTTTCGTGCAATTTCAGGTATTTTCTGACTGAAATTGAAGAGTTGGAGCAAAAATATGATTCAGAGACAGAGAAAGCACTGCAGATGCTGTCCGGATTTGACCTCATTGCACTCGAAAGAGCTTTTTTGGAGCTATAGAAGTCCAAATGGAGCGTTCTTAACGGCTATAAAAATCTGACTTTCAGATCTTTCCATAAATGTATAATAGTCCATACTTTGCTTCATATTAGAAGGCCCAAAACTGGCGTCCAACGCCAGCTACCTGCCCCCTTCTAGGCGTCCAGTGCCCAAAGAGCAGAGCCCAGCGTCCAAACACCCAGAGAGGACCCCCTAACCAGCGATCAACGCCCTAGGAGCCTCATATCACGTAGATCTCATCAAAGCTTAGCCCAAACACTTACCAAGTGGGCCCCTGAAGTAGATTTTAGCACTAGAAAGACTGTTTTACCCTTACTAGTCATTGTTTAGTATTTAAGGGATTAGATTTATGTAATTTAGGAATCATACACTATCTCATTCAGCATACACATTTTTACCATTGTATTTTCCTTTCAGTATGAGTTTCTAAACCTCCTAGGTTGAGGAGAGAAGCCCTGCTGAGTCCTATGATTTAATAAAAGTATTACTATTTCTTCTTCGATCCATGTTTGATTTATTTCTAAGATGTATACTCGCTCTTCAACATAGTGAATAGGATGATCAGTGACAATCAGCTTTATTCATCATACTAAGACGAACGTGCTTGACAAACACCCGCGTCTACTTGGGTTCATGTGAATACGTGATTGGAAAGCGCGAACCAACAACTATGTTTATACATCTCATACGGCTAATCCACGACTTCGTTGGGGATTTCTCAAGACACCAGTTCAGCCAATTTTCAGAGAGATTAGGGTCTCCGTGGTATAGGCTAGAATCCAAAGAAGCAGCATTCTCTGATCCGGAAGATTCGACCTTGTCCGTGGCATTTTGAGTAGGATCGCCAAGAGAATGAACTGCTAGAGCTTCACCCTTCATCAGATTGGATGACCACGACCAATGACGTTCAATCTGTAGCAGAGGAGATCAATGACCACGGCCCATGGCGTTGATCACATACAGCATTCCATAGAAGAGATCATTCACAAGTAAAGAAGACAGTAATACCAGAGTTAATTCAGAAAGACAAAACAACTCCAAGCCTCATCCATCTCAGACATTTATCTAGGTTTTAAGATTATCATTATAATTCCATCTTCCAAATTCAATTCTTCTATACGCCTGACTAAGACCTGCAAGATAACCATAACTTGCTTCAAACCACAATTCTCGTGGGATCGACCCTGACTCGCTCAGGTATTACTTGGACGACCCAGTGCACTTGCTGGTACAACTGTACGAAAGTGTGGGGATTCGTGCACCAACAGGTTTGGATTGAATGACACCGAGCTGTTGGGTCAATGGAAGTAGAATGGATTCGTCAGCAGTCTTAGTTGTGGGAGGTGTAGTATGGGGTTGCTCTGTTGGAAGGTAACTTTGAATGGTTGAACAAGACTCAACTATGGCCTTCTGTGTATCCATATTACATGCATATGCTTCATTCAGACTTTCTAAGTCAGCCAACAAATCATTCACTACATTAGGGGTCTGAGCATGAATGGAAGTGATTTGTATTTGTTTTTCTGACCGCTCACTCGGAAAGATTTCATAATTTTGAAGCTAAAAAAAGATACAAAAGAAGGTGTCAACATACATACATACATACATACATACATACATACATACATACATACATACATACATACATACATACATACATACATACATACATATATATATATATATATATATATATATATAAGAAAAAACAAGAAAGAGATATTCATGATCAGGCTAAATGACATGTCATACCTTCTTAGCATTAGTTTTAGGTGTAGGCTTGTCAGATGTGGCAGCCATCCGATTTTTAGTGCTAGGCACAATCAAAGAAATGGTAGGAGCCACAGTGACCTAAGGCAAGAAGTGAAATGAGAACAAAGGTAATTAATGAGATTAAAAATCGGCATGAGAGTCATCATCATCATTTAAGTTCTTCCAGATAATGCTATTTTTAATATAGAGGATGTGAGAATATATAAAAATACATGAGAAGCAAGTTGACTACTGAGGCTAAGGGTATCAACATCATTGTCTTCCGAAGAGGATTTACTCACTACTTTATCACTAGACGAGTTGCTTTCGTTTTCCTCTTCATTTTTCTGAGAGACCTCCAATCCATCAAGGTTGCCATCAGATTCATTTGATGTGTCATCCTCATCACCACTATTTGAAGATGTTGACACTGTAATTGGTTCAAGTCTTCTCTTTATCCGGCGGCTTGAGTAAGTAAAATTGGGTTTTTTTTTTCTTACAAGCCTACCAGAAGTCTTTCTCAAAGAAGGATTGGTAGTAAGAGAGGTGGTTTTTTCCTCTGTAACAAAAAAAAAGTTAAAATAGGTGCCATTTTCAAAAGGCATTATACATGAAGAAAATAACATTAATAACAACAACACAAAGAGGAACATAATTTTTGAAATCAAAATGGGCAAATAATTTAGTTTTAATTACCTTTTTTGACGATTGATGCTCTCTTCACTTGTTGCATTATGAGAGCAGTGGTCATCCTTTGACAACAAGTATTGAAAGCAACTTTAATGGAAAAGTAATAAGTTTTCCACCAAGAAAAGAATGAATATGTGGTCAATAGACAAGGTTTAAAAGGGAATAGGTAAAATTTATGTCTCCACAAAGTATTATCCTTCTGAATGTGCAACAGATCTTCTAGTGAAGTAGCTTTGACGTGCAAAGAGTGTGACCCCTGAAGATGGTAAGAAGATGGAATGACCTGAGCTAACCCAAATTGCCTAGAAATGGCGTTTGGCATATAGACCACTGTTCTTAGGTCATCTTCACCTGGGAATCCAGCAAAAAGTAATTGGGGAGTCAAGAACTGTGACCAAATAGTGATACTTTCTTTTTGTGTAATCCTGGCTGGGGTAAGAGATCGCGTCAACCATTCAAAATCAGTTTGACAATTAACAAAAGGAGTCAGATTGATGTTGTGGTCTTTCTCTGGTAAGTAATAAATGCACAGAAGAAGTGTTTCATCTTATCATGTGAGGCCATTAACTTATCCGGAAAAACTAAGTTGAGCAGACGGTGTCCTGCAATTACAGAATCTGTAGGACCTTTTTGGGTCAAGCGCTGTTGTAGCTCAGACTCAAAAATGGAAGACAGCCACAATTGAAAGAACCAAACAGGACCGTCAACATTAGTGATTCTCTTCTTCTCCCTCATAAGGTCCGTGATCCAATCCAGAGTGAGATATAGTCGAGTTAGAAACAATTTGGCTAAACACAACTTCCTACCTTCGGCTAACATAATGGCCAATGGGAGATAAGTGACTTCAACTTGAATACTCTGGGTACAGAAAACAACGCCGCTCAACCAATAGAGAAGAAAGGCAATATGCTCATTATCCGAAACAGGTGCTTCATCTTGACCTCTGTTATTGAGAATGAAACTCTGGTAAGTGGTAGAAGAGATATCAATGGCATACTTAACTCCTGTGGTCGACTTGGTGGTAGTTAAAATTTTCCCTCCTAAAGGAGGTAGGTCCGTTATAGCAGCTACATCCAGAAGAGTAGGCGTAATCATACCATATGGGATATAAAAATTGTGAGAAGTCTCATTCCAGAAATACAAAGCACCTCCCATTAATCCTGAATTGACAGTGTAAGAGTTTTTACTAAGCTGAATTAGATCATATATTTCAATCTCTTTCCACAAGATCATCTTCTCAGTTTCAACCCTATCTAACCAAGTACGGTAACCTCCAATGTTAGCCTTTGGGGATTTCTGAACAACTTGTTGTTGGAATCGAAGTATCCAATAGGAATGGAATCTTGAAAAGCAACGGTTTTTCTTTGAGGGTGACCAGGAAAAAAAATTTATTTTGTTGGCAACTTTGGGATAATAGGGCCGACAAAATCTGAGTCTACACCGTCAATAGTGAAAGGGAGTAGCACCTGAGATTTTCATATTTTTTATTTTGTGGCCTCTGGTTCAGGAGTAAAATCTTTGCCCTTTTTGACAATATGCTTATCACAAATGACCACTTTAGATGAAGAAGGAGGACTTGTTGACAGATGGTGGCTTGAGGTTGCCATAACAATGCAGATTGAAAAAATCCAGGTTTTGGGTGCCGAGGTTGTCAACGATCAACAAACAAGCTGTAAAGGTAGAAAAAAATGAAATTGAACTTATATGTGTTTAATTTGGTTTAAGCAGTAAGCAAAGATTTAACATAAAACAAGACTTAATACTGCTTGTCAATACTCATGAATATAAAAAAAAATCATAAATGAAACATGAAAAAAAATTCATTATCTACTAGATTGATCATTGCTAAAAGTAAGGAGAAGGTGTATATAATCTAAGCAAATTCCTTTGTTTTCTATTGCATTTGTGTAACGTTGCTTCAGAGCATTGCCAGGGATCCTAAAATTGCATTCTTCATTAAAAAATCCAATGGCAAAAAAATAATGCAAAAGCTAAATTATTCCTAATTAATATGGCCACAAGATAGCAATTATTTCTACTTACATTGGAAAAAGTCTGGTAAAACAAGCTCACTTAAAATAGATCATGTTAGTGAAGGAGCCAAAACAAGCTCACTTACTATTAAAAAGAAGTTGGTAAATATATACACAAAGAAGTCTGGTAAAGTATCTCCTTCAGCAAGACCTCGAAGATTAGAAGATAGATGAACCAACGGAAAACAAATTGAAGAAATTCAAAACCTTGATCCTCAACACATCATGAACAGGTTCTGGGGTAGCACACAATTTTCAATTAGGGAACATCAGGTTATATTTGTAGATATAATAATATATTACCAAAAAAAAATAAAAGGGATGAAATTTCGACATATTTGTACCAAGAAAATGAACTATCCCTTCTATCCCTTCTACCTCTTCTTTTATACTTGAAAATAGAAAAAAAAGACAGCAAAATAGCAAAATTGAAGAATAGGGTTAACAATCAAATCGTAATTTGAGTCAAAGAATGTAAAATAAAAAAGGAGAATGCTCTTCAGAGTAAGATTCTAGTACTCAGTTATGAATAACACAAGGGATATTTTGCATGCCATTTTTGGGATTAAGATTTCTCTGAATCAACAATGAAAAAGAAAAAGACAAAAATGGAGCTAGCAATGAAATCCTACCTGAAATATCAGAAGATCTAGATACAGTTGAATTCTTGTGAATGGAAGAAACCCACCATAGTAGATGAAATTTGGAAGAATAAGAGACGCAGAGTTGAAGAAGAAACTGTTGATTGTTCAAACACTAATGTATTCACTCTCTCACAAGTATTACAAGAAGATAAGAGTACTGAACTGTCTCACTTTTTTGTTTAGCCAAAATAAAAATAAATAAATGAATAAATAAAATAACAAAAAAAGAAAAAGAGTACGAGTACTCTTGTGTGTTCTCTAGGTGACGTTTCAAACTATTGTTATTTTTATATACATTTTAAAAGAGAAAATATATATATATATATATATATATATCTTTTTTTATTATTATATATATTTTTTTATATTGTTATATATATATATATAATAAAAAATAATAAAAAATAAAAAATAAAAAATAAAAAAATAAATAAATAAACATATGTTTGTATATACTCCTTTTATTATTATAAACAATTTTTTTTTCACTTTTAATCACTGTATGACTTCAAATAAAAAATTGTGGGGCGTTATATTAGACAAAATATGATTTTTATAAGAAAATTATAAAAAGAAATAATTAGTTACATGATGATGTCTCCATATATAATATTTATATTTATTTTAATTAAATTAAGTCATTTGACAGTTTGGTTATTTATTTGATTTTTGAAATTGACATCAAGCAAGAAATGCGGGAACAGTTACGGGACAATTCAAATTTTTCGCAAGTGGTGTACAAAAGGTAATTGTCAGCTGACATTAGGTTAGTCTATAAGTAGAGCTTTAAGAACACATTGTAGGGTGTTCAGTTCTTTTGAAAAACACTTAGAAACCCAAAACGCTCTCAATCATTTAGCATCATAGAGTAAAATTAGGAATCTTAAGTAATTCCTCTAAAATCAAACACTTGTAATTTGCTTTCTTCCCAGTTTTTATTAATAAAATTTCTCTACTTTTACTTATTCTTCTTTTTACGTTTATGTTTCTTTCTTCATCTTCTCTTTAATTTATTGTTTGTTTTAATTTCTACAATTTACTTTGCCTCCGGCACATTGCATTTATTTGTTTATTTGTTACTTTCAATCCTTTTTAATTCTTATTGACAATAAAATTGCGACATTGAGATACCCTCATTTTCTTTTAAACAATAAAAAAAATTTGAGTAAAACACCCATACAACAAACAAAATTTCAAATTTTTAAACGAAATAATTAAATATAATTTTTGAAATTTCAAATTTACGAAATTTCGTTTGTTGTATGGGAGTACATAAAATTTTGTTTGTTGCATGGGGTACATAAAAATTTAAAATAACCTTATCCCAAAAAGAACTCAATGGAGATGTATTCATTGGTTTATCCGGAGTAACCGTGTTAATAGTGGACATTTTAACGGTGCACTTATGAATGTGTTAACGTGCTTATTTTAAATGGACAGTTCATCTTTCCTTTTATTTAAAATACACGGTTTATCTTTCCTATTATTTGAAACATTCTATTTTTTAGAGTTTGGTCAAATTAAAAGCATTAATATTTTTTATTATTTTTAAAAATTATATTTAATTATTTATAAATGCATATATCTCGTTTACACTCACAATGTAAACGAGATACGTACAAAATTATCTCGTTTACAATGTAAACGAGATAAGAAAAGAATATTTATTTTAGTAAATATTTTTTAAATTATTTATTTTAGTAATTATTATATTTAATTTATTTATTAAAAAAAAACACAGGAGGTGCTGTGTAGGGATGGCAAAAATCCCCAGCAGGGCGAGTACCCGCGGGGATTTACCCATCACGGGACAGATATGGGGACGATTTTGTACCCGCGGGGACGGGAGACGGGGCCCCGTATATTAAACGGGGCGGGGGCGGGGATAGAGGTCCCCGCCTCGTGGAGACCCGTTTAAACCCCGTTTATGTAGAAAGACTAGAATACCCTTAATATATATATCATATGAAGGAAAGTGAAAACCCTAGCCGTCACACTTGCAATTCACAATCTTCAACCTAGTCTCTGAACTCTTCACCACCCTCAAACCTCAGCCTCTCGCCCTCTCTGAACCACGCACGGTCGCACCATCATCACCACCGACCGCCACCGACTGCCACCTCTCGCCCTCTCAGTCCTTCACCAATACGGCGCTACCTTCCACCCCTCATTCCATCACCGCCACCTCTCACGCACTGTGGAGTGGCCGTCAGTCAGGTCACGATACATCACGCACACCGCATCAGGGAGTCTGTCAGTCAGGTCACAATACCTCACGCCGATCGTCACCTCTTCTCTGGTTGTCGCGCCTTTGCTTGTCGTCACCTCTTCGCGTCGGGTAACTGGGTAAGTCATAGAACACTGCTCACACATGCTTTACTGCTGCTTCTCCTCTTCACTCCTCACCGTGATTGATTTGATTCTGGATTTCTGATTTAGGGTAATTAGGTTTAGAGTTCTGAATTTTCTGATTATGATTTCTATTTAGGGTTGATTTGATTCTGAATTTTTGATTTAGGATAATTAGGTTCTTAGTTCTGAATTTTTTTATTCTAATTTTTATTTAGGGTTATTTGATTCTGGATTTTTAAATTTGGGTAATTAGGTTCTAAGTAGTAAATTTCTGATTCTGATTTCTATTTTGGTATTTTGATTTTTTTATAATTTTCTGGTGATCATTATCGGATCAATGTCATTCTTAAATCTAAGAAGTTTGCAACATTCATCCTGGTTTGATATCAACATGTAATATTCCCTGTTTACAACATTCATCCTGGTTTGTAACTCAGATTTTATTTTATTTGATTTTGGATTAAAGTGATTTTGGATTAGAGTGGTCAACAATCTATCATTATTCGTTAGTTTGTTCTTTTGTTTTTTGTTTTTTTTTTAACTCATTTTATTATTTTCTCAAACATCTGTATTATTTGGGAACTTTTTTTAATTCTATTCTGACGTTATTAGGAGCATTGAGTTCTTATTGGAAGAAAGAAGATAATGAAGTAAAGTTGTGTAGTCTATTATTTTTTTGAAAAAAGAGTTGTGTCATTGATTAAGGAGATGAAGACTAAAATTCTTAATGCATTGATGTTTTAAAAACTTAATAACTGTTCTTTTTATTCATTTTATGTACAATTTTGTTTCTTTTGATTGGTTAATCATGCATTGATTTAGGATGTTGACTAGATAAACCTAATGAAACTATGGTTTACAAAAGGAAAAAATGAAAGTTAAGTGAGATTATAAAGATTAGCCTCATTTATATATACATAAGTTTAAATTAAGGTCAAACTGGTCAGAGATAGATGTAAGAGAATTCCATATCCAAAAGACAAAGATCCCTACTTCAATGAGCCACAAAATTGGTCCCTGATTATTACTTAATAATAACATATATATTTATTGATTTTCTAATTCCGTTGATTTCATTTGAAGCATGCTTAAAGAATATTCATCCATCTCTTCAGTTACATGTATAGCAATTGTTACATTATTGACTTATTGAGTTATTATATGCTTTTAACTTTAAATAGTTTTCTTGTCGATGTAGGATTCAAGAAAGTCAGAATCTACCATCACTACCATTACGGGATGAAAAGAAGATTGAGATGGTGAAATTATGTTTTTATAATGTCATGAACTTTATTTGGTTGTTTATGAACATGGTTGGTTGTTTATGTAATATTTGGTTATTTATGGATATGTTTGGATGTTTATATTTGTTGTTATTGCTATTTAGGTCTTTAAAGATTATGGATATTATGTTTGTAATGGCAATTGAGGATTATCTTTGATTTTCTCTAATTTTTTCATTTTTTTCAATTTTTATTATTTTTTACAAAAATCCGCGGATATCCGCGGAGACCCAGGTCCCCGGCGGATATGGGGTCCCTTTACCCGTCATGGGGACGGGGCGGGGACAGGGACAGATATTGGGGGCGGGGGCATTGATGAGCGGATAATTTATAAGCTTTTTGGCATTATTTTTAGTATGTTTTTAGTAGGATCTAGTTACTTTTAGGGATGTTTTCATTAGTTTTTATGTTAAATTCACATTTCTGGACTTTACTATGAGTTTGTATATTTTTCTGTGATTTCAGGTATTTTCTGGCTGAAATTGAGGGACTTGAGCAAAAATCAGATTCAGAGGTTGAAAAAGGACTGCTGATGCTGTTGGATTCTGACCTCCCTGCACTCAAAGTGGATTTTATGGAGCTACAAAACTTAAAATAGCGTGCTTCCAATTGCGTTGGAAAGTAGACATCCAGGGCTTTCCAGCAATATATAATAGTCCATAGTTTGGCCGAGTTTAGATGACGCAAAAGGGCGTTGAACGCCAGTTCTATGCTGCAGTCTGGAGTTAAACGCCAGAAACACGTCACAAACCAGAGTTGAACGCCAAAAACACGTTACAACTTGGCGTTCAACTCTAGAAGAAGCCTCTGCACGTGTAACATTCAAACTCAGCCCAAGCACACACCAAGTGGGCCCCGGAAGTGGATTTATGCATCAATTACTTACTTCTGTAAATCCTAGTAACTAGTTTTGTATAAATATGACTTTTTACTATTGTATTTTCATCTTCGGATCATCTTGGGACGTCTAGTTCTTAGATCATGGGGGCTGGCCATTCGGCCATGCCTGAACCTTTCACTTATATATTTTTCAACGGTAGAGTTTCTGCACTCCATAGATTAAGGTGTGGAGCTCTGCTGTTCCTCATGAATTAATGCAAAGTACTACTGTTTTCTATTCAATTCAACTTATTCCACTTCTAAGATATCCATTCGCACCCAAGAACATGATGAATGTGATGATTATGTGATGCTCATCATCATTCTCACTTATGAACGCGTGTCTGACAAACACTTCCGTTCTACATGCAACCAAGCTAGAATGAGTATCTCTTAGATATCTAATACAGGGGACCGAGTCCGAGTTATTAGTAACTTCGTGGTATAAGTTAGAACCCATGGGTGGCCATTCCTGAGATCCGGAAAGTCTAAACCTTGTCTGTGGTATTCCGAGTAGGATCTAGGAAGGGATGGCTGTGACGAACTTCAAACTCGCGAGTGCTGGGCGTAGTGACAGACGCAAAAGGAGGGTGAATCCTATTCCAGTATGATCGAGAACCTCAGATGATTAGCCGTGCCGTGACAAAGCATTTGGACCTTTTTCACAAGAGGATGGGATGTAGCCATTGACAACGGTGATGCCCTTACAGAAAGTTTGCCATGGAAAGGAGTAAGACTGATTGGATGAAGACAGCAGGAAAGCAGAAGTTTAGAAGAATGAAAGCATCTCTATATGCTTATCTGAAATTCTCACCAATGAATTACATAAGTATTTCTATCTTTATTTTCTATTTATTTACTATTTATTTTCGAAAACTCCATAACTATTTGATATCCGCCTGACTGAGATTTACAAGGTGACCATAGCTTACTTCATACCAACAATCTCCGTGGGATCGACCCTTACTCACGTAAGGTTTTATTACTTGGACGACCCAGTGCACTTGCTGGTTAGTTGTGCGAAGTTGTGAAGTTATGTTTGGACCATGGTTCTGTGCACCCGTTTTTTGGCGCCATTGCCAGGGAGAGAACGAACAACAAATTTTACAACCTAATCTGAGTAACAATTTCGCATGTATCAAGTTTTTGGCGCCGTTGCCAGGGATTGTTTGAGTTTGGACAACTGACGGTTCATCTTGTTGCTCAGATTAGGTAATTTTTTTTTGTTTTATTTTCAAAAATTTTTCAAAAATCTTTCAAAAATTTCTCATCTGTTTTCGAAAATTATTCTAAAATTTTTAAGAATGAATTCTAGTGTTTCATGAAGCATGTTGAAGCCTGACTGGCTGTAAAGCCATGTCTAAATTCATTTGGACTGGGGCTTCCAACCCAACATTATCAAGAGCAAGCTAGTTGTTGCTAATCCACCTGCTGCTGTTCCTGATCCACCTGATTTACATGCTAAAGCTTGACTGGCTATTAAGCCATGCCTAACCCTCAGATTGGAGCTTTAGACTAAGAGTACAAGATTCCTGGAATTCACATTAAAAATTTTGGAATCCTTATTTTTCTTTTTCACATTAATTTTCGAAAAATCCAAAAAAAAAAAAAATTCATAAAATCATAAAAATAAAAAATATTTTGTGTTTCTTGTTTGAGTCTTGAGTCAATTTTAAGTTTGGTGTCAATTGCATGTTTTAAAGTTTGCATTTTTCAAAAATTCATGCATTCATAGTGTTCTTCATGATCTTCAAGTTGTTCTTGGCCAGTCTTCTTGTTTGATCTTGATGTTTTCTTGTTTTGTGTCTTTTCTTGTTTTTCATGTGCATTCTTGCATTCATAGTGTCTATACATGAAAAATTTCTAAGTTTGGTGTCTTGCATGTTTTCTTTGCATCAAAAATTTTTCAAAAATATGTTCTTGATGTTCATCATGATCTTCAAAGTGTTCTTGGTGTTCATCTTGACATTCATAGTGTTCTTGCATGCATCATGTGTTTTGATTCATAATTTTCATGTTGTGAGTCATTTTTTTTGTTTTTCTCTTTCATCATTAAAAATTCAAAAATAAAAAAAATATCTTCCCCTTTTTCACTCATAAATTTCGAAAATTTGGATTGACTTTTTCGAAAATTTTTAAAATTCAATTGTTTCTTATGAGTCAAATCAAATTTTTAATTTAAAAATCTTATCTTTTTCAAAATCTTTTTCAAAAAATTAAAACTTTTTCATTTTTCTTATTTATTTTTGAAAATTTTAAAAATATTTTTCAAAAATCTTTTTCTTAAGTTTATCTCATAATTTTCGAAAATATCATCAAAAATTAATGTTTTGATTCAAAAATTTCAAGTTTGTTACTTCCTTGTTAAGAAAGATTCAAACTTTAAGTTCTAGAATCATATCTTGTGATTTCTTGTGAATCAAGTCATTAATTGTGATTTTAAAAATCAAATCTTTTTCAAAACTAATTCTAATCATATCTTTCAATCATATCTTTTCAAAAATATTTTTTTACCTTATCTTTTTCAAAAACATATCTTTTTCAAAAATTTGATTTTAAAAATATCTTTTCTAACTTCTTATCTTCTTATCTTTTCAAAAATTGATTTCAAAATTTGTTTCAACTAACTAACTAACTTTTTGTTTGTTTCTTATCTTTTTCAAAACTACCTAACTAACTCTCTCTCTCTAATATTCGAAAATACTTCCCTCTTTTTCAAAAAAATTCTTTTTAATTAATTAATTGTTTCAATTTGTAATTTTAATTTTATTCCCCCTTTAATTTTCGAAAATCACTAACTCTTTTTCAAAAATTATTTTCGAAATTCTCTCTCTCATCTCCTTCTATTTATTTATTTATTTACTAACACTTCTCTTCATCTCAAATCACTGTTCCTATCCTCACCCTTCTGTTTGGATTCTCCTTTCTTTTCTCTCTTCTACTCTTCTTTTCTTCTACTTACACAAGGGAACCTCTATACTGTGGCAAAGAGGATCCCTGTTATTTTCTGTTTTCTTCTTTTTCATATGAGCAGGAGCAAGGACAAGAACATTCTTGTTGAAGCAGATCCTGAACCTGAAAGGACTCTGAAAAAGAAACTAAGAGAAGCTAAAATACAACAACCCAGAGACAACCTTACAGGAATTTTCGAACAAGAAAAGGAGATGGCAGACACACCTAACAACAATAATGCAAGGAGGATGCTTGGTGACTTTACTGCACCTAATTCCAATTTACATGGAAGAAGCATCTCCATCCTTGCCATTGGAGCAAACAACTTTGAGCTGAAACCTCAATTAGTTTCTCTGATGCAACAAAACTGCAAGTTTCATGGACTTCCATCTGAAGATCCCTTTTAGTTCTTAACTGAATTCTTGCAGATCTGTGATACTGTTAAGACTAATGGAGTAGATCCTGAAGTCTACAGGCTCATGCTTTTCCCTTTTGCTGTGAGAGACAGAGCTAGAATATGGTTGGATTCTCAATCTAAAGATAGCCTGAACTCTTGGGATAAGCTGGTCAAGGCTTTCTTAGCCAAGTTCTTTCCTCCTCAAAAGCTGAGTAAGCTTAGAGTGGATGTTCAAACCTTCAGACAGAAAGAAGGTGAATCTCTCTATGAAGCTTGGGAGAGATACAAGGAACTGACCAAAAAATGTCCTTCTGACATGCTTTCAGAATGGACCATCCTGGATATATTCTATGATGGTCTGTCTGAATTAGCTAAGATATCATTGGATACTTCTGCAGGTGGATCCATTCACCTAAAGAAAACGCCTGCAGAAGCTCAAGAACTCATTGACATGGTTGCTAATAACCAGTTCATGTACACTTCTGAGAGGAATCCTGTGAGTAATGGGACGCCTCAAAAGAAGGGAGTTCTTGAAATTGATACTCTGAATGCCATATTGGCCCAAAATAAAATATTGACTCAGCAAGTCAATATGATTTTTCAGAGTCTGAATGGAATGCAAGCTGCATCCAACAGTACTCAAGAGGCATCTTCTGAAGAAGAGGCTTATGATCCTGAGAACCCTGCAATAGCAGAGGTAAATTATATGGATGAACCTTATGGAAACACCTATAACCCCTCATGGAAAAATCACCCAAATCTCTCATGGAAGGATCAACAAAAGCCTCAACAAGGCTTTAATAATGGTGGAAGAAACAGGTTTAGCAATAGCAAGCCTTTTCCATCATCCACTCAGCAACAGACAGAGAATTCTAAACAAAATACCTCTAATTTAGCAAACTTAGTCTCTGATCTGTCCAAGGCCACTGTAAGTTTCATGAATGAAACAAGATCCTCAATTAGAAATTTAGAGGCACAAGTGGGCCAGCTGAGTAAGAAGATCACTGAAACTCCTCCTAGTGCTCTCCCAAGTAATACAGAAGAAAATCCAAAAGGAGAGTGCAAGGCCATTGAATTGACTATCATGGTCGAAACCACAAGAGAGGAGGAGGACGTGAATCCCAAGGAGGAAGACCTCCTAGGACGTCCAGTGATCAATAAGGAGTTTCCCTTTGAGGAACCAAAGGAATCTGAGGTTCATCTAGAGACCATAGAGATTCCATTGAACCTCCTTATGCCCTTCATGAGTTCTGATGAGTATTCTTCTTCTGAAGAGAATGAGGATGTCATTGAAGAGTAAGTTGCCAAGTTCCTTGATGCAATAATGAAGCTGAATGCCAATTTATTTGGTAATGAGACTTGGGGAGATGAACCTCCCATGTTCACCAATGAACTAAATGCATTGGATCAACTGAGATTGCCTCAGAAGAAACAGGATCTTGGAAAGTTCCTAATACCTTGTACCGTAGGCACCATGACCTTTGAGAAGGCTCTATGTGACCTGGGGTCAGGAATAAACCTCATGCCACTCTCTGTAATGGAGAAATTGGGAATCTTTGAGGTACAAGCTGCTAAAATCTCATTAGAGATGGCAAACAATTCTAGAAAATAGGCTTATGGACAAGTAGAGGACATATTAGTAAAGGTTGAAGGCCTTTACATCCCTGCTGATTTCATAATCCTAGATACTGGGAAGGATGAGGATGAATCCATCATCCTTGGAAGACCCTTCCTAGCCACAGCAAGAGCTGTGATAGATGTTAACAGAGGTGAATTAGTCCTTCATTTGAATGAGGACTCCCTTGAGTTTAAAACTCAAGGACATCCTTCTGTAAACATGGAAAAGAGGCACAGTAAGCTTCTCTCAAAACAGAGTCAACCAGAGCCCCCACAGTCAAAATCTAAGTTTGGTGTTGGGAGGCCACAACCAAACTCTAAGTTTGGTGTTGAACTCCCATATCCAAACTCTAAGTTTGGTGTTGGGGAGTCTCAACAATGCTCTGAACATCTGTGAGGCTCCATGAGAGCCCACTGTCAAGCTATTGACATTAAAGAAGCGCTTGTTGGGAGGCAACCCAATTTTTATTTATCTAATTTTAATTTATTTTTATTATTATTTCATGTTTTATTAGGTTCATGATCATGTGGAGTCACAAAATAAATCAAAAAATTAAAAACAGAATCAAAAACAGCAGAAGAAAAATCACACCCTGGAGGAGGATCTTACTGGCGCTTAAACATCAGTAAGGAGCATCTGGCTGGCGTTCAACGCCAGAAATGCACACTGAGGAAGAGCTGGCGCTGAACGCCAGAAACAAGCATCTGGCTGGCGTTCAACGCCAGAAATATGCTGCATCTGGGCACTGAACGCCCAGAACAAGCATCAATTCGGCGTTTAAATGCCAGAATTGCATGCAAAGGCATTTTACATGCCTAATTAGTGCAGGAATGTAATTCCTTGACACCTCAGGATCTGTGGACCCAACAGGATCAACTCAGCATCTATGGACCCCACAGGATCCCCACCTACCACCACTCATTCTCTTCCCTCTTCTCAATGTTCATCATCTCTTCCCAATAAACACTCTTCCCCAAAACTCTTCACCAATCACCTCAATCTCTCTTCCCTATCACCACTTCACCACTCACATCCATCCACTCTTCCCCATAAACCTACCTCATAAACTCCACCTACCTTCAAAATTCAAAATCACTTTCCCACCCAAACCCACCCTAAATGGCCGAACCTAACCCCTCTCCCTTCACTATATAAACCCCTCCATTCTTCTTTATTTTCACACAACACAACCCTCTTTTCCCCTTCTTGGCCGAATACACCTCCCCCTCATCTCCTCCATATTTTCTTCTTCTTCTTCATCTATTCTTTCTTCTCTTGCTCGAGGGCGAGCAATATTCTAAGTTTGGTGTGGTAAAAGCATAAGCTTTTTGTTTTTTCCATTACTATTGATGGCACCCAAGACTGGAGAATCCTCTAGAAAAGGGAAAGGGAAGATAAAAGCTTCTACCTCCGAGTCATGGGAGATGGAAAGATTCATCTCCAAAGCCCATCAAGACCACTTCTATGATGTGGTGGCCAAGAAGAAGGTGATCCCCGAGGTTCCTTTCAAGCTCAAGAGAAATGAGTATCCGGAAATCCGACATGAAATCCGAAGAAGAGGTTAGGAAGTTCTAACAAACCCCATCCAACAAGTCGGCATCCTAATGGTTCAAGAGTTCTATGCCAATGCATGGATCACTAGGAACCATGATCAAAGTAAGAACCTGAACCCAAAGAATTATCTCACCATGGTTCGGGGGAAATACTTAGATTTTAGTCCGGAAAATGTGAGGTTGGCGTTCAACTTGCCTATGATGCAAGGAGATGCATGCCCCTAAGAAAAGGATGGAGCAAACAAGAGAGCCCACTCATGGAGCTCAAGACACATGTGAGGAAGCTCACCATCAAGAAATCCCTGAGATACCTCAAGGGATGCACTTTCCTCCACAGAATTTTTGGGAGCAAATCAACAACTCCCTAGGAGAATTAAGTTCCAACATGGGACAATTAAGGGTGGAACATCAAGAGCACTCCATCATCCTTCATGAAATTAGAGAAGATCAAAGAGCAATGAGGGAGGAGCAATAGAGACAAGAAAGAGACATAGAAGAGCTCAAAGACATCATTGGTTCCTCAAGGAGAAAACACCACCATCACTAAGGTGGACTCATTCCTTGTTCTTAAACTTTCTGTTTTTCGTTTTCTTATGTTAAATGTTTATCTATGTTTGTGTCTTTATTACATGATCATTAATGTCTAAGTGTCTATGCCTTAAAGTAGTGAATATGAATCCATCACCTCTCTTAAATGAAAAATGTTTTAATTCAAAAGAACAAGAAGTACATGAGTTTCGAATTTATCCTTGAACTTAGTTTAATTATATTGATGTGGCGACAATGCTTCTTATTTTCTGAATGAATGCTTGAATAGTGCATATGTCTTTTGAAGTTGTTGTTTATGAATGTTAAATATGTTAACTCTTGAAAGAATGATGACAAAGAGACATGTTATTTGATAATCTGAAAAATCATAAAAATGATTCTTGAAGCAAGAAAAAGCAGCAAAGAACAAAGCTTGCAGAAAAAAAAAGAGAAAAAAAAAGCGAAAAAAAATAGAAAAAAAAAGAGAGAAAAAGCAAGCAGAAAAAGCCAAAGCTCTTAAAACCAAAAGGCAAGAGCAAAAAGCCAATAACCCTTAAAACCAAAAGGCAAGGGTAAATAAAAAGGATCCCAAGGCTTTGAGCATCAGTGGATAGGAGGGCCTAAAGGGATAAAATCCTGGCCTAAGCGGCTAAACCAAGCTGTCCCTAACCATGTGCTTGTGGCGTGAAGGTGTCAAGTGAAAACTTGAGACTGAGCGGTTAAAGTCAATGTCCAAAGCAAAAAAAGAGTGTGCTTAAGAACCCTGGACACCTCTAATTGGGGACTTTAGCAAAGCTGAGTCACAATCTGAAAAGGTTCACCCAGTTATGTGTCTGTGGCATTTTTGTATCCGGTGGTAATACTGGAAAACAAAGTGCTTAGGGCCACGGCCAAGACTCATAAAGTAGCTGTGTTCAAGAATCAACATACTGAACTAGGAGAATCAATAACACTATCTGAACTCTGAGTTCCTATAGATGCCAATCATTCTGAACCTCAATGGATAAAGTGAGATGCCAAAACTATTCAAGAGGCAAAAAGCTACAAGTCCCGCTCATCTGATTGGAGCTATGTTTCATTGATAGTTTGGAATTTATAGTATATTCTCTTCTTTTTATCCTATTTGATTTTCAGTTGCTTGGGGACAAGCAACAATTTAAGTTTGGTGTTGTGATGAGCGGATAATTTATACGCTTTTTGGCATTATTTTTAGTATATTTTTAGTAGGATCTAGTTACTTTTAGGGATGTTTTCATTAGTTTTTATGTTAAATTCACATTTCTGGACTTTACTATGAGTTTGTGTGTTTTTTTGTGATTTCAGGTATTTTCTGGCTGAAATTGAGGGACTTGAGCAAAAATCAGATTCAGAGGTTGAAGAAGGACTGCTGATGCTGTTGGATTCTGACCTCCCTGCACTCAAAGTGGATTTTCTGGAGCTACAAAACTCAAAATGGCGCGCTTCTAATTGCGTTGGAAAGTAGACATCCAGGGCTTTCCAGAAATATATAATAGTTCATACTTTGGTCGAGTTTAGACGACGAAAAAGGGCATTGAACGCCAGTTCTATGCTGTAGTCTGGAGTTAAACGCCAGAAACACGTCACAAACCAGAGTTGAACGCCAAAAACACGTTACAACTTGGCGTTCAACTCCAGAAGAAGCCTCTGCACGTGTAACATTCAAACTCAGCCCAAGCACACACCAAGTGAGCCCCGGAAGTGGATTTATGCATTAATTACTTACTTCTGTAAACCCTAGTAACTAGTTTAGTATAAATAGGACTTTTTACTATTGTATTTTCATCTTCGGATCATCTTGGGACGTCTAGTTCTTAGATCATGGGGGCTGGCCATTCGGCCATGCCTGAACCTTTCACTTATGTATTTTTCAACGGTAGAGTTTCTGCACTCCATAGATTAAGGTGTGGAGCTCTGCTGTTCCTCATGAATTAATACAAAGTACTACTGTTTTCTATTCAATTCAACTTATTCCGCTTCTAAGATATCCATTCGCACCGAAGAACATGATGAATGTGATGATTATGTGACACTCATCATCATTCTTACTTATGAACACGTGCCTGACAAACACTTCCGTTCTACATGCAACCAAGCTAGAATGAGTATCTCTTAGATATCTAATACAGGAGACCGAATCCGAGTTATTAGTATCTTCGTGGTATAAGTTAGAACCCATGGATGGCCATTCCTGAGATCCGAAATGTCTAAACCTTGTCTATGGTATTCCGAGTAGGATCTGGGAAGGGATGGCTGTGACGAACTTCAAACTCGCGAGTGCTGGGCATAGTGACAGACGCAAAAGGAGGGTGAATCCTATTCCAGTATGATCGAGAACCTCAGATGAATAGCCGTGCCGTGACAGAGCATTTGGACCTTTTTCACAAGAGGATGGGATGTAGCCATTGACAACGGTGATGCCTGGTGCACAAAATTGTTACTCTCTTACAATTTGGCACACATGACCAGCAAGTGCACTGGGTCGTCCAAGTAATACCTTACGTGAGTAAGGGTCGAATCCCACGGAGATTGTTGGTTTGAAGCAATCTATGGTTATCTTGTAAATCTTAGTCAGGAAGTCAATTATGTTTATCAATTGAATTGTGAATAACCAGTAGAGCATAAATTAAAGGTTACTTGTTGTGCAGTAATGGAGAATATGTTGGAGTTTTGGAGATGCTTTGTCTTCTGAATCTCTGCTTTCCTCTGTCTTCTGATTCATGCACGCACGTCCCCCTATGGCAAGCTATGTGTTGGTGGATCACCGTTGTCAATGGCTACCTTCCATCCTTCCAGTGAAAACTACGCTCACGCGCCCTGTCACAGCACGGCTAATCACCGGTTGGTTCTCGATTCGGTTGGAATAGGATTTACTATCCTTTTGCGTCTGTCACTAACGCCCAGCCTTCAGGAGTTTGAAGCTCGTCACAGTCATTCAATCCTTGAATCCTACTCGGAATACCACAGACAAGGTTTAGACTTTCCGGATTCTCATGAATGCCGCCATCAGTTCTAGCTTATACCACGGAGATTCTGATCAAGGAATCTAAGAGATACTCATTCAATCGTATATAGAACGGAGGTGGTTGTCAGGCACACGTTCATGATTTGAGGAAGGTGATGAATGTCACAGATCATCACCTTCATCACGGTTAAGCGCGAATGAACATCTTAGATAGGAACAAGCGTTTTTGAATGGAAAACAGAAATACTTGCATTAATTCATCGAGACACAGCAGAGCTCCTCACCCCCAACAATGGGGTTTAGAGACTCATGCCGTCAGAGAATACAAAGTTTAGATTTGAAATATCATGAGATACAGAATAAGTCTCTAAAAGTTGTTTAAATACTAAACTAGTAGCCTAGGGTTACAAAATATGAGTGGACTATGATGGATGATGCAGAGATCCACTTCTGGGGCCCACTTGGTGTGCTGGGGCCCACTTGGTGTGTGCTGGGGCTGAGACTTTAAGCAATTCACGTGCGGAGGCCATTTGTGGAGTTGAACGCCAGTTTTTATGCCAGTTTGGGCGTTCAACTCCAGTTTTTTATCCTTTTCTGGCGCTGGACGCCAGAATTGGGCAGAGAACTGGCGTTGAACGCCAGTTTACGTCGTCTATCCTTATGCCAAGTATGGACTATTATATATTGCTGGAAAGCCCTGGATGTCTACTTTCCAACGCAATTGGAAGCATGCCATTTCGAGTTCTGTAGCTTCAGAAAATCCACTTTGAGTGCAGGGAGGTCAGAATCCAACAGCATCAGCAGTCCTTTTTCAGCCTGAATCAAAATTTTGCTCAGCTCCTTCAATTTCAGCCAGAAAAATACCTGAAATTACAGAAAAACACACAACTCATAGTAAAGTCCAGAAATATGAATTTTTCCTAAAAACTACTAGGAATAGACTAAAAACTAACTAAAATATACTCTAAACTATATGAAATTATCCCCAAAAAGCATATAAAATATCCGCTTATCACAACACCAAACTTAAACTGTTGCTTGTCCTCAAGCAACTAGACAAATAAAATAGAAGACTAATAGGTTGAGAAGCAATAATATCTCAGAGTTTTTGATTGAAGCTCAGATTCTAATTAGATGAGCGGGACTAGTAGCTTTTTGCTTCTGAACAGTTTTGGCATCTCACTTTATCCATTGAAGCTCAGAGTGATTGGCATCTATAGGAACTCAGAATTCAGATAGTGTTATTGATTCTCTTAGTTCAGTGTGATGATTCTTGAACACAGCTTCTTTATGAGTCTTGGCCGTGGCCCTAAGCACTTTGTTTTCCAGTATTGCTACCGGATACATAAATGCCACAGACACATAACTGGGTGAACCTTTTCAGATTGTGACTCAGCTTTGCTAAAGTCTCCAATTAGAGGTGTCCAGAGTTCTTAAGCACACTCTTCTTTTTGCTTTGGACCTTGACTTTAACCGCTCAGTCTCAAGTTTTCACTTGACACCTGCACGCCACAAGCACATGGTTAGGGACAGCTTGGTTTAGCCGCTTAGACCAGGATTTCAGCCCTTTAGGCCCTCCTATCCACTGATGCTCAAAGCCTTGGGATCCTTTTTAATTGCTCTTGCCTTTTGGTTTTAAGGGTTATTGGCTTTTTCTGCTTGCTTTCTTTTTTGCTTTTTTTTTTCTGCAAGCTTTGTTCTTTGCTGCTTTTTCTTGCTTCAAGAATCATTTTTATGATTTTTCAGATTATCAATAACATGTCTCATGTTCATTATTCTTTCAAGAGCCAATATATTTAATAGTCTTAAACAACAAATTCAAAAGACATATGCACTGTTCAAGCATTCATTCAGAAGACAGAAAGCATTGCCACCACATTTAACCAATTAGAATTTGTTTTATTTAAACTCGAAATTTTATTGCTTCTTATTCAAAAGATCTACTATTTTATTCATGTTTAATGATGATGAGAAAAATAAACTATAGCTTAATTGGAGATAAAATCAAATAGATACTAATTACTATTATATGACTTCTAAGGTAGACTTTTTATAAGGACACTGTCACAGAGTTAAGGCAGAAATTGGAAATTAACAACCTTTATTCTGGGGGTATGGGGGTTCCTCTGATCCTTGGGAGGCTTGGTATTACAGAAGACTTCTGGCGCTTCAGTTCCCTTAAGTCACGTCCCTGCTCCTCTTGTTCTTTAAACATATAGGTCAGCATTTGACTGTGTTCCTTCTGTTGTTTTATTATTTGCTCCATAGCTTCCTGTATCTTGGTGACAGACGTCTCAAGATATTCCCAATATTCTGCTTGAGGAATCTCTGGGAGGAATTCCTGTGCTCTCTTCTTGATAGGATCCTCCTGTGCTTGTTGTCTCTCCATTGATGCTTTGGTGATTGACTTTTCAATTAGGATATATTCAGTTATTCCCATCTTGACTCCAGCGTCCTTGCAGAGCAGAGAAATCACGCTTGGATAAGCCAACCTGGCCTCTCTTGAATTTTTATTAGCTATCTTGTAGAGTTCAGTGGAAATCAGCTGATGAACCTCCACTTCCTTCCCAGTCATGATGCAATGAATCATCACTGCTCTTTTAACTGTGACTTCAGAACGGTTGCTAGTGGGCAACAGAGAACGCCCAATGAAGTCCAGCCATCCTCTGGCAACTGGTTTGAGATCCTCTCTCTTGAGCTGATTTGGGACGCCCTTGGTGTTGGTGGTCCACCTGGCTCCAGGGATACATATGTCCTCTAGAATCTTATCCAGGCCAATGTCTGCTCTCATCATCCTCCTGTTGAAGGAGTCTGGATCATCCTTTAACTGAGGTAGCTTTAATATCTCTCTGATCTTGTCAGGGGTGGTATGAACAATCTTTCCCCTGACCATGGTCCGAAATTCGTAGCAGGCAGTTCCAGATAGTCTTTGCTTGTCAGTCTGCCACATGTTAGCATAGAACTCCTGGACCATGTTCCTTCCTACTTTCGTTTCAGGATTAGCTAGGACTTCCCAGTTCCTGATTCGAATTTGCTCCTGGATCTCCGAATATTCATCTTCTTTCAGATCGAATCTCACTTCCGGGATCACTGATCTCAGACCCATTACTTTAAGATAATGGTCTGAATGTTCTTTAGATAAGAACTTCCCTTGATTCCAAAGTGATTTTGGAACGCTCTCTTTCTTGCCTCTTGAAGTGGATTATTTTCCTTTGGGAGCCATGATCTTAGTAGTGATCTCGGATAAACACACCAAACTTAGAGGTTTGCTTGTCCTCAAGCAAAAGAAAAGAAAGGAGAGGGATAGAAGGAGATTGAGGTGCACTTGTTGATGGAGGAGGGGGGAGGCCGAACCCAAATTTAAGGGGGGTGGGGTGGTGGATTTTCGAAAAATTGGAAGAGATAAGATAAAAAGATTTAGTTGAAAAAGATAAGATAGAAGATATAGTTTGATTTTGAAAAGATAGGATAGATTTTTGAAAAAGATAAATCTGGATTTTTGAAAAAGATAATATGGATATTTGAAAAAGATATGGATTAGTTGAAAAGATTTTTGAGTGAAAAAGATAGATTTGTTTTCAGAAAAGATTTTGAAAAGAGTTGGATTGAATTTGGAAAGATGGATTTTTAGAAATAAAGGATTTTAGAAATCAGGGTTCTTGATATGTTCATGTAAAAATCATGCATTGAAGCATAAAATTTGAAATTAAAATGGAAATACGTGTGGGTTTACTGGATTTGGCTCCTCCCTGTCCTCCTGGCGTTTGAACGCCCAAACACTGCCTGTTTTGAGCGTTCAGCGCCCAAATGCTGATCTCCTGGGCGTTCAGCGCCCAGTTGCTGCCATTCCTGGCGTTCAACGCCCAGTGGGTGGCCATTTCTGGCGTTGAACGCCCAATTGCTGCCGTTACTGGCGTTTTCTTGCCATTGAGCTCTTTTACTCTGTTTTGTGTGCTGATTCCTTCTGTAACCCTGTAAACTTATACAAATGATTTTGTACCTTAGTGTCAGTGAACTTTATATAAACAAATAAAAATAAAAATAGGGCAAAAATGCTTAGAGGATTGATGCCCCATGGCTAGGTTGCCTCCCAGCAAGCACTTCTTTATTGTCTTTAGCTGGACCTTGCTGAGCTTTTAATCTAGCTTCAGCCTTGAGCATTCTTGCTCAATATTGCCTTCAAGATAATGCTTGATTCTCTGTCCATTGACAATGAACTTCTTATCAGAATCAATATCTTGAAGCTCCACATAACCATATGGTGACACACTTGTAATCACGTATGGTCCCCTCCACCGGGATTTCAGTTTCCCGGGGAATAGCCTGAGTCTAGAGTTAAACAACAGGACCTTCTGTCCTGGTTCAAAGATTCTAGATGACAGCTTTTTGTCATGCCATTTTTTTTATTTTTCTTTATAAAGCTTGGCATTTTCGAAAGCTGTGAATCTGAATTCCTCTAGCTCATTTAGCTGGAGCAATCGTTTTTCTCCTGCTAATTTGGCATCAAAGTTTAGGAATCTGGTTGCCCAGTAGGCCTTATGTTCCAGTTCCACGGGCAGGTGGCATGCCTTACCATACACGAGTTGGTATGGAGAGGTCCCTATAGGGGTCTTGAATGCTGTTCTGTAAGCCCACAGAGCATCATCCAAGCTCCTTGCCCAATCCTTTCTACGGGTATTTACTGTCTGTTCCAGGATTCTCTTTAATTCTCTGTTAGAGACTTCAGCTTGCCCATTGGTTTGTGGATGATATGGTGTGGGCACTTTGTGGCGAATTCCATACCGAACCATGGCAGAGTAAAGCTGTTTATTGCAGAAGTGAGTGCCCCCATCACTGATTAACACTCTAGGGACACCAAACCTGCTAAAAATATGTTTCTGGAGGAACTTCAGCACTGTTTTAGTATCATTGTTGGGTGTGGCAATAGCCTCAACCCATTTTGATACATAATCCACTGCCACCAGAATATAAGTGTTTGAGTATGATGGTGGGAAAGGTCCCATGAAGTCAATTCCCCATACATCAAACAACTCTATTTCCAAGATCCCCTGTTGAGGCATGGCGTAACCATGAGGCAGATTACCAGCTCTTTGGCAACTGTCACAATTACGTACAAACTCTCGGGAATCTTTATAGAGTGTGGGTCAATAGAAGCCACATTGGAGGACCTTGGTGGCTGTTCGCTCACCTCCGAAATGGCCTCCATATTGAGATCCGTGGCAATGCCATAGGATTCTCTGTGCTTCCTCTCTGGGGACACACCTACGGATAATTCCGTCTGCACATCTCTTAAAGAGATAGGGTTCATCCCACAAGTAGTACTTTGCATCAGTAACTAATTTCTTCTTTTGTATTCTATTGTACTCCTTGGGTATGAACCTTGCAGCTTTATAGTTTGCAATATCGGCAAACCATGGTGCTTCTTGAATGGCAAATAGATTCTCATCAGGGAACGTCTCAGAGATCTCAAGAAAGGGGAGGGACGTCCCTTCCACTGGCTCTATCCGGGACAGATGATCAGCCACTTGGTTCTCTGTCCCTTTTCTGTCTCTTATTTCTATATCAAACTCTTGCAGAAGCAATACCCATCTGATGAGCCTGGGTTTTGAATCCTGCTTTGTGAGTAGATATTTAAGAGCAGCATGGTCAGTATACACAATCACTTTTGATCCTACTAAGTATGATCTGAACTTGTCAATGGCGTAAACCACTGCAAGTAGTTCTTTTTCTGTGGTTGTGTAATTTTTCTGGGCATCATTTAGAACGCGACTGGCATAATAAATGACATGCAGAAGCTTGTCATGCCTCTGTCCCAATACTGCACCAATGGCATGATCACTGGCATCACACATTAACTCAAATGGCAATGTCCAGTCTGGTGCAGAAATGACTGGTGCTGTGACCAGCTTAGCTTTCAGTGTTTCAAACGCCTGCAGGCATGCTGTGTCAAACACAAATGGCGTGTCAGCAGCTAGCAGATTGCTTAGAGGTTTTGCGATTTTTGAAAAATCCTTTATAAACCTCCTATAGAATCCTGCATGCCCCAGAAAGCTTCTGATTGCCTTAACATTGGCAGGTGGTGGTAATTTTTCAATTACCTCTATTTTTGCTTGATCCACCTCTATTCCCTTGTTTGAGATTTTATGCCCAAGAATAATTCCTTCAGTCACCATGAAGTGACACTTTTCCCAGTTTAAAACTAGGTTGGTTTCTTGGCATCTTTTCAGAACAAGTTTCAGGTGATCAAGACAGGAGCTGAATGAGTCTCCATATACTGAGAAGTCATCCATGAAGACTTCCAGAAATTTTTCCACCATGTCAGAGAAAATAGAGAGCATGCATCTCTGGAAGGTTGCAGGCGCATTACATAGCCCAAATGGCATCCTTCTATAAGCAAACACTCCGGATGGACATGTGAATGCTGTTTTCTCTTGATCCTGGGGATCTACTGCAATCTGGTTATAACCTGAGTAGCCATCCAAAAAGCAGTAATAATCATGACCTGCTAGTCTCTCTAGCATCTGGTCTATGAATGGTAAAGGAAAATGATCCTTTCTGGTGGCTGTATTGAGCCTTCTGTAGTCAATACACATGCGCCACCCTGTAACTGTTCTTGTAGGAACCAGTTCATTTTTTTCATTATGAATCACTGTCATGCCTCCCTTTTTTGGGACGACTTGAACAGGGCTCACCCAGGGGCTATCAGAAATAGGATAAATAATCCCAGCCTCTAGTAACTTGGTGACCTCTTTCTGCACCACTTCCTTCATGGCTGGATTTAGCCGCCTCTGTGGTTGAACCACTGGTTTGGCATTATCCTCCAATAGGATTTTGTGCATGCATCTAGCTGGGCTTATGCCCTTAAGGTCACCTATGGACCACCCAAGAGCTGTCTTGTGTGTCCTTAGCACTTGAATAAGTGCTTCCTCTTCCTGTGAATTTAAAGCAGAGCTTATGATCACTGGAAAAGTGTCACCTTCTCCCAGAAATGCATATTTCAAGGATGGTGGTAGTGGCTTGAGCTCGGGTTTAGGAGGTTTTTCCTCTTTCAGAAGAAAGTTCAGAGGCTCTTTCATGTCCTCTGAATCCTCCAAATCAGGCTGAACATCTTTAAAGATGTCTTCCAGCTCTGATTCGAGACTCTCAGCCATGTTGATCTCTTCTACCAAAGAGTCAATGAGATCAACTTTCATGCAGTCTGTTGATGTGTCTGGATGCTGCATGGCTTTGACAGCGTTCAACTTGAACTCATCATCGTTGACTCTCAGGGTTATTTCCCCTTGTTGGACGTCAATGAGGGATCGTCCAGTTGCTAGGAAGGGTCTTCCTAGAATGAGAGTAGCACTCTTGTGCTCCTCCATTTCCAGCACAACAAAGTCAGTGGGAAAGGCGAATGGCCCAACTCTGACAATCATGTCCTCAATCACGCCTGATGGGTATTTAGTGGAACCATCAGCAAGTTGGAGACATATCCGGGTTGGTTTAACTTCTTCAGTTAAGCCAAGCTTCCTGATAGTGGATGCAGGTATCAGGTTGATGCTTGCCCCAAGATCGCATAAAGCTGTCTTGGTGCAGTCACCTTCTAATATGCATGGTATCAGAAAACTCCCAGGGTCTTTAAGCTTTTCAGGAAAGCTTTTCAGAATGACTGCACTGCATTCTTCAGTGAGGAGAACTCTTTCTGTTTCTCTCCACTCCTTTTTATGACTCAAGATCTCTTTCATGAACTTGGCATAAGAAGGTATTTGCTCAAGTGCTTCTGCAAATGGAATCTTTATTTCCAGAGTCCTTAGATAATCTGCAAAGCGAGCAAATTGCTTATCCTGCTCCTCTTTCTGGAGTTTTTGAGGATGAGGTATCTTGGCTTTATATTCCTCAACCTTAGTGGTTAAAGAAGCCTTTTTAGAGGGGTTGTTATCAGCACTTGTATGTGTCTGATCCCTCACTGGCAACTGAGTGCCAGAGTCAGAAGCTGGAGTGACGTTAGACGCCAGCTCACTGTCTGTTCCTGGCGCCTGAACGCCAGAAATGTGCCCATTTTGGGCGTTCAACGCTGGATTCTGCCCCATTTGGGCGTTCAACGCCAGATTCTTGCCCATTTCTGGTGTTGAACGCCAATCCTGCCTTGTTTCTGGCGCTGAACGCCAGTTTTGGGCATGGTCTGGGCGTTCAGCGCCAGCCTTCCACCCATTTTCTGGTGTTTTAGTGCCAGAATTATTTTTTCCTGGGCTCTTACTGTCCTCAGGTGAATCTTTGGTGGGTCGCTCATTTCTTGAATTTTTGATGCCTTGAGGTGGGGTATTTAATATTTTCCCACTTCTTAATTGAACTGCTTGGCATTCTTCTGCTATTTGCCTTGATAGCTGCTGCTTTGTTTGCTTAAACTGTTCGTCCATATGTATATTAGCTATCCTTGTCTCCTGTAACCTGTCTTTGAATTCAGCTAGCTGCTTTGTTAGAAAATCTAATTGCTGATTGAATTTAGCAGCTTGTTTTACAGTACTGAATTCAGCAGTTACTGTTTTAACCTCTTCATTCATAGAAGGGTTGCTGCTTAGATACAGATGCTGATTCCTGGCAACTGTATCAATGAGCTCTTGAGCTTCTTCAATTATCTTTCTCATATGGATAGATCTACCAGCTGAGTAATCTAAAGACATCTGAGCTCCTTCTGCAAGCCCATAGTAGAAGATGTCTAACTGAACCCACTCTGAAAACATTTCAGAGGGGCATTTTCGTAGCATCTCTCTGTATCTCTCCCAAGCATCATAAAGAGATTCATTATCTCCTTGTTTAAAGCCTTGGATGTCCAGCCTTAGCTGTGTCATACTTTTTGGAGGGAAATATTGATTCAAGAATTTTTCTGTCAGCTGTTTCCATGTTCTTATGCTGGCCTTAGGTTGGTTATTTAACCACATCTTGGCTTGATCTTTTACAGCAAATGAAAACAGTAATAGTCTGTAGACATCCTGATCTATTTCCTTATCATGTACTGTGTCAGCAATTTGTAAAAATTGTGCCAGAAACTCTGTAGGTTCTTCCTGTGGAAGACCGGAATACTGGCAACTTTGCTGCACCATGATAATGAGCTGGGGATTCAACTCAAAGCTACTGACTCCAATGGAGGGTATGCAGATGCTACTTCCATATGAAGCAGTAGAGGGGTTAGAATATGATCCCAGAGTCCTCCTGGACTGTTCATTTCCACTTATGTCCATGATGGATCTATGGATATAACTTGGACGGATTTACCTTTTTATTTATTTTATTTTATAAGAAGTAAACACTTAAATAAAATAAAATAACTAAAAAGAATTTGAATTTTGAAGTTAATTTTTTTTTCGTTTATAAAAAAAAGAAATTAATTAGTTAAAAAAAAAGAAATTTTTGAAAAAGAGGGAAGATATTTTCGAAAATTTGAGAGAGGGAGAGTTAGTTAGGTAGTTTTGAAAAAATTAAGAAACAAACAAAAAGTTAGTTAGTTAGTTGAAACAAATTTTGAAAAGATAAGAAGTTAGGAAGTTAGAAGAGATATTTTGAAAAGATATTTTTGAATTTAGTGAGGAGAGAGAAAAACAATAAGATAGTACAAGATTTAAAATTTTTAGATCTAATGCTCCTTGTTTTCGAAAAATTTGGAGGGAAAACACCAAGGAACACCAAACTTAAAAATTTTAAGATCAAGACACAAGGAAAACTCAAGAACACTTTGAAGACTCACAAGAACACAAGAACATGAAGAAAGAACACCAAACTTAAATTTTTTAGAAAACCAAACCAAAATTTTCGAAAACCAAAGGGAAATCAACAAGAAAACACCAAACTTTAAGTTTGGCACAAAATTTAATAGAGAAAATATTATTTATGAAAAAGAAGGTTTTGAAAAGAATATAAAAGACTCTAACCCAATTACCAAGAACACAGATTAACGCTCTAGCCAAATGAGTTATGGGACCTTCAAAAATTTTAAGAAAGATTATTTTTGAAAACACCAAACTTAAAGTTTGGCACATGATTTAATAGAAAAATTATTTTTGAAAAAGGTTTTAAAAAAATATGATAGCCAATTATCATGAACATAAACACCACGTTCTAAATAACTGAGCTATAAGTTTAAAGTATTTTAACAAGGGATAAATAATAAAAGACTCTAAACCAAAAAAAGAAAGATTTTTCCTAATCTAAGCAACAAAATAATCCGTCAGTTGTTCAAACACGAACAATCCCCGGCAACGGCGCCAAAAACTTGGTGCACAAAATTGTTACTCTCTTACAATTTCGCACACATGACCAGCAAGTGCACTGGGTCGTCCAAGTAATACCTTACGTGAGTAAGGGTCGAATCCCACGGAGATTGTTGGTTTGAAGCAATCTATGGTTATCTTGTAAATCTTAGTCAGGAAGTCAATTATGTTTATCAATTGAATTGTGAATAACCAGTAGAGCATAAATTAAAGGTTACTTGTTGTGCAGTAATGGAGAATATGTTGGAGTTTTGGAGATGCTTTGTCTTCTGAATCTCTGCTTTCCTCTGTCTTCTGATTCATGCACGCACGTCCCCCTATGGCAAGCTGTGTGTTGGTGGATTACCGTTGTCAATGGCTACCTTCCATCCTTCCAGTGAAAACTACGCTCACGCGCCCTGTCACAGCACGGCTAATCACCGGTTGGTTCTCGATTCGGTTGGAATAGGATTTACTATCCTTTTGCGTCTGTCACTAACGCCCAGCCTTCAGGAGTTTGAAGCTCGTCACAGTCATTCAATCCTTGAATCCTACTCGGAATACCACAGACAAGGTTTAGACTTTCCGGATTCTCATGAATGCCGCCATCAGTTCTAGCTTATACCACGGAGATTCTGATCAAGGAATCTAAGAGATACTCATTCAATCGTATATAGAACGGAGGTGGTTGTCAGGCACACGTTCATGATTTGAGGAAGGTGATGAATGTCACAGATCATCACCTTCATCACGGTTAAGCGCGAATGAACATCTTAGATAGGAACAAGCGTTTTCGAATGGAAAACAGAAATACTTGCATTAATTCATCGAGACACAGCAGAGCTCCTCACCCCCAACAATGGGGTTTAGAGACTCATGCCGTCAGAAAATACAAAGTTTAGATTTGAAATGTCATGAGATACAGAATAAGTCTCTAAAAGTTGTTTAAATACTAAACTAGTAGCCTAGGGTTACAAAATATGAGTGGACTATGATGGATGATGCAGAGATCCACTTCTGGGGCCCACTTGGTGTGCTGGGGCCCACTTGGTGTGTGCTGGGGCTGAGACTTTAAGCAATTCACGTGCGGAGGCCATTTGTAGAGTTGAACGCCAGTTTTTATGCCAGTTTGGGCGTTCAACTCCAGTTTTTGATCCTTTTCTGGCGCTGGACGCCAGAATTGGGCAGAGAACTGGCGTTGAACGCCAGTTTACGTCGTCTATCCTTGTGCAAAGTATGGACTATTATATATTGCTGGAAAGCCCTAGATGTCTACTTTCCAACGCAATTGGAAGCATGCCATTTCGAGTTCTGTAGCTCCAGAAAATCCACTTTGAGTGCAAGGAGGTCAGAATCCAACAACATCAGCAGTCCTTTTTCAGCCTGAATCAAAATTTTGCTCAGCTCCTTCAATTTCAGCCAGAAAAATACCTGAAATTAAAGAAAAACACACAACTCATAGTAAAGTCCAGAAATATGAATTTTTCCTAAAAACTACTAGGAATAGACTAAAAACTAACTAAAACATACTCTAAACTATATGAAATTATCCCCAAAAAGCGTATAAAATATCCGCTCATCAATGCCCTTTCAGAAAACTTGCCATGGAAAGGAGTAAGACTGATTGGATGAAGACAGCAGGAAAGCAGAATTTAAGAAGAACGAAAGCATCTCTATATGCTTATCTGAAATTCTCACCAATGAATTACATAAGTGTTTCTATCTTTATTTTCTATTTATTTACTATTTATTTTCGAAAACTCCATAACTATTTGATATCCGCCTGACTGAGATTTACAAGGTGACCATAGCTTGCTTCATACCAACAATCTCCGTGGAATCGACCCTTACTTGTGTAAGGTTTTATTACTTGGACGACCCAGTGCACTTGCTGGTTAGTTGTGCGAAGTTGTGAAGTTATGTTTGGACCATGGTTCTGTGCACCCATTTTTTGGCACCATTGCCAGGGAGAGAACGAACAACAAATTTTACAACCTAATCTGAGTAACAATTTCGCATGCATCAGGCATGTCCTTGCCCCCATGGGGACCCGTTGCCATCCCTAGTGCTGTGTGAGACAAGAAGGCAAGTTTGAAATTGAAACTAGGGAATGGGCCACTAAAATTAGGCTGGGAGCATTTGGATATTGGTTATGTTTTTTCAAAAAGTGAACTAAGGGTTGGAAATTGCATTGAGTGATTGACCATTAGTACGAAAAAGGGCGCTGTTTGCTAGGCTTGCTCGTCCCACCGTGCAAAAGCCTGCGTGAAGAATGGTGTGGTTTAGGCGAGCAAGTTTTGTTTTTGGAGGTTTCAAATGTCTAATATGACCTTAGAACGGCAATTTGACCAATTCAACCCACCCTAAACGAGTCGTATTTTGTCAACAGTTATCCAGATGTTGTGTTGGCTCAATAGAACTAGCTTATTTCTATTTGGGTATCGATATGGGGTGAATACAGGTGATAGAACTCAATTTATTGATTAGAAAATATGTTTTTTTTATTTAGATTTTAATCAAATTTTTTTATTTTTTATACAATTTTAATTGATTTTGAATTTTTTTTATTTTGATAATTGATGATTTGAATAGATTTTGTTTTTGATTGAACATAATTAGTTTGATATTCAACTAGTGTTCATAATAAGGTTTGTTTGAATTTTTTGTGTTAAAATACAGGACATTGTTTAAGGAAAAGGCATCACAAAGAGCCATAGGGATTGGATTAGAGCAAATTTAAAGTCGTTAGAAAAAAGAACTCAAGCTCTACAATTTTGATGTTGAAGACTTTCTCCAATTTTCAATAATTTTGGGTGTAACTCCTAATCGAAGATTAGTGCCAAGAATGCTCTGGATACTGTCAATCCTAAGTTTTTCGTACTAATTTGATGATAACTTAAGTTATAGGTAGTTCCAATAGCATTATAAAGTTAACATCTGGAACTTTAAAATTATATGAATAGGTTTATAGTGGATAGTGAATTTGAGCTACTCATACCACCAGCTTTTGCGCCGTGAATCAAGCTCACATGACATCATTAAAGATGCATGTGGCCATGTGGGACACACTTTGGACTTCCAAAAAGTCCCAAATTTCAGATTTCCTTGGATATTTAAAGAAAAAATATGAAGGAGGAAAGAGAGAAGAATTTAAGAATTAGTTTACTATGATATTATTAAGTTTTTAGAGAGAGAAACTCTCCCCTCTCTCTATAATTAAGGTTGATTTAGTTAATTTTTGTCAATTTCTCTCTAATTTTAGTTTCTAATCTTATTTTAATTTAGTTTTATTTATATTTTCTTATTCTTCTATCTTAGTTCATTAACTCTTTTTTTGTTAGTTCTTGTTTATATTATTTTAGCTTATGAACTCTTGTTGAATTTGTAATTTTTCTTTAATGAATTTGATGTTTTATATTTTTTATTGCTTATTGGAGTTGTTATTATTGCTTTCTTGAATTGAATAGTTATAGATTTTACTAATTCTTGTAATTTATGAAACTTTATGTTTATGCACTTTAGGTGTTTGATAAAATACTTGAACTAGTTATAGAGTAGATTTTGCAGTTTGCACTCTTGGCTTGGGTTAGAAATTTGGGTGAACTTGAGTTACTAATGTCCAAGTTGATTGATAATTTAAAAATTTTAATTAATCTTGTTACCATTGATGCTAATCTTTTACTAATTCAATTAGTAAGTTGGTTAAAACTTATGAATTATGATTAATTAAACCTAATTGACTTTTCTCGATTTGTAGAAGTTGACGAATTGGGTTTACTCTTTGTAATTATCATGTTATGGTTAGTGACAAGGATAGTGATCATTGACCCTCAACCCTTACCAAAATCTTTTTACTAGTTAATTGTCTTAATTGTTCTTGGTTTAATTTTTCTTTGTTTCTTTAATTTTTTGCCATTTAAATTCTTATTTATTACGATTAAACCCCCTTTTTCTCATAGTCAATAATAAGCACTCGATTATGATTTCAAAAGAGAATGACCTGAAATTTAAACTCCCAATTATTGGTTTTAATTTTGTAACAATTCTTACTAAACTTTAAAGAATGTTAAATTTTAGTTTAGAGTTACAACAAAATTAAGCTCTTAAATTTGTGAAATTATAAGCCGGTGTTTAGCGCTTCATCAATGGGTAATGGCCATCCTACCTAATTACCCACTCTGCCTCGTCCCATATCTATATATATGTGTTATTTATATGTAAGACCTGATTATTTCTATATGCTATGCGTTGTTGTGAACAATTTAAAATTATCTTTGAACTTAATTATGTTTCTAAAGTATTTAATTTTGTTTGAAATTTTATTGATTATTTTAGTTCAATTTGCTTATCTTCATGTTATAAGTTTTTATAAAGATAAAAACTATAAATCAATTAGGTTCCCAGACAGGACGAGACAGGAACAGGACAAACATATACATGCAGGTTTGGGTGTGGAATAAAAACTAGGCAATAGGCAGCGAATTGGACAATGCATGAGTGTTCAGGATAGGTGTGGATACTTAAATACCTGTCTTGACTTGTTCCATTGCCATCTCTATTCGTCTCGTCTTTTTTTAGCGAGTTAAATAAGTTGGTCCAATAGATTATGGCTCATTTGTCATCCCTAATAACAGTGTACTTCTTAATACAGCATTACAAAAAATAATCTTTTTGTAATAATTTTAAAAAATTTTAAAAATAATTCTATTTAATTTATTTTAACTCTGTTACTAATATTTTTAAGAGTAAAGTATCGTTTTTATCCCCAACATTTGGGATAAGTTTTAAAGTTGTCCTTAACGTTTCAATCGTCCTATCTAAGTCCCTAATGTTTCAATCGTCCTATTTAAGTCCCTAACGTTTCAAAATTGACTCAATGTTGTCTTGTCGTTAGGGATCTGTTAACAGAATTGGCGGCGGGACAAAATTGAGATGATTTTAAAACGTTATGGACTTAAATAGGACAAAAACGTTGGGACAAAAACAATACATAGAAATAAATTTTAATTTTATCCTTCAATAATATTAATTTTTTATTGTACATAGTATTCAATTATTTTTTAATCACATCTAAGTAAATTAGAGTTAATCACATTACTTTCATTCTAAATAAATTAATTTTTTTATAATTTTGCAATTAAAGTAATGTAATTTTTTATAAATAAATAACTTTTACACTTTCATTCTAAATAATGTAATTTTACTTTCATTACTTAATCAAATTACTTATAATTTTTTTTATAATTTTACACTTTCATTCTAATCACATTACATTATTTATTTAGAATAAAAGTGTAAAATTTATTTTTATAAAAAAATTATATTACTTTAAGTGTAAAATTATATAAAAGTAAATTTATTTAGAATGAAAATAGTGTGATTAAGTATAATTTACTTAGATGAAATTAAAAAAATAATTGAATACTATATACAGTAAAAAATTAATATTATTGAAAGATAAAATTAAAATTTATTTGTATTTATCGTTTTTGTCCCCAACGTTTTCGTTCTATTTAAGTCCCTAACGTATCAAAATCGTCTCAATTTTTTTCCGCCGTCAATTCTGTTAATGGATCACTAACAGTAGGACAACATTGAGTCAATTTTGAAACGTTAAGAACTTAAATAGGACGATTGAAACGTTAGGGACAACTTTGGGACTTACCCCAAACGTTGGGGACAAAAACGATACTTTACTCTATTTTTAATAAGTATCATCTCGAATAAAAATGGTGGCGATTGGCAAAGAAGTTGAAGAGCTGCCCCACTACTAGTTTCACTTCTACCTCTTGTAAGAACAAAAAATTAATTAGCTGTTTAATTAAAAGAATAATTTAATTGTTCAGAATAGGTTGAAAAATTTAGAATACTAATTTGAAAATTTAAGGGTGAGAATAGGATTCACCGGATTTTTCCGAGTGAAAAAATACACTTTTCTGCAAAAAAATGCGTAAAAATGTGTACCAATAATTTAGCTAGCAGCACCGGTTTAAGTCTGTCTGGTACTGCATATGAGAAAATAAAAACTTCAGAAAAAGTTAGAGAAATATTTAAAATAAAAAATCGGACATTTATTTTAAAGGTTTTGGCCCGATGTTGGGCCAAACGAACCAAAAATACAAACCGATTGAACCGAGTCCTTGTTGGGCCCAAGCCCAACATATATCAGCACTTTAATGAGGCATTTTAGCCTCATTTCACCACTAGAGAGGGAAAAACTAGCTGAGATAGAAGAGGAAAGAAGAAAACCTAAGGTGTTATTCACTTTCATCTTCTTTGGATCATAACTTTTGATCCGGAGCTCCGATTAGCGTGCCATTTGCAGTCACGCATAGCTCTCACCGAGCTCTTCGATTTTATTCAAATAAAGTGGTAAGAAACTTTCTATTTCTTTTCCACTTTTCTATTCCATATATTTTCACATTTTTTGCTATAGTGATTGAGTATATTTTGTAATTTTGATTGTTTAGGTGTAATCTAGCATTGGGTTATTGTTGGATTTTTCTCCAATTACCAGTGGATAAGGTAAGAAAACTCTAAACCCTTGTGATTTATTAATTTTGTGAAGCCTAGTATTGATTGTGGTAATTTGTATAAATTAGCTTGAAAGTCATGTTAGTTTGGAGTTGAGTTGACAATCATGAGTGATTGAAGTTAAGCTTTTAGTGGCTGAGCTTGTGGATTCGGTTTGGAAGCTTGGAAACCTTGCGGAAGAGGTTTTTGGTATTTTGTGCTTGGGAGAAAATCGGCCAAGGTATAATTTCGGTTTTCTTGAGTTAATATGTAATGTTGTGTGAAACTTAGGCTAGTGGACCTTAAGATATGATTGAATTGTATGTTTTGGTTGATTGAATGTGAGTGTGGCATGTGAGAAATTGAATGGAGAATTAGATATGGGTATATAAATTGTGAATGGAGATTTGAGATGAGTTGTATAACTGAGTTGTGATGATGATAGATGATGATTATTGAGTTTTAGTGATGTTTGATGTGTAGAATGTGAATATTGTTGAGAAATGAAGATAAATGTGATTTATGCAAGAGGCATGGTACATTAGGTATTGGATGATTGAGAAATGATTGAGGAGAAATTGGTAATGTGTAGTAGTGGTTTGGTATTGATTTTGGTTGAGGTTGGTTTGGTTTTGGTTCAGTGTTTTGAAAATTAGAGGATTATACAAGTTTTGGTAAAAACTTGTTTTTGACGAACTTCAATGGGCCATAACTTAGTATCCGGAACTCCAAATTTTCTAAAACTTACTTTGAATAAAAATTGTGTCCGTTTAGTTTATGCTATTCGAAGAATGGGTGAAAAATAATTTTTAACGAAAGAGTTATACGCGTTTGAAGTTTGGTGTAAAAATCTGAATTCTGCAACAAAATAGCTTTTCTGAAATTTGAAGGCATGAGTACGCAGATAGTACGTGCGTACGCGAGTCTGGGCCTCTGCCAACACTCATGCGTACGTGATACTAGTATGCATTTACGAAAATGCCCATTTTACACTCATGCGTATGCGGCCGATTGCGTGCATACGTGGGACCCCGTTTTTGTTTCAAGTGCTCTCGTACGCGACATTGTTGTTTTCACACTCATGCATACGTGGAAGCGGGCATGCATACTCATGACTCCTATTTTGCTGAAAATGTAATTTTTAAGTTTTTAAGTACTCCTCTAGATTTCTAAATCTCTTTAATTATTGTTTAGGATCTGCTAGCTAGTATTTAGGCTTTGGGACAAGGGAGAGTGCCTTGAGTAGACTTAGTTGGATAATTCTGTTGGGAGATTAGAGATGGTAACTTAGGCTTGGAAAGTTCTATGGATGGAATAACTAGAGCGAATTGACGGAATGTTGTGTTGATGATGAATTGAAAAGAATGAAAGATTAAGGTTGTTGAAACTAATGAGAATGAGAGATGATCACTGAGCTGGACATATATTCTGGTATATTATGATTGGTAAGTCGCTATGCGCTTGACAAGGACGGTGGTTAATTCTGCTTGTTGAGGTTGCAGCATCGATATAAGGACGATGGTTAATCCTGCTTACGCTGAGATGTGAGGTCTAAAGCAGTGTTTCCCGCTTGCATCTTTTCTGGTCACAAGAGTGTGCTCGAGCACTATATCCCGTAAGAATGTGCTAGGGCACTGTATCCCAGTGCGCAATTTATATACGTGACAGAAAGGCGACATTTCGAGGGGATGTGTCGGGTTGGCAGTTGAACCAACAAGTGATATCACATCCAATAGGACAAGCATTCATCATATGTATTCTTATGTGTTTGTTTGCTTTGTTTACTTGCATTGTGCCAACTTCTATAACATTTTTAATTACTAATTGGATTATTTGCGGTATATGCTATTTACTTGTGTTTTATTTACTTGCATTAATTGTGTTTTCTGCTGGGATTGAGGAAGCTCGGTAGGCGATGGTGATGAGATCACATGAAGGATAGGTTAGCGAAGGCTGTGGGATAGCGGTGTTTTGTAGAATAGAAAATTCTGAAGTTAGATAACCCTTTACAGTTTAAAATTTTATTATAAGTTGAATTTTATATCGGTAAGTTTGCAGATGGTGATAGAGCGGAGGATGGTTCAGGTTTATCTTTTGTTTTATTTTGTTTTAGTATCCTCTATTTTGAAAATCTCGTTGCTGTAGAGGCTTAAACTTTGAGAGATAGGAGGTATCTGCTTTTAACTTAAAACTCTATTGTATTTTGTATAACTAGTCGGCCTAAACTCCACGGGCTTTGGCTAGTCCCGTTTTTGGATATTGTATATATATAATTTGTTTACTACCTTGTGTATCTTGGAGCTGTTTACAAGGTTCTATATATTAAGTTTTGTTCCTTTCGTGCCAATGTGATTTAGTTATCGTGTGTGAACGCTTTGCGCTTTGTATCTCTGTTTTATACATCTTTGGTCTTCTTTTCCTTCATTGGATTTCTAGTCTTAATATTTCTTGTCTATATACTATGGTATGGAGCTTTAGAACTGTCGTGACGCTTTGTCATCCTTTGCTTTACGGCTAGAGGTAAGGCTTAGGGTGATAGGGTGTTACATTTAGTGGTATTAGAGCAGTTCGTCCTCATGAGCCTGAGGGATTGACCGATTGTGCTTCATTGCATACTCTGGGTCATTTTTCTTTTGTTCTATTTAGGATATCTAATGGATATGCATAGCATGCTTGTTTGTGAGTTCCTTTTTGGGATAATTGAAGTACTAAGCTTGAGGTATTGAGACTGATCACCTTGATATTGATTATTTGGTGTGGACAGGATCCCAAATGGCAACTTATGGACGAGGTCGATCATGTACTCGAAGAGAGGGTGAGGATAATAACCCACCAGCTGACAACTATGCCGAGTTTATGGCGGCAATGACTAACTTAGCCAATTTAATGCAAGCGAGTGCTGCTGCGATTACTCGAGCTATGGAAAGCATAGGGCAACCAGCTAGAAATAGAAACAGAAATGGAGAAGGGGATGGGAATAACTTAGGTGGTGTCCCGATGACTTTAGCTTCTTTCCTAAAAGTGAACCCCCCGAGTTTCAAGGGAACAACAAACCCCACTAAAGCAGACAAGTGGTTCCAAGCTATAGAGCGTACGTTGCAAACTCAGTGGTGCACGAAATTATTACTCTCTTACAATTTCGCACACATGACCAACAAGTGCACTGGGTCGTCCAAGTAATACCTTACGTGAGTAAGGGTCGAATCCCACGGAGATTGTTGGTTTGAAGCAATCTATGGTTATCTTGTAAATCTTAGTCAGGAAGTCAATTATGTTTATCAATTGAATTGTGAATAACCAGTAGAGCATAAATTAAAAGTTACTTGTTGTGCAGTAATGGAGAATATGTTGGAGTTTTGGAGATGCTTTGTCTTCTGAATCTCTGCTTTCCTCTGTCTTCTTGTTCACGCACGCACGTCCCCCTATGGCAAGCTGTGTGTTGGTGGATCACCGTTGTCAATGGCTACCTTCCATCCTTCCAGTGAAAACTACGCTCACGTGCTCTGTCACAGCACGGCTAATCACCGGTTGGTTCTCGATCCGGTTGGAATAGGATTTACTATCCTTTTGCATCTGTCACTAACGCCCAGCCTTCAGGAGTTTGAAGCTCGTTACAGTCATTCAATCCTTGAATCCTACTCGGAATACCACAGACAAGGTTTAGACTTTCCGGATTCTCATGAATGCTGCCATCGGTTCTAGCTTATACCACGGAGATTCTGATTAAAGAATCTAAGAGATACTCATTCAATCAGATATAGAACGGAGGTGGTTGTCAGGCACACGTTCATGGTTTGAGGAAGGTGATGAATGTCACTGATCATCACCTTCATCACAGTTAAGCGCGAATGAACATCTTAGATAGGAACAAGCGTGTTTGAATAGAAAGACAGAAATACTTGCATTAATTCATCGAGACACAGCAGAGCTCCTCACCCCCAACAATGGGGTTTAGAGACTCATGCCGTCAGAGAATACAAAGTTTAGATCTGAAATGTCATGAGATACAAAATAAGTCTCTAAAAGTTGTTTAAATACTAAACTAGTAGCCTAGGGTTACAAAATATGAGTGGATTATGATGGATGATGCAGAGATCCACTTCTGGGGCCCACTTGGTGTGCTGGGGCCCACTTGGTGTGTGCTGGGGCTGAGACTTTAAGCAATCCACGTGCAGAGGCCATTTGTGGAGTTGAACGCCAGTTTGGGCGTTCAACTCCAGTTTTTGATCCTTTTCTGGCGCTGGACGCCAGAATTGGGCAGAGAACTGGCGTTGAACGCCAGTTTACGTCGTCTATCCTTGTGCAAAGTATGGACTATTATATATTGCTGGAAAGCCCTGGATGTCTACTTTCCAACGCAATTGGAAGCATGCCATGTCGAATTCTGTAGCTCCAGAAAATCCACTTTGAGTGCAGGGAGGTCAGAATCCAACAGCATCAGCAGTCCTTTTTCAGCCTGAATCAGATTTTTGCTCAGCTCCTTCAATTTCAGCCAGAAAAATACCTGAAATTACAGAAAAACACACAACTCATAGTAAAGTCCAGAAATATGAATTTTTCCTAAAAACTACTAGAAATAGACTAAAAACTAACTAAAACATACTCAAAACTATATGAAATTATCCCCAAAAAGCGTATAAAATATCCGCTCATCACTCAGCATATCCCGAATAATCAATTCGTGGAGTTTACGACTTATCAACTAATGGGCAAAGCTCAGCACTGGTGGCAAAGAGAATGTTGATTGTTGCAACTACAGAATGTGGATATTCTGTGGGCATTATTCCAAGCTGCTTTCTACCGGAAGTATTTTCCTGAGTAAGTGAGGGAGGCCAGAGAGTTGGAACTCATGCAGTTGAAGCAAGGGTTCATGTCAGTGGCTGAGTATACCAACAAATTCGAAGAACTCTGTAGGTTCTCGAGGGTTTGTCAGGGTGCCCATGAATCCTATGAGAGTTGGAAATGTATTAAGTACCAAGGAGGGCTCAAGGAGAATATCATGAGTTCTGTAGCTCTATTGGAGATTCGGAGGTTTTCTGAATTGGTGAAGAAGGCAAGAGTTGTAGAAGATTATGCTAAGAAAGTGGCTTTGACAAGGGATACTCGTGGAGGTAACGGTTGAGGGTTGATGGTTAAGGCAATTAACTAGAAAAGAAGAAAGTAAATTCAAATTCTAAAATATCTTGGTAAGGGTTGAGGGTTAAGCATCACTATCCTTGTCACTAACTACAACAAAATAATTACAAAGAACAAATTCAATTCGTCAACTTTTACAAATTGAAAAAATTCAATTAGACTTAATTAATCATAATCTACAAGTTCTAACTAACTTACTAATTAAAATTAGTAAAAGATTAGCATTAGTGGAAACAAGATTAATTAACATCTTTAAATTATCAATCAACTTGGATATTAGTAACTCAAGATCACGTAAATTTTCAACCCAAACCACGAATATAAAATCTACTCTATAACTAAGTGAGTTATTTCATCAAACACTTGGAAGGTATAAACACAAAACTTCATAAATTGAAAGAAATAGTAAAAATTATGACTACCCATTACAAGAATTAAATGATAACAAGTCAATTAAGCAATCATAAAGCATAAACCATCAAATTCATAAATAAAAAATATAAATCCAACAAAAAAATGCTAATGAACTAAGATAGTAGAACAAGCAAATAAAACTAAAGTAAAACAAGATTAGAAACTAAAACTAGAGAAAAATTGACAAGAAGTTAACTAAATCTATCCTAATTTTAGAGAGAGGAGAGAGCTTTTCTCTAAAAATATCATACTAAAACTAACCCTAAACTCTCTTTCCTTTTTCTCCTTCATATTTTCTCATTTAATACTAAAAAAATATGAAGTTTGGGTCTTTTAAAGGCCTAAAATATGAACTACGTGCTTCATTAATGGTGTCATGTGAGGCTTGATTCGCAGTGCAAAAAATAATGGTGTGCGTGACTCATATTCTCTATTCACTATAGATATATGCATATCATTTTGAAGCCCAGATATTAACTTTTTATTACCCCTAGAATAGCCTCATTTGGGCCTTTGTAGCACAAGTTATGATCAAACTAATAAAAAGGGCTTAGGATTGATAGCATCTAAACCATTCTTGGTACTAATCTTTGGCTGTTAATTACCCCTATAATCATTGAGAATTGGAAAAAATATTCAATATAAAAGTTGTAAAGCTTGAGTTTTTCTTTCCAACAACTCTAAATTTGCTCCAATCCAATCACTAACACCAGCTGGATATCAAACCAATTATCTAAAATCAAAAATAAAATTCATTCAACTTATTAATTATTAAAATTAAAAGAGAGAATTTAAAATCAATTGAAATTGCATGAAAAATGAGAAATTTTGATTAAAACTCAAGTTCCTATGCATTTTCTAATCAATAAATTGGTTTCTATCACTCTCTGTCTTCTTTTCTTGTACCTCTAGTTTGCTCATCTTAGCCTCCACCTATCATAATCTTGTTGTGTTTTCACAAAAGCAACGAATCCTCCTTTCATTTGGCTTTAACTAGCTAATCATTGAATCTTCACATCATTAATTCACTCAAAGAAATTATATTCTGGCATTCTCCCAAAAACAATATATCTCTTTTCATGACTTGTCACAGTCAAAGATGAGAACACAACAATTATCTTCCCATAAAAATATAGATCTCTTCTTTTCTTAAAATTGATGCTCCTTAAGATAGAGCTTCCTGAAGAGAGGACAAGATAGGCTCCTTGGCTTAGATCTATATGACCTCGTGGATATATCAGAAGAAAGTAACAGAAGAGAAAATAGAAGGGGGATACGTTCAGGTCATATGAATCCTGTTATAGGTGGATGATATGGGTAAAATAGTAAATTCACACTACATTGATGTTTTTTAAACGTATACTATTTATATGGACTTAATTACAAAATCTAATATGATATAGGGATTCTTTTGAAAAGTAAAAAGTATAGAAACCTAATTGAAAACTCAGTAAAACTATAGGGACCAAAAGAATAATTAAATATTTTAATTATTACTATTGTATAAATTCACACTGATTTAAATTAAATTTTTTTAGAAAGAAAATTTAACAATTTAAAATTTTGAATTACCAAATTTTTAAAATTTAAAACTTAGGTAAATATAATATAAAATAAATAATTTAGAATACAGTATTTTATCATTGAAAAAATTTTTTGAAATACTATTTAAATATACATTTGTATATAAATATATGAATTAAAAATTTTGAATATTGATTAAATAAATATATGGATGAGCTATTTTAGTTAAAAAGTTTTAAATTTTAAATAAAATATAAATTAATCCAATCCAAATAAAATAGCTTGAATAAAATTATATTATATTAAAAAATTAAAGATCAAATAAATATTGTCCAAATCGTAATAAATTATATCAATTTTACTATCTAAATCAATCCAAATCATGTAAAACATAGTCTTATCTCATTAACAATATAAACGAGACAATTATGACACATCTAATTATCTTACTAACGAGACATGTGTTACGGACTCGCACGATCCAGCACAACAACCCGGCGGGTCGGGAACACCACCCCGACTCGAAGCCCGAACCATTCTCCGTAATAGGAAACCCGGCGGGTTGGTCCCCCGCACCCAGCCCAAAGGACGCGCAACCACGCCTAGCAAACCAGTCGGGTCGTCATCCTCGGGGCAACACCCGAAGCCCCGACCCGAACTCCGGAAACGACCTGCTCCCCCCACGTGGACAGGGACAGCTCATAAGTACCCTGGCCAGTGGGCTAGGTTATTTATGGGCCCGCCCAGCACAATATATAAAGGGAGAGGTTAGCTCTCCCCCCAAGGTACAAATCACCTTACCTAATTTGGCTGTCATTTCGTACGGACACTGACTTGATCATCGGAGTGTCCTCGTAGGTGGCCACCCCCTCTCGTTCGTTCTACCACCGCTTCCGCCGGCCTCCGACTCTAGACCAGGAACCTGCTTCAAGATACTTCAGGGTCTCGCCCTCTCATCCCTTTACCATCACCCGACCCGTCGAGTACCCGAGATCCTCAGGTGACGAACATTAGCGCCGTCTGTGGGATCCTGGTGCAGACATGGAGCGACTCCCCACGTCGGAGGAACTCCGCGAAGGAAGCAGGGCCCGCCTGAGCAGGGCATGTTCGACAGCCCGTGCCGGCGAACAGCCACGATCCTCCATTCGGCCAAACTAACCGATCTACACCAAGACCCCCTTAAGACGTCCCTTCGGAGGAATGGGGGCCGACAGCGCCAAGATCATGCAAGAACTCAGGCACAGAGTACAAAACCTTGAGCGAGAGCTGGCAGCGAGGAGCCGATCCCACAGAGACGTCAGCCACTCCCACGGCGACGCCAGCCGATCCCACACCCGCACTCGCTCTCGCTCCCGATGACACGAGAATCGAGAAAGGAGCCTAAAAAATGCGATGAGGCGCATACATAGGCGACCTTTCGACCTACCCAAGGCAGGTCCGAGAGCCACGGGGAGTCCCAGAAAGGGAAAGCTAAGAAGCAACAGGATCCCATCATCATGGGAGCCATTCCCTTCCACCTCTCGATCCTCAAGGTCCGGCTTCCAAAGAACTTCGACAAGCCGACGGACTTGAGGTACGACGGGACTAAAGATCCCCAGGAGCACCTGGTGCACGAATTGTGAATCACACTTTTCACAACGCGTACCACTAACCAGCAAGTGCACTGGGTCGTCCAAGTAATACCTTACGTGAGTAAGGGTCGAATCCCACGGAGATTGTTGGTTTGAAGCAATCTATGGTTATCTTGTAAATCTTAGTCAGTAAGTCAATTATGTTTATCAGTTGAATTGTGAATAACTGAGAGAGCATAAATTAAAGGTTACTTGTTATGCAGTAATGGAGAATATGTTGGAGTTTTGGAGATGCTTTGTCTTCTGAATCTCTGCTTTCCTCTGTCTTCTGATTCACGTACGCACGTCCTCCTATGGCAAGCTGTGTGTTGGTGGATCACCGTTGTCAATGGCTACCTTCCATCCTTCCAGTGAAAACTACGCTCACGCGCTCTGTCACAGCACGGCTAATCACCGGTTGGTTCTCGATTCGGTTGGAATAGGATTTACTATCCTTTTGCGTCTGTCACTAACGCCCAGCCTTCAGGAGTTTGAAGCTCGTCACAGTCATTCAATCCTTGAATCCTACTCAGAATACCACAGACAAGGTTTAGACTTTCCGGATTCTCATGAATGCCGCCATCAGTTCTAGCTTATACCACGGAGATTCTGATTAAGGAATCTAAGAGATACTCATTCAATCGTATATAGAACGGAGGTGGTTGTCAGGCACACGTTCATGATTTGAGGAAGGTGATGAATGTCACAGATCATCACCTTCATCACGGTTAAGCGCGAATGAACATCTTAGATAGGAACAAGCGTGTTTGAATGGAAAACAGAAATACTTGCATTAATTCATCGAGACACAGCAGAGCTCCTCACCCCCAACAATGGGGTTTAGAGACTCATGCCGTCAGAGAATACAAAGTTTAGATCTAAAAATGTCATGAGATGCAAAATAAGTCTCTAAAAGTTGTTTAAATACTAAACTAGTAGCCTAGGGTTACAAAAATTGGATAAACTATGATGGATGATGCAGAAATTTACTTCTGGGGCCCACTTCTGTGTGCTGGGGCCCACTTGGTGTGTGCTGGGGCTGAGACTTAAGCAATTCACGTGCAGAGGCCATTTGTGGAGTTGAACGCCAGTTTTTGTGCCAGTTTGGGCGTTCAACTCCAGTTTTTGATCCTTTTCTGGCGCTGGACGCCAGAATTGGGCAGAGGACTGGCGTTGAACGCCAGTTTACATCGTCTATTCTTGTGCAAAGTATGGACTATTATATATTGCTGGAAAGCCCTGGATATCTACTTTCCAACGCAATTGGAAGCACGCCATTTCGAGTTCTGTAGCTCCAGAAAATCCACTTCGAGTGCAGGGAGGTTAGAATACAACAGCATCAGCAGTCCTTTTTCAGCCTGAATCAGATTTTTGCTCAGCTCCTTCAATTTCAGCCAGAAAAATACCTGAAATTACAGAAAAACACACAACTCATAGTAAAGTCCAGAAATATGAATTTTTCCTAAAAACTAATAAAAATAGACTAAAAACTAACTAAAACATACTCAAAACTATATGAAATTATCCCCAAAAGCGTATAAAATATCCGCTCATCAGCACCTCACATCTTTTGAAGCAAGGATGAATTTGGAAGGAGTAGGTGATGCAGTCAGATGCTGAGCATTCCCTGTGACACTGGCAGGCCCCAGCAATCCGATGGTTCAACGCACTCCCACATGGATCCATTGCAGCCTTTGCGGACCTCTCCTAGAGCTTTCTGGCTCGGTTCACAACGTGCATAGCCAAGGCAAAGCACCCGATTCACTTACTAGGGGTTACCCAAAAACTCAGAGAGCTGACCAGGAAGTTCCTGGACAGATTCAACGATGAATGCTTGAAAATCGACGGCCTAACGGATTCAGTTGCTAGTCTCTGCCTAACGAATGGCCTGCTAAATGAGGACTTTAGGAAGCACCTCACCACTAAGTCTGTCTGGTCCATGTAGGAAATTCAAAGCGTGGCCAAGGAATACATCAATGACGAGAAAGTGAGTCAGGTTGTAGTAGCCAACAAACAGCAGCTCTCAAACCCCTCAGCTCGGCAAGCCCCCCCAGTTCGACAGATACAAAGAAGCTCCCAGGGACGGCAACCTAGCCAAGCAACCCAAACAATCCCTACGGGTAGGAAGGTTCACAAACTACACGCCACTTACGGCGCCCATAGTAGAGGTTTACCAACAAATTGCAGATAAGAGAATCCTATCCAGACCTAGACCATTGAAAGAAAAAACGGGAGGCAACAAAAGCCTTTACTGCGATTATCACAAAGAATTTGGTCACAAAACCCAAGACTGCTTTGATCTCAAAGATGCCTTAGAGCAGGCCATCAGAGAAGGAAAGATGAGCGAATTCTCCCGGCTCATCAGAGAGCCGAGGAGACGAGAACGTGAGCGCTCCGAGGAAGATAATAGCAGGACTGTCAAGCCAAGGCAAGAACGCATAGGGGATGCCAACAACCCCCCAACTTTGTGGTCAATATCGTGGTCGGGCGCGACAGCCCTCCTAAATCCAAGTCGGCAGCAAAAAAGGATACCCGGATACTCTCCATCTCGACAGAAGGTCCCTTCGTCAGCAAAAGACCTCCCACGATATCCTTTGGCCCGGAAGATAAATGGTTTCACGACCTCCCCGAGAACCTCCCATGGTGGTTATTGCGATGGTCAGGATAGGATTAGTCAGACGAATCCTCGTTGACACGGGAGCTGACTCTAACATCCTATTCAGAAATGTATTCGACGCCATGGGGCTCAAGGAGTCTGACCTCAAGAATCACTAGCACGGAGTCGTGGGACTAGGCGATAACTACATAAAACCTGACGGGACGATCTCTCTCCCAATCTGCCTGGGAACCGGTGACGCCAGGAAGTCGGTTATGGCAGACTTTGTAGTCCTCAAAGACTTCACAGCCTACAATATCATCCTGGGGAGAAAGACCATCAATGAATTCTCAGCTATAATATGCACTAAGTTCTTGACAATGAAGTTCATAACGGACAAGGAAACAGTTGGCTCCATAAGGGGAGACCTAGAAACGGCGGTCGCCTGTGACAACTCCAGTCTCTCCCTAAGGAAAGAATCTAAGAAGGTAGCTAGCGTGTTCTTGGCAGACCTGGACGTCAGGATGGAGGACAAGTCGAGTCCAAAACCAGAAGGGGACATGGAAAAGTTTCAGATAGGAAAGTCGGCAGACCAGTTTACCTTCATAAACAAGAACTTGCCCCATGAACTCAAGGGCCCCCTCATGGAGGTCGTGAGGGTGAACAGCGACCTGTTTGCATGGACACCATCAGACATGCCGAGATTAGATCCCGAGGTCATGTTCCACCGGCTAGCCATAAAATCAGATGCCAAACCAGTAGCCCAACGGCGAAGAAAGATGTCTCAAGAAAGGGCCGACGAAGTCGCCAAACAAACAGCCGGGTTGTTAGAAGCAGGATTCATCAAATAACTCAACTACTCGACATGGCTATCCAACATCGTCTTAGTCAAAAAAGCCAGCGGGAAGTGAAGAATGTGCGTTGACTATTCCAACCTGAACAAATCATGCCCAAAAGACTCTTTTCCCCTCCCCAACATCGACACCTTGGTAGACTTGGCAGCGGGGTATCATTTTCTCTTCATGGATGCGTACTTTGGCTATAACCAGATCCCAATGCACCGACCTGACGAGGACAAAACAGCATTCATAACGCCAGGAGGTACCTACTACTACAAAGTAATGCCATTTGGGATAAAGAACGCGGGAGCCACCTACCAAAGGCTAATGAGCAAGGTCTTCCATGACCTCATCGGTAAGACAGTAGAAGTGTACATCGACGACATCTTGGTAAAGACAGCAGAGCCGAACAGACTAATAGACGACCTCCAAGCTGTCTTCAAAGTGCTAAGAGAATTCAAAATGAGGCTCAACCCACTCAAATGCGCATTCGCCACGGAAGCAGGAAAGTTCCTAGGATTTATGATAATACAAAGAGGGGTAGAGGCCAACCCAGACAAGTACGAAGCCGTCCTCAAAATGACAAGCCCAGGGTGCGTCAAAGATGTGCAACGACTCACCGGGAGGCTCACGGCTCTATCCCGGTTCCTCGGAGCCTCGGCAGAAAAGGCCCTCCCATTCTTCAACTTAATGAAGAAAGGAATTGCCTTCGAATGGACCCCGGTATGCGATGAAGCATTCAGCCAGTTCAAAAAGATACTCTGGAAACCACCCGTGCTCAGCAAACCCAGAGAAGGAGAACCCCTGTACCTATACCTGGCAGTAACCACACAGGCCATGGCGGCAGTTCTTGTCCAAGAAGAAGAAAAGACTCAACGCCCAATATACTTCATCAGCAAAGTACTCCAAGGGACAGAGTTGAAATACACCAAGTTGAAAAAATTGGCTCATGCCTTACTAACCTCGTTAAGGAGGCTCAAACAGTACTTCCAAGGGTACATGATCATCCTAAGAACCGACCAGGTCATTTGGCAAGTCCTCCAGAAACCCGATCTTACAGGAAGATTGATGGCATGGGTAATAGAGCTGTCCCAGTATGACCTACAATACGAGCCCAGGCAGGCAATGGCAGATTTCCTGGTAGAGATCACGGGAGAGACAACTGACATACCAAACACACGGTGGAAGCTCCATGTCGACGGAGCATCCAACCAAATGTTCGGAGGAGCTGGGATCATTCTCGAAAACTCGGTAGGGATAGCTTACGAGCAGTCGATCAAGTTCAATTTCCCAATTTCCAACAACCAAGCAGAGTACGAAGCACTGATAGGAGGACTAATCTTAGCCAAAGAAGTCGGAGCATCAATGATAGAAGTTAACAGCGACTCCCAGATCGTCACATCCCAGATAAACGGCAGCTACCAGGACAGGGATACACTATTACAAAAATACCTAGAAAAGGTAAGAGAGTTATGAAAAAACTTCGAAGAGGTTGTAATCCAGCATGTTCCCAGGGAAAGGAACACCCGAGCAGACCTCCTCTCCAAACTAGCAAGCACTAAACCCGGGGCGGGGAACATATCTCTAATCCAGGGACGGGCAACCGAACCAGCAATCATCTTATGCACAACCCAAACTCCAAGCTCCCCCTCATGGAAAGACCTTATCCTCCGATACCTGGAGCATGGAGAAACACCCATAGACGAGAAGTGATGACTAAAATTCACACCCCCATTCAAAAATTGGTGAATTAGTTCTTTTTGCAAGCGCACCAAAATTATCGTCAAGTAATAACCCATAGTGGAGTGGGATCGTATCCACAGAGATTGGCAAATTCGAGCAGTTTTAATTAATTGATGAATTAGTCAAGCGGATCAATAAGATTGTGAGGTGCAGAATTGTAAATGACATAAATGTAAATGACTAGAATATAAAGAAAAGCAATAAAGTGCAGAAATAAAAATGGCAGAATGTAAAGTGGAAAATCATAAATGACTTGAATGTAAATGGGAATGGGGGATTGCTGAATGTAAAATTAAGTTATAAAGAAATGGATAGATAAGAATGGGAAAATTCATTGAGATTGGGAGATGTTGTCTCTTTGGATCAAATCTAGCTTATATCCTCTTCAATCATGCAACTCATTGACCTCTTGGCAATCATGATTGATTGAGCCCCAATCCCTTGGTGACTCAATCTCTCATCATGATCAATAGCCAATTTCTTGGTCTAATTTCTCGTGAAGAGAGATATGCTTGGTCCCTGATTATACCACACACCATCGTAGGTCCAAGTAGAGAGAGGAGTATATGTCACATATCCAAACACCAAAACCCAGATTCTACTCAAGTGTGAGAAGGGATTTCAAGCATGGTTTCATGTTTCCTTTCCCAAGGATCCCATGAAACCCAATTGCATTCAATCTCTTTTCCAAGATAATTGAACACTAAGCATTAAGAACAAAATTCCTTCTAGCAAATCAAAGAGAAGATGAAGAGAAGAAGAATTTCAGTATTATCAATCCATCAAGTACAACAGAGCTCTCTCTCTCAATGAGAGGGAAGTTAGCTACTCATAGCTCAAAAAGTACTCAAAAGTGAAGTGTAAAAGTGGATCTAAAACTGACTGCTTAACCCCCTTCTTCAGTACTCCTTCGGGGTGTTTATACTACTCCTAGTAAAATAAAAGAATTACAAAAGTGAAAAAGGAAAATTACATTTTGGAGGGAAAAGAAGCTCAATAAGTGTGATCTTTCAGCTGGCGTGTGATTGGCGCTCTAGTGGCGTGTCACGTGCTCTTTGCTTTTAGCTTGGCGTGCCATGCCCAGCCCTTCAAGTGGCACGCTCGTCTCTTTAACAACCTTGGCGTGCCATGCCTTCGAGCTCAAGTGGCACGCCCTAGCCTCTTTCCTTTTCCCTTGTCCTCTGGAAACTTGAACTAGCATGGCATGACCAGGGTCTGGCGTGTCACGCCCCTTTATGAGTGTGTGGTTCCTCTGTTTGGCGGGCCACGCCACGAACTCAAGTGGCATGCCCCAATGCTTCTTTGCTCTCTAAAAGGCACTGGCATGCCACACCTGGGATTCTAGTGGCACGCCTAAGTGAAGAATAGTGAGTGGCGTGCCACGCCTTCGATACCAAGTGGCACGCCCCATGTAATTGGCCTCCTTCATCCTCTCTGGAAACTTATACCAGCGTGCCACGCCTAAAGGTTGGCGTGCCACGCCTCAGCCTTCAAGTGGCATGCCATAGTGACATGCTTGGGTTGGCGTGCCACGCCTTCGACACCAAGTGGCACGCCCAGTCCTTGCTTTTGTTATCTTTGTGCATTGGCGTGCTACGCCTGGTTGCTCAAGTGGCACGCCTAAGTGAGGTTGAGAGGTTGGCGTGCCACGCCTTCGACTTCAAGTGGCATGCCCAGTCTTCAATTGCCTTCAGCCCCTTCTCTAGATTATTGTACCAGCGTGCCACGCCATGCTGTTCAAGTGGCACGCCCCTGGATTTGTGAACTCTTCAAGCTTGGCGTGCCACGCCTGGGTTTTCAAGTTGCACGCCTGATAAACCCATATTTTATGATATATTTTGTGCCTAATTTAAGTGATTTATTCAATCCTTCAACTCACTTATTCATGTTAATTGCATGGTTTTATTTTCCCTTTCTTATTATGTGATATATGTGAAAAACATGTTTCCCATGCTTTAAGATTAATTATTTTAATTACCCTTTATTACCATTCGATGCCGTGATTTGAGTGTTGAGTAGTTTCAGATCTTCTAAGGCAGAAATGACTTAAATAGAAAGGAAACATACAAAAATGGAAGGAAAGCACAAAATGGAGTTTTTGAAGAAACTGGCAGCGACGCGAACATGTGACCGACGCGATCGCGCGACACGAGCAAAACGCAGATGACGCGGACGCATGACCGAAGCGGACGCGTGATAAGGAAAACTCCAGATGACACGACCGCATGACTCACGCGGACGCGTGACAGAGGCCATGCACCAGAAATTGCAGAAAATGCTCCCAGCGATTTCCGAAGCCCTTTTTGGCCCAGATCCAAGTACAAAAAGCACAGATTAGAGGTTATAAAGTGGGGGAATGCATCCAGTCAAGAGAGAGTCTCCAATAAGTCACTTTTCATGATTTAGATGTAGTTTTTAGAGAGATATTCTCTCCTCTCTCTCGTAGGATTAGGATTTAGGATTTTTTCTTGCTTTCATGATTGCCCATTTTTATCAGGTTCAACATTCCTTTTAATTATTTATTTTCTCAATTTAATTTATGAACTTTCCTATGTTATAGATAATTCTCTTAATTAATGTTATTTGAGGTATTTCAGTTTATTTTTGCTCTCTTTTATTTATGTTACTGTTGCTTCCAATCTGAAGACATTTTTATTCCAGTAGATTTACTTTTTCCCTTTTGGCCTTGGTTAAGAAATCAGTAACTCAGGAGTTATCAAACTCAACGTGATTGATAATTGTTATCTTTGCTAATTGAATTGAAATTCAATAATTCCAGTCCTTTCTTAGGAATTGACTAGGACCTGAAGATCAGACTAATTAATCCACTTGATCTTCCATTGCTTTAGTAAAGGCTAACTAAGTGGGATTAAGATTCAATTCTCATCTCCATTGATAAGGATAACTAGGATAGGACTTCCAATTTCTCATACCTTACCAAAAGTTTATTTTACAGTCATTTACTTGTCTTAATTGCAATTTAAATTACTTACTCCTTACTTTCAAAACCCCAATTTACAATCTTCATAACCAATAATAAGAACATACTTCCCTGCAGTTCCTTGAGAAGACGACCCGAGGTTTAAATACTTCGGTTATCAATTTATTTAGGGGTTTGTTACTTGTGACAACCAAAACGTTTGTACGAAGGGATTTCTGTCGGTTTAGAAACTATACTTACAACGCGACTATTTTTATAAAATTCTTTACCAGCAAAAATCCTAACGTCAAAATGGCACCGTTGCCGGGGAGCTGCAAACGTGTGCCTCATTATTGGTTATTGTAAATATTTTATTTTGCCTGTTTATCTATTTTTATTTTTGCTTTTTAATTTTTATTAGCTACTATGAATTCTCACCCCTCTCGCTTTGAGTTTGGTTCTAATATTGTTGAAAGGAGTGAAAGCTATAACAGGAATATGCATCAAGGTCAGAGAAATCAAAGATGGATGGAGCCAAGAGGATTTGATTAACCCTTTAGGCAACAACACCCTCCAAGATATCATGGACAAAGACCATTCCACAATGCATACCAAGCTGATAGATATGGTGGACAACCTTGTAACTACTAACAAGCCCCACCCTGTGCCTATAGACCACCCTCTCAACGTAGCTTTGAACCACCACACTCACAAGTTCCTTTTCACCATTCACCACCATATGATCCTTATTTACCCCAATCCCAATCCGATTACTCCCAAACACCACCAATTCCCTACGTACCATGTCCAAATCCATCACCTCCAAAATCACAGGTTCGCCTCAAGAAAACAGTAGATCAACTTCAAACAACCCTTCATCAACTGGAGCAAGCAATAAATCAATTATCTTCTAGATGTTTGAACATTCAAAAACCTTCCACAACCCCATATGGACAATCTAATGAAGAGCGTAGCATGAAGGAGATACTAGAAACTCCAGTGGACAGAACAGAGCATGACTTCATACTGGAACAAGTAGAAAAAGCTGTCATTATAGAAGAAGAAGAGTTGGTTGAAGACTTAGGAGACGCTGAACTTCCATGGGAATCCAGAGTTGTGGAAAATTCTGTCAAAGACGTTACAATTGATGCTAAGGAGGATAGTGCACAACCCCCAAGGCAAGTCTTTTATGAAGAACTAGACGGAATAATGCAAGAAGCAAATCTCCTTGATGATGATAGTCACAAGTCAAGTTCTCCTAGTAATGAACTTGCATCCGCAAGTGAATTCTCTGAGATTGAAGAACCTTATCCAAGTGAATACGAAGAAGATGCGGAGGTAGATTTCTCTCAACCTCCAGCTTACGACTTGAGTGATGAGGAAGACACAGAAGACTTTGATTAGGACGATGTTGCATTTGAAGAATTCTGCAAGGAAGTGGAGAAATTCACAGAAGAGCACAAGGGAGTAGAACTTATAGAACCACTGAAAACACCTATCCCAAGGCCATTACCACCTAATACAAGCTTCAAGTGGGTACAATCCTTAACCTTTATCTTTACTTTTCCACTTGAATATGGTTTATTGAAACAGATGGCCAGCTTAGAGCTCTCTGCAGCTTTAAGAGTAAGAGGGAAATGGCTCGCACTCAGAGCTGGTGCAAAAGGTTCAATAAGGTTCCACGCTTTAACTCGAAGTGCACGGATTGGCATCATGTTCAATCGAATAGATCTCGGAAAATGTTTGGTTATCTTGGTGAGAATCTAATTTCTAAACCGTCCGGATGGAAAAATATAGATCAAGACGAAAGCGGATTTAAAAACAAAGTTTGGGATCCTGGAATATATTCTGACATTCGTCACCCCGGGAGCCTGAGAATCTGTTTGAAGCTGCTCAGAAGCTTTACATGCCTAGTTTGGGACCCCGGAGGCTGTTGGCATTCCAAGCATTAGTGGAGATTTCTAGATGAATTTAAGCATAAGCCACCATAACAAGAAGCTCATCCAATGTCCAACTTAAGGACTTTAAATAAAAGTGCTAGGTGGGAGACAACCCACCTTGGTATGGTCGTTTCTTTTTCAATTTTATTTCGTGTTATTTATTTTCATTCTTTTTCAATTAAACCTGAATATTATTCATTAGCATTGCATACTGCATAAGTGCATAATTGCATATTAAAAAAAAAGGGCATGTGACGTGACCGCATTGCTCATGCGATCGCGTCAGTTGCGAAAATCACCTCCCACGCATCCGCGTCATTCACGCGGCCGCGTGATCTGGAGATCGGCGTAAAGATCCAACGCCCAGAAAGTTGGGCTGGAATCGTGCGACTGTTGTGCGTTTCGCACAAAACAACCCACGCGGTCGCGTCCCTGATGCGATTGCGTCACTTGCACAACACCCATGCCACGCGATAGCGTGAGCGACGCGTTCGCATCGCACGGATATCATAACATCCCAGTGGAAACAGAGAGTTGCGCTGAAACGACGCTGGAATTATGCGTTTAGCACAATTTCCAGCGACGCGATCGCGTGCCTCACGCGATCGCGTCATTCATCCTTTTACCTATTCCATGCGATCGCGCCACCCATGCGATCGCGTCAACCCCCATTCCACCCCAGCCACGCGACCGGGTTCCCCACGTGATCGCGTGGATTCAAATTCATTAACCCCTCAGTCACGCAAAACCCTACCATGTTGCGCCCCCCAACCCCTTCTTCTCCCTCTCTTCTCTGCAACCCACCCCCAACCACCACCACCCCCAGCCAACCACCTTCAACCGCCGCACCACCCTCGCCACCCAGCCACGACCGCGACGCCACCCGCCTTTTCTCCCTTCCCTCTCTTTGTTCCCTTTCTCTTCTCTTCCCCCCTCCACCACCGCTGCTCCCTTGCCACCCAGCCACAGCCACCAAGCCACCATCACCGCCGCTCCACCCACCACCACCCACACCCCCTCCCATCCTTCCCCCTTAACCCCTACCCCTCCCATTACCCCTATCTGAACCCCCTACCACCGGACAGCCACCACCGCCGCGCCAACTGCCTGCACCGCCGCGTCAGTCACCACCACCACCCCCTACCATCTCTCGGCCCTACTTTTATTCATACACCTACCAGGTTCTGCCAAACGCCGCTCTTTCAATTCGTAGTTAATTGCATATTTATTTTTTCCGTTTACGTTCAACATTAGGCTAGTTAGATATGCATGTTTGTAGTGAATTCTAGGTTGTTAGGTAGACTAGGATGTGGTTAGTAGATTTAGGGCTGATAAATTGCGCTGTTCGTGCTTCTTGTTTTCTCAATTTCGTAATTCTTATGTTGTTACTGTTCATATGCTGTTCTTTACGGTTGCATACTGCTTTTTACACTTCTTTTTCATGTTCATATTCCGTATCTGTATTTGAAGCTGTATTTTAATTCATATGAACTGTTCTGCTTGCGGTTTATTACCCGGAAACATCCAATTTTAGCTGGAGTGTTGCCCAAATTTCTGTAAACTGTTCTGATTTTTCTTCATGTTTTGGTTTTGGCAATTTGCATTCTGCTTTACTCAGCTTTTACCAACCCAATTCATGAATCCAAGGGCAAACTTTCTTATTCTTTTCGATTTCCTGGTTAATTAATTGCATTTTTGATGATTCAATTCCAGTTTTTCTATTTCCATATCTATATGAATCATCATCAACTTGAATTCCTTGTTTGAATATGAGTTGACTGTTGCTTATAATTGTGAATTCTTGTTACTTAGAAACTGTTCATCATGCCACTTACTCTAACCTCTTTTTCAATCCTAACCAACCTAATTTCCAAAACATCTCTTCTTGGTTTTTCACTATTCTCTTTAACCTTCTAACCAAGGCATGATTTTAGTTTTTCCTAATTAACATGAATTCTATTACTTTTTGGATTGAAATTTCTCATCTTAGTTTTATTCCCGAACTAATCCAAAATGCACAATTCTTTAACTCATTTAATTATTCTACTGCTCCTTTGCCACTTTGTGCTTATTTTGTTATTTGCCTACTTGTTTTCCTGTTTTTATTATCTCATAGATTTCTATTTTTCAGGATGTCTGACACTCAAAGAAAAGGAAAAGGAAAGGCAACAACTGGAAAACGAAAAAGAGGAGAATCTTCTATGTCCATCCTGGACATCATGCATGATGACTCTTGGCGGGAGAAACACTTTACCCCGCAGGAGAAAGCTGACCAGCTACTCCCTGCCACTGATCCCACTAAGTTTGCAAATAGATACTGTGAGTTGAAGTATCCGGTGTTTGCCACCTCCAGTAACCTGTACCTGGAGCGGACTCTGAAAATTCCAGAAGAACTCCAGCAATACACCTCTGATCAAATCAAACAAAGAGGCTGGTTCTTCCTGGAGAGAAACCTGACGGAGGTCAATGCTTCTTGGGTAAGAGAGTTTTACTGCAATTACTTCAAAACTTCTCTAGATGCAGTGAACCTCAGAGGGAAGCAGATACTGGTCACTGAAGAGGCCATTGAGGATATTTTGCAGCTTCAGCCTAAATCCGATCATCTTGATGGTTACCAAAAGGCTAAGGAGGACATGCGCTTCATGAAGTTTGACTGGGATGCGGTCAAGGCAAGGATAGCCCTTGACCCGACTGTCCCATGGGTCATGGTCAGAACACCACCATGCCTAAGGGAATCAAGAGGATATACTTAAATGATGAGGCTCGGCTCTGGCACCAGATCCTGAGCAACTTTGTTATGCCAATTACTCACGAGACGGAGCTACCTGCCACTATGATTACCCTCCTCTGGTGTGTGATGGAGGGTAAGGACCTGTACCTACCACGATTCATCCGGTACTACATGGCCAGGGTCCACGTCAGAGGCACTCTCCCCTTTCTATATCTGATTACCCAGCTCGGCCGTTGAGCTGACGTGCCTTGGGAGGATGCTGATGAGAAGCCACCTGCTGCAGAATGTAAGAAGATTATCCCTCACAGCAGGAACTTTCTGGCTTTGGCCTACAGACCTCCATTCCTCACCGCCCCTGATGAGACAGCCACACCTTCAGCTGGCCCCTCTTCATCTACTACTACCCCAGCTACCACCACTGCACCTCCACCTGCCTCAGAGCCAATTTACCACCTTGTGCACTGCCTATTTCAGCAGCTAGACCAGATGGAGCGCCGCAACCGGCGCCGATATGAGAGATCTGAGCGTCAAAGCAAGCGACGCTATGAGCACCTAAAGCTGATGATACGATATGGCGGCGACATCCCCTCCGAGCCTGACACACCATCAGAGCCATCTGAGGAAGAGAAGGATGATCATGAGGCGGAGACCCACCCACAGAGAGAGGCTGAGCAGGCAGGCCCAGAGCAGGCTGCGCCACAGCAGGAGGCCCCACATCAGATTTAGGCTGCAGACCCAGAGGTTTCTATTCAGTTAGCACCTCCTCTGTAGCAGGCAGATCCTTAGACCACCACCACAGAGACTCCAGCCACACATCATTCCAGTGATGACACTCCTTCACACCCTGCTTGAGTGAGCATCGAGGACGATGCTTTATATTAAGTGTGGGGAGGTCTCTATCTCTGGCGTATTTTTCTTGGTGAACCACTACAGACTCTTTTTATTTTATTACTTTTCTGTATTTTGATCTTTATTTTTATTCCTCAATACTTATACATTGCTCTTTTCATGTATTTTTACTCTATTTTCTACATTTTGCACTTTAGTTCATATTTTAGCCAGTTAGTTTAGTTGCAATTCTAACTTATTAGCTATAGAATATGTGGATTAATTAGTATAATTTACTCTTTTAGCATATGATAAGTTTGGTTTAAATTGAAAATAAAAAGGAAGTAAACTAGAGACTTTAACATAATAAAAATAATCCACACCTTGTATATATAGCATTACATCTTAGTTAGTTAATAACATTTCATCAAGGAGAAACACTAAAACTTTAAAGCCACCCTAAGGTTTACATTGAGAATAATGGGAACTCTTAATTTTTCACTTGCATGACATATATAACTGAGATATGATTTTTGAGCTAGAGAACACACAGCCTGTGAGTTTTGAGCTTAAGTGTATGGTTACATTCAAACCATAATATTTTATTCCTGTGTGTTTCGCCCTTCTTTTTTATTCTGATGTTGACTTTGTTTTAATCTATATGTCCAATTATAGAATATAGATACATACCAAGAAAGTGATTGAGGCCATTGTTTGATTCTAGCTCACTTATTCCAAAATTAGCCTACCTTTTACATCACCCTTGTTAGCCCCCTTGAGATTTTAATCCCCTCTTGTTCTATAAACCACAATAATAGCCTTAAACAGAAAAACAAAATAAAAATCCCAAGTTGAATCCTTGGTTAGCTTAAGATAGAAATTGTGTATTGTTTAAGTGTGGTAAACCTTATGGGAACATGGATTATAGAAACAAAAGTAGAAAGTTAAAGAGAATAAAGACATTTCAAAATAAAAGTTTTGGGAAGCATGCTCATGTGAAATCAAAATAATTAAATTACCATGTGCATCAAAAAAAAATTTATTTAAATAAAGGGGATACAAAAAATTCTCCAATTGCAAAATAAAAGGAATCAATGCACATGGGACAAAAGTTAAAGTTAATATATGAGCTTGCAATACAAAGTGAGAAAATTTGGGTAAATAGGTAAAGAAACCTTTGAATTACAAAATATGTATGTTAGGTGAGATCTTAGACTAATCAAGGATTCACTTATTAGCTCACTTAGCCTTATACATATACCCTTACCTTTACAAAGACCTCATGATTTTTGTATGTCTGTATTCTGTAATTGTTGATTGGTTAGATGAAGAACAAAGTTATAGAAAGTAAGGATAAAAAGAAGAATAGAGTGATTAACCCAATAAACACTGAGTGACTAGAGAGTAAACACAAAATCCAGTGAGGGTTCAATAGCTCATCAACATATATCTCTGCTTAAATTGTTAATTGTCTTGCAAGTTTGTACAATATTTTTCTTTCCCATCTCAATTGTAAAAGTGCTTTAACATTATCTAAGGCTTGGCTATGCATATATGATTCCTTGAGAATGTGAATTAACTCAACTACATGTAAGTTTTATATACAAGTGAATGACAATTAGAATTGCATGATTTATTTAGGTAGTTGCATTTAGAATAGATTGCATTGCATGAGATTCCACCACTTTAACTCTAACCTTACTCTTTATCTTGGACTTAGCATGAGGACATGCTATTGTTTAAGTGTGGGGAGGTTGATAAACCCATATTTTATGATATATTTTGTGCCTAATTTAAGTTATTTATTCAATCCTTCAACTCACTTATTCATGTTAATTGCATGGCTTTATTTTCCCTTCCTTATTTTGTGATATATGTGAAAAACATGTTTCCTATGCTTTAAGATTAATTATTTTAATTACCCTTTATTACCATTCGATGCTGTAATTTGTGTGTTGAGTAGTTTCAGATCTTCTAAGGCAGGAATGACTTAAAGGATGGAAAGGAAACATACAAAAATGGAAGGAAAGCACAAAATAGAGTTTTTGAAGAAACTGGCAGCGACGCGAACGCGTGGGCGACGCGGTCGCATGCCTAGCGCGAAAAGACAGCGACGCGAACGCGTGACCGACGCGATCGCGCGCCACGAGCAAAATGCAGATGACGCGGACGCATGACTGAAGCGGATGCGTGATAAGGAAAACTCCAGATGATGCGACCGCATGACTCACGCGGACGCGTGACAGAGGCCACGCACCAGAAATTACAGAAAATGCTCCCAGCAGTTTCTGAAGCCCTTTTTGGCCCAGATCCAAGTACAGAAAGCACAGATTAGAGGATATAAAGTGGGGGAATGCATCCAGTCAAGAGAGAGTCTCCAATAAGTCACTTTTCATGATTTAGATGTAGTTTTTAGAGAGAAGTTCTCTCCTCTCTCTCGTAGGATTAGGATTTAGGATTTTTTTTTTTGCTTTCATGATTGCCCCTTTTTATCAGGTTCAATATTCCTTTTAATTATTTATTTTCTCAATTTAATTTATGAACTTTCCTATGTTACAGATAATTCTCTTAATTAATGTTATTTGAGGTATTTCAGTTTATTATTGCTCTCTTTTATTTATGTTACTGTTGCTTCCAATCTGAAGACATTTTTATTCCAGTAGATTTACTTTTTCCCTTTTGGCCTTGGTTAAGAAATCAGTAACTCAGGAGTTATCAAACTCAACGTGATTGATAATTGTTATCTTTGCTAATTGAATTGAACTTCAATAATTCCAGTCCTTTCTTAGGAATTGACTAGGACCTGAAGATCAGACTAATTAATCCACTTGATCTTCCCTTGCTTTAGTAAAGGCTAACTAAGTGGGATTAAGATTCAATTCTCATCTCCATTGATAAGGATAACTAGGATAGGACTTCCAATTTCTCATACCTTACCAAAAGTTTATTTTACAGTCATTTACTTATCTTAATTGCAATTTAAATTACTTACTCCTTACTTTCAAAACCCCAATTTACAATCTTCATAACCAATAATAAGAACATACTTCCCTGCAGTTCCTTGAGAAGACGACCCGAGATTTAAATACTTCGGTTATCAATTTATTTAGGAGTTTGTTACTTGTGACAACCAAAACGTTTGTACGAAGGGATTTCTGTCGGTTTAGAAACTATACTTACAGCGCGACTATTTTTATAAAATTCTTTACCAGCAAAAATCCTAACATCAATGCCCAAGTGACTTCTTGGAGCTGGCGTGCCACGCCTTCGATACCAAGTGGCACGCCATAATGGAGGTTCTTCTTGGAATGGCGAGTTGGCGTGCCACACCCCTTTGCTCAAGTGGCACGCCCATAGTAGTTGATGGGTTAGGCATGCCACGCCCCTTTCATTTCCTCCATTGTTGCTTCTAGGAACTTTGTACTAGCGTGCCACACCCATTCTCTGGCGTGCCACGCCCACATGCATGCTTGGATCTCCCCTCTGGAATTTAGTACTGGCGTGCCACGCCTAGCTCCTGGCGTGCTACGCCAGTGCATTTTTGTGGCATTTGCTCCCAAGTGGCACGCCAGTTTCACACGCCTAGCTTCTTGTTTGTCTTCTACCCATTTTTTATGCCTTTTTCACCTGAAATTTAGCACAACTCATCTCAAAGTAGTGTACCATAATATTCATCAAATAATGTATGAATTGTACTGATCAAATGAGATTTATGCTCTTTTATGGTCTTCTTTATGCAAGAAAGAAGGGTAGATGATGCAAGTCATCACAACACCAAACTTAAGCTCTGCTTGTCCCAAGCAAATCAATGTGAGTAAACCCTTTATAACTTGAGGCCTTGGCTTTGAATGATTGCAATACCACTAAGAGTAAAACTAAGTGTTCAACATATGTATGAATGTTTTAATGTCATGAAAAGCTCTTGGATCCTTGAGGGTTCTTTTAGGTATAGGCTTTAGGGGTCCTTTCTATTGATTGTCACCTTGAAGTAGCAAGGGTTGTTTTGCTTTCTTGACCACGACTCTAAGTGTTTTATCTCAAGACAACCCTTTAATTAGGCTTTCAATTAGCACTCCCAAACCAGTTGGTTTTAGGGTACTAGGTGTTGAGACACCCCTAAGAATTTACTTGCCCAGGTCTCTTCTTGACACATCTTCACCACAAGCATCTACTAAGATCTTTAATTCTTTTTGAGCTTTTTAATGTTTCTTTCTCCATCCCAGTAGTTGATGCTTAGAGCCTTGGGCCTTTATTTCTTACTACCTCTTGGTTCTATGGATATTCAAGGAACACCCCTTAACCTTCCCTTGTTATACCTTCTAGGACTAGTTGCTCTCCATGACTCATTTTCTTTTTAGTTCATCCAAGGTTCTAAACTCAGTTTCTTATTTCTTAGTTTGTTTGATAATCTCTCTTGGCCTTGGTCTCTCTTATTATTTTTGCACAAATCACAGTAACTCTTATGGAGACAAGCTCTACTTTTATTTATGTTGAAATGAAGACTTGAAATACATGGCATTTTCTTTCTTGTAAAAAAAACTCATAAAGAATTCAAACAGTAATTAAAACTAAGCATAAAACATAAAATATCCTAGCATGATTACTTATTCAAAGAGTAAATCAAACAAAAGCTTAAAACAAGATTTCAGAAATTAGAAAGTGTCAACCATGGGACTCAACAACCTTGAGCAGCTTTATTTTTAGTTCATTGTCCCCTTCCCTTTGTCATTCTTTTTGGAAGGGGAGGAGCCACCTTCATCTGGCATGGAGGAACCTTCTTGTAGTTTGGCATCCTTGGGCTTCCAAAATCCTGCCCTCCTCATATAATTCCTTTCATCTTCCTTATGCTTGGCTAGGATTTCCTCTTGTCTTGCACTTAGCTCTTCCATTCCTTGCATGAAGGTTGGGTATCCTGGGTTTAGAGCGGCTACGGCGTTACACAAGTGATTCAGCTTCGCTTGTGTATTGATGTCATGCTGCCTCCTGGATATGGTTCTGGCATCATAGAGATTTCTGAATTCAACCAGGTTCCTCTGTTGCCACTTGCCTTGCTCTACTATTTTGTCCAGTGCACTTCGCACCTCTCCCCAATCAAATTGTTCTTGCTGCTCCTTGAGGTTTTCAAAACCCCCTTGGAGTTGTTGAATATTCTGGTTGACTTGGCTCCATTGTTGTTGTTGAGTCTCCTTGAGTTGGTTGACATCTTTCCTCAAGTGGTGTAGGTCTCCCTTCATTTGGTGTACATCTCCTTGCAATTGTTCCCAGTTGAATCCTTCTGAAAATTACTGATATTGGTATTGTAGTGGTGGTTGAAGTGCCAGGAAGTGAGGTTGCTCTTCTGCCTCTTCCTCTTCTTGTTGTTGTTGTGGTCCATGAGCATGAGCTCTTCGTTCTCTGGACCTGTTGAGTGGGTGGACAGCCACCACTTTGGCCATCTTTTTGGCAGTTATGAATTTATCTTGCTTCACAAGCACGTCATCAATGATCTTTTTAACTCCAACCTCATCACATAGCCTCTGTATAATGCTGGGAAATGCCAACCTTATGTTGTCACTGGTGCTTTTCAGCACTTTGTTGATGTTGTTGGTGATCATCTCCCCCACGTTGATGTTCTCTCCTTTCATGATGCTGTAGATGAGCACAGCTCTCTCCTTGGTCACCTCTGAAGTGTTGGATGTGGGGATTAGGGACCTCCTCACAAATTCTAGCCACCCTCTAGCTTGGGGGCTCAAATTTCTTCTCCTCAATTGGTTGGATATCCCATCCTTATCATTTATCCAATGCACATTCATCACACAAATTTCATTCAGGATCTCCTCAAACCTAGGGTCTTGCTGCTTCATTCTTTCTTCATAGCTCCGAGTGGAGCTTGTCCTCTTCACCATTAGCATTCTTTCTATGCTAGAGGGGCTTTAGTCAATGGACTTCCCCCTTACATAGCTAATGTAGCCATAGTATTGCCCTGGTTGAGGCACTGCGTTAGCATAGAATTCCCTCACCAAGCTCTCTACCACTTTTCTTGGTGGGTTGCATAGAAGTGACCAACCCCTATTGTTGATCTCAATGTTGATTTCAAGATGCTCATTCCTCCCTAGTTGAAACCCAACTTCTGGAATGATCTCCCTCTCACTCACCCAACCATAGAATTGATTTTGGTTGAATGCAGAGAGGAACTTGTAGTCATTGAAAGAGCTTGAGGATCCAGAGGTTAGTTCCTTGGTTTTTCTTTTCTTTGAGGCTGAGCTTTTTGGTGGTGCCATTAGGTTGAGAGAGTGTGTTTGTAAAAAAAAATGGGGGTTGCAAGAAAAAGCAAGCAAAATAAGGTTTTGCTCTAACACCAAACTTAGGACTTGATTGTCCCAATCAAGAAAAAGAAGATAGAAAGTAGGGGAAGAGAGATAGTAAAAGGTGAAAGAGAAAGGAAGGTGAGGGGTGTATGCTCTTCGTGTGTGAGTGGGGATTGTTGAAGTGGGAGAGGAGTTAGGGAGGTGAGGCTTTTATAATGGGTGAATGGTGTGGTTCGAATGGTGGAAAATAAAAAGGGTTAAATATTTTCCCACTTGGGAGTGGCGCCTAGCGTGGGAAGAGGCGCCAACTCTTTTCTCATAGTGTCTTCTGCATGTGTTGAGTTCTAAAGTGCAAGTACACTCTGACTTCCTTGCTTTGTGAGTTGTTTACCATGTGGGCCCTATCTTCTCTCCTGAAATTGAAACTAAGCCCATTAGTAATGACAAAAGAACCCCTTCTCATTCCTTTTCATCAAGAGTGATTTGAATTGCAACTGATGGGTGTCCCTTGGGACACCAAACTTAATCCTTTGGCATCTTAATAAATTGGTTCCATCATTGTGTATTTAATGTGTTCATAAGAGTGGAGTAACATAAATCCTTTCATTTTCTTTTTATTCCAATTCTTTTGAACTCATTAAGCCACATTCATGTTCTTAACCAAATCATTAAGTGCTTTCAAATTGGGTAACTTGGGCTGCTATGTGATCCTTGGTGGTGGCCACACCAAACTTAATCTCTGGGCTTACTCTTCAAAATCAATCTATTAAGTGTTTGTAAGCCTAGATTAAGTGAGTGAGATGCCAGACTAAACTTAGCAATTTAGCTAGTTTTCAGCCCATTCACTCCTCATTAGTTATGCCTTCATCAAGTTGCAATTCCAAAATAGAAAGAAATAAAAGAGTGTAACGAAAATCTAACTGCCAAAGCTAATATCTACAATTGTAAACTAATCCTAATTTGGTAATGTAACACAAATGTGAGACTGAAAATTAAACTATCTAAAGCAATATATTTTAAACTATTTCTAAGAAAAGCAATTAAATCAAAAAGGATAAAGTGTTGGGGTGCCTCCTAACTAGCGCTTCTTTATTGTCATTAGCTTGACATTTCTTTATCTTTAGGTGAGCTTGTAGCTCACTCTCTGCTCTTCTAAGGAGCCTCCCAAGTAGTGTTTAAGTCTATGGCCATTGACAGTAAAAGTTCTCTAAGTCTTATCCTCCATGAGCTCCACATGACCATAGGGAAACACCTTGAGTATGGTGAAAGGTCCTGACCATCGAGACTTAAGTTTTCCAGGGAAGAACTTGAGTCTTGAGTTGTAGAGTAACACCTTCTATCCTTTAGTGAACTCCCTTCTTGCTATCTTTTGGTCATGCCACCTTTTTGTGTTCTCTTTGTAGATTTTTGCATTCTCATATGCTTGATTTTTAAACTCCTCCAACTCATTGAGTTGCATTAATCTCTTTTCTCCAGCAGCTTGCTCATCATAGTTTAACATTTTTAGAGCCCAAAATGCTCTATGCTCAAGTTCAACTGGTAAGTGACACGCCTTGCCATATACCAGTTGGTATGGAGACATCCCAATGGGAGTCTTATAGGCTGTTCTGTAGGCCCATAGTGCATCATCCAGCTTCTTAGACCAATCCTTTCTTGAGCTTCCAACAGTTTTTTTCAAGGATTCGTTTCAGCTCTCTGTTGGAGATTTTAGCTTGCCCGTTAGTCTGTGGGTGGTATGGAGTTGCCACTTTGTGCTTGACTCCATATCTGAGAAGGAGTGTCTCGAGTTGTTTGTTACAAAAGTGTGTCCCTCCATCACTAATGAGAGTTCTGGGAACTCCAAATCTGCTGAAGATGTTCCTTCTCAAGAAGCTTATCACAACTTTGTTGTCATTTGTTGTAGTGGCTATGGCTTCTACCCACCTTAAGACATAATCAACAGCCACCAATATGTAGCTATTTGAGTAGGAGGTTGGGAAGGGTCCCATGAAATCAATCTCCCATACATCAAATAGCTCCAGCTTTAGTATGAATTGCTGTGGCATCTCATTTCTCTTGGTTAGATTACCAGCTCTTTGGCATTCATCACACCTTGACACCATTTTCTTGGCATCCTTAAACATTGTTGGCCAGTAAAATCCGGATTGAAGCACTTTTGCTGCTGTTCTTTCTCCACTGAAGTGACCTCCATATGCGGATCCATGGCACTGCCATAACACTTCCTGCCCTTCTTCATGCGATATACACCTTCTTAGAATTCCATCAGCACACTTTTGAACAAATAGGGGTCATCCCAGATGTAGTGTTTGGCATCCTTGATTAGCTTCCTCCTCATGTGCTTATTGATGTTAGTTGGTAGTTCCCCAATAGCCTTGAAGTTAGCTATGTCTGCAAACCAAGGGGCTATTCGAATCATCATCAATTGTTCATCAGGGAAGCTTTCATTTACTGCTACTTGCTGTATTTCTTCTTCTTGTGGGATCCTTGAGAGGTGGTCAGCTACCTTGTTCTCTGCTCCACTCCTATCTTTAATCTCAATATCAAATTCTTAGAGCAGCAGAATCCACCTTATTAGTCTGGGCTTAGATTCTTGTTTGGTAAGCAAGTATTTGAGTGCTGCATGATCAGTGAACACAATTACTTTTGAGCCAATAAGATATGATCTAAACTTATCAAAAGCAAAAACTATGGCTAAAAGTTCTTTCTCCGTGGTGGTATAGTTCCTTTGATTCTCATTAAGAACCTTGCTAGCATAGTAAATAACATGTACTAGCTTGTCTTTCCTCTGTCCTAGAACAGCACCAATAGCAAAATCAGATGCATCACATATTAGTTCAAAGGGAAGATCCCAGCTTGGTGGTGCTATAATAGGTACCGAGGAGAGTTTCTTTTTAAGTTCATCAAAGGCTACCATGCACTCTCTATCAAAAACAAAGGGAGTAAATGAGACAAGTAAGTTTCTAAGGGGTTTTGTAATCTTTGAAAAATCTTTGATAAACCTCCTATAGAACCCAGCGTGTCCCAAAAAACTTCTGATTGCTTTGACATTGCAAGGTGGAGGTAATTTTTCAACTACTTCCACTTTTGCCTTGTCCACTTCTATGTCATCTTTTGAAATCTTGTGACTAAGAACCACCCCTTCAGTTACCATAAAATGGCACTTCTCCCAGTTTAAAACCAGGTTGGTTTCTTGACACCTTTTTAGCACAAGAGCAAGATGGTATAGGCAATCAAAATATGAGTTCCCAAATACAGAGAAGTCGTCCATGAATACTTCTATGAACTCCTCAATCATGTCTAAAAAAATGGAGAGCATGCACCTTTGGAATGTTGCAGGTGCATTGCACAATCCAAAAGGCATTCTCCTATAAGCAAAGACACCATATGGACAAGTAAATGAGGTTTTTTCCTGATCCTTGGGGTCTACAACAATTTGATTGTAGCCTGAATACCCATCCAGGAAGCAATAATACTCATGTCCTGCCAATCTTTCAAGCATCTGGTCCATGAAAGGTAAGGGAAAGTGGTCCTTCCAGGTGGCTTCATTAAGTTTTCGGTAGTCAATGCACATACGCCATCCGGTCACTGTCCTTGTGGGTATCAATTCATTCTTCTCATTTGTCACAACAGTGATCCCTCCCTTCTTAGGGACTACTTGCACTGGGCTTACCCAAGGGCTGTCTAAAATGGGGTAGATCACCCCTGCTTGCCACAATTTCAACACTTCTTTCTGAACCACTTCATTCATAGTTGGGTTCAGCCTCCTTTGTTGTTATCTTGAAGGTTTGGCATCTTCTTCAAGTAAGATTTTATGCATACACATTGAAGGACTGATCCCTTTTAAATCTGCAAGTGTGCAGCCTATGGCATCCTTGTGTTGTCTCAGCACTTGGATAAGCTCCTCTTCTTGTTCCTTACTCAGACTTGAATTTATGATCACTGGGTAAGTATTGTTAGCACCCAGATATGCATATTTCATGCTGGGTGGTAAAGTTTTTAGCTCTAGTTTTGGTGACTCTGCATCTTTGTTGTCTGTAGTGGTTGGCATGATTGAGTTTCTCATGGTTGCGTGCGGTGGTTCTCCATCTGGTGCATGTTCCAGCTCAATGGTTCCTCCACATTATTCTTCTTCCAAGATTTCTTGAACTATTTGTTCCATTGTGTCTACTAGCATGCATTCTCCTATGGATTCCTTGGGGTAACTCATTGCTTTAAAGACGTTGAAGACTATTTTCTCTTCATGCAACCTCAAGACTAGTTCCCCTTTTTGCACATCAATGATGGCTCCAGCAATAGCTAGAAATGGTCTTCCTAAGATTGTGAGGTGCAGAATTGTAAATGACATAAATGTAAACGACTAGAATATAAAGAAAAGCAATAAAGTGCAGAAATAGAAATGGCAGAATGTAAAATGCAGAATCATAAATGACTTGAATGTAAATGGAAATGGGGGATTGTTGAATGTAAAATTAAGCTATAAAGAAATGGATAGATAAGAATGGGGAAATTCATTGAGATTGGGAGATGTTGTCTCTTTGGATCAAATCTAGCTTATATCCTCTTCAATCATGCAAGTCATTGACCTCTTGACAATCATGATTGATTGAGCCCCATTCCTTTGGTGACTCAATCTCTCAGATCTTGATCAATAGCCAATTCCTTGGTCTAATTGCTCATGAAGAGAGATATACTTGGTCCCTGATTATACCACACACCATCGTAGGTCCAAGTAGAGGGAGGATTATATGTCACATATCCAAACACCAAAACCCAGATTCTACTCAAGTGTGAGAAGGGATTTCAAGCATGGTTTCATGTTTCCTTTTCCAAGGTTCCCATGAAACCCAATTGCATTCAATCTCTTTTCCAAGATAATTGAACACTAAGCATTAAGAACAAAATTCCTTCTAGCAAATCAAAGAGAAGATGAAGAGAAGAAGAATTTCACTATTATGAATCCATCAAGTACAACAGAGCTCCCTCTCTCAATGAGAGGAAAGTTAGCTACTCATAGCTCAAAAAGTACTCAAAAGTAAAGTGTAAAAGTGGATCTAAAACTGACTGCTTAACCCCCTTCTTCAGTACTCCTTGGGGCTATTTACACTACTCCTAGTAAAATAAAAGAATTACAAAAGTGAAAAAAGAAAATTACATTTTGGAGGGAAAAGAAGCTGAATAAGTGTGATCTCCCAACTGGCGTGTGATTGGCACTCTAGTGGCGTGTCACGTGCTCTTTGCTTTTAGCTTGGCGTGCCACGCCCAGCCCTTCAAGTGGCACGCTCGTCTCTTTAACAACCTTGGCGTGCCACGCCTTCGAGCTCAAGTGGCACGCCCTAGCCTCTTTCCTTTTGAAACTTGAACTAGCGTGGCACGCCCAGGGTCTGGCGTGCCACGCCCCTTTATGAGTGAGTGGTTCCTCTGTTTGGTGTGCCACGCCACGAACTCAAGTGGCACACCCCAATGCTTCTTTGCTCTCTGAATTGCACTGGCGTGCCACGCTTGGGATTCAAGTGGCACGCCTAAGTGAAGAATAGTGAGTGGCGTGCCACGCCTTCGATACCAAGTGGCACGCCCCATGTAATTGGCCTCCTTCATCCTCTCTGGAAACTTATACCAGCGTGCCACGCCTAAAGGTTGGCGTGCCATGCCCATGATCTTGTCTTGGTTCCAGTAGTTGGCGTGCCACACCTCAGCCTTCAAGTGGCACGCCATAGTGACATGCTTGGGTTGGCGTAGAACGCCTTCAACACCAAGTGGCACGCATAGTCCTTGCTTTTGTTATCTTTGTGCATTGGCATGCCACGCCTGGTTGCTCAAGTGGCATGCCTAAGTGCGGTTGAGAGGTTGGCGAGCCATGCCTTCGACTTCAAGTGGCACGCCCAGTCTTCAATTGCCTTTAGCCCCTTCTCTGGATTATTGTACCAGCGTGCCACGCCATGCTGTTCAAGTGGCACGCCCATGGATTTGTGAACTCTTCAAGCTTGGCGTGCCACACCTGGGTTCTCATGTGGCACGCCCAAGTGACTTCTTGGAGCTGGCGTGCCACGCCTTCGATACCAAGTGGCACGCCATAGTGAAGGTTCTTCTTGGAATGGCGAGTTGGCGTGCCACGCCCCTTTGCTCAAGTGGCACGCCCATAGTAGTTGATGGGTTAGGCGTGCCACGCCCAACCTGGCGTGCTACACCCCTTTCATTTCCTCCATTGTTGCTTCCTGGAACTTTGTACTAGCGTGCCACGTCCAGTCCCTGGCATGCCACGCCCACATGCATGCTTGGATCTCCCTTTTGGAATTTAGTACTGGCATGCCACGCCTAGCTCCTGGCGTGCCATGCCAGTGCATGTTTGTGGCGTTTGCTCCCAAGTGGCACGCCAGTTTCACACGCCCAACTTCTTGTTTGTCTTCTACCTATTTTTGTTGCCTTTTTCACCTGAAATTCAGCACAACTCATCTCAAAGTAGTGTAACATAATATTCATCAAATAATGTATGAATTGTACTGATCAAATGAGATTTATGCTCTTTTATGGTCTTCTTTATGCAAGAAAGAAGGGTAGATGATACAAGTCATCAAGAAGGAAGCACAAGCCACCAAGAGGGAAGCCCCCAAATAGGTTATCATACAGGGGCAGTTGTACAAATGAGAGCTCCACCAACCCCTACTCAAATGCCTACACCCCGACTAGATGGATTACGTCCTAAGCGAAGTCCATGAAGGGTGTTGTGATCACCATATTGGAGGAAGGTCGCTAGCAAGAAAGATCATCCGAGCAGGATATTATTGGCCCACAATGATGTCGGACGCCCAGGAGTTCGTCAGAAAATGCAAGAAATGCCAAGAAAATGCCAACTTCCACAAGGCTCCACCTGAAGAACTCGGCACGATGATGGCTTCCTGACCTTTCACCTAATGGGGAGTCGACCTCCTTGGGCCATTCCCACCTGGGCTAGGACAAGTAAAATACTTGATAGTAGCCATAGACTACTACACCAAGTGTGTGGAAGCCGAACCACTAGCCAGCATATCTTCAGTAAATTGCCAAAAATTTATGTGGAGGCAAGTGGTCACCAGATTTGGTATCCCGGAAACTGTCATATCGGATAATGGGACACAGTTCACTGACAAGAAATTCAAAGAATTCCTAGCGGGACTAGGAATCAAACAAAAATTTTCCTCAGTCGAGCACCCCCAAACCAACGGATAGGCAGAGGCAGCCAACAATGTTATCTCAAAGAGGTTGAAGAAACGACTTGAAGAAAAGAAGGGCTCGTGGGCAGACGAGATAGCCTCAGTCTTATGGTCTTACAGAACCTCCCCACAATCTTCTACCAGCGAAACCCCCTTTTGACTCATGTACGGGTCGACGCAGTCATCCCAGTCGAAGTCGGGGAGCCAAGTCCAAGGCTACTCCTCGGAGGGGGAAGTGAGGCAGTCGAAAAAGATCTAGTTGACGAAACAAGACAAATGGCACATCTAACAAAGACAGCAATCATGCAAAGGATAGCCCTAAGGTACAATGGCAAAGTGCTGAAAAGAAGTCTTGGAGAAGGTGACTTGGTCTTACGACGCAATGACATAGGGCTGCCAACCCCAGGAGAAGGTAAACTGGCCGCCAACTGGGAAGGCCCTTACAGGGTAAGTGAAGTCCTCGGCAAGGGTGCCTACAAGTTGGAGAGGTTAGATGGAAGCGAGGTACCAAGAACATGGAATATGGCAAACCTAAGATGGTTCTACTCATAAGATTCCACTCATAAGAAGAAGCAACCACACGATCTGACGACCTCGCCCCCTCCACTTTAATTTTCTCTGCATTCCTTTCTCACTCTCATTTCTTTTACTTAAAATGTATTACATCACTTTTTTTAAAATCTTATATATATGCGCATACAGTAACTTCGTCTTTTGCAAGATATACGCCGATGCGACAAAACAACAAACAACGACTGGTCGACCTAACAGAAACCCGGGATTGATCATCCCGGGAACCAAAGGGACCCAAAAGTCAAAATACAACTTAAAAAGTGACAAGTGACAAAAACGGCAAGTACCATGAAAACGGTAAACCAAAAATCAAAAGGCCACGACGGCCCGAATAAGCGAAAATGACAAAACAATCAAAAGCCACCTCGGCCCGAACGAGCAAATGATAAAACATAAATGGCTTAATCAATATAAAATGCCAAAGTGTTCATTACAAATAAAAGGCGCCTTAAACAGGCCCAAAGATAAAGATAACAAGTTTCAAAAGCAAGATAAGGAATACAAGATCTGAAAGAAGTATCCATCTCAGGGCTTGAGGATATCAACAATCTTCCCATCCTTAATGTCTTGAGGGCCCCAACCTGAGAAAGATCGAGGTTGGGAGCCAGCACGGCCACCTGAAGCTTAATGCCCTCTTCAGTCAGCTTCACAGCTTCCTGGACCCCCTTTGCAAGCTCCTTGTTTTTCTTCTTTAGCACGGCCATCTCCTGACGGGTAGTCGCCGCTGAGCTCTCCGCCAACTTTAGCTTTTCCTCCAATTCCTTGACTTTCTTCTCAGCAGCGGTAGTCTCACCACGTGAAGTATTCAAATCTTTCATCAATAAGAGGTCCCGGTCTACCAGCCTGTTGATCTCTTTGGCATCCTCCTCAGCCTTCTTCTCCTGCTCAGACAACTTTACCTTTAGAGACTCCTCCTGAGATCTCGAATCTGTCAAATCTTTCTGAGAGTTTCGAAGTTTCCCTTCCAAAACATGATAATTCCCTAAGACAGGTTCCACCTTCTTGGCAATAGCAGCAGCTCAAAGAAGGCTGCGGTAGATCCACCTCGCCTGCCAGAGAGGTCGGCATCCCAGAAAAACTCTTCAATACCAGGAAGCAACTAGGACTCAATGAAACCCCCAGCATCAAAGTTCTTTTCCATAACAGAGAGAGCCTTCTCAGAGTCCCGCTTCTTCTTCTTCGGGTTGCCAACGACCTTCAAATCGTCATCATCAAGCCCCAAATCCTCCTCGTCAAAAGGAGCCTCTGCCTCCACACTTGGGTTCCCCGAGGTGTTCCCAGGAGGGACCTCAACCTTCTCCGACTGACCTTGGTCAGCCCCGTCAACCCGACCACTACCCTCTCCGGCGTCCTCCTGGTCCTGACTCGCTGAAGGAGTCGCTAAAGAGTGCTCGCCAACCTCATCACCATCTTGGATGAGGTTCATCAAGTCAGCCAAAGTTTTCTTCCTGCCAGCCATAGAAACTGTAAGCAAAAAGGGCAAAGGTGTGAGCAATAGGAGAGCAAACATTAAAAATACAAAAAAGTAAAGAACTCACCAACATACGATTGATCGGCCTCTCGGTCCCCCATAACCATACGAGGGTTAAGATTTTTCTCGCCAAAAATTGCCAACAAGATGTCACCGATGTTACAATCTTCTGGGCTCAACCAGTCATAGAATATTTTTATCAAATAATCGGATCCTGCTCCGAAGCTCCAGTAAGTCGGGATCCGCCTTTCCCCCTCGGCAATAAGCCAGAAGGGTTGATGACCCTCGATTGGCCTGACCTTGAAAAAAGTAGACTTAAAACCATGGAAGGAGTCCTCAAAAAGGCCAAAGATCCGGCGACCTTGTTGGGCCCTGAAGGACATATACCTCTTCTTCGCCTTCCCTTGCCGAGAAGGGTTCGTAAGTAGAAAAAGGTAAAAGAAAACGTTCACAGAGGTTGGAAGCTCCAGATATTCACAAACCATCTCGAAACATCGGATGGCAACCCAGCTGTTCGGGTGCAGTTGCGACGGAGCAACATCACAACGGTTCAACAAACCAATAACAAAAAGGAAAAAGGGTAAACGAACCCCCAGGGTTGTGAACATGGGTTCACAAACCCACAATCAGTCGACAACTCAAGGAGCTGCCAGGTTCTTCTGGCAAACACGCTCCTGGTCAGTAGGTACATAAACTTGATAAAACGCTTCCTCAGAGCCACCTCCACACAAGAGCCCAGATTGGCGCAGATCCTGGAGGTTCTCCTTGGAGACCTTGGAAGGGGTGTCCTTCACGTCGAAGGAAACCCAAGCGTAATGATCAATGAAATCGGCTAGCGGCCGCTGAGCCTAATTCGGGAGAACGAGGCGCTCGGCCATACCTACAGCAGGGGCACCACTTAGTCAAAACGGGAGGTTGCGAACCCGTAAAGCAGTAAAACAAGCTACAACCAAAATCACCTCCTAAGACACCATGATAAACCACTATTTTATGGTTTATCTTGTGTTTAATTGAGTGGTTTCATCAGATCTTTACCTACTTATTCATATGATTTGTATGATTTTACAATCCCTTCCTAGTTTTGTTTTATGGGTGAAAACTTGCTTCCTAGAGAGCTTTAATTAGTATATTTTAATTCTACTTTATACCATTCGATGTCGTGATCCGTGTGTTAAGTGTTTCAGGATTTATAGGGTAGGAATGGCTTAGAGAATGGAGAGGAAGCTTGCAAAAATAGAAGGAAAATAAGAAACCAAGGAGATAACCAACGAGCATCGACACGCACGCATGGCTCACGCGAGCGCGCGATATGCAGAAATTCGCAGCGACGCGTGCGCGTGCCTGACGCGTACGCATGGATTGGAGTCTGCACAAGGACGCGTGCGCGTAACTGACGCGAACGAGTGACACGCCAAAAAGACCAGCGATGCGCATGTGTGACTGATGCGTATGCGTGACTTGCGCGATCTGCAGAAATAACAGGAAACTCTGGGGGCGATTTCGGGCCGAGTTTTGACCCATTTTTCAACCCAGAAACATAATAGAGCCAGGAAACATGCAGAGACTCAACACACATTCACACATTCTCATTAGCATAGTTTTAGGTTTTTAGATCTGAATCTAAAGAGAAATCACTCTTCCTCTAGGTTTTCTTTACATTCATAGATTATTAGTTTTATGCTTTTGCTTTTGGATATTGAAGAGTCATCACCTCCGTTGAAGATATTATTCTAGTTTATTTTCTTACTCTTTTATTTATTCTTAATTCTTGTTTAAAGTTACAATTGGATTATTTTTATGGATTGTTAATGCAAATGATTACTTTTACTTTTAATTAATTTTGAATCTCTATTTTATTTAAATTATCATGTCTTTTTTTATTCCAAACTCCCAATAATGAAGATGGTATCCATGTCAATAGAGTAGATTCCCTACTTGACATGGGGGTTGATTAAGAGGAGACACTTGAGTTGGAATGCTCAAGTGGTTAGTTAAATTGGAAGTTGTTGGCTAATTCTGTATTTACTAACGCTAGACCTTCCCAAGGGAGAAGACTAGGATTTGCGAATAAGAGTTAGCTCAATCAATTGACTTTCCTTTATTTAGTAAGGGTTAACTAAGTGAAAATAGCAACCTCTGTATACTACACTTGAGAGAATTCTAACAAGGATAGAACTTCTAATTAATCATTCCCCCAGTCAAAGCTTTTTATTTTGAATAATATAAATTTCTTTTTATTTTCATTGCACTTAATTACAATTATTTATTTTCTGTTATTCAAACTCCAATTTCTCGGAAAACTCCTAATTAATAAATTAGCACCCTTTCTAGCAACTCGTTGGGAGACGACCTGGGACTCATACTCCCAGTATTTTTATTCTAAACTTTTGTGACAACCTTTCTAAATTGATGAGGCGGATTTTTGTTGGTTAAGAGCTATACTCGCAACGCTGTTCTTATATTATAATCTCTTAATTGGTCTAATTTCTGCCACGCACCAATTTTTGGCGCCGTTGCCAGGGAGTTACAATTGTGTGCTGAATTATTAATTAGTGTACATATTTTTATTTTTATTTGCATATTTTATTTTATTTTATTACCATGAGCTGTATGTTTCTTTCATTGAATGACGCGTTCACTGCCTAATCCGAGCTTAGCTGCATTTGATCCTGAAATTGAAAGAACTCTTTCACGTATTAGGCGAGCTCGGCGTCGGTTAGCCTCTGAGGGTGGTGAAGTGATCGTTATCGATTCACCAGTCTTATCTGAGGGCGAATCTGAATCGCCATCTGAGGAAGAAACAAGCTCCTTTACTACTGATTTAGTTGATTCACGTGCAGATAACATGGCAGCACCTAGGAGGATTACTCTCCAAGAAGCTGGAGCTCCAGATTTTACACTGCAGCCATATCAAGTGCATCATCCAACTATGGCTGCAGATTTTAAGCTGAAGACTGCACTAATCAACTTGATGCCTAAGTTTCATGGCTTACCTGCTCAGGAGCCTATCATGCACCTAAGGGATTTTCAGACATCCTGTTCGACTGTAAGGCGTCATGGTGCAAATAAAACTTCTATTCTATTAACCGCCTTCCCGTTTTCTCTTGAGGAAAAGGTGAGGGAGTGGTACTACTCCCAATCTGAAGCAACTGTCACCAACTAGGATACGCTCAGGAGAGAATTCTCGGAAAAATACTTTCTAGTTGAAGTTACAGATAGATTGAGAAAAGAGATCTCCTGCATTGTTCAAGGAGAATTAGAGACTCTTTATGAGTACTGGGAGCGTTTTAAAAACCTTCTGGACGCATGCCCCATCACATGATTGACAGGTTAGTGTTAATCAGCTACTTCACTCAAGGCATGAAGCCTCGGGATAAAACTACATTAGATGGTGCTAGTAATGGTTCTCTGAAAAAGTATAAGACCGCAGATGAAGCATGGTAACTGATCAGCGACTTAGCCGAGTCCACTAAGAATCACAGGCACATGAGCAACCACTCAAAGACTATTGCAGAGGTTTCCTTTAGCAGTGAGACTACTGCTCTTACACAGAGTATATGTGAAATGACCAACCTACTGAAGCAGATGCAGTTGAATCAACAACAAACTCAGCATTTCCCACGACAACAAAGCCAACAGTTAGTTCCCCAAAGAGTATGTGGAATCTGTGCTGATTATAGTCATTATACTGTTGATGCCCGCAACTCCAACAAAAAGACAACACTGTGGCAGCTACTCATAACTTCTATGACCGCCCAAATCAAGGATACAATCAACAAGGCGGCAACTACAACCAAGGTGGAAACTATAACCAAGGATGGTTGGAGGGACAACTATAACAGAGAAGGCAGAGACAACCAAGGAAATTAGAGGTGGAATAACAACAACAGACAGCAAAATTAGAACCAACCTTACAGAGCACCTCAACTGAGGCAATCACAAGGACCCCAACACAACCAACAACAGGCCCCTCAAATCACTTATCCCCCTTCCTCATCAAATGACGAGATGCTTCGTTCTCTTGCACAAGGACAACAAGACATGCAGACTACACTGAACTCTACTCTAAATGGTCTGAGTGCCACTTTACAAGCTCTCGTCTCCCGAATAGATTCATTACATGCTTCCACCAACCAGCCTTCAAGCTCCAGTGGAATTCCTTCTCAACCCTTACCTAACCCCAAGGGTGGCATCAATGCTATCACTTTGAGGTCTGGAACCACACTGCCAGAGAGGAATTAGGAGGAGCCAAGCCCATAAGAACACGCCCTAGTTGAGGACTTGTTTGAAGTGGAAGAAGCTAAAGAGGAAGAAGAAGTACAAGACAAGGTTGAAGAAGAAGTAGCTCAGCCAAGGAATGGAGCACCAAAGGATGCAGAGGCTGCGAATGGCGCCATCCCTATCCCATTTCCACACCTTGCAAGGAAGTCCAGAAAGCAGATGGAACTTGATCCCAAAATGGTAGAAATTTTTCAAAAAGGTTGAGGTAACTGTTCCCCTTTTTTATGTTATTCAACAAGTATCTAAATATGCAAAGTTTCTAAAAGATTTATGCATACATAAAGACAAAATTAATGAATTAGAAACTATTCCTTTAGGTAGTTCTATATCTGCTTTAATGGGAGGTATACCTGAAAAATGTAGTGATCCAGGTCCATGCATGGTTAACTGTACCATCGGAGGTGTAATATTTTTTGACTGCATGTGTGATTTAGGAGCATGTGTTAGTATAATGCCATTGTCTATATATGATGCTTTGAGGCTTCCTCCCTTAAAAAGGTCGGCAGCCCGTTTTGTGTTAGCAGATAAAAGCATTATTATAGTAGTTGGAATTGCTGAAGATGTATTAGTGAGCATTAAAGGGCTCACATTTCCCATTGACTTCTATATCCTGGAAATGCCCCCTAATGACTCAGGAAGACCATCATCAATCCTGCTTGGAAGACCATTCCTAAAGACTTCAAAGTTCAAGCTGGATGCATTCTCAGGAACTTACTTCTTTGAGATAGATGGCAGAGCAGTGAGTTTCAGTTTAAATGAAGCTATGAAGCACCCTCCGGAAGATCATTCTATCTTCCAGTGCAACATCATTGATGAAACTGTAGCTGAAGTTAACCAAGAAGAAGTAGAAGAGAAGCACAGGAGCAAGGTCCAAGTGTGGGGACACCCTCTGAACATAATGAAGATACCTTGCCATTATCACTAGTTCCAGATAATCCAGAGCCTAGCTATGAGCAGAAATTGGAATTGAAGCCCCTTCCTCCCCACCTCAAGTATGCTTACCTTGAGGATAATTAGAAATTCCCAATTATCATTGCAAGGGAACTCACTTCCCAACAGGAGGAGTAACTGCTTAGTGTGCTGAGAAAACACAAGAAAGCAATTGGATGGAGCTTGGCGGATATAGTAGGCATCAGCCCTCAAGTTTGTGAGCATAGAATATACTTAGAAGAGGGGGCAAAGCCTGTCCGTCAATCCCAAAGAAGATTGAATCCCACCATCTTAGAAGTTATCAAGAAAGAAGTGACCAGGCTACTTGAAGCGGATATCATTTATCCCATCTCAGACAGCGAATGGGTCAGTCCAGTACAAGTGGTGTCCAAGAAGTCTGGAGTCACAACAGTAAGGATTGAGCTTGGAGAACTCCTAACAACTAGAGTGCAGAATTTATGGAGGGCTTGCATTGATTATAGGCATCTCAACCAAGCTACTCGCAAGGATCACTACCCCTTGCCATTTATTGATCAGATGCTTGATCACCTGTCAGGTAAATCCCATTACTGCTTTTTAGATGGTTGTACAGGCTATTTCCAAATTCATATATCTCCTGAAGATCAGGAGAAGAGTACTTTTACATGTCCCTTTAGAACATATGTATATAAGAGGATGCCTTTTGGCTTATGTAATGCACCGGCTACTTTCCAAAGATGCATGATGAGTATCTTTTCAGATCTTATTGAGAACTGTATGGAAGTATTCATAGATGATTTTAGTGTTTATGGTGATTCCTTTAACCTTTGCTTGGATAGTCTAGCTAGGGTATTAGACAGGTGTGTTAGTTCAAATCTTGTATTGAATTTTGAAAAATGTCACTTATGGTAAAACAAGGGATTGTTCTAGGACATGTTGTTTCTAATACTGATATTTCTGTAGATCCAGCAAAGGTAGATGTCATTTCTAGTTTACCTTATCCCTCCTCTGTGAGGGAAGTCCGTTCGTTTCTTGGCCATGCAGATTTCTACAGGAGATTCATTAAGGACTTCAGTAAGGTAGCATTACCTTTATCCAGACTGCTGCAGAAAGATATTGAGTTCGAGTTCAGTGAGGATTGCATGCAAGCGTTTGATAAGCTGAAGATCGCCCTGACTCAAGCTCCGATTGTGAGAGGACTAGATTTGGAGCCGGCCTTTTGAGATTATGTGTGATGCCTCCAACCATGCGGTAGGAGCGGCACTGGCTCAGCGCGAAGGTAAGGATCCTTTCGTAATTGCTTATGCGTCTAAGACCTTAGATGTCGCTCAGTCTAATTACACTACTACTGAAAAAGAGCTTCTTGCTATTGTTTTTGCTCTGGATAAATTTCGAGCCTATTTACTTGGTACTAAGGTAGTAGTGTACTCAGACCATACAACTCTAAAATATTTATTAGCTAAAAAAGAGTCTAAACCAAGGCTAATACGTTAGATACTGCTGCTGCAAGAATTTGATTTAGAAATTAAGGATAGGAGTGGTAACCAGAATTTAGTGGCAGACCACTTGAGTTGCCTTGAGCACATTAAGGATGACTCCACTCCTATTAATGATAATTTTCCATTTGATAGCTTGCATGTAGTATCTGAAGTGGTTCCTTGGTATGCACCTGTAGCTAATTATCTAGTTAGCCATACTTTTCCTCCCAATTTTACTAAGCATCAAAGGGATAAGCTGAAAAGCGAGTCTAAATATTATATATGGGATGACCCATACTTATAGAGGTGTGGTGATGACCAGGTAATTAGAAAGTGTGTACCCCAATCAGAATTTCAGTCTATTTTAGAGGCATGCCACTCTTCTGAGAGTAGAGGACATTTTTGCCCTCAAAGAACAGCTAGAAAAATTTTAGACTATGGATTTTGGTGGCCTACTCTTTTTAAAGATGCTGCTGCTTTTTGTAAATCTTGTTTCCCATGCCAAAAGTTTGGTAATATATCCAAGAGGGATGAGATGCCTCAACAGATTATGCTATTCTGTGAAATTTTTTATATTTGGGGTATTGACATTATGGGTCCATTTCCAAACTCTAGTGGTTACCTTTATTTACTGTTAGCTGTAGATTATGTCTCTAAATGGGTGGAAGCAATTTCTACCCGTACTGATGATGCTAACACTGTTGTTTTCTTTGTTAGAAATCATATTATCTGTCGCTTTGGATCACCACGAGCAATCGTGAGTGATCAAGGCACTCACTTTTGTAACAGGAGATTAACAGGATTACTGAAGAAGCATGGGATTGTTCACAAAGTAGCAACAGCTTATCATCCCCAGATTAGTGGGCAAGCAGAAGTATCTAATAGAGAAATAAAGAGAATTCTGGAGAAGATAGTAAAAGTTCATAGGAAGGACTGGAGTGCCAGGCTACAAGATGCGCTCTAGGCATATCGAACAGCATACAAGACACCCATTGGGATGAGCCCCTTCCGCTTAGTGTATGGAAAGGATTGCCACCTTCCAGTAGAGGCGGAACACAAGACTTTCTGGGCTGTGAGGGAGTGCAACATGAATTTTGAGGAAGCTGGTGCTTAAACGAAGCTGCAACTAGCAGAATTGGAAAACCTTCGCCTAGAAGCATATGACAACTCTAGGCGATAAAAAGAGAAGATGAAGGTTGTCCATGACAAGCACATAAAAAGAAGAGAATTCAGACCAGGGGAGTTAGTTCTTCTTTATAACTCCAGACTGAGGCTCATGCCAGGCAAGTTGAGATCAAGATGGGAAGGTCCCTACAGAGTAGAAAAGGCAGAGCCAAACGGAGTTTTTCACCTGTGTCATCCTTCTAGCTCTAAATTCATTAAGGTCAATGGACATCGCCTAAAGCTTTATCATGGAGAGAAGATGAAGGATCACAAAGAACTAGAGGTTTTCCTCTTGGAAGACCCCCAACAGAAGCAGAATGAGCCTGAAGACCGTCCAACTTAAGGATGTAAAAGCAAAATGAAAGGTGGGAGACAACCCACCATGGCATGATCGTTCCGTCTCAGTCTTAGTTTTGTTTTATTTTATTTTACTTTATTTTCCTTAAGTGAATCTTCTCATAATCTCTGTATATAGTCTACATTTACATTTGCATTCTGCATAAAAAAAATGCACGTGACGTGCAAGCGTCACTGACGCGTCCGCGTCATATGTGCATTCGAAACAAGGAAGAAAAGTAGCAGAGAGTCACGCGAGAGCGTGGCTAGAGGCGTGCCTTAGGCACAAACACGCCCACGTGAACGCGTCCCTGACGCGTCCGCATCACTTGAAAAATCAGCCTCCACACGTGCGCCAGTGCGCGTCACCTACGCGCACGCGTGACCCTGCAAAATCGACGTAAAAGGGTATATGGCAGAGAGTTATGATGGAGTGGGGCTGGAATGGTGGTGGAAGCACAAGCCCTATCACGCGTATGCGTCACCCATGCGTACGCTTCATTTTTCAAAATTAGGCCATTCACGCGTGCGCGTCACCCACGCGCACGCGTCATCCAAAATTTTGGCAATGTACGTATAAAACAGAGAGTTGTGCGTGCGCGAGGCTACACTCGCGCCAATATCACAAATCAAGTCACGCGTGCGCGTCACTCACATGTATGCGTCACTTGAAAATAGCACCAACCACGCGAACACGTGCTCCACGCGTCCGCGTCGCATGTGACGCATAGTTTAACTTGACCTGCGCCAGAATTCCTATCTTTTCTTCCCCAATCCTAATTTTTTCTTCTCCCTTCTTATTTCTTTCTTCCTCCTTCTTTCTTCTTTATTCCTTCTCACTTTTTACTCTCTCCCCCCTTCTTTTTCACATTCATTATCAAGATTCTTTTCTTTTCTTCTTTCCTTTTTACTTTTTCATTGTTACTTTTATTTATGTTTTCTTCTTCTTTTCTTTTTTTACTTTCACTATCTATGTTTTCTTTGTCTTTCTTTTTCTTTTTACATCCTTTTAATTGGTGTTAGAAATTTATTTGGGTGATTGTTTTCTTCTATAATTGCTTGTGAATTATTAAAGAATTGCTTAACAATTAATATTACTTCTTAAGGGTTGCTTGCATGTTCAAATCTAATACTTTCAATAACATATTTACCATGTATGCTAAGTGTTTGTGAAAAAGCCCGTATGGCATTGTGCATTTTACTTATCCTATTCTTCTACTCTAATGCCTGTTTTTCACAAAACTCCTTAAATATTTTATTAAATGAATATTATTGTCAAAACAAAATGTGATGGCTAGTTTGTTATGAGTGATAATACATTTAAGTAATTAATGCTTGATCTATGCTTCTCATGCCTTTGCCAGCATGCCAATAGACATCTTGCATCTACTTGCCACCACATGCACTTGCTATATTTCCATTGATGAACTTCTGACATGTAGTCGCGACCATGTGTTAACGACATCCTTCTTTACCGTGCATTAATTATCACTTGTACCATCCTTTTCCTTGCTCAAACCCTTAACTTTATAAGTTACTTTCCTTTTCCTTTTTCAAGATGGCCACCAAGAAAGGTAAAGAGAAAGCTACTCCCAAACCACCAGCAAGGAAAGGAACAAAAAGAGCACTAGCTGCGGAACCTTCTTCAACAGCAGTAAAGCCCTCAACAAAGAGAATCAAGAGGATCATCAAGGTCGATGAAAAAGAGAAAGCCTTTCCAGCAAAGGACACTGCGCGGTTCACTAACTGCTACTGTGAGCAGATGTTCCCCATCCTAGTTGAGAGGAACTACAATAATGAGTACCTACTAATTCTCCCGAACCACATTGTTGATTTTGTTGATCCCCGAATTGAATGGAGACAATGGGGATTCCTACGGAGAAAGTCACGGCAGGTTAATCTTTCATGGGTAGCCGAATTCTACTCAAACTTTCACATGCCAACCCTGCAGTCTGTCTATATCCGTCAGAAACAAGTCCCGATAACTGAAGAAGCCATTCAGCGAGCTTTAGATCTTCCCCCTGCTCCAGAAGGATTGGACGCATTCCAAGAAGCCTCTTTCAAGCGCTAAACATACCAATTTGACTGGGACGCCGTTCTCAGAGTTATAGCACAACCTGGCAGCAGATGGATCTATGGATACCATCGATCCCACCCTAAGGAAATATTGGCTTCAGTACTCACCTTAGAGGCTCGAGTATGGGCACAGATTATGTCTCATTACGTCTTTTCGAGCACTCACGAGTCCTCCTTCACTGCAGACATGGCTGTTTACTCTGGTGTGTCCTTACAGACCAGCCTCTCAATTTACCAAGACACATCCAGAATGCTATGGGAGACGTACAGATTGTGGGCAACCTACCTTTTGCCGCCTTGGTTTCAAATCTAGTCTCAGTAGCCGGAGTCTCCTACAGAGCTAGGGACACCAAGACCATGATTCCACATGATGATCAGATCGTCCCTAACGGGAAGTACATCAGACCTCCAGCAGCCACTATCAACCGAAGCACAGAACCAGTGGAAGATATCCCTTCTCCTTCCACATCATAAGAACCTTCAACAAACTAGCTACTCCATCAGATACTTGAGAGGTTAGACTGGCTAGATTGGCAAGAAAAGCAAAGAGAGCGCCGCAACAAGCGCCGATTTACATACCTCAAGGAGCTGCTTGTTTGTAACCACCCACCTGTAGAAGACCCAGACACTCTGGACTCTACTTCATTTACCAGCACAGGGAGCCATGACAGTCCCAATTGTGGAGATGCTGCTACCAGCCACTCTTTGTTCCTGACTGATGGCACCGAGGACAGTGCCAAGCTTTAAGTGTGGGGAGGTCGGTCAGTACCTGACTTCCGGAGGTAATTTCTCTTTCTTAGCACCAATAAATTATATATTTTTTTCTTTTGTTTAGGATAGGATAAATTGCATAGTAATAAGTGTTTGCATGCATGTTCTATTTGGTTGAAAAATAATAAGTTTCTTTTTAAGTCCCGATTTTTGAAAAATTTCACTAGTTTAAATCAGAAGTTTTTGTGTTAAACTTGTTTGAAGATTGTATTTGGAACATAAATGATAGCTAAAGAACACACAACCCGTGAGAATTGAGCCTAATTACATGGTTACATTATTTAACCATAATATTTTATTCTTGTGTGTTTGCTTCTCTATGATTGTAATCTATATTTTGTTCCATCCTATATGTCCAATGTTTAATGTGTTATATGCATGCATATGATTGAGGCCATTATTTGATTATTAACTCACTCATTTCAAATAGCCTACCCTTCCATTCACCTTTGTTAGTCACTTTGAGCCTTTTAAATCACATTTGTTCTATATTTTACCACATCACTAGCTTTAAGCAAAAAAATAAGTAATACCCCAAATTGAATCTTTGGTTAGCTTAAGATAGAGATTGTGTGTCAATTAAGTGTGAAAAAACTGTGGGAACATGGGTTAACAAGGGAATGTGTTATGTTTTTACAATTGATAAAATATAGGGAATTTAGGTACCTACTCATGTGAGTCCAGAAAAAAATTATAAATCCATGTGCATTGATAATGCTATGTTTACTTTTATAAAAAAAACCAAAAATATTCAAGTAATTAAGTAAATAAATAAATGAATAAGGGGACAAAATTACCCCAATGTTAAGTTAATGAAAAAGGTCAATGCATATGTGATACAAATTAAAAGAAGAGTTGATGCATGAGTATGTGATACAAAAGTGGAAAAATTTTGGGTAACTAGGCATGAATTTAAAAGTATATAGTGTATGTATAGGTAAGAGCTTAGGTTAATCAAGGATTCAATTTATAGCTCACTTAGCCATATATATATACTCTCACCTTTACCTTAGCCCCATTACAACCTTGAAAAGACCTCATGATGTTTGCATTGGTACATTAAATACATGTTGATTGGTTAGGTGAAGAACAAAGTTTAGAAAGCATGACTAGAGAAGAGTAGAGTGATTACCCTATACACTTGAGTGATTATTAGAGTGTACATATACTATCGGTGAGGGTTTAATACTTGATTCTATGTTCCCTGCTTTCATGAGCTGTCTTCTTACAAGTTTACTTGTTTTTACTGTATGAATTTTAATTAGTGATATTTGATTTATATTTGTCTTGAAGAACTTATTTACTTTTAACCAAGTAGGCAAAATCATTTTAGCATATAGTTGCATTCACATACATAGGTTGCATTGCATTGCATGAGTCTTACTTTCCCTTATTTAGTCTTTTAATCTCCTTGAGCTAAGCATGAGGACATGCTAATGTTTAAGTGTGGGGAGGTTGATAAACCACTATTTTATGGTTTATCTTGTGTTTAATTGAGTGGTTTCATCAAGTCTTTACTTACTTATTCATATGATTTGCATGATTTTACAATCCCTTCCTAGTTTTATTTTATGGTTGAAAACTTGCTTCCTAGAGATCTTTAATTAGTATATTTTAATTCTCCTTTATACCATTCGATGCCATGATCCGTGTGTTACGTGTTTCAGGCTTTATAGGGCAGGAATGGTTTAGAGAATGGAGAGGAAGCTTGCAAAAATAGAAGGAACACAAGAAACTAAGGAGATAACCAGCGAGCATCGATGCGCACGCATGGCTCACGCGAGCGCACGATATGGAGAAATTCACAGTGACGCATGCGCATGCCTGATGCGTACGCGTGGATTGGAGTCTACACAAGGATGCGTGCGCGTGACTGACACGAACGCGTGACATGCCAAAAAGACCAGCAACGCACACGTGTGACTGACGCGTACGCGTGACTTGCGCAATCTACAAAAATAACAGAAAATACTGGGGGCGATTTTGGGCCGAGTTTTGACCCAGTTTTCGGCTCAGAAACACAAAATAGAGCCAGGAAACATGCAGAGACTCAACACACATTCACACATTCTCATTAGCATAATTTTAGGTTTTTAGATCTGAATCTAAAGAGAAATCACTCTTCCTCTAGGTTTTCTTTACATTCATAGATTATTAGTTTTATGCTTTTGCTTTTGGCTATTGAAGAGTCATCACCTCCGTTGAAGATATTATTCTAGTTTGTTTTCTTACTATTTTATTTATTCCATATTCTTAATTCTTGTTTAAAGTTACAATTGGATTATTTTCATGGATTGTTAATGCAAAGGATTACTTTTACTTTTAATTAATTTTGAATCTCTATTTTATTTAAATTATCATGTCTCTTTTCTATTCCAAATTTCCAATAACGAAGATGGTATCCATGTCAATAGAGTAGATTCCCTACTTGACATGGGGTTTGATTAAGAGGAGACACTTGAGTTGGAATGCTCAAGTGGTTAGTTAAATTGGAAGTTGTTGGCTAATTCTGTATTTACTAATGCTAGACCTTCCCAAGGGAGAGGACTAGGATTTGCGAATAAGAGTTAGCTCAATCACTTGACTTTCCTTTATTTAGTAAAGGTTAACTAAGTGAAAATAGCAACCTCTTTATACTACACTTGAGAGAACTCTAACAAGGATAGAACTTCCAATTAATCATTCCCCCAGTCAAGGCTTTTTATTTTGAATAATATAAATTCCTTTTAATTTTCATTGCACTTAATTACAATTGTTTATTTTATGTTATTCAAACGCCAATTTCTCGGAAAACTCCTTATTAATAAATTAGCACCCTTTCTAGCAACTCGTTGGGAGACGACCTGGACTCATACTCCCAGTATTTTTATTCTAAACTTTTGTGACAACCTTTCTAAATTGATGAGGCAGATTTTTGCTGGTTAAGAGCTATACTCGCAACGCTGTTCTTATATTATAATCTCTTAATTAGTCTAATTTCTGCCACGCATCACACCCCTATGCTAACCCAGAACTTAAGCCAAACCCAGAAAAATCAAGCGGCGCCCCCTCTAAAGGAAGAAGCGGCGAAAAAGCAAAAAGAAACCCAGGCATGCACAAAAAATGCACAAAGGCACCAAGGGAAACCAGAAAAAAAAAAAAGAAAACTATAACAACATACCAGGGAAAGGCTGAATCTGGAAAAGTTGAAGGAGAAATCCAAAAGAACAAAGCAGCAGCAAGAGCGGGAATGAAAATGGAAGCAACGGAAGTTTGAGAAAATAGAGGAAGAAGAAAAGAAAATAGAGTTATGAGGGATTTGAAAGATAAAAAGAAGGCAAAAAGCGTAACTACCTGGAGAAGCGCCAAAAGACAGGGGCACATTCGTCATTTCGCGCGAATTTCAAAATCACGAAATGATGAGCATTTAATGCCCAGCGTAGAAGCCAAGGAGGCAGCACCAGGGAGAAGCGAGATGACCACGCATGGAAAATACGAACGGCATCAACGAGCTCCCGAGGAGAGGGACACATCCCGACTCGGCGAGTAGATCAAACGCGCCCAGCCACGAGCTTTTCACCCCAAAACTGGCGCGTTTGGGGGCACTGTTACAGACTCGCACGATCTAGCCCAACAACCTGGCGGGTCGGGAACACCACCCCGACCCGAAGCCCGAACTATTCTCCATAATGGGAAACCCAGCGGGTCGGTCCCCCGCACCCGGCCCAAAGGACTCACAACCACGCCTAGCAAACCGGTCGGGTCGTCATCTTCGGGACAACACCCGAAGTCCCGATTCGAACTCCGAAAACGACCTGCTCTCCCCCCCCCCCCACGTGGACAGGGATAGCTCACAAGCACCCTGGCTAGTGGGCTAGGTCATTTATGGACCCGCCCAGCACAATATATAAAGGGAGAGGTCAGCTCTCCCCCCATGGTACACATCACCTTACCTAACTTGGCTGTCATTTCGTACAGACACTGACTTGATCGTCGGAGTGTCCTTGCAGGTGGCCACCCCCTTTCGTCCGTTCTACCACCGCTTTCGCCGGCCTCCAACTCTAGACCAGGAACCCGCTTCAAGCTACTTCAGGGTGTCGCCTTCTCATCTCTTCACCATCACCCGACCCGTCGAGTACCCGAGATCCTCAGGTGACGAACAACATGTTTAAAAATGTTACAAGCTTATTTTATTACTAAATGAAATACGTGCAAATTTTTTTGTTACTGATATCATTAACACTGCGAGATAGGTAATAAAATAATGATTTAGTTAACATATGTTCTAAGTGAAATATGTTTGGTTAGTATATTTTTAAAATATTTTTTTAATATTGTAGAATTCAAAATTATATTTTTATTCAATTATAATTTTAGTTATTTAATTTTTATTAAGTTAATATTAATTGTTATAAGTATCAAATATAAAATAAATTACTATCTTAAAATAATTAGATGTATTCATGATAAAAAGATATTGTTTAACAAAAATAACAGTAATAAGTCTTGGTGATATTAAAAATTAAATATGAGATACAACTAAAAAAACAATTAAAGCATATAAAATAGGAGTATGATTGAATTTGGCTTTGAAAATGGGAATACGATTGAAAAAGAGGATAATTGGATATATAAGAATACAAATGATTTTTTAAATTAAAATCTTTATATCTCTTGTCAATTATGGTCGAATTTACTCTTTTTTATATTCTTTTTTATTATCATACAAAAAATGTACAGCAAAAAAAAAGTAAAAAATATACTAGAAAAAAATTATCATATTTTTATGGAATTGAAAAATACACGGGCACAAAAATTTTAGAGAAACTCCAAAAAATTTTGAAAGACGTTGAAGATAAAGAATGTGAAGGAAATTAAAATTAAAAAAATAACAAAAATTAGAACTCAAATTTTACACTATTTAATATTTTAATTTAATTTATAAAAATAAAATAGTAAACATTTTCAGGCAGTGCAAAAAGTTAGTGGCAAGTAGGCAATTAGTAGACGTAGAGAATGAATTAACAACATGAGCAATGATTGAAAGAGGAAATAAAAATGCTGATTTTAAAATTTAAATTTGAGATCATATTTCGATTTTAAAAATATAGCAGAAAATTTTAATTAAACAATAAAGATTTTTTACCTTTAAATAGATGGGAGAGAATGAGAAAGCTGATGGAAGAGAGCTACCAGAGTTGGAAGAACCAGTGAAAATGAGTGGAAAGAGATTTAGAGGAATACAGGCGTTGCCTTTATGTTTTTCACGCAATGTGATTGAGGATTTAGCCCTGATGGGTGATATATAAAAGGAATGGTGAAGGATCGAACACGACATATAATGATTTATTGATGTACTTAATTTTTAATTTATTTAAATATTATATTATTTATTATAAATAATAATTTTTTATTATTTATGAATTGAACATTAATCACGTAAAAAATAAATTTAAATTTAAAATTTAAAATTGACAATTTATTTTAAATTTAAAAATTGACATTATCATCAAATTTAATGTAGGAATAATCCGATAGTAATAGTGTGCGAAACAATATTTTTTGGTGCCAGCAATACTGTCAGAAAAATTCGTTAATAACTAATTGGTTTTTGAGCTGGTAATCCGTCACAAAATCCGAGGTAAATATTTATTGGCGAGATTTATACCATCTGATTGTTTTCGACGGTAGATTTTTTCGTTTTTTGACAGTAAATCCGACGGTACTCAATATTTTTCTTGTAGTAACACCGTATTTTGGATTGAAAATATTTTCATCGTTTTTAACTAAAAAAGATGAAAATGAAAAAATATCATTTTCAATTTTGTACTTTTTTTTGAAAATATTTTTACCGAAAATGATGTGAAATTACTCCACCAAACATATTTTTATATCTTATTTTCGTTAAAAATAAAAATAAAAATGGCCAAACCGATCAATACTTTCATTTTTTATATTTTTAATAAAAACTTTTTTAATTTATAAGTTTAATGTGTTCTCAGGGTATAAAATATGGAATAATCTCTGCATACAAGCGATTAGCGCTTACAAGTCATACAAGTTCTTTATCCTCAAACGCGCGTCTTGTGGCATGTGTGTTTCACGCGCTTCCTTAACAGACTTTTAAATCAATTAACGCGCGAATATATAACTTCCTTTTTTCAAAGAATTTCGTTTCCTTTTTCGAATTTCTTGCCTTCTTTGTTCAATCTCATTCGTACTTTCTCTTTGCCTTTTCATTCCTTGTTTACGTGCATTTCTCTCTGTTTTCTTGCGTTGTTTTTCTCAATTTTCATGGTTTCTGAAATCAAGCTTTGAAATCGTTTTCAAGATAATGGATGATTCAACTTCAGATTGTCAGCTGAACTAGGGCGAAGTGGATTTTTGAATTTGAATCGAATGAAGTTCCTGAGGTGTGATTTAGTTTCAGTTAATTATTGAATCTGAATTTGATGCAGTTAGTCGTTTATGATTGTTTAGCTGAATAATGCGTGAACATTGACTGTGAAATTAATGCGTGAACATTAACTGTGAATTGAATCTAATGTACTAGTTTTGATTAATTTTGTGCTTTTTATACCAGATGTTCGGGTGTAGATCAGAACTATTTGGGTGTATTTTAGGGAAGTTTGGGTGTATTTACAGTTTATGACTTTTCTTATTATTTTAGTTGAGTTGTTATCGTTGGGGTGTAGATCAGGAATATTTGGGTTTATTTTAGTTGAATTGTTATTTTTTTATGATGTGCAGAAACTGTATAGTATATCCTTGTTTTTAACATGGTGCATTTTGCAGCTCCTCTGTGATGTTGATGACCAGTTTGTTCCCAAGGTTGGAATGACTTTTAACACCCTTGAAGATGCTGCAAAATTTTACAAGGATTATGCGAAGGCTGTAGGTTTTTCTACAAGAGTTCGGAGCACAAATAAGAAGGGAAACGAAATTAAGAATCAATTGATTACATGTAGCAGAGAGGGAAAATGGAAATCTAAAATATCTCCGACCGAGAAGACAAATCCCACAGCTAGTTTAAATTGTTCTACAAGAATTTATATACACTCGTTGAAGGATGTTGGTGCTTGGATTATTTCGAAGGTCGTGCTGCATCATTCACATCCTTGCTGTCCAACTCAAGCAAAGATGCTCAACCAGCACAGGGAACTAAGCATGTCCATTCATCGTACAATAGAGAATAACGAGAAAGCCGGTATCAGACCAAGCAAAACTAACCAATCATTCGTTACGGCAGTCAGGGGGTCACCGCAGGTTAAATTTTATCGAAAAAGACGTGAGGAATTACATCACGAGAGAAGTGCAGAATGTTTCGGAACAAGAAGATGCAAAAGAATTTGGCAAATACTTATTAAGAATGAAAGAGAAGAATCAGAATTTCTTTTTCGAACTCGAACTCGAGGATGATCAGTCGATTAAGCTTGCTTTTTGGGCCGATGCAAGGAGCAGAGCTGCCTTTGAGTATTTCGGAGATGTTATTTCATTCGACACCACCTACAATACAAACAGGTAACATGCTGTTCTGGTTTATGATGCTGAATTAATGTTGTTTTATGAATCTGCTGCAGAGGTGTATATTGGAGATTTTTGGGTGTATAAGATCATTATTTGGGTGTATTTTGTTGATTTTAATTCTGTTTTGTCGTAATCTATTTCAGGTATAATCTGGTTTGTGGTTCTTTTGTCGGGGTGAATCACCACGGTCAGTCAACACTTCTTGGATGCGCTTTGATGAAAAACGAAGATATTGAATCATTCAAATGGTTATTTCAATGTTGGCTTCGTTGCATGGGAGGAAATGCTCCGAAAGGGATACTCACCGATCAATGCGCGTCAATGAAAATGGCTATAGAGGCTTGTATGCCTACAACAATTCACCGTTGGTGTATTTGGTACATCACGAAGAAGATTCCAAGCAAATTAAACGACCACAAGGGACACGCAGAAATTGAACAAGAAATGAGCCAAGTTGTTTGGAATTCTCAGAGCAAAGACTCATTTGATAGGAATTGGAATGATTTTCTGTTGAAGTATGGTCTTGTGGACAACAAGTGGCTTTCAGGTAATGATGTTTAAAATCTGCAGCAGAGGTGTAAATTGCATGTTTTTGGGTGTAATATAGTCTGATTTGGGTGTATTATGCAGATCTTTACGAAGACCATCATATATGGGTTCCAATTTATCTGGATCACCACTTCTGGGCCGGGATGAGAAGCACAAAAAGGAGCGAGAGCATGCATTCATTTTTTAACAAGTTCATTACCCGGAACAGCTCACTTATCCAATTTGTCAAACAATACGATAATTACCTCGGAAGCAGGGAGCAAAGAGAGAGAGAATCCGATGCTGCAGATTTTCACACCATCATACGGTGTGCAACAAAATCCTCCATAGAAGCTCAGTTTCAACATGTGTACACTCACCAAAAGTTTAGGGAAGTTCAAGCACAATTCAGAGGGAAGGCAAATTGCATCACAAGATTAACGAAGTTGGAGAACAAGTTTCCAGCTCAATATTCAACAAGTTTGTGGTTACTTATGACTCAGTAGCAGCTCAAGTGAAATGCCAGTGTTTATTATTCGAGTCAAGAGGGATATTGTGCCGTCACGCCCTAAGCGTGTTAAGCTTTGAACGAGTAACCCAAGTGTCACCGAGATATATATTGGAACGATGGAGCAATAAGGTAAAGAGGCAACACACACACATCAAGAGCAGCGATGACAAGCCACTGTTGGAGCCAAGAAGCAAGAGGTTTGATGAATTGGTGTTTCGTTCGTAAAATATTTGTAAATTTGCATCAGAATCTGAGGAGCTGACTGCCATTCTGCACCGTGCCTACGATAACGTCATGGTTGAGATGGAAGAATTGAAAGCCAAAAGAAAGGGGACATGTTCGTTATCTCAAGAAGATGCCAACTTGAAATCCGTTAATGAGCTTCAAAGCCCTCCAAGGGTTCGAACAAGAGGACGTCCAAAAAATAGGCTAGGTTCAAAGTTGGACAAACAGATTGCAAATGCCTCAAAGAAGAAGAAAACGAAAGCTCTAAACGAAGTAAAAGTCATGTTCTTTAAATAGGTGGTGATTGAGTTTAATTTTCTTGTTAATAGTTTTGCTAATATATGAGTTTATTATTTCCAGTTAAACCTTTTTGATGCTGCATTAGTGGTGCAACCAAATTCCAGCCAATATCACGGACATGTTATGAATTATCAGTTCAGGGAACCAGCAGCAGGGTATAGTTTTTTGGGTGTATAGTAACAGGATAGGGGTGTAACGCTCAGTTTTTTGGGTGTATTTCTGAATTTTCTTGTGTTTGACATTTTATATTTATATTTTTCAGATTCTGCTGTTTAATGTTAGAAATTATCGTTTTGTTTAAGTTTTTAGGGTTTAGGGTTAGGATTTATAGTTTTAGGGTTTAGGGTTTATAGTTTATGGTTTAGGCTTTTAGGGTTTAGGGTTTAGGGTTTTAGGGTTTAGGGTTTTAGGTTTTAGGGTTTAGGGTTTTAGGATTTTAGGGTTTAGCGTTTTAGGGTTTAGGGTTTTAGGGTTCCAGCATCAGGGGATAGAATTTGGGTGTATATTGAAATTATTTGCGTGTAAAATTCAACTTTTTTGGTGTAAAAATTAATTTCTTAATATTTTTTGAGATGCTACTGTTTATGTTAGAAATTAGTGTTTTGTTTAGTTTGTATGGTTTAATGTTTAGGGTTTAGGGTTTTAGGGTTTACGGTTTTAGGGTTTAGGAATTTAAGGTTTTAGGATTTAGGGTTTTAGGGTTTTAAGGTTTTAGGGTTTAGGGTTTAAGGTTTTAGGATTCTAGGGCTTAGAGTTTTAGGGTTCCAGCATCAAGGGATAGAATTTTAGATGTATATTGAAATTATTTGGGTGTAAAATTTAACTTTTTGGGTGTATAGTAGGTTTGGGGTTGTTTTCCTTCATTTTTTAGAACCTGTAATATAGAGCTTTTGAATACAGCAGAGACAATTTAATTATGAAAAAAAATTTATAATAAAACTGGATTATATTCGCAAAATTTTACAACAAGTGTTCAAACTATTCCAACAATACATAACACTTATGTTCTGGGACTGGATTACTGCGTGTTGACATATAACGTACTATAAGAATAAGAATAGACGAATGATATTAAAAATCAAATTTTATTGTGCTGAACTTACATTTTAGATGGAGCTAGTGGAACCGTGGGTGTGCTTTCATCAGGTTTCAGGGGTTGTGGAGTGCTGCAGGGTTAGATAAAACGGGACATAAACTTGAATCGGAACTCTAAACAAGAGAAAAATAAAAAGTTAAGAAAGCCAGTTAAAATTCATGATTATAAGGTTGAAATTTAGTTGTAAAACTCACATTGAAAGCGCTTCAGGTTGTGAATGTGTCTCCATCCGCACAACCATCATGTTCTGTTGAGCTGGGTCATTGGCAGATTCTTCTAACAGACTCAACCTGAAATACACCCAAATAAAGTCAAAATACACATGAAGCATTGAAAAGAAACACATGCTTTATTTTTTGAGAACTTACGTAGTTGCAGTTTTTGCTTTTTTTCCTGTCTTTTTTTTCTTGAATAAAACATTAAAGGGCTTTTTTTTCTAAAAAAAACTATATACATAATTAGAAGCAGAAGGTAAAAAAAAAAAGATAAAAGCCACCGATATTAGAAACAGAAATTACATGATATCCGCTGGTTTGTTTATGCTTCTTTGATCTGTTTGTCCCTAAGACAAAGGATCATTCTCACTTCCTAAGTTCACCTCGGGCATTCTAAGCATTGAATAAACATCATTCAGTAAAAATACTATACAGTTAATTCAGGATAACAAGATTTTATCGAATAAAGGTTCTTACGTTTCGGATGAGTCATAGTGACCTTCTGTCGATCGCAGGTCACCTCCCTTCTTCTTGGAAAACCAAAAACAATTATCAGCAACCAAAACATCTTAAAATCGGTAATATACACCCCAAATATAACAAACCCCTATGCAGCAGCTTTTTCCTTGTTTTTCTTCTTTTTTGATTCCCTTAAGAATTCTTCTAATACTTCAGTTCCAATTTCAGAGCTGACAGTGCATGCATAAAAGAACATGTTAACAAAGATAATTTTGATGATAAACGGTAATATAGCTTTACAAAGTATCTTATCCATCATAGGATTGAGTTTGTTCAGGAGACGAATCCTCAACAATGAGCTTTCTCTTTTTGGATTGCGTCCTGAAAAAAAAAGTATGAATCAGAAAAACAAAATAAAATTGATCACAAAATACTATCCAAAGCAGTGCTTACTTTTTGGCTGTAGTCTTAATTTTTTTTCTTTGTTTTTTGTTTTTTAATTGGTGATGATTCTTCACTTCTGAAAGTTAATGAGAAACACTGTGTTAATACATCAAATTTTGAAAATAAACAGAAAAGAAAGCAATGATAATTTCAGAATCTTACTCATCATTCAATTCAATTTCTGAATTGGAATCCTCCTGAATCTGCTTCCTTTTTTTGGATTCAATTCTGCAAGGCAAACAATCATTAGTAAAAAATACCCTAAAAATGACAAAATACACCCTAAAAGTGACAAAATACACCCAAGTATATTACTTACTTTTTGGCCGTTCTGGTAGATTGTTTCCTTTTTACTTCCTCTGAGTCTTCTTCAGACTCAAACTCAGAGGAAGAAGAATCAACTTTAGTTTCAGATGTTCACTCTCAGATGATGATGAACTTGCCTTCTTTTTTTTTCTTTCTTTTCTTTTTCCTTCATTTGTTTCAATTTCTTTTTTTGTTTCTGCCATCTTTACGATTTCCTGAAATAGTAGAAATGTTAGTTTACAACATCTACGTAAATAAAATACACCCAAGGTATTTTGTTCACTTACCATATGTCCATCTATTTCTGCTCTCATCCTTTCAACCAACTGCTCTCTATTCCAATTGGTAACCCAGGGTCATTCAGGTATTTCTTCTCCTTTCTTGTCTTTATTTTTTGACAGATGGAAATAGACTATCATCAAGGCAAAGAGACAGTCATCGATTGATTTTTTCTTTTTAGATTGTAATTAGTTATGCCCTTGATGATGAAATTTAGCATATGGGCTCCCCAGTTGCCCTCCTTTATTTTGTCCATCTTAAAAATTGGAGTTAGGTGCACAGGAGAGATTTTGTTTATTGTTGTTGGCAACAAGAATGCCATCTGTATATAGAGGATGAAAATCCTCTTGAACATCAGGCGATCTTGTTCATTTCCAACACCAATACTCATCATCTCATCCGTTAGATTCTTTAGAGTCTTCCCTTGGAATATTCTAAAAATCTGTTTGTTCTCTTCAGAAAGATTCTTATAACTGACTTTCTCAGGAGATAGATCTCCTACAAAAAAAATAATTTACACTGCAAATCACTTGAAATACACCAAAATATCACTCATATACACCCAAATATCACTCATATACACCTATATTTATTTCTTGATTACATGATAGCAAACTAAGATATTACAAAGAATGGAAGTATAGAAGTTTTCTGTAATCAGTTACCTGATGCATTGAGGCCAAGCGTAGCCCTTATTGTGCTGGGTTTAACTTTAAATGAACCGTAGCTTGTTTCAAGTGTGTTTTTCTCCAATTTAAAGGAGTTAGCCAACTCCTTTAATAGTTTGTGATGCACCCTCAATGGCGGGATGTGCATCAGTCCACCAAAATCTAATTCCCGAACAATCGCTTTCTTTGTCTCGCTCATATTTTCAAATTTTTCGCTCAATAATCTCGTGACACACTTCAAGTCTTTGGTTTGCTGTAAAAAAAAAGTAAAATTAGAGTCATTTAAATAACATATATTTGTATTAGGAAAAATTGATTTGTTCTAAGAGATACATTTGTGCTTACATTGTATTTTTTCCACCTTAGTTCTTAGTTGTCATTTTTACTGCAATGAAAAAGAGATACTATCAATAGATAAAAAAATACACCCAAATATCAGAGATATACACCCAAATATCAGTCAGATACACCTCTTCCAACTCAAGCAAACATGTATAAAATGACACTACAAGGTCAAGCACAATTAGAACAGTACCAGTTAGACTTTAATAATCCTAATATATATATATATATATATCAGTCCCATACACCTCTACATTTTTTTTGGATTACATGACATTATATGAGTTCAGAAAAATATTTAAGTTCAAAATGCCACTAGAAACAACAGTCGCATTCCAAGTCCGACATATACACCCAAAAATCTGCCATATACACCCAAAAATCAATTAGAAGAGGAAGAGTCTTTCATGTAAATATGTACAAAATATGTACCAAAACAGATCAAAACACATGTTAAAGCATTCACTAGAAGTACGTAAGATAGCGTAAACGAAGAACAGTTTCATCAGAACAGTAATATGAGATCTAAACCAAGAAGAACAGTAAAACCTAGAAGAAACAGAGAGAGAAATACTGACGATATAGTGCTTCGATTTCGAAATCAGAAATAGAAATGTGAAAAACCTAGAAGAACAGTAAAACAGTACCTTGAATAATGTTTGTTCGTTCTTTTTGTGTTTTTTGATGGAGATTTCTATTTTTTCTACTTGATTTTTTTTACTTTTCGCGAGGAGTTGGAAGGTTTCTTTAGAATCGTAGTTAGTTTGGAATGTTGTTTGAATTTCGACGGTTTGGGTATTGATTGAGGAAGAAAAGAAAGAGTCTGTCATAATGAGCGCGCTTTTGGAAAAACGAAACGGTGATTAAGGCGCGTGTTTTTTATGTTCGAGTGTGGTGAGTATGGTGCGCGTTGTTTTTGTTGGACTTGAGCTAACTTCTAAAACTTGTAACTCAAAAAAGTTTGTATGTGTAGCAGGCTTGATTAAAATATATAAATCCATAAAAGAAAAATGTAATTTTTTCATAGCGCATTTAAATAATCCGTAATTTTTTACATTTATTTTATTTATTTAAAATAAAAATCCCGGCCACCACGTATGAATTTCATTTTGTCAACCCAAAATTATTTCCTTCGATGGTGATATACGCATTCAATGTTGAGAAATGAGAAGATAGGACCTTATGGCATAGTCCAAACAACAAGCACACAATGGTTGCAACGAGTTCCGATCTTGTCATTCTCCCATTAGCTAATGGCAATTCCAGTATTTCCATCTCTATCTGCCTCTTTGATTGCTTGTCCAGGCCCCATACTAAAGCTACACAAAATGTAATTCATCAAACACATACATATGCTGCTATAGCTGGTATAGAATGATGAGCCAACTTTATCTTTCAATCACCACTAAACAAATTATTAGAGCTTTGGAATAATTTAAACATCAAATGATGATGATTATCTAGATTGATTCCGTCCTTTAATTAAGTTAGTTGTGATGTGTCTTAATGATGCAGACTTTGTTTTTCGTAGCATTATTGGTATTGGAGATAAAGACTTGAAAGTGCAATTCTACTTGTGCCTGTTGGAATAAGTCAAAATTAATGAGGACTAAAATTAGTTCGTTGTGAGCTCTGTTATATAGTTGTTATAACATTTAGGGTAGGGTGCGTTTGGTTTTGTGTTAGAAAAGAGAGAAGTGCGTTTAGATCTCTTAAATATTTTATTTTTATGTTTGATAATTTTTTAAATTTCTGAACACAAAAGTAATTTTACCTCTGAACGCATGTTCATATGGAGCTAAAAGTGATAGTTTCTGTGTTCACGTTCATAGTAGTTAGTTACCGTTTATGGTGGCTGGTTACCGTTGGGAAGGTCTGTACATGATGCTCGTGTATTTGATAATGCTATTACAATTTCTACCATGAATTTTTCGCATCCTCCCCAAATTAATTTTTATTATATTCTTACAAATAAGTTATATTTACTTGATTATCATATGAAATGTAACTAATTTATTTTTCATTAGGTAAATATTATTTGGTAGATGCTGGTTATGTAACACCGAAAAGATATATTGGTCCATATAAATGTGAACGCTATCATCTTGCAGATTTTAGGTGTTTTTCTGGATTTACAAATCATAATGAAGTGTTTAATTATTATCGCTCAAGTTTAAGATGCACAATAGAATAGACTTTTAGAGTATGAAAAAATAGATTTGTTATCTTGCGACACATGTCCAAGTTCAAAATTAAAACTCAAGTGCAGATAGTGTGTGCAACAATGACTATTCATAATTTTATTAGAAGAAATTCTAAAACAGATACTGAATTTAATCAATACGAATATGCAAACATTTTTTTATAGAGAAGATAATAATTAGGTTTATTTACTCTGTTGGTCCCTATAGTTTCGCAAAATTTTCAATTAGGTCCCTATACTTTTTTCCTTTTAATTGGGTCCCTGCACCAATTTTTTTTCAATTAGGTCCCTATTAACAGTAAACGTTACAAAAAATATTAAGAATGGGTAATTTGACCATTATACCCCTCGTCTACCCCTTACAAATCAATGAGAATCAGTAGGGTTCTGAGTTCTCACTCTCTTCGCCTCTCTTCGCCTCTTCCTCAAACTTCTTCTCGTCCGTTTGCTTCTCTTACTCTGTGAATACTTATGGATCAAAGTCACTTATCTTCAAGAGTCTCTAGTTCCAAAACTGTCGTCAAGAAAAGATATCTTTGTTTTTGTGGTGAGGCAATTGTTGTGATGTCTTCTTCGACAGTAGCGAGCCATGGAAGAAGGTATGTTGGTTGTGGGAGAATGCCAAAATGCAAGTTCTTCGAGTGGATTGATGATGAAGAAGATCAAAAGAGTGGATAGTTGAAGCAAAAGGAAAGGAGGGTTCGTTGCTTTTGTGGAGACACTCTGATTCTTCGGAGTACAAGTACATCAAAAAATCCAAACAGAAGATTCATTTCTTGCCCTAATAGGAGATGCAAGTTTTTTGAGTGGGTTGATGGAAAAGAAAAAAGTTATCTGGGGAAGATGGAGTAATCAGTTTACAGCAAGAATTTGGAAGGGTTAGAAAATTGGAGGCACAAGAAAGGAAGATAGACAGATTAAGTGTGGATCTAGAGAGATTAATTGCAGAGGTTGGAGAAATAGATGCTTGTGTAGAAAGGTTATGTAGTGAGCTGAGTTCAGTGGAAGAGCAATTTGCTAAAATGAAATATACAATGAAAAAGCAAAACAAGATGCTAATTATGCTGATTTTGATATTTGGTGTTTTGATTGTTGCAGTGTTATATGTAAAGATGTAGAAAGTATGGCTATTATGATAATGTAATAGTTTATATAAGTCAAAAGTGTACTGTTTATTTTGAGTGCAATGAAGATATATAAAATGTTGTTTAATTTCTCTAAATGAAAGTTGTTCCTTTGCTATTTAATATGCATAAAAGTATGATACAGAGAAAAAAGTAGCTAAAACAAAAGATGCATTGATAATAGATACCATTGTTTTTTACATTATATAATGCAGGACACCTAGATAGCCACAAAATAAATGTGACACCCTCTCGTAACAGTTTTTCACCCACATAACAAAAGTGGTCCACACAACATAATAAAAGTGGTCCAAACCATAAAGAAAGCATAGTCACAAGTGAACACTAAAAATCCTACATAACACAATACATATCAAAAGGAAACTCTAAAGAGTCTTCAGCCTCAATTAAGTGTGAGGTCAACATGTTCAGGTGGCTGAGTTGTTGCCTTCCTAACTCCAATCTTGAGTCTTCCACTTCTTCTTACACCAAAGATTTTGGTCTTGGGCAAAGGTTAAGATGCTGGTGCAGTGGGCAGTGATACTGGTATAGGCAATGTGGTGGGCAGTGATGCTAGTGCAGGTGTGTTTGGGGGGTGTGATGGTGGTGCAGGGGTGTTTGAAGGCCCTGATGGTGGTGCAGTCATAGGTGCAACCCTCCCTCTACCCCTTCCTCTGTCCATCCCTACTGCTGCTCTTCATCTACCTCTCCCTCTAACCATCCTGGATCTAGCAGTAACATCAGCTTCAGATCCATTTGCTTCAACAGCAGCACGAAGTTCATTAGCAGCAGCATCACCTCCTCCAGTTCTAGCAGCAGTTTCAGATCATTGTGTGCCTTCAGGAGCTACAACATGAAATAGCAATTAGTAATAGTTCTTCAACACATGAACAAAATAAAGGAGCAACCAATACCTATCACTATAGGATTTGGATAGAGTTTCCTATTGTGTCCATATTGGCCACAATTACTACAGGTAACAGAAGTTCCAGTTCTTCTATATTTTGTTTGTGTTCTATTTTCATCGGGTTCCCTTATCCTAACCATCCTTGGCCTTCCTGTTTTAACTCTGAAAATTGGAGGGATGACATTGTATTTTTGGCCACATATTTTCTCCATTGATTGGTGATATTAACTGCCCATATGTAGCAAGGTATGCTGCCTTGCTGTAGTAGTTACTACAATAATCTTCTGGGTTGTCACCCTTCTAAAAAATAGCACAGCAAGCATGTAGACAGGGCATACCACACAAGCCCCAAAACCTACAACTACACCTTCCAGCCATCAAATCGACAACAAACTTTTCCATGATCATCCTGTTCTTATGGTGCACTTCAAACTTGAGGTCTCTTGCCCATTTAACTTGCCACTCCATAGCTCTAACCACAATGATATCTAGCCGTTTCTTGGGTTTTGGCAAAACAGAGCCTTCATACCTCTCTGCCTTCTTCTTTTTCTCTGTAAACCTTATCATCAAGTAGCACCTAATCCATTCAAACATAGTAAGAATTGGCTTGTCTCTTGCCTCTAGAATTCTTCCATTAAATGCCTTTGAGATATTGTTCATCAACATGTCACTCTTGGCCAGAAATGTGAAGTGACTCTTTGTCCACAATTTTGGATCCAAAGCAAACAACTTGTCATAACAGTCTCTGTTGATCTCCTTTAGTTGATTCATCCTTCTTTCCCATTCTTCCACATAGGTAGCTTTGGCAATAGATAGAATGAGGTCCCTTAGTACAGTACCACACCCATATGCCTTTCTACAGTTGGCATATAAATGCCTCAAAGAAAGCATATGCTCCAGTGTTGGCAATAACTCTTGAAACACACCAGTGACCTAGCCATTCTCATCGCATCCCCATCGGACTTTATCTCTCTAAGACCTGACTTCAAATCCATCACAGGTTCCTTGTACCATACCCTGGCGTATCCCTTATACCCTAGTTGCTTTAGCTGACTCACAATTTCTTGCAATGACCATTCATGAACGTCAAAATGTAAATCCTCTACAACCATTTCTCCTAAATACTCTAATCCGTGTCCACTGTCAACAAATTTGCCACCAGGGTGGACTTTAATGGTGAAATCTGAATCACCCATAACTGCATACCAAAAATAAGAAAATACAATACCATAAATCCTTCTTCAACCATTTTCAGAAACAAAAGGAAGCTCTAATAAACAATGTGACAAATTTTTCCAGGAGAAAAAAAGAAAAACCTTTCAATGACTGACAAGGTTAAGTGTTGTCTTACCTAGAAGCAGTAGCAATGCCTACAACGATGGCAGTGACACTGGAGAAGCGAAACCCTCTAGTAATGTTCCAGTGGAGTTGATCTCGGCAGCTGACGAAGTGTTCAACCAACGAACGAATAAGAGGAGGAACATGAATGGGATTTTTCTCTAAGTTTGGGAGAATGAATAGTTTTCTTTTAGGTCTGGGAGGGTTATTTTGATCTTTCAAAAAATAAGAGTGAAAGAGAATTAGGGATTTAGGAAAAAGTTAGAAAATCTTTAATTTAGGAACAGAATTCCGTTAAATCTAACTGTTTGGTCACGGTAGGGACCTAATTAAAAAAAATTGATGTAGGGACCCAATTAAAAGGAAAAAAAGTATAGAGACCTAATTAAAAATTTTGCGAAACTATAGGGACCAACAGAGTAATTAAACCTAATAATTATATTGATGAAAACTCTGATCAAACTTTAACTGTTAGCTCTTCTGCAAAAATAGACTGTGTTCGAGACTCGATTAAAGATCAAATTATTAATCACATGCAGTAAAAATAATAGTATTCTTATATACTAATTTTGTGTAAGATATTATTTTTTATGTATTTTATTAGTGTTTTTATCTTTTAATTTTATTTTTATTAATATTTTTATGTATTAAAATATATTTTATCAATTTTTATATATTACTTTAATTTAATAAGTAAATATTTTTATTTATTAAAAATATCTTATAAAAATTAGTTTTTAAAATATAACTTTTTAAAAATATAATTTTATTTACTAAATCAAACTAAAATTTACTTTTAATGAGTACAAATAATAATTATACTTAATAAAATAATTTTTTAAAATTTAATTACTATAATAAATATAAATATAAGAATAAATTTAGATATTGATTAAGAAAAATGCTGGAAAAAAATTGTTTTATAAAAAGTTCAACCAAATATTTTTTTTTCTCCTTTTTATGCATCTCTTTCTTCTTTTTCAACTAGTTTTTGTTTGGACAATAAATTATTAGACAAATTTAATCGAATTTGGTTACTAAAATGAGTTGGTCGGTCATGTAACATCACAAATTAATTAATATACGAGGTTATTATAGTAGATTTTTTAATTTTAATAAGTATAAATTAATTTTAAAAATTTTTTTTATAGATACTTTTAAAAATATCCATAATTTTTTACAAATTATAAATACATAATCTTTTTATTAATCAAAAATAAAATGAAATGCTTGTGTTTATTTGATTTTTATAAGTACAGACGCTTCTTAAAAAAAAAATTAAGAAACCAAGTCTTAATTTACTATAGATTGATGCTATAATTGTGCCATTCTAACGCTTCTTTGCATTATGAGCATATATATAAATTAACATAATATATATATATATATATATATAAAATTAACCCAACAATAACACCAAATAAAAATAATAAATCCAAACTCAAAAAAATATATTTTAAATTCGGACTGAATTTTGGACCAAGTGCAAAGACGGAGCTTGGTTTGGACAATGAGTGGTCATGGTCTTCCAAAAGTTTTATAAAACAATTAGTAGTTTTATCTTGAAAAGTAAAAAGTAGCTCACTTGGTCGAGGTTTTCTGCTTCTACCTCCTACTAGCTGTGTCCCTGTGTTTGATATTCATTATTCTCACCTTTTACTCAAGTTTTTTACTCTTTTGTTTTTGGGTTAGAGTTGGAGTTAAAAAAATCCAGCCCAAAAACAAATCAGAACAAGGCTTCCTTCTCTCATAATTATTATCTATTCTCTTGTTCACTTAAGCTAATAACTCTACCACATAATTACTTCAAATATTTTACTTTAAATATAGAGACTTGCTACACATACAAGCCTTTTTGGCATATAAATCTATACAAGTTAGCCCAACCCCAATAAAAACAACCCTCAATTTAGACAGCATGTAAACACGTCCTTCCTCAACTTTAAATAGCACAAAATGAGAATCGGTTCTTCTTCAACATTTGTATTCCACGTTCTTCCTCTTCCTCCTTCTCCTTCTTTTCTTTCTTCTTTGCATTCCTCCTCCTTTTTATTCGCATTCCTTCTTCTTCTTCTTCGCGTGTTTCATTCTCATCGTGGTTCTTTTTATTGTTATTATTGTTGCTGCATTTTTTCCCTCCTCCTCTTTCTATTGATTTTACAATATTATGTATTTTTTCTTCTTTCTTTGATTTTTTCTCCTAAGAAGAATTATAAGAAAACGATATAAGAAGATGAGGAAGAAGAAGCAGTAGAAGATGAGGAGGATGAAGAGGAAGAATTTTTTTAAATTATGCAGAACTTATCAGAATAAAAATACACCCAAAATTTTTAAAATACACCCAAATATCTTCGTGTTACACCCAAATTTACTGCAAATACAGAAAAATGTTTCCTCTAATGCTGCATCTTTTTCTTTTTTTTTCTTATTTCTTTCTTTCTTTTAGTTAAATGAATGTAAGTTCATCCTCTTCCAAGTAATTTTATAGCATTATGTGTTTCTTTTTCTTCTTTGTTTGATTTTTTTGTTTTTATTTTTGTTAAGAGAGTAAAATAAGAAGAAACTTGAGAAGGTAAAAGAAAAAGATGAATAAGAAAAAAAGAAGAAGAAAATGGTAATGATGATAAAAAAAAAAAAGAAGAAGCAGTAGAAGATGAGGAGGAGAAAGAGGAAGAGTTTTGAATTATGCAGAACTTATCAGAATAAAAATACACCCAAATATCTTTATGTTACACCCAAATTTGCTGTAAATACAGAAAAATATTTCCTCTAATGCTACATTTTTTTCTTCTGAATTGAACCACACCTTAGCCACTTGATTGGATTCAAAACAATAATCAATTTTGTTTTGGTTCAATTGACAATCTGAACCTGAATTATTCATTATTTTCAACAATGAGATAACTAATGATAGAGGAGAAAGAGAAAAAGAAAGAAGAAAAAAAAATTTTCAATGAAAAAAGAAGGAGGAAGAGGAGGAGGAGGAAGAGGTGGTGTTGATGATGACGACGATAACGAAAAATTAAAGAAAAATAATGAAGAAGAAGAAGAACGTGCAGTAATGACACGAAGCGTCTGAATGTAAATGCGCGTGAATATAAATGACTTATAAAAACTTATGTGAAAAAAAAACTTGTATGTGGAGAATAATTGTTAAATATAATGGTTGGAATGAAATTTTGACAAATTTAAACATAATAAAATCTAAAATTATTGTAATAATTAATGTTCACACAATCTAAACAAAAACAATTAGAAAACGTCGGACATGTTGAAAGCAATTGAAATCTTTTAGGAAAAAAAAAATAAAAAGCACTACAAATTTGAAAGAAGAATTAGATATATTCCTTTATTTAATTTAGTGATATTTTATATTTATTTGTTTTTTAATTTAATTTTTATATAAAAATATTAAAATATTCAATAAACAGTAATATTAGTGTATTTGTGTAACTGATAGAAAATTTATAAGTTATAACTTAAAAAAGTTTTAATTTTTTTAAACAAAATTCCAAATAATTACATCCTTTTTCTATATCATCTTTAAAAATTAGATATTTAATAATTTGTATCTTTATAATTATTCATTTATTATCATATTAATAATAAATTTAAAATAATTATATTTATTAATTTTTTAATATAAATATTATTGTATAAATTTTAAGTTGAAATTTTTCTTCAAATTCCGCCAGTACTCGGATGGGATTTTGAACATCGTAACATAAATAGAGACTTGTAAATATATAAAGAATTAGAGTAATAATTAGAAGTCTTATTTATTTTTAATTATTCTTCTAATACTTAAAATAAATAAGGTTGATATATATATATATATATATATATATATATATATATATATATTATTTTTTAAAAAAATAAAAAATAAAAAAAATAAATGATGACTTAGCATCAGAAATTATTTTATATATAGAAAGGAAATGGGTGATTTTCTTTAATATTAGTGTTTGAGGTGCTTTGCAAATATATAGTGTCATAAATATAATTTCAACACGCATTCAGTGTGTTAACTTTTTAGAAAATTGCTTAAGCTTTTGCAGAAATTCAAAGCAAAGATATACAAAGATTCGCCACTTGTCGAGCCTCCATGCACCACGCAACCTGCGTGTTGAATGTGTAGGGATTCCTTGCTTGTTTACCATGTTCCTGTCGCGGAGATTTCAAGCCACGTTTCAAGCATGTATGCAACACGAAACATGCGTGTTGCAGTAGCAGGGAATCCAGAACCAACATCGCAGTCACATGTCGCTTTCCTGGACAACACGTGTTGACCACTTGGTAGGGTGGTCTCCATGCACACGACATCATGCTCAGCGAAGACTAAAAAAGGGATTCGTTGAGGGCTTTGCTGTATATTTTCCTTTCATTCATGTAGGGTTTGGTGAGAGCGTTGAGAGGGTTTTGAGAGAAGAGTTTTAATAGTACTGAGAGGGAAGAGAATGATATTTCATGTGAGAGTGAGAGTGAGATTAATTAGTGTGTTAATTGAAAAATGGTACGTGATTATACGTTTTCAAAAAATTATGTTATTAATTATTTGAGACAGCCTAATTATGTAAGTTTAGTATTTTTGTTAATTTAGAATTTTATATTTAAATTATATTATTATTAGTGTAATTATTTGGATTAATATTGTTATTAGCAGTTCTATTATGATGTTACTGTTAATCGAAAATAATACGATCAATCGAAAATAATATAAAATTTTGTATTTAAATTGGATTATTATTAGTGTAATTATTTGAATTAATATTATTATTAGCAGTTGTAATAAATTAATAAATTTAGAAATTTATTTATTGAAGTTATTAATAAGATAAATTTGTTAAATTTTTTTATTAGATATTCTATTGTGGTGTTATTATTAATCGGGAATAATACTATTAATCGAAAATAATTTAAAATTTTGTATTTAAATTGTATTATTGGTAGTGTAATTATTTGAATTAATATTATTATGAGCAGTTGTAGTGAATTAATAGAGTATTTTCAAAATGAATGTTAAGCTATTTTTTTTCGAAATTAATGTTAGTTTTTTTTTTTCTATTTTTGTGTTTTTATGTTATTATTTTATTATTTATTTAATTAATGTTATTTTTACTTTATGTTATGTTTGAATTAATAAAATGACTTTATTAATGAAATTAATAAAAAAATGAACGTGAATATAATAAATTTGAATTTTTGTAATTATTATTTATTTTATTTTCTGTTATTAATTTATTTTTTTGTTATTTATTAAATTAATTTTTTTGTGGTTGAACTTTATCAGATTAATAGGAATCTTCTGTCCTGTAAGCTTGATCAGCCATAGACATGGCATTCGGATGTTGACCAAGTCTTACGAACTATCGGATTCTACCAGCTCTCGAGAGTTGGAGTGATCAGAGGATATTTCGCGATGCTAGCTGCTTTTGTTGAAAGGTGGCAGCCGGAGACACATACGTTTGTAATGGTAGTGGGTGAGATTACAGTGACACTTGAGGACGTGTTACACATATTCGACCTACCGATTGACGGAGAGGTTGTGACTGGTTGGACCGATAGCAGTCATGAATTCTTGGTCACCCAAAGCCTCGCGATACTTGGCAGCGAGCCCCAAGTGAGCAGTTCCTGCGGACTGAGTGGTTCGCCAGTACGGATATGCACAATCTCCCCCTCTGGCAACACAAGCCATACCAGTTGACACGCATTGCTATACTCTTCCGGGAGTTCAGCACCATGACTGGCGCGAGATTCATGACGAATGGATACAACAATGGGTAACCGCTGCAACAGTCGTTTGCGAGATCGGGGTCTGCAACTAATTATCGACTTCACTCCGTCTGCCGATTACCGGAGTTGGTACATTGGAGCATACGGGATGTACCTTAGGCTGTCGAATATCATTCCTCAGCATCCACTACCCCAGCAGCCACCGCAGCAGCCACCCCAGTATCCACCGAGCAGCCACCACAGTATCCACCCCCAGCAGCCAGCACAACCTTATGCAGTGTTTCAGCTATTTTCTTATCATCACCCAAATCTCTCTCAGCACAACAGCTCGGATCATGGGCAGTCGAGCCATCATAGATTTAACCTTTATGGTTGGGTCATATTCAACCAATGGCTTCATAGCCTCAGCAATCGTGTCTGAGTCTAACTTGGAGTGATCCTGTGAGATCGTTCCCATGGAACACAGTGTGCCTCCCGTTGTATCTCTGAATCTCTCAACATGCTTTTTTCTGTATCAAGCTAGCTCGGATAACCCAGTCGCACCCACGTCCATAAGTCTTGCACTTTGCAAAGAACGTCTATGACTCGAATTCATAAACAAAGTATAATCGACTCCTCTGGAGATAGTGTAACTCCGAATTGTTGCAACGACTGATTTTTTTGAAGCGTATTCCATTTTGATTCTAAACACTCCATCCTCAGGATCAGTAACACCTACAAGAAAACAAATTTATCACTCATAAATCTGCTAAAACAAAATCAAGTGAACATACTACCAACTGCTCACATACCTATGTTTGCATATTCGAAAAATTTTGGTGCATGCATGGCGTTAAGATACAAGCTACGCGTGAAAGGTGGAACGTCCATTGGTTGACTAACTGCAGCTGGAGCCACTAAAGTTTTGAGCACTGCCTCACCTCCCCCATAGCCGTCCTCGTCCTTATCATCGGCTTCGTAATATAAGTAGCTTCGAACTCTTCATCGCTAACATTGTTCATTTCCAAGAACGCCTCAGCTCTGTCATCTTGCACATCTGTGTCATGTTGAACCTCATCTGCAGCTATATGCTAAAACTCAACGTATAACTCAATCCTTGGGTGTTGCACCTAAGTTTATTGGTGAATATGAAACATCCACTGAATACTTGTTTCGTTGATGATTGGCATAACCTCAAACTGTATCAGGCCGCCAAATACGACAATCGGACTCCTGTAAAGAATGTTGGTCACTCTCTTTAAAGTATCAGTCTCTGCTTTGACAGAGTCCGTACTATAGTTCTGCGAACGTTATAGTGCACGGAGCCACAAAAGAAAACATATTCTCGCACGAAAAGTTCACCCCCTCATATGTAATACTATCTCACTGTTGTGGTAAACCGCTATATTTGCAGTGCCCTCCATCGTACTGATCCTGGAGAAAAACACTTCTCTCACAATGAAGAAAAATGGTTACGAATTCTGGTTTTTATAGGCAGAGGACTCATTTCGCAAGTCACGTGTTACAACGCCATCCAATTAGCGTTTGCCACGTGTATAGCACGCAGGTTACGCGTTGCGTGCCATTGGTGACACGTATGAATCACGCATTATGCGTGTTGAACGGATTGGCAACACATGGCAACACGCAGCATCCGTGTTGCATGAGATTTGGACAAGTGTCCAATCACATTATCTGCATATTGTGCCTGTACCACTACAACGTCCACCCACCTGTATATACATCAAAAGTCTCCATTTTCAGGTAAAGCTCACCTCTAAATTCCATATTAAAATTCTTTAGCCACTTAGCACATTTGATCATTTTTCAAAAAATTATGATTTTTTTCACAAAAGATTTCTCTCTCCACATGAGCATTCTCATTCCTCTTTTCTGCAAAATTCGTATCACTCTTTCTGAGCTTCTCCACTGCAGAATTCAAGTTCTGGGTCGTCGTTAGTTGCAGTAACTTCTATAATTAGAAAGAGGTAACCAATCTAACCTTCGCATTTAATTTGTTGGAACTTGAAAGAAGCACTAATGATGGCAACAAATTCTGGTTTTCTACATCATCATATCCACAAGGGAACATGTCTATTGAAAGTTACAAGTGTATATTGACTACTCGAAAATACCATATATGCGGTTTTCTTTCTTTGCTGCATCACCACACACTTTCAAAAATATACACAGATTTTTCTCCCTTACATAATAACTTTTACACGCAAATAAAGCACGATACAAGATGTTGATGAGTCACAACTACTTAATCTTTACCTTCATCATATCATCACTAGGAAAACCAAAAATCATGGCCTGGTAAAGCATGCTTTTGTATCTTTGGATTTTCTTACCCTACAGCACAGAAACATTGACAACAAAAATTATTGATTAATATAATAATAGTTAAACATGAGAAGGCAAAAAGAAAAAAAAAAAAAGGAATTAACATCCAAGTGAAAAATTATAGTGTGATGAAGTCATCATAATCGCAATATGTTCTTTAGATCATGTGATGTGTGCTCTATTATTATGAAAGAGAAATTGTTGTAGGACTTGCTGTTTTATGAACTTTAAAATTAACCACCTCAATAGTTAGTTAATAAAAAATTGTATATTCAAAAGTTAAAAATTTGTAAATCTAAAATTTATGTTGGCTAGTTAATTATGCACTAATAATTTTTGTTACCTTGTCATATTTATCCATAGTCATAATTGATAATGAAGTAATAGATTTCAGATGCTAAATATATTAAAAATGAGTGATCCCATATTAATTATCATAAAAAAATTATTGTTATAAAAATATTTTTATATAAAGATGATAGTATAAATATTGACACGTATTATATATATTAAATAATTTAGTCAAATATATTAAATTATCTAAGAACGATTTTTTAGATATTAACTTTATACGTACGCAAGTATCCGCTCGTAATTAATCATCTTATTATAATTTAAGTCACTTAGAAGTTGAATACCTCATTTGTAGGATACATTGCTTAATTATCCCTTATTAGCTTTAATGTAATCAATAAAAAAGAAAAGGGCATGGTTTTGAAAGATAAAGATGTATGGAAGACACAATACATGCCTTATGTTCCATGATTAACATGATTTGAAGGTCGTTGAGGATGAGGTGATGAATGAGGAGGGTTAGCATGAGAATGATGTGGTGGGGTAGGAACAGACGAGTGCGTTTCAGGACCTCTATAATCAATCTCATACATCTCTTTTGAGGAGTCCAATGCTACTTCTGATCGCCATCCCCCTGATACTTAACAATTTCACAACACCATCAAACAAATTTAATCAATTTAAAATATATTATATGTTGGGTCGTAGTAGTATTGTAATAAGAAAAAAACCTGCAGTTGAGGAATAAGGGAGAGTGAGGATGAGAAATAGAAAGAAACAGGAGGTGAAGAAATTACAAGAGGACCTCTTCTGCTCCATACATGACATTATATTATCTGATTTAATTAATTTGAGGCTTTGTTGATATATTTGGAGTAAGAAGGGTGGAGTATATGGTTTGAGTAATTTATAGGAGCTAAGGGTGAAGTAACAAGGAGAGTTGCGTTTAGATTGGAAATTAATGTAGTGGGGTCTGTATGTGCTGTGTACGTTCACACGGAGGTAACATGCCCAATGCAAATAAATAAATAAATACTTTAGATGAAATTTAATCAAATTTCATTTAAATAACTCTAAAAACATGTGTTGCTTCGGTTTTTCTTCTTCTTACATAAATATATTTTTATGTTAAAATAATAATTAAAATATTAACACATATTATATTGTATTGAATAGTTAGTTAAATATATTTAAATTATATAAAAATATATTTATATAAATAATTATTTTTTATAGATATTAAAATCAAATTGACAATTAACCAGGTCAATATATTGAGTTAATGGATTTAATTACCAAGTAATTGGCTAAATCAATTGATTTGATCATAATTAAATAAGTATGTTAAATTTTATTTTTTTTCATTTCATAATAAGTATTTTTTATTTTATTTTTTTTTATTAAATTAACTAATTTTTTAAAATTTAATAATTAGTTTATACCTATTAAATTTTTCATATATTTATTGAAAGGTAATTTTGACCGGTTTATACTAATTTTGATTGTTATACACGCAGGGACGGATTTAAGAATTTTAATACGGAGGAGTGGAATATTAAACAAATTTTTAATTAATTTTTTATTATATTTTTCATTCTATAAAAGTAATTTAGATATAACTTATAGTTATTGAGTTACTTTTTTAAAAAATTTTATCAATATATATATATATATATATATTAAAAAAATTATAAATTTTTTTTACAATTCTATTTTTAGCACGATGACAGCTATATAAAGAAATATTACAATATTAATAATATATTATGAAATTATAAAATATCAACAATTTATAGTAGTGTATTTAGTTAAAAAATTATCACATATTTTATTAATTAAAATTAATTCTTTTAAAAATTTTAAAAAACGAACTTAAAAATAAATTATAAACTATTAATTATGTGAAAAACACAGTGCTTTATAAAATATCTTTATAAAACTTTTTTTTAACAACATAAATTTAAAAGAAAAATGAGTATCTTTTTATAAAAAAGAACATCTAAAATATACAATATAATTACCAAAACATAACTTTTTTAGTCATTATTAACATTTTATATAATAATATAAATGTTAGATATGTTAATATTTAAAAACAAATGAATTTTTTAAAAATAGATATAGAGATGATTATGTAAAAGTTAATTTAAAAGGTAGGAAGACTTGAAGGTATGATATTAAATTAGTGAAGTAAAAAATATTAATAGGCTAAATAATTGAGATATAAGTCACATAATAAAAAATAATATATATAAAACTATTAAATTACACAATATTTTTTTATTTCTTTAAACTCATATCTCATATATAAGTATAATTTTTTAAAATTTTGAAGGACAAGATCACTACTCACTCTCTTTTAGATCCGTTCATGTACACACCGATTTTGACCGATTTCCTTTTTTAAACGATCATAAAATTAGATCAGATTGGTTAAAAATTTTGTTCCTGATTTTTTTTGTCGAACCAACTAATATTTAATTTTTTTTGGTCGAATTAACCAGTTCAGTCCAGTCCAAAATTATTTTCTAAATCATTTTGTTAAATATTTGATATATTTTACTTATATGCATAATATATTTTTATATAATAAGAAGTATGATTTTACATTATTTATGTAGTAATTAACGTTTTTGGAGTATATATATTGAAAATCTCCATCATAAATGTTTTGAGCATAACATGTGCGTAGACATGTATATATATCAGATACAAATGACGGGGTTTTGGATATAAATATGAAGCTGTTTGTATTATGCAATAACTAAGACATGTGGTAGATATATTGTCCGAATATGATGAGTTATTCAAATAATAGAGCTCATGATACATGTATTCATTTATAGAGTCTGATAACTACATAATTCACGTAGTTAACTACTTTGAAGAGAAAAAATTGTTAAAAAATAAAAAAAAATTATGAATAATTAAATATTTATTTAAAAATATGTTATTTTATTTTTATTAATTTTTTTAAATTGATTATACATTTTTTTTTTCATTCTTTTCATGCAAAAGCTTCTTTATAGAATTGTCCATAATTGATAATTCATATATACACGCGGCGCGTTTGCAGTATAGAACAATCTTGGAGAAGTTGCTAAGGAAGAATAAGAAGTAGAAAAAAGTAATTTTTGGGAAAGATCTAAAACTGATTTAACAGGTTTGCTGGGATAGATACAAAAAATAATTGCTAGCTTGCTTGTTCAGTTGTTCCCATCTGCATCAACCTTTCAATGTGCCGAACAGGCCATAATTAATTACACTATTATTAGTATTTAGAAGATTTATCTTTAAACACGTTAAAATTAAATAAGGAATATTGTATTATTTATCAATCAAACAATAAATTCTAATTTTTTATTTGTTATATTTTATATTAATAATTTAAATTTAAAAAGACAATATTAACATTTTTTATAAGATTATTATAAAAAATAAAATACAAAACTTATTAATTTATTTATCTCTGATAACATATTATTTTTAAAAAATATTACATACTCTATTTTTTTGTTACGCATTGGGGTTGTTCTATTTTAGGATATTTTTATTAGACGAATTATGTATTGTGTAGTAAAATATAATATGAACATAAATTTAGGCTTAGTTTGGTAAAATTTTTTAAAGAGGTACTTTTTAAAAGTATAAATTTTTTATTTTACGTTGGTAAATTAAAAAAAATAATATATTTGTATTTGTAATTTTCAAAAATAATGTATTTTTAAAAACACTTAAGATAAAGTTTTTCAATGAGAGATTGTGCTTATAAAAATTAAAAACTCTAATATAATTCTACATATTAATTAATATTTAAATTTAATTCTTACATTAATGTCGTTTATTATATTTTAGTATTTTTAAATTAAAAACTATTTTACCAAACGCATGTATTGTTATTTGTACGTATTGGTGAAATTTGTTGAGTTGTAGATTTTTTGGTAAAAAATAAAAGTTCTGCTATGCAAGTTAAAGAAGAGAAAAATATGTCTATTGCATTAGTGAAAAAATAACTTTTTTACAAAGGCTGAAGGTGCAGCTATATATAACCAAAAAGAAAGAAAAAGAAAAAAAATATATTATACTAGTTATCTCCTCATATTCTTTATACAGCTGTTATACTAGCTACCTCCTCATATTTTTTATACAGCTGTCACTTATTAGTGTCCCACAATACCCACTAAACTAGGAGTATTGAGAGTACTAATAGTATTCATGTATTTATACATTAATAGCCTCCCTTAAACTGAGAGTGTACAAATTACACATTCCTACCTTATTATATATCTCTTCAAAAGGACCTGGTGAAAGTGCCTTTGTAAGGACATCTGCAAGTTGTTCTCTTAATGGAATTGGAATGAGCTTTAGGGAACTATCTTGAACTTTCTCTCTAACTTTGTGGTAATCAATCTCAATATGTTTCATCTTTTCATGAAATATGGGGTTAGCTGCAATATATCAAGTAAATTAGTTGTCACAAAATAGTGTCATAGGACCTGGTAACTTGATTTTGAAATCATTCAAGATATACATAAGCCAAATTTCCTCACAAGTTGCAAGAGTCATTGCTCGATACTCTGTCTCCGAAGATGATCGAGCAACTATTTGCTATTTTTTACTTTTCTAGGACACCAAATCGAACACTGATCTTTAGGTATCTGGATATGTACCCTAATCGGAATCTGAGAAACCACAGAGGGATAAATCACAAACACTCAAAAACTAATCCTTTTTCAAGAGCTCATTTCAAGTACTTCAACACATGTAAAGCTGCTTTGAAGTGCTCATATGTGAAACAATATAGAAATTGACTTAACATGCTAGCGGCTAAGCTTATGTCAGGCTTGGTATTAGTGAGGTATATGAACCTTCTAATGAGTCTTCTATATGGCTTAGCATCATTCAATAATGTTTCTGATGATTTTGAGAGATGAACTGAATAATTCATAGGTGTGCTGGCTGATTTTGAATCTAATAAATTATACTCTTCTAGGAAAGAGTATACCTTCTTTGATATAAAGCTATTCCCCTTTTGCTCCTTACAACTTCCATGCCCAAGAAGAATTTTAGTTTGCCTAAATCTTTGATTTTAAACAAAGTGTCGAATTTCATCTTCACACGTTTAATCTCTTCTATGTCATCCCCCACCAGAACCAAATCATCGACATAAACAAGAATGGAAGAGAAACCTATTGGAGAAGATTTGGTGAAAAGAGAATGATTTGCCTTTGATTATGAGTAACCAGAAGCAATCAAGACAGAGCATAACTTAGAGTTTCACTAACGACTTGCTTGCTTAAGACCACATAAGGACCATTTTAGTTTGCAAACCAGTCCTGGTTACGCATTTAAACCAGGGGACAACTTCATATAAACTTCTTCAGGTAGATCATCATGAAGAAAGACAGTGATCACATCTAATTGATGAATAAACCAGTTCTTACTAGCTACAATGGCTAAGAGTACACGAAGAGTAGTCATTTTGATTATAGGACTAAATGTATTAAAATAGTCATATCCTTGTATTTGAGTGAAGTCCTTGGCCACAAACCATGTTTTGTGTCTTTCTATAGTCCCATTAGAGTTATACTTGTTTTTAAATACCCATCTACATCCGATTGCATGCTTCTCTTTTGGTAAAGTAGTAAGTTTTCAGGTCTTGTTTTCCTCCAATGCTTCAAGCTCAACTTTGGTTGTTTTCTGCCAATAATCATTCAAAATAGCCTGCTCATAGCTCTTTGGTTTTGAATTTATAAAAATTGTAATGGAAAAGGCTTTGTGTGATTGTGATAGTGACAGAAAATTGTAACTCAAATAATTAAAAATAGGATAATATTTTGTGAATGATGATTGGACTATGCTATCAGAGATAGTAATTTTCATACATTCATAATCATCAAAGTATGTTGACTTGTATCTTTCTCTAAGAGATCTGCTTAGTGAAGAAGGCAGATTAATATCAGTGGGCTGAGAATTAGATTGATTTTCATCATATGATGGGAGTATGTGATGGTAGTGCTGCTAGTAAACTCAAAGAAATGAGTAAGGTTGGCTGTGGTTGAACATCAATTGTGTTGGAAAGAGTGTTTGGCAATGTATGTTGAATGAGAAGTAAATATAAGGTATAGGAAAGTAATGTGCTGCTATCAAAGACATCTATAGGATCATGATTATATAAAGTAGGTTTAGTGTCTTGATTAGAATTGGAAACATGTTTAAATTGATGAGAAATTTGATTATTCTTATGTGGAAAGGAATCTTCATAAATAATTACATTTCTAGATATAAAAAATTGTTGTTCCTGTTTTAAAGTAAAAAAAAAAAAACATTTTCTTCCTCTTTTGTCCATTTTTTTCTATTTGCAACAAAAGTTGAACCAAATACAAAACATCCAAAAATTCTAAAGTGTTGAATGTTTAGCATTTTACTAAAAAATATCTGATGAGGACATTTATTATTAATAGATAAATTAGGCACTTTATTGAGAATATGTACAACATGTGATGTAGCATATCTCCAAAAAAATTTAGGAAGATGGTTTTAAAAATGAGCGCTCTAGCAATATTCAAAATATTTTGATGTTTTCATTCTATAATTCTATTTTGTTGAGGTGTCTCAACACATGAAGTTTGAGGAATTATTCCCTATTTTTCATAAAAAAAAACTCATGATAAATTAAGCTCCATTATCAGTCCTGATGTTTTTTTTTTGTTTGAAATTGGGTTTCAATTAGTTGCACAAATTTTTGGACAAAATAAAGAGTTTTACTTTTATTTTTCATAAAAAATAGCCAAGTGAACCTACTTTTGTCTTCTACCATTATTAAAAAAATACTTATGACCAGCAAAAGATGTGACAGAAATAGGTCCCCAAATATCCATACGCACTAATTAAATAAGTTGACAAATTTTGTTTGACTTAAATGAAAAGACGGTCTTCTTTGTTTTGCATAATGGCATAGTTCATAAAGCTCATTTTTTAATGGACATACAATAACAATATAACTCTTTTTCATTTTCTGTAACTTATCAATTGAGACATGTCCTAACCTACAATGCCAAATTTCATGATTTATAGAATCTGTGACAACAACAATACTAACTGAATTGTTGGTGTTGACTAGTTCTCTATTCTTTGCTTTTAAGTTGACATAAGTTACATCTGTATTGGAGATATACAAGTCACCTCTTTGTCTAGCATGACCAATCATCTTTAAGAAAAGATTGTCCTGTATCTCACAGTTAAATAAGGTAAAAAATTAGTTGCTTCAGACACAGATATGAGATTAAAATTAAAAGAGGACATATATAACACATTTGTAAGGTAAAAATTACAAATTAAAATTATAATTTTACTAATTGTTGCTGTGGTCTCAGTTTCATTTGGACATTTGATTAATACAGGATCTATTGTGTGATGAGAGTGAAAAGTACGAAGAGAAAAAATAACATGTGCAGTGATAACAGTGTCAATTATCCAGTCATGTGTGTGTAAAGAGATGTGAAAAATTGATAAAATATAGTGTATACCTGCTGAAGAACTATCACTATGTTTATGGCTTGTATTTGAAGAGAGCTATGAGCAGGATCACCTTTATGTTACTGGAATAGAAAAATCAAAACTTGTTTTTTATCTTCGAAAAACAAATTATCTAGGTTTTTATTATTCTCCTCTTGAGTTGAACTCAAATTAGGTATGTTGCCATCTCTGCATCTTTTTTCAGCAACAATCATATTGTTCACATTTGCTACTCTAAATTTCTTTTGCAAATGAGGAGAAAATCCATGCTTATGGTAGTAGGTCTCTATGGTGTGTCTAGCCTTCCCGCAATGAGAAAAACTTCTCATCATTTCTCTTCCACCACTAATTCTGCCTTGACCTCGGCCACGTTTGCCTCTGCCACCTCGACTTGTGATACCAGAATTTGCATTGAAGGTCATACCAAACCTTCTATTATTTTCATTACTAGTTCCTCCGACATTGACATCATTAATCAGCACCTTTTCTTCAGTTTGAGCTGAGTTGGTTAATTTTCATTCTTGCCGCAAAAGCAAAGAGTAGATGGACTTCACACTGGGCAGTAGCACCATCAACATAATCTGTGATTTCACTGTTGTGTATTGTTCATTAAACCTTCTCAAACTTCTAATCGCATGTTCTTGGTCTTTATACTCTCTTATGATCTTCAGTCCACATAAGCATGATGCTTCACAGGCACAAGTTGGGATTGGTTTGAACTCATCAAGTTCTTCCCAAATTCCCTTAAGTTTAGTGAAATATGCAGTGATGGATAGATCTCCCTACTTCATCGTAAACATCTCCCCTTGAAAATCAGCTATCAGAAACAAATCACGTTCATAGAATCTATGCTTGAGATCGTTCCAGAGCTCCGATGCCACATTACATCAAAGAACACTCTGAAAAATTTCTGTACTTAGAGAAAAATGCAATCACGATGGTACAAAGGTGTTGCATCTCTCCCAAACTTCATAGGTTAAGTTAGTTTTTTTAGGTTTTAGAATGGTTTCATCAATGAATCCCAACTTGTTCTTTGATTTGATAGATAGACAAATCGATCTCGCTCATGAGTGATAATTTCGAGTTTTAAGAGGAGTTTGAGTTAGTGATTAACCTGGGCTTTTATTTGGATGGAGGTAGAAGGGAATTGTCTGGTTGGTTCAATGTTGATCTCCCTACTTGCATTTGAAGGCTGATAAGTTGATTCATCAATCTTGTGAGATTTTATAAATCACTCACAGAAAATGTTTGCAGTTGCAAATTTTTTAGATTATCCACTCCCACTTCTCGATCTGCTATGGATGTAGCAGAAGGAAAAGGCAAAGTTCACAATTCTCGCATAGCAATATTTACAGCTTCTCCATACTCACCGCACCATGATAAAATCTGTTATGAGCTATAAATTTTTTGGTGAAAAATGAAAGTTCTGCTATGCAAGCTAAAGAAGAGATAAATGTGTCTATTACATTAGTAATAAAAATTACCTCCTCATATTCTTTATAAGAGCTATCATACTAGCTACCTCCTCATATTCTTTATACAGTTGTCACCTACTAGTGTTACACAATAGCTACTAAATTTGGAGTACTAGTAGTATTCATATATTAATGCATATTGAAAACTATTTTTAATTTAATTTGTTAAATATAGATGCTACAATTTTTTATAAAGAAAAAGTATAAGGAATCAAGTGTGTAACCAACTAAGAATTGAACAACTCAATTAATTATAATTATTAATAATTAATTTTTAAATTTTTAAATTCAAAATTTAAATAATTAGAAACTGATTAATTAAACCTAATTAAAAACTATAAAAGAATGGAGAACGCTGTTGTTGAACTCGAGAATGGAGAGCGCTACAAGGTAACAAAAACTTTCAAAAGGTTCAATCTTTTACTCAGACGAGGATATCAATTCTAATCTTGCATATACTCTCAGGGTGAAAGCCTTGCTCATGGTATGCTGATGAGCAGATATTTTATACGCTTTTTGGGGGTATTTTCATATAGTTTTTAGTAGGATTTAGCTACTTTTTAGTATAGTTTTATTATTTTTTATGTAAAAAATCATATTTCTAGACTTTATTATGGGTTTGTATGTTTTTGTGTGATCTCAGGTATTTTCTGGCTGGAATTGAGAGACCTGAGCAAAAATCTGATTCAGAGGCTGAAAAAGGACTGCAGATGCTGTTAGATTCTGACCTCCCTGCATTCGAAATGGATTTTCTGGAGCTATAGAAACCCGATTGGCACGCTCTCAATTGCGTTGGAAAGTAGACATCCAGGGCTTTTCAAAAATATATAATAGTTTATACTTTTCCCGAGTTTTGATGACGCAAACTGGCTTTTAAACGCCAACTTCCTGCCCTATTCTAAAGTTAAACATCAGAAACAGGTTACAAACCAGTGTTTAAATGCCACAAACAAGCTGTAACCTGGAGTTTAACTCAAAGAGAAGTCTCTACACATGTAAAGCTCAATGCTCAGTCCAAGCACACACCAAGTGGGCCTCGGAAGTAGATTTCTGCACTATCTACCTTAGTTTACTCATTTTCTGTAAACCTAGGTCACTAGTTTAGTATAAAAACTACATTTAGAGACTTACTATGTACCTCATGATATTTTACATCAGAACTTGTATCTTCTACGGCATGAGTATCTAAACTCCATGGTTGGGGGTGAGGAGCTCTGCTATGTTTCGATGAATTAATGCAATTACTACTATTTTTCATTCAATCACGCGTGTTTCTATTCTAAGATATTCACTTGCACTTCAACATGATGAATGTGATGATCCGTAACACTCATCACCATTCTCAACTTATGAACGCGTGCCTGACAACCACCTCCGTTCTATCTTAGATTGAGTGTGTATCTCTTGGGTTCCTGGCTCATACGTTTGATTACATCTCCTGACAACAGAGCATTCAAATCTGTGAGATCAGAGTCTTCGTGGTATAAGCTAGAATTAATTGGCAGCATTCCTGAGATCTGAAAAGTCTAAACCTTGTCTGTGGTATTCCGAGTAGGATCCAGGAAGGGATGACTGTAACGAGCTTCAAACTCATGAATGCTGGGCGCAGTGACAGTGTGCAAAAGGATCAATGTATCCTATTCCAATATTAGTGAGAACCGACAGATGATTAGCCATGTACATAGACCCTTTTCACTGAGAGGACGGCTGGTAGCCATTGACAACAGTGATTGAAGAACGAAACTCTCGCGCGATCTAGAATTTTCACAAATAAATTTCCATTGTAAGTATAGCTTCTAGACCGACAAGAATTTCTTTCTTACAAAAGTTTTGGTTGTCACAAGTAACAAACCCCTAAATAAATTGATAACCGAAGTATTTAAACCTCGGGTCGTCTTCTCAAGGAATTGCAGGGAGGTGTACTTATTATTGGTTATGAAAGGTATATTTTGGTGTGTTTAAAAGGTTTGAACAAGGAAATAAATTGCTAAGAAAAATAAATTAATAATTAATAAAACTCTTGGCAAGGTATGAGAATTGGAATTCCTATCATAATTATCCTTATCAGGTGTGATGAGAATTGGGTTTTAATCCCACTTAATTAAGTCAAGTGGACTAATTAATTTAATCCTCAAGTCCTAGTCAATCCCTTTGAAAAGACTAGCTTTAGAGTGATCCAGATCAATCAGTAATATGCCAATTTCAACCACTTCTGAGTTGATAACTCAAGTGTTACCAATTACTTAACCAACGCCAAAAGGAAGAAAATATCTAAATTAAATTAAAAGCATCCATAACATAAATAAAGCAAAGCAAAATCGAATTTGAAATACCTCAAATTATATTAAATAAGATATTCAAATCTAACATGGAAAAGTTCATAAATTAAATTGAAAAAATAAATAAAAGGAACATTGAACCTGGAAATTGAGAAGAAGAAATCCTAAATCCTAAGAGAGAGGAGAGAACCTCTCTCTCTAAAAACTACATCTAAATTATGAAAAGTGAATAATCGAAGATATGTTGTTGAATGGATGCATTCCCCCACTTTATAGCCTCTAATCTGTGTTTTTCGGATCGAAAACTGGGTCAAAAATAGCCCAGAAATCGCCCCCAGTGATTTCTGGTACGTACAGATTGCGGGAAAGTGACGCGGAAGCGTCGTCCACGCGTTTGCGCAGATTGGGTTTTTGCCAGGTCACGCATCCGCGTGATCTACGCGTTCGCGTCGCCTGGCTTTGGAACAGCTATGGCAAATTATATATTTTTGTGAAGCCTCGGACGTTAGCTTTCCAACGCAACTGGAACTGCATCATTTGGACCTCTGTAGCTCGAGTTATGACCGTTTGAGTGCGAAGAGGTCAGGCTGGACAGCTTAGCAGTTCCTTCAGCTTCTTGTATTCCTTCCACTTTTGCATGCTTCCTTTCCATCCTCTGAGCCGTTCCTGCCCTATAGTCTCTGAAAATACTTAACACACATATCAAGACATCAAATGGTAATAAGAGAGGATTAATAATAATTAATTTAAAGGCCAAAGAAGCATGTTTTCAACCATAGCATAAAATCAGGAAGGAGAATGTAAAACATGCAAATAGTATGAATAAGTGGGTAAAGAGTTGATAAAAACCAATCAATTGAGCACAAGATAAACTATGAAATAGTAGTTTATCAGTGATCCACCAACGTACAGCTTGCCATAGAAGGAGACCTACGTGCGTGAAGAAGAAGACAGTAGGAAAGCAGAGATTCAAAAGACAGAGTATCTCCAGAACCTCAACCTGTTCTCCATTACTGCATAACAAGTATTATTTATTTTATATTAATTACTCTTCATAAACCCAACCATTTTTATTTTTAATTTCCTGACTAAGAATTACAAAATAACCATAGCTTGCTTCAAGCCGACAATCTCCGTGGGATCGACCCTTACTCACGTAAGGTATTACTTGGACGACCCAGTGCACTTGCTGGTTAGTTGTGCGGAATTGCAAAAGTGTGATTGCGATTTCGTGCACCATATGCCGCAAAAGAAATTTTACCCACTCATTAGTGGTTTAGATGCAAAATTGGCTAATGCAACTGATGGACACACATAAGAATCCAATAACCTACTTCTTGAATTTAGTTTTTCCAATTCCGATCCGAAGATATAATAAACTGTTTCTTGTTGTGGTTGTGGTGCAGTATTCTGTGCAAGATAGGAACAACTGATGCAGAGAAGGCGAAGGGAAAAATAATGGTTCGTAGTAGAGGCGAGACCGCGAGAGTGGAGAAGGGCCTTGTGGCTATGGAGGCTGGTGCAGTTGGAATGATTCTTTGCAACGATAAGTTCAGTGGTGCAGTTTTGTGGAAAGTACAATCTGATTTAGCTTTAGGAGTTGTTTAAAGAAGAAGGGGTGGTGGAGCACAGACTGTTTTTGAATAGTTACAAAAATATATAAAAAAATATCCATTTAATATAAAAAAAAAGGGTTAAGTATTTTTTTCATCCCTAACGTCTTAGGTCAAAATCAAAATCGTCCCCGACCTTTTTTTGTTATTAAAATCATCCACAACGTTACAAAACGTCATAAAATCATCATTTTTACAAAAAATAATAATGCGTTGACAATTTTACCCTTAAAACAAAAATAAAAATAATATTAAAAAAAAAAAAGCAAAACCCCGCCCCCACCCCCACCCCCACCCACCCCACTCCCCAGCCTCTTCGATCTCTCTCTCTCCCCCCCACCAAATTTTACCTTTCTCCTACTCTCAGACACGCTCCACTGCCAATATAACCAAACTCTCAGACCCCCTGACCCTGCTTTCCAAGTTTCAACTTCTTTCTTCCTCATTCCTTCTATTTTTCTGTTAATGATGCTAACTAACTGAACCACTTGTTCAAATTGCAAAATTTGCGTTAAGGCACTGTCATTGCAGAAGAAGAAAGAGTGAGAAAGCAGTGCATTGGTTGGTAAACAAGATCTAACTTTTCTCTATTAGTCTACTGATCCATTGAATTGAGTTTTGTTTTATTTTATTTTTGTATGGATTCCTGACCAGATTGTGCATTGTTGAGGTTTGAGTGTGGTTTTATGTTGGCTGTTGGAGTTGTGTTGGGTAAGGAATTCAAGTGAAAAGAGTTAAGGATAGTGGGTGGGGCGGTGGTGGTGGTGGTGGTGGTGTTGATGGTGAAGAGAGAAAAAGAGAAAGAGAGAGAGAGAGGTGATGGATGCGTAGATGATGAAGATGCAGGAAGACAGAGGGAGGGGGTTAGTGGCGAAGGAGGGGAAGAGTTTTTTTTTATTTTTGTTTTAAGGGTAAAATTGTCAAAGCATTATTATTTTTTGTAGAAAGGATGATTTTATAACATTTTGTAACGTTGGGATGCTTTTAATAACAAAAAAAAGTCGGGGACGATTTTGATTTTGACCCAAGACGTTAAGGACGAAAAAAAATACTTAACCAAAAAAAAAAATCATAATGCTTAACAAAAGAAATGTCCAACTATAGGATTTAAAAAAAAACCATATAATTCTTAAAAAATTAGAAATATCCACATTTGCAATACAAAAAATTCGAAAAATATATTAAAAAATATTTATTTAGTATGAAAAAGAAACATTATAATGCTTAGCAGAAGAAACATCCATGTATATCAACTTATCTTTGTTAAGACGGGTTTCGAAATCCAATCCATTAAAAAGTTGGCAGAAATTTAGCTAAACCCTAGTTGATTCCTTAGCGAAACTCTTTTATAAACTATTTTTTAAAAACTAATTTTTATAAACTACTTTCAAAAATAAAATATTTATTAAACCAAACCATAATACAAGAGTGATAAAGATGTTTAGATGGATAAAGAGCAAAACATAAAACATAAGATATAAGAAGAAGATTTGAAATAGCACCTCTTATAAAAAGATTGTATATAAAAATATTTTAAGTGATTTGAACATGCATGTGAGAAGAAAATTAGTAGAATAACTAGTTAAAAAGATATATATGATGAAAGATAAAAATAAGTGGTAAAAAATAGAGAATTATATATATATATAGTCTTGTTATAAACAGAAAATATAATAAGACTCAAGTATTATTTAATCTAAATATACAATCTTAACGACATAAGACTTTTTTACTTTTTTCGTAATATTGATATTGGTCTATTGAGTATATCTGTATATAAATTGAGAGAACATATATAGATATCCCATTATTAATTAGTTTGGCGCTGAGTTCCGAATAATCCTGGTTCATATACCTGGAATTATCCTGACATCTTTAATCTAATTAATTTAGCATTGTTTTTTAAATAAATAAACTATATATAAATCGAGAGAACATAGATAAACCATTATTAGTTTGGCGCAGAGTTTTGAATTATCCTTACTCATATACCTGGAATTATTTCGTCCTCTTTAATCTAATCAATTTAGCATTGTTTTAATTTTATAAGTAAATAAAAGGAACCCCATTACTTTACGATCATAACAAATATGTGCTTCACAATGAAAGGGTTTCGACAAACTATATAATGATAGCGACCTTTTTGCTCCCACCACTCCTCCTCCATAATCAACATAATGTTAGTAGCAAATAAAAGGGAAATAAAATACGAATATTATTGTTATAACTGCTTAATACAATAACATGGCTTCCTGCCTCTGAAACACCTGATGAAGCAATAAGTGAACTTTTGAATCTCATCTTAGTTTGTTTCCATAAAAAAATACAGCCACGTAAGAGTGCAAGCCCGGAATTTCATCAAGTTATGACTCCAACTCAATAATCTGACAGAATATATAGCTGGTAGCTAGTGTTATCGTACTATTTTATTTTCTATTAATTTCCGAGAGGTCCGAATCGCCAAAGGGAAACCATAATAATTAAGATTGGTCATTTTCATGGAATAAATAGTGGGCCTTTTCAGTCTCAACATTCAATAAATACAAAATAAAGATGATTTGTTAAATGCCTTCAAAAGATGGGAAGCCCTGCCACCCCTCATCTCAAACGCGACACTAGTACGCTACTCTCCATTTATTACTACTTGTCTTCCATAATAGATATATAGAGTTCAGCTAACGGAGACATGTTAATGTAATTAATTAAGCAAATTTATATAGGAAATTAAAATATAAAATATTTAAATTATTATTATTTATTTACTAAAAGTTTAAAACTTTTATTAATAATAACGCTAATTTATGTCTTAAAAATAGATATTAACTTATTCGTCCGTTATAATTTGTAATAACATATGGAATAATAATGTATAACTCGAAAATAATCCTTTTAATTCGGTTATAAGCGTTACAACATTTAAATCATTAACACTGAATTATATGACATCGATCTAATAGACTAACTGATATGATTATTATACATCGGTTATATGTAATTCAACTATGAATATATAGATCACTTATTAATAACAATCATTCAAACAAATATCAAAATACTCAGATATGCTATTATTTTCCGTTTAAAACTTTATTATTTGAGAAGATAACCATTACTCTTCATTTCAGATATAAAGGAAAGGGTAAGAAGATTGTTTAGATTATTGCAATTTATAAAGCCTATTATTTACTTATTGACTTGAGCGTCGGAGTGCCTTTTGCAGGTACCCAATCCCTTATTCTCTCATTACTGATGTATAACTCATTCCGACGGAAAGCTCGCAGATACTCATCGGCGGACGAGCTATACAGTGGCCAACCTCCACAAGAACAATTGACGCCCATAGTGGGGACTAGAAACAAAAACCCTTCTTTCTTTAGGTTCCAAAACTCCCATACCTGTTCATGGCTAACTAGCCTCCTCCCACACCATTCGAACTTCTTCGGATGGTAACAGGGCTACAACAAGCTAATCAGCGTATGGCGGAAGAAAACCAACGAATGACAAATCAAATAGTCGAGTTAACCAATGCTCGGATTGAAAACAATGACAATGAGCAACCAAAAGACAAGGAAGAAAATTCTAATTCAACATACATCTCGGAAAAACTCAACAATCAGAGAGAGACCAGCAAAACGATGACGATGACGAATTGGACAACGTTGTTGGACCATTTATAGTCAACGTCATAAATTTTCAAACTACCTAGGAACTTCACACTACCAATAACTTTAACTCCCTACGATGGCATGTGACATCTGAGAAAATATGTCAAGAAGTTTCGATCTATGATGATAGTGAACAGTGCTTCTGATCCTATTTTGTGTCATCATTTTCCTACCTTTTTGGACGGCTTTGCACTTAATTGGTTTTCATCTTTGTCTACAGGTTTAATCTCATGCTTCCAGGAGCTTGCTAAGCAATTCGAAGATCAGTTCGCTGCATCTTCCATCTATCTACATGATTTCGACTATCTGAACACTATCAAGCAAGGACATAATGAGAGTTAAGGGAATATGTGACCTGTTTCACCAAAGTAGCGATCAACATCCTAAACCTTCACCCCGAGGTACACCTACATGATATAAAAAGTGGACTCCGTCCCGATAAGTTCCAAGAAGCCATCACAGTGGCCAAACCCAAAACCTTGGCTGAGTTTCGAGAGAAAGCTAAGGGTCAAATAGAAATTGAAGAGCTGTGCCAAGCTCTAATATTTGAAAAGAATTAAAACAATAAGGATGGCGATAAAGCTCGGGACAACAAGAAAACTTTTTGGTTGGCACCGCGTTACGATTCTTATATTAGTTCAACACCAAAAGGGAGGAAATCATCAAAGAAATACTAAATTTGAAGCTAATCAAACCTCCTCGAAAGGCCAGAACCTACCAAGATACGAAGAACGTGGACAAGACAAAGTACTGTGCTTTCATCAGAAACATGGGTACACTACTGACGAGTGTGTTGTAGCCAAAGACTTGCTCAAGCGCTTAGCTCGACAAGGACATCTGGACAAATACATCAGTAGCCACTTCCAAAAGTGCAACACACAATAATATGACTTGTCTTCTGCAGGTCAACCTTCTTGGGATAAGGACAAAGCACATACAGCTCAGCCCAATCAACCCTGAGGTGTGATTAATTGGATATCTGGGGGCTTCGCCAGAGGTGGAGCATCAAGCTCCGCTCGCAAATGCACTTACTGAGCTATGCTCGCTGTTGAGAGCACCATCAACAATCATTAAAATTTGTGCACCTTCCTTAAATTGACATTCCAACCGTTCGATTTTAATTCAACCGAACTTAATTTAGATGACCCAGTTGTCATCTCTATTCAACTGGGAGACCTCATAGTTTGAAAAGTCTTGTTGAATCTAGGAAGTAGCACCAATGTTCTATTTTAATCCACATTTCAGAAAATGAAGTTGAGTGATAATATACTGCAACCATCCACTAGAGACCTGATAGGATTTTCAGGTGAACGAGTACCTGTGTTGGGATCAGTGTGGTTACAACCCACACTTGGTGAGAATCCTCGAACCAAAACTTTAGATGTTCAATACCTTGTGATTGATTGTTTCAGTCCTTATAAGTTAATACTTGGCCGATCTTTTTTGAATAAGTTCGGTGCAATTGTATCTACAATTCATCTCTGTGTTAAGTTTCATGTGCGGGACAACCTTGTTGCAATAATTCGCAATGACCACCGTGAAGCTCGGCATTGTTATAACATCAGTCTCAAAATACCTATCTCTAACCAAGCTATAGGTGCACAAGTAAATGTCATCAATAACTCGCTCGAGCTTCCCTCTTTAGCTGAGTTGGATCTGCGCGCCGAGTTTCAAGATCGACCTACCCCAAATTAAGAACTATAAAAAGTTCCTTTAACCAATGATCCAAACAAGTTCACTTTTGTAGGTTCAAACATTCATGGTGACAAAAACGAGAAGCTCGTCCAATTTTTGCAACAAAATGTTAATCTATTTGCTTGGACACTCGTAGACATGCCAGGCATCGAACTCTCTGTAATATCTCAAAAGCTAGCGGTAAACCCGTCATTCTGACCTATATCACAAAAAAAAAGTGCAACCTCGGAATAGAAAAGAAATAAGCGTCCTTGGAAGAGACCAAAAATCTCATTGACACCAACTTCATCCGAGAACTCAGATTCACAACATGATTAGCTAATGTTGTCATGGTAAAAAAACATAATGGTAAATGGTGCATGTGCATCGATTTCACCGATCTAAATAAAGCATGTCCTAAAGATGCATACCCTTTACCATCCATTGATGCTTTTGGCACTTTAAGTTTTATGGATGCATATTCTAGTTATAACCAGATCCTCATGCATCCATCAGACCAAGATAAAACTGCTTTCATAATTGAATATGGTAATTTTTGCTATAAAGTTATGCTTTTAGCCTTAGGAATGCAGGGAATACTTACCAACGACTTATGGACAAAATATTCGCTAAGCAAATTGGTCGGAACATCGAAGTCTATCTTGATGACATGGTCGCAAAAACCAAAGTTGGCAAATCTCACGTAGCCAACGTTGTGGAGATTTCCACACAAATCCGAAATATAACATGAGATTAAACCCTGAGAAATGTGCCTTTGGTGTACAAGTAGGTAAATTCCTTGGCTTTATAATGACAAGCCGAGGTATAGAGGCAAACCTTGAAAAATGCCGAGCTATTTTGGAAATGCAAAGTCCTCAAACAGTCAAAGAGATATAACGATTAACAGGGAGAATCGTTGCTTTATCAAGATTCTTACCTTGTTTAGCTTCCAAATATTTCTACTTTTTTTCAAATACTCAAAAAGAAAAATAAATTCAAATAGGATGATGAATGTGAAACTGCTTTTTCAAATTTAAAAACTATTATTTCAAAACCTCCAATTTTTCAAATATTTATCTACCTATTACTGACTGGAAAATTAGTTCTGGTCTTGTTACAGAAAGGGACAAGATACAACAACCTATTTATTTCATTAGCAAATCACTGCAAAATGTTGAGCTTCGCTATCCAAAGATAGGAGAGCTTTACCTCGCCTTAGTATTCTCAGCTAGGTGCCTCCAATCTTATTTCTAGAGTCATACCATCAATGTCCGAACTGAGCAACTGCTACGACAAATGCTCACAAAACTAGAACTACTTGGGCGATTAATAAAGTGGTCAATCAAATTATCTGAGTTTGATATCATATATCAATCCTGAGGCTCAATCAAATCACAATACCTTTCTGACTTTATTGCCGAGTTTACTGCTCCCACCTCCAATGATATGCCAGTAGAATGGACATTATACTTCGACGGCGCTTCCAACTCCCAGGGGTCAGGAGCTAGAATTCTTCTTGAAAACACCAATGGAATTATTTTGGAACATTGTCTACGCTTCTCCTTCAAGGTCAACAAGAATTAGGCCGAATATGAAACACTCATTGCTGGCCTAAGGTTATCCATCGAATTAAATATTTCTGCAATAAAGGTACACTATAACTCTTTACTGATAGTACAACAAGTAAATCAATCTTTTCAAGTAAAAGATCCTCCCTTAATAAAATACTTAGATGTTGTCAAAACACTCATATCTTATTTTTCAAAATTTAAAATCCATCATATTCTCAGGGAACAAAATCACCAAGCCGACATTCTGTCAAAGCTCTCCAATACACAATCACACACTGATACTCTCTTACAATCCACTTTGATTACACCAAGCATCGATTTCATTAACATTTGCCACATTATTGACAAGGATGATTGGCGATGGCCTTACATCCATGATCTAAAAACTGAAAATATTTCCCCTGAAATTATTAATTTGAAAAAATTCAGGAGACAAGCTTCATTCTTTACACTGTTAAATGATAACTTGTATAGGCGAGGTTATACTCGTCCTCTATTAAAGTGTCTCAACAGGTCAGAAGCCGACCTTGCCTTGGCTGAGGTCCATGAAGGAATATGCGGCACACATATAGGAGCATGGAGCTTATCCTAAAAAATTCTTTGAGCTAGGTTTTTTTGGCCGTACTTGCAGAAACACTGTCATCAAAAGGTGAAAATCTGTACAAATTATAAAAAACACGCTCCAATAATACACATACCAGCTGAACTATTGCATCACTCTGAGGTAAGTTGGCCATTCCATTAGTGAGGAATCAACATTCTCGACCCTTTTCCTATTGCACCAGGATAGGTAAAATTTTTAGTTGTGGCAATTGACTATTTTTCCAAGTGGATTGAGGCACAATCATTGGCCAAAATCACATCACAACAAGTGACTTTGTTTGGAAACATATTATATGCAGATTTGGTATACCTCATCATATTATTACTGACAATGATCGTCAGTTTATCGACCATAATTTCACATCTTTTTTACAAAACTTAAAAATCCAACAACACTTCTCTTTAGTTAAACATCCGCAGACTAATGGATTAGCTAAAGCCGCAAACAAAGTTGTCTTACATGCTTTGAGAAAGAAATTGAATGATGTAAAAGGACTTTGGGCCGAGTTATTCCAAAAATCCTTTGGGGTTATAGCACCACTACACATTCTACTACTAAGGAAACCCTGTTCCATTTAGTTTACAAGTCTGATGCAATGATTCCTTTGGAGATCTCTCAATCCTCACTATGGCACAAGCAACAAATCATGAAAAAAACTCGGAAAATCAAACTCGATTTAATTGAAGAAATCCGAGACATAGCCTCTGTTCACCACCGAGCAATATAGTAAAATATAGCTCAGTGGTACAATCAGAAGGTCAATCCTTGCTCATTTCAAGTTGGCAACTTAGTACTCAGAAAGACCAAGCAAGCCAGATGGCCTCCATCTCATGGGAAGCTTGTAGCCAAATGGGAAGGTCCATTCAAAATTCTAGAAGTCATCAGAAATGGGGCTTATAAGCTCGAATCTCTAGATGGTACAATGTTACTTAATACTTGGAATATTTCCTCTTTAAAACAATATTATAGTTAAAAAGACAGGGACAAACTTGTACTCTTTTTCCTACTCACAAAATTTTTCCCAAAAAAGGTTTTTCTTGGAGAGGTTTTGACGAGGTAAGCCTACCTACACCTTTGTAAACAAAGGTCATGTAATAATTCATTATGGTAAGAGAAAGTTGATGAGCGGATAATTTATACCCTTTTTGGCATTGTTTTTACATAGTTTTTAGTATGTTTTAGTTACTTTTTTTATATTTTTATTAGTTTTTATTCAAAAATCACATTTCTGGACTTTACTACGAGTTTGTGTATTTTTTGTAATTTCAGGTATTTTCTGGCTGAAATTGAGGGATCTGAGCAAAAACCTGATTCAGAGGCTAAAAAAGGACTGCAGATGCTGTTGGATTCTGACCTCTCTGCACTCGAACTAGATTTTCTAGAGCTACAGAAGCCCAATTGGCACGCTCTTAATTGCGTTGGAAAGTAAACATCCTGGGCTTTCCAGAAATATATAATAGTACATACTTTGCATGAGATTTGGTGGCCCAAACCAGCGTCCAAAGTCAGCCTAAAACTGTCTGGCGTAAAACGCCAGAACTGGCACCTTTTTTGGCGTTAAACGCCCATTCTGGCACCTGGGTGGCGTTTAACGCCAACTTTGGGCATATAAACATGAAAGCTTGAAAGCTCAGCCCAGGCACACATCAAGTGGGTCCCAGAAGTGGAATTCTGCACTATCTGCACTTAGTTACTCATTTTCTGTAAACCTAGGTTACTAGTCTAGTATAAAAACTACTTTTAGAGATTCATTGAGCACCTTATGACATTTTTTACACTTCATATTGTATTTCTGACGGCATGAGTCTCTAAACCCCATGGTTGGGGGTGAGAAGCTCTGTTGTGTTTCAATGAATTAATGTAATTACTACTGTTTTCCATTCAATCACGCTTGATTCTATTCTAAGATACTCATTCGTACTTCAATCCGGAGAAGATGATGATTCGTGACACTCATCATTATTCTCAAATCTATGAACGCGTGCCTGACAACCACTCCCGTTCTATCTGAGCCCAACGTAGTCATTGGGCGACAGCTTGAATGCGTATCTCTTAGGTTTCTGATCCACGGACCGAGTCCGGAGGTTAGAACCTTCGTGGTATAGGCTAGAACCAATTGGCAGCATTCCTGAGATCCAGAAAGTCTAAACTTTGTCTGTGGTATTTCGAGTAGGATCTGGAAGGGGATGACTGTGACGAGCTTCAAACCTGCGAATGTTGGGCGCAGTGACAGTGTGCAAAAGGACAAGGATCCTATTCCGACGCTAGTGGGAACCGACAGATGATTAGCCAAATGGTGATAACACACCTGGTATTTTTCATCTTAGAGGATCATACAGCCTGCCATGGAAAGAGCCGTGCGTGTTTGGAGAAGAAGACAGTAGGAAAGCAGAGATTCAGATGACAGAGCATCTCCGGAACCTCAACCTGTTTCTCGTTATTGAATTACAAGTACCATTTATTTTATGTTATTCATTCTTCATAAAATACAATTATTTTTATTACTAATTTCCTGACTAAGAGTTACGAAATAAGCATAGCTTGCTTCAAGCCGACAATCTCTGTGGGATCGACCTTTACTTGCGTAAGGTATTACTTGGACGACCCAGTGCACTTGCTGGTTAGTTGTGCGGAGTTGTGACAAGTGTGATTTAGAATTTCGTGCACCAAGTTTTTGGCGCCGTTGCCAGGGATTGTTCGAGTTTGGACAATTGACGGTTTATTTTTTTGCTTAGATTAGGAAAAATTTATCTCTTTGGTTTAGAGTCTTCAATTATTATTTTTGGTTAAAATTTTAGAATCCTTATTTTCTTTTTCTAAATTGTTTTCAAAAATTTTTTTAAACCAATAACTTCATAATTTAGTCTTCTGCTTGAGTTTGGTTTCATATTTTAAGTTTGGTGTCAATTGCATGACTTTATTTTTCTTATTATTAGTGTCCAAAATATAAAAATTTTTAAGTTTGGTGTCATTTGTGTTTCTATTTTCTTAAAAATTTTTAAATTTTGTTCTTGGTGTTCATCTTAACATTCAAAGTTTCCTTTGTTTTGATCTAAAAGATTTTAAGTTTGGTGTCATTTTATTATTTTTCTCTTTCCTCATTGAATTCAAAAATATATTTTTTTTTATTTATTTAATTGAGTTTTTGAAAATTTCATAAAAAAAATTTCAGAATTCTATTTTAAATTTTTTTATTTTATCTTATCTTAGTTTTAAAATTTCAAAATTCAAAATCTTTTTCAAAAAACATATCCAAAGTTTTTCAAATCTTCTTAGTTAAGTAATTATTTTAGTTTTTGAAATTTATATTTTAATTTCTAATTATTTTATTTTATCTTTTTTTATTTTATTTTATCTATTCGATTTATTTTTAATGAAATAAAATAAAAAAATAAAAATATTTTATTTGCCGTTAACATCAATTTCCTTTTCTCCATCATGGACCTAAGTGGCAGTGAACAGTTCAAAAGGACTCTGGGATCATATGCTAACCTGATTACTACTGCATACGGGAGTAGTATCTGTATACCCCTATCTGAGCAAGCAGTTTTGAGCTGAATCCTCAGCTCATTATCATGGTGCAGCAAAATTGCCAGTATTCCGGTTTTCCACAGGAAGAACCTACTGAGTTTCTGGCACAGTTTTTACAAATTGCTGACACAGTACGTGATAAAGAAGTGGATCAGGATGTCTACAGATTATTACTGTTCCCATTTGCTGTAAAAGATCGAGCTAAGAGGTGGTTAAATAACCAACCCACAGCAAGCATAAGAACATGGAAACAGTTATCAGACAAATTCCTGAATCAATATTACCCTCCAAAAAGAATGACACAGCTATGGTTGGACATTCAAGGCTTTAAACAAGAGGATGATGAATCCCTTTATAATGCCTGGGAGAGGTATAGAGGGATGCTATGGAAGTGCCCCTCTGAAATATTTTCAGAGTGGGTGCAGTTAGACATCTTTTACTATGGGCTTACAGAAAAGGCTCAAATATCTCTAGATCACTCAGCTGGTGGATCTATACATATGAGAAAGACAATTGAAGAGTCTCAAGAGCTCATTGATACAGTTGCTAAGAATTAGCATCTGTATTTAAGCAGTGAGTCCTCCCTGAAAGAAGAGGCTCAAGGAGTGATTCTGGCATTCAAATGCCAGAAAAGGGTGGAGAAGTGGCGTTAAACACCCAAGGGACAGCCAATTCTGGCGTCTAGACGCCAGAAAAGGGTGGCAATCTGGCGTTAAACGCCCATACAGCCCCCAGTTCTGGTGTTCAAATGCCACAAAGGGGTCAGACACTTGCAAGCGCTGATAACAACCCCCTTAAGCAGGCTTCTCCAACCACTTCTGTGGGAAATAAACCTGCAGCAACCAAGGTTGAAAAATATAAAGCCAAGATGCCTTATCCTCAGAAACTCTGCCAAGCGGAACATGATAAACAATTTGCCCGCTTTGTAGACTATCTCATGACTCTTGAAATAAAGATTTCATTTGCAGAGGCACTTGAGCAAATACCCTCTTATGCTAAGTTCATGAAAGAGATCTTAAGCCATAAGAAGGATTGGAGAGAAACTGAAAAAGTTTTCCTCACTGAAGAATGCAGTGCAGTCATTCTGAAAAGCTTACCAGAGAAGCTTAAAGATCCCGGAAGCTTTATGATACCATGCACATTAGAGGATGCTTGTACCAAGACAGCTCTATGTGACCTTGGGGCAAGTATCAACCTAATACCTACATCCACTATCAAAAAGCTTGGTCTGGCTGATGAAGTTAAACCAACCCGGATATGCCTCCAACTTGCTGATGGCTCTATTAAAATCCCATCAGGCATAATTGAGGACATGATTGTCAAGGTTGGGCCATTTGCCTTTCCTACTGACTTTGTAGTGCTGGAGATGGAGGAGAACAAGAGTGCAAACTCTCATTCTAGGAAGACCTTTCATAGCAACTGGACGAACCTTCATTGATGTCCAAAGAGGAGAGATAACTCTGAGAGTCAATGAGGATGAGTTTAAGTTAAATGCTGTCAAAGCCATGCAGCATCCAGACACACCAAAAGACTGCCTGAGCACAGATGTTATTGATTCCTTAGTGGAAGAGGTTAATATGACTGAGAGTCTCGAATCATAGCTAGAGGACATTTTTAAGGATGTTCAGCCTGATATGGAGGAATCAGAGAGAATAGAAGAACCTCTGAAATTCTCTCAGGAAGAGGATAAGCCTCTTAAAGCCAAGCTCAAACCACTACCACCATCCCAGAAATATGTATTTCTGGGAGAAGGTGACACTTTTCCGGTGATCATAAGCTCTGCTTTAAATCCACAAGAAGAGAAAGCACTAATTCAGGTACTAAGGACACACAAGACAGCTCTTGGGTGGTCCATAAGTGATCTTAAGGGTATTAGCCCAGCAAGATGCATGCACAAGATCCTATTGGAGGATAATGCTAAGCCAGTAGTTCAACCACAAAGGCGGCTAAATCCAGCCATGAAGGAGGTGGTGCAGAAAGAGGTCAATAAGTTACTGGAGGCTGGGATTATTTATCCTATTTCTGATAGCTCCTGGGTGAGTCCTGTCCAAGTTGTCCCCAAGAAGGGAGGCATGACAGTGGTTCATAATGAAAAGAATAAACTGGTTCCCACAAGAACAGTTACAGGGTGGTGTATGTGTATTAATTACAGAAGACTCAATACAACCAATAGAAAGGATCATTTTCCTTTACCATTCATATACCAGATGTTAGAGAGACTAGCAGGTCATGAATACTACTGCTTTTTGGATGGCTATTCAGGTTATAACCAAATTATAATGGACCCTCAGGACCAAGAGAAAACAACATTTACATGTCCTTCTGGAGTATTTACCTACAGAAGAATGCCATTTGGTCTGTGCAATGCACCTGCAACCTTTCAGAGGTGCATGCTATCTATCTTCTCTGATATGGTAGAGAAATTTCTGGAAGTCTTCATGGATGACTTCTCAGTATTTGGAGACTCATTCAGCTCCTGTCTTGACCATCTAACACTTGTTCTGAAAAGGTGCCAAGAGACTAACCTGGTTTTAAACTGGGAGAAATGCCACTTTATGGTGACTGAAGGAATTGTTCTTGGGCACAAAATTTCAAACAAGGGGATAGAGGTAGATCAAGATAAAGTAGAGGTAATTGAAAAATTACCCCCACATGCCAATATTAAGGCAATCAGAAGCTTTTTGGGACATGTAGGATTCTATAGGAGGTTTATAAAGGATTTTTCAAAAAGTTGCAAAACCTCTGAGCAATCTGCTAGCTGCTGACATGCCATTTGTCTTTGACACAGAGTGTCTGTAGGCGTTTGAAACTCTGAAAGCTAAGCTGGTCATAGCACCAGTTATTTCTGTACTAGACTGGACATTACCATTCGAACTAATGTGTGATACCAGTGACCATGCCATTGGTGCAGTATTAGGACAGAGGCATAACAAGCTTCTGCATGTCATTTATTATGCCAGCCGTGTTTTAAATGATGCACAGAAGAATTACACAACCACAGAAAAGGAGTTACTTGCAGTTGTCTATGCCATTGACAAGTTCAGATCTTATTTAGTGGGATTAAAAGTGATTGTGTACACTGATCATGCTGCTCTAAAATATCTCCTCACAAAGCAGAATTCAAAACCCAGACTCATAAGATAGATGTTGCTTCTACAAGAGTTTGATATAGAAATAAGAGACAGAAAAGGGACAGAGAACCAGGTAACAGATCACCTGTCTTGGATAGAACCAGTAGTAGGAGTGTCCCTCCCCTCTACTGAGATCTCTGAAACCTTTCTGGATGAGTAACTCTTCGCCATTCAGGAAGTACCATGGTTTGCAGATATTGCAAACTATAAAGCTGTGAGATTCATACCCAAGGAGTACAATAAGCAGCAAACGAAAAAATTAATCACTGATGCAAAGTACTACTTGTGGGATGAACCATATCTCTTTAAGAGGTGTACAGACGGAATGATCCGTAGATGCGTGCCTAGAGAAGAGGCACAGAAGATCCTATGGCATTGCCATGGATCATAGTATGGAGGACATTTCAGAGGTGAGTGAACAACCACCAAGGTTCTCCAATGTGGCTTCTACTAGCCTACTCTTTATAGAGACTCCGAGAGTTTATACGTAATTGTGACAGTTGCCAGAGAGCTAGTAATCTACCTCATGGTTACGCCATGCCTCAGCAAGGAATCTTAGAGATTGAGTTGTTTGATGTATGGGGTATTGACTTCATGGGGCCTTTTCCACCATCATACTCAAACACTTATATTCTGGTGGCAGTAGACTATGTATCTAAATGGGTAGAAGCAATTGCAACACCCACTAATGATACTAAGACAGTGATGAAGTTCCTCCAAAAGAATATCTTCAGCAGGTTTGGTGTCCCTAGGATACTGATCAGTGATGGAGGCACTCATTTCTGCAATAAACAGCTTGACTCTGCTCTGGTTCGATATGGAATTAACCATAAAGTGGAAACTCCATATCATCCACAGACAAATGGGCAAGCTGAAGTCTCAAATAGAGAACAAAAATAAATCCTGGAGCGGACTGTAAATGCCCGTAGAAAGGATTAGGCAAGAGGTCTGAATGATGCTCTGTGGGCATACAGAACAGCATTCAGAACTCCTATAGGGACCTCTCCATACCAGCTTGTGTATGGAAAAGCCTGTCATCTGCCAGTAGAATTGGAACACAAAGCCTACTGGGCAACCAAATTCCTAAACCTTGATACTAAGGTAGCTAGAGAGAGGAGATTACTCCAGTTGAATGAGCTGGAAGAATTCAGACTCAATACTTTCGAAAATGCCAAAATATATAAGGAGAAAGCAAAAATCTGGCATGACAAAAGGCTGTTATCTAGAGTCTTTGAGACAGGACAGAAGGTCCTACTATTTAACTCAAGACTCAGATTGTTTTCCAGGAAATTGAAATCCCGGTGGAGGGGCCCATATATGATAACAAGTGTGTCTCCATATGGCTATGTAGAAGTTCAAGATGTTGATTCAGACAAAAAGTTCATTGTTAATGGACAAAGAATCAAACATTATCTTGAAGGGAATGTTGAGCAAGAATGCTCAAAGCTGAGACTAAATTAAAATCTCAATCAAGTCCAGCTAAAGATAGTAAAGAAGCGCTTGCTGGGAGACAACCCAGCCATAATCAATAATTAGATATTTGTAACAGTTAGATAAGTCTTTTTAATTTTGTTTTTCTTGTTATTTAATATATTTTCAGTGAAAAAGTCAGAAAAATGGAAATTCAAGACATAAAACAGCGAAATCACAGAGGAAAGGAGCTCACTGGCGTCAAAACGCCAGTAAAGAGGCAAACTGGGCGTTAAACGCCAGAATGGATACCATTCTGGGCATTTAACGCCAAAAAGATAGCATTCTGGACGTTAAATGGCAGAATAGGCAGCATTCTGGGCGTTTAACACCAGAATTGGCAGCATTCTGGGCGTTCAGAAAAACGCCCAGTGAAGAAGGATTTCTGGCGTTTAACGCCAGCCAGGGTACCTGGCTGGGCATTAAACGCCCAAAATGGCCACCAGATGGGCGTTAAACGCCAGAACCATTCTGGCGTTTAACACCAGAACAGACAGGGGGGGAGGTAATTTCGTTTTCAATCCAAATTTTTTCGAATTTTCTTGTTTTAATTCAAAATTTTCTGCATCTAAACATTACAAACATTCAATTTCTAACTTCCATTAACAAAAATTCATGATCTTATAAATTCCTTTTAATTCTCCTTCAAATTCTTTTCAAATCTTTTTCAAAAACTCATTTATCTTCCCAATTTCTTTTCAAATCTTTTCAATTCATTCGTATTATCTTTTATTTCTTAGACACATAAACAAAAAAATTTCAGATTTAACTTCCTCATATCTTTTCATATCTCTTAAATTTTGAAAACAATCTTCTCTTTTGCATATCATGTTTATCTTTTATCAATCATATCTTTCAATCATATCTTTTTCTTTTTAAATTTTCGAAACCATACCCTCCCTTCCCTCTATTTATACATTCGGCTATCACCCCTCCTCCATCATTCGAATCATTCTCTCCATCTGCTCATCTTCTTTCTATGCTTTTGCTTGAGGACAAGAAAACCTCTAAGTTTGGTGTGATTTTCTGTGCTCACTGAGCAAGATCATGGCTCCTAAAGGAAAACAAACCACTCCAAGAGGCAAGAAAGAAAATAATCCAAAACCACAATGGATGCATGAGAGGTTCTGCACCAAAGAACATGCAGATCATTACTTCAAAATAGTGTGCAGAAGATCAGTGATCCTGGAAGTCAAGTTCGATCTAAAAGAAGACGAATATCTGGAGATCCAAGAGCAGATTTGAAATAGAGGCTGGGAGATCCTAGCTAATCCTGAGATGAATGTGGGAAGAAACATGGTCCAGGAATTTTATGCAAATCTGTGGCTGACAGATAAGCAAAGAATGGAGGGAACTTCCTTCCACACTTTTCGAACCATAGTCAGAGGCAGGATTATCTATTTCCATCTTGAAAAAGTGAGAGAAGTCCTCAAACTTCCTCAGCTGCAGGATGATCCAGAATCCTTTAACAGGAGAATGGCTAAAGATAAAAAGTTGGATCAAGTTCTAGAGGACATATGCCTCCTTAGAACCAAGTGGATAACCAATTCAAAATGTGTCCCAAACCAACTGAAGAGAGGAGACCTCAAGCCAGTTGCTAGGGGCTGGCTGGATTTCATTAGGCGATCCATACTCCCCACTAGTAACCGATCTGAAGTGACTGTTAAAAGAGCAGTGATGATCCACTGTATTATGCTGGGAAAAGAAGTGGAGGTCCATCAATTAATTCCTTGTGAAATTTACACAATTACAAATAAGGAATCTACTGAGGCCAAATTGGCCTACCCAAGCTTGATCAGCTGTTATGTAAAGATGCGGGAGTACAAATAGGTGTTGATGAGTATATCCCAGTCGAACACCCAATCACCAAAAGGGTGATGGATGGACAGCAAGTTCAAGACAACCTCATCAAGAGGAGGGCACATGAGCTCCTTCCAGAAATTCCTCAATTTGACTATTGGACTCGCTTAGAAGCATCTGTCACCAAACCGCAAGAAGCTATAAATCAACTCAAAGAGGAGCAGCAGAATCAAACCAGCATGCTTTGCAAACTGTTCCTAGAACAAGAGAATCAAGGGCGTGAGATACAGGAGCTAAAGCGCCAGAAGCTGTCCCTTGAAGAGCTAGGCGTCCCACAAATTGAAGGAGTACTTGCCTCTCCCAATGCAGGTTGTTGAGTCCTAACTCTGTGATAACTTTTGTTATTAGAGATCTATTTTAAGAGTCATTTATTTTTATGTTTTTAATTTCCTTTCTTTTATTATTATTGGTCTACTTTTATGTTATTTTATGTCTTATTTTTTTATTATTTCATGATTAATAAAATTTAGAGTCTTTGCCTTAAAGCTATGAATGTCCTATTAATCCTTCACCTTTCTTAATTGAAAAATGCTTTTAATTACAAAAGAACAAGAAGTACATGATTTCGAATTATATCTTGAAATTAGTTTAATTATTTTGATGTGGTGACAATATCTTTTGTTTTCTGAATGAATGCTTGAACAGTGCATATTTTTGAATTTTTTGTTTATGAATGTTAAAATTGTTGGCTCTTGAAAGAATAATGAAAAAGGAGAAATGTTATTGATAATCTGAAAAATCATAAAATTGATTCTTGAAGCAAGAAAAAGTAGTAAAAAAAAAGCAAGCAGAAAAAGCCAATAGTCCTTTAAACCAAAAGGCAAGGGAAAAATAAAAAGGATCCAAGGCTTTGAGCATTAATGGATAGGAGGGCCCACAGGAATAAAATCCTGGACTAAGCGGCTAAACCAAGCTATCCCTAACCATGTGCTTGTGGTGTGAAGGTGTCAAGTGAAAAGCTTGAGACTGAGCGGTTAAAGTCGTGGTCCAAAGTAAAAAGAGTGTGCTTAAGAGCTCTGGACACCTCTAACTGGGGACTCTAGCAAAGCTGAGTCACAATCTGAAAAGGTTCACCCAGTTATGTGTCTGTGGCATTTATGTATCCGGTGGTAATACTGAAAAACAAAATGCTTAGGGTCACGGCCAAGACTCATAAAGTAGCTGTGTTCAAGAATCAACATACTAAACTAGGAGAATCAATAACACTATCTGAATTCTAAGTTCCTATAGATGCCAATCATTATGAACTTCAAAGGATAAAGTGAGATGCCAAAACTGTTCAGAAGCAAAAAGGCTACAAGTCCCTCTCATCTAATTGAAGCTAATCTTCATTGATAAGTTTTGAATACATTGTATATTCTCTTATTTTTATCCTATTTTATTTTTAGTTGCTTGGGAATAAGCAACAATTTAAGTTTGGTGTTGTGATGAGCGGATAATTTATACCCTTTTTGGCATTGTTTTTACATAGTTTTTAGTATGTTTTAGTTACTTTTTATTATATTTTTATTATTTTTTATTCAAAAATCATATTTCTGGACTTTACTATGAGTTTGTGTGTTTTTCTATAATTTCAGGTATTTTCTGGCTGAAATTGAGGGATCTGAGCAAAAACCTGATTCAGAGGCTGAAAAAGGATTGCAGATGCTGTTGGATTCTGACCTCCCTGCACTCGAACTGGATTTTCTAGAGCTATAGAAGCCCAATTGGCGTTCTCTCAATTGCGTTGGAAAGTAAACATCCTGGGCTTTCCAGCAATATATAATAGTCCATACTTTGCATGAGATTTGATAGCTCAAACCAGCGTCCAAAGTCAGCCTAAAACTGTCTGGCGTAAAACGCCAGAACTGGCACCTTTTTCGGCGTTAAACGCCCATTCTAGCACCTGGGGTGGCATTTAACTCCAACTTTGGACATATGAACGTGAAAGCTTGAAAGCTCAGCCCAGGCACACATCAAGTGGGTCCCAGAAGTGGAATTCTGCACTATTTGCACTTAGTTACTCATTTTCTGTAAACCTAGGTTACTAGTCTAGTATAAAAACTACTTTTAGAGATTCATTGAGCACCTTATGACATTTTTTACACTTCATATTGTATTTCTGACGGCATGAGTCTCTAAACCCCATGGTTGGGGGTGAGAAGCTCTGTTGTGTTTCAATGAATTAATGTAATTACTACTGTTTTCCATTCAATCACGCTTGATTCTATTCTAAGATACTCATTCGTACTTCAATCTGGAGAAGATGATGATCCGTGACACTCATCATTATTCTCAAATCTATGAACGCATGCCTCACAACTGCTCCCGTTCTATCTGAGCCCAATGTAGTCATTGGGCGACAGCTTGAATGCGTATCTCTTAGGTTTCTGATCCACAGACCGAGTCCGGAGTTAGAACCTTCGTTGTATAGGCTAGAACCAATTGGTAGCATTCCTGGGATCCGGAAAGTCTAAACCTTGTCTGTGGTATTCCGAGTAGGATCTGGAAGGGGATGACTGTGACGAGCTTCAAACCTGCGAATGTTGGGCGCAGTGACAGTGTGTAAAAGGACAAGGGTCCTATTCCGACGCTAGTGGGAACCGACAGATGATTAGCCGTGCGGTGATAGCGCACCTGGTATTTTTCATCCGAGAGGATCATACAGCCTGCCATGGAAGGAGCCGTGCATGTTTGGAGAAGAAGACAGTAGAAAAACAGAGATTCAGATGACAGAGCATCTCTGGAACCTCAACCTGTTTCTCGCTATTGAATTACAAGTATATTTTATGTTATTCATTCTTCATAAAATACAATTATTTTTATTACTAATTTCCTGACTAAGAGTTACGAAATAACCATAGCTTGCTTCAAGCCGACAATCTCTGTGGGATCGACCCTTACTCGCGTAAGGTATTACTTGGACGACCCAGTGCACTTGCTGGTTAGTTGTGCGGAGTTGTGAAAAGTGTGATTTACAATTTCATGCACCAAAAGTCCAATCTATATCAACTATATTCCAATCTATATCTATCCAAAATATGACTAACTACAGTCAACTAACTTATTCAATCAAATACTGAATAGTCACAAAGTTTATCCACTAGTGATAACTCTTTATTAAAATCGCAATGTACAAACATGTGAACCCAAACTCAAACATCATCAATTGTCGAAAAAATCAAATGAGTTATTCTCGCTCAATACAATTTCACTTATATCAAACCTATGAAAAATAGGAATCAAACGTATTGTTGTAAAACAATACCAACTTATGGCAATCTAACATAACCATTGCCCAATTATCAATCCACAAGTCAAACGAAGATCATATAATCAAACAGTGATTAAATATCATCAAAAGAAAGTCAGTTCAAAGACTATCTATTACAAATTCCAAAAAAGCCAAAACAAATTGGCAAGAGTCAAATATATCAAACCATTCAAAATTTTTTGAAACAAACTACAAACATCAATCTTCCAGGCTGTCATCCTCATCCTCAGCAGCATCTTCATCATCCCCCAAAATTCCATCTCGAACTACTTTGCTCAGATCCATCGCCGAGAAGTAACTCTCAGTGGCTAATAACTTTGCTTGAGTAACAGCATGCTCAAATCCTTTAGCAAAGGCATCTAAAATTTCTGTTTGCCTACTGTTCTCCAATTTTTTTAATTTTACAGTAACTTCAATCATTTGGGTATTCATAGTAGAGAGATCACTATCCTTTTTATTCAGCAACTCTGCTTCTTTCTCATAACTTCTCTTAACAGCTTTCAGCTTTTCTTCTTTTTCTGACAACTTCTTTTTAACCTCGGCTATGATATTATTCTTCTTATCCAAATCACTTTTCAATCCAGTCAACTCATAAGTTTTCTCTAACAACCCCTTATGCTTCACCTCTCGACTTCGACCAATTCGCGCCAAACGAAGTTCGAGCACCTAAATAAAGGAAATTTTATCAGATAACTAATTTTTAGAATCTTATTTTATATATATATATATATATATATATATATATATATATATATATATATATATATACTCAATTTGTACATGTAGGTATTGATCAATTATAACATCTCCAAACTCGTTCACCAAATTCACATCGAATAAGGGCTGTAACGTCTCATCCACAACATTTCTAAGCTCGTTCACCAATTTTTCTTGATTACTTACGAAAGTAGCCTGCTCTTCCAAAGGAATCTCTTTCGACTTTTCCATTAAGTCATCAGACGCATCAACATCAATAAGGTAAGATTTTCTCTTTTTAACAATTATCTTCTTCTTCCCTTGACTCGGTTGATTGACCTTTCCTTCACCATCTCTTTTTTCGGGGTTTGAGGATGAACCCCCCTTTTCCAAAATTTTTGTCTTAAGACGAGCTCTCAGGCTTGTAGCCAACAAACATGGGTATTTTCCAGCTACAAAAGAGAAACACACATTAACAGCCAGATACGAGCTATTTCTAAATATACAAACACTTCCTATCAAACCTTACCAAGATTATTCACCACTATTATTTTTTCTTCCTCCCACAGAAGCAAATAAAAAATAGAAATTAACTTTTCTTTACCAACAGCACCCAACAGATAGTCTATTATACATTCATTCCTCACATTTATTTCTTCGGGACCCAAAATATGTTGTGGTTGTGAACACCACCAGAGAGGAAATTTCTTGCCGAGATATTCATCAAGATAAAATGGAAAACATTCTTCTGCCGATTTTTATTTTGAAAAATATTTCTTTGAAATCTTTGAATGACGATATATATAGTTTAAAAATTGCAAAGCTAGGAGAGCTATTCAAATTTACCCAAACCCCCTTCGCCTGAAACATCGAAAAGAACAACTCTAACGAAAGTTTCACTTCTAGAAACTCTATCAATATTTCAAAACACCTCAAAAATGCCCAACCATTCGGGTGTAACTGAGACGGAGTACAATTCAACTACTTTAACGCACTACACTCAAAGTTTGTAAAAGGAAGTCTCACCCGAAGCTCTTCCAGAACACAACTATACATATAAAAATACTAAAAATGGTTCTCTCTATGAAAGACATATTCGGCCCTGGTGCATGGCAACAATTCTACCCGAATCCGAGACCTTACTATCTTTGTAGTATCTATTTTATCAACACTACCCTTATTAATGAAGTGAGACCCACAAACTTTCGCATCCTCATTCACCTAGTTATAAGACCCATAATCATCAACTTTCTACAAACTTTTTCCCATTTTCTCACCCATTGTTTATCACAGCACAAAAAGGAAGAAGGAGAAGAGATCAAAATTAGAAACAGAAAGAGAGAAAACTAACCTCTTTTACTCATCTCTTACTCTTCCAAAACGTCTTTAAACAAAACTACACTAGCTTTAATGAAAACCTTTAGGATTCCAAATGAGTTTGCCAACATTTAATAAAATATTTTAGTTCCAAATCCATCACAATCGTTGTTTCTCTCAGATACCAATAGCAATAAATCTCATTGGAAACTAGAACTCCACCCACTTTTCATTTAATAACAAGACCTTTTATTTTTCTTTTTCTTTTTTCAAGAAAATTACAACTGCTACATTTAATTGTTTCAAATTTATTTTGATAAAATACGTCGAACTGGGGGCTCCATACCCTTATCAAAATGCCGAGTTATAGCTCAATAAAAGCTCAACCTGTTTTATCAAAAAGTTCACCAAGCCAAGCTTGGGGGTTGTGATATGACCGTTATACATCGGTTATACGTTATAACTCGGCTATGAATGTTATAGATCGAATGTCAATAACAGTCATCCAAACAAATACCAAAACGCTCAGATATGCTATTACTTTCCGTTTAAAGCTTCATTACTTGGGGAGATAACTGTTACTCTTCATTTCAGATATAAAGGAAAGATTAAAAGATTGTTTAGATTATTGAAATTTGCAAATCCTATTATTCACTTACTGACTTGAGCGTCGGAGTGGCTTTTGCAGGTACCCACCCCTTGTTTTCTCATTGCCGACGTATAAGTCATCTCGACGGAAAGCTCGCAGACACTCATCAGTGGACGAGCTATACAGTGGCCAACCTCCACAAGAACACTAACATATTTATATTACTTTACAAATGTCTATAAAATTATCATCCTGAAAGGAAAAAATATGAAATATTTTTTCCCTGATAATAACTTTGATATACCAAAAACACTCACTTGGGCACCGATGTTCCCACTTGAGAATATTGTTGAAGAACCAACCTTGATCAGGAAGTTTGGGTGAGCTATAACTCGTCCCATGTGAGTACACCAGAACAATTTGGCACCCACCGCACAGTTCATTTCTAATATGGCGTTCTCACTCTCTTAGTCCTGATGGCAGAAGATCCTCCTCCTCCTCCCCACCCAACAAAGCTAAACTCCTTACGCGATCATAGCTGGACTTCAAGATGAGTTAGCTAAACTCTACTGAATCCGAATAGCAAATGTCAATGAGGATGGTAATAGAACTCATGTGTCTGAATCCCTAAGAGAGCCAGTCAATAATAAAGATCCACCCATCAAAACAGAAGTTGGTTCTTTCTTGCTCATATAATAGTTGTTTCATTGCCGACTAACTTTAGCTTGCCAACTACACTCAATACATACAATGGCACAGGCTTTCCTAAAGTCCACCTTAATAAATTCTGATATATCGTATTGTTAAATGGTGCCTTTGATCCTATTTTACGTCATACTTTTCTTACATTGTGTTGTCAAATGGTTTTCCTCTTTGGTTGCAAGTTTAGTTAATAGCTTTGTAAGATATTACAAAGCAATTTATCAATTATTTTTCTTCTTGTATTTACATCTACATCTCAGATTACTTGAATATAATCTGTTAGGGTCTCAATGAAACTTGTTCTTGTGGAGGTTGCCCAGTGTATAGTGTAAAATCCGGTCAAATCGTAATTAATTAAATAATAAATTAAATATGAGTGAACATGGTAATAAAATTTAGCAATTGTAATTTGATAATTTAAATATAATATTTGAACTCAGTAGATTTTTCTGAGTCGAAAAATATAGTTTTCTGCGTAAAAATGCGCACTAGGAATTTGACCAACAGTACTAGCTGAGATCTGTCCGGTACTGTAGTTGAGAAAATTAATTATACATGAATAAGGTTAGGAAATTAGAAATTATAATTTGGGAAGCTAGAAATATTTAAAATACGATTTAAAACTCTAATCTTAAAGGTTTTGGCCCAAAATTGGGCCAACGTGTTAAATCGAATGAACCGGGCCCAAGTGGGCCCAAGCCCACTCTATATAAACTCCATTTCAGCACCTAACAAACCCTTCTTCCCCACCTTGAGAGTGAGCCACGGATTGAGAGAGAAGAGAGGTGAGAAACCCTTTTTTACTATTCATCACCAACTTCAAACCACCATAACTTGAGCTACAGAGCTCGAATCGACGAGCCGTTTGTGGCCATGCGTCGCTCTTCTCACCCTCTTCGATTTATCTAGGTATTGTGGTGAATTTATCAATAACCTCTGCTCAGTTTCGTTTTTCCTTTGGTATTTTGAATTTGGTTTGGATTTTGAGGAAATCTTGTGGCTTTGGTTGTTTAGGGGTGCTCTAGTATGAGCCATTAGTGAATTCCATCAACTAATTTTGTGGTTTAAGGTAAGGAGCCCTCTAACCCTTGTAATTTATGATATTTAGTGAGCCCTAAGTTGATGTATGTTTGTGAAATTGGTTATGATAGTGTATTTAGTGATTTTGGTGCACAATGGGAAGATTCAATTTGCTTTTGGAACTTGGTGTGGAGGTCTAAGCTTGTGAGCCTTGGTGAAGAGAATTCAGGTTTGGGTATGAACTGCCGTTATTAAGGTACGGTTTAAGTTTCATTTAAGTACCGTGTGGTGTGATGTGAATTCCTAGGCTAGATGCCCCTAGGATTAGGTTTGAATTGTGTGTCTTGATTGGAATTGATGTATATAGATATTATGATGTGGAAATTAATGAATTGGAATGAGTTTTGTGTGAATGAGTGTGTTTGGTATGTTGTGGAATTGAGGAATTGGATAATGATTAATGGTTTGAAGAATGTGAATTGAATTGTGAAATTGGGCCGGAGGCCGGAAAAAAGGTAAGGACGGTAAGAGATGATTAAATTGTGTGATAATGTATGAGATTGAATGAAGGATTGGTATGCATTGTATGAAAATGTGATTAATTAATGACATAGTGGAAAATGAGGTTTTTAGAATGTGGAATAGATGCAATTGAGATGGAATGTGTAAAAGAAGTAGAATTGGAATTGGTTGTGTGTGAATACGTAATTTGAGTTGGTGTAGGTTCATTTTGTTGGTTGGAAAATGATTGAGACTAGTGAATCATTGGAAAATTGGTAAATATGTGTTTTTGGTGAAAATGAGTTTTAGGCCGACTTTGACAGATCATATCTGGAGCTACTGTTTTTGAAATTAGAAGGATTTTATAACAAATTAAAGATTTTTCAAAGAGCTTTAAAATGGTATAGATTTTGTAGAAATATGAATTTTGTAGAGAAGGATAAGATCGTTGAAAGTTGGTGTCCAAAATCTGAATTCTGTGATGTTGCAGAAATTGTGATTTCTGGTTTGTGTGCGCAAGTACAACCTTGTGCGTACGCTCACATAGGGATATGTCTACTGTTGGGAGCACTAGCATGCTCTGTGCGCATACACAACCTATGAAGTTTTGCAAGCTGTGCGCACACACAGCCTTGTGCGCACGCACACGGGGAAGGTGCACTCTGCTGAGGGCGTTCGCACGCATCGTGCGTATGAGCATAATGAAAATTTTTACTTACTGTGCTTACACACACCTCTATGCATACGCATACTTCTTGAAAATCCTTCTAGGCATGCATATGCACAACCCTATGCGTACGCACACTGCGCTGTTTTTCAAAGAAAACTTTGTTCTTAAATGTTTTACCTTCCCGACAAGTTCGCAACCTTCCGTAACACTTACTTAAAACCTTTTTACCAGTTCTAGGGTATTGAATCAAGGGTGAGAATAGTAAAAGAATAAAAGGGGTAATTGTGGTTATGAGTTTAGAGGATAGTGAGTTAAGCTTGGTAAGTTCTGTGGATGAAATAAGAAGAGAATTAATGATGAATCGTGAAAATGATGATGATTTTGAGACTGATAAAGAGAATGATGATGATTTTGAGATTGTTAATGAGAATGATAACGATTAAGAGATTGATATTAAATATGATATTGATGGAAATATACCTGCTTGGGTAGATGCAGTGGCATTGATTCCACTTGCTCCGAGACGTGGTGAGATATACCTGGTTGGGTAGATACAGTGGAGTGATTTCGCTTGCTCTGAGTTTGGTTTGAGACTCCTGGGGCAGATGCAGTGGTTAGCCCCCACTTGCTCCCAGTCGAGGTTGATTTAAGATTTGTGAAACTATCTGAGTTTCGGATTTTCTTGGGTAGATGTAGTGGATCGGCTCCACTTGCTCCAGGTTGAGATCTGAGATTCTGTTGACCATACATCGTAAGATGTGGCCAAACACTTAGACCTTTCCAGATGAGCTCTCCCCAATGGATATTTTATTTTATTGGTTATGATTTTGAGCTTGGGGATATGCGCTCACAGGGACTATCTAATGGTTAGCTACCAGGACATGTCGGGTTATCTTTGTAACCGACAGATGATTTCATCAGTCATAGGGCAGGCATTCATCATTTGTATATGTTTGACTTGTTTGGGTTTGCTTATTTGTTTTGGATTGCTAAATTATACATATATGCTATGCTACCTGATTAAATGCTACTTGCTTTATTTGTACTTTAATTGTGTATTGCTTGTCTGTATTGCTTGTGTTTGTACAACTGAGAGGTCCCTCATGCTGGTGTCGATTGATGCTGAGGGCTGTTCTTGTTGAAATGAAATGATGAGATGATTGATTAACCATGATGAATATTAAATGAGATGATTTGAGCTCCCTGGGTAGACACAATGAAGTGATTTCACTTGCTCTAGGTGAGGATATGAGGTATTGATATAGAATTGCTGAGACAGAATAGCTGGTGATGGTTTTGTTTATGATTCTGATTCTGATTTGTTGGAGAGTTAGAAAGTTGGGAAGCATGAGGAAGATGAATTAGATTTAGCATTCCCTTATGACAGTTTCCTATTTATGGATTAGCGAGAACATAGGATGAATATTTGGTGAAGTGAAGTTTAGGATGCTTAGTGAGTTTTTATTATAGTGCGTTGTATTTATTTGGCACTTTTACTGTTCTGGGAACCCATGGGTCAGGGGTTCTCATTTCGTATATATCTCTTATTTTTCAGATGCAGGTCCAGATGCTCAGCAGTGAGCTGTGGTTTATCTGAAAGATGGCAAAGATCGTTGGAGTCTACTTTACTTTGTTTAGAATCTCTCCGAACTTATTTTGAAAACCTTTTGTTATATATTTATTTTCCTTTTGAAAACTTGCCTATAGAGGCTTTGATGTATATAATGGGAGAGATAGGAAAAATTACTGTTGTCAACTGATTTTATTACTGTACCCTAGTCGGCCTAAGCTTTGCAGGTGGTGACTAGTGGCTATTATATTCATGTCTATATACATATATGTACCCTATCTTTATTCTATTCTTCCTTATTGTTATACCTTATTCTGGGTCGCTATTCGAATACATTTTATCTTCTTTCCTTCGATACGAGAGTATTTTCGAAAGGATTTTATCTTCTTTTTATTTTTACTCTTTTTACTCCTTGAGAGTCGTACCACCTTATTATCATTGACTTATGACTCGAGCATAAGGATTTGAGTATTAGGGTGTTACATATAGTTCGTCCACCGATGAATATCTGCAAGCTTTCCGCTGGGATGAGTTATACGTCGGCAATAAAAGAATAAGGGGATGGGTACCTGCAAAAGGTACTTCGACGCTCAAGTCAGTAAGTGAATAATAGGCTTTGCAAATTTTAATCATCTGAACAATCTTTTTACCCCTTTCCTTTATATCTGGGATGAAGAGTAACGATTATGTCTCTGAGTAATTTTGCTTTGAACAGAGAGTAATAGCATATATGAGCATTTTGATATTTGTTTTGATGACAGTTATTGGTAACCGATTTATAACGGTTACAACTGAGTTATGACGTGTAGCCGAGCTATAACGGCCATTTCATAGCCCTCGAGCTTGACCTTAGTGAGATTTTGATTGAAATAGGTTGAGCTTTTATTGATGAGTTATAGCTTGGCATTTTGGATGATACGGAGCCCCTAGCTCAAGTTGTTTTAATAAAAATAAATATTAAAAGTATAAAACTAAAACAATTAAATAGAAAAGTGTAAGGTTTTTTTGAAAAAGAAAATGAAAAAAGAAAAGTGGTATTGTCATTAATAGGGCAATAACTGACACTCTAGTTTCCCATGTCATTGAGGACTGTTGGTTTTGATGGAAACAAGGGTTGAGATTATAGAGATGGAACCGAAATGGTTTTTTTTTATTGAATTTGGCTTATGTACTTAGAATCTTGAAGGGTTTCATTAAAGGAACTTCAGTTTGATAAAAAACGTTTGGGAGGGGTGAAACATGAGTAATAGAGGTTAGTCTTTGTTTTCATTTCTAATTTTGATTCTTTCATCTTCTTTTTGTTCCAGTTTGCTTTTTAAAAAATTATGGGTGAGAAAAAAAGGGAAAGAGAAACTAAGAGATGAGGAAAATGGCTCTTACAGTTGGGTTAGCAAGGGTGTTAAGATTCGAGGGTTTCTTTTTGTAGATGCGGGTAGTGTAGGTGAGATTGATGTTTCAAAAATAGTTAGGAGAGGCTCTAGAGTGAAGGTTGAGTTGCTGCCGTATACTAGGGCTGATCGTGTTTTTCATAGAAAAATAGATTTTGAATTTTTTTACATGCATAGTTGTGTTCTTGAAGAACTTCGTGTGAAACTTTTTTTTATTGTTTTTGAGTGTGATATTTTGAAACAACTGAATTGTGTCCCGTCTCAACTCCATCCAAATAGTTGGGCTTTTCTGAGATGTTTCGAAATTTTGAGGAGTTTCTGGAAAAAAAAACCTTCTCTTGAGTTGTTTTTCTCTTTATTTCAAGCTAAAGGGGTCTGGTTTGGGTGAATCTGAACAGTGCTCCTCGTTTTTCGATTTTAAAACTCTATAAATAATGTTTCAAAGATTTTAAGAAAATATTTTTGAAAGTAAAGTTGGTCGATGAAGATTTTTCCTTTTATTTGGACGAGCATTTAGGTGAGAAGTTCTTGCTATTTTGGTGTTCGTAGCCACAACATATATTAGGTCTTGAAGAGATAACTCCTAGGAATGAGTGTATAATAAGGTATTTGGTAGAGGTTGTTAATAGGAAAAATTTAATATTCGTGTTTGATTTGCTTCTATGGGAGGAAGATAGGACATCGATGGTGAACTATCTCGGTGAGAGTTGATAAGTTATTTTTTGAAGATGTGAGAGCTGGCTATATTTGTAAAATTGTTTAATTATTTTGTAGGTGGAAAGTATCTAGGTGTATCAACGACGAACCTGAGAGCTCGTCTGAAAACGAAGAAGTTTGACAAAGAGGAATCATTTTCAAATTCCGAGAAAAATGATGGGAAGGGGGAGGTGAATCGACCAGCTCCCAAGAAGAAGAGTTTTTTTTTTCAAGAAAAGGAAAGTAGATATTATCCACTTAGGTGATGATATTAGTGAGAATGATAGGGAGATACCTTTGGATAAGATAACTATGTTTGTGAATAAGCAAGAGAAATTACATGATTTTTTCGAGGATGGGGACGGTTCCTTGGTGTAGGATAAGAAGTTTCTGTTTATGGTCGTCACCGATGAGGTATTGCAGTCTTCTTCCAATATTTTTCTGATTGATGAGGTTGAGGATATGGCTATGGACCAATATCTGCAGGTATTAGTGTGAACTTATTTTGTAGATATTTTATTGAGATGACATATAGGTTAACTTCTTTGTTTTGTGTAGGTTTTGGGATTCCGTTTGGCTAGTATAGGTCAAAGTTAGGAGAGGAGGCATAAGAAGCTGTTGCTGAAAAATAATGAATCTGTAAGTCTAAAAGAAGAGCTTGACTTAAGAAATTGTGATTGTGGATCTGAAAAAGAAGTTGGCTGAAAAAGAGAAAGAATTGAAATGGGAGAAGAGTAATCATGACAAAGATGTAGAGTTGTTGAAGAAAAAGGAAAGTGATCTTTCTAATTTAAATAATCAAGTTATTGAAGTTACCGTGAAGCTGAAAAATATGGAGAAGGGTTGTGAGACAGAGATTTTAGATGCCTTTGCTGAAGGCTTTGAACGTGCTGTTACTCGAGCAAAGCTATTAGCTCCCAAGAGTGACTTCTTGGTGATGGATCTGGGCAAAGTTGTTCGAGAGGGAGTGTTAGTGGATGATGACGATGCTGCCAAGGATGAGGATGAAAACCTGGCAGATTGATGTTTGTAGTTTGGTTTAAAATTTTTGAATGGTTTGATATATTTGACTGTTGCCAATTTGCTTTAGCTATTTTGGTTTGTAATAGATAGTCTTTAGAATTGACTTCTTTTAGATAATATCTGATCACCGTTTTGATTATATGATGATCTTTGAACTTGTGGATTGATAACTGGGCAATGGGTATTTTAGATTGCAAAGAGTTAGTTTTGTATTATAACAAACTTTTGGTACCTATTTATCATAGGTTTAACGTAAATTTCTCGTTTGTTGATAATTGAATATCATTGAGTTTGATTTCGCATGTCTAATGATTGCGAGTTTGTATTGAAGAGTTATCACTAGTGGATAAATTTTGTGATGGTTCAATACTTGATTGATCGAGTTAGTTGACTGTAGGTAGTTACAGTTTGGATTGGTATAGATCGAAAGAAAGAAGATAGTTAATATAGATATGAAGAAAGAAGATAGTTGATATAGATCGACCTTTCTCTAGCCGCAATGAATTGTTATATGACCTTTGTTTACAAAGGTGCAGGTAGGCTTGCCTCGTTAAAATCTTTCCAAGAAAAATCCTCTTTGGGAAAAATCTTGTGAGTAGGCAAAAGAATACAAGCCTATCCCTGTCTTTTTAACTATAATATTGCTTTAAAGAGAAAATATTTCAGGTTTTAGGTAACATTGTACCACTTAGAGATTCAAGCTTATAAGCCCCATTTCGAGAACTTCAAGAATTTTGAATGGACCTTCCCATTTGATTGCGAGTTTCCCATGAGATGGAGGTCGTCTGGCTTGCTTGGTCTTTCTGAGTACTGGTGCACGAATTGTGAATCACACTTTTCACAACGCGTACCACTAACCAGCAAGTGCACTGGGTCGTCCAAGTAATACCTCACGTGAGTAAGGGTCGAATCCCACGGAGATTGTTGGTTTGAAGCAATCTATGGTTATCTTGTAAATCTTAGTCAGGAAGTCAATTATGTTTATCAGTTGAATTGTGAATAACTAAGAGAGCATAAATTAAAGGTTACTTGTTGTGCAGTAATGGAGAATATGTTGGAGTTTTGGAGATGCTTTGTCTTCTGAATCTCTGCTTTCCTCTGTCTTCTTGTTCACGCACGCACGTCCTTCTATGGCAAGCTGTGTGTTGGTGGATCACCGTTGTCAATGGCTACCTTCCATCCTTCCAGTGAAACTACGCTCACGCGCTCTGTCACAGCACGGCTAATCACCGGTTGGTTCTCGATCCGGTTGGAATAGGATTTACTATCCTTTTGCGTCTGTCACTAACGCCCAGCCTTCAGGAGTTTGAAGCTCGTCACAGTCATTCAATCCTTGAATCCTACTCGGAATACCACAGACAAGGTTTAGACTTTTCGGATTCTCATGAATGCCGCCATCAATTCTAGCTTATACCACGGAGATTCTGATTAAGGAATCTAAGAGATACTCATTCAATCGTATATAGAACGGAGGTGGTTGTCAGGCACACGTTCATGATTTGAGGAGGGTGATGAGTGTCACAGATCATCACCTCCATCACAGTTAAGTGTGAATGAATATCTTAGAAAGGAACAAGCGTGTTTGAATGGAAAACAGAAATACTTACATTAATTCATCGAGACACAGCAGAGCTCCTCACCCCCAACAATGGGGTTTAGAGACTCATGCCGTCAGAGAATACAAAGTTTAGATCTGAAATGTCATGAGATACAAAATAAGTCTCTAAAAGTTGTTTAAATACTAAACTAGTAGCCTAGGGTTACAAAATTTGGATAAACTATGATGGATGATGCAGAGATCCACTTCTGGGGCCCACTTGGTGTGTGCTGGGGCCCACTTGGTGTGTGCTGGGGCTGAGACTTAAGCAATTCACGTGCAGAGGCCATTTGTGGAGTTGAACGCCAGTTTTTATGCCAGTTTGGGCGTTCAACTCCAGCTTTTGATCCTTTTCTGGCGCTGGACGCCAGAATTGGGCAGAGAACTGGCGTTGAACGCCAGTTTACGTCGTCTATCCTTGTGCAAAGTATGGACTATTATATATTTCTGGAAAGCCCTGGATGTCTACTTTCCAATGCAATTGGAAGCATGCCATTTAGAGTTCTGTAGCTCCAGAAAATCCACTTTGAGTGCAGGGAGGTCAGAATCCAACAGCATCAGCAGTCCTTTTTCAGCCTAAATCAGAATTTTGCTCAGCTCCTTCAATTTCAGCCAGAAAAATACCTGAAATTACAGAAAAACATACAACTCATAGTAAAGTCCAGAAATATGAATTTTTCCTAAAAACTACTAGAAATAGACTAAAAACTAACTAAAACATACTTTAAACTATATGAAATTATCCCCAAAAAGCGTATAAAATATCCGCTCATCACAACACCAAACTTAAACTGTTGCTTGTCCTCAAGCAACTTAGACAAATAAAATAGAAGACTAATAAGTTGAGAAGCAATAATATCTCAGAGTTTTTGAGTGAAGCTTAGATTCTAATTAGATGAGCGGGACTAGTAGCTTTTTGCTTCTGAACAGTTTTGGCATCTCACTTTATCCATTGAAGCTCAGAGTGATTGGCATCTATAGGAACTTAGAACTCAGATAGTGTTATTGATTCTCCTAGTTTAGTGTGATGATTCTTGAACACAGCTTCTTTATGAGTCTTGGCCGTGGCCCTAAGCACTTTGTTTTCCAGTATTACCACCGGATACATAAATGCCACAGACACATAATTGGGTGAACCTTTTAGATTGTGACTCAACTTTGCTAAAGTCCCCAATTAGAGGTGTCCAGAGTTCTTAAGCACACTCTTCTTTTTGCTTTGGACCTTGACTTTAACCGCTCAGTCTCAAGTTTTCACTTGACACCTTCACGCCACAAGCACATGGTTAGGGACAGCTTGATTTAGCCGCTTAGGCCAGGATTTTATTCCTTTTTGGCCCTCCTATCCACTGATGCTCAAAGCCTTGGGATCCTTTTTATTACCCTTGCCTTTTGGTTTTAAGGGCTTTGGCTTTTTCTGCTTGCTTTCTCTTTTTTCTTTCTCTTTTTTTTTTTTTTTTTCTGCAAGCTTTGTTCTTTGCTGCTTTTTCTTGCTTCAAGAATCATTTTTATGATTTTTCAGATTCTCAATAACATGTCTCATGTTCATCATTCTTTCAAGAGCCAACATATTTAACAGTCTTAAACAACAAATTCAAAAGATATATGCACTGTTCAAGCATTCATTCAGAAGACAGAAAGCATTGCCACCACATTTAACTAATTAGAATTTCTCTTATTAAAACTCAAAATTTTATTGCTTCTTATTCAAAAGATCTACTACTTTATTCATGTTTGCTGATGATGAGAAAAATAAACTATAGCTTAATTGGAGATAAAATCAAAATAGATACTAATTACTACTATATGACTCCTAAGGTAAAATTAAAATAAGAACAGTTATCACAGAGTTAAGGCTAAGATTAGAACTCTACAACCTTGAGGTTTGGGAAGTGGATGTTCTTCTAGTCTGTGAGGTGCTTGGTCCTTCAAGAGAGAATTTCTGGCGCTTCAGTTCCTTTAAATCACGCCCTTGCTCCTCTTGGAGTGGGTTGTTTTCCTTTAGGGGCCATGATCTTAGTGATCACGGATAAGCACACCAAACTTAGAGCTTTGCTTGTCCTCAAGCAAAAGAAAAAGAAGGAGATGGGTAGAAGGAGAGCTCCTCCCCACCATCCTGGCGTTTGAACGCCCAAACACTGCCTGTTTTGGGCGTTCAACGCCCAAATGCTGCTCTCCTGGGCGTTCAACGCCCAGTTGTTGCCCTTTTCTGGCGTTAACGCCAGATAGCTATCCTTACTGGCGTTCAGCGCCCACTGGATGCCCATTTTGGGCGCTGAATGCCCAAAATGGCCTTCACTGGCGTTTTCTTGCCAGTAAGCTCCCTATCTCTGTTTTGTGTGTAGATTCCTTCTGTAACTCTGTAAACTTATGCAAATGATTCTTTACCTTAGTGTCAGTGAACTTTATATAAACAACTGAAAATAAAAATAGGGCAAAATGCTTAGAGGATTGTTGCCCCATGGCTGGGTTGCCTTCCAGCAAGCGCTTCTTTATTGTCTTTAGCTGGACCTTGCTGAGCTTTTAATCTAACTTCAGCCTTGAGCATTCTTGCTCAATGTTGCCTTCAAGATAATGCTTGATTCTCTGTCCATTGACAATGAACTTCTTATCAGAATCAATATCTTGAAGCTCCACATAACCATATGGTGACACACTTGTAATCACGTATGGTCCCCTCCACCGGGATTTCAGTTTCCCGGGGAATAGCCTGAGTCTAGAGTTAAACAACAGGACCTTCTGTCCTGGTTCAAAGATTCTAGATGACAGCTTTCTGTCATGCCATTTTTTTGATTTTTCTTTATAAAGCTTGGCATTTTCGAAAGCTGTGAATCTGAATTCCTCTAGCTCATTTAGCTGGAGCAATCGTTTTTCTCCTGCTAATTTGGCATCAAAGTTTAGGAATCTGGTTGCCCAGTAGGCCTTATGTTCCAGTTCCACGGGCAAGTGGCATGCCTTACCATACACGAGTTGGTATGGAGAGGTCCCTATAGGGGTCTTGAATGCTGTTCTGTAAGCCCACAGAGCATCATCCAAGCTCCTTGCCCAATCCTTTCTACGGGTATTTACTGTCCGTTCCAGGATTCTCTTTAATTCTCTGTTAGAGACTTCAGCGTGCCCATTGGTTTGTGGATGATATGGTGTGGCCACTTTGTGGCGAATTCCATATCGAACCATGGCAGAGTAAAGCTGTTTATTGCAGAAGTGAGTGCCCCCATCACTGATTAACACTCTAGGGACACCAAACCTGCTAAAGATATGTTTCTGGAGGAACTTCAGCACTGTTTTAGTATCATTGGTGGGTGTGGCAATAGCCTCAACCCATTTTGATACATAGTCAACTGCCACCAGAATATAAGTGTTTGAGTATGATGGTGGGAAAGGTCCCATGAAGTCAATTCCCCATACATCAAACAACTCTATTTCCAAGATCCCTTGTTGAGGCATGGCGTAACCATGAGGCAGATTACCAGCTCTTTGGCAACTGTCACAATTACGTACAAACTCTCGGGAATCTTTATAGAGTGTGGGCCAATAGAAGCCACATTGGAGGACCTTGGTGGCTGTTCGCTCACCTCCGAAATGGCCTCCATATTGAGATCCATGGTAATGCCATAGGATTCTCTGTGCTTCCTCTCTGGGGACACACCTACGGATAATTCCGTCCGCACATTTCTTAAAGAGATAGGGCTCATCCCACAAGTAGTACTTTGCATCAGTAACTAATTTCTTCTTTTGTATTCTGTTGTACTCCTTGGGTATGAACCTTGCAGCTTTATAGTTTGCAATATCGGCAAACCATGGTGCTTCCTGAATGACAAATAGATGCTCATCAGGGAACGTCTCAGAGATCTCAAGAAAGGGGAGGGACGTCCCTTCCACTGGCTCTATCCGGGACAGATGATCAGCTACTTGGTTCTCTGTCCCTTTTCTGTCTCTTATTTCTATATCAAACTCTTGCAGAAGCAATACCCATCTGATGAGCCTGGGTTTTGAATCCTGCTTTGTGAGTAGATACTTAAGAGCAGCGTGGTCAGTATACACAATCACCTTTGATCCTACTAAGTAGGATCTGAACTTGTCAATGGCGTAAACCACTGCAAGTAATTCCTTTTCTGTGGTTGTGTAATTTTTCTGGGCATCATTTAGAATGCGACTGGCATAATAAATGACATGCAGAAGCTTGTCATGCCTCTGTCCCAATACTGCACCAATGGCATGATCACTGGCATCACACATTAGCTCAAATGGTAATGTCCAGTCTGGTGCAGAAATGACTGGTGCTGTGACTAGCTTAGCTTTCAGCGTTTCAAACGCCTGTAGGCACTCTGTGTCAAATACAAATGGCGTGTCAGCAGCTAGCAGATTGCTTAGAGGTTTTGCGATTTTTGAAAAATCCTTTATAAACCTCCTATAGAATCCTGCATGCCCCAGAAAGCTTCTGATTGCCTTAACATTGGCAGGTGGTGGTAATTTTTCAATTACCTCTATTTTTGCCTGATCCACCTCTATTCCCTTGTTTGAGATTTTATGCCCAAGAACAATTCCTTCAGTCACCATGAAGTGACACTTTTCCCAGTTTAAAACTAGGTTGGTTTCTTGGCATCTTTTCAGAACAAGTTTCAGGTGATCAAGACAGGAGCTGAATGAGTCTCCATATACTGAGAAGTCATCCATGAAGACTTCCAGAAATTTTTCCACCATGTCAGAGAAAATAGAGAGCATGCATCTCTGGAAGGTTGCAGGCGCATTACATAGCCCAAATGGCATCCTTCTATAAGCAAACACTCCGGATGGACATGTGAATGCTGTTTTCTCTTGATCCTGGGGATCTACTGCAATCTGGTTATAACCTGAGTAGCCATCCAAAAAGCAGTAATAATCATGACCTGCTAGTCTCTCTAGCATCTGGTCTATGAATGGTAAAGGAAAATGATCCTTTCTGGTGGCTATTTTGAGCCTTCTGTAGTCAATACACATGCGCCACCCTGTAACTGTTCTTGTAGGAACCAGTTCATTTTTTTCATTATGAATCACTGTCATGCCTCCCTTTTTTGGGACGACTTGAACAGGGCTCACCCAGGGGCTATCAGAAATAGGATAAATAATCCCAGCCTCTAGTAACTTGGTGACCTCTTTCTGCACCACTTCCTTCATGGCTGGATTTAGCCGCCTCTGTGGTTGAACCACTGGTTTGGCATTATCCTCCAATAGGATTTTGTGCATGCATCTAGCTGGGCTTATGCCCTTAAGGTCACCTATGGACCACCCAAGAGCTGTCTTGTGTGTCCTTAGCACTTGAATAAGTGCTTCCTCTTCCTGTGAATTTAAAGCAGAGCTTATGATCACTGGAAAAGTGTCACCTTCTCCCAGAAATGCATATTTCAAGGATGGTGGTAGTGGCTTGAGCTCGGGTTTAGGAGGTTTTTCCTCTTTCAGAAGAAAGTTCAGAGGCTCTTTCATGTCCTCTGAATCCTCCAAATCAGGATGAACATCTTTAAAGATGTTTTCCAACTCTGATTCGAGACTCTCAGCCATGTTGATCTCTTCTACCAAAGGGTCAATGAGATCAACTTTCATGCAGTCTGTTGATGTGTCTGGATGCTGCATGGCTTTGACAGCGTTCAACTTAAACTCATCATCATTGACTCTCAGGGTTATTTCCCCCTGTTGGACATCAATGAGGGATCGTCCAGTGGCTAGGAAGGGTCTTCCTAGAATGAGAGTAGCACTCTTGTGCTCCTCCATTTCCAGCACAACAAAGTCAGTGGGAAAGGTGAATGGCCCAACTCTGACAATCATGTCTTCAATCACGCCTGATGGGTATTTAGTGGAACCATAAGCAAGTTGGAGACATATCCGGGTTGGTTTAACTTCTTCAGTTAAGCCAAGTTTCCTGATTGTGGATGCAGGTATTAGGTTGATGCTTGCCCCAAGATCGCATAAAGCTGTCTTGGTGCAATCACCTTCTAATATGCATGGTATCAGAAAACTCCCAGGGTCTTTAAGCTTTTCAGGAAAGCTTTTCAGAATGACTGCACTGCATTCTTCAGTGAGGAGAACTCTTTCTGTTTCTCTCCACTCCTTTTTATGACTCAAGATCTCTTTCATGAACTTGGCATAAGAAGGTATTTGCTCAAGTGCCTCTGCAAATGGAATCTTTATTTCAAGAGTCCTTAGATAATCTGCAAAGCGAGCAAATTGCTTATCCTGCTCCTCTTTCCGGAGTTTTTGAGGATAAGGTATCTTGGCTTTATATTCCTCAACCTTAGTGGCTAAAGAAGCCTTTTTAGAGGGGTTGTTATCAGCACTTGTGTGTGTCTGATCCCTCACTGGCAATTGAGTACCAGAGTCAGAAGCTGGAGTGACGTTAGACGCCAACTCACTGTCTGTTCCTGGCGCCTGAACGCCAGAAATGTGCCCATTTTGGGCGTTCAACGCTGGATTCTGCACCATTTGGGCGTTCAACGCCAGATTCTTGCCCATTTCTGGCGTTGAACGCCAATCCTGCCTTGTTTCTGGCGCTGAACGCCAGTTTTGGGCATGGTCTGGGCGTTCAGCGCCAGCCTTCCACTCATTTTCTGGCGTTTTAGTGCTAGAATTATTTTTCCCTGGGCTCTTACTGTCCTCAGGTGAATCTTTGGTGGGTCGCTCATTTCTTGAATTTTTGATGCCTTGAGGTGGGGTATTTAATGTTTTCCCACTTCTTAATTGAACTGCTTGGCATTCTTCTGCTATTTGCCTTGATAGCTGCTGCTTTGTCTGCTTAAACTGTTCGTCCATATGTATATTAGCTATCCTTGTCTCCTGTAGCCTATCTTTGAATTCAGCTAGCTGCTTTGTTAGAAAATCCAATTGCTGATTGAATTCAGTAGCTTGTTTTACAGTACTGAATTCAGCAGTTACTGTTTTAACCTCTTCATTCATGGAAGGGTTGCTGCTTAGATACAGGTGCTGATTCCTGGCAACTGTATCAATGAGCTCTTGAGCCTCTTCAATTGTCTTTCTCATATGGATAGATCCACCAGCTGAGTAATCTAGAGACATCTGAGCTCCTTCTGCAAGCCCATAGTAGAAGATGTCTAACTGAACCCACTCTGAAAACATTTCAGAGGGGCATTTTCGTAGCATCTCTCTGTATCTCTCCCAGGCATCATAAAGAGATTCATTATCTCCTTGTTTAAAGCCTTGGATGTCCAGCCTTAGCTGTGTCATCCTTTTTGGAGGAAAATACTGATTCAGGAATTTTTCTGTCAGCTGTTTCCATGTTCTTATGCTGGCCTTAGGTTGGTTATTTAACCACCTCTTAGCTTGATCTTTTACAGCAAATGGAAACAGTAATAGTCTGTAGACATCCTGATCTATTTCCTTATCATGTACTGTGTCAGCAATTTGTAAAAATTGTGCCAGAAACTCTGTAGGTTCTTCCTGTGGAAGACCGGAATACTGGCAACTTTGCTGCACCATGATAATGAGCTGAGGATTCAACTCAAAGCTACTAACTCCAATGGAGGGTATGCATATGCTACTCCCATATGAAGCAGTAGAGGGGTTAGAATATGACGCCAGAGTCCTCCTGGACTGTTCATTTCCACTTATGTCCATGATGGATATATGGATATAACTTGGACTGATTTATCTTTTTATTTATTTTATTTTATAAGAAGTAAATACTTAAATAAAATAAAATAACTAAAAAGAATTTGAATTTTGAAATTAAAATTTTTTTTATATAAAAAATAAGAATAATTAGTTAAATAAAAACGAAATTTTGGAAAAAGAGGGAAGATATTTTCGAAAATTAGAGAGAGAGAGAGTTAGTTAGGTAGTTTTGAAAAAGTTAAGAAACAAACAAAAAGTTAGTTAGTTAGTTGAAACAAATTTTGAAAAGATAAGAAGTTAGGAAGTTAGAAAAGATATTTTGAAAAGATATTTTTGAATTTAGTGAGGAGAGAGAAAAACAATAAGATAGTACAAGATTTAAAATTTTTAGATCTAATGCTCCTTGTTTTTGAAAATTTTGGAGGGAAAACACCAAGGAACACCAAACTTAAAAATTTTAAGATCAAGACACAAGGAAAACTCAAGAACACTTTGAAGACTCACAAGAACACAAGAACATAAAGAAGGAACACCAAACTTAAAATTTTTAGAAAACCACCAAAATTTTCGAAAACCAAAGGGAATTCGACAAGAAAACACCAAACTTAAAGTTTGGCACACAATTTAATAGAGAAAATATTATTTATGAAAAAGAAGTTTTTGAAAAGAGTATAAAAGACTCTAACCCAATTACCAAGAACACAGATTAACGCTCTAGCCAAATGAGTTATGGAATTTTCGAAAATTTTAAGAAAGATTATTTTTGAAAACACCAAACTTAAAGTTTGGCACAGGATTTAATAGAAAAATTATTTTTGAAAAAGGTTTTAAAAGAAAATTATGATAGCCAATTACCATGAACATAAACACCACGTTCTAACTAACTGAGTTATAAACTTAAAGTGTTTTAACAAGGGATAAATAATAAAAGACTCTAAACCAAAAAGAAAGATTTTTTTCCTAATCTAAGCAACAAAATAATCCGTCAGTTGTTCAAACACGAACAATCCCCGGCAACGGCGCCAAAAACCTGGTGCACGAATTGTGAATCACACTTTTCAGAACGCGTACCACTAACCAGCAAGTGCACTGGGTCGTCCAAGTAATACCTCACGTGAGTAAGGGTCGAATCCCACGGAGATTGTTGGTTTGAAGCAATCTATGGTTGTAAATCTTAGTCAGGAAGTCAATTATGTTTATCAGTTGAATTGTGAATAACCAAGAGAGCATAAATTAAAGGTTACTTGTTGTGCAGTAATGGAGAATATGTTGGAGTTTTGGAGATGCTTTGTCTTCTGAATCTCTGCTTTCCTCTGTCTTCTTGTTCACACACGCACGTCCTTCTATGGCAAGCTGTGTGTTGGTGGATCACCGTTGTCAATGGCTACCTTCCATCCTTCCAGTGAAACTACGCTCACGCGCTCTGTCACAGCACGGCTAATCACCGGTTGGTTCTCGATCCGGTTGGAATAGGATTTACTATCCTTTTGGGTCTGTCACTAACGCCCAACCTTCAGGAGTTTGAAGCTCGTCACAGTCATTCAATCCTTGAATCCTACTCGAAATACCACAGACAAGGTTTAGACTTTCCGGATTCTCATGAATGCCGCCATCAATTCTAGCTTATACCACGGAGATTCTGATTAAGGAATCTAAGAGATACTCATTCAATCATATATAGAACGGAGGTGGTTGTCAGGCACACGTTCATGATTTGAGGAGGGTGATGAGTGTCACAGATCATCACCTCCATCACAGTTAAGCGCGAATGAATATCTTAGGTAGGAACAAGCGTGTTAGAATGGAAAACAGAAATACTTGCATTAATTCATCGAGACACAGCAGAGCTCCTCACCCCCAACAATGGGGTTTAGAGACTCATGCCGTCAGAGAATACAAAGTTTAGATCTGAAATGTCATGAGATACAAAATAAGTCTCTAAAAGTTGTTTAAATACTAAACTAGTAGCCTAGGGTTACAAAATTTGGATAAACTATGATGGATGATGCAGATATCCACTTCTGGGGCCCACTTGGTGTGTGCTGGGGCCCACTTGGTGTGTGCTGGGGCTGAGACTTAAGCAATTCACGTGCAGAGGCCATTTGTGGAGTTGAACGCCAGTTTTTATGCCAGTTTGGGCGTTCAACTCCAGCTTTTGATCCTTTTCTGGCGCTGGACGCCAGAATTGGGCAGAGAACTGGCGTTGAATGCCAGTTTACGTCGTTTATCCTTGTGTAAAGTATGGACTATTATATATTTCTGGAAAGCCCTGGATGTCTACTTTCCAATGCAATTGGAAGCATGCCATTTCGAGTTCTGTAGCTCCAGAAAATCCACTTTGAGTGCAAGGAGGTCAGAATCCAACAGCATCAGCAGTCCTTTTTCAGCCTAAATCAGATTTTTGCTCAGCTCCTTCAATTTCAGCCAGAAAAATACCTGAAATTACAGAAAAACACACAACTCATAGTAAAGTCCAGAAATATGAATTTTTCCTAAAAACTACTAGAAATAGACTAAAAACTAACTAAAACATACTCTAAACTATATGAAATTATCCCCAAAAAGCGTATAAAATATCCGCTCATCAAGTACTAAGTCGCTGATAAACCCCAATTTTGTGGTTTATCTTGTGCTTAATTTATGGAATTTTCTCAACTTATCTCACATTTATTCAATGAAATAGCATGGTTTTGTAATTCTCCCTAAATTTGTGCTTTAGTATGAAAACATGCTTTTTAGGTCTTAAAATAGCTAAATCTAATTCACTTTAATTCCATTCAATGCCTTGATATGTATGTTGAGTGATTTCAGGCTCATAAAGCAAGTATTGGATGGAAGAAGTGAAGAAAAAAGCATGCAAAGTGGAGAATTCATGAAGAAATGAGCATTTGGAGAATTGAAAGCCACGCGCACGCGTCACCCACGCGTGCACGTGAAGAGGAAATCTGCCAGTGACGCGCACGTGTCCTCCACGCGTACGCGTGATGCTGATCACGTGACCTCATTAAAGTGAATTTGCTAGGAGCGATTTCTGAGCTTTCCAGGCCCAAGTCCAACTCATTTCAATGAGGCTATTTCATGCAGAATTGAAGATTGGTCAAGGGGGGAGCAATTAGATTAGGTTAGCAAACATGCCTTAGGTTAGTTCGAGAGAGAGAAGCTCCCACTTCTCTCTAGAAATTAGGGTTCTTAGTTTATTTTTCCTCTTAGATCTAGGTTTAATTTCTTGTTTCCATCATGTTTTCTTTACAATTTCTTGTTCCTACATCTTTGTTCTTTATTTTGTTAATTTTTCTTTTATGTCACTTTTATGTTTATGAGCACTCTTGTTTCTTTGATTTTCAATTAATGCAATTTATGTTTGATGTTCTAATGGTTAATTGCTTTGTTGATTGTTACTTTTCTTGCATTGGGTAGTAGTAGATTTTATTGTTTCTTGCAATTTACGATGCTTTCCTTTTATGCCTTTCAAGTGTTTGACAAAATGCTTGGTTGGATTTTAGAGTAGCTTTTTGAGCATTCTTGGGTTGGAAAAAGAAATTAGGTGCTCTTGAATCATTAATACCCAGCTCATGTTGGTGATCTAGAGTTGTTAGTTAATATTATTTCCATTGACTCTAATCTCTTGCTAATTCAATTAGTAAGTTGATTAGGACTTTTGGATTGAGATTAACTAGTCTTATTTGACTTTCTCTCATGTGAAGATAACATTGTACTTTGTTCCAATGTTGGAGATGACTAAATAGGATTAGCTCTTGTTAATTATTGCAATATAATTAGTGACTAGGATAGAAAGCCTTGATTCTCAATCATTGCCATGAATGTCTCTCTTTATTACTTGCTTTATTTAGTTTCTTGTTTTACTTTTATTGCCATTTTAATTTCTTGTCCCCTTATTTGCAAACCACCCCTTGGATACCATAACCAATAATGTGCCCACCTCACTGCAATTCCTTTGAGAGACGACCTGAGATCTAATACTCTCGGTATTTTTATTGGTTTGCACTCGTGACAAACAAAATTAAACTTTGATTGAGCAATTACTTGTCGGTTTGGAACTATACTTGCAACGAAGTTATTTCCTCTAATCGAGAAGAAATTCTAAACTGATGGTTTTGCTCTTTCAGTCACCAACTTGAAATGAGTGAGGATTGACCCTCTGATTGTATTTCCAAGTTATGTTTTGTTGCATTACTTGGTGATGGACGGAGGCTATGTATCGGATTTCTTCAATTAAATCTAGTCTAATTGTCCGAGCTGCATCATGATCGGTTGCTTGTGTTCTCAGTGAGGATTGAGAGATCTCTAAAGGAATCATTGCATCAAACCCATAGACTAGATGGAATGGGGTTTCCTTAGTGGTAGAATGTGTAGTGGTGTTATAACCCCAAAGGATTTTTGGAATTAGCTCGACCCAAAGGCCTTTTACATTATCCAATTTCTTTCTTAAAGCATGTAAGACAACTTTGTTTGCGATTTCAGCTAATCCGTTTGTCTGTGGATGTTCAACTGAAGAGAAGTGTTGTTGAATGTTTAAGTTCTGTAAAAAAGATGTGAAATTATAGTTGACAAACTGACAACCATTATCAGTAATAATATGATGAGCTATACCAAATCTGCATATAATGTGCTTCCAAACAAAGGGAATCATTTACCGTGATGGAATTTTGGCCAATGGTTGTGCTTCAATCCACTTGGAAAAATAGTCAATAGCCACAACTAAAAATTTTACTTGTCCAGGTCAATTAGAAATGGACCGAGGATATCAATCCCCCACTGATAGAATGGCCAACTTACCTCGGAGCGATGTAATAGCTTAGCTGGTACATGTATTATTGGAGCGTGTTTCTCACAATTTGTACAGATTTTCACCTTTTGATGACAATCTTGTTATAAGCTTGGCCAGAAAAACCCAGCTCGGAGGATTTTAGAAGATATGCTCCGTGCTCCTATATGCGTGCCACATATTTCTTCATGGACCTCGGCCAAGGCAAGGTCGGCTTCTGACCTATTTAGACACTTTAATAGAGGACGAGTATATCCTCATCTATACAAGTTATCATTTAACAGTGTAAAGAATGAAGCTTGACTTCAAATTACTAATTTCAGGAGAAATGTTACCAGTTTTCAGATTCTAGATATAAGGCCATCACCAATCATCCTCGTTAGAGATATTGCAAGTATTAATGAAATGGATGCTTGGTGTAATCAAAGTGAATTGTAAGAGAGTAGTAGTGTGTGATTGTGTGCTGGCAAGCTTTGATAGAATGTCAGCTCGGTGATTTTGTTCCCTCGAAATGTGATGAATGTCGAATTTTGAAAAATGAGATATGAGTGTTTTGACAACATCTAAGTATTTTGTTAAGAGAGGATCTTTTACTTGAAAAGATTGATTTACTTGTTGTACCACCAATAAAGAGTCACAGTTTACCTTTATTTCAAAATATTTAATTTAATAGCTGACCTTAAACCTATAATTAGTGCTTCGTATTCGGCCTAATTATTGCTGGTTTTGAAGGAGAAGCGTAGAGAATGTTCCAAAACAATTCCATTGGTATTTTTAAGAATGTTCCAAAACCCTTGGGAGTTAGAAGCACCAACGATGTATAGTGTCCATTCTTCTCGCATATCATCAGAGGTGGGAGCAGTAAACTCAGCAACAAAGTCAACAAGGTATTGTGATTTGATTAATCCTCGAGGTTGATATCTAATATAAAAGTCGGATAGTTTGATAGACCATTTTATAAATCGTGCAACTAACTCTGGTTTCATCAGGAGTTGTCGTACAGTTCGAACATTGATGATATGACTCCGGAAATAATGTTGGAGGCGCATGGCTGAGAAGACTAAGTTGAGGGTGAGTTTTTCTATCTTCGAATAGCGAAGCTCAGCATTTTGGAGAGATTTGCTAATGAAGTAGACAGGTCATTGCATCTTTTCCATTTCTGTAATAAGAACATAACTAATTGGCTAGTCAGTAATGGATAGATAAAAAAAAGTTCTTCTCCAAGTTCAGGTTTTTGCAAAATGGGAGGTTTTGAAAGAATAGTTTTTAAATTTGAAAAATCAGTTTCACATTCATCATCCTATTTGAATTTGTTTTTCTTTTTGAGTGACTAGAAAAAGTAGAAAGATTTGGAAGCTGAACAAGGTAAAAATCTTGATGAAGCAGCGAGTCTCCCAGTTAATCATTGGACCTCTTTGACTGTTTGAATACTTTGCATGTCCAAAACATCTCGACATTTTTTAGGGTTTGCCTCTATACCTCGGCTTGTTAGCAAAAAGCCGAGGAATTTTCTGTCTTGGACACCAAAGGCATATTTATCAGGATTTAATCTCATGTTGTATTTTTGGATTTGTGCAAAAATCTCCACAATGTTGTCCATGTAAGACTTCCTGACTTTGGTTTTTGCAACCATGTCATCAACATAAACTTTGATGTTCCGACCAATTTGTTTGGTGAACATTTTGTCCATAAGTCGCTGATAAGTAGCCCCTGCATTCTTAAGGCCAAAAGGTATAACTTTATAGCAAAAATGACTGTATTTGGTTATGAAAGCAGTTTTATCTTAGTTGGATGGATGCATGAGGATTTGGTTATATCCAAAATATACACCCATAAAAGTTAAAGTTCCAAAGCCATATGAATTATCAACTATAGCATCAATGGATGGCAAAGGATATGCATCTTTAGGACATGCTTTGTTTAAATAAGTGAAGTTGACGCACATGCGCCATTTAGCATTATGTTTCTTTATCATGACAACAATAGCTAACCATGTTTTCTCGAATAAATCTGCATCAATGAGCTTTTTGGTCTCCTAAAAAATCTGTCCAGTTGTGCGTATAGATGGTAGATGCGTATGTATCTCCTTGGATTTGTGCGCACGCACGAGTTGCAGCACGTGATTTACTTAAGTAAACACGTGGCTCGTGATTTCAAGCCCATATTGGGTCTAATCTAACTCATTTCTGAAGTATTTGAAGGCAAGACTCAAGGAGGATCAACCAAGTAGTGTAGTTGTATAGGAAGTAATATAGTATGAGTGTAGAACCATGTTTTATATTAATTCCTAGAGAGAGAAGCTCTAACTTTTCTGTAGGATTTTATGTCTTTTCTTGCTTAGTTTTTCCTTAAATTTAGGTTTTAATCTTACTTTAGTGTAGTTTTCTTTATATTTTCTAGTTCAATTATCTTAATCCACTTCTTCTTACTTGTTAGTTCCTTTATTTTTATCAATTTTAGTTTATGAACACTTGTTGAATTCTTGTTTACTTTTAATACAATTTGATGTTTTTATATTTATTGATGTTCCTTGAGTTGATATTATTGTTTTCTTGAATTTGCTAGTTATAGATTTTATAATTCATGTAATTTACCATGTTTTTCTTTTTATGCATTCCAAGTATTTGTTAAAATATCTTTCTTAGTTTTAGAGTAGATTTTTACATTCTTGGCTTGGAATTGAGAACTTAGATGACCGTGAGTCATTGTTATCCAATATTAATTGGTAATTTAGAGTTGTTAGTTGGTTTTGTTTTCACTGATGCTCGTCTTTCACTAAGTATATAATTAGTAAGTTGGCTAGGACTTGTGGATTAAGATTGATTATGTCTATTTCACTTTTTCCCGATGTTTGGGGATGACGAAGATGGCTTAACTCTTCTTAATTACCATGTTTGTGGTTAATGACCCAGGATTTAAAACTCTCAATTTTTATTGATTTGAATTTGTGACAATTTTCTAAACTTTGACACAGGTCATTCGTTGGTTTGGAACTATACTATTGACGAAGTAGTTCTTAGCGAGAGAAATTCTGAACCGATGTTTGGCCCGCTGATGAATGGAATTTTGTACCGATTTGGATTTTTCCACTTAAAATAACTTTCGTTGCAAGTATAGACCAAACCGGCAACCAACTCCCACCATCAAAGTTAAAAATTTCTAATTCAAATTAACCGAGAATAATCAAATCTCGGATCGTCTTCCCTAGGAACTAATGCCTAAGATCGCACAATTTAGGTTGTGGAAAGCAACAGGTGTTTTCAATAAAGAGATAAAAGAACGATCAAAATTATAATTAATAAAGTAATAAAGGAATTAAAGAACTATGTATGTAATATGAACAAGTAAAGACTCAAAATTGATGGAAATGTGGTTCGAAACATAAATGGAACCTTGACTTAGGATGAGTTATGGAATTCCTTCCTTGCCATAACCACAACTATGATAATTATGATGGATTAATCTCACTTAGTCTACCCTTAACATCGAAGAATAAGTCAAGTGAGCATAATTGTTATTAATCCACAAATCATAACTATCTTACTAATTACCTTAGTAAGAAGTTAGCGTTAGTGGAGACAATAACAACTAACAACCCAAGAATTATCACTAAATGTCGGACATTATGACTCTAGTGTCCCATATACTCATTTCCCCAAGTCAAGGGGTGGAAATCTACCCCATAATTAAAATTGGTATTTCATCAAACACATAGTAGGCATAATCATAAAACATGGCAAAATTAGAAAAATGATAAAAACTATGAACCACAAATGATCAAAATCAACAAAAGTAACTCAATAAACATATAATAAGCATCAAACATCAATTTCATTAACTCAAACTCAAAATTACAAAACTATGTATATATTGATAAAGGAAATTAAAATATAAGGAAGTGTAGAACAAGTAGTATAATAAAAGAGACAATTAAGAGATACTTACAAGGAATTAAGCTAGAATCCAAAATAAAAACTTAAAGCTATAAAATTCTACAAAACCCTAATTAAGAACCCTAAGGAAATTGAGAGAAAAACCTAAACTAAACTATCTTAAAACTACCCTAAAATGTGTTGTATAATGTATGGTATGGGTATGGTGTTGCTTCCCCCTTTAAATATGCCCCAAAGCCTTCATAAATAGGCCAAAAAAGCCCCTCAAATCGCGAGCCACGTGACTTTTTAATGAAGTCACGCGCAGAGACTTGTGCATACGCACACTTGCTGATTTTTCTCCTGTGCACACACACAGAAGTTGTGCATGAGCACACTTGCTAATTTCCATTCTGTGCGTACGGACAGAGCTGTGCGTGGGCACAGGTGCTGATTTTGACCCTTGTGCATCGGCACGCTCTGAAATGCTTTTCTTCTTTGATTTCTTCATATTTTCTCCCAATTCCATGCTTCTCTTCCACTCTTATCAAGCCATTCCTACCTATTACACCTGAAATCACTCATCAAACATATCAATGCATCGAATGGAATAAAAGTGGAATAAAATTGATTAAATTAAGCACAAAAATAGCATATTTTACAATTAGACATAATTTAGAGAGAAAACACAAAAGCAAGCTATTTAGATGAATAAATGTGGGTTTATATGATGAAATCCACTCAAATCAAACTAAAATTTATCATCAAATATGGATTCATCAATTCCCCCACACTTAAACAATAGCATATCCTCATTCTATTCACAATCAAAGGAGAAGGGTAAAAGGGCAAGCAACTTATTCAATGCAACTACCTATGTACATGCAACTATGCAAAATGCTATCTATCTATGTCTATACTATGGTTCCCTATTAAATTTGGCAAAAACATACAATAGAACTCCAATCAATCCAAAATAGATCATTAGGGCTAAGGCAAGAAAATATAGCAATATGACCAATGTCCAAAGATTTGATTTGAAGTTTCAAAAATTAATTTGGCAACTTGCAAGAAGACACGAGATAAGGGATGGAATCATAGAATTGAGCGATCAAACCCCTCACCGGATGTGTATACACTCTAGTCGCTCAGTGTTTAGGGCTTAATCACTCGATTCTCCTTTAATCATATTTTCTAGGATTTGCTAGTCATCTAACAATCAACAAATACTTGATGAATGAATGCAAATATCATGAGGTCTTTGGAGGGTTGTAATGGAGCTAGGGTAAGGGTAGGATTAATATAGTTAAGTGGACTAATAGACTAGATCTTTGATTAGCTCAAGTATCTCACCTAATCCTATATCATCCTATGTACACAAAAGAAACCAACCCGACTTCCCATTCATCTCCTTTCTCACCTTCACTCATGCATCTTCTTTCTAATTCAACCACATATGCATTCTTTATTTAACAATATTATTATCATTTTTCTTTTTCTTATCTTATCTTTTTTTTCTTTTTTTCTTTCTCTTTTTTTCAAAAAGTATATACACCCAAAATTTCTCTTTTCTTTTATCATCAAAGAGACATGCATATATTTTAATTAATGCATGCATGAGTGTTTACCCATTTTTCCAAAATTTCACCATGAATACTCAAAGTAAATTTTCTACCAATATTTTTCCACAAATTTCCCCCACACTTGAATAACACACACTCTTCAACCCAAGCTAATCAAAGATACAATTCGTGGACATTTATGGTTTTTCGCTTAGGGCAAAAGATGTGTTTAAAATTAGAACAAAGGGGAGTTAAAAGGCTCAAAATTGGGTTACAATGGTAAATGTAAGGGTTGGCCATATGGGTTAGTGAGTTCAATTTCAAAAATGGCCTCAATTATACTAAGTGCGTTCAAAACATCAAATGTAGGACATAAAGATTCAAGCAAATCTAAGATTACAATCATAAAGGAGTATAACACACAAGAACAAAATTTGTGACTGAAAATGTGCAACCATACCATTAAAGCTCAAATCTCACTAAGTGTTTTGTTCAAGCTCTTTTCTATGTTCCATAAAAATACTTCATGCAAGTTCAAAAACAAGTTTTCAAATCTAATCAATGGAACGCCCTAAAAGGGATTTCTTGAAAATTCTTTGTTGTTTTTACCAAAATTATTTCCTATACTAGTTAACATGCAAATGCAAATATTTACTACAATAAACTCTAAGCAAACTAAGATATATACAAGCAACTAAGCAAAGTGCAATGTAATGAAATAATAAACAAATATTCACAAAAACATAGCTATCGAAACAAGAAAATGATGCAAAGTATTTAGGAAGAGAAAATTTATGCCCCGAAAATTCCGGATCTTCCCCCACACTTAAACGTTGCACGGTCCTCTGTGCATGTACTCAATCCAGTGGTGAAGAGGTGTGAGACTCCACCTTCAGCTGGTGGGCACTAGGGCTCGGGTTGATGTAGAAAACAAATAAACAAGAATCGAGGAAGAGTTCATGTGGGTGTGGTATGATAAAAGACAATGTATGCATTCTAAATTGCACACTGTTTAGAACACACACATTGTTCGTGTAACAGCCCAGACCACCCGCTAGCACGATATTGTCCGCTTTGGCACACAAGACCTCACGGTTTTGCCTTTGACGATAGGGATGATAGCACAAGCCCCCCACACTCACTCGTCAAAATGCGTCATGCTAGGGAGAGGTATCCACACCCTTATAAGGCATGCTTCGTTCCCCTCTCAAACCGATGTGGGACCTTACAATCCACCCCCTAAGGGAGCCCAGTGCCCTTGCTGGCACATCGATCCGGGCTCCGGCTCTGATACCATCTGTAACAGCCCAAACCACCCGCTAGCACGATATTATCCGCTTTGGCACACAAGGCCTCACGGTTTTGCCTTTGACGATAGGGATGATAGCCCAAGCCCCCCACATTCACTCGTTAAAACGCGTCATGCTAGGGAGAGGTATCCACATCCTTATAAGGCATCCTTCGTTCCCCTCCCCAACCGATGTGGGACCTTACAGTTCAGTTAAAAACGGCAACCTCACAATCAAAAGAAAAAGATGTGTTCCTCAATTAAGTGGCCTAGGTTACAAGTAAAGAATAAGCAAGAGATAAGGCACAAACAAACCTAGGTGACCACAACTATAGTGAATTGAATATATGAGATATTGGACATCGAAGTTGTGCAAGTAAAAGTGCAAAATTGATATAGAAGCACAATAACAATAACCAATCCAACAATGAAAAGAAAACTCCTTATTCATCATGACACATAATGCAATAGTCACATGGTAAAGGTACTTGTTGCAAAAAGTGATAAGCTTGACAAGAATCAAGTTAAGTCACTCAAACAAATGCAAGGCATTAACAAGAAACAAGTACCAGTCATGTGATGAATTTGATATGAAAAATCATGATGAGCAAGTAATTTCAACTCAATTCACTTAATTCAATGTGCACTTATAAAAATTTCACCTAATATGCAACAAAATGTAAATGTGCAAATCCAATTAGGTGCTAGTAATTTAAGGCGACGTATAAGTGCATTGATGAAATTCAATCAAGAAGCAACCCAATCTACATCAAGCAAACACTTGCAACTTATTTAATTAACAAAAAACTAAACCAAATCTAATATAATTACTAAAATAAAAATAAAATGCAAATAAAACTAAGTAAAACAAGTAGAAAAACATGGAAAAAGTAAGAGAAGAGAGGGATGGAGGGGTGGAAGTGCGTTAGGGCTTAATTCAAAGAGCAATCAAAATTTTTGCTCAAAACAGCACTTGTGCATATGCACGTACATGGGTGTGTACGCACACTAGGTGAAAAATGGAAGGTGTGCGCTCGCACAAGGGTGTGCGAACACTATCAGTAGAGAGGGAATTAAAAAGTGTGTGTACGCACAGACGGGTGCGTACGCATAGAACACTTTTTTTTTTGTATGGGGAAGGATCATGTGTGTGCGTGCACACGCACAGGAACAAAAATGGATGGGGTTCATACGCACAGGGCGTGCCAGCGCTCCTAGCAGAGGGGGTGTAAGGGGGTGTGTGTATGCACAGGAAGGTGCGCTCGAACAGAGTGCGCGAAAAGGGCTTTGTGTGCGTACGCACAAGTTAGTGCGAATGCACAAAGCACAAGAAAACAGGGGAGCACCCATGCACAAGGCGTGCAAGCGCTCCGAGTAGAGGATACGCAGGCTAGTGTGTGTACGCACAGGTGGGTGCGTACGCACAGGATGCAAAATTTACCCATTGTGTGCGCGCGCACAAGTGTTAGCGCACGCACATGCCCTATTTTTCCAAAAAACGTTTTTCTCAAAACCTAAGGTACTCAACCTTAGCTCAATCAAAAGTTCAACCCTATACTTCTAGAAATCCACAAATGCATGATCCATACCAAAATCAACCTACTAAACTCAAAATTAAACTAATCCTAAGCTAACCAAGACAAACAAAAATGCAATAAACCAAGACTATAAACAAAGAGAAAGGTTAAGAAAGATGTTACCATGGTGAGGTGTCTCCCACCTAGCACTTTGGTTTATAGTCTTCAAGTTGGACTTGTTGAGGAGACTCTTATTAGGGTAGCTTGTGTTTCCACTCCTCCTTGAATCTCTACCCAAGCTTGCACTTTAAGGCTTGTCCGGGATCCCATATTCTAGGTATCCGCTCTCCTTCTTGTTGATCTTTATTCTTCAAGCCGGATGGACAAACTCTCAATTTGACCTTGAAGCAACCCAACACTCTCCGAAAATCACTCACTTGTGCTTCATACCATGCTTGAATGCCAAAGCTTGAATTGGCTTTCTTGATGAGCCTTAGATTCACTTGGCAACCAGCACTCCTTTCTCCACCATGTACTATCCCAAGAAAGATTTTGAGTTGGTAATCCATCTCCAAGATAGCATATTGGTGAGAGCCAATGAAGTTCATAGGTGAGATTACCACCCACTTAATATGCTCTTGGAACGGAATTGCTTCCTCACCAACTTCCTCTTCCCCATAACTCAAGTAATAACAAGGAGGTTGTGAGAAATATACCTCCATATCTCTTTTAAGCTCAATGGGGAGAGGTTCATTCAGATCATCATTAAGGGAATTGACCAATGTGGACAAAAAATAATTGATAATGGAATCCACCTCTCGGTGAATCTTCCTTAATTCTCCCTTTCTCTCCTCCGATTCAAATACTCCACTTTCTCCCTCTTGTTGCAATTTATGCTCTAACCCTTCTTCTTTCCCTTGAGGCTCCACATTCTCCTCCTCCCTACACCCTTTAGTCGATTGGTGCACGAAATCATAATCACACTTTGATAATTTCGCACAACTAACCAGCAAGTGCACTGGGTCGTCCAAGTAATACCTTACGTGAGTAAGGGTCAATCCCACGGAGATTGTCGGTTTGAAGCAAGCTATGGTTATTTTATAATTCTTAGTGAGGATATTAGTAACGATTCTTAGTTTTAATTGCAAAAAGTAAAAGAACATGAAATAAATACTTGTTATGCAGTAATGGAGAACAGGTTGAGGTTTTGGAGATGCTCTGTCTTCTGAATCTCTGCTTTCCTACTGTCTTCTTCTTCACGCACGCAAGGCTCCTTCCATGGCAAGCTGTATGTTGGTGGATCACCGTTGTCAATGGCTACCATCTATCCTTTCAGTGAAAATGATCCAAATGCGCTGTCACCGCACGGCTAATCATCTGTCGGTTCTCACTCATGTTGGAATAGGATCCATTGATCCTTTTGCGTCTGTCACTACGCCCAGCACTCACTAGTTTGAAGCTCGTCACAGTCATCCCATCCCAGATCCTACTCGGAATACCACAGACAAGGTTTAGACTTTCCGGATCTCAGGAATGGCCGCCAATAATTCTAGCCTATACCACAAATGTTCTATTCTTAAATTAGAAACCCAAGAGATATGCACTCAAGCTATTGCAGATAGAATGGAGGTGGTTGTCAGGCACACGTTCATAGGTGAGAATGATGATGAGTGTCACGAATCATCACATTTATCAGGTTGAAGTGTGAGTGAATATCTTTGAATAGAAACAAGCGTGATTGAATGGAAAACAGTAGTAATTGCATTAATCCATCAGAGCACAACAGAGCTCCTCACCCCAACCATGGAGTTTAGAGACTCATGCTGTAGAAAATACAAGTTCTAATGTAAAATGTTATGAAGTGTCCAATTGAATCTCTTAAAAGTAGTTTTTATACTAAACTAGTGACCTAGGTTTACAGAAAATGAGTAAACTAAGATAGATAGTGCAGAAATCCACTTCCAGGGCCCACTTGGTGTGTGTTTGGACTGAGCATTGAAGCTTTCACGTGCATAGGCTGCTCCTGGTGTTTAACTCCAGCTTTTGTGCCAGTTTGGGCGTTTAACTCCAACTTTTATGCCAGTTCTGACGTTTAACACCAGAATAGGGTAGAGACTTGGCGTTAAAGCCAGTTTGCGTGATCTCAACTCGGGCAAAGTATGGACTATTATATATTGCTGGAAAGCCCAGGATGTCTACTTTCAAACGCAATTCAGAGAGCACTAATTGAGCTTCTGTAGCTCCAGAAAATCCATTTTGAGTGCAGGGAGGTCAGAATCCAACAGCATCTGCATAAAATAAATATGGTTTTTTGCATAAAAACTAATAAAAATATACTAAACAGTGAATAAAATATACTAAAAACTACCTAAAAACAATGCCAAAAAGCGTATAAATTATCCGCTCATCACAACACCAAACTTAAATTGTTGCTTGTCCCCAAGCAAATGAAAACAAAATAGGAAAAAAAGAAGAGGATATACAATGAATCCCACAATATCAATGAAGCTTAGTTCTAATTAGATGAGCGGGGCTTGTAGCTTTTTGCTTCTGAACAGTTTTGGCATCTCACTTTTTCCTTTGCAGTTCAGAATGATTGGCATCTATAGAAACTCAGAATTAAAATAGTGTTATTGATTCTCTTAGTTTAGTATGTTGATTCTTGAACACAACTACTTTATGAGTCTTGGTCGTGGCCCTAAGCACTTTGTTTTCCAGTATTCCACCGGATACATAAATGCCACAGACACATAACTAGGTAAACCTTTTCAGATTGTGACTTAGCTTTGCTGAAGTCCCCAGTTAGAGGTGTCCAGAGTTCTTAAGCACACTCTTTTTGCTTTAGATCACGACTTTAGCCACTCAGTCTCAAGCTTTTCACTTGTACCTTCATGCCACAAGCACATGGTTAGGGACAGCTTGATTTAGCTGCTTAGGCCTGGATTTTATTTCCTTGGACCCTCCTATCCATTAATGCTCAAAGCCTTGGATCCTTTTTACCCTTGCCTTTTGGTTTTAAGGGCTATTGAATTTTTCTGCTTTCTTTTTCTTTTTTTTTTGCCACTCTTTTTCTTTTTTTTTTGCAAGCTTTGTTATTCACTGCTTTTTCTTGCTTTAAGTATCAATTTTATGATTTTTTAGATTATCAATAACATTTCTCTTTTTCATCATTCTTTCAAGAGCCAACAAATTTAACATTCATAAACTCCACTATAAAAAATATGTACTGTTGAAGCATTCATTCAGAAAACAAAAAGTATTGCCACCACATCAATATAATTAAACTAATTTCAAGATAAAAAATTGAAATTCATGTACTTCTTGTTCTTTTGTAATTAGGAACATTTTTCATTTAAGAAAGGTGGAGGATTTATGGGACATTCATAACTTTAAGGCATAGACACTAGACACTAATGATCATGTAGTAAAGACACAAAACAAAGTCAAACATAAAGCTCAAAACCAAAAACAGAAAAACAAATAGACAAGGAGATTAAGGAACGGGTCCACCTTAGTGAGGGTGGCGTCTTCTTCCTCTTGAAGAACCAATGGTGCTCTTGAGCTCCTTTATGTCTCTTCCTTGCCTTTGTTGCTCCTCCCTCATGGCTCTTTGATCTGTAGTCAAATGCTCTACTACTGAACTATGGACCCTTGAGATGAACCTCTCCATCTCTCATGACTTGGGGGTGGAAGAAACTGCCTTCCTTTTCCTCTTTCTAGAGGTTTCTCCGGCCTTAGGTGCCATAAATGGTTATGGAAAAACAAAAAACAACGCTTTTTTTCCACACCAAACTTAAAAGGTTTACATGTCCTCGAGCAAAAGAAGAAAGAAGGGAGTAGAAGGAGAAGTGGAGGAGATGGAGGTGTGTGAATGGGTGGGTTTGGGAAGGGAATGGTTTGAGTTTGAATGGTGAGGTATGTGGGGATCCTGGGGAAGAGAGAATGAGTTGAGGTTGGTAGGGATCCTGTGGGGTCCACAGATCCTGAGGGATCAAGGACTTCTCATCCCTGCTCCATTTAGGCGTGCAAAACGCCCTTAGAGTGCAATTCTGGCGTTAAACGCCAGGTTGCAGCCTGTTTCGGGCGTTTAACGCCAACTTTTCTTCCCTTTTTGGTGTTTAACGCCAACTTGGTGCTCTGTTCTGGCGTTAAACGCCAGCTTGTTGCTTCTTTCTGGCGTTAAACGCCCAGAATGGTGCCAGACTGGGCGTTGAATGCCCATTCTGCTTCTCTTACTGGCGTTTAAACGCCAGTAAGTCTGTCCTCCAGGGTGTGCTATTTTTGATGTTGTTTTTAATTCTGCTTGAATTTTGTAGCTATTTTTATGACTCCACATGATCATCAACCTAAAGAAAACATAAAATAACAATGGAAAATAAAATGAAAAAGTAATTAACATAGATAAATAAGATTGGGTTGCCTCCCAATAAGCGCTTCTTTATTGTCTATAGCTTGACATTACTGAGCCTTATAGTTTGCAATGTTTTTAAACCACGAAGCTTCCTGAATAGCAAACAATTGCTCATTCGGAAAGGTTTCAGAGATCTCAGTAGGAGGGAGGGACGCTCTTGCTACTGGTTCTATCCAGGATAGGTGATCAGCTACTTGATTCTCTGTCCCTTTTCTGTCTCTTATTTCTATATCAAACTCTTGCAGAAGCAACACCCATCTTATGAGTATGGGTTTTGAATTCTGTTTTGTGAGGAGATATTTTAAAGCAGCATGGTCAGTGTACACAATCACTTTTGATCCTACTAAGTAAGATCAAAACTTGTCAATGGCATAAATCACTGCAAGCAATTCCTTTTCTGTGGTTGTGTAATTTTTCTGCGCATCATTTAAAACACGGCTAGCATAGTAAATGACGTGCAAAAGCTTGTCACACCTCTGTCCCAATACTGCACCAATGGCATGGTCACTGGCATCACACATTAATTCGAATGGTAATGTCCAGTCTGGTGCAGAAATGACTGGTGCAGTGACCAGCTTAGCTTTCAGAGTCTCAAACGCCTGCAGACACTTTGTGTCAAAGACAAATGGCATGTCAGCAGCTAGCAGATTGCTCAGAGGTTTTGTAATTTTTGAAAAATCCTTTATAAACCTCCTATAGAATCCTGCATGCCCCAGAAAGCTTCTGATTGCCTTAGCATTGGCAGGTGGTGGTAATTTTTCAATCACCTCTACCTTAGCTTGATCCACCTCTATTCCTTTGTTCGAAATTTTATGCCCAAGGACAATTCCTTTAGTCACCATAAAGTGACATTTTTCCCAGTTTAAAACCAGGTTAGTCTCTTGACATCTTTTCAGAACAAGTGCTAGATGATCAAGACAAGAGCTGAATGAGTCTCCAAATACTGAGAAGTCATCCATGAAGACTTCCAGAAATTTTTCTACCATATCAGAGAAGATAGAGAGCATGCATCTTTGAAAGTTTGCAGGTGCATTGCACAGACCAAATGGCATCCTTCTATAGGCAAATAGTCCAGATGGACATGTGAATGTTGTTTTCTCTTAGTCTTGAGGATCTACTGCAATTTAGTTGTAACCTGAATAGCCATCCAAAAAGCAGTAATAGTCATGACCTGCTAGTCTTTCTAGCATCTGGTCTATGAATGGTAAAGGAAAATGATCCTTTCTGGTGGCAGTATTGAGCCTTCTGTAGTCAATACACATATGCCACCCTGTAACTGTTCTTGTAGGATCCAGTTCATTCTTTTCATTATGAACCATTGTCATGCCTCCCTTTTTGGGGACAACTTAGACAGGGCTCACCCAAGGGCTATCAGAAATAGGATAAATAATCACAGCCTCCAGTAACTTGGTGACCTCTTTCTCCACTACCTCCTTCATGGCTGGATTTTGCCGCCTCTGTGGTTGAACAACTGGCTTAGCATCATCCTCCAATAGGATCTTGTACATGCATCTTGTTGGGCTGATGCCCTTAAGATCACTTATGGACCACCCAAGAACTGTCTTGTGTGTCCTTAGCACTTGAAGTAGTGCTTTCTCTTCCTATGGATTTAAAGCAGAGCTTATGATCATCGGAAAAGTGTCACCTTCTCCCAGAAATGCATATTTCAGGGATGGTAGTAGTGGTTTGAGCTCGGGTTTAAGGGGCTTCTCCTCTTCTTGAGGAGTCTTAAGAGGTTCTTCTATTTTCTCTGGTTCCTCCATATCAGGCTGAACATCTTTAAAAATGTCCTTTAGCTCTGATTAGAGACTCTCAGTCATATTGACCTCTTCCACCAGGGAGTCAATAATATCAACGCTCAGGTAGTCTTCTGATGTGTCTGGATGCTGCATAGCTTTGACAACATTCAACTTAAACTCATCCTCATTGACTCTCAGGGTTATCTCCCCTTTTTGGACGTTAATGAGGGTTCGTCTAGTTGCTAGAAATGGTCTTCTTAGAATGAGAGTTGCACTCTTGTTCTCCTCCATTTCCAGTACTACAAAGTTAGTAGGAAAGGCAAATGGCCCAACCTTGACAATCATGTCCTTAATTATGCATGATGGGTATTTAAAGGAGCCATCAGCAAGTTGAAGACAGATCCGGGTTGGTTTGACCTCTTCAGTCAAGCCAAGCTTTCTGATAGTGGATGTAGGGATTAGGTTGATACTTGCCCCAAGATCACATAGAGCTGTCTTGGTACAAGTACCCTCTAATGTGCATGGTATCATAAAGCTCCCAGGATCCTTAAGCTTTTCTGGTAAGCTCTTTAAAATGACTGTATTGAACTCTTCAGTGAGGAAGACTTTTTCAGTTTCCCTCCAATCCTTCTTATGACTTAAGATCTCTTTCACGAACTTAGCATAAGAGGGTATTTGCTCAAGTGCCTCTGCAAATGGAATCTTGATTTCAAGAGTCCTGAGATAGTCTGCAAAACGGGCAAATTGTTTATCCTATTCCGCTTGACGGAGTTTCTGAGGATAAGGCATCTTGGCTTTGTATTCTTCAACCTTAGTTGCTGCAGGTTTATTCCCTACATAGGCAGGTTGAGGACCCTTCTTGAGGGAGCTATTATCAGCACTTGCAGGTGTCTGATCCCTCATTGGCGTTTGAACGCCAGGATAGGGAGATGGATGGGCGTTTAACGCCAGATTCCTACCCTTTTCTGGCGTTTGAATGCCTGAAATGGACATGGAGTGGGCGTTTAACGCCAGTTTTTCACCATTTTCTGGCGTTTGAACGCCAGAATCATTCCCTTCTGGGCTCTTATTGTCCTCAGAGGGGTTTTGGGTAGTGGTCTGCTCATCCTCTGTCAGTTGTTCCTTTCTTGGCTTTTTTCTTCCTTGAGTTGAAACATTTAATGTCTTCCCACTCCTTAATTGAATAGCTTGGCATTCTTCTGTTATCTATTTAGATAGCTGCTGTCTTGTCTGATCTAATTGTGCTTCCACATTTTGATTAGCAATTTTAGTGTCTTGGAGCATCTCCTTGAATTCTGCGAACTGTTTTGTTATTATAAGCAACTACTGATTGAGTTCAGTAAGTTGTTCTTGAGGACTAAGTTCACTGGATACTGCTTTAGCCTCTTCTTTCAGGGAGGACTCACTACTTAAGTACAGATGCTGATTTCTAGCAACTGTATCAATGAGCTCTTGAGCCTCTTTAATTGTCTTTCTCATGTGTATAGATCCACCAGCTGAGTGATCTAGAGATATTTGAGCTTTTTCTGTAAGTCCATAGTAAAAGATGTCTAACTGTACCCACTCTGAAAACATTTCAGAGGAGCATTTCCTTAGCATCCCTCTGTACCTCTCCCAGGCATTGTAAAGAGATTCATTATCCTCTTGTTTAAAGCCTTGGATGTCTAGCCTTAGCTGTGTCATCCGTTTTGGAGGGTAATATTGATTCAGGAATTTGTCTGATAACTGTTTCTATGTTCTTATGCTTGCTGTGGGTTGATTATTTAACCACCTCTTAGCTTGATCTTTTACAGCAAATAGAAACAGTAGTAATCTGTAGACATCCTGATCCACTTCTTTATCATGTACTATGTCAGCAATTTGTAAAAACTATGCCAGAAACTCAGTAGGTTCTTCCTGTGGAAGACCGAAATACTGGCAATTTTACTGCACCATGATAATGAGCTGAGGATTTAGCTCAAAACTGCTTGCTCTGATTGGGGGTATACAGAAACTACTCCCGTATGTAGCAGTAATGGGGTTAGCATATGACCTCAGAGTCCTTCTGGACTGTTCATTTCCACTTAGATCCATGATGGAGAAAGGGAGATGATGTAGATTGTAAAATAGAAATAAAGTAAAAGAAAAATCAAAGTATTTTTGTTTTTATTTTATTTATTTAATGCTAATCGAATTCAAAAGAGAAGAAAATAAAATAATTGGGAACTAGAAAAATAAGCTTCGAAAATTAAATAAAATAAAATAAAGTAGATTAAAATAAATAAAAAAAATTCGAATGCTAAAATGGCTGATGAATTAAAAAGATTTGAAAAAGTTTGGATATGAGTTTAAAATTTGAAGATTGAAACTTTCTCAGCAAGGAAACACCAAACTTAAAATTTTTTCAATCAAAATAATAAAGTAGGACAAGTAATTCGAAAATTATGTCTAGAAGGAAAAATATTTAAAAAAAATTTATAAAGGACTTGCAAATTTTGAAGATTGAAATAAAATTAGATAAGATTTTGAAAAAAAAATATGATTTTTGAAAAAGATTTTGAATTTTTAAATTTTAAAACTAAGATAAGATAGAATAAAAAATTTAAAATAAAAATCTGAATTTTTAAAAGTAAAAATCGAAAATTCAATTAAAATAAAGAGAAAAGATATTTTGAATTTAATGAGGAAAGAGAAAAACAATAAAAAGACACCAAATTTAGATCTTTTAGATCAAAACAAAGAAAACAAACAAGAAAACCTTGAATGTTAAGATGAACACCAAGAACACTTTGAAGATCAAGATGAACACCAAGAATAAATTTTAAAAATTTTTAAGAAGATAGAAACACAAAGGACACCAAACTTAAAATTTTTTTATATTTTGGCCACTAATAGTTCAAAAATGTATAAGATAAACAGCAACAAACACCAAACAAGAAATTTTAAAGATCAAATAAGGAAAATAAACAAGAAAGAACTAAGAACATATAATTCGAAAAATTGAAAGAAAAATAAAATCATGCAATTACACCAAACTTAAAATATGAAACTAAACTCAAACAGAAGACTAAATTATGAGGTTATTGGTTTTTAAAAATTTTCGAAAATAATTTAGAAAAATAAAATAAGGATTTTAAAATTTTAACCAAAAACAATAATAAAAGACTCAATTTTAGTGACTCTAAACAAAAAAGATAAATTTTTCCTAATCTAAGCAACAAAATAAACCGTCAGTTGTCCAAACTCGAACAATCCCCGGCAACGGCGCCAAAAACTTGGTGCACGAAATCACAATCATACTTTTGCAATTTCGCACAACTAACCAGCAAGTGCACTAGAGAAATCACAATCATACTTTTGAAATAAATACTTGTTATGCAGTAATGGAGAACAGGTTGAGGTTTTGGAGATGCTCTTTCTTCTGAATCTCTGCTTTCCTACTCTCTTCTTGTTCACGCACGCAAGGCACCTTCCATGGCATGCTATATGTTGGTAGATCACCGTTGTCAATGGCTACCATCCATTCTCTCAGTGAAAATGGTCCAAATGCGCTGTCACCGCACGGCTAATCATCTGTCGGTTCTCACTCATGTTGGAATAGGATCCATTGATCCTTTTGCGTCTGTCACTACGCCCAGCACTCGCGAGTTTGAAGCTCGTCACAGTCATCCCATCCCAGATCCTACTCGGAATACCATAGACAAGGTTTAGACTTTTCGGATCTCAGGAATGGCCGCCAATAATTCTAGCCTATACCACAAAGGTTCTAATCTTAAATTAGAAACCCAAGAGATACGCACTCAAGCTATTACAGATAGAACGGAGGTGGTTGTCAGGCACGCGTTCATAGGTGAGAATGATGATGAGTGTCAAGAATCATCACATTCATCAGGTTGAAGTGCGAGTGAATATCTTAGAATAGAAACAAGTGTGATTGAATGGAAAATAGTAGTAATTACATTAATCCATCGAAGCACAGCAGAGCTCCTCACCCCCAACCATGGAGTTTAGAGACTCATGCTGTAGAAAATACAAGTTCTAATGTAAAATGTTATGAGGTGTCCAATTGAATCTCTTAAAAGTAGTTTTTATACTAAACTAGTGACCTAGGTTTACAGAAAATGAGTAAACTAAGATAGATAATGTAGAAATCCACTTCCACGCCCACTTGGTGTGTGTTTGGACTGAGCATTGAAGCTTTCACATGCATAGGCTGCTCCTGGCGTTTAACTCCAGCTTTTGTGCCAGTTTGGTCATTTAACTCCAACTTTTATGCCAGTTCTGACGTTTAATGCCAGAATAGGGTAGAGACTTGGCGTTAAAGCCAGTTTGCGTGATCTCAACTCGGGCAAAGTATGGACTATTATATATTTCTGGAAAGCTCAGGATGTCTACTTTCCAACGCAATTAAGAGCGTGCTAATTGGGCTTCTGTATCTCCAGAAAATCCATTTCGAGTACAGGGAGGTCAGAATCCAACAGCATCTGCAGTCCTTTTTCAGCCTTGAATCAGATTTTTGCTCATGTCCCTCAATTTCAGCCAGAAAATACCTGAAATTAAATAAAAACATACAAACTCATAGTAAAATCCAGAAATGTGGTTTTTGCATAAAAACTAATAAAAATATACTAAAAAGTGAATAAAATATACTAAAAACCACCTAAAAATAATGCCAAAAAGTGTATAAATTATCCGCTCATCATAGATCCTTCACATTCTTCAAGAGAAGTGCCTTGATCCGATGAGCGTAGTAGAACCAAGCGGTTCACCGCTTTGGCTCTGGTAGCCATAAATTGCCCTTGTATTCTTCAGAATCCTTCTTGCTCTTGGAGAAAAACTTGAAGGTCTTGATGGTCTTGGGCCAAGGGTGGGAAAGCTTCACATTGGGGTGAAAATTCAGGTTCATAGTTTGGGAGAAAGGTTGTATATATGGGAGGTGACTCATGTTGGTAAGTGTTTTGAGGTGGTATGTAAGAAGGTGGGTGGTGGTATTGGTGTGGTGTTTGAAAATGTGGTGATTGAGGATTATGTTAGGGGTATAGGTTATAGGTATATGGTGGTAGAGGTGCATAATCAAAGTAAAATCCACCATATCCTTGGTTTGGGTATGCATATTGGGGAGGGTTTTTCTTATTGTAGTATAGGGGAGGTTGCTCCTTCCAAAATTGATGTTCCAATCCCATGATGCAATCCAAAATTGAAGTTATCAAGCCCTACAAATTGATCACAAACATACTCCAAACCAAGAGGGTGATAACTCACAGAGAAAATTGAAAATAAAAACTAAAGACATCAATTAACAAAAGAGAGAAAATCCTAATTAATAGCAAAAAACAAACAAACAACCCAAAAGGTATCTATTCACACTATTCACATATTCACAACAACCAAAGTCATAGCACTCATTGCACTAGCTCCCCGGTAACGGCGCCAAAAACTTGATGAATGGGATTTTGAATCGATTTGGATTTTTCCACTTAAAATAACTTCCGTTGCAAGTATAGACCAAACCGGCAACTAACTCCCACCATCAAAGTTAAAAATTTCTAATTCAAATTAACCGAGAGTAATCAAATCTCGGGTCGTCTTCCCTAGGAACTAATGCCTAAGAGTGCACAATTTTGGTTGTGGAAAGCAAAGGATGTTTTCAATAAAAAAGCAAACAATAAAGAGATAAAAGAATGATCAAAATTGTAATTAATAAAGTAATAAAGGAATTAAAGAACTATGTATGTAATATGAATAAGTAAAGACTCAAAATTGATGGAAATGTGGTTCAAAACATAAATGGAACCTTGACTTGGGATGAATTATTGAATTCCTTCCTTGTCATAACCACAACTATGATAATTATGATAGATTAATCTCACTTAGTATACCCTTAACATCGAAGAATAAGTCAAGTGAGCATAATTATTATTAATCCATAAATCCTAACTATCTTACTAATTACCTTAGTAAGAAGTTAGCGTTAGTGGAGACAATAACAACTAACAACCCAAGAATTATCACTAAATGTCGGACATTATGACTCTAGTGTCCCATATACTCATTTCCCGAAGTCAAGGGGTGGAAATCTACCCCATAATTAAAATTGGCATTTCATCAAACACATAGTAGGCATAATCATAAAACATGGCAAAATTGGAAAAATGATAAAAACTATGAACCACAAATGATCAAAATCAACAAAAGCAACTCAATAAACATATAATAAGCATCAAACATCAATTTCATTAACTTAAACTCAAAATTGCAAAATTATGTATATATTGATAAAGGAAATTAAAATATAAGGAAGTGTAGAACAAGTAGTATAATAAAAGAGACAATTAAGAGATACTTACAAGGAATTAAGCTAGAATCCAAAATAAAAACTTAAAGCTATAAAATTCTACAAAACCCTAATTAAGAACCCTAAGGAAATTGAGAGAAAAATCTAAACTAAACTATCTTAAAACTACCTAAAATGTGTTGTATAATGTATGGTATGGGTATGGTGTTGCTTCTCCCTTCAAATATGCCCCAAAGCCTTCAAAAATGGGCCAAAAAATCCCCTCAAATTGCCAGCCACGTGACTTTTTAATGAAGTCACGCACAGGGACTTGTGCGTACGTGGTGCACGAATTGTGAATCACACTTTTCACAACTCGTACCACTAACCAGCAAGTGCACTGGGTCGTCCAAGTAATGCCTTACGTGAGTAAGGGTCGAATCCCACGGAGATTGTTGGTTTAAAGCAATCTATGGTTATCTTGCAATTCTTAGTCAGGAAGTCAATTATATTTATCAGTTGAATTGCGAATAAACAAGAGAACATGCGTTAAAGGTTACTTGTTATGTAGTAATGGAGAATATGTTTGAGTTTTGGAGATGCTTTGTCTTCTGAATCTCTGCTTTCCTCTGTCTTCTGATTCACGCACGCACGTCTTTCTATGGCAAGCTGTGTGTAGCTGGATCACCGTTGTCAATGGCTACCATCCATCCTTCCAGTGAAAAGGGTCTAGGTGCGCTGTCACTGCACGGCTAATCATATGCAGGTTCTCAGTTGTACCGAAATAGGATTTACTATCCTTTTGCGTCTATCACTACGCCCAGCACTCGCGAGTTTGAAGTTCGTCACAGTCATCCAATCCCAGAATCCTACTCGGAATACCACAGACAAGGTTTAGACTTTTCGGATTCTCATGAATGCCGCCATCAATCTAGCTTATACCACGGAGATTCTGATTAAGGAATCTAAGAGATATTCATTCAATCTGATGTAGAACGGAGGTGATTGTCAGACACACGTTCATGGATTGAGGAAGGTGATGAGTGTCACTGATCATCACCTTCTCCATAGTTAGGCGCGAATGGATATCTTAGATAGGAACATGCATATTTGAATGGAAAACAGAAATACTTGCATTAATTCATCGAGACACAGCAGAGCTCCTCACCCCCAACAATGGAGTTTAGAGACTCATGCCATCAAAGAGTACAAAGTTTAGATCTAAAATGTCATGAGATGCAAAATAAGTTTCTAAAAGTTGTTTAAATACTAAACTAGTAGCCTAGGTTTACAAAAAGTGAGTAGACTATGACAGTTGGTGCAGAGATCCACTTCTGGGGCCCACTTGGTGTGTGCTGGGGTTAAGACTTAAACAATTCACGTGCATAAGGCTGTTTTGGGCGTTCAACGCCAGGTTTGGATCCATTTCTGGCGTTGAACTCCAACTTTTAATCCTTTTCTGGCGCTGGACGCCAGAATTGGGCAGAGAACTGGTGTTGAACGCCAGTTTACGTCATCTATCCTTGAGCAAAGTATGGACTATTATATATTGTGGGAAAGCCCTGGATGTCTACTTTCCAACGCAATTGGAAGCGCGCCATTTCAATTCTTGTAGCTCCAGAAAATCCACTTTGAGTTCAGGGAGGTCAGAATCCAACAGCATCAGCAGTCCTTTTTCAGCCTGAATCAGATTTTTGCTCAGCTCCCTCAATTTCAGTCAGAAAAATACATGAAATTACAGAAAAATACACAACTCATAGTAAAGTCCAGAAATATGAATTTTTCCTAAAAAATAATGGAAACAAACTAAAAACTCACTAAAACATACTAAAAACTATATGAAATTAACCCCAAAAAGCGTATAAAATATCCGCTCATCACAACACCAAACTTAAACTGTTGCTTGTCCTCAAGTAACTAGACAAATAAAATAGAAGACTAATAGGTTGAGAAGCAATAATATCTCAGAGTTTTGAGTGAAGCTTAGATTCTAATTAGATGAGCGGGACTAGTAGCTTTTTGCTTCCGAACAGTTTTGGCATCTCACTTTATCCATTGAAGCTCAGAGTGATTGGCATCTATAGGAACTTAGAATTCAGATAGTGTTATTGATTCTCCTATTTCAGTATGATGATTCTTGAACACAGCTATTTCATGAGTCTTGGCCGTGGCCCTAAGCACTTTGTTTTCCAATATTACCACCCGATACATAAATGCCACAGACACATAATTGGGTGAACCTTTTAGATTGTGACTCAGCTTTGCTAAAGTCCCCAATTAGAGGTGTCCAGAGTTCTTAAGCACACTCTTCTTTCTGCTTTAGACCTTGACTTTAACCGCTCAGTCTCAAGTTTTCACTTGACACCTTCACGCCACAAGCACATGGTTAGGGACAGCTTGGTTTAGCCGCTTAGGCCAGGATTCTATTCCCTTAGGCCCTCCTATCCACTGATGCTCAAAGCCTTGGGATCCTTTTTATTACCCTTGCCTTTTGGTTTTAAGGGTTATTGGCTTTTTTTTTTGCTGCTTTTTCTTGCTTCAAGAATCATTTTTATGATTTTTCAGATTATCAATAACATGTCTCATGTTCATCATTCTTTCAAGAGCCAACATTTTTAATAGTCTTAAACAACAAATTCAAAAGACATATGCACTGTTCAAGCATTCATTCAGAAGACAGAAAGTATTGCCACCACATGTAACTAATTAGAATTTCTCTTTAAAAAGTCGAAATTTTATTGCCTCTTATTTAAAAGATCTACTATTTTATTCATGTTTGCTGATGATGAGAAAAATAAACTATGGCTTAATTGGAGATAAAATAAAAATAGATACTAATTACTACTATATGAATCCTAAGGTGAACTTCTATAATGACACTATCACAGAGTTAAAGCAGAAATTGGAATTTAATAACCTTTGTTCTGGGAAGTGGATGTTCCTCTGATCCGTGGGGTGCTTGGTCCTTCAAGAGATAACTTCTGGCGCTTCAATTCCCTTAAGTCACGCCCTTGCTCCTCTTGTTCTTTAAACATATAGGTAATAATTTGACTGTGTTCCTTCTGTTCTTTTATTATTTGTTCCATAGCTTCCCGTATCTTGGTAACAGACGTCTCAAGATACTCCCAGTATTCAGATTGAGGGATTTCTGGGAGAAATTCCTGTGTTTTCTTCTTGGTGGGATCATCCTATGCTTGTTGTTTTTCCATTGATGCTTTGGTGATTGGTTTCTCAACTGAGATATACTCAGTTATTCCCATCCTTACTCCAGCGTCCTTGCAGAGCAGAGAAATCACGCTTGGATAAGCCAACCTGGCCTCTTTAGAATTTTTGTTAGCAATTTTGTAGAGTTCAGCTGAGATTAGCTAATGAACCTCCACTTCTTTTCCCATCATGATGCAATGGATCATTACTGCTCTTTTAACAGTTACTTCAGAACGGTTGCTAGTGGGCAACAGAGAATGCCCAATGAAGTCCAGCCATCCTCTGGCAACTGGTTTAAGATCTTTTTTCTTGAGTTGATTTGGGACACCCTTTGTGTTGGTGGTCCACCTGGCTCCAGGGATACATATGTCCTCTAGAATCTTATCCAGGCCCTTGTCTGTTCTCATCATTCTCCTGTTGAAGGAGTCTGGATCATCTTTCAGCTGAGGTAGCTTTAGGATCTCCCTGATCCTGTCAGGGTAGGTATGAACAATCTTTCCTCTGACCACGGTCCGATAGTCATAGAAAGCAGTCCCAGATAGTTTCTGCTTGTCAGTTTGCCACATATTAGCATAGAACTCCTGAACCATGTTCCTCCCTACTTTCGTTTCAGGATTAGCTAGGACTTCCCAGTTCCTGATTCGAATTTGCTCCTAGATCTCTGGATATTCATCTTCTTTCAGATCGAATCTAACTTCCGGAATCACTGATCTCAGACCCATTATTTTGTTATAATGGTCTGAATGTTCTTTAGATAAGAACTTCCCTTGATTCCAAAGTAGTTTTGGAACGCTCTCTTTCTTGCCTCTTGGAGTGGGTTGTTTTCCTTTAGGAGCCATGATCTTAGTGATCGTGGATAAACACACCAAACTTAGAGGTTTGCTTGTCCTCAAGCAAAAGAAAAGAAAGGAGAGGGATAGAAGGAGAGCTAGGTGCAATTGCTGATGGAAGGGGAGGGAGGCCAAACCCAAATTTAAAGGGAGGGAGGGTGGGTTTTCGAAAAAAGAGATAAAGATATGATAAACAAGATTGATTTGGAAAAGATAAGATAGAAGATATGATAAGAGAGGATATAGTTTAAAATTGAAAAGATATGAAAGATTTTTGAAAAAGATAGATCTAGATTTTGAAAAAGATAAAGTGGAGATTTTGAAAAAGATATTGATGAGTTGAAAAGATAGTTTTGTTTTAAGAAAAGATTTGAAAAGAGTTGGATTGAATATGCAAAGAGGCTTGGTGCTTATGAATTAAGATACATTTGATATTTTTAAAGAGGGATTTTCGAAATCAAGGTTCTTAACATGTTTATGCAAGAAATCATGAATTAAAAACATGGAATTTTAAAATTAGAATGAAAAAATATGAAGAAGAATGATTTTTACCTCCTCTCCACTATCCTGGCCTTTGAACGCCCAAACACTGCCTGTTTTGGGCGTTCAACGCCCAAATGCTGCTCTCCTGGGCGTTCAACGCCCAATTGTTGCCCTTTTCTGGCGTTGAACGCCAGATTGCTATCCTTACTGGCGTTCAGCGCCCACTGGCTGCCCCTTTTGGGCGCTGAACGCCCAAAATAGGCTCTTACTGGCGTTTTCTTGTCAGTGAGCTCTTTTTCTCTGTTTTGTGTGCAGATTCCTTCTGTAACCCTGTGAACTTATGCAATTGATTCTTTACCTTGTTATCAATGAACTCTATATAAACAAATAAAAATAAAAATAGGGCAAAATGCTTAGAGGATTGATGCCCCATGGCTGGGTTGCCTCCCAGCAAGCGCTTCTTTATTGTCTTTAGCTGGACCTTGCCGAGCTTTTAATCTAGCTTCAGCCTTGAGCACTCTTGCTCAACGTTGCCTTCAAGATAGTGCTTGATTCTTTGTCCATTGACAATGTACTTCTTATCAGAATCAATATCCTGAAGCTCCACAAAACCATATGGTGATACACTTGTAATCACATATGGTCCCCTCCACCGGGATTTCAGTTTCCCGGGGAATAGCCTGAGCCTAGAGTTGAACAACAGAACCTTTTGTCCTGGTTCAAAGATTCTAGATGACAGCTTTCTGTCATGCCACTTTTTTTATTTCTCTTTATAAAGCTTGGCATTTTTGAAAGCTGTGAATCTGAATTCCTCTAGCTCATTTAGCTGGGGCAATCTTTTTTCTCCTGCTAATTTGGCATCAAAGTTTAGGAATCTGGTTACCCAGTAGGCTTTATGTTCCAGTTCCACGGGCAGGTAACATGCCTTACCATACACAAGTTGGTATGGAGAGGTCCCTATAGGGGTCTTGAATGCTGTTCTATAAGCCCACAGAGCATCATCCAAGCTCCGTGCCCAATCCTTTCTCCGGGTACTTACTGTCCGTTCTAGGATTCTCTTTAATTCTCTGTTAGAGACTTCCGCTTGCCCATTAGTTTGTGGATGATATGGAGTAGCCACCTTATGGCGAATTCCATACCGAACCATGGCAGAGTAAAGCTGTTTATTGCAGAAGTGAGTGCCCCCATCACTGATTAGTACTCTAGGGACACCAAACCTGCTAAAGATATATTTCTGGAGGAACTTCAGCACTGTTTTAGTATCATTGGTGGGCGTGGCAATGGCCTCAACCCATTTTGATACATAGTCAACTGCCACCAGAATATAAGTGTTTGAGTATGATGGTGGGAAAGGTCCCATGAAGTCAATTCCCCATACATCAAACAACTCAATTTCCAAGATTCCTTGTTGAGGCATGGTGTAACCATGAGGCAGATTACCAGCTCTTTGGCAACTGTCACAGTTACGTACAAACTCTCGGGAATCTTTATAGATTGTGGGCCAATAGAAGCCACATTGGAGGACCTTGGTGGCTGTTCGCTCACCTCCAAAATGGCCTCCATATTTAGATCCATGGCAATGCCACAGGATCCTCTGTGCTTCTTCTCTAGGCACACACCTACGGATTATTCCGTCTGCACATCTCTTAAAGAGATAGGGTTCATCCCACAAGTAGTACTTTGCATCAGTAATTAATTTCTTCTTTTGTATCCTGTTGTACTCCTTGGGTATGAACCTTGCAGCTTTATAGTTTGCAATATCGGCAAACCATGGTGTTTCCTGAATGGCAAATAAATGCTCATCCGGAAAAGTCTCAGAGATCTCAAGAGAGGGGAGGGGCGTCCCTTCTACTGGCTCTATCCGGGACAGATGATCAGCCACTTGGTTCTCTGTCCCTTTTCTGTCTCTTATTTCTATATCAAACTCTAGCAGAAGCAACACCCATCTGATGAGCCTGGGTTTTGAATCCTGTTTTGTGAGTAGATATTTAAGAGCAGCATGATCAGTATACACAATCACTTTTGATCCTACTAAGTATGATCTGAACTTGTCAATGGCGTAAACCACTGCAAGTAATTCTTTTTCTATGGTTGTGTAATTTTTCTGGGCATCATTTAGAACACGACTAGCGTAATAAATGACGTGCAGAAGCTTGTCATGCCTCTGTCCCAACACTGCACCAATGGCGTGATCACTGGCATCACACATTAGCTCAAATGGTAATGTCCAGTCTGGTGCAGAAATAACTGGTGCTGTGACCAGCTTAGCTTTCAGCATTTCAAACGCCTGCAGGCACTCTGTGTCAAACACAAATGGCGTGTCAGCAGCTAGCAGATTGCTTAGAGGTTTTGCGATTTTTGAAAAATCCTTTATAAACCTCCTATAGAATCCTGCATGCCCCAGAAAGCTTCTGATTGCCTTAACATTGGCGGGTGGTGGTAATTTTTCAATTACCTCTATTTTTGCTTGATCCACCTCTATTCCCTTGTTTGAGATTTTATGCCCAAGAACAATCCCTTCAGTCACCATGAAGTGACATTTTTCCCAGTTTAAAACTAGGTTGGTCTCTTGGCATCTTTTCAGAACAAGTTTCAAGTGATCAAGACAGGAGCTGAATGAGTCTCCATATACTGAGAAGTCATCCATGAAGACTTCCAGAAATTTTTCCACCATATCAGAGAAAATAGAGAGCATGCATCTCTGGAAGGTTGCAGGCGCATTGCACAGCCCAAATGGCATCCTTCTATAAGCAAACACTCCAGATGGACATGTGAATGCTGTTTTCTCTTGATCCTGAGGATCTACTGCAATCTGGTTATAGCCTGAGTAGCCGTCCAAAAAGCAGTAATAATCATGACCTGGTAGTCTTTCTAGCATCTGGTCTATGAATGGTAAAGGAAAATGATCCTTTCTGGTGGCTGTATTGAGCCTTCTGTAGTCAATACACATGCGCCACCCTGTAACTGTTCTTGTAGGAACCAGTTCATTTTTTTCATTATGAATCACTGTCATGCCTCCCTTTTTTGGGACGACTTGGACAGGGCTCACCCATGGGCTATCAGAAATAGGATAAATAATCCCAGCCTCTAGTAATTTGATGACCTCTTTCTGCACCACTTCCTTCATGGCTGGATTTAGCCGTCTCTGTGGTTGAACCACTAGTTTAGCATTATCCTCCAATAAGATTTTGTGCATGCATCTAGCTGGGCTTATGCCCTTAAGGTCACCTATGGACCACCCAAGAGCTGTTTTGTGTGTCCTTAGCACTTGAATAAGTGCTTCCTCTTCCTGTGAATTTAAGGCAGAGCTTATGATCACTGGAAAAGTGTCACCTTCTCCCAGAAATGCATATTTTAAGGATGGTGGTAATGGCTTGAGCTCGGGTTTAGGAGGTTTTTCTTCTTCCAGAAGAAATTTCAGAGGCTCTTTCATGTCCTCTGAATCCTCTAAATCAGGCTGAACATCTTTCAAGATGTTTTCCAACTCTGATTCGAGACTCTCAGCCATGTTGATCTCTTCTACCAAAGAGTCAATAAGATCAACTTTCATGCAGTCTTTTGATGTGTCAGGATGCTGCATGGCTTTAACAGCGTTCAACTTAAACTCATCATCATTGACTCTCAGGGTTATTTCCCCCTGTTGGACGTCAATGAGGGATCGTCCAGTTGCTAGGAAGGGTCTTCCTAGAATGAGAGTAGCACTGTTGTGCTCCTCCATTTCCAGCACAACAAAGTCAGTGGGAAAGGCGAATGGCCCAACTCTGACAATCATGTCTTCAATCACGCCTGATGGGTATTTAGTGGAGCCATCAGCAAGTTGGAGACATATCCGGGTTGGTTTAACTTCTTCAGTTAAGCCAAGCTTTCTGATAGTGGATGCAGGTATTAGGTTGATGCTTGCCCCAAGATCGCATAAAGCTGTCTTGGTGCATTGACCTTCTAATATGCATGGTATCAGAAAACTCCCAGGGTCTTTAAGCTTTTCAGGGAAGCTCTTTAGAATGAATGCACTGCATTCTTCAGTGAGGAGAACTCTTTCTGTTTCTCTCCAATCCTTTTTATGACTCAAGATCTCTTTCATGAACTTGGCATAAGAAGGTATTTGCTCAAGTGCTTCTGCAAATGGAATCTTTATTTCAAGAGTCCTGAGATAATCTGCAAAGCGAGCAAATTGCTTATCCTGCTCCTCTTTCCGGAGTTTTTGAGGATAAGGTACCTTGGCTTTATATTCTTCAACCTTAGTTGCTGTAGGTTTATTGCCTACAGAAGTGGTTGAAGAAGCCTTTTTAGAGGGGTTGCTATCAGCATTTATGTGTGTCTGATCCCTCACTGGCAATTGAGTGCCAGAGTTAGAAACTGGAGTGACATTAAATGCCAACTCCTTGTCTATTCCTGGCGTCTGAACGCCAGAACTGTGCCCATTTTGGGCGTTCAGCGCCAGATCTTGCCCATTTTGGGCGTTCAACGCCAGATCTTTGCTTATTTCTGGCGTTGAACGCCAGTCCTGCCGTGTTTCTGGCGTTGAACACCAATCCTGAGCATGGTCTGGGCGTTCAGCGCCAGCCTTCCACCAAATTTATGGTGTTTTAGTTCCAGAATTACTTTTTCCTGTGCTCTTACTGTCCTCAGGTGAATTTTGGGTGGTTTGCTCATTTCTTAGCTTTTTGCTGCCTTGAGGTGGGGTATTTAATGTTTTCCCACTTCTTAATTGAATTGCTTGGCATTCTTCTGTTATTTGCCTTGACAGCTGCTGCTTTGTTTGCTTAAACTGTTCTTCCATATGTATATTAGCCATCCTTGTCTCTTGTAGTCTCTCTTTGAATTCGGCTAACTGCTTTGTTAGAAAGTCCAATTGCTGATTGAATTCAGCAGCTTGTTTTACAGGACTGAGTTCAGCAGTTGCTGTTTTAACCTCTTCTTTCATGGAAGGGTCACTGCTTAGGTACAGATGCTGATTCCTGGCAACTGTATCAATGAGCTCTTGAGCCTCTTCAATTGTCTTTCTCATGTGGATAGATCCACCAGCTGAGTAATCTAGAGACATCTGAGCTCCTTCAGCAAGCCCATAATAGAAGATGTCTAACTGAACCCACTCTGAAAACATTTCAGAAGGGCATTTTCGTAGCATCTCTCTGTATCTCTCCCAGGCATCATAAAGAGATTCACTATCTCCTTGTTTAAAGCCTTGGATGTCTAGCCTTAGCTGTGTCATCCGTTTTGGGGGAAATTATTGATTCAGGAATTTTTCTGTCAGCTGTTTCCATGTCCTTATGCTGGCCTTAGGTTGGTTATTCAACCACCTCTTAGCTTGATCTTTTACAGCAAATGGAAACAGTAATAGTCTGTAGACATCCTGATCTATTTCTTTATCATGTACTGTGTCAGCAATCTGTAGAAACTGTGCCAGAAACTCTGTAGGTTCTTCCTGTGGAAGACCGGAATACTGGCAACTTTGCTGCACCATGATAATGAGCTGAGGATTCAACTCAAAGCTACTGACTCCAATGGAAGGTATGCAGATGCTACTCCCATATGAAGCAGTAGAGGGGTTAGAATATGACCCCAGAGTCCTCCTGGACTGTTCATTTCTGCTTAGATCCATGATGGAGAAAGGGAGATGATGTCAAATAAAAAATTTATTTTTATTTATTTATTTATTTACTTATTTAGAAAATAAATAAAATAAAAAAATAAAGAGAGAAAAAATAGGTGAATATTTTCGAAAAATTGAGGAGAGAGAAAGTGGTTAGGAAGTTTTGAAAAAGGTATGATTTGGAAAAGATTTTAAATTTTGAAAAAAAAAATCTGAATTTTTAGAAATTAATTTTCGAAAATTTGTTTTATAAATAGAGAGAAAAAATATTTTTGAATTTAGTGAGGAAAGAGAAAAACAATAAAATAGCACAAGATTTAAAATTTTTTTGATCTAATGCTCCTAGTTTTTGAAAATTTTGGAGAGAAAACACCAAGGAACACTAAACTTAAAATTTTTAGAAAACCAACTAAAATTTTCGAAAATCAAAGGGAAATCAACAAGAAAACACCAAACTTAAAGTTTGGCACAAAATTTAATAGAGAAAATATTATTTTTGAAAAAGATTTTAAAAAGAGTGTACCAAACTGCCACGGACTTAGACCAACGCTCTAGCCAATTGGGCAATAAATGTAACACTTGTTTTGAAGAAGGATATTTTTAACCAAGAACAATAATAAGAGACTCTAAACCAAAAAGAAAAATTTTCCTAATCTAAGCAACAAAATAAGCCGTCAGTTGTTCAAACTCAAACAATTCCCGGCAACGGCGCCAAAAACTTGGTGCACGAATTGTGAATCACACTTTTCACAACTCGTACCACTAACCAGCAAGTGCACTGGGTCGTTCAAGTAATACCTTACGTGAGTAAGGGTCGAATCCCACGGAGATTGTTGGTTTGAAGCAATCTATGGTTATCTTGCAATTCTTAGTCAGGAAGTCAATTATAGTTATCAGTTGAATTGCAAATAAACAAGAGAGCATGGGTTAAAGGTTACTTGTTATGCAGTAATGGAGAATATGTTGGAGTTTTGGAGATGCTTTGTCTTCTGAATCTCTGCTTTCCTCTGTCTTCTGATTCACGCACGCACGTCTTTCTATGGCAAGCTGTGTGTAGGTGGATCACCGTTGTCAATGGCTACCATCCATCCTTCCAGTGAAAAGGGTCCAGGTGCGCTGTCACCGCACGGCTAATCATCTGCAGGTTCTCAGTTGTACCGGAATAGGATTTACTATCCTTTTGCGTCTGTCACTACGCCCAGCACTCGCGAGTTTGAAGTTCGTCACAGTCATCCAATCCCAGAATCCTACTCGGAATATCACAGACAAGGTTTAGACTTTCCGAATTCTCATGAATGCCGCCATCAATCTAGCTTATACCACGGAGATTCTGATTAAGGAATCTAAGAGATATTCATTCAATCTGATGTAGAACGGAGGTGATTATCATACACACGTTCATGGATTGAGGAAGGTGATGAGTGTCACTGATCATCACCTTCTCCATAGTTAGGCGCAAATGGATATCTTAGATAGGAACATGCATGTTTGAATGGAAAACAGAAATACTTGCATTAATTCATCGAGACACAGCAGAGCTCCTTGATTGGATATTTTTGCGGAGAAACGAATTTCTCCAAAACACCCAAAACTAACCGGCAAGTGCACCGGGTCGTATCAAGTAATAAAACTCACGGGAGTGAGGTCGATCCCACAGGGATTGATGGATCAAGCAACTTTAGTGGGTGATTAGTTTAGTCAAGCTAACATTGAGTGATTTGAATGACAATTGAAGCCAACAGAATGTAAACTTGCAGGAATTATAAAGTGCAGAAAGTAAAATTGCAAGTAACTTAAAGAGCAAGAAAGTAAAATAGATGAAACTTAAATTGCAAGAAATATAAATTGCATGAAAGTAAAGGGGACTGGGTGCAGGAAAATTAAATGAAAGCAGTAAATCAAAGCTTAGAACAATTGCAAGGAAATTAAAATTGCATGAAAAGTAAATTCAGATCACAGTGGCTCAAATGTAAAATGCAGAGGAACAAAAGTGCTGGAAAGTAAATTGGGAACAAGGAGATCAGAGAGCAAAGTGACTGTGCTTAATTTACAGAAATTTAAAAGGATGTTGAAGATCTCAGGAGTGGATCCTTCCTTGATTCAACAAGAGAAAAGTTGCAGAGAATTAAAAAAGATTGCAGAAGAAGTAAAGAGAAGTTGCAAATAGAGAATGAAAACAGAATTCCTTCCAATCTCAATTCAAGATTTAAAACAGAAAATGAAACTCAGAGAGAGAGCTCTGTATTCCTAATGCTCCCTAGTGGAGCTCGCCCCCCTTCTCTCTATTCGGGCCTCTTTCTAAAATGAGAATGATGCCTTATATAGGCATTTTTACAAAATAAAATTCAAAACAAATTACAACTAAAATAAAATTTCTATTCTAACTATCTCTTGTGCCTTTGAGTGATGATAATGGGCCCTTGCTCTTGATGGAATTGGGTTGATAGAGGCCTTGGTTGATTGCTCTTGGAGTTGGAGAGAGAACCGAATTGAACCGGGTTGGAATCATGAAAGCTTGAGTAAAAGTTGGAGTAAAAGTTCGGGTCTAACTTTTGCTCCAACTTTTCACATCAGCACCCTTGTTTTGCTGATACCAACGTTGGGGCAAAAGTTAGGGGTCAAACTTTTGCTCCAACGTTGGCCCCCTTGTGTGCATGTATGGGGTGCTACTTTGTCCTCTTGTCAACGTTGCCAATTTCATGCTAACTATAGACTATTATATATGGTTGGAAAGCTCTGAATGTCAGCTTTCTAACCCAATTAGAATCACCTCAATTGGACATCTACAACTCAAGTTATGCTCATTTGAAGAGGACAAGGTTGCTGGCTTTGGTGTGCAGCGTTTGAGGCGACGTTTGCCTCAAACGTGGTCGAAAACGCCAGTTCTGGAGGCTCAAACATATTGTCCACCCCATATTATTATACATTGTTGGAAAGCCCTGGATGTCTATTTTCCAATGCCGTTGGGAGCACATCATTTGGAGCTCTACAGCTCGAGTTATACTCCGTTGAAGGTGCAGAGGTCAGTTGGCCTCACTGCAGGTTGCCACCATGTTCGTTTATACTCATTGCGGGGCAGTTTTCTCCCTCAATTTTAGTGTCCACCATGTAGTGCCATATATACTTGGAAAGCTCTCGATTCCTACTTTCCATTGCTTTTTGAATCACCTCATTTGGAGCTCTGTAGCTAAAGTTATTCTTGTTGGAAGTATACCCCTTGCACACTCATGGCGCCAATGTTAGCCAAAAAGTTAGAGGCTAACGTTGGCGCAAACTTTTGCTCCCCCTTTGTATTGTTCATGTGCCAACGTTAGCCCAAAAGTTAGAGGCTAACGTTGGCACAAACTTTTGGTGGCCAGGGGGTGTTTTTCTCATGCCAACGTTAGCCACAAAGTTAGGGGCTAACGTTGGCGCAAACTTTTGGTGCCCAGGGAGTAACTTTCATGTGCCAACGTTAGCCCAAAAGTTAGGGGCTAACGTTGGGGCTAACTTTTCACCCAAAAGTTTGTGCAAAAGTTTGAGGCTAACTTTTGGTCCAGCTTTTTGCTTCCTGGTTCATTTTCAATTAATCCAAAAGTTTGAGCTAAAGTTTGAGGCAAACTTTTGCTCAAACTTTTTGTCCTCTCTTCCTCCTAGCCATTCCTCCTTGCTTCAACCTTTCTCCAAGCTTTCTTCACCTATCATTAATCAACCAAACACATCAAAGCTATGCTCAAAATCATGAGATATTCATTCTTTCATAATATGTGACAATTATAGCATAAAACCTCATGAAATAGCATGAATTCATACATGATTGATTAAATCAAAGGAAGCATGAAAATCTACCCAATTGGCTTGCTTATGGCTCAAGAAAGTGCATAAAACCTATTGAAAACAAATGAAAAAGCATAAAAAAACATGACATGGTGACATGTCATCACAACACCAAACTTAAACCTTGCTTGTCCCCAAGCAAGAAAAGAATCATGCAATAGAGATTGACAATCCAAGGTAAGAAGAATAGCAACTCAATGTTCATGGTAAGCTAGTTTTCTAAGCATGCTACAATCACAAAAGAAATGTAAATGATTGATGCTTCCATCTAGCTCAATTTATGAAATCTTTCTCTTATATTTCTTCCTTGAAACAAGCTTTTGATTTTCTTATTTAGCTTCTCCTTTTGGGTGCTTTGCCCCATGAGTTGATAACAAAGCTACGACTTCTAAATGCTTTGTTTTCAAGTATTACTACTTGATACATAAGCACCACAAGCATTTGATTAGAGGACTTCATTAAGCTCATTTTTCTTTTCTTTTCTTGACTCTCTAATCATTGATGCTCAGAGCCTTGAGCTTTGAGGGAGTGCTTTTGCACTTTGAGCCTAACCTTGACTTCTAAGTGTTTTGTTTTCAAGCATTTGGCTTGATACATAAACACCACAAGTACTTAACAAATAAATTGCCATTGGTACTCAGAGCCTTCAGCTTTCTCATTCTTTCCCTTTTTCTTTTCTTGCTTTAATTGTATTTGCCTCTTCAAGGTTTTCATGATTTTCAAAAGATTTCACAAAATGTCCTAGATGAAAACTTCAATTAAATAAAATCCAATGCAATTGAGCAACAATTAACCATACTAGCCTTCCAATTCTTGTATGCACATGATAAATTCTTCTTTAATGCCTTGTTTGTTTATGATCATGATGCTTTACTGCTTTTGAATTCACAAAACTCAAGTTGGTAATCACAATGGCACAGCACCATGTTGCAATTTAGAAATCAAACTATGCCTTTTCATACGCACATGCATACAGAGAAGGTCAAGACAATCATGCAGTTTATAGTGCTTGAAACAAATGAGAGGAAAAGGAACTTTACAACCTTGTAGTTCATATTCTCTATTGTTGTCATTTTCCTCTCATTCTCCTCCTTCCCATACCAAACTCAGAATGCTTGCTCATCCTCAAGCAACTATTAGAACCGTGGCTATGGGGCTAAGATGGATCATGAATGTCTTACACAAGAAATGTTAGTAGTACATGTGTTTCAAGCAAGCAAAATTAAAGATAATAATCAAGTCACAAGAGACAGAGACATTGTGATTGCAAGCTTAAGAAGGTGAGCATAATACTTTGCGTAAAGAATAAGTGGCACACTAAACTTAGTGTGACACTTTCACTTGGAATCAATGCAAGTATCCAGTAAAGATTTGAAGCAAATTGTGTTGCATAGCAACACCAAACTTAGAATGCAATCCTATGTCCATTTATTTGAATTAAAACCAAGCAAATGAAACTGTTCTTTATTAAATACAATCACTAAGCCAAGAATCTGTCATTAATAAAGCTCTCTTGGTGATGTATTAATAAACACAGCAAATAAGCAAACTAAAATGAAAGCATTAAAAACAAAGAATTAACTAAAGTAAACAGAATAACAAAATATCAAACCAAAAGAAAATTAACACTGCAAAGACATTATGGTTATGCAGACAAGTGGTGTTGCTGAATGATTTGCATAGAAAAATAGGTGGCACACCAAACTTAGAATCTTGGTGTGTCACTTTCATTTTTGATTTGATGCAATCATCCAAAAAGATTGAAAAACAATTTGTTGCAAGGCAACACCAAACTTAGAATGTAACCATATGCCAATTTATTGAATTTAAACAAAGCAAGGAGAAGAAATGTACCTACTGTCTACTTGTTCTTTACTTTCTTCCTCTTCTTCCAATTTGTTAAGAGAAATGACTTCAAAGGAGGAGAAGTTTCAGCTACTGTCCCTTGCCTTGGCCTTTCCTCAGCAAGCTTCCTTTTGCAAATGGCTTGATTGATCTTGCTTGCTGGATCAGGGACAGGATTGGTGCTCTTGTTAGTTGCCTTCACTTCTTTGAATCCAAGTCTTGGTTGCTGTGTGATTATTGGAGTTTTGTATTCATCCAGAGCCTTTTGAATCGGTGGTTCCATGAACTCTTCCTCACTTGAGTGTAAATTTTCTGGAATGACTTCCTCACTTTCTTGCTCCTCCACTTCCTCTTTTACACTCAACATTTGTTTTAATAGCTCTATCATGGAGGAGGTTTGTTGATCTTTCCAACATTTCTTCATCTCCTCTTCATATTTTTCGATCACAGATTCAAGGGAAGTTTGTGAAGGTTGTGAATGTTCATGTTCCTTTATCACCTCAAGAGCAGTTTCAGGTTCCACTACTTTCACCACCTCTTCCTTTTTTGCAATTTCACTTGACACAGGGACCTTGCATTCTTGTTTTTCCATTTTCTCCTTCCTTGCATTCAACAATTGGCCTGCCATCACTTCCATGTTTTTGAGGGAGTTTTCTAGTTCTTTATGGTATTTCTCTTCCTCCTCCGCAAATCTTTTGAGCATGGACTCAAGCTTTGAGAGGCTTTGGTTCATGGAAGTTTGTGTGGGTGGTGAGTTTTGACAGAGGCTTTCTGTTGAAGCGTAGTCAAGTGATGATATCTTCGGATGAATATCATGTGGAGCATTAGAATTCCCTTCCCAGCCACCATTAGAATCATGACTTGCATCATTTTGTGGTGGAGGGAAATATCCCATATAATTTTCTTTCTCATCTTGTGGTTCTGAAGCATAGCTCCATGACTTGGAGTGCTCAGAATTGGTATTTTCTTGGTGATATTCCCAGCCACCATTAGAGATTGGTGATGGTGGGTGATATCCCATAAAATTTTGTTTGACCAAATGATGAGTTGAACTCCATTTGTATTTTGCAAACATCAATGAAAATTGAAATTACTCATATCAGAGATGAGAATTTCTTAGTGAGGCAAAAACACAAACACCTTGGTTTCAGCTTAGAACAGAGAACAAAAATAAAGAAAATGCTTGATCTAAACTTCTCACCCACATAATCATTGTTGATCTAAATCAATCCCCGGCAACGGCGCCAAAAACTTGATTGGATATTTTCGCGGAGAAACGAATTTCTCCAAAACACCCAAAACTAACCGGCAAGTGTACCGGGTCGTATCAAGTAATAAAACTCACGGGAGTGAGGTCGATCCCACAGGGATTGATGGATCAAGCAACTTTAGTGGGTGATTAGTTTAGTCAAGCTAACATTGAGTGATTTGAATGACAATTGAAGCCAACAGAATGTAAACTTGCAGGAATTATAAAGTGCAGAAAGTAAAATTGCAAGTAACTTAAAGAGTAAGAAAGTAAAATAGCTGAAACTTAAATTGTAAGAAATATAAATTGCATGAAAGTAAAGGGGACTGGGTGCAGGGAAATTAAATGAAAGCAGTAAATCAAAGCTTAGAACAATTGCAAGGAAATTAAAATTGCATGAAAAGTAAATTCAAATCACAGTGGCTCAAATGTAAAATGCAGAGGAACAAAAGTGCTGGAAAGTAAATTGGGAACAAGGAGATCAGAGAGCAAAGTGACTGTGCTTAATTTGCAGAAATTTAAAAGGATGTTGAAGATCTCAGGAGTGGATCCTTCCTTGATTCAACAAGAGAAAAGTTGCAGAGAATTAAAAAAAGATTGCAGAAGAAGTAAAGAGAAGTTGCAAATAGAGAATGAAAACAGAATTCCTTCCAATCTCAATTCAAGATTTAAAACAGAAAATGAAACTCAGAGAGAGAGCTCTGTATTCCTAATGCTCCCTAGTGGAGCTCGCCCCCCTTCTCTCTATTCGGGCCTCTTTCTAAAATGAGAATGATGCCTTATACAGGCATTTTTACAAAATGAAATTCAAAACAAATTACAATTAAAATGAAATTTCTATTCTAACTATCTCTTGTGCCTTTGAGTGATGATAATGGGCCCTTGCTCTTGATGGAATTGGGTTGATAGAGGCCTTGGTTGATTGCTCTTGGAGATGGAGAGAGAACCGAATTGAACCAGGTTGGAATCATGAAAGCTTGAGTAAAAGTTGGAGTAAAAGTTAGGGTCTAACTTTTGCTCCAACTTTTCACATCAGCACCCTTGTTTTGCTGATACCAACGTTGGGGCAAAAGTTAGGGGTCAAACTTTTGCTCCAACGTTGGCCCCCTTGTGTGCATGTATGGGGTGCTACTTTGTCCTCTTGTCAACGTTGCCAATTTCATGCTAACTATAGACTATTATATATGGTTGGAAAGCTCTGAATGTCAGCTTTCTAACCCAATTGGAATCACCTCAATTGAATATTTACAACTCAAGTTATGCTCATTTGAAGAGGACAAGGTTGCTGGCTTTGGTGTGCAGCGTTTGAGGCGACGTTTGCCTCAAACGTGGTCGAAAACGCCAGTTCTGGAGGCTCAAACATATTGTTCACCCCATACTATTATACATTGTTGGAAAGCCCTGGATGTCTATTTTCCAATGCCGTTGGGAGCACATCATTTGGAGCTCTACAGCTCGAGTTATACTCCGTTGAAGGTGCAGAGGTCAGTTGGCCTCACTGCAGGTTGCCACCATGTTCGTTTATGCTCATTGCGGGGCAGTTTTTTCCCTCAATTTTAGTGTCCACCATGCAGTGCCATATATGCTTGGAAAGCTCTCGATTCCTACTTTCCATTGCTTTTTGAATCACCTCATTTGGAGCTCTGTAGCTCAAGTTATTCTTGTTGGAAGTATACCCCTTGCACACTCATGGCGCCAACGTTAGCCAAAAAGTTAGAGGCTAACGTTGGCGCAAACTTTTTCTCCCCCTTTGTATTGTTCATGTGCCAACGTTATCCCAAAAGTTAGAGGCTAACGTTGGCGCAAACTTTTGGTGGCCAGGGGGTGTTTTTCTCATGCCAACGTTAGCCACAAAGTTAGGAGCTAACGTTGGCACAAATTTTTGGTGCCCAGGGAGTAACTTTCATGTGCCAACGTTAGCCCAAAAGTTAGGGGCTAACGTTGGGGCTAACTTTTCACCCAAAAGTTTGTGCAAAAGTTTGAGGCTAACTTTTGGTCCAGCTTTTTGCTTCCTGGTTCATTTTCAATTAATCCAAAAGTTTGAGCTAAAGTTTGAGGCAAACTTTTGCTCAAACTTTTTGTCCTCTCTTCCTCCTAGCCATTCCTCCTTGCTTCAACCTTTCTCCAAGCTTTCTTCACCTATCATTAATCAACCAAACACATCAAAGCTATGCTCAAAATCATGAGATATTCATTCTTTCATAATATGTGACAATTATAGCATAAAACCTCATGAAATAGCATGAATTCATACATGGTTGATTAAATCAAAGGAAGCATGAAAATCTACCCAATTGGCTTGCTTATGGCTCAAGAAAGTGCATAAAACCTATTGAAAACAAATGAAAAAGCATAAAAAAATATGACATGGTGACATGTCATCACTCCTCACCCCCAACAATGGAGTTTAGAGACTCATGCCGTCAAAGAGTACAAAGTTTAGATCTAAAATGTCATGAGATGCAAAATAAGTTTCTAAATGTTGTTTAAATACTAAACTAGTAGCCTAGGTTTACAAAAAGTGAGTAGACTATGACAGATGGTGCAGAGATCCACTTCTGGGGCCCACTTGGTGTGTGCTGGGGCTGAGACTTAAACAATTCACGTGCATAAGGCTGTTTTGGGCGTTCAACGCCAGGTTTGGATCCATTTCTGGCGTTGAACTCCAACTTTTAATCCTTTTCTGGCGCTGGACGCCAGAATTGGGCAGAGAACTGGCGTTGAACGCCAGTTTACGTCATCTATCCTTGAGCAAAGTATGGACTATTATATATTGCTGGAAATCCCTGGATGTCTACTTTCCAACGCAATTGGAAGCGCGCCATTTTGAGTTCTGTAACTCCAGAAAATCCACTTTGAGTGTAGGGAGGTCAGAATCCAACAGCATCAGCAGTCCTTTTTCAGCCTGAATCAGATTTTTGCTCAGCTCCCTCAATTTCAGCTAGAAAAATAACTGAAATTACAGAAAAACACACAACTCATAGTAATGTCCAGAAATATGAATTTTTCCTAAAAACTAATGGAAACAAACTAAAAACTCACTAAAACATACTAAAAACTATATGAAATTAACCCCAAAAAGCGTATAAAATATCCGCTCATCAGTACGCACACTTGCTGATTTTTCTCCTGTGCACATGCACAGAAGTTGTACATGGGCACACTTGCTGATTTCCATTCTGTGCGTACGCACAGAGCTGTGCGTGGGCACAGGTGCTGATTTTGACCCTTGTGCATCGGCACGCTCTGAAATGCTTTTCTTCATTGATTTCTTCATATTTTCTCCCAATTCCATGCTTCTCTTCCACTCTCATCAAGCCATTCCTACCTATTACACCTGAAATCACTCATCAAACATATCAAGACATCGAATGGAATGAAAGTGGAATAAAATTGACTAAATTAAGCACAAAAATAGCATCTTTTTACAATTAGACATAATTTAGAGAGAAAACATAAAAGCATGCTATTTAGATGAATAAATGTGATTTTATATGATGAAATCCACTCAAAATAAACCAAAATTTATCATCAAATATGGATTCATCAATTCCCCATGATGAATCCATATTTCATGATGATTTTTGGTTAGAATTGAATGGATTTTCATCATATAAACTTGTACTTATTCCCTTGAATAGCATGATTTTGAACTTTCCTCCCAAATTGTGCTTGATTATGAAGATATGCTCTTTTGTGCTTAATTTAATCTATTTTATTCTTTTTGCCTTCCATTAGATACCTTGATGTTGTTTGTGAGTGATTCCAGGTGTATAAGGTAGGAATAGGTTGGAGAAAATGGAAGAAGAGCATAGAAAGTGAAGGAAGCATGAAGAATCAAAGGAGATGAGTTCAGAGATGTGTTCGTGCGCACGGCTGCTTGTGCGTACACACAGCTGCCCAATCAGAGTGCATGGATTGCTTCGTGCGCATCGTGCGTCCATTCAAGCATCGCCTAGTGTGCGTACACACGGCTACTTGTGCGTACGCACAAGACTGGATTTCTCGCAAGGTGTGCGGACGCATGCATTTGTGCGTCCGCACAAGACTTCATTAAATGACACCTAACTCGCAATTTGGGGGCTTTGGAAGCCCATTTCTGAAGTCTTCTAGCTCATATTAGAGGGGAAATGAAGGACATAACATAGCATATCATTAGTATAGTTTAGGAGTAGTAGTATGAAGCTTTTAGTTAGTTTTTCTCTAAGTTTTTCATCATCTCTATTAGGGTTTATATTAGGATTTTACATTCAAGTGCCATTTCCATTTTTTATCTTGGATTTTTCTAGCCTCATTGTAAGTATTCTCTTGTTATTACTCTTTATAGTTACATTGTCATTACTACTCTTTCTTCTAATTCAAGTTATAGTTCAATTTTGCTTCTCTCTTGCAATTTCAGTTTTTTGTTGATGAATTTGATGTTTGATGTTTATTTCATACTTTCTTGTGTTATTCTTGTTGATTGAGATCAATTGTTGCTTTTAGTTTCAAGCCTTTTATCATTTTCTCCATGTTTAAAGTTTTTGCCCACTAAGTGTTTGACAAAATGTCAAACATGGTTTTAGGCTAAATTTTTGGTTCTTGGCTTGGGTAAAGTGAGCAATTGGGTTCCTAGAGTTGGAATGTCCAAAATTTAGTTTCAATTCTTGGATTGTTAATTGTTCTTGTTCCCACTAATGCGAATTTGTTGCTAAAGTAATTAGCAAGCAATTCAGGATTTGTGGGTTGAGAACACTTATGCTCATTTAACTTACTTTCCGATGTGAGGGTTGATCAAGTGAGATTAATCCATCATAATTGTCATAGTTATGGTTCCAACAAGGAAAGGACTCTTAGCTCACTCCAAGCCAAGACTCTTTTTGATGCTTTCAATCTTTCATACACTTCTATGTTAATCTCTTTTATACTTTACTTGTTTATATTACATAGTCGGTTCTTTAATTTCTTCATTAGTTCAATCATTAAAATTTTGCATGTTCTTTTATTGCTTTATATGTTCATTTCTTCATTGACAACCCCTTGATCACTACAACTGGATTTGCACACTCATTGTTCTAAAGTACTCATTGGGAGATGACCCGGAAGTTAAATACTCTCGGTTTTAAATTAGTTTTGAATTGTGACACATCGTGTGAGTTTCCAATTTGATTGACGGCCAACTTGTCGGGTTAGGACTATACTTACAATACTAATTCCATTTTGGATAATCGTGTTCCTAACCTATATGCTAATTGGCCGTTATCAAATTTTTGGCGCTGTTGCCGGGGAGTTCACTTTAAGTGCAATGAGTGCTACAATTTGGTTGTTGTAAATATGTGAATAGTCTAAATATTTGATTTTTGGTTTGCTACTTGGCACTAATTGGTAGGAGGCGCCTCTATCTTAGTATTGATAGCAACTAACACTTTTTGTTTGTTTAGTCCTAGACGAGTGGATATAATTAGAACATATATACTCATTTGTTCATTGCTTTTGTTGATATCATTGCGTTCTATTTTTCCTATTCATCATGAACTATCACCATTTTGGCTTGGAGTCTAGTTGTTATCATGTTGTAGGGGATAGCAATTCCGACGTTGGTTCACCTTAAGGTATGGGATGTCAATTCGAGGAAGGGTCACAAGCAATCAACTCTTGGCAACAAAGACCGTTGCGAGGGCCCTACGATCTTAATGTCTATCAACCTCTCACACCTAGTGGAACACATCCTCACTACCATTTTGCCCATCCATGTGCTCATGCTCCATGCCCTCGACATGAGATGCAACCATCATACCCTCAAGCTCCTTTACCTTTTCCACCACCAATTTCCTCCCCACCCATCTACCTACTGCCTCACTTGGGACAACCTAGCTTCCATCACCATCCCATCCCCATTAACTTCCCTTATGGAGAGCCTAGCTTTCAAGCCCTCATCCAAGAGCAAAGGGAATTTCAAAGGAAGCAAGAGAATTGCATGACAACTCTTGCCGAGGCTTTGTCACATCTAGCACCCTTTCATTCCACCCCTAGTAACCTTGCTCCTCTACCCTTGCCACACCCATCAACCCCGAAATCTAGCATTGATGCTATAACTCTGGAAGGAAGTGAGCTGCTTAATGAGATAAACCCTCAACCTGCTCTTCCAAAGGAGAAATCTATTGATAGGGGCGAGAATTTCATTGAAGATGGGAGAGAGGACGAACTTGAGGTAGATAGCCACCATGAGCTTCAAAAAGGTTTAAGCGATGAAGAGAGCTCACAAGCAGGAGACCTTGAGGATAAAGAAGATGAAAGTGACCCACCAAGTCTCCACAACCAAGAGGATAAGTTACCCCACCAAGAAGCAAGGGAAGATTTGAAGCCACTACCACCTCATGTTAAATATGCGTTCCTTGATGAGGAACATAAATTTCCGGTGATAGTAGCAACTGATCTCTCCAATCAAGAGGAGTAACAACTCCTTGAAGTTATCTAGAAGTATAAGAAGGCGATTGGATGGAGCCTAAGTGACATTGTGGGAATAAGTCCTCAAGTGTGCCTCTATAGGATTTTCTTGGAAGAAGGCGCTAAGCTGGTTCGACAACTGCAAAGACGGCTAAATCCCACAATCCTTGATGTAGTCAAGAAGGAAGTAACTCGCCTCTTGGAAGCGGACATCATTTACCCCATTTCCGATAGTGAATGGGTAAGTCCGGTCCAAGTAGTACCGAAGAAGTCCGGGGTAACAATGGCGAAGACGGAGGGTGGAGAGCTTATGGCCACCTGAGTCCAGAATACTTGGCGAGTGTGCATCGATTACCACTGGCTGAATCAAGCAACGCGGAAGGACCACTACCTGTTGCCGTTCATTTACTAAATGTTGGATCGCTTGGCAGGCTTGTATCGTCGGTTCATCAAGGACTTTAGCAAAGTCACCTTACCTTTCTCCCGCCTACTACAAAAGGATGTGGAATTTCATTTCAGTGAAGATTGCAAAGAGGCTTTTGACAAGTTGAAGGAAGCGTTAACCACAACTCCTATTGTGCGAGGCCCAAATTGGAATCAACTTTTTGAGATCATGTGCGATGCCTCGAATCACGCCGTAGGAGCCGCGCTAGCTCAGCGTGATGGTAACGCTCCCTACACTATAGCATATGCATCAAAAACTTTGGATTCGGCTCAGTCGAATTACACCACCACCGAAAAAGAGCTTTTTGCCATTATTTTTACTCTAGACAAGTTTCAACCTTATTTGCTAGGCTCTAAAGTGGTGGTGTATTCGGACCATGCCGCATTGAAATATTTGCTAAAGAAGAAGGAATCAAAGCCTAGGCTCATTAGGTGGATATTACTTTTGCAAGAATTTGACTTGGAGATCAAAGATAGAAGTAGATCCCAAAATCTGGTGGCGGACCATTTGAGTCGGCTAGAACATTTAACTCCAGATCCCACTCTTATCAATGACTCATTTCCCTTAGATACCTTGCAAGCAATATCCCAAAGCACCCCTTGGTTTGCCCCGATAGCTAATTACTTGGTCACTCGCATTTTTCCTCCACAATTTTCAAAGCATCAAAAAGATAAATTGAGAAGCGATGCTAAGTATTATCTTTGGGATGATCCACATCTGTGGAGACGTGGAGTAGATCAAGTAATTAGAAAATGTGTGCCGGAACCTGAGTTCCAGTCTATCCTTCAATTTTGCCACTCATCTGAGAGTGGGGTCATTTTGGCCCGTAACGAACAACGAGGAAGGTTTTAGACTATGGATTCTGGTGGCCTACTCTATTTAGGGATACCAACCAATTTTGCAAATCTTGTCATCAATGCTAGAAATCTGGAAATACCTCACAAAGGATGAGATGTCCTAACAACCGATGATTTTTTGCGATATTTTTTATGTTTGGGGCATGGACTTCATGGGGCCATTTCCAAATTCCAATGGGTTTGTGTACATATTGTTAGCAGTGGATTACGTCTCTAAATGGGTGGAAGCAATTCCTACCCATTGCGATGACGCTAGTACCGTTGCTTTATTTTTGAAAAATAACATTATTTGTAGATTTGGGTCACCACGAGCAATCGTGAGCGACCAAGGAACCCATTTCTGTAACAGAAAGATTGAGGCATCAATGAAAAAGTATGAGGTCATTCACAAAGTTTCTACAGCCTATCACTCCCAAACCAATGGGCAAGCAGAAGTATCCAACAGGGAGATCAAATGAATCTTAGACAAAGTGGTTAACCCCCAGAGGAAGGATTGGAGCTCTAGATTGGGAGATACATTATGGGCCTATAGGACTGCTTACAAGACCCCAATCGGGATGAGCCCCTTCCGTATTATTTTTGGGAAGCCTTGTCATCTTCCGGTTGAAATCTAACATAGAGCCTATTGGGCAGTGAAGAATTGCAATCCGAACTTAAAGGGGGCGGGAATGGAACGTAAGCTTCAATTGGAAGCGTATGAGAACGCTCAGTTCTACAAGGAAAAAGCTAAGGCATTCCATGACCAGAATATCAGGAGGAAGAACTTCGTGATAGGTGATGAAGTGCTTGTGTATAATTCAAGATTGCTATTGATGCCCAAAAAATTGAGATCAAGATGGGACGGGCCGTTTAGAGTGGTAGATGTCAAGCCTTATGGGGTAGTGGAAGTGATTCACCCTACCAATGGAGTTAAGTTCAGAGTTAATGGTCATAGGGTGAAGCTTTATCACGTTCAACCCAAGAATGCCAAGGAGTTGGAGATTTTCCTCCTTGGTGAAGTTCCCAAGTGACAAATGAAGCCATGCAAGTCCAACTTAGGACTCTAAACCAAAGTGCTCGGTGGGAGACACCCCACCATGGTAACATTGTTCCAATTTTATCTCTTGTTTATAGCCTTTTGAATTATTTGCTTTCTTGTGATATAATGAGTAGCTTAGGTTTGGTTTGATGATTTTGAGTTGAATAAGTTAAATTACTTGTGGACCATGATATTGTGCTTGTATGAATGATTTGGGGTTGGTATGTTGACATGCTAAGGGTAGGAACCTTAGTTTTAAAGAGAAAAGAATTTTCTGAAACAGGGCATCTGTGCGTACGCACCAACCTGTGTGTGCGCACAAAACTGTGTTTTTTGCCACTTGTGCGGCCGCACGGACCTTTGCGTCCGCACACGACTTAATATGCCCTCTGGTCGCAGCGCCAGCACAGCTTGTGCGTGTGCGCTGCCCTATTTTCTCTGATCTGTCCGTGCGCACAGCTGCGTGCTAATGAACGGAATTCTTAATGGTATAGAATTTCCAAATAAATTCTCGTTGCAAGTATATTTTCTAAACCAATCAATAATCCTTTCATACAAAAGATTGTTTGTCACTAAAACAAACTCCTAAATTTATAAACCGAAGTATTCAAACCTCGGGTCATTCTCCCTAGGAATTACAATAGAGTGTTTTGTTATTGGTTATGAGGTATATTTTAGGGTTTGTTCTCTGGTTTTTGAGTAGAAAATGGTAAATTTCCTCTCATTAGAAAGGGGTAGAGGGGATCCGTATATGTTGTTCAGGTCGATCTGAAGGCAGATAAGAAACAAGAAATGTAAATGGCAATGAAAATAAACTAACAACTAAAAAGGTCTTGGCAAGATTTGATGGTCAAGGATCTCTATCCTAATCACTAACCACAACATGAGAATTGGCAAGGATCAACCCCATTAAGTCATCCTTTAACTAATAAAGGAAAGTCAAATGAGCTATGTCAATCTAAGTCCATAAGTCCTAGTTCTACACCAAATCAATTAGTGAGATCTAGCGTTAATGGCTCCCAATCCTCAATCACTTGGACATTAGTAACTCAAGAGTTCCTAATTTACCTTCCCAAGCCAAGAGCATAAAATTCTACTCTAAAATCCAACCAAGCATTTTATCAAACACTTGGAAGGCATAAAAGGAAAGCATAGTAAAAATTGCAAGGAAAGTAAATATACACTACTCAATTGCAAGGAATTAAACAACAACAAATCAAATGAACAATAAAGGAACATGAAAACATAAATTGCATTAAAGAGAAATAGAAGAACAAAAGTGCATCAACATAAAAGTAAGAAATTACAAGAATTAAATGCAAAACTAGAAAGAGGAAAGGTAGAAGAAGAAGAATTACAAAAGGAAAAGTAAATCAAAGCATGAAATTAACCTAGATCTAAGAATTCCTAATCTAGATCTAACCTAATCCTAATTCTAGAGAGAAGAGAGAGCCTCTCTCTCTAGAAACTAACTAAGGCATGATAAAACTAAAATAAAACTCACTAACTAACTAGATGCCCCATCCCTCTTTAATTCTTGGGTTAAATAGCATCAGAAATGAGTTGGATTGGGCCCACAAGGCTTCTAAAATTGCTGGCCATGAGTTGCATTAAGTGAATCATGTGCAACCATCGGCGCGTACGTGTACAGTGCACGTGTGCGCCTCTAAACGCGATTCAACTATAACAAATCTTATATCATTTCGAATCCCCGGATGTTAGCTTTCCAACACAACTAGAACCGCCTCATTTGGATCTCTGTAGCTCACGTTATTGTCGATTAAGTACGAAGAGGTCAGGCTCGACAGCTTTGTGATTCATTCATTTCTTCATGAGTTCTTCATTTCTACATGCTTTTTCTTCATTCCCTTGATCTAATCTTTGCATCCTAAATCTGAAATCACTTGACAAACATATCAAGGCACCTAATGGAATCAAGGTGAATTAAATTTAGCTATTTTAAGACCCAGAAAGCATGTTTTCACTCTTAAGCACAAATTAGGAGACAGTCATGAAACTATGCTATTTTATTGAATAAATGTGGGTAAAAGGTTATAAAATCCCCTAAATCAAGCACAAGATAAACCCTACAAAGGGGGTTTATCAACCTCCCCACACTTAAACCAAGCATGTCCTCATGCTTAAACTAAGAGAAAGCAAAGGGATCAACATTTATTCAATGAATTCTAACTAAACGCAATCTACCTATATGCAACTATCTAAATGAATGCAATTGCTTAGTAAAAATAAATCAATTTCCAAGGAGCGTATATGCACAAGGGCCTAGGACTAGCAAGTCTAATCCACAATTGAATTGAGTTATTAAATATTTTTATAAACTTTCATGAAAAGATGATCATTGGTGAAAACATGTGATTGAGCAATTGAACCCTCACCGGTAGCGTTTGCACTCTATTCGCTCAAGTGTTTAGGGTTGTGGTGCACTGGGTCGTCCAAGTAATACCTTACGTGAGTAAGGGTCGAATCCCACGGAGATTGTTGGTTTGAAGCAATCTATTGTTATCTTGTAACTTTTAGTCAGGATATCAATTATAGTTATCAGTTTGAATTGCAAAAAATAAAAGAGCATGAAATAAATACTTGTTTTGCAGTAATGGAGAATATGTTGGAGTTTTGGAGATGCTTTGTCTTCTGAATCTCTGCTTTCTCCCTGTCTTCTTCTTCACGCATGCAAGGTTCCTCCCATGGCAAGCAGTGTGTTGGTGGATCACCGTTGTCAATGGCTACCATCTGTCCTCTCAGTGAAAAAGGTCCGGGTGCGCTGTCACCGCACGGCTAATCATCTGTCGGTTCCCACTCATGCTGGAATAGGATCCATTGATCCTTTTACGTCTGTCACTACGCCCAGTCCTTGTGAGTTTGAAGCTCATCACAGTCATTCAATCCCTGAATCCTACTCGGAATACCACAGACAAGGTTTAGACTTTCTGGATTCTCAAGAATGCTGCCAATGGATTCTAGCTTATACCACGAAGATTCTGATTAGGGAATCCAAGAGGAGATATTCATTCAATCGAAGGTAGAACAGAGGTGGTTGTCAGGCACGCGTTCATAGGTTGAGGATAATGATGAGTGTCACGGATTATCACATCCATCATATTGAAGTGCGAATAAACATCTTAGATAGAAACAAGCGTGTTTGAATAGAAAACAGAAATAGTTGCATTAATTCATCGAAACACAGCAGAGCTCCTCACCCACAACAATGGAGTTCAGAGACTCATGCTGTCAAAGAGTACAAAGTTCAGATCTAAAATGTAATGAGGTCAAAATAAATCTCTAAAAGTTGTTTAAATACTAAACTAGTAACCTAGGTTTACAGAAAATGAGTAAACTATGATAGATAATGCAGAAATCCACTTCTGGGGCCCACTTGGTGTGTGCTGGGGCTGAGACTTAAGCTTCTCACATGCCTGGGCTGTTTTGAGCATTCAACGCCAGGTTGTAACCTATTTTTGGCGTTGAACTCCAACTTGTAACTTGTTTCTGGCGCTGGACGCCAGACTGCAACATGGAACTGGCGTTGAACGCCAGTTTACGTCATCTATCATTGAGAAACGTATGGACTATTATATATTGATGGAAAGCCCTGGATGTCTACTTTCCAACGCAATTGGAAGAGCGCCAATTGGACTCTTGTAGCTCCAGAAAATCTATTCCAAGTGTTGAGAGGTCAGAATCCAACAGCATCAACAGTCCTTTTTCAGCCTGAATCAGATTTTTGCTCAGCTCCCTCAATTTCAGCCAGAAAATACCTGAAATTACAGAAAAACACACAAACTCATAGTAAAGTCCAGAAACATGAATTTTTCCTAAAAACTAATGAAAATATACTAAAAACTAACCAAATCATACTAAAAACTATATGAAATTAACCCCAAAAAGCGTATAAAATATCCGCTCATCACAACACCAAACTTAAACTGTTGCTTGTCCCCAAGCAACTAGACAACTAAAATAGAATACAAATAAGTCATGAAGCAGTAATATCTCAGAGTTCTTGAGTGAAGCTCAGATTCTAATTAGATGAGCGGGACTAGTAGCTTTTTGCTTCCGAACAGTTTTGGCATCTCACTTTATCCATTGAAGCTCAGAATGATTGGCATCTATAGGAACTTAGAATTCAGATAATGTTATTGATTCTCCTAGTTCAGTATGTTGATTCTTGAACACAGCTACTTTATGAGTCTTGGCCGTGGCCCTAAGCACTTTCTGTTCCAGTATTACCACCGGATACATAAATGCCAGAGACACATAATTGGGTGAACCTTTTCGAATTGTGACTCAGCTTTGCTAAAGTCCCCAATTAGAGGTGTCCAGGGTTCTTAAGCACACTCTTCTCTTTGCTTTGGACCTTGACTTTAACCGCTCAGTCTCAAGTTTTCACTTGACACCTTCACGCCACAAGCACATGGTTAGGGACAGCTTGGTTTAGCTGCTTAGACCAGGATTTGATTCCCTTAGGCCCTCCTATCCACTGATGCTCAAAGCCTTGGATCCTTTTTATTACCCTTGCCTTTTGGTTTTAAGGGCTATTGGCTTTTTCTGCTTCCTTTTTCTCTCTCTTTTTTTTTTCTGCAAGCTTTGTATTCACTGCTTTTTCTTGCTTCAAGAATCATTTTTATGATTTTTCAGATTATCAATAACATGTCTCATGTTCATCATTCTTTCAAGAGCCAACATATTTAACATTCAAGAACATCAAATTCCAAAGACATATGCTCTGTTCAGGCATTCATTCAGAAGGCAGAAAGCATTGCCACCACATGTAAATAATTAGAATTTCTTTTATTAAAATTCGAAAAATATTACCTCCTTATTCTAAAGAAAATCTTCTATTTTATTCATGTTTAATGATGATGAGAAAAATAAATTATAGCTTAATTGGAGATAAATAACTACTAATTACTATTATAACTTCTAAGGTAAAACTCAAATAAGAACAATTATCACAGAGTTAAGGCTAAGATTAGAACTCAACAACCTTGAGTTTGGGATGTGGATGTTCCTCTAGTCTATGGGGTGCTTGGTCCTTCAAGAGATAACTTCTGACGCTTCAGTTCCTTTAAGTCACGCCCTTGCTCTTCTTGTTCCCTGAGCAGTTTGCAGAGCATACTGTTTTGATTTTGCTGTTCTTCCTTTATTTGGTCCATAGATTCTTGCAACTTGGTAACAGATGCTTCAAGCTGTTCCCAATATTCAAATTGAGGGACTTCCGGGAGAAATTCTTGCGCCCTCCTCTTGATGGGGTCATCCTGCACTTGTTATTTTTCCATTGTTGTTTTAGTGATTGGTTGCTCCACTGAGATGTACTCCGTTATTCCCATCCTTACTCCAGCATCTTTGCAGAGCATAGAGATTAGGCTTGGATAAGCTAACCTGGCATCTTTGGAGTTCTTGTTTGCAAGTATGTAAAATTCAGATGGAATCAGTTGATGAACTTCCACTTCTTTTCCCAACATAATGCAATGGATCATCACTGCCCTTTTAACGGTGACTTCAGAACGGTTGCTAGTGGGCAATATAGAACGCCCAATGAAGTCCAGCCATCCTCTGACGACTGGTTTGAGATCTTCTCTCTTGAGTTGATTTGGGACACCCTTGCTGCTGGTGGTCCACCTGGCTCCAGGGATGCATATATCCTCTAGAATCTTATCCAGGCCCTTGTTTGTTCTCATCATTCTCCTATTGAAGGAGTCTGGGTCATCTTTCAGCTGAGGTAGCTTAAAAATCTCCCTGATTTTGTCAGGGTGGATGTGAACAATCTTTCCTCTGACCACAGTCCGATAGTCATAGAGGGCAGTTCCAGATATTCTCTGTCTGTCTATTTGCCACAGATTAGTGTAGAACTCCTGAACCATATTCCTTCGCACTTTTGTTTCAGGATTAGCTAGGACTTCCCAGTTCCTGTTTTGAATCTGCTCTTGGATCTCTGGATATTCATCTTCTTTCAGATCGAACTTGACTTCCAGGATCACTGATCTTAGACCCATTATTTTGTAGTAATGGTCTGAATGTTCTTTGGTTAAGAACTTCCCTTGATTCCAAAGTGGTTTTGGAATACTCTCTTTCTTGCCTCTTGGAGTGGGTTGTTTTCCTTTAGGAGCCATGATCTTAGTGGGTATAGTTTAGTGATCACGGATAAACACACCAAACTTAGAGGTTTGCTTGTCCTCAAGCAAAAGAAAAGAAAGGAGAGGGATAGAAGGAGAGCTAGTGTCGAATGGTGGATGAGAGGAGGGAGGCCGAATGTGGATTTAAAAGGGAGGGAGGTGGGTTTTCGAAAATTTTAAAAAGATAAGATAGAAGATATGATTTATAAAAAATAAGTATGATATGAAAAGATGTGATTTAAAATTGAAAAGATATGAAAGATATTTGAAAAAGATAAATTTGGATTTTGAAAAAGATAATGTGGAGATTTGAAAAAGATATTGATGAGTTGAAAAGATTTTAGAAGGAAAAGAGATAGATTTGTTTTGGAAAATTTGAAAAAGAGTTGGATTGGATTGAAAAAGAATTTGTGTTTATGGATTAAGATACATTTGATATTTTTAAAGTAGAGTTTTTAGAAATTAGGGTTTTTAGAAATTAGGGTTTGTAACATGTTTATGCAAAAAATCATGAATTGAAACATGAAAATTAAAATTAAAATAAAAAATGTGAAATAAAAACGAATTTACCTCCTCCCCACCATCCTGGCGTTAAACGCCCACATGCTGCATGTTTTGGGTGTTTAACGCCCAAATGCTGCTTCTCCTGGGCGTTCAACGCCCAGCTGTTGCTTCTTTCTGGCGTTCAACGCCCAGAAGATGCTTCTTTCTGGCGTTTAACGCCCTGATGGCTATCCTTACTGGCGTTTTCTTGCCAGTGAGCCTTTTTTTCTCTGTTTTGTGTGCTGAATCCTTCTGTAACCCTGTGAACCTATGCAATTAATCTTTACCTTATTAACATTGAACTTATATGCTTTAAAAATAAATAAGTAAAATCAAGAATAGGGCAAAATAACAGAAAAAGTGTTGCTAATGGCTGGGTTGCCTCCCAGCAAGCACTTCTTTATTGTCTTTAGCTGGACCTTGCTGAGCTTTTAATCCAGCTTCAGCCTTGAGCACTCTTGCTCAACATTCCTTTCAAGATAGTGCTTGATTCTCTGTCCATTAACAGTGAACTTCTTATCAGAATCAATGTCATGAAGCTCCACATAACCATATGGTGATACACTTGTAATCATATATGGTCCCCTCCACCGGGATTTCAGTTTCCCGGGGAATAGCCTGAGCCTAGAGTTAAACAGCAGAACCTTTTATCCTGGTTCAAAGATTCTAGATGACAGCTTTCTGTCATGCCACCTTTTTTATTTCTCTTTATAAAGCTTGGCATTTTCGAAAGTAGTGAATCTGAATTCCTCTAGCTCATTCAGCTGGAGCAATCTTTTTCTCCAGCTAATTTGGCATCAAAGTTTAGGAATCTGGTTGCCCAGTAAGCCTTATGCTCCAGTTCCACGGGCAGGTGAAAAGCCTTACCATACACTAGTTGGTATGGAGAGGTCCCTATAGGAGTCTTGAATGTTGTTCTGTAAGCCCACAGAGCATCATCCAAGCTCCGTGTCCAATCCTTTCTACGGGTACTTACAGTCCGTTCCAGGATCCTTTTTAGTTCTCTGTTATAAACTTTAGCTTGCCCATTTGTCTGTAGATGATATGGAGTCGCCACCTTGGGCGAATCCCATACCGGACCATGGCAGAGTAAAGCTGTTTGTTGCAGAAGTGAGTGCCCCCATCACTGATTAGTACCCTAGGGACACCAAACCTACTGAAGATATGTTTCTGGAGGAACTTCAGCACTGTTTTAGTATCATTGGTGGGTGTGGCAATGGCCTCTACCCATTTTGATACATAGTCAACTGCCACCGGAATATAAGTGTTTGAGTATAATGGTGGGAAAGGCCCCATGAAACCAATACCCATACATCAAACAACTCAATCTCCTAGATTCCTTGTTGAGGCATGGCGTAACTATGAGGCAAATTACCAGCTCTCTGGCAACTGTCACAGTTACGTACAAACTCTCGAGAATCTCTGTAGAGTGTAGGCCAGTAGAAGCCACATTGGAGGACCTTGGTGGCTGTTCGCTCACCTCTGAAATGGCCTCCATATTGTGATCCATGGTAATGCCATAAGATCCTCTGTGCTTCTTCTCTAGGAACACACCTACGGATTATTCCGTCTACACATCTCTTAAAGAGATAGGGTTTATCCCACAAGTAGTACTTTGCATCATTAATTAATTTTTTCTTTTGTTGCCTGCTGTACTCCTTGGGTATGAACCTTGCAGCTTTATAGTTTGCAATGTCTGCAAACCATGGTGTTTCTTGAATGGCAAACAAATGCTCATCCAGAAAAGTTTCAGAGATCTCAATAGAGGGAGAGGACGCCCCTTCTACTGGCTTTATCCGGGACAGATGGTCAGCCACTTGGTTTTCTGTCCCTTTTCTGTCTCTTATTTCTATGTCAAACTCCTGCAGAAGCAACACCCATCTTATGAGCCTGGGTTTTGAATCCTGCTTTGTGAGTAGATATTTAAGAGCAGCATGGTCAGTGTACACAATCACTTTGGATCCTACTAAGTATGATCTAAACTTGTCAATGGCATAAACCACTGCAAGCAATTCTTTTTCTGTGGTTGTGTAGTTTTTCTGGGCATCATTTAAAATGCGGCTGGCATAATAAATGACATGCAGAAGCTTGTCATGGCTCTGTCCTAGTACTGCACCAATGGCATGGTCACTGGCATCACACATTAGTTCAAATGGTAATGTCCAGTCTGGTGCAGAAATAACTGGTGCTGTGACCAGCTTAGCTTTCAGAGTTTCAAACGCCTGCAGACACTCTGTGTCAAACACAAATGGCGTGTCAGCAGCTAGCAGATTGCTCAGGGGTTTTGCAATTATTGAAAAATCCTTTATAAACCTCCTGTAGAATCCTGCATGCCCCAGAAAGCTTCTGATTGCCTTACCATTAGCAGGTGGTGGTAATTTTTCAATTACTTCCACTTTAGCTTGATCCACCTCTATTCCCTTGTTCGAAATTTTATGCCCAAGGACAATTCCTTCAGTCACCATAAAGTAACATTTTTCCCAGTTTAAAACCAGGTTGGTCTCTTGGCATTTTTTCAGAACCAGTGTCAGGTGATCAAGACAGGAGCTGAATGAGTCTCCATATACTGAGAAGTCATCCATGAAGACTTCCAGAAATTTTTCCACCATATCAGAGAAAATAGAGAGCATGCATCTCTGAAAGGTTGCAGGCGCATTACACAGCCCAAATGGTATCCTTCTGTAAGTAAACACTCCAGATGGACATGTGAATGCTATTTTCTCATGATCCTGGGGATCTACTACAATTTGGTTGTAGCCTGAATAGCCATCCAAAAAGTAGTAATAATCATGACCTGCTAGTCTTTCTAGCATCTGGTCTATGAATGGTAAAGGAAAATGGTCCTTTCTGGTGGCTGTATTGAGCCTTCTGTAGTCAATACACATGCGCCACCCTGTAACTGTTCTTGTAGGAACCAGTTCATTTTTTTCATTATGAACCACTGTCATGCCTCCTTTTTGGGGACAACTTGGACAGGGCTCACCCAGGGGCTATCAGAAATAGGATAAATAATCCCAGCCTCCAGTTAGTGACCTCTTTCTGCACCACTTCCTTCATGGCTGGATTAAGCCGCCTCTGTGGTTGAACCACTGGCTTAGCATTGTCCTCCAATAAGATCTTGTGCATGCATCTAGCTGGGCTTATGCCCTTAAGGTCACCTATGGACCACCCAAGAGCTGTCTTGTGTGTCCTTAGCACTTGAATTAGTGCTTCCTCTTCCCGTGGATTTAAAGTAGAGCTTATGATTACTGGAAAAGTGTCACCTTCTCCCAGAAATGCATATTTCAGGGATGGTGGTAATGGCTTGAGCTCAGGTTTAGGAGGTATTTCCTCTTCCTGGGGAAGTTTCAGAAGTTCTTTCAATTCTTCTGAATCCTCCAAATCAGGCTGAACATTCTTAAAGATGTCTTCCAGCTCTGATTCGAGACTCTCAGCCATGTTGATCTCCTCTACCAAATAGTCAATAAGATCAACTTTTATGCAGTCTTTTGGTGTGTCTGGATGCTGCATGGCCTTGACAGCATTCAACTTGAACTCATCTTCGTTGACTCTCAGGGTTATTTCCCCCTGTTGGACATCAATGAGAGTTCGTCCAGTTGCTAGGAAGGGTCTTCCTAGGATGAGAGTAGCACTCTTGTGCTCCTCCATTTCCAGCACTACAAAGTCAGTGGGAAAGGTGAATGGCCCAACCCTAACAATCATGTCCTCAATCACGCCCGATGGGTATTTAATGGAGCCATCAGCAAGTTAGAGACATATTCGGGTTGGTTTAACTTCTTCAGTTAAACCAAGCTTTCTGATGGTGGATGCAGGTATTAGGTTGATGCTTGCCCCAAGATCACATAAAGCTGTCTTGGTGCAATTACCTTTTAATATGCATGGTATCAGAAAGCTCCCATGGTCTTTAAGCTTTTCAGGAAAGCTTTTCAGAATGACTGCACTGCATTCTTCGGTGAGGAGAACTCTTTCAGTTTCTCTCCAATCCTTCTTATGACTCAAGATCTCTTTCATGAACTTGGCATAAGAAGGTATTTGCTCAAGTGCCTCTGCAAACGGAATCTTTATTTCAAGAGTCCTGAGATAATCTGCAAAGCGAGCAAATTGCTTATCCTGCTCCTCTTGGCGGAGTTTTTGAGGATAAGGTATCTTGGCTTTATATTCCTCAACCTTAGTTGCTGCAGGTTTATTTCTTACAGAGGTGGTTGGAGAAGCCTTTTTAGAGGGGTTGTTATCAGCACTTGTGTATGTCTGATCCCTCACTGGCATTTGAATGCCAGGGTTAGAAGCTGGAGTGTTGGACGCCAACTCCTCACCTGTTCCTGGCGTCTGAACGCCAGAACTGTGCTTTTTTTGGGCGTTCAACGCCAATTCCTTGCTTGTTTCTGGCGTTGAACGCCAGGACTAAGCATGGTTTGGGCGTTCAACACCAGCTTTCCACCCGATTTCTGGCGTTTGATTGCCAGAATTATTCCTCTCCAGGCTCTTACTATCCTCAGATAGATTTTGGGTAGTTTGCTCATTTCCTGGCTTCCTGTTACCTTGAGGTGGGGCATCTAATGTTTTCCCACTTCTCAATTGAACTGCTTGGCACTCTTCTGTTATTTGTTTTGACAGCTGCTGCTTTGTTTGCTTTTATTGTACTTCCATATTTATATTAGCCATTCTTGTCTCTTGTAGTCTCTCCTTGAATTCGGCTAACTGTTTTGTTAGAAAATCCAATTGCTGATTGAATTCAGTAGCTTGTTCTGCAGGACTCAGTTCAGCAGTCACTGTTCTAGCCTCTTCTTTCATGGAAGGTTCACTGCTTAGGTATAGATGCTGATTTCTGGAAACTGTATCAATGAGCTCTTGAGCTTCTTCAATTGTCTTTCTCATGTGGATAGATCCACCAGCTGAGTAATCTAGAGAAATCTGAGCTCTTTCTGCAAGCCCAGAATAGAAGATGTCTAACTGAACCCACTCTGAAAATATTTCAGAGGGGCATTTTCTTAGCATCTCTCTGTATCTCTCCCAGGCATCATAAAGAGATTCATTATCTCCTTGTTTAAAGCTTTGGATGTCCAGCCTTAGCTGTGTCATCCTTTTTGGAGGGAAATATTGATTCAGGAATTTTTCTGACAGCTGTTTCCATGTCCTTATGCTAGCCTTAGGTTGGTTATTTAACCACCTCTTAGCTTGGTCTTTTACAGCAAATGGAAACAGTAATAGTCTGTAGACATCCTGATCTACTTCCTTATCATGGACTGTGTCAGCAATTTGTAAAAACTGTGCCAGAAACTCTGTAGGTTTTTCCTGTGGAAGACCGGAATACTGGCAACTTTGCTGTACCATGATAATGAGCTGAGGATTCAACTCAAAGCTACTGACTCCAATGGAGGGTATACTGATACTACTCCCATATGAAGTAGTAATGGGGTTAGCATATGACCCCAGAGTCCTTCTGGACTGTTCATTTCCACTTAGATCCATGATGGAGAAAGAGAGATGATGTAAAATAGAGAAAAATATTTTTATTTATTTATTTATTTATTTTGAAAATAAAATAAATTAAAATAAAATAAATAAAAATGGGTGAAGATTTTCAAAAAGTGAAGAGAGAGAAAGAAAAAAAATTGTTAAGAAGTTTTGAAAAAGATATGATTGAAAGGATTTGATTGGAAAAGATATGATTTGAAAAAGATATGATTTTTAAATTTGATGACTAATTTAATGCTAATTTTTCGAAAATTATGAGTGGAATGAAGAAAAGATAATTTTTTTTTTGAATTTTATGATGAAAGAGAAAAACACACAAAAGACACACAACTTAAAATTTTTAGATCTAATGCTCCTTGTTTTCGAAAATTTTGGAGGGAAAACACCAAGGAACACCAAACTTAAAAATTTTAAGATCAAAACACAAGGAAGACTCAAGAACACTTTGAAGAATCACAAGAACAACAAGAACATGAAGGTAGAACACCAAACTTAAAATTTTTAGAAAACCAAAATAAAATTTTCAAAAACCAAAGAAAAATCAACAAGAAAACACCAAACTTAAAGTTTGGCACAAGATTTAATAGAAAAATTATTTTTGAAAAAGAAGATTTTGAAAAGAATATACCCAATTACCAAGAACATAGACTAACGCTCTAGCCAATTGGGCTGTAAATGTAACACTTGTTTTGAAGAAGTATTTTTAAATAACTAAGAATGAATTTTTTTTCGAAAACTAATGTTTTGAAAAGGCACAAGAAAAACAAGAAAAGAAACAGAACAAGAAAAACTAAAGATCAAACAAGAAAAATAAACAAGAACACCTTGAAGATGAAGAAAGAACAAAGAACACAAATTTTGAAAATTTTAAAAGAATATAAAAACATGCAATTGACACCAAACTTAAAATATGAAACTAAACTCAAACAGAAAAACTCAATTATCAGTTTATAAAATTTTCGAAAAATTTAAAAAGAGAAAATAAGGATCTTAAAAGAAAAATTTTTCCTAATCTAAGCAACAAAATAAACCGTCAGTTGTCCAAACTCGAACAATCCCCGGCAACGGCGCCAAAAACTTGGTGCACTGGGTCGTCCAAGTAATACCTTACATGAGTAAGGGTCGAATCCCATGGAGATTGTTGGTTTAAAGCAATCTATGGTTATCTTGTAACTCTTAGTCAGGATATCAATTATATTTATCAGTTTGAATTGCGAAAAATAAAAGAGCATGAAATAAATACTTGTTCTACAGTAATGGAGAATATGTTAGAGTTTTGGAGATGCTTTGTCTTCTGAATCTCTGCTTTCTCCCTGTCTTCTTCTTCACGCACGCAAGGTTCCTCCCATGGCAAGCTGTGTGTTGGTGGATCAGTGTTGTCAATGGCTACCATCCGTCCTCTCAGTGAAAAAGGTTCGGGTGCGCTGTCACCACACGGCTAATCATCTGTCGGTTCCCACTCATGCTGGAATAGGATCCATTGATCCTTTTGCGTCTGTCACTACGCCCAGCCCTTGTGAGTTTGAAGCTCGTCATAGTCATTCAATCCCTGAATCCTACTCGGAATACCACAGACAAGGTTTAGACTTTCCAGATTCTCAAGAATGCTGCCAATGGATTCTAGCTTATACCACGAAGATTCTGATTAAGGAATCCAAGAGATATTCATTCAATCGAAGGTAGAACAGAGGTGGTTGTCAGGCACACGTTCATAGGTTGAGGATGATGATGAGTGTCACGGATCATCACATCCATCATATTGAAGTGCGAATAAACATCTTAGATAGAAACAAGCGTGTTTGAATAGAAAAACAGAAATAGTTGCATTAATTCATCGAAACACAGCAGAGCTCCTCACTCCCAACAATGGAGTTCAGAGACTCATGCCATCAAAGAGTACAAAGTTTAGATCTAAAATGTTATGAGGTCAAAATAAATCTCTAAAAGTTGTTTAAATACTAAACTAGTAACCTAGGTTTACAGAAAATGAGTAAACTATGATAGATAGTGCAGAAATCTACTTCTGGGGCCCACTTGGTGTGTGCTGGGGCTGAGACTTAAGCTTCTCACGTGCCTGGGCTGTTTTGGGTGTTCAACGCCAGGTTGTAACCTATTTCTGGCGTTGAACTCCAACTTGTAACTTGTTTCTGGCGCTGGACGCCAGACTGCAACATGGAACTGGCGTTGAACGCCAGTTTATGTCATCTATCCTTGAGCAAAGTATGGACTATTATATATTGCTAGAAATCCCTGGATGTCTACTTTTCAACGCAATTGGAAGCGCACCAATTGGACTCCTGTAGCTCCAGAAAATCTATTTCGAGTGTTGAGAGGTCAGAATCCAACAGCATCAGCAGTCCTTTTTTAGCCTGAATCAGATTTTTGCTCAGCTCCCTCAATTTCAGCCAGAAAATATCTGAAATTACAAAAAAACATACAAACTCATAGTAAAGTCTAGAAATATGAATTTTTCCTAAAAAATAATGAAAATATACTAAAAACTAACCAAATCATACTAAAAACTATATGAAATTAACCCCAAAAAGCGTATAAAATATCCGCTCATCAGGTTGATTCACTCGATTCTCCTCTATTTCATGCTTTCCAAGACTTTTTTTTCATCTAACAATTAACATATATTCAATGCATGTATACAATTATCATGAGGTCTTTTCATCGGTTGTAATGGGGCTAGGGTCAAGGTAGGATGCATATTTGGTCAAGTGAGCTTGAAATTTGAATCTTTGATAAGCTTAAACTTCCCACCTAACCTATGACATCCTATACAATTAAGTTCTAATCTAACTACCCATTTTTCACTTTTTCACATGCTCATGCATTCTCTTTTCATTTCACAACACATATGCATTGATTTTATTGAGCTTCACTTGCCTTGGGGAATTTTGTCCCCTTTTTATTTCTTTTCTTTTTCTTTTGTTTTTCTCATTTTTTTCTTTTTTTTTTTCTTTTGTTTTTTTCTCAATTTTTTTTCTTTCAAACTATATACAAGAACATCAATGCATAAGGTCTATACATTTTAATTAACACATGAGCATGTACCCAATTCCCAATATTTACAACAAAAATACAAAACTATCCTTTTATTCACCCAATGTCCCAAGTTTTTCTCACACTTAAATGACACACACACACACACACACACACTAGCCTAAGCTAATCAAAGATCCAAATAAAGGACTTTTATTGTTTTTTCGCTTTAAGGCTTGTAATGTGCTAAATTAAGAATAAGTGGGTTAATCGTAGGCTCAAAGTTGCTAACAATGGAAGATAAAGGGTAAGGCTATTTGGGTAAGTGAGCTAAATGAAATAAGGGCCTCAATCATATAAATGTATGTCTACACAAAATAATGGACATAAAGAATCAAACAAATCAAAGATTACAATCATAGAAAGAGAATAATGCACACAAGAAGGAAAAATAAGTGGCTATATAATGTGACCACACCATTAGGCTCAAATCTCATTTGCTTGTGTTCTTAGCTCAAAACATGATCCACAATGTATAAAATTCATGCAAGTTTAATGAAAAGTTTTCACTCAAATCAATTGGTTCCCTATAGATAAAATCTTGAAAAATCTCATTATTTTGACTAAGCTTATTATGTATATATGCAAAAATTAAGAAAATGCAATTAAAATCCTAAAAACCTAAAAATGAAATGCAAAAGTGTTAGATTAGAAACTTGTCACCCAAAATCGCCGACCGGCCGGACGACCTCCCCACACTTAAAAGTTTACACCATCCTCGGTGCACTCAAAGATGAGCAAGGGGGGTATGGCGACTCTCCGGATTGCTACCTTCAGCTGGTAGGTCAACCGGTTACTGCGTGTTCTTTCTTCTGCTTCCATTTTTGCTTACGGTGCATCATTCATGAAAAACAAAAATGTAACACCATAAGATGAGAAAATAAAAGCAAGGAAGCATACATTGTTGGAATGAAGGACTAATCACTAGAATTGAGTGAGTGAATTAGTGTGACATTAAGAAATATTAGGTATGTGAATTCTAAATTGCACGCCTTTTAGAACACACATTAGCATAAAAGGCCATGTCACAAAAGAAGCATGCACTTTACTCATTCTAGTATGCTTGAAATGCATTAAACACAATTCATTAAAGTAAATGCACGACATCCATCATCAAGAAATTGCCTAATCGAGGAAAAGGATTGAAATTACATGGTGGCCAAATCATGCAATTCAAGAAGAGTTACAAGCTCGAAGGCAATTCTCATCACTTGGTATTCTTAAAAGGTAAGCATAAAAAACTCAAAACCAAGTAGCAAAATATAACCTCAACAATAGAATCCAACAAAGATTATAAACATAATGATGTTAAGATAACATCCCTTTTTAATACTATATTTTTGCTCCATTCCTTCTAAGTCTTCATTCAACAATTGTTTTGGAGGTTGTGCACTCTCCTCCTCAACATCAAATTCAATTGTCTTGGAGAGGTTTTCTATGATTTTAGCTTCCCATGGAGGCTCCGCATCTCCTAGGTCTTCAACCACTTCTTTCTCTTCTTCAATGATCATAGGCTCATCCAATTGCTCTAATACAAAATAACATCCCTCATGTTCCACTGGGGTTTCCAATCTCTCCGTCATGCTATGCTTTTCAATTAATTCTCCACATGTGACCATGGGAGTGCTTTGAGTGCTCAAGCATTGGGAGGCTAAAGTGCTTACTACCTTGGTCAAGGTAGTCACAAATTCTAGTGTCTCCCTTTGCATTTCTCCTTGCCCTTGAAGTATAAGGCTAAGGATTTCATCCATAGGATTGGGGTGGATAAGAGGGTTCATTGTCTTGGAGAAAGGGTTCATAATAGGAAGGTGGTTCTTCTTGGTAAGGGTATGGTGGTGTATATTGAGGCGGTTCTTGGGAGTGTTGATATTGGAATGACGGTTGCATGTATGGCTCATATGGTTCAAAAGGAGGTTGGTATGGTGGATATGGATCAAGGTCATATGGAGGTGTTTGGTGAAAAGAGGCTTGTGAGTATGATTGAGGATTATGTTGAGGATATGGCTCATAGGCATATGGTGGTAGTTCTTGAAAATCACAAGAGGATTCACCATAGCCATTGAGTTGATATGCATCATAGGCTGGCTCTTGTTCATAGTGTATTGGTGGAGGTTGTTGCCATGAAGATTGACCATATGCATATGGCTCCTCCCACCTTTGATAGTCCCATCCTTGATACACATCCTCATTATAGTCCTCATTTCCTACAACATAGTGAGAACCAAACTCATAGCCAAGGTGAGAATTCATGATAGTAAGAGAAAATGAAAATAAAATAAAATAAGAAACAAAGAAAACCAAATCCTAAGACTAGCAAGAGCTAACAAAATCAAACATATTCACACTATTCACATATATACAATAACCAATAACACAACACCATTGCAATTCCCCGGCAACGGTGCCATTTTAATGAACAGAATTCTTGATGGTATAGAATTTCCAAATGAATTCTCGTTGCAAGTATAGTTTCTAAACCAATCAATAATCCTTTCAAACAAAAGATTGTTTGTCACTAAAACAAACCCCTAAATTTATAAACCGAAGTATTCAAACCTCGGGTCGTTCTCCCTAGAAATTATAATAGAGTATTTTGTTATTGGTTATGAGGTATATTTTGGGGTTTTTGGGATAAGAAACAAGAAATGTAAATGGCAATGAAAATAAACTAACAACTAAAAAGGTCTTGACAAGATTTGATGGTCAAGGATCTCTATCCTAATCACTAACCACAACATGAGAATTGGCAAGGATCCACCCCATTAAGTCATCCGCTAACTAATAAAGGAAAGTCAAATGAGCTATGTCAATCTAAGTCCATAAGTCCTAGTTCTACACCAAATCAATTAGTGAGATCTAGCGTTAATGGCTCCCAATCGTCAATCACTTGGACATTAGTAACTCAAGAGTTCCTAAGTTACCTTCCCAAGCCAAGAGCATAAAATTCTAATCTAAAATCCAACCAAGCATTTTATCAAACACTTGGAAGGCATAAAAAGAAAGTATAGTAAAAATTGCAAGGAAAGTAAATCTACACTACTCAATTGCAAGGAATTAAACAACAACAAATCAAATGAACAATAAAGGAACATGAAAACATAAATTGCATTAAAGAGAAATAGAAGAACAAAAGTGCATCAACATAAAAGTAAGGAATTACAAGAATTAAATGCAAAACTAGAAAGAGAAAAGGTAGAAGAAGAAGAATTACAAAAGGAAAATTAAATCAAAGTATGAAATTAACCTAGATCTAAGAATTCCTAATCTAGATCTAACCTAATCCTAATTCTAGAGAGAAGAGAGAGCCTCTCTCTCTAGATACTAACTAAGGCAAGATAAAACTAAAATAAAACTCACTAACTAACTAGATGCCCCAACCCTCTTTAATCCTTGGGTTAAATAGCATCAGAAATGTGTTGGATTGGGCCCACAAGGCTTCTAAAATCGCTGGCTACGAGTTGCATTAAGTGAATCATGTGCAACCATCGGCATGTATGCGTACAGTGCGCGTGTGCACCCTTAAACGCGATTCAACTATGGCAAATCTTATATCATTTTGATGCCCCGGATGTTAGCTTTCCAACACAACTGGAACTGCCTCATTTGGACCTCTGTAGCTCAAGTTATTATCGATTAAGTGCGAAGAGGTCAGGCTCGACAGCTTTGCGATTCCTTCATTTCTTCATGAGTTCTCCATTTCTACATGCTTTTTCTTCATTCCCTTGATCCAATATTTGCCTCCTAAATCTGAAATCACTTGACAAACATATCAAGCAACCTAATGGAATCAAGGTGAATTAAATTTAGCTATTTTAAGACGTAGAAAGCATGTTTTCACTTTTAAGCACAAATTAGGAGACACTCATGAAACCATGCTATTTCATTGAATAAATGTGGGTAAAAGGTTATAAAATCCCCTAAATCAAGCACAAGATAAACCCTACAAAGGGGGTTTATCACGTACATATGCACACAACCCCTCTCATACTTCATCTGTGCGGCCGCAGAGACGTGTGTGCTCGCACACCAACTATAGACCCCTCTGGTGGGAGCAAGGGAACAGCTTGTGCGCGTGCTCAACCTCTCCCAATTTTGGCCTTTGTGCGTGCGCACGGACCTGTGTGCACACGCACAAATGATTCTGTCCTCAAGTCACAAAAAAAACTGTCTGTGCGGTCACACGTCTTTGTGCGTCCGCACGTCTTTATGCATCCTCTCTGGTTGCAGTGTTCGCATACTGTATGCGTTCGCACCCCTTCCAATGCGTTCTGGGTGTTAACAGGGCAACCTGCCCTGTTGAGAGACAGCTTCCCTCTTTTCTTCTTTTCTTCACAGCTGCCCTTTCTCTCTTCTCTGCCCAGCTCCGCCGGTCCCTACCGCCGGCCACCGCCGCCGTCAGCCCACTGCTGGCGACCCTTCTCTCTCTTTCTCTTACTCCTCTTCTCTTTTCTTTCTTTCTTTCCCTTCTCTTTTATTCATCCACCACCGGTGAGTTCTCTCTTCTGGTGCTTCTTTTTCAGGTAAATCCAAATGCCGTGATTTCGCAGTGGCTATAAGAAGTGCCATTGTTCCTCCCTAATTCTTGTTCTTTTCAACCTTTATATCTTAGGTTCTTGCTTTTTCTTTTTATTTATGTTAATATTTTTGCATTTTCTTTCATTCCTTTTATGTTGCTTAGATCTCGTTAGTTTCTTTCCCTTATTGTTTCCTTGTGTTGCAAGGTGTTGTTGCTTGATTGTTGGGTTAGTTATGATCAAATTTGAGCTTAATTGTGATGAACTTGCACATTGTATACCACATGTTCGATAAAATGCCTCAATGAACATTTTGTTTGATTCATATGACTTGGCCATCATATGTGTTCAATTTATCTCTTGCTAGGCATTTTGTATGAATGGTTCAACTTCTATTATGACTTTTGATGGTAGAAAATTGAAATCACCAAGGTATTTCCTTGTGTTGTTGATGTAAAATTTTGGTTGCAAATGCATTGTGTTGGTGTAATTTAAGTTTCATTATTCATCTTGTAATTTATATTGAGTAATCACTCTACGAATGTTCAACTTTTGATGATGTCTTGATCAAACATTTTTTTGTGCTTCCAATTCAGAACATTGTATGTGTGATTACTACTTCTTGAGGATGAACAATTGACAATCCCTTTTTGGTGCTTGCTTGAAGTTGTTTGCATTTCTCTGTTTTATATTTGCAACTTGAGCAATAAGTCGTGAAGCTTTAAACTATGAATTGCCATAAGGGTGTGATTGCCATGATATCCTGCCGGTGCGTATGTTCCAATCGCGTGCAACATTGGAATATACACACCGTGTTTCTTGTAAATCACACTACTTCTATAAGCTCTTTTAACATTGTTAGTGCTTCCTCATTGATTTTACTTTATTGTTGCCCTATGATCTCGAAGTTCTTTTATTTGTATTTTCAAGATGAGGAAGAAGGGTAAGGCACCGGTTACTGCGCCGGTTGAGCAAACCACCGCCCACTCACCGGATATTTGGGGGAATCGCCAAGGTCATAGACCAGATACCTTGGTTAACCGGAGAGCCGACTCTTAATACGAGGCTATTGAGAAGCATACAATCCATTGGGAGCGGCCGTTGAAGGTTCCAAGCCAATACAAGGCGACTATTCACCAAAGGATTGCCTCGCTTCATTGAGAGTTTCTCAAGCAAGAAGCCATTGAAGTCAATGAGACTATGGTGCGGGAATTTTATGCGAACTACCAAGCTTGGGAAGCAAAGTCGGTCTTCCTCCAGGGAAAGATGTTGGATATATTCAATTAAGCTCTAGAAGCTATTCTGAACACCCCCCACATTCCACTTGACAAAGATGAATGCTCCAAGATCAAAGGGAATGTCTTCAAAGGAAGAGTATCTATGACTCCCATTCTTGAGAGAATAGGCCATCCTAGTGCATCTTGGGAGTATATCAAAGGGAGGAATTCTGTTCCCACTAGTATTGCATACTCTAATTTGAATGCTGAAGCTCGTATATGGCATCAAATTGTGGCGGACTACATCATCCCGAGCACCCACACTACCCATGTGAGATTTAGAACTGCTTTGCTACTTTGGGCTATTATGCAAGGGAAGCATATAGCGATCTTGCCTTTATTGCACAAATCGATTTGGAAATTGGTTGAGAAGAAAAATGTCAACATTCCATTTTCGTCGATGGTGATGCGCTTAGCAAATGCAGCGGGGGTAGAGAGGCGACCAATGGACATTATGTTTCAGATTCCTAGAGGCAACAAGTTTATTCTGAGGGGAGATTTGGAAAGATCAACAAACCTTACACCCTCCAAGAGGAAGACACCCATAGCACTACCATCAACTCTACCAACTTCATCAACTACTTTACCCTTTCTCCGATCTCTTCCGGATTTATTCCGAGACATCTTACACGATATCCACCATATGGAGCATTTGGAGCACAAACGTTTTGAGTGGATAGCGGCAAAGCTAGAAGGAAGAGACCCCGGCCCGGTTCCTAGAGCTTCATCCAAGCTAGCTGGGGAGGAGCCTGATGCAGTTGACCATCCCACTCCTGACTCCACCAGCTGAAGGTGGCCCCTCTTAAAGACACTTTGTAATGTTTCTTGTAGTACTTTTTCTTCATTTTGAGTAGCTTTATTTCTATTGCATCTTGTTTGGTTTGTTGTAAATATTTCTTTATTACTTATGGATATTTAGTAGTTAATATTTGCATGTTGCATGCTAGTGATAAACCCCATTTTTAGGGTTTATCTTGTGCTTGATTTAGGGGATTTTATGACCTTTTACCCACATTTATTCAATGAAATAGCATGGTTTCATGATTGTCTTCTAATTTGTACTTAAGTGTGAAAACATGCTTTCTAGGCCCTTAATTAGCTAAATTTAATTCATCTTTGATTCCACTAGATGCCTTAATGTGTGTGTTAGTAATTTCATGTTGAAAAGGATAGAAATGGATCAAAGGAATGAAGAGAAAAGCATGCAAAGTGGAGAAATCATGAAAAAGCAAGGATTTGGAATGAGATCAACGACGTGCACGCGTCGATTGTGACATCGCATGGCGACACGTACGCGCACATGACGCGTACGCGTGGATGGAAAACAGTCAAGCGACGCGTACGCGTGACCTGCGCGTACGCGTCGATACTCGCACGTGACTCACTTAAAGGCAATACGCTGGGGCGAATTTTGGGCTTTCCAAGCCCAAATCTAACTCATTTCTGATGCTATTTAAACCAAGGAATGAAGAGGAATCAACATACTTTTTACACTACTTCATCGTTTAGTTTTAGTTTAAGTTTTGGAGGAAAAGTTAGTTTTAGAGAGAGAAGCTCTCACTTCTCTCTAGGATTAGGATTAGGTTAGATCTAGATTAGAATTTCTTAGATCTAGGTTAATTTCATGCTTTGATTTACTTTTCCTTTGTAATTTCTTCTTCTTCTACCTCTCCTCTCTCTAGTTTAACATTTAATCTCTTGTAATTCTCTAGTTTAGAATTTCTTCTTCTTCTACCTCCCTTCCAATCAAGAATGATTTCTCCAATCCAGCAACTGCCTATATATAGGCTTAAAAAATGAAAGAGAAAATTATAATTGAATTCAAATTCCTAATCTAGATCCTTCTTGTGCCTTGGATGAGTGATCTTTAATGGGCTTAGCTTGCTTGAATGATCCAGGGGTGTATTGGGGCCTTAAGAAATGTTGCAGTATTAAAAATTGCTCCCAGGCTCTGTCATCTGCGTTTGAGTCAACGTTGGCATGAAAACGTCCGCTCCAAAGTTTTTCAATCCATGCGTACGCGTCCCCCACGCGTACGCGTGCATGCTGTTTTTTTGCCAATCGACGCGTATACGTGACCCACGCGTACGCGTCACATCAAATTTTTTCCCAGGGTTGTATCGCGGACGTTGGACCCAGCGTTTGCCCCCCAATGTTACCTCCAACGTTGGCCTTCTCACGCGTGCGCGCAGGCGACGCGCACGCGTGGCTTGTCATTTTTCACTACTCACGCGTACGCATGGGTTACGTGTATGCATGGTGGTACACGAAATTGTGATTACACTTTTCACAACTCCACACAACTAACCAGCAAGTACACTGGGTCGTCCAAGTAATACCTTACGTGAGTAAGGGTCGATCCCACGGAGATTGTCGGCTTGAAGCAAGCTATGGTTATTTTGTAAATCTTAGTCAGGAGATTAATGATAAGGGTGATTGTATTTATGAAAATAGATAAATAAAATAAATAGTACTTGTGATTCAGTAATGAGAAACAGGCCGAGGTTCCGGAGATGCTCTATCATCTGAATCTCTGCTTTCCTACTGTCTTCTTCTCCAAACACGCATGGTTTCCTTCAATGGCAAGCTGTATGATCCTCTCGAATGAAAACTACCATGTACGATCTCTGTATGGCTAATCAACTGTCGGATTTCTCGTCTCAGATGAAAAATACCATGTGCAGCTACCGCACGGCTAATCATCTGTCGGTTCCTACTAGCGTCGGAATAGGACCCTTATCCTTTTGCACACTATCACTGCGCCCAACATTCGTGAGTTTGAAGCTCGTCACAGTCATCCCTTCCTGGATCCTACTCGGAATAACACAGACAAGGTTTAGACTTTCCGGATCCCAGGAATGCTGCCAATTGGTTCTAGTCTATACCACGAAGGTTCTAACCTCCGGACTCGGTCCGTGGATTAGAAACCCAAGAGATACGCACTCAAGCTGTCACCCAATGACTACGTTGAGCTCAGATAGAATAGAGTGATTTTCAGGCACGCGTTCATAAGTTGAGGATAATGATGAGTGTCACGGATCATCACATTCTCTATATTGAAGTACGAATGAGTATCTTAGAATAAAATCAAGCGGGATTGAATGGAAAACAGTAGTAATTGCATTAATCTATTGAAACACAGCAGAGCTCCTCACCCCAACCTGTGGGGTTTAGAGACTCATGCTGTAGAAGATACAATATGAAGTGTAAAATGTCATGAGTTACAAAATGAATATCTAAAAGTAGCTTTTATACTAAACTAGTAACTTAGGTTTACAGAAAAATGAGTAACTAAGTGCAGATAGTGCAGAAATCTACTTCCGGAACCCACTTGGTGAGTGTTTGGGCTGAGCTTTTAAGCTTTCACGTGCATATGCCTAAAGCTGGCGTTAAACGCCACCCTGGGTGCCAAAATGGGCGTTTAACGCCAAGAATTATGCCAGTTCTGTCGTTTTACGCCAGGAAGTTTTAGGCTGGCTTTGGACGCCAGTTTGGGCCATCAAATCTCGAGCAACGTATGAACTATTACATATTGCTGGAAAGCCCAGGATGTCTACTTTCCAACGTAATTGAGATCACGCCAATTGGGCTTCTTCAGCTCTAGAAAATCCACTTTGAATGCAAGAGGTTCAAAATCCAACAGCATCTGCAGTCCTTTTTTAGCATCTGCATAAGATTTTTGCTCAGGTCCCTCAATTTTAGCCAGAAAATACCTGAAATTACAGAAAAATACAAAAACTCATAGTAAAGTCCAGAAATGTGATTTTTGAATAAAAATTAATAAAAATATAATAAAAAGTGATTAAATCATACTAAAAACTATGTAAAAACAATGCCAAAAAGGGTATAAATTATCCGCTCATCACAACACCAAACTTAAATTGTTGCTTGTCCCCAAGAAACTAAAAACAAAATAGGATAAAAAGAAGAAAATATATAGTAAATTCCAAAATATCAATGAAGCTTAGTTCCAATTAGATGAGCGGGGCTAGTGGCCTTTTGCTTTTGAATAGTTTTGGCATCTCACTTTATCCTTTAAAGTTCAGAATGATTGGCATCCATAGGAACTCAGAATTTAGATAGTGTTATTGATTCTCCTAATTTAGTATGTTGATTCTTGAATACAACTACTTTATGAGTCTTGGCTGTTGATGACAAGTCATCTTAGCCTAGTTTCACTAGCCTTTTTCTTTGTTTTTATTAGGTTTTATGCACTTTCTTGCATTCTAAGTAAGTAATTTGGAATAAAAATGCATGACTTCTCTAAATCAAATAACCACCATGTAATTGATGCTAAATCATGAGGTTTAAGCTAAATTTAATTGGTTTTTAATGATTTATAAACCTTGTGAATTGGGTGATACTTTGATTGGTTGTTTTGATTAATTGTAGGTGAAGAAAAGAAGAAAAGAAGAAAGCGTGGCCTAATAAGTGTGGCTCAAGGAAGAAAAAAATGTGGCCAAGAAAGGAGGAAGTGTGGCGCAACAAACCATGAAGCTCACTCCAAGAGCACCAAGCTCACTAAGTGGGCGCTACACTTACTCCCAGGAGACCAAGGCACAAAGCTCAGCTCACTTTGTGAGCTGAGCACAACATGAGGCCAAGAAACAAGGAAAGAAGAAACCAAGCTCAGCTCACAAAGTGAGCATTATCGAGAGCACCAAAGAAATAATTCAAGGAAAATAAGTTGCAAATGCATGCCCCAAGGCTTGAACTCATGACCAAGGGGGATGGGGGGAGGCGCTACCCACAAGGAAAAATAAGCTAAAAATGGCCAAATGCAATCCCCAAGATTCGAACCCCACACCTTGAGGAAGCAAGGAAGCAAGGCAACCAAAGAAAAGGGGCAGCGCATGCTTCCCATGGGTTTCGAACCAAGGACCTTCCCTTGGATGTCCCAAGGCTCAGCTCACTTGGAGAGCTTAGCACTACTTCTTGATGCATGGGGGCACATCTTGACACGGCCAGGGAGTGGGGCACGCAACAAATTGACAAGGCCCATGGTGCATCACACAACAAATTTGACACGGCCAGGGAAGGTGTGGAGCGCGCATGACACGGTCCAAAGGACAGCACAACAAATTGGCACTAAGGCACCAATGCTCAGCTCACAAAGTGAGCTGAGCTCTCCCCTGATGCATCCCACGTAGCACGCTATGCAAGGCCTCACTACACTAAGTCTCAAAGCTCAGCTCACTTTGTGAGCTGAGCATCCCCCTGGGAGGTGCATTTGGGCTGAAAATGAAATTTAAAAATCCAACTTAATTCATTTCTTCACTAAATCAAAAGCCCATCCAAATTCCAATATCTAAGAATAGAAAGTGTATAAATAGGAGTTAGTTTGATGTAATTAGGACCTCTAGACTCACTTTTGAATTTTCCTTTTTACTTTCATTTTCATTTTGAGTTTTTTTGCTTTTGAATTCAGATTTCAGAGAATTGGGAAGGAGAATTGATCTCTCTTCTTCTTGGTTCTTGCTTGAGCACTCTTTTATTTCCTTGCTTTGGATCTTGGGTGGAGAATTGAAGAACTTCTGTTTCAATCTCACCTTGAGATCTTGTTTAATTTTCTGCATAATTGAATTCCAATTTCCATTTATTGCTTCATCTTCTACTCTCTCTGCAAATTTACTTTTCTTTGTTTCTTTTGCAATTGTTCTTGTTAGATCAAGGAAGGATTTGAGATCTAGACTTGTTATCTAGTCTCTTCCACTCCTGATATCTTCAACCTCTTTTAAATTGCTGCAAATTAAGCACTGCCTTTCTGTCTTTAAAATTCTCAAAACATTTTTACTCTTCTACTTGAGATCCATTCCAATTCAATTCATCTTTTGCTTTGCTGTTTGATGCAATTTAATTCTTCTTGTTTAATTTCTGCAATCCCAACTCCTAGTCCCTTTTACAATTCAAGCAATTTACATTTCTTGCACTTTAAGCTTCAGTTATTTACATTTCTTGCAATCTAAGTTTCTGCAATTTATCCTACTTGTTCTTTAAGATTCAGCACTTTTACTTTCCTGCTCTTTAATTTACTGCAAATCTTCCCTCCCCATTTACTTTTCATGCAATTTATTTTCTGCAAATTACAAATCAATCAACCAAATCTTGATTCGCTTAACTAAATCAACCACTAAACTAAAATTGCTCAATCCTTCAATCCCTGTGGGATTGACCTCACTCATGTGAGTTATTATTACTTGATGCGACCCGGTACAGTTGCCGGTGGGTTTTGTGTTGGATCGTTTTCCACACATCAAGTTTTTGGCGCCGTTGCCGGGGATTGATTAGATTGACAATGATTAAGTAAAGTAGAGATCTAGATCAAGCATTTTTTCATTTCTGTTTCTTTAATTTTTAACTAACACACTAACTGTTTGAATTTTTGCTTAAGCTAACTAACTTCACTCTTGCAATAGAGTGTTTAATTCTGGTTCCTGGTTCTGTGTTTATGTCAGGAGGAAGAAGCGATGAATCTACACCTTTTGATCCTGAAACACTTTAGAGGTTGAGAAGAGAACCAAGAAATGGAGGAAAATCCAACAAATCCACAAGTGGGAGTGGCCAACGACAATGGTCAGCCCCAAAGGAGAGTATTGGCTTCATATACATTTGCTAATCCAAGGCATTGTTGGAGTAGCATCCTTACCCCAAATGTCGATGCAAATAACTTTGAACTGAAGCCCCAACTAATCACCTTGGTGCAGAATAACTGTTCCTATGGAGGAGGCCCCTTGGAAGATCCAAACCAGCACCTATCCACCTTCCTGAGGATATGTAACACAGTGAAGACCAATGGTGTGCATCCTGACAGTTACAAATTGCTGCTATTTCCATTTTCCCTCAAAGACAAAGCCACTCAATGGTTGGAGTCATTTTCAAGAGATAGCATCAACAATTGGGAAGATCTAGTGAGCAAATTCCTTGCTAAATTTTACCCGCCTCAGAGGATTATTAGATTGAAGACCGAAGTACAAACATTCACACAGATGGATGCTGAACCTCTCTATGAGGCATGGGAAAGATACAAGGCTCTAATTAGGAAGTGCCCTCCTGAGATGTTTAATGAATGGGATAAACTCTAAAATTTCTATGAAGGACTGACAATGAAAGCTCAAGAAGCACTTGACTATTCAGCAGGAGGCTCAATGCAACTCATGAAGACAGCTGAAGAGGCCCAAAACCTCATTGATATGGTGGTAAACAATCAATATTTCTTTGCTCATCAGAGACAACGCCAGCCATCACAAAGGAAAGGAGTGCTAGAGTTGGAAGGAGTAGACACCATCCTAGTTCAAAACAAGATAATGCAGCAGCAGATTCAACAACAGTTTGAGCAGATGGCCAAGAAAATTGATGGACTGCAAATTTCTGCAGTAAATACACAAGGCCAATCTCAAACCTCACATGGGTGGAATCAACCTGAAGAAAGTTTTGGGACATTCAATTATGAGCAACAAAGCCCTGAGCAGGTGCAATGCATGAATAACACTTCAAGTTCATTTCAACACAATTTTCATGGTGATGTACACAAGACACCCTGGAAGACTCATTCTAATTCAAGGTGGAGTGAGCATCAGAATCAAAGACAAAGGGACTTCAACTCTGGCAGCCTCAGCAACACAAACAACTATAACCATTCATCCAATAATACTAACCAATTCAAAAATTCACAAAACACATATCACCAACCCCATAACGACTCACAAAACCACCAGAATAACTTGTCCACATCCACATTTCACCCACAAAATACCCTCGCAAATGGTTCAAACAATTTCCAGCAACAACCATCTCATTTTACACAACCACAACCAAATCCAAACTCTCAAAGAATCTCTAGCCTGGAGATGATGATGGAGAAACTCATGAAAAATCAAGAAGAAGCAAGAAAAGATCAAGAGATGGCAAGCAAAAACCAAGAAGTGTCAATCAGAAACCTTGAGAGGCATATGGAACAAATGGCTAAACGAATCGCAGAGATGGGTGAGAAGCAATCAAATGCATCCCCTAGTGCCACTCAAGACCACCCAAGGGACAAAGGAAAAGCTACAAAGTGGGAGGAGTGCAAAGCAATCATAGTGGGAAGTGAGAAGGAAGCCATCAATCAGGAAGAATACAACAGACAAGTTCCACAAGAAGAGACAGAAGAGAGAAGTGAAGAGGAGAGAAAGACCAAGAATGCAAAAAGCTCAAAGAGAGACAAGGACATCCTTGAAACACAGCTACAAGAGAAGAAGGAAGGGGTGAAGCCATATATCCCCAAACTTCCATACCCTCAGAGGTTCAAAAAAGAGAATGAGGATAAGCAATACTCAAAGTTCTTGGACATATTCAAGACACTCAGCATCAATATTCCTTTCTTAGAAGCTCTTGAACAGATGCCAGTGTATGCCAAATTTATGAAGGAAGTGCTGACGAAGAAAAAGTCCATAAAAGAAGGATAAATTGTTGAGATGACAATGGAATGTAGTGCTATTCTCCAAAGAGAGTTGCCAGAGAAGAAAGATGATCCTGGGAGTTTTTATATACCTTGCACCATAGGAAACATAACAATTGAGAAGTCATTCTGTGATCTTAGTGCAAGCATAAATTTGATGCCTTTGTCTCTAATGAGGAAACTCCAAATTGTCGAGCTGAAATCCACACGAATACTTCTTCAAATGGCTGATAAATCCATTCAGCAAGCACTTGGAGTTGTAGAGAATGTGCTGGTAAAAGTGGGAAAATTTCTTCTCCCAGCTGATTTTGTCATCTTGGATATGGAGGAGGACCCTAACACTCCCATCATTCTGGGGAGGCCTTTCCTAGCTACGGGCAGAGCATTGATAGATGTTGAAAAGGGGGAATTGTTGCTAAGAGTGCATGATGAGCACCTAGCATTCCATGTTTTTAAAACCTTGCATGAGCCCATTCAAGAAAAAGATTCTATGAAGGATAAGGCCAGAGATCAAAGTTTGAAGGAGGTAGTCAATGAGTTAGCTCCAAGACTTATAAATCCATGCTTGAAAGCAGTAGAGATGGTGCAACAAACCAAAGAAATCAAGGAGGAACTAGATCCAAAACCTCCAGATGAGAAATTCAACATCTCAGATAAGGAACCACCAAGGCAGGGAGTATCTTTTGAGAAAGAAAAGAAGAAGAGGCCAAGAGGGTGGAGAAACAAGAAGATCCCTACTGAAGGCTTTTCACCAGGGGATAAAGTAGTGTTAAACACCCAACCAATGAAGGTGTCCCCACAATCATCTGAATACTATACTGTGAACCGGGTCCTTTCACTTGAACACCTAGAGATCATCAAAGAAGAGACCGGAAGGAAGTTCACAGTAAGAGGAGAAAAGCTGAGGCACTATGATTTTCAACCCCCATGATCAAAGGATAAGATGTCAAGCTAGTGACAATAAAGAAGCGCTTGTTGGGAGGCAACCCAACCTGAGATAGTTTTATTTTCATGGCTATTTTAATAAAAAGGTTAATTAGCTTTATCTATATTGCAAGAAGCTAAGTTTGGTGCTGCACACCAAAACAATATAAGGGAGAATGAAGGATTCTAAGTTTGGTGTTCCACCAAAGTCTCATCATAAAATGCATTCTCACTTTCTGCATAATGCTAGCTTCAAGCATTTAGATAAACTAGTTAACTATTTACTGTTTCATAGTTTTTAGTTTTATTACCTTTAGCATGGAAAAAGGATTTCACAGATAATTAATTTGCTGCATGAGAGACATTGGCAAGGAACTAAGTTTGGTGTTCACACACCAAAGTAAGTTCAAAAGCCCACAAATAAGCTTTGCATATTAACCGGGTACCTTAAGGGCTTGAGAAGCAAGCCACTTTTGAGGATTATGCAGGAAAATAGCCAACAAATTAAAGAACACTTGCATTATGACTCAGAAGGAGCAAACAGAAGGAAGAATGAAAAGCTGCAACCCAACAGGTTGTATTTATACTTGATCCTTGTTGTTATGTAATGATTTAATTCAGAGATTCCTTTATGTCTGGCTGGAATGATTATTTAGTTGCAAGTGGAAGTACATGTTGAAAAAGAAAGCTATCTGCATAATTTTTGCTTGAAAGTTATCTGCATAATAATTGTCATCACTCATTAACTTGAATACTTTGTTTTGTTCCCCCTTGCTGTTTGAATAAAAGAAAGATGTTTGATTTAGAAAAGTAATTGTTCAATGTTGCAAAAGTTAGAATGAAAGTTAGTGGTGGTGTGTGTTTGATTTAATTGATAGCTCATAGAATAAATGCTGCAAAATGACTTGTTACTTGAAGCTTAAGCTAGATTGTTGCTGTGATCCTTCAATTAATGAAAGTCCCTTGAGAGAAAACCAAAACAGAAAAAGAAAAAGAAAGAAGAAAAGCCAAAAGTTGGCAAAGAAACAAATAATAAGGCTAGACACCAATAGCTTGGACCCTAGGACATATGCCTGTGGTGTTTGTGTACTAGGATATGCTTTGACAAGTAAGTTCTAAGGAGTATTTTAAAACTTGGCAACTTAGATCAACTGATTTGGGATTGTCAACTGAAAGTCCACAATAAAGAGCAACCTAGCTACAAAACATTTAGTTATCCAAAGAGATGCTGGGCATCAATGATCCTAGGAAGAAAAAAGTGAGCCATGTGTCTGTGGTGAAAAAAATGTTGAGTGAAAATAAGCCAAAGGCCACTGCAACATTTGCCACCAAGCCTTTAATAAGTAATAAGCTCTGAAATGCAAAAGAAAGAAGAAAAAGCTTACAAGGGAAATAAGCAAAAAGACAAGGAATCATAGCAGCAACCTTGGTGAACCCTTAAGGAAACATTGTTTGTTTTGACAGCAAGTAATAAATGAGCTACTCTTGATCTGCATAAACCCCATAGACAAAACTCAACTATTTGCCTAATAAGAACATATATACTTATCTATTTCATTCTATCTTCTCTTATGTTTGATGCTTGCTTGGGGACAAGCAAGTTTTAAGTTTGGTGTTGTGATGACAAGTCATCTTAGCCTAGTTTCACTAGCCTTTTTCTTTGTTTTTATTAGGTTTTATGCACTTTCTTGCATTCTAAGTAAGTAATTTGGAATAAAAATGCATGACTTCTCTAAATCAAACAACCACCATGTAATTGATGCTAAATCATGAGGTTTAAGCTAAATTTAATTGGTTTTTAATGATTTATAAACCTTGTGAATTGGGTGATACTTTGATTGGTTGTTTTGATTAATTGTAGGTGAAGAAAAGAAAAGAAGAAAGCGTGGCCTAAGAAGTGTGGCTCAAGGAAGAAAAAAATGTGGCCAAGAAAGGAGGAAGTGTGGCGCAACAAACCATGAAGCTCACTCCAAGAGCACCAAGCTCACTAAGTGAGCGCTACACTTACTCCCAGGAGACCAAGGCACAAAGCTCAGCTCACTTTGTTAGCTGAGCACAACATGTGGCCAAGAAACAAGGAAAGAAGAAACCAAGCTCAGCTCACAAAGTGAGCATTATCGAGAGCACCAAAGAAATAATTCAAGGAAAATAAGTTGCAAATGCATGCCCCAAGGCTTGAACTCATGACCAAGGGGGATGGGGGGAGGCGCTACCCACAAGGAAAAATAAGCTAAAAATGGCCAAATGCAATCCCCAAGATTCGAACCCCACACCATGAGGAAGCAAGGAAGCAAGGCAACCAAAGAAAAGGGGCAGCGCATGCTTCCCATGGGTTTCGAACCAAGGACCTTCCCTTGGATGTCCCAAGGCTCAGCTCACTTGGAGAGCTGAGCGCTACTTCTTGATGCATGGGGGCACATCTTAACACGGCCAGGGAGTGGGGCACGCAACAAATTGACAAGGCCCATGGTGCATCACACAACAAATTTGACACGGCCAGGGAAGGAGTGGAGCGCGCATGACACGGTCCAAAGGGCAGCACAACAAATTGGCACTAAGGCACCAATGCTCAGCTCACAAAGTGAGCTGAGCTCTCCCCTGATGCATCCCACGTAGCACGCTATGCAAGGCCTCACTACACTAAGTCTCAAGGTTCATCTCACTTTGTGAGCTGAGCATCCCCCTGGGAGGTGCATTTGGGCTGAAAATGAAATTTAAAAATCCAACTTAATTCATTTCTTCACCAAATCAAAAGCCCATCCAAATTCCAATATCCAAGAATAGAAAGTGTATAAATAGGAGTTAGTTTGATGTAATTAGGACCTCTAGACTCACTTTTGAATTTTCATTTTTACTTTCATTTTCATTTTGAGTTTTTTTGCTTTTGAATTCAGATTTCAGAGAATTGGGAAGGAGAATTGATCTCTCTTCTTCTTGGTTCTTACTTGAGCATTCTTTTATTTCCTTGCTTTGGATCTTGGGTGGAGAATTGAAGAACTTCTGTTTCAATCTCACCTTGAGATCTTGTTTAATTTTCTACATAATTGAATTCCAATTTCCATTTATTGCTTCATCTTCTACTCTCTCTGCAAATTTACTTTTCTTTGTTTCTTTTGCAATTGTTCTTGTTAGATCAAGGAAGGATTTGAGATCTAGACTTGTTATCTAGTCTCTTCCACTCCTGAGATCTTCAACCTCTTTTACATTGCTGCAAATTAAGCACTGCCTTTCTGTCTTTAAAATTCTCAAAACATTTTTACTCTTCTGTTTGAGATCCATTCCAATTCAATTCATCTTTTGCTTTGCTGTTTGATGCAATTTAATTCTTCTTGTTTAATTTCTGCAATCCCAACTCCCAGTCCCTTTTACAATTCAAGCAATTTACATTTCTTGCACTTTAAGCTTCAGTTATTTACATTTCTTGCAATCTAAGTTTCTACAATTTACCCTACTTGTTCTTTAAGATTCAGCACTTTTACTTTCCTGCTCTTTAATTTACTGCAAATCCTCCCTCCCCATTTACTTTCATGCAATTTAGTTTCTGCAAATTACAAATCACTCAACCAAATCTTGATTCGCTTGACTAAGTCAACCACTAAACTAAAATTGCTCAATCCTTCAATCCCTGTGGGATCGACCTCACTCATGTGAGTTATTATTACTTGATGCGACCCGGTACACTTGCCGGTGAGTTTTGTGTTGGATCGTTTTCCACACATCAGCTGTGACCCTAAGCATTTTGTTTTCCAGTATTACCACCGGATACATAAATGCCACAGACACATGACTGGGTGAACCTTTTTCAGATTGTGACTCAGCTTTGCTAGAGTCCCCAGTTAGAGGTGCCCAGAGCTCTTAAGCACACTCTTTTTGCTTTGGACTACGACTTTAACCACTCAGTCTCAAGCTTTTCACTTGACACCTTCACGCCACAAGCACATGGTTAGGGACAGCTTGGTTCAGTCGCTTAGGCCAGGATTTTATTTCTTTCGGCCCTCCTATCCATTAATGCTCAAAGCCTTGGATCCTTTTTACCCTTGCCTTTTGGTTTAAAGGGTTATTGGCTTTTTCTGCTTTCTTTTTCTTTTTCTTTCTTTTCTTTCCCTTTTTTTTCTGCAAGCTTTTCACTGGTTTTTCTTACTTCAAGAATCAATTTTATGATTTTTCAAATTATCAATAACATTTCTCCTTTTTCATTATTCTTTCAAGAGCCAATAATTTTAACATTCATACACAACAAAATAAAAAATATGCAATGTTCAAGCATTCATTCAGAAAACAAAAATTATTGCCACCACATCAAAATAATTAAACTAATTTCAAGATAAATTTTGAAACCCATGTACTTCTTTTTCTTTTACAGTTAAAAACATTTTTCATTTAAGAAAGGTGAAGGATTCATAGGACATTCATAGCTTTAAGACATAGACTCTTAAACTTTATTGATCATGGAATAAAAATAAGACATAAAATAAACATAAAAGCAGACAAATAATAATAAAAGGAAGGAGATTAAAGACATAAAAATAAATGACTCTAATACTAGTGCTTATGTAATTCTTAAAATAGGTTTCTAGTAATAAAAGTTATCACAGAGTTAGGACTTAACAACCTTGATTTTGAGGGGTAGGTACTCCTTCAATCTGTGGGACGTCCAACTCTTCAAGAGACAGCTTATGATGCTTTAGCTCCTGTATCTCATGCCCTTGTTTCTCTTGTTCTATGAGCATTTTGCAGAGCATGCTGTTTTGATTCTGCTGTTCTTCTTTGAGTTGATTCACAGCTTCTTGCAGCTTGGTGACAGATGCTTCTAAGCGGGCCCAGTAGTCAAATTGAGAAATTCCTGGGAGGAGCTCATGCGTCCCGCTCTTGATGAGGTTATCTTAAATTTAAGGTCCATCCATCACTTTTTTGGTGATTGGGCGTTCAACTGTGATATATTCATCCACACCCATCTGTACCCCCGCATCTTTGCATAACAGACTAATCAAGCTTGGGTAGGCCAATTTGGCCTCAGTGGATTCCTTGTTTGCAAATATGTAGATTTTAACAAGGATCAGCTGATGAATCTCTACCTCCTTCCCCAGTATAATACAGTGAATCATCACTGCCCTCTTGACAGTGACTTCAGATCGGTTACTGGTTGGGAGAATAGAACGTCCTATGAAATCCAGCCACCCTCTAGCAACTGGTTTGAGGTCTCCTCTCTTTAACTGATTTGGGACACCTTTTGAATTGGTAATCCACTTGGTTCTAAGGATGCATATGTCCTCTAGAACTTGATCTAGCCTTTTATCCTTGGCCATTCTCCTGTTAAAGGATTCTGGATCATCTTGTAGTTGAGGAAGTTTAAGAACCTCTCTCACTTTGTCAAAGTGGAAGTAAATAACCTTCCCTCTGACCATAGTCTGAAAGGTGTAGAAAGCAGTTCCCTCTAATCTTTGCTTCTCTGTCATCCACAGATTTGCATAGAATTCCTGGACCATGTTTCTTCCAACATGTATCTCAAGATTAGCCAGGACTTCCCAGCCCCTGTTTTGAACCTAACTTCTGGGATCACTGATCTTCTGCACATAATTTTGAAATAATGGTCTGCATGTTCTTTGGTGCAGAAGTTTTCATGCATCCAACGTGGCTTTGGATTGCTTTCTTTCTTCTCTCTTGAAGCATTTTATCTTCCTTTGGGTGCCATGAGATTGGTTTGTTTTAACTCAGGGATCACGGAAATCACACCAAACTTAGAGATTTGCTTGTCCTCAAGCAAAATAAAAAGAAAGAAGATGAATGGATGGAGAGAAGGATTCGAATGAGGGAGGAGAGGTGATGGCCGAATGTATAAATAAAGGGGAGGGAGGGAATGGGTTCGAAATTTCAGAAAAAGATATGCTTTGAATGATATGATTGATAAAAGATAAACATGATATAAAAAAGAGAAGATTGTTTTCAAAATTAAGAGATATGAAAAAGATTTGAGGAATTTAGATCTGAATTTTTGTTTATCCATCTATGAAATAAAAGATAATATGAATAAGTTAAAAAGATTTGAAAAGAAATTGGAAATATGAGTGAGTTTTTGAAAAGGAATTGAAAAGAATTGAAAACGAATTAAAAAGGATTTATAAGATTATAAATTATTGTGAATGGAAATTAAAAAATGAATGATTGTAATGTTTGGATGCAGAAAATTTTGATTTAAAACATGAAATTTCGAAAAAAAAGTTGAATTGGGAATGAAATTACCTCTCCCCTAGCTGTGTTGGCGTTAAACGCCCAGAATGATAGCCATTCTGACGTTTAACGCCCATCTGGTGGCCATTGTGGGCGTTCAACACCCAGCCAGATACCCTGGTTGGCGTTAAAAACCAGAAATCCTTCCTTACTGGGCATTTTTCTGAACGCCCAGAATGCTGCCAGTTCTGGCGTTAAATACCCAGAATGCTGCCCATTCTGGTGTTTAACGCCCAGAATGATATCTTTACTGGCGTTAAACGCCCAGAATAGTAGCCATTCTGGCGTTTAACGCCCAAATTGCCTCTTTACTGGCGTTTTGATACCAGTGAGCTCTTTTTCTCTGTGATTCTTCTGCTCTATGTTCTGAACCTTCATATCTTTGACTTGTTCACTGAAAAAACATCAATAAACACGGACAACAAAATTAAATGGACTTATATAATTATTATAAATATCTAATTTGATTTAATAATGGCTGGGTTGCCTCCTAGTAAGCGCTTCTTTACTGTCTTTAGCTGGACTTTACTGAGCTTTCTAATTTAGTTTTAGTTTTGAGCATTCTTGCTCAATATTGCCTTCAAGATAATGTTTGATTCTCTGTCCATTAACAATGAAATTTTGTCAGAATCAACATCTTGAAGCTCTACATAACCATATGGTGACACACTTGTAATCATATATGGTCCCCTCCACCGGGATTTCAATTTCCCAGGGAACAATCTGAGCCTAGAGTTAAACAGCAGGACCTTCTGTCCTGGCTCAAAGACTCTAGATGACAGCCTTTTGTTATGCCATCTTTTTGCTTTCTCTTTATAGATTTTAGCATTTTCAAAAGCATTGAGTCTGAACTCCTCTAGCTCATTTAGCTGGAGCAATCTTTTCTCTCCAGCTATTTTAGCATCAAGGTTTAGGAACCTGGTTGCCCAATAGGCCTTGTGTTCCAGTTCCACTGGCAGATGACAGGCTTTTCCATACACAAGTTAGTATGGAGAGGTCCCTATAGGAGTCTTGAATGCTGTTCTGTATGCCCACAGAGCATCATCTAGACTTCTTGCCCAATCCCTTCTATGGGTACTTACAGTCTATTCCAGGATTCGTTTTAGTTCTCTATTTGAGACTTCAGCCTGCTCATTTGTCTATGGATGATATGGAGTTGCCACTTTATGGTTAATTCCATATATGACCAGAGCAGAGTCAAGCTGTTTATTACAGAAATGAGTGCCTCCATCACTGATCAGTATCCTAGGGACACCGAACCTGCTGAAGATATGCTTCTGGAGGAACTTCAACACTATCTTAGTATTGTTAGTAGGTGTTGCAATCGCCTCTACCCATTTATATACATAGTCTACCGCCACCAGGATATAAGTGTTTGAATATGATGGTGGAAAAGATCCCATGAAGTCAATACCCCATACATCAAACAACTCAATCTCTAGGATCCCTTGGTGAGGCATGGCATAACCGTGAGGCAGATTGCCAGCCCTCTGGCAACTGTCACAGTTACGTACAAACTCTCGGGAGTCTCTATAGAGAGTAGGCCAGTAGAAACCACATTGGAGAACCTTTGTGGCTGTTCGCTCACCTCCAAAGTGTACTCCATATTGTGATCTATGGCAATGCCATAGGATCTTCTGTGCCTCTTCTCTAGGCCCACATCTGCGGATTACTCCGTCTGCACACCTCTTAAAGAGATATGGTTCATCCCACAAGTAGCACTTTGCATCAAAAATAAATTTTTTTATTTGTTGCTTACTGTACTCTTTGGGTATGAATCTCACAGCTTTATAGTTTGCAATCTCTGCAAACCATGGTAATTCCTGAATGGCAAAGAGTTGCTCATCCGGAAAGGTTTCAGAGATCTCAGTAGGAGGGAGGAACGCCCCTGCTACTGGTTCTATCCGGGACAGGTGATCTGCTACCTGGTTCTCCGTCCCTTTTCTGTCTCTTATTTCTATATTAAACTCTTACAGAAGTAACACCCATCTTATGAGTCTGGGTTTTGAATCCTACTTTGTGAGGAGATATTTTAGAGCAGCGTGGTCAGTGTACACAATCACTTTTGATCCTACGAAATAAGATCTGAACTTGTCAATGGCATAAACCACTGCAAGCAACTCCTTTTCTGTGGTTGTGTAATTCTTTTGTGTGTCATTTAAGACACGGTTGGCATAGTAAATGACGTGTAGAAGCTTGTTATGCCTCTGTCCCAGTACTGCACCAATGGCATAGTCACTGGCATCACACATTAGTTCGAATGGTAATGTCCAGTCCGGTGCAGAAATGACTGGTGCTATGACCAGCTTAGCTTTCAGAGTTTCAAACGCCTGCAGACACTCTGTGTCAAATACAAATGGCGTGTCAGCACCTAGCAGATTGCTCAGAGGTTTTGCAATTTTTGAAAAATCCTTTATAAACCTCCTATAGAATCCTGTATGTCCCAGAAAGCTTCTGATTGCCTTAAAATTGGCAGGTGGTGGTAATTTTTCAATTACCTATACCTTAGCTTGATCCACCTATATTCCTTTGTTTGAAATTTTGTGCCCAAGGACAATTCCTTCAGTCACCATAAAGTGACATTTCTCCCAGTTTAAAACCAGGTTAGTCTCTTGGCACCTTTTCAGAACAAGTGCTAGATGGTCAAGGCAGGAGCTGAATGAGTCTCCAAATACTGAGAAGTCATCCATGAAGACTTCCAGAAATTTTTCTACCATATCAGAGAAGATAGAGAGCATACACCTCTGAATGGTTGCAGGTGAATTGCACAAACCAAATGGCATCCTTCTGTAGGCAAATACTCCAAAAGGACATGTGAATGCTGTTTTCTTTTGGTCTTGAGGATCTACTGCAATTTGGTTGTAACCTGAATAGCTATCCAAAAAACAGTAGTATTCATGACCTGCTAGTCTCTCTAGCATTTGGTCTATGAATGGTAAAGGAAAATGATCCTTTCTGGTGGCTGTATTGAGTCTTCTGTAGTCAATACACATACGCCACCCCGTAACTGTTCTTGTAGGAACCAGTTCATTTTTTTCATTATGAACCACTGTCATGCCTCCCTTCTTGGGGACAACTTGGACAGGACTCACCCAAGGGCTACCAGAAATAGGATAAATAATCCTAGCCTCTAGTAGCTTAGTGACCTCTTTCTGTACCACCTCCTTCATGGCTAGATTCAGCCGCCTCTGTGGTTGATACACTGGCTTGGCATCATCCTCCAACAGGATCTTGTGCATGCATCTGGCTAGGCTAATACCCTTAAGATCACTTATGGACCACCCAAGAGTTGTCTTGTGTGTCCTTAGCACCTGAATTAGTACTTTCTCTTCCTGTACCTCTAAAGTAGAGCTTATGATTACTGGAAAAGTGTCATCTTCTCCCAGAATGCATATTTTAAGGATGGTGGTAGTGGTTTGAGCTCGGATTTAGGAGGCTTCTCCTCTTCCTGAGGAGTTTTCAGAGGTTCTTCTATTTTCTCTGGTTCCTCTAGATCAGGCTGAACATCTTTAAAAATGTCCTCTAACTCTGATTCGAGACTAAAAAACTGAAGATTGATGGTTTAGAGGTTATAGTAAACTCTCGTTGTAAGTATAGTTACTAAACCAAGCAATCAACCTTTCTTACAAAAGTTTTGGTTATGACAAGTAACAAACCCCTTTTAAAATTATAATCGAGTATTTAAACCTCGGGTCGTCTTCTCAAGGAATTGCAGGGAGGTATGTTCTTATTATTGGTTATGAGTTTGTAAATTGGGGTTCTGGAGTTTGGGCAATGGGCACATGTATATTTTTAAAGCAATAAAAATAAATAAATAACTGAAAAATAAACTCTTGGCAAGGTATGAGAACTGGAAGTCCTATCCTGGTTATCCTTATCAATTGTAATGAGAATTGAATTTTTCTCCCACTTTGTTAACCTCTAACTATGAAGGTAAGTTAAGTGGATGAATTAATTTTTATTCCTCAGGTCCTAGTCTTTCCTTGGGAAAGGCTAGAGTTATTGGAACTTGAATTAATGAAATGAAGAAATCCAATTTTCAATCAACAATGAGTTTGATAACTCAAGTGTCTCCAATGACTCAACCAAAGCCAAAAGGGAAAAAAGTCTACTTGAATGAAAATAATTTGGATAAACAAAGAGCATTAATAAATTAAAGAGAGCAATTATAAGTCTGAAATACCTCAATTTATATTAATAAAAGCAATCCAACCTAACATGAAAGATTTATGAATCAAATGGGCAACATAAGTAATTAACAAATAAAAGTATTAGAGTATCTAAAAGTAGAAGAGAAATATAAATTGAAGAACATTGAACCTGGGATTGAGAGTCACTCCTAAAACTAAGAGAAATCCTAAATCTTAATCCTAAGAGAGAGGAGAGAACTTCTCTCTCTAAAAACTACATCTAAAACTATGAAAAGTGAATTATGAAAGCTTGTGCTTATGAATGGATGCATTCTCCCACTTTATAGCCTCTAATCTGTCTTTTCTGGGCCGCAAACTGGGTCGGGAACAGCCCAGAATTCGCTAGTTGCGAATTCAAACACGCTGATTTTCGTCACTGCGACGCGTCCACATGGAGCACGCGTTTGCGTTGCCTATCATCAGGGCAACTATGGTATATTATATATCGAATCGATGCCTCGGACGTTATCTTTCCAACGCAACTGAAACCTCATCATTTGGACCACTGTAGCTAAAGTTATAGCCGTTTGAGTGCGAAGAGGTCAGGCTGGACAACTTAGCAATTTCTCCAACTTCTTGTATTCCTTCCACTTTTGCATGCTTCCTTTCCATCCTCTGAGCCATTCCTGCCCTGTAATCTCTGAAATCACTTAACACACATATCAAGGCATCTAATGGCAATAAGAGAGGATTTAAACATAGGGAACTTAAGGCCAAAGAAGCATATTTTCAATCAAAGCACATAATTAGGAAAGCAAATGTAAAACATGCAAATCATATGAATAAGTGGGTGAAAAGTTGATAAAAACCACTCAATTTAGCACAAGATAAACCATGAAATAGGGGTTTATCAGAGACTCTCAGTCATATTGACCTCTTCCACTAGGGAGTCAATAATATCAGTGCTCATGCAATCTTTTGATGTGTCTGGATGCTGCATAGCTTCGACAGCATTCAACTTAAACTCATCCTCATTGACTCTCAGGGTTATCTCCTCTTTTGGACGTCAATGAGGGTTCGTCCAGTTGCTAGGAAAGGTCTTCCTAGAATGAGAGTTTCACTCTTGTGCTCCTCTATTTCCAGCACTACAAAGTCAGTGGGAAAGGCAAATGGCCCAACCTTGACAATCATGTCCTCAATTATGCCTGATGGAATCTTAATGGAGCCATCAGCAAGTTGGAGGCATATACGGGTTGGTTTAACCTCATCAGTCAAACCAAGCTTTTTGATAGTGGATGCAGGTATTAGGTTGATACTTGCCCTAAGATCACATAGAGTGGTCTTGGTACAAGCACATTCAAATGTGCATGGTGATGAGCGGATAATTTATACGCTTTTTGGCATTGTTTTTAAGTAGTTTTCAGCATGTTTTAAATACTTTTTAGTATATTTTTATTAGTTTTTATTCAAAATTCATATTTCTGGACTTTACTATGAGTTAGTGTATTTTTCTGTGATTTCAGGTATTTTCTGGCTGAAATTGAGGGACCTGAGCAAAAATCTGATTCAGAGGCTGAAAAAGGACTGCAGATGCTGTTGGATTCTGACCTCCCTGCACTCGAAATGAATTTTTTGGAGCTACAGAAGACCAATTGGCACGCTCTTAATTGTGTTGGAAAGTAGACATCTAGGGCTTTCCAACAATATATAATAGTCCATACTTTGCTCAAAGATAAACGACGGAAACTGGCATTTAACGCCAGTTCCATGTTCCATTCTGGCGTTAAACACCAGAAATAGGTTACAAGTTGGAGTTAAACGCCAGAAACAGGTTACAAGTTGGAGTTAAACGACCAAAATAGGTTACAACCTGGTGTTTAACTCCAGAAATAGCCTAGGCACGTGTAAAGCTCAAGTCTCAGCCCCAGCACACACCAAGTGGGTCCCAAAAGTGGATTTCTGCACTATCTATCGTAGTTTACTCATTTTCAGTAAACCTAGGTTACTAGTTTAGTATTTAAACAACTTTTAGAGATTTATTTTGTACCTCATGACATTTTACACATTTCATATTGTATTTCTGACGGCATGAGTCTCTAAACCCCATGGTTGGGGGTGAGGAGCTCTGCTGTATCTCGATGAATTAATGCAAGTACTTCTGTTTTCTATTTAATCACGCTTGTTTCTATTCTAAGATAGTCACTTGTACTTAACCGTGATGAATGTGATGATCCGTGACACTCATCATCATTCTCAACCTATGAACGCGTGCCTGACAACCACTTCAGTTCTACCTTAGATTGAGTGTGTATCTCTTAGCCTCTTGGTTCATGATCAGAGTCTTCGTGGTATAGGCTAGGATTATTGGCAGCCATTCCTGAGATCCAGAAAGTCTAAACCTTGTCTGTGATATTCCGAGTAGGATCTGGGATGGGATGACTGTGACGAGCTTCAAACTCACAAGTACTGGGCGTAGTGACAGACGCAAAAGGATCAATGGATCCTATTCCAACATGAGTGAGAACCGACAGATGATTAGCCGTGCGATGACAGCACATTTGGACCATTTTCACTGAGAGGACGGATGGTAGCCATTGACAACGGTGATCCACCAACATACAACTTGCCATGGAAGGAGACCTGCGTGCATGAAGAAGAAGACAGTAGGAAAGCATAGATTCAGAAGACAGAGCATCTCCAAAACCTCAATCTGTTCTCCATTACTGCATAACAAGTACTATTTAATTTATGCTTTTTACTCTTCATAAATATAATCACTCTTATCATTGATTTCCTGACTAAGAATTACAAAATAACCATAGCTTGCTTCAAGCCGACAATCTCCGTGGGATCGACCCTTACTCACGTAAGGTATTACTTGGACGACTCAGTGTACTTGCTGGTTAGTGGTACGAGTTGTGAAATGTGTGAGTTACAATTTGTGCACCAAGTTTTTGGCATCGTTGCCGAGAATTGTTCGAGTTTGAACAACTGATGGTTCATCTTGTTGCTTAGATTAGGAAAATTTTGTCTTTTGGGTCAAAGTCTTTTATTTTCTTTTCAAAATTTTTCCAAAAATTTATTATTTTTTTTATTAATCTTTAGAGCTTTCTGTTTGAGTCTAGCTACATGTTTTAAGTTTGGTGTCCTTTGTGTTTTTGTCATAAAAAAAAATAGTTTTTCTCTTTTTAATCCTTGCATTTGTTGAATGTGTCTATTTTCTTGTGAATAGTTGCTCCTTTGAGTCTTTCTTTCTAAAATCTTTTCAAAAATAATTTTTCTTTGATTAAATCTCGTGTCAAATTTTAAGTTTGGTATTTTCTTGTTAATTTTTATTTAATTTTCGAAAATTTATTTTTGGTTTTCTTTAAAATTTCCTGTTTGGTGTTTGTTGCTGTTTATCTTATACATTTTCGAATTATTAGTGTCCAAAATATAAAAATTTTTAAGTTTCGTGTCCTTTGTGTTTCTATTTTCTTAAAAATTTTTAAAATTTATTCTTGGTGTTCATCTTGATCTTCAAAGTGTTCTTGGTGTTCATCTTGACATTCAAAGTTTTCTTATTTGTTTTCTTTGTTTTGATCTAAAAATTCTAAGTTTGGTGTCATTTTATTATTTTTCTCTTTCCTCAATAAATTCAAAAAAAAATATATCTTTTCTCTTTATTTTAAGTAATTTTCGAAATTTACATAAGAATTTCAGATTTTTATTTTAAAATTTCTATTTTATCTTATCTTAGTTTTAAAAAAAATTTCGAAATTCAAATCTTTTTCAAAAAAATCATATCTTTTTCAAAAACTTATCTTATCTTATTTCAAATTTCTAATTTCAACTTCCAAAATTCAAAATTCAAATTTCAAAATTCAAATTTCAAAATTCAAAATTTCAAAATTTAAAATTCAAAATTTAATTTTTAAATTAAAAAAATTAAATCTTTTCAAAATTTAAATTTTTTCAAATCCTTATCTTATATTGTTGACTTTTCCGAAAATTCAAAATTTAAATTTTAAAACTTTTTAATTTAAATTCCTTATCTTCTCTTACCTAGCTTATCTTATCTTTTCTAATCTCAAATCTTAAAATCAAATCTTTTTCATATCTTTTCTTTTTTCTATTTATTTTATTTTCTTACAAGTATCTTTAATTTTAAGACATATCTTTTTCAAAACTTCCTAACCAATTTCTCTCTCTTCATTTTTTCGAAAATCTTCACCCACATTTTTTTCAAATCTGTTTAATTAATTAATTTAGTTTTCAATTTTCTTTTATTTCTTTTTCTTCAAATTTTCGAAATTATAGTCAATATTTCATTTATTTTATCTTATTTTATTTTAATTTCGATTTTCAAAAAAAAATATTATTTTATTTACAATCCGCATCATCTCCCTTTCTCCATCATGGACCTAAGTGAAAATGAACAGTCCAGAAGGACTCTAGGGTCATATGCTAACCCCACTACTGCTGCATTTGGGAGTAGCATCTGTATACCTCCCATCAAAGCAAGCAGTTTTGAGCTAAATCCTCAGGTCATTGTCATGGTGCAGCAAAATTGCCAATATTCCGGTCTTCCACAGGAAGAACCTACTGAGTTTCTGGCGCAATTCTTGCAAATTGCTGACACAGTGCGTGACAAGAAGGTAGATCAGGATGTATACAGGTTGTTACTGTTTCCATTTGCTGTAAAAGATCAAGCTAAGAGGTGGTTAAATAACCAACCCACAGCAAGTATAAGAACATGAAAACAGTTATTAGACAAATTCCTGAATCAATATTTCCCTCCAAAAAAGATGACACAGCTAAGGTTAGACATCCAAGGCTTTAAACAAGAGGATGATGAATCCCTTTATAACGCCTGGGAGAAGTACAGAGGGATGCTAAGGAAATGCCCCTCTGAAATGTTTTCAGAGTGGGTGCAATTAGACATCTTCTACTATGGGCTTACAGAAAAATCTCAGAGATCTCTAGACCACTCAGCTGGTGGATCTATACACATGAGAAAGACTATTGAAGAGGCTCAAGAGCTTATTGATATAGTTGCAAGAAATTAGCATCTGTACATAAGTAATGAGTCCTCCATAAAAGAAGAAGCTAACGCAGTATCAACTGACTTTAGTGCTCAGGAACAAGTTGCTGAACTCAATCAGCAACTATCTTCTATAACAAGGCAGTTAGCAGAAGTTAAGGAGATGCTACAAGAAACCAAAAATGCTAACAAGGATATGGAATCACAATTGAATCAGACAAAATAGCAGTTATCAAAACAGATAACAAAGGAGTGCCAAGCAGTTCAATTAAGAAGTGGAAAAACATTAAATACCTCAACTCAAAGCAGCAAAAAGCTAAAAAAAGAACAGTTGACAGAGGATGAGCAACCTGCTACCCAAAATCCCTCTGAGGACAGTAAGAGCCCAGAGAGGAATAAGTTTGGCGTTCAAATTCCAGAAAAGGGTGAAAAATTGGCGTTAAACGCCCAATCCATGTTCAGTTCTGGCGTTCAAACGCCAGTGAGGGATCAGACACCTGCAAGTGCTGATAATAACTCCCTCAATAAGGCTTCTCAACCTGCCTCTGTAGGAAATAAACCTGCAGCAACTAATGTTGAAGAATATAAAGCCAAAATGCCTTATCCTCAGAAACTCCGCCAAGCGGAACAGGATAAACAATTTGCCCGCTTTACATACTATCTCAGGACTCTTGAAATAAAGATTCCGTTTGCAGAGGTACTTGAGCAAATACCCTCTTATGCTAAGTTCATGAAAGAGATCTTAAGTCATAAGAAGGATTGGAGAGAAACAGAAAAAGTTTTTCTCACTGAAGAATGCAGTGCAGTCATTCTAACAAGCTTACCAGAAAAGCTTAAGGATCCTAGAAGCTTTATGATACCATGCACATTAGAGGGTGCTTATACCAAGACAGCTCTATGTGATCTTGGGGCAAGCATCAACCTAATCCCTGCATCCACTATCAGAAAGCTTGGCTTGACTGAAGAGGTCAAACCAACCCGGATCTGTCTTCAACGTGCTGATGGCTCCATTAAATACCCATCAGGCATAATTGAGGACATGATTGTCAAGGTTGGGCCATTTGCCTTCCCTACTGACTTTGTAGTGCTGGAAATGGAAGAGCACAAGAGTGCAACTCTCATTCTAGGAAGACCATTCCTAACAACTGGACGAACCCTCATTGACGTCCAAAAGGGGAGATAACCCTGAGAGTCAATGAGGATGAGTTTAAGTTGAATGTTGTCAAAGCTATGCAGCATCCAGACACATCAGAAGACTGCCTGAGCGTTGATATTATTGACTCCCCGGTGGAAGAGGTCAATATGACTGAGAGTCTCGAATTAGAGCTAGAGGAAATTTTTAAAGATGTTCAGCTTGATCTGGAGGAACCAGAGGAAATAAAAGAACCTCTGAAAACTCCTCAGGAAGAGGAGAAACCTCCTAAACCCGAGCTCAAACCACTACCACCATCCCCGAAATATGCATTTCTGGGAGAAGGTGACACTTTTCCTGTAATCATAAGCTCTGCTTTAGAGCCACAGGAAGAGAAAGCACTAATTCAGGTGCTAAGGACACACAAGACAGCTCTTGGGTGGTCCATAAGTTATCTTAAGGGCATTAGCCCAGCCAGATGCATGCACAAGATCCTATTGGAGGATGATGCTAAGCCAGTGGTTCAACCACAGAGGCGGCTAAATCCCGCCATGAAGGAGGTGGTGCAGAAAGAGGTCACTAACTTACTAGAGGCTGGGATTATTTATCCTATTTCTGATAGCCCCTGGGTGAGCCCTGTCCATGTTGTCCCTAAGAAGGGAGGTATGATAGTGGTTCATAATGAAAAAAATGAACTGGTTCCTACAAGAACAGTTACAGGGTGGCGTATGTGTATTGACTACAGAAGGCTTAATACAGCCACCAGGAAGGATCACTTCCCTTTACCATTCATAGATCAGATGCTAGAAAGACTAGCAGGTCATGAATACTACTGCTTTTTGGATGGCTATTCAGGTTACAACCAAATTGCAGTAGATCCTCAAGACCAAGAGAAAATAGTATTCACATGTCAATCTGGAGTATTTACATACAGAAGAATGCCTTTTGGTCTGTGCAATGCACTTGCAACCTTTCAGAGGTGCATGCTCTCTATCTTCTCTGATATGGTAGAGAAATTTCTGGAAGTCTTCATGGATGATTCTCAGTATTTGGAGACTCGTTTAGCTCCTGTCTCAACTATCTAGCACTTGTTCTGAAAAGATGCCAAGAGACTAACCTGGTTTTAAATTGGGAAAAATGTCACTTTATGGTGACTGAAGGAATTTTCCTTGGGCATAAAATTTCGAACAAGGGAATAGAGGTGGATCAAGCTAAGGTGGAGGTAATTGAAAAATTACCACCACCCACCAATGTTAAGGCAATCAGAAGCTTTCTGGGGCATGCAGGATTCTATAGGAGGTTTATAAAGGATTTTTCAAAAATCGCAAAACCTCTTAGCAATCTGCTAGCTGCTGACACGCCATTTGTGTCTGACACAGTGTGTCTGTAGGCGTTTAAAACTCTGAAAGCTAAGCTGGTCACAGCACCAGTTATTTCTATACCAGATTGGACATTACCATTCGAACTAATGTGTGATGCCAGTGACCATGCCATTGGTGCAGTATTAGGACAGAGGCATAACAAGCTTCTGCATGTCATTTATTATGCTAGCCGTGTTTTAAATGATTCACAGAAAAATTACACAACCACAGAAAAAGAGCTACTTACAGTGGTTTATGCCATTGACAAGTTTAGATCATACTTAGTAGGATCAAAAGTGATTATGTACACTGACCATGCTGCTCTTAAATATCTACTCACAAAGCAGGATTCAAAGCCCAGACTCATAAGATGGGTGTTGCTTCTACAAGAGTTTGATATAGAAATAAGAGACAGAAAAGGGACAGAGAATCAAGTAGCTGATCACCTGTCTCGGATAGAACCAGTAGCAGGAGCATCCCTCCCTCCTACTGAGATCTCTGAAACCTTTCCAGATGAGCAATTGTTTGCTATTCAGGAAGCTTCGTGGTTTGCAGACATTGCAAACTTTAAGACTCAAGGTTCTCATTCTGTAACCATGGAGAGGAAGCATGAAAAGCTTATCTCAATACAGAGTCAAACAAAACCCTCATATTCAAACTCTAAGTTTGGTGTTGGGAGGCCACAACCAAACTCTAAGTTTGGTGTTGAGAGGCCCCAACCCTGCTCTGATTATCTGTGAGGCTCCATGAGGGCTCACTGTCAAGCTATTGACATTAAAAAAGCGCTTGTTGGGAGGCAACCCAATGTTATTTAATTATATCTATTTATTTTCCATTGCTATTTTATGTTTTCTTTAGGTTGATGATCATGTGAAGTCACAAATACAACTGAAAAATCAAAAATAGAATGAAAAACAGCATTAAAAACAGCTCACCCTGGAGGAAGAGCTTACTGGCGTTTAAACGCCAGAAAGAAGCATCAGACTGGCGTTTAACGCCAGAAAGAAGCATCAAGCTGGCGTTAAAACGACAGAAACAAGCACCAGACTGGTGTTTAACGCCAGAACAGAGCATCAAGTTGGCATTTAACGCCAAGAAAGGGAGAAAAGCTGGCGTTTAATGCCAGAAACAAGCAGCAGTCTGGCGTTAAATGCCAGGATTGCACACTAAGGGCTTTTTTGCACGCCTCAATGGAGCAGGGATGCTAAGTCCTTGACCCCTCAGGATCTGTGGACCCCACAGGATCCCCACCTACCCCACCCTCTTTTCCATACTATCTTCACCACTCACATCCATCCATCATAAACCCCACATACACACTATCACCCTCCCTTGGCCGAACCCACCTATGGTAATTATCATGAGTCAATCTCGCCTAGTCAACCCCAACCATCGAGGAGTAAGTAAAGCAAGCATAATTGACCTTAATCCATAAGTCTTAACCAACTTACCAAACTAGTTGATAAAAGGCTAGCGTCAATGGAAACAAGAGCCAACTAACTACCCAAGAATTACCACTAAATGTCGGACATTATGACTCTAGTATCCTAGGAAATCAAATCACAAGCCAAGGTGGGAAAATCTACTCAAAATCTAGAGTTGGCATTTTCACAAACACCTTGTGTGCATAAAAGTGAAACATGGAAAATTGCAAGGTAAAATATAAAACTATAACCAACTATCAACAAAACCAAATATAAACAAGCAATCAAACATAAAGAGGCATGAAATGTAAGATTCATCAATCGAAACTTCAAGAAACACAAAATTACAATATGAACAAAGTAACTTGAACTAAAAGGAAATGAAAGTAAAAGTGCTTTAATTAAAGAGGAAATTGAGAGTACTTACAATTGAAGAACTAAAATCAAAGATCAAAGCTTGCTATAAAATGCTACAATGGAAATTGATAAACCCTAGGAGAGCAAAACTACACTACACTACTCCTACACCTAATTACTATGAAAACTTGTAAAAATTGCTCTAATGCCTCCCCCCTTTGATAAGTGATCCATTCTCCTTGATATAGCACTTCCAAATAGCAATTTAGCTTTCCAAAATGGGCCAAGAGGCCTCCAAATTCGCGCAGCACATGCCTCATTAATGAAGTCACGTGGAGGGACCTGTGCGGACACACAGACGTGTGCGTCCGCACACGCGGCTAAAAATTGACCTGTGTATGCACAGGTGCGTGCGTACGCACACATGGGAATTCTTGCTTGTGCGTGCCTACGCAGGGCTGTGTGCACGCTCACTTCGCTGTGTGTGCTTTTCTTCGTTTTCTTTATGTTTTCTCCCTTGTACATGCTTTCTTCCACTTTTGCCCATCCATTCTTGCCTTCAAGGCCTGAAATCACTCATAAACTATATCACGACATCGAATGATATAGAAGTGGGATTAAATTGCTCTATCAAAGCACAAAATTGCATGTTTTCACATTTAAGATCAAATTAGGGATCAAACACAAAAGTATGCTATTTGGGTGCTTAAGTGTGAGTTCATGTGCTAGAATGCATCCAAATTGAGTCAAAACATACCATCAAATATGGACTTATCAAAGTGTTAGTAGTACATATGATTAAGCAAGCAAAAATTAAAAATAACACTGCCGGCCTAAGAAGCATAGGCATTATGATTAAACAAACAAGTGGTGTTGCTGGATACATTGCATAGGAAAAGTGGCACACCAAACTTAGTGTGACACTTTCTTTTGAAATTGATGCAAGTATCAGAAAGATTGAAAACAGATTGTTGCAGGGCAACACCAAACTTAGAATGTGACCATATGCCAATTTTTATTTGGAAGAAAGCTAAGTAAAAGAAACTGTTCTATGTGTTAATAACACACTCACCAAGAGCTAGAGGTGTCACAAATAGGGGCTTCTTGATGAGGCATTAACACAAACAGTCAAAGAGCAATGAGAATAAAAAGCAACAGAAATTAAATGAACAGAAAGAAAATGTCTAATCTAGGTAACTAACCAACCGGTAGTTTGTTAATCACGATTAATCCCCGGCAACGGCGCCATAAACTTGATACGCGAAAACTTGCCTCTCAACAAATTTCCTTCCGGTAAGTGCACCGGATTGTCGTCAAGTAAAAACTCACTGTAGAGTGAGGTCGAATCCCACAGAGATTAACAGATTAAACAATTAATGGTCGATTGATTAGCCTAGTTAGACGATTCAAGTTGGAGTGATAAACAGCAGAAAAGTAAATTGCATTGAAGTAAATAAAAGCAGTAAAGTGCAGAAAAGGAAATTGACAAAAATGTAAGGTGCAGGTAAATAACAGAAGGTAAAAGAAGAAAAATAAAACAATATTGGGACCAAGAGATATTACAATTCTCCGGATCAAATTCATTTTTATCTTTTTCGCAATCAATGCATTCATTGATCTCCTTGGCAATCTTAAGTGATTGGATCCCAATTCCTTGGCTCACCAATCTCTCTAAGTATGAACAATTGCCCAATTCCTTGATTTAAGTGCTCATGGGAAGAGATTAAGTTTGGTCACTGATTATACCACCCAAATTCATAGATCAAAGTATTGGTAGGATTACATATCACTATATCCATCCAACCCCCAACCTAATCCAATGTGAGAAAGCATTTCTAGCATGATTTCCTCATTCCTTTGTCAAGGCTCCGAGGAAATCCAATTATGAACAATTGCTCCGTCAAGACAATTGTTCAATTGAAATTAAGATAGAAAGCTTTCTAGTAAGACCAAGAGAAAAGACAGAGAAAGCATGCAAACATCCACTCCAACATTTTTCAATCCACGCGTATGCGTCCCCCACGCGTACGCGTGCATGCTGCTTTTTTCCAATCGACACGTACGCGTGACCCACGCGTACGCGTCACATCAAATTTTTGCCCAGGGTTGTTATCGCGGATGTTGGACCCAGCGTTTGCCCCCCAACGTTACCTCCGACTTTGGCCTTCTCACGCATGCGCGTAGGCGACGCGCACGCGTGGCTTGTCATTTTTCACTACTCACGCGTACGCATGGGTTACATGTACGCATGGTTTGCCATTTCTTCATCAAGCACGCGTACGCGTGATAAACGCGTATGCGTGGCTACAAATTTTTCCAGGCTTCTTCAATTTTTTCTTACAGCATTGGTTCATTGCCAAAGTTTATTCAAACTTTGCCATCAACATTGGCTTCAAACTCTGCTTTTCTCTGCTTCCTACTTCTTTTAGCCTATCATCAAACAAACAAGTGTATCAAAGTAACATATAAGATAATCTTTACTATACTAAGTGTGTTAATAATGCTTAAAATCATGCCTTCACTTAGTGTGATCTATTTAATCATATTTACCCTGTATATTAACTGAAATTCACATGTTCTTGAGATTTTCTTAATGCAGAGATTTTTCATGCTTTTGCTCCTTTATTCATAAAATTTTTATGAAAACTAAACCAAAATTAAGTGAAAAAGCATAGAAAAACAAGCCATGATGCCCTGGCATCAATGCACTTTTGTTCTTCTATTTCTCTTTTAATGCACTTTATGATTAATGTTCCTTCATTGTTGAATTGTTTAATTCATTTAATTTTCTTTTATGCCTTCCATGTGTTTGATGAAATGCTTAGTTGGAATTTACCATAGGTTTTGTTCCTCTTGACCTAGGTAGAGTGATTAGTGACTCTTGAGTTATCTAATGCCTTTGTTGATTGATAATTAGTAATTGCTAATTGATTTGAATGCTACTAAAGCTAGACTTTCATCTAGATTAGGCTAGGACTTTTGAAATCAAGTTAGTTCATCCACTTGACTTTCCTCCATGGTTAGAGGTTAACTAAGTGGGAGCAAGGGACAATTCTCATCACAATTAAGGAAGATAACTAGGATAGGACTTCTAGTTCTTACACCTTGTCAAGAGCTTTGTTAGTTGTTAGTTTATTTTTATTGCCATTTACATTTCATGTATCTTATCTCGAAAACCCCAAAATATACCTCATAACCAATAACAAGACACTTTATCACAATTCCTAGGGAGAACGACCCGATGTTTGAATACTTCGGTTATTAATTTTAGGGGTTTGTACTTGTGACAAACAAAGTTTTGTATGAAAGGATTATTGTTGGTTTAGAAACTATACTTGCAACGAGATTTCATTAGTGAATTCTAAGCCGTCAAAAATCCAATCATCAGGTAGAACGAATAAGCTAATGAAACACCAAGGAATTTCCATGAAACCTCCTTCTTAGGGGCATACCATTGATTGAATTGAAGAAAACTTTTGTTTACCAACTTGCTTGGAGTATTTTGTTTGTAGAACATGGAAACGAGCTAGAACAACATACCTTGTGAGATTTGAGCTTTGATAGATGGTTGCACTTTTCAGCCATAATGTTGTTCTTGTGTGTGATTATACTCTTTTTTTTATTGTGATCATTAATTTATATGATTCTTTATGTTCTGTATTTGTGTTTGGATGCATTTAGCATGATTGAGGCCATCTTTGATGATAAACTCACTAACCTATATGGCCAACCCTTGCATTCACCTTTGTGAACCCCTTTGAGCCTATGAATTCCCTTTTGTTCTGATGATAGCATATTACTCCCCTTAAGCAGAAAACTATTGATGTCCCTGAATTACTCTTTGATTAGCTTGGGTGGATTAGTGTGTAAATTCTAAGTGTGGAGAAATTTTGGGAAGCATTGGTGATAAAGGCATGAACTCTTTGTGAAAAAACTTTTTTTGGGCAATTAGGTAATACTCATGCATTTCACTAATTAAAACATATGCATTCATAGTTAAAAAAAAAACTTGTGCATAACAAAGTATGAATAAAAAGAGTAAATAAAGGATGCATATGCCATGTTTGAAAAGAAAATGCATGAATGAAGTGAAATAGAAAAAAAAAAAGAGAAAATGGGTAGAAAGGTTACATTATTATGTGTACATAGCTGATGTGGGATTAGGTGGACACTCAAGCTAATCAAAGAACTAATTCTTTAAGTCCACTTAACCATATTTCATCCTACATAACCCTAGCCCCATTACATCCCTCTAAAGACCTCATGATACTTGTTATTCATGCATTAAATACTAGTTGATTGTTAGATGACTTGCAAATCTTTGAAAAGTATGATAAGAGGGGAATTGAGTGGTTAAACCCTAAACACTGAGTGAATTGAGTGGATACACATCCGGTGAGGGGTTCGATCGCTCAATTCTATGTTCTTACACCTCATATTACATCTTCTTGCAAGTTGTTTAATTGAATAGTTTTGATAACTTCAATTCAATTCTTTGGACATTGATCTTAATGCACGAACTCTTTGCATTAGCCCTATATTTTTTTGTGATAGATTGGAATTTCATGGTTTGTTTCTACCAACTCTCATCATAGTACATATTGGTGATTCGTCTTAGGATAGTTGCATGCATTTAAGTAGTATATAGCATAAGTCATTTTTCCTTTCATATATCTCCTTTGCGTGTGTTTAGCATGAGGACATGCTAGTGTTTAAGTGTGGGGGAATTGATGAATCCATATTTGATGATAATTTTTGGTTAGAATTGAATGGATTTTCATCATATAAACTTGCACTTATTCCCTTGAATAGCATGCTTTTGAACTTTTCTCCCAAATTGCACTTGATTATGAAGATATGCTCTTTTGTACTTAATTTAATCTTTTTTATTCCGTTTGCCTTCCATTCGATACCTTGATATTATTTGTGAGTAATTCCAGGTGTATAAGGTAGGAATGGGTTGAAGAAAATGGAAGAAGAGCATACAAAGTGGAGGAAGCATGAAGAATCAAAGGAGATGAGCTCAGAGATGTGTGCGTGCGCACGGCTACTTGTGCGTACGCACAGGACTGGATTTCTCGCAAGGTGTGCGGACGTACGCATCTGTGCGTTCGCACAGGTGTCCGCACATGACTTCATTAAAATGGCACGTGACTCATGATTTGGGGGCTTTGGAGGCCTATTTCTGAAGTCTTCTAGCTCATATTGGAGGGAAAATGAAGGACATAACATAGCATATCATTAGTATAGTTTAGAAGTAGTAGTAGAAAGCTTTTAGTTATTTTTTCTCTAAGTATTTTTATCATCTCTATTAGGGTTTATATTAGGATTTTACATTCAAGTGCCATTTCCATTTTTGATCTTGGATTTTTCTAGCTTTCATTGTAAGTATTCTCTTGTTATAGTTACATTGTCATTACTCTTTCTTCTAATTCAAGTTATAGTTCAATTTTGCTTCTATCTTGCAATTTCAATTTCTTGTTGATGAATTTGATGTTTGATGTTTGTTTCATGATTTCTTGTGTTATTCTTGTTGATTGAGATCAATTGTTGCTTTTAGTTTCAAGCCTTTTATCATTTTCTCCATGTTTAAAATTTTTGCCCACCAAGTGTTTGACAAAATGTCAAATATGGTTTTAGGCTAAATTTTTTGTTCTTGGCTTGGGTAAAGTGAGCAATTGGGTTCCTAGAGTTGGAATGTCCAACATTTAGTTTCAATTCTTGGATTGTTAATTGTTCTTGTTCCCACTAACGCTAATTTGTTGCTAAAGCAATTAGTAAGCAATTCAGGATTTGTGGGTTGAGAACACTTATGCTCATTTAACTTACTTTCCGATGAGAGGGTTGATCAAGTGAGATTAATCCATCATTATCATAGTTGTGGTTCCAACAAGGAAAGGACCCTTAGCTCACTCCAAGCCAAGACTCTTTTTGATGCTTTCAATCTTTCATACACTTCTATGTTAATCTCTTTTTACTTTACTTGTTTATATTACATAGTTGGTTCTTTAATTTCTTCATTAGTTCAATCATTACAATTTTGCATGTTATTTTATTGCTTTATATGTTCATTTCTTCATTGACAAACCCTTGATCACTACAACCGGATTTGCGCACTCATTGTTCTAAAGTACTCCTTGGGAGACGACCCGGGAGTTAAATACTCTCGGTTTTAAATTAGTTTTGAATTGTGACACATCGTGTGAGTTTCCAATTTGATTGACGGCTAACTTGTCGGGTTAGGACTATACTTACAACGCTAATTCCATTTTGGATAATCGAGTTCCTAACCTATATGCGAATTGGCCGTTATCACCCCACACTTAAACAATAGCATGTCCTCATGCTAATCACAATCAAAGGAGAAGGGTAAAAGGGCAAGCAACTTATTCAATTCAACTACTTATGTGCATGCAACTATGCAAAATGCTATCTATCTATATCTATACCATGGTTCCCTATTAAATTTGGCAAAAACAAACAATAGAACTCCAATCAATCCAAAGTAGATCATTAGGGCTAAGGCAAGGAAATATAGCAATATGACCAATGTCCAAAGATTTGATTTGAAGTTTTCAAAAATTAATTTGGCAACTTGCAAGAAGACACGAGATAAGGGATGGAATCATAGAATTGAGTGATCGAACCCCTCACTGGATGTGTATACACTCTAGTCGCTCAGTGTTTAGGGCTTAATCACTCAATTCTTCTTTAATCATGTTTTCTAGGATTTGTTAGTCATCTAACAATCAACAAATACTTGATGAATGAATGCAAATATCATGAGGTCTTTGGAGGGTTGTAATAGGGCTAGGGTAAGGGTAGGATTAATATGGTTAAATAGACTAGTAGACTAGATCTTTGATTAACTCAATTATCCCACCTAATCCTATATCATCCTATGTACACAAAAGAAACCAACCCGACTTCCCATTCATCTCCTTTCTCACCTTCACTCATGCATCTTCTTTCTAATTAAACCACATATGCATTCTTTATTTAACAATATTATTATCATTTTTATTTTTCTTTTCTTTTCTTTTCTTTTTCTTTTTTCTTTCTCCTTTTTTTTTCAAAAAGTATATACACCCAAAATTTCTATTTTCTTTTATCATCAAAGAGAGATGCATATATTTTAATTAATGTATGCATGAGTGTTTACCCATTTTTCCAAAATTTCACCATGAATACCCAAAGTAAACTTTCTACTAATGTTTTTCCACAAAATTTCCCCGCACTTGAATAACACACACTCTTCAACCCAAGCTAATCAAAGATACAATTCATGGACATTTATAGTTTTTCACTTAGGACAAAAGATGTGTTTAAAATTAGAACAAAGGGGAGTTAAAAGGCTCAAAATTAGGTTACAATGGTAAATATAAGGGTTGGCCATATGGGTTAGTGAGTTTAATTTCAAAAATGGCCTCAATCATACTAAGTGCGTTCAAAACATCAAATGTAGGATATAAAGATCCAAGCAAATCTAAGATTACAATCATAAAAGAGTATAACACACAAGAACAAAATTTGTGACTGAAAATGTGCAACCATACCATTCCAGCCCAAACACCTAAATCCTAAGGCATGCAACCCATGAAGGGATGCCACCCCGAAAAGGGGCGATAAGAGATATAAATGTGCTTCGCCAAAGTCGGCAAACATACCACCAGAACAGTCAACACAAAAAGTTCTAAGAAACTAGAACATCAAAAGCTCAAAGGTTACCCAACACCAACCGAAGAGTAAAGGTGTTTTGATTAAAAACCAAAAGTTGTAGAGAAGCAGCCATAAAGCGTCAGAAGAGTTATGCAAAAAGTTAAAAAACCAAGAAGTTCAAAAAGTCCATAAACCAAACAGTATCAATACATAATCAAAAGAAAGATAAAAGGAGAGAATCACAAGGGGTCCAGCTTCGCTCCTGTTGCCGCATCCTAAGGAGTAGGAGGAATGACTGAGATTGGCACGGCTCCAACAACACCATCAGGGCCATTCAAGATCTCCACTTGGAATCGGCCTCAGATCGGGATGGCTCAACTGAGGAAACCTTGGTAGGAGGTTCCGGGGAAGGAATTTCATCATCATTAGGGGCTGGCACTATCTTACCATCCTCAACAATGTTATCCATGATAAACAAGGTAAGGTCGGCATCTGGAGTAAGAATCCGGACCTGAGCCTTTAAATTTTCATACAGAGTAGTCATACCACTCACCACATGGCCCTAAAGCTCAGCATTATCATCATAAGCAAACTGGAGTTTCTCCTTAACCTTCAAAAGCTCACCATAAGTCCGAGTATAGCTCTCCTTAGCCTTTTTTGCCATGTCCTCAGCAAAATTGGCAGCAGCCTCTACAGCAGTAGCCCGGACCTTCTCCTTCTCTGCAGCAAGCTCTAGCACGATGTTCTCCGCCTCCAGCTCAAGTCTCAACCCCTCTACCCTATCATAATCAGCCTTGGCCTTCTCAAGAAAAGTACTAGTAGCATGGATAAGAGACTTCTTAAAATCCCGAGACAAAGCAGCACTGAGATTGGCCATCTGAATACTATTGCTGGATATAAAGTCAAGGTGGTAAAGAATGGACACATCATCGGTCGAGACGAAGCCATGAGGGGCGATATGCTCCGCAGCAAAGGCCACACCGTCAAAATCCTTATCATTAAGATTGTAAGTCCCAGTAGTCCTCGGCCTCTTAGGGGAAGGACCAGAGGGAGAGGGAGAGGAGGCAGCACCAGAAGATGAAAGAGGCGGATCAGCAGAAGCCGCCCGAACCCGAGGAGTCGGGATAACCTTCCTCGGTCCTTGAGGACCTGAGTTTGGCTTCTTTGGTGGGATTTGGGAAGAACCCTCCCCCGACGTCTTCTTATGCACATTCTGGGTATCCATCAACTTTTTGGCCTTACGAAAGAGCTTCATCAAATCAGAGCTCGACACCATCTCTGAAAGAAACTAGGAAAATAGTCACACAATGGATAACAACAAGACCACAAAAAACAAAAGAAAAATTTCTAAAAAGAAGTCGGACACTACCTAGCTCGGAGCGGAGAAGAGTAGGATCCCCTAAAAATCTCTTAGTATCCGGATGAGGAGGTGATGAGCGGATAATTTATACGCTTTTTGGCATTGTTTTTAGTATATTTTTAGTATGATTTAGTTAGTTTTTATTATATTTTTATTAGTTTTTAAATAAAAATCATATTTCTGGAATTTACTATGAGTTTGTGTATTTTTCTGTAATTTCAGGTATTTTCTGGCTGAAATTGAGGGAGCTGAGCAAATATCTGATTCAGGCTGAAAAAGGACTGCAGATGCTGTTGGATTCTGACCTCTCTGCATTATAATGGATTTTCTGGAGCTACAGGAGTCTAAATGGTGTGCTCTTAATTGCGTTGGAAAGTAGACATCTAGAGATTTCCAGCAATATATAATAGTCCATACTTTGCTCAAGAATAGACAACGTAAACTGGCATTCAACGCCAGTTCCATGTTGCAGTCTGGCGTCAAACGCCAGAAACAAGTTACAAGTTGGAGTTAAACGCCCAAAACAGGTTACAACCTGGCGTTTAACTCCAAAAATAGCCTAGGCATGTGTAAAGCTTAAGTCTCAGCCCCAGCACATACCAAGTGGGCCCTAGAAGTGGATTTCTTCACTATCTATCTTAGTTTACTCATTTTTTGTAAACCTAGGTTACTAGTTTAGTATTTAAACAACTTTTAGAGATTTATTTTGTACCTCATGATATTTTTATATCTGAACTTTGTACTCTTTGATGGCATGAGTCTCTAAACTCCATTGTTGGGGGTGAGGAGCTCTGCTGTGTCTCGATGAATTAATGCAATTATTTCTGTTTTCTATTCAAACACGCTTGTTTCTATCTAAGATGTTCATTCGCACTTCAATATGATGGATGTGATGATCCGTGACACTCATCACCATTCTCAACCTATAAACGCGTGACTGACAACCACCTCCGTTCTACCTTCGATTGAATGAGTATCTCTTGGATTCCTTAATCAGAATCTTCGTGGTATAAGCTAGAATCCATTGGCAGCATTCTTGAGAATCCGGAAAGTCTAAACCTTGTCTGTGGTATTCCGAGTAGGATTCAGGGATTGAATGACTGTGACGAGCTTCAAACTCACAAGGCTTGGGCGTAGTGACAGACGCAAAAGGATCAATGGATCCTGTTCCAGCATGAGTGAAAACCGACAGATGATTAGCCGTGCGGTGACAGCGCACCTGGACCTTTTTCACTGAGAGGACGGATGGTAGCCATTGACAACGGTGATCCACCAACACACAGCTTGCCATAGGAGGAACCTTGCGTGCGTGAAGAAGAAGACAGGGAGAAAGCAGAGATTCAGAAGATAAAGCATCTCCAAAACTCCAACATATTCTCCATTACTACAGAACAAGTATTTAATCCATGCTCTTTTATTCTTCGTAATTCATACTGATAATTATAATTGATTTCCTAACTAAGATTTACAAGATAACCATAGATTGCTTCAAACCAATAATCTCCGTGGGATCGATCCTTACTCACGTAAGGTATTACTTGGACGACCCATTGCACTTGCTGGTTAGTTGTGCGAATTTGTGAGAAATAGTAATATTGACATTGACATACACAATTTTGTGCACCAAATTTTTGGCGCCGTTGCCGGGGATTGTTCGAGTTTGAACAACTGACGGTTCATCTTGTTGCTTAGATTAGGAAAATTTTGTCTTTTGGGTCAGAGTCTTTTATTATTGTTCTTGTTAAAATTTTAAAATCCTTATTCCCTTTTTCTTAATTAATTTCAAAATTTTTAAAACCAATAACTTCATGATTTAGTCTTCTGTTTGAGTTTACTTTCATGTTTTAAGTTTGGTGTCAACTGCATGTTTTTATTTCCCTTTAAATTTTCGAACTGCATGTTCTTTGTTCTTCCTTAATCTTCAAGTTGTGCTTGTTTATTTTCCTTGTTTGATCTTTGGTTTCTCTTGTTCTGTGTTTTTTTTCTTGTTTTTCTTGTGCTTTTTCAAAATATCAGTTTTCAAAAAAAAATAATAAAATAAAATATTTTTATACATTAAACACCTTGTTAAAACACTTTAAATTTATAGCTCAATTGGCTAGAGCGTGGTGCTTATGTTCTTGGTAATTGGCTATCTTCTTTTTAAAAACTTTTTTCAAAAATAATTTTTCTTTGAATAAATCTTGTGCCAAACTTTAAGTTTGGTGTTTTCTTGTTGATTTTTCTTTAGTTTTCAAAAATTTTATTTTGGTTTTCTAAAAATTTTAAGTTTGGTGTTCTATCTTCATGTTCTTGTTGTTCTTGTGAGTCTTCAAAGTGTTCTAGAGTCTTCCTTGTGTTTTGATCTTAAAATTTTTAAGTTTGGTATTCCTTGGTGTTTCCCTCCAAAATTTTCGAAAATAATGAGCATTAGATCTAAAAATTTTAAGTTTTGTGTCTTTTTATTGTTTTTCTCTTTCCTCATTGAATTCAAAAATATCTTTTTCCTTTATTTTAATTGATTTTTCAAATTTTCCTTTTAAAAAATCAGATTTTATTTTAAAATTTTTTATTTTATCTTATCTTAGTTTTAAAATTTCAAAATTTCAATCTTTTTCAAAAAAATCATATCTTTTTCAAAATCTTATCTTATTTTATTTCAAATTTCAAATTTCAAAATTTAAATCTTTTTCAAATCCTTATCTTAATATTGTTGACTTTTTCGAAAATTCAAAATTCAATTTTCAAATTTCAATTTTCAAATTTCAAATTTCAAATTTCAAATTTCAAATTTCAAATTTCAAATTTTAAATTTCAAATTTCAAAATTAATTTTCAAATTTAAAATTTAAATTTCAACACTTTTTAATTTAAATTCCTTATCTTCTCTTACCTAGCTTATCTTATCTTTTCTAATCTCAAATCTTAAAATCAAATCTTTTTCATATCTTTTCTTTTTTTTTTATTTTATTTTCTTACAAGTATCTTTAACTTTAAGACATATCTTTTTCAAAACTTTCTAACCAACTTCTCTCTCTTCATTTTTTTTTTGAAAATCCTCACCCATATTTTTTTCAAATCTTTTTAATTAATTTAGTTTTCAATTTTCTTTTATTTCTTTTTCTTCTAATTTTCGAATATATAGTAAATTTTTCAGTTATTTTATTTTATTTTATTTTATTTTAATTTCGGTTTTCAAAAAAAAAATATTTGCAATCCGCATCATCTCCCTTTCTCCATCATGGACCTAAGTGGAAATGAACAGTCCAGAAGGACTCTGGGGTCATATGCTAACCCCACTACTGCTTCATATGGGAGTAGTATCTGTATACCCTCCGTTGGAGTCAGTAGCTTTGAGTTGAATCCTCAGCTCATTATCATGGTGCAGCAAAGTTGCCAGTATTCTGGTCTTCCACAGGAAGAACCTACACAGTTTCTGGCACAATTTTTACAAATTGCTGATACAGTACATGATAAGGAAGTAGATCAAGATGTCTACAGATTATTACTGTTTCCATTTGCTGTAAAAGACCAAGCTAAGAGGTGGTTAAATAACCAACCTAAGGCTAGCATAAGGACATGGAAACAGCTGTCAGAAAAATTCCCGAATCAATACTTCCCTCCAAAACGGATGACACAACTAAGGCTGGACATCCAAGGCTTTAAACAAGGAGATAATGAATCTCTTTATGATGCCTGGGAGAGATACAGAGAGATGCTAAGAAAATGCCCCTCTGAAATATTTTCAGAATGGGTGCAGTTAGACATCTTCTATTATGGGCTTACAGAGAGAGCTCAAATTTCTCTAGATCACTCAGGTGGTGGATCTATACACATGAGAAAGACAATTGAAGAGGCTCAAGAGCTTATTGATACAGTTGCCAGAAATCAGCATCTGTACCTAAATAGTGAATCTTCCATGAAAGAAGAGGCTAAAACAGTAACTGCTGAACTCAGTCCTGCAGAACAAATTACTGAATTCAATCAGCAATTAAACTTTCTAACAAAACAGCTGGCCGAATTCAAGGAGATACTACAAGACACAAGAATGGCTAATATAAATATGGAGGTACAGTTGAAGCAAACAGAACAACAGTTATCAAAACAAATAACAGAAGAGTGCCAAGCAGTTCAATTAAGAAGTGGGAAAACATTAAATATCTTACTTCAATGTAGCAGGAAGCCAAGAAATGAACAAACTGCTATTCAAAATCCCTCTGAGGACAGTAAGAGCCTAGAGAGGAATAACTCTGGCATTCAAATACTAGGAACAAGTAAGGAGTTGGCGTCCAACGCCACTCCAGCTTCTAACCCTGGCATTCAAATGCCAGTGAGGGATCAGACACACACAAGTGTTGATAACAACCCCTCTAAAAAAGCTTCTCCAACCACCTCTATAGGAAATAAACCTGTAGCAACTAAGGTTGAGGAATATAAAGCCAAGATACCTTATCCTCAAAAACTTTGCCAAGAGGAGCAGGATAAGCAATTTGCTCGCTTTGCAGATTATCTCAAGACTCTTGAAATAAAGATTCCATTTGCAAAGGCACTTGAGCAAATACCTTCTTATGCCAAGTTCATGAAAGAGATCTTGAGTCATAAGAAGGATTGGAGAGAAACTGAAATAGTTCTCCTCACTGAAGAATGCAGTGCAGTCATTCTGAAAAGCTTTCCAGAAAAGCTTAAAGATCCCAGAAGCTTTCTAATACCATGCATACTAGAGGGTAATTGCACCAAGACAGCTTTATGTGATCTTGGGGCAAGCATCAACCTAATACCTGCATCCACTATCAGAAAGCTTGGTTTAACTGAAGAAGTTAAACCAACCCGGATATGTCTCCAACTTGCTGATGGCTCCATTAAATACCCATCAAGCGTGATTGAGGACATGATTGTCAGGGTTGGGCCATTCGCCTTTCTCACTGACTTTGTAGTGCTAGAAATGGAGGAGCACAAAAGTGCTACTCTCATTCTAGGAAGACCTTTCCTAGCAACTGGACGAACTCTCATTGATGTCCAAAAGGGGGTAGTAACCCTGAGAGTCAATGAGGATGAGTTTAAGTTAAATGCTGTCAAAGCCATGCAGCATCCAAACACACCAAAAGACTGCATGAAAGTTGATCTCATTGACTCTTAGGTAGAGGAGGTCAACATGGCTGAGAATCTCGAATCAGAGTTGGAAGACATCTTTAAAGATGTTCAGCCTGATTTGGAGGGTTCAGAGGAATTGAAAGAGCCTCTGAGACTTCCTCAGGAAGAGGAGAAACCTCCTAAACCCAAGCTCAAGCCATTACCACCATCCCTGAAATATGCATTTCTGGGAGAAGGTGACACTTTTCCAGTGATCATAAGCTCTGCTTTAAATCCACTGGAAGAGGAAGCACTAATTCAAGTGCTAAGGACACAAGACAGCTCTTGGGTGGTCCATAAGTGACCTTAAGGGCATAGGCCCAGCTAGATGCATGCACAAAATCCTATTGGAGGATGATGCTAAGCCAGTGGTTCAACCACAGAGGCGGCTAAATCCAGCCATGAAGGAAGTGGTGCAGAAAGAGGTCACCAAATTACTGGAGGCTGGGATTATTTATCCTATTTCTGATAGCCCCTGGGTGAGTCCTGTTCAAGTTGTTCCCAAGAAGGGAGGCATGACAGTGGTTCATAATGAAAAAAAATGAATTGGTTCCTATAAGAACAGTATCAGGGTGGCGCATGTGTATTGACTACAGAAGGCTCAATACTACCATCAGAAAGGATCATTTCCCTTTACCATTCATAGACCAGATGCTAGAAAGACTAGCAGGTCATGATTATTACTGCTTTTTGGATGGCTATTCAGGCTACAACCAAATTACAGTAGATCTCCAGGATCAAGAGAAAACAGCATTCACATATCTATCTGGAGTGTTTACTTACAGAAGGATGCCATTTGGGCTGTGTAATGCGCCTGCAACCTTTCAGAGATGCATGCTCTCTATTTTCTCTGATATGGTGGAAAAATTCCTGGAAATCTTCATGGATGACTTCTCAGTTTATGGAAACTCATTCAGCTCCTGTCTTGATCACTTGACACTGGTTCTGAAAAGATGCCAAGAGACTAACCTGGTTTTAAACTGGGAAAAATGTCACTTTATGGTGACTGAAAGGATTGTCCTTGGGCATAAGATTTCGAACAAAGGAGAGGTGGATCAAGCTAAAGTAGAGGTAATTGAAAAATTACCACCACCTGCCAATGTTAAGGCAATCAGAAGCTTTCTGGGGCATGCAGGATTCTATAGGATGTTTATAAAGGATTTTTCAAAAATCGCAAAACCTCTGAGCAATCTGCTAGCTGCTGACACGCCATTTGTCTTTGACATAGAGTGTCTGCAGGCGTTGGAAACTCTGAAAGCTAAGCTGGTCACAGCACCAGTTATTTCTGCACCAGACTAGACATTACCATTCGAATTAATGTGTGATGCCAGTGATCATGCCATTGGTGCAGTATTGGGGCAGAGGCATAACAAGCTTCTGCATGTCATTTATTATGCTAGCCGTGTTTTAAATGATGCCCAATAAAATTACATAACCACAGAAAAAGAATTGCTTCCAGTGGTTTATGCCATTGACAAGTTTAGATCATACTTAGTAGGATCAAAAGTGATTGTGTACACTGACCATGCTGCTCTTAAATATTTACTCACAATGCAGGATTCAAAACCCAGGCTCATAAGATGGGTGTTGCTTCTGCAAGAGTTTGATATAGAAATAAGAGACAGAAAAAGGACAGAGAACTAAGTGGCTGATCATCTGTCCCGGATAGAACCAGTAGAAGAGGAGTTTTCCCCCTCTATTGAGATCTCTGAGACCTTTCCGGATGAGCATTTGTTTGCCATTCAGGAAACACCATGGTTTGCAGACATTGCAAACTATAAAGCTGCAAGGTTCATACCCAAGGAGTACAGCAGGCAACAAAAGAAAAAATTAATTACTGATGCAAAGTACTACTTGTGGGATGAACCCTATCTCTTTAAGAGATGTGCAAACGGAATAATCCGTAGGTGTGTGCCTAGAGAAGAAGCACAGAGGATCTTATGGCATTTCCATGGATCACAATATGGAGGCCATTTCGGAGGTGAGCGAATAGCCACCAAGGTCCTCCAATATGGCTTCTATTGGCCTACACTCTATAGGAATTCCCGAGAGTTTGTACGTAACTGTGACAGTTGCCAAAGAGCTGGTAATCTGCCTCATGGTTACGCCATCCCTCAACAGGGAATCTTGGAGATTGAGTTGTTTGATGTATGGGGAATTGACTTCATGGGACCTTTTCCACCATCATACTCAAACACTTATATTCTGGTGGCAGTCGACTATGTATCAAAATGGGTAGAGGCCGTTGCCATACCCACCAATGATACTAAAACAGTGCTGAAGTTCCTCTAGAAATATATCTTCAGCAGGTTTGGTGTCCCTAGAGTACTAATCAGTGATGGGGGCACTCACTTCTGCAACAAACAGCTTTACTCTGCCATGGTCCGATATAGGATTCGCCACAAGGTGGCGACTCCATATCATCCACAGACAAATGGACGAGCTGAAGTTTCTAACAGAGAACTAAAAACAATCCTGGAACGGACTGTAGGTACCCATAGAAAGGATTGGGCAAGAAGCTTGGATGATGCTCTGTGGGCTTACAGAACAGCATTCAAGACTCCAATAGGGACCTCTCCATACCAGCTTGTGTATGGTAAGGCCTGTCATCTGCCCGTGGAACTGGAATATAAGGCCTACTGGGCAACCAGATTCCTAAACTTTGATGCCAAATTAGCTGGAGAAAAAAGATTGCTCCAGCTGAATGAGCTAGAGGAATTCAGATTCACTGCTTTCGAAAATGCCAAGCTTTACAAAGAGAAAGCAAAAAGATGGCATGACAGAAAGTTGTCATCTAGAGTCTTTGAACCAGGACAGAAAGTTTTGTTATTTAACTCTAGGCTCAGGCTATTACCCGGGAAACTGAAATCCCGGTGAAGAGGACCATATGTGATTACAAGTGTGTCACCATATGGCTATGTGGAGCTTCAAGACATTGATTCTGATAAGAAGTTCATTGTTAATGGATAGAGAATCAAGCATTATCTTGAAGGCAATGTTGAGCAAGAGTGCTCAAGGCTGAGGCTAGATTAAAAGCTCAGCAAGGTCCAGCTAAAGACAATAAAGAAGTGCTTATTGGGAGGCAACCCAATGTTATTTAACTATATCTCTTTATTTTCTATTGCTATTTTATGTTTTCCTTAGGTTAATGATCATGTGAAGTCACAAAAACAACTGAAAAATCAAAAACAAAATGAAAAACAGCATTAAAAATAGCATATCCTGGAGGAGGAACAGTCTAGCGTTTAAACGCCAGAAACAAGCATCTGTCTGGCGTTTAACGCCAGAAACAGGAACCAAGCTGGAGTTTAATGCCAGAAGCAAGCATCTACATAGCGTTAAACGCCAGCAATAAGCTACATTTGGGCATTTAACGCCAGAAATAGGCAGCAGTCTGGCGTTAAACGCCAGGATTGCACAGCAAGGGCATTTTACACGCCTAATTGGAGCAGGGATGTTAAGTCCTTAACCCCACTGAATCTGTGGACCCCACAGGATCCCCACCTCTTCTTCTCTCCTTATTACACCTTTTCATAACACTCTTCCCCAAATTAACCTCCACCAATCACCTCCATTACTCCTCCAAAACCATCATACAACCCACCTACACCCACCCACTCAAATTCAGACCACTCACACCTCTCCATCTCATCTATTTTCTTCTTCTTCTACTACTTTCTTTCTTTTGCTCGAGGACGAGCAAACATTTTAAGTTTGGTGTGGAAAAACCAGTGCTTTTTTTTTGTTTTTCCATAACCACTAATGCCTCAAGGGATGCACTTCCCTCCACAAAATTATTGGGAGCAAATCAACACTTCCCTAGGAGAATTAAGTTCCAACATGGGACAACTAAGGGTGGAGCACCAAGAGCACTCCATCATCCTCCATGAAACTAGAGAATATCAAAGAGCTATGAGGGAGGAGCAACAAAGATAAGGAAGAGACATAGAGGAGCTCAAGAGCACCATTGGTTCTTCAAGAAGAGGAAGACGCCACCCTCACTAAGGTGGACTCATTCCTTAATCTCCTTGTTCTTATTTTTCTATTTTTCATTTACTGTGCTTTATGTTTATGTTTTTGTCTTGTTACATGATCATTAGTGTCTAAGTGTCTATGCCTTAAAATTATGAATATGAATCCATTACCTTTCTTAAATGAAAAATGTTTTTAATTGAAAAAGAAAAAGAAGTGCATGGATTTCGAATTTTAAAACAGTTTAATTATTTTGATGTGGTGGCAATACTTCTGTCTTTTTCAATGAATGCTTGAACAGTGCATATTTTTGATATTGTTGATTCATGAATGTTAAAATTGTTGGCTCTTGAAGAATGATGAAAAAGGAGAAATGTTATTTGATAATCTGAAAAATCATAAAAATGATTCTTGAAGCAAGAAAAACCAGTGAATACAAAAGCTTGCAGAAAAAAAAAAAGCGAAAATGAAAAAAAAAAGAAAAAAGAAAAAGCAAGCAGAAAAAGCCAATAGCCCTTAAAACCAAAAGGCAAGGGTAATAAAAAGGATCCAAGGCTTTGAGCATCAATGGATAGGAGGGCCTAAAGGAATAAAATCCTGGCTTAAGCGGCTAAACCAAGCTGTCCCTAACCACGTGCTTGTGGCGTGAAGGTGTCAAGTGAAAACTTGAGACTGAGCGGTTAAAGTCGAGACCCAAAGCAAAAAGAAGAGTATGCTTAAGAACCCTGGACACCTCTAATTGGGGACTCTAGCAAAGCTGAGTCACAATCTGAAAAGGTTCACCCAGTCATGTGTCTGTGGCATTTATGTATCCGGTGGTAATACTGGAAAACAAAGTGCTTAGGGCCATGGCCAAGACTCATAAAGTAGCTGTGTTCAAGAATCAACATACTGAACAAGGAAAGTCAATAACACTATCTGAATTCTAAGTTCCTATAGATGCCAATCATTCTGAACTTCAAAAGGATGAAGTGAGATACCAAAACTGTTCAGAAGCAAAAAGCTAATAGCCCCGCTCATCTAATTAATACTGATCTTCACAGATGTTTTTGGAATTCATTGTATATTCTCTTCTTTTTATCCTATTTGATTTTTAGTTGCTTGGGGACAAGCAACAATTTAAGTTTGGTGTTGTGATGAGCGGATAATTTATACGCTTTTTGGCTTTGTTTTTAGTATGTTTTTAGTATGATTTAGTTAGTTTTTTATTATATTTTTATTAGTTTTTAAATAAAAATCATATTTCTGGACTTTACTATGAGTTTGTGTGTTTTTTGTAATTTCAGGTATTTTTTGGCTGAAATTGAGGGAGCTGAGCAAATATCTGATTCAGGCTGAAAAAGGACTGCAGATGCTGTTGGATTCTGACCTCTCTGCACTCTAAATGGTACGCTCTCAATTGCGTTAGAAAGTAGACATCCAGGGCTTTCCACCAATATATAATAGTCCATACTTTGCTCAAGAATAGATGACGTAAACTGGCATTCAACGCCAGTTCCATGTTGCAGTCTGGCGTCAAACGCCAGAAACAAGTTACAAGTTGGAGTTAAATGCCCAAAACAGGTTACAACCTGGCGTTTAACTCCAGAAACAGCCTAGGCACGTGTAAAGCTTAAGTCTCAGCCCCAGCACATACCAAGTGGGCCCCAGAAGTGAATTTCTGTACTATCTATCTTAGTTTACTCATTTTCTATAAACCTAGGTTACTAGTTTAGTATTTAAACAACTTTTAGAGATTTATTTTGTACCTCATGACATTTTTAGATCTGAACTTTGTACTCTTTGATGGCATAAGTCTCTAAACTCCATTGTTGGGGGTGAGGAGCTCTACTGTGTCTTGATGAATTAATGCAATTATTTCTGTTTTCTATTCAAACACGCTTGTTTCTATCTAAGATGTTTATTCGCACTTCAATATGATGGATGTGATGATCCGTGACACTCATCACCATTCTCAACCTATGAACGCGTGACTAACAACCACCTCCGTTCTACCTTCGATTGAAAGAGTATCTCTTGGATTCCTTAATCAGAATCTTTGTGGTATAAGCTAGAATCCATTGGCAGCATTCTTGATAATCCGGAAAGTCTAAACCTTGTCTGTGGTATTCCGAGTAGGATTTAGGGATTGAACGACTGTGACGAGCTTCAAACTCACAAGGCTTGGGCGTAGTGACAGACGCAAAAGGATCAATGGATCCTATTCCAGCATGAGTGAGAACCGACAGATGATTAGCCGTGTGGTGACAGTGCACCTGGATCTTTTTCACTGAGAGGACGGATGGTAGCCATTGACAACGGTGATCCACCAACACACAGCTTGCCATAGGAGGAACCTTGCGTGCGTGAAGAAGAAGACAGGGAGAAAGCAGAGATTCAGAAGACAAAGCATCTCCAAAACTCCAACATATTCTCTATTACTGAAGAACAAGTATTTAATCCATGCTCTTTTATTCTTCGCAATTCATACTGATAATTATAATTGATTTCCTGACTAAGATTTACAAGATAACCATAGATTGCTTCAAACCAATAATCTCCGTGGGATCAACCCTTACTCACGTAAGGTATTATTTGGACGACCCAGTGCACTTGCTGGTTAGTTGTGCGAATTTGTGAGAAATAGTAATATTGACATTGACATACACAATTTCGTGCACCAGGAGGCTCCCCCCAGTGCTCCTCTAAAACACCCACAAAGGCCCTCTCCACCTCATCAAAACTCTCTAAAGGATACTTAAGAACTACAGGTTCTTTTTGCCACCAAAGAGGGAAGATGGGCTCATTGTTCTCATCCAGGAAAAAGGGGTGAACATCCTCAATAGCTCGGACTTTCAACTAGAAGTTTTTAAAATCATGAAAGGAATCATCAAGAATAGAAAACACCTTCTTTTCCTAGGTAGGCCGGAAGGAGATCCAAGAAGCCTTCTTCTTGGCCACCCCCGGCTTGGTCAACACGCACAGATAGAGAAAAAGACTAAGGGAAGGTCGGACGCCCAACTCCTGACATAGTAGCTGAAAAATCTTCATAAAAGCCCAGGAGTTAGGATGAAGCTGAGAAGGGGCAAGGTTACAGTTCCAAAGGAGGTCGGACTCAAACTCAGTAAAGGGTAGGGTAACTCCTAACTTGGTAGAAAAGTAGTCATACGTACAAAAGAAGGGACGCTCTGCCCGACTTAAAAGAGGAAATCTGACCCTCTCCTCGGGGTCGGAGGACACCAGCTCGTAGTTTTTCTCGTCCTCCCTATTCTCACAGATCCTATGAAATCTCCTAAATTTCTCATAGTATTCTGGGTCTGCTATAGTAACACAACCTAACACTATGGAATCTAGCCAGTCAGCCATACCAGAAGGAACCTTTGTGGATATTTCAACAATATTTTTACGGGAAGACATAGAAACTACACCTACATCATGAAAACAGAAGGGGCGTCACTACCAAACAACTCGGCCACAAATAAGGAGATTAAAATATAGCCAGTAAACAAGCAAAGTAACAAACAAAGGGCACCCCAAGGACTTATCAAATCAAATATCACCACCAAAACCTAAAGGCACCCTTTGGAGGCAATGGAGATACAGAAGAGAGTCAAAAACCCTAACCTTACCAACAAACAAGAAATCAAAAAGCTTCAAACTTTTTTAAACCAAAAAAACGAAGCAAGATCAAAACTTTAAAAGGAAAACAGAAGCATGCAGTAGAAAATAAAACACCAAATGGAGAAATCATGACCAGGAAAGAGAACGTGAAAATGCGCAAAGCAAAAATACCAACCTACGATGAAGAAAGGAGCGATAGCAATGAAATGCCCAGCAAAAGATATGAACGATCTACGAGCACCTCGAAGACTTCAGAGAAGAAGAGAGCTTGAAGCAAAATCAAAAGAGCCAGACGAAAAAGGCTTTTCGCAGAGAAGCAAGGAGCAAAGCGAAGCGGAAGAAGATAATAGAAACTGAAAGGAAGTAAAAAAATCCCCTTTGATTTCAAGCAAAATGCAAAGAAGGAAAAGAAACGGCAAAAAGAATTAAAGCCCAATCAATAAAGCCCAAGCAATAAAGCGCTCGCACGCTTCCAAGGAAATTGACGCCCTTGAAAACAACGCAACAATTAAAGTGCGAAAGCAAAAAACACTTCGCATATCAAAACAAAATTAAAGATGCAAAACTCATACGAGGAAGAGCAGACCAGGTGCAACCGAACAGATGCTTGAACACGACTTCCCCAAAGAGGTCGAAGCTCAGAAGCACAACCTCGTGGGAAGGTCGAAGCTCAAGCAGGGGCACTGTTCACACCCTGGACCGAGCTATAAGGTCCAGGTTGTACCAAGAACAAAATGACCGGCCTCTTTAAAGGTTGGCCCGCTCCCGACCTTCTTGTAAAGAGCTCGGGAAATCACTACATAGGCCCAAAAGAGGCCCAGAAAGAACCACCACCTACTAAAAAGAAGGTTGGCCATAGATACGATCTCACCTGCAAAAGATAAGATAAGATAACAAACTTATCTCAAGGAAGGTCGCTCAAACACTACTATAAATACACTAGAGCACCCAGGTATAACTCATACTGCAATTCTACAAAAAACCTGCTTAAAGTCCGTACTAACTTAAGTATCGGAGCCTCTTGCAGGTACCACCACCCACCGGTGACCAAGGACTGAGCTGCTCCTCCGCTGCAACAAGTTAGATACAGTAGCTATAACTGTACCAGAAGGTCTCACCCGAGATTGACCACTCCATTTCAAGTAACCCCCGAAACATAAACCATACTTAAAACCACCGTCATTCCAACATCAATACTCCCATGAACCCATTGAACAATTACCTCCATCTACACCACCTCAATATTCCCACTCTTATGAACCACCTCTTAGATATGATGGCTACCTCCAACACAATCAACCATCTTTTCCACCATAACCCTCCATGGAAGGAGCTCTTCAACCATTAACCCAAGAATAAGAAGATCCTAATTATATTATCCAAGAGCGACAAGAGCAAACATATCGTCTCAAGGAATTAATGGACTACTTTTGAGAGCAAGAGGAATCCCACAAGAGGCAAAAAAACTATATAGCAACCATAGTCGAATTCATAGACCACTTAATCTCACTGTATTCATGCAATCAAGGAACTTCCATTGACGAATGTGGAGAATTAACGGAAGAGCGTAGTGTGGAAGAGATATTGGAGCCACAAATGGAGGAAGAGGAGTTGATGGATGATACTCTCCGCTTCTTTCTTCAACTACAAAGGGAGGCGAGAAAGGAAAAGCAAGAATCAATCTAGTGTTAAAATGCTATCATGGCTACCTTAGCTGAAGCTTTAACCCAATTGGCCTCAACATGCTCTTGCAATAATCCAAGCACTTTCACAGATGAATGTGAAGAATGAACTTCAATTGAAGCATGTAGAGTGGAAGAGAGCTTTGAATCTCAATAGAATGAATAAAAGTTGAAGCATGAATTGCAACATGTGGAGAAGGTTGAGATCAATGAATTAGAAGGAGTGGTTGAAGAGTTAGGAGAAGTTGAGCAATGAACAAGCTCCATTAGTGAAGATGATTCTGCACCAACCAATGTGCTATTTGAGATTGTTGAACCTTTTTCCATGAGGTGTGAAATTGATGTTGAGGAGGACCGTGCACAACCTCCGACATATAACTTGGACAATGAGGAATGTGTAGAAGAAGTTGGTAAACAAGGAATCAAACTTGAAGAAGCTTGTCAAGAGATGAAGATTATACAAGAGGAACAAAGGGAGTGGAGATCACATTGTTAAAGCCATTGGAATCCTCTCTTTCTAAGTCATCACCATCCATCACATCATTTGCGTGGGTAAAAATCTTGTCCTTTAGCTCTATTGACCCACTTGTGTATGGTTTGCTAGATACAGATGGTCAACTTAGAGATCTTTGTGGATTGAAGAGTAAGAGAGAGATGGATAGTGGTTCGCAACATGAATCAAGGCTCACTAGGGTTGAAATCTCAAGGTTTAGGTTCCGAGGTTGGTGTAATGCTCAATTGAATGGATCTAGGAGGATGATTTAGCATTCAAGGGAAAATTTGGAAGTCTTGTCACCAGAATGAAACCAAAGTAATCAAAAGGTTTAGAATCCCAGGATACTTAGTAAGGATCATCAACTTTGGAAGCTCTTGGCTTGTTTTTAATTCAATCAAAGCTTGGTGCACATCAATTGGAATTTTGAAGCATACTTGAAATCCAAGCATTGGTGGAAGTACAAGGATGAATTCAAGTACAAACTTCCCTGACAAGAGCTCACCAAAATGTCCAACTTAAGGATAATAAATAAAAGTGTTAGGTGGGAGACTGGTGTACGAATCCCCGACACCTTCGTACAACTGTACCAACAAGTGCACCGGGTCGTCCAAGTAATACCTGAGCGAGTCAGGGTCGATCCCACGAGGATTGTTGGTTTGAAGTAAGCTATGGTTATCCTGCAGGTCTTAGTCAGGCGGAATCAAGAGTTGATAGATAAATATTTGTGGGATTTAAACTAAGTTGGCATGTAAATAAAGAAAAAGGGCAATTAATAATAGGAATATATTGTATAAATTAAAATCAATAATAGGAATAAGGTAAAGGATTGGAGTTACTTTGTCTTTCTAAATTAACTCTGGTATCACTGTCTTCTTTGCTTGTGAGTGATCCCTTCTATGGCAGGATGTATACGATCAACACCTTTATTGAGAGGTCATCAATGCTCTTCCAGATCTGAACCCCAGGGTTAGTGTGGATCCATCTCTGCTTGAGGGTGAAGCTCGTACAGTCCATTCTCCTTAATGATCCTACTTAAAACGCCACAGACAAGGTCGGATCTTCCGGATCAGAGAATGCTGCATCTTTGGGTTCTAGCCTCTACCATAGAGACCCTAATCTCCCTGTAAATTGGCTGAACTGGTGTCTCGAGAAGTCCCCAACGAAGTCGTGGATTGGTGCAAAATTTATAACCCACAAACTAACCGGCAAGTGCACCGGGTCGTACCAAGTAATACCTTAGGTGAGTGAGGGTCGATCCCACGAGGATTGATGGACTAAGAAACAATGGTTAAGTGATTTACTTAGTTAGATAAACAAAAAATGGTGTTTGTATCTCAATTGCATTAAACAGTAATTCAGAAAATCAGAAAAGCAAGCAGTAAACAAGTAGTGAATAATATATAGAGAAACAGTTAAGACTTCAGAGTTATCTATCTTCTGGATAGGCTTTTCTTACTAACTATTTTAATCATACAAGATTTAATTCATGGCAAACTATAAGTGACTAAACCCTAATTCCTTAGACCTTTTTAGTCTCCTCGAACCTTCATCAACCGCCAATTCCTTAGTCACTTGATTCCAATTAGAGGGTTAAGTTCAATTCTAGTTTATATGCCACAGAAATCCTAATTACCCAAATATAAGAGGAATATATGTCACGTATCCCGTTAAGTCTAGATATTTAGAAATTTAGGAGAAATTGTTTTCAAGCTGTTGTTCAAGTAAAGAGCTTTTCCAAGTTATACAAGAACTCAATTAGAACCAAGGTCATACTTTCGTTCCACCCAGATTCATAAAATAAAGAACGAAAACAATTATTGAATTATAAATCAGTACATGAATTAAAATAGAAAATAATAGTATCAATCTATATAATAAACAGAGCTCCTAACCTTAACAGTGGAGGTTTAGTTGCTCATGGTTCAGAGAGAAAACTAGCATTCTGAAAACTATAAATTGCGGAATGAGGTAAGAGAGAAGAGAAGAGACCGAAGGGTTGATTCTTTTCCCTTTTATATCTAATCCTAATTAATGTAAAATATATTTCCTAAAACTAAATAATATCTTTTTCTAATTGTAAATAAAATAAAGGTTTAATAAAAAATTAATTAAATTCTGCGTGCAGCCTTGGGACGTACATGGGGACCACTTGATTCATTAAGATCCACGCTGGACTTGGAAATTCTCAAGTTCGGCGTGGATGAGGCAGTGTGTTTCCTTTGTTTTCCTTGAATCCACGCCAAACTTGGATTAAACCAAGTTCAGCGTGGAATGGTGTGTGCTTCCCCCCTTTGGAGTCTTCAAGTTGGCGCTGAACTTGGAAGGAGCCAAGTTCAGCGTGGAGGAGGCAGAGCGTATTCCTTTGGAACTTTTCATGTTGGTGCTGAACTTGACCATTGTCAAGTTCAGCGTGGAGGTCACGCGTGCAATCCCTGGGAGCTTCTTGCGTTGACGCCGAACTTGAAAAAACTCAAGTTCGGCGTGGAGGAGGCAGCAAACATTCCTCACTCTCTCCATTCTCTGATCTAGACTTAAACTCCGTGAAATTTGTCCAAAATGCTACCTGAAATAAACAGAATTGCACACAACTCAAAGTAGCATTCATAGTGGCTAAAATACATCAAATATTGATTAAACTTAATAATTCAAGTGCAAATTCACTAGGAAAAGATAGAGAAGATGGTCACACATCACAACACCAAACTTGAATTGTTGCTTGTCCTCAAGCAACCAAAATCAGTACATGATTAAGATGTGAATTTGCATGAGAAGCTAGAGTTCAGTTATGCTCATGTCTCTTCTTAAAGTGGGGTTTATCTATTGTAATTCTGAACAGTATTGGCATCTCACTCTCCTTTGAATCAGAAGAATGTCACTGTCATTCGGAATCAGAATCCGGATCATATTATGAGTTCTCTGATCTTTACACTTCCGTTTAATCCTTGAACACAGCAGATATCCTTTTACTTCTCAATGAATTGGTTATTTGCACCTTGAGTCTAGCCATGACTTTAAATGTTCTATCTTAAGGGTTAATTGACACAAGAACACCACAAGCACTTAACTGGGAAACTCTCTTTAAGTTCTGAATTTTTTTTCAGCTACTCCCAGACAGTGGTGCTCAAAGCCTTTGGCATACTCTACTAAATGCAATTGGTCTCGACTCTAAATGTTCTGTCTCAAGAATTACTTGACACAAGAACACCACAACCATATGACTAGGGAAACAACTCTTTGAGCTTTTAATCATGTCTGACCTCCCTAGTAATTGTTGCTCAGAGCCTTGGACCCTGCTTTTATTTTTTCTTTTGCTGTTTCTTTTTCTTCAAGGATTAAGCTTTCGCTAGTTTCAGAGAAGTCATAATAGTTCTCTAAATTCCTTTATTTTATACATTAACATTTCTTTATTCAAATTCAAATATGCAAGGTTCATGTCATTCATTCAGAATCACAATTAATACCACCACATTTAAGTAAACAAGACTAATTTTAAATTTAAACTCAATTTCTCATGCATTACATCTTTTTCTTCTTTCTTTTCTTTTGATTTCAAGTTCAGTGAGCAATACATGAGACACTCTTTCAGAATAAAAATCAAATAATAAAGTAAACAGTAAATTAAACTAGAGCCTAAGAATTGAAATAACAACTGATCATGTAATAAAAAAAATAGCAGAAAACAGGAACCTAATCATAAAAATAGCAAAATAATAAGGAAAATAAAAAGGAACTGAGCCACCTCAATCTCCATAATGGGGATCTCTCTCCTCAGGCTGTGCTCCGTACGGTCCTCTCAGTCAACTATAATCCTGCCTCAACTGAGAGATCTCCTGCGGCTAAAAGTATTGAGCAGCCCTCATCTTATCAAGAGTGGTACAGAGATGTGCCCAATGACTGTCTTGTACCGCTCTCATCTCCTCCACCAATGCAGTGTACTGCTGCCAACGGCTGTCATTAGTGATCCTCATCTGCTCCATGGAGGATGCAAGCTGCTGCCAATATTCTTGAGGAGGGAAGTATTGTCCTTGAGGTAGTGGCTGCTCCTCTTGAGCTCCTTCTTCAGCTCTTTCTTCAGCCTGTTCTCTTGGGGGCCTCTGATGTTCCATAGTCTTCTTTGTGATGGGCTTCTTATATGGGATGTAGATCTTCACCCTAGCGGCCTCACAGAGGCAGAAGATAAGATGTGGGAAGCCCAACTTGTCATCGTCCTTGGTGTTGGCGGCGACGTGGTAAATCTGATCAGCAATAACGTCCACCACCTCTACTGGCTTCCCTAACAAAATACAGTGAATCATTATGGCTCGGTCCACAGTACACTCGGACCAGTTGCTTATGGGCATGATAGACCGGCGAATAAAATGGTGCCATCCCCTAGCCAAAGGTGTCAGGTTACCAACTCTGATATGGCCTGGCTTCCTCTCTGCCCCCAGTTTCCACTGGGCATCTAGAATGCATATGTTAACGATTACTTGCTCCAGTCGCTGATCATACTCTGCCCTCTCACTGTAAGAATCAAGTGAGGGCATAGTCCGTGGTAACTGGAGGGTCTGTCTGATAATCTCTGGGCTGAAATCAATGACTCTTCCCCTTACAAAGCTTTTGTAGTCCGTTGCATTGACTCCAAACACATCCTTATAAGTAATCCACAGGTTTCCATAAAATTCTTGAACCATTAATTATCCCACCTGTGTGTCCGAATTGCATGGAAATTGCCATCCTCTTCTCTGAATCACACACTGAATTTCTGGATATTCATCCGGTTAGAGATTGAACCGCACTTCCAGTAGAACCGGCCTCTTGCCAGTGACTTCATAGAAGTGCTCTTCATGCAGTTTAGAGTAGAAGCGTCTTGAATCATGAGAACCAGTGGCCGGTTCCTTTCCTTTTCTCTTCTTGGAAGGTTGGGTGGTCTTTGGTGCCATAGAAATAACAGAATAAACAGCAAAGTGACACAACACCAAACTTAAAACTGTTGCTCGTCTGCGAGCAAAATAAAAAAATACAAGGGGAAGAAAAAAGAGGGGCAGAAATTGAAACAGAAGAAAATAAAATACAATGCTAAAAATATTTTTCTTTTTCTTTTCTTTTTCTTTTTTTCGAACTACAGTAAATAATAAGAAGAAGTAGAATAAAAGAAAAAAGAGGTTATTGACAGGGGAGGGGGTCCTGAGATTAGGTGGTGGAGGGTTGTTAAGAGAATAGAATGGGTTGTGTATAAGGTAATGGTGATGATGGGTTGGGGTATATAGATGGAGAGAGGTGTAAGGTAGGTATATGAGGAAGAAGAAAGGGGGATGACTGGTTTTGCTGAAAGAAGGAAAGTTGGAAGTGGATTTGATCAAGTGCGTGGGTGAAACGTTGTTGTGGAGGGTTTATATAGGGAATGATGGGGTTGGTAGTAGGTGGGGGTCACAGGGATTCAATGGGAGGTGGGTGTTCTTGTGTTGGTCAAGGGGACAAGGTCAGGGCTATGGGGAATGGAATTAATGGGGAAGGAAAGAGGGGCAGGGGGTTTCAGGCTGTAGAGGAGGCACGGGTTTGGTTTGGAGAATGGGGGGAATATATTGGGAATGAAGGAATATATGGGATTGATGTGGTGACAACAAATCAAGGGATTTGGTTATGATCCTGGCTGATTGTGTGTGGAATTGGCTAATAATAAGTATTTGGCACTGAACTTGGAGGCATAGACGTTTGGCGCCATGACTCACACATTGGGTATCTGCGGGCTCTCTTCTTTTTTTTTTTTTTTGACGCTGAACGCCAAGGGAACCAAGTTCAGCGTCACCCTGGCAGAGAGTTTTTCTCTTTTTATGCACACATCCCACGCTGAACTTGAGGGAAACAAGTTCGGCGTGAATGCTTGGCTGATTTCCACTCCTTGTTACATCGTTCTCCATGCTGAACTTGGGAATTTCCAAGTTCAGCGTGGGTCTTCCAGAGGCTAATTCCCACTTTTGCATGCACATCTCCACGCTGAACTTCAATGGCTCACGTTCGGCGCCACCAATAGGCCCAATTATACGCTAAGTTACGTCGTTCTCTACGCTGAACTTGAGATTTTCCAAGTTCGGCATGGGCCTTCCAGAGGCTAACTCTTCTTTTGTATGCATGCACGGCGCCGAACTTGAAAATTCCAAGTTCGGCATCAACCTGACCGAATCAACCTTCTCCAGAGTGGGCAAAAATTTTTCTAGGTGTCCGGTTCCTATTCTAAAAGTTCCGCATGATCAAAACACACGTAAAATAAAGGAAAAATAGTAAAACTTAAATAAAGAAATCAAATAAATAATAAAACTACTACTACGGAAAATAGGCTAAGGACACGAAACCATCGGGTTACCTCCTAACAAGCGCTTCTTTAACGTCACTAGCTTGACGGTTAGTTCTGTTAATTCAGCAGATGAGTGAAACTCTGGTGATCAATCTTGCCTCCAAGATAGTGCTTCAACCTCTGGCCATTCACTGTAAACTTCCTGTCAGAATTCTCATCCTGAATCTCCACATGACCATATGGTGAAGCTCTGGTAACCACAAACGGTCCTGACCACCGGAATTTCAGCTTCCTGGGAAAGAGTTTGATCCTTGAGTTATACAGAAGCACTCTCTAACCTGGCTCAAAGACTCTGATAGCAATCTTCTTGTCATGCCATATCTTAGTTCTCTCCTTATAGAGCTTGGCATTCTCATAGGCTGAATATCTGAATTCATCAAGCTCATTCAACTGAAGCATTCTCTTGATTCCTGCAGCCTGAGCATCAAGGTTCAGATACTTGATTTCCCAGTAAGCTTTATGCTCCAGCTCAACTGGCAAGTGACAGGCTTTACCATAGGCCAGCTGATAAGGGGACATGCCAAGAGGAGTTTTGTAAGCTGTCTGGTATGCCCAGAGAGCATCATCAAGCTTCCTAGACCAGTCCTTCCTTGAGACACTGATGGTGTTCTCTAGAGTCTTCTTGAGTTTCCTGTTGGAAACTTCAACCTGTCTACTTGTCTTAGTGTGATAGGGGGTTGCCACTTTAAGACGGACTCCATATCTCTGCAGAAGTGAGTCCAGCTGTCTGTTACAGAAGTGACTTCCAAACCGGCTGAAAATATATCTCTGAAGAAAGCTCATCACCACTTTAGCATCATTGGTGGGCAGAGCCACAGCTTCTACCCACTTGGACACATAATCAACTGCCACTAGAATATAGTTGTTGGAATATGAGGGTGGAAAAGGTCCCATGAAATCAATACCCTACACATCAAACAACTCAACTTCAAGAATCCCTTGCTGTGGCATCTCATGGTTGGCAGGGAGATTCTTAGCTCTTTCACACCTGTCACAGTGCTTCACAAATTCTCTTGAATCTCTAAAGAGAGTCGGCCAGTATAAACCGCTCTGAAGGACCTTTGTAGTTGTCCTTTCACCACCAAAAGTGGCCTCCATAATCAGAACCATGACAGTGCCAAAGAATTTACTGTGTCTCCTCATCTGGAATATATCTCTGGATTATACCATCTGAACATCTTCTAAACAGGTATGGTTCCTTCCAAATGTAATATTTTGCATCAGTTAGTAGCTTCTTCACTTGTTGTCTACTGTATTCCCTTGGAATAAAATTCATGGCTTTGTAATTTGCAATGTCTGTAAACCATGGAGCCTGCTGAATGAAGAACAATTGCTCATACAGAAATGTCTCAGTCACAGCTGTGGGTGGTTGTACTTCTGCCTCAGGCTCAATTTTGGAAAGATGGTCAGCTTCTTAATTTTCTGACCCTTTCTTGTCTTTTATTTCAATATCACACTCCTGAAGGAGCAACACCCATCTGATTAATCTTGGTTTAGAATCCTGTTTGGTTAGAAGGTACTTCAAAGCAGTATGATCAGTATAAATAATAACCTTAGAACCAATTAAATAGGACCTAAACTTATCAATAGCATACATAATAGGTAATAATTCTTTTTCTGTAGTTGTGTAATTCCTTTGAGCATCATTTAACACACGGCTAGCATAGAAAATGACATGTATAAGCTTACCATGCCTCTGTCCTAGAACAGCTCCTATAGCAAAATCACTAGCATCACACATCAATTCAAATGGTAAATCCCAGTCAGGAGGAGCTATAATGGGACCAGAGTTAAGGTTTGCTTTCAGAGTTTCAAAAGCATGCAGGCATTCAGCATCAAACACAAAAGAAACATCAACAACCAATAGGTTACTCAATGGTTTAGCAATTTTTGAAAAGTCCTTTATAGATCTTCTATAAAATCCTGCATGACCCAAGAAACTCCTGACTGCCTTAACATTAGCTGGTGGTGGTAATTTTTCAATTACCTCTACCTTTGCTCTATCAACCTCAATCCCTTTACTTGAAATCCGGTGTCCAAGAACAATACCTTCTGTAACCATAAAATGACATTTTCCCAATTCAAAACAAGGTTTGATTCTCGATACAGTTTCAAGACCAGAGATAAATACTTAAGGCAAGATTCAAAAGAATGACCAAAAACAAAAAAGTCATCGATAAATACCTCAATGAACTTTTCAACCATATCAGAAAAAATAGAAAGCATACACCTCTGAAAAGTTGCTGGAGCATTACAAAGTCCAAATGGCATTCTCCTGTAAGCAAATACTCCAAAAGGGCATGTGAATGCTATATTCTCTTGATCTTGAGGGTCCACTGCAATTTGATTATATCCAGAATATCCATCTAGAAAACAATAAAAAGCATGACCAGCTAACCTCTCAAGCATCTGATCAATGAAAGGCAAAGGGAAGTGATCCTTCCTTGTAGCGGTGTTGAGCCTTCTGTAGTCTATGCACATTCTCCATCTTGTGACTGTTCTTGTAGGAATAAGCTCATTTTTTTCATTCTTGATCACTTTCATCCCTCTTTTCTTGGGAACTACCTACACAGGACTTACCCAAGGGCTGTTAGAAATAAGGTAAATAATACCTGCTTCCCATAGTTTCATTACCTCTTTTTGGACCACCTCTTTTATAGTTAAATTGAGTCTCCTTTGTGGTTGCACAACTGGTTTAGCATCATCTTCAAGAAGGATCTTGTGCATACACATGGTTGGACTAATCCCCTTCAAATCACCAATGGTCCACCCAAGAGCTGTTTTATAGCTCCTGAGCACTGAAATAGGCGCCTCTTCCTCTTCAGGCCTCAGGGAGGAGCTAATAATTACTGGATATGAATCATTCTCACCCAAGAACACATATTTCAGAGAAGGAGGCAAAGGTTTGAGCTCAAGCTTGGGGGCTTCCTCCTTCCTCTTAGGTGTGTTCATCACTACTTTCTGGGGTGGTGAATCATCAATTTCAACTAATTCATACTCAGAAATAGGGTCCAGAACATCATCAAGTACCTCAGCTTCCAGAACCTCTTAAACAAGTGGTTCAACAACATCAATTCTCTTACACTCTTTAGAATCATTAGGGTGCTTGAGAGCTTCAAAAATATTAAGGACCACCTATTCTTCATTGACCCTCGGGGTTAATTCACTCTTTTGCACATCAATCAAAACTCTACCTGTAGCTAAAAAGGGTCTACCAAGAATAATAAAGGATTTTACATCATCTTCCATGTCTAATATAATAAAATTAGCAGGAAAAATAAATGGTCCTACTTTCACAAGTAAATCCTCAACAACACCCACAGGCAATTTAATAGAAAGATCAGCAAGTTGAAGAGAAATATGAGTGGGTTTTACCTCCTCAATTTGAAGCTTTTCATCACTGAAAGTGGCATGAGATTGATGCTAGCTCCAAGATCACATAAAGCTCTATGAATGGTGACATCTCCAATGGTGCAAGGAATTACAAATCTCATTGGATCTTGCATCTTCTCAAGAAGGTGATGTTGAATAATAGCACTGCATTCCTTGGATAACACCACTATTTCTTGTTCCTTCCAATTCCTCTTGTTAGTCAACAATTCCTCTGCAAAAGGGATGTTGATCTGCAGCTTCTTGAAGACTTCAAAAAATTTAGAAAATTACTTGTCTTTGGAAGCCTTCTGAAGCCTTTGAAGATATGGCATTTTTGGCTTGTACTCAGGAGCCTTTGGCAATGTAGGATATATGTCAAGAGAGTCTGGGAATGGGTTGTCTGCATGCTTTGGAGGGGCGTACTCTACTTCTTCCCTCTTCTCCTCTGGAGCTTCTTTTTCAACTTGTCCCTCATTGACCTTAGTCTCAGAACCAGCTACTTTACCACTTCTCAATTGAATAGCCTTGCAATCTTCTCTTGGGTTCACCACTTTATCACTAGGAAATGTACTTGAAGACCTCTCAGGTATTTGCTTGCTCAATTGGCCCATTTGCACCTCAAAGTTTCTAATGGAGGCTCTAGTTTCCTGCATAAAACTGTTCATCATTGTCTCCCAGTTGGAATTTTGTTGGGGCTGAGAATTTGCCTGCTGAAGTGGTTGTTGTTGATGAGACCGAAATTGGTGGTTATTATGATTATTCTATTGAAACCTGCCTTGAGAATTATTGTTAAAATTTTGAGATCTCTGAGGTTGGTCTCTCCACCCAAAGTTTGGGTGATTTCTCTAACCTTGATTGTAGGTCTTAGAGTATAGATCATTATTGGGGTTTCTAGGATCATTTCCCATGTAGTTGACCTGTTCAGAAGAAGATTGAGCATAATCATAATTCTCATTTTGCATAAAATTACTTGTCATGTCATAAGGGACCTCTTGAGGTGCATTTTCGGTGTTGACAGCTGAAACTTGCATTCCACTTAACTACTGAGTAATTAGACTTATTTACTGAGACAAGAGCTTGTTCTGAGCAAAAAGGGCATCAACAGCTTCCACTTCCAAAACACCTATCTTTTGAGAAGTCTCAGAGTGCATAAGATTTCTGTTGGAGGAATATAAGTATTGGTTGTTAGCAACCAACTCAATAAGCTCAATAGTTTCCTCTGGTGTATTCTTCATGTGTAAAGAACCACCTGCAAAATTATCTAAGTGCATCTTGGACATTTCACATAAGCTCTCATAAAAGATATCTAGCTGAGTCCATATAGAGAACATGTCTAGAAGGCACTGCCTAGTAAGTAGCTTGAATCTCTCCCAAGCTTCATAAAGGGTCTCACTGTCTTTCTGTCTGAAAGTCTGAACCTCCACCCTTAGCTTAGTAAGCTTTTGAGGTGGAAAAAATTTAGTCAGAAATCCAGTGACAACCTTGTCCCAAGTATCCAGACTCTCCTTGGGTTGAGAATCTAACCACAGCTTAGCTCTATCCCTCACAGCAAATGGGAAGAGCATGAGTTTGAACACCTCAAGATTCACTCCATTGGTCTTCACAGTGTCACAAATCTACAGAAAATCAGAAATAAACTGATTTAGGTCATCCTGAGGAAGTCCATGATACTGACAATTTTGTTGCACAAGAGTAACTAGCTGTGACTTCAGTTCAAAGTTTTTTGCAGCTATAGGAGGCACCATAATACTTTTGCCATAAAGATCTGCATTAGGAGCAGTGTAGGAGCCAAGCACTCTTCTGGGTTGTTTATTCCCATTCGGATTTGTCATATTGGCATTAGCAGCATTATTATGATCCATAGTGGACTCTGTAACCTTGTAAAGTCTTGCTTGTTGCAAACGCCGCCTCAAAGTCCTTTCAGGTTCAGGATCAAAGTCTAACAGAGGTTCCTTGTCCCTGTTCCTGCTTATAAACAAATAGAAGACAAGAAAAGATGAGACTCTCTACGTCAGAGTGTAGAGAATTTCCAGTGAGGTGACCTGTGTAGAATAATAAAAAATAAAAGTACTTACTACTTAATACTTAAATTTTTTCGAAAATAATGATCAACAAGTAAGCAAAAAAAATTCAAAATTCTAGGGGAAAATTAAATAGAAAAATTAAAATAAAATTAACTAGGTAACACCAAACTTAATTTCAGAAATTAAGGAAAAATAATAACACTAAAATTTGATAATACTGAAGCAGAAATTAAGTAAAATTAAAACTAAAATGCCTAATCTAAGCAATCAAATAACTAATAGTTGTTAATCACTGTCAATCTCCGGCAATGACACCAAAAACTTGGTGCAGAATTTATAACCCACAAACTAACCGACAAGTACACCGGGTCGTACCAAGTAGTACCTCAAGTGAATGAGGGTCGATCCCACAAGGATTGATGAATTAAGCAACAATGGTTAAGTGATTTACTTAGATATACAAACAGAAAAGAGTGCTTTGGTGTTCAAAAGTATTAAACAGTAATTTAGAGATTAAGACAGCAAGCAGTAAATTGATGAGAATAATATATAGAGAAACAGTTAAGGTTTTAGAGTTATCTATTTTTCGGATTGACTTTTCTTACTAACTATTTTAATCATGCAAGATTCAATTCATGGCAAATTATATGTGACTAAACCCTAATTCCTTAGACCTTTTTAGTCTTCTCTAACCTTCATCAACCGCCAATTCCTTAGTCACTTAATTCCACTTAGAGGGTGAAGTTCAATTCTAGTTATCTTCCACAAAAACCCTAATTACCCAAATATAAGAGGATTATATATCACGTATCACGTTAGGTCCAGATAATTAGAAATTTAGGAGAAATTATTTTCAAGCTGTTGTTCAAGTAAAGAGCTTTTCCAAGTTATACAAGAACTCAATTAGAACAAGGGTCATACTTCCGTTCCACCCAAATTCATAAGATAAAGAACGAAAACAATTCTTGAAATAGAAATCAGTACATGAATTAAAATAGAAAATAATAGTATCAATTCATACAATAGACAGAGCTCCTAACCTTAATAGTGAAGGTTTAGTTGCTCATGGTTCAGAGAGAAAACTAGCATTCTGAAAACTGTAAATTGCGGAATGAGGTAAGAGAGAAGAGAAGAGTCCGAAGGGCTGATTCTTTTCCCTTTTATATCTAATCCTAATTAATGTAAAATATATTTTTTAAAACTAAATAATATCTTTTCCTAATTATAAATAAAATAAAGGTTTAATAAAAAATTAATTAAATTCTGCGTGCAGCCTTGGGACGTACATGGGGACCACTTGATTCATTAAAGTCCACGCTGTTCTTGGAAATTCTCAAGTTCAGCATGGATGAGGCAGTGTGTTTCCTTTTTTTTCCTTAAATCCATGCCAAATTTAGATTAAATCAAGTTTAGCGTGGAATGGTGTGCACTTTCCCCCTTTGGAGTCTTCAAGATGGCGCTGAACTTGGAAGGAGCCAAGTTCAGTGTAGAGGAGGCAGAGCAAATTCCTTTGCAACTTTTACTTGACCATTGTCAAGTTCAGCATGGAGGTCACGCGTGCAATCCCTGGGAGCTTCTTGCATTGTCACCGAACTTGAAAAAACTCAAGTTTGGCATGGAGGAGGCAGCAAACATTCCTCACTCTCTCCATTCTCTGGTCTAGACTTAAACTCCGTGAAATTCATCCAAAATGCTACCTGAAATAAACAAAATTACACACAACTCAAAGTAGCATTCATAGTGGCTAAAATACATCAAATCTTGATTAAACTTAATTGTGAGCTTGCCTATTTTTATCTTTCTGAAAAATTTTCAAGTTCTAAGGGTCATGTTTGCTATGTTACATGACAACTGACTCTTTTTCAACTAACCTTCTTTCTTTTCCTAAGTACATAGCAACCATGTTTCAATACTTTTTGGTTAAATAGGCAATGCGATTAACTTTGATTGATGCTATTGATTGGAGTGTGATTTCTAGTTGACTTTGTTTCATCATTTCACTCGCACATCCAATTAATTCTCTTTCCTCCTTCCACTTCACAATTGCTTAGTTATTCGCCTAAGTTCTTATGCTTCTTGTTGAGTGCTTGTTGCTTTAACTTGCATATTTATCTTTAAAGCATCTTAGTCACATTAAACTAAGTGAGTATATGCAAACTTTGTTTAGTTGTGACATAGGTTTCAAGTATTGGTGCATGAGTTCTAAACCGCGTGCAAACACTTGCTTTCATCAATGTCACAAACTGATTAACTAACTTTATTTTAGTGATTATTACCTTATTTCGGCAATCTATGCTTCCTTGTCTTAGAATTTATGTGTTTTAATATATTCTACTCTATATTTTCAGGATGAGTAATCATAAGCAGCAAGGTAAGTAGAAGGAGGAGTACTACCACCATCATCACAGCCGATCCACCTTATTGTTCAAAGACCCTCTCAAAGGAGGAGCAGGATCCACCAGCTGAAGGTGATGTCGGGTAGAGCTCCAGCATTGTCTTGATTGCACGGAGGACCTGCATATTTTTAAGTGTGGGGAGGTCGAGCAACCAAAAATTAGCTGTTGAGTAAAAATTTTTCATTCCAAACACTTACATCTTGATTTTTATTATGCTTTTTAGATATTTGTTGTATTTTGCTATTTTGAGTACTTTTCTAGCTTTGTACTAGTTTATTTTGGTTTGTACATATTTTAGTTATCTTTCTAGTTTCCCCTTTAGTTTATTGCAAATTTTTATTTTGGGTAGTTTTGCATATTTTCCTTTCTTTAATATGGTTTGTATATATCTTTAGCTTTTAGTTGTGATTAGATAATATGCTAACTAGACCTAGTTTACTTTTCTATATGCATATGATAATTTGGATCGATAGAAAATAGGAAAAGAACCTAGGATTTTAATTTTTCATCCAATCACATCATATATATAGCGCATCCCATTGATTTGAGTTCTAGTTTTTTTGTTGAACTTACTTGAAAAATATTGTTGAACATAGATGAGAGCTAGAACACACAACCAAGTGAAATTTGAGCCTTTATGTGTGGTTGCATTATATTAACTATTATCTTCATTCTTGTGTATTATTCTCTCTCTATGATTGTGATCTTTGATTTGTTTGATTCTTTATATCCAATATTTGGTGTATGAACGCATTTATATGATTGAGACTATTGTTGATTTAACTCACTTATCTAAATGACCTTACCCTTTTATCTAACTTTGTTAGTCAATTTCGAGCCTATTTAATCCACTTTTGTTCTTACTTTTAGCACAACATTATCCCTGTGTGAAAAAATAATAAATGTCATAAATTTGAATCTTTGATTAGTTTAGTCTAGTGAGAGTGTGCATCATCTAAGTGCGAGAAAATTTGAAAATATTGGTTGAAAAAATGGGTATTTTATATTTTTGTTGAAAATTTTGGGAATTGAGTAACATACTCTTGCATTGAATGTTGAACCATATGTATTAATTTTTTTGCATATATTCTGTTATTGAAAAAAGAAAAAAAAATAAAAAAACAATAAAATGGGGACAAATGTTACCCCAAAAAGAAAAGTTTGAGAAATAAATGCATATGTGATATGAATTGAAAGAATGTATGAGTGTGTGAAAAAGTGAATATGGGTAGTTAGATTTTGCATTAGAGTTGAATAGGTTGTCATAGGTTAGGCGGGAGTTTAAGTTAATCAAAGATTCAATTTCAAGTCCACTTAGCCAAATACAGTCTTACCTTGACCCTAGCCCCATTACAACCCTTGAAAAGTCCTCATGATACTTATATACATACATTGAATAATTATTGATTGTTAGATAAAAAAACAAGACTTAGAAAGCAAGATTAGAAGAGAATTGAATGAATCAAGCCTATACAGTTGAGCAATTAGAGAATATACACATCTGGTGAGGGGTTCGATTGCCCAATTCTATGTTTTCACCTTTTATTATCTTTTATCTTGCAAGTTATCATACCTTTTTTAGAACTCAAATTGATTTATGGGATTGCACTTATTGCTATATTGTTTAGCCTTCTATGTTTATATGTTTTCTTGGAAATTGATTTGTTTTGACCTAGTAAATATAAATAAATAGTAGATAGATAGAATAGATAGAATAGATATATATATTATATATATATATATATATAGTTTCATTTTAATAAGTCTGAATATCCCTTGATCTTGTCTTTCTTGATGTTTAGCATGAGGACATGATATTGTTTAAGTATGAGGAGGTTGATAAATCCGTATTTTATGATGAATTTTGGGTTAAAAAGAGTGGAATTTATCAATTTATCTTGTATTCAATGAAATTGCATGCTTTAGTGAACTTTTTCTAATTGTGCTTAATTATGAAAAATATATTTTTTATGCTTTAAAATTGCTAAATTTAATTCAATTTCATCCCATTCGATGCCTTGATATGTTTATTTAAGTGATTTAAAGTTTAGAAGGCAAGAATAGCTTGAAGAAATGGAGAAAAACATGCAAAACTTGAGGAATCTTGAAGAAACGAAGATTTGAAAATTCGCCAGTTGTGCGTACGCATGGCAGATGCGTATGCACGAGTTGTAGCACGTGATTTACTTAAGTAAACACATGATTCGTGATTTCAAGCCAATTTTGGGCCCAATTCAACTCATTTCTAAAGCATTTGAAGGCAAGACTCAAGGGGAATTAACCAAGTAGTGTAGAAGTAGTGTAGGAAGTAATAAAGTAGGAGTGTAGAACCATATTTTAAGTTAATTCCTAGAGAGAGAAGCTCCAATTTCTCTCTAGGATTTTATGTTTTTTTACTTCGTTTTTTTTTAGATTTAAGTTTTGATCTTGCTCTAGTGTAGTTTTCTTTATATTTTCTAATTCAATTATCTTAATCCACTTAGTCTTACTTGTTAGCTCCTTTATTTTTGTCATTTTTAGCTTATGAACACTTGTTGAATTCTGTTTTGGTGTTATAGATTTTATAATTCTTGCAATTTGCCATATTTTATTTCTATGCATTCCCAATGTTTGACAAAATATCTTTTCTACTTTTAAAGTAGATTTTTGCATTCTTAGCTTGGAATTGAGGACTTTGATGACCTTGAGTTATTGATGTCCATTATTGATTGGTAATATAGGGTCGTTAGTTGGTTTTGTTTCCACTCACACTAGTATTTCACTAAGTCTAATTAGTGAGTTAGCTAGGACTTGTGGATTAAGATCGATTATGCCTATTTGACTTTCTCCTGATGTTTGGGGATGACGAAATGGGTTAACTCTTCTTAATTATCATGCTTGTGATTAATGACTTGGATAGAAAATCTTAACTCTCAGTCCTTTCCAAGATACTCTTTAGCAATTAAATTTCTTTGTTTGCTCTTTACCTTTCTTGCCATTTAAATTTTTGTCTTTTGCTTTTCAAACCTCTTATTCTGATAACCAATGATGCGCAAACCTCACTGCAATTCTTTTGAAAAATGACCCAGAATTAAAACTTTCAGTTTTTGTTAATTTGAATTCGTGACAAAGCAAACTCTAACACGGGTCATTTGTTGGTTTAGAACTATACTTGCGATGAGACTCTTTTTAAGAGAAATTCTATACTAATGTTTAGCCCTCATCAAACCCCTCACGTTGTGTGAAACATAGTCGCTTCCAACATCTCCACCTTTAGTGTCCCTACTGCTGCTGCTCCCTGTGTCACCAAAACTACCTCCCTTGTCCTGCCTAAATCAGTAGCCTTGTCATCCGGTTACCGCTGTCGCCCCTACACCATTCATGCTGCCACCATACCAAAAAAATCCTATGCGCCGACACTGTCTCCAGGTAAGTCAGTAATTAGTTCAGCGTAATAAAATTTACACTATTTATCTAATTTGTAGTTGTTAACGTTTGTGACACATTATTTCTCTTGGTTTAGTACTGGTTGCTTTATTACTTATTTATTTATTTATTTACTTATTTTTTGCTAGTTTTGGTTATAATATTGAACTAGGAAACACATGAGATTTGAATTTTGATCTTTATTATCTTGTTTTGACTAACCAATATATGTTAAAGAAATTTTTGTTTGATTATGTTGTAAAATTATGATATATGATTAATTAGCTTCGTTTAGAGTAATTAGGATTAAACTTAGTTTAGGTCAAGTTTGTTAGTAAGTTTATTTATAACTAATTAGGGTAATTAGTTAGATAAATGAGTTTAGGATTTACTTTAGGATTGAAGTTAGAGTAATTTAAAATTGAATTTAGATTAATTAAGTTAACCTTAGTATTAATTAAGATTTTGGGGTTAGATTAGTTAATTTTACAAATGTTATTAATTTTTACATTTTAGTAACTTTATTTCTATCTTAGAATTTTCTTTTTCATTTGAACGTCGTGTAACTTTAAGTGTGGGTTGTTCATGTTGATATATACGTGGGTTACTCATGCAATACTAAGGTTGGTTTTCTATTTCTAAATATGTTAAATTATTTAAGTTTTTATGCTGGACACATGTTTCCCGGGATAGAGTTTTAGGATAAAAGTGGGAGAAGGTTGAATAGTGGTGCCTTCTTGAAACCTTTATTTGCTGAAAAATTATAGAGTAATAAGAGGATGCGCACTAAAACGGCTAAAATTTGATGTTTTATTGAATGTGTATTTATTTTAATTTATGCCTGCAATTTCTCTATGGAAATTGATAAATTGTTTTGGTAAAGGTCTCTCAATTAAGGAAAAATTCTGCCGAATTTTTGTTAAAAATTTTTAAAAATATGTTTGGTTTGTGAACAAATAAAAAGTACATTTGGTGGACAAAACTTTGCCGAAATGTCTAAAAACATTAATAAGTTGTGTTGTTGGTTGAATTCTAGGTTATTTGTTGTAAAATGATTTCAACTCATCGTTTGTGAAAGTATGATAGGGATAACGGTCAATGAGGGATTTAAAACTTATATGTTTTAAGGGGGTTGATTAGTTTGTTGCATATATCTTCAACTTGGAACCGTTTAGGTCACTAAGTGGTTAAGACCTTTGGATATAACCCTTCATCTGTACTATAATGGGTTCATGGATGAGTGTTGGGTGTGGACTAAACACAAAGAAGTTGATGAGGAGTAGGAAATCAATCGGTTTGAACCGAATTTCAATAGGTCTGAGAGTCAATCAAGGAGGGTTCGGGTGGTAAGAAGAGTGAACATGGAAGAGGTGAATTGGAATGGTAACCAAGAGAGATATAACGAGATGGTATTTGATGCAATCAGTGTTAATGATATGAAAAATGTTGAAAAAGAGCCTAAGCCAAAGAAAAAGAGATTTTATGATCTATTAGAATCTGCCTTATAACTATTGTTTAGAGGGGAGGTGTTCACTCAAAATTGTCTGTCTGTGTTAGAATGATGAGTATTAAGTCTGAGTCAAATTACATCCTAGAGTCTTTTGATAAGTGGACCACCCTTGGTAATGAGTTAGAACCAGTCGGGACTACTAGCATCCCCTAGAGCCATTATGAGGCAAATAAGTTAGTTTCAAAATTAGGTCTAAATTCGATGAAAATCGATTGTTTCTCAAATGGTTATATGGTGCATTACAAGGAGGATGTAGACCCCACTGCTTGTAAATTTTGTGATGCACCAAGGTATCAACTGGAGACAGAATGGATTGGTAAACGGAGGTTAAAGAGAGTTCCAAACAAAAGGATACACTACTTGCTCCTAATCCCTAGGCTAAAAAGATTGTATACCTCGATGAGTTTGGCCCCTCACATGACATGGAATAGTAATAACAAGAGAGACGACGATTTTATGGCGTGCCTATCATATGGAAATTCTTAGAAGCAATTTGATTGGATCCATTCTACATTTGTGAATGAGCGTAGAAATGTTAGATTAGCTTTGTGCTTTGAAGAGTTTGCACCGAACTCTAATTTTGATAACGCGTACTCTTGTTGACCTATTTTGGTGACTCCTTATAACCTACCTCCTGAAATATCCATAGAGAAGCCATATATGTTCTTAACTTGATCATACTCAGTCCAAGCAACCTAAAAGCCAAAATTGATGTATTTTTGTAACCCTTGGTGGATGAGTTGAATGAGTTGTGGATTGATGGTGTAAAGATATAAAATATTTGAACTATAATAAACTCCCAAATGCATGTTGAGTTGATGTGGATCATCAACAACTTTTCTGTATACAAAATCTTTTTCAATTGGTCAACTTAGGGCAGAATATCGTATCCCATTTGTATGCAGGATACAAAGTCATTTTGGCTGAAGAATAGGAGTAAGAATTCGTAGTTCGATTGTCATCAAAGATTCCTGGAGTTTGATCATCCTTTTTGGCACCATAAGGACTCATTTAGGAAGAATAAAACTAAATAAGAAGAGGCACCTATCAGGCTGAGTGGTTTAGAAGTGTGGCATTAGGACAGTAGTATTCATAAGATCGTCCGTAACGGGGTAGGATTGAGACATTCGGGATATGGCACAGAACATAATTAGATGAAACAAAGTAAATTTTAGGAGTTGCCTTACTAGAAGGACAACTTAGTTCGTCGTTATCTTGATATGATGCATATTGAAAAAAAAGTGTTTAATAATATCATTCTCACAGTAATAGATGATGAGCGAACCAAGAATAATGATAAACGCTAGATTAGACTTGGTTGACATTTGCAGGCAGTCAGAGATCTAAATTCAAAGAGACTTGACAATGAATGGTGATCTAGACCAAAGGTTGTGTTCGCTCTAACGAATGATCAATGATAAAATATTTGTAGGTGGATTAGGAGATTGAGGTTTTTCAATGGGGTACGCCTCTAACTTGGGTAGATGTGCAATCATTTCACATAGTAAGCATGCTGGATTAAAGAGTCATGATTATCATGTATTTATGGAGTCATTGTTTTCTATTGCTTAAATAACTTTCTACCAACATCTGGAAATCTCTCACAGAAATAAGTGAGTTCTTTAAAGAGCTATATGCTATAAAACTTAGGATTGATGATCTTATAGTCATGGAGAAGAATATTCTCATCATACTTTGTAAGTTAGAGAGGATATTCTCTCTAGAGTTTTTTGATATGATGGAACACTTAGCAATCTACATGCCATACGAAGCAAGAGTGTGTAGGACGGTCCAATTTAGGTGGATGTAGCCTTTTGAGTGGTTGATTGGGTCATTCAAGCGAACCGTGAAGAACAAAGCTCGGATCAAGGGTGGAATCTATGAAGCATTCCTAGCCCAAAAAATCCATATTTTACTCCTTCTATCTTGAGCCACATGTTGCGTCACAGAGAACAAGAGTTGGAAAGAACGATGAGAGGGGTGAATCCTTGTCAAGTGGACTAACCTATCCAATCTTTGTTTTGGAAGGAGGTGCAATGGGTGCATAGTGAATATTGGTTAGAGAAGAAGGAAATCGATGCCGTATATATGCATGTATTGCTTAACTGTGACTAGGTTGCACCCTACATAACATAAGTGTTTTAAGTTTTCATCAATATTTCAAATAGTGAGATAACTTCTTTATCTAATCAAATGTTTAGTAATCTGAAATTTCTTTATTTATACTATTGCATCCTAGGTTATTCCAAAAAATAAATTGACACAACAGAATGGGAACTAGTTGCACTTAGTTGGAGCCTAATGAATAAGGGCACAAGCTTCCCAATCTATAATGTTAATGTAAGAACCTAACTATCTGCAGAATAAATTCTCAGGAATTCTGTTAAAGAAATTCATAAAATCTGACAGACACAGTTCAACTCAGATTAATAATGCGGACCCATATAAAAAATTTATTAGAATATTATTCTCATATAAGATAGAATAATCCTTAATGATTGCTTTTATCAATCGGGTCCAAATTCATCCAGTAAAAAAATTTTACTAAAAATGTTTTGACAGTTTGGCTTTACCAAAATATTTTAAAAATATTTTGGAGCCAAAATAATATAAAATATCAAAAATGCTTCTAAAGGTATATTTATCTCTTTTTGCTGCTTTGTCTGTTATAGTAAAATTCAGTGATAAAGTAAATACCACTTTTTGGTAATTTTTCCCAAGGTATAATTCTAGCGACAAGTTTTACCTTTATTTTCTTCCGTAAACCATTCTCCACCACATATTAATCCACCATGTGATTAATTAACCTAAAGTGATCATGATTAGATCACTAAGTATTTAACCACATGATCAAAAACACTCTCACTCTTCTCTCTCTTATGGCGAAACCAATCTTCCTCTCTCCCTTAAAATTTCATCACATGTTTAATATGTAGGATTAGGTGGCACTAGGATGAGGTTAAAGAAGTTGCTAGGTAACTTCCTAATTAACCTTGTGATTAACACTTACTTTAATATCTCTCTCTTCTCTCCAAACCGGTGATCTCTCTCAATTCTCCCCTCTCATTCTTCAAAAAACTCACGAAGTTAGAAGAAAAACAAAGAGAAAGAAAGAGAGAGTGAGATGGCCGATAGTTAAGGAGAGAAACAACCACTAACACAAGCTCATTCTCCATCAATTCTTCATTTTCCTACTAGAAATCTCTTAAGCTTAGTGAAGAAAGTCTCTTCATTTTTTCTCTCCATGACCAGTTCTCTTGAAGAATTTTTCTAAGAAGATTTTGTTGTTTTCTTACTTGATTAGCAAACTAATCTTAGGAGCTCCAAAAAGATCATTCAAGCCACCAAAATCCAAACTCAAGAGGGTGATAAATCACTCCCTTTCCTTCTTCTAGCAATGTAGCCATAAGGCCTTCATTCTCATTAATTGATATTTTGTTGTTCTTAGGTCATTTATTGTGTTTAAGAAGATTAAAAGGTGACTTGAAGGAGAGGTAAGGGATTAGGAATAGCTAGAATCCTCATTGTTTGTGACTCCATGGCCGAACTGAGTTGATGATTATTTGGTGACTTTTGTTGTCTTGGATGATATGTGAATGATGCTATTTATAAATGAATAATATGATATTTGAAGATGAATTTTTTATGATATATGCATTTATATATGGTCAAACACTTAATGATCTTGGGGTTAAGTTTATAATTTTGTAAAAATTGTTAAAGAGTAAAAGATTGATAATTATGAAAATAAAAAACATTAAAAGATAAAATTATGAAGATTTGAAGAAAAGAGATTAAAGGATTCATAAAAATGAACTTTGAAGAAAAGTGTATGATGAACACTTTAGGGTTAGATATGTAAATAACGTTAAAAAAATGGGTAAAAAATATAAATATCAAAAGTAACTCTTAAAAAGTGAGAATATATAAGATCAAGGTTAAAATGGTAAATATATAAAAGATTCAGGATAAAATTATAATTATATAAAAAATTTGGGGTAAAAACAATTATATAAATGACGGGTTAAAATATAATTATATAAAAGGCTTTGGCTAAAAATATAATTAAGACAAAGTTCTGGGCATAAAAAATAATTTTGGAAAAGTTATGGGTAAAAGCGTAAAAATAATAAAGTGAGAAGACAAATATTGAAATGATAATTTAGACAAAAAAGAAGGGATAAAATTGACACTATGAAAAGTAAATTAGAATAAAGTGGTAAATTGAGAAGCATAAGGGGTAAAATGATAATTTTTGTGAAATATAAAGTTAAAAATAGTTAATTATGAAACTAGGGGTAAAATAATAATTTTAAGTTAAAAAAATCCTAGAATAAGTAATTATGTCATATAAGGGTAAAATGGTCAATTCGATAAAATATTATGTTAAATTAGTCAAAGTGAGAGTTTAAGGAGTAAAATGGTATTTTTTAAAATTTATAAAGTTAAACCAAGAATACAAGTGAAAAGAAAACTTAAAAGTCTCAAGAGAAGAAAACTGAATATAAGGGGCAGAATTATAAATTATATACAAGGCTGAAAGTTCCTTGGAAAATGAAAAATAGAAATATATTAAAGGAATCTTATGGATACGGCCAAGGTAATTATCACCGCCTGATGCACGGAAACTTGTCCTTTAACAAATCTCCCTCAGGAAGTATATCGAATTGTTGTCAAGTAAAAACTCACAATAGAGTGAGGTCGAATCCCACAGGGATTGATTGGTCAAGCAAATTTAATTGGAAGAATGTTCTAGTTGAGCTAAGTAGAAATTGGGTTGAGAATTGCAGGAAATTAAATGGCAGGAAAGTAAATTGCAGAAAATAAATGACGGAAGGTAAATTGCATAATCTTAAATGGGGAAGGGGAGTTTAGCATGAAAGTAAATAGCAGAAAGTAAAGAGAATGGGTAAGATCAGAAATGGGGAGTTCATTGGGCTTAGGAGATGTTGCATTCTCCAGATCAAGTTCATTTTCATCTCTTCCTCAATCAATGCATTCATTGATCTCCTTGGCAATCTTAAGTGATTGAATTCCAATTTCTTGGTAATTCAATCTCTCAAATCAGATCAATAGCCAATTCCTTGGTCTAATTGCTCATGAGAAGAGATGAAGTGTGGTCACTGATTATACCACATGTATTTCCAAATCAAAGTATTGGGAGAATTATATGCCACCATATCCGCCCAAACCCCAATTTGGTCCAACATGAGAAAGCAATTCTAGCATGATCTCTTCATTCCTCTTCCAAGGTTCAGAAGAGATCCATGTATAAATAGCTTCTTTTCTAAGATAACTGCTCAATTGGATGAAGATTGAAAGGTTTCTAGTAAAATTAAGAGAAAAGAGAGAAGAAGGATAAATCCATCAAATTACAACAGAGCTCCCTAACCCAATGAAAGGGGTTTAGTTGTTCATATCTCTGGGAATGAAAAGCATAGATGGAGAGTACATTCTAAGAATTAAACTAAAAGTTGCAGAGAAAGTAAAATAGAGAGAGTAATTCTAATAATGCCAAAAGCTCTTTTTCTAGTTCAAAGTTCTCCCTATTTATACTATTCTTCTGATCTTCTAGTTGGCTCTTCAAGTCTTGGATATGGGCCTTTGGATCTTGAGTTGAAGCAACGTTAGTGACAAAGGTGAGTGTCACTAACGTTGGCTTCATTTTCTTCTTCCACGTTAACTACCACGTTAATGTAGTTAACGTGGGAATTAACGTGGGCTATGATGGCTTCGAGGACGTTAAGCGATTACTTTTCTCATTAACGTTACAAGCTAGCTCCCCTTCCATGTTAGAGTTCACGTTAGTTAGACTAACGTGGCTGCTAACGTGGTTCTTCCTTGCTTCCTTTGTCCTGAAATTAAGCAATAAAGTGCATCAAAGTTCTTGTCCAAGTTATGAGACATGCATCATCCAATTTGTCATTCAATTCATGCATAATTCTCATGAATTCATATAAAAATCACAATGTTAGCTTGAATCAAGATGTAAGTGAAATTCTACCCAAAACTTGCTTATTTCCTAAGAAAGTGCATGAAACTACCCTAAAACCATAAAGAAAAGGTCAATGAAACTGGCCAAAATGCCCTGGCATCACAACACCAAACTTAAAGCTTGCTTGTCCCTAAGCAAGTACTGGAACAAGAGAATGATGAATGAAATGACAAGATGAATGAATCATTATTGTGGAAGTCATGTTCTTGGTTTTATGGGGGGTTTTTTGCATAGCAACTTAGGTTCATTCCTTTACTGGCTTTCAGACCTTTATCATGCCTTGGAATACTCACTTGATTGCACCCTTTGAGACTGTTATTCATTGATCCCTTTGTCTTTCCAAGGTCTATTGCATCCTTAGGCTAAGTGCTCTGTGAGGGGGTGACTCTTTAAAATAAGCTTTCAGCCAACACTCCCGAACCAGTTGGTTCAAGGTGCTAGGTGTTGAAGCACCCCTAAGGACTTACTCCCTCAAGTCTCTCTCCCCATACATGCACACTACAGGCACATGGTTTGTTATTTTCTTCCCTTGAGGTCTTGGTGTCCAGCACCTCTTTGGGTTACTAAATGTTCTGTAGCAAGGTTGCTCTTGATAGTGGATTTTCAGTTGATAATCCCGGGTTAGTTAACCCAAGTTACCAAGTGATGAAGCACTCCTAAGAACTTATTCATCCAAGCAGATCCTTGGTACAAGAGCACCACAGACACATCCCTCAAGATTCAAGCCCTTGGTGCCTAGCCTTATTCTTTATTAACTTTTCTTTCTTTTTCAACTCTTATTATTCTTTTCCTTTTTCTTTTTAGGATCTTATTATTTAGCTAGTCTCATGGGGTGTGTTTCAAGCATATGATTTAGGACAGATAGTTGCCTTCCCACCTTGTTGGTGAACCAACTTAGCTAAGTGATTACTACACCACAAATCTAAGAACTTACTCCACAAATTGAGCTCCACTCTGGTCTTTCATAACATCTGTTTTTATTTAGCTTAAAAAGGACAAGCATACAATAAGCAAGATGGAATTGAAAACAGGCAATTTGACTAGCAATCATAGACCTAAGCAAGGAGAATACTAAAAACAAAATTGAAAATTCTAAACTACCATGGAAGCATGTTCTATTTCATACATGATTTTCCTTATTTAAAACTTGAAAAAGATGGGACAATGAGGGAACTCCACCACCTTTTAATCATGGGGTTGCCCATGCTCTCCCTCTTGCTTGTCCTCTTTGCGTCCACTTGTGCTTCCTTGTATCGGTGCTAGTCTGGCTCTTTTCCAGTCTTCAAGTGCCTTCCTTACTGATTCATGACTCTTCTCCACCCTTTCTCTTTCTTCTCGTGCTTACTCATCCTTCACTTTATCATATTTTGTGATTCCCGGATGTACTATAGGTAGCTGTCCGACTAAGTATTTGAGCCTGGCTAGCATGTTTACATGATTTCCACTTTCACTCATGTAAACCCCTTCAGAGAATGCCCTGTGCTCGTCAAAGAGTTCTACTTGTTCTATTTGTTTTCGATGCATCTCATGTATGTGTGCACCTTGATGTGCTTGGATGTTGATTAGCTTCTGGATAGATTCTTGTTGTTCATTTTGCCTTTGTTCTATCCTGTGGAAGGATTCACCCCATTGTTTTCCTTGTTCCAATTGCTGCTCCATCATTTGCTTCTGCCACTCCCCTTGTTGATTCATCCATCTCGAGAGCGATTCCTCTTGACGGCCCATCATCTGTAGTTGAAGCTCCTTCTGTGCCTCTTGATTCTCCCAATATTGCCTAGATAAGCCATCAATGGCTTCTTGTAATTGGTGCATGTTCAAGGTGGCTGCGGCTTGCTCCTCTGGGTTTTGTCCTTCTACAGTTTGCTGGGCTACCCTCTTTCTTATCATTCGTTGAGGTAGGGGAGATGTAACAGCATGCATACGCCAGACAGTAATTGGGATACCAACTTTTATCCATTTGGGGTTTTCATCTTCGAACACTACCCCGGCCTTGTCACACAGGCGGAAAATGGTGCTGGGATAGCCTAACCTTCCTCCAGAATCACTTTTCTCAGCCATCTTCCTAATGCCTTGGGCTATGAGCTCGTGCACTTTGATCTCTCCCCCTTTAAGTATGCATTGCACCATTGTTGCTCTCTTAAGATTCACCTCTGAATTATTTCCGGCAGGAAGGATGGATCTCCTTACAATTTCGAACCATCCCTTTGCTTCAGGGGTGAGATCACCTCTTTTAATAAATTTGGGTTTTCCATTGGGATCTCTCATCCAGTCTGCCCCTTGTATGCAGATAATTTTCATAATTTGGTCATAATTAGGATTACCATCTATTCGAGATTGATAACTCTCTTCCTCAAATGGTATAGTTCGTAGCTTCAGCACTCTCATGATGCTCATGGGACTAAAATCCACCATCACTCCTCTCACAAAGCTTATATAAGACTCCTCTTTTCTATCATACCTCACCGCATTTGCGTAGAATTCTCTCACGAGCGTTGCATTTATTCTTGCGGTGACCGGATCGGTGAGGAGCTCCCATCTTCTCTTTTCTACCTTCTCTGTGATTTCGGGGCACTCAGTTTTCTTAACTTGAAAGCCTAGCTCATATATGATCTCCTTATCAGCCATCCATCCAAATTGGAGTGCATGATAAAATGTTCTAAACTTCTTTTCATCGAAAGGGTGTTGCTCCATAGGCTCCTTCCCCTTTCTTCTTTTAGAGCTTGATGATGCCATGAGTGACTTTTGAGAAGTGAAGATGTTGAGGTTAGTGATGAGTGGTGGAATTCGGTTGGGTTTGGATAGGGTGTGGCTTGGAGAGTTGTACTTCGAGAGTGAGAAGTTTGAAGAAGTGGTTGCTGGAATGTGAAGGGAAATATGGACTAGGAATCACTTATATAGGGAAATGATGAGTAAATGAAAGGTGTGGATTGATGGGGTGGTTGTGTGATGGACGGATGGGGTTTTGCATGGGATGAGCACAAGGATCATCAACTTTATGATGGGGTTGGTTCAGTTTCCAAGCTTGTTCTCCTTCCAATGTTGCATGGCAACAATTTCCAATGCAATTCCCATGGAGACATGTGTATAGTCCTCTCCTTTTGTGGTAGCCGAACCCTTCAATTGTCCCACCAATCCTCCTACAAAATAAAAGAAAAAATAAAATTGTGGGAAGTGGTGGCAAAATTAAAAGAGTAACTACTTTTTAAAGTTTTTGTTTCTAACTACTAAGTGTTGTTCATGAGTGCACACCAACTGACTAACTCAACATCCATGTATGCAACATTGGCAACACCAAACTTAGTTTGGTGCCATGTGGTGTAAAAGATTTGTTCAAGGCCCCTAAGAGTGACATGATATGGGTTACATTGATATTCTCTTAGTGTTCTTTGAACACCAAACTTGTTCCTCACTATATGTTGCACAAAAGGATTCATTCAAGTGCGTGTCAAGTTGAGTTGAAATCCCTGAACCTTGCTTTATTAACTACTTTTAAAAGCATGTAAAACATGGGTTGCCTCCCATGAAGCGCTTCTTTAGCGTCACTAGCTTGACGTTCTGCCTTTGTCATGATGGTTGATAATGCTTCAGATCTTCCCCTCTTGCAGTAAACCTATATCCATTGGCTTCATCAATGATCTCCACATGTTCTAGGGAGAGAACTTTGTTGATGGTGAAAACCTTAGGTAACTGAGATGGGATGGTGGGGAGATGAGGTGGGATATCTAGGAAGTAAGCTGAGATCACTTTATCCCCTGGAGAGAAATCTTCTGTAGGGATCTTTTTATTCCTCCATCTCTTTGGTACTTTCTTCTTTGTTTCTTTTGCTGTTATCCTGCTCTTTGTGGTCTCTTTCCCTAGGGAGATTTTTTTGATGGTCTCATATGATTCTGGTGATTTTGGCTCCACTTGAGTTTCCTTTAGCTGTGACAGCTGCTGATTATTTTGTTCATCACCCAAAGGAATTCCTGAGTGTACAGCTTGTGCATGAATGCTTCTTTCTCCCACCATTGCTCTGTCATGCTCTGTCCTTAGTTCCTTGCCTTCCTGACTTGCTTCTTGTGAGGGTTTGAAGACGTTGAAGGTGAGTTATTCGTCATGTATCCTCAGTATTAGCTCTCCTCACTCCACATCTATGAGCGCTCTGGCTGTAGCTAAGAATGGTCTTTCCAATATGATTGGATGAAGGTGACTTTCTTCCATTTCCAGTATGACAAAGTCTGTGGGAAGGAAGTAGTTCCCAACCTTCACCAGCACGTTTTCAACCACTCCAATTGCTTGTTTTTGAGTTTTGTCCGCCAGCCTGATGACTACGTTTGTGGGCATCAGCTCATTGATTTGCAGCCTCTTCATAAGGGATAAAGGCATTAAGTTGATGCTTTCTCCCAGATCACAGAGTCCTTTGTCAAACATTGTTTCTCCTATGGCACAGGGGATGTGAAAACTCCCTGGGTTCTTCTTTTTTATAGGCAGCTCTGGTTGAATGAGAGCACTGCACTCCTTGTTCATCACTATGGTTTATCCTCCCTTGAGTGAGCTTTTCCAGGTCAGCAGCTCCTTCATATACTTGATGTATGAGGGCATTTGTTGGAGAGCCTTGATGAATGGTATGTTTACATGGAGAGATGCAAATATGTCAAGAAACCTTGAGTATATTCTCTTCTCTACACCACCATTGAGTAATTGGAGAAAGGGTGCATAGAGTTTCAGCAGCTCCTTCTGTGTAATTGTGGTTTCTTGATGATTCTCTTCCTGCTTTCCTGCTGATGTATCTTCAGGTTGTTCTGATGGTTTGTTCGGCTCTTCCTCAGTCTCCTTATCACTTATAATAACTATCTTGCAATCTTCCCATCTGACTTTTTTTGCTTCACCTCTCGGATTTTTCTCTGTGTCACTTGGAAAGCTATCAGTAGGTTTGGGAATCTTCTCAGATAGGTATCCCACTTGAAATTCCAGCCTCTTGATGGTGTCTCCCTGATTCTTGATATTGGCTCGCACCTCCTCTTTGAACACCTTGTTATCTTGAATCTCCTTGCATATGCCTTCAAGTAGAGTCTCAATCCTTGATAGTCTTTCTTCCGATGATGGAAAGTTGAGATTGGAAGGATGAGAATGGCCATTTTGACTTTGGTATGGATGTTGAGAAGTGTTGTTGGGTAGGTGTTGGTATGACCTCTGTGTGGAGTGTTGGTGAGTTGCATTGTTGTTGGGGTTATGGCATCTCTGGTCTTGGCCTTGGTCTTGTTGATTTCCCCACCCAAAGTTTGGGTAGTTCCTCCAACCAGGATTATATGTTTTAGAGTATGGGTCATGGTGCTACCTGGGTGAATTTCCAATGTAGTTGGCTTGTTCCTGATCACCCTCTGCCTCTTCATTTACTCCTTCTTGAGTTGCTGCTGAAGTGGTGATTGCTGCTACTTGATTCCTCTCCATCTTCTTGGTGAGGTCAACTAATTGCTTGGTAATCATCTTGTTTTGAGCTAGCAGTGCATTCACATTGTTCAGCTCTATCACTCCTCTAGTGTTGCCTCTTTCAGAAGCATAGAAGTAGTCATTCTCTGCTACAGTCTCAATGACATCTATGGCTTCTTCAATGGTCTTCTTCTTGTTCAGAGATCCCCCGGATGAGTGGTCTACTGCCTTCTTTGATTCATACAAAAGTCCTTCATAGAAAATGTGCAACTGCACCCATTCATTGAACATATCTGGCGGGCATCTTCTTGTCAAGTCTTTAAACCTCTCCTATGCTTCATATAGAGTCTCACTATCTTGATGCCTAAAGGTTTGTACCTCAGCTCTCAACCTGTTGATCCGTTGAGGAGGATAGAATCTTGCCAAGAATTTGTTCACCATATCTTCCCAGGTTTCTAAACTCTCCTTTGAAAAGGATTTCAGCCATTTAGATGCTTTGTCCTTGAGTGAGAAAGGGAACAGAAGTAGTCTATAAGTGTCAGGATGAACACCATTAGACTTCACAGTATAACATATCTTCAGGAAGGTGGTTAGATGTTGATTGGGGTCTTCTTGGACACTTCCTCCGAATGAACAATTGTTCTGAACAAGGGTAATGAGCTGTGGCTTTAGTTCAAAGTTGTTGGCATGTATGGTTGGCCTTTGGATGCTACTTCCACAGTTTCCTGGGTTTGGATTGATGTAAGAACCCAGAACTCTTCTCTCTTGCCCAGCCTGATGTGCTGGACCTTCTCGGCCATGGTTGTGAGCCTCTTCTTCATGATGGTTCTCCATATTCTCATCCATATCTGGTTCAAAGTACTCCTCCTCTTCCTTAGCACCAACTACTCTCTTTCCTCTTGCTTCTCTCCTTAATCTAAAGAAGGTCCTCTCAGGTTCAGAATCAAAGGAAGTTAAAGCCCCGCTTCTTCTACCTGTCATACAACTAACAAGGCACAAGCAAGAGAGATAGATGCAGACAGTAATTTCTACAGAAATGTTGTTAGTGTGAGTAATGCAATATATCAAACAGTTAGTGGGTTAGTGACTGAATTGTAAACAACTAAGAAAAATGGGTAGGGGAAAGGGAAGAAAATAACTGAACAGAAAGTAAATTACTCAAATGAACTTAAATCAGACAAAATAAAAATAAATGCTCAATCTAGTTATCCACCAATTTAATCATTGTTGATACAAAATCAATCCCCGGCAACGGCGCCATAAACTTGATGCACGGAAACTTGTCCTTTAACAAATCTCCCTCGGCAAGTATACCGAATTGTCGTCAAGTAAAAACTCACAATAGAGTGAGGTCGAATCCCACAGGGATTGATTAGTCAAGCAACTTTAATTAGAAGAATGTTCTAGTTGAGCTAAGCAGAAATTGGGTTGAGAATTGCAGGAAATTAAATGGCGAAAAAGTAAATTACAGAAAATAAATGACGGAAGATAAATTACAGAATCTTAAATGGGGAAGGGGAGTTTAGCATGAAAGTAAATAGCAGAAAGTAAAGAGAATGGGTAAGATCAGAAATGGGGAGTTCATTGGGCTTAGGAGATGTTGCATTCTCCGGATCAAGTTCATTTTCATCTCTTTCTCAATCAATGCATTCATTGATCTCCTTGGCAATCTTAAGTGATTGAATTCCAATTCCTTGGTGATTCAGTCTCTCAAATCAGATCAATAGCCAATTCCTTGGTCTAATTGCTCATGAGAAGAGATGAAGTGTGGTCACTGATTATACCACATGTATTTCCAAATCAAAGTATTGGGAGAATTATATGCCACCATATCCGCCCAACCCCAATTTGGTCCAACATGAGAAAGCAATTCTAGCATGATCTCTTCATTCCTCTTCCAAGGTTCAGAAGAGATCCAAGTATGAATAGCTTCTTTTCCAAGATAACTGCTCAATTGGATGAAGATTAAAAGCTTTCTAGTAAAATCAAGAGAAAAGATAGAAGAAGGATAATGAAAACTATTATTGATCCATCAAATTACAACAGAGCTCCCTAACCCAATGAATGGGGTTTAGTTGTTCATAGCTCTGGGAATGAAAAGCATAGATGGAGAGTACATTCTAAGAATTAAACTAAAAGTTGCAGAGAAAGTAAAATACAGAGAGTAATTCTAATAATGCCAAAAGCTCTTTTTCTAGTTCAAAGTTCTCCCTATTTATACTATTCTTCTGATCTTCTAGTTGGCTCTTCAAGTCTTGGATATGGGCCTTTGGATCTTGAGTTGAAACAGTTATCTTCTTCAGTGGGCTTATCTTTACTTGAAGAGAGAAAGTGTGAAGTAGGCAAGGATTCTAGCTTAGGACGTTAGTGGCGTTAACGTTAAGTGAAAGTGTGGGTTCGAGAACGTTAGTGACAATCACCTTTTTCACTAACGTTCCTAACCCAAGGATGCTCCACGTTAACTTCAATGTTAGTGGCATCAACGTGACCACTAACGTTGCCTCTTGGTCCTTCGCACACGTTATTGGGACTTACTTTTTCCAATAACGTTGAGAATCCTCCTTTCTCCCTACGTTAGAGTTCACGTTAGTGTGGCTAACGTGACCTTTAACGTAGGCTTGCCACATCTTCGAGAACGTTAGTGACACTTGCCTTTGTCACTAACGTTCCAAAATGCCCCTACTTCCCACGTTAGAGTTCACGTTAACTAGGTTAACGTAGCTTCTAACGTGGTATTGCTAGCCATCTCCAACGTTAGTGACAAAGGTGAGTGTCACTAACGTTGGCTCATCATCCCTTTTACTCACGTTAGCTTCCACGTTAATGTAGTTAACGTGGGAGTTAACGTGGCTCATAGTGGCTCATCCCAATATTAATGACAAAGGTGAGTATCACTAACGTTGGCGATTCTTTTCTCCCTCCACGTTAGAGTCCACGTTAACTGAGTTAACGTGGCAACTAACGTGGCTCAAAGTGGCTTAGCTCAATGTTAGTGACAAAGGTGAGTGTCACTAACGTTGGTCATTCTTTTGTTTCCCCATGTTAGAGTCCACGTTAACTGAGTTAACGTGGCTCTTAACGTGGTCAATATGAGCTTGGTCCAACATTAGTGACAAAGGTGAGTGTCACTAATGTTGGCTTCATTTTCTTCTTCCACGTTAACTACCACGTTAATGTAGTTAACGTGGCAATTAACGTGGACTATGATGGCTTCGAGGATGTTATTGGCGATTACTTTTCTCATTAACGTTGCAAGCTAGCTCCCCTTCCACGTTAGAGGTCACGTTAGTTAGACTAACGTGGCTGCTAACGTGGTTCTTCCTTGCTTCCTTTGTCCTGAAATCAAGCAATAAAGTGCATCAAAGTTCTAGTCCAAGTTATGAGACATGCATCATCCAATTTGTCATTCAATTCATGCATAATTCTCATGAATTCATATAAAAATCACAATGTTAGCTTGAATCAAGATGTAAGTGAAATTCTATCCAAAACTTGCTTATTTCCTAAGAAAGTGCATGAAACTACCCTAAAACCATAAAGAAAAGGTCAGTGAAACTGGCCAAAATGCCCTGGCATCACAGCCTGACAGAGCCAAGAACAATTTTGCCTGACCAATGTCGAATGATTTGGGGATGCCCACTATATAATAGCTCTGTCTCTTAACTCGAAATGTATATAGTGGCAACGAGATTTCACGACGATGACCCAGTGTCCTAACTGACATGGATGTGACCATGATAACCATATACCTAACTGACTCAGTTAAGAGACCATATCTCTGTGATTATGAATGTGATTGTTTGTGATTGTATTTTTCTGCTATTTTCCATTGTTTATTCTGTTATATTGTATATTTATTTTAGTATGTAAACTCAAACCCTGTAACCTCTAGATTAGATAACAAAACCCCAACTTTTTCTCATTTCACCCTGCTGGAAACCTTAGATTTTCACTCCCTTCCTTCCAACGTTTTCAGTTGGGGTCGGTGGTGATCTTCTTTGAGGTCTCGTTGATGTTGTGTCACGAGGACCCTGTGTATGGCAGTATGTTTACATGGGGCACACCTCGTACCTGCATATACATACTACGTGATTGTACTTTTCCATATCCTCTACTCAGTCCAAGCTTCAAGCTCGATATGTCGTATGAGTTCCCCTATCAGAGTTACACCCTGTCAGTCTATTTCCTTTTTCACCTCCGCCTATGCAGCAAGTAGGTCCCGAGCCTAAGACGACATTGTCTGACGAGCCTGATCCACATCCTTGGATGATTCCTCCACTTGATGCGCCAAATTCATTTCTATGTGTCGTCCCTAAGCCAAAGTTGGATGCACCTCAGGACCCACCTCCTGACTTACTACGTCACGACCTACTGGTGGAGCAGTTCGGACCCTTGGGCGAGGCCCATGTGCCTGTTATGGCTAGCGGCTTATCATCCGGATCTTCTATGGACGAGGACTTGTTAGAGGATATCCCCTCGTGCGAGGAGTAGATGGAAGCTGACCTAGCATCTAGTTCTAGAGATACTGGACGAGAGACTGAGCAGTCTGTTGACGGATTGTCATGAGATAGCTACATGTAGAGACTACTCTTTGATATCATTGTGTCTGGAAGCACTAGTTACTTTTCCTTAATTTTGGATTAGACTTTTTCTAAAGGATAGGCTTTTGTTGTACGTATGCTAGCTCGGATTTCATTTTAGGAAGCTCCTTTGAAAGCTGGGACCGGGGTGTCATAGATCATGTATATATGTATATAAATTGTTACTTTATGTATTTTTTATACGGATTTTACAAACTACAAACTATCGACAAGTGCACCGAATCATCTCAAGTAATACCATGGGAGCGGGTTATTGTTCCCACGAGGATTAACAGATTAAGCAAGCAATAGTCAATTGATTATTCTAGTCAGACAACCAAAAACTTAGGATTTCAAGAACACTTAGCATAAAATAGGGAATAAAACAAAAGCAAGTCATAAATAATTGAGAAAGTAATATGATTCAAAAGAGTTAAGGTTTCAAAGATGTTGAGACTTCCGAAAAAATGCTTTTCACTCTCCACCTTGATTATGCAAAGATGTATCTATGGCAAATCATAAATAATCAAACTCCGATTCTCTGGTAATTTGATTTCTCTAATCCTAATCAATTATCAATTCCTTGAATAATCAATTGTGACCAGAGATTAAGAATGTTCACTGATTAAAAACCACACAATTCTCCAAAACCAAACTTAGTTAATTTGAAGTCACTTATCAAATCTAAGTTCAAAACCTAAGAATCATGAGAAAAAGTTTTCAAAATTAATTTAATTAATTAACTTTTCCAAGATATTAAGAGAATTCAAGTTAGAAGATAATTGTTTTCCAAAACATTCAAATCCTTTAGATGAAGAACAAAAACTCTTTCTTAAGAAAACATCAATTCATTCCTCAAAGTAAAAAAGCTATAACATTAGTCCATAGGAATCAACAGAGCTCCTAACCTTAACCGAGGAGATTAATGACTCATTCTAAACTTGAAAATCAAAGACAAATTGACAAATGGCAAAAAGGTCCGAAGATCTCGCAGAAAGTTTTCAGGATTCCTTTTATACTCAACCTAAAACAAAACCTAATAATTAAATGCAAACTTTATTAAAACAAAATCAAAATCAAATCGTCCACAATTAATCTTCAATCTTTCTAGTGATTCAAGTTCATGACTTGATAATTCAATCCTTGATTGGTGATTCAATGTGGACTTGAGGATAGTTTTTCTTCAAGTAGTGTGGGCTCTGGAATTGGCATGTGGCCCGCCCCATCATTGGCGTGTTGCACGCCACTTTTCTTGACACCCTTGGGAGCACCACTTCTGGCATGTGGCACACTTAGGGCTTGGTATGTTGCATGCTAGTTTTGCCTTTAATTTATCCTTAGAAGGTGTGTCAAAATGACATGCTCCTTAAGCCTGGCGTGTTGCATGCCATGAATTATGCCTCCTGGGAGCCTAATTTTGGGTTTGTGACTCACCACCTCCTTGGCATTTTGCACGCCAACTTTAATCTCCAATTTGAGCTTCTTTTTTTGGCGTGTGACACGCCACTTTCTTGGCGCATTCCACGCCAACTTCAAGCTTGAATTTCCTTAAGTTTAAGCTTCTGGAAAGTTGGTCCATCATGCTACGCCCTTGCCTTGGCATGTGGGACGCCAGCTTCTTCATTGTTCTCTTCTTTGGGCATGTGACACGCCTCCTTGCTGGCGTGTTGCACGCCAGCTTTGTTGCATGGTCCTGGAGCTCCCCTTTTAGGTGTGTTGCATGCCACTTGCTTGGCGTGTTGCACGCCATTCTTGGGCCAAATATTTCCTTCAAAGGCATGCCAACTTGACATGCCCCATGATGGCTGGCATATTACATGACATTGAAAATGGTGGCTTGGTGGGTTGGTTCTTGGGCGTGTAGCACACCCCATGCTTGGCATATTGCATTCCACTCTTTCAACATTGGTTCTTTTGGGCATGGGACACACCTTATACCTGGCATGTTTCACACCACCTTGAGTCTGATATTACACCATCGAAGGTGTGCCAAAATGACATGCCCCTTAAGCTTGGCGTGTTGCACGCCATCAACAAAGGGTCTTCGGAGGTTGAGTTTTGGGCGTGCAGCACGCCAGTCACTTGGCATGTTGCACACCCAATTGTCTACAAGAAATGGACCTCTGGTTCTTTAGCCCGTGCCACGCTTTCATGCTAGCGTGTTGCACGCCACCATCTGTTTAGAATTCATGGGAATGTGGCACGCCCTTCTTTCTGGCGTGTTGCACGCCACCTTCCCTACCTCTTGGAGGGTGCTTTTTCTGGTTGTTTTTCTTTGCTTATTCTTTGCCTCTCTTTTGCTATCATTCACCAACAATTAATAAAAAATAAAAGCGCTCAAAGTACTAATAAAATAACCTTGAAAATCATATAATCACCAAGTAAAAAGTCATCAATTTTCGATAAGAAACACCAAAGAAAAGTACTTAAGATGCTGATGCATCAATTTTGCTGGCAGTAAATGTTTGGCATTTTATGCTTGTATGTATTAACTACTGTGATGTACCTAACTGAGCCCTAGAGGCATTATATATATTATCTACTTTCTATTTATATTCTATCTTATTTATGTTTGCCTTTTATTTCTATATTAAATTGTTATAGCGATAACACAATTTACAGTGAAAGAATACACATACCAGGCTTAATATTACTAATAAAATTTAGTGTCTAGAGTCTTAGGGTTAAACTTAATAGTAACTTCCTAGTTGTTAGCATTTGGTCATGTCTTGCTAAGAGTTGGGTCGTTACAGTTAACATATACAGGTTTCATTTTTTACAATGGTTAGTGGGAAAGAAAATAGATAACACTGAAGTCTGGGTCCATGGGAATATAGAAAGTGGTCATTCTGATTGATATGGTGTGTTGCATAATATAATTTTATTAGAGTAGTTTTATCGTACCACGTATAAGGTGTGTATATGCGTGTTTAAATGTGAATAGTTTGATCCAAGTATATGACTACGACCACGAAATCATAAGGACTACAATATCATTGAAGTAAATGTGACCAGAAAGTATAGGTATTATGATCCTTTTATTCTACTTAAAATGAACGGCAAGTATACTATTTTCCTTTCCCAAGATCATGCAATTCTAGCTGGGTAGTGGTGGTTAAGACCAAGCCAAGAGGTAGCATCAAGTCTGATGAGACAGAGAGCCAAGAACCTTAACAAATTGATAACCCAATTCCTTCGAAGATGGTGGTTGATATTAGGGATCTAATCATCCTTAGGTCAACTGTTATAGATTATGACATCATTAACCTTAGGGTAGATGAACACATACTACTGTTAAAGGAAGAGGATGATCAAGAAGAAGAGTGGGTGGATAGAGATGAAGAAGAAAAAGCCGAGTTCAATGATCATGAAGTTACCTTGGAAGAGGAGGATAAACCAGAGGAAGATAATGAATCTGAATAAAGATAACCTTAGTATAGTTTAATTAGATTATTATATGTTTAACCTTTAATTAAATTGTTATATAATTACGTTGCACGGTAGCCTTAGTTCTATCTTATGTGTTTCTTTATTAAACTTTAATTAGATTGTTATATAATTACATTGCATACTAGCCACATAACTGTTTTCATTCTTGTTTTAGGTAGACATGACGACAGGCAGAGATGTTGCGAGTCGACCTCGTGGTCAGGGTAGAGGGAGGGTGACTACTACACCCATGGGACTTCTCAGTCATCAGGGTTTTGTTTTACTTTTTTTTTTCTGTACACTTGTTATTTAAAGTTATAGTTAACTATTTTTATTAAAAATACTATTTACTTTTCACTAATTTTATTTGACTGTTAATTGTATGTTGACATATTGAGACAGTACAACGGGTTTTAAAAAATTAAAAAAAGTAAAAAAAATCAGATTTACTGTCGGCGAATCTGCTGATAAATTTTAATTCAATAAATGAAAAATAATATATTACCGTCAGATTTATGGGAAAAATTTGACGGTAATAAGGCATGAAACCAGAATACAAAGAGCCAAATTTACTATCAGATTTTATAAGCCGACGGTAAAGATATTCCAGCGAGGACTTTACCATTTGATTGCGTTAGATGCTAAATCTGACGGTAATAAATTTACCAGTGCCATTTTTTGAAAATTCCGACGGTATTCGGCGAATTTCTTGTAATGTTACTTTTAGCAAATGCATCTCTTTTTCTTTTGTCTTCAACATCTCTTTCGCTTCTATCAATTCATTTGTTTTTCTCTTCCATCTCCTCGGTTATCTTTTATATTTCCGACTTCTATTGCTCATTCTCCTTAGAAGCTTGTTCTTTGACTCTAGCAATACACATTAATCGAGCTCTCATCACCTATAAAAAACCTTGAATGTTTTATTTATTAATACAAATCCAAAACCGAGCATAAAATAAATTTTTATCTGAAGATATTAGCTTACTCCTAAGTCTCTAATCCTATCCACTATCTCTATATTTATTTTGGATAGAGAAAATTCATCAGCTAAAGTTCCAAATAAATAATTCAAATCCCAAAGTGATGTCATTTTCCCTTTTACCCTTGTTGCCATGGAGCTCAATTTGATTCTGATAAGCTATCGAAATTCCTTCCAAAGTCACTTTTGTTTTTTCATTTTGTTCTTCTACTTCTTTGGTTCACTTGTTCCCTCTTCAAAATTTTCATGATTCTTTTTCTTTATTACAATTGGTTTTGATCGAGGTTGCTATACCTGCACCACCAACAATTATTAATAATATATATATATATATTGCTCTTTATTTTTCAGACTAAACATGTACTTATATATTTTTATACCTTTTGTCTGTACTCATCCTAATCAAGAAGCTCCATAATAGATAATAACTCCTCTTCCAACAAAAAATTCAATACCACCTCATCTTCCTCACAGATATCCTCCATATGCAGAATCTATTAAGGTTGGAGATTCTAATGTAATGGAAATTTTTTCAAGAAAAAATTATCTAAGAAAAAGGCAAACTCTTCCTCCTTTGATCTCACCATCACAAATTGTTCTTTAAAATACTTAAACGATGATTTATATAAAAAAATTAGCTCAGTGGAGGATACTACTAAAATTTACCCGCTAAACTTTTCATATCCTCTTTACTTGAAACAAAGAAAAGAACACCCCTAGAAAAGGTTTTTGATTAAAAAACAACATTAAAATTTCAAAACCACAAACAAAATCCCATGAATTTGGATACAATTAACTTGTTGCACATTGAACTTGGTTTAACACTCTATGTTCAAACTTAGCAAAGGAAAATCTCATTTTCAATTCAATAAATAGACATGAATAACACTAAAAATAAGCCTAGTTTCTTCTTTTTTTTTACGAAAACTCTATCTTCTCGAATGCATGAAAGAAATTCTTTTTTTTTTATCATTTTCCCCATTCTTACCCATTGTTGTGCTTCTAACTTTTTTATTATCTCATTATCATAAAAAATAGTAACACGACTTCTTAATCCTAACTAACCCAAGCATATGGATTTTGATAATCTATTTCAACAATTTGTTTCCCTTTCGCCATTATTGTTTCCCTATGTGAATTTTCTATGACACTTCAAAACTAAAAAAATTTTAAACCGAAAGAAGATGAAGAGAAAAACAATCAGTGAGTTTAAATTAAACTTTTTTCTAACTTTTTTGTTCATCTTTCTTTTTTTCTGCTAAACTTCCCTTTTTCTCTCCTTTTTCCTAAATGCACTCAATGCTTCTTTAAACAAAGACTCTCTTTCTTTAATGATGTATTTTTATAACTTTTAATAAATGGTTTTGATCTTACCTTTTCACTTTTCTTATCTTACTTATCGTACATACATCTAATGGTAATATTGTTTTCCATCTCATTTTTATGGCTAAGATTATCTTGATTCTTGTGTAATTGTCGCATCATTTAATAGCTTCTTGAATATGTTTTAGTTTTTTCATATTATTATTTATTTGAAAAATAACTACCTATCAAAAAGCAAGACCTAGCTTGCTAGCTCATTCTTTCTTCTTTGCCTTTATAAGCTTAACCTATATTTTTATTCAGGAAAAACTTGAGGGTCATTATTCGTCCATTATAAGTTGGAGTAACAAATAGAGTGATGAGTTATAACTCAGAAATAACTTGTCTAACTCGATTTTAAGTATTATAACATTTAAAACATTAACACGGAGTTATATCACAACAATCTAAAACCTTTATGTGATTTTACAAATTTCTATAAAACTATCATCACAAAGTAAAGGTATGAAATTATTGTTCCCTAATTATCACTTTGATATACCAAAAACACTAACATGAGCATCAGAGTGATATTTGCAAGTACCTATCGTCCTCTCAAGAATATTGTTGAAGAATTGACCTTGATCAGGAAGTTAGGAGAGCTCTAACTTGTCCTAGGTAAGTACCCTAGAACATTAACTAAATCATATATATTCAGTTATTCAACTAAATAACAATCTGTTTAAACAAACAAAAAAATTATGCCAATTTTCTTTCTTTCAAATCAACAAATAAGAAAAGAATAAATAGAAATAGGGAAAATAAAACTAAAACACTGATAATATCTTATATCAAATAGTATATATAAAAGTTATTTACTCATAAATATTTAAAATACTAATAACATTACCTCCAAAAGAACAAAGTTGACATTATGCCAATGAAAGTTGAGTTTCGTTTGTCAAAAGTATCCAAACACTAAATTTTGGTTGATTCCATTAAAAAATAACACAAAATTCTCAAACTTTCATCACCCTTTCCACCACGAATCCACCATGACCACCACTATCACATCTTGTTGTCTTAGATATAACATTAATCTTGTTCTTTTTTAGGTGTTGTCTATCTATACTCTGAATATTCATGAGTTGAAATGGTTTTTTTTTTCCATAAAACTTACGAATAAAATCATATGTACACACCAATTGTTAAATCAATCATATGAAAAAAGTGTGTAATCCAACATGTTAGTGGGACTGTCAAAATAAGTTGAACTTGACCAGTCGAGCATATTTAACCATGTTAAATGGATGGAAATTAGACTATAAAAATAGGTTTGTGAAAATAAAACATTTAACGGACTCGTTCTGATTAATCCATAAATTAAACAGGGTGGTCTATTTAACCAGTCAATATTTTCTTCTTTTTTTCCATTTTTAATGTTTTAACATTTTAAGAATCTGACTTAAATATCTCAAATTATAACCTAAATATCGCAAGTTCCAAAATATAATGTATTAAAGAATAAAAAGGGCCAAAATTGATATTTAAGTCCAAAAATTAATTTTTTAATTAAATAAAAATTAATAGGCTAGTTCATTTAGCACAATAAACTTTCTTTAAATGGGCTGGATTAAATTGTTTAACTCGATGACTTAAATAAACAGAATTAAATGGGTCAAACTGATCCATTTGATACCCTGTATATTAGTATTTTAGGGGGTGGCACCATAATCATTACTTAATATTTTGCAAGTATATTATTTGTATCAAAATTGAATGGGTTTAACTCAATGTTTTCATAAAGAAAGATTGTACCTTTAATATATATAAAAATTTATGCCTATTTAAGCATTGGGAGTATGACTAGGATACATTTATACTCATTGCAAACTTTGAAGTGAAGTTGAGTTATGGACCTCTATTTCTGATGGTTCTAACCACAAAATTATCTAAGCTAGTAAGTACCATTAAAAAAGTATCTGCTTCCCTGACATTAACCACATACACAATAATCAATCAACATCTCTCTTATATGAATATCTTAAATAAGATCAGGTTTGGTTAATATCTAACGCATCAACGAATTCACAAAATTATTGTCCATGAACTATGTGCCATTGTCGATGACAAAAACTTCTAGGATGCCAAATCGGGTTATCACTTACCTTTATAGGAACTTCTAGCATCGGGGCCATGATGGTTTATAGGGATTTGGCTTCAATCAGTTAGGTGTAGAAGTCAATTTCCACTATGAGGGCTTTTAACTACCCTAGTGCAAGGGAAAAGTGCCCATCAAGTTTACGGCTCACTTAGAAAATGGTTTGGTAGCAATGACAAAGACTAACTCCTCAGGAGGTGCTTTCTGAAAATTGATGTAGTTTTTTACTTGTTGTATTGCATTGCATATCATCATTAGTTTTTCAGCCGATGGATCTTCGCGTATAAGGTAACCACAACATCTTTTAGACTTCACACAACAGGTACTCCACTTGATGGGAGACCAAGCATTGAGAGATTTGTTTCACCTTTCCTAGGTATTTTTGTAGCAGCGGATCCCAAGCTTGATAAGAACCATTGACTTGGAATGTGACAATTTAAAACTCACGTTGTAGATTTCCATTTTCAATGCACCCACTTCTCTCGTGAATGTTAACATGGCTAAGAGAGCTTTGTATTGAATCCGGTTGCTTGATATTTAGAAATCATACTAGATTAATTATCAAATGACATTCCTTTATTGCTCTCCAATATGATTCTGGAGAACCCAAATCTTTGGTTGGAGGCTTTGTTGACATGGAGCTTCCATTTGAATCAAGTTTTCTCATGTTTCATGCAATTTCAATTGGTCAGGAATTCTTTCCTCCAATTATTATAATTGATAATTCGAATAAATTTTGCTTTATTTTGAGTATAATTAGTTTGATATCCGACTAATGCTGGTGACAAGTTTTGTTTAAATTTTTGTATTGAAATACATGATGTTGTTTAAGTAAAAAAGCATCATAAGGAGCTATAGTGATTTGATTGGATTAAATCCAGAATTGTTGAAAAGAATAACTCAAGCTCTATAATTTTTATGTTGAACATGGTTTCTACGATTCTAGATATAATTCACAACCAAAGATTAGTATAATTCAACATGTAATTCGCACTAATTTGATCATAAATTGAGCTAAAGAGATCCAAATAAGGCAGTTCTAGCAGTGTTAGAAAGCTAACATCTAGGATTTTAAAATGATATGCATATGTCTATAGTGGACAAAGAAGATGAGCCACACATACAACCATTTTTTGCATAAGCGAATGAATCCGCCTATGCCATGTTTAATAAAGCACATGGCTCACGTGTTGGATCCCAAAAAGCACTTAATACATTAAAAATTTAAGGATAAAAGGAGAAAAATCAAAGGATTTAGGTAGAGAGAGTTTATGCTAGTTTAGTGTGATGTTTCTTTAAGGTATGTAGAGAGAGATCTCTCGTCTCTTTATAGTTAGGGTTAGATTTGTTAGTTTTGGTTAGTTTTAGTTTAATTCTTATTAGTTCTTGCAAGAACCAACTTTAATTTCATCTTCTCCAAGTTCTCTTTTATTTGTATTTCTATTTCCATGCCCTTTTATACTTTGTTGTTATGAATGCTCATAAATACTTAACTTTGAATCTTTAATTTGATGTTTGATGAAGTATTTTGCTTTTAGGTATTGTTCATTAATATTTTTTAGGTTGATTTTAAGGTTTTAAAAAATTTGATTATGTAAAAAGTAAATTTTAGTTAATTGCAAGTTTATGTTTCAATATGCTCACCAAGTTTTTTATTAAATGCCTAACTTAGGATTAGAGTAGTTTAGTTGCTTGGCTTGGGCTTATGACTTAGGTTAGTCTTCAGCTGCATATTTGAATTTAATTAAGTGCATCAAAGTGGTCGAATTGACTTAATTGACACACTTTCCATTCTATTCATGGATGAATGATTAATAGGACTTTCTGAATTAGGTTGAGAAACCTAGTAATCTTTTCTAGTTAATATAGGTTATCCTACATTGTGCTTAACTAATTTGGACTTAGTTGATTAATCAAGAACTCTAATAATTGCTATTACCTCATGGTGATTGACTTGTTGCGACAATTCTAATGAAAGATGACCCTGGAAGTATCCCTTCAAGCCTAGTTAGTTGTCTTCATTTTGTTACTTTAGTTACATTAAATTGCGTGTTTAATTTCCATTGCTAAGTTATTTTTTATTTTTTAAATTCTCTTTATTTCCTTCAAAATTCCGTTGTTTCCATAATCAATCTAATTGCAACCTTCATGAGAGACGACTCGGGTCTTAAAACTCTCGGTTTAAAGTTTTTGAAAGTTTAAAGAACCTTCACCACTTCTAAATTTGATTACGGGGAGTTTAGTGTCTGAAGTGTACTACCATGATATAAAACTAAATTTGAGGGTTTAAACTCTGAATTGCATGCTCAATTCTAAGAACTATCTGGTGGCTTTGGAAGTATTGTCTCAACTATCTAGACGGCATCAAAAGTGTGAAGGTCAGCTTTTCCAGTCGTGTATACCAAAGTTTGATGTTCCGAAGGACCTTACCTATGAAGTAGATTGGATGAGGTCATATGGCTTTATCCTCTTGGATTAATGATGAACGGATATTTTATACCCTTTTTAAGTTCATTTTCTTAGTGTTTCAGTACATTTTATCAAGTTTTAGTATGTTTTTGTGCAAAATTCACATTTTGGATGTTACTTTGAGTTTTTGTATTTTTTTTTATTTCAGGTAATTTTTGGGTAAATTTGGAAAGTTTTGGCAAAGTCTGATTTAGAGGCAAAGAAAGGATAGCAGATGCTGTCAAATCCTGACCTCCATGCAATCAAATGAGCATTTCTGGAGCTTTAGAGGTCCAATTAATGCGCTCTCAATGGCTTTGGAAAGCTAACTTCCAGGGATTTCCAGCAATATATTACAGTCTATACTTTTCTTTGGAGACAACTGCCCAAAACGGGCGTTGAACGCCCAACTTACCCCCTTTCTAGCATTCAACGCCCAAACAGGACCAACCTCCCAAGTTGAATGCCCAAACTGGCGTTCAACACCATCCAGGGAGCAGAAACCAAAGTTGAATACCTAGAACTTGATTTGAATGCCAGGCATCAGCCCAAACACTCACCAAGTGTGGCCCAAAGTGGATTTTAGCACTTAGCTTATTTTATTTTCCTTTTGTAACTTTTAATTAAAAACAGCATCTTTTAGGTTTAGTCTGAGAGTTTTTATTATAAATAAGGGACTTCTTTCCTCCTAAGGACGATGCCTCCAAGGAGAGGAGAAGCACAGACAAATTACTTTCTCTGATTTCTCTGTAAATCATGAGTAACTAAACCTCCTAGTTAAGGATAGGAGCTCTGCTCATTCCTATGGATTAATATCTTTAATATACATTTGATTCCATTCTATGATATATTGTCATTCTTCATCTTTATGAATTAGGGGTGGAACAAGAGTATGACCCCTTATTCTACATGAGTTCTTTACGTGTCTTGACCCGGATAGTATTGAGCTACAACTTGAGAATACATCACGGGTTTCAACAAATTATCTGTGCTAATTGCGATACGTGACATATAATCTCGTTAGTCATGGGTAATTGAGGTCTCTGTGGCGCTAAGTCTAGAATATTGAGCTTCATTCTCCGATCTGGAAGATCCGACCTTGTCTGTGGCGTTTTGAGTAGCATCATCAGAGATTGAATTGCGTGAGCTTCACCCTTGTCCAGATTGACTGACCTGTTCGGGCATTTGGTTTGGAGCAGAGGAGATTAATGACCACTACCCTTGGCTTAATCACTTACAGCCTTGCCATTGAATGAATCACTCATTGTTAAAGTAGTCAGTAAGAAGTATCAATCCAGAAGAACAAGCATCTTCGAGGCCTTAACTTATTTCTTACTATTGTTTTTACGTCAATTCTTTATTGGTTTAGTTATTGTTTTGTTTATGCACCTACAACAACAACAATAAACTTTCTATTCACCTGACTAAGATCTGCAGGATAACCACAGCTTGCTCAATACAACAATCCTCGTGGGATCGACCCTCACTCACCTGAGGTATTACTTGGATGACCTGGTGTACTTACCTGTTCAGTTGTGTGAGTTTTATTTTCGCGCACCAAGTTTTTGGCGCCGTTGTCGGGGATTGTTTGTGATTGACAAACTAACAGTTGCCTTGCTCCTTAGATCAGGTACTTTTTACTAGCTTCTTTTTATATTTCTTTTCTTGTTAATTTTCGAAAACTATTTAAAAATCTTTTTCAAAAATTCATCTTAGTCATCTTTTTCTTTCTTTCGAATTTTGTGTCAAAGATTTTAAGTTTGGTGTTTCTTAGTAGTTTTAGTCAATTATTTTTCTTTCTCTTGATTTTCAAAAATTGATCTTGTTTTCTTTCTTGAACTTTTGATTTCTCTCTTGTTTTACCTTTTCTTTCTTTCTTCTTGTTGGAATTTTTTTGTGTTTTCCCTTGTTTGATCTCAAAATTTTTAAGTTTGGTGTCTTTTAGTGTTTCTCTTTCTATTTTTTTCAAAATTATTGTTAATTGATCTCAAAATTTTTAAGTTTGGTGTCCTTCTAGTGTTTTTCGTTTCTTTTTAAATTTTCAAAAAAAAACTTTCCTTTAAAATTTTCAAAAATTTTGTATCTTTTTCTATCTTGGTTTAAAATTTTAAGTCTGGTGTTCTGTTAGTAATCTTTTCTATCTTTAAATCTTTATCTTATCTTTTTGTTTGACTTTTCAAAAATTTGTTATCTTATCTTTCTTTTAAATTCAAATTTTAAAAGTTTAGTATTTTGTTTGTTTTTCTTTCTTTTAAATTTGAATTTTAAAATCTTGTCTTATCTTATTTCTCTCTCTCATGACTTTTTCAAATTTTGAATTTCAAAATCTTTATTTGACTTTTCAATTTAAATTTCAAATTTCCTTAAATTCAAATTTTTATTTTTCAAATCTTGTTAGTTAATTGTTTGTTTTATCTTGTTTTAATTTTAAAATTTGGTGCTTCTTTAGTTTTCTTTCTTTCAAAAATAAAATTTTAAAATCTCTTCTTATCTTATCTTGTTTCTTTCTCTTGATTCTTTTTTTCTAATTTGAATTTCAAAATCTTTATTTGACTTTCTCTCTCCAATTTTCGAAAATCTCATCTTTAATTTCCAAATCTTTTAATTAATTTTTTGCGTTATCTTGTTTTAATTTTAAAGTTTAGAATTTCTTTAGTTTTTCTTTCTTTCTTTCTTTTTGAATTTTAAAAATTTTTAAACCCTTTTCTTTCAATTTTTTTTTATTTTTTGAAATTTTTTGGTATTATTTTTTTATTTTCAAATTAGTATTCTATTTTCTTATTTTTCTTCAAAAAAAATAAAAAATATTTCTAATTCTTGTTTCTTTTAGGATATCTCACTGGGAGCTCCTTATACTGTGACATAGAGACTCCTATTTTTCTTTGTCTCTTGTCTGTGTATGTAGGAACAGGAAGAGTTCACTGTGGACCCAATTGGGAATGTACAACCCAGAAGAACTTTGGGGTCTTATACAACCCCCACTCCAGACTTCTATGGAAAGAGTATTTGTATACCACCTATTGGAGCAGCGAATTTTGAGCTCAACCCACAGTTGATTACTTTAGTGTAGCAAAGCTGCCAATATCATGGACTTCCACAAGAAGAATCCACAGAATTCCTTACAGACTTCCTGCAGATTTCTGATATAGTATGAGCCGATGGAGTAGACTAGGATGTCTACAGGCTGCTGTTCCTTTTGTTTGCTATAAAAGGGCAAGCAAAGAGGTGGTTGGATACTCAACCAAATCGAGCTTGAAAACATGGGATAAGTTGGTGGACAAGTTCTTGAACCAATACTTCGTCCCAAGGAAGCTAACCCAGCTAAGGCTGGACATTCAAGGCTTCAGACAAGAAGAGAATGAGTCTCTTCATGATGCTTGGGAGAGATACAGAATGATGCTACAGAAATGCCCCATGGAAATATTTTCAAAATGGGTAAAGCTGGACATTTTCTATTACGGACTCACAGACAAAGCTAAGATGTCCCTAGATCATTCTGCTGGTGGTTCAATACACATGAAAAACACAATTGACAAAGCTCAAGAACTCATTGAGACAGTCGCCAACAACCAGCATCTATACTCATCCGGTGAGACTTCAATGAAAGGAGAGGTCAAGACAGTGTCCACTGAATCTAACCCTCCGAAACAAAGTGAATCATTAACCCAGCAACTACACTCCCTCACACAGCAGTTGCTAAGTTTTCAAGAAGTGTTGCAGGAGACTCGAGCCTCCAACAAGAATATAGAAGCACGGTTGAACCAAGCTGAACAGCATTTGTCTGAACAAATAAGAAAAGAGTACTAAGCCATCCAATTGGGGAGTGTAAGGACCCTGAACAACTAGCCCCTTAACAGTAAGAAGCAGAGGGAAGAGGAAATGGTAGAAGATGAACAAGCTGCAACTCAGAGCACCATCAAGGGGGTTGAATGCCCAGAAAAGGATAACAGGGGCGTCCAATGCCCAAAAGGGAGCAACCCTGGCATTGAACACCAAGAAAGAATCACCAAAGGCGTTCAATGCCCAGAAAGGGGGGACAATAGACACATTAATTTAGGAGACACCTCCCCTAGACAGTTTGACAACACTTTCTTAGTGCCTAGGGATACTCACCCTGCACCACTCATGGCCCTTGAGTACAAGGCCAAGTTACCATACCCTCAAAGACTCTAGAAAGTGGAAAAGGATAAGCAATTCGCTAAGTTCTTAGAAGTTTTCAAGAAGCTGAAGATCAAAATCCTCTTTGCAGAGGCTCTTGAATAAATGCCTTCATATGCTAAGTTCATAAAGGATATACTGAGTAACAAGAGGGATTGGAAGGAAGTAGAGACAGTGGTGCTTACTAAGGAGTGCAGTGCAGTCATTCAGAGGAACCTTCCCAAAAAATTTGAGAGACCTCTCACTCTTCCCAGTAACCCAATGACTACCCCAAGAGAACAGCGCAAGGTAATCACAGCGGATGCTGAATCCGTACCAAGGGAGGAAGTGCAGGTTGCTGAAGGGTTAGAGGAGAAAAAGCTCTAGAAAGGAAGGTTACCCTGTCACATGCTCCCTCTATAACACTCATTCAAGAGCTTGAAGTACCAAACCCTCAGGAGTTCCAAAAGGAGATCAAGGATGAGTACCACTCACAGTTCTTGGAAGTCTTCAAGAAGCTAAAAATCAAGATTCCTTTTGTTGGGGTTTTGAAGCAAAGGTCTCTCTCCACGGGAAGAAACATCACTGATGCTGAGAAAGGCAAGTTGGTGCTGAGATTGCATAAGGATTGGTTGGTTTTTGAAGTCTTTAAACCTCCACTACCCCCTGATAAAGGAGGCACTTGCATGCAGAGTACAATGCTGAAACTTCCTCCCTTGGTGGAAACTCATACAGTTTCCCCAACCATCAAACCTAAGTTTGGTGTTGGGTGTGCACTATCATCCAAGGAGGACGGTCCCAAGAGAAGGATGCCTAGGGGATGGAAAAACAACAATATCCCTACTGAAGGCTTCTCACCAGGGACGAGGGTAGTATTTCCTACAAACCCAATCCTGCCTCAGGCAGTGAATAGGATCTTGTCTCTTGAGAATATTAAGCTGATCCATGATAGCACAGGAAGGAAGCTCCCAGTGAGGAGTGAGAATTTATTCCTCTATATCTTCCTCCTTGAAGGAACTAACCGTCAAGCTAGTGACGGTAATGAAGCGCTTGTTGGGAGGCAACCCAACCATGAGTAGAGTACTATTGTTTTTATTTCTTTTATTTATCTCCATTTGCTTTCATTTTAATTAATTTCCATAAGTTTCCCTTGCTTTTTAATGTTTGTGATCATGTGTAGCACTTAGAGCAGAAATAGGAATGCGTAGGAGAGAAACAGAACACCCTGGAGGGTGTTCCTTACTGGCATTCAACGCCAGAAGGGAGAAGAGAGTTTGGGCGTTCAACGCCCATGAGGGAAGTAGTCCTGGCATTCAACGCTAAGAGGTGACCAAGTTTTCTTTGCTTGGAGACAAGCAAACTTTTTAAGTTTAGTGTTGTAGAGCGAGCTCTATGTGTATATTATCATCAATGGCACCAAAGGGAGATGAATCATCTTCGCAGAAGAGCACAGGCTGAGCAACCATCAGCACTGAGGTGGTTGAGTTTCATCCCCCTTTTCTTTCTATTTTTCAGTATTTCATTCTATTTTCTGTTTTCTATTCTAGCTTTTGCATGATCACTATTAGGATTTTGCTTTAGTAGTTTATTTTCAAAATTTTTAAATTTTTTTATGGTTTAAGATATCTCATGTATCCCACAACAAGCTTAAAAGAAATTGTTTTAAAAAAAAAGAAGTAGTAAAATACACAAGGTCTTGAGAATATCATAAGTTATTCCAATTACTTAAGATGTGGAGGCCCTACCTTTACTTTTTGAATGTATGAATTAACTGTGCATATTTGACATTGAAATTTAGCGTGTTGACTCTTGAAACAATAGTGAATTTAGAAAAGTATTATTGATTCTCTGTAAAATAAAAAATATTGATTCTTGAAGCAAGAAAAAGCACCAAAAAGAAAAAGAAAGTTAAAAAAACGAAAAAATAAAAAGCTCAAAAGATAAAGACAAGAACGAGGATCCAAAGTTTTGAGCATCAATGGTTAGGAGGGTCAAAATTGGCGTAAAAAGCTCAAATGAGTTGCTATCCCTAACTATATACTTCTGGTGTGAAGGTGTCAAGTAAAAAAAAAAAAGCTTGTGACTGAGCAGTTAAAGTCGTGATCCAAAGCTAAAGAATACACTTAAGAACTCTAGGAACCACTATCTGGGAATTTAAACAAAGCTAAATTCGAATCCAAAGGGTTCCCTCTGTTAAGTGCCTGTGGCGTTTATGTATCCGGTGGTAATACGGAAAAACAAAACGCTTAAAGTCACGGTTAGGCTCAAAGGTGCAAAGCACCAAAAAGAAGCTATGTTCAAGAATCAAGAAGAGATAAAAAAAGAGAATCAATAATATCATCCGGATTCTAGTTCCAAGGGATGCAAATACTATTGAGCTTCAAAGGAAAGTGAGATGCCAAAACTATTTAAAAGTAAAGAGCTAATAGCCCCATTCAATATTTGGAACTGAGCTTCATTGACAACTCTGAGACCTATGGTATTTTTCTCTTCCAATTGTCCTATTTTGTTTTTGGGTTACTTGAGAACAAGCAACAATTTAAGTTTGGTATTATGATGAGTGGATATTTTATACTCTTTTTAGGTTCATTTTCTTAGTGTTTTCAGTACATTTTATTAAGTTTTAGTATGCTTTAGTAGGTTTTAGTGGAAAATTCACATTTTGGATGTTACTTTGAATTTTTATGTTTTTTCTATGATTTTAGGTGATTTTTGGGTGAATTTGGCAAGTTTCGGCAAAGTTTGATTTAGAGGCAAAGAAAGGATAGCAAATGCTATCAAATCCTGACCTCCATGCATTTAAACAAGAATTTCTAGAGCTACAGAGATCCAATTGATGCGCTCTTAATGGCGTTGGAAATCTAACTTCCAGGGCTTTCCAGAAATATATAATGTTTTATACTTTTATTTGGAGACGACGGCCCAAAACGGGCATTGAACGCCTAACTTACCCCCTTTCTAGCGTTCAATGCTCAAACAGGACCAACCTCCGAAGTTGAACGCCCAAACTGGTGTTCAACGCCAGCCAGGGAGCAGGAACCAAAGTTAAATGCCCAGAACTTGATTTGAATGCCAGGCATCAACCCAAACACTCACCAAGTGGGCTCCAAAATGGATTTTAAGACTTCTTAGCTTATTTTATTTTCCTTTTGTAATTTTTAATTAAAAACAATATCTTTTAGGTTTAGTCTGAGAGTTTTTATTATAAATAAGGGACTTTCTTTCTCCTGAGGACGATGCCTCCTAGGAGAAGAGAAGCACAGGCACATTACTTTCTCTTTTTTCTCTGTAAATCATGAGTAACTAAACCTCCTAGTTAAGGATAGGAGTTCTGCTCATTCCTATGGATTAATATCATTACGTTTCTACTTTAATATACGTTTGATTCCATTCTATGATGTATTATTATTCTTCATATTTATGAATCTGGGGTGGAACGAGAGTATGACCCCTTATTCTACATTAGTTCTTTACGAGTCTTGAGCCGAATAGTATTGAGCTACAGCTTGAGAATACATCACGGGTTCTAATAAGTTATCTGGGCTAATTGGGATACGTGACATATAATCTCGTTAGTCATGGGTAATTGAGGTATCTGTGGTGCTAAGGCTAGAATACTGAGCTGCATTCTCCAATCCGAAAGATCCGACCTTGTCTGTGGCGTTTTGAGTAGGATCATCAGAGATTGAATTGCGTGAGCTTCACCCTCGTCTAGATTGACTGACCTGTTCGGGAATTTGGTTTGGAGCAGAGGAGATTAATGACCACTACCCCTGGCTTAATCAGTTACAACCTTGCCATTGAATGAATCACTCATTGTTAAAGTAGTCAGTAAAAAATATCAATCCGGAAGAACATACATCTCCTAGGCCTTAACTCATTTCTTACTATTGTTTTTATGTCAATTCTTTATTGCTTTAGTTATTGTTTTGTTTATGCGCCTACAACAACAACAATCAACTTTCTATTCGCCTGACTAAGATCTGCAGGATAACCACAGCTTGCTCAATCCAACAATCCTCGTGGGAACGACCGTCACTCACCTGAGGTAGTACGTGGACGACCCGGTGCACTTGCCGGTTCAATTGTGCGAGTTTCATTTTTGTGCACCAATTAGCATCACCACCATGGCTACATCCGTGATTGATAGGTACAAGTAAAGTTGTTGAAGTCCTTCACACTCCAAGGTCCATTTAAAAGCTATATATTTTTTCATTAAGTTGAAGAAAAGAAGTGCCTTTTGGGCCGATATACCAACAAAGAAGAAAGTATTATTAACTGACATGTGATTCTTTGAACTTTTTCAAGAGTCCCTAAGCTTGGAATGTCAATTATGGATTTTCATTTATCTAGGTTAGCTTTAACTCCTCTTTGGGTAAACATGAAGTTAAGGAATTTTCCCACCTCGAATGCAAAGGTACATTTTGTTTGGTTAAGTCACATTCAGTGCTTCCTAAGGAAATTGAAGACATTCGTTAGGTTGACAGTCAAACTCTAATCTTTGCTTGCCTAGACGAGCATATTTTTTATGTAAACTTCCAGCTTCCTCCTAATTAGATCCTTAAAGACTTTGGTCATGAACCTTTGAAAGGTGGACCCTGCATTCTTCTGCTCGAAAAGCATTATGGTGCAATAGCAATTGCCTTTTAGGGTGATGAAAGTGACTGTGTCCTGGTTAGGTCAATGCATCAGCATTTTATTATACCATGAGTAGGCATCCATGTATGTTAAGAAATAGTAACTCGAGGTTGCGTTAATGAGTCTATCAATATTTGGAAGTGGGAAGGCATCCTTGGAGCAAGGTTTGTTAAAGTTCAAATAATTGGCACACATTCTCCCTTTACCATTGGCATTCTTGACAAGGACATTATTTATCAACAATGTCGACCATGTTTTTCCATTTTCATGCCCATTTCGCTAACCCTTTTCTTCATCTTTGTGTTACTGATTATGCACTAGTGTTGACAACCAGCCAATGTGACATGACTATAGGGTCTATGATAGGCATGTCAATGGGGACCGGATTCGATGGTCTCAGAATGTTTGGACCATTAAATGGTCCCATAACAAAATATTTTTTTTTAAGTTTTTTAATAATAGATAAATAGTCTTTATCTAATTTTAATTACAAATTAACCCCATATATTTTATTTAATCATAAAAACTATTTTTTATTTTATAAATTATTATTTTATCATTAATCTATTATGTTTATTAACAATCAAAAATAAAAACAATAACGAATTAGATCTTCCATTAATCATAATAAATGTTTTGGCTATTCCAATCAATTAAAAGATTATATTTGATCCGTGACGTTCGTCCAGGACTGCGAAATCATGTTTCTTTGAAAATCAATCGATTGAATTATCAAAACAATCGATTGAATTTCAGATTTTTCATAACTTAATCGATTAGACTACAGGTTGTTATCACAAAATAATCGATTGAAAATTGCAAGACAGCATGGTTTTCACAAAAATCAATCGATTGGTCATATTACCCAATCGATTGAACGATGACTAAAATGTGGGTTTTTAATAATTTAATCGATTGCTTATACTACCCAATCAATTGAATGCTTCAAAACAACCTGAGGTCTCACAATTCAATCGATTGGTTGTGTTACCCAATCGATTGAAGTCATCAAAACAATATGGACTTGCCGAATTCAATCGATTGGTCGTGCTACCCAGTAAATGATACATAAAAGACATATAAAATTGATTAACCATCACTTACAATTTCTAGACACAAAAAGTCACAAGTCTATTCAAATACGTATAATATATTATCATTTATCCAAAAGAGAGAATGCATAACCAATTACCCTAAAAAAGACTGAAAGTTTGGAGTCTCATTCATTTATGCAGTCAATCACGTTCACATGCTCAAGTGAATAAGCTTAAGAAGACAATGTTATAAGAATGCAAAATTGACATCACAGTTCTAAGATCTGAATATAGCTAAAACTAAAAGACAGACGGGATGCAATTCTGAGTGGATTAGGATCAGCCTCAATTCTTTCCATTAATATCAAGTTCTAGATATGCAAATCCATATTGTTTTGACGACTTCAATCGATTAGGTAACACAACCAATCGATTGAATTGTGAGACCTCAGGTTATTTTGAAGCATTCAATCGATTGAGTAGTATAAGCAATTGATTGAATTATTAAAAACCCAAATTTTAGTCATCGTTCAATCAATTGGATAATATGACCAATCGATTGATTTTTGTGAAAACCATGCTGCCTTGCAATTTTCAATCGATTATTTTGTGATAACAACCTGTAGTCTAATCGATTGTGTTATGGGAAACCTGAAATTCAATCGATTGTTTTGATAATCCAATCGATTGATTTTCAAAGAAACACGATTTCACAGTCCTGGATGAACGTCACGGATCAAATATAATCTTTTAATCGATTGGAATAGCCAAAAAGTTTATTACGATCAATGGATTATCTAATTTGTTATTGTTTTTGTTTTTGATTGTTAATAACATAATAGATTAATGATAAAATAATAATTTATAAAATAAAAAATAGTTTTTATGATTAAATAAAATATATGGGATTAATTTATAATTAAAATTAGATAAGGACTATTTATCAGTTATTAAAAAATTTAAAAAATATATTTTTTTATGGGACCATTTAATGGTCCAAACGTTTTGGGACCATCAAATCCTTTGCCATGTCAATGCATGTCTAAGAGAAGAAATCCTGATTGCGTTTGAATAACTCCGTTAGCTGTAAAAACCCGCATTTTAACGTAAAATCGTTTTAATAAAATGATTTTAGTGCCGGGAATAGATTTAAAAATTTAGAAGTTTTATTTTGAAAATATAAATGTAAAATTTGGTTTCAGTGAATTTTTCTGAGTCAGAAAATGTATTTTCTGAAAAAAACCGAGAAAAACTGCGAACCGACAGCCGAACCGGTCGAACCGGTTTAAGTCTGTCCGATACTGTGTTTTTAGAAAAATAAGATTTTAGAAAATTGGTTTATTGTTTTAAAAGGACAAAAATAATTTAGAATTAAAAACCGAGCACTAATCTTAAAGGTTTTGGCTCAAAATGGGCTAAACGGACCAAAAATGCTAACGGGTTAGACCGGGCCCAAACCGGGCCCAATGTCCAACATATATAAACTCATTTAATGAGCTTTGAGCTCATTTTTGCATCCCTAAGAGAGAGAAAGGGGCGCAACTGCCATGAGAGGAGAGGGAGAAGAGAAAATACTATTCACACTCACCTTCTTTTGCTTGAAACTTGAGCTACGGACCTCCGATTGACGAGCCATTTGCAGCCACGCAAAGCTCTCGACGAGCTCTTCCTTTTTATCTAAAGAAATCTGATAATGGCTCACTCTCCAGTTTTATGCCCTAAGTTTCTGTGCATTTTTGGTTGGGGTTTTGAGCAAGTTTTGTGGTTTTGCTTGTTTAGGTGACCTCTAGTAGCAGGTAAATGTTGGATTTTACCCCTAACCACGTTAGGTAAGGTAAGGTTTCACTAAATCCTTGTGTTTAGTTGTTTTGTGTATCTTAGGTTTTGATGTTGGTATGTATATGTGATGTTAGATTGAGTTTTGGTGTTTGTTGGAGTTGATTGAGGCTTTGGAGCAAGCTTGGTGGCTTCGTTTTGATGTTTGAAATGTTTTGGGAATCTGTCAAGGTATGATATCGGTTTCCTTTATGTAATATGTAATGTTCATAGACACTTAGGCTAGTTGACCCTAAGATAGGATTGAATGTTGTTGGTATATGAATATTTAAATGTGAATTGATGTTAATTGTTGGTTGTATGGGATTAGTGTGGTTGATGATGAGTAATGAGATTTGTTAGTATTAATGAGTATTGATGACTGGGGTTGTTGATGGGGATTGATTGATGTTGTGGTGGTGTTGTGTGGAAGGAATTGAAATAATAATGATAATGATTATATGATTTGATGATGATCGTTGGAATTTTAATTATTATGAAAGTTGATGATGAATGTGAGATTTATTGTTGTTGATGAAGGTTTGTTGATATGGTTGATGACTATGATGAATATTAATGTTGTGAGTAAGTGGAGATGAGTGTTTAAGAGTTGATAAATTGAGATATTGAATGTTAAGATTTGTTATAGTTATTGAGAATTTGAATGGTGGTATTAAGAAATTTGGATGTGAATTAGGTTGGATATGAGATTGTTGAATGGTTTAGAAGGTTGTGTGATTGAGAAAATGGTTGAAGTAGTGTTTGGTATGAATTTGGGCTGTTTTGGTATGGTTGAAATGTGATTGAATTAGTTGTGGAATGAGATTTGGTTAAAATTGAGTGTTTTGATGTTTTGGGTAAAAATGGATTTTTGGTGAACTTTGTCTAATCATAACTTTTGCCTCGGTTTTCAAAATTTATTGAAATTTATTTAGAATTAAAGATCTTTGAAAACCCTTTAAAATGGTATAAAGTTTGTGAAATTTGGATTTTTGGAGAGGAAGATATGATCATTCAAAGATTGGTGTTGAAAATCTGAAATTCTGCAGAGTTGTAGAATTTCAGGATTTTCTGATATATGCGAACGCACAGCCTTGTGCGCACACACAACCCTGTGAGAATGTTATTCTGTGCGGACGCACAGACATGTGCGTACGCACAGGCAGGGAAAAAGGGTCTGGTGGCAGCGCTAGCATAGGATGTGCGCGCACACATTCAATGAAGAATTACGACCTGTGTGGACACACACCCCTGTGCGCACGCACAAGTCGAGAAAGATCAGTACCTGTGCGTACGCACACCCCTGTGTGGACGCACACGCCCTGTTTCTCAAATTTTACTTGTTTTTTATTTATTCTACCTTCCCAACAAGTTTGTAAGCTTCTATAACACCATTTTAAGACTCTTGGGCTTGTTTTTGGGCATTGGATCAGGGGAAAGGCCTTAGGAGAATTTATTTGGGTTTTTCTTTGAAAAGTTAGCAAATGGAGGTTTAGGTTTCTGGTGTACTGAGGATGAGTTAGTTGAGAGAAAAGGAAGAGTGGTAAATATGGTGATTGCTAACAATGAATTTGAGATACTGATGAATTGATGAGTTTGGGATGGGAATTAATAATTGATGATGGTTATCATGAGCTTGATGAGTATGGAAGGAAAGTGTGCAGGACCTATATCCTTGGTGTAGCAGGTTTCTCTGCTGCATAAGTAGATATTGTTGAAAGTGATTTGAGATGAGGAATGGTGATGTCTGGTGGTGATTTGAGGATGAAGTTATTGGATTGTTGATAGTGTGCGGAGCCTATATCTCTGGCGTGGCAGATTGTTCTGCTGCATGACCAGTTGTTGTTAATAGTGTGCAGAGCCTATATCTCCAGCATGGCAGATTATTCTGCTGCATGACCAGTTGTTGTTGATCGTGTGCGAAGCCTATATCTCCGGCGTGGCAGATTGTTCTGCTGCATGACCAGTTGTTATTGATAGTGTGCGGAGCCTATATCTCTGGCGTGGCAGATAGTTCTGCTGCATGACTTGTTGTGGTTATTTCCTTCTCTACTGCAGGAAGTGTGCGGGGCCTATATCCCCGGCGTAGTAGACTCCCTACTACATGAGTGTGCAGGGCACTATATCTCTGGCATAGCAGAAGAGCTGCTGCATGAGTGTGCAGGGCACTATATCCCTGGCGTGGTAGAAAAGGCTACATCCGGGAGGATGTGTCGGGTTGGCAATTACGGACCGACAAATGATATCACGAGCCAATAGGATAGACATTCATCATATGCATCTCTTATGTGTTTGTTTGCTTTGACTACTTGAGTTTGCCTAATTGTATAACATGCCTACTTGCTTCTTGAACTACGTGTTATATATGTGAATATTACTTGTGTTTTACTTGCTTGCTTTATCTGTGATTGTCTGGTGCTGAGGAGGTTAGGTAGGTGGTGGCGATGGGATCGTACGGAGGTTAGGGAGGTGAAGGCTGTGGGATACAGCGATGTAACTAGTTCTAGTTAGACATCCCCTAAGTTTAGATAACCCGGTTTATGGTTTAAGTTCTTTATTTATTTATTTTATGTTAAGCTTGAATATCGGTTTGGTGTGAAGTTCTAGGATTACCTCTGGCGTCCCGGGGCCTTATATCTTACATATTGGGCACTGTTACCATACTGAGAACCTCTGTTCTCATTCCATACTTTGTTGTTGTTTTTCAGATACAGGTTACAAATCCACTTCGGTGAGATTGCGAATATGGTGACAGAGCGGAGTATGGTTTCTTTCTGATTTACTTCCGTTTTAATTTAGTTGTAGTATTCTCTCACCTTTTGTATATTTACCTTTATGACCTTAGAGGCTTATTTGAGAGATAGGTTGTATAAGCTATTTTAATTCTAAAACTCTGTATCTTTCTATTTGTGATGAACGGAAACTTGTCTCTCAACAGATTTCCCTCGGCAAGTATACCGAATTGTCGTCAAGTAAAAACTCACAATAGAGTGAGGTCGAATCCCACAGGGATTGATTGGTCAAGCAACTTTAATTGGAGGAATGTTCTAGTTGAGCTAAGCAGAATTTGATTTGAGAATTGCAGGAAATTAAATGGTGGGAAAGTAAATGGCAGAAAATGTAAATGCTGGAAATAAAGAGCTAAATATAAATGACGGAAAGTAAATTGCAGAATCTTAAATGGGGAATGCGGAATTTAGCATGAAAGTAAACGGCAGAAAGTAAAGAGAATGGGTAAGATCAGAAATGGGGGATTCATTGGGCTTAGGAGATGTTGCATTCTCCAGATCAAATTCATTTTCATCTCTTCCTCAATCAATGCATTCATTGATCTCCTTGGCAATCTTAAGTGATTGAATTCTAATTCCTTGGTAATTCAATCTCTCAAATCTTGATCAATAGCCAATTCCTTGGTCTAATTGCTCATGAGAAGAGATAAAGTATGGTCACTGATTATACCACATGTATTTCCAAATCAAAGTATTGGGAGAATTATATGTCACCATATTCGCCCAAACCCCAATTTGGTCCAACATGAGAAAGCATTTCTAGCATGATTTCTTCATTCCTCTTCCAAGGTTCCAAAGAGATCCAAGTATGAATAGCTTCTTTTCTAAGACAACTACCCAATTAGATGAAGATTGAAAGCTTTCTAGTAAAATCAAGAGAAAAAAAGAAGAAGAATAATGAAAACTATTATTGATCCATCAAATTACAATAGGGCTCCCTAACCCAATGAAAGGGGTTTAGTTGTTCATGGCTCTGGGAATGAAAAACAAAGATGGAGAATGCATTCTGAAAGTAAAACTAGAAGTTGCAGAGAAAGTAAAATTATACAGAGAGTAGTCCTCTCAATCCAAAAGCTCCTCTCTAGTTCAAAACCACTCCTATTTATACTACTCTTCTGATCTTCTAGTTGGCTCTTCAAGTCTTGGATATGGGCCTTTGGATCTTGAGTTGAAGAAGTTATCATCTTTAGTGGGCTCAGCTTCACTTGCAGAGAAAGTGTGCAGTAGGCATGGACTTTAGCTTAGGGCGTTAGTGGTGTTAACGTTAAGTGAAAATGTGGGGTCGAGAACGTTAGTGACAATCACCTTTTTCACTAACGTTCCTAACCCAAAATGGTCCACGTTAACTTCAACGTTAGTGGCACTAACGTGACCACTAACGTTGCCTCTTGGCCCTTCGCAAACGTTACTGGGGTTTACCTTTCCCAATAACGTTGAGAGTACCCCTTTCTCCTTACGTTAGAGTTCACGTTAATATAGTTAACGTGACCTTTAACGTAGGCTTGCCAAATCTTCGAGAGCGTTAGTGACACCTACCTTTTTCACTAACGCTCCAAAACGCCCCTTTCTCACGTTAGTGCCTCACGTTAATTACATTAACGTGACCACTAACGTGGTGTTGATTGCCATCTCCAACGTTAGTGACAAAGGTGAGTGTCACTAACGTTAGCTCATCATTCCTTTCCTCCACGTTAGCTTCCACGTTAATGTAATTAACGTGGTAACTAACGTGGCTCATAGTGGCTTAGACCAACGTTAGTGACAAAGGTGAGTGTCACTAACGTTGGCGATTCCTTGCTTCTTCCACGTTAGGGTTCACCTTAACTGAGTTAACGTGACTCTTAATGTGGCCAATTGCCCTTTTGGAGCATTAGTGGCACTCACTTTTACCACTAACACTTGGAGCTTCCTTTTCTTCCACGTTAACTACCACGTTAATGTAGTTAACGTGGTAATTAACGTGGGCTATGATGGCTTTGAAGACGTTATTGGCGATCACTTTTCTCATTAACGTTGCAAGCTAGCTCCCATTCCACATTAGTGGTCACGTTAGTTAGACTAATGTGGCTACTAACGTGGCTTTTTCTTGCTTCCTTTGTCCTGAAATCAAGCAAATAAAGTACATCAAAGCTCTAATCCAAGTTATGAGTCATGCGTCATTCAATTTGTCATTAAATTCATGCATAATTCTCATGAAATCATATAAAATTCACAATGTTTGCTTGAATCAAGATGTAAGTGAAATTCTACCCAAAACTTACTTATTTCCTAAGAAAATGCATGAAACTACCCTAAAACAGTAAAGAAAAGGTCAGTGAAACTGGCCAAAATGCCCTGGCATCAATTTGTAACTAGTCAGCTTAAACTCCGCAAGCCGTGGCTAGTTCTCTATGGTTTGGTATAATATTATATCAATATATGTTCTTTTCTCTTGCATCTATATCTTGAATCTTATGCATTAGCTTTGTGTGAACGTTTCGTGCTTTTGTTATCCCATTTTTGAGCTTAATCCTTCATCAGGCTTCTAGAATATATTGTTTCCTTCTATATATATAAATATGTATAAGCCTTAGGACTGTCGTAACCTCTACTTAACCTTTGCTTTACGGCTAGAAGTAAAGCTTGGGGTGATTGGGGTGTTACATTAGCTGGGTTTTTACTTCAAACGACAAGTTCCTGTTGATGTAGATAAACTAATCTTGCATTCCCATGATTTGGAGCTTCTCGAGGTCACCTTCTAGGTCGAGGCTTAGAAAATCCTTGACTCATTGACCAAATCTACTAAGAATATCCCCACAACATCCCTGGATTTTTTACTTGTGGTTAAACTTATATTGTTGCATGACTTGTCAGCTAACTGACTTTCGTGTATCGTGTCAATTATACTATTGCCGACATGATATTTCATTTCATGGAATTTTTTGTAAATCATTTAATGTCTTTCTTCCTTGGATGTTGTTATAGGTTATTGAGTCCTTTAGCACTACAAACTCTGCCATCAACGTCTTTCTCTGTTTTCACAACCTGATGATATCGGGAGATCAACGACTCTATCTAGATTTATGAGTTGGTTACTCAATCCTACTACTCTAGGTAGGTTGCTTTTTAGGCATCTGTCTTTGAGAAATAAAATGTCAAAATCATTCTTGAAAAGGATGTTTGAGTCGGCAACTTGGGTCATGATAACTAAGGGCAAGTTGTCCTTAATGTTTCTTCTCTTAAATCTTCTGAATTAAATATTATTTGGAGAATCATCATGTGTTCCTACCATTGGTCGGTGGCAAATATCACCAAACTTTAAGATCTTTCTTCATGATTGACTTGAATTTTTCGATATTTTTTCTACCCCTTATGACATTGACTACTATTGTATAATTAGCTTTAACATCTTCATGGGTGTTGATCTTAAAGCCTCAAAGGTTGCACACTTTTTATATCTAAAACTCTCTCTCTCTCTCTCTCTCTCTCTCTCTCTCTCTCTCTCTCTCTCTCTCTCTCTCTCTGGTTTTTTAGGATCTTGAATATGTCTCACTCATTCAGGGAGTTTTCCATCTAAAATGGCTTGCAGCATCTTTTGGTCAAAACAGTTCTACATGTGATAATCATAGCTTTTACTGAAATCGCAAAATAGGTTCTTGTTTCCACCGGCTCCATGGTCTTAGGGATGACTCCATTATCTAGTATTTGCTCATAAAGCTCATATATGGGTGTAGTGTGGGGGTATAGTTGAGAAACTTTCTTACTCGAGATACTTTGAATGGTTACTTCCTATATGGTGGGTTAGGGTTTTGCCTTCCTATATTGTTCTTAATGTGTTGTTTCTCAGACACAATAATATGCTCAATTCTTCTTCGTTGATGTATTATTGGATGATATTTTGGATCTCATTCATGCTCCATAGGGATTTGGTGGTTAAAAGTTTCCAAAAGTCGTTATTTAAGCACATTGGTTAGGCAAAAGATAGCTATTGAGTTTGTCAACCCATCTATCTCCTATTAGGTTGATAGGATGTTTGGCCTTAACAATTCTCATCATGAATTGTGTCAAAACTTTCTCAGAGATATCGGCAAAACATCCCATAATGTTTTATTAGAGGGAGTTAAACCACTTGATGGATAGTCCAACTAACATGATCAGGAAGGCCCAACATCTAATGGAAATTATGACCCCCCTCAAGGTTCATCATAGCTTCGAAATTCCTCAGGTGTTTTTGAGGGTCCTTGGTCATATTTCCTGTTTGTGGGCTTGTCAAAGTTTCGGGGAGCCAAACCTTAAGGACTTTCTTGGCAAAAGCGGTATCTCCCATGAAAAAATTATCATTTCATCTCAACTTATGGTCCCTATGTGGTATTCCCTCATTGTCATGCATGTGCGAATTGAATTCTTGCGAACAAGAATGCTCCATATGCCCATTGCCTTGGTGGCTTGGCGACCTTTTCCTCTTTTCTTTCCAAGAACCCGAGTAGGAGATCACAGGTACACACTGATAACTTTGGCTTATCACAATATTTTACTCTAATGCCTATAGCTTGTGGTGAAGGATATGGATTACGAGGGTATTATCATCTCCAAGACCTCTAAAAAAGCAATTACTCTCTGATCTGGAGTAGTCCCATGCTCCCTGAGAATCCTGATTTTATGGGGAGTCGTTATAAGTATGCCATGGCATTACCAACGTGTGAATGACATTGGTCGGTTGTTTACAAGTAGAAGGTCATGCCATGCCATTCTGGCAAGGTTGACCTCTATTGTTATTCTCATGCATTGCGTTGGTGAATACATCTAGGTTGGAATGGTTTTTTTAGCCTCGTACCACATCTTCCAAAGACTTTTTTTGGGTTTTCATAGACGACACAAATATTACTTATACAGAAAATTTATTAGAGGAAATCACATAAGAACTTCAGAATCAGAGCTCGTACAATTTAGCGGTGGTGGTACCTACAAAGGTGATGACAAGTCATCTTAGGCTAATTTCACAAGCCTTTTCAGTCATTTTTACTTAGTTTTCATGCATTTCTTAGGTAATAAGTAAGTGTTTGAATAAGAATTTCATGATTATCTTGATTCAATCAAATATTGTTAATTTTATGCATTATCATGAGATTTATGCAAGATTTATTTGATTTTTATGAAATGATGCAAATCTTATGATTTTGGCAAGACTTTGAGTGCATATGTTTGATTGCTAACAGATGAAAAGAGGCAAGGAAAGATGCAGGGCAGCGCCATGCTCAACTTCAAAGAACGCTACGCTCTCTAGCGACGTGCACACGTACAGGACGCTTAAGCATCGGTGAAGCTTTTTGGAAGAACCACGCGTATGCGTGCATGACGCGTACCCATGGGTGTGATCTACGCTCTTTAGCAAGAGAGCACTACGTTCTCTTCAAAGAGTGACTGCGACAAAGCGCAAAACTGGGATTTGAAGTTTAGCCATCGACGCGTACGCGTGCATGACACGTACGTGTGCATGACACGTACGTGTGGATGTGACATTTTGGGAACAAGCACACGCATGGATGAATGAAGCTACAGCGTGGAACTAGTGTTTTGCAATCCACGTGTACGCGCAGGTGATGTGTACGCGTGGGTAGCGTTATTTGCAAGAGCGCTACGCTCGTTTGGAGAGCGCTACAAGGGACGCGTACGCGTAAGGGGTGCGTACGCGTGACAATGACCACTGAGAAGAACGACGCACACGCGTGGGATACGCGTACGCATCGGTGAACGAGCGTTGCATTCTCTTTGAGAACGCTGTGTTCTCCTGGAAGCATCACCACCTTACCAACTGAAGACCCATTCTGACTTACCTGAACAAAGGCCAGAAAAACCCAATCCAAGTACTAGAAGACTGAATTGGAAACAATATAAATAGAGGAGAGTTTGATTTGTAAAGCAGGGCTGGTTGGCAGATCTGGAAGGCTAGGGAGGCAGATGCCCCAAATGGGGAATTCTGCGTTCTGTGTATTTTTCTTTTCTATAATTCTTCTATTTTCTGTTTTGTATTAGAACAATGATGAACTAACTCCCAAATTCATTAGGGAGAGGAGCTCTATTATAATTCCAATAAATCAATAAAATTCTTCTTCTTCTCAATCCGCTTGGGTAGCTATAGGATATCTTCTGTTTTGATTTTGAATTACTCACTTTGGAAGGGGTTTAATTCAGTGAATGCTTGTGTGAGCCTCGGAAGGGGAATCACTTGCATTAGAATTGGAGCTCTATCCTTCACTACTCTCTTGATCAACACCATTCGGGAGGAATTGAGATCCTGAGAGTTAGTGTGGCTTATGGATGAGAGATATGCACTTAACCTCTTCTCATGACAATTAGATCAAGGAATTGGCAAGATTGATTGTGATTAGAGAGATTGGATTGCCAAGAAATTGGGATCCAATCAACTTTAATCCGCCATAGATTTACTCATATGATTGAGAAAGGAGTTGAAACTCAATTGGTTCATGAAGGATTATGATATCTCCAATCCCTGATGAACCATTTTCTTTGATTTTCTTCAATTCAGATCTCTTGAAATTCTGTTAATCTGCAATTGCCTGCTGTTGTTTTGATCCCCTGCACCCACTTCCTTTTATTATTCATGCCATTTAAGTTCCTCTGCAATTTAGATTTTGTAATTTAAATTTTATACACTTTGAGATTCAGTTGTTTACCTTTCTTGCAATTTAAATTTCAGCCCTTTTAATTTTATGCACTTTAAATCTCAACCATTTAAGCTTCCTGCCATTTACTTTTCTGTCAATTTACATTCTGTATTCTAGCTTTCTTGTAATTTACTTTCTATTAATCAAATTTCACTCAAATCATCAACTGTCTGCTTAACTAAATTCATCACCCAACTAAAATTGCTTGATCCATCAATCCCTGTGGGATCGACCTCACTTTTGTGAGTTTTACTACTTGATGCGACCCGATACACTTGCCGGTGAATTTTTGTGGAATCGATTTTCCCTCAACATGTTTTTGGCGCCGTTGCCGAGGATTGATTTAGATCAACAATGATTAAGTAGGTGATAATCTAGATTAAGCAATTTTCTTTTGTTTTTCTTTTAAGCATATTAACTGTTTGACACATTGTGTTACCTAACCCTCTAACCACATTTTAGCATTAGAATGTCCAGTTTTCATTTGGTTTGTTTGTGATTGTGCAAGTCATGGAGGATGAGGTGCATGGAGAAGGAGTGACCAACAATGCCCAACCTGCAAGAAGGGTGTTGGCCTCTTACACTATCCCCAATCCTAGACACTATGGGAGCAGCATCCTCATCCCAAATGTTCATGCAAATGACTTTGAGTTGAAATCTCAACTAATCACTTTGGTGCAGAATAATTGTGCTTATGGAGGTGGCCCTCTTGAAGACCCCAACCAACATTTGTCTGTTTTCTTAAGGATTTGTGAAACTATCAAGACAAATGGGGTGCATTCTGACATCTACAAATTACTTCTATTCCCATTCTCCTTGAGGGGCAATGCTGCCCAATGGCTAGAAACCTTTCCCAAAGAAAGCATCAACACTTGGGATGATTTGGTGAGAAAATTCTTGGCTAAGTTCTATCCACCCCAGAGAATCATAAGATTAAAAACAGAGGTGCAAACATTCACTCAAATGGATGGAGAATCACTGTATGAGGCATGGGAGAGATACAAGGCCTTGATTAGGAAATGTCCACCTGAAATGTTTAGTTAATGGGACAGACTTCAGAATTTTTATGAGGGCTTGACTCTAAAAGCTCAAGAGTCCCTAGATTACTCTGCAGGAGGTTCACTACAGCTAATGAAGACAGCTGAAGAAGCTCAGAATCTCATAGACACTGTCACCAACAATCAATACTTTTATGCTCATCAAAGGCAACGTCCACCAGCTCCCAAGAAAGATGTCTTGGAGCTTGAAGGTGTAGACACTATCTTGGCACAAAGCAAACAGATGCATCAACAAATCCAGCAATAATTGGAGATGATGGCCAAGTGAATTGATGGACTGCAACTTGCTGCAATGAATACACAAAGCCAATCTCAAATTTCATATGGATAGAATCAATCTGAAAAAGATTTTGGGACATTCAATTATGAGCAACAAACCCCTGAGCAGGTGCAATACATGAATAATACCTCAAGTTCGTTCCAACATAACTTCTATGGTGATGCATACAATCCATCCTGGAAGACTCATTCTAACTTGAGGTGGGGTGAGCACCAAAATCAAGGACAAAGGGTCTTCAACTCTAACAGCTTCAGCAACACAAACAAGCACAACCAACCCCCCACTAACAACAATCATAACACACATTCACAAAATAGCCCCTCCAATTCTTCAAACAACTTCCACCAACAACCATCACAACCCACACAACCACATCCAGAATCTCAAAGGATCTCCAATTTAGAAATGTTGATGGAGAAACTCACCAAAACTCAAGAGATGGCCAGACAAGACCAAGAAGTTTCAATCAGAAATCTTGATAGACAAATGGAACAAATGGCTAAGCAAATCACATAGATAGGTGAGAAGCAAGCAAATGCCTTCCCTTGTGCCATTAAAGACAATCCAAGAGACAAAGGAAAAGCTACAAAATGGTAGGAGTGCAAAGCAATCACAGTGGGAAGTGAGAAGACTATGGAAAAGGAAGACATCATTCAGGAAGAGAACAATAGAGAATTTCCACAAGAAGAGACAAAGAAGATAAGTGAAGATAATCAGAAAATCAAGAATGCACAAAGCTCAAAGGGGGTCAAGAACATCCTTGAACCACAGCTACAAGGGAAGAAGGAAGGGGTGAAGCCATATGTCCCCAAACTTTCATACGATCAAAGCTTCAAGAAAGAAAACGAGGATAAGCAATACTCAAAATTCCTGGACATATTCAAGACACTCAGCATCAATATTCCTTTCTTAGAAGCACTTGAACAGATGCCATTATATGCCAAATTTATGAAAGAAGTGCTAACAAAGCAAAAATCCTTGAAGGAAGGACAGATTGTTGAGATGACAATGGAGTGTAGTGCTATTCTCCAAAGAGGTTTACTGGAGAAGAAAGATGATCCTGGACGCTTTTATATACCCTGAATTATAGGAAATATAACTATTGAGAAATCATTCTGTGACCTTGGTGCAAGCATAAACTTGATGCCTCTATGTCTCATAAGGAAACTTCAAATTCTTGAGCTGTCCAAATGGCTGACAAATCCATTAAGCAAGCACTGGGAGTTATGGAGAATGTGCTGGTAAAAGTGGAAAAATTCTTTCTCCCAGCTGATTTTCTCATCCTAGATATGGAAGAGTGCCCTAACACTCCCATCATCCTAGGGAGGCCTTTCCTAGCTACGGAAAAAGCATTAATAGATGAGCCTCAAAAGGGGAATCACTTGCATTAGAATTGGAGTTCTATCCTTCACTACTCTCTTGATCAACACCATTCGGGAGGAATTGAGATCCTAAGAGTTAGTGTGGCTTATGGATGAGAGATATGCACTTAACCTCTTCTCATGACAATTAGATCAAGGAATTGGCAAGATTGATTGTGATTAGAGAGATTGGATTGCCAAGGAATTAGGATCCAATCAATTTCAATCCGCCATAGATCTACTCATATGATTGAGAAAGGAGTTGAAACTCAATTGGTTCATGAAGGATTATGATATCTCCAATCCCTAATGAACCATTTTCTTTGATTTTCTTCAATTCAGATCTCTTGAAATTCTGTTAATCTGCAATTGCCTGCTGTTGTTTTGATCCCCTGCACCCACTTCCTTTTATTATTCATGCCATTTAAGTTCCTCTGCAATTTAGATTTTGCAATTTAAATTTCTTACACTTTGAGATTCAGTTGTTTTCCTTTCTTGCAATTTAAGTTTCAGCACTTTTAATTTCTTGCACTTTAAGTTTCAGCCATTTAAGCTTCCTGCCATTTACTTTGCTGTCAAATTATATTCTGCACTCTAGCTTTCTTGCAATTTACTTTCTGTTAATCAAATTTCACTCAAATCATCAACTGTCTGCTTAACTAAATTCATCACCAACTAAAATTGCTTGATCCATCAATCCCTGTGAAATCGACCTCACTTTTGTGAGTTTTACTACTTAATGTGACCCGGTATACTTACCGGTGAGTTTGTGTGGAATCGATTTTCCCTCATCAAAAGGGTCTCCAATACTCAAGTCCAAAACATCTAGAAAGGGGGGAGGGTCTTGAGAGCTTGAATGTATATGATAATACTTTGAGGAAATTACTACCAAGGTTGTCAAACTCGTAAGTCTAGATAAACTTATGGAACTCATATATACTCAACTCGTAAACCTGCATTAGTTTACCTGTTATAGGTTTTTTAAGAAAAAATATATATCATACACACGATATATATTTTCTTAAACCATTTAAACCACAAATCACATTATATATTAAAATAATAGCAGAAGTTATAATAGGTTCTTTACTACATTCAAATCTTGCAAAATTGTAAAGTACTTATAATTAAGCACTCTAAGAGTCTAAGCTCCAACATTAATACAACATAGAACATGCATAAAGATAATCAAAGCATCATATAATTGACAACATAAAAATATACAATAAATTAACAATTAAAAGTTCTATTAGATTGAAAATTAAATCCTCCAACATCTTTATCTTCCATGTCAGCATCATCATCATCTTTATCATCTTCATCGTAAAAATCATTTAAACAATCTATTAATATTTAGACATTTAGCAGGATCATAACTATAATTATAACACTGTAATAAGAAATTAAGTAGAAGGTAGTATCTCATTGAGAACTAAGGTACTAAAGGAAAATAATATATTCGCAAGTTAACTTTGAGAATCATCATGGGATTTAAAAATACAAAGACATAATTCAAATCAACCAATCATTATAAAAATTAATTCTGATAAACACCACACACTATATAACCAAATATGTTTCTTTGCATTATAACACTAAAATCTAAATATCAAATATCAAATATGCAATAACTAAAAAGTAATAAAATTTTAAAAGAAAAAAGTATGAACTCAAAAGCAGGGGGACTAGGTAGACGCAGAACCAAACTCAGCAATGACTAGGTACCCAGAAGAGAGGAGTGAGTGACGTTGAGAACAATGAAGCAAACTGGCCAAAGGAGAAGATCAGATCAAATGAAAAGGTCGAGTCTCGGCCAATTGGTGCGCGAAATTGAACTCGCACAACTTCACCGGCAAGTGCATCGGGTCGTCCAAGTAATACCTCAGGTGAGTGAGGGTCGATCCGACGAGGATTTTTGGATTGAGCAAGAAATACCTATCTTGCTCGACTTAGTCAGGCAAATAGAAAGAGAGTGGTTGTTGTTGAATTCGCATAAAACAAAATAATAAAGAAAGCAATAAAGAATTGGTGTAGAAACAGTAATGAAAGAGCAGTTAAGGTCTCGGTAATATTTACCTTTTCAGATTAATATTTCTTACCAACTATTTTAATAATGAATGATTCATTCTATGCCAAACTATAAGTGATTAAAACCCATTTCCCTAGTGAACTAATCTCCTCCAATCCTACTCAAAACGTCACAGACAAGATTAGATCTTTCGGATCAGAGGGTGAAGTTCAGAAAACTACTTTAGCACCATAGAAACCTCAATCACCCAAAACTAACGAGATTATATGTCACATATCCCAATTAGCTCAGATGATTTCGATTTAGGAGGAGTGTTTTCAAGATGTAGCTCAAGTGACATATTCCGAGTATCATAGGAACTCATGTAGAAAAAGGGACATACCCAGTCTCATTTGGATGAAGAACAAAAACAAACCTCAGAACTGAATCAAACATATATTCAAATAGAATAGTAATGATATTAATCCATAAAGATAAGCAGAGCTCCTAACCTTAACAAGGAGGTTTAGTTGCTCATGATTTACTGAAGTAAAACTAAGATCTGAAAATAATATTCTCTATATGTTCTAAACCTAAATGATCTCCTCTTTAAATAGGAGATGCTAATCCTAAAAGATGTTAATTTAAATTTAAAAGTACAAAGGTAAGACTCAATAAGATAAAGAGTGCTAAAATCAACTTTTGGCCCACTTTGGTTGTGTGCTTCAGCCAAGGCTTGGCATCCAACTTGGGAAGTGGGCATTGAACACCCACTAAGGGGTGAGTTCACTGCCTTTTGCTCCCTAGCTGGCGTTGAATGCCAGTCTTGGGCGTTCAACACTGGAGGCTAGTCCTTCTTGGGCATTGAACTCCATATATAGACGTTCAACGCCAGTTTTGGCAATGATTCTGGAAGAGAATTATAGACTATCATATATTTATGAAAAGCTCTGAAGGTTAGCTTTCCAATAACATTGAGACCGCGTCAATTGGATCTCTGTAGCACATGATATGCTTGTTAGAATGCACGAAGGTCCGGATTTGACAACATCTGCTATCCTTTCTTCGTCTCTAAACAAGATCTTGCTAAATTTGCCCAAAATTCTCCTAAAACCATACAAATAACACAAAAACTCAAAGTAGCATCCAAAAGATGAATTTTGCACCAAATCATACTAAAACTCAATAAAATATAACAAAAAATACTAAGAAAATACTATGAAAAAGGGTATAAGATATTCACTTATCAAAACACCAAACTTAAACTGTTGCTTGTCCTCAAGCAACCAAAAACAAGATAGGACTAATTAGAAGAGAAAAACACATCAGGTTTTCAGAGTTGTCAATGAAGTTCAGCTCCAATTACTGAATGGAGCTATTAGCTCTTTATTTCTTAAGAGCCTTTGCATATTACTTTCCTTTGAAGCCTAAAAATATTGGCATCGCTTGGAACTAGAATCCGGATGGTATTATTGATTCTCCTCTTTTATTGAACGCAGCTTCTTCTTTTGGTGCTTTGCACCTTTTGAGCCTAGCCGTGACTCTAAGCATTTTCTTTTTAAGTATTACCACCGGATACATAAACGCCACAAGCACTTAACTGGAGGAATCCTTTGGATTCGAATTTAGCTTTGTTTAAATTCCCAGACAGTGGTGCTCAGATTTCTTAAGCGTACTCTTTATAGCTTTGGATCACGACTTTAAATGCTTAGTTTCATGATTTTCTTGACACCTTCATACCACAAGCATATAATTAGGGATAGCAACTCATTTGAGCTTTTTAGGCCAACTTTTGACCTCCTAACCATTGATGCTCAAAGCTTTGGATCATTGTTCTTTTAATTTTTCTTTTTCTTTTTATTTTTTTCTTTTTGCTGTTTCTTTTGCTTCAAGAATCAATCTTTTTAATATTTCAGAGAACCAATAATATTTCTCTAAATTCACTGTTCTTCATGAGCCAACATGCTCAACTTCAATATCAATTATGCACAGTTAAATCATACATTCAGAGAATAAAGATAAGACCATCACTTTGAGATAAGTAGAATGACTTGTAATAGAACTCAAAACCTTTTGTATTTTATTGCTTCTTAATTAAAATTTTATTTAAGTCCAATGGGGGATATGTGAAATATTTTAAAATTTACTAACAAAAAATGAAATTAACTACTAAACTAGAAAGTGGGAAATCTTAATAGTGATTATGTAACCTAGAATTGAAAAATCGAAAGCGAAGTTCTAAAAATAAGGATAGGATAGGATAGGGGAGATGGAACTCAACCACCTCACTCATGGTGACCGCCGCCCTCTTCGAAGAATTTCTGGCGCTTCAACTCCTTTAATTCTTGTCCCTGGTTCTGTCGCTCTTCAGTCAGCTTGTGAAGAATTCAAGACTGGTCTTTTTGCTCCTCTTTTATTTGGTGCATAGTGGATTTCAACTGTTCAATCGATGCTGCCAATTGAGTCCAATATTCGCTCGGAGGGATGCTTTGTTCTCGAGGCCACTCAGGCGTCTTCCTCTTAGAGGGAGAAATTGGCTTCTGAGTTTTGGCTTGCGCTGGTTCCCTAGTATACTCCATGATCTCCTTGGTGATTGGGTTGTCTACTGCAAGGAATGTATCTCTGTCAATCAGGATTCTTGCCTCGTTACACAAGCGAGAGATGAGGTGTGGAAAAGCCAGCCTAGATTGGGTTGAGGTCTTGGCTACGATTTTGTACATCTCACAAGGGATCAACTGATGAACTTCCACTTTATTACCAAGCATGATGCAATGGATCATCATAGCCCACCTCACGGTGACCTCAGAGCGGTTGCTAGTGGAGAGGATGGAGCACCCAATAAAATCCAGCCATCCTCTAATAACTGGTTTGAGATCCATCCTCCTTAGTTGGAGTGGTTGACCCTTTTTGTTATTTTTCCACTGTACTCCAGGGAGACATATGTCCTTTAGGACTTAGTCTAGCCTTGGATCAGCGTGTACTCTCCTATTAAAGGAGTTAGGGTCATCCTTTAGTGGGGATAATTTGAAAATTTTCCTCACTTTATCCAGATCGAAATGCAGGGTGTTTCCTCAGACCATGGTGCGCCATGAGTTGAACTCAGGTCTCTCTTTCTTTTGTTTGTCCATCATCCATAGATTTGCATAAAACTCTCAGACTTTTAGAGCTCCAACCTTAGTTGCACGGTTAGCCAGAATTTTCCAACTTCTTATTCGAATTTGCTCTTGAATTTTTGGGTATTCGTCATCCTTCAATTCAAAATAGACTTCTGGAATCACTGACTTCTTGCTTACTACATTGTAGTAATGTTCTTCATGAAGCTTATAATAAAACCAGTAAGGCTTATAAGCGACTGTTGAGGAGGCTCTTTCTTTCTTGTTTCTTGGGATGCATCCTCCAACCTTTCGTGTCATGGGAAATGAAGAGGGAGAGAAAGTGGAGCGTCCTCAATACCAAACTTAAGGGTTTTGTCATCCCGAGCAAAAAGAGAAGAAAACAAGAGGACAAGAAGTATAGGGTGCATAAGAGAGAGAAGTGGAGAGCATGGGAGAGAGGAGGGGCGAATGTGTATTAATAGGAGTGGGAGGGTGGAGATTTCAAAATTGAATTTAGAAAAAGATAAGAAAAGATAACTAAATTTTGAAATTTAAGGGAAAAGAAAAGACCAAGGACGAATAAAGATAAACAAGAAATGAGTGAAAAGATAGGATATGCAAAGATATGGGTTGGAAAGCTATAAAAGATTTGAAAAAGATTGGATAGAAGGAAGAGTTGGTTGTGAAAAGATTTGAAATGGGAAGATGTGATTTAAAAAGGATATGGTTTGAAAAGATAAGATTGGAAAACAATTGATTTAAAAAGATTTGAATTTAAAGAGATTTAATTTTAAAATGTAGGTTGAAAAAGATATGAGATGGAAAGATATGGGTTGACAAGATAAGGTTTTAAAAAGATTTGTCTTGAAAAGTCAACCCCCTCTCCCTCCTTTGAAATTTCAAATTCTTTCCCTCCCCCTTCTGGGCATTCAACGCCCAGATCTGGCATTGAACGATAGTTAGGAATCAAGTTTTTTTTTAGAACTAGTGGGGCGTTCAACGCCAAGAATGGTCATTGAACGCCCTATGGGGACTAAAGAATTGGGTCTGGGTGCTCCTGAGTGGGCGTTGAACGCCAGTAAGGGGTACCTCCAGGGTGTTTGGTTTTCACTCCTAAGCATTTCTTCTTCTGTTCTAGGTGCTACACATGATCACAAACATGAAAAAGCAAGGGAAAACTATGGAAATAAATGGAGAAAATAATATGCAATCGAACTAAAATAAACGAAAGAAAGAAAATAAAAGTACTATACGTATGGTTGGGTTGCCTCCCAACAAGCGCTTCTTTATTGTCATTAGCTAGACATCATTGTTGTCATGTTGATGAGCATATATTTTATATGCTTTTTGGCATCACTTTCATATAGTTTTTAGTAGTTTTTATTTAGTCTTTATTAAGTTTTATAGGTTTTAGTGTTAAATTCGCTTTTTTGGATTCTACTATGAGTTTTTGTATTTTTGGGCAATTTCAAGTATTTTCTGGCTAAAATTGAGGAGTTGGAGCAGAAGTCTGATTCAGAGATAGAGGAAGCACTGCAGATGCTGTCCAAATCTGACCTGCCTGCATTCGGAAGAGCTTTTCTGGAGCTATAGATATCCAAATGGAGCGTTCTCAACTGCTATGGAAAGCTGACTTCCAGAACTTTCCAACAGTATGTAATAGTCCATACTTTGCTTCAGATTAGAAGGCCCAAAACTGGGCATCCAACGCCAGCTTCTTGCCCCCTTCCAAGCGTCCAGCGCCCAAAGAGTATAGCCTAGTGTCCAAAGGCCCAGAGAGGACCTCCTAGCTGGCATTCCACGCCCAAGGAGCCTTATAGCACGTGGATTTCATTAAATTTCAGCCCAAACACTCACAAAGTGGGCCCCAGAAGTGGATTTTAGCACTAGATAGACTGTTTCACCCTTACTAGTCATCTGTTTAGTATTTAAAGTGTATTTTACACAATTTTCTGGGACATCAACAGATCTTTCAGACAGTTTTCAGCATCATACACCATTTAGCCCTATTTTTGTTTTTATTTTGTTTTTACTTTCAGTATGAGTTTTTAAACCTGCTAGGTTGACGGGAGGAGCCATGCTGAGTCCCATGCATGAATTAATAAAAGTACTATTGTTTCTTCTTCGATCCGTGTTTGATCTATCTCTAAGATGTATATTCTGATCTTCATCGTGGTGAGCAAGATGATCTGACAAATTAGCTCTGTTCATCACATTAAGACAAACGTGCCTGACAAACACCCATGTCTACTTGGGTTCGTACTCTGTTTATACATCTCTCAGACGGTTAATCCACGATTTCATTGGAGACTTCTCGAAACACCAGTTCAGCCGATCTCCGAGGAGATTAAAGTCTCCATGGTATAGGCTAGAATCCAAAGAAGTAACATTCTCTGATCCAGAAGATTCAACCATGTCTGTGGCATTTTGAGTAGGATCGCCAAGAGAATGGATTGCTATGCGCTTCACCCTTTGTCAGATTGAGTAACCATGTCCAATGGCCACGGCCGTGTGAAGAACGAAACTCTCGTGCGATCTAGAATTTTCACAATAAATTTGCGTTGTAAGTATAGCTTCTAGACCAACAAGAATTCCTTTCTTACAAAAGTTTTATTTGTCACTTAAGCAAACCCAATAAAATTGATAACCGAGTATTTAAACCTCGGGTCGTCTTCTCAAGGAATTGCAGGGAGGTATGACTTATTATTAGCTATGAAAAAGGTAGAATTTTGGGTTTTTAATGTATAAGATAAAAAGAAAGAATAGTAAATGGCAAGAAAGTAAATTGTAAGGAATTAATTTAAATAAATAATAAAACTCTTGGCAAGGTATAAGAACTGGAAGTCCTATCCTTATCAATTGTGATGAGAATTGGATTTTAATCCCACTTAGTTAACCTTTACTAAAGCAAAGGGAAGTCAAGTGGACTAATTAGTGTGATCCTCAAGTCCTAGTCAATCCCTGTGGGAAGACTAGCTTTAGAGCGATCTAGATCAATTAGTAATCTGCCAATTTTAACCACTGCTTTATTTGATAACTCAAGCATCACCAATTACTTAACCAGAGCCAAAAGGGAAGAGAATCTACTCGAATGAAAATAATTTGGATAAATCAAAAGCATTCATAGCATAAATAAAATAATCTTATAACTGAAATACCTCAAATTATATTAAATAGAATATTCAAATCTAACATGGAAAAGTTCATAAATTAAATTAGAAAAATAAATAAAAGGAACATTGAACCTGTGATGAAGAAGAAATAATCCTAAATCCTAAAACTAAATCCTAAGAGAAAGGAGAGAACCTCTCTCTCTAAAAACTACATCTGAATCCTAAAAATTGTGTATATTAAAGGTTAATTTCTGAATGAATGGATTCCCCCACTTTATAACCTCTAATCTATGCTTTTTGGGCCGAAAACTGGGTCAGAAACAACCCAGAAATCGCTGGTTGCGAAATCTGCCACGCTGGTTTTTCGTCACTGCGACGCATCCGCATAGATCTCGCGTTCGCATCACTTATCATTAGAGCAACTATGGCATATTATATATCAAATCGAAGCCCCGGATGTTAGCTTTCCAACGCAACTAGAACTGCATCATTTGGACCTCTGTAGCTCAAGTTATGACCGTTTTAGTGTGAAGAGGTTAGGCTAGACAGCTTTGCAATTCCTTCAAGGCATCTAAGGCATCTAATGGTAATAAGAGAGGATTAATATATCAAGGCATCTAATGGTAATAAGAGAGGATTAATATTAGCAAATTAAGTCCAAAGAAACATGTTTTCAGTCATAGCACAAAATCAGGAAGGAAAATATAAAACCATGCAATTAGTATGAATAAGCGTGGAAAGACTTGATAAAAACAACTCAATTGAGCACAAGATAAACCATAAAATAGTGGTTTATCAACCTCCCCACACTTAAACATTAGCATGTCCTCATGCTAAGCTCAAGAGAAACTATAAAAGGGTGAAGAGGAATGGTAGAATGTATGAAATGCAACCTATCTATATGAATGTAACTACATGCAAAATGTTTCTACCTACTTGGTTAAAAGTAAATAAGCTCTTCAAGACAAACATAAATCAGATTTCACTAATTCAAATCATATAATAAAAAGCAAGTAAACTTGTAAGAAGATAGCTCATGAAAGCAGGGAACATAGAATTAAGCACTGAACCCTTACTGGTAGTGTATATCACTCTAACTTTCAAGTGTCTAGGGTTAATCACTCTACTCTTCTCTAGTCATGCTTTCTAAACTTTGTTCTTCATCTAACCAATCAACAAAAAATTTAATGTACCAATGCAAACATCATGAGGTCTTTTTAAAGTTGTAATGGGGCTAAGGTAAGGGTGAGGGTATATATATATGGCTAAGTGACCTATAAATTGAATCTTTAATTAACCTAAACTTTCACCTAACATACAGATACTCTATATAATTCTAATTCATGCCTAGCTACCCAAAATTCCCACTTTTGCATCACATACTCATGTATCAACTTTTCTTTTTAATTTATCACATGTGCATTGATCTTTCATTATTAAACTTAGCATTGGGGTAATTTTGTCCCCTTATTTATTTACTTTTTTTTAAGATGAAAATAAACATAGCTTATCAATGCACATGGATTTTTTTAATTTTTTTTTTATAGTTTCACATGAGTAGGTACACAAATTCCCATTATTTTATCATGTAGAAACATAACACATTCCCTTATTAACCCATGTTCCCATAGTTTCCCCACAATTAATTGTTACACAATCCCTATCTTAAGCTAACCAAAGATTCAATTGGGATATTTAATTATTTTTCTGCTTAAGGCTAGTGATGTGGTAAAATATAGAATAAATGGGGGTTTACAAGGCTCAAATTGGCTGACAAAGATGATTTAAAGGGTAGGCTTATTTGGGATAAGTAAGCTAAACAAGTAATAGCCTCAATCATATGCAAGCATGTAAATACACTAAATATTTGACATATAGAATGGAACAAAGCAAAGATTGCAATCATAGAGAAGAAAACACACAAGAATAAAAATTTATGGTTAAATAATGTAACCATATAAATAAGCTCAAAATCTCACAGGTTGTGTGTTCTTAGCTTTTTAAACTATGTTCCAAATACAACTTCAAACAAGTTTTAATAGAAAAGTTTTTAATTTAAATTAGTGAAATACTATAGAAATTTCTTTGAAAAAGAAAATATTACTTCAACCAAGTGGTAACTAAATGCATAAAATCAAACAAACATGCAATTAAATATGCAAATGCAGCAATTAACAAAGAAAATAAAATATTGGTGTTGAGAAGAAAATAACTAACCCATGGAGATCGGTATCGACCTCCCTACACTTAAAGATTGCACCGTCTTCGGTGCATGCTAAGATGTGCAAGTGGACGGGTTGCTTCAACTGACGCTTTTCTCATCAAGGAATGTGCGTAGGAACTTGTTCATCTCTCCCATGTAACGTCTTCTGGTTCTCTTCCTGGTGGCCATCCTGAAAGAAAAAGGAAAGAAAAGTAACCTAAAACAAAGATAAAAGAAACAAATAAAACGTGGGTTGCTTAATGCCAAATAATGAGGGTCTCAATTACATGGTAGCTACAACATGCAAGTGAGAAAACAATAGAAGCACATGGCATACCAGTGGTGCAGAATTTGCAACAAAGGAGAGGGGAATGTGGGTAATGCAAGATAGTATAAGTTCATATCAATGCAAGAGAAGTACAAGTATCATAAAAGATTAGCATTGATTTAAATAATGTTACCCAATCAGAATAAAACAGGTCATAAGCACCAAGAAAATACCAGAAAAGATGTAACAGTTAAATAAAAACATTTGAACACCAATGGTAAAAAAATAAATTTATAAAAGAAAATAAAAATATGCACAAAATTTAAATACAATGAATGAAAGTATGCAAATAAATTAAATAAAATAAAATGAAAGTGAAAAAGGATGAGAAGTTAAAAAGATGAAGAAAAAGAAGGTAAGAAAGGAGAGAGAAAGAAGAAAAGATAGAAGAAATTAGGATTAGAAAAGAAAAGATAAGATAATTGGCGCTGATCTGGATAAGTTGTGCAACGCATGCGACACGGACGCGTGGTTCACGCGTTCGTGTGGATAGCGTTTCAATGAAGTAACGCAGACGCGTGGGTCACGCGTTTGCGTGGGGTGATTTGTGCCATTAGCGTGAGGGCAGCCTCACGGTCGCGCAACTTTCTGTTTAAAAATGCATTTTGCCCAAAATCTGGGTGACGCAGTAGCGTGGTTGACGCGATCGCGTGAATGGCCATACTTTAAAAAACGACACAGACGCGTGGGCACGCGTTTGCGTGGGAGGGCTTAGGCTTCTAGCACAAGTCCAGCACCATTCCAGCCCAACATACTGCCATACACCCTTTTACGTCGATTTTACAGAGCCACGCATTGGCGTGGGTGACGCGGACGCGTGGGAGGCATTTTTCCTACATGACGCGGATGCGTCAGCCACGCTTTCGTGTGACTCTCTGTTCACTTTTCTTTTCTTCCTAATGCACTTGTGACGCGGACGCGTCAGCGATGCTTACGCGTCGCGTGCATTTTTTTTATGCAAAATGCAGAATACAATATGCATATGTTATGAATTATTCCAGGTTCAATGAAGTAAAATAAAACTCAAAAACAAACAATACTAAATAAAATTATAATTGGAAAAGGAACGATCATACCATGGTAGGTTGTCTCCTACCTAGCACTTTTAGTTAAAGTCCTTAAGTTGGACATTTGGTGAGCTCCCTGTTATGGTGGCTTGTGCTTGAACTCGTCTTGAAACTTTCACCAATGCTTGGACTTCCAATAAGCTCTATCAATACCAAGTAAATTCCTCAAGCTTTGATGGAGTTCTTCACAAGCTTTGAGCTCCCAAAATTGATCCTCATATATTCCTGGATCCCAAATCTTGTTTCTACACCCGTCTTCAAGTTGATTATCATGATTCCATCCGGGTGGTTTAGCCTTAGAATTCTCACTGAAGCGTCCAAACAACTTCCCAGACCCATTCAATTGAGCTCTATACCAACCTTTGCATTTAAACTTAAAGCTTCCAACCATAATGAACCTTGCAGGACAATTCTTACCACTAACCATCTTCCTCTTACTCTTAATGCCACAAAGAGCTCTAAGTTGACCATCTGTTTCAAGCAAAGCATATTCAAGTGAGCTAATTAAGGTTAGAGATGAGAGATTTACCCATTTGAATGAAGGGATGGATGGTGATGGCTTTGGGGGAGGTGTCTCTACTGAACATGCAAGCTCTACTTCCTTGTGCTCTTCTTTGACATCTTCCACCTCTTTGCAAGCTTCTTCAATTTCAACCTCTTCCTCTTGGTAGCTTTCTTCTAATTCAATCTCTTCTTCATTTCTCACCAAGGGCATGGGAGGTTGTGCTTCTTCTTCTTGAATCTCATCTCTTGATCGACCTCTTCTAATTCCTTAACCATGACATGCCTTGGAGGTTGTACACCCTCCTCAACATCAAATGCAACTGTCTTGGAAGGAGGCTCTATGTCTTGACTTTCCCATGGAGGTTCAGCATCTCCTAAGTCTGCAACTATTTCTTCCTCTGCAACTATTATGGCTTCCTCCACTTATTCCAGTACAAAGCCACGTTCTTCATTGTCCACCAGAGTTTCTAACTTCTCCTTCATGCTTTGATCTTCTTTTGATTTTCCACATGTAGCCATGGGAGTTCTTTGAGTGCTCAGCTGTCGGGAAGCTATTATATTTACTACCTCGGTTAAGGCAGTAGTGAGTTCCAGCACACCTCTTTGCATCCTTGCTTGTCCTTGAAGAAGAACACGAAGTCTGTCATCTATTGGAGGTTGGGGTGGATATGAGGGTTCATTGGTTGGGAGAGAGGGTTCATAATAGGGAGGTGGTTCTTCTTGATAAGGATATGGAGATAGTGAATATTGAGGTGGTGGTTCATGAAAGTAGTTGTGTTGGAATGGGGGTGGTTCTGTGTATGGTTCATTTGGCTCATAAGGTGGTTGGTATGGTGGATACGGGTTAGGGTCATATGGAGGTGAATGGTGGTAGTTGGCTTGTGAGTGAGGTGGTTTAAAGTTGTGTTGAGGAGGTTCATAGGCATATGATGGGGGTCCATCATATCTATCATCTTGGTATGCCCCCTAGAATGGCTCTTAGACTATAGTAATTTGGTGGATGTTGGTTGTCACAAAAGGGTCCACCATAACTATTGTCTTGGTATGCATCGTGGAATGGTCTTTGTTTGTGGTACTGTGGAAGGTGTTGTTGCCGGAAGGTTTGATCAGATCCTCGTGGCTCCTTCCATCTCTGATTGTTTTGACCTTGATGCATGTTCCTGTTATAATTTTCATTCCTTGCAACAACATTGGAACCAAACTCAAAGCGAGAGGGGTGAGAACTCATAATAGTAATTAAAAACGAAAATAAAAACAAATTTTAAATTAAAAGGTTATTTAAATGTTAAATTTGAAAATTAAATTTTAAATTTTAAATTTTGAAATTTGAAATTTGAATTTTGAATTTTGAAATTTGAAATTCGAAAATTTTTAAATTTGAATTTTTTAAATTTGAAATTTGAATTTTGAAAAAGTGAACAATATAAGATGAAAATTTGAAAAAGATTTAAATTTTGAAAAAGGTTTGATTTTTTAAAATTTTAAATTTTAAATTTTAAATTTGGATTTTGAATTTTTGAATTTAAATATTGAAATTTGAAATTAGATTTTTGAAATAAGATAAGATAAGATTTTTGAAAAAGATATGATTTTTGAAAAAGATTTGAATTTTGAAAATTAAAACTAAGATAAGATAAGATAAAAATTTTAAAATAAAAATCTGAATTTTTTTTTAAATGCAAATTTCGAAAATTCAATTAAAATTTTTTTTTAAATCGCTGGTTGCGAAATCTGCCATGCTGGTTTTTCGTCACTGCGATGCGTCCGCGTGGATCACGCATTCGCGTCACTTATCGTCAGAGAAACTATGGCATATTATATATCAAATCGAAGCCCCGGACGTTAGCTTTCCAACGCAACTAAAACCGCATCATTTGGACTTCTGTAGCTCAAGTTATGACCATTTTAGTGTGAAGAGGTCAGGCTGGACAGCTTTGCAGTTCCTTCAATTTCTCGTATTCCTTCTACTTTTGCATGCTTCCTTTCTATCCTCTAAGCCATTCCTGCCCTGTAATCTCTGAAATCACTTAACGCACATATCAAGGTATCTAATGGTAATAAGAGAGGCTTAATATTAGCAAATTAAGACCAAAGATACATGTTTTCAGTCATAGCACAAAATCAAGAAGGAAAATATAAAACCATACAATTAGTAAGAATAAGCGTGTAAAGACTTGATAAAAACCACTCAATTGAGCACAAGATAAACCATAAAATAGTGGTTTATCACCGTGTTCAACCTATAGCAGAGGAGATCAATGACTACGGGCAATGGGTTTGATCACTTACAGCCTGCCATAGAAGAAGATCATTCACCAGCAAAGAAGACAGTAGTACCAGAGTTACTTCAGAAAGACAAAGCAACTCCAACTCTCAACTCTATTCCCAGCATATAATTCCTAACAGCTAACTTCTTAATCCAACAACTTCTGTTTTTGCCTGAATAAGACCTGCAAGACAACCATAAGCTTGCTTCAAGCCACAATCCTCGTGGGATCGACCCTGACTCGCTCAGGTATTACTTGGATGACCCAGTGCACTTGCTGGTACTGCTGCTGTACGAAATAGTGTGGGTTTTGCGTATATGCGCAACCAAGTTTTGGGCGCCGTTGCCGGGGATTGTTGAGTTTGGACAAACTGTCGGATTGTTTTACTCCTTAAATCAGGTAAGTTTATTTTACATTATTTTAATTGAGTCTTTAATTTTTATTTTCTTCTTCTTCCAATTTTTCAAAAAATTAAAACCTTTTCAAAAATATTTTTCTTTTCTTTGTTCAATTTATGTTCTTGTTAAGTCTCTGATTTTTGCAAGAGTATAACTTTGATTAAAGTCCTTTATTTTTATTTTCTTCTTCAAAATTTTTTAAAATTTCAAAAAGTTTTTTCTAAAATATTTTTATTTTCTTATTTTGATTTTTGTTCTTGGTGTTGAGTCTTCAATGTTCTTGTTTCCTGTTTTTCAATTCCAAAAATTTTAAAACTTCTTCCTACCCCTTTTTAAGCTATTTGTCTTTTCTCTGTTTGAGTCTTTGTTAGTGTTCTTGGTTTGAGTCTTTGAGTCTTTTATTTTTATTTTACTCTTCTTCAAATTTTCGAAAATTTAAAAACCTTTTTTAAAAATATTTTTATTTTTATAGTTCAATTGGCTAGAGCGTTGTGTTCATATTCTTGGTAATTGTGTTTCTTTGAGTCTTTCTTTCTAAAAACTTTTCAAAAATAATTTTTTTTTTAATCTTGTGTAAAATCTTTAAGTTTAGTGTTTTCTTGTGTTTTTCTTTGTGTTTTTCGAAAATTTTGCTTTCGTTTTCTAAAAATTTTAAGTTTGGTGTTCTTTTTATGTTCTTTAGTTTTTTTAGTCTTTAAATGTTGTTCTTTGTGTTCTTGTGAGTCTTCAAAGTGTTCTTGAGTCTTGTATGTGTCTTGATCTTAAAATTTTTAAGTTTGGTGTCCCTTGGTGTTTCCCTCCAAATTTTCGAAAAAAACAAGAGTGCTAGATCTAAAAATTTTAAGTTTTGTGTCTTTTTTGTGTTTTTCTCTTTCATCATAAAATTCAAAAAATAAAAAAAAAATTCTTTTCTAACTTAATTTCAACTTAATTTTCGAATTTTTCATTAAAATTCAGATTTCAATTTCAAAATTTTATCTTATCATATCTTAGTTGTCAAGTTTTCAAAAATCAAATTTTTCAAAATTAAAAATTTTATCTTTTTCAAAATATCTTATCTTTTTCAAAATCATATCATATCTTTTTCAAAATTCGAAAATCTTATCTTATCTTTTTCAAATTTTAAATTTTAAAATCATATCGTTTTCAAAATTAAATTTTAAAATCTTATCTTTTTCTAATTTTAAATTTCAATTTCAAATATTTTTCTTATCTTATCTTCTATTTTATCTTAATTAAAATCCTTTCTTATCTTATCTTTTATTTTCATTTTTTGTTTTTATCTTTTCTTAATTAATATCTCTTCTTCTCTCTCATCTTTTTTAAAACCACCTAACTAACTCTCTCTTCTCAAATTTTCAAAAACTACTTCTTATCTTCTATCTCTTATTTTTGAAAACCTCCTAACTAACTCTTCTCTTCCTTAATTTTCGAAAATATCTCTCTTCTTCTCTCTCTCTTCTTTTTCAAAACTACCTACCTAACTCTCTTATCTCTTAAATTTTTGAAAATTACTCTCTCTTCTCTCCCTTCTATTTTTCGAAATTTAACATTTAAATTTTAAAATATTTTTAAATTAATTAACTAATTTTTTAAAAATTTATTAATTAAATAAATAAATAAATAATTATTTAATTGTTATTTACTTTTTTCTATTTATACCTCTTCTCTTCTCATCTCTATTCATTCAACTCTACTTTCATCGACTCTTTGCCTACAATTCTTTGTCTTCTTTCTTTTCTTTTTCACATCTCACTTGGAGCTTCTTGCGAATTGGCACAAAAATCTCTCTTGTGACTTCTCTTCTATCTTTTCAACTTTCATCCTCTCTTATTTACTCTTATCTACTATATCCAAGGTATTTTTTTCCCTTACTTATTTTATTTATTTTTATTTAATTTTTATTTTCTTTCTTCTTTCTCTACTTCTAACTTTAAGGAGGAGCTTCTTATCTATTGGTCTCTTTCTTTTCTTTTTCTCATGTTTATGACCAGGAACAGGGATAAAGAACCCCTCTTGACTCCTGATCCTGAACCTGAGAAGTCTCTAAGGAGGCGTTTACAACTAGCTAAAGCACAACACTCCGGAAGAGACCTTTCAGAAAGTTTTGAACAAGAATTGGAGGACATGGCCGAATCACAAGAGGATCGTAGAAAGTTCCTTGGTGACTTCACCATGCCTACCTCTGACTTTTATGGCAGAAGCATTGTTGTACCTGCCATTGGAGCTAACAATTTTAAGCTTAAGCCTCAGTTAGTCTCTCTTCTGCAGCAGAACTGCAAAATCCATGGACTTCCACTGGAAGATCCATATCAGTTCTTAGCAGAGTTCTTACAGATCTGTGATACTGTAAAGACTAATGGAGTTGATTCTGAAGTCTATAAGCTGATGCTTTTCCCCTTTGCTTTAAGAGACAGAGCTAAGTTTTGGTTGGATGCCCAACCAAGAGAGAGTCTTGACTCTTGGAAAAAGCTTGTAAATGATTTTTTGGCTAAGTTCTTTCCTCCTCAAAGGATGAGTAAGATTAGAGTGGAAGTACAAACCTTCAAACAAAGAGAAGGTGAATCCCTCTATGAAGCTTGGGAAAGATACAAGCAACTAATTAGAAGATGTCCTCCTGACATGCTCTCAGAATGGTCCCTCATAAGCGTGTTCAATGATGGATCGTCTGAGATATCCAAGATTTCCTTGGATAGCTGATAAACCATTATTTTATGGTTTATATTGTGTTTAATTGTGTGGTTTTAACAAATCTTTACCCACTTATTCATTAAATTAGCATGTATTTACAATTCCTTCCCAAAATTACTCCATGGTTGAAAACTTGCTTCCTAGAGACTTTTAATTATGTATTTTAATTCTCCTTTATTCCATTCGATGCTGTGATCCGTGTGTTAAGTGTTTCAGGCTTTATAGGGCATGAATGATTTGGGGATTGGAAAGGAGGCTTGCAAAAATGGAAAGAACACAAGAAATTAAGGAGATGACCAGCGAGAAGTGACGCGGGCGCATGGCTCACGCGACCGCGCGAAATAGAGGAAATTGCAGTGACGCGATCACGTGCCTGACGCGAACGTATGGATTGGAAACTGCACAAGTGACGCGAATGCGTGGACGACGTGCACACGTGGCAAGGCAAAACGCTGGATGACACGAACGCATGGATGACGCGATCGCGTGACGTGCGCGATCTGCAGAACCTGCAGAATTTGCTGGGGGCGATTTTGGGCCCTGTTTTGACCCAGTTTTCGGCCCAGAAAAGTAGATTAGAGCCAGGGAACATGTAGAGACCAGAGGGACATTCATTCCGCATAATTTTTAGTTTTTGAGATCTGATTATACTCCTCCTCTAGGTTTTCTCTCTACACATTCATAGTTCTTAGGATTTTGTTTGTATTGCTTTTTGGATTGGGATATTGAGAAGAGTTATTACCTCCACCAAGACTTCATCAGTCTAGTTTGTTTCCTTACTTGTTACTTACTCTTTCATATCCTTAATTTGTTCAGAATTACTATTGGATTATTTTTAGAATTTATTAATACAAGAACTATTTTTATTTTTAATTGGTCTCTTTGATTATTATTATTTATCATGTCTTTCTTTATTTTCCTTTCTTATTTTGTGAAGTTTACAATCATAATGAGCGAGTAGTTCCATAACTTGATTGGGAGTTGATTGAAAGGAGGACCTTGAGTTGGAATGCTCAAGAGTAAAATTATAATTGGGTTTATCATTGGGTCTCCCTCTAGTAACTGACACTAGTCCTTCCCAAGGGAGAGGATTCGAACTTGTGAATAGAAACTGACTTCCAACTTGCTTAACTTTCCTTTATCTGGTAAGGGATAACTGAGCAGAACAATCTTCAATTATCAATTGATCTTGGGAGAACTCCAACAAGGATAGGACTTCCGACTAATCTACTCCCGGTCAAGGTTTTTATTTAAATTACATAAATTCTCTGATTTAATTTCCTGTTTATCAACTCAAACCATTTTAGAAAACATCTAAGTAATAAAATAGCACATCTTTCTGCAACTCGTTGGGAGACGACCTGGGATTCATACTCCCAGTATTTTAATTCTAATTTTGTAACAACCCTTCTAAATTGATAAGCGGATTTTTGTTGGTTAAGGACTGTACTTGCAACGTTCCTCTTACATCAATTTCTTAATCCGCCAATTTCCGCCACGTCAATTTTTGGCGCCGTTGCCGGGGAATTACAATAGAGTGCTAAGTTATTGATTGGAATTTATTTATTTGTATTTTATTTTATTTTTTCTACTATGAGCTGCATGTTTCTTTCATTAAATGACGCGTTCACTTCCTGATCCAAGCTTGTCAGTATTTGATCCTGAGATTGAAAGAACTATTTCACGTATAAGGCAAGCTTGGTGTCGGTTAGTCCTCCCCGAGGGTGAATCTGAAACGTCACGTAAGGAAGAAACAGGCTCCCTTTCTACTGATTCAGTTGATTTACATGCAGGTGACATGGCAGCACCTAGGAGAGTTACTATCCAGGAGGCTGGAGCCCCTGATTTTACAATGCAATCGTTTCAAGCGCATCACCTAGCGGTGGCTACAGATTTTGAAATAAAGACTGCACTACTCAACTTGATGCCTAAGTTTCATGGCTTACCTACTCAAGAGCCTATTAAGCACCTTAGGGATTTCCAAGCAGCCTATTCTACTGTCAAGCGTGATGGTGCAGATAAAACTTCTATTCTGTTAAAAGCCTTCCCATTCTCTCTTGAGGGAAAAGCGAGAGAGTGGTACTACACTCAACCCGCAGCAACTGTTTCTGAATGGGATATGCTTAGAAGAGAATTTTCGGAAAAATTCTTTCCAGCTGAAGTTACTGATAAACTAAGGAAAGACATTTCCATGGTTGTTCAAGATGAATCCGAGACTCTCTACGAATACTGGGAGTGCTTCAACAATCTTCTGGAAGCATGCCCCCACCATATAATTGACAAGATAGTGTTGCTCGGCTACGTCACACATGGCATGAGGCCCCAAGATTAGACCACATTGGAAAGTGCTAGCAATGGGTCTATGAAAAAGTATAAGACCACTGATGAGGCATGACAATTGATCAGCGACTTAGTTGAATCTACTCAGAATCACAGGCAGAAACAAAGCCGGTCAAAAGCTGTTGCAGAGGTATCTTCTAGCAGAAAAACTACTGCTCTAACTCAGAGTATATGTGAAATGACCAACTTACTGAAGTAGATGCAGTTGAGTCAACAACAAGCGTAGCAAAGCCAACAGTTAGTCCCACAAAGAGTGTATAGAATCTGTGCTGATTATAGCCATTATACTGATGAATGTCCGCAGCTCCAGCAGGAAGACAACACTGTGGCAGCTACTCATAACTTCTATGACCGCCCCAATCAAGGATACAATCAAGGTGGCAGCTACAACCATGGATTGCAGGACAATTCCAACCAAGGTTGGAGAGATAATTCTAACCAGAGTTGGAGGGACAACAATAACAGAGGAGGTAGAGACAATCAAGGAAATCAGAGGTGGAATAATAATAACAACAGACAGCAGAACCAGAACCAGCCTTACAGAGCACCTCACCTGAGGCAATCCCAAAGAGCACAGCACAACCAACAACAAGTTCCACAGATCACTCAATCTAATTCCTCTCCGAGTGACGAGGCGATTCAATCCATTGCGCAAGGACAAAGGAACATGGAAAGTTCACTTAACGGTCTAACATCCGCTATACAAGATCTCATCTCTCAGTTGGGATCATCCAATACTTCAAATACTCAACATGCAAGCTCAAGTGGAACTCCTTCTCAACCCTTACCCAATCTAAAGGGTGGCATTAATGCCATCACCCTAAGGTCCGGAACCACACTGCAAGAGAGAAATCAGGAGGAGCCAATCCCATCTGAACACGCCTCAGCTGAAGAGGTAGTAGAAGTAAAGAATGCTGAAGAGGAAGAGGACATACAAGACATGGTTGAAGAAGAAGAAGCTCAACCACAGAAGGAAGCACCAAAGGATGCAGATGCTGCAGAAAACATCCTTCCTATTCCATTTCCAAAAATTACAAGGAAGCCCAGGAAGCAGATGGAACTTGATCCCAAAATGGTAGAAATATTCAAAAAGGTTGAGGTAATTGTTCCCCTTTTTTATGTTATTCAGCAGGTACCTAAATACGCAAAGTTTCTAAAAGATTTAAGTATACATAAAGACAAAATTAATGAAGTAGAAACTATTCCTTTAGGTAAATCTATATCTGCTTTAATGGGAGGTATACCTGAAAAGTGTAGTGATCCAGGTCCATTCATGGTTAACTGTACTATTGAAGGTGTGATATTTTCTGACTGCATGTGTGATTTAGGAGCATGTGTTAGTATAATGCCTTTGTCTATATATGATACTTTGAGGCTCCCTCCCTTAAAAAGGTCGGCAGCTCGTTTTGTGTTAGCAGATAAAAGCATTATTACAGTGGTTGGAATTGCTGAAGATGTATTAGTGAGCATTAAGGGGCTCATATTTCCCATCGACTTCTATATCTTGGAAATGCCCCCTAATGACTCATGAAGGCCATCATCAATCCTGCTTGGAAGACCATTCCTGAAGACTTCAAAGTTCAAGCTGGACGCATTTTTCAGAACTTATTCTTTTGAAATAGATGGCAGAATAGTGAAGTTCAGTTTAAATGGAGCTGTGAAGCACCCTCCAGATGATCTTTCTATCTCTCAGTGTGACATCATAGATGAAATCGTGGCTGAAGTTCACCAGGAGGAATTAGAAGAGAAGTACACAGGACAAGGTCCAAGTGTGGGGGCACTTTGCCATTATCACCAACTCCGGATGGTCCAGAGCCTGGCCATGAGCAAAAATTAGAATTAAAGCCCCTCCCTCTACACCTCAAGTATGCTTACCTTGAGGACAAGCAGAAGTTTCCAGTTATTATTGCAAGGAAACTCACTTCCCAATAAGAAGAACAGCTACTCAGTGTGCTGAGGAAACATAAGAAAGCAATTGGATGGAGCCTGGCGGATATAGTAGGCATTAACCCTCAAGTTTGTGAGCACAAAATATTCCTAGAAGAGGGAGAAAAGCCTGTCCGTCAACCTAAGAGAAGACTAAATCCCACCATCTTAGAAGTTGTCAAGTCCAGACAAGTGGTGCTCAAGAAGTCTGGAATCACAATAGTAAGAAATGAGCATGGAGAGCTTCTGACAACTAGAGTGCAGAATTCATGGAGAGTTTGCATTGACTATAGGCGTCTCAACCAAGCCACTCGCAAGGATCATTACCCCTTGCCATTCATTGATCAGATGCTTGATCGCCTGTCAGGTAAATCCCATTATTGCTTTTTAGATGGTTATACAGGCTATTTTCAAATCCATATAGCTCCTGAAGATCAGGAAAAGACTACTTTTACATGTCCTTTTAGAACTTATGCTTATAAGAGAATGCCCTTTGGCTTATGCAATGCACCAGCTACTTTCCAAAGGTGCATGATGAGTCTTTTCTCTGACCTTATTGAGGACTGTATGGAGGTTTTTATGGATGATTTTAGCATTTATGGTGATTCATTTAGCCTTTGCTTGGATAGTTTATCTAGAGTATTAGATAGATATGTCAGTACAAACCTTGTATTGAATTTTGAAAAATGTCACTTTATGGTAAAACAAGGGATTGTACTAGGACATATTGTGTCTAATACTGGCATTTCTGTAGATCCAGCAAAAGTGGATGTTATTTCTAGTTTACCTTACCCCTCCTCTGTGAGGGAAGTCCGTTCATTCCTTGGCCATGCAGGTTTTTACCGGAGATTCATTAAGGACTTCAGTAAGGTAGCATTACCCTTATCCAGACTACTGCAGAAAGATATTTAGTTCAAGTTCAGTGAGGATTGCAAACAAGCGTTTGATAAGCTGAAGACCGCCCTGACTCAAGCTCCAATTGTGAGAGGACCAGACTGGAGCCAGCCATTTGAAATCATGTGCGATGCTTCCAACCATGCAGTAGGAGCAGCGCTGGCTCAGCGTGAAGGTAAGGACCCTTTTGTAATTGCTTATGCGTCTAATTACACTACTACTGAGAAAGAGCTTCTTGCTATTGTTTTTTCTCTAGATAAATTCCGAGCCTATTTACTTGGTGCTAAAGTAGTAGTGTACTCAGACCACGCAGCTCTAAAGTATTTATTAGCTAAAAAGGAGTCCAAACCAAGGCTTATACGTTGGATACTGCTACTACAAGAATTTGATTTAGAAATTAAGGATAGGAGTGGTAACCAGAATTTAGTGGCAGACCACTTGAGTCGCCTTGAGCACATTAGGGATTACTCCACCCCTATAGATGATAATTTCCCATTTGATAACCTGCAAGCAGTATCTGAAGTAGTCCATTGGTATGCACCTGTAGCTAATTATCTAGTTAGCCGCACTTTTCCTCCAAACTTTACTAAGCATAAAAGAGACAAGCTGAAAAGCGAGTCCAAATATTATATATGGGATGACCCATATTTATAGAGATGTGGCACTGACCAGGTAATTAGACGGTGTATGCCTCAATCAGAATTTCAGTCCATTTTAGAGGCCTGCCACTTATCTGAGAGTGGAGTACATTTTGTCCCTCAAAGAACAGCTAGAAAAATTTTAGACTGTGGATTCTAGTGGCCTACTCTTTTTAAAGATGCTGCTGAATTTTGTAAATCTTGTTCCCCATGCCAAAGGTTTGGTAATATATCCAAGAGGGATGAGATGCCTCAACAGACTATGCTTTTCTGTGAAATTTTTGATGTTTGGGGCATTGACTTCATGGGTTCATTTCCACATTCTAATGGTTATTTTTATATATTGTTAGCTGTAGATTACGTTTCTAAATGGGTGGAAGCAATTCCTACCGGCACTGATGATGCTAACACTGTTGTTTTCTTTGTTAGAACCCATATTATTTGTCGCTTTGGATCACCATGACCAATCGTGAGCGATCAAGGCACCCATTTCTGTAACAGGAGACTAACAGGATTACTGAAGAAGCATGGGATAGTTCATAAGGTGGCAACAGCCTACCATCCCCAGACTAATGGGCAAGCTGAGGTGTCTAACAGAGAGATAAAGAGTATATTGCAGAAGATAGTCAAACCGCATAGAAGAGACTGGAGCACCAGGCTACAAGATGCACTCTGGGCATATAGAACAACATACAAGACACCGATTGGGATGAGTCCCTTTCGCTTAGTTTATGAAAAAGCCTGTCACCTCCCAGTTGAGGTAAAGCACAAAGCCTTTTGGGCAGTAAAAGAGTGCAATATGGAATTTGAGAAAGCCGGAGTTGAAAGGAAGTTGCAACTGCAAGAATTAGAAAGCCTTCGCCTAGAAGCTTATGAGAACTCAAGGCTGTACAAGGAAAAGATGAAGGCTGTGCATGATAAGCACATCAAGAGGAGAGAGTTCCAACCTGGGGACTTTGTCCTCCTTTACAACTCTAGACTGAGGCTCATGCCAGGCAAGTTGAGATCAAGATGGGAAGGTCCATATAGAGTAGAGAAGGCTGAGCCATACGGAGTTTTCCACCTGAGTCATCCTTCAAGCTCTGAATTCATCAAAGTTAATGGACATCGCTTAAAGCTATATCATGGTGAGAAGGCGATGAAAACCAAGGAGCTCGAGATCTTCCTCTTGGAGGATCCACCCACAGCAGAAGACTGAGCTAGTGGAGCGTCCAACTTAAGGATGTTAAAGCAAAGTGCTGGGTGGGAGACAACCCACCATGGTATGATCGTTCCTTTTTTTCTTCTTAGTTTTCTTTTTCAATAACTGTTTTCATTATTAGCACATTTAGTTTGCATCTTCATTTGCACAATTGCATATAACAAAAAAAGCGAAAGGAGGAAAGCGGCATGCGACATGACAGCGTCACCGACGTGTCCGCGTCGTATTAGCCCTGGGAAGCAAACGCAAACTTAACAGAAAGTCACACGAGAGCGTGGCTGGAGGCGTGCCTTAGGCACAAATTGATCCACGCGACCGCGTCGCTGACGCGTCTGCGTCAAAGTGTTTATTTATTAAAATAAAACAACTAGAGATTTTGCAATTGAAAAAAAAACTAGCTAAAAAATATGATTTTTATGGGAAATTTTGTAATCCAATTGATCGACCACTAATATATAAATATTATTAAAAAAATTCGAAATGAATAAAACTAGTATTTATATTGAATAAATAGTATTAATAGTGATTTATCATATAAATATTAATTTTATTTATTTATAAGAATTCAATATTAATATATAAATATAAATCATATTAGATTTCACATTATTCTGTTTCATATATCATATATTTCTTAGATTCATGGACCCAATTCAATTCAGCGGGATCTTTCATTCACATTTCATGTGGAAAAAATGCCTTCCACGCGTCCGCGTCACCCACGCGGACGCTGACCTGAAAATCGACGTAAGAAAGGGTGCATGGCCGAACGTTGTGCTGGAGTGGGGCTGGACTGGCGCTAGACGCACAAGCCTTACCATGCGAACGTGTGCCCCACGCGTCCGCGTCGTCTTCCAATATTGGCCACCCACGCGATCGCGTCCACCACGCGAACGCGTCACCCTGGAATTTGGCAACAATGAGTTTCGAACAGAGAGTTGTGCGAGCGTGAGGCTGCCCTCGCGCCAGTAGCACCGAACGAGTCACGCGTCCATGTGACCGACGCGACAGCGTCGATTCATATAAGCGCCATCCGCGCGAACGCGAATCTCACGCGTCCGCGTCGCTTCCGATGCACAGCTTATCCTAATCTGCCAAAATATCTTATCTTTCTCTTCCCCAAATCCTACTTTTTCTTTTCCCTTCTTATTTCTTTCTTCCCCTTTCTTCCTTCTTCCTTCTTTCTCACTTTCTACTTTCTCTTTCTCTCACCACCATTATCAAGGTTTTTCTTTTCTTCTTCCCTCCTTACTTTTCTACTCTTCTTCTTATTTTTATGTTTTCTTCTTCTTTTCTTTTTCTTTTCACTTTCATTATCCATGTTTTCTTTTTCTTTCTTTTTCTTTTAATTGGTGTTGGAAATTTATTAGGGTCATTATTATTCCTTATGATTTGCTTGTGGATTGTTAAGGAATTGTTTGGCAATTATATATTAATTTTTAAGGGTTGCTTGCATGTTCAATTCAATACTTTTAATAGCTTATTCACCATGCATGCTATGTGTTTATGAAAACGCCCATATGGCATTGTGCACCATTTTGACATTTCTTTTAATCTACTACTCTAATTGCTTGCTTTTCACAAAAAATCCTTCTTTTATTTTATTATTTAAATATAATTATTATTACAAACAGGTTATTAGTTTGAAAGGCTCGGTAATCTAACTTGGACATTGAATTCTTGATCTATGCTACTCATGCCTTTGTCGGCATGCCAATAAACACTTTGCATTTATTTGTCATCTTATGCACTTGTTATTTTTTCCATGGATGATTTTTCACATGTAGTCATGACCATGTGTTAGCATCATTCATCTTTCATGTGCATTGTTTACCACCTTTCCCGCCTTCTTCCTCACTCTAACCCTTGACATTTTAACATACTTTCTCTTTTATTTCTTTTAAGATGGCCAACAAGAAAGGCAAAGAGAAAGCTACTCCCAAACCACCAGTAAGAAGAGGAACAAAAAAGAGCATTAGTGGCAGAGCCATCTTCAACTGCAGTTAAGCCCTCAACAAAAAGAATTAAGAGGATTATAAAGGTTGATGAAAAAGAGAAAGCCTTCCCAGCAAAGAACACTGCGCGATTTACCAACTGCTACTGTGAGCAGATGTTCCCCATCCTGGCAGAAAGGAGTTACAACAACGAATACCTTCTTATCCTCCCGACCCGTATTGCTGAATTTGTTGAGCCGCAAATTGAACGAAGACAATGGGGTTTCCTACAGAGACAGCCACGGCAGGTTAATCTTTCCTGGGTAGTCGAGTTCTACTCTAATTTCCACCTTCCAACCCTACAGTCTGTCTATGTCCGTTAGAAGCAAGTCCCCATTACAGAAGAGGCCATTCAACGAGCTTTAGATCTTCCCCCTACTCCAGAAGGACCGGACGCATTTCAAGAGGCTGCACTCAAGCGCCAGACGTACCAATTTGACTGGGACGCTGTTCTCAGAGTTATCGCACTACCTGGCAGCAGATGGATCTACGGATACCATCGATCCCGTCCTAAGGGAATATCGGCTTAGGCACTTACCTTGGAGGCTCGCCTATGGGCACAGATTATGTCCCATTACGTCTTTCTGAGCACCCACGAGTCCTCCTTCATTGCAGACATGGCCGTTCTACTATGGTGCATCCTCACAGACCAGCCTCTAAACCTACCGAGACACATCCGGAATGCAATGGGACACGTACAAATTGCAGGTAACTTACCCTTTTCCACCTTGGTTTCAGATCTCGTCTCAGCAGCCAGAGTCTCCTACAGAGCTGGAGACACCAAAGTCATGCTCCTATGGGATGATCAGTATGTCCCTAACGGGAAATATATTAGACCTCCAGTAGCCACTATACGCCAGCCTACTGAACCGGCTGAAGACATTCCACCTTCAACACCACAAGCACTTACAACAAACCAACTGCTCCATCAGATACTTGAGAGGTTGGATAGGCAGGAACACAAAGCAAAGCTAAGAGAGCGTCGTAACAAGCGCCGATTCACATACCTCAAGGAGTTACTTATGGGAAAATACAAAGACCCAGACACCCCGGACTCCACTTCATTTACCAGCACAGGGAGGCATGACGGTCCCGACTGTGGAGATACCGCTACCAGCCCACCTTTGTTCCTGACAGATGGCACCGAAGACGGTGCAAAGCCTTAAGTGTGGGGAGGTCGGTCAGTACCTGACTTCCGGAGGTAATTTCTCTTCCTTAACACCAATAAAATAGGTTATTTTGTTAGTTTTTCTTTTGTAGAATAGGATAGATTGCATAGTAATAGGTTAGTTTCATGCATGTTCTACTTGATTGAAAAGATAATAAGTTTCTTCTAAGACCCTATTTTTAGAACAAAATTTTACTAATTTTAATCAAAACTTTTATATTAAATTTGCTTGAAGTTATATTTGGAACATAGTTTAAAAGGCTAAGAACACACAACCTGTGAGACTTTGAGCCTAAATACATGGTTACATTATTTAACCATATTTATTTTATTCTTGTGTGTTTACTTCTCTATGATTGTAATCTATATTTTGTTTCATCCTATATGTTCAATGTTTAATATATTTATATACTTGCATATGATTGAGGCCATTATTTGTTTAGCTCACTTATCCAAATTAAGCCTACCCCTTAAGTTACCTTTGTTAGCCACTTTGAGCCTTTAAATCCCTGTATTTTACCACATCACTAACCTTAAGAGGAAAAATAATTATATATCCCAATTGAATCTTTGGTTAGCTTAAGATAGAATTGTGTGTTAATTAAGTATGGGAAAATTGTGGGAACAAAAGATAATAAGGGAATGTGTCATGATAATATAATGAGAATTTGGGTACCTACTCATGTGAAACTATAAAAGAAAATTAAAAATCTATGTGCATTGATAAGCTATGTTTATTTTTATTCTTAATAATAATAATAATAATAATAATAATAATAATAATAATAATAATAATAATAATAATAATAATAATAATAATAATAATAATAATAATAATAATAATAATAATAATAATAAATCCAAAAATATTCAATAAATAAATAAGGGGACAAAATTACCCCAATGCTAAGTTAAAATTCAAGGATCAATGCATATATGATAAAATTAAAATAAAAGTTGATACATGAGTATGGAATGTGAAAGGAAAATTTTGAGTAGCTAGGTGTGAAATTTAAGTTATATAGAATATATGTGTGTGTTAGGTGAAAGCTTAGGTTAATTAAAGATTCAATTTATAAGCTTACTTAGCCATATATGTACCCTTACCCAGTGAGGGTTCAATGCCTAATTTCTATGTTCCCTGCTTTCATGAGCTACCTTCTTGCATTTTTATCTGTTCTTACTGTACAAGAATTGAATTAGTGGAATTTGATTTGTGATTGTCTTGAAGAGCTTATTTACTTTTGACCAAGTGGACAAGAATCATATAGTTGCATTCACATATATAGGTTGCATTGCATTGCATGAGTTTTACATGTTCCTACTTATTTATTTTATCTCCTTCAACTAAGCATGAGGACATGATAATGTCTTAGTGTGGGGAGGTTGATAAACCATTATTTTATGGTTTATATTGTGTTCAATTGTGTGGTTTTATCAAATCTTTACCCACTTATTCATTAAATTAGCATGTACTTACAATTCCTTCCCAAAATTACTCCATGGTTGAAAACTTGCTTCCTAGAGACTTTTAATTATGTATTTTAATTCTCCTTTATTCCATTCGATGCCGTGATCCGTGTGTTAAGTGTTTCAGGCTTTATAGGGCATGAATGACTTGGGGATTGGAAAGGAGGCTTGCAAAAATGGAAGGAACACAAGAAATTAAGGAGATGACCAGCGAGAAGTGACACAGGCGCATGGCTCACACGACCGCGCGAAATAGAGGAAATTGCAGTGACGCGATCGCGTGCCTGACGCGAACACATGGATTGGAAACTGCACAAGTGACGCGAATGCGTGGACGACGCGCACGCGTGGCAAGGCAAAATGCTGGATGACGCGAACGCATGGATGATGCGATCGCGTGACATGCGCGATCTGCAGAATCTGCAGAATTCGCTGGGGGCGATTTTGGGCCCTGTTTTGACCCAATTTTCGGTCTAGAAAAGCAGATTAGAGCTAGGAAACATGCAGAGACCAGAGGGACATTCATTCTGCATAATTTTTAGTTTTTGAGATCTGATTTTACTCCTCCTCTAGGTTTTCTCTCTACACATTCATAGTTCTTAGGATTTTGTTTTTATTGCTTTTTGGATTGGGATATTGAGAAGAGTTATTACCTCCGCCAAGACTTCATCATTCTATTTTGTTTCCTTACTTGTCACTTACTCTTTCATATCCTTAATTTGTTCAGAATTACTATTGGATTATTTTTAGAATTTATTAATACAAGAACTATTTTTATTTTTAATTGGTCTCTTTGATTATTATTATTTATCATGTCTTTCTTTATTTCCCTTTCTTATTTTGTGAAGTTTACAATCATAACGTGCGAGTAGTTTCATAACTTGATTGGGAGTTGATTGAAAGGAAGACCTTGAGTTGGAATGCTCAAGAGTAAAATTATAATTGGGTTTATCATTGGGTCGCCCTCTAGTCACTAACACTAGTCCTTCCCAAGGGAGAGGATTAAAACTTGTGAATAGAAACTAACTTCCAACTTGCTTAACTTTCCTTTATCTGGTAAGGGATAACTGAGCAGAACAACCTTCAATTATCAATTGATCTTGGGAGAACTCCAACACGGATAGGACTTCCGACTAATCTACTCCTGGTCAAGGTTTTTATTTAAATTACATAAATTCTCTGATTTAATTTCCTGTTTATCAATTCAAACCATTTTAGAAAATATCTGATTAATAAAATAGCACATCTTTCTGCAACTCGTTGGGAGACGACCTGGGATTCATACTCCAAGTATTTTAATTCTACTTTTGTGACAACCCTTCTAAATTGATAAGAGGATTTTTGTTGTGTAAGGACTGTACTTGCAACGTTCCTCTTACATCAATTTCTTAATCCGCCAATTTCTGCCACATCAATAGCTTTGCAGGTGGATCTCTCCACTTGAAGAAAACACCTGTAAAAGCAAGAGAACTCATTGAGATGATTGCAAACAACCAGTTCATGTACACCTCTGAGAGGAATCCTGTAAATCGTGGAACCTCTCAGAAGAAAGGAGTTCATGAAGTTGAGACTCTGAATGCCATCCTGGCTCAGAATAAGATCATAACCCAACAGGTCAACATGATCTCTCAACATCTCACTGGGATGTAAACTGCACCTGGCAGTAATCAGGCAGCTTCTCTTGAAGAAGAAGCTTATGATCCTGATCAACCCACCATGGAGGAGGTGAATTACATGGGAGAAGCCTATAGAAACACTTACAACCCTTCATGGAGGAATCATCCTAACCTCTCATGGAAGGACCAACAGAAACCTCAGCAAGGTTTCAATCAAGGTAGTAGGAACCAGAATAGGTTCAATAACTGACCACCATTCTCATATTCTCAAGGGAATATGGAGACCTCTAAGCAAAGCCTCTCTGACTTAGCCACTCTAGTCTCCAGCCTCACTAAGACCACCCACAGTTTCATTAATGAAACAAGGTCCTCCATTAGAAACTTGGAGGTACAAGTTGGTCAACTGAGCAAGAGGATCCCTAAGATCCCTCCTGACACTCTTCCCAGTAATACTAAAGTTAATCCTAGAGAAGAGTGCAAGGCCATAACCATGGAGGTTGAGGCCAAATTGGAGGAGAATAGGAAGGCATTGAACGCCAAGGAAGAAGCCTTCACTGGGTGTTCAACGCCCACCAGCCCAGGGAAGCTGGCATTGAACACCAGCAAGGACATCCTGCTGGGCGTTCAATGCCCAGAATGCTAGAGAGACTGGCGTTTAACGCCAGTCAGGGTGGACAGCAAGGGCGTTCAACACCCAATAAGCTGACAAAGCAGGCATTGAACGCCAGTCATAGCACACCCTTTGAGTGCTAAAAGCCCACTCAAGAGCCCTCTAGCCCAGAACCAAAGGAAACCATAAAGACTATTGAGGTTCCTTTGAATGCACTTCTACAGTGCATAAGTTCTGATGACTACTCATCCTCATGTGAGGATGAAGACACTATGGAAGATCAAGTTGCTCGTTTCCTAGGAGCTCTAATGAAGCTAAATACAAAGTTATTTGGTACAAAGCCTCTGGAGAAAGAACCTCCACTACTAACCAAAGAACTCCACGCTTTGGTTCAGCAAGAGCTACCTCAGAAGCTTCCAGACCCTGGATGCTTTCTGATTCCTTGCACCATAGGCACTATGACCTTTGAAAAGGCTCTATGTGACCCAGGGTCAAGCATCAACCTCATGCCACTCTCTGTAATGAAGAAGCTGGGAATTATTGAGGTACAAGCTGCACACGTCTCTTTAGAAATGGCAGACAAAACCATGAAGAAGCCATATAGCCTAGTGGAGGATGTTGGTTAAAGTTGAAAACCACTACATCCCTGCAAATTTCATTGTCTTGGACATAGGAGAGGATGAGGATGACTGTTTCATCCTTAAAAGATCTTTCCTAGCCACAGCTAATGCTATCATTGATGTGGCTAAGGGAGAACTAACCCTAAAGATAGGGGAGGACCACATCTTATTCATGATGCCTCATCCCAATTCTCCCTCTAAAAGAGAGATAACAGTGCAACACCTAGTGTACCAACCCTCTCTTTCTGTACAGAGCTCTGCAGAGCCCCTAGACATTAATTCTAAGTTTGGTGTTGGACAGCTCTCAACAAGCTCTAAGCACAAAGGTACTAAGAAGAAAGTACCTAAAGGTTGGAAGGACAAGAAAGTCCCAACTGAAGGCCTCTCACCTGGCATGAGAGTTGTCTTCACTAAGAAGCCAGTCCTACCACACACAGTGAGTCGTGTCCTATCTCTAGAGCATGTGGAGCTCATTCATGAGAGGACAGGCAAAAAATTTACTGTAAGGGGCGAAAATCTGAGCCCTTACTCACCTCCTTAAGGAGCTGAAGGTCAAGCTAGTGACTTTAAAAGAGCGCTTGTTGGGAGGCAACCCAACTTTACTCAACCATTTATTTTTATTTTGTTTTTCCTTGCAGTTGTCAAAGTCATGATCATGTGCATTAGTCAAGAGACAGATTTCATAGCAGTGAAAATGGAACACTCCAAGTGGAGTGTTAAAGTTCAACACCAGCAGGGTATCCCTGCTGGGCGTTCAACGCCCCAAGAGGAGAGCATTGCTGGCGTTGCACGCCAGCCAGGGAGTAGCCCCTGGGCATTCAAACACCAATGCAGAGAAGCAGGGAATCTGGAATTTCCTAGCCTCTCAGGACTAAGAGGTCCCACAGAAGCTCCACCTATCCCACCTTCTTCTACTCTACTTTGCTCGAGGGCGAGCAAAACTCTTAAGTTTGGTTTTGCAAAAGCTCTGCTTTGTGACTTCTACCACTCTTAAGTATGGAAGAAGATGATGGAGCAAACTAAGAAGCATGCACAAGAGCCTGTGCAGCCGCCTTAACAAAGACAAAGGAGTGACATAGAAGAGATCAAGCACTACATGGGATCTTCAAAGAGGAGCACTGGCCACCATCATTCAGGTGGATTCGTTCTCTTTTACTCCTTTCCTGTTATTCTTCTATTTTCTATCTGTTTATTTATCTGCTCTCTTGTTCTAGTTGCATAATCATCTGCATTGATGTCTTAAAGATAAAAAATATTCCATATATCTCTCACCTTGCTTAAATAAAAATTTTTATTTGAAAGGAATTGAGAGATGAATGAATTTCAAGTTTAAAATAAGAGTAGTTTAATTAGTTTGATGTGGTGTTATTTGCTTTTATTTTTTAAATGTATGATTAAACAGTGTATATTTGAAGTTGAAATTTTAGAATGTTGGCTCTAGAAAGAATAAAGAAAAAGGAAAAATATTATTGATAATCTGAAAAATCTGAAAATAGATTCTTGAAGTAAGAAAAAGCAGCAAAAAGCAAAAGAAAAATCATGTTGCAAAAGAAAAAATTATATATATGCATGCAAGAAAGAAAAAATGGCGAAAAAGAAAAAATAAAAAGAAAAATCCATTACTGCCCAAAAATGCAGGAAAAGGAGGGCAGATTGAAAAAGCCAGTAACCCTTTAGACCAAAAGACAAGGGTAAAAGGACCCAAGGCTTTGAGCATTAATGGATAGGAGGGCCCAAAGGAATAAAATCCTGGCCCAAGCAGCTAAACTAAACTGTCCCTAACCATGTGCTTGTGGCGTGAAGGTATCAAGTGAAAAGCTTGAGACTGAGCGGTTAAAGTCGTGGTCCAAAGCAAAAGAGTGTGCTTAAGAACTCTGGACACCTCTATCTAAGGTCTCTAGCAAAGCTGAGTCACAATCTGAAAAGGTTCACCCAGTTAAAGTGTCTGTGGCATGAATATATCCGGTGGTAATAATAGAAAACAGAGTGCTTAGGGTCACGGCCAAGACTCAGAAAGCTGTGTTCAAGAATCAAAATAAGTTTAACTAGGAAATTCAATAATATCATCTGGATTCTAAGTTCCTAAGGATGCCAACACCTCTGAGTTTCAATGGATAGTGAGATGCCAAAACTATTCAGAAGCAAAAAGCTACTAAGTCCTGCTCATCTGATTTTAACTAAGCTTCATTTGAAACTTAGAAAATTATTGTATCTTAATTTTATTTTTATCCTACTGTGTTTTTAGTTGCTTGGAGACAAGCAACTGTTTAAGTTTGGTGTTGTGATGAGCGAATATTTTATACGCTTTTTGGCATCACTTTCATATAGTTTTTAGTAGTTTTTATTTAGTCTTTATTAAGTTTTTATAGGTTTTAGTGTTAAAATTCATATTTTTGGATTTTACTATGAGTTTTTGTGTTTTTTGGGCAATTTCAGGTATTTTCTGGCTGAAATTGAGGAGCTGGAGCAGAAGTCTGATTCAGAGACAGAGGAAGCACTGCAAATGCTGTCCAAATCTGACCTGCTTGCATTCGGAAGAGCTTTTTTGGAGCTACAGAAGTCTAAATAGAGCGTTCTCAATGGCTATAGAAAGCTGACCTCCAGAGTTTTCTAGAAATATATAATAGTTCATACTTTACTTCGGATTAAAAGGCCCAAAACTGGCGTCCAACGCCAGCTTCCTGCCCCCTTTCGATCCGTGTTTGATCTATCTCTAAGATGTATATTTCGATCTTCATCGTGGTGAGCAAGATGATCTAAAAAATTAGCTCTGTTCATCGCATTAAGACAAATGTGCCTGACAAACACCCGTGTCTACTTGGGTTCGTGTGAGTACCTGGAAGAAAAGCACGAGCCAACAACTATGTTTATACATCTCTTAGACGGTTAATCCACGATTACGTTGGAGACTTCTCGAAACACCAGTTCAGCTGATCTCTAGGGAGATTAAGGTCTCTGTGGTATAGGCTAGAATCCAAAGAAGCAGCACTCTCTTATCTAAAAGATTCGACCTTGTCTGTAGCATTTTGAGTAGGATCGCCAAGAGAATGGATTGCTATGCGCTTCACCCTTCGTCAGATTGAGTAACCACGGCCAATGGCCACGGCCGTGTTCAACCTGTAGCAGAGGAGATCAATGTCCATGCGCAATGGCTTTGATCACTTACAGCCTGCCATAGAAGAAGATCATTCACAAGCAAAGAAGACAGTAGTACCAGAATTACTTCAAAAAGACAAAACAACTCCAACTCTCAACTCTATTCCCAGCATATAATTCCTAATAGCTAACTTCTTAATCCAACAACTTCTGATTCCGCCTACTAAGACCTGCAAGACAATCATAAGCTTGCTTCAAGCCACAATCCTTGTGGGATCGACCCTGACTCGCTCAAGTATTACTTGGACGACTCAGTGCACGTGCTGGTACTGCTGCTGTACGAAATAGTGTGGGTTTTGCGTACACGCGCAACCACATGTCAGTAGGAGGGTAAAGTCCTCTTGCTCAATTGGATCCCCCTAGATAGTGTTTGACTCTTTGGCCATTGACGGTGAATTTTTTATCAGAATATCTACTCCGAAGTTCTATATGACCATAGGGTGACCCTCTAGTGACCACAAAAGGTCTTGTCCATCGCGACTTGAGCTTCCCAAGGAGGAGCTTGAGCCTGGAATTAAAAAGTAAAACCTGTTGGCCAGGCTGGAAGACTCTGGAAGATATCTTCCGATCATGCCATTTCTTGGATCATTCCTTGTAGATTTTAGTGTTCTCAAATGAAGCATGTCAGAATTCATCCAGTTCGTTTAATTGGAGTAACCACTTTTCTCTTGTATCCTTGGCATTAAAGTTGAGGAACCTTGTTGCCCAGTAAGCTCTGTGCTCCAATTCCACGGGTAGGTGGCATGTTTTACCATAGATCAGCTAATAGGGGAATATCTCGATAGGGGTTTTGAATGCAGTCCAGTATGCCCAAAGAGCATCATCAAGCTTCCTTGCCCAATCCCTCCTGGAGGTACTCACTGTTCTCTCCAGGATTCTCTTGAGTTCCCTGTTGGAGACCTCAGCTTGTCCATTTGTCTGGGAATGGTAGGGGGTTGCCATTTTGTGACGAATACCATATCGCTGTAGAATGGAGTCAAGTTGTCTATTACAGAAATGACTGCCTCCGTCACTGATCAGTGTCTGTGGGACACCAAATCTGCTGAAGATGTATTTCTGGAGGAATTTCAACACCACTCGGGTGTCATTAGTGGGTGACGTGATTGCCTCAACCTATTTAGACACATAGTCCACCGCCACCAGGATGTATGTGTTTGAATATGAGGGTGGAAAAGGTCCCATGAAGTCTATTCCCCATACATCAAATAACTCAATTTCCAAGATTCCTTGTTGTGGCATTTTGTGATTATGGGGGAGGTTTCCAGCTCGTTGACACTTGTCACGATTGTGGACAAACTCTCGGGAGTCCTTGAAGAGGGTTGGCCAGTAGAATCCGCTCTGAACGACCTTGGTGGCTGTTCGCTCTCCTCCAAAATGTTCTCCATATTCAGAACCATGACAATGCGAAAGAATCTATTGGGTTTCTTCCTCGGAGACACAATGTCAGATTATACCATCCGAGCATCTCTTAAAGAGGTAAGGTTCATCCCACAAGTAGTACTTAGCATCATGCAGAAGTTTTTGCACTTGCTGTTTGCTGTACTCCTTGGGAATGAACTTTATGGCCTTATAATTTACAATGTCTACCAACCATGGTGCTCTTTGGATTGTAAAAATCTACTCATCAGGAAAGGTCTCAAACACCTCAGTAATGCAAAGGGGCGTTCCTGCTTTAGGTTCAATTCGGGATAAATAATCTGCCACCTGGTTTTCTGATCCCTTTCTGTCCATGATCTCTATGTCGAATTCTTGAAGTAGCAGTACCCATCTGATTAACCTTGGTTTAGAATCCTGCTTGGTTAGGAGGTACTTGAGAGCAGCATGGTCAGTGTAAACAATAACCTTAGAACCAATTAAATAAGATCTGAACTATCAATTGTATAGACAACTGCTAGTAGTTCCTTCTCGGTTGTGGTGTAGTTCCTTTGAGCGTTATTTAAAACATGACTAGAATAATAAATGACGTGCAGAAGCTTATCATGTCGCTGCCCCAAAAATGCTCCTATGGCATAATCACTGGCATCGCGCATCAGCTCGAATAGTAGGGTCCAGTTGGGTGCAGAAATGATAGATACAGCGACTAGCTTTGCTTTTAAAGTTTCGAAGGCATGCAAGCAATCCTCATAAAAAATAAAAAGAGTGTCAGCAACTAGAAAATTGCACAGAGATTTTGCAATTTTGGAAAAATCTTTGATAAACCTCCTGTAGAATCCTGCATGTCCCAAAAAACTTCTGATTGCCTTAACATTAGTAGGTGGAGGTAATTTTTCAATTACTTCCACCTTAGCTTGATCAACCTTTATTCTCTTGTTTAAAATCCTATGACTAAGAACAATCCCTTCAGTTACCATAAAATGACATTTTTCCCAGTTTAAAACTAGGTTTGTCTCTTGGCATCGTTTTAGTACCAGGGCTAGATAGTTAAGGCAAGAGTCGAAGGAATCGCCAAAAATAGAGAAGTCATCCCTGAATACCTCCAGGAATTTTTCGACCATATCTGAAAAGATGGAGAGCATACATCTTTGAAAGGTTGCTGGTGCATTGTAGAGGACAAACGGCATCCTCCTGTAGGCGAACACTCCATATGGGCATGCGAACGCTGTCTTTTCTTGGTCCTGAGGATCTACTACAATTTGATTGTAGCCCGAGTAGCCATCCAGGAAGCAGTAGAACACATGGCCAGCCAGTCTCTCCAGCATCTGGTCTATGAAAGGTAGGAAAAAGTGATCCTTTCTTATGGCATTGTTGAGTCTCTTATAATCGATGCACATACACCATCCTGTGACAATTCTTGTAGGGATCAGCTCATTCTTTTCATTGTGGATTACTATCATTCCCCCTTTCTTGGGTACCACTTGTACAGGACTTACCCAGGGACTATCAGAAATAGGATATATGATCCCAGCCTCCCACAATTTTGTAACCTCCTTTTGGACCACTTCCTTCATAGCTGAATTCAGTCGCCTTTGTGGTTGCACAACTGGTTTAGCGTCATCTACAAGTCTGATTTTGTACATACATCGAGTTAGACTGATTCCCTTTAAGTCACTTATGGTCCATCCGAGAGCTGTCTTGTAGGCCTTGAGTACTTGAATTAGCGCCTTTTTTTCCTGCTGCTCTAGGGCAAAGCTTATGATCACTGGATATGTGTCATTATCTTCCACTTTAGGGTTGTTTATCGTCTCCTCCTACTCTTCTGGTGCATCCAGTTTAGGCGTGGTATCTTCAAGAATGTTATCCAGCTCCTCCTCGAGTCTTTCAATCTCATGTACCTCTTCAACCAGGGATTCTTTGACATCAATCCTCATGCATTCCTCTGGGGGTTATGGTGTTGCATGGCCTTGACAACATTTAGTACAAACTCATCATTGTCGACTCTCAGTGTCACTTTCCCTTTCTGAACATCAATGATGGTTCTCCCTGTAGCCAGAAAAGGTCTTCTTAGAATGATGAATGCTTTCTTTTTCTCTTCCATATCTATTATAAAAAAATCTGTGGAAAATGTAAAGGGCGAACCCTTACAATCCTGTCCTCAACCACTCCTGATGGAAACTTGACGGAGCCCTCAGCAAGCTGAAGGCAAATGCAGGTAGGCTTGACTTCTTGGATCCGGAGCTTCTTCATTAATGATTATGAAATTAGGTTGATGCTTGCTCCCAGATCACATAGGGCTGTCCTTATGCAAGTATCTCCAAGGGTGCATAGTATCACAAAACTTCCAAGGTCCTATAGTTTCTCCGGTAGGTTCTTTAGATGACCGCACTGCATTCCTTGGTGAGGAGAACTGTCTCTACTTCCTTCCAATCCCTTTTGTGGCTTAAAATGTCTTTCATAAACTTGTCATAGGAAGGTATTTATTCAAGAGCTTCAGCAAATGGGATCTTGATCTCAAGTGTGTTGAGGATGTCTAAAAACCTGGCAACTTGCTTATCCTTTTCTGCTTTATGGAGTTTTTGAGGATATGGTAGCTTGGCTTTGTACTCAGGGGTCTTGAACGGTTCAGAGTGATTATCTATAGTGATTGAGGAAGGGTTGTCAACCTGCCTAGGTGGGAAGTTTCCTGAACTTGAGTGTATATTGCCTTCCCTATCTGGGCGTTGAATGTCCCTGCTGATCCGTTCTGGGTGTTGAACGCCCCTGTTGCTCCCTTCTGGGTGTTCAACACCAGGATTAGTAGTTTGGGGTGTGGTGCATTCTTCTAGCATGATATTGCATTGAGATGGGGTAGTTAGTGTTCTGCCACACCATAGCTCAATTGCCTGGCATTCCTCAGTTGCCTACTTGGATTTTCTTTGATTTGTTTGGCACATTTCTATTTTCAAACTCTAGAGGGACGCTTGGGTCTCCTGGACTATACCGTGCTGGCTCCTTGTGAATTCCTGCATGCACTCTAACTGCCTTGTCAAAAGGTCTAACCGCTCAGCCATTGCTTTATTCTGAGCTAGGATTATGTCTGTGGTAGATTCCTCCTTAGGCTCCCTTCTAGCTTTAGGTCTTCCTACTGTGTACAAGTATTGATTGTTGGCCACTGTTTTAATGAGCTCCTGGGCTTCTTCAGGTATTTTCATCATGTGTAGGGAGCCGCCTGCAGAATGATCCAGGGACATTTGGGATATATCAAGGAGTCCGTCATAGAAAATATCCAGCTTGATCCAAAGGGTGAACATCTCTACGGGGTATTTCCTGAGCATTGACTTGTATCTCTCCCAAGCATTATAGAGAGACTCACCCTCCTCTTGTCTGAAGGCTTGAATATCCTTCCGTAGTTTTGTCATCTTTCTTGGGGGAAAATATATGTCAAGGAACTTGTTGGCTACCTTACTTTAGGTGTTCAGGCTCTCTTTAGGTTGATCATCTAACCAGTCCTTGGCCTGATCCCTCACAGCAAAAGGAAAGAGCAGCAGCCTATAAACGTCAGAATCTACTCCATTGGTCCTTACAGTGTCACAGATTTACAAGAAGTCAGAGATGAATTTGGTGGGGTCTTCCTGGGGGTGTCCATGAAACTGACAGTTTTTTTGCACTAATGTGATCAATTTTGGGTTGAGCTCAAAGTTGTCCACTCTTATAGGAGGCACACTAATGCTCCTTAAATAGAAGTCAGGAGTGAGAGCTGTGTATGACCCCAGGATTCTTCTGGCTTGTGCACCTCCATCTAGATCCATAGTAATAATAGTGTTCCTAAGCAGACAAGAAACAAGAAAAAGTGGGAGTCTCTATGTCACAATTTAAAGAGCTACCTAATGAGATATCCACAGAGGAATAAAACAAAAAGCGTGTTTTTTTTTTGAAAATCTAAGAAGAAAAGAAAAATACTAGAAGGACACTAAACTTAAAAATTGAAGATAAGATAGCAAGAAAATTTCGAAAATTAAAAGGGAAAGGTAATCAATATTAGTTTTAAAAAAAAATTAAAGAAAAAATACTAAAAGAACACCGAACTTAAAAATTTTGAAATCAAACAAGAGAAAACACCAAGAAAAAAATTCGAATACAAGGAAGGAAAGAAAAGGTAAAACAAGATAGAAATTGAAAGTTCAAGAAGGAAAACAAGAACAATTTTCGAAAATCAAGAGAAAGAAAAATAATTTTCCAAAACCACTAAGAAACATCAAACTTAAAATTTGACACAAAATTTGAAAAAAAAAAGAGAAAAAGATGAATTTTTGAAAAATTTTAAGAAAAGAAACAAAGAAGGTTTGAAAAATTAACAAGAAACACGGTTAAAAGAAAAGACCAGTAAAAAGTACCTGATCTAAGTAGCAAGACAATCGGTAGTTTGTCAATCTCGACCAATCCCCAGCAATGGCGCCAAAAAATTGGTGCGCAAAATTGAACTCGCACAATTTCACCGACAAGTGCATCGGGTCGTCCAAGTAATATCTCAGGTGAGTGAGGGTCGATCCTACGAGGATTGTTGGATTGAGCAAGCAATAGCTATCTTGCTGGACTTAGTCAGGCAAATAGAAAAAGAGTGGTTGTTGTTGAATTCGCATAAAATAAAATAATAAAGAAAGCAATAAAGAATTGCTGTAGAAACAGTAATGAGAGAGCAGTTAAGGTCTCGGAGATATTTATCTTTCCGGATTAATATTTCTTACCAACTATTTTAACACTGAATGATTCATTCTATGGCAAACTATAAATGATTAAAACCTATTTTCCTAGCGAATTAATCTCCTCTAATCCTACTCAAAATGCCACAGACAAGGTCAGATCTTTCGGATTAGAGGGTGAAGTTCAGAAAACTAGTTTAGTGCCAAAGAAACCTCAATCACCCAAAACTAATGAGATTATATTGCACATATCCCAATTAGCCCAGATGATTTGGATTTAGGAGGAGTGTTTTCAAGCTATAGCTCAAGTGACCTGTTCCGAGTATCACAGGAACTCATGTAGAAAAAGGGACATACCCAGTCTCATTTGGATGAAGAACAAAACAAACCTTAGAACTGAATTAATGCACGGAAAACTTGTCTCATAACAAATTTCCTTCGGCAAGTGTACCGAATTTGTCGTCAAGTAAAAACTCACAATAGAGTGAGGTCGAATCCCACAAGGATTGATTGATCAAGCAACTTTAATTAGAGGAATGTTCTAGTTAAGCGAATCCAGGAATTGAGTTTAGAATTGCAGAAAATAAAATGCGGGAAGGTAAATGACAGAAAAAGTAAATGCTAGAATTAAAGAACTGAAAGTAAATGACTGAAGTAAATTACAGAATTGTAAATGGGAATGGGGGAATTGCTCATGAAAGTAAATGACAGAAAATAAAGAGAATGGGTAAGATCAGAAATGGGAAGTTCATTGGGTTTAGGAGATGTTGCATTCTCCGGAGCAATTTCATTTTCATCTCTTCCTCAATCAATGCACTCATTGATCTCCTTGGCAATCTTAAGTGATTGAATTACAATTTCTTGTAATTCAATCTCTCAAATCTTGATCAATAGCCAATTCCTTGGTCAATTGCTCATGAGAAGAGATGAAGTATGGTCACTGATTATACCACATGCATTTCCCAAATCACGTGTTGAGAGGATTATAGTCACATATCCATCCAAACCCAATTTGGTCCAGCATGAGAAAGCATTTCTAGCTTGATCTCTTCATTCTTCTTTCAAGGTTCAGAAGAGATCCAAGTATGAATAGCTTCTTTTCCAAGATAACTACCCAATTGGATGAAGATCGAAAGTTTTCAAGTAAAATCAAGAGAAAAGATAGAAGAAGAATAATGAAAACTAGTATTGATCCATCAAATTACAACAGAGCTCCCTAACCCAATGAAAGGGGTTTAGTTGTTCATAGCTCTGGAAAATGAAAACAAAGATGGAAAATACATGATGATACTAGAAGTGCAGAGAAAGTAAAATACAGAGAGTAATTCTATGCCAAGAGGCTCCCTATAATTTCCAACTCTCCAAAATAATTCAAAGTTACTCCTATATATACTACTCTTCTACTCTTCTAGTTGGTTCTTCACGTCTTGGGTCTGGGCCTTTGGATCTTGAGTTTGAAGCAGTTATCTTCTTCATTGGGCTTGGCTTTACTTGCAGAGAGAAATTGTGAAGTGAGCAGAGACTTTAGCTCAGGACGTTAGTGGTGTTAACGTTCAGTGAAAATATGGGTTCGAGAACGTTAGTGACATTCAACTTTTTCACTAACGTTCCTTACCCAAGTAAGAGCCACGTTAACCTCAACGTTAGTGGCACAAACGTTGCCACTAACGTTGCCTCTTTGTCCTTCGCGCACGTTATTGGGACTCAACTTTCCCAATAACGTTGAGAAGCCTCCCCCTTTCCAACGTTAGAGTCCACGTTAACTTAGTTAACGTGGCTCTTTTAACGTAGGCTTGCCAACCTTCGAGAACGTTAGTGACACTTAACATTGTCACTAACGTTCCAATGTGCCCCTTAGCTCCCACGTTAGAGTCCATGTTAACTAGGTTAACGTGGCTTCTAACGTGGCCTATGCTAGCCATCTTCAACGTTAGTGACAAAGTTGAGTGTCACTATCGTTGGTTCAACATTCCCTTATCCACGTTAGCTTCCACGTTAACTAAGTTAACGTGGGAGTTAACGTGGCTCATGGTGGCATGTGTGGGCTCCTTCCAACGTTAGTGACAATGTTGCGTGTCACTAACGTTGGCGTCACCTCCCTTCCTCACGTTAGCTTCCACGTTAACTAGGTTAACGTGGGAGTTAACGTGGCCTAGTGTGACTTGGCCAACGTTAGTGATAATGTTGAATGTCACTAACGTTGGCTTCCCCCCTTTCTTCTTAACGTTAGAGGCCACGTTAACTAAGTTAACGTGGTGACTAACGTGGCCACTTATGAGCTTGGTCCAACGTTAGTGATAATGTTAAGTGTCACTAACGTTGGCTCCATTTCCTTTCTTCCACGTTAGAGTTCACGTTAACTTAGTTAACGTGACTCTTAACGTGGGCAATGATGGTTTCGAGAGCGTTATTGGCAATCACTTTTCTCATTAACTTTGCAAGTTACTCCCATTCCACGTTAGTGTTAACGTTAGTGTAACTAACGTAGCCACTAATGTGGTTCTTCTTTGCTTCCCTTGTCCTGAAATCAAGCAATAAAGTGCATCAAAGTTCTAGTCCAAGTCATGGGAAATGCAACATCCAATTTGTCCTTAAATTCATGAAAAATCCTCATGAAATCATGTAAATTGCACAATGCATGCTTGAATCAAGATGTAAGTGAATATCTACCCAAAACCAGCTTATTTCCTAAGGAAATGCATGAAACTACCCTAAAAATAGTAAAGAAAAGGTCAGTAAAACTGGCCAAAATGCCCTGGCATCACAACACCAAACTTAAAGCTTGCTTGTCCCTAAGCAAGTACTGGAACAAGAGAATGATGAATGGAATGCCAAGAGAAGTGAGTCATTCTTGTGGAAGTCATATCCCTGGTTTTATGGTGGTTTCATGCATAGCAACTTAGGTTCATTCCTGGCTTTCAGACCTTTATCATGTCCTAGAATACTCACTGTGATTGCATCCCATGAAACTTTTATTTATTGATCCTTTTGTTGTTATTTCAGGGCTTATTTGTGTTCTTAGGCTAAGTGTTCTGTAAGGGGGCAACTCTTTAAAATAAGCTTTCAGCCAACACTCCCGAACCAATTGGTTCAAGGTGCTAGGTGTTGAAGCACCCCTAAGGACTTACTTGCTCAAGTCTCTCCCCCATACATACACACCACAGGCACATAGTTTATTTATTTTCTTTTCTTGAGACCTTGGTATCCAGCACCTCTTTGGGTTACTAAATGCTCTGTAGTGAGGGTTACTCTTGATAGTGGACTTTCAGCTGATAATCCCGGGTTAGTTAACCCAAGTTACCAAGTGATAAAGCACCCCAAAGAGCTTATTCATCCAAGTAGATCCCTCACACAGAAGCACCACAGACACATGCTTCAAGATTAAAACCATTGGTGCCTAGCCTTATTGCTTACTTTTTTTTTTCTTTTATTCCTCAACTTTGATTGTTCTATCCCTTTTTCTTATTAGGATCTTCTTATTTAGCTAGTCTCATGGGGTGTGTTTCAAGCATAGCATTCCTGACAGATAGTTGTCTTCCCACCTTATGGTTGAACCAACTTAGCTAACTTATGACTATACCATAAACTCATGAACTTACTCCATAGTATGAACTCTTCTCTGGTCTTTAAAAACACTCATTCTCTTTTTCATTTGATTTAAAGGAACGAGCATACAAATAAGTAAGGAGATGATGTAGTAACATAAAGACTAGCAAATATAGACCTATTCAAAAAGAAAACTTTAAAGACAGAATTTAAAAAGTTCAACTAACATGGAAGCATGTTCTATTTCATACAAGATCTTCCTTATTTAAAGCATAGAAAAAGATGGACCAAAGAAGGAACTCCACCACCTTTTACTCTTGTGGATGTCCATGCTCTCCTTCTTGCTTGTCCTCCTGGTGTTTTTCTTGATTGCTTGTGCTCCCACTTCTCTTTTCTACCTTCTTTGTGATTTCGGGACATTCAGTTTTCCTAACTTGAAATCCCAGCTCATAAATGATCTCCTTATCCACCATCCACCTGTATTGCAATGCATGGTGCAAACTTCTAAATCTCTTTTCATCATACGAGTGTTGCTCCATAGGTTCCTTTTCCTTCCTTCTTTTAGAGCTCGAAGATGCTATGAGTGAGGGTTAATGTGTGAAATTGGCAATGGTGTGGAGACTTTTGTTTGTTTAGGGTTGAGTGCAATGAAGGGAGTGAAGGGTAATCCGAAATGGAGAGGTGTGCAGAGTGGGGTACGGAACAAGGATCACTTATATAGAGAGGTTGATGGAGGGTGTGGATTGATGGAGTGGTTGTTTGATGGACGGTTGGGGTTGTGCATGGAGAAAGGACAAGGATCATCACTTTATGATGGAGATTGCTCGGTCTTCAAGGGTCCCATCCTTTTCAATGTTGCATGGCAACATTTTTCAATGCCTTCCCTTTTTAGACAAGTGTGCAGTTTCTCCTCATGAAGTGGCCGAACCCTTCTCATTTAGTTGTCCAATCAATCTCCTTCAATGTTCCTCTTCTTTACCTATAAAGATCAAATAAGAAAAGTAAGAAATATCATAAAAAAAATCAATTTAAATTTTTACGGCTAGAATAATAAAGAGAAGAAAAGATTTTGTTTATTCATGAACTCCAACTAACTAACTGTGTATCCTTATATGCACATTGGTGGCACCATGGGGTGACACCAAACTTAGTTTGGAGCACTGTGATGAAAAGTTCTGTTCAAAGCTCCAAGACTAGCATGCTCTCAGTTGCATTCATGCTTTCTTGGCACGCTTTGAACACCAAACTTGTTCTTCACTATATACTGCAATATAAGGACTTCACCAAGTTTTTGTCAAGTTTCGGTTGAAATTCATGAATATTAACTTAAGTCTACATATTTATCTTAAATTAAATAGGATAATAAGACATAACTCAATCTTATATACTTTACACTAAAGATAATATAAAACTTTAATTTAATTTTTATCTCTTAATCTTAATCTTCCTTTTAAACCCAGCATTAGAATCACGTATTCTCCTGTATACTTTAAAATTTGGGCTTCATTTTCCAAAACATAAAAAACCGTAACTGGGTACAATCTCCATCTATTAAGACCAAGTTGTGTTTTGCATCATACAAATCCCTTTAATTAGTTTTCTTGCATGATTCTATTTAATTAACAAAATTATAAGAAAAAAATCAATGTTTTTTTTCCCTCTTTAATTTAAGTTGCAAGATAGAAGAAGAAAGTACGAAAGCATCGGCAAAAATGGGCAGTTTGTCACAAAGTACATATGATATTAGTTTTCTGAAGTTTAGCTCATATGTTTTTTTTCTAAATTTTGAAATTTATAATTTGCCCTAAAATATCGATCTAATAATATAAAAGAGATATATTTTGGTAAAATTCTCTCTTACCATTACACTTATATCATGATAATTTTGTATATCAATAAAATACATCATACAAAATAAAATTAAAATTAAAACCAATTTTTTACAAATAACATTCAACTAACTTTCTCATTTTTTTTTGGTGTATGTACATTTTGTGTCTTCTAGCTTTCTTATTTTTCCTTTTTTTTTTTGTTTGGTTAAAAGAAATTACGTTTAAGTTTTTGTTTGCTGATTTTTTTACTAAAAATAGAAAGCTAATTCTTTAATTAAATCGTATTAAGATATAAAAATACTTTTATGATAACCAGAAATTGAAGCGTTGCAAGATTAACTACTTTTTTCTTTTTGTTAAAATTTTCTTTCCATTTTTCTATTATCTGTTTGAGTTATTACATATTTAAAAATTTTATAACTAACATAAAAAAATAAAAATAAAATTGTTAAACTACATCTTAAACTGAAATATTATTGATAATATAAAATTTGTCGTATATGATTTGTTGGGGAGTAAGAGTATTTTTACTCTTCACTCTTGATGATATAGCTTGATGTATAGTTAGTTAAGTTAATAGTAAAATTACTCTTATTCCCCAACATGATTTTTAACTTTGGATTATCGAAATCACTTTCAATTTTTGAAAACATTGACAAAAGTATCCTATACTTCTATTAATGACAAAAATATCGTCAAATCATTTTAGAATACAATAAAAATATCTAACGTTAAATATATATTCTTAAAAAATATTTTAAAGATTAGATTTTGATAAATTTTTTGTAAATATAATTAAAAAAATATTTTTATTCTTAAAATTTACCAATTTTATGTTAAGTATATATTTTTTGCAATTTTTTTCATCAATAACTAAAAATATTTTTAAAAAATACAAAAAACTTTTAGATAAAGAATTTTGATCTCGTTTCTTTTATGTACTTTTTAAATAGTTATATAAATATTTTTACAAAATTTTGAATTACATACAAAAATAATTTATCAAATATAAAAGTTGTTTATTACTTATAAATAATATTTTTTAAAATTATTTTTATCGTATTTTATAATACTTTGATAATATTTTTGCTATTATCAAATATAATATAATAGATTATTTTGTTATTTATTAAAAAATAGGAGATAAGTTTGATAATTACCTAACAATTTTTATAATTTTTGTGTGACAGTAAAATACCTCAATTTAAAGGATCAAACTTTTTTAAAATGAAAATATTAGTAAAATAATAAAATAATATTCTAATTACTTTTGAATCAATATAATAAGACTTGTCGCTAATAGATATTACAAATTTAAAAATAATTATTAAAGTATTACTTTATTGCTATATTAAAGTTAATTTTGGATATGACACTTAGTTTAGTGTAACGCTGAGTTATGGAAGTTAAGGGTGTTTTACACTGTTGTAACTGCGGTTAGTTGATGGGAAGAAATTGGACGGTCCGATTTCTTAAAGGTGAGAAGGGACACAAATCGGACCGTCCGACTTGTGCTGGGTAGACATTTTGCTTGCAAAGAAATCGGACACACCGATTTCATGCATGGAGAGTTCAATTTTTTTTGTCCAAAGAAATCGGATCCGGCGATTTCTAGTGTGTAGGACAAAATTTTTGTTGGACAATGAAATCGGACCCACCGATTTCTCGCAAAAAAAATTTTTGGCGGGCCATGCCACTAATCGGACTGTCCGATTTAAGTTTTTTAAAAAAATTGAACCATCAAGAAAGCGGTCGGACGGTCCGATTTCAGTTTTATATATACCAACTCCATAGCCATTATCCACTTTATCGTCTTCTTCTCACACTCTTCTCTTCAAATCTCTGAAGCTCGTCTCTGCTCTTTCTCTTTTTCTCTATGATCATGGATGATAGAGTGATGCTAAAAGTGTATTATCATGGTCAAATTTTATTACAAACATCTGAAGGAGTGAAATTTGTGTGTGAAAATTCATTAGATATTATAATTTCATTCACACTGTCATTTGAAGAATTAAAAGGTGTGATTTGTGAGAAGATGGATTCTCAAATATCTAGGAGAGTATCGTGTATTCTGTATAGATATCCTATATCTGTATTTGGTGGGTTCGTTCAATTTCAAACGAAATACGTGACCGATGAAACGAGCATGCAAGAAATATTTTCAATGTATCTTGAAAGTCGGTCCTGAATATCGTTCATCGAACTGTATATTGAGTTCGAGCAATCTGTAGCGGACCGAGATATTGAATTGGAAGATTACAACAGTGATAGCGAGGAAGAGTTTGAAAGTAACTATGAGGTCATTGATCTGGGTGTAGACGAAGATCAAGCTGATGATGCTATGGCGGCAGATGTGGCGGATGTGGCAAATACACTAGCAAACCAGCAGGCGTTTGAGGAGCCGACTTTCATGCGATCATTGAATTTGGAGGCCATGCATGCATCGGAGTTTTCTCAATATATAATGCAAGTATGTAGTAATTTTAAATTATGATTTATACATAGGTTTTGAGTTTAAGACAAAACAACGGTAAATTGGTAAAATATAGCATATAATTAGTAATTATCAAGTAAACATGTATGTTGAGGAATTTAGTATTTTGCATTCTTGTGTGGTTATTAATTTATTAAATAGAATTTGATGACCTATTTGATTAATTTATTAACTTTTGCATGATTTATTCTTGATTTATGGATCATAGATAGATTTTATTAATGAGACACATATTTAAGAATTATTTATGGAAATATAAATTTTATGGCGTGCTTGCAGCAGAGCTTCTTGTTATGACGGATGGTGAATTCACCGTGGGAATGGAATTCAATTCTAGGGAGGCAATAATTAAGGCGATGAAAGATTATACCATCCGTAGAGGTATAGATTATCGGGTGCATAAGTCAGAACCGATGACATTCTATGTTAAGCAGGTTGTGATTGGCTTATCAGGGTTAGCAAAATGTCCAGGAAGTACTGTTGGGAGATAAGGAGGTACAATGGTAGTCACATCTATACTAGGGCCACCATTTCTCAAGATCATTCGAAGCTGGATTCCAGCACAATTGCAGAAGCAATAAAGCCACTGGTAGAAGTTGACCCATCTATAAGGGTGAAGTCAGTGATTGCGGAAGTATAGTCGAAGTTTAACTACACCATAAGTTATCGCAAAGCATGGTTGGCAATACAGAAGGCAGTGGAGTCAATTTTTGGAGGTTGGGAAGCTTCGTACGAAGCTTTACCCATATGGTTTGAGGCCATGTGTCACAAGGAGCCATCAATAGTCATTTATTTTGAAACAATGCCTGCGTACCGGGGAGATGACTTGGTTCCTAATATTCGTGTACTACACCAAGTCTTCTGGAGTTATTACCCTTGTATTAGAGCATTCAGACATTGCAAGCCAATAGTGTAGGTAGACGGAACTCATTTGAATGGAAAATATAAGGGCTGTTTGTTGGTTGCAGTTTCACAGGATGGCAATAACAACATCTTTCCTATTGCATTTGCGATAGGGGAGGGAGAAACATCTGAGGGTTGGCATTTTTTTCTTAGTAACTTGTGACAACATGTCGTGACACGTGATGGTGTGGGCCTTATCTCCGATCGGCATGAATCCATCAGGTCAGCTATTACTCGTAGTAACGGATCTTGGTCTCCTCCCAGAGCTTTCCACATGTTTTACATCAGACACATAGAGTCCAACTTCTTGAGGAAGTTCAAGGCTCCATATCTGTAGAAGCTTATCGTCAACATTGGTATCATAGTTACTATTATAGTTATTCTTAAACCCAGTTATTAATTATGAATGTTGTTTATAGTTGGTCTTTTTTTATTGACAGGATATTCAAGGACAGTCATGAGTACGAGACTCGTTATCAGCGTTTATGCAAACGGGGTGAGGCTTATACCAACTGGTTGGATCGGATTCCACGTGAGCAGTATGCTTTGGCATTTGATGGGAGATACCAGTGGGGTCATATGACCACTAATCTAGTAGAATGCATCAACTCGGTACTGAAAGGGGTGCGTAGTCTTCCAGTCACTATACTTGTTAAGGCAACGTTTTACAGGCTTAATGAATTGTTCACCTGAAAAAGAGCCGAGGCTAAGGCTCGTATTAATGCAGGACATGTGTTCTCTTAGCTTGTGACCTCCAAATTGCATGTAAATCAGCGGGCAACATCCAAATTAGTTGCTTTGACAGACATAATAAGGTATTCGAAGTGTGTTGATGACAAGTCATCTTATGCTAGTTTAACAAGCATTTTTCATTAGTTTCATTAGGTTTTATGCACTTTCTTGCACCATAAGTAAGTAATTGGAGTGGATTTTCATGATTATTTTGAATCAATCAAACATCATTTATTTTACACAAAATCATAGGTTTTATGCTAGAATTAGTTGATTTTATAGATGATGCAAGATCTTGTGATTTTGGTGAGACTTTGATGTATTTGTTTGGTTAATGAATAGGTAAAAAGATAAAGGAAAAGAAGGAGAAAGCACAAATTGAGCTCAAACAGAGGAAAGAAGAATTTTTGGACACACTTTGAAGTTTGAGCACGCTTTGGACTTTAGGCCACACTTTGAAAAGCGTGGCCCATGATAGTAAAGCGTTGCGATAAAAAAAGGAGCAAGGGCCAACATTTGAAATTGCAAACGGAGCGCCCAAGAGAGGAACCAAACTCGCGCACCAAGAAAAGGCCAGGGGGTAGCGTTCTAAGAAGTGAACGCTACGTTTAATATCCTTCCCTTTTTCATGGATTGACAAGCCCATGGAGGAAGGATCGCAAGAAGCAAGGCACTAGGTAGCGCTCAAAATTTCAAGCGCAGCGTTCACTTTAGTGAACTTTCTCGCGACTCAAGGCTTGGGGACAAAGGAGCAAAGCCCAGCGTTTGGAAAAGGCAACGTAGCGCTCCCTTTCTTCACCTTTTTCGTGCTCTCTTGGCCAAGGAAAGCTGGGCTCAAAGCTAGCCAAGGAAGGAACGTTCAAAGGATGCAATGTAGCGCTCCCTTTGGCCAACGCTTTCGTGTTTCAAACCTTTGGGAGGAAGACTCAACAAGAGGCAGCGTTCACAATTTGAACGTAGCGTTCAAAGAGTGAACGCTATGGACAAGGAGCTGCTAGGCAAGGGAGCTTGGCACAAAGGGAGCCAAGAGTGAACGTAGCGTTCACAAAACCCAACTGAACGCTCCCCTGGGAGTTGACCCATGCCTCCAACCCAACTTGAACTGAAGCCAACTGGACCCATCCTTCTTCAAATCCATTTTTTATTCAAGGCCAACTTTGAAAAGCCCACTCCAAACTCTGAAGACCAAAATAGAAAGTGTATAAATAGGATTAAGTTTGATTTGTAAAGGACCTTTAGCTCATTTTAGTTTTTCACTTTTAGTTTTCATTTAGAATTTGGGAATTTGGGATTTGGAATTAGATCTGAGTTTTGCTTTTTGTTTTCATTTTCTTTCTTCTGCAACTTCTACTTTTAAATTTGGAATTGAGATTGAAGAGCTCCATTGATTCTAACTCTGAGAATCATTTTTTATTCTTCTTCTCAATTATTCTAAGAATTGGATCTTAATCTTCTTTTCTGGTTTTTATTTTCACTTCTTCTGCAATTTCTTTTCTGATTGATCAAGGGAGTAATTGAGATTTAGATCTGCTTTCTAATCTCATTGCTCTTCTTCGATCTTCAATTTCTCTTTTAGAATTTCATAATTGAGTTAAGTTTTCTTGCTGTTTGTTTCTTCAAGCAATTTTACATTTCTGTTTGGCTGCTGAGCTGAATCTCTTCATCTCAGAGCTCTCTGATTCACTTTAGCTTGCATTTTCTTGTTCAATTCTAAATCCCCATACCCAAATCCTTTTACTCTTCAAGAAATTTACATTTCTCAGCAATTTAGATTAAGCAATTTACATTTCTTGCACTTTAAGTTTCTGTAATTTACTTTTCTTGCAATTTAAGTTTCAGCTCTTTTACTTTCTTGCTCTTTAAGTTTCTGCAATTTACTTCTTCAGCACCTTTTGATTCAGTCAATTTACCTTCTGCACCTTTTATTTTCTTGCAATTTATCTTCTGTTATTCAAAATCACTCAAATCATCAAATATTCGCTTAACTAAATTTATCACCTAACTAAAATTGCTCAATCCATCAATCTCGGTGGGATCGACCTCACTCTTGTGAGTAATTACTACTTGATGCGACCCGGTACACTTGCCGGTGAGTTTTGTGTTGAATTGTTTTTCCCTCATCATGCGTGAGTGTCCCAGTGGGGTAGATTATGCAGTGGACCTACATCGAGAACGGTGTGATTGTGGTGAATTCCAGGTAGACCGACTTCTGTGTCGACATGTGTTTGCTTGTTGTGCAAATCAATGGCTGGATTGGCAACTGTATGTTCATGATATTTACAAAATGGACAAAGTTTGTAGAGTGTACAGAGCTAGGTTTAGACCATTAGGGAATCCCACAACATGGCCTGTGATGAGCGGATAATTTATATCCTTTTTAGCATTGTTTTTATATAGTTTTTAGTATGATTTAATTACTTTTTATTATATTTTTATTAGTTTTTATTCAAAAATCACATTTTTGGACTTTACTATCAGTTTGTATATTTTTCTGTAATTTCAGGTATTTTCTGGCTAAAATTGAGGGACCTGAGCAAAAATCTTATTCAGAGGCTGAAAAAGGACTGCAGATGCTGTTGGATTCTGACCCTCCTGCACTCGAAGTAGATTTTCTGGAGCTATAGAAGCCTAATTGGCGCGCTCTTAATTGAGTTGGAAATTAGACATCTTGAGCTTTTCAGCAATATATAATAGTCTATACTTTGCTAGAGATTTGATGGCCCAAACTGACGTTTAAAGCCAGCCTAAAACTTTTTGGCGTAAAACGCCAGAAATGGCATAATTCTTGGCGTTAAATGCCCATTTTGGCACCCAGAGTGGTGTTTAACTCCAACCTTGGGCATATGCACGTGAAAGCTTGAAAGCTCAGCTCAAACATGCACCAAGTGGGTTCCAGAAGTGGATTTCTGCACTATCTACACTTAGTTACTCATTTTCTGTAAACCTAAGTTACTAGTTTAGTATAAAAACTACTTCTAGAGATTCGTTTTGTAACTTATGACATTTTTTACACTTCATATTGTATCCTCTATGGCCTGAGTCTCTAAACCCCATAGGTGGGGGTGAGGAGCTCTGCTGTGTTTTAATGGATTAATGCAATTACTACTATTTTCTATTCAATCACGCTTGACTCTATTCTAAGATACTCACTCGTACTTCAATCTAGAGAATGATATGATCCGTGACACTCATCATTATTCTCAATTCTATGAACGCGTGCCTGACAACCACTTCCGTTCTATCTGAGCTCAACGTAGTCATTGGGCGACAGCTTGAGTGCGTATCTCTTAGGTTTCTAATACACGGACCGAGTCCGGAGGTTAGAACCTTTGTGGTATAAGCTAGAACCAATTGGCAGCATTCCTGTGATCCGAAAAGTCTAAACCTTGTCTGTAGTATTCTGAGTAGGATCTGGGAAGGGATGACTGTGACGAGCTTCAAACCTACGAATGTTGGGCACAATGACAGTGTGCAAAAGGACAAGGGTCCTATTCCGACGCTAGTGGGAACCGACAGATGATTAGCCGTGCGGTAGCTGTACATTGTATTTTTCATCCGAGACGAGAAATTCGACAGTTGATTAGCCGTGCAGAGATCGTACCAGGTATTTTTCATCCGATAGGATCATAAAGCTTGCCATTGAAGGAAGCCATGCGTGTTTGGAGAAGAAGACAATAGGAAAGCAGAGATTCAGACGACAGATCATCTTCGGAACCTCAGCATGTTTCTCATTACTGAATCACAAGTACTATTTATTTCATGTTATTTATTTTTCATAAATACAATCACTCTCATCATTAATCTCATGACTAAGATTTACAAAATAACCATAGCTTGCTTCAAGCCGACAATCTTCGTGGGATCAACCTTTACTCACGTAAGGTATTACTTGGACGACCCAGTGCACTTGCTAGTTAGTTGTGCGGAGTTGTGAAAAGTGTAATCACAATTTCGTGCACTAAGTTTTTTGCGCCGTTGTCGGGGATTTTTTGAGTTTGGACAACTGACGGTTTATTTTGTTGCTAAGATTAGGAAAAATTTATCCTTTTGGTTTAGAGTCACTAAAATTGAGTCTTCTATTATTGTTTTTGGTTAAAATTTTAAAATCCTTATTTTCTTTTTCTAAATTATTTTCAAAAATTTTAAAAAAAACCAATAACCTCATAATTTAGTCTTCTGTTTGAGTTTAGTTTCATGTTTTAAGTTTGGTGTCCTTTGTGTTTTAATTTTCTTAAAAATTTTCAAAATTTGTTCTTGGTGTTTATCTTGACATTCAAAGTTTTCTTGTTTGCTTTTTTTGTTTTGATCTAAAAATTCTAAGTTTGGTGTCATTTTATTGTTTTTCTTTTTCCGCATTAAATTCAAAAATTCAATAAAATATCTTTTCCTTTATTTACTTATCATTTTCGAATTACCTAGGTTGATTTAGTCAAAATTTTTAAAATTTGGTAGCTTCTTGTTAGTCAAGTTAGAATTTCAATTTTAAAATTTATCTTTTTAAATCTTTTTCAATTCTTTTCTTTTTTTTATATTCTTCGAAAATCCTTTATAAAATTTTTCAAAATTTTTTTCTTTTCTTATTCATAATTTTCGAATTACTTGTACTATTTTATTATTTTGATTGAAAAATTTTAAGTTTGGTGTTTCCTTGTTGAGAAAGTTTTAATCTTCAAATTTTAAAATCATATCTTTTTCAAATCCTTTCTTTTATTTGTTTATTTTTACAAGTATCCTTAATTTTAAGACATATCTTTTTCAAAACTCCCTAACCACTTTCTCTCTCTCCAATTTTCGAAAATCATATCCAAAATTTTTCAAATCTTTTTAATTAATTAGCCATTTTAGTATTCGAATATTTTTATTTATTTTAATCTATTTTCTTTTATTTTTTTTTTAGTTTTCGAAACTTATTTTCTAGTTTCCAATTATTTTATTTTATTTTCTTTTCTTTTGAATTCGGTTATCCTTAATTAAATAAAATAAAAACAAAAATATTTTATTTTCTCCATCATGGACCTAAGTGGAATTGAACAGTCTAGAAGGACTCTGGAGTCATATGCTAACCCCACTAATGCTTCCTATGGGAGTAGTATTTGTATACCTCCCATCAAAGCAAACAGTTTTGAGCTAAATCCTCAGCTCATTATCATGGTGCAGCAAAATTGCCAGTATTTTGGTCTTCCACAGGAAGAACCTACTGAGTTTCTGGCACAGTTCTTACAAATTACTGACACAGTACGTGATAAGGAAGTAGATCAGAATGTCTACAAATTATTACTGTTTCCATTTGTTGTAAAAGATCAAGCTAAGAGGTGGTTAAACAACCAACCTACAGCAAGCATAAGAACATGAAAATAGTTATCAGACAAATTCCTGAATCAATATTTCCCTCCAAAAAGGATGACACAGCTAAGGCTGGACATCCAAGGCTTTAAACAAGAGAATAATGAATCCCTTTATAATGCCTGGGAGAGGTACAAAGGGATGCTAAGGAAATGCCCCTCTAAAATATTTTCAGAATGGGTATAGTTGGACATCTTTTACTTTGGGCTTATAGAAAAGGCCCAAATGTCTCTAGACCACTCAGCTGGTGGATTTATACATATGAGAAAGACAATTGAAGAGGCTCAAGAGCTCATTGATACAGTTGCTAGAAATCAATATCTATACTTAAGTAATGGGTCCTCCATGAAAGAAGAAACTAAAGCAGTATCCACTGAACTTAGTCCTCAGAAACAGGTTGCTGAACTCAATCAGCAATTGCTTATTATAACAAAACAGTTTGCAGAATTCAAAGAGATGCTCCAAGACACTAAAAATGCCAACCAGAATATGGAAGTACAATTGGATCAGACAAGACAGCAGCTATCTAAAGAGATAACAGAAGAATGACAAGCTGTTCAATTAAGGAGTGGGAAGACATTGAATGTCTTAACTCAAAGCAGCAGGAAGCCAAGAAAGGAACAACTGACAGAGGATGACCAACCCACTGCCCAAAATCCCTCTGAGGACAGTAAGAGCCCAGAGAGGAATGATTCTGGTGTTCAAACGCCAGAAAAGGGTAAGAAAGTGGTGTTAAACGCCCAAGGGATGGCCAGTTCTGGCGTCCAAACACCAGAAAATGGTGGCAATCTAGCGTTAAACACCCATGCAGCACCCAATTCTGGCATTCAAACGCCAATAGGGGATCAGACACCTGCAAGTGCTAATAACAACCCCCTTAAGCAGGCTTCTCCAACCCCTTCTGTAGGAAACAACCTGCAGCAACTAAGGTTAAAGAATATAAAGCCAAGATGCCTTATCCTCAGAAACTCTGTCAAGCGGAACAGGATAAACAATTTGCCCGTTTTGCAGACTATCTCAGGACTCTTGAAATAAAGATTCCGTTTGCAGAGGCACTTGAGCAAATACCCTCTTATGCTAAGTTCATGAAATAGATCTTAAGTCATAAGAAGGATTGGAGAGAAACTGAAAAAGTTTTTCTCACTGAAGAATGCAGTGCAGTCATTCTGAAAAGCTTACCAGAGAAGCTTAAAGATCCCGGAATCTTTATGATAACATGCACATTAGAGGGTGCTTGTACCAAGACAGTTTTATGTGATCTTGGGGCAAATATCAACCTAATACCTGCCTCCACTATCAAAAAGCTTGGTTTAACTGATGAGGTTAAACCAACCCGGATATGCCTCCAACTTGCTGATGGCTCCATTAAGATTTCATCAGGCATAATTGAGGACATGATTGTCAAGGTTGTACCATTTGCCTTTCCCACTGACTTTGTAGTGCTGGAAATTGAGGAGCACAAGAATGCAACTCTAATTCTAGGAAGACCTTTCCTAGCAATTGGACGAACCCTCATTGACGTCCAAAAAAGGGAGAGAACCCTGAGAGTCAATAAGGATGAGTTTAAGTTGAATGCTGTCAAAGCTATGCAACATCTAGACACATCAAAAGACTGCATGAGCACTGATATTATTGACTCCCTAGTGGAAGAGGTCAATATGACTGAGAGTCTCGAATCAGAGCTAGAGGACATTTTTAAAGATGTTCAGCCTGATCTGGAGGAACCAGAGAAAATAGAAGAACTCTAAAAACTCCTCAGGAAGAGGAGAAGCCTCCTAAACCCGAGCTCAAACCACTACCACCATCCCTGAAATATGCATTTCTGGGAGAAGATGACACTTTTCCAGTAATCATAAGCTCTACTTTAGAGCCACAGGAAGAGAAAGCACTAATTTAGGTGCTAAGGACACACAAGATAGCTCTTGGGTGGTCCATAAGTGATCTTAAGGGCATTAGCTTAGCCAGATGCATGCACAAGATTCTATTGGAGGATGATGCTAAGCCAGTGGTTCAACCACAAAGGCGGCTGAATCCAGCCATGAGGAGGTGGTGCAAAAAGAGGTCACTAAGTTACTAGAGGCTGAGATTATTTATCCTATTTTTGATAGCCCCTGGGTGAGCCCTGTCCAAGTTGTCCCCAAGAAGGGAGGCATGACAGTGGTTTATAATGAAAAAAAATGAACTGGTTCCTGCAAGAACAGTTACAGGGTGGCGTATGTGTATTGACTACAGAAGACTCAATACAGCCACCAGAAAGGATCATTTTCCTTTACCATTCATAGACCAGATGCTAGAGAGACTAGCAGGTCATGAATACTACTACTTTTTGGATGGCTATTCAGGTTACAACCAAATTACAGTGGATCCTCAAGACCAAGAGAAAACAGCATTCACATGTCCTTCTGGAGTATTTGCCTACCGAAGGATGCCATTTGGTCTGTGCAATGCACCTGCAACCTTTCAGAGGTGCATGCTCTCTATCTTCTCTGATATGGTAGAAAAATTTTTGGAAGTCTTCATGGATGACTTCTCAGTATTTGGAGACTCATTCAGCTCCTGTCTTGACTATCTAGCACTTGTTCTGAAAAGGTGCCAAGAGACTAACCTGGTTTTAAACTAGGAAAAATGTCACTTTATGGTGACTGAAGGAATTGTCCTTGGGAACAAAATTTCAAATAAGAGAATAGAGGTGGATCAAGCTAAGGTAGAGGTAATTGAAAAATTACCACCACCTACCAATGTTAAAGCAATTAGAAGCTTTCTGGGGCATGCAGGATTCTATAGAAGGTTTATAAAGGATTTCTCAAAAATTGTAAAACCTCTGAGTAATCTGCTAGCTGCTGACATGCCATTTATCTTTGACACAGGGTGTCTGCAGGTGTTTGAGACTCTGAAAGCTAAGCTGGTCACAGCACCAGTCATTTCTGCACCAGACTGGACATTACCATTTGAACTAATGTGTGACGCCAGTGACCATGCCATTGACAAGTTCAGATCTTATTTAGTAGGATCAAAAGTGATTGTGTACACTGACCATGCTGCTCTAAAATATCTCCTCATAAAGCAGGATTCAAAACCCAGACTCATAAGATGGGTGTTGCTTCTGCAAGAGTTTGATATAGAAATAAGAGACAGAAAAGGGACAGAGAACCAAGTAGCTGATCACCTGTCCCGGATAGAACCAGTAGCAGGGGCGTCCCTCCCTCCTACTGAGATCTTTGAAACCTTTTCGGATGAGCAACTCTTTGCCACTCAGGAATTACCATGGTTTGTAGACATTGCAAACTATAAAGCTGTCCAAAGAGTACAGTAAGCAACAAATGAAAAAATTTATTTCTAATGCAAAGTACTACTTGTGGGATGAACTATATCTCTTTAAGAGGTGTGCAGACGGAGTAATTTGCAGATGTGTGCCTAGAGAAGAGGCACAGAAGATCCTATGGCATTGCCATGGATCACAATATGGAGGACACTTTGGAGGTGAGCGAACAGCCACAAAGGTTCTCCAATGTGGTTTCTACTGGCCTACTCTCTATAGAGACTCCCGAGAGTTTGTACGTAACTGTGACAGTTGCCAGAGAGCTGGTAATCTGCCTCACGGTTACGCCATGCCTCAGCAAGAGATCTTAAAGATTGAGTTATTTGATGTATGGGGTATAGACTTCATGGGACCTTTCCCACCATCATATTAAAATACCTATATTCTGGTGGTAGTAGACTATGTATCTAAATGGGTAGAGGCAATTGCAACACCTACTAATGATACTAAGACAGTTCTGAAGTTCCTCCAAAAGCATATCTTCAGCAGGTTCGGTGTCCCTAGGATACTGATCAGTGATGGAGGCACTCATTTCTGCAATAAAAAGCTTGACTCTGCTCTGGTCTGATATAGAATTAACCATAAAGTGGCGACTCCATATCATCCACAGACAAATGGGCAGGCTGAAGTCTCGAATAGAGAATTGAAACGAATCCTGGAATGGACTGTAAGTACCCGTAGAAGAGATTGGGCAAGAATTCTGGATGATGCTCTGTGGGCATACAGAACAGCATTCAAGACTCCTATATGGACCTCTCCATACCAGCTTGTGTATGGAAAAGCCTGTCATCTGCCAGTGGAACTGGAACATAAGGCATACTGGGTGACCAGGTTCCTAAACCTTGATGCTAAGATAGCTGGAGAGGAGAGATTACTCCAGTTGAATGAGCTAGAGGAGTTCAGACTCAATGCTTTCAAAAATGCTAAAATCTATAAAGAGAAAGCAAAAAGATGGCATGACAAAAGGCTGTCATCTAGAGTCTTTGAGACAGGACAAAAGGTCCTGCTGTTTAACTCTAGGCTCAGATTATTCCCTGGGAAATTGAAATCCTGGTGGAGGGGACCATATGTGATTACAAGTGTGTCAACATATGGCTATGTAGAGCTTCAAGATATTGATTCTGACAAAAAGTTCATTGTTAATGAACAGAGAATCAAACATTATCTTGAAGGTGATGTTGAGCAAGAATGCTCAAAACTGAGACTAAATTAAAAAGCTCAGTAAAAGTCCAACTAAAGACAGTAAAGAAGCACTTGCTAGGAGGCAACCCAGCCATTATCAAAGAATTAGATGTTTATAACAATTATATAAGTCCATTTAATTTTGTTGTTCGTGTTTATTGATGCTTTTCAGTGAACAAGTCAAGGATATGAAGGTTCAGAACATAAAGCAGAAGAATCACAGAGAAAAAGAGCTCACTGGCATCAAACGCCAGTAAAGAGGCAATTTGGGCGTTAAATGCCAGAATAGCTACCATTCTGGGAGTCTAACGCCAGTAAAGGTATCATTCTGGGTGTTAAACGCAAGAATGGGCAGCATTCTGGGCGTTTAACGCCAGAATTGGCAGCATTCTGGGCGTTCAGGAAAACGCCCAGTAAGGAAGGATTTCTGCCGTTTAACACCAGCCAGGGTACCTGGCTGGGCGTTAAACACCCAAAATGGCCACCAGATGGGCGTTAAACGCCAGAATGGTGTTTAACGCCAGGACACCTAAGGGAGAGGTAATTTCGTTTCCAATTCAATTTTTTTTCGAATTTTCATGTTTTAAATCAAAATTTTCTGCATCCAAACATTACAAACATTCATTTTTCAATTTCTATTCACAAAAATTTATAATCATATAAATTCTTCTTAATTCTTTTTCAATTCTTTTCAATTCCTTTTCAAAAACTCATTCATATTTCCAATTTCTTTTCAAATCTTTTTAACTCATTCATATCATCTTTTATTTCTTAGATGCATAAACAAAAATTTAGATCTAACTTCCTCGTATCTTTTTCATATCTCTTAAATTTTGATAACAATCTTCCCTTTTTCATATCATGTTTATCTTTTATCAATCATATCTTTCAAATCATATCTTTTTCTAAAAATTTCGAACCCCTTCCCTCCCTCCCCTTTATTTATTAATTCGGCCATCCCCTTTACTCCATCATTCAAATCCTTCTCTCCCTCTATTTCTCTTCTTCCTTTTTATTTTGCTTGAGGACAAGCAAATCTCTAAGTTTGGTGTGATTTCTGTGATCCCTGAGATAAAACAAACCAATCTCATGGAACCCAATGGAAGACAAACCGCTTCAAGAGAGAAGAAAGAAAGCAATCCAAAACCACGTTGGATGCATGAGAACATCTGCACCAAAGAACATGCAGACCATTATTTCAAAATTGTGTGCAGAAGATCAGTGATCCCGGAAGTTAGGTTCAATCTAAAAGAAGATGAATACCCAGAGATCCAAGAGTAGATTCAAAATAGGGGCTGGGAAGTCCTGGCTAATCCTGAGATACATGTTGGAAGAAACATGGTCTAGGAATTTTATGCAAATCTGTGGATGACAAAAAATCAAAGATTAGAGGGAACTGCTTTCTACTTCTTTCGGACTATGGTCAGAGGGAAGGTTATTTACTTCCACTTTGACAAAGTGAGAGAGGTTCTTAAACTTCCTCAACTACAAGATGATCCAGAATCCTTTAATAGGAGAATGGCCAAGGATAAAAGGCCAGATCAAGTTCTAGAGGACATATGCATCCCTGGAACCAAGTGGATTACCAATTCAAAAGGTGTCCCAAACCAGTTAAAGAGAGGAGATCTAAAACCAGTTGCTAGAGGGTAGCTAGATTTCATAGGGCATTCTATACTCCCAACCAGCAACCGATCTGAAGTCACTGTCAAGAGGGTAGTGATGATTCACTGTATTATGCTGGGGAAGGAGGTAGATATTCATCAGCTGATCCCTGTTGAAATTTACATGTTTGCAAACAAGAAATCCACTGAGGCCAAATTGGCCTACCCAAGCTTGATTAGTCTGTTATGCAAAGATGCGGGGGTACAGATGGGTGTGGATGAATATATCACAGTTGAATGCCCAATCACCAAAAAAGTGATGGATGGACCTCAAATTCAAGATAAACTCATCAAGAGGGGGGCGCATGAGCTCCTCCCAGAAATTCCTTAATTTGACTACTGGGCCTGCTTAGAAGCATCTGTCACCAAGCTGCAAGAAGCTGTGAATCAACTAAAAGAAGAACAATAGAATCAAAATAGCATGCTCTGCAAAATGCTCATAGAACAAGAGAAACAAAGGCGTGAGATACAGTAGCTAAAGCGTCAAAAGCTATCCCTTGAAGAGTTGGATGTCCCACAGATTGAAGGAACACCTACCCCTCAAAATCAAGGTTGTTGAGTCCTAACTCTGTGATAACTTTTATTATTAGAAGCCTATTTTAAGAATTACATAAGCATTAGTATTAGAGTCCGTTATTTTTATGTCTTTAATTTCCTTTCTTTTATTAGTATTTGTCTGCTTTTATGTTTATTTTATGTCTTATTTTTATTCCATGATCAATAAAGTTTAGGGTCTATATCTTAAAGCTATGAATGATTCCATGAATCCTTCACCTTTCTTAATTGAATAATATTTTTATTTGCAAAAAAAAGAAGTACATGGGTTTCGAAATTTATCTTGAGATTAGTATATTATTTTGATGTGGTGGTAATAATTTTTGTTTTATGAATAAATGCTTGAATAGTGCATGTTTTTGATTTTGTTGTTTATGAATGTTAAAATTATTGGCTCTTAAAAGAATAATGAAAAAGGAGAAATGTTATTGATAATCTGAAAAATCATAAAATTGATTCTTGAATCAAGAAAAAGCAGTGAAAAGCTTGCAGAAAAAAAAAGAGAAAAAAAAAGAAAAAACCAAGCAGAAAAAGCCAATAACCCTTTAAACCAAAAGGCAAGGGTAAAAAGGATCCAAGGCTTTGAGCATTAATGGATAGGAGGGCCCAAGGGAATAAAGTCCTGGCCTAAGCGGCTAAACCAAGCTATCCCTAACCATGTGCTTGTGGCGTGAAGGTGTCAAGTGAAAAGCTTGAGACTGAGCGGTTAAAGTCATGGTCCAAAGCAAAAAGAGTGTGCTTAAGAGCTCTGGGCACCTCTAACTAGGGACTCTAGCAAAGCTGAGTCATAATCCGAAAAGGTTCACCCAGTTATGTGTCTGTGGCATTTATGTATCCGGTGGTAATACTGGAAAATAAAATGCTTAGGGTCACAGCCAAGACTCATAAAGTAGCTGTGTTTAAGAATTAACATACTGAACTAAGAGAATCAATAACACTATCTGAATTCTAAGTTCCTATGGATGCCAATCATTCTGAACTTCAAAGGATAAAGTGAGATGCCAAAACTATTCAGAAGTAAAAAGGCTACTAGTCCCGCTCATCTAATTGGAACTAAGTTCATTGATAAGTTTGGAATTTATTGTATATTCTCTTCTTTTTACCCTATCTTGTTTTTAGTTGCTTGAGGACAAGTAACAATTTAAGTTTGGTGTTGTGATGAGCGGATAATTTATACCCTTTTTGGCATTGTTTTTACATAGTTTTTAGTATGATTTAATTACTTTTTATTATATTTTTATTAGTTTTTATTCAAAAATTACATTTCTGGACTTTACTATGAGTTTGTGTTTTTCTGTAATTTCAGCTATTTTCTGGTTGAAATTGAGGGACCTGAGCAAAAATCTGATTCAGAGGCTAAAAAAGGACTGCAGATGCTGTTGGATTCTGACCCTCCTGCACTCGAAGTGGATTTTCTGGAGCTACAGAAGCCCCATCGGCGCGCTCTCAATTGCGTTGGAAAGTAGACATCTTGGGCTTTCCTGCAACATATAATAATTCATAATTTGCTCGAGATTTGTTGGCCAAAACTGACGTTCAAAGCCAGCCTAAAACTTTGTGGCGTAAAACGCCAGAACTGGCATAATTCTTGGCGTTAAACGCCCATTTTGTCACCCAGGGTGGCGTTTAAATCCAACCTTGGGCATATGCACGTGAAAGCTTGAAAGCTTAGCCCAGACACGCACCAAGTGGGTCCCAGAAGTGGATTTCTGCACTATCTGCACTTAGTTACTCATTTTCTGTAAACCTAAGTTACTAGTTTAGTATAAAAACTAGTTTTAGAGATTCATTTTGTAACTTGATGAGCGGATAATTTATACCCTTTTTGGCATTGTTTTTTACATAGTTTTTAGTATGTTTTAATTACTTTTTATTATATTTTTATTAGTTTTTATTCAAAAATCACATTTCTGGACTTTACTACGAGTTTGTGTTTTTCTGTGATTTCAGGTATTTTCTAGCTGAAATTGAGGGACCTGAGCAAAAATCTGATTCAGAGGCTGAAAAAGGACCTGACCTCCCTGCACTCGAAGTGGATTTTCTGGAGCTAGAGAAGCCCAATTGGCACGCTCTCAATTGCATTGGAAAGTAGACATCCTGGGCTTTCCAGCAATCACTACAAGAAAATAAGCTTTTTGCCACGCTTTTAAAGCATGCCAAAAAGTTAAAAAAGCGTGCCGATAGCTTTTCGCCACGCTTTTTTAGCTATTGGCATGCTTTTAAAAGGGTCACATCCGCGAGCGTGTCGGTTGCTCTATCGCCACGCTTTTGTGGATCTATCGGCACGTTTTTTTTCCCAGCACGCTTTCATCTCTTGCCATGCTTAAAAAGCGTGGCCATAGGTATTAACCTATAACTACGCTTGAGAAGCGTACCAAAAAATGTGTATATCGCCACGCTTTTAGAAGCGTGCCCAGTGAGGTCATTTTTGCTACGCTTCAAAAGCGTGCCGATAGAAAAGATATGACTACGCTTTTTAAGCGTGCCGATAAAAAAAGATATGGCTATGCTTTTTAAGCGTGCCTGTTGATGATTACGAGAATATATGAGTACGCTTAAAAAGCATACCAATAGCAAAAAATATGACTATAAGTTGGATCAACATACTTATAGCTATACTTGTTTATGAATCTTCCTAATTAAAAATTGATATATAATTTTAAATCATAGTTTGAATGACTAATTTAAATAATGGAAAAATTTTTATATAATTTTAATTTAACCAATCCAACATATATAAAATTTCATCATATTTGTCAACAAAAAAATAAAATTTATTATTTAAAAAATACAACATACACATCTCAAAGATGCAGGAAAAGAAAAAGTCATAATTTGTGATTTAAAGAACAAGAAAACAGTTCTTGTGTGAAGACCAAAGCAACCTTGGCTAATTTACACCTTTCACAAGTTCTGATATGAGTGACTCCACACCTTCCTCATCAATGACCCAAAACCACTGTTTCAGCTACCTCCTTAGCTAAAGCTTGAACCTCCTAGAATATAAAATAAACAAAATCAGATTATGCATTGAATCAGTTGAAATATATCCATAATCAACAGAAACACTCAATTCTTGAAAAAGAGCATGTATGAAGGATATTCTTAATGCAAGCTTCCCTATAAGGATGTAAGAATCAGCTTTCTTTTAGTGCATAATAATACACAGAACCTTCTTACTATGCTAATCAATAGAATTCTTAGAAACTATTAAGTAATTTTGTCATACATGTTGGGAGATAAATACCTTTGCAGAATTAGTCAACCTCCTTGTAATTCCATTGGCTTGTGGCGCAGTTCCTATAAAAAGGAATTTTAGTAAGACAACTACTTAATAAGTGCAGTTTCTTGGAATTCAATTATATTCTAAGAACAATTACTAATCAATTCTCAAAAAAATATCTGCAAAACATGCTTGAAATTGCAGCTCCTAGCCATACCCTCATCGGAAGATGCACTGGACATCGACAAAGCATTTGCTTGAAATGAACTTTCAATCTGCAGGATTTCTTTTTCAAGGCTGACGAACCTCTCCAGAATTGCAGATGTGCTAACAGATCACACAAATCTAAAAAAAAAATTGCACAGCATGTCTTAATGGGATGAAAAGATTGGATTGATGTCAATTGGATGAAGGAAATAGGTCATGAAAAGAGCAACAAAAACACAACATGTAGTCATCATTCAACTATTCTCCAAAGCTATAAAACCAAGTAAACTAATTCCATGATTAATGTGATAGTCATCATTCAACTAGTTGGATTTCATTCATCGGTCCTTGCTTAATTAACTAATAATTAAGAACATTTAGAAATTCCTAAGTCAATATGCATTTGAAAAACCATTCCCAATCATATCTAAAGCACTTGAGCACTTTCAATGCAAAGGTAATCGACTCATTGATTCATTGATTCAGGGGATCTTCAAACTTAATTGGAAATAGGATAAGTACTCTATTGAAACCAAAGAACAAATGAAGAATCAATTACAAACACCGTGATTATCCACAAAAGAATAAAAGTGAAAAGAGGGAAAACCAGAAAAGTGGGTAAGGAATAATCACCTTTCAAAGGTGGCCTTGGAGAACCAGAATGCAGAATTATTTGAAGGGAGACAATCATTTGAGAATCCACCTTTAGAGATCTCATCTTTCACGAAATGCAATCATCGAAATCAAATGTAAGAAAGAAGTAGTTTATCAAACAAAATGGTGTAGCTGCATATGCGGAAAAAGTAATTTAAAATTGCTAGATATGATGTTGAATGCAGTACAATATCAAAATTTTATTCTAACCTCAGACAAACAGCCCAGAAGCTGGAACTGACTGTCTTGATGGGACCTAGTGACGTGGCGCAAGCACTGTCAACAAAGATGAATCTTTATGTGAGGACTAAAGCTTTCTTGAGATTACAGTCATTATGGTAAAAACATACAATATCATAACAAAATTAAAACTCACGACAAAATAGACATAACAAGAAAAAATATTTTTAAGTTTGTCAATGATTCAACTAAAGTATCCACTTCTTGTATTCAAAGGGAACACTACCAGGAACCAGTAAGACCAAGACTGGTAGAACTTTTACATCATTATGAATATAATATACCCCAGAATTCGTTAGTGATGTTAACCTCAAAATCATTTTATGCATCAGCAAGATTTCCTGGGGCAACTTAAGAGAGGGAAAGACATGCAATGAGCAATAACATGTCATAAACTTCCAAGCCAAACTACATACAAAACCATGACAACATAGCTCAAAGTTCGATAGTTTGATCAATTATTCACCTATTGACAACGGACACCCTAATTATGGTGAAATATGATACACTAATAACTATAAGCAGCTAGTATTGGTAGGACTCAAGTGGTAGTAGTAGTTATAGTAAAAATAGTTAGGTGAGGGAGATAGAAATGGCACTTCAGAAACAATTAATCACCAGAGACAAAATTTCAATTTTCACACCACCCCAACCAATTGCTTTTAGGCTGACGGGCCTCCTTCATTATTCGTACCCCACTCTTCTTCAGCCTCATTACCATTAACGAGTACTGCACCATCTGTGGAATTGGCATCCACTACAACTGCCTCTTCCTAGCTTCCTTCCTCTCCATTATGCTCCTCCTGTGCCTCTGTATATTGCTCTTCTCCATTCTGTTCAGTCAAAAGAAACAAAATGAACAAAATAAATAAAGCAAAAATCTAAAACCACCACTAGGAATCTACTCAGGTATTCAATTGGCAGTACAAGGCATATATATGAGAAACTTTTGTAAGCTTTTGTGATTTATCTGCATGGCTGATGTACTGTTCCGCAGGAGGGTAAACATTCCTTTAAAAAAAATAATAATAGCAAGTATTTGTTCACAGCCTAATCAGACCAACTACAAAGCTTCCAGAGACATGCAAATATATACACACACACACACAAACACATTCTCTATACTAACCTTGTTTCTGCAGCCTTAGATTCAACAGCAAGTGAAACTTGCCAGTCTTCAAATAAATTTGGATATTCCTCAGGCTCAGCCAATGATTCAGCAGCTTTTGGATAAACCTGCATAAAATATCAAATACATAAGAGAAATATACAATTGCTCAATCCAGAACTCACAAACCACAAGGAAATTGAATAAGGCCAGAAGTTCCTTCCCATGGGATCATAAACTTCCATCATGAGTAAATACTATATTACTATATATCTGAGTCATTAATCCATAGAATTAAGAGCTATATAGTTATATATACTACAAGCAAGCCAATGACAATTGTTTCTCAATCAGATAAGAATTAGTAAGATTAAATTTAATCACAAAACAGTAGTGTGAGTCACATATTGAGACAATTACAATTTGGTATTAATAGTCTCTAATGAATATTTCAATTACTACGCATGAATCAAGAACAAACAGAGAAAGACACACCAAAAAAAAGAGAAAAAACCAGTTCCAATCAATAGTAAGAAAAAGCCACCAACAAAAACAAGAACACAGACACAGACACTTACCAAAGACGAACACAGACACAGCCTCACAAAACAGAAACTATGCAATCATGTAGGCACATTATAAAGCTTCCATAGCATAAAAAAATCACATTTTGAACAAGGCACATGAATGAAAGCTGAGTTTGTTCACTCACCCAGGTACAAGAGACACCTAATTCCATAGTGGAACCTTTAATTAATTTGGACCTTGCTGTGTGCACATATGCTTCCACTATCACGCATATTTCTATATATACTAACAAATATTACACCAAACTAAATATATAAAATCTGCCTGCAAGACATCTTGTTGTGGAGAAGACAACACAGTAGAAAGAAGCTCAATGCTATTTCTAGCAACATCAAAAGCTTCCTTAGTTTGTTCAGGAGTAAACTCTGCACAGGAATATCATCATGCTGAGTCTGGCGTGGAAGATCAAGTTCAACCTCAGACACCAAACGTGGAGGAGTGAAAATAGGCGCCAAGCTCTTGTTGTGACGGCCAGGGAACCGAATACCCCTTGATTTCAGACTCTGAACCACAAAACGGAAACAAGCAATCAACAATAACACTAACAATAACCCACACTAGCAAATTCAACAGCTAGAGCTAGTAACTAATCCAATCAATTTAGCCTAGGATTTTGAGTTTCTAGTTTCTAGGCATGATATGATTATCAGAAATTATCCCTTGACTTCAACTTAACAATGAAGCAGACATGCATGAAATAGGAAAAAAAAAGGTAGTAGTACCTTGTAAGTTTCTTCATAAACAGGAGATAGTGAAGCTCGATGGTGGATTCGCCTCAAGCCTCAATCATGATCAAAGCCTTGTTGCGGTTATTAAAACGGTTTGAGGATCGTCAATTAACCTAACCATATCATCAAGAACCCTCTCAGCAGCAACTTCAGAGAAAGCCTTCTCGCAATTCTTCACGTGGTTTCAAGCAAGACGAGGGGCAAGGAATCGAACCTTTCAAGCAGCAACTTCAGAGAAACCCTAAACCATGAATCGAATCTTTACCGCTGATGCCAGCGATGCATCCGACGCCAAGCTCGACAGAGACGCCACCGATCGTTTCCTATAAACACCAGAGACATCGGCACTAGCAGAATGACGGTTGGTGCTGACGGGTTGCCACTGACGAGTGGCGCTGATGAGTTGCGCTGACGAGTGGTGCTGATGGTTGGCGCCACGCGTGAGAGAGGGAGACGGCGGCGTGGGGCAAGAGCGACGGAGGAGGGATGGATGTAGGTGCTGCGACGGGTTGGAGGGAGGGGTTGTGACAGGTTGAGAGAGGGAGATAGCAGCGTTGTTGGGAGAGGGAGTTAGAGTTGCAGAGATGAGAAGGGTGAGTGACGGCCAGATAAGGTTAGAAGTGATTTTCGAAACCAACACTTCTAGTCTAGGGTTAAAACATAAAACTTAGAAAAAAAAGTGAAGTGTGAAAAAAATGGGTGGAAAACTAAATTTTGGAAGGAGGAAACTCTATCGGTATGCTTTTGTAAGGTGCCCAAACAAACATAAGATATGGGTACGCATTAAAAAGGTGACCATTGAAAAACTAACTAGCCACGCTTTTTAAGCGCACCGGTTTCTCTCTATGGCTACGCTTTTTAAGCGTCGTGGTATGCAAAATCGTGATCGTTCATTCCTTGGTAACGGTGTCAAAAATTTTATACACACGTTCATAATCTTAATTCTTTTTCACAATTTCGCACAACTAACCAACAAGTGCACTGGGTCGTCCAAGTAATAAACCTTACGTGAGTAAGGGTCGATCCCACGGAGATTGTCGGCTTGAAGCAAGCTATGGTCACCTTGTAAATCTCAGTCAGGCGGATTTAAATGGTTATAGAGTTTTAATAATTAAAAGATAAATAAAACGTAAAATAGGATAGAGATACTTATGTAATTGATTGGTGAGAATTTCAGATAAGCGTATAGAGATGCTTTTGTTCCTCCTGAACCTCTGCTTTCCTGCTGTCTTCATCCAATCATTCATACTCCTTTCCATGGCAAGCTTTATGTAGGGCATCACCGTTGTTAATGGCTACTTCCCGTCCTCTCAGTGAAAATGGTCCAAAATGCGCTGTCACCGCACGACTAATCATCTGTCGGTTCTCGATCATACTGGAATAGGATTCAGTAATCCTTTTGCGTCTGTCACTATGCCCAGCACTCGCTAGTTTGAAGCTCATCACATCCATCCCTTCCCAGATCCTACTCGGAATACCACAGACAAGGTTTAGACTTTTCGGATCTCAAGAAAGGCCGCCAATAATTCTAGCCTATACCACGAAGACTCTGATCGTGGATCAGGAAGCTAAGAGATACGCATTCAAGCTTGTTTGCATGTAGAACGGAAGTGTTTGTCAAGCACGCGTTCATAAGTGAGAATGATAATGAGCGTCACATAATCATCACATTCATCATGTTCTTGTGTGCGAATGAATATCTTAGAGAAGAAATAGGCTTGAGTTGAATAGAAAAACAATAGTACTTTGCATTAATTCATGAGGAACAGCAGAGCTCCACACCTTAATCTATGGTGTGTAGAAACTCTACCGTTGGAAATACATAAGTGATAATGGTCCAGGCATGGCCGAATGGCCATCCTCCCAAAGAGGGTTTAATCATCAAAACATGATCAAAATATGTAAATACAATAGTAAAAAGTCCTATTTATACTAAACTAGTTACTAGGGTTTACAAAAATGAGTAAATGATGCAGAAATCCACTTTCGGGCCCACTTGGTGTGTGCTTGGGCTGAGCATTGAAGCTTTTACATGTAGAGGTCTTCCTTGGAGTTAAACGCCAGTTTGTAACCTGTTTCTGGCGTTTAACTCTACTTTGCAACTTGTTTCTGGCGTTTAACTCCAGAATAGGGCAGAAAGCTGGCGTTGAACGCCAGTTTTCATCATCTAAACTCGAGAAAAGTATAGACTATTAGACATTGATGAAAAGCCCTGGATGTCTACTTTCCAACTCAATTGAGAGCGCGCCATTTGGACTTCTATAGCTCCAGAAAATCCACTTTGAGTACAGGGAGGTCAGAATCCAACAGCATCTGCAGTTCTTCTTCAACCTCTGAATCTGATTTTTGCTTAAGTCCCTCAATTTCAGCCAGAAATTACCTGAAATCATAGAAAAACACACAAACTCATAGTAAAGTCTAGAAATGTGAATTTTATTTAAAAACTAATAAAAATATACTAAAAACTAATTAAATCATACTAAAAACTATGTAAAAATAATGCCAAAAAGCGTATAAATTATCCGCTCATCACAACACCAAACTTATGTTGTTGCTTGTCCCCAAGCAACTGAAAATCAAATAGGATAAAAAGAAGAGAATATACTATAAATTCCAAAATATCAATGAAACTTAGCTCCAATCAGATGAGCGGGACTAGTAGCTTTTTGCCTCTTGAATAATTTTGGCATCACAGTTTATCCATTGAAGTTCAGAATGATTGGCATATATAAGAACTTAGATTTTAGATAGTGTTATTGATTCTCCTAGTTCAGTATGTTGATTCTTGAACACAGCTACTTTATGAGTCTTGGCCGTGGCCCTAAGCACTCTTTTTTCCAGTATTACCACCGGATACATAAATGCCACAGACACATAACTGGGTGAACCTTTTCAGATTGTGACTCAGCTTTGCTAAAGTCCCCAATTAGAGGTGTCCAGGTTTCTTAACCACACTCTTTTTTTTCTTTGGACCTTGACTTTAACCGCTCACTCTCAAGTTTTCACTTGACACCTTCACGCCACAAGCACATGGTTAGGGACAGCTTGGTTTAGCCGCTTAGGCCAGGATTTTACTCCTTTAGGCCCTCCTATCCACTGATGCTCAAAGCCTTGGATCCTTTTTATTACCCTTGCCTTTTGGTTTTAAGGGCTATTGGCTTTTTGCTCTTCCTTTTTTTTTCGCCATTTTTTTCTCTTCTTTTTTTTTTCTTTCGCAAGCTTTTGTATTCACTGCTTTTTCTTGCTTCAAGAATCAATTTTATGATTTTTTTAGATTATCAATAACATTTTTCCTTTTTCATCATTCTTTCAAGAGCCAACATATTTAACATTCATAAACAACAATATCAAAAGACATATGCACTGTTCAAGCATTCGTTCAAAAAACAAAAAGTATTGTCACCACATCAAAATAATTAAACTAGTTTCAAGGATGAATTCAAAACCATGTACTTGTTGTTCTTTTGTTTTTAGAACAGTTTTCAATTAAGAGAGGTGATAGATTCATAGGACATTCATAGCTTTAAGACATAGACACTTAAACACTAATGATCATGTAATAAAGACACAAATATAAATAAACATGAAGCATAGTAAACGAAAAACAGAAAAATAAGAACAAGGAGATTAAGGAACGGGTCCACCTTAGTGAGGGTAGCGTCTTCCTCTTCTTGAAGAACCAATGGTGCTCTTGAGCTCCTCTATGTCTCTTCCTTGTCTTTGTTGCTCCTCCCTCATAGCTCTTTGATCTTCTCTAATCTCATGGAGGATGATGGAGTACTCTTGGTGCTCCATCCTTAGTTGTCCTATGTTGGAACTTAATTCTCCTAGGAAAGTATTTATTTGCTCCCAATAGTTTTGTGGAGGGAAGTGCATCCCTTGAGGCATCTTAGGGATTTCATGGTGAGGAATTTTCTCATGCTCTTGTTGAGGTCCATGATCTCTTGTTTGTTCCATCCTTTTCTTAGTGATGGGCTTGTCCTCATCAATGAGGATGTCTCCCACTATGTCAATTCCAGCCGAATTGCAGAGGTGGCAAATGAGGTGAGGAAAGGCTAACCTTGCCAAAGTGGAAGACTTGTCAGCCACCTTATAGAGTTCTTGAGGTATAATCTCATGAACTTCCACTTCCTCCCCAATCATGATACTATAGATCATGATGGCCCGATCTACAGTAACTTCAGACCGGTTGCTAGTAGGAATAATTGAGCGTTGAATAAACTCCAACCATCCTCTAGCTACAGGCTTAAGGTCATGTCTTCTCAATTGAACCGGCTTGCCTCTTGAGTCAACTTTCCATTGAGCTCCTTCCACACATATGTCCATGAGGATTTGGTCCAATCTTTGATCAAAGTTTACCCTTCTAGTGTAGGGGCATGCGTTTTCTTGCATCATTGGCAAGTTGAACGCCAACCTTACATTTTCCGGACTGAAATCTAAGTATTTTCCCCGACCCATGGTAAGCCAATTCTTTGGATTCGAGTTCACACTTTGATCATGGTTTCTCGTGATCCATGCGTTTGCATAGAAATCTTGAACTATTAAGATCCCGACTTGTTGAATAGGATTAGAGAGAACTTCCCATCATCTTCTTCTAATCTCTTGTCGAATCTCCGGATATTCGCTCTTTTTGAGCTTGAAAGGAACCTCAGGAATCACTTTCTTCTTGGCCACAACTTCATAGAAGTGGTCTTGATGGACCTTTGAGATGAATCTCTCCATCTCCCATGACTCAGAGGTGGAAGCAATTGCCTTTCCTTTCCTCTTTCTTGAGGTTTCTCTGGCCTTAAGTGCAATTAATGGTTATGGAAAAATAAAAAGCAATACTTTTGTCATACCAAACTTATAATGTTTGCTCGTCCTTGAGAAAAAGAAGAAAGAAAGAAGGAGAAGAAGAAAAAATGGAGGAGAGGGAGAGAGGTGTGCATTCGGCCAAGGAGAAGAAGAAAGGGTTGTATTATGTGAACATGAAGAAGGAATGAGGGATTTATATAGGAGTGGGGGGAGGTTTAGGGTTCGGTCATGGGGTTGGGTTTGGGTGGGAAATGAATTTGAATTTTGGAGGTAGGTGGGTTTATGGGGAAGGGTGGATGGATGTGAGTAGTTAAGGGTATTTGGGGAAGAGGTATTGAGGTGATTGGTGAAGGGTAGGTGGGGAAGAGTGTTATGAAAAGGTGTGAGAGAGGTGGGGATCCTGTGGGATCCACAGATCCTGTGGGGGATCCTGTGGGGTCCACAGATCCTGAGGGGTCAAGGACTTAGCATCCTTGCTCCAATTAGGCGTTCAAAACGCCCTTTGTATGCAATACTGGCGTTTAACGCCAGACTGCTGCCTGTTTTTGGCGTTAAACGCACAAATGTAGCCTGTTTCTGGCGTTTAACGCCAGGTTGATGCTTGTTTCTGGCGTTAAACGCCAGCTTGGTGCTTGTTTCTGGCGTTAAACGCCAGACAGATGCTTGTTTCTGGCGTTTAAACGCCAGAATGCTCTTCCTCTAGGGTGTGCTATTTTTCATTCTGTTTTTGATTTTCCAGTAGTTTTTGTGACATCACATGATCATCAACCTAAAGAAAACATAAAATAGCAATGTAAAATAAATAGATATAATTAATTAACATTGGGTTGCCTCCCAACAAGTGCTTCTTTAATGTCAATAGCTTGACAGTGAGCTCTCATAGAGCCTCACAGATGTTCAGAGCATTGTTGGGACCTCCCAACACCAAACTTAGAGTTTGAATGTGGGGGTTCAACACCAAACTTAGAGTTTGGTTGTGGCCTCCCAACACCAAACTTAAAGTTTGACTGTGGGGGCTTTGGTTGACTTTGCAGTAAGAGAAGCTTTTCATGCTTACTCTCCATGGTTACAGAAGGAGATCCTTGAGTTTTAAACACAAGGTTGTCCTCATTCAGTTAAAGGACCAACTCTCATCTGTCCACATCAATCACAGCTTTTACTGTGGCTAGGAAGGGTCTTCCAAGGATGATGGATTCATCCTCATCCTTTTCAGTGTCTAGGATTATGAAATCAGCAGGGATATAAAGGCCTTCAACCTTTACTAGCATGTCCTCTACTAGTCCATAAGCCTGTTTTCTTGAGTTGTCTGCCATCTCTAATGAGATTCTGGCAGCTTGCACCTCAAAGATCCCGAGTTTCTCCATTACAGAGAGTGGCATTAAGTTTATTCCTGACCCAGGTTACACAGAGCCTTCTCAAATGTTATGGTGCCTATGTTACAGGGAATTAGGAATTTACCAGGATCCTATTTCTTTTAAGGTAATTTCTGCCTATCCAATGCATTCAATTTATTGGTGAGCAACGGAGGTTCATCTTCCAAAGTCTCATTACCAAATAGCTTGGCATTCAGCTTTATGATTGCTCCTAAATATTGGGTAACTTGCCCTTGAACAATGTCTTCATCTTCTTCAGCAGATAAATAGTCATCAGAGCTCATGAATGGTAAAAGGAGGTTCAGTGGAATCTCTATGGTCTCTAGATGAGCCTCAGATTCCTTTGGTTCCTCAAAGGGAAACTCCTTATTGGTCAGTGAACGTCCCAGGAAGTCTTCCTCACTAGGATTCACGTCCTTCTCCTCCTCTCTGGGTTCGGCCACACCAAGTAAGGTAATGGCCTTGCACTCTCTTTTTGGATTCTCTTCTATATTGCTTGGGAGAGTACTAGGAGGAGTTTCAGTGACCTTTTTACTCAGCTGGCCCACTTGTGCCTCAAAATTTCTATTAGAGAACCTTGTTTCATTCATGAAACTTAGAGTGGCCTTAGATAGATCAGAGACTATATTTGCTAAGCTAGATGGACTCTGCTCAGAATTCTCTGTCTGTTGTTGAGTGGATGATGAAAAAGGCTTGCTATTGCTAAACCTGTTTCTTCCACCATTATTAAAGCCTTGTTGAGGCTTTTGTTGATCCTTCCATGAGAAATTTGGATGATTTCTCCATGAGGGATTATAGGTATTTCCATAGGGTTGCCCCATGTAATTCACCTCAGCTATTGCAGGGTTCTCAAGATCATAAGCTTCTTCTTCAGAAGATGCCTCTTGAGTACTGTTGGATGTAGCTTGTAATCCATTCAGACTCTAAGAAATCATATTGACTTGCTGAGTCAATATTTTATTCTGAGCCAATATGGCATTCAGAGTATCAATTTCAAGAACTCCCTTGCGTCCCATTACTCATAGGATTCCTTTCAGAAGTGTACATGAACTGGTTATTTGCAACCATGTCAATGAGTTCCTGAGCTTCTACAGGCATTTTTTTTAGGTGAATGGATCCACCTGCAGAATGGTCCAATGACATCTTTGATAATTCAGACAGACCATCATAGAATATATCCAGGATGGTCCATTCTGAAAGCATGTCAGAAGGACACTTTTTGGTCAGTTGCTTGTATCTCTCCCAAGCTTCATAGAGGGATTCACCTTCTTTCTGTTTGAAGGTTTGAACATCCACTCTAAGCTTGCTAAGCTTTTGAAGAGGAAAGAACTTGGCTAAGAAAGCCGTGACCAGCTTATCCCAAGAGTTCAGGCTATCTTTAGGTTGAGAGTCCAACCATATTCAAGCTCTGTCTCTTACAGCAAACGAGAAAAGCATAAGCCTGTAGACCTCAGGATCAACCCCATTGGTCTTAACAGTATCACAGATTTGCAAGAATTCAGTTAAGAACTGAAAAGGATCTTCTGATGGAAGTCCATAAAACTTGCAATTCTGTTGCATCAGAGAAACTAATTGAGGCTTTAGCTCAAAATTGTTTGCTCCAATGGTAGGGATTGAGATGCTTCTTCCATGTAAATTGGAATTTGGTGCAGTAAAGTCACCAAGCATCTTCCTTGCATCTCCACTATTGTTATTATTTTCGGCCATGTCTCCTTCTTTTTCGAAAATTTCTGTCAGATTTTCTCCAGAAAGTTGTGCTTTAGCTTCCCTTAGCTTCCTCTTCAGTGTCCTTTTAGGTTCAGGATCGGTTTCAACAAGATTGTTCTTATCCTTGTTCCTGCTCATATGAAAAAGAAGATAACAAAAAATATGGAATCCTCTATGTCACAGTATAGAGATTCCTTTATGTGAGTAGAAGAAGAGGAGAATAGAAGAAGGAGAAGAGAAAAATTCAAAAATTAATTAAAATAAAATAGAAATATTTTTGTTTTTATTTTAAATATTAATTAGAATTCAAAAATTAAAAAGAGAAATAAAATTAAATTAAAATTTAAAACAATTAGTTAATTAAAAAGAATTTTGAAAAAGGGGGAAGGAGTTTTCGAAAATTAGAAAGAGAAAATTAGTTAGGTGATTTTGAAAAAGATATGATTGAAATAGAAAACTTTTAAAATCAAACAAAAAGTCAGGTAGTTAATTGAAAAAGGATTTGAAAATCAAATTTGAAAAGATAGGAAGTTAGAAAAGATTTTGAAAATTGATTTTTGAAAAAGATATGATTTGAAATTTAATTTGAAAAAGATTTGAAAAGGAAATTAAAAAGATTTTATTTTTGAAATTAAAGTTGATTACTTGACTAACAAGAAACTAAAAGATATGATTTTAAAATTCAATGATTGAACCTTTCTTAATAGGCAAGTAACAACTTAAAAAAGTTTTTGAATTAAAACATTAAATGTTAGTGAGATTTTCGAAAATATGAACTAAGAATGAGAAAAAGATTTTGAAAATCAATTTTAAAGAAGAAATTTCGAAAATTATGTAAAAATAAATGAAAAATATTTGATTTTTGAAAAAGATTTGAAAAAGATAGAATTTTGAAATTGAAAATTTGATTTGACTCATAAGAAACGATTAAATTTAAAAACTTTTTGACTAAATCAAACCAAATTTTCGAAAATTTATGAGAGAATAAGGGAAAGATATTTTTTTTATTTTTGAATTTTTAATGAAGAAAGAGAAAAATCAAAAGACTCAAAACATGAAAATTATGAATCAAAACACATGATGCATGCAAGAACACTTTGAATGTCAAAATGAACACCAAGAACACTTTGAATGTCAAGATGAACACCAAGAACTTATTTTTGAAAATTTTTAAGAAAAGAAAAACATGCAAGACACCAAACATAGAAATTTTCAAACTTTAGACACTAACAAACTGAAAATGCATATGAAAAACAATAAAAGACACAAAACAAGAAAATATGAAAATCAAACAAGACTTGTCAAGAACAACTTGAATATCATGAAGAACACATGCATGAGTTTTCGAAAAATGTACAAATTTTAAAAACATGCAATTGACACAAAACTTAAAATTTGACACAAGACTCAAACAAGAAACATCAAATTTTTGGTTTTTATGATTTTATTAAATTTTTTTATTTTTCGAAAATTATTTGGAAAAAAGAAAAATAAGGATTTCAAAATTTTTAATGAGAATTCAAGGAATCATGCAATGTTAGTCTAAAGCTCCGGTCTAGGAATTAGACATGGCTTACTAGCCAGCCAAGCTTTCAGTGAAAGCTCCGGTCCAAAACACTAGACATGGCCAATGGCTAGCCAAGTTTTAGCAGATACAAATTAGACATATAACAGCTGATTAGATGAGAATCCACGGACTCTTGTGATGATAAGTGGAAGCCTCAGTCCAAAAATTTAGACATGGCTTGATAGCCAGCCAGGCTTCAACAATTCATGAAGAAACTCTAGAATTCATTCTTAAAAATTCTGAAGAACATAGAATAATTTATTTTTATTAAATAATTTTTTTTGAAAAATTTTCAAAAATAAAAATAATTAAAACAAAAACTTAAAAGTAAAATAAAATTACCTAATCTGAGCAACAAGATGAACCGTCAGTTGTCCAAACTCGAACAATCCCCGGCAACGGCGCTAAAAACTTGCTGTTGTTGCTGGACCAAAAACTTGGCACTGTTGTTGCCGGAAACAAATGTGAAATTGTTGTTTGTTCCATCTCCGGTAACGACGCCAAAAACTTGGTATGCAAAATCGTGATCGTTCATTCCTCGGTAACGGCGTCAAAAACTTTATACGCATGTTCATAATCTTAATTCTTTGTCACAACTTTGCACAACTAAGCAGCAAGTGCACTGGGTCATCCAAGTAATAAACCTTACGTGAGTAAGGGTCGATCCCACGGAGATTGTCGGCTTGAAGCAAGCTATGGTCACTTTGTAAATCTCAGTTAGGCAGATTTAAATGGTTATAGAGTTTTAATAATTAAAAGATAAATAAAACGTAAAATAGGATAAAGATGCTTATGTAATTCATTGGTGAGAATTTCAGATAAGCGTATAGAGATGCTTTTGTTCCTCCTGAACCTCTGCTTTCCTGCTGTCTTCATCCAATCATTCCTACTCCTTTCCATGGCAAGCTTTATGTAGGGCATCACCGTTGTCAATGGCTACTTCCCGTCCTCTCAGTGAAAATGGTCCAAAATGCACTGTCACCGCACGGCTAATCATCTGTCGGTTCTCGATCATACTGGAATAGGATTCAGTAATCCTTTTGTGTCTGTCACTACGCCCAGCACTCGCGAGTTTGAAGCTCGTCACAGCCATCCCTTCCCAGATCCTACTCGAATACCACAGACAAGGTTTAGACTTTCCGGATCTCAAGAATGGCCGCCAATAATTCTAGCCTATACCACAAAGACTCTGATCATAGATCAGGAGGCTAAGAGATACGTATTCAAGCTTGTTTGCATGTAGAACCGAAGTGTTTGTCAGGCACGCGTTCATAAGTGAGAATGATGATGAGCGTCACATAATCATCACATTCATCATGTTCTTGTGTGTGAATGAATATCTTAGAGAAGAAATAGGCTTGAGTCGAATAGAAAAACAATAGTACTTTGCATTAATTCATGAGGAACAGCAAAGCTCCACACCTTAATCTATGGTGTGTGGAAACTCTACCGTTGAAAATACATAAGTGATAATGGTCCAGGCATGGCCAGCCTTCCAAAGAGGATTCAATGATCAAAACATGATAAAAAGATGTAAATACAATAGTAAAAAGTCCTATTTATACTAAACTAGTTACTAGGGTTTACAAAAATGAGTAAATGATGCAGAAATCCACTTCCGGGCCCACTTGGTGTGTGCTTGGGCTGAGCATTGAAGCTTTCACGTGTAGAGGTCTTCCTTGGAGTTAAACGCCAGTTTGTAACCTGTTTCTGGCGTTTAACTCTGCTTTGCAACCTGTTTCTGGCGTTTAACTCCAGAATAAGGCAGAAAGCTGATGTTGAACGCCAGTTTGTGTCATCTAAACTAGGGCAAAGTATGGACTATTAAATATTGCTGGAAAGCCCTGGATGTCTACTTTCCAACGCAATTGAGAGCACACTATTTGAACTCATGTAGCTCCAGAAAATCCACTTTGAGTGCAGGGAGGTCAGAATCCAACAGCATCTACAGTTCTTCTTCAACCTCTGAATCTGATTTTTGTTCAAGTCCCTCAATTTCAGCCAGAAATTATCTGAAATCATAGATAAACACACAAACTCATAGTAAAGTCTAGAAATGTGAATTTTATTTAAAAACTAATAAAAATATACAAAAAACTAATTAAATCATACTAAAAACTATGTAAAAATAATGCCAAAAAGCGTATAAATTATCCGCTCATCACGTGGCAAAAAAAAGCGTGGTCAAATCACAAATCAGTAGTCACCCTCATAAAAGCGTGCCGATTTCCCTCTATGGCCACACTTTTTAAGCGTGGCAAAAAAAGCGTGGCCAAATCCAAAATCAGTCGCCACCCTCGCAAAAGCTTGCCCATAAACCACTTTTGGGCACGCTTTAAAAGCGTGGCAAGAAAAAAGGGTGTCGACAGGCCTTTTTTCTTGTAGTGAATATATAATAATCCATACTTTGCCTGAGATTTGATGGCCCAAACTGGCGTTCAAGGTCAGCATAAAACATTTTGGCGTAAAACGCCCAAACTGGCACCAAAATTGGAGTTAAATGACCAAACTGGCACCAAAGCTGGCGTTTAACTCCAGAAACAGCCTAAGAACGAAAAAGCTTCATTGTTCAACCCAAGCACACCCCAACTGGGCCCCAGAAGTGGATTTTTGCACTATCTGCACTTAGTTACTCATTTTCTGTAAACCCTAGTTACTAGTTTAGTATAAAAACTACTTTTAGAGGTTTATTTTACATCTTTGATCAGTTTTATACCATATTGTACACGTTTGGAGGCTGGCCTCATGGCCATGCCTAGACCTCTTTCACTTATGTATTTTCAACGGTGGAGTTTCTACACCCCATAGATTAAGGTGTGGAGCTCTGCTGTTCTTCATGAATCAATGCAATTACTACTATTTTCTATTCAATTCACGCCTACTTCTTCTCCAAGATATACTCTCGTACTTAATTCAGTTAAGTTAGAATGAAGGGGTGACCCATGACAATCACCCAATCTTCGTTACTCGCTTAGCCAAGGTCGTGTTCCTGACAACCACAAAGCGATCTACATGATGTTCAACGTAGTCATTGGACGACAGCTGGAGTATATTCTCTTGGGTTTCTAATCTAAGATTAGAACCTTTGTGGTATAGGCTAGAATTATTGGCAGCCATTCCTGGGATCCTGAAAGTCTAAACCTTGTCTATGGTATTCCGAGTAGGATCCAGGATCCGGAAAGTCTAAACCTTATCTGTGGTATTCCGAGTAGGATCTGGGAAGGGATGACTGTGACGAGCTTCATACTTGCGAATGTGGGGCACAAGTGACAGTGTGCAAAAGGACAATAGTCCTATTCCGACGCTAGCAGGAACCGACAGATGATTAGCCGTGCGGTGACAGTGCATATGGATTTGTTTTCATCCGAGAGGATCATACAGCTTGCCATGGAAGGAGGTAACGCATGGTTGGAAGGAGGCAGTAGAAAAGCAAAAGTTCAGAAGCAACAAAGCATCTCTAGATGCTTATCTGAAATTTCCACCAATGAATTACATAAGTATCTCTATCTTATTTTATATTTTATTTATATTTTAATTGTCAAAATCTCATAACCATTTGAATATGCCTGACTGAGATTTACAAGGATGACCATAGCTTGCTTCAAGCCGACAACCTCCGTGGGATTGACCCTTACTCACGTAAGGTTTATTACTTGGACGACCCAGTGCACTTGCTGGTTAGTTGCGCGGAGTTGTGAAAAAGAGTTGAGATTACAATTGTGCGTACCAAGTTGTTGGCGCCATTGAGATCACAATTTCGTGCACCATAACTTATGACATTTTTTACACTTCATATTGTATCCTCTACAGCATGAGTCTCTAAACCCCATAGGTGGGGGTGAGGAGTTCTGCTGTGTTTCAATGGATTAATGCAATTACTACTTTTTTCTATTCAATCACGCTTGACTCTATTCTAAGATACTCACTCGTACTTCAATCTAGAGAATGATATGATCCGTGACACTCATCATTATTCTCAATTCTATGAACGCGTGCCTGACAACCACTTCCGTTCTATCTGAGCTCAACGTAGTCATTGGGCGACAGCTTGAGTGCGTATCTCTTGGGTTTCTAATCCACGGACCGAGTCCGGAGGTTAGAACCTTCGTGGTATAGGCTAGAACTAATTGGCAGCATTCCTAGGATCCAGAAAGTCTAAACCTTGTCTGTGGTATTCCGAGTAGGATCTGGGAAGGGATGACTGTGATGAGCTTTAAACCTACGAATGTTGGGCACAGTGACAGTGTGCAAAAGGACAAGGGTCCTATTCTGACGCTAGTGGGAACCGACAGATGATTAGCCGTGCGGTAGCTGTACATGGTATTTTTCATTCGAGACGAGAAATCCGACAGTTGATTAGCTGTGCAGAGATCGTACCTAGTATTTTTTATCCGAGAGGATTGACGTTAGGATTTTTACCAGTAAAGAATGTCATAAAAATAGTCGCATTGTAGATATAGTCTCTAAACCGACAAAAATCCCTTCGTACAAACGTTTTGGTTGTCACAAGTAACAAACCCCTTTTAAAATTGATAACCGAGTATTCAAACCTCGGGTCGTCTTCTCAAGGAATTGCAGGGAGGTATGTTCTTATTATTGGTTATGGAGATTGTAAATTTGGGGGTTTGAGAAATTTGGAGCTTGGGCAATGTGCACAGGTATATTTAAATGACAAGTAAAATAAATTAATAATAATAAAATCTCTTGGCAAGGTATAAAAACTGGAATTCCTATCCTAGTTATCCTTATCAGGTGTGAAGAGAATTGGGTTTTAATCCCACTTTGTTAACCTCTAACTATGAAGGTAAATCAAGTGGACTGATTAGCTTGATTCTCAAGTCCTAGTTAACTCCTGTGGAGAGACTAGTGTTAGAGCAAGTTTAGTTCAAGCAGAATCTGCCAATTTCAATCACTTGCTGAGTTTGATAACTCAAGTATTACCAATCACTTGGCCAAAGCCAAAAGGGAGAAAAATATCTAAATTAAATTGAAAGCAATCTTAAATCTGAAAATACCTCAAATAATATTAAATAAAATATGCGGATCTTAACATGAAAAGTTCATAAGCCAATTGGGCAACATATCTAATACAAGCATTGCAGCATCTGAAAGTAAAAAGAGGAATATAAAGAAAAAGGAATATTAAACCTGGGATTGAGAGTTACTCCTAAAACTAAGAGAAATCCTAAATCCTAATCCTAAGAGAGAGGAGAGAACCTCTCTCTCTAAAAACTACATCTACTCCTAAAATTGTGAATTGTTGGAAGCCTCCTTATGAATGGATGCATTCCTCCACTTTATAGCCTCTAATCTGTGTTTTCTGGGTCGAGAACTGGGTCAAAAATAGCCCAGAATTCGCTGGTTGCGAATTCATTTGCGCTGATTTCCGTCACTTGCGACGCGGCCGCATGGATCACGCGGTCGCGTCACCTAGCGTAAGGGGAACTATAGCATATTATATATCAAATCGAAGCCCCAGACGTTAGCTTTCCAACGCAACTAAAATCGTGTCGTTTGGACCTCTGTAACTAAAGTTATAGCTGTTTGAGTGCAGAGAGGTCAGGCTGGACAGCTTAGCAATTTCTCCAACTTCTTGCATTCCTTCCACTTTTGCATGCTTTCTTCCCATCCTCCAAGCCATTCCTGCCTTATAATATCTGAAAATACTTAACACACATATCAAGGTATCTAATGGTAATAAGAGAGGATTAATAATAAGCAAATATAAGATCAGAGAAGCATGTTTTCAATCAAAGCACATAATTAGGAAGGCAAATGTAAAACCATGCAAATAATATGAATAAGTGGGTAAAGAGTTAATAAAAACCACTCAAATGAGCACAAGATAAACCATGAAATAGATGTTTATCAACCTCCCCACACTTAAACATTAGCATGTCCTCATGCTAAGCTCAAGAGAAACTATAAAGATGAAGAGGAATGGTAGGATGTATGAAATGCAACCTATCTATATGAATGCAACTATATGCAAAAAAAAAAAATGTTTCTACCTACTTGGTTAAAAGTAAATAAATTCTCCAAGACAAATATGAATCAAATTCCACTAATTCAAATGATACAGTGAAAACAAATAAACTTGTAAGAAGATAGCTCATGAAAGTAGGGAACATAGAATTAAGCACTGAACCCTCACTGGTAGTGTATATCACTCTAATCTCTCAAGTGTATAGGGTAATTCACTCTACTCTTCCCTAATCATGCTTTCTAAACCTTGTTCTTCATCTAACCAATCAACAAAAATTTAGTGTACCAATGCAAACATCATGAGGTCTTTTTCAAGGTTGTAATGGGGCTAAGGTAAGGGTAAAGGTATATATATGGCTAAGTGAGCTATAAATTGAATCTTTGACTAGCCAAGCTCTCACCTAACATACATACACTCTATATAACTTTAAAATCATACCTAGCTACCCATAATTCCCACTTTTGTATGATTCCCATACTCATGTACCAAAATTTTCTTTTTAATTTATCACATGTGCATTGATTTTTCATTAACTTAACATTGGGGTAATTTTGTCCCCTTATTTATTTATCTATATTATATATTTTTTTTCTTTTTCTCTTTTTCTCTTTTTTTTCTTTTTATTTTTTTCTTTTTTTTGTAGAGAAATAAACATAACTTATCAATGCACATGAATTCTCCATTATTTTTCTATTTTGGTTTTTCATGAGTAGGTTCCCAAATTCCCAATATTCAAATAAATTAGAAATATGATACATTCCCTTATTAACCAACGTTCCCACACTTAGTTGATGCACAATTTCTATCTTAAGCTAACCAAAGATTCACTTGGGATTTTTAATTTGTTTTTCTGCTTAAGGCTAGTAATGTGGTTATAGAACAAGAGGGGATTAAAAGCTCAAGGGGCTAACAAAGGTGATGTAAAAGGTAGGCTTATTTGGGATAAGTGAGTTAATAACAAATAATGGCCTCAATCATATGCAAGCATGTAAATATACTAAATAATGGACATATAGAATGAAACAAAGCAAAGATTGCAATTATAGAGAAGAAAACACACAGGAATAAAAATTTATGGTTAAATAATGTAACCATATAAATAAGCTCAAAATCTCACAGGTTGTGTGTTCTTTAGCTCAAAAACCATATTCCAAATACAACTTCAAACAAGTTTTAACATTAAATTTTTTTTTTCAATTTAAATTAGTGAAATTTTTCAAAGATAGGGTCTTAAAAGAATTTTATTACTTTAACCAAGTAGTAACTAAATGCACAAAATCAAATAAATATGCAATCAAATATGCAGATGCAACAATGAACAAATAAAGAAAATAAGATTATTGGTGTTGAGAAGAAAGTACTAACCCACGGAGATCGGTATCGACCTCCCCACACTTAAAGATTGCACCGTCCTCGGTGCATGCTGAGATTTGCAGGTGGATGGGTTGTTTCAACTGTTGCTTTTCTCTAAGGATTGTGCAGATGGACTTGTCTGTCTCTCCCATTAAGAAGCTTTTCCTCTCCCTTTGTGGTGGCCATCCTGAAAGAAGAGGGAAAAGAAAAAGTAACCCAAAAAAGATAGAAAATAAATAAATAAAATGTGGGTGTTAATGCCAGATAATAAGGGTCTCAATTACATGGTAGCTACAACATGCAAGTGAGAAAACAATAGAAGTACATAGCAGATCAAGAGTGCAAAAATTTGCAACAATGGGAGGAGAGAGTGGGTAATGAAAGACAATGTAAGTTCGTGGCAATGCAAATGAAGTGCAAGTATTATAAAAGATTGGCATTGGCAGATAATTAATATTATCCCACAGTGTAAAACAAGTTATTAAGCATCAAAGTAATTCAAGAAAAGATGTAACAGTTGAATAAGAACATTTGAACACCAAAATTAATAAAATTAAAAAATTAAAAATATGCAATGAATGAATATATGTAAATAAATTAAGTAAAATAAAATAGAGGTGAGAGAAAATAAGAAAGGAAGAAAAAAAGAAGTAAGAAAAGATAAAAAGAATAAGGATTCGGAGAAGAAAAGATAAGAAAATTGGCACTAATCTGGATAGGTTGTGCGACGCTGGCGACGCGGTCGCGTGGGTGACGCGGTCGTGTGGTGCGCAATAAGGTTAGGCGACGCGGACGCGTGGGGCACGCGATCGCGTGACTCGATTTGTGCTAGTGGCGCGAGTGCAGCCTCGCGGTCGCACAACTCTCTGTTCAAAACTCAGTATTGCCAAAATCCAGGGTGACGCGATCGCGTGGTCAACGCGATCGCGCGGGTGGCTTTATTTCTAATATGACGCGGACGCGTGGGTGACGCGTTCGCGTGGCAGGGCTTGTGCTACTAGCACGGGTCCAGCCTAACTCCAGCTCAACTTTCGGCCATGCACCCTTGTGACGTCGATTTACATGGCACGCGGCCGCGTGGGTGACGCGGTCGCGTGGGGTGATTTGTGCCATTGGCACGCCTCCAGCGCTACTCCTGCGTAACTCTCTGTCCATATTAGTATTGTCTCCCATCTCCTTGCGACGCGGACGCGTCGCTGATGCAATCGCGTCGCGTGCTCGCTTTTTTTTTTTGTAATATGAAAAATACAGAATGCAGTGTTAATATGAATGTGATGCAAATCTCCAGGTTCAATATAACAAAATAAAATAAAATTCAAAAACAAATAAAACTAAATAAAAATGAAAAAGGACGATCATACCATGATGGGTTGTCTCCCACCTAGCACTTTTAGTTAAAGTCCTTAAGTTGGACATTTGATGAGCTTTCTGTTATGGTGGCTTGTGCTTGTACTGATCCAGGAATCTCCACCAATGTTTGTGATTCCAATGGCCTCCGGGATCCCAAACTAGGCGCAGAAAGCCTTTAAGTAAGTTAAAGCAAGTGACAAGGCCCCAAGAGTACTGATTTCTAGATTGAATTCCGGGGTCCCAGACCTTGCCTTTGCACCCATCTTCTTGTTGATCATCATTTTTCCACTTGGGTGGTGAACAGTCAGAATTCTCACTGAGACATCCAAACAGCTTTCTAGACCCATTCAGTTGAGCTTTATACCAACCTTTGCGTTTAAACTTAAAGCTTCCAACCATAATGAACTTTGCAGGACAATTCTTACCACTGGCCATCTTTCTCTTACTCTTAATGCCACAAAGAGCTCTAAGTTGACCATCCGTCTCCAGTAGCCCATATTCAAGTGGGATTAGAAAGCTATGGGATATGAATTTTACCCACTTGAATGTTGTGAAGGATGATGGCAACTTAGGGGGAGGGGTCTCTAACAAGTTTGGAAAGGTAATTTCAAGCTCCACTCCCTTGTGCTCTTCTTTGACATCTTCTACCTCTTGATCAACCTCTACAAAATCTTCAACCATGATCTGCCTTGGAGGTTGTACGCTCTTCTCAACATCAACATCAAACACCGTGGAAGGAGGCTCTGTGACTGGACTTTCCAATGGAGGTACATCATCTCTTAAGTCTGCAACCACTTCTTCCTTTTTAATAATTGCTGCTTTGTCCAGTTGTTTAAGTATAAAATCGTACTCATCCTCGATGTTTTTCTTTCTATGACAACTCCTTTCAACTATTCTTTCATCTTCAAGGGTCTCTCCTACCCTTACCCGTAGGGCCTCCTCTAGATCTTTATGAAGTATGGATTCGCGAAGATGATTCCTTTTTTCCTGTTCCATATCAATAGAATAATTGGGATCATCTTGCTCTTGGATTGATGGATATGGGTGCTCTTTCATGGATGGTGGTGATGGGATGGAGAGATTATTCTGTGGTTGACAAGGAAGTGCACTAGAGCTTGAGGGTTGATTGTTGAAGGTATTTGGTGGTCTGATTTGGGTGAAGAGAGCTTGTATAGTAGAGTTTAGATCGGCAAGTGCTTTCTCCATGGAGGTTGGGAGTGGATAGGAGGGTTCATTTGGCTCATAAGGTGGTTGGTATGGTGGATATGGGTTAGGGTCATATGGAGGTGAATGGTGTAAAGGGGCTTGTGAGTATGGTGGTCCCAAGTTGTGTTGAGGAGGTTCATAGGCATATGATGGTGGTTGTTGATAGTCCATTGGGGGTGGTTGTTGCCATGAGGGTTGATTAAATTCTTGTGACTCCTCCCATCTTTGATTGTTCCAACCTTGATGCCTGTTCTCATTGTAATTTCTTCTTCCTGCAACATAATTGTAACCAGACTCATAGCCAAAGGGGTGAGAGTTCATAGTAGTAAATAAAAATTAAAAATGAAAATAAAAATAAATTTAAATTAAAAGGTTATTTAAATTTTGAATTTAAAAATTAAATTTTAAAATTTGAAATTTGAAATTTTGAAATTTTGAATTTTGAAAATTGAATTTTAAATTTTTGAAATTTGAATTTTTGAAATTTGAAATTTGAAATTTGAAAATTTTTAAATTTAAATTTTGAAAATTTTGAAAATTGATTTTTGAAATAAGATAAGATAAGATAAAAATTTAAAAATAAAAATCTGAAATTTTTTTTTCGAAAAAATTAATTAAAAATATTTTTAAATTTAATGAGGAAAGAGAAAAACAATAATATGACACCAAATTTCAAACTTTTAGATCAAAACGAAGAAAACAACTAAGAACAGCTTGAAGGTCAAGATGAACGTGAAGAACAACTTGAAGATCAAGATGAACAATAAGAACAAATTTTTGAAATTTTTTTTTTAATAACTAAATAAAAACAAATAACCTCTTAACTTAAGAAAAAAGCAAAAATAAAAATAAAAATAAAAACAAGCAAAAATAAAATATTTACAATAACCAATAATAAGGCACACGTTTGCAATTCCCCGGCAACGGCGCCATTTTGACGTTAGGATTTTTGCCAGTAAAGAATGTCATAAAAACAGTCGCGTTGTAGATATAGTCTCTAAACCGACAAAAATTCCTTCGTACAAACGTTTTGGTTGTCACAAGTAACAAACCCCTTTTAAAATTGATAACCGAGTATTCAAACCTCGGGTCGTCTTCTCAAGAAATTGCAGGGAGGTATGCTCTTATTATTGGTTATGGAGATTGTAAATTTGGGGTTTGAGAAATTTGGAGCTTGGGCAATGTGCACAGGTATATTTAAATGACAAGTAAAATAAATTAATAATAATAAAATCTCTTGGCAAGGTATAAAAACTGGAATTCCTATCCTAGTTATCCTTATCAGGTGTGAAGAGAATTGAGTTTTAATCCCACTTTGTTAACCTCTAACTATGAAGGTAAATCAAGTGGACTGATTAGCTTGATTCTCAAGTCCTAGTTAACTCCTGTGGAGAGACTAGTGTTAGAGCAAGTTTAGTTCAAGCAGAATCTGCCAATTTCAATCACTTGCTAAGTTTGATAACTCAAGTATTACCAATCACTTGGCCAAAGCCAAAAGAGAGAAAAATATCTAAATTAAATTGAAAGCAATCTTAAACAGAGCAAAGCAATCTTAAATCTGAAAATACCTCAAATAATATTAAATAAAATATGCGGATCTTAACATGAAAAGTTCATAAGCCAATTGGGCAACATATCTAATACAAGCATTGCAGCATCTGAAAGTAAAAAGAGGAATATAAAGAAAAAGGAATATTAAACTTGGGATTGAGAGTTACTCCTAAAACTAAGAGAAATCCTAAATCCTAATCCTAAGAGAGAGGAGAGAACCTCTCTCTCTAAAAACTACATCTACTCCTAAAATTGTGAATTGTTGGAAGCCTCCTTATGAATGGATGCATTCTTCCACTTTATAGCCTCTAATCTGTATTTTCTGGGTCGAGAACTGGGTCAAAAATAGCCCAGAATTCGCTGGTTGCGAATTCATTTGCGCTGATTTCCGTCACTTGCGACGCGGCCGCATGGATCACGCGGTCGCGTCACCTAGCGTAAGGGGAACTATAGCATATTATATATCAAATTGAAGCTCCAGACGTTAGCTTTCCAACGCAACTGGAATCGTGTCGTTTGGACCTCTGTAGCTAAAGTTATAGCTGTTTGAGTGCAGAGAGGTCAGGCTGGACAGCTTAGAAATTTCTCCAACTTCTTGCATTCCTTCCACTTTTGAATGCTTTCTTCCCATCCTCCAAGCCATTCCTGCCTTATAATATCTGAAAACACTTAACACACATATCAAGGCATCTAATGGTAATAAGAGAGGATTAATAATAAGCAAATATAAGATCAGAGAAGCATGTTTTCAATCAAAGCACATAATTAGGAAGGCAAATGTAAAACCATGCAAATAATATGAATAAGTGGGTAAAGAGTTAATAAAAACCACTCAAATGAGCACAAGATAAACCATGAAATAGAGGTTTATCAAGGATTATAAAGCTTGCCATTGAAGGAAGCCATGCGTGTTTGGAGAAGAAGACAGTAGGAAAGCAGAGATTCAGACGACAGAGCATCTCCAGAACCTCAGCTTGTTTCTCATTACTGAATCACAATTACTATTTATTTCATGTTATTTATTTTTCATAAATACAATCACTCTTATCATTAATATCCTGACTAAGATTTACAAAATAACCATAGCTTGCTTCAAGCTGACAATCTTCGTGGGATCGACCCTTAGTCACGTAAGGTACTACTTGGACGACCCAGTGCACTTGCTGGTTAGTTGTGCGGAGTTGTGAAAAGTGTAATCACAATTTTGTGCACCAGCCTGTTTATCATAGATGTCGATTCATAGGTAATCTGTTCCTCAGACGAGTATCCAAAGGTCGGCCAAGGATGACCCATTTCTTGAATGAGATGGACACTCGGATGTTGCGTGGTCCTAAGCGATGTAAGCAATGCGGGTTCGAGGGACACAGCCGTAGTAGATGTCATCAACATGGTGTTGCAAGTACAGGTCCGGCCACCCAATAGAGCTCCATTCAAATTGCATTTTTCATTTGTCATGTTATTACATTTTGTGTGTGATGTTATTGTATGACTTTGGCATTTTTATATATTGACATAAAGTGAATGTTGACGTACAGTGAAGTAGCATAGTTAATGACATAAAGTTCACTAGCATAGTTAATGACATAAAAGGAATTAACACAATCATCGTCATAGTTCAACAAACCGGATACAATAAACAACAAACACATTCTAAGTATGGAAGTCCAACACATACATCATTTTCTCATCGCCCATTTTATATCCTTGTATAATTTCTTGCATTTCTTTGCAACTCTGTTAAAAGTGGACGGGGTATATCGATTAGCGCTCTGACATGGGGGGGATCATCTCTTAGGTTGTATCCTTTTCCTTTTTCGCTTGTGGTTGTACCTATGAAAACATTCACACATTCAATAACCAACTAATCAAATCAAACTAACAAGAAAATTACTTACCAACTAACCAGGAAATTACTTTACCAACTAAACAGGAAATTAATTCACCAACTAACCAATATACTACTAATTACCTCCACTAGGCGCTGGACTATCATCTGGACCATCGTCGTCGTCATCATCAGCATCATCTGCATCCTCATCCTCATCCTCATCCTCATCATTGTCCTCATCCTCATCCTCGTCCGAATGGTCAACCAGATAGTCATCAGCTTCATCATCAACTGCCTGGTTGCTCTCATGAATTAGACCCATCGAAATACGATGTAAGTTCTGGCTCTGTATGATCTCCCTCGTGGCATCATCACTCCTACTCGAGTCAACAGAAAGTCTACCTCCGGAATTTCCAGAGGAAGTGCGAGGTCGAGGTCTCATATCCAATGACAACCTACCTGGAGCAATACCACTAGGGTGCGCCCTCTGGTCGGTGGGAGTGTCTCCATAATTACCTGGATGTGAGTAACCTGGGATAGGAGCCATGAATCCAAGCAGTTGGCTAAACGAACCCTGTTCCCCTTATTCTTACTGCGGGACACTCCAATACTGTTGAAGTAATGGGACTGATGGTGTAAAATAATCCTTAGAATGCATGTCAGGAATATATGGTTTGAATTGCTCAGACTCTTGCTGTGCTTATGTCTGTGGCGATGGCAGTGGCGGTTGTGGTGGTGATGGTGGTGGTGGTGGTTGATTTTGTTGATTCTCCTTATTATGAACAGGATTACCCTCCTGATTTTCTTGCAATACGAGATCTGACAGATGCAAGTGGGCACCATATGTACCTCGGTACCAATGCATGTAAATTTTTAGAGGATGCTGTGAGGGCACCAGGTGCTTGACAAGAACATGACAATACTGATTCATCTAATGCATAACCCAAAATGAGTGGGTTCCATACCAATCTTGATTCTTGGGTCCTGTCAGAACTTCTCTGTGTGTTGCACCTAGATCCCGCTTTTAATGTGGAACGCCCTGAGTAAAACCAAAAGATATAAGCAGAACTTTGGCACTCCAAATTACTGAATGCTGACGGATGTCAAAAGAAATCACGTTTGGATTAATGCGACCAATTGCATAAGCCTCCCAAACAAACTGTGCACATTATGCAAGTAAAGGAGGATTACACACCAAATAACAATACGACAAAACAAAAATAGATACTTATTTATTACAACATACCTATCCTTCTTGCAGATCATCCAATGCTTTCCTAAAGTGAGCAAGCCTGCGAAATCTTTAAGGCCGATCAGTACGCTCCTAGTTACGCCACTTGACATCAGACAATTAGTTAATTAACTTTCATCAATCAAATTTAAAATATAGCGTGCTACCATTTTTCAAAGCAGATAGTAATTAAATTTACTTGTTTGCAATCGGAAATAATCGAGGATTGCCAAGAATCGATGCAAGAAATGGTAGATGGATCCAAGCCCAGGTAAGCAAAAGTGTCAGTGGACCATCAATCTCCTTACAGTCGACATGAGTTGCCCTACACAACGCTCTATATAGGTGTTCCAGGCATGCTGATCCCCAACTAAATTGTATGATCCTAGCAAAGTTACAGAGTAACAGCAGAAACTTCCAGTGCACCCCTATCCCAAACTTATCTCCAAACATAACGGTCCCAAATAATAACATTATATGGCACTTCACGTACCTCTAAATGTGAATATCATCAACCAACACTAAACGATCTTTCAGTCCTTGAAACCACGTCAACTTGATGAAGCTTCCTCTACACTCTGTATTCCTAGGTGCAACACCAAACTGATTCAAGCATTCAACCTCTAACGCCTCATAACTACTGAGTGTCGGTCCTGTAACTGACAGACTATTCTTCGAAAGACCAAGAATTATCGCCACGTCCTCCAGCTTTACAGCACACTCACCAACCAGAAAATAGAAAGTGTGAGTCTTAGGGCGCCATCTCTCGATCAGAGCATTAACCAATGCCGACTGACATTGGACAATTCCAATCTAGGAAACGTGATAAAAGCCAGTCTCCCGTAAATGTCCCTCCACAATTTGATTGCATGAATCCAGCGGCATGTAGTGGTCACATTGCAATATCCATGAACCCTACAAAATGTAGCCATAGACCACATTAAATAAATATAACCTTATGTAATTAACAAATTAAATTTAACAGAATCAAATTTTCATTATCACATAACCAGTAAAACATAATCATATTAACAACTATATTATTAAATACTCAAAATACACTAACTCTATTTTACAAAAAATTCACATCTATATTTTTCACAATCTAATAGTTATCCTAAGTCTTAAATGAATCTTAAATATAAATCTAATTATTTTTAGATACATTAAAATTACGTATTATAATGTCTAAAACCAAATTATTTTATAATAACAACTCTTGTTCCTTATTTTCTATTTATATATAGCACTCATAATAATACATTAATTAAGTAATTATTCTATTCTAATATTTACACTTCCAACATAACAAACAATCTCAAATAACTATTCTATTCTATTCTAATAACACACAATAATAAATCATTAATCCAATATTAAATATCTATATTATACTCATAATAAAAATAATTAATTCAATAATTTTTATATATCTTCTATATTATACTCATAATAATTATTTTATTATCGTACCAACATCTTAATAAAAATTATTACTACAATAAATTTATTACTAACAATTAATACTAATTAATTTATTTATTATCACACGTATAATCTTAATAAAAATTATTACTACAATAAATTTGTTAATAATAATTAATATTAATTATTTTATTATCATACCTACACATTTTAATCAAAATTATTACTACATTAATCTCTAACATTATCACTATAATTTATTACTACTAATTTCTAAAATTACTACTATTATTTTAATTAAATTAAAATATTTAAAAATTATTACTATACTAATCTCTAATATTATCACCATAATAAACTACTAATCTCTAACATTACCGCTATTATTTTAATTAAATTAAAATATTTAAAAATTATTACTACACTAATTTCTAACATTATCGCTATAATAAACCACTAATTTCTAATATTATCACTATTATTTTAATTAAATCAAAATATTTAAAAATAAAAACTTACATAATTAGGATGATCAAGATAATTAGTAATGAGCGGATATTTTATATGCTTTTTGGCATCATTTTCATATAGTTTTTAGTATGTTTTGTTTAGTTTTTATTAAGTTTTTATAGGTTTTAGTTTTAAATTTAAATTTTTAGTATGTTTTTGTATTTTTGTGCAATTTCAGATATTTTCTAGCTAAAATTGAGGAGTTGGAACAAAAGTCTGATTCAGAGACAGAGAAAGAACTGCAGAAGCTGTCCGGATCTGACCTCCTTGCACTCGGAAGAGCTTTTCTGAAGCTACAGAAGTCCAAATAAAGTGTTCTTAACGGCTATGAAAAGCTTACTTCCAGAGCTTTCCAGAAATATATAATAGTCCATACTTTGCTTCGGATTAAATAGCCCAAAACTGGCATCCAACGCCAGCTACCTGCCCCCTTCCAGGCGTCCAGTGCCCAAAGAATAGATACCAGCGTCCAAACGCCCAGTTAGGACCCCCTAGCCAGCTTTCAATGCCCTAAAAACCTCATAGCACGTGAATCTCACCAAATCTCAGCCCAAACACTCACCAAGTGGGTCCTAGAAGTGAATTTTAGCACTAGATAGACTGTTTTACCCTTACTAGTCATCTATTTAGTATTTAAAGTGTATTTTTACATCTCTCTTAAGAGAGGATGCCCATCATTCAGCATATTTTCGTTTATTACTTTGTATTTCCTCTCAGTATGAGTTTCTAAACCTCCTAGGTTGAGGGGAGGAGCCCTGCTGAATCCTATGAATTAATAAAAGTATTACTATTTCTTCTTCGATCTGTGTTTGATTAATTCTAAGATCTATATTCGTACTTCAACGTGGTGGATAGGATGATCAGTGACAATCAACTCTGTTCATCACATTAAGATGAACGTGCCTGAAAAACACCCGCGTCTGTGTGAATACTTCAGTGGAAAGCACGCACCACCAGCTTGAATCATACATCTCTCAGACGACAAATCTACGACTTCATTGGGGACTTCTCGAGACACCAGTTCAGCCGATTTACGGGGAGATTAGAGTCTCTGTGGTAGAGGCTAGAACCCAAAGATGCAACATTCTCTGATTTGGACGATCCGACTTTGTCTGTGGCATTTTGAGTAGGATGATTAAGGAGAATGGACTATACGCGCTTCACCCTCAAGCAGAGATGGATCCACACTAACCTCAGATCCGGAGGAGTATTGATGAACTCTCTATAAAGGCACCAATCACTTACAGCCTGCCATTGAAGAGGTCACTCACAAGCAAAGAAGACAGTGATACCAGACTTAATTCAGAAAGGCAAAGCAACTCCATCCTCAACTATATCCTTAAAGTATTAGCACCCTATTATAATAATCCTAAACTCTATAATCCAACAACCTTCTGATTCGCCTGACTAAGACTTGTAAGATAACCATAGCTTGCTTCAAACCAACAATCCTCGTGGGATCGACCCTGACTCGTTCAGGTATTACTTGGACGACCCAGTGCACTTGCTGGTACAGCTGTACAAAAGTATGGGGATTCGTGCACCAAGTTTTTGGCGCCATTGCTGGGGATTGTTCGAGTTTGGACAAACTGACGGATTGTCTTGCTCCCTAGATTAGGTACTTTATTTCTTGATCATTTTTAATTGAGTCTTTTATTTTGGTTGAGTTTTTTATTTTTATTTTCCTCTTCTTTATTTTTGAAAAATTTAAAAACTTTTTCAAAAATATTTTTCTTTTCTTTGTTTAATCTTTGTTCTTGGTTTGAGTCTTTCCTGTTTTTTATTTTTCAATTACAAAAATTTTAAAACTTCTTCAAAAATATTTTCATGCAGTTTATTTTCAAGCATCCTTAGCTTTCTGTTTGAGTCATTTGTTTATGTTCTTGGTTAAAATTTTTGTCCCCTATAAGTCCTTCTTTCTCAATTTTTCAAAAAATAGTTTTCTTTGGTCAAATCTTGTGTCAAATCTTTAAGTTTGGTGTCTTCTTGTTTATTTTATTTTAATTTTCAAAAATTTATGTTTGGTTTTCTAAAAATTTTAAGTTTGGCGTTCTTCATATGTTCTTGTGTTCTTTAAATTTTTTTAGTCTTGTTCTTTGTGTTCTTGTTTGTCTTCAAAGTGTTCTTGACTTTTCTTTGTGTTTGATCTAAAAATTTTTAAGTTTGGTGTCCCTTTGTGTTTCCCTCCAAAATTTTCAAAAATTAGGAGTGCTAGATCTAAAACTTTTAAGTCTTGTGTCTTTTACTTATTTTTCTCTTTCATCATTAAATTCAAAAATAAAAAAAAATATCTTTTCTATTTTTATTTTAACTATATTTTCGAAATTTTTAAATAAAAATTCAGATTTCAATTCAAATTTTTTTTATCTTATCTTATCTTAGTTTTCAAAATTTCAAAAATAAAATCTTTTCAAAATAAAAAATCTTATCTTTTTCAAAATTTCAAATTTTAAAAATCATATCTTTTTCAAAATTAAATTTCAAATCTTATCTTTTTAAAATCTTTTTCAAATCTTTTTAAATTTCTTTTCTTATCTTTTTAGTTTCAAATTTTTAAAATCTAAATCTTTTCTTATCGTATCTTTTATCTTATTTTAAATTCAAATCTTTTCTTAACCACTTCTCTTCTCTCTCTTCTTTTTCAAAACCTCCTAACTAACTCTCCTCTCTTAATTTTTGAAAACTCTCTTCTTCTCTATCTTCTATTTTCAAAAATCACCAACTAATTTTCAATTCCTTTTTAAATTATTAACTTAATTTTTGAAAATTAATTAACAAATAAATTAAAAATAAATTTATTTTTCTTATTTATCTTTTCTATTTATACTTCTTCTTCTATTCACTTCTATTATTCGTACTCTACTCCTCTCTCTTCTTCCATCTTCACTTTTTTATCTTCTTCTTCTTTCTTCACATCTCACTGGAAGCTCTTTGATCCAAGTAGAACAAAAAGCTTTCTTCCTTTCTTTCTTTTCCTTTTTTGTTTATGACCAGGAATACGGATAAAGAACCCCTCTTGACTCCTGATCCTGAACTTGAGAAAACTCTAAGGAGGTGTTTACAACTAGCTAAAGCACAACACTCTGGAAGAGATCTTTCAGAAAGTTTTGAACAAGAACTGGGAGACATGGTCGAACCCCAAGAGGAAGCCAAAAAGGTCCTTGCGGACTTCACCATACCTACCTCTGACTTCTATGGCAGAAGCATCTTTGTACCTGCCATTAGAGCTAACAATTTTGAGCTTAAGCCTCAGTTAGTATCTCTTCTGCAGTAGAACTGCAAATTCCATGGACTTTCATTGGAAGATCCACATCAATTCTTAGCTGAATTCTTACAGATCTATGATACTATAAAGACTAATGGAGTAGATCCCGAAGTCTACAAACTTATGCTCTTTCCCTTTGCTATAAGAGATAGAGCTAGGATATGGTTGTATTCCCAACCTAGAGAGAGTCTTGACTCTTGGGAAAAGCTGGTTAATGCTTTTCTGGCTAAATTCTTTTCCCCTCAAAGGATGAGCAAGATTAGAGTGGAAGTTCAAACCTTCAGACAAAGAGAAAGTGAATTTCTCTATGAAGCTTGGGAAAGATACAAGCAATTGATCAGGAGATGTCCTCTTGACATGCTCTCAGAGTGGTCTATCATAGGCATGTTCTATGATGGTCTGTCTGAGATGTCCAAAATCTCATTGGACAGCTCTGCAGGTGGATTACTCCACTTGAAGAAAACACCTGCAGAAGCAAGAGAACTCATTGAGATGGTTGCAAACAACCAATTCATGTACACTTCTGAGAGAAATCCTGTGAACCATGGAATCTCTCAGAAGAAAGGAGTTCATAAAGTTGAAACTCTGAATATCATATTGGCTCAAACAAGATCTTGACCCAACAGATTAATATGATCTCCCAGCATCTGACTGGAATGCAAAAACTACAGCTGGCAGTACTCAGGAAGCTTCTTTTGAAGAAGAAGCTTATGATCTTGATCAACCCACCATGGAGGAGGTGAATTACATGGGAGAACCCTATGAAAACACCTACAATCCTTCATGGAGGAACTTTCCTAATCTTTCATAGAAAGATCAACAGAAACCTCAGCAAGGTTTCAACAACAATCAAGGTGGAAGGAATTAGAATAGGTTCAATAACAGACCACCATTCCCATCTTCTCAAGGGAATATGGAAACCTCTAAGCAGAGCCTTTCTGACTTAGTCACTCTGGTTTCCAGCCTCTCTAAGACCACTCATAGTTTCATTAATGAAATAAGGTCTTCTATTAGAAACTTGAAGGTGCAAGTTGGTCAACTGAGCAAGAGAATCCCTGAAATTCCTCCTGAAACTCTTCCCAGTAATACTGAGGTAAATTCTAGAGAAGAGTGCAAGGCCATAACCATGGAGGAAGAGGCCGAATATGGAGAGGATGGGGTAGCATTGAACGCCAGTGAAGGACATATCACTGGGCGTTCAACTCCCAATCTGGCAGCAAGCTTGGCGCTGAACGCCAGTGAAGGACATATCACTGGCCGTTCACGCCCATCCTGGCAGCAGAGCTGGCATTGAATACCAGCCAGGGAGCACTGGCTGGGTGTTCAACACCCAAACACCTAGGCTTTCTAGCGCTGAACGGCAGTGAGGAACCCCTTACTGGGCATTCAACGCCCAAACATCCAGGCTTTCTGGCGTTGAACGCCAGCCAGATAGCACTAGCTGGGCATTCAACGCCCAACTAGGCAGGCTTTCTGGAGCTGAACGCTAGTGAGGAACCCCTCACTGGGCGTTTAACGCCCAAACATGCAGCCATTCTAGCGCTGAACACCAGTGAGGAACCTCTCACTCAGCGTTCAAAGCCCACACACCCAGGGAAGATGCCGTTAAACGCCAGCAAGGATATTCTTGCTGGGCGTTCAACGCCCAACACACTAGAGGGACTGGCGTTTAATGCCAGTAATGGTGGATAGCAAGGGCGTTCAACGCCCAAAGAGCTATTAGAGCTTGCGTTGAATGCCAGTGAAAGAACACCCTTTGAGTGCTTAAGTCCCACTCAAGAAACCTCTAGCCCAGAACCAAAGGAAATCATAAAGACCATTGAGGTTCCTTTGCATACACTTTTGCAGTGCATGAGTTCTGATGACTACTCATCCTCTGATGAGGATGAAGACACTAGGGAAGTGCAAGTTGCTTACCTAGGAGCTCTTATGAAGCTGAATACCAAGTTATTTGGTACAAGGCCATTGGAGGAAGAACCTCTACTACTTACCAAAGAACTCCATGCTTTGGTTCAGCAGAGGCTACCTCAGAAACTTCCAAATCCTGGACGTTTTCTGATTCCTTGCACCATAGGCACCATGACCTTTGAAAAGGCTCTGTGTGACCTAGGGTCAAGTATAAATCTCATGCCACTCTCTGTAATGGAGAAGCTGGGAATCCTTGAGGTACAAGATGCAAACATCTCACTAGAGATGGCAGACAAGACAATGAAGAAGCCATATGGCTTAGTAGAGGATGTCTTGGTGAAAGTTGAAAACCACTAGATTCCTGTAAACTTCATAGTCTTGGACATAAGAAAGGATGAGGATGACTCTGTCATCCTTGGAAGACCTTTCCTAGCCACTGCTAATGCTATCATTGATGTGACTAAGGGAGAACTGACCCTACAAATAGGGGAGGATCATATCTTGTTAAAGATGCCTCACCCCAATTCTCCCTCTAAAAGAGAGATAATTGTGCAACACCTAGTGTTCCAACCCTCTCTTTTTATGCAAAGCTTTACAGAGCCCCAAACATCAATTCTAAGTTTGGTGTTGGACAACCTTCAACAAGCTCTAAGCACAAAGGTACTAAGAAGAAAGTACCTAAAGGCTGGAAGGACAAGAGAGTTCCAACTGAAGGCCTCTCACCTGGCATGAGAGTTATCTTCACTAAGAAGCCAGTCTTACCACATACAGTGAGTCGTATCCTGCCTCTAGAGCATGTGGAGCTTATTCATGAGAAGACAGGAAGAAAATTCACTGTAAGGGGCAAAAATCTGAGCCCATACTCACCTCCATAAGAAGCTAACCGTCAAGCTAATGACGTTAAAGAAGCGCTTGTTGGGAGGCAACCCAACCTTAATTAATTATTTTTATTTTTTTCATTTCGATTTTCTTTCAGTTATTTTTAGAGTCATGATCATATGCAGCAGTCAGAAAAGAGGTGGAATTTCACAGCAATAAAACAGAACACTCTGGATAGAGTGTTAAAGTTGAACGCCAGCTAGGGAGCAGCCCCTTGGCATTCAAACGCCAATGCAGAGAAGCAGGAAATATGGATTACCTAGCCTCTCAGGACCAGTGGGTCCCACAGAATCTTTCACCTACCCCACTTACTCCCACCTACTTTCACACTTCCCTATACATACTTTCCTATAAACCCTAGCCCAATCACATTCATTTCACTTTTCCAAATCCATCATAACTCCCACCAACCCCCACCCATTTCAAAATCAAATTTCCTACCCAAAACCCCACCCATGGCCGAACCCTACCCTTCCCCACTCCTATAAATACCCCTCTTCATAACCCTTCATGCATACACCTCTCATATACTGACTACCCGACAAGGCCGAGCCCCCTCTCTCCCTCTATATCCGCCTATTTTCTTCTTCTTCTACTCCATTCTTCTCTCTTCTTTATTTTTGCTCGAGGATGAGCAAATTTTTAAGTTTGGTGTTAGAAAATCATAGCTATTTTTCTTTCCATTACAATTCATGGCACCCAAGGTTGGAGACTCCTCTAGAAAGAGGAAAGGGAAGGCAGTAGCCACCCCCCTCTAAATCTCGTGGAGAGATGCATCACCAAAGCTCACGAAGACCACTTCTATGAAGTAGTGGCAGAGAAGAAAGTGATCCTTGAGGTCCCTTTCATGCTCAAGAAGAATGAGTATCCAGAAATCCAAAGAAGAGATCTGAAGAAGAGGTTGGGAAGTCCTAACCAATCCCATTCAGGATGTTGGGATTCTAATGGTGTAAGAGTTCTATGCTAATCCGTGGGTTACTAAAAACTATGACACTAGTCTGAATCCAAATGCAAGGAATTGGATCACCATGGTCCGAGGAAGAATCTTAGATTTCAGCCCGAAAAGTGTGAGGTTAGTGTTTAACTTGCCTCTAATGCAAGTAGATTCTCATCCTTACACTAGAAGAGTTAACTTTGATCAGAGATTAGATCAAGTGCTCTCAGATATCTGTGTGGAAAGAGCACCGTGGAAAAGGGATTCCTAAGGCAAGCCCATTCAACTAAGAAGGGTTGACCTAAAGCCCATAGCTAGAGGATGGTTGGAATTCATCCAACGTTCCATCATCCTCACTAGCAACCGGTCAGAAGTGACTATTGACAAAGCCATCATGATGCAATAAGTGAGGTGGAAGTATATGAGGTGATTCCTCAAGAATTGTACAAGGTAGCTGAGAAGCCTCACACCAATGCAAGGTTGTCATTCCCACACCTCATCTGTCATCTATGCAATTTAGCTAGAATTGTCATAGAAGGATACATCTCCATTGGGGAGGACAAGCCCATCACTAAGAAGAGGATGGAGCAAACTAGAGAGCATGCACAAGAGCCTGTACAACAGCCTCAGCATGAGATCCCTGAGATGCCTCAAGGGATGTATTTTCCTCCCCAAAGCTATTGGGATCAATGGCAAACTTCTCTTGGAGAATTGAGCTCTAACATGGAGCAATTGAGGGTAGAGCATCAAGTGCACTCCATCACCCTCAATGAAATAAGAGAAGATCAAAGAGCCATAAGGGAAGACCAAAGGGCTATGGGGAAGAGCAAAAAAGGCAAAGGAGTGATATTGAAGAGATCAAACATCACATTGGATCCTCAAGGAGGAGCACTAGTCGCCACCATTAAAGGTGGACTCGTTCTCTTTTCCATTCCTTTCCTTTTATTGTTTTCTGTTTTCTGTTATATTATTTGTTTTCCTGTTCTAGTTGCATGATCATTTGCATTGATGTCTTAAAGATGTAAAATGTTCCATATATCTCTCACCCTACTTAAAAGAAAATTTTATTTGGAAAGAATTGAGAGATGCAGGAATTTCAAGTTTAAAATAAGAATAGTTTAATTATGTTGATGTGGTGACATTGCTTTTGTTTTCTGAATGTATGATTAAATAGTGCATATTTGAAGTTAAAATTTTAGAATGTTGGCTCTTAAAAGAATAAGGAAAAAGAAAAAGTATTATTGATAATCTGAAGAATCTAAAAATTGATTCTTGAAGCAAGAAAAAGCAGCAAAAATAAAAAGAAAAAGCTTGCATGCGGAAAAAAAAAGAGAAAAAGCAAGCAGAAAAAGCCAATAGCTCTTTAAACCAAAAGGCAAGAGCAAAAAGCCAATAACCCTTTAAACTAAAAGGCAAGGGTAAAAGGATCCAAGGCTTTGAGCATTAATGGATAGGAGGGCCTACAAGAATAAAATCCTGACCTAAGCAGCTCAACTAAAGCTATCCCTAACCATGTGCTTGTGGCGTGAAGGTGTCAAGTGAAAAGCTTGAGACTGAGCGGTTAAAGTTGTGATCCAAAGAAAAAAGAGTGTGCTTAAGAACTCTGGATACCTCTATCTGGGCACTCTAGCAAAGCTGAGTCATAATCTAAAAAGGTTTACCCAGTTAAAGTGTCTGTGGCATTATTGTATCCGGTGGTAATACTGGAAAACAAGGTGCTTAGGGTCACGGCCAATACTCTAAAAAGCTGTGTTCAAGAAGAAAAAAGAACTAAACTAAGAGAGTCAATAATATCATCTGGATTCTAAGTTCCTAAAGATGCCAACCATTCTGAGTTTCAATGGATAGTGAGAGGCCAAAACTATTCAGAAGCAAAAAGCTACTAAGTCCTGCTCATTTAATTGTAACTAAGCTTCATTGGAAACTTAGAAATTTATTGTATCTTAATTTTTTTTATCCTACTGTGTTTTTAGTTGCTTGGGGACAAGTAACATTTTAAGTTTGGTGTTGTGATGAACGGATATTTTATACGCTTTTTGGCATCATTTTCATATAGTTTTTAGTATGTTTTGTTTAGTTTTTTTTAAGTTTTTATAGGTTTTAGTGTTAAATTCACATTTTTGGATTCTACTATGAGTTTTTGTATTTTTGTGCAATTTTAGGTATTTTCTGGCTGAAATTGAGGAGCTGGAGCAAAAGTCTGATTCAGAGACAGAGAAAGCACTGCAGATGTTGTCTGGATCTGACCTCCTTACACTCGGAAGAGCTTTTCTGGAGCTACAGAAGTCCAAATTGAGCGTTCTCAATGGCTATAGAAATCTGAATTCCAAAGCATTCCAGAAATGTATAATAGTTCAGACTTTGTTTCGGATTAGAAAGCCCAAAACCGGCATCCAACGCCAGCTACCTGTCTCCTTCCAGGAGTCCAGCGCCCAAAGAATAGAGACCAGCGTCCAAACGCCCAGTGAGGACCCCCTAGCTAGCGTTCAACACCCTAGGAGCCTCATAACACATGGATCTCACCAAAGCTCAGCCAAAATAGTCACCAAGTGGGGCCCAGAAGTGAATTTTAGCACTAGATAGACTGTTTTACCCTTACTAGTCATCTGTTTAGTATTTAAAGTGTATTTTACATCTCTCTTAAGAGAGGACGCCCATAATTCATCATATTTTCATTTATCACTTTGTATTTCCTTTCAGTATGAGTTTTTAAACCTCCTAGGTTGAGGGCAGGAGCCATGCTGAGTCCTATGAATTAATAAAAGTATTATTGTTTCTTCTTCGATCCGTGTTTGATTTAGTCTAAGATGTATATTCGTACTTCAAGGTGGTGGATAGGATGATCAGTGACAATCAGCTCTGTTCATCACATTAATATGAACGTTCTTGACAAACACCCGCGTCTACTTGGGTTTGTGTGAATACTTCAGTGGAAAGCACGCACCACCAGCTTGAATCATACATCTCTCAGACGGCTAATCCATGACTTCGTTGGGGACTTCTCGAGACACCAATTTAGCCAATTTACAGGGAGATTAGGGTCTCTGTGGTAGAGGCTAGAACCCAAAGATGCAGCATTCTCTAATCCGAAAGATCTGACCTTGTTTGTAGTATTTTGAGTAGGATCATTAAGGAGAATAGGCTGTATGCGCTTCACCCTCAAGTAGAGATGGATCCACACTAACCCTGGGGTTCAGATCTGGAGGAGTATTGACGACCTCTCAATAAAGGCTCTAATCACTTACTGCCTGCCATTGAAGAGATCACTCACAAGCAAAGAAGACAGTGATACTATAGTTAATTCAGAAAGGCAAAGCAACTCCAATCCTCAACTATATCCTTAAAGTATTAACACCCTATTATAATAATCCTAAACTCTGTAATCCAACAACTTTCTGATTCGCCTGACTAAGACCTACAAGATAACCATAACTTGCTTCAAACCAACAATCCTCGTGGGATCGACCCTGACTTGCTCAGGTATTACTTGGACGACCCAGTGCACTTGCTCATATAGCTGTACGAAAGTGTGGGGATTTGTGCACCAATTAGTAATGTGGAGCTCTGAACGATTGACGTCTTTTATTCCCCTTCTTTTTGGCATTGTTGAAGGCTAGTGGTCCAATCTTTTTTTTCAAAGGTCCGATTTCATATCAATGGAGAGTGAAAGTGAAGGTGGGGTTGGAGAATGAAGGAGGGTTGGAATGACAGTGTAAGGAGGGGTTGGGGAATCAAATGGGAGTGTATACAAGCAGGACAGGCTCGAGTGCACGCATGTTTGACGCGTGGCTGGGGACGCAAATCAGACAATTCGATTTATGTATCTGCCAAGCCTCTAATCCGACTGTCCGATTACTGTGCTCCAAATCGGACTGTCCGATTTCTTGATCATAGTCGTCACATCCTCATGAAATCCCCTTGATGTGAAGAAAGTTGTTGGTAAAGAATTTCTCAATTAAATCTCGTTGCAAGTATAGTTCTAAACCAACAAACAATCCTCCATCATAGTTTAATTTTTGGTTGTCACAAGTCCAACCCAATAAAAGTAATCGAAGTATTTAAACGTCGGTCGTCTCTCAAAGGAATTGCAGTGAGGTATACGTATTATTGGTTATGGTATCCAAGGGGTGGGTTGGTAAAAGTGCAAGAAACTAAAAGGGTAAGAAATGCAAATCAAACAACTAAGGAAAACAATTACTAAAGAGATACATTCATGGCAAGGATTGAGAATATAGGCTTTCTATCCTAGTCACTAATCATAACAATAATTGACAAGAATTTATCATATTTAGTCAACTCCAACAATGGAAGAAAGTACAATGTTATCTTCACACGAGAGAAAGTCAAATAATACTAGTTAATCTCAATCCAAAAATTCTAATCAACTCACTAATTGAATTAGCAAGAGATTATAGTTAATGGAAATAATATTAACTAACAACTCTAGATCACTAATCTAAATTGGGTATTAATGACTCAAGATTGCCCAATTTCTCTTTCCAAGCCAAGAATGCTCAAAAAGCTACTCTAGCATCCAACCAAGCATTTTTTCAAATACTTGGAAGGCATAAAAAGAAAGTATCATAAAATTGCAAGAATAATAAATCTACAACTACCCAATTGCAAGGAAATAATAACAACAACTCAATTAAACAATAAAGAACATAAAACATAAATTGCATTAAAAGAAATCCAAATCCAACAAAAATGTATGAACATAGAAATGACATAAAAGGAAAATTAACAAGAGAACTAAGAGAGCAAAGATGTAATAACAAGAAATTGGAAAGAAAACAAGATGGAAACAAGAAATTAAACCTAGATCTAAGATGCAATTAACCTAAAACCCTAATTCTAGAGAGAAGAGGGAGCTTCTCTCTCTAGAAAACTAACATACATGATCCTAAGCTAATCTAATTGCTCCCCCCTTGTCCAAGCTTGAATTCTGCATGAAATAGCCTCAGGAATCAGTTGGATTTGGGCTTGAAAAGCTTAGAAATCGGCCCCACTATTTTCACTTTAATGAGGTCACGTGCCTGCTATGACGCGTACGCATGGGTCACGCGTACGCGTCGTCTAGCATTTTCTTCTCACGTGTACGCGTCATGTCACGTGTAGGCCTCGCCTGGACGATGCGCCTCTTCACGCGTGCGCGTCGCTCTAAATGCTCCAAATCCTTGTTTTTCCATGAATTCTCCACTTTACATACTTTTCTCTTTACTTCTTCCATCCAATACTTGCCTTATGAACCTGAAATCACTCAACAAACATATCAAGGCATCGAATGGAATTAAAGTGAATTAAGATTGGCAAATTTAAGGCCTAAAAATCATGTTTTCGCACTTAAGCACAAATTTAGGGAGAATTACAAGACCATGTTATTTCATTCAATAAATGTGAGATAAGTTGATAAAATTTTTCAAATTAAGCATAAGATAAACCACAAAATTGGGGTTTATCAAATCTCCTCACACTTAAACTAAGCATGTCCTCATGCTAAACTCAAGAAAGAAACAAAGGGTATTAACATTTATTCAATGCAACCTATCTAAATGCAACTTTCTAAATGAATGCAACTACTTGGTCAAAATAAATCAATTTTCAAGAATACATATATAAGCATAAGGGCTAAAGATATTAACAACCAAGTCAAATCCACAATTTGAATTGAGTTATTAAAAGGAATTTACAAACTTGCAAGAAAAGTGATGATCATAGGTGAAATCATATAATTAAGTAATTGAACCCTCACCGGATGTGTATCCGCTCTAGTCACTTAAGCGTATAGGGTTGATTCACTCAATTCTCCCCTAATCATGCTTTCTAAGATTTGTTTTTCATCTAACAATCAATAATTATTTCATAAATGCATACAAATATCATGAGGACTTATCTTTATGTTGTAATTGGGCTAGGGTCAAGGTAGGATGTATATGGTCAAGTGGACTAGAATTTGAATCTTTGATTAACTTAAACTTCCCACCTAACCTATGGCAACCTATACAATTTCAAACAAACTTAACTACCCATTCTTCACTTTTTCACACACTCATGCATTCTCTTTTTTATCACAACTCATATGCATTGATTATTATTGAACTTCATTTTGGGGCATTTTGTCCCCTTTTTATTGCTTTTCTTTTTCTATTTTTTTATATATTTTTTTCCTTTTTATTTTTCTTTCTCTTTGTCATCATTTTTTTTCAAACTAAAATATATACAAGAGCATCAATACATATAGTTTACACATTCAATGCATGAGTATGTACCCAATTCCTAATATTTTCAATAGAAATACAAAAACACTCTTTTATCCCAACCAATGTTCCCAACTCTCCCAAACTTGAATGATAAATACTCTTACTAGCCTAAGCTAATCAAAGATCCAAATTAAGGACATTTATTATTTTTCGCTTTAAGGCTTGTAATGTGCTAAAATTAAGAACAAATGGGTTTAGCATAAGCTCAAAGTTGGCTAACAATGGAAGATAAAAGGTAAGGCTATTTGGGTAAGTGAGCTAATTGAAACAATGGCCTCAATCATATAAATACATTCATACATAAATTAATGGACATAGAGAATCAAACAAATCAAAGATTACAATCATAGAAAGAGAATAATACACACAAGAATGAAAATAAGTGGTTATATGATGTAACCACACAATTAGGCTCAAATCTCACATGCTTGTGTTCTTAGCTCAAAAATCATGTTACACAATGTATAGTTCAAGCAAGTTCTAAAAAAATATTTTTCTTTTTCAAATCAATTGGGGTGCCCTATAGATAAATTTCTTGAAAAATTTCATTATTTTAACTAAGCTTATTATATATATCCTAAATGAAATGTTGTGATTGGGAAAGGTTAAAATTCCTAAGTTTATTCCCTATGTTCAACCAAACCAAATTCTCATATGCGAAAGGATAAACTAAGCTCAATCATCCACATTTTTCCAAATCACAACTAATAAACTAAAATAACTATATATATATATATATATATATATATATATATATATATATATATATATCAAACTAAAAGTGCAAATCAAACTAAAAATCTAAGATATATACAAGCCAAAGTGCAAAATGCGATAACTAAAAAAAAAGTAACCAAAATAACTAATATGTACAAGAATCTCAAAAGTGCAATAAAGTAAAAATGTGCAAGTACTGAAAATAAAACAAAATAAAGCAAACTAAAACAGGAGTCTGAAATGGTCATCATCTGGAAGCCATGGGACTCCAGCCCAGTGAGCAAGCTACGTGACCAAGCACGTGAATGGAAGGTTGCCCCTGATATGGGCCCGCCACATGAATCGCCTGATAAGTCGGGGAAAGTACAGCTCCTTCCCCTCAAGGACGCACCAAATCATGACAAGCATATCAAACGGAATCTTCGTGAAGTGAATGCTAGGCATGACATAATGGGACAGTATCTGCTACCATACCTTAGCCTCCTTCGTCAGATGCTCAAAATTCATTCCCTTAGGTTTCACTTTAGAGGAATACATCTCCCAAGGGGCATCCGGCTTGGCAACCACACTACGTAGTGCATCATAATCAAAAGTCATGCTGTGCAACTCCTCCTCAGCCCTTTGGAAAGCATCCTTAGCACTGATTTTAGGCTGACAGTGGAGGATCTCCTCAATATCCTCCTCTGTGACCATGATCTGCCTATCACTGAGTTGAACTGAGTCAAGGGTCGCTCTAAAGAAATTACAATAGAACTCTCAGACCCAGGACTCATTCACTCTCACTAGCTCTCTGTCTAGGAAGGCCCAGCCCCTCTCCTCAATCCGAGGCTCAGTATACTACCTCAGATCGGAGAAGATAACTAGCTTCTTCTCCAGGATGAGCTTCCACCCCTGAAAATGCGGAAATTGGAGCTCATAATACAGATTGGTGAACTTCTCTGAGTTGGTAGGAGGCAGGACTTGATCCGTCTTCTCCTTCTCAGAGAGATGCATCTCAGATAAACCGGAGGTCGCTGGTTCAGTAGATGACTAAGACCTCTTCCTTTTCCTTTTGCTAGAGGTGGCCTTGGCTTTCCCTTTGCCTCTGTCAAACATCCTGAAAATAAAAATTACAGGATACAGAATATTAAGCCAAGCAGAGGTATGAAAAGCAAGTATAATATAGCCAACCAGACAGAAAACAGGAAACAGAAGGGTATTGAGGTACATTCATGAAGTGAGCTAAAGAGATAAATTCTTGGAATGCAAAAAAAAAAAAAATAGAATTCAGACATCAATAAGAAACACAATCCAAGAACTCATGCAATGATAGTAAAGATGCTTGTTTGTTAAGAAACAACAATTATCATGCCCAAAAGAATATAAAAGAGTTAGTTTGAAAAACTAAAAAGAAAGGTCAGAAAGTCAATTAAGTCAAAAGTTAGAAAAGTGGGTTAAAGATCAGTGGCATGATAATTATTGAACTTAAACAAGAGAAGTTCAAAAAGTTTAGGAAACAAGCATACTCACATACATGAAGATGATGCAAGTCATTGATGATGAAATATGTTATGCACAAAAGCACAAAAGAGAAATGCAAGTCATCATCAATGTGTTTGATCACTTAAGTGAAAAAATTGGTGTAGCAAAACAAAAATGCACTCATGTAACCCAAGGTAAATTGGAACAATGAAAACAGCTACATAAGTAAAATTGCACCAATAATTACAACTTAAAAGAACCTCAGTCAAAAGGAACAAGATTAGGCCACTTGAAGGTTTAGGAAAACAACTTCAATGGTCAATGAGAAATACACTTGAAATATGACCATGAAGGGTAGAAATTTGGACCTAATTTGAGCGATGAAAAACATAAAAGAGGTTCAAAATCACTTGGTTGATCAAGGTTCTAATTGACACAGAAATCCGTCAAATAGTTCCTTGTTATCGCCAATAAAGTAATTTGAATAAAGGGAACTAAAGAAGAGCGGAAGTGCCAGCTGACCAATACATGAATTGAATTTGGCAGTAATCAAGTAGGACTAAAGTTAAAATGTGCCAAATTCAGTTCACAATTAGAAGTCAATAGCATAAAGATTTCAAAAACATTCGGCAGCATTCCAGCAGTACATTGAGCATTTCCGGATTAAACAAATCGTAGAACTCAGCCCATATGAAATCAAAACAATACAGACAAAGTCAGCAATCATAATTTCATATGAACTAAGGTGCATATTCAAACATGAGCAGTAATTTCAATCAGCAGTAGCAAACAACAGTGGAATAATCACAGAGTATCATCAGAATTAAACAGCATCAACAGCACCAAACAGCAGTAGCACCCAAAATTAACATGTAAAAATCACAGAACATCAACATCATCATCACTCAACAAAGTAAATGAAAATTAGCCATTCTAGATAGCATCAGTAGCAAAAATCAGACCTAAATCTACTAACCAAAATCCTAAAACTACCTAACCACATGCAGTCTAAGCTAGCCTATTCCAACAGAAACATGATTAACTAATACTAACATGGAAATTAATTAAAAAAAAAAACAAAAACAGAAGTAGAAATTAAACCAGAGGGAACTAGAACATGGGAGGGAAGCAGAAACAGAGATGAAAACTGGAACGGGAGAAGTGCAGTGCCAACCCAGAGACGGCGGCTACTGGTGGCGGTAGTGCCAGCGGAACTGAGGCGCTGAGTAGCGGCACTGAACTCAGAGAGTAGGGGGCACCAGATACTGTTCTGGTAAAGAGGCGGGAGAAAGAAGTGAAATAGAGAAAGGAAAGAATTGGTGGTGGATGGTGGTTCACCGGCGACAATGGGTGACTGCGGCGGTGGTTAATGGCAGTGAGGAGAAGAGGAAAGAGACAGTGAAGGGGGTAAAAAGGAGAAGAAAGGAAGAAGAGGGAATATGAAGAGATGAAGAGAAATGGAACGTTGGAGAGGTGAGTGACGCGAAATGGCTAGGGTTCACGCGTCAGGGGCGTTAGAGAATTCAAATCCACGCGTACACATTGTTGACTCGTGCACGTGGGTTGAGAGAAAGGGATTTGATGTGTAGGCGTCATTTACGCGTGAGCGTGGATGAGACAAAACAGGCATAGACACGTATGCGTCAACAACACAAATGCGTGAAGGGAGAGAAATGAAGGTGACGCGTACGCGTGAATCACGCGTATGCGTGGTGTGAAATTGTGCTAAATGCACAATCTCAGCGCCAGTTTCGCGCAACTCTCTGAAATTTATATGGAGCAGCAATTTCAGTATTTCGACGCGTACGCGTCGCTCATGGATGCGCGTCTTGGACATGAAAATCAATGTCACGTGTAAGCGTGGAGCATGCGCACGCGCGAACTGCCACTTTTTTTTTCCTTTTTTTTTAAAACACCAACATAGAGCTTAAAATCAGGAATTAAAATTCTCACTACACTATATACAACTCTGGACCAACCAAAATGCAAATTAACAATATTTTTGAGTTTTTGAAGATTTTTCACAAAATTTGAGAAAAACTTGCAATTCAAGCAAAAACCCAAATTCAAAGAAACATCCTTATTTGAAGCATAAAATCCACAAACAACCTAGCAACCAAAACAAACATACAAAAGAATAAAAGGGAAGAACTACCTAATGATGGCAACTCAATTCATTTATTGATTATATCTATAAGAGAAATGGAAAGAGTTTACCATGGTGGGGTGTCTCCCACCTAGTACTTTTATTTATTGTCCTTAAGTTGGGCAATTGGTAGGCTCCTTGTCAAGGTGGCTTGTGCTTGTATTCTTCCTTGAACTCCCACCAATGCTTGGACTTCTAATAGGCTCCAAAATTCAAAATCAATAGCACCAAGCTTTGATGAAGTTCTACACAAGCTAAGGGCTCCCAAAGTTGATCTTCACATATTCCTAGATCCTAAATCTTCTTTCTACACACATCTTCAAGTTGATCATCATGATTCCATCTGGGTGGCAAGCACATGGAATTCTCCTTTAGGCACCAAACTCTCCTCCTAGATCTTCTCAATCGAGTATTATGCCACCATTTGAACTTAGAGCTTGAAAACTCAACCATAGTGAACCTTAAATTGCGGTGCCAACCACTAGCCAATGTTCTCTTACTTCCCATTCCACAGAGAGCTCTAAGTTGACCATTCGTTTCAAGCAGACCATATTCAAGTAGGATAAAAAAACTTAGAGATAAGTGGTTTACCCAATTGTATGATGTAAGGAATGATGGTGACTTAGGAAGGGGGCCTCCCCACACTTTGACAATGCAAGGTGATGCACCACTATTTCGTGGTACATTTTATGCTGAATTGAGTAGATTTTATCTATTATTCTCACACTTATGCATATAAATCGGAAGAAGGGACAAAAGTACACCTGAAAGTTCGCACACTGGACACAATTACACTTCAATCATTTAATGAGTCATGCATGCATACCATTTATACACTCCGGCGGACACACTATTTTTCGTGTTTATTTTGTTTAGGAAGAAAGGACAAAAATACACCTAAAAGATCACACGCTGGTTACAATTACACTTCAATCATTTAACGCCGCCACATGCCGATGGTCGGAAGGGTAAATGTGTCTGCCGGAGTGTATAAATGGTGTGCACGTGTGACTCATTAAATGATTAAAGTGTAATCGTGTCCAGCGTGCGAACTTTCAGATGTACTTTTGTCCCTTCTTCCCATATAAATCGCATGTTTTACATCTTCCTTCCTAATTCTGTGCTTTGATTCAAAACATGCTTCCTTGATCTTAAATTACCGATTTTTAATTCTTTCTTATTATCACTAGATGCCGTGATATGTGTGTTCAGTGTTTTAAGGTATTATAGGGCAGGAATGGCTTAGAGGATGGATAGAAAGCATGCAAAAGTGGAAGGAATACAAGAAATTGAAGTTTGGAGAAGCTGACAGTGATGCGCACGCATGGATTACGCGTACGGGTGACCAGCGCATTAGTCAAGCGATGCGTACGCGTGGATGACGCGTACGTGTGACCATGGATTTTGTCCAGCGATGCGCACGCGTGGGGGACGCGTATGCGTGACAAAGCATCACGTGTCGCATTAAACAGAAGATGCTGGGGGTGATTTCTGGGCTGTTTTTGGCCTAGTTCCAAGCCCGAAAATACTATTTAGAGGCTGCAGAGTGGAGTTGGAAGAGGGGGAATCAATGATTCACACTTTCAATCAACATTAGTTAGGTTTTAGATATAGTTTTCTGGAGAGGGAGGCTCTCTCCTCTCTCTAGGTTTTAGGGTTCTTAGGTTTAGATCTTCTCAATTTCATATTTCTACTTTGCCTTAACGTAGTTTCTCTTCTACTCTTATTTGTTCTAGTACCTTGGTTATTTATTTCTCTTGTTGATTACTTTATGCTGCCAATTTAATTTATGAACTCTTATGTTAGATTCAATTTTTTATTTAATGCAATTTGAGGTATTTCATATTTATTCCTCCTTTCTTTGTTTGTTATTGTTGAATGCTTGCAATTGTTAGTTTTAGGTTTTATTATCTCTTATTATTTTTCTATGCTTTTATTTTGTACCCACCAAGTGTTTGATAAAATGCTTGGTTGAGTTTTAATTTAGCTTTTTACATTTGTAACTTGGATTGATTATTTGGAGACTCTTGAGTTATCAAAAGTCTTTTGTTGATTGGTGATTGAGACTTGCTAGTTGGCTTGAGCTTTACTAACTCTAGTCTTTGATTAGGACTTGGAAACTCAAGTTGAATTGCTCGCTTGACTTACCTTCAATTGTTAGAGGTTAACTAAGTGAGAGCAATTTGCACCATCACAATTGATAATGATAATGAGGATAGAAATTCCAATTCTCAATCCTTGTTAAGACTTTTCTTAGTTGTTATTTTATTTCCTTGTTATTTACATTACTTGTTGCTTATTAAACTCAAAACCCAAAAATATACTTTTCCATAACCAATAGTAACATACTTCCCTGCAATTCCTTGAGAGACGACCTGAGGTTTAAATACTTCGGTTTATTTTTATTGGGTTTGATTTAGTGACAAACAAATTAAATTTTGATTGAGGTTTAATTGTCGGTTTAGACTAGACTTGCAACGTGATAATTTTTGTGAAACCTTTACCGACATTTTTTCTCCATCAATTTTTGGCGTCGTTGCCGGGGAATTTCAAACGTGTGCCTTATTATTGGTTATTGTATATATTTACCTTTTGCTTGTTTGTTAGTTTTTGTTAGTTTTAGGACTTTATTGCTTATTTTTATTAGTTTTTATTTTTATTTGTTACTATGAATTCTCCCCTTTGGCTATGAGTTTAGTTCAAATTATGTTGTAGGAAATGGAAGCTACAAAGAGAACGTGAATCAAGGATGGGACAATCAAAGATGGGAGCAGCCACAAGGATTTGATCAACCCTCTTGGCAACAACCTCCACCAACTTACTATGAGTAAGAGCCATCCCAGGATGCATGTGAATCCAATAACTATGGTGGACCCCCTTGTAGTTATCAACAAGCCCTACCATATGCCTATGAACCCTCTCCTCAACATAGATTTGAACCACCATACTCACAAGCCTCTTTCCACCTTTCACCTCCATATGACCCTAACCCTTATCCACCATACCAACCACCATATGAACCACATGAACCATACATAGAACCACCCACATTCCAACACAATTACCCCCAAAAACCACCACCTCAATATACACCATCTCCATATCCTTATCAAGAAGAACCACCTTTATATTATGAGTCCTCTCTCCCAACAAATGAATCCTCCTATCCATCCCAAGCTCCCATAGATGATACCTTTAGTGCTATTCACCAAGGGCAAAGAGAGCTTCAAACGACACTTATCTCTACTCTCACCGGTCTCACCTCTACTCTCCAAGCTCTTATAACCCGTGTGGATCCATCCTTTACCCCCAATACTCAACCCTCAAGCTCTAGTGCACTTTCTTTTCACCCATATCCATCAATCCAAGAGCAATATGATCCCAATTATGCTATTCACATGGAACAAGAGAGAAGGGATCGCCTTAGAGACTTAATGGATCGGATTCACGCATCCATACTTCAAGAGAAGCAAGAGGAGGCCCAAAAGGTGGAGGTAGGAGAGACCCTTGAAAAAAGTTGTCAAGAGGTGGATGTCATCAAGGAGGAGCTGGATTTTGTACTAGAGCAAGTGGAGAAAGCCGAAATTATTGAAGAAGATGATGTGGTTGAAGATTTGGGAGATGCAGAACCTCCATGGGAACCACAAGTCATAGAGTCTCGTTCCAAGAAGTTTGAGTTTAATGTTGAGGAGGGTGTACAACCTCAAAAGCATGTCATCATGGAAGACTTTGAAGAGGTTGATGAAGAGATGGATTCAATCATTGATAAATCCCTATCTACAACTGAATCCTCTCCCATTGGATGTGAAATAGCCAAAGAAGAAGTTGGTGAACAAGGAATTAAAGTTGAAGATACTTGTAAAGAGGTGGAGGAATTTAAGGAGGAACCAAAGGAAGTGGAGCCTACAATGTCAAGACCATTGGATATCTTCCTTCCTAAGTCACCATCATCCTTTACACCATTCAAATGGGTAAATCTCTTATCACTAGGCTTTCTAATTCCACTTGAGTATGGGTTGCTTGAAACTGATAGTCAACTTAGAGCTCTTTGCGGATTGAAGAGTAAGGAAGAATTGTGTAGTGGCTGGAAACATCACTCTAGGTTCAGGGTGGTTGCACGCTCAAAGTTTGATAACAATGCTTGGTGTAGAACCAAAGTGAATGGGTCTAGGAGGATGTAGAAACAAGATTTGGGATCCCAGCATACAAGAGGATCAAATTTGGGAGCTCGAAGCTTGTGAAGAACTTCATCAAGGCTTGGTGAATTTATTCGGGAATGTTGGAGCTTATTGGAAGTCCAAGCATTGGTGGAAGTTTCAAGATGAGTTCAAGCACAAGCCGCCATAACAAGGAGCTCACCAAATGTCTAACTTAAGGACTTTAACTAAAAGTGCTAGGTCCTAGGTGCGAGACACCCCACCATGGTAAATTCTTTCCAATTTTACTTTTATTTATATTAGTAATAAGTTAAATTTTTATTTTTTTATTTATGTTTATTTCGTTTAATTTATGGTTTAGTTGTTTAATAATCTCTGGAGTTGATTTAAAAAAATAAGTGCCTCCGACGCGTAAGCGTCAATGACGTGCACGCGTCACATGGAGGTTCGCCCTTTATCAAAAATGAACAGAGAGTTGTGATGGAACGACGCGGAAGGGATGCTTGGCACACAAACCACCCCACACGTACGCGTGACCCACGCGTACGCGTCACCTGCATTTTTTACCATCCACACGTAAGCGTCAGCGATGCAAACGCGTGGCGTGAAAAATTGGCGTCATTTGGTAATTGGACAGAGAGTTGGGCTGCCATTGTGCTGGAATCGCGCGAGTAGTCACGCGTACGCATGACCGACGCTCACGTGTCAGTGTTTATTTTGCGCAATCCACGCGTACGCATGGGCGACGCTTACGCGTCGAATGGCTATTTCTGTTTTCACGCCTACGCGTGATACATGCGCGCGCGTCGCGTCCCGTTTTTCATTTTACTTCTTTCTTCTCCCCTTTCTTATTCTTTCTTCTTCCTTTCTTACTTTCTTCTTCTTCATTTGTTTAACCTCTCATCCTTATTCTATTTCATTTTCTTTTACATATTGCATTTGCATACTTTTTCTCATTGCATTTCAATTTTGTTCATGTTTTTATTTTCTTTTCTAAGTTATTATTTTCCATTGGTGTTAAATGTTCTTCTTCAACTGTTACATTTTTCTTGCATTATTTTGGTACTTTTTGACTTGTTTGCTATTCGCTTGACATGCCATTGGCTTCTATTATTTTCTCGCTTACATGTTGTAACTACCATGTAGTTGAGAACCTTATTATTCGACAATAGCCCACATATATTTTATTTCTTTCCATATCTTTATTTGCGGGTTATTTTTCTTCCTTCTCCTCTTCTCTCAGGATGGCCACCAAGAAGGGAAATGAAAAACTTATAAAGGGGGCGATAAACAAGTTCCTACGTACACTCTTTGGAGAAAAGCATCAGTTGTAGCCACCCGTCCACTTGCACATCGTAGCATGCACCGAGGATGGTGCAATCTTTAAGTGTGGGGAGGTCGATACCGACTTCCGTGGGTTAGTTACTTTCCTATCTCAACACCAATGTTTAATTTCCTTTGTTAAATTAATTGTTGCATTTACATGTTTGATTGCATGTTTGTTTGATTTTGTGCATGTTCTTCTACCACTACTTGGTTGGAGTGATAAGTTCTTTTTCAAGACACTATTATAGAGTATTTCACTAATTTAAATCAAAATTTTTGTTAAACTTGTTGAAGATAATTATTTTGGAACATGATTTAGAGCTCGAACACACAACCTTGTGAGATTTTGAGCCTAATTATATGGTTACATTATGTAACCATAGTTTTTATTCTTGTGTATTTTCTTCTCTATGAATGCAATCTTTGGTTTGTTCCATTCTATATGTCTATTATTTAGTGTATTCATGCATTTTTGTGATTGAGGACATCATTTGATATTAGCTCACTTATCCCAAATAGCCTACCATTTCATTTACCTTTGTTTGCCACTTTGAGCCTTTTTTTAACCCCCATTTGTTCTTTATATTACCACATCACTAGCCTGAAGTAGAAAAATAATTAATTACCCTATATAAATATTTGGTTAGTGTAAGATAGTTAGTGTGTGTCAACTAAGTGTGGGGAAATGTGGGAACTATGGTTGATGAGAATGTGTTTTGCTTTTATTGACAAATATTAAGAATTTGGGTGCTTACTCGTGTGAAATTAGAGAAACCATATGCATTAATATATTATGCTTTCAATTATATAAAAAGAAAAAAAAAAGAGAAAAACAAAAAAAACGAAAAAGGAAAAAGAAAAAGAAAAAAAAAAGAGAAGAAATAAATGATTAGGGGATAAAATTATCCCAATGTTAAGTCCAATAACAAGATCAATGCATATGTGATGGAATTAGACTTGATACATGAGTGTGTGAAAATATGCAAAAGTGAGATTTTAGGTGGCTAAGCATGATTTTAGAATTATATAGAGTGTGTGTATGTGTTAGGTGAGAACTTAGGTTAGTCAAAGATTCAAATTATAGCTCACTTGGCCATACATATATCCTCACCCTTACCTTAGCCACATTACAACCTTGAAAAACACTCATGATGTTTGCATTTGTACACTAAATATTTGTTGATTGGTTAGATGAAGAATAAAGTTTTAGATAGCATGACTAGAGGAGATTAGAGTGGATTAACCTTAGACACTTGAGCGATTAGAGTGCATATACACTTCCAGTGAGGGTTCAATGCTTAATTCTGTGTTCTCGGCTTTCATGAGCTCTCTTCTCACAAGTTTACTTGTACCTTATTGTGTGATTTGAATTAGTGGAATATGATTTATTTTTGTCTTGGAGAACTTATTTACTTTTAACCAAGTAGGAAAAAGCATTTCTGATGTAGTTGCATTCATATAGATAGCTTGCATTTCATAAATTCTACCGTTCCTCTTCACTCTCTTATAGTTCTCTTGAGCTTAGCATGAGGACATGCTAATGTTTAAGTGTGGGGAGATTTGATGCACTACTATTTCGTGGTACATTTTATGCTGAATTGAGTGGATTTTATCGATTATTCTCACACTTATGCATATAAATCGCATGTTTTACATCTTTCTTCCTAATTCTGTGCTTTGATTGAAAACATGCTTCCTTGGTCTTAAATTACTGATTTTTAATCCTCTCTTATTACCACTAGATGCCGTGATATGTGTGTTTAGTGTTTTCAGGTATTATAGGGCAGGAATAGCTTAGAGGATGGAAAGAAAGCATGCAAAAGTGGAAGGAATACAAGAAATTGAAGTTTGGAGAAGCTGACTGTGACGCACCCGCGTGGAGTACATGTATGCATGACCAATGCATCAGTCAAGCGATGCGTACGCATGGATGATGCGTACGCGTGACCAAGGATTTCGTCCAGCGACGCGTACGCGTGACAGAACGTCATGTGCCGCATTAAACAGAAGACGCTGGGGGTAATTTTTGGGCTGTTTTTGGCCCAGTTCCAAGCCCAAAAACACTGCTTAGAGGCTGCAGAGTGGAGCTGGAAGAGGGGGAATCAATGATTCACACTTTCAATCAACATTAGTTAGGGTTTAGATGTAATTTTCTGGAGAGGGAGGCTCTCTCCTCTCTCTAGATTTTAGGGTTCTTAGGTTTAGATCTTCTCAATTTCAGATTTCTACTTTGCCTTAATTTAGTTTCTCTTCTACTCTTATTTGTTCTAGTACCTTGGTTATTTATTTCTCTTGTTGATTACTTTATGCTACCAATTTAGTTTATGAACTCTTATGTTAGATTCAATTTTCTATTTAATGCAATTTGAGGTATTTCATATTTATTGCTCCTTTCTTCGTTTGTTATTATTGAATGCTTGCAATTGTTAGTTTTAGGTTTTATTATCTCTTATTATTTTTCTATGCTTTTATTTTGTACCCACCAAGTGTTTGATAAAATGCTTGGTTGGGTTTTAATTTAGCTTTTTACGTTTTTAACTTGGATTGATTATTCGGAGACTCTTGAGTTATCAAAAGTCTTTTGTTGATTGGTGATTGAGACTTGCTAGTTGGCTTGAGCTTCACTAACTCTAGTCTTTGATTAGAACTTGGAAACTCAAGTTGAATTGCTCACTTGACTTACCTTCAATTGTTAGAGGTTAACTAAGTGAGAGCAATTTGCAATTACCATCATAATTTACAATGATAATGAGGATAGGAATTCTGATTCTCAATCCTTGTTAAGACTTTTCTTAGTTGTTATTTCATTTCCTTGTTATTTACATTACTTGTTGCTTATTAAACTCAAAACCCAAAAATATACCTTTCCAGAACCAATAGTAACATACTTTCCTGCAATTCCTTGAGAGATGACCCGAGGTTTAAATACTTTGGTTTATTTTTATTGGGTTTGCTTTAGTGACAAACAAATTAAATTTTGATTGAGGTTTAATTGTCGGTTTAGACTATTCTTGCAACGCGATAATTTTTGTAAAATCTTTACCGACATTTTTCCGCCGTCACAAGATCCACTCCCTTGTGCTCTTCTTTAAGTTCTCCCACCTCTTGACAAGCATTCTCAATTTCAATTCCTTGTTCACCAACTTCTTCTACACATTCCTTATTACTTAAGTCATGTGTCGGAGGTTGTGCATTAGCCTCCTCAACATCAAATTCACAACACAATGAGGACGATTCAACAATCTCCGATAACACATTGGTTGGTGCGAAATTATCTTCAATAACAAGACTTGTCACTTGCTCAACTTCTTCCAATCCTTCATTACTTAACATATGCCTTGGAGGTTGCACATCCTCCTTAACATCGCTTTCTAGTCCAATGGAAGAGGGCTCAACAAAATCATCAAGGGGGTTGATCAATGTGGACAAAAAATCACTAATGATGGAATCCACTTCTTGATCAATTTCCCTCAACTCTTTATCCACTTGCTTAACATCAATGACCTCAACTTCCTCCTCTTGTTGCACTTCTTGCTTCAACTCCTCTTCTCCACCTTGAAGCTCCAAATCCTCCTTCTCATTGTGTTCCTCAACTAATCCTCCACATTTAACAATAAGGGTATCTTGGATAGTTGAGCACAATGATGCCAATTGGCTCATCACTTCAGTTAAACTAGCCATGGCTTCCCCTTGCTTTTGGCAACTGGTGCACAGAAATTGTGATTACACTTTGATTATGTAAAATTCATCGCTCTTTCTTTCCCTAGTAATGGCGCCAAAAACATGATGCCAATACCATGGTTCACAACTTCGCACAACTAACCAGCAAGTGCACTGGGTCGTCCAAGTAATACCTTACGTGAGTAAGGGTCGAATCCCACGGAGATTGTTGGTATGAAGCAAGCTATGGTCACTTTGTTAATCTCAGTCAGGCGGATATAAAATAGTAACGGGGTTTACGAAAATAATTAATAAAATAGGGATAGAAATACTTATGTAAAGCTTTGGTGAGAATTTCAAATAAGCGAATAGAGATGCTTTCGTTCCTCTGAACCTCTGCTTTCCTGCTATCTTCATCCAATCAGTCTTAATCCTTTCCACGGCTGGCTTTATGTAATGTGTCACCATTGTCAAGGGCTACTTTCGGTCTTCTCTCAGGAAAATAATCCAAATGCCCTGTCACGGCACGGCTAATCGTCTGGAGGCACCACCCTTGTCAATGGTTACATCCTATCCTCTCAGTGAAAATGGTCAACACACCCTGTCACGGCACGGCTATTCATTTGTCGGTTCTCGATCATGTTGGAATAGGATTTACTATCCTTTTGCGTCTGTCACTACGCCCAGCAATCACGAGTTTGAAGCTCATCACAGTCATTCAGTCATTGAATCCTACTCGGAATACCACAGACAAGGTTTAGACTTTCCGGATTCTCTTGAATGCCGCCATCATTCTAGCTTACACCACGAAGATTCTGATTAAGAGATCTAAGAGATACTCATTCAATCTAATGTAGAACGGAAGTGGTTGTCAGGCACGCGTTCATAGGGAATGATGATGATTGTCATGTTCATCACATTCAGGTTGAAGTGCGAATGAATATTTGGAAGCGAAATAAGATGAATTGAATAGAAAATAGTAGTACTTTGCATTAATCTTTGAGGAACAGCAGAGCTCCACACCTTAATCTATGGAGTGTAGAAACTCTACCGTTGAAAATACATAAGTGATAATGGAGTTCATTGGTCTCGGCCCCAGAGGGGAACCGGAGTGACCAAGACTGTGAATACAATGATAAAAAGTTCTATTTATAATAAACTAGTCACTAGGGTTTACAGAAGTAAGTAATTGATGCTTAAATCCACTTCCGGGGCCCACTTGGTGTGTGCTTGGGCTGAGCTTGAGTGTTGCACGTGTAGAGGTCATTCTTGGAGTTGAATGCCAGCTTTTGTGCCAGTTTGGGCGTTGAACTCCACTTTGCAGCTTGTTTCTGGCGCTGGACGCCAGAATTGGGCAGAGAGATGGCGTTGAACGCCAATTTATGTCGTCTAAACTTGGGAAACATATGAACTATTATACATTGCTGGAAAGCCCTGGATGTCCACTTTCCAACGCAATTGGAAGCGCGCCATTTTGAGTTCTGTAGCTCCAGAAAATCTAATTTGAGTGTAGGGAGGTCAGAATCCAACAGCATCAGCAGTCCTTCTTCAACCTCTGAATCTGATTTTTGCTCAAGTCCCTCAATTTCAGCCAGAAAATACTTGAAATCACAGAAAAATACACAAACTCATAGTAAATTCCAGAAATGTGAATTTAACATAAAAACTAATGAAAACATCCCTAAAAGTAACTAGATCCTACTAAAAACATACTAAAAACAATGCCAAAAAGCGTATAAATTATCCGCTCATCACAACACCAAACTTAAATTGTTGCTTGTCCTCAAGCAACTGAAAATCAAATAGGATAAAAAGAAGAGAATATACTATAAATTCCAAACTATCAATGAAACAGAGCTTCAATCATATGAGCGGGACTTATAGCTTTTTGCCTCTTGAATAGTTTTGGCATCTCACTTTATCTATTGAAGTTCAGAATGATTGGCATCTATAGGAACTCAGAGTTCAGATAGTGTTATTGATTCTCCTAGTTCAGTATGATGATTCTTGAACACAGCTACCTTATGAGTCTTGGCCGTGGCCCTAAGAACTTTGTTTTCCAGTATTACCACCAGATACATAAATGCCACATACACATAATTGGGTGAACCTTTTCAGATTGTGACTCAGCTTTGCTAAAGTCCTCAATTAGAGGTGTCCAGGGTTCTTAAGCACACTCTTTTTTTTGCTTTGGACCTTGACTTTAACCGCTCAGTCTCAAGTTTTCACTTGACACCTACACGCCACAAGCACATGGTTAGGGACAGCTTGGTTTAGCCGCTTAGACCAGGATTTTATTCCTTTAGGCCCTCCTATCCACTGATGCTCAAAGCCTTGGGATCCTTTTTATTTGCCCTTGCCTTTTGGTTTTAAGGGTTATTGGCTTTTTGCTCTTGCCTCTTGGTTTTAAGAGCTTTTGGCTTTTTCTGCTTGCTTTTTCTTTCTATTTTTTTTTTCGCCTATTTTTTTTTTCTGCAAGCTTTGTTCTTTGCTGCTTTTTCTTGCTTCAAGAATCATTTTTATGATTTTTTAGATTATCAAATAACATGTCTCCTTGTCATCATTCTTTCAAGAGCCAACATATTTAACATTCATAAATAACAACTTCAAAAGACATATGCACTGTTCAAGCATACATTCAGAAAACAAGAAGCATTGTCACCACATCAATATAATTAAGCTAAGTTCAAGGATAAATTCGAAACTCATGTACTTCTTGTTCTTTTGAATTAAAACATTTTTCATTTAAGAGAGGTGATGGATTCATAGGACATTCATAACTTTAAGACAAAGTTACTAACTACTAATGATCATGTAATGAAGACACAAACACAGATAAGCACTTAACATAGAAAACGAAAAACAGAGAATGTAAGAACAAGGAATGAGTCCACCTTAGTGATGGTGGCGTTTTCTTCTTGAAGAACCAATGATGTCCTTGAGCTCTTCTATGTCTCTTCCTTGTCTTTGTTGCTCCTCCCTCATTGCTTTTTGATCTTCTCTTATTTCATGAAGGATGATGGAGTGCTCTTGATGTTCCACCCTTAGTTGTCCCATATTGGAACTCAATTCTCCTAGGGAGGTGTTGATTTTCTCCCAATAGTTTTGTGGAGGAAAGTGCATTTGAGGCATTTCCGGGATCTCATGGTGATGAGCTTCATACGCCTCTTGACCTCCATGAATGGGCTCTCTCGCTTGCTCCATCTTTTTCTTAGTGATGGGCTTGTCCTCTTTAATGAGGATATCTCCCTCTATGTCAATCCCAGTCGAATTGCATAGGTGGCAAATGAGGTGAGGAAAGGCTAACCTTGCCATAGTGGAGGACTTGTCAGCCACCTTGTAGAGTTCTTGAGGTATAATCTCATGAACTTCCACCTCTTCTCCAATCATGATGCTATGGATCATGATGGCCCGGTCTATAGTAACTTCAGACCGGTTGCTAGTGGGAATGATTGAGCATTGAATGAACTCCAACCATTCTCTAGTTACAGGCTTAAGGTCCAGTCTTCTTAGTTGAACCAATTTGCCTTTTGAGTCAATCTTCCATTGAGCTCCTTCTACACATATGTCCATAAGGACTTGGTCCAACCTTTGATCAAAGTTGACTCTTCTTGTGTAGGGGCGTGCGTTCTCTTCCATGTTTGGCAAGTTGAATGCCAACCTCACATTTTCCAGACTAAAATCTAAGTATTTCCCCCGAACCATTGTAACATAGTTCTTTGGGTCCTGGTTCTTACTTTGATCATGGTTCTTGGTGATCCATGCATTGGCATAGAACTCTTGAACCATTAGAATGCCGACTTGTTGGATGGGATTTGTTAGAACTTCCCAACCTCTTCTTTGAATTTCATGTCGGATCTCCGGAGACTCATTTCTTTTGAGTTTGAAAGGGACCTCAGGGATCACCTTCTTCTTGGCCACAACATCATAGAAGTGGTCTTGATGGGCTTTGGAGATGAACCTTTCCATCTCCCATGACTCAGAGGTGGAAGCTTTTGTCTTCCCTTTTCCTTTTCTAGAGGATTCTCCGGTCTTAGGTGCCATCAATGGTAATGGAAAAACAAAAAGCTTATGCTTTTACCACACCAAACTTAGAATTTTGCTCGCCCTCGAGCAAGAGAAGAAAGAATAGAAGAAGAAGAAGAAGAAGAAATGGAGGAGAGAGAGAAGGGTTGTGTTTCGGCCAAGAAGAGAAGAGAGGGTTGTGTTGTGTAAAAATGAGGAAGAATGGAAGGCTTTATATAGGGAAGGGAGGGGGGGTTAAGGTTCGGCCATTTAAGGTGGGTTTGGGTGGGAAATTGATTTTGAATTTTGAAGGAAGGTGGAGTTTATGAGGTAGGTTTATGGGGAAGAGTGGATGGATGTGAGTGGTGAAGAGGTGATGGGGAAGAGAGATTGAGGTGATTGGTGAACGGTTTTGGGGAAGAGTGTTTATGGGATTGTGTGAAAGAGGGGTGAGAAGAAGTGAGTGGAGGTAGGTGGAGATCCTGTGGGGTCTACAGATCCTGAGGTGATCCTGTGGGGTCCACAGATCCTGAGATGATCCTGTGGGGTCCACAGATCCTGAGGTGTTCAAGGATTTACAACTTTGCACCAAATTAGGCATGTAAAATGCCCTTGCACACAACTCTGGGCGTTCAGCGCTAGGTTGGTGCCCATTTTGGGCGTTCAACGCCCATTTGTTGGCCATTTCTGGCGTTGAACGCCAGAACCATGCCTGTTCTGGGCGTTCAGCGCCAGCTTTTCTCCAGGGTGCAATTCTGGCGTCCAGCGCCCAGATGCTGCCCATTTTGGGCGTTCAGCGCCCAGACACTACCCTTTTTGGGCGTTCAGCGCCCAGACACTGCCCATTTTGGGCGTTCAGCGCCAGAACCATGCTCTGTTCTGGCGTTGAACGCCAGACAGATGCTCCTCCAGGGTGTGATTTTTCTTCTGCTGTTTTTGATTCTGTTTTTAAATTTTTTGTTTATTTTGTGACTCCACATGATCATGAACCAATAAAGACATATAACTAAGAAAAATATAGTTAGATAAATAAAAATTGGGTTGCCTCCCAACAAGCGCTTCTTTAATGTCAATAGCTTGACAGTGGGCTCTCATGGAGCCTCACAGATGTTCAGAGCATTGTTGAGACCCTCCAACACCAAACTTAGAGTTTGGATATGGGAGTTCAACACCAAACTTAGAGTTTGGTTGTGGTCTCCCAACACCAAACTTAGAGTTTGACTGTGGGGGCTTTGTTTGACTCTGCTTTGAGAGAAGCTTTTTCTGCTTCCTCTCCATGGATGCAAAGAGAGATCCTTGAGTTGTAAACACAAGGTTATCCTTATTTAATTGAAGGATCAATTCTCCTCTGTCCACATCAATCACAGCTCTTGCTGTGGCTAGGAAAGGTCTTCCTAGGATGATGGATTCATCCTCTTCCTTTCCAGTATTCAGGACTATGAAATCAGCAGGGATGTAAAGGCCTTCAACCTTTACTAACACGTCCTCTACTTGTCCATAAGCCTGTTTTCTTGAATTGTCTGCCATCTCTAATGAGATTTTAGCAGCTTGCACCCTATAGATTTCCAGTTTCTCTATTACAGAGAGGGGCATGAGGTTTATCCCTGAACCAAGGTCACACAGAACCTTAAAGATCATGGTGCCTATGGTACAAGGTATTATGAACTTTCCAGGATCCTGTCTCTTCTGAGGCAATGTCAGTTGATCCAGATCACTTAGTTCATTGGTGAACAAGGGAGGTTCATCTTCCCAAGTTTCAATACCAAATAATTTAGCATTTAGCTTCATGATTGCACCAAGAAACTTGGCAGTTTGCTCTTCAGTAACATCCTCATTCTCTTCAGAAGAGGAATACTCATCCGAGCTCATGAATGGCATAAGGAAGTTCAATGGAATCTCTATAGTCTCTAGATGAGTCTCAGATTCCTTAGGTTCCTCAGAGGGAAGCTCCTTATTGATCACTGGATGTCCCAGGAGGTCTTCCTCCTTGGGATTCATGTCCTCTCCTTCCCTTACAGGTTCGACCATGGTGCTTATGTCAATGGCCTTGCACTCTCCTTTTGGATTCTCTTCTGTATTGCTTGGGAGAGTACTAGGAGGGATTTCAGTGATCCTTTTACTCAGCTGGCCCCCTTGTGCTTCTAAATTTCTAATGGAAGACCTTGTTTCATTCATGAAACTTGCAGTGGCCTTGTTTCACAGGATTCCTTTCAGAAGTGTACATGAACTGGTTATTTGCAACCATGTCAATGAGTTCTTGAGCTTCTGCAGGCATTTTCTTTAGGTGAATGGATCCACCTGCAGAAGTATCTAATGACATCTTTGATAACTCAGATAAACCATCATGGAATATATCCAGAATGGTCCATTCTGAAAGCATGTCAGAAGGACACTTTTTGGTCAACTGTTTGTATCTTTCCCAAGCTTCATAGAGGGATTCACCATCTTTTTGTTTGAAGGTTTGAACATCCACTCTAAGCTTGCTCAGCTTTTGAGGAGGAAAGAACTTGGCTAAGAAAGCCGTGACCAGCTTATCCCAAGAGTTCAGGCTGTCCTTAGGTTGAGAGTCCAACCATATTCTAGCTCTGTCTCTTACAGCAAAAGGGAAAAGCATGAGCCTGTAGACTTCAGGATCTACTCCATTAGTCTTAACAGTATCACATATCTGCAAGAATTCAGTTAAGAACTGAAAAAGGTCTTCAAATGGAAGTCCATGAAACTTGCAGTTCTGCTGCATCAGAGAAACTAATTGAGGTTTCAGCTCAAAGTTGTTTGCTCCAATGGCAGGAATGGAGATGCTCCTTCCATGTAAATTGGGGTTAGGTGCAGTAAAGTCACCAAGCATTCTCCTTGCATTATTGTTGTTGGGTTCGGCTGCCATCTCCTTTACTTGTTCGAAATTTTCAATAAGGTTGTCTCTGGATTGTTGTAATTTAGCTTCTCTTAGTTTCCTCTTCAGAGTCCTTTCAGGTTCTGGATCAGCTTCAACAATAATGCCTTTTTCTTTGTCCCTGCTCATAAGAAAGAGAAGAGAAAAAGAAAAGAAGAGGAATCCTCTATGTCACAGTAAAGAGGTTCCTTATTGTTAGTAGAAGAAGAAAAGGAATAAGGGTGAAGAAGAATGAAGAATCCAAACACAAGGGTAAGGATAGGAGCAGTGATGTGTGATGAAGAGAAGTGTTAGTAGATGAATAAATAAATAGAATAAGATGAGAGAGGGAGAGGATTTTCGAAAATAATTTTTGAAAAAGAGTTAGTGATTTTTGAAAATAGTTTTTGAAAAAGGTTAGTAATTTTTGAAAATTAATTTTGAAAAGGGTTAGTAGTTTTTCGAAAATTCAAATAAAAAATAAAATAATTAGTTTAATTAAAAAGAAATTTTGAAAAAGAGGGAGATATTTTTCGAAAATTAGAGAGAGAGAGTTAGTTAGGTGGTTTTAAAAAAGATAAGAAACAAACAAAAAGTTAGTTAGTTAGTTGAAACAAATTTTGAAAAGATAAGAAGTTAGGAAGTTAGAAAAGATATTTTGAAATCAAATTTTTGAAAAAGATAAGATAAGAAGATATTTTTGAAAAGATATGATTGAAATTAGTTTTGAAAAAGATTTGATTTTTAAAATCACAATTAATGACTTGATTCATAAGAAATCACAAGATATGATTCTAGAACTTAAAGTTTGAATCTTTCTTAACAAGTAAGTAACAAACTTGAAATTTTTGAATCAAAACATTAATTGTTATTGTTATTTCCAAAAATTTGATATAAAAATAAGAAAAATATTTTTGAAAAATATTTTTTAGAATTTTCGAAAATAACTAAGAAGGAAGAAAAATATTTGATTTTTGAAAAAGATTTTGAAAAAGATAAGATTTTTAAAATTGAAAATTTGAATTGACTCATAAAAACAACTAGAATTTTAAAAAGTTTTGAAAAAGTCAAATCTAATTTTCGAAATTATGAGAGAAAAGAGGGAAATATATTTTTTTTGATTTTTGAAATTTTTTTTTATGACAGAGAAAAACACTAAAAAGATGCAATGCATGAAAGTTATGGATCAAAACAATGAATGCATGCAAGAATGCTATGAATGTCAAGATGAACACCAAGAACACTATGAAGATCATGATGAACATCAAGAACACATTTTTGAAAAATTTTTAATGCAAGGAAAACATGCAAGACACCAAACTTAGAATTCTTTAATGCTTAGACACTAAGAATTCAAGAATGCATATGAAAAACAAGAAAAGACACAAAACATGCAAATGCAAAGATCAAACAAGAAGACTTACCAAGAACAACTTGAAGATCATGAAGAACACTATGAATGCATGAATTTTCGAAAAATACAAGATGTACATGCAATTGACACCAAACTTATAACATGACTCAAGACTCAAACAAGAAATACAAAATATTTTTTATTTTTATGATTTTATGATTTTTTTTTGTATTTTTATTTTAAAACTTTCGAAAATCATTTTGAAAAAGAAAAAATAAGGATTCAAAATTTTTCATATGAATTCCAAGAATCTTGTACTCTTTAGTCTAAAGCTCCAATCTGAGGGTTAGATATGGCTTAATAGCCAGTCAAGCTTTAGAATGGATTTACATCCATTGAGGTGATTAGTTGAAGACCAATCCCAAAGGAGTTTGGGTATGGCTTTTCAGCCAGATAGGATTCAACATGTTACCATGAAACTCTAGAATTCATTCTTGAAAGTTTTGAAGCCATAGAATAATTTATTTTTGAAAATATTTTTATTTAAAATTTTTTTTTTCGAAAACAAAGGAGAAATTTTTGAAAGATTTTTGAAAAATTTTTGAACACAAAACAAAAAGAAAATTACCTAATCTGAGCAACAGGATGAACCGTTAGTTGTCCAAACTCGAACAATCCCCGGCAACGGCGCCAAAAACTTGGTGCGCGGAAATTGTGATTATACTTTGATTATGTAAAATTCATCGCTCTTTCTTTCCCTGGTAATGGCGCCAAAAACATGATGCCAATACCATGGTTCACAACTTCGCACAACTAACCAGCAAGTGCACTGGGTCGTCAAAGTAATACCTTACGTGAGTAAGGGTCGAATCCCACGGAGATTGTTGGTATGAAATAGTAATGGGGTTTTCGAAAATAATTAATAAAATAGGGATAGAAATACTTATGTAAAGCTTTGGTGAGAATTTCAGATAAGCGAATAGAGATGCTTTCGTTCCTCTGAACCTCTGCTTTCCTGCTATCTTCATCCAATCAGTCGTACTCCTTTCCATGGCTGGCTTTATGTAATACGTCACCATTGTCAAGGGCTACTTTCGGTCTTCTCTCGGGAAAATGATCCAAATGCCCTGTCACGGCACGGCTAATCATCTGGAGGCATCACCCTTGTCAATGGTTACATCCTATCCTCTCAGTGAAAATGATCAACGCACCCTGTCACGGCACGGCTATTCATCTGTCGGTTCTCGATCATGTTGGAATAGGATTTACTATCCTTTTGCGTCTGTCACTACGCCCAGCAATCACGAGTTTGAAGCTCGTCACAGTCATTCAGTCATTGAATCCTACTCGGAATACCACAGACAAGGTTTAGAATTTCCGGATTCTCTTGAATGCCGCCATCATTCTAGCTTACACCACGAAGATTCCGATTAAGAGATCTAAGAGATACTCATTCAATCTAATGTAGAACGGAAGTGGTTGTCAGGCACGCGTTCATAGGGAATGATGATGATTGTCACGTTCATCACATTCAGGTTGAAGTGCGAATGAATATCTTGGAAGCGAAATAAGATGAATTGAATAGAAAACAGTAGTACTTTACATTAATCTTTGAGGAACAGCAGAGCTCCACACCTTAATCTATGGAGTGTAGAAACTTTACCGTTGAAAATACATAAGTGATAATGGAGTTCATTGGTCTCGGCCCCAGAGGGGAACCGGAGTGACCAAGACTGTGAATACAATGATAAAAAGTTCTATTTATAATAAACTAGTCACTAGGGTTTACAGAAGTAAGTAATTGATGCATAAATCCACTTCCGGGGCCCATTTGGTGTGTGCTTGGGCTGAGCTTGAGTGTTGCACATGTAGAGGTCATTCTTGGAGTTGAACGCCAGGTTTTGTGCCAGTTTGGGCGTTGAACTCCACTTTGCAGCTTGTTTCTGGCGCTGGACGCCAGAATTGGGCAGAGAGCTGGCGTTGAACGCCAGTTTGCATCATCTAAACTTGGGAAAATGGTGCACAGAAATTGTGATTACACTTTGATTATGTAAAATTCATCGCTCTTTCTTTCCCTGGTAATGGCGCCAAAAAACATGATGCCAATACCATGGTTCACAACTTCACACAACTAACCAGCAAATGCACTGGGTCATCCAAGTAATACCTTACGTGAGTAAGGGTCGAATCCCACGGAGATTATTGGTATGAAGCAAGCTATGGTCACCTTGTAAATCTCAGTCAGGTAGGGTTAAATGTGATTAGATTAGATAATTAAAAGATAAATAATCAAGGATAGAAATACTTATGTAATTCATTGGTGAGAACTTTAGATAAGCGAATAGAGATGCTTTCGTTCCTCTGAACCTCTGTTTCCTGCTATCTTCATCCAATCAGTCTTACTCCTTTCCATGGCTGGCTTTATGTGATACATCACCATTGTCAATGGTTACTTTCGGTCTTCTCTCGGGAAAATGATCCAAATGCCCTGTCACGGCACGGCTAATCGTCTGGAGGCATCACCCTTGTCAATGGTTTCATCTTATCCTCTCAGTGAAAATGGTCAACGCACCCTGTCACGGCACGGCTATTCATCTGTCGGTTCTCGATCCTGCTGGAATAGGATTTACTATCCTTTTTTGTCTGTCACTACGCCCGGCAATCGCGAGTTTGAAGCTCATCACAGTCATTCAATCATTGAATCCTACTCGGAATACCATAGACAAGGTTTAGACCTTTCCAGATTCTCTTGAATGCCGCCATCATTCTAGCTTACACCACGAAGATTCTGATTAAGAGATCTAAGAGATACTCATTCAATCTAATGTAGAACGGAAGTGGTTGTCAGGCACGCGTTCATGGGGAATGATGATGATTGTCACGTTCATCACATTCAGGTTGAAGTGCGAATGAATATCTTAGAAGCGAAATAAGATGAATTGAATAGAAAACAGTAGTACTTTGCATTAATCTTTGAGGAACAGCAGAGCTCTACACCTTAATCTATGGAGTGTAGAAACTCTACCATTAAAATTATATAAGAGAAAGGTCCAGGCATGGCCGAGATGGCCAGCCCCCAAAACGTGATCAATAGATCAAAAGATAATCCAAAGATGTCAAATACAATAGTGAAAGGTCCTATTTATAATAAACTAGCTACTAGGGTTTACAGAAGTAAGTAATTGATGCATAAATCCACTTTCGGGGCCCACTTGGTGTGTGCTTGGGATGAGCTTGAGTGTTGCACGTGCAGAGGCCATTTGTGGAGTTGAACGCCAGGTTTTGATCCATTTCTGGCGTTCAACTCTGGTTCTTGATCCATTTCTGGCGCTGAACTCTAGAATTGGGCAGAGAGCTGGAGTTGAACGCCACTTTATGTCGTCTATTCTCAAGTAAAGTATGGACTATTATATATTTATGGAAAGCCCTGGATGTCTACTTTCCAACGCAATTGGAAGCGCACCATTTCGAGTTCTGTAGCTCCGGAAAATCCACTTTGAGTGCAGGGAGGTCAAAATCCAATAGCATCAGCAGTCCTTCTTCAACCTCTGAATCTGATTTTTGCTCAAGTCCCTCAATTTCAGCCAGAAAATACCTGAAATCACAGAAAAATACACAAACTCATAGTAAAGTCTAGAAATGTGAATTTAACATAAAAACTAATGAAAACATCCCTAAAAGTAACTAGATCCTACTAAAAACATACTAAAAACAATGCCAAAAAGCGTATAAATTATCCGCTCATCACAACACCAAACTTAAATTGTTGCTTATCCCCAAGCAACTGAAAATCAAATAGGATAAAAAGAAGAGAATATACTATAAATTCCAAACTATCAATGAAACATAGCTTCAATCATATGAGCGGGACTTATAGCTTTTTGCCTCTTGAATAGTTTTGGCATCTCACTTTATCCATTGAAGTTCAGAATGATTGGCATCTATAGGAACTCAGAGTTCAGATAGTGTTATTGACTCTCCTAGTTCAGTATGATGATTCTTGAACACAGCTATTTTATGAGTCTTGGCCGTGGCCCTAAGCACTTTGTTTTCCAGTATTACAACCGGATACATAAATGCCACAGACACATAGTTGGGTGAACCTTTTCAGATTGTGACTCAGCTTTGCTAAAGTCCCCAATTAGAGGTGTCCAGGGTTCTTAAGCACACTCTTTTTTTGCTTTGGACCTTGACTTTAACCGCTCAGTCTCAAGTTTTCACTTGACACCTATACGCCACAAGCACATGGTTAGGGACAGCTTGGTTTAGCCGCTTAGACCAGGATTTTATTCCTTTAGGCCCTCCTATCCACTGATGCTTAAAGCCTTGGGATCCTTTTTATTTGCCCTTGCCTTTTGGTTTTAAGGGTTATTGGATTTTTGCTCTTGCCTCTTGGTTTTAAGAGCTTTGGCTTTTTCTGCTTGCTTTTTCTTTTTCTTTCTATTTTTTTTCGCCTATTTTTTTTTCTGCAAGCTTTGTTCTTTGCTGCTTTTTCTTGCTTCAAGAATCATTTTTATGATTTTTCAGATTATCAAATAACATGTTTCCTAGTCATCATTCTTTCAAGAACCAACATATTTAACATTCTTAAACAACAACTTCAAAAGACATATGCACTGTTCAAGCATACATTCAGAAAACAAGAAGCATTGTCACCACATCAATATAATTAAGCTAAGTTCAAGGATAAATTCGAAACTCATGTACTTCTTGTTCTTTTGAATTAAAACATTTTTCATTTAAGAGAGGTGATGGATTCATAGGACATTCATAACTTTAAGACATAAGTACTAACTACTAATGATCATGTAATGAACACACAAACATAGATAAGCACATAACATAGAAAACGAAAAACAGAAGAAATAAGAACAAGGAATGAATCCACCTTAGTGATGGTGGCGTTTCCTTCTTGAGGAACCAATGATGTCCTTGAGCTCTTCTATGTCTCTTCCTTGTCTTTGTTGCTCCTCCCTCGTTGCTTTTTGATCTTCTCTTATTTCATGAAGCATGATGGAGTGCTCTTGATGTTCCACCCTTAATTGTCCCATGTTGGCACTTAATTCTCCTAGGGAGGTGTTGATTTGCTCCCAATAGTTTTGTGGAGGAAAATGCATTTGAGGCATCTCCGGGATCTCATGGTGGTGAGCTTCATACGCCTCTTGAGCTCCATGAATGGGCTCTCTTGCTTGCTCCATCTTTTTCTTAGTGATGAGCTTCTCTTCCTTAATAGGAATGTCTCCTTCTATGAAAGCTCCAGCTGAGTAACATAGATGGCAGATGAGATGAGGAAAAGCTAGCCTTGCCATGGGGGATGACTTTTTGGCTATTTTGTAGAGTTCATTAGAGATGACTTCATGAACTTCTATTTCCTCTCCAATCATGATGCTATGAATCATGATGGCCCGATCCACAGTAACTTCAGATCGGTTGCTAGTGGGAATGATTGAGCATTGAATGAACACCAACCATCCTCTAGCTACAGGCTTGAGGTCCAATCTTCTTAGTTGAACCGACTTGCCTTTGGAGTCAATCTTCCATTGAGCTCCTTCCACACATATGTCCATAAGGACTTGGTCCAACCTTTGATTAAAGTTGACCCTTCTAGTGTAGGAGTGTTCATCTCCTTGCATCATAGGCAAGTTAAACGCCAACCTCACATTCTCCGGACTAAAATCTAAGTATTTCCCCCGAACCATTGTAACATAGTTCTTTGGATCCGGGTTCTTACATGCCGACTTGTTGGATGGGATTTGTTAGAACTTCCCAACCTCTTCTTTGAATTTCATGTCGGATCTCCGGATACTCATTTCTTTTGAGTTTGAAAGGGACCTCGGGGATCACCTTCTTCTTGGCCACAACATCATAGAGGTGGTCTTGATGGGCTTTGAAGATGAACCTTTCCATCTCCCATGACTCGGAGGTGGAAGCTTTTGTCTTCCCTTTCCCCTTTCTAGAGGATTCTCCGGTCTTAGGCGCCGTCAATGGTAATGGAAAAACAAAAAGCTTATGCTTTTACCACACCAAACTTAGAATATTGCTCGCCCTCGAGCAATAAAAGAAAGAATAGAGGAAGAAGAAGAAGAAAATATGGAGAAGAGGGGTGAAGTGTGTTTTGGGCTAAGTAGAGAGGAGAAGGTTGTGTTGTGTGAAAATGAAGAAGAATGGAGGGCTATATATAGGGGAGGGAGGGGGGTTAAGGTTCAGCCATTTAGGGTGGGTTTGGGTGGGAAATTGGTTTTGAATTTTGAAGGTAGGTGGGGCTTATGAGGTAGGTTTATGGGGAAGAGTGGATGGATGTGAGTGGTGAAGAGGTAATGGGGAAGAGAGATTGAGGTGATTGGTGAAGGGTTTTTGGGGAAGAGTGTTTATGGGATTGTGTGAAAGAGAGTGGTGAGGGATGAGAAGAAGTGAGTGGAGGTAGGTGTGGATCCTGTGGGGTCCACAGATCCTGAGGTGATCCTGTGGGGTCCACAGATCCTAAGATGATCTTGTGGGGTCCACAGATCCTGAGGTGTCAAGGCATTTACATCCCTGCACCAATTTAGGCATGCAAAATGCCCTTGCACACAACTCTGGGCGTTCAGCGCCAGGTTGGTGCCTATTTTGGGCATTTCACGCCCATTTACTAGCCATTTCTGGCGTTGAACGCCAGAACCATGCTTGTTCTGGGCGTTCAGCGCCAGGATGCTGCCCTTTTTGGGCGTTCAGCACCAGAACCATGCTCTGTTCTGGCGTTGAACGCCAGACAGGTGCTTCCTCCAGGGTGTGATTTTTCTTCTGCTGTTTTTTATTCCTTTTTCAATTTTTATATTTATTTTGTGACTCCACAAGATCATGAACCTACAAAGACATATAACTAAAAAAATAGAGTTAGATAAATAGAAATTGGGTTGCCTCCCAACAAGCGCTTCTTTAATGTCAATAGCTTGACAGTGGGCTCTCATGGAGCCTCACAGATATTCAGAGCATTGTTGAGACTCTCCAACACCAAACTTAGAGTTTGGATATGGGAGTTCAACACCAAACTTAGAGTTTGGTTGTGGCTTCCCAACACCAAACTTAGAGTTTAACTGTGGGGGCTTTGGTTGAGTCAGCTTTGAGAGAAGCTTTTTCTGCTTCCTCTCCATGGATGCAGAGAGAGATCCTTGAGTTGTAAACACAAGGTTGTCCTCATTTAATTGAAGGATCAATTCTCCTCTGTCCACATCAATCACAACTCTTGCTGTGGCCAGGAAAGGTCTTCCTAGGATGATGGATTCATCCTCTTCCTTTCCAGTATCCAAGACTATGAAATCAACAGGGATGTAAAGGCCTTCAACCTTTACTAACACATCCTCTACTTGTCCATAAGCCTGTTTTCTTGAATTGTCTGCCATCTCTAATGAGATTTTAGCAGCTTGCACCCCATAGATTCCTAGTTTCTCTATTACAGAGAGGGGCATGAGGTTTATCCCTGAACCAAGGTCACACAGAGCCTTAAAGGTCATGGTGCCTATAGTACAAGGTATTATGAACTTTCCAGGGTCCTGTCTCTTCTGAGGCAACGTCAGTTGATCCAGATCACTTAGTTCATTGATGAACAAGGGAGGTTCAACTTCCCAAGTATCAATGCCAAATAATTTGGCATTCAGCTTCATGATTGCACCAAGAAACTTGGCTGTTTGCTCTTCAGTAACATCCTCATTCTCTTCAGAAGAGGAATACTCATCAGAGCTCATGAATGGCATAAGAAGGTTTAATGGGATCTCTATGGTCTCTAGATGAGCCTCAGAGTCCTTTGGTTCCTCAGAGGGAAGCTCCTTATTGATCACTGGACGTCCCAGGAGGTCTTCCTCCTTGGGATTCACGTCCTCCTCTCCTTCTTTGGGTTCGGCCATGGTGCTTATGTCAATGGCCTTGCACTCTCCTTTTGGATTCTCTTCTGTATTGCTTGGGAGAGTACTAGGAGGGATTTCAGTGATTCTTTTACTCAGCTGGCCCACTTGTACTTCCAAATTTCTAATGGAAGACCTTGTTTCATTCATGAAACTCACAGTGGCCTTAGATAGATCAGAGACTAGATTTGCTAAGCTAGATGGATTCTGCTCAGAATTCTCTGTCTGTTGCTGAGTGGATGATGGAAAGGGTTTATTATTGTTAAACCTGTTTCTTCCACCATTATTAAAGCCTTGTTGAGGCTTTTGATCCTTCCATGAGAAATTTGGATGATTTCTCCATGATGAGTTATAGGTGTTTCCATAAGGTTCACCTAAGTAATTCACCTCTGCTATTGCAGGGTTTTCAGGATCATAAGCTTCTTCTTCAGAAGATGCCTCTTGAGTACTGTTGGATGCAACTTGCATTCCATTCAGACTCTAAGAGATCATATTGACTTGCTGAGTCAATATTTTGTTCTGAGCCAATATGGCATTCAGAGTATCAATTTCAAGAACTCCCTTCTTCATAGGCGTCCCATTATTCACAGGATTCCTTTCAGAAGTGTACATGAACTAGTTATTGGCAACCATGTCAATGAGTTCTTGAGCTTCTGCAGGCGTTTTCTTTAGGTGAATGGATCCACCTGCAGAGGTATCCAATGACATCTTAGATAACTCAGACAGACCATCATAGAATATATCCAGGATGGTCCATTCTGAAAGCATGTCAAAAGGACACTTTTTGGTCAGTCCTTTGTATCTCTCCCAAGCTTCATAGAGGGATTCACCTTCTTTCTGTCTGAAGGTTTGAACATCCACTCTAAGCTTGCTCAGCTTTTGAGGAGGAAAGAACTTGGCTAGGAAAGCCTTGACCAGCTTATCCCAAGAGTTCAGGCTATCTTTGGGTTGAGAGTCCAACCATATTCTAGCTCTGTCTGTTACAGCAAAAGGGAAAAGCATGAGCCTGTAGACTTCAGGATCTACTCCATTAGTCTTAACAGTATCACATATCTGCAAGAATTCAGTTAAGAACTGAAAAGGATCTTCAGATGGAAGTCCATAAAACTTGCAGTTCTGCTGCATCAGAGAAACAAATTGAGGTTTCAGCTCAAAGTTGTTTGCTCCAATGGCAGGAATGGAGATGCTTCTTCCATGTAAATTGGAATTTGGTGCAGTAAAGTCACCAAGCATTCTCCTTGCATTGTTGTTGGGTTCGGCTGCCATCTCCTTTACTTGTTTGAAATTTTCAATCAAGTTGTCTCTGGATTGTTGTAATTTAGCTTCTCTTAATTTCCTCTTCAGAGTCCTTTCAGGTTCTGGATCAGCTTCAACAAGAATACCTTTTTCTCTGTCCCTGCTCATAAGAAAGAGGAGAGAAAAAAGAAAAGAAGAGGAATCCTCTATGTCACAGTAAAGAGGTTCCTTATTGTTAGTAGAAGAAAAGAAGAAGAGAAAAATCTGAACTTAGAAAGAGAGAGAGAGGGGATTCGGATTTTTGGTGGGTGAGGGAGAGATGTTAGTAGATGAATAAATAAATAGAATAAGATGAAAGAGGAAAAATTTCGAAAATAATTTTTGAAAAAGAGTTAGTGATTTTTGAAAATAGCTTTTGAAAAAGGTTAGTAATTTTCGAAAATAAAAATCAAAAATTAAAATAATTAGTTAATTAAAAAGAAATTTTGAAAAGGGGGGAGATATTTTCGAAAATTAGAGAGAGAGAGAGTTAGTTAGGTAGTTTTGAAAAAGATAAGAAACAAACAAAAAGTTAGTTAGTTAGTTGAAACAAATTTTGAAAAGATAAGAAGTTAGGAAGTTAGAAAAGATATTTTGAAATCAAATTTTTGAAAAAGATATGATAAGAAGATATTTTGAAAAGATATGATTGAAATTAGTTTTGAAAAAGATTTGATTTTTAAAATCTCAATTTAATGACTTGATTCACAAGAAATCACAAGATATGATTCTAGAACTCAAAGTTTGAATCTTTCTTAACAAGTAAGTAACAAACTTGAAATTTTTGAATCAAAACATTAATTGATTATGTTATTTTCAAAAATTTGGTATAAAAATAAGAAAAAGATTTTTGAAAAATATTTTTGGAATTTTCGAAAATAACTAAGAAAAATGAAAAAGATCTGATTTTTTTGAAAAAGATTTTGAAAAAGATGAGATTTTTAAATTGAAAATTTGATTTGACTCATAAAAACAACTAGATTTTAAAATTTTTGAAAGAGTCAACTCAAATTTTCGAATTTATGAGAGAAAAGAAGGGAAAGATATTTTTTTGATTTTTGAATTTTTATGATGAGAGAGAAAAACAAGAAAAATGATGCAATGCATGAGAATTTTAGATCAAAACATGTGATGCATGCAAGAATGCTATGAATGTCAAGATGAACACCAAGAACACTATGAAGATCATGATAAACACCAAGAACGTATTTTTGAAAAATTTTTAATGCAAAGAAAACATGCAAGACACCAAACTTAGAATTCTTTAATGCTTAGACACTAAGAATTCAAGAATGCATATGAAAAACAAGAAAAGACACAGAACATGCAAATGCAAAGATCAAACAAGAAGACTTATCAAGAACAACTTGAAGATCATGAAGAACACTATGAATGCATGAATTTTTCGAAAAAAAAAATGCAAGATGCACATGCAATTGACACCAAACTTATAACATGACTCAAGACTCAAACAAGAAACATAAAAATATTTTTGATTTTCATGATTTTCTAATTTTTTTGGATTTTTCGAAAATTAATTGAAAAAGGAAGATAAGGATTCCAAAATTTTTTAATATGAATTCTAGGAATCTTGCATTTTTAGTCTAAAGCTTCAGTCCAGGAATTAGACGTGGCTCACTAGCCAGCCAAGCTTTCAATGAAAGCTCCGGTCTAAAACACTAGACATGGCCAATGGCCAGCCAAGCTTCAGCAAACATAGATACCTCTCATGTATACAACAGCTGGTATTTCATCCAACTTCATATACTTATGCGTGGAAGCCTCAGTCCAAAAGAATTTAGACATGGCTTTACAGCCAGCCAGGCTTCACATGCTTCATGAAACACTAGAATTCATTCTTAAAAATTTTGAAGCCATAGAATAATTTATTTTTGAAAACATTATTTTTATTATTATTTTTTTTTTCGAAAACAAAAGAAAAATTTTTGAAAAATTTTTGAAAACAAAACAAAAAGAAAATTACCTAATCTGAGCAACAGGATGAACCGTCAGTTGTCCAAACTCGAACAATCCCCGCCAACGGCGTCAAAAACTTGGTGCGCAGAAATTGTGATTACACTTTGATTATGTAAAATTCATCGCTCTTTCTTTCCCTGGTAATGGCACCAAAAAACATGATGCCAATACCATGGTTCACAACTTCGCACAACTAACCAGCAAGTGCACTGGGTCGTCCAAGTAATACCTTACGTGAGTAAGGGTCGAATCCCACGGAGATTGTTGGTATGAAGCAAGCTATGGTCACCTTGTAAATCTCAGTCAGGTAGGGTTAAATGTGATTGGATTAGATAATTAAAAGATAAATAATCAAGGATAGAAATACTTATGTAATTCATTGGTGAGAATTTCAGATAAGCGAATAGAGATGCTTTCGTTCCTCTGAACCTCTGCTTTCCTGCTATCTTCATCCAATCAGTCTTACTCCTTTCCATGGCTAGCTTTATGTGATACATCACCATTGTCAATGGCTACTTTCGGTCTTCTCTCGGGAAAATGATCCAAATGCCCTGTCACGGCACGGCTAATCGTCTGGAGGCATCACCCTTATCAATGGTTTCATCTTATCCTCTCAGTGAAAATGGTCAACGCACCCTGTCACGGCACGGCTATTCATCTGTCGGTTCTCGATCCTGCTGGAATAGGATTTACTATCCTTTTGCGTCTGTCACTACGCCCGGCAATCGCGAGTTTGAAGCTCGTCACAGTCATTCAATCATTGAATCCTACTCGGAATACCACAGACAAGGTTTAGACCTTCCGGATTCTCTTGAATGCCGCCATCATTCTAGCTTACACCACGAAGATTCTGATTAAGAGATCTAAGAGATACTCATTCAATCTAATGTAGAACGGAAGTGGTTGTCAGGCACGCGTTCATCGGGAATGATGATGATTGTCACGTTCATCACATTCAGGTTGAAGTGCGAATGAATATCTTAGAAGCGAAATAAGATGAATTGAATAGAAAACAGTAGTACTTTGCATTAATCTTTGAGGAACAGCAGAGCTCTACACCTTAATCTATGGAGTGTAGAAACTCTACCGTTAAAATTACATAAGCGAAAGGTCCAGGCATGGCCGAGATGGTCAGCCCCCAAAACGTGATCAATAGATCAAAAGATAATCCAAAGATGTCAAATACAATAGTGAAAGGTCCTATTTATAATAAACTAGCTACTAGGGTTTACAGAAGTAAGTAATTGATGCATAAATCCACTTTCGGGGCCCACTTGGTGTGTGCTTGGGCTGAGCTTGAGTGTTGCACGTGCAGAGGCCATTTGTGGAGTTGAACGCGAGGTTTTGATCCATTTTTGGCGTTCAACTCTGGTTCTTGATCCATTTCTGGCGCTGAACTCCAGAATTGGGCAGAGAGCTGGAGTTGAACGCCACTTTACATTGTCTATTCTCGAGCAAAGTATAAACTATTATATATTGCTGGAAAGCCCTGGATGTCTACTTTCCAACTCAATTAGAAGCGCGCCATTTCGAGTTCTGTAACTCCAGAAAATTCACTTTGAGTGCAGGGAGGTCAGAATCCAACAGCATCAGCAGTCCTTCTTCATCCTCTGAATCTGATTTTTGCTCAAGTCCCTCAATTTCAGGCAAAAAATATCTAAAATCACAGAAAAACACACAAACTCATAGTAAAGTCCAGAAATGTGAATTTAACATAAAAACTAATGAAAACATCCCTAAAAGTAACTAGATCCTACTAAAAACATACTAAAAACAATGCCAAAAAGCATATAAATTATCCGCTCATAAGAAAAGTATGGACTATTATATATTGCTGGAAAGCCTTGGATGTCTAATTTTTAACACAATTGGAAGCGCGCCATTTTGAGTTCTGTAGCTCCAGAAAATCCAATTTGAGTGCAGGGAGGTCAGAATCCAACAGCATCAGTAGTCCTTCTTCAACCTCTGAATCTGATTTTTGCTCAAGTCCCTCAATTTCAGCCAGAAAATACTTGAAATCACAGAAAAATGCACAAACTCATAGTAAAGTCCAGAAATGTGAATTTAACATAAAAACTAATGAAAACATCCCTAAAAGTAACTAGATCCTACTAAAAACATACTAAAAACAATGCCAAAAAGTGTATAAATTATCCGCTCATCAGCAACGAATTAGAAGTTCTTGTTGTTCTTGCATTAGGGGTTGGAGAGATTGGTCCAATGAAGATATGGGTGGAAAAGAGGGTTCATTGTTTGGGAGAAAGGGTTCATATTTGAAGGTGGTTCATCTTGGTAAGGGTATGGAGATGGAGTATATTGAGGTGGTTCTTGGGAGTAATTGTGTTGGAATGGTGGTGGTTCTATGAGTAAGGTGGTTCAAAACTATGTTGAGGGGATGGTTCATAGGCATATGGTAATTGTGGTTGACAACCACAATGAGGGTCACCACATCCATTAGATTGGTATGCATTAGGAGTTGGATTATACATATAAGAAACTAGCAGGGGTTGTTGCCACGAAGGTTGTCTATATGCTCGAGGCTCCTCCCACCTTTGATTTCCAATTCCTTGATGCATGTTGTCATTGTATTTCTCATTTCCTACAACATAGCTAGAACCAAACTCATAGCTAAAAGGGTGAGAATTCATAGTAGGAAAACAAAAATAAAAAGCACAAAAACAAAGAGATAAAATCTAACTACTAACTCAAACAAGCAAACCAACAAAAGAGCAAACTATTCACAATATGAACATATGTACAATAACCAATAACAAGCACACATTGCAGTTCCTCGACAACGGTGCCAAAAACTTGATGTGAAGAAAGTTGTTGGTAAAGAATTTCTCAATTAAATCTCGTTGCAAGTGTAGTTCTAAACCAACAAACAATCCTCCATCAGAGTTTAATTTTTGGTTGTCACAAGTCCAACCCAATAAAAATAACCGAAGTATTTAAACCTCGGATCGTCTCTCAAAGGAATTGCAGTGAGGTATGCGTATTATTGGTTATGGTATCCAAAGGGTGGGTTGGTAAAAGTGCAAGAAACTAAAAGGGTAAGAAATGTAAATCAAACAACTAAGGAAAACAATTACTAAAGAGAGACATTCATGGCAAGAATTGAGAATATATGCTTTCTATCCTACTCACTAATCTTAACAATAATTAACAAGAATTTATCCTATTTAGTCAACTCCAACAGTGGAAGAAAGTACAATGTTATCTTCACATGAGAGAAAGTCAAATAAGACTAGTTAATCTCAATCCAAAAATCCTAATCAACTCACTAATTGAATTAGCAAGAGATTAGAGTCAATAGAAATAATATTAACTAACAACTCTAGATCACCAATCTAAATTAGGTATTAATGACTCAAGATTGCCCAATTTCTCTTTCCAAGCCAAGAATGCTCAAAAAGCTACTCTAGCATACAACCAAGCATTTTGTCAAACACTTGGAAGGCATAAAAAGAAAGCATCATAAAATTGCAAGAACAATAAAATCTACAACTACCCAATTGCAAGGAAACAATAACAACAACTCAATTAAACAATAAAGAACATAAAACATAAATTGCATTAAAAGGAAATCCAAATCCAACAAAAATGTAGGAACATAGAAGTGACATAAAAGGAAAATTAACAAGAGAACTAAGAGAGCAAAGATGTAACAACAAGAAATTGAAAAGAAAACAAGATGGAAACAAGAAATTAAACTTAGATCTAAGATGGAATTAACCTAAAACACTATTTCTAGAGAGAAGAGGGAGCTTCTCTCTCTAGAAAACTAACCTACATGATCCTAAGCTAATCTAATTGCTCCTCCCTGTCCAAGCTTGAATTCTGCATGAAATAGCCTCAGGAATCAGTTGGATTTGGGCCTAGAAAGCTCAGAAATCGCCCTCACTGTTTTCACTTTGATGAGGTCACGTGCCTGCTATGACGCGTATGCATGGGTGATAAACCACTATTATATGGTTTATCTTGTGCTCAATTGAGTAGATTTTATTAACTCTTTACCCACTTATTCATAATATTTGCATGTTTTATATTTCCTTCCTGATTTTGTACTATGATTGAAAATATGCTTCTTTGATCTTATAATTGCTTATTATTAAGCCTCTCTTATTACCATTAGATGCCTTGATATGTGTGTTAAGTGCTTTCAGAGATTATAGGGCAGGAATGGCTTGGACGATGGAAAAGAAGCATGCAAAAGTGGAAGGAATACAAGAAGTTGGAGAAATTGCTAAGCTGTCCAGCCAGACCTCTTCGCACTCAAACGGCTATAACTTTAGCTACAGAGGTCCAAACGACGCGGTTCCAGTTGCGTTGGGAAGCTAACGTCCGGGGCTTCGATTTGATATATAATATACTATATTTTCTCTGATGCTAGGTGACGCGACCGCGTGCTCCATGCGGCCACATCGCAGTGACGGAAATTCAGCATGTTTGAATTCGCAACCAGCAAATTCTGGGCTGTTTCTGACCCAGTTCTCGGCCCAGAAAACACAGATTAGAGGCTATAAAGTGGAGGAATGCATCCATTCATAAACAAGCTTTCACAATTCACAATTTTAGGAGTAGATGTAGTTTTTAGAGAGAGAGGTTCTCTCCTCTCTCTTAGGATTAGGATTTAGGACTTCTCTTAGTTTTAGGAGTGACTCTCAATCCCAGGTTCAATGTTCTTTTATTTCTTTTCTCAATTTTGTTTATGACTCTCTATGTTTAGATTGATTTTTTATTTAATATATTTTGAGGTATTTCAGACTTATGATTGCTTTCTTTTATTTATAGAAATAATTTGGATTTTCCCCTTTTGGCTTTGGTTGATTAATTGGTGACTCTCGAGTTATCAAACTCATTATTGATTGAAAATTGGAATTCTACAAAAATTTAATTCGAGTTCCAATAACTCTAACTTTTCCTAAGGAAAGACTGGGACTTGAGGAATCGAAATTAATTCATCCACTTAACTTACCTTCAGAGTTAGAGGTTAACAAAGTGGGAGAAAAATCCATTCTCATCACAATTGATAAGGATAACCAGGATAGGACTTCCAGTTCTTCATACCTTGCCAAGAGATTTTTTTTATTGTTAATTTATTTTACTTGTCATTTAAATATACCTGTGCCCATTGCCCAAACTCAACATTCCCCAGAAAACTCATAACCAATAATAAATACACCTCCCTGCAATTCCTTGAGAAACAACCCGATGTTTAAATACTCGGTTATCAATTTTAAGGAGTTTGTTACTTGTGACAACCAAAACGTTTGTACGGAGGAATTTCTGTCGGTTTAGAAACTATATCTACAACGCGAATATTTTTATGAAATTCTTTACTGGCAAAAATTCTAACGTCAAAATGGCGCCGTTGCCGGGGAATTGCAAACGTGTGCCTTATTTTTGGTTATTGTAAATATTTGCTTTTTGCTTGTTTATTTGTTTTTATTTTTTTTATTTATTTTTGCTTTTTCTTAAGTTAAGAGGTTATTGGTTTTTATTTTAAAATTTGTATTTTATCTTATCTTATTTCAAAAATTTTCAAAATTCAAATTTCAAAAATTCAAAATTCAAAAATTTAAAATTCAAAATTTCAAAATTTAATTTTCAAATTCAAAAATTACATAACCTTTTAATTTAAATTTATTTCGTTTTTAATTTTTATTTGTTACTATGAGCTCTCACCCCTTTGGCTACGAGTCTGGTTACAATTATGTTGCAGGAAGAAGAAATTACAATGAGAACAGGCATCAAGGTTGGAACAATCAAAGATGGGAGGAGCCTCAAGGATTTGATCAACCCTCATGGCAACAACCACCTCCAATGGACTATCAACAACCACCACCATGTGCCTATGAACCCTTTCCTCAACATAACTTTGAACCACCAAACTCACAAGCCCCTTTACACCATTTACCTCCATATGACCCTAACCCACATCCACCATACCAACCACTCTATGAACCGAATGAGCCATACATAGATCCACCCCAACCTCCATTGGATAATAATACACTCATCTCTAACATGATTGGTCTCACCTCTACACTCCAAAATCTTATATCTCGCATGAACCAACCCTCTACCTCCAATATTCAACCCTCAAGCTCTAGTGCACTTCCTTTTCAACCACATAATGATCTTTTCATCCCATCACCACCCTCCATGGAAGAGCACCCACATCCATCAATCCAAGAGCAAGATGATCCCAATTATGCTATTGATATGGAACAGGAAAGAAGGAATCATCTTCGCGAATCCATACTTCATAAAGAGCTAGAGGAGGCCCTATGGGTAAAGGTAGGAGAGACCCTTGAAGGTGTAAGAGTAGTTGAAAGGAGTCGTCATGGGAAGAAAACCATCGAGGATGAGTACGATTTTATACTTAAACAACTGGACAAGGCAGCAATTATTAAAAAGGAAGAAGTGGTTGCAGACTTAAGAGATGTTGTACCTCCATTGGAAAGTCCAGTTATAGAACCTCCTTCCAAGGTGATTGAAATTAATGCTGAGGAGGGTATACAACCTCCAAGGCATATCATAGTTGAAGACTTGGAAGAGGTTGGTCAAGAGATGGAGATTAAAGAAGAAGAGGTTGATATTGAAGAAACTTGCAAAGAGGTGGAAGTTGTCAAAGAGCACAAGGGAGTGAAGCTTGAAATCACCTTGCCCAAGTTATTGGAGACCCCTCCCCCTAAGTTGCCATCATCCTTCACAACATTCAAGTGGGTGAAATTCATATCCCTTAGCTTTCTAATCCCACTTGAATATGGACTTCTGGAGACGGATGGTCAACTTAGAGCTCTTTGTGGCATTAAGAGTAAGAGGAAGATGGTCAGTAGTAAGAATTTTCCTGCAAGGTTCATTATGGTTGGAAGTTTTAAGTTTAAATACAAAGGTTGGTGTAAAGCTCAATTGAATGGGTCTAGGAAGTTGTTTGGCTGCTTTAGTGAGAATTCAGATTACTTGCTACCCGGATGGAATCATGATGATCAACACAAAGACGGGTGTAAAAGAAAAGTTTCGGATCCCGGAGGCCATTGGAATTACAAATATTGGTGGAGATTCCTGGATGAGTTCAAGCACAAGCCACTATAACAGGGACTCACCAAATGTCCAACTTAAGGTCTTTAACTAAAAGTGCTAGGTGGAAGACAACCCACCATGGTATGATCGTTCCTTTTTCATTTTATTTACTTTTCTTTGTTTTCGAGTTTTATTTTATTTTATTATATTAAACCTGGAGTTTTGCATCACATTCATATTAACACTACATTCTGCATTTTTTTCAGATCTAAAAAAAAAAGGAGATTTTCGCACGTGACGCGACAGCGTCGCCGACGCGTCCGCGTCGTATGTGCGTTTGGAAGAAAATGCGGATGAACAGAGAGTCACGCGAAAGTGTGGCTGGAGGCGCGCTAATGGCACAAATTGATCCACGCGACCGTGTCACTGACGCGGCCGCGTCATTTGAAAAAAAATAGCCTCCCACGCGATCCCATTACCCACGCGAACGCGTGGCTCTGAGAAATTGACGTAAATGGGTGTATGGCAGAAAGTTGAGCTGGAGTTGGGCTGGACTCGTGCTGGAAGCCCAAGCCCTACCACGTGAACGCATGCCCCACGCGTCCGCGTCATTTTTAAAAGAAAGGCCATTCACGCGATCGTGTCGATCACGCGATCGCGTCGATCACGCGATCGCGTCACCCGGATTTTTGGCAAAAAGAGTTTTGAACAGAGAGTTGCGCGACCGCGAGGCTGCACTCGCGCCAATTGCACAAAACAGGCCACGCGATCGCGTGACCCACACGTCCGCGTCACCTGACCTTATCGCGCACCACGCGACCGCGTCACTCACGCGTCCGCGTCAAAAGCGGCGCACAGAATATCCAGATCAGCCAATTTTCTTATCTTTTCTTCTCCAATTCTTATTTTTCTTATTTTTTTCTTATTTCTTTCTTCTTCCTTTCTTATTTTATTTCACCTCCATTCTATTTTACTTAATTTATTTGAATATTTCATTCACTGCATTTTAATTTAGTGCATATTTTTATTTTCTTTTCTAATTTATTATTTTTTCTTTGTTGTTGAATTTTCTTATTTCACTGTTGCATCTTCTCTTGAAATATTTTGGGTGCTTAGTAACTTGTTTTATTCTGATTGGGTAACATTATTTAAATCAATGCTAATCTTTTATGATACTCATACTTCTCTTGCATTGATATGAACTTATACTATCTTGCATTACCCACATTCCCCTTTGTTGCAAATTCTGCACCACTGGTATGTCATGACTTCTATTATTTTCTCACGTACATGTTGAAGCTTCCATGTACTTGAGACCCTTATCATTTGGCATTAACCCAACCATACTTCATTTATTTTCTTATCTCTATTATTGGGTTACCTTTCTTCCCTTTTTCTTTCAGGATGGCCACCAGGAAGAGAACCGGAAGACGTTTACATGGGGAGACAGACAAGTCCATCTGCACAATCTTTGAAGAAAAGCATCAGTTGGAACAACCTGTCCACCTGCATATCTCAGCATGCACTGAGGATGGTGCAATTTTTAAGTGTGGGGAGGTCGATACCGACTTTCAGGAGTTAGTTACCTTCTTTTCAACACTAATATTTTCTTTGTTAATTGCTGCATTTGCACATTTAATTGCATAATTATTTGATTTTTTTGTATAGTTTACCACTTGGATGAAGTAATATTTTCTTTTTCAAGAAACCTTTTAGAGCATTTCACTAATTTGAATAAAATTTAATGTTACACTTGTTTGAAGAAATATTATTTTGGAACATGATTTAGAGCTCGAACACACAAAACCTGTGAGATTTTTGAGCTTATTTGAATTGGTTGCATTTTACCAACCAATATTTTATTTTTGGTGTGTGTTTTTCTCTCTAAAATTGTGATCTTTGTCTTGCTTAATTCTATATTTCCATGGTTTGATGTATGCATACACTTACATGATTGAGGCCTTTGTTTCACTGAGCTTACATACCCATATGGCCTTACCCTTTCATTATTCTTTGCAAACCAATGTTGAGCCTATTATACCCCTTTGTTCTTTACTTTAGCACATCACTAACTCTAAGCGGAAAACAATAATGTCCTTAATTTGAATCCTTGGTTAGCTTAGACTAGTGAGAATGCTTAAGTGTGGGGAAATTTGAATTCGGAAACATTTGGTTTGAGAATTGAGTATGTTAGAATTTTCTGAAAATGTGAAAGAAATGTTTAGGACATGTTCATGAATTCAATAAATTAATCATATGCATTGAGAAAAACAAAAGAAATATATATATATATATATATATATATATATATATAATAATAATAATAATAATAATAATAATAAAAAAAGAGAAAAAGAAAAGAAAAATAGCAAATAATAAAAAGGGGACAAAATGCCCCAAAGTAAGTGGTGAAAGCAATGCATATGTACTGTACTTGAAATTAGAATGCATGAATATGTGAAAAACATGGTTGATGGATAGTTAGATGTTGTATTATGATTACATGGATTGTCTTAAGTTAGGTGGAAAGTTTAAGTTAATTAAGGATTCAGATTTTAGTCCACTTGGCCAAATACAATCCTACCTTGACCCTAACCCCATTACAACCCTTAAAAGACCTCTTGATATGTGTATTTGTGCATTAAATTTATGTTGATTGTTAGATGAAGAGCAAGGCTTAGAAAGCAAGGTTAGTAGAGAATTGAGAGAATTGAACCTTAAAACACTTGAGCGATTAGAGTGTATACACTACCAGTGAGGGTTCGATGCTCGATTCTTTGTTCCCTGCTTTCATGAGCTATTTTCTTCTTATAAGTCTATTTGTACTTTATTTTTATGATTTGAATTAGTGAAATCCAGTTCATGTATGTTCTTAAAAGATTTGTTTACTTTTAACCAAGTAGGTAGAAATATTTTGCATGTAGTTGCATTCATATAGATAGGTTGCATTTCATACATTCTACCATTTCTCTTCATTCTTTATAGTTTCTCTTGAGCTTAGCATGAGGACATGCTAGTGTTTAAGTGTGGGGAGGTTGATAAACCACTATTTTATGGTTTATCTTGTGCTCAATTGAGTGGATTTTATCAACTCTTTACCCACTTATTCATAATATTTGCATGGTATTATATTTCCTTCCTGATTTTGTGCTATGATTGAAAACATGCTTCTTTGATCTTATAATTGCTTATTATTAATCCTCTCTTATTACCATTAGATGCCTTGATATGTTTGTTAAGTGCTTTCAGAGATTATAGGGAAGGAATGGCTTGGAGGATGGAAAAGAAGCATGCAAAAGTGGAAGGAATACAAGAAGTTGGAGAAATTGCTAAGCTATCCAGCCTGACCTATTCGCACTCAAACGGCTATAACTTTAGCTACAGAGGTCCAAACGACGCGGTTCCAGTTGCGTTGGAAAGCTAACGTCTGGGGCTTTGATTTGATATATAATATGCTATAGTTGCCTTGAAGCAAGGCGATGCGACAGCGTGCTCCATGCGGCCACGTCACAGTGACGGAAATTCAGCATGTTTGAATTCACAACCAGTGAATTCTGGGCTGTTTCTGACCCAGTTCTTGGCCCAGAAAACACAGATTAGAGGCTATAAAGTGGAAGAATGCATCCATTCATAAACAAGCTTTCATAATTCACAATTTTAGGAGTCGATGTAGTTTTTAGAGAGAGAGGTTCTCTCCTCTCTCTTAGGATTAGGATTTAGGACTTCTCTTAGTTTTAGGAGTGACTCTCAATCCCAGGTTCAATGTTCTTTTATTTCTTTTATCAATTTTGTTTATGACTCTCTATGTTTAGATTGATTTTCTATTTAATATATTTTGAGGTATTTCAGACTTATGATTGCTTTCTTTTATTTATATAAATAATTTGGAGTTTTCCCTTTTGGCTTTGGTTGATTAATTGGTGACTCTCGAGTTATCAAACTCATTGTTCATTGAAAATTGGAATTCTTCAAAAATTAATTCGAGTTCCAATAACTCTAACTTTTCCTAAGGAAAGACTGTGACTTGAGGAATCGAAATTAATTCATCCACTTAACTTACCTTCATAGTTAGAGGTTAACAAAGTGGGAGAAAAATCCATTCTCATCGCAATTGATAAGGATAACCAGGATAGGACTTCCAGTTCTTCATACCTTGCCAAGAGATTTTATTATTGTTAATTTATTTTACTTGTCATTTAAATATACCTGTGCCCATTGCCCAAACTCAACATTCCCCAGAAAACTCATAACCAATAATAAATACACCTCCCTGCAATTCCTTGAGAAGACGACCCGAGGTTTAAATACTCGGTTATCAATTTTAAGGGGTTTGTTACTTGTGACAACCAAAACGTTTGTACGGAGGGATTTCTGTAGGTTTAGAAACTATATCTACAATGCGAATATTTTTATGAAATTCTTTACTGGCAAAAATCCTAACGTCAATGGGTCACGCGTACGTGTCATCTGGCGTTTTCTTCTCACGCGTACGCATCGCCTGGACGATGCGCCTCTTCACGCATGCGCGTCACTCTAAATGCTCCAAATCCTTGTTTTTCCATGAATTCTCCACTTTGCATGCTTTTTCCTTTACTTCTTCCATCCAATACTTGCCTTATGAACCTAAAATCACTCAACAAACATATCAAGGCATTGAATGGAATTAAAGTGAATTAAAATTGGCAAATTTATGGCCCAAAAAGTATGTTTTCACACTTAAGCACAAATTTAGGGAGAATTACAAAACCATGTTATTTCATTGAATAAATGTGAGATAAGTTGATAAAATCCCCCAAATTAAGCACAAGATAAACCAAAAATTGGAGTTTATCATCCCTACACTCGCATAATTCGGTTATACTCCATGTTTCTCCCAATATCAAAATTAAAAAAGTACTATATTAACATCCTTATTTTAGAGGAATTTATTTCTTAAGAAAAAAAAGGTAGGGATAAAAGAAAAAAATATACTAAATTATAAAGAACATAGCATGGTCAGATACAAATATTCCGTCCAATATAAGATGATAACAGAAATGGAGGATATTGAATGCACTAACAAACCTATTGAGACATGGACAAAAATGGGCCACCTCATTGCAAAGTCATAATTCCCTAGCTTTCTGTCACTTCCTTCCTATCAATAAATTAAATGAAGGTTCCTGATGAGCGGATAATTTATACGCTTTTTGGCATTGTTTTTAGTATATTTTAGTTAGTTTTTATTATATTTTTATTAGTTTTTAAATAAAAATCATATTTCTGAACTTTACTATGAATTTGTGTATTTTTTTGTGATTTCAGGTATTTTTCTGACTGAAATTGAGGGACCTGAGCAAAAATCTGATTCAGAGGCTGAAAAAGGACTGCAGATACTGTTGGATTCTGACCTCCCTGCACTCGAAGTGGCTTTTCTGGAGTTACAGAAGCCCAATTGGCGGCCTCTCAATTGCGTTGGAAAGTAGACATCCTGGGCTTTTCAGAAATATATAATAGTCCATACTTTGCCCGAGATTTGATGGCCCAAACCAGCGTTCTAAGTCAGCATAGAAATCCTGGCGTCAAAACGCCAGAACTGGCATAAAAGCTGGAGTTAAACGCCCAAACTGGCACAAAAGCTGGCGTTTAACTCCAAGAAAAGTTTCTACATGTGAAAGCTTCAATGCTCAGCCCAAGCACACACCAAGTGGGCCCGGAAGAAGATTTCTGCATTAATTACCTATTTCTGTAACCCTAGGCTACTAGTTTTCTATAAATAGGACCTTTTGCTATTGTATTTTCATCTTTCAATTCATCTTTCAATCGAATCTTTAATCATGTTTTGATGATTGAACCCTCTTTGGGAGGCTGGCCATTCGGCCATGCCTAGACCTTTTGTTCTTATGTATTTTCAACGGTGGAGTTTCTACACCCCATAGATTAAGGTGTGGAGCTCTGCTGTGCCTCATGAATTAATGCAAAGTACTATTGTTTTTCTATTCAACTCAAGCCTATTTCTTCTCTAAGATATTCACTCGCACTTCAACCTGATGAATGTGATGATCCGTGACACTCATCATCATTCTCACCTATGAACGCGTGCCTGACAACCACCTCCGTTCTACCTTCGATTGAGTGTGTATCTCTTAGCCTCCTGGTTCATGATGCATGGTTTCCTCGCCTGACAACCGAGCCTTCCATTCCATGAGATCAGAGTCTTCGTGGTATAGGCGAGAATCAATTGGCAGCATTCTTGAGATCCGAAAAGTCTAAACCTTGTCTGTGGTATTCTGAGTAGGATCTGGGAAGGGATGACTGTGACGAACTTCAAACTCGCGAGTGTTGGGCATAGTGACAGATGCAAAAGGATCAATAGATCCTATTCCAACATGATCGAGAACCAACAGCTAATTAGCCGTGCGGTGACAGCGCATTTGGACCATTTTCACTGAGAGGACAGGAGGTAGCCATTGACAACGGTGAAACCCAACATAAGCTTGCCATGGAAAAGAGTATGAATGATTGGAAGAAGGCGATACGAAAGCAGAGATTCAGAAGGAACAAAGCATCTTCATATGCTTATCTGAAATTCTCACCAATGAATTACATAAGTATCTATATCCTATTTTATATTTTATTCATCTTTTAATTATCAATTCTCAATAACCATTTGAATCCGCCTGACTGAGATTTACAAGATGACCATAGCTTGCTTCAAGCCGACAGTCTCCGTGGGATCGACCCTTACTCACTTAAGGTTTATTACTTGGACGACCCAGTACACTTGCTGGCTAGTTGTACGAAGTTGTGACAAGGAGTTGAGATTACAATTGTGCGTACCAAGTTGTTGGCGCCATTGATGATCACAATTTCATACACCAGTTCCACAGTGTCACATGCCATCAACCAACGGAAAAAATACAACAATTCAATACAACTCACTGTTGCACAGTTGCACACGCAATCTAGTAATTTGGACCAATGATTTACGAGTATGATTAATAATTTAATATAGAATTAGGCTTTAAAATAATTTTTAAAATTGTATTTGAGTCTTAAAATCATTTCTAAAATTAATAGTTAATTTTATTTTTAATTTATATTCTGAGACTTATAGTAGTCTTTAGACTATTTTTCATTAATGATATTTGACCAAAAAATTGATGTAGATTTAGGGCCCATTTGGATAGGTTTATAAGTGACTTTTTTTAACTTTAACTTATAAAAAGGTGTAGTATTAATGTCTGGTACAATTTTCAAAATAAAATTGTAACTTTCTAAAAAGCTATTTTGGTGCTTAAGGAGAAGTTAAAAAAAATGACTTCTCTCATAATAAAATTTTTTTATCACTTTTTACTTAAAATAAGTACTTTTAGAACTAAAAAACCAAACACAAAATAACTTATTTATAAGCTACTTTTAATATAAGTATTTATTGTTTAAGCTATTTCTTCAAAAGTAACTTAATTAAGTTGTTTACCCAAACTGGACCTTATTCCTGTCACGTTAACCGCTTTTTCTAAGTTGATGTGGCGGATAAAACTTTTGTTTTATCAATTTGGTTCTTAATTCTCATTTAAAAATCCTAATTTTCAAATTAGTTTTACTATTTATAGAAGAACTAATGGAAATTTCTAGCACTAATTTTATTAGGACTTTTCAGATTCAATATCAAGAGGGTACTCATTTTGAAAAAAAAAAGAAAAATTCTTTATTAAAGGATCTAGCATAGAAGCCACAGTCCTAAATGCTGAACTCAGCATGAATTTTTTCACTTGGCTCATAAAAGATGGTAGAAAAAATGGCTCTGATAAAAATTCTAATCTGCATGGTAGAAGATGAACAGATTATTGTAATGTTGTTTGCTTTAAAACAACATGCAAATTGAGAGTTTAAGTTAATTGCTCCTGATTTTTTTGCATGTAACAGAAACAGTGCTATTGGATTCATGTTTTATCCTTGTAAACATTTCATGGTTCATATAGCAAATTGTAATAAGCACAAATACTTCTTTTTTTGTTCTTTTAGGAGAAGAAGATTGAAAATACCATAATGTCATAACAAAAATAAGCTTGGGATAATCAACTTTAACATTGTTCTCCTTCCTTCTATCATCTCAATCCTTATTTTTCTCTGACTTGCGGGGAGAAACACTTCTACTCCTGCTCCTATGTCTCCCTCTATGCTGCATCTCTCCATCAGCATCACTTCTACTTCTTGACGTGCTCATTCTTCTTCATCTCCTATCCCTATCTCTATCTCTATCTTTGTCTCTATGAGAGTGTTTCTCTCTATTTTTGTTCCTACTTTTCTATTTTGATTCTTTTTCCCTCTCCCTATATCTGTCTCTACTTCTACTTCTGCTTCTGCTTCGTCATTTGGGGGTTCGATCGGATTTTCTATCTCTGTTCTTCTACAAAATCCTAGAAGAATCCAGGGCAGAATTTTTCTTGAGCTTATCTTGAATGGAGAGGAGTGAAGCTTACTTGTCCAACTAGACAATGGCAATGATGGAAGAGGGTTCAAATTGGAAGGGCGGGAAGCTTTGAGGAAACATCATCGTTTGAAGGGGGCTTGAAAAGTCAAGAGACTGAGTCTTGCTTGAAGATAAGGATTTTAAGAGAAATTTGGAGATCATATTAACAAAAAACAAAAAAAAAAGTTTTATTCACTACATCAGTTTTATGGGTGCTACCAATGTGGCAAAATAACTCCATATCAGTCTTTCGGTCAAGTCTTATTGATAAAAAGTGGTCTAAGAACTACTATGACTTTTGAAGTATAAGTTTGAGGACAAAAATGAATAATTATTAACCTTAGATATTACTTTGAAACTCTGAGTGCAATTTTAAAGATCATTTTAAGATTTAACACAACTAATATGCAATAGATGAACTCATTTTATATAACGTGGGATTATCATTATGATGATTATATTGATTATATAATTTTCAAAAGTATCAATAAAATAAAGGTTATATTTTTTATATTTTATAATTTTTAACTTTATTTTTTAAATATTATTAAAATTATATAATTATAGTAATCACTATAATAATAACTAGGATTTTTTATTTTATTAAATAAAATAAATATAATATTTACCGAAATAAATATTTTTACGAATATTTAAAGAATTAAATTCTTTTACCATATCTCGTTTACACTGTAAACGAGATGATTTTTCACATATCTCGTTTACAGTGTAAATGAAAATGAGATATACAATATATCTACTTAATATACTAAAACTGGGTTTTCCCCCAGCTACTAAAGGTGACGTGTCGATCTCTCATGCCTCCGTTTTTCCTCCAAAACGAATAAATTTTTTTTCTATTCTAAATTATTTTATTGTAATTATATTATAATTAATACTAAATAAATAATATATAATAATACTAATTTGGCAACATATCCTCATTATAATTATATCAAATCAATATTTAATACACTATTAAACTACTTATCAATTATCAATTAAAAATACTTTTAATAATTTTAATGATAATAATAATATCAATAATAGTAATAATAATAATAATAAATATTTGTTACCCAATTCACGTATATCAAATAATTTTTTTAAATTATTTTATAAAAAATATCTTTAATATAATTATATTATAATTAATATTTAATGAATAATATATAATTATACTAATTTAGAAACATATCTTCATTATAATTGTATCAAATCAAAATTTAATGCATTATTAAAAAATTACCTTAATAATAGATAATTTACACATTTATTTTTGTTTTACTAAAGTCTATATATAGTGTTTTCGTGTGGTACATGAATCTAAATTTGAGAGTCAATTCATAATTTTATATGTAGTATTTTTTTTACTACTTCATAGAATAAGAATGTATTCTTCGTTTTTTATTGAAGTTGATCCGATCCTTTTAAGGTACAATTTATAATTTTTTATAATATTTTTTTATATACTCGTTCTATTATATTATTCTTTTGATAATTTTTTATTTGTTGTTACTCTAAGTTATTCTTATCGTCTAATGTTCCAGTTCGATTGTCTTTTGCCACAATTATTTACAATGCATCACATTCATAAAATACCTCATCGAGTTGTCTTCACTGATTCGGGTTCCAACTACATGGATGTAAGCGTTCAAAGAAGAGGCAATAGTCTCTACTTTACCGAAGGATGTAAGCGTTCAGTTTTGCTAAATTCATGACAAATTCAGATATGCAATTTCAACGATTGGTAATATATTTAAATTTTCTTAGTTTAAGATGTTCATTATTAGAATAATTTTTTAACATATTTTAATTTTTTTCAGAAATTACCAACTTTCTTTTGCATGTATGCAATGCCATTGAGGGAAATAAAAGTTAGTTTGGTTTCTCGGTGTGGCAATTCTATACCTTGCCGCATTGCATGGATAGCGGATGATGAAACTTATCTAACAAGAGGATGGTCTGATTTTGCACGAATTCTAAATATTAAAACTTACGATGTTATTTCAGTTGGTTGTTGTTACAAGAATGATTCTATACTATACGTGAATAAGGATTAGAATAGGTTCAATATTGTTTAGGTAATTTGGTTTTACTATTAGTATTTGATTAAATTATAATTATAGAATTTTAAATTATTGTCTCAATTTATATATTACGATTATTTTTTGCGGATGTGCTATTTTTAAATAATTTAATAAAATAAAGTAGTGTAAGATATTATTAACTTTATTTTTATCCTTTATTTCTTTATTTGTATTTTCATTATATTTGACAAAAAATGAACCTACACATATATTAAATCGTTGACCTAAAGACAATTTATTTGTCAATAAAAACAGATTTTATTTATAATTGGAATAAAATTTATTTACCAATAATCGGTGGATAAAATTGAAATTACACCCGTGTCATATAATTATAATTGATTAATTGGTATAAAATGAAATTATACCCGTGCCATGAGTAATAATCTAAATAATTATATCTTAACAAAATATAATTTGAAATAATTTATAAACAATTATCTTAACAAAAATAATTATTTAATAATTGATTTAAAAATCAATGCAAAAAATAATTATTAATAATAGTATTATTAACTGGGTAAATAATATAATTTTAAATTATTACTTGAAATATAAATAATATATGAAAATCTATTGAGTAAATCAATGATTTTGCACCTTAATAATTTGATAATTATTATTTAATTAACCAGTTAATTGAATTAGTAATAACAATTTCCAATTTCAAATTTTGTATATTAAGTAGTTATTAAAAACTGGGTAATAACGATTTACACAGGAAAATCATTGATAAATTCAATTAACCATATAGAAGATAATATACTAACAGTTTTAGTATATTATTTATGGCAAGCAAAATTATTTCCTCATATTTTCTATTAAAATTGAAATTAGTAATAGTTTAAAAAAAGGTTTATTAATAAAATTACTAATAGTCACATTTTTATACACAAGATATATGTTTTCTATATATTATTTAAAAAATATAATGAAACATGAATAATGAATGAGTATGTTATTTCTTCGACTAGTTAATTAATGCAAAATCGAGTACCTTTTTTTATTCGATTGAGGTCATATTCTATTTGGTGAAAGTTTTAATCACCTTAATTAAATCCTGTCTTTGTGCCTTAACTTATACAAGTAGTAATATGTTACATATTATTTGGTATATCTAAGTAGTTATTTTTCATAGTGGAGATGTAAAAAATATATTAAGGTTTATTTCCAAATAATTACTGGATGAATAATAGTAGATTATATTATTTTGGGAAAGTATTTTCATTATAATTATATCAAATCAATATTTAATTATGATAAAATATGTTAATTATAATTATATCATAGAATTATAATAATTACGATATTTATGTTATATATTTTAATCATTTATGTACGTAAATAATTAGAAATCAATCAAATTAAATTATCACGGTAAATAATATGTTGTATATTATTACGAAAAATAATCCGTAGATAAAATTGAAATTACACCCGTGTCATATAATTATAATTGATTAATTGGTATAAAATGAAATTATACCCGTGTTATGAGTAATAATCTAAATAATTATATCTTAACAAAATATAATTTGAAATAATTTATAAACAATTATCTTAACAAAATAATTATTTAATAATTGATTTAAAAATCAATGCAAAATATAATTTTTAATAATAGTATTATTAACTGGGTAAATAATATAATTTTAAATTATTACTTGAAATATAAATAATATATGAAAATCAATTGAGTAAATCAATGATTTTGTACCTTAATAATTTGACAATTATTACTCAATTAACCAGTTAATTGAATTAGTAATAACAATTTCCAATTTCAAATTTTGTATATTAAGTAATTATTAAAAATTGAGTAATAACGATTTATACGAAAAAATTATTAATAAATTCAATTAATCATAAAGAAGATATTATACTAACAGTTTTAGTATATTATTTATGATAAGGGAAATTATTTTCTCAAATTAAATTTTATATAATTATAGTAAGTCTCTATAATTAAAGCAATATAAAACTGCTTCATATATAGCAATAATATTATACATATTTATATATCTCTTCTTTTATCTCTTTTTTTTAAAATATTGACATATAATTAATGTAGAAAATATATAATATTAAACTGTTTTGTTATGCATATATATGAATTTATATAATAACCCGTATAATTTATACGTATGGCATAATACATATGTCAAAAAAAGATTCCATAATTTTTGAAAACCACTGTTTTGTTATATGAAATTGAAATTGAAATTAAATAATTTCTATTTATATAATTTTTTTTATTAGTATCAAGTATTTTCATTAAAAATTCATATCGTTTGTAATTAGTATATATATATATATATATATATATATATATATATAAGTCGTAATAGTCAATTGTTTCAATTATTTTGACGTTAATACTCTTGCGAATGAACTAAGTGGGTATTTAAAAAGGCTAACTAATGAGCAGAAATTTGCATACGATCAAATAATTAGTGCTGTTAGCGGTAATATGGGTGGATTTTTCTTCTTATACGGTCAAGGTGGTTGTGGAAAAATATTTTTATGGTCAACTATATCATGCTCAATTAGGTCTAAAGGAGGTATAGTTTTAAATGTTGTTTCGAGTGGGATTGCTGCATTTTTGTTGCCTAATGGAAGAACTGCACATTCAAGGTTTAAAATTCCTTTTGCCATAAATGAGGATTCTTTGTGTAGCATTAAACAGGGAAGTCCTCTTGCAAGGTTAATATCCAAGCTAAGGCCAAATTAATCACATGGGATGAAGCTCCAATGATAAGTAAGTATTATTACGAAGCTTTAGATAAATGCCTCAGAGACATCTTAAGGTGCTCAGATTCGTATAATGCTCATTTGCCATTTGGAGGTAAGGTTGTTGTTCTCGGAGGAGATTTTAGACAAATTTTACCTGTAATTCTCAGAGACTCAAGGCAAGATATAATTCAGTCTTCTATTAATTCTTCATATTTGTGGCATAACTGTAAGGTTTTGAAGCTTACAAAAAACATGAGATTGTCACTAGGTGAAAACAACAATATACAAGAACTCAGAAATTTTGCAGAATGGCTACTCAAAATTGGTGATGGTTTGGCTGGTGATACAACAGATGGTGAATCGATCGTTCATATACCATCTGACATTTTGATTAAGAACTCTGAGACAGTTTTGGATGACCTCATTGATTTCGTGTATCCAAATATGTTATCCAATTTATCCGTTGAAATTTATTTCAAGGATAGAGCAATTCTTGCACCAACTTTGGATTTTTGTGTCACTGATGTCAACAACAAGATGATTGCAGGGCTACCTGGACAAGAAATAGTCTACTTAAGTTCAAACTCTGTGTGTGCTGAAGAGGGAAATATGGAACTTGAGTTAGATGCTTTCTCGCCGGAGATTCTAAATGGAATAAATTGTTCAGGTCTACCACCACACAAGTTGGTTCTGAAGGTTGGCGTTCCTGTTATGTTGCTGCGGAATATAGACCAAACTAATGGTTTGTGCGATGGAACGAGGATGCAAGTTAGAAGAATGGGAAATCATGTGATAGAATGCAAGACTTTAACTGGTAACAAAGTTAGAAGTATTGTTCTTATCCCAAGAGTGAATCTAATTCCAAATAATGAAACATTGCCGGTCAGGTTTCAAAGAAGACAATTCCCAATTATCATATCATTTGCAATGATAATAAATAAGTCCCATGGACAAACTCTATTGAAACTTCCAAGGCCAGTTTTCATCCATGGTCAATTGTATGTTACGTTATCAAGGGTAACGAGTAAAGATGATCTGCGAGTGTTGTTGCAAGATCATGGACACTTGGAAGATAACTGCATGATGAATGTGGTATATAGAGAAGTTTTTGAGAGCCTATAATAAAAAGGTAATAACAAAATGTCTTACTAAATCTATTTATTTATTAAAATTTATTACTATCACTTAAAAAAATTTAGAAATTCTAGGAACTAATAGATGAATTCTTATTATACATTAATAGTTTGAAAATATTAAAATTATCATTAAAATTCTTATAATTTTATATACAAACATTGATACGGTATTGTTTCATGTATATATTTTGCAGGTATCAAAAGATAGCATTGAATTGTTATTCAGTAGGTTTAAATTATTTATTGTTTATTACAAAACTTTCTGCATTAGGATTCTCTATTAATTTGTTCTTCATTTTGAGCTGATTTTGATATTTTCTTACTTCACATTAAACCAACATATAAAATTTTGTTGGTAGATTTAAGTATTACTAGATTATTTATGGTCATATTGAGTATATATGCCTGATTTATTGAAAAAAGTAGATTAAATAACTATTTTATAGTTAATACAATTAATACTATATTAAAAAAAGAAAAACAATGCATACAAGTTATTTTTTTATTAATTAAATTATTATAATTAAAATGAAATTTAACATAACAACTTAAAATTATAATTTTAATTTTATCACGTGCATGGCACGGGTGATTAAACTTGTATATATATATATATAAAACAAATGTTCAGGTGCTAGTGAGTTGTTTGTACACGAAACCTATGTGCAGGACGACCGACCTCTCATTCATGTCGCGATTCCGGAGCATGAGGCAGAGGAGGATGAGGAGGAGTTAGATGAGGATTACGTGGCGGACAGTGCGGACAGTGAGTCTTTTGATGGTGGCGATGAGGATGAGTTTGTGCCGGAGACACCTGCGGGGGCTGTGCCGCGCCATGTGCTGCCTCCACCTCATCTAATTCCGATGCTATTGGCTATGCCAAGTCACTATCACAGTCTACATCTGGACGCCATGCATGAGAGGAACCCGGTGGAGGACAGCTGTGGAGTGGATTACAACCTGGACGGCTGCGTACCGGGTGATCCAGTCTGACTGCTTAAAGTACCATGTGCAGTGCCATCAAGCAAACAGTGGGTGTCAATGGAACCTCTGTGTCGCCCTTCGTCAAAATCTCGGATACTAGTATGTTCAAGTTTAATTGTGAGTTTGAGTAGTTTTGTCTTATATGTTATTTCTGGTAGAATGCCGTGTAAGAATAAATTTTTTTCTGTGGTGATTAGGGAGGTTCGGAGATTTGGTGGACCACACAGCTGTCTAGCACCCACCGTGTGCGCGTAGGACCAGGTGGTACGCCACACCCTGCAGGGTGATAGTGACCTCACCCCACGGGAGATGAAACGTGTGCGTTTCTGGACGCCATCACTCCACCAATGTCGAAATGAGGGAATTGTCAAAAGTAAAATCCTTCAGCGGCACGGTGTCGCCGAATTCGACCTCAACCAGATACGGGACGATGGCATCCGATAGAGGTAAAGTATGGCTCACTCGCCGGGCAACAGGGAGGCGAGGCCTCTGAATAATTGCAAATAGAAATAAAATTTAAATTATATAAAATCAATTATAACTTATAAATTATTTGTTTAACATTTTAAAAAATTAAATTTAGTTTTGGTAATATTTATCTCTCAAAAGTCTCAAGAATAATTATTTCTATTACTACTGTTTTTACAAATTAAACAATATAATACAACAAAATAAAGTCTTAAACGTCTAATAAAATAAAAATATCAAAATTTATTAACGTATTACAGTGTCATACACACTATTCTAATGGCATTAAATTTATAACTACTAACAACATAGCAATAATAGTATTCCAAATTAATAATATTTATGTCATACCAACCTAGCACAAGCGGATAGAGTTCTAATTTAAGCCTACAGACCTAACTCCTAACAGATACCAACGTTCCAGATCTTCATGACTACCCTAACAATGGCAACATCATTAAACTTAACAACCATAACGAAACTAACCTCGAAGTCGGCCACCCCAGCGTAATGTGTCGTCTCGTTCAGTCTGTTTATATCCCCGTCATTCCCCACTTGGCGCGCCATCACCGTTTGGGTCAAAGGTATAGTTAGAAAGGGTTGAAAGAGAGGAGAAAGATGTTGACAAAGTAAAACTGGGGCCCGGATGTCTGCTGTAAACAACTTCTATATATAGGCGCGAATGGCCATATCTCGTTTACAGTGTAAACGAGATGACAATGCGTATATCTCGTTTATAGTGTAAACGAGATATACACGTATTACGCTGACGTGTCATATCTCGTTTACACTATAAACGAGATATGACAGGAGAATTTAATTCGGTATATTCTCTAAAAATTAATTATTTTAGTAAATATTATATTTATTTTATTTATTAAAATAAAAAATCTATAATAACTATCATAACACATATTTTTTTATTATTATATTAAATTAATTTATATTATATAGTTAAATGTGGTAAACAGACATCTCATATTATATAATAATAATAATAATAATAATAATAATAATAATAATAATAATAATAATAATAATAATAATTGTTGTTGTTGTTGTATTATTGATAAACACTTGCATATATTTTATCTTAAAAGAATTAGACTTGTCCTTCTTTTTATATTTCCATTTTTGAAAACAAACCAATTTAGAGATTAAATATTTATAGTAGTTTTTGAGGTCTACAGTTTTTATTTTAATCTCTTAAATTTAAAATTTATTATACTAATTTTTAAGATTCAATTTTGGACATTATATTAGTCTTTAGATTCTTTTCGTTGTTAAGTCATCAATGAATAGAATACTGAATTAGTTTTGACTTGTGACATTAGATACATGGCTAAATGATATTGTTTCATTTTAAAGTTTAAACAAGACTAAAACAATATCCTTTTGGATAATGAAGGGAGACAAAACGATTTGAATATCACATAAATTCTTCTTGTTTTTTCATTTTTTTTGTTTAAACGTAAAAAAAAAAGTTGTTTAGGCCTGTATCTAAAATAAAAAATCAGAATTAGTTCAATACTTTGTTTATTAATTCAATACTAAAAAGAGTCTAAAGACTAATACGGTGTTCAAACCTAAATTTTAGATATTAATATAATAAATTTTAAATTTAAAAAACTAAAATAATAAATGAAAATCATAAATTTAAGAGACTACTTTACAATTTTATCCTAAGTTAGATAGATACAAAAGGCATTCTACTCTTTAAGTTGGTAGAAAAAAAATATATATGTGAATGAAGTATATCTTGAATTATAAAGAAGATAATAAACAATATGCTGGTAATATAATATAAAAATTTGCGTAACCAACGTATAAGTTGGATATCAGTGAAATACAATAATAATAATAACAACAATAATAAATTAAAATCATTTAATAAATTATATAAAATAAATCACTTAAATATTGTTTAATAAAATAGAATATTACAAAATAATTATACAAATTAGTTCTTAAATTTTTAGAATCAAATATTTTATTTTTGTAAAAAAAATATTTAATATTTATCTCTATTAGACAATATAATCTCTTTTAATTTGATTCATTAGTCCTAATGATAACTGTCAATATAAAACATTAATTCGCACACTAAATTATTAAATGTTTACGTATATGAATTAAAAAGATCAATCTCTAGAGTGAAACAAAAAACAGTCTCTAAAAAATTAAAGAAAAAATTCAAAACAGTATTTGAACAATTTTAAAAATTCTAAAAAGTCATTTGATAAACAAAATATCCAAAGTGTGAAAGAGGTACCTATAATTAGGGAGCTGACTAGGAGACATAAATATCCTCTGCTACATGCTTGAAAGTTCTAGCATTTAATTGAGCACTAATCCGTCTATTTGCGTTGTCAATTTTTAATACAGTAAATTAGTGAACAATAATCACAAACCGTCACATTGCTAATTTGACTCCAACTCTAAATTAGTGAACAATCTTCACAAATACCGACACAGTAAACAATTGTCACAACCACTACTTTTGACAAGTTTTAATAGTCTAAATATGTGAATAATGTTGTAAAATAACTAAATAAATAAATAAAGAAGAAGTAACAAATATAAAGTATGGAAATATAATTAGATAGTTTTAGTAGTAGTGTTTATTAGAATTATTATATTAATAGATATATTTAATATATTGTAGTAAAGAATATAAGAGAGAGAGTGAAGAATATTTAATATTCTTATTGTTATGTACTGAGATTTGACCTCTATTTATACATGCAAGGAGGCTACCTTTTTTCACTATTATTAAATGCAAGAACTTTGGTAACATAGAACTTTAGTATGGAAAAGGTGAGTCGCCTATGGTCATCCATTTTATTCTTATCGTAACACTCCCCCTTGGATGACCATTTAGGATTATGCCTCATTAAAACCTTACTAAAGAAAAATCCAGTGGAAAAAAAATTTAGTGAAGAAAAAAGAGTACAATATCCTTTATGATAGGGACTGCCTCATTAAAAACCTTGTCAAGGAAAACCCATTGGGAAAAAAACCTGACCAAGGAAAAAGAGTACAGTCTCCCCCTCTTGACGACATCATTTAATGTCTCGAAATCGACGCATCCCAATCTCATGTACCAATCTTTCAAAGGAAGATTTTGGGAGTGACTTTGTGAATAAATCTGCCAGATTGTCACTTGAGCGGATCTGTTGGATATCAATTGTCCATTGATTTTGAAGATCATGAGTGAAGAAGAATTTGGGAGAAATATGCTTTGTTCTATCATCTTTGATGTATCCGCCTTTAAGTTGAGCAATGCATGTTGTATTATCTTCAAACAAGACAGTTGGAGCTATCTTATGATTAATCAGTCCACATGATGACAGAATATATTGGATCAAACTCCTGAGCCAAAAACACTCGCGACTAGCTTCATGTATCGCGAGTATTTCAGCATGATTAGAGGAGGTTGTTGCTATCGTCTGTTTTGTGGACCTCCATGATATAGTTGTACCACCATATGTGTATAGATATCATGTTTGAGATCTCCCTTTATGTGGATCAGACAAGTATTCAGCATCTACATAACCAACTAATTGTGACTTGGATCCATAGGGATAAAACAATCTCAAAGCAACCGTTCCATGAAGATATCGAAAGATTTGTTTGACTCTACTCCAATGTCTTATGGTTGGAGAGGAACTATATCTTGCTAGTAAATTCATAGCAAATGATATATCGGGTCGTGTATTATTAGCAAGATACATTAGCGCTCCAATGGCACTAAGATATGGTACTTCAGGACCAAGGATATCTTCATTTTCTTCTTTAGGACAGAACTGATCCTTTTCCACATCCAAAAATCTTACAATCATTGGGGTACTCAAGGGATGTGATTTATCCATATAAAAATTTTTCAAGATCTTCTCTGTATATGTTGTTTGATGAATAAAGATCCCATTTTTTATATGTTCGATCTGCAGACCGAGACAAAATTTAGTCCTTCCAAGATCTTTCATCTCAAACTCTTCTTTTAGAGTTTTTATAATTGTTGGAATCTCTTCAGGAGTTCCAATGATATTTAAATCATCAACGTACACAGCAATTAAAATGAATCCAGATGCAGTTTTCTTTATCAAAACACAAGGACATATATCATCATTCTTGAATCTATTTTTTGCCAGATACTCAGTAAGACAATTATACCATATTTGTAACACCCTAACTACCAAAGCTCACGCTTTCGGCTGCGCAACTCTGATAGCTCGGACATTACGACGACACTTATACTATTTAATACTAAAATATGAGCCTGTTTAAAACTTTAAACCGTAATACCGCTCCCAAAAATACCTTCGTTCGATAACGTACATCCATAAATACCATACAACTTACAACAACTCATAAAGAGTACGTCCATATATATATATATATATATATATATATTACAAGCATTAGACAATACAATTCCTACCCCTCTTACAGAATATCTCAAGATAAAGGTGAGGGTACAAATAATAACCTAAAGCAATACAGAGCATCTCAATAACAACTAAATAAACTCTTCGTGACTTCTGCGCCCATATCCTGAAAGGGGAAAAATGTAGGGGGTTGAGAACATCATCCTCGAAAGGGTTCTCAGTAGAGGGTTTTTGGGAATTACTGTAATAGGATACGTGAAGATAAACCGTACCAGTTATTAATAACCGTCTTATGCCTCTTTTCAAAAACAACGGTTTTCAATAAAAGTGAAGTCGAAAATCTTTTCTAAAAGAGGAACCATTCAATTCTCAAAAACATCAAAAGCCTTTCAAAAATGTTTATCTATACTGAACCAAAATAGCCTTTCATACATTTCCAAACCATAACCACAAAACCAAAATCAACCATCGGTCCATCTCAATTCAACCACGGCCCTAGGCCCAAACAATCCAACCAACAACCAATCACCACAATCCAACAGAGTCCCAGATGCAAACACAGATAGGAAGTTCAAGTACAAACAAACAGTTATTGCAAGTAGGACAATTAGCAATTAATCACATAGGCAAACCAAGTATAATATGCACACCCAAACAATGTCACATAGATGCATATGATGCATGCCTGTCCCTAGTGGCTGATGATATCATCTGTCGGTTATAGAGCCAACCCGACAAGTCCTGGTAGCTAACCATTGGACTGTCCCTCTGTCGTGCATCCCCAGCTCGAGTTATACTCATCATAAACTTGATCATAATCATGATCCATATCCATCACCTTCACTGGTGAATATTTACGGGGGCGAGCTCATCCGGGACTTTCACAGTGCCCGACCACACTTACGACATAGGGTCCAAAGAGCTTCGAGTCTCAACCTGGAGCACGTGGTGGCTAGCCACTGCTTTCTCCCAGGGAAACTCTTATCTCCGATAGTGGAAGTGCAACATTCACATTTATCAATGATTCAGCATATACATGCATTCAATCTCATCCATGGATCAACATCCATCTCAGCCATCCGGCTCACGGTTCAGTCCAGAACCAGCCAATATTCATATCATACATAGCCATTCCGGCTCACGGTTCAATCCAGAACCAACCAATATTTATAATCATACACAGCCATTCCGGCTCACAACAAAACAGCACTTCCACATTCAACATCATCAATTCATAAAATTGGCATTTAAGCCATAAATCACTTTTTCCCAAATCATTTCACTTTGAAATCAGGTTTCAACTCTTTTCAGCCTTGGCTTTAAAGATCTCATTTCTCAAATCATCTCAGGCTCATAAGCCAAATTTACTCAAAGTGAGTTCCCTTTTTAAAACAAAGCCTCTCTTGGCATTCTCTTTCCAAAACTTCCAAAACCATGGCAAGTTAAGGATTTATTTCAAAGCATTCAAAATCATCCATTCAACAATGGGATTTTATAACAAAAGTTCCTTGGCAGAGTCCCAAGTCTCTAGGGGAGGACAGCATAACTCATTTCGCCAAATTCATTTAAAATCATTAAAACCTTGGCTTTCCGATTTGAGTAATAAAATAGGGTCTAAGCCAAACCGAGTAACGTAATCCTTTACTTCTTTCAAAGCCGTTTCCTTTACTTAGGCAAAACCAGCTTTAACCCCCATGATAAATTCTAAAGCATTTCAACTGTTCAAAATTGTTTTAGTCTTGCAAAAATTCAGAATTCAAAGAGTAATTAAAACCTTTCTCAAAACATTTCAAAATGAAACTTGTCACTAGACATTCAGGTTCTTTCAAAGTCATTGAAACTTCTTTAATTGAAACCCCCAAGTCAAATTCAAAGGCATAAACCCTTTTCACATTCAAATAGCTTTAAAGCACAAGTTTCATCTAAATAACTTTCTCCTGAAAGAGATACAATGCCTTTCTTAAGAAGCAAGACTAAATCACAATTTCCTCTTTACCGATTCATTTCGAAAACATGAATCATCCTTTTCTCGATAATTCAAATAAAATAGTAGAAGTCTTTAACTCATCATTTTCCAGACAACATTTCAATAAAGACTCGGATTTTATAGAAATTTCGGCAGCACCTCCCCTAAAACTTGGACTTTGCCACCCGGTTCGGGTCCCAACTAAACCATTCCAAAATCCTTTTCAACAGCCCAAAATCCAAAATTAGTTCAAGGCAAGCCAAATCCAACAGTCATCTCAATTCCATATTTCAAGGAAACCGTTTCAAAATCAAATCATTATCAGCCGAATAAACTCATTTCTAAAGCTTTAAAGAAACGGTTCAGTAATAATCATTCATCAAAAACCAGATCATTTAAAGCAAGCCAGGCTAAATTCAAGAGTGGATTCTATTTTTTTCACATTCTCAATAAAATTAACTCAATTCAGTTCTCAACGGATTAAACTCGATCTCAAAGCTTTAAAAGAACCAACTTGAAAAGCATTTCGTTTCACAAAACCACACAACAATTCAACCAACAGACGTTCATAACTAACCAAGGCAAATCAAGCCATACATAAGGCCGATACAATCACCAAATACACATTCACTCACATCAGTATCCATATGTAATAATTCCAATACATAAAATATAGTTTTTGGAAAGCGCCCCTACCTCAAAACGCAAAGTTCCATAATCCAAATGCCTCATAAGTTCTTTTTGCCTCAACTCAAAATCAAAGGCAGCTTCAAAGCACAGCCCCACACATTTTCGCAGCAGCATAAACGGCTCTAAATTACAACAAGCAACCTCAGTTACCAAACTCTAAGAACATTAATACCGTAAAGCCTTTAATACACGTACGGGACACTAACGTAGGGTTTTCGAAACATAATTTCTTACCGGAATAACTACACGAAGCAGCTGCGATTTCGAACCGGCCCCAGCAATAGGTCCGGCGGCGGCCAGAAGCTCCGGTGGGTCATCTATAAAAAGCCGCGCAGCATCAAAACCTTTTCAAAATCCAAAATGGCAGAAACCTCAATTAAAACCCTTACCGAAAGAGTTCTCCGGCAATGGCAGCGAGGTTCTCCGGCGACAGCAGCAAGGTTCCCCAGCGACAGAAACGGGCCAAAGCTCCAGTGATGCTAACCGAGGCTTGCCGGCGGCAGAAACGGCGGCAATAGCTCCGCGCAGTGGGTCGCGTTCCGGCACGCGCCACTGGTCCGCATCTCCCACCCTCAACATCGTGCGACCTCTCTCTCTCCTCTGGGCTCCCTCCCCTGCGACGGGAAATGCAGCGATGGTGCACGAATTGTGAATCACACTTTTCACAACGCGTACCACTAACCAGCAAGTGCACTGGGTCGTCCAAGTAATACCTCACGTGAGTAAGGGTCGAATCCCACAGAGATTGTTGGTTTGAAGCAATCTATGGTTATCTTGTAAATCTTAGTCAGGAAGTCAATTATGTTTATCAGTTGAATTGCAAATAAACAACAGAGCATGGATTAAAGGTTACTTGTTATGCAGTAATGGAGAATATGTTGGAGTTTTGGAGATGCTTTGTCTTCTGAATCTCTGCTTTCCTCTGTCTTCTTGTTCACGCACGCACGTCCTCCTATGGCAAGCTGTGTGTTGGTGGATCACCGTTGTCAATGGCTACCTTCCATCCTTCCAGTGAAAACTACGCTCACGCGCTCTGTCACAGCACGGCTAATCACCGGTTGGTTCTCGATCCGGTTGGAATAGGATTTACTATCCTTTTGCGTCTGTCACTAACGCCCAGCCTTCAGGAGTTTGAAGCTCGTCACAGTCACTCAATCCTTGAATCCTACTCGGAATACCACAGACAAGGTTTAGACTTTCCGGATTCTCATGAATGCCTCCATCAGTTCTAGCTTATACCACGGAGATTCTGATTAAGAGATCTCAGAGATACTCATTCAATCGGATATAGAACAGAGGTGGTTGTCAGGCACACGTTCATGGTTTGAGGAAGGTGATGAATGTCACTGATCATCACCTTCATCACAGTTAAGCGAGAATGAACATCTTAGATAGGAACAAGCGTGTTTGAATGGAAAACAGAAATACTTGCATTAATTCATCGAGACACAGCAGAGCTCCTCATCCCCAACAATGGGGTTTAGAGACTCATGCCGTCAGAGAATACAACTCATAGTAAAGTCCAGAAAAATACCTGAAATTACAGAAAAACACACAACTCATAGTAAAGTCCAGAAATATTAATTTTTCCTAAAAACTAATAGAAATAGACTAAAAACTAACTAAAACATACTCAAAACTATATGAAATTATCCCCAAAAAGCGTATAAAATATCCGCTCATCACAACACCAAACTTAAATTGTTGCTTGTCCTTAAGCAACTAGACAAATAAAATAGAAGACTAATAGGTTGAGAAGCAATAATATCTCAGAGTTTTTGATTGAAGCTCAGATCCTAATTAGATGAGCGGGACTAGTAGCTTTTTGCTTCTGAACAGTTTTGGCATCTCACTTTATCCATTGAAGCTCAGAGTGATTGGCATCTATAGGAACTCAGAATTCAGATAGTGTTATTGATTCTCTTAGTTCAGTGTGATGATTCTTGAACACAGCTTCTTTATGAGTCTCGGCCGTGGCCCTAAGCACTTTGTTTTCCAGTATTACTACCGGATACATAAATGCCACAGACACATAACTGGGTGAACCTTTTCAGATTGTGACTCAGCTTTGCTAAAGTCCCCAATTAGAGGTGTCCAGAGTTCTTAAGCACACTCTTATTTTTGCTTTGGACCTTGACTTTAACCGCTCAGTCTCAAGTTTTCACTTGACACCTGCACGCCACAAGCACATGGTTAGGGACAGCTTGGTTTAGCCGCTTAGACCAGGATTTTAGTCCTTTAGGCCCTCCTATCCACTGATGCTCAAAGCCTTGGGATCCTTTTTATTTGCCCTTGCCTTTTGGTTTTAAGAGCTTTTGGCTTTTTTTTTTTTTTTCTGCAAGCTTTGTTCTTTGCTGCTTTTTCTTGCTTCAAGAATCATTTTTATGATTTTCAGATTATCAATAACATGTCTCATGTTCATCATTCTTTCAAGAGCCAACATATTTAACAGTCTTAAACAACAAATTCAAAAGACATATGCACTGTTCAAGCATTCATTCAGAAGACAGAAAGCATTGCCACCACATTTAACCAATTAGAATTTCTTTTATTAAACTCGAAATTTTATTGCTTCTTATTCAAAAGATCTACTATTTTATTCATATTTAATGATGATGAGAAAAATAAACTATAGCTTAATTGGAGATAAAATCAAATAGATACTAATTACTATTATATGACTTCTAAGGTAAACTTTTTATAAGGACACTGTCACAGAGTTAAGGCAGAAATTGGAAATTAACAACCTTTATTCTGGGGGTATGGGGGTTCCTCTGATCCTTGGGATGCTTGGTATTACAGAAGACTTTTGGCGCTTCAGTTCCCTTAAGTCACGTCCCTGCTCCTCTTGTTCTTTAAACATATGGGTCAGCATTTGACTGTGTTCCTTCTGTTGTTTTATTATTTGCTCCACAGCTTCCTGTATCTTGGTGACAGACGTCTCAAGATATTCCCAATATTCTGCTTGAGGAATCTCTGGGAGGAATTCCTGTGCTCTCTTCTTGATAAGATCCTCCTGTGCTTGTTGTCTCTCCATTGATGCTTTGGTGATTGACTTTTCAATTAGGATATATTCAGTTATTCCCATCTTGACTCCAGCATCCTTGCAGAGCAGAGCAATCACGCTTGGATAAGCCAACCTGGCCTCTTTTGAAATTTTGTTAGCAATCTTATAGAGCTCAGTTGAAATTAGCTGATGAACCTCCACTTCCTTTCCCATCATGATGCAATGAATCATCACTGCTCTTTTAACTGTGACTTCAGAACGGTTGCTAGTGGGCAACAGAGAACGCCCAATGAAGTCCAGCCATCCTCTGGCAACTGGTTTGAGATCCTCCCTCTTGAGTTGATTTGGGACGCCCTTTGCGTTGGTGGTCCACCTGGCTCCAGGGATACATATGTCCTCTAGAATCTTATCCAGGCCAATGTCTGCTCTCATCATCCTCCTGTTGAAGGAGTCTGGATCATCCTTTAGCTGAGGTAGCTTTAATATCTCTCTGATCTTGTCAGGGGTGGTATGAACAATCTTTCCCCTTACCATGGTCCGAAATTCGTAGCAAGCAGTTCCAGATAGTCTTTGCTTGTCAGTCTGCCACATATTAGCATAGAACTCCTGGATCATGTTCCTTCCTATTTTCATTTCAGGATTAGCTAGGACTTCCCAGTTCCTGATTCGAATTTGCTCCTGGATCTCCGGATATTCGTCTTCTTTCAGATCAAATCTAACTTCTGGGATCACTGATCTCAGACCCATTACTTTAAGATAATGGTCTGAATGTTCTTTAGATAAGAACTTCCCTTGATTCCAAAGTGGTTTTGGAACGCTCTCTTTCTTGCCTCTTGGAGTGGATTGTTTTCCTTTGGGAGCCATGATCTTAGTGATCTCGGAAAAACACACCAAACTTAGAGGTTTGCTTGTCCTCAAGCAAAAGAAAAGAAAGGAGAGGGATAGAAGGAGATCGAGGTGCACTTGTTGATGGAGGAGGGGGGAGGCCGAACCCAATTTTAAAGGGGTGGGGTGGTGGCTTTTCGAAAAAATGGAAGAGATAAGATAAAAAGATTGAGTTGAAAAAGATAAGATAGAAGATAGAGTTTAATTTTGAAAAGATATGATAGATTTTTGAAAAAGATAACTCTGAATTTTGAAAAAGATAATATGGATATTTGAAAAAGATATGGATTAGTTGAAAAGATTTTTGAGTGAAAAAGATAGATTTGTTTTCAGAAAAGATTTTGAAAAGAGTTGGATTGAATTTGGAAAGATGGATTTTTAGAAATTAAGGATTTTAGAAATCAGGGTTCTTAACATGTTCATGTAAAAATCATGCATTGAAGCATAAAATTTGAAATTAAAATAGAAATACGTGTGGGACAAATGGATTTGGCTCCTCCCTGTCTTCCTGGCATTTGAACGCCCAAACACTGCTTGTTTTGGGCGTTCAGCGCCCAAATGCTGATCTCCTGGGCGTTCAGCGCCCAGTTGCTGCCATTACTGGCGTTCAATGCCCAGTGGGTGGCCATTTCTGGCGTTGAACGCCCAGATTGCTACCATTACTGGCGTTCAGCGCCCAGTGGATGCCCATTTTGGGCGCTGAACGCCCAAAATGCCCCTTTACTGGCGTTTTCTTGCCATTGAGCTCTTTTACTCTGTTTTGTGTGCCGATTCCTTCTGTAACCCTGTAAACTTATACAAATGATTCTGTACCTTAGTGTCAGTGAACTTTATATAAACAAATAAAAATAAAAATAGGGCAAAAATGCTTAGAGGATTGATGCCCCATGGCTGGGTTGCCTCCCAGCAAGCGCTTCTTTATTGTCTTTAGCTGGACCTTGCTGAGCTTTTAATCTAGCTTCAGCCTTGAGCATTCTTGCTCAATGTTGCCTTCAAGATAATGCTTGATTCTCTGTCCATTGACAATGAACTTCTTATCAGAATCAATATCTTGAAGTTCCACATAACCATATGGTGACACACTTGTAATCACGTATGGTCCCCTCCACCGGGATTTCAGTTTCCCGGGGAATAGCCTGAGTCTAGAGTTAAACAACAGGACCTTCTGTCCTGGTTCAAAGATTCTAGATGACAGCTTTCTGTCATGCCATTTTTTTTATTTTTCTTTATAAAGTTTGGCATTTTCGAAAGCTGTGAATCTGAATTCCTCTAGCTCATTTAGCTGGAGCAATCGTTTTTCTCCTGCTAATTTGGCATCAAAGTTTAGGAATCTGGTTGCCCAGTAGGCCTTATGTTCCAGTTCCAAGGGCAAGTGGCATGCCTTACCATACACGAGTTGGTATGGAGAGGTCCCTATAGGGGTCTTGAATGCTGTTCTGTAAGCCCACAGAGCATCATCCAAGCTCCTTGCCCAATCCTTTCTACGGGTATTTACTGTCCGTTCTAGGATTCTCTTTAATTCTCTGTTAGAGACTTCAGCTTGCCCATTGGTTTGTGGATGATATGGTGTGGCCACTTTGTGGCGAATTCCATACCGAACCATGGCAGAGTAAAGCTGTTTATTGCAGAAGTGAGTGCCCCCATCACTGATTAACACTCTAGGGACACCAAACCTGCTAAAGATATGTTTCTGGAGGAACTTCAGCACTGTTTTAGTATCATTGGTGGGTGTGGCAATAGCCTCAACCCATTTTGATACATAGTCAACTGCCACCAGAATATAAGTGTTTGAATATGATGGTGGAAAAGGTCCCATGAAGTCAATTCCCCATACGTCAAACAACTCAATTTCCAAGATTCCTTGTTGAGGCATGGCGTAACCATGAGGCAGATTACCAGCTCTTTGGCAACTGTCACAATTACGTACAAACTCTCGGGAATCTTTATAGAGTGTGGGCCAATAGAAGCCATATTGGAGGACCTTGGTGGCTGTTCGCTCACCTCCGAAATGGCCTCCATATTGAGATCCGTGGCAATGCCATAGGATTCTCTGTGCTTCCTCTCTGGGGACACACCTACGGATAATTCCGTCTGCACATCTCTTAAAGAGATAGGGTTCATCCCACAAGTAGTACTTTACATCAGTGACTAATTTCTTCTTTTGTATTCTATTGTACTCCTTGGGTATGAACCGTGCAGCTTTATAGTTTGCAATATCGGCAAACCAAGGTGCTTCCTGAATGGCAAATAGATGCTCATCAGGGAACGTCTCAGAGATCTCAAGAAAGGGGAGGGACGTCCCTTCCACTGGCTCTATCCGGGACAGATGATCAGCCACTTGGTTCTCTGTCCCTTTTCTGTCTCTTATTTCTATATCAAACTCTTGCAGAAGCAATACCCATCTGATGAGCCTGGGTTTTGAATCCTGCTTTGTGAGTAGATATTTAAGAGCAGCATGGTCAGTATACACAATCACTTTTGATCCTACTAAGTATGATCTGAACTTGTCAATGGCGTAAACCACTGCAAGTAGTTCTTTTTCTGTGGTTGTGTAATTTTTTTGGGCATCATTTAGAACGCGACTGGCATAATAAATGACATGCAGAAGCTTGTCATGCCTCTGTCCCAATACTGCACCAATGGCATGATCACTGGCATCACACATTAACTCAAATGGCAATGTCCAGTCTGGTGCAGAAATGACTGGTGCTGTGACCAGCTTAGCTTTCAGCGTTTCAAACGCCTGTAGGCATGCTGTGTTAAACACAAATGGCGTGTCAGCAGCTAGCAGATTGCTTAGAGGTTTTGCGATTTTTGAAAAATCCTTTATAAACCTCCTATAGAATCCTGCATGCCCCAGAAAGCTTCTGATTGCCTTAACATTGGCAGGTGGTGGTAATTTTTCAATTACCTCTATTTTTGCTTGATCCACCTCTATTCCCTTGTTTGAGATTTTATGCCCAAGAACAATTCCTTCAGTCACCATGAAGTGACACTTTTCCCAGTTTAAAACTAGGTTGGTTTCTTGGCATCTTTTCAGAACAAGTTTTAGGTGATCAAGACAGGAGCTGAATGAGTCTCCATATACTGAGAAGTCATCCATGAAGACTTCCAGAAATTTTTCCACCATGTCAGAGAAAATAGAGAGCATGCATCTCTGGAAGGTTGCAGGCGCATTACATAGCCCAAATGGCATCCTTCTATAAGCAAACACTCCAAATGGGCATGTGAATGCTGTTTTCTCTTGATCCTGGGGATCCACTGCAATCTGGTTATAGCCTGAATAGCCATCCAAAAAGCAGTAATAATCATGACCTGCTAGTCTCTCTAGCATCTGGTCTATGAATGGTAAAGGAAAATGATCCTTTCTGGTGGCTGTATTGAGCCTTCTGTAGTCAATACACATGCGCCACCCTGTAACTGTTCTTGTGGGAACCAGTTCATTTTTTTCATTATGAATCACTGTCATGCCTCCCTTTTTTGGGACGACTTGAACAGGGCTCACCCAGGGGCTATCAGAAATAGGATAAATAATCCCAGCCTCTAGTAACTTGGTGACCTCTTTCTGCACCACTTCCTTCATGGCTGGATTTAGCCGCCTCTGTGGTTGAACCACTGGTTTGGCATTATCCTCCAATAGGATTTTGTGCATGCATCTAGCTGGACTTATGCCCTTAAGGTCACCTATGGACCACCCAAGAGCTGTCTTGTGTGTCCTTAGCACTTGAATAAGTGCTTCCTCTTCCTGTGAATTTAAAGCAGAGCTTATGATCACTGGAAAAGTATCACCTTCTCCCAGAAATGCATATTTCAAGGATGGTGGTAGTGGCTTGAGCTCGGGTTTAGGAGGTTTTTCCTCTTTCAGAAGAAAGTTCAGAGGCTCTTTCATGTCCTCTGAATCCTTCCAATCAGGCTGAACATCTTTAAAGATGTCTTCCAACTCTGATTCGAGACTCTCAGCCATGTTGATCTCTTCTACCAAAGAGTCAATGAGATCAACTTTCATGGAGTCTGTTGATGTGTCTGGATGCTGCATGGCTTTGACAGCGTTCAACTTAAACTCATCATCATTGACTCTCAGGGTTATTTCCCCCTGTTGGACATCAATGAGGGATCGTCCAGTTGCTAGGAAGGGTCTTCCTAGAATGAGAGTAGCACTCTTGTGCTCCTCCATTTCCAGCACAACAAAGTCAGTGGGAAAGGCGAATGGCCCAACTCTGACAATCATGTCCTCAATCACGCCTGATGGGTATTTAGTGGAACCATCAGCAAGTTGGAGACATATCCGGGTTGGTTTAACTTCTTCAGTTAAGCTAAGCTTCCTGATAGTGGATGCAGGTATCAGGTTGATGCTTGCCCCAAGATCGCATAAAGCTGTCTTGGTGCAATCACCTTCTAATATGCATGGTATCAGAAAACTTCCAGGGTCTTTAAGCTTTTCAGGAAAGCTTTTCAGAATGACTGCACTGTATTCTTCAGTGAGGAGAACTCTTTCTGTTTCTCTCCACTCCTTTTTATGACTCAAGATCTCTTTCATGAACTTGGCATAAGAAGGTATTTGCTCAAGTGCTTCTGCAAATGGAATCTTTATTTCCAGAGTCCTTAGATAATCTGCAAAGCGAGCAAATTGCTTATCCTGCTCTTCTTTCCGGAGTTTTTGAGGATAAGGTATCTTGGCTTTATATTCCTCAACCTTAGTGGTTAAAGAAGCCTTTTTAGAGGGGTTGTTATCAGCACTTGTGTGTGTCTGATCCCTCACTGGCAATTGAGTGCCAGAGTCAGAAGCTGGAGTGACGTTAGACGCCAGCTCACTGTCTGTTCCTGGCGCCTGAACGCCAGAAATGTACCCATTTTGGGCGTTCAACGCTGGATTCTGCCCCATTTGGGCGTTCAACGCCAGATTCTTGCCCATTTCTGGCGTTGAACGCCAATCCTGCCTTGTTTCTGGCGCTGAACGCCAGTTTTGAGCATGGTCTGGGCGTTCAGCGCCAGCCTTCCACCCATTTTCTGACGTTTTAGTGCCAGAATTATTTTTCCCTGGGCTCTTACTGTCCTCAGGTGAATCTTTGGTGGGTCGCTCATTTCTTGAATTTTTGATGCCTTGAGGTGGGGTATTTAATGTTTTCCCACTTCTTAATTGAACTGCTTGGCATTCTTCTGCTATTTGCCTTGATAGCTGCTGCTTTGTTTACTTAAACTGTTCGTCCATATGTATATTAGCTATCCTTGTCTCCTGTAGCCTGTCCTTGAATTCAGCTAGCTGTTTTGTTAGAAAATCCAATTGCTGATTGAATTCAGCAGCTTGTTTTACAGTACTGAATTCAGCAGTTACTGTTTTAACCTCTTCATTCATGGAAGGGTTGTTGCTTAGATACAGATGCTGATTCCTGGCAACTGTATCAATGAGCTCTTGAGCCTCTTCAATTGTCTTTCTCATATGGATAGATCCACCAGCTGAGTAATCTAAAGACATCTGAGCTCCTTCTGCAAGCCCATAGTAGAAGATGTCTAACTGAACCTGCTCTGAAAACATTTCAGAGGGGCATTTTCGTAGCATCTCTCTGTATCTCTCCCAGGCATCATAAAGAGATTCGTTATCTCCTTGTTTAAAGCCTTGGATGTCCAGCCTTAGCTGTGTCATCCTTCTTGGAGGAAAATACTGATTCAGGAATTTTTCTATCAGCTGTTTCCATGTTCTTATGCTGGCCTTAGGTTGGTTATTTAACCACCTCTTAGCTTGATCTTTTACAGCAAATGGAAACAGTAATAGTCTGTAGACATCCTGATCTATTTCCTTATCATGTACTGTGTCAGCAATTTGTAGAAATTGTGCCAGAAACTCTGTAGGTTCTTCCTGTGGAAGACCAGAATACTGGCAACGTTGCTGCACCATGATAATGAGCTGAGGATTCAACTCAAAGCTACTAACTCCAATGGAGGGTATGCATATGCTACTCCCATATGAAGCAGTAGAGGGGTTAGAATATGACCCCAGAGTCCTCCTGGACTGTTCATTTCCACTTATGTCCATGATGGATATATGGATATAACTTGGACTGATTTACCTTTTTATTTATTTTATTTTATAAGAAGTAAATACTTAAATAAAATAAAATAACTAAAAAGAATTTGAATTTTGAAATTAAAATTTTTTTTTGATAAAAAAAATAAAAATTAATTAGTTAATAAAAAAGAAATTTTTGAAAAAGAGGGAAGATATTTTCGAAAATTAGAGAGAGAGAGTTAGTTAGGTAGTTTTGAAAAAGTTGAGAAACAAACAAAAAGTTAGTTGGTTAGTTGAAACAAATTTTGAAAAGATAAGAAGTTAGAAAGTTAGAAGAGATATTTTGAAAAGATGTTTTTGAATTTAGTGAGGAGAGAGAAAAACAATAAGGTAGTACAAGATTTAAAATTTTTAGATCTAATGCTCCTTGTTTTTGAAAAGTTTGGAGGGAAAACACCAAGGAACACCAAACTTAAAAATTTTAAGATCAAGACACAAGGAAAACTCAAGAACACTTTGAAGACTCACAAGAACACAAGAACATGAAGAAAGAACACCAAACTTAAAATTTTTAGAAAATCAAACCAAAATTTTCGAAAACCAAAGGGAAATCAACAAGAAAACACCAAACTTAAAGTTTGGCACAGGATTTAATAGAAAAATTATTTTTGAAAAAGGTTTTAAAAAATATGATAGCTAATTATCATGAACATAAACACCACGTTCTAATTAACTGAGCTATAAATTTAAAGTGTTTTAACAAGGGATAAATAATAAAAGACTCTAAACCTAAAAAGAAAGATTTTTTTTTTCTTTATCTAAGCAACAAAATAATTCGTCAGTTATTCAAACACAAACAATCCCCGGCAACGGCGCCAAAAACTTGGTGCACGAATTGTGAATCACACTTTTCACAACGCGTACCACTAACCAGCAAGTGCACTGGGTCGTCCAAGTAATACCTCACGTGAGTAAGGGTCGAATCCCACAGAGATTGTTGGTTTGAAGCAATCTATGGTTATCTTGTAAATCTTAGTCAGGAAGTCAATTATGTTTATCAGTTGAATTGCAAATAAACAACAGAGCATGGATTAAAGGTTACTTGTTATGCAGTAATGGAGAATATGTTGGAGTTTTGGAGATGCTTTGTCTTCTGAATCTCTGCTTTCCTCTGTCTTCTTGTTCACGCACGCACGTCCTCCTATGGCAAGCTGTGTGTTGGTGGATCACCGTTGTCAATGGCTACCTTCCATCCTTCCAGTGAAAACTACGCTCACGCGCTCTGTCACAGCACGGCTAATCACCGGTTAGTTCTCGATCCGGTTGGAATAGGATTTACTATCCTTTTGCGTCTGTCACTAACGCCCAGCCTTCAGGAGTTTGAAGCTCGTCACAGTCACTCAATCCTTGAATCCTACTCGGAATACCACAGACAAGGTTTAGACTTTCCGGATTCTCATGAATGCTGCCATCAGTTCTAGCTTATACCACGGAGATTCTGATTAAGAGATCTCAGAGATACTCATTCAATCGGATATAGAACGGAGGTGGTTGTCAGGCACACGTTCATGGTTTGAGGAAGGTGATGAATGTCACTGATCATCACCTTCATCACAGTTAAGCGCGAATGAACATCTTAGATAGGAACAAGCGTGTTTGAATGGAAAACAGAAATACTTGCATTAATTCATCGAGACACAGCAGAGCTCCTCACCCCCAACAATGGGGTTTAGAGACTCATGCCATCAGAGAATACAAAGTTTAGATCTAAAATGTCATGAGATACAAAATAAGTCTCTAAAAGTTGTTTAAATACTAAACTAGTAGCCTAGGTTTACAAGAATTGGATAAACTATGATGGATGATGCAGAGATCCACTTCTGGGGCCCACTTGGTGTGTGCTGGGGCCCACTTGGTGTGTGCTGGGGCTGAGACTTAAGCAATTCACGTGCAGAGGCCATTTGTGGAGTTGAACGCCAGTTTTTATGCCAGTTTGGGAGTTCAACTCCAGCTTTTGATCCTTTTCTGGCGCTGGACGCCAGAATTGGGCAGAGGACTGGCGTTGAACGCCAGTTTACGTCGTCTATTCTTGTGCAAAGTATAGACTATTATATATTTCTGGAAAGCCCTGGATGTCTACTTTCCAACGCGATTGGAAGTACCCCATTTCGAGTTCTGTAGCTCCAGAAAATCCACTTTGAGTGCAGGGAGGTCAGAATCCAACAGCATCAGCAGTCCTTTTTTAGCCTGAATCAGATTTTTGCTCAGCTCCTTCAATTTCAGCCAGAAAAATACCTGAAATTACAGAAAAACACACAACTCATAGTAAAGTCCAGAAATATGAATTTTTCCTAAAAACTAATAGAAATAGACTAAAAACTAACTAAAACATACTCAAAACTATATGAAATTATCCCCAAAAAGCGTATAAAATATCCGCTCATCAAGCGACAACACAGCTCCTCACGCGCGGTGGTTCGGCGCGATGACGCCGCGACAGAGTCTCCCTCTTCCTCTGTCTGGTTCAGCGACATCAGCAGTGGGACGGACTTGACGGAAAGCAGAACGGTGAGGCTGATCGCAGAGGGCGCGACGCCAACGGGCATCACGGCGAAGGGCGACCGCAGCAACCCAAGCCCCGCGAAGACGGTAGCGGACGCGTTTTTCTGGGCAACGGCAGTAGCGCGGGGTCCCCACTCTACTTCCTCCTTCCATTGGTGGCGAAACCCTCACTCTCGAATCTCCCCTTTTTCCTGATTCTGTTTCCTTCTTCCACGGAACAAGAAAAGGAACTATGGGTGCTACTATGGGTTTCAGGTTTGGTGAACTTGCTGAAGGTGAAAGGGAAGACATGGTAGGATGTTCGGCTACTGGGATGAAGGCCTTGGGGTTTCATTCTTGAAAAAATTAGGGTTAGGAACATTTCTGTAATTTCAAATGAAATTAGAAAAAATATAGTAATTGAAACCCAATTAAATCCAACACCAACTATATATAAAAAAATACTATTTGTTCATCAATTTCACATTCTATTTTCAATAAAATGTTCAAATCAAATAATTAAAAATAATATAATTAAACCCCTTTATTTTCCAAAGTAGCAGTATTAATATTCAAAATATTAATTATTTAGTCCAAAATCATATAAAAATCCTTATTATTTCATAACTACCAACTTTATAATTTGAAAATAGAAAATAATCCAATAATTGTAAAATTGGATAAAAATCTCAATTTATTTCAAATTCAATAAATCAAAACTTGCTTTAATTTTCTTTAATAGAGAAATTTCTGAAATTAAAGCTACAGAAACACTGAATTTGAAATTAGCTAATGATAGCCCTTTTTCAAAGGTTTTGGGTTTTACATTCTACCCACCTTATAAAAATTTTTGCCCTAAAAAATTGATACAGAACGAAAGAAATTTCATAACAGTTCACACTTGAACACATTTAAGGAAGAAGCAAAAACATCTCATCATATAAACATATATACGATTTTGAAATACTTTGATTGTCATATGCATAAGGATGCAAAGGTAGAAGTATGGTTGCAAAGCAAACATTTCAAGACAGGCTCAATGCAAAAAGGTGACATGGTTCAACATGTGGTAGAAGAGCAAAGCATCGAAGGCTATAAAACAGGATGGGGTTAAAACGACATGCTTAACATCCGCACACTATTCTCATATCAACCTTCAAGGCTTCAATTTCCCAACTCCATAAAGCACTTTACAACCCCCATATCCGATCATAAGCCTAACGATCACAAACCTGTTCGCAAGGAACAAAACACCCACAACTCTTAATGTTATACACCTACCACTTCAACTTCCGTATACACATATCACGTCTTAAAGAACTAACGCATCACGTTACTACGTCTACAAGTCGCACGTGATATCAAAACAATTCTCGAGTCTACTCAGAAGGATACAAGATCTAGAACGGAGAAACAATTATCAAAGGTAATACTCATAGATTTGAGGAAATGTATCCAATTCCAGATAAACAAGGATGTCCAAGCAAAGAAGTTTGCTAGAAATAAATCGATTGACAACTCCAAAGATAACCCTTGGATCCAAGAAATTCAATAGGACCAAAAAGAAGAGAACCAGCGCCTTAGTTCGAAACAAATTCAAGTTGAGTCGAAGAAGTAGGAGGTTTACAGAAAAGAATATCAAACCCAAGACAAAGCTCACAGAACTTAAGAGCATGATTAAAAATACTTCCAAATACATTGTTCATAAAAGAATCGAAAACTTGCGGAAAAATCACTTCGCAATTTAGAAGAAAAGCTCAATAGCAAACATTCCTCAAAAGGGCAACAAAAGCAATAACGTGGCTTTGCTCTAATTCAACTTCATGTTGAAGTAGATTATGCAGAGTTTTAAAAACAAAATGCACCCAGATTTGGCTAAGAGCAAAAATATTTTCATCAAATATTTTAGAAAGTTAGTTGGGTGCACAATCTTAACCAAAAGTAGTCACAAAAAAAAACTTGGAAGAGAAATCAAATGCTTGTTTAAAAATTCCCAAAGTTCATATCCAAACAAGCGTGTATAAAAATTATAGCAAAGACGAAAGAGAAAATTAAACTCTTTTTAGAAAGGAAATTCCGAGGTAAAAATTTGCTTACAATCTGGTAAGGAAATAAGTGGTGCGTTACAAACAAACCGGTTTCCGCTAAACAAGGAAGCTTTTCAAAACTTCATTTAAAATAGTGCATGCCAACTTTAAATTAACTTCGTCAAAATTGAACAATGGTTTCAATTATAACCAAGCAACTGAAAAATAATTTCGATTTGGAACTTCTTCAAAGAGAGTTCAATCTGCTTTATAAAATTCAAAATAAGACTCCAAAAGTATACTTGAAATCACCATCTCACAACGATATTCAAGAAGATTAGGATGTACTTGAAAAGGAGTCAAGCCATACAAGAAAAGATCTTAAATCAAAGTAGTTTAAACAAGATCCACTAGTCGTGAGACATCCAACAAGCCTCCAATTGATCCAAAAGAAAGTCATAGGAAAAGACGACTCAATCATTAGTAATTTCTCAAGGATAAATATTTGACTAAAAACTCTGGTAGAGACAATGAGAGGATAAATGATGCACTATTTTGAAACGAATCAAACTGACTCACATACGGATGAGATTCACAAGAGAGGACAAACCAAGATCAATGGTAATTTCACAAGATGTAAAAGATTAGTTAAAAACAGAATCGCGTATGACATTCATAGAGGTGAAAAGCTTAAGAAGGAACGAGTCCGTTCATAAGAAGAAAGCTATTATTCCAACATTTTCAAAAGAACAACAATGGCATAAACCATGTAGTATGCTAAATCAGACTCAAATCAAAATGAATTAAGTAAAGTTTATCAAACGAAACTCAACCGGGATAAAAGCGAGAAATCCCCTTTCTTTCCAAAATTTTGAAAAATACCCCAAATACATAATCGAATAAAAATGTTCGTTGGAACTATAGTAATATTACTAGAAGGTCAATTTACATTTAAAGTAAGTACAGTTCCATAAACCAGTAAAAGTACAAGCAAGGTATTAGAAATAAATAGTTGTTAAACTGTATAAGAAATCTTCAAAACTTCATATATAGATAAGTATATATCTAATCAACAGCAACTTTTATAAAAATCTCAAAATTGGCTGTAATCACTGTCAAATAAGAGAAAAACTGAATCAACAATTTCTCAAAGAATGGACTCAGAACTCGGAGTTAAAAAGCACAGCGCATTAAGACAAGTTCAAAGCTATATCAAAGAACACCTGAATCAAGAAGAACTCAAACAAAGGAAGATAGACGCAACAAGGATTCCAAACAAGCATATGCAATTAAGATCAAAACAACAATGCATATGAATGGAGGGATAGAGTTGAAAAATCAAACTACTTTTCAAAAGGATTAGCAAACAAGAACTTCAAATTAGGATATGAAAGAACAGGTCGACTTGAACAGAAATCAAGACACACAACTGAATAGCCTTGAGAAATAGTTTCCAACGTTCCCAAAACCCGCGATTCGCTTTACTTGAAACTCGTATATCGCCTATGATAACCCATCAGTGCTCTCATGTACATAATTCACTAGTATTAAGCTGGCCAAACTTAATACCAATAATTATGCAATGCAAGACTAACAGCGTCAATCAATAGATCGTCATGTGCATAAAGCTCTAATTCTCGTCATTCGACAAGACCTAATACATGACACACACTCAGAGTATGCAACTGAAGCATAGTCGGTCCATTCCTCAGGCTCTACAGGAAGGACTGCTCTGATACCATAATGTAACACCCTAACTACCAAAGCTCACGCTTCCGGCTGCGCAACTCTGATAGCTCGGACATTACGACGACACTTATACTATTTAATACTAAAATATGAGCCTGTTTAAAACTTTAAACCGTAATACGGATCCCAAAAATACCTTCGTTCGATAACGTACATCCATAAATACCATACAACTTACAACAACTCATAAAGAGTACGTCCATATATATATATAATATTACAAGCATTAGACAATACAATTCCTACCCCTCTTACAGAATATCTCAAGATAAAGATGAGGGTACAAATAATAACCTAAAGCAATACAGAGCATCTCAATAACAACTAAATAAACTCTTCGTGACTTCTGCGCCCATATCCTGAAAGGGAAAAAATGTAGGGGGGTGAGAACATCATCCTCGAAAGGGTTCTCAGTAGAGGGTTTTTGGGAATTACTGTAATAGGATACGTGAAGATAAACCGTACCAGTGATTAATAACCGTCTTATGCCTCTTTTCAAAAATAACGGTTTTCAATAAAAATGAAGTCGAAAATCTTTTCTGAAAGAGGAACCATTCAATTCTCAAAAACATCAAAAGCCTTTCAAAAAGATTTATCTATACTGAACCAAAATAGCCTTTCATACATTTCCAAACCATAACCACAAAACCGAAATCAACCATCGGTCCATCTCAATTCAACCATGGCCCTAGGCCCAAACAATCCAACCAACAACCAATCACCACAATCCAACAGAGTCCCAGATGCAAACACAGATAGGAAGTTCAAGTACAAACAAACAGTTATTGCAAGTAGGACAATTAGCAATTAATCACAGAGGCAAAACAAGTATAATATGCACACCCAAACAATGTCACATAGATGCATATGATGCATGCCTGTCCCTAATGGCTGATGATATCATCTGTCGGTTATAGAGCCAACCCGACAAGTCCTGGTAGCTAACCATTGGACTGTCCCTCTGTCGCGCATCCCCAACTCGAGTTATACTCATCATAAACTTGATCGTAATCATGATCCATATCCATCACCTTCACTGGTGAATATTTACGGGGGCGAGCTCATCTGGGACTTTCACAGTGCCCGGCCACACTTACGACATAGGGTCAAAAGAGCTTCGAGTCTCAACCTGGAGCACGTGGTGGCTAGCCACTGCTTTCTCCCAGGAAAACTCTTATCTCCGATAGTGGAAGTGCAACATTCACATTTATCAATGATTCAGCATATACATGCATTCAATCTCATCCATGGATCAACATCCATCTCAGCCATCCGGCTCACAGTTCAGTCCAGAACCAGCCAATATTCATATCATACATAGCCATTCTGGCTCTGATAAACCACTATTTCATGGTTTATATTGTGTTTAAATTGTGTGGTTTTATCATGATCTTTGCCCACTTATTCATTAAATAAGCATGCATTTATATTTCCTTCCTAAAGATGTTTTATGGTTGAAAACTTGCTTCCTAGAGACTTTTAATTATGTATTTTATTTTTCCCTTATTCCATTCGATGCCGTGATCTGTGTGTTAAGTGTTTCAGGCTTTATAGGACATGAATGAGTTGGAGATTGGAAGGGAAGCCTGCAAAAATGGAAGGAACACAAGAAATTGAGGAGATGACCAGCGAGAAGCGACGCGGTCGCATGGATGACGCGACCGCGCGGAAGAGAGCAATTTGAAGCGATGCGGCCACATGGATGAGACGACCGCGCGGCATGGAGTAGCACGAGTGATGTGGCCACATGGGCGACGCGTCTACGTGGCAAAGCAGAAACGCGAATGACGCGTCCGCATGAGCGACGCGATCGCGTGACGTGCGCGATCTGCATAATTTGCAGATTTGCTGGGGGCGATTTTGGGCCCTATTTTGACCCAGTTTTCGGCTCGGAACAGCAGACTAGAGCCAGAGAACATGCAGAAACCAAAAACAACATTCATTCTACACGGTTTTAGTTTTTAGATATAGTTTTACTCCTCCTCTAGGTTTTTGCTCTCTATACATTCATAGTTCTTAGGATTTTAGTTTCTTTAGCTTTTTGCATTGGGATATTGAGAAGAGTTATTACCTCATCAAGACTTCGTCATTCTAGTTCGTTTTCTTTACTTGGCTTACTCTTCCATGTTCCTTGCTTTGTTTAATTTTACCATTGGAATATTTTTAGGATTATTTAATACATGGATCACTTTTATTTTTAATTGATTATTTTCAATTTTATTTATAATGTCGTTCTTTAATTCCTTTTCATATGCTACGAATTTTACCTTTACAATGAGTGAGTAGTTCCCTAACTTGATGGGGAGTTGATTGAAAGGAACCCTTGAGTTGGAAGGTTCAAGAGAAAGATTGCAATTGGGTTATTGTTGGATTGCTCTCTAATTCCTAACACCAATCCTCCCCAGAGTGGATTGGGACTTGTGAATAGAACAGCATTCCAACTTGTTTTACCTCCCTTTACCTAGTAAAGGATAACTAAACGAAATAACTCTCAATTGTCAATTAACCTTAAGAGTGTTCCATCAAGAATAGGGCTTCCATGTAATCAACTCCCAGTCAAGGCTTTTAATTACATTATTCAATTTCATCAATTTAATTTCCTATTTACTCAACTCAACCCTTTTAAAAAACATCTGATTAATAAAATAGCACCTTTTCCTGCAACTCGTTGGGAGACGACCTGGGATTCATACTCCCAGTATTTTAAATTCAATTTTCTGTGACACCTTTCTAAATTGATAGGCGGATTTCTGGTGAGTTAAGAACTATACTTGCAACGTACATATTTCAACAATTTTTAATTCGCCAAATTCTGTCGGCACCAATTTTTGGCGCCGTTGCCGGGGAGTTGCAATAGAGTGCTAAAGTTATTAATTAGAATTTACTTATTTACATTTTATTTTATTTTGCTACTATGAGCTGCCTGTTTCTTTCGTCAAATGACGCGTTCACTTCCTGATCCGCGCTTGCAAATATTCGATTCTGAAATTGAAAGGACTATTTCACGAATAAGGCAAGCTCGGCGTCGGTTAGTCCGCTCTGAGGGCAGATCTGAAAGTGAACTTGAGGAAGAAACCAGCTCCCGTTCTACTGATTTGGTTGATTCACGTGCAGACGACATGGCATAACCTAGGAGAGTTACCATCCAGGAGGAAGGAGCCCCTAATTTTACAATGCAACCGTTTCAAGCGCGTCACCCAGCAGTGGCTACAGATTTTGAAATAAAGAACGCACTGCTCAATTTGATGCCCAAGTTTCATGGTTTACCTGCTCAAGAGCCCATCAAGCACCTGAGAGATTTCCAGGCAGCCTGTTCTACTGTCAGGCATGATGGTACAGATGAAACTTCAATATTGCTGAAAGCTTTCCCATTTTCTCTTGAGGGAAAAGCAAGAGATTGGTACTACACTCAACCCCTAGCAAATGTATCCAACTGGGATATGCTTAGAAAAGAGTTTTTGGAGAAGTTCTTTCCAGCTGAAGTTACTGATAAACTGAGGAAAGACATTTCCACGATTGTTCAAGATGACAACGAGACTCTCTTTGAATACTGGGAGCGCTTCAATAATCTTCTGGAAGCATGCCCCCACCACATGATGGACAAGATAGTGTTACTCAGCTATATCACACAGGGTATGAGGCCCCAAGATAAGACCACATTGGAAAGTGCTAGCAATGGGTCTATGAAGAAGTACAAGACCACTGATGAGGCATGGCAATTGATCAGCGACTTAGCTGAATCCACTAGGAACCACAGACAGAAGCAAGGCCGCTCAAAAGCCGTTGCAGAAGTATCCTCTAGCAGAGAGACTACTGCTCTAACTCAGAGTATCTGTGAGATGACCAACTTGCTGAAGCAGATGCAATTGAATCAACAACAAGTTCAGCAAGCTCAACCTCCTTCACCACAGCAAAACCAACAGTTAGTCCCACAGATGGTTTGCGGAATTTGTACTGATTATAGCCATTATACTGATGAATGCACGCAACTCCAATAGGAAGACAACATGGTAGCATCCACTCATAACTTCTATGACTGTCCCAACCAAGGGTACAATCAAGGTGGAAATAATAACCATGGATGGCAGAACAATTCTAACCAGAATTGGAGGGATAACAATAACAGAGGAGGCAGAGATAATCAGGGAAATCAGAGGTGGAATAATAACAACAATAGACAGTAGAACCAACCTTACAGAGCACCTCACCTGAGGCAGTCCCAAGGACCACAGAATACCCAACAGCAGACCTATCAATTTACTCACCCTTCTTCATCTCCTAATGAAGAATTACTAAAATTTTTTGAGCGAAGTCAACAGACCATGGAAAATAACATTAATGCCAGTCTGAATGGTCTAACCGCTACCCTGTAAGCTCTTGTCTCACAGATTGGATCAATGCAAAATTCCAGTAACCAACCTTCAAGCTCTACTGGAATTCCCTCTCAACCTTTACCCAATCCAAAGGGAGGTATTAATGCCATCACCCTAAGGTCCAGAATCACACTGTAGGAGAGGAATCAGGAGGAGCCAAGCTCACCAGACCATGCCTCAGCTGAAGAGGTAGTAGAAATAGAAGATGTTGAAGAAGAAGGGGACATACAGGACATGGCTGAAGAAGAAGAAGTGCAACCACAAGAGAAAGCACCAAAAGGTGCAGACACTGCAGAAAACACTACTCCCATTCCCTTTCCACAACTTGCAAGGAAGCCCAGGAAGCAACTGGAATCCGATCCCAAAATGGTAGAAATATTCAAAAAGGTTGAGGTAACCGTTCCTCTTTTTAATGTTATTCAACAAGTACCTAAATATGCAAAGTTTCTAAAAGATTTATGTATACATAAAGACAAAATTAATGAATTAGAAACTATTCCTTTAGGTAGTTCCATATCTGCTTTAATGGGAGGATTACCTGAAAAATGTAGTGACCCAGGTCCTTGTATCGTTAGTTGTACTATTGGTGGAGTAGTAATTTATGATTGCATGTGTGATTTAGGAGCATGTGTCAGTATAATGCCTTTGTCTATATATGATATTTTGAGGCTCCCTCCCTTAAAAAGGTCGGCAGCTCGCTTTGTGTTAGCAGATAAAAGCATTATTACAGTGGCTAGAGTTGCTGAAGATGTTTTGGTGAACATTAAAGGGCTTACATTTCCCACTGATTTTTATATCTTGGAGATGCCCCATAATGACTCAGATAAGCCATCATCAATCCTACTTGGAAGACCATTCCTGAAGACATCAAAATTCAAATTGGATGCTTTTTCAGGAACATACTCTTTTGAAATAGATGGCCGAATAGTAATCTTCAATCTGAATGGAGTCATAAACAACCCTCCAGAAGATCATTCTATCTTCCAGTGTGATGTCATAGATGAAAGTGTAGCTGAAGTTCACAAGAAAGAATTAGAAGAGAGGCACACTGGACCAGGTCCAAGTGTGGGGACCCTCTTAACTGACAATGAGGGCACTTCACCATTTTCACAAGCTCCAAATAATCCAGAGCCTGCCCACGATCAGAATTTAGAGTTACCCCTCCCTCCACATCTCAAATATGCTTATCTTGAAGATGAGCAGAAGTTTCTGGTCATCATTGCAAGGGAACTTACTTCTCAATAAGAAGAGCAGTTACTTGATGTACTGAGGAAGCACAAGAAGGCAATTGGGTAGAGTTTGGCAGACATAGTAGGCATCAACCCTCAAGTATGTGAGCACAGAATATTTTTAGAAGAGGGAGCAAGACCTGTCCGTCAACCCCAAAGAAGATTGAACCCCACTATCTTGGAAGTTGTCAAAAAGGAAGTGACCAGACTATTGGAAGCAGGTATCATCTATCCCATTTTAGACAGTGAATGGGTCAGCCCAGTATAAGTGGTGCCCAAGAAGTCTGGAGTCACTACAGTGAAGAATGAGCATGGAGAGCTCATAGCAACTAGAGTTCAGAATGCTTGGAGGGTCTGCATTGATTACAGGCGTGTCAACCAAGCAGCCCGTAAGGATCACTACCCACTTCCATTTATTGATCAAATGCTGGATTGCCTATCAGGTAAATCACATTATTGTTTTTTAGATGGTTACACAGGTTATTTCCAGATTCATATAGCTCCTGAGGATTAGGAAAAGACCACTTTTACATGTCCTTTTGGGACTTATGCTTACAGGAGAATGCCCTTTGGCTTGTGCAATGCACCAGCTACTTTTCAAAGGTGTATGATGGGTCTTTTCTCTGATCTTATTGAGGATTGTATGAAAGTTTTTATGAATGATTTTAGCGTTTATGGTGATTCTTTTAGCCTTTTCTTAGATGGATTATCTAGAGTATTGGATAGATGTGTCAGTACAAACCTTGTATTAAATTTTGAAAAATGTCACTTTATGGTAAAACAAGGGATTGTACTAGGACATGTGGTATCTAATACCGGCATTTCTGTAGACCCAGCAAAGGTGAATATTATTTCTAGTTTACCTTACCCCTCTTCGGTGAGGGAAGTCCGTTCGTTCCTTGGCCATGCAGGTTTTTACAGGAGATTTATTAAGGACTTTAGTAAGGTAGCACTTCCCTTATCCAGATTACCGCAGAAGGATATCGAGTTCGAGTTCGGTGAGGATTGTAAAGAAGCGTTTGATAAGCTGAAGACCGCCCTGACTCATGATGCCAAGGCATCTTAGGCTAGTTTCACTAGCATTTTTCTGTTAGTTTTAGTTGTTTTATGCATTTTCTTGAGCTTAAAGTAACCAAAAATGGTTAAATGAAGAACAAAGCAATGAACCATCCAAACAGTATGATTTTAATGCAAATTCCATGAGTTTTAGTTATATTACTTGAATGCTATGAATGGAAGATTTCTCATGAAATTTTGCAAGACTTTGATGCATTTGTTTGGATGATTTCAGGGAAGAAGAGGCTAAGCAAGGAAGCAACAAAATCAATAAAGGAAGCTTGAATATCACATGTGGAGTTTAAGTTCCAGTTTAAGCCTAAACTGGAGCTTAAACGCCAGAATCATGAAGGCTAAGAAATGCTTGAATTGAAGTTTAACCTCCAGTTTAACCTTAAACTGGAGGTTAAACGCCAGAATGAAAAGTCTCACCAAAGAAGCATTCCACGTTTAACCTCCAGTTTGACCTCAAACTGGAGGTTAAACGCCAGAATGATAATGCCACTCAGGAAGGAGTTCCACGTTTAACCTCCAGTTTAACCTTAAACTGGAGGTTAAACGCCAGAATGGGAAAAGCACCAGGGAGCCATTTCCACGTTTAAGCTCCAGTTTGACCTCAAACTGGAGCTTAAACGTGTTCGACCAAGTTTTCTCCTCCAGGGTTGCTCTCTCCATTTCCAAGTTTAAGCTCCAGTTTGACCTCAAACTGGAGCTTAAACGTGTTCGACACCTCCAGGGCTACCTTCTAAGCTTCCACGTTTAACCTCCAGTTTAACCTTAAACTGGAGGTTAAACGTGTTCGACCTCCAGGATGCCTCCTTCCATTTCCACGTTTAACCTCCAGTTTAACCTTAAACTGGAGGTTAAACGTGTTCGACCTCCAGGGCTGCCCTTCCTATCTCCACGTTTAAGCTTCAGTTTAACCTTAAACTGAAGCTTAAACGTGTTCGACTACATGACTCTCCAGGGCTGCCTTCTTCCATTTCCACGTTTAAGCTTCAGTTTAACCTTAAACTGAAGCTTAAACGTGCTTCTACAAAAGGCCTCACTGGAAGTGTCTGGCGTTTAAGCTGCAATTTAAGCTTAAACTGCAACTTAAACGCCACTCTTGGAAAAGGTTTCTGGGCCAAAAATATTGCGGTTTAAGTTAGTATTTGAGCACAAACATTAACTTAAACTTACTCTGGTATGAAACCCAATTGAATATCATGGTTTATGGGATTGGGCCTGAAGGATTGATGAGTCTGAAATTTCAATTTATTGAGTCATGTGTCATTATTTGATTATCACTAAGTTTGCTCAATGAATGTTACAGAATTTGGATCAACAGCCTCATCAAGATTATGGATCATAAACCCAAGGCAAAAGGAAAGCATGGAGAGGCCTCAAAGCCCAAGAAACACAACAGAAGCTCAATATAGAAAGTGTATAAATAGGATAGAATTTAAGTTAGGAGGACTTTTACCTTCACTTTTAGCTAGTTTTCATATCTTTGTAATTGAATTCAGAGCTATGACTCACTAAACCCCCTTTCATTGGGTTAGGGAGCTCTATTGTAATTCAATGAATCAATAATAGTTTATCTTCTTCTTCAATCTTTTCTCTTGAATTTTGTTAGAAAGCTTCTCGATCTAATTCCATTGGGTAGTTGTCTTGGGAAAGAAACTACCCATAATTGGAATCCTTCGGAACCTTGGGAAAGGAATGGAGGATTCATGCTAGAGAAGCTTTCTCACAGTGAATTGGATTGGGGTTTGGATGGATATTGTGACATGTAATCCTACCAAATTGTGGTTCATGAAACTGTGTGGTATAATCAGTGATCGAGCATCATCTCTTCTTATGAACATTTAAACCAAGGGATTGGGAATTTGTTCATTTTTAGAGAGAATTGGTGAGCCAAGGGATTGGGATCCAATCATATAAGATTGCCAAGCAAAATTCAATGAACGCATTGCTTGAGGAAGAGATAAACATGTGTTGATTCGGAGATCTCAATATCTCCTATAACCCAATGAATTCCCCAATCTGATTTCCAACTTCTCTTTACATTCTGCAACTCAATTCATGCAATCAACCCCCATTCCCTTTTAATTTCTGCAATTTAGTTTTTGCTCTTTAATTCATGCAATTTAAGATTCCGCCATTTCAATTTCTTGTCATTTACTTTTCCCGCCAATTTTACATTCCGCAATTCTCATCTCAATCTTGATTCCGCTCAACTAGAACACACTTCTAATCCGAATTGTTCACTCAACCAATCCTTGTGGGATTCGACCTCACTCTATTATGAGTTTTTACTTGACGATAACCGGTGCACTTGCCGGAAGGAATTTTGCCGATCGTGCAATTTCCTAAATCGTAGCATAACTAGTTTATGCGCATCAACTCAAGCCCCAATTGTGAGAGGACCAGACTGGAGCCAGCCATTTGAAATCATGTGCGATGCTTCCAACCATGCAGTAGGAGCAACGCTAGCTCAGCGTGAAGGTAAGGACCCTTTTGTTATTGCTTATGCGTCTAAGACTTTAGACACTGCCCAATCCAATTATACTACTACTGAGAAAGAGCTTCTTGCTATTGTTTTTGCTCTGGATAAATTCTGAGCTTATTTACTTGGTACTAGAGTAGTAGTGTATTCGAATCATGCAGCTTTAAAGTATCTATTAGCTAAAAAGGAGTCCAAACCAATGCTTATATGTTGGATACTGCTATTACAAGAATTTGATTTAGAAATAGAGGATAGGAGTGGTAACCAGAATTTAGTGGCAAACCACTTGAGTCGCCTTGAGCACATTAAGGATGATTCTACTCCTATAGATGATAATTTACCTTTTGATAACCTGCAAGCAGTATCTGAGGTATCTCCTTGGTATGCACCTGTAGCTAATTATCTAGTTAGCCGCACATTTCCTCCAAACTTTTCTAAGCATCAAAGAGACAAGCTGAAAAGCGAGTCTAAATATTATATATGGGATGACCCATATTTATGGAGATGTGGCACTGATCAGGTAATTAGACGGTGTGTGCCTCAATCAGAATTCCAGTCCATCTTAGAGGCCTGTCACTCATCTGAGAGTGGAGAACATTTTGGCCCCCAAAGAACTGCTAGAAAAATCTTAGACTGTGGATTCTGGTGGCCTACTCTTTTTAGAGACGCTGCTGAATTTTGTAAATCTTGCCTCCCATGCCAAAAATTTGGTAATATATCCAAGAGGAATGAGATGCCTCAACAATATATGCTTTTCTGTGAAATCTTTGATGTTTGGGGCATTGACTTCATGGGTCCATTTCCAAATTCTAATGGTTATTTTTATATATTGTTAGCTGTGGATTACGTTTCCAAATGGGTGGAAGCAATTTCTACCCGCACTGATGATGCTAACATTGTTGTTTCCTTTGTGAGAAACCATATTATCTGTCGCTTTGGATCCCCACGAGCAATCGTGAGCGATCAAGGCACCCATTTTTGTAACAGGAGACTAACAGGACTAATGAAGAAGCATGGGATAATTCATAAGGTTGCAACAGCATACCATCCTCAGACCAATGGGCAAGCCGAGGTGTCAAATAGAGAGATAAAGCGTATCTTGCAGAAGATAGTAAAGCCCCATAGAAGAGACTGGAGCACCAGGCTACAAGATGCACTTTGGGCATACAGAATAGCATACAAAACACCCATTGGGATGAGCCCTTTTCGCTTAGTTTATGGAAAAACTTGTCATCTCCCGGTAGAAATAGAGCACAAAGCCTTTTGGGCAGTCAAGGAGTGCAATATGGGAATTGAGAAAGCCGGGGCTGAAAGGAAGTTGCAACTACAAGAACTGGAGAGCCTTCGCCTAGAAGCTTATGAGAACTCAAGGCTACACAAGGAGAAGATGAAGGCTGTACATGACCAGAACATTAAGAGGAAAGAGTTCCAACCTGGGGACTCAGTCCTCCTTTACAAATCTCGACTGAGGCTCATGCCAGGAAAGTTGAGATCAAGATGGGAAGGTCCATACAGAGTAGAGAAGGCCGAACCGTACGGAGTTTATCACCTTATCCATCCTTCGAGCTCGGAGCTTATCAAAGTTAATGGACATCGTTTAAAGCTGTACCATGGTGAAAAGCGGAAGAAAGACAAGGAACTCGAGATCTTCCTCTTGGAAGATCCCCACATAGCCACAGACTGAGCTAGTGAAGTGTCCAACTTACAGACGTTAAAGCAAAGTGCTAGGTGGGAGACAACCCACCATGGTATGATCGTTCTTTTCTTTATTTTTAATTTTTCTTATTCAATAACTCTTCTCTTTGCTGGAGCATGGCTGGATACGTGCCAGTGGCACAAATCAACCCACGCGACCGCATCACTGACGCGTCTGCGTCGTATGCGCATAATGGCCTCCCACGCGACCGCGTGCCCCACGCGGCCGCGTGCCCCGATTTTCGACGTAGAAAGGGTGCACAGCTGAAAGTTGTGCTAGAGTGGTGCTGGACTGGCGCTGGACGCGCAGTCCCCCTCACGCAATCGCGTGCCCCACGCGGCCGCGTCGTACCTCATATATTGCCCATTCACGCGATTGCATGCCCCATGCGATCGCGTCACCTCAAATTTGGCACATATATCAATTCGAACAGAGAGTTGTGCTGGCGTGAAGCTGCACTCGCGCCAGAAGCACAAACTGGGTCACGCGACCGCGTGACCGACGCGACCGCGTCCCTCACCTTAAGCGCAAGTCACGCGATCGCGTGCTCCATGCGATCGCGTCGCTTGCGCCGCACAACTCAACCTGAATTGCCAAAATATCTTATCTTTTTCCTCTCTAATCCTAATTTTTCTTTTCCCTCCTTACTTCTTTCTTCCCCCTTCTTCCTTTTATCTCACCTTTCACTCTCACTCTCCCTCACCTCCATTAACAAGGTTTTTATTTTCTTCTTCGTCCTTTCCTTTTCTATCATTCTTCTTATTTTATTTGTTATTTTCTTTTCTTTTCTTTTTCTTTTCATTATTCATATTTTCTTTTTTCTTCTTTCCTTTTTACATGGTGTTAGAATTTTATTTGAGTCATTATTTTTCCTTACTATGCTTGTGGATTATTGTAAATTGCTTGACAATTATACATTATTTTCTTTAAAGGGTTGCTTGCATGTTCACTTTAATACTTTCTATACCTTCTTCACCATTCATGCTATATGTTTGTGAAAAAACTCATATGACACTATGCACTTCTCTATATTATTCTACTATTCAATGCTTGCTTTTCACAAATCTCCTTTACTATTATATTAATTGAATTTAATTGTCAATACAAACGTGATGGTTTGTTACAAAGTCATGCTTGGTCTATGCTACTCATGCCCATTGCCGGCATGCCAATAAACACCTTGCATTTACTTGTATCATATGCACTAACTATTTTCCATTAATGATCTTTCACATGTACTCATGAGCATGTGTTAACATCATTTACCTTTTAATGTGCATTTCTAACCATCCTTTTCCGTTCTCTTCATTGCTATATATCTCTTTAAATTTAATTTACTTTCTCTTCCCTCTTTCAGAATGGCTGGTATGCGAAATTGCTACTTTGGGATTGTAAAATTTGTTGTTCGTTCTCTCCCTGGTAATGGCGCCAACAAACTGGTGCACAATACCATAGTCCAAACATATCTTCACAACTTTGCACAACTAACCAGCAAGTGCACTGGGTCGTCCAAGTAATAAAATCTTACGTGAGTAAGGGTCGATCCCACGGAGATTGTTCGTATGAAGCAAGCTATGGTCACCTTATAAATCTCAGTCAGGCGGATATCAAATAGTTATAGAGTTTTCGAAAATAAATAATAAATAAATAGAAAATAAAGAAAGAAATACTTATGTATATCATTGGTGAGAATTTCAGATAAGCGTATAGAGATGCTTTCGTTCCTATGACTCTCTGCTTTCCCGCTGTCTTCATCCAATCAATCTTACTCCTTTCCATGGCTCGCTTTATGTAAGGGAATCACCATTGTCAGTGGCTACTTTTCATCCTCTCTGTGAAAATGGTCCGATGCGCTGTCACTGCATGGATAATCATCTGGAGGCATCACCGTTGCCAATGGCTGCTTCCCATCCTCTCTGTGAAAATGGTCCGATGCGCTGTCACTGCATGGCTAATCATCTGGACGTTCTCGATCATACTGGAATAGGATTCACCCTCTTTTTGCGTCTGTCACTACGCCCAGCACTCGCGAGTTTGATGCTCGTCACAGTTATTCAATCCCTGAATCCTACTCGGAATACCACAGACAAGGTTTAGACTTTCCAGACTCTCATGAATGCCGCCATCAATCTAGCTTATACCACGAAGATTCTGATTAAGAGATCTAAGAGATACTCATTCAATCTAAGGTGGAACGGAAGTGGTTGTCAGGCACGCGTTTGTGGGGGAATGATGATTATTGTCACGCTCATCACATTCATATTGAAGTGCGAATGAATATCTTAGAAGCAAAATAAGTTGAATTGAATAGAAAAATAGTAGTACTTTGCATTAATTCATGAGGAACAGCAGAGCTCCACACCTTAATCTATGGAGTGTAGAAACTCTACCGTTGAAAATACATAAGTGATGAAGGTTCAGGCATGGCCGGGAGGCCAGCCCCCAAAACGTGATCACAGGATCAAAAATACAATCCAGGATCTTCCCAAAGATGTCTAATACAATAGTAAAAAGTCCTATTTATACTAAACTAGTTACTAGGGTTTACAGAAGTAAGTAATTGATGCATAAATCCACTTCCGGGGCCCACTTGGTGTGTGCTTGGGCTGAGCTTAAATGTTACACGTGCAGAGGCTCTTTCTGGAGTTGAACGCCAGGTTGTAACGTGTTTCTGGCGTTCAACTCTGGTTCGTGACGTGTTTCTGGCGTTTAACTCCAGACTGCAGCATAGAACTGGCGTTCAATGCCCTTTTGCGTCATCCAAACTCGACCAAAGTATGGACTATTATATATTGTTGGAAAGCCCTGGATGTTTACTTTCCAACGCAATTAGAAGCGCGCCATTTTGAGTTCTGTAGCTCTAGAAAATCCACTTTGAGTGCAGGGAGGTCAGAATCCAACAGCATCAGCAGTCCTTCTTCAACCTCTGAATCTGATTTTTGCTCAAGTCCCTCAATTTCAGCCAGAAAATACCTGAAATCACAGAAAAACACACAAACTCATAGTAAAGTCCAGAAATGTGAATTTAACATAAAAACTAATGAAAATATCCCTAAAAGTAACTAGATCCTACTAAAAACATACTAAAAACAATGCCGAAAAGTGTATAAATTATCCGCTCATCAATGGCCACCAAGAAAGGAAAGGAGAAAGCTACTCCCAAACCTCCAGCAAGAAGAGGAACTAAAAGAGCACTAGTGGCAGAGCCTTCTTCAACTGCAGTCAAGCCCTCAACAAAAAGAGTTAAGAGGATCATAAAGGTTGACGAAAAGGAGAAAGCCTTTCCAGCAAAGGACACTACGTGATTTTCCAATCGCTACTGTGAGCAGATGTTCCCTATTCTGGCTGAAAGGAGTTACAACAACGAACACCTTCTTATCCTCCCGCCCAATATTGCTACTTTTGTTGAGCCGCAAATTGAACGAAGACAATGGGGTTTCCTACAGAGACAACAAAAGCAGGTCAATCTTTCTTGGGTAGTCGAGTTCTACTCTAACTTCTACCTGCCTACCCTGCAGTCTGTCTTTATCCGTCAGAAGCAAGTCCCCATTACAGAAGAGGCTATTTAACAAGCTTTGAGTCTTCCCCCTTTTTCAGAAGGATTGGACGCTTTTCAAGAAGCTGCACTCAAGCGCCAGATGTACCAATTTGACTGGGAAGCTGTTCTCAGCGTTATCGCACTACCTGGCAGCCGTTGGATCTACGGATACCATCGTACCCGCCCTAAGGGTATATTGGCTTCAGCACTTACCTTGGAGGCTCGCGTATGGGCACAGATCATGTCCCATTACGTCTTTCCGAGCACTCACGAGTCTTACTTCACTGCGGACATGGCCGTTCTACTATGGTGTAGCCTTACAGACCAGCCTCTGAATCTACCAAGACATATCCGGAATGCCATGGGACACGTACAAATTGCGGGCAACTTACCTTTTCCCGCCTTGGTCTCAGATCTTGTCTCAGCAGCCGGAGTTTCCTACAGAGCTGGAGACACCAAAGACATGCTTCCACGGGATGATCAGTATGTTCCCAATGGGAAGTACCTCAGACTTCCAGCAGCCACTACCAGCCTTCCTACTACTCTAGTTGAAGATATTCCTTCTTCAACACCACAAGCACCTACTACTGATGAACTGCTCTAGCAGATAATCCAAAGATTGGATCGGCAAGAACAAAAAGTGAAGTTAAGAGAGCGCCGTCACGAGCGCCGATTCAAACACCTCAAGGAGCTACTCAAAGGATACTTTAATGACTCAGACACCCCGGACTCCACTTCTTTTACCAGCACAGGGAGCCATGATGGTCCCGACTGTGGAGATACTGCAACCAGCCCACCCCTGTTCCTGACAGATGGCAACGAGGACGGTGCAAAGCCTTAAGTGTGGGAAGGTCGGTCAGTACCTGACTTCCGGAGGTAATTTTCCTTCCCTAGCACCAATGAATTAGGATTTTAGTTAGTCTTTCTTTCTTTTATAGAATAGGATAAATTGCATAGTAATAGGTTAGTTGCATGCATGCTCTACTTGATTGAAAAGACAATAAGTTTCTTCTAAGACCCTATCTTTGGAACAAATTTCACTAATTTTTAAAATTTTTATGATAAATCTGCTTGGAGTTGTATTTGGAACATGATGTTTGAGCTAAAAGAACACACAACCTGTGAAGATTTGAGCCTTTATGCATGGTTACACTATTTAACCATGATTAATTTATTCTTGTGTGTTTACTTCTCTATTATTGTAATCTATATTTTGTTTTATCTTATATGTCCAATATTTATTATATTTATATGCTTGCACATGATTAAGGCCATTATTTATTTAAACTCACTCATCCAAATTAAGCCTACCCTTTTCAATTACCTTTTGTTAACCACTTTGAGCCTTTAAATCCCATTTGTTCTATATTTCACCACATTACTAGCCTTAAGCGAAAAAACAATTGTATATCCCAAATTGAATCTTTAGTTAGCTTAAGATAAAATTGTTTGTGCCAGTTAAGTATGGGAAATTGTGGGAACAAAACTTATTAAGGGGATGTATCATGATAATTTAATGGGAATTTGGATACCTACTCATGTGAAACTATAAGAATAAAAAAAATCTATGTGCATTGATAAGCTATATTTATTTTTATGTAAAAAAAAAAGAAATAAATAAATAAGGGGACAAAATTACCCCAATACTGAATTAAGAATTTAAAGATCAATGCACATATAATAAAAATTAAAATAAAACATTGATACATGAGTATGGAATGAAAAAGGGGAACTCTGGGTAGCTAGGTATGAATTCTAAAGTTATGTAAATTATATAGGTTGGGTTGAAGCTTGGGTTAATTAAAGATTCAATTTATAAGCTCACTTGACCATATATGTATCCCTACCCTTACCTTGGCCCTATTACAACCTTGAAAAGACCTCATGATATTTGCATTGGTATAATAAATGTTGTTGATTGGTTAGGAGAAGAACAAAAATTAGAAAGCATGATTAGAGAAGGATAGAGTGATTACCCTATACACTAGAGAGACTAGAGTGTACATACACCATCAGTGAGGGTTCCATGCTTGAATTTCTATGTTCGCTGCTTTCATGAGCTATCCTCTTGCATTTTTATCTGCTCTTACTTTATAAGAATTGAATTAGTGGAATTTGAATTATAAGTGTTTTGAAGAACTTACTTACTTTTGATCAAGTGGACAAGAATCATATAGTTGCATTCATATATATAGGTTGCATTGCATTTCATAGGTTTTACATGTTCTCACTCATTTCATTTATCTCCTTCAATTAAGCATGAGGACATGCTAATGATTAAGTGTGGGGAGGTTGATAAACCACTATTTCATGGTTTATATTGTGTTTAAATTGTGTGGTTTTATCATGATCTTTGCCCACTTATTCATTAAATAAGCATGCATTTATATTTCCTTCCTAAAGATGTTTTATGGTTGAAAACTTGCTTCCTAGAGACTTTTAATTATGTAGTTTATTTCTCCCTTATTCCATTCGATGCCGTGATCTGTGTGTTAAGTGTTTCAGGCTTTATAGGACATGAATGAGTTGGAGATTGGAAGGGAAGCCTGCAAAAATGGAAGGAACACAAGAAATTGAGGAGATGACCAGCGAGAAGTGACGCGGTCGCATGGATGACGCGACCGCATGGAAGAGAGCAATTTGAAGGGACGCGGCCGCATGGATGACGCGACCGCGCGGCAGGGAATAGCACGAGTGACGCGGCCGCATGGGCGACGCGTCCGCGTGGCAAAGCAGAAACGCGAATGACGCGTCCGCATGAGCGACGCGATCGCGTGACGTGCGCGATCTGCATAATTTGCAGATTCGCTGGGGGCGATTTCGGGCCCTATTTTGACCCAGTTTTCGGCCCGGAACAGCAGACTAGAGCCAGAGAACATGCAGAAACCAAAAACAACATTCGTTCTACACGGAGTTTTTAGATCTAGTTTTACTCCTCCTCTAGGTTTTTGCTCTCTATATATTCATAGTTCTTAGGATTTTAGTTTCTTTAGCTTTTTGCATTGGGATATTGAGAAGAGTTATTACCTCATCAAGACTTCGTCATTCTAGTTCGTTTTCTTTACTTGGCTTACTCTTCCATGTTCCTTGCTTTGTTTAATTTTACCATTGAATATTTTTAGGATTATTTAATACAAGGATCACTTTTATTTTTAATTGATTATTTTTAATTTTTATTTATAATGTCGTTCTTTAATTCCTTTTCATATGCTACGAATTTTACCTTTACAATGAGTGAGTAGTTCCCTAACTTGATGGGGAGTTGATTGAAAGGAACCCTTGAGTTGGAAGGTTCAAGAGAAAGATTGCAATTGGGTTATTGTTGGATTGCTCTCTAATTCCTAACACCAATCCTCCCCAGAGTGGATTGGGACTTGTGAATAGAACAGCATTCCAACTTGTTTTACCTCCCTTTACTTAGTAAAGGATAACTAAACGAAATAACTCTCAATTGTCAATTAACCTTAAGAGTGTTCCATCAAGAATAGGGCTTCCATGTAATCAACTCCCAGTCAAGGCTTTTATTTACATTATTCAATTTCATCAATTTAATTTCCTGTTTACTCAACTCAACCCTTTTCAAAAACATCTGATTAATAAAATAGCACCCTTTCCTGCAACTCGTTGGGAGACAACCTGGGATTCATACTCCCAGTATTTTAAATTCAATTTTCTGTGACACCTTTCTAAATTGATAGCATATTTCTGGTGAGATAAGAACTATATTTGCAACGTACATATTTCAACAATTTTTAATTCGCCAAATTCTGCCCACATCAGGCTCACGGTTCAATCCAGAACCAACCAATTTTTATAATCATACACAGCCATTCCGACTCACAACAAAACAGCACTTCCACATTCAACATCATGAATTCATAAAATCGGCATTTAAGCCATAAATCACTTTTTCCCAAATCATTTCACTTTGAAATCAAGTTTCAACTCTTTTCAACCTTGGCTTTAAAGATCTCATTTCTCAAATCATCTCAGGCTTATAAGCCAAATTTACTCAAAGTGAGTTCCCTTTTTAAAATAAAGCCGCTCTCGGCATTCTCTTTCCAAAACTTCCAAAACCATGGCAAGTTAAGGATTTATTTCAAAGCATTCAAAATCATCCATTCAACAATGGGATTTTATAACAAAAGTTCCTTGGCAGAGTCCCAAGTCTCTAGGGAGGACAGCATAACTCATTTCGTCAAATTCATTTAAAATCATTAAAACCTTGGCTTTACGATTTGAGTAATAAAATAGGGTTTAAGCCAAACCGAGTCACGTAATCCTTTACTTCTTTCAAAGCCGTTTCCTTTACTTAGGCAAAACCAGCTTTAACCCCCATGATAAATTCTAAAGCATTTCAACTGTTCAAAATTGTTTTAGTCTTGCAAAAATTCAGAATTCAAAGAGTAATTAAAACCTTTCTCAAAACATTTCAAAATGAAACTTGTCACTAGACATTCAGGTTCTTTCAAAGTCATTGAAATTTCTTTAATTGAAACCCCCAAGTCAAATTCAAAGGCATAAACCCTTTTCACATTCAAACAGCTTTAAAGCACAAGTTTCATCTAAATAACTTTCTCCTGAAAGAGATACAATGCCTTTCTTAAGAAGCAAGACTAAATCACAATTTCGTCTTTACTGATTCATTTCGAAAACATGAATCATCCTTTTCTCGATAATTCAAATAAAATAGTAGAAGTCTTTAACTCATCATTTTCCAGACAACATTTCAATAAAGACTCGGATTTTATAGAAATTTCGGCAGTACCTCCCCTAAAACTTGGGCTTTGCCACCCTGTTCGGGTCCCAACTAAACCGTTTCAAAATCTTTTTCAACAGCCCAAAATCCAAAATTAGTTCAAGGCAAGCCAAATCCAACAGTCATCTCAATTCCATATTTCAAGGAAACCGTTTCAAAATCAAATCATTATCAGCCGAATAAACTCATTTCTAAAGCTTTAAAGAAACGGTTCAGTAACAATCATTCATCAAAAACCAGATCATTTAAAGCAAGCTAGGCTAAATTCAAGAGTGGATTCTATTTTTTTCACATTCTCAATAAAATTAACTCAATTCAATTCTCAACGGATTAAACTCGATCTCAAAGCTTTAAAAGAATCAACTTGAAAAGCATTTCGTTTCACAAAACCACACAACAATTCAACCAACAGACGTTCATAACCAACCAAGGCAAATCAAGCCATACATAAGGCCGATACAATCACCAAATACACATTCACTCACATCAGTATCCATGTGTAATAATTCCAATACATAAAATATAGTTTTTGGAAAGCGCCCCTACCTCAAAACGCAAAGTTCCATAATCCAAACGCCTCATAAGTTCTTTTTGCCTCAACTCGAAATCAAAGGCAGCTTCAAAGCACAACCCCACACATTTTCGCAGCAGCATAAACAGCTCTAAATTACAACAAGCAACCTCAGTTACTAAACTCTAAGAACATTAATACCGTAAAGCCTTTAATACAAGTACGGGACACTAACGTAGGGCTTTCGAAACATAATTTCTTACCAGAATAACTACACGAAGCAGCTGCGATTTCGAACAGTCCCCAACAATAGCTCCGGCGGTGGCCAGAAGCTCCGGTGGGTCATCTATAAAAAGCCGCGCAGCATCAAAACCTTCTTAAAATCCAAAATGGCAGAAACCTCAATTAAAACCCTTACCGGAAGAGTTTTCTGGCAATGGCAGCGAGATTCTCCGGCGACCGCAGCAAGGTTCCCCAGCGACAGAAATGGGCGAAAGCTCCAGCGATGCTAACCGAGGCTTGCCGGAGGCAGAAATGGCGGCGATAGCTCCGCACAGTGGGTCACGTTCCCGCACGCGCCACTGGTCCGTATCTCCCACCCTCAACATCGCGCGACCTCTCTTTGTCCTCTGGGCTCCCTCCTCTGCGACGGGAAATGCAGCGACAACCCGGCTCCTCACGCGCGGCGGTCTGGCGCGGTGATGCCGCGACAGAGTCTCCCTCTTCCTCTGTCTAGTTCGGCGACATCAGCAGCGGGACGGACTTGACGGAAAGCAGAACGGTGAGGCTGATCACAGAAGGCGCGACGCCGACGGGCATCACGGCGAAGGGCGACCGCAACAACCCAAGCCCCGCGAAGACGGCAGCGGACCCATTTTTCTGGGCAACGGCAGTAGCGCGGGGTCCCCACTCTGCTTCCTCCTTCCACTGGTGGCAAAACCCTCACTCTCGAATCTCCCCTTTTTCCTGATTCTGTTTCCTTCTTCCACGGAACAAGAAAAGGAACTGTGGGTGCTGCTATGGGTTTCAGGTTTGGTGAACTTAAAAGGGAAGACATGGTAGGGTTTTCGGCTACTGGGATGAAGGCCTTGGGGTTTCATTCTTGAAAAAATTAGGGTTAGGGACATTTCAGTAATTTCAAATGAAATTAGGAAAAATATAGTAATTGAAACCCAATTAAATCCAACACCAACTATATATAAAAAAATACTATTTGTTCATCAATTTCACGTTCTATTTTCAATAAAATGTTCAAATCAAATAATTAAAAATAATATAATTAAACCCCTTTATTTTCTAAAGTAGCAGTATTAATATTCAAAATATTAATTATTTAGTCCAAAATCATATAAAAATCCTTATTATTTCACAACTACCAACTTTATAATTTGAAAATAGAAAATAATCCAATAATTGTAAAATTAGATAAAAATCTCAATTTATTTCAAATTCAATAAATCAAAACTTGCTTTAATTTTCTTTAATAGAGAAATTTCCAAAATTAAAGCTACAGAAACACTGAATTTGAAATTAGCTAATGATAGCCCTTTTTCAAAGGTTTTGGGTTTTACAACATTCGTCCAGATTGCTTTAGACCGTATAAAGATCTTTGCAATTTGACTGAGTATAACCCTTGCGAATATTCATTAGATGGTTTAGATATCTTTAGTCCTTCAGGGACTTTCATATAGATATCCCGATCTAATGAGCCGTATAAATAGGCTGTTACCACATCCATTAAGTGCATATGTAGTTTATGATATGCAGATAAACTGACCAAATAACACAATGTTATCGCATCCACTACAGGGGAATACGTTTCTTCATAATCTATAACGGGCCTTTGTGAAAAACCTTGTGCCACAAGTCGGGCTTTGTAGCACATAATTTCATTTTTCTCATTTCGTTTTCTCACAAATATCCATCGGTATCCAGCAGGTTTTACATCTTCTGGTGTATGGACTATAGGTCCAAAGACTTCACGTTTTGCAAGTGAGTCTAATTCATCCTTCATGGCTTCTTCCCATTTTGGTCAATCATTTTTTTGTCGACATTCTTCGACTGATCTTGGCTCAAGATCCTTACTTTCATGCATGATATTTAATGCCACATTATATGCAAATATTTCATTGAAAACTGTCTTATTTCGGTCCCATTTCTCTCATGTAAAGACATAATTTATCGAGATCTCGTCATTTTTACAATTTTCAGGTACCTTAACGTCTTTTGGCGTTAAAACTATATCAGAATTTTGGACAACTGCAGGTGTCTTTGCTATGTCTTTTTCAACCGGAATAGTATTTACCTCTTTTTTCTTTTGAAGATTTTTGTCTTTGGAACCGACAGGCCTGCCACGCTTCTGGCTTGAATTTGCTTCAGTGGCTACTTGTCCTACTGGGACATCAACTCGAATTGGGACATTTTCCGCTGGTATATAAGATTTGGTTATCCTCTTTGTATCCGAAAATGTATCAGGCAATTCATTTGCTATTCTTTGCAAATGTATAATCTTTTGAACTTCTAGTTCACATTGCCCTGATCGAGGATCTAAATGCATTAACGATGTTGCATTCCAATTAAGTTCCTTTTCAAGAAGCTTATTCTCTCCCCCTAATGTTGGAAACTTGATTCATCAAAATGACAATCCACAAACTGGGCTTTAAATATATCTCTAGTTTGTATCTCAAGATACCTCACTATAGAGGGAGAATCATATCCAACATATATCCCCAATTTTCTTTGGGGTCCCATTTTGGTGCGATTAGGTGCTGCAATGTGAACATATATCGCACACCCAAATATTCTTAAATGGGAAACATTTGGCTGCTGGCCAAAAACTAATTGCATAGGAGAGAACTGATGGTAACTCATTGGCCTTAATCGAATAAGTGTTGCGGCATGTAAAATAGCATGCCCCCAAACCGAGGTTGGGAGATTTTTTCTCATAAGTAAGGGTCTAGCAAGTAATTGGAGGCGCTTAATAAGTGATTCTGCTAACCCATTTTGTGTGTAAACATAAGCTACTGGATGTTCAACACTTATTCCATTAGCCATACAATAAGCATCAAAAGCTTGGGAAGTAAATTCACTAGCATTATCAAGACGAATTGCTTTGATTGGATTTTCTAGAAATTATGCTTTTAATCGAATAATTTGAGCCAGTAATCTCGCAAACGCCAGGTTGCGAGAAGACAATAAGCACACATGTGACCATCTCGAAGATGCGTCTATCAGGACCATAAAATATCTAAAAGATCCATATGGTGGATGAATAGGTCCACATATATCACCTTGAAACCTTTCTAGGAATTCAGGGGAGTCAAATCCAATCTTTACTGGTGATGGCCTTAAAATTAACTTCCCTGAGAACATGCAGCACAACAAAATTCACTAGATTTAAGAATCTTCTGGTTCTTTAGTGAATGACCATGGGAGTTTTCAATAATTTTCCTCATCATAGTTGTTCCCGGATGACCCAATCTATCATGCCAAGTTATGAATTCATTTGGTCTAGTAAACTTCTGGTTTACAATGGCATGTGATTCAATTGCACTAATCTTGGTGTAATATAACTCAGATGAAAGTGAGGGTAATTTTTCTAATATAACTTTCTTATTTGAATCATGAGTTGTGATGCATAAATACTCATGATTTCCCTCATTCATTGTCTCAACATGATATCCATTTCCGCGAATATCTTTGAAACTCAATAAGTTCCTCAGAGACTTAGTAGACAATAGTGCATTATTTATTATAAATTTTATTCCTCCGAGAAACAAAATTATAGCTCTTCCGAAGCCTTCTATCACATTGCCTGAGCCAATAATAGTATTAACACATTCTTCTTTTGGCACCAGATAGGTAAAATATATATCACTTTTGAGAATGGTGTATGAACTTGCGCTATCTACAAGGCATACATCTTCATTATATATCCTTGCCATTTTCTTCAAAGATAAATAATAATAAAATGAGTAGCAATACATGCACAGTCAAATCGAATTCTCGATTGGAATTATTTTTCTAAGAAACACTGCACATAATGTCATATACTTAAAATTTTATTTTAAAACTTGACACATTTAATGATTTCAAAATTCATAAACATTAATATTTCATTATTTATATACATCACATTTGAAACTTAAATACATAGAAAATAAAACTTAACAATAAGTTCTTTACATTACTTATTTACATGGATACATAACAATCCCACATTTTAAACTATTCCATCATTGATCAAATGACCAATATTTCCTTTAGGATCCTCAAAGAAATCAGATACATCATAATGAGTGGTGGAATTTTCAGCATCATTTGAAACAAAATTTGTTTCCTTTCCTTTGTCATCCTTTTTCAAAGATGCTTGGTAAAGATCGACTAGGTGCCTTGGGGTATGATAGGTACGTGACCAATGGCCCTTTCCACCACAACGGAAACACTTATCCTCTGTTGACTTATTTTGCCCAGAATTTCTTTCTATATACCACTTCTGGTGAGATCCTCTCTTTTGAATATAATTCCTTTTCCTTCCATAATTATTCTTGTTATTAAAACCTTTCCATTTACCTCTTCTGGGGTAATGATTTTCCGCATTTACTTCAGGAAATGGGACGGCGCCAGCTGGGCGCGCTTCATGATTCTTTAAAAGCAACTCATTGTTGCGTTCAGCAACAAGAAGGCAAGAAATTAACTCAGAATATTTTTTAAACCCTTTTTCTCGATACTGCTGCTGCAGGAGCACATTCGAGGCATGGAAGGTTGAGAAAGTTTTCTCCAACATATCATGATCAGTTATCTTTTTCCCACATAATTTCATTCGTAAGGTGATTCAAAACATTGCAGAATTATATTCATTTATGGATTTAAAATCCTGCAGACGCAAGTGCGTCCACTCATATCGGGCTTGAGAAAGTATCACCGTCTTTTGATGATTATACCTTTCTTCAAGGTCTTTCCAAAGATCTGTAGGATCTTTTAATGTAAAATATTCATTTTTCAACCCTTCATCAAGATGACGATGAAGAAAAATCATGGCTTTGGCTTTATTCTTTTGGGATGCATTATTTTCAGCCTTAATGGTATCTCCAAGATCCATTGAATCAAGATGGATTTCATCATCTAGTATCCATAATAAATAATTATTTTCAGATATATCAAGAGCATTGAATTCAAGATGGGAGAGCTTCGACATAATGAAAATTTGTTACCTGAGTCTTCCTAAATTTTGATTAGAGTCTCGTGCTGTAACGTGTTGTAAAATAACTAAATAAATAGATAAGGAAGAGGTAACAAATATAAAGTATGGAAATATAATTAGATAGCTCTAGTAGTAATGTTCACTAGAATTACTATATTAATAGATATATTTAATATATTGTGGTAAAGAATATAAGAGAGAGAATAGTATAAGAGAGAGAGTGAAGAATATTTAATATTCTTATTGTTGTGTAACTGTGTGTTACGTACTGAGGTTTAACCTCTATTTATACATGCAAGGAGGCTACCTTTTTTCACTATTATTAAATGCAAGAACTTTGGTAACATAAAACTTCAGTATAAAAAAGGTGAGCCGCCCATGGATATCCATTTCATTCTTATCGTAACAAATAATCACAAATGCTATTCGAATCCGTAGGGTTTTTCTTTTTTTTTGTTTTTCTATCTAAATAAAACAAGAAATAACTATCAACATTATTTTGAAGCAAATAAGCTACTCCACTGTCTTATTCATCCAAATTACTATTTGCAATTACAATTTTTTTTTGGAATTTATTTTTAAATTTTTTAATTTTTTCAAAAATTATTTTATACTTTACTCTCATAATTGATTAGTTCATCTTGTATATATGTATAAAGATAAAAAAAACTCGCATCTGTAAATACTTATAGGAATTATTCGCAATGAGAACCTAACGGAAAACCTATAAAATTCCCATGAAAAAAGGAATCCACCCTCGTGAATAAATGAGAATAGAAGCGGAGATTGACCTACCTGCCTCATGAAGGCCCCGCAAATTTTTTGCAAAAAAATTACTTAAATATTCTTATATAAGTATATGTGTATGTAGTGGCATTTTTTTAGTTTTATCAAGAAGCAAATTAATAATAATGTGCATAATATTTAAATTTTTAAATGCGTCAAGAAAGGAATATTATTATCTAACTATAATCAACCACTAAGAATTGTTATGTTGTTTTGTTGGAAATTTTTTATTTTATTTTATTTTAATTTATATGTTAGAAATTTTGTGTGTATATTGATTATGTTAAATTTGTATTTAGATTTTGTTTTAGTTTAATACATTTAGTTAAATTGTATTAAATTTTATTATGATTGTGTTAATTTTTTCAATTTCTTTTAAAGTTTAATATCAATGAATACCAGGGATATCTACATTCTCAATGGGAGAATATAAATGGAGACCCATAATGAAAATAAGACGAGGATGATAGACATTTTACTAAATAGGAACGTGGAATAATGCAGCGTTTATTTTGTTGGACATGTCCATCACTTAATGGATATAGTACATAGTGGTATGTATCCGTCGTTTGGTTTATTAGACACAATTTTTTTATGGACATAGTGGCACACAAGAGCAAATAAAATACATGTTGTCTCTCTTTTAGCTTGAAATACTAAAACATAACTTATAATACACAAACTTTTTTGATTTTGTCCCTTCTTTTTTCTTTAATTCCCACTTTGTTCATTATTCTCTCTTTTTCAGTGAGTTTTTTGACAGAGATAATATTGACATTTATAATTTATTATTTTGTCCAGTGTATAATTACCAAATAAAGTAAAAATTTTATGTCTTATTATATCTATGTTTTCAATGTTTATGTTCTTATGTCTTTTTCTCAATCCATTCATAAACTAAACGCACTGTAAAAAAGGGATCTCCACTCCCATAAAATCTCATTATTACTATCTCTACATAGATAGATATTTAATCTTCACATGTATAAGATAACATTCCATATAAGTAGTTATTATTAATGGCTAACAAATTAAGATGCAGAAAAATTATATTATCTAATAAAAACAAATGTTAAAAATTATTTTATATATTTTTAAATTTAAAAAACTAAAATATTCAATTTTAAAATTCTCAAAAACTGATCTAAAAAATTATTCAACATTATACAGAGGTTCTTCCGAGGGAACAAGCTTGCGACAAAATGTTCCAATGAGCCTTAGGCACACAATTTTCTTGCGCAACTATTCCTATTGTTATATGAATACCGAGATCATATTTTCGAACAAAAAGTTCTGTCAACAATCATATAAATAACTCATTCGTATAGCACTTGTCACGAAGACATTCTATGTGAATAAATATAATATGACTATTAAAATTTATTATTTTTATTGGTATTTTATTAATACTAAATTTTAAATTAAATTTTAATTATATAAAAATTAAATATATATTAACCTAAAAATTGGGACACTAGAAGTCAAACTCATCAAACATAAGGACTTTTGTTTTGAGGATATAATATATTAGTGCTAATATGGGAGTTCTACAATATGAAATTGGAGCGATTTGATTCAAGATTACTCTGTCTTGGTATCAATGTTATGGGGATGGTGATGATGTTCTTTGATGAGAGTTCTTGATGGTTGAGGATGCTGTTGCTTTATTCATAATAGTGTATAGGTTGTAATAGGTTGATGTATTATCTTAGAGTCTAAAATCTATTTGTGATTTATTTGTGTTGTTTTTCGTATGTTTATGTAGGGTAAAATTTTGTATCTAAACTTTCTCCTTCTTTGTGGTCAAGAGTGTTGAACCATTTATAAAAAAAAATATTAATTTTCTAATATTTTTCTATTCCATGTAGGTTATGTAGGAAAGGCTTTTTGTAATTAACGTTTACATGAATTCTAAATAAAGTTTTAAGGTAAATTATTAAAATAGTATTCAAAAATTTATATCATTGATAAAAATAATTCTTTAAAAATATAAATAACAAATAAATTTTTGAATGATAAAAAAATACTATAAAAATAACTAATAAATATTATATTTTTACAAATGACAAAAAAATTATATATAACAAACAACTTATTCATTTGATCTGAATTTTCGTGACAATATTTGAATAACTATTTTAAAAGTGAGTACAAAAAATAAAAAAAAAATTGATCTCTATTTTTTTAAAAAATTTGGTCATTTACAATAAAAAATTTTAAAAGGAATTCACTTGCCATGAAATTACCAAATTTTAAGGATATAAAGTTATTATTTTACTAATACTGTTTGCAAGGGTATGTCTAAAATCAGTTTAACTATTTTGTGTGCATTAGATACACTATCTTTTATAAATTATTAGATTTTATTAAATAAAAATCAACACTATAACATTTTTGAGCTATTGCAACATATAATATAAGTAACTTTTAAAAAGTGTTGTCTAAAATGGTCAAAAGCAACATTTAACATTTGTTGCAAAGAAATAAAATTATTGCAACTCTTTGTTAACCAACATACTGCAAACGTTCTCTTTGATCAATTTATAATACATGTGAAAAAGCGTTGATTTATAAATTAAATAGGTAACATTTATAGTATTTATCTATTATACTTTTTAAGAGTTGCCTTTAAATGTTTAATGAACTTCTCCTTCTAAGTGTTGTCTAAAGTTATTTCACTAAAATTTTTATTTTATTTATTTTTTAAAATCATTCTTTTCCTTTGAAACTCAACCAAAAACAAGAAAAGAAGCACAAAATACATCAAGCAATAATTGATTCATCACATTCCTAACGGCAAAGGATTCGATGGTCCCAGAACGTTTGGACCATTAAATGATCCCATAACAAAATATATTTTTTAAGTTTTTTAATAATTGATAAATAGTCCTTATCTAATTTTAATTACAAATTAACCCCATATATTTTATTTAATCATAAAAACTATTTTTTATTTTATAAATTATTATTTTATTATTAATCTATTAAGTTTATTAACAATAAAAAATAAAAACAATAACGAATTAGATCTTCCATTGATCGTAATAAACTTTTTGGCTATTCCAATCGATTAAAAGATTATATTTGATCCGTGTCCAAGACTGTGAAATCGTGTTTCTTTGAAAATCAATCAATTGGATTATCAAAACAATCGATTGAATTTCAGGTTTCCTATAACTCAATTGATTAAAAATTGCAAGGCATCATGATTTTCACAAACATCAATCAATTGGTCATATTACCTAATCGATTGAACGATGACTAAAATGTGGGTTTTTAATAATTCAATCAATTGCTTATACTACCCAATCGAAAACAACCTGAGGTCTCACAATTTAATTGATTAGTGATAAAGGCTGCCAAACAAGCTCAGGAAATTGACAAGTTGTTCGATACGGTGATCATGGTGAACGTGACAAAACGTCATGATACAAAGAAGATTCAAGGCTAAATTGCTGAGATGCTAGGAATGAAGTTGGAAGATGAAAGTGAGGAAGCAAGAGCAACTAGCATACAAGAGAGGCTGAAGAATGAGAAGGATAACATCCTTATAATCCTGGATGATCTGTATGACAAACTGGATCTGAATGCTTTGGGAATCCCATTACAAACAAAAGAAGAATCTTCTGCTTTGGGAATCCCACTACAAACAAAAGAAGAATCTTCTGCCATTATGGTTCACAACCAAAATCCTGAATTGAAGGATAATAAGCAAACTGAGAAACCTGCTACTAATGATAAGAAGGATAAGAAAGCAAAAACCTCCTTCGTCAATGCCTCTAGCAAGTTAAAAGAGCACAACAGGGGGTACAAGATTTTATTGATTTATGAGCTGAGACAAGTATTAACTGAAATGGATGTGAAAGCAGCCTCTATTTTTTCAATAAACTTCTTAAATTCCAAGGAGGCAGAGACATTGTTCAAGAAGACAGCTGCAATAGCTGACAAAAATGTTGACGAACTAAAAAAATATGCTCCTGATCAAATTGCCGAGAAGTGTAATGGTTTGCCTATGTTACTAGTGACAACTGCAAGGGCATTGAAGAACCAGAAGGACCACTTGTTTTGGAAGGATACCCTTGGAAAACTTGCAAAGCTTGCAGCTGAAAATCCAAACGCAGCACTTGAGTATTCTACAAGTTTGAGTTATGGGCTTCTAGAAAATGAAGAGCTCAAGCTTACATTCTTACTTTGTGCTCGTATGGATCACAATGCTTTGGTTGCTGATTTGGTGAAATATTGTATTGGTTTGGGTTTTCTTCAAGGCGTCTACTCAGTATGGGAAGTTAGAGACAAAGTACAAATGTTACTTGCAAAATTAAAAGATGCAGGTCTGTTGTCTAACAGTTATTCCAGCAATCGTTTCACAATGCAAAATCTTGTTCGCGATGCAGCTCTGTCAATATCATTTGAGGAGAGACACGTGTTCACGATGACTGAAGGAAAATTTGAGGAATGGCCTAGCAAGGATGAACTGGAAAGATGCACTGTTATTTCCTTAAAACATTGTGACTTCATTAGAGAATTTCCCAATAGCCTAAAATGCCCTTCACTTAGTGTCTTTCATATTGAAAATAATGATCTATCTTTAGAAATACCAGATAGTTTCTTTCAAGAAATGAAAGAGCTTAGGGTGTTGATTTTGATTGGTGTCAATCTTTCATCATTGCCTTCATCAATTAAATGCCTCACAAATCTTAGGATGCTTTGTTTGGAGCAATGCATTCTAAGTGAGAAATTAGAACTCATAGGAGAGTTAAAGAATTTAAGAATACTTAGTTTTTTAGGATCTGACATTAGAATCTTGCCCGATAAACTAAGTCTTTTATCTAAGCTACAAATCTTTGACATAAGTAATTGTTACAAGCTTAGAATAGTTCCATATTGTGTAATGTCAAGTTTGACTAGACTAGAAGAGTTGTATATGAGAAACATTCCATTCCAATGGGAGGTTGATGATGGCAAACAGAAACACCAGAGTAAAAATGCTAGTCTGTCTGTGTTAGGAGATTTGGATCAATTAACAAATCTAGACCTATAAATCCCAAGTGTCTCTTATTTGCCCAAGAATTTGTTCTTTGACAAGTTATACAGCTACAAGATTACAATTGGTTCTTCAATCAGATATTCAAAGCCTGATTTCCAAAGTCCAAATAAGTATGACTTGTCAAGATGTTTGGCAATATATCAAAAGGATGGCTTTGACATTCACTCCCATGAGGCAATCAAAATATTGTTTGAAAGAGTAGAAATTTTGTTGCTGGAAAAACTTAACAGTGTCAAAGATGTTTTCTATGAACTGAATTTGCAAGGGTTTTCATATCTTAAACATTTAACCATTGCAAGAAATTCCAATATTCAGTGTCTCATCGGTCCAAAAAGAAGGGAGAATTATCTGGAGAATGCTTTTCTGAAATTGGAGTCATTGCATCTCTACAAGCTCAGGAAGATGAAGCAAATTTGCTCTCATCAATCATTCACAGAACCTTTGGTGTGCGAAATTGTGATCTAGATGTGAAATTGTTGTTCGAAATTGATTCCCTGGCAATGGCTCCAAAAACGTGTGCACAATACCATGGTCCAAACATAACTTCACAACTTCGCGCAACTAACCAGCAAGTGCACTGGGTCGTCCAAGTAATACCTTACGTGAGTAAGGGTCGAATCCCACGGAGATTGTTGGTATGAAGCAAGCTATGGTCATCTTGTAAATCTCAGTCAGGTGGATTAAATTGTTTTAAGAAATTATAGTGGATGAAAATAAATAAAATATAAAATAGGATAGTGGTACTTTTGTAATTCATTGGTGAGAATTTCAGATAAGCGTATAGAGATGCTTTCATCCCTCTGAACCTCTGCTTTCCTGCTGTCTTCATCCAATCCTTCCTACTCCTTTCCATGGCAAGCTGTATGTAGGGCATCATCGTTGTCAATGGCTACTTCCCATCCTCTCTGTGAAAATGGTCTGATGCGCTGTTGGTGAGAGGAACTTTTGCGTGGTCTAGAAATTTTGCGGATAAATCCTCGTTGCAAGTATAGTTTCTAAACCTTCAAAAGTCCTTTCATACAAACGTTTTGGTTGTCACAAGTAACAAACCCCTAAATAAATTGTTAACCGAAGTATTCAAACCTCGGGTCGTCTTCTCAAGGAACTGTAGGGAAGTATGTTCTTATTATTGGTTATGGAGATTGTAAATTTGGGGTTTCAAGAATGAGGAACAAATATGACAAATAATTTAAATGGCAATTAAAAATAAATAAATACTGTAAAGCAAACTTTTGGTAAGGGATGAGAAATTGGAAGTCCAGATTAGTTACCCTTCTCAATAATAAAGAAGATTGAATCTTAATTCCACTTAGTTGACCTTTACTAAAGCAAAGGAAAGTCAAGGGACTAATTAGCTTAATCTTCGAATCCTATTTATTTCCTAAGAAAAGGTTGGGATTATTGAAGTTCAGTTCAATTAGCAAAGATAACAGTTATCAATTATATTGAGCTAAGATAACTCCTGAGTTACTGATTTCTTAACCAAGACCAAAAGGGGAAAAGTAAATCTATTGGAATAAAGATGTCTTCAGAGTAAAAGCAATAATAGCATAAATAAAAGAAAGCAATATTAAACTGAAATACCTCAAATAACATTAATTCAAATAATCTGGAACATAGAAGAATTCATAAATTAAATGACAAAGTAAATAATCAACTAAAGTAATGGAATGAAATAAAAGTGAAAGGGAAGCTTAAAATAAGGGAACATTAAACCTGGGATTGAGAGTCACTCCTAAAACTAAGAGAAGTCCTAAATCCTAAGAGAGATAGGAGAGAACCTCTCTCAAGACTAACCTAAATCATGAGAAGTAACTAAATTGGCGAGCTCCCTTGAATGGATGTATTCCCACACTTTATAACCTCTGGTCTATGCCTTCTGGACTTGGATTTGGGCCAAAAAGGGCTTCAGAAATCGCTGGGAACATTTTCTGTAATTTCTGGTGCGTGGCCTCTGTCACGCGTCCGCGTTGGTCACGCGGTCGCGTCAGTCATGCGGCCGCGTCATATGTGTTTTGCTTAAGGTGCGTGGTCGCGTCAGTCATGCGGCCGCGTCGCTATCGATTCGCACTTGGCATGCGTCCGCGTCACCCCATGCGATCGCGCGGATGCCAGTTTCTCCAAAAACTCCGTTTTGTGCTTTCCTTCCATTTTTGTATGTTTCCTTTCCATCCTTTGAGTCATTCCTGCCTTAGAAGGTCTGAAACTACTCAACACACTAATCACGGCATCGAATGGAAATAAAGGTAATTAAAATAATTAATTTTAAAGCATAGAAAACATGTTTTTCACATACATCATATAATAAGGAAGGGAAAGTAAAACCATGCAATTAATATGAATAAGTGGGTGAAGGATTGAATAAATCACTCAAATTAAGCACAAAATATATCATAAAATATGGGTTTATCAATCTCCCCACACTTAAACAATAGCATGTCCTCATGCTAAATCCAAGGTAAAAAGTAAGGTTAAAGTGGTGGAATGTCATGCAATGCAATCTAATCTAAATGCAACTACCTAGATGAATGATGCATCATGCAATTCTAATTTTTATTCACTTGAATATAAAGCTTGCATGTAGTTGAATTAACTCACATTCTCAAGGAGTCATGTATATATATATATATAGCCAAGCCTTAGATAGTGATAAAGTGCCCTTACAATTGAGATGGGAGAGAAAAACATTTTAAAAACTTGCAAGACAATTAATAATTTAAGCAGAGATATATGTTAATGAGCTCTTGAACCCTCACTGGATTTTGTGTTTACTCTCTAATCACTCAGTGTTTATTGGGTTAATCACTCTATTCTTCTTTTTATTCTTTCTTTCCATAACTTTGTTCTTCATCTAACCAATCAACAATTATAGAATATAGACATACCAAAGATCATGAGGTCTTTAATCAAGGTTGTAATGGGGCCAAGGTAAAGGTAAGGGTATATGTATAAGGCTAAGTGAGCTAATAAGTGAATCCTTAGTTAGACTAAGATCTCACCTAACATACATACTTTCTAAATCAAAGCTTCTTTACCTACTTTCCATATTTTCCCACTTTTGATGTTACATGCTCATGCCTTAATGTTTATTTTTATCCCATGTGCATTGCTTTATTTCATAATTGGGGAGTTCTTTTTGTGTCCCCTTTATTCGTAACAAATTTTTTTTTAATGCACATGGTAATTCAATTATTTTGATTTTATATGAGCATACTTCCCAAAACTTTTTATTTGAGTTATTTTATTCTTTTCAACTTTTCTACCTTTTGTTTTCATCATCCATGTTCCCAATAGGTTTTCCCACATTTAAACTATACATAATTTTCTATCTTAAGCTAACCAAGGATTCAACTTGGGATTTTATTTTATTTTTATGCTTAAGGCTAGTAATGCGGCTAATAGAATAAAAGGGGATTTAAAGGCTCAAGGGGGCTAACAAGGGTGATGTATAGGGTAGGCTATTTTGGGATAAGTGAGCTAAAATCAAATAATGGCCTCAATCACTCTCTTGGTATGTATCTACATTCTATAATCGGACATATAGATTAAAACAAAGTAAAGAACACCAGAATATAAAAGAAGGGCGGAACACATAGGAATAAAAATTATGGTTTGAATGTAACCATACAATTAAGCTCTAAACTCACAGGCTATGTGTTCTCTAGCTCAAAAATCATTTATCTATTATGTATGTCATGCAGGTTTAGTTAAAAATTCCCATTATTCTCAATGTAAACTTAAGGTGGCTTTAAAGTTCTAGTGTTTCTCCTTGATGAAATGTTGTTTAATTAACTAACATTTAATGCTATATATACAAGGTGTGGGTTGTTTTGATTCTGTTAAAGTCTCTAGTTTACTTCCTTTTTCTTTTCAATCTATTCCGAGTTATCTTATGCTAAAAAGGGTAAACTATACTAATCAATCCACAATTTCTATAACTAATAAGTTAGAATTGCAACTAAACTAAGTGGCTAAAGTATGAACTAAAAATGTAAAATGCAGAAATAGAGTATAAATACATAAAAATAGCAATGTATAAGTACTGCAAAATAGAAATAAAAAGAAAAATACAGAAAATTAGCAAAATAAATAAATAGAGTATGTAGTGGTTCACCAAAAAGAACGCCAGAGATGGCGACCTCCCCACACTTAAAATGTAGCATCGTCCCCGATGCTCACTCAAGCAGGGTGTGAAGGAGTGTCATCACTGGAAGGGTGGGTAGCTGGGGTCTCTGAGGTGGTGATCTGAGGGTCTGGCTGCTGTGCGGCAGGTGCTGACTGAAGAGGGATCTCAGGGTCTACAGCCTGAATCTGGGGCAGAGCCTCCTGATGGTGTGCTGCCTGCTGGGTGCCTGCCTGCTCCGCCTCCTGCTGTGGGTGGGTCTCTGCTTCGGGTGCATCCGCCTCCTCCTCAGATGCCTCGGATGGTGTGTCAGGCTCGAAGGGGATGTCACCAGATCGTATCATCAGCTTCAGGTGCTCATAGCGTCGCTTGTTGCGACACTCCATCTGGTCAAGCCGTCGAAACAGGCAGTGCACTAGATAATAGATGGGCTCTGGGGCAGGTGGAGGTGCAGTGGTGGTGGCAAGTGTAGCTGTGGAGGAAGAGGGGCTGGCAGATGGTGTGGCTATGTCACCAGGAGCAGTGAGGACTGGAGGTCTGTAGGACAAGGCCAGAAAGTTCCTATTGTGCGGGATAATCTTCTTACATTCCGCAGCAGGTGGCCTCTCATCAGCATCCTCCCAAGGCACGTCAGCTCGACGGCCTAGCTGTGTGATCAAATATAGAAAGGAAAGAGTGCCTCAGACGTGGACCCTGGCCATGTAGAACCGGATAAATCGTGGCAGGTACAGGTCCTTACCCTCCATCACACACCATAAGAGGATGATCATAGCGGCTGGTATATCCGTCTCATGAGTACTCGGCATAATGAAGTTGCTAAGTATCTGATGCCACATCCGAGCCTCATCATTCAAGTATGCCCGCTTGATTCCCTTGGGTATGGTGGTATTCTGACCCATAATCCAAGGAACGGTCGGGTCAAGGGCAATCCTCGCCTTGACTGCATCCCAATCAAGCTTCAGAAAGCGCATGTCTTCCTCAGCTTTCTGATAACCATCTGGCTGATCAGATTTAGGCAGAAGCTTCAGAACATCTTCAATTGCCTCTTCAGTAACCAGAATCTGCTTCTCCCTAAGGTTCACTACATCTAGGGAAGTCTTGAAGTAATTGCAGTAGAATTTCCTTACCCAAGATGCATTGACCTCAAACATGTTTCTCTCTAGAAAGAACCAGCCTCTTTGTTTGATCTGATCAGAGGTGTATTGCTGGAGTTCTTCTGGGATCTTCAGAGTCCTCTCCAGGTATAGGTTCCTGGAGTTTGCAAACACCGGATACTTTAGCTCACAGTATCGGTTTGCAAACTTCACTGGGTCATTAGCAGGGAGCAACTGGTCGGCCTTTTCCTGCGGGGTGAAGTTTTTCTCCCGCCAGGAGGCATCATGCATGAGATCTATGATAGACATAGAGGATTCTCCTCTTTTATGTTTGCCAGTGGTAGCCTTTCCTTTTCCCTTTCTATGGGTATCTGACATCCTGAAAAACAGAAAACCAGGATATATAAAAAAAATAGGAAAACAAATAGGCAAATAGTCAAAAGAAACACACAGTGGCAAAGGAGAATTAAAATGAGGTGAATGAGTTAAGGAAATGTGCATTAAGGATTGTATAGGAGTTAAAAATTCGAAAGGAAAAATTTACAATCCAAAATGTAATAGAAGGCATGTTAAGTAGGAAAAATTATCAGTATGCCATGGTTAGAGGGTTAAAAGAAAGTGAAAAACCAGAAAAAAGAATTTAAAAGGTTAGTTTGGTTAGAATTAAAAAAAGAGTTCAGGAAATTAGAATTAGTGAGTTAATGAAAAATGGGTTAAGGTAAGTGGCATAAGGATAAGTTTCTAAGTAACAAGCACTCATAATTAGAAGCGATAGGTAACTCATAACCAAACAAGGAAAAACAGGTTGATGATGATTCAAATAGATATAGAAATAGCAAAAATTGGAATCAAACATCAAAAATGCAATATATGAACCAGGAAATCAAAGAGAATAAGAATGCGTGCCTGGCATTCAAGAATGGGTTTGGGTAAAGCAGAGGAAAGCAGATTTCAAAATGCCAAAACCAAAACATGAATGAAAATAGTTTACAGAAATTTGGGCAGCATTTCGGCTAAAATTGGATTGTCCCGGAAAATAAACAACAATCAAATAGTTCATATGAATTAAAATTAAAGCTTGCAATTACATATAAGGAATATAAACATGAAAATTCAGTGTAAAGAGCAGCATGAAACAAGAAATCACAGCATATGAACATTACAAACATCACAGCAACAGCAGAATTACAAATTGGATAAAATAGAAACATGAACAGTGCAAGTAAACAGGCCTAAATCCACTAACCACATCCTAGGCTACCTAACAACCTAAAATCCACTACAACATGTATATCTAACTAGCCTAAACATGAACATAAACAGAAAAAAATTGAAATAACGACTAAGGATAGAAGGGTGGCATTCGTCAGAACCTGGTAGGCCGGATAAGGAGAGTGGGCAGAAAGGTGGCTGGGGGTAGTGGTAACAGTGGATGGCGCGGCGGCTGGCGGTGGTGGGCACGGCTATTCGGGGCAGGGGGGAAAGGAGGGATGGGTAATGGGGTAGGGGGTAAGAGGGAAAGGGAGGGGGTAGGTGTGTGTGGTGGACGGGGGGTGCGGCTGGGACGGGCGGCGGCGGTGGGTGGTGGTTGCGAAGGGGGCAGTGGCAGAGGGGGGGAAAGAAGAAGAAAGAAGAAGAAAGAAGGGGGAGGAGGAAGGAGGGGTAGGTGGCGGCGGCGTCTGGGGGTGGCGGTGATGGTGGCTGGATGGTGGTGGTTGGATTGGAGAGGAAGAGAGGGAGGAGAGTGTTTCAGGGAGGCGCGACTGATAGGGTTCGCGTGGTTGGGGGGTTATAAATTTGAAACCACGCAGCCGCGTGGGGCACGCGGTCGCGTGGCTGGAGCGAAATGGGGGGTGACACGATTGCGTGGATGACGCGATCTAATGGAGGGCAAAAAAGATTGAATGACGCGATCGCCTGGGGCATGCGATCGCGTCGCTGGAATTTGTGCGAAACGCATGAATCCAGCGTCGTTTCCGCACAACTCTCTGTCTCCTTCTGCGGCCTTGTGTAATCCATGCGACGCGATCGCGTCACTCACGCGGTCGCGTGGGATTGGTTGTGTGCAAGTGACGAGATCGCATGGGGCATGTGATCGCGTGGGCATTTTGTGCAAAACGCACAATGGCCGCACGATTCCAGCCCAACTTTCTGGACGTTGGATCCTTACGCCGATTTCCATATCATGCGGCCGCATGGATGATGCGGTCGCGTGGGTAGTGTTTTTCGCAATACGACGCGATCGCATGAGTGATGCGATCGTGTCGCGCACCCTTTTTTATGCAGTATGCAGAATGCAATGATTAATATGAATGCGATGCAAAATTCCAGGTTTAATAGAATAAAATAAAACTCAAAAACAAACAAAACTAAATAAAATTAAAAGTGCAAAAGGAACGATCATACCATGGTGGGTTGTCTCCCACCTAGCACTTTTAGTTAAAGTCCTTAAGTTGGACATTGGAAGAGCTTCTTGTTATGGCGGCTTATGTTTAATTCATCCAAAAATCTCCACCAATGCTTGGAATGCCAATAGCCTCCGGGGTCCCAAACTAGGCATGTAAAGCTCCTGAGCAGCTTCAAACAAATTTTTAGGCTCCCAGAATGACGAATGTCAGAATAGATTCCAGGATCCCAAACTTTGCTTTTAAATCCGCCTCTGTCTTGATCTATACTTTTTCATCCGGGCGGTTTAGAAAGTAGATTCTCACCATGGTGACCAAACGTTTTCCGAGATCCATTCAATTGAACATGATACCAATCCGTGCACTTCAAGTTGAAGCGTGGAACCTTATTGAACCTTGTGCACCAGCTCTGAGCACGAGCCATTTCCCTCTTACTCTTAAAGCCATAGAGAACTCTAAGCTGGCCATCTGTTTCAAGCAAACCGTATTCAAGTGAAAAAGTAAAGTTAAAGGTTAAGGATTGTACCCACTTGAAGCTTGTATTGGGTGGTAATGGCCTTGGGGAAGGTGTTTCTGGTGGTTCTGTAAGTTCTACTCCCTTGTGCTCTTCTGTGAATTCCTCCACTTCTTTGCAAGGTTCTTCAAATGCATCTGTGTCCTGGTCAAAGTCTTCTGTGTCTTCCTCATCACTCGAGTCATAGATTGGAGGTTGAGAGAAATCTACCTCTGCATCATCTTCGTATTTATTTGGGGAAGATTCTTCGATCTCAGAGAATTCACTTGCGGATGTAAGTTCATTACTAAGAGAGCTTGACTTGTGACTATCATCATCAAGGGAATTTGTGTCCTGGGTTATTCCGTCGAGTTCTTCATAAACGACTTGCCTTGGGGATTGTGTACTGTCCTCCTTAGCATCAACTGTAGTGTCCTTAACGGAGTTCTCTTCAGCTCTGAATTCCCATGGAGGTTCAACGTCTCCTAGATCTTTAACCAACTCTTCTTCTTGCATAATGACAGCTTCTTCTACTTGTTCTAGTACGAATTCATTCTCTGTCTTGTCCACTGGAGTTTCTAGTATTTCCTTCATGCTACACTCTTCGTTAGATTGTCCACATGGGGCTGTGGTTGGTCCTTGAATGTTTGAACGTCAAAAAGCTAATTGAATTACTTCTTGCTCCATTTGTCGAATGGTTGTTTGAAGTTTATTTACTGTTTCCTTGAGGCGAACCTCTGATTCTCGGGGTGATGGATTTGGACATGATACATAGGAAAGTGGTGGTGCTTGGGATTGATTGGATTAGAACTGGGGTAAATAGGGATCATGTGGTGGCGAATGGTGAAGAGAAGCTTGTGAGTGTGGTGGTTCGAGGTTATGTTGAGAGGATGGTCTATAGGCACGGGGTGGGGCTTGTTGGTAGTTACAAGGTTGTCCACCATATCTATCAGCTGGGTATGCATTGTAGAATGGTCGTTGTCCATGATATCTTGGAGGGTGTTGTTGCCTAAAGGGTTGATTAGATCCTTTTGGCTCCATCCATCCTTGATTGGTCTGACCTTGATGCATATTCCTGCTGTAACTTCTATTTCCTTCAACAAAGTTAGAACCAAACTCAAAGAGAGAAGGGTGAGAGTTCATAGTAGCAAATAAAATTAAAAAGGAAAAACAGAAATAAATAAACAAGTAAAAGAAAAATATTTACAATAACCAATAATAAGGCACACGTTAGCAGTTCCCCGGCAACGGCGCCATTTTGGTGAGAGGAACTTTTGCGTGGTCTAGAAATTTTGCGGATAAATCCTCATTGCAAGTATAGTTTCTAAACCTTCAAAAGTCCTTTCATACAAACTTTTTGGTTGTCACAAGTAACAAACCCCTAAATAAATTGTTAACCAAAGTATTCAAACCTCGGGTCGTCTTCTCAAGGAACTGCAGGAAGTATGTTCTTATTATTGGTTATGGAGATTGTAAATTTGGGGTTTCAAGAATGAGGAACAAATATGACAAATAATTTAAATGGCAAATAAAAATAAATAAATACTGTAAAGCAAACTTTTGGCAAGGGATGAGAAATTGGAAGTCCAGATTAGTTACCCTTCTCAATAATAAAGAAGATTGAATCTTAATTCCACTTAGTTGACCTTTACTAAAGCAAAGGAAAGTCAAGGGACTAATTAGCTTGATCTTCGAATCCTATTTATTTCCTAAGAAAAGGTTGGGATTATTAAAGTTCAGTTCAATTAGCAAAGATAACAGTTATCAATTATATTGAGCTAAGATAACTCGTGAGTTACTGATTTCTTAACCAAGACCAAAAGGGAAAAATTAAATCTATTGGAATAAAGATGTCTTCAGAGTAAAAGCAATAATAGCATAAATAAAAGAAAGCAATATTAAACTGAAATACCTCAAATAACATTAATTCAAATAATCTGGAACATAGAAGAATTCATAAATTAAATGGCAAAGTAAATAATCAACTAAAGTAATGGAATGAATAAAAGTGAAAGGGAAGCTTAAAATAAAGGAACATTAAACCTGGGATTGAGAGTCACTCCTAAAACTAAGAGAAGTCCTGAATCCTAAGAGAGAGAGGAGAGAACCTCTCTCAAGACTAACCTAAATCATGAGAAGTAACTAAATTGGCGAGCTCCCTTGAATGGATGCATTCCCACACTTTATAACCTCTGGTCTATCCCTTCTGGACTTGGATTTGGCCAAAAAGGGCTTCAGAAATCGCTGGGAACATTTTCTGCAATTTCTGGTGCGTGGCCTCTGTCACGCGTTCGTGTGGGTCAGGCGGTCGCGTTATTCGGAGCTTTTCTTGTCACGCGGTCGCGTCAGTCATGCGGCCGCGTCATATGTGGTTTGCTTAAGGTGCACGATCACGTCAGTCATGCGGCTGCGTCGCTATCGATTCGCGCTTGGCATGCGTCCGCGTCGCCCATGCGATCGCGTGGATGCCAGTTTCTCCAAAAACTCCGTTTTGTGCTTTTCTTCCATTTTTGTATGTTTTCTTTCCATCTTTTGAGTCATTCCTGCCTTAGAAGATCTAAAACTACTCAACACACTAATCACGGCATCGAATGAAAATAAAGGTAATTAAAATAATTAATTTTAAAGAGTAGGAAACATGTTTTTCACATACATCACATAATAAGGAAGGGAAAGTAAAACCATGCAATTAATATGAATAAGTGGATGAAAGATTGAATAAATCACTCAAATTAAGCATAAAATATATTATAAAATATGGGTTTATCAGCTGTCACTGCATGGCTAATCATCTGGAGGTTCTCGTTCATACTGGAATAGGATTCACCCTCCTTTTGCGTCTGTCACTACGCCCAATACTTCCGAGTTTGAAGTTCGTCACAGCCATCCCTTCCCGGATCCTACTCAGAATACCACAGACAAGGTTTAGACTTTCCGGATCTCAGGAATGGCCATCCATGGGTTCTAACTTATACCACGAAGATTCCAATATCTCGGACTCGGTCCTCTGTATTAGATATCCAAGAGATACTCATTCTAGCTTGTTTGCATGTAGAACGGAAGTGTTTGTCAGGCACGCATTCATAGGTGAGAATGATGATGAGCGTCACATAATCATCACATTCATCATGTTCTTGGGTGCGAATGGATATCCTAGAATAGGAATAAGCTTGAATTGAATAGAAAAATAGTAGTACTTTGTATTAATTCATGAGGAACAGCAGAGCTCCACACCTTAATCTATGGAGTGTAGAAACTTTACCATTTGAAAATATATAAGTGATAATGGTCCAGGCCTGGCCGAATGGCCAGCCCCCATGAAAGTCTAAGATAGCATAAAACTGATCAAAGATCCAAAGATGTAAATACAATAGTAAAAACTCCTATTTATACTATACTAGGGTTTACAGAAATAAGTAAATAATGTAGAAATCTACTTCCGGGGCCCACTTGGTATGTGCTTGGGCTGAGCATGAAGCTTTCACGTGGAGAGGTCATTCTTGGAGTTGAACTCCACTTTGCAACATGTTTCTGGCGCTGAACGCCAGACTGCAACATGGAACTGGCTTTCAACACCAGTTTGCGTCATCTAAACTCAGGAAAAGTATGGACTATTATATATTGCTAGAAAGCCCTGGATGTCTACTTTCCAACGCAATTAAAAGCGTGCCATTTGGAGTTCTGTAGCTTTGGAAAATCCACTTTGAGTGCAGGGAGGTCAGAATCCAACAGCATCTGCAGTCCTTCTTCAACCTCTGAATCTGATTTTTGCTCAGGTTCCTCAATTTCAGCCAGAAAATACCTGAAATCACAGAAAAACACACAACTCATAGTAAAGTCCAGAAATGTTATTTTTAATTAAAAACTAATAAAAATATACTAAAAACTAACTAAATCATACTGAAAACTATGTAAAAACAATGCCAAAAAGCGTATAAATTATCCGCTCATCACAACACCAAACTTAAATTGTTGCTTGTCCCCAAGCAACTAAAAATCAAATAGGATAAAAAGAAGAGAATATACTATAAATTCCAAACTATCAATGAAACATAGCTCCAATCAGATGAGCAGGACTTGTAGCTTTTTGCCTCTTGAATAGTTTTGGCATCTCACTTTATCCATTGAAGTTCAGAATGATTGGCATCTATAGGAACTCAGAGTTCAGATAGTGTTATTGATTCTCCTAGTTCAGTATGTTGATTCTTGAATCCAGCTACTTTATGAGTCTTGGCCGTGGCCCTAAGCACTTTGTTTTCCAGTATTACCACTGGATACATAAATGCCACAGACACATAACTGGGTGAACCTTTTTAGATTGTGACTCAGCTTTGCTAAAGTCCCCAATTAGAGGTGTCCAGGGTTCTTAAGCACACTCTGCTTTTGCTTTGGACCTTGTCTTTAACCGCTCAGTCTCAAGTTTTCACTTGACACCTTCACGCCACAAGCACATGGTTAGGGACAGCTTAGTTTAGCCGCTTAGGCCAGGATTTTATTCCTTTAGGCCCTCCTATCCACTGATGCTCAAAGCCTTGGATCCTTTTTATTTACCCTTGCCTTTTGGTTTTAAGGGCTACTGGCTTTTTGCTCTTGCCTTTTGGTTTTAAGAGCTTTTGGCTTTTTCTGATTGCTTGTTCTTTTTCTCTTTTTTTTCGCTATTTTTTTTTTTGCAAGCTTTGTATTCACTGCTTTTTCTTGCTTCAAGAATCATTTTTATGATTTTTCAGATTATCAAATAACATGTCTCCTTGTCATCATTCTTTCAAGAGCCAACATATTTAACATTCTTAAACATCAAATTCAAAAGACATATGCACTGTTCAAGCATTCATTCAGAAAACAAAAAGTATTGTCACCACATCAAAATAATTAAACTAGTTTCAAGGATGAATTCGAAACCATATACTTCTTGTTCTTTTGTTTTTAAAACATTTTTCATTTAAGAGAGGTGATGGATTCATATTCACTACTTTAAGGCATAGACACTTAGATACTAATGATCATGTAATAAGACACAAACATAAATAAACATTTAACATAAAAAAACAAAAAACAGAAAATTTAAGAACAAGAAATGAGTCCACCTTAGTGATGGTGGCGTTTTCTTCTTGAGGAACCAATGATGTCCTTGAGCTCTTCTATGTCTCTTCCTTGTCTTTGTTGCTCCTCCCTCATTGCTTTTTGATCTTCTCTAATTTCATGGAGGATGATGGAGTGCTCTTGATGTTCCACCCTTAGTTATCCCATGTTGGAACTCAATTCTCCTAGGGAGGTGTTGATTTGCTCCCAAAAAATTCTGTGGAGGAAAGTGCATCCCTTGAGGCATCTCAGGGATTTCTTGGTGATGAGCTTCTTCATACGTCCCTTGAGATCCATGAATAGGCTCTCTTGTTGGCTCCATCCTTTTCTTAGTGATGGGCTTGTCCTCATCAATGAGGATATCTCCCTCTATGTCAATCCCATCCGAGTTGCATAGATGGCAAATGAGGTGAGGAAAGGCTAACCTTGCCACAGTGGAGGACTTGTCAGCCACCTTGTAGAGTTCTTGAGGTATAATCTCATGAACCTCCACTTCCTCCCCAATCATGATACTATGGATCATGATGGCCCGGTCTATAGTAACTTCAGACCGGTTGCTAGTGGGAATGATTGAGCGTTGAATGAACTCCAACCATCCTCTAGCTACAGGCTTAAGGTCTAATCTTCTCAGTTGAACCGGTTTGCCTTTTGAGTCAATCTTACATTGAGCTCCTTCCACATATATGTCCATGAGGACTTGGTCCAACCTTTGATCAAAGTTGACTCTTCTTGTGTAGGGGCGTGCGTTCTCTTCCATCATTGGCAAGTTGAACGCCAGCCTTACATTTTCCGGACTGAAATCTAAGTAGTTACCCCGAACCATGGTAAGATAATTCTTTGGGTTCGGGTTCTTACTTTGATCATGGTTCCTAGTGATCCATGCATTGGCATAGAACTCTTGAACCATTAGGATTCTGACTTGTTGAATGGGGTTGTTTAGAAATTCCCAACCTCTTCTTTGGATCTCATGTCGGATTTCCGGATACTCATTTTTCTTGAGTTTGAAAGGGACCTCGGGGATCACCTTCTTCTTGTTCACAACATCATAGAAGTGGTCTTGATGGGTTTTGGAGATAAATCTTTCCATCTCCCATGACTCGGAGGTAGAAGCTTTTGTCTTCCCGTACCCTTTTTTAGAGGTTTCTCCGGTCTTAGGTGCCATCAATGGCAATGGAAAAACAAAAAGCTTATGCTTTTACCACACCAAACTTAGAATATTGCTCACCCTCGAGCAAGAGAAGAAAGAAAAGAAGAAGAAGAGAAAATATGGAGGAGAGTGGGGGGAGGTGTATTCGGCCAAGGTATAGAAGAGAGGGTTGTGTTGTGTTGAAATGAAGGAGGGATGGAGGGGTTTATATAGTGAGGGGAGAGGTGGTAGGTTCGGCCATTTTGGGTGGGTTTGGGTGGGAAAGTGATTTTGAATTTTGAAGGTAGGTAGGGTTTATGGGGAAGAGTGGATGGATGTGAGTGGTGAAGGGGTAATAGGGAAGAGAGTTTGAGGTGATTGGGGAAGGGTTTTGGGGAAGGGTGTTTATTAGGAGGAGAGGATGAATGTTGAGAAGAGGGAAGAGTATGAGTGGAGGTAGGTGGGGATCCTGTGGGGTCCACAGATCCTGAAGTGATCCTGTGGGGCCCACAGATCCTGAGGTGTCAAGGATTTACAACCTTGCACCAATTAGGCATGTAAAATGCCTTTGCATGCATTTCTGGCGTTTAAACGCCGAAGTGATGCTTGTTCTGGGCGTTCAACGCCCATATGCAGCATGTTTCTGGCGTTGAACGCCAGTTCTATGCTTGTTTCTAGCGTTCAGCGCCAGCTCTATGCTCTGTTCTGGCGTTGAACGCCAGCCAGATGCTCCTTACTGGCGTTTAAACGCCAGTAAGTCCTTCCTCCAGGGTGTGATTTTCCTTCTGCTGTTTTTGATTCCGTTTTTAATTTTTTGTATTTATTTTGTGACTCCACATGATCATGAACCTAATAAAACATGAAAGAACAATAAAAATAAAAATAAAATTAGATAAATAAAAATTGGGTTGCCTCCCAACAAGCGCTTCTTTAATGTCAATAGCTTGACAGTGGGCTCTCATGGAGCCACACAGGTGATCAGGTCAATTTTATAGACTCCCAACACCAAACTTAGAGTTTGGATATGGGAGTTCAACACCAAACTTAGAGTTTGGCTAAGGCCTCCTAACACCAAACTTAGAGTTTGACTGTGGGGACTTTAGTTGACTCTGTACTGAGAAAAGCTTTTCATGCTTCCTCTCCATTGTTACAGAAGGAGATCCTTGAGTTTTAAATACAAGGTTGTCCTCATTTAGTTGAAGGACCAACTCTCCTCTGTCCACATCAATCACAGCTCTTACTGTGGCTAGGAAGGGTCTTCCAAGGATGATGGATTCATTCTCATCCTTTCCAGTGTCTAGGATTATGAAATCAGCAGGGATGTAAAGGCCTTCAACCCTTACTAGCACGTCCTCTACTAGTCCATAAGCCATCTTCAGAGATTTGTCTGCCATCTCTAATGAGAAATTGGCAGCCTGTACCTCAAGGATTCCCAGTTTCTCCATTACAGAGAGTGGCATGAGGTTTATCCTTGACCCAAGGTCACATAGAGCCTTCTCAAAGGTCATGGTGCCCATGGTACAAGGTATTAAGAACTTTCCAGGATCCTGTTTCTTCTGAGACAATGTCAGTTGATCCAGATTACTCAGTTCATTGATGAGCAAGGGAGGTTCATCTTCCCAAGTCTCATTACTAAATAATTTGGCATTCAGCTTCATGATTGCACCAAGGTACTTGGCAACTTGCTCTTCAGTAACATCCTCATTCTCTTCAGAAGAAGAATACTCATCAGAGCTCATGAAGGGCATAAGGAGGTTCAATGGAATTTCTATGGTTTCTAGATGAGCCTCAGATTCCTTTGGTTCCTCAAAGGGAAACTCCTTGTTGATCACTGGACGTCCCAGGAGGTCTTCCTCACTGGGATTCACGTCCTTTTCCTCCCCTGTAGGTTCGGCCATATTGGTTATATCAATGGCCTTGCACTCTCTCTTTGGATTCTCTTCTGTATTGCTTGGGAGAGTACTAGGAGGTGTTTCAGTGATTTTCTTACTCAGCTGGCCCACTTGTGCCTCCAAATTTCTTATGGAGGACCTTGTTTCACTCATGAAACTTAGAGTGGCCTTGGACAGATCAGAGACTAAGTTTGCTAAATTAGAGGTATTTTGTTCAGAGTTCTCTGTCTGTTGCTGAGAAGATGATGGAAAAGGCTTGCTATTGCTGAGCCTGTTTCTTCCACCATTATTAAAGCCTTGTTGAGGCTTTTATTGATCCTTCCATGAGAAATTTGGATGATTTCTCCATGATGAATTATAGGTGTTTCCATAAGGTTCACCCATGTAATTTACCTCTGCTATTGCAGGGTTATCAGGATCATAAGCTTCTTCTTCAGAAGATGCCTTTTTAGTACTGTTGGATGCATTTTGCCATCCATTCAGACTTTGGGAAATCATGTTGACTTGCTGAGTCAACACTTTGTTCTGAGCCAATATGGAATTTAGAGCATCAATTTCAAGAACTCCCTTCTTCTGAGGCGTCCCATTACTTACAGGATTCCTCTCAGAAGTGTACATGAACTGGTTATTAGCAACCATGTCAATGAGTTCTTGAGCTTCTGCAGGCATTTTCTTTAGGTGAATGGATCCATCTGTAGAATGGTCCAGTGACATCTTGGAGAACTCAGACAGACCATAATAGAATATATCCAGAATGGTCCATTCTGAAAGCATGTCAGGAGGACACCTTTTGGTCATCTGCTTGTATCTTTCTCAAGCTTCATAGAGGGATTCACCATCTTTTTGCTTGAAGGTTTGAACATCCACTCTAAGCTTGCTCAGCTTTTGAGGAGGAAAGAACTTAGCCAAGAAGGCCGTGATCAGCTTATCCCAAGAGTTCAGGCTATCTTTAGGTTGTGAGTCCAACCATGTTCTAGCTCTGTCTCTTACAGCAAAGGGGAAAAGCATGAGCCTGTAGACTTCAGGATCTACTCCATTAGTCTTAACAGTCTCACAGATCTGCAGGAACTCAGTTAAAAACTGGTAGGGATCTTCTGATGGAAGTCCATGGAATTTGTAGTTCTGTTGCATTAGAGCAACTAATTGAGGTTTCAGCTCAAAATTATTTGCTCCAATGGTGGGGATTGAGATGCTTCTTCCATCAAACTTGGAAGTAGGTGTAGTATAATCACCAAGCTTCCTCCTTGCATTGTTATTATTTTTGGCTGCCATCTCCTCTTCCTTTTCGAAAATTTCTGTAAGGTTATCTCTGGATTGTTGTATTTTAGCTTCTCTTAGTTTCCTCTTCAGAGTCCTTTCAGGTTCTGGACCAGCCTCAACAAGAATACCTTTTTCCTTGTTCCTACTCATATGAAAGAGAAGAGAACAAGAAAAGAAGAGGAATCCTCTATGTCACAGTAAAGAGGTTCCTTATTGTTAGTAGAAGAAGAAAGGGAATAGGAGTGAAGAAGAATGGATAATCCAAACACAAGGGTGAGGATAGGAGCAGTGATTTGAGATGAGGAAAAGTGTTAGTAATTGAATAAATAAATAGAATAAGATGAGGAAGAGAAGAATTCGAAAATTTAAAAAAATTAAAAATAAAAATTAAGGTTAAAATTCGGAAATTAAAATTGAAATTAAGTTAAATTAAAATTCAAAACAATTAATTAATTAAAAAGAATTTTTGAAAAAGAGGGAGGTATTTTCGAAAATTAGAGAGAGAAGAGAAGTTAGGTGATTTTGAAAAAGATAAGAAACAAACACAAAGTCAATTAGTTAGTTGAAAAAGATTTGAAGATCAATTTTGAAAAGATAAGAAGATAAGAAATTAGAAGAGATATTTTAAAATCAAATTTTTGAAAAGGATAAGATTTAAAAAGATATGATAGAAATTTATTTTGAAAATAGATATGATTAAAAAGATATGATAGAAAAGATATGATTGAAAAGATATTAAGAAGATTTAAAAATTAAATTTGAAATTTCAAAATCAAAATTAATGACTTGACTCACAAGTAATCACAAGATATGATTCTAGAACTCAAAGTTTGAATCTTTCTTAACAAGCAAGTAACAAACTTGAAATTTTTGAATCAAAACATTAATTGTTGATAATATTTTCAAAAATTATGAGATAAATTTAAGAAAAAGATTTTTGAAAAATATTTTTAACATTTTCGAAAATAAATAAGAAAAATAAAAAAGATTTTATTTTTGAAAAAGATAAGATTTTTAAATTGAAAATTTGATTTGACTTATAAGAAACAACTAAATTTTAAAAACTTTTGACTAAATCAAATCAAATTTTCGAAAATTATGAGTGAAATAAGGGAAAGATAATTTTTTGATTTTTGAATTTTTAATGAAGAGAGAGAAAAACATAAAATTGATGCAAAACATAAAAATTTTGGATTAAAATAAAAGATGCATGCAAGAATACTATGAGTTTCAAGATGAACACCAAGAACACTTTGAATGTTAAGATGAACACCAAGAACTTATTTTTGAAAAATTTTCAAGAAAAGAAAACATGCAAGACACCAAACTTAAAGATTTTTCATGTATAGACACTAACAAATTGAAAATGCATATGAAAAATAACAAAAGACACAAAACAAGAAAATATGAAGATCAAACAAGAAGACTGGCCAAGAACAACTTAAAGATCATGAAGAATGCAATGGATGAAATTTTTGAAAATAATTTTTAGAAAATTAAAAAGATGCAATTGACACCAAACTTAAAAGTTGACTCTAGACTCAAACAAGAAACACAAATTATTTTTGGTTTTTATGATTTTATTAATCTTTTTTTTATTTTTTCGAAAATTAATTGGGAAAAATGAAAAAGAAGAAATATTTTTTTTTTGAAAAGAAAATGAAAAGAAAGTTACCTAATCTGAGCAACAGGATGAACCGTCAGTTGTCCAAACTCGAAGAATCCCCGGCAACGGCGCCAAAAACTTGGTGTGCGAAATTGTGATCTAGATGTGAAATTGTTGTTCGAAATTGATTCCCTGGCAATGGCTCCAAAAACGTGTACACAATACCATGGTCCAAACATAACTTCACAACTTCGCGCAACTAACCATCAAGTGCACTGGGTCGTCCAAGTAATACCTTACGTGAGTAAGGGTCGAATCCCACGGAGATTGTTGGTATGAAGCAAGCTATGGTCATCTTGTAAATCTTAGTCAGGCGGATTAAATTGTTTTAAGAAATTATAGTGGATGAAAATAAATAAAATATAAAATAGGATAGTGGTACTTATGTAATTCATTGGTGAGAATTTCAGATAAGCGTATAGAGATTCTTTCGTCCCTCTGAACCTCTGCTTTCCTGCTGTCTTCATCCAATCCTTCCTACTCCTTTCCATGGAAAGCTGTATGTAGGGCATCACCGTTGTCAATGGCTACTTCCCATCCTCTCTGTGAAAATGGTCCAATGCGCTGTCACTGCATGGCTAATCATCTGGAGGTTCTCGATCATACTGGAATAGGATTCACCCTCCTTTTGCGTCTGTCACTACGCCCAGTACTTGCGAATTTGAAATTCGTCACAGCCATCCCTTCCCGGATCCTACTCGGAATACCACAGACAAGGTTTAGACTTTCCAAATCTCAAGAATGGCCATCCATGGGTTCTAACTTATACCACGAAGATTCCAATATCTCGGACTCGGTCCTCTGTATTAGATATCCAAGAGATACTCATTCTAGCTTGTTTGCATGTAGAACGGAAGTGTTTGTCAGGCACGCGTTCATAGGTGAGAATGATGATGAGCGTCACATAATCATCACATTCATCATGTTCTTGGGTGCGAATGGATATCTTACAATAGGAATAAGCTTGAATTGAATAGAAAAACAATAGTACTTTGTATTAATTCATGAGGAACAGCAGAGCTCCACACCTTAATCTATGGAGTGTAGAAACTCTACTGTTTGAAAATACATAAGTGATAATGGTCCAGGCATGGCCAAATGGCCAGCCCCAATGAAATTCTAAGATAGCATAAAACTTATCAAAGATCCAAAGATATAAATACAATAGAAAAAAGTCCTATTTATACTAAACTAGTTACTAGGGTTTACAGAAATAAGTAAATGATGTAGAAATCCACTTCTGGGGCCCATTTGGTGTGTGCTTGGGCTGAGCATGAAGCTTTCACGTGGAGAGGTCATTCTTGGAGTTGAACGCCAGTTTGTAACGTGTTTCTGGCGTTGAACTCCACTTTGCAACTTGTTTCTGGCGCTGAACGCAAGACTACAACATGGAACTGGCGTTCAACGCCAGTTTGCATCATCTAAACTCAAGCAAAGTATAGACTATTATATATTACTGGAAAGCCCTGGATGTCTACTTTCCAACGCAATTGGAAGCGTGCCATTTGGAGTTTTGTAGCTCCAGAAAATCCACTTTGAGTCCAGGGAAGTCAGAATCCAACAGCATCTGCAGTCCTTCTTCAACCTCTGAATCTGATTTTTGCTCAGGTTCCTCAATTTCAGCCAGAAAATACCTGAAATCACAGAAAAATACACAACTCATAGTAAAGTCCAGAAATGTGATTTTTAATTAAAAACTAATAAAAATATACTAAAAACTAACTAAATCATACTGAAAACTATGTAAAAACAATGCCAAAAAGCGTATAAATTATCCGCTCATCAACCTTCCTTCAGTAAATTGAAAACCATAAAGATCGAGCTCTGTGGTATGTTGAAAAAAGTTTTCCTAAGTTCTGTGGTTGGATTTCTAACTGCTCTTGACACAATTGAAGTTTCTGAATGTAACTCTTTGAAAGAGATTGTTGTCATGGAAACAAATAATAGTAATGAAACAGAGCCTATTCCCAATCTTCCTAAACTACGTTCTTTGACACTACAATCTTTATCAAAGCTTATTGGATTCTATCATATTTCATCTGAAGGAGATACCAAATCACTATTTCATCGTAAGGTATGTTCAAATTCGATTCTCTTGTGCATTTTGAATTTTGTTTAATAGTAGCTTGGAAGAATTGACTTTCTTTTTCCTCGAAGGAAGAAAATTAATTTGAGAAAATCAAATTCATATTGTTTTGCAGATAGAAGTTCCAAAGCTGGAGAGAATTGAGTTGTCTATGCTCGAAATCAACCACATATGGAGTGACCAAATATGGAGTACTTTCCATACTATCAATCAAAGCAATTATCCTTTACAAAAGTTGAAAGAGTTGGGCAAGAAGTACCACACTATCAAACAAACTTATTCTCCCTTTCAAAACTTGATACACCTGGATGTGAATGGGTGTTGGAATTTTTTAAAATGCCTATGGTCTTTCTCTATTGCTAGACATTTGGTGAATCTTCAAAGCCTTTTTGTTACTGATTGTAACATGACCTACATCTTTCCCCAAGATCAAGGTGGTGGAGAGGCTAAAACGAAGAAGGTATGTAACCCCCCCCCCTTTTTTTATCTTTTTGTTTAATTAATTATTTCTTGATAAAAAAAATTTAAGATGAATAATATCTTCTTGTTATCTGCTAGATTTCTTGTTCCTGAAAGTCCAAACTTGTCTTGTACTCTAGACCCTTGTAGTTGTAAGATGAATAATATCTTCTCTGTTATGTGAAAAAAGACGCTTTACCTTCATCGATTCACAAACATTCATATTCCTTATCTTACCTTCATACGTCCGTACATCATCACATGAATTTCTATACTGCTTCATTCAATCACCCATTTAGCTATAACACAACCAATCGATTGAATTGTGAGACCTCAGGCTGTTTTGAAACATTCAATCGATTGGGTAGTATAAGCAATTGATTGAATTATTAAAAACCCACATTTTAGTCATCGTTCAATCGATTGGGTAATATGACCAATCGATTGATTTTTGTGAAAATCATGCTGCCTTGCAATTTTCAATCGATTGTTTTGTGATAACAACCTGTAGTCCAATCGATTGAGTTATGGAAAACCTGAAATTCAATCGATTGTTTTGATAATCCAATCGATTAATTTTCAAAGAAACACGATTTCATAGTCCTGGACGAACGTCACGGATCAAATATAATCTTTTAATCAATTGGAATAGCCAAAAAGTTTATTACGATCAATGGAAGATCTAATTCATTATTATTTTTGTTTTTGATTGTTAATAAACATAATAGATTAATGATAAAATAATAATTTATAAAATAAAAAAATAGTTTTTATGATTAAATAAAATATATGGGGTTAATTTGTAATTAAAATTAGATAAAGACTATTTATCAATTATTAAAAACTTTAAAAAAATATGTTTTGTTATGGGACCATTTAATGGTCCAAACATTCTGGGACCATCGAATCTGGTGCCATTCCTGACTACCATTACTTAGAAACAAAACTCGAAGTCTCGAACCATACCATTTCAGAATCAAAATCCTAACCCTAACTCAATTTTCCCCTTTAACGACATTGACGCGCGTTCTGCATTCCTCTATGCTTGTCGTCATCATGTTCATCACTGCTTAAGCTTGCGCCGTGTTCTACTTTGCTGGCACCGTATTCTTTTGCTTGCATCACATTTTGCTATAGTCTAATCTGATGTGTTCTTCTACCCGTGCCGTTCTGAATCTTCTGCTCTTCTCCGCCATTTTGAAATCTCTGACTTGTGCTGCTGTTGCCATTTCTACCTGCGCTGCCGGATCCGCCGCTGCTGTAATCCCTCTTCTCTGCCTTGCGCTGCCTGAGTCGTCTCTGGTCATCGTTGCTGCTCGATGGTTGTCATCGGCTCGCCAATGCCTCACGTCCTCGCTGCTCTGTCTGAGCTGTCTCCGCTGCAATCATGTCTCAGGTTAGGGTTTTTCTCCACTGTAATCTTAGGAAGCTAATTCTATTCTCAAATTGGAGAAATTGAGGAATGTGTTTAGGATGTATGTATGTTCTTTGAGAGGTTCTAGTGTATGTTGTTATTGAATATGCTTTTTTGAGTCGCTAGCATATAATGCTATGCTTTGAGGTTCGAGGCCCAAACATGTTCAGAAACAACTGTATGTACTGTGTATTTTTCCTTTTCTTTCTATTTTCACTTTCATCATCATGATGTGCATCTTTTCTGAGTTTCTTGTGCTGAATTTTCAATGTTTTTCCTAGCTTGTGGTTAGTACGGGTAACCGCAGAAGCTTTCAGAGTTGCTGATGCTCCTGCCAAGGTTTTCTTTCTTCTGATGGAAAACACTGAGGAGATTCTTCCATTTTGCACACAGATCTTCCAGTTCCAGGCTCAGTGGTATTAATTTCTTAAATTCAAGCTAAGTGATATACATATAGTGGTCTAAATTTTTTGGCAATTAACTTAATTGAACATAACTTGCATAAAAAATGTATTGCTTTTCTATAACAGTATAGCTTTAAGATAATACTATTATAGTGAAGAGATTTTATGCGTATCAATTATAAAAACTAAGCTTCATTGGTATATGTGCAGGTTATTTGTGGTAGCAGCTAAGGTATACTGTCTTATTATTTTTGTGTTGCTCTTCCAGGGAAACTTAAACTTTGTATCAAACCAGAGCAAATGGCTTGAGGATGAATCTTAGGGATCCTTGTCTATGGATTGTTATATCTAGAAATATTGGTATGCCTCTGTAACTAATGCTTAATGGTGCAATATTATTATTTGTAAACTGCAATGTTATGTGTAACTTTATTACCCATTTGAAAAAGATTAGCCTTATGGTGCTATATTGGAGTTTAATTTGATTAATGATTATTATGAATTTTTGTGGACATCAAACATCTTATGGTATCTAATACAGTGAGGATTTGTTGAAAACTTGATCCCATTGATTACTAATAAATTGTATGATACTCATTATCACTATTGGAAGGTGACTAAAACGAATTATTGTGCACGACTGAATTGGCTATTTATGTGCAACTATTGTACTAGGGACCGGTGCCAACACTGTGTTTGCAGAAGATCCAACTAATGAAGCATCTCCAGATGATGACTTAATTGGATTAAGAAAAGTTGAGGATAGTTCTGTAGTATCAAAAACACATACAGCAAAATAGAGAGTATTTACTGATAAAGCGAGGGAATTTTTCATAAAGGCAAGCAGTTTCTGCCTATTGTTTTTCTTTTTCATTCTCTTCATTTAAAATTTTTCCTGCTCTACCAACCTCTATTGTATGTTCTTTTTCTGCCAAGGACAACTAGATGCAGCTGAAAACATTTTTCTTGCTACTCTACAAGAAGCTAAAGAGGGTTTCGGCCCAAGAGATCCGCATGTTGCATCTTCATGCAATAACCTGGTTAGTTTATCTATACTTGATAATTGTCCTATTCTTAATTACTATGAGAACTGTATAATAAATCCTATATACTTTTTGTCAGATGCAACCTTTTTTCAAAAATGATCATTGTTGTCTGTTGATTTAGAAGTTTTATAGGGGAGAAGGGCAAAATAAAACTAGGGAAGGAGATGTGTACTACCTCTCACTTGGTATTCCCCTTTTATTGCTGAAGTATTTTCATATGCACTAAGAAAATATTGGTACATCTGTCATAGTTCTTATATGAAGAATGGTTTAATGCTATATTACGAGATTACATTTGATGCACAACTTAAAATGGTCAAATCTCGAATAATTTGGCATAGTGGTGTTGAAGTTGTATTGAAATATTCAGCTTCCTATGACACATGTACCAACATTTTCTTTAACTTCATCTAATTTTTCCTCTCTTCTAACTACTTAAATTTCTTGAAAGATTGATTGTATATAATATGCTACTAATATGTACCGATTCTTTATGTTAATTGAAAAAGTAAATGACATTGATAACACGCCCCTCAGTTATTTCTATTATTTTTCATTTCAGGCAGAGTTATACAGGATCAAAAAGGATTTTTCCAAAGCAGAACCATTATACTTGGAAGCCATCGACATATTAGAGGAAGCTTTTGGCCCAGATGATATACGGTATAGTGCTACTGCTGTGCAACATCATAGATTATGCTTCTTTCAACTGTATTTGTAGACATCATTACTAGGGGGTCAATAATGCATCTGAAACTAAAGAACGTAAGTTATGATTTAGTTTGCATGGAGCTGGAGATTTTAGGAAAATAGAATTATGTTCAAGGAATTACTGAACCTTTTCATCTCAAGGTCATTTTATGAACTAGAAGTAAACAATTGACAGGACATTAAACTTTATTTTTTATTTCCCTTCCTATGAGCTAGCATCGTTTTTGATGTTGCCAATTTTCTTGATGATTGGTAGTATAAAAATCTTGCATAACAATAGTTCAAATTAAATTTTTCATCAATGAAATTGAGTATAAGCTGTTATATATTCAATATGAATTTTGTTTTCCATGGAAATTTTTTCTTACATTGATGGTAGACCAAATTGAGTATAAGCTATTATATATTCATGATGAAATATATTTGCGCACGTGCTATGTTACATAGTACGAATGATTCTAGTGCCTTGATATGGTGAGTTCCATTAACCTTTGACGGCTTTAATACAAAACCATACTCATGCAAGGTTGGGGCTACTGCTCACAACCTTGGACAGTTCTACCTTGGACAGCGGAAGTTGGAAAAAGCTCGTGTTAGCTATGAGATAATCTGCTGAGTTTAACAGTCTTGGTGATTCATATGTGGGGTAGATGACAATTTTACTCATAAGTGGAACCAGATTTCAACATTTTATTCTACAGTTTCCATTCTTTTTTCTCGAAAGAATTGATTGTAAAATTGATTATCAAAATATCTTTTTTAGCGTTTCATCCCATTCCTAACTGTCTAAAACTGTCTAATTGAACCATCCAATTCTGACATAAACTATTGCTTTTTTGTTTCTAGGGGTATTTGTTCATGTGGCAAATTGATTTGATTGTAAATGTAGTCAAATTTTAATGCAGAGGGCTTTATTTTATTTTATTTTCAATTTTTAATGCGTGGATTTTAAGTTTTTCTCATAATTGAATCTTTAAGTACTCTTTCCAGACAGCTTCATCGCCTTTTGTTTATTCTCAGGGCTATACTGCTGGAAATGCAATTCCAAGTCTTTTTAAAAATGTGGAGAAAGCATTTCTCAAAAAGTGTTGGGCCAAATGAAAAGCAGATCATACTAGTCGAAGGTAAATATAATTTATCATACAATGCAATTTACACCAGAGCTAGTTGATATTAACTTTTCTTCTGCATTAAACTTTAGATCCTAAGCCATACAATGCAATTTACACCAGACCACTTGTGGCATGATCTGTTTCCTTCTCAATAGAAAGTATTATTTAGAAACTCCCCTCCTCCCAAGCCTCTTGGCTCTACTTTCTAAAGCCCCACATAGTGAAGTAGAAAAGTCTAACTTGTTGATTCTGACTATGCCTAACAATTTTTTGAAAAGCTAGATGTGGAATTTGTTGCTAAATTGATTAAATTTTAGACTATGGCCTCATGATATTAACTAAGCTTGCATTTTTTGCATTGATTGTGTCTTTGAATATATCTCTTTTGTTTCAACGGAATCCTATCGTCCTATACCTTGGCCACATTAGACGGAATTTTTTAGACCTATTTATTGCTTTTATATCTATAGTATTTAATATCATAAAGAAATTTTTATTATAATTTTTCAATTTTAATGATAAGTTGCTTATTTTTTGTTGTGTATTATTTGCAGATTTAGCATATGGGATAAGTCAAGCATGGATATAAAATATGCAAGTAGATTGACCTCTTTTTTATAAATATTAATTACTATTTTGTTATGACAATTATTGTTAGACAAAAATTTTATTATTTTGTTGAGAATTATTGATGAACTTGTATTTAAAATACTAATTAAATTTTTTAATATCTATTTTAATTAGAATTTTATTATTAGTTATTTTGTCTCTTTTATATTTTTTTTATTGTGTACAAATTTATTTATTAATTAAAATAATTACACATGTATGAATAAAAAATTTTATTGTAAATTTTAATTTTTTGTATTTTTATTATGAAAGTAATTTTTATTTTTATCAAAAAGGCAATGCTTCTATTAGTTGTATAATTTGAATATTAGACAACACTTGTATGGTTGTATATTTAAAAGAAAAGGCAACACTTGTATAGGTTGCATATCCAAAAGAAAAGGCAATGCTTTAAAATGTTGCATATTCAAAACTAATAGGCAACACTTTAAAGTATTACAAATTCAAACTTATAAGCAACACATAAAAGGGTTGCATTTTATTACAAATAGACAACATTTTTTAGTAGTGGCTAAAATATGAGAAAAGACAACTGATAAACCACTATTTTATGGTTTATCTTGTGCTCAATTGAGTGGATTTCATCAACTCTTTACACACTTATTCATAATATTTGCATGGTTTTATATTTCCTTCCTGATTTTGTGCTATGATTGAAAACATGCTTCTTTGATCTTATATTTACTTATTATTAATCCTCTCCTATTACCATTAGATGCCTTGATATGTGTGTTAAGTGTTTTCAGAGATTACAGGGTAGGAATGGTTCAGAGGATGGAAAGGAAGCGTGCAAAAGTGGAAGGAATACAATAAGTTGGAGAGATTGCTAAGTTGTCCAGCCTGACCTCTTCGCACTCAAACGGCTATAACTTTAGCTACAAAAGTCCAAATGATGCGGTTTCAGTTGCATTGGAAAGCTAACGTCCGGGGCTTCGATTTGATATTAATATGCCATAGTTGCCCTGACGCTAGATGACACGAACGCGTGATCCACGCGAACGCATCGCATCTGCGAACATCAATCCGCGCGGCCGCGTGGTTGACGCCTCCGCGTTATTTGTCCGCGACCTGAACGTACCAGAATACGCAGGGGGCGATTTCTGGGCTGTTCTTGACCCAGTTTGCGGTCAGAAAACACAGATTAGAGGCTATAAAGTGGGGAAATGCATCCATTCAAAGGGAGCTCGCCAATTTTCACTCTCCATGATTTAGATTTAGTTTGAGAGAGGTTCTCTCCTCTCTCTCTTAGGATTAGGATTTAGGATTTAGGACTTCTCTTAGTTTTTAAGAGTAACTCTCGATCCAGGTTTAATATTTACTTTAATTTATGTTTCTATGCTACTTTAATGCTTTTATTCGTATCTACAGATGTTGCCCAATTGGCTTATGAATTATTCCATGTTACAGATTATTATTTGAATTAATGATTATTTGAGGTATTTCAGTTTATTATTATTCTCTTTAATTTAAGTTATTATTGCTTCCCATCTAAGGACATTTTTATTCCAACAATTTTACTTTTTCCCTTTTTGGTCTTGGTTAAGAAATCAGTAACTCAACATTATTAAACTCAGCATAATTGATAATCATTATCTTGCTAATTGAACTGAACTTCAATAATCCCAACTTTTTCTTAGGAAATAAATAGGATTCGAAGGTCAAACTAATTAGTCCCTTGACTTTCCTTTACTTTAGTAAAGGTTAACTAAGTGGAGTTTAGATTCAACTTTCATTATTGTTGAGAGAGATAATTAAGTTGGACTTCCAATTTCTCTTACCTTGCTAAAAGTTTGCTTTACAGTTTTATTTATTTTAATTGCCATTTACTTTACTTGTCATTTAAATCACTAGCTTCTCACCCTCTAAACCCTGATTACAACCTTTATAGCCAATAATAAGAACATACTTCCTTGTAGTTCCTTGAGAAGACGACCCGAGGTTTGAATACTCGGTTAACAATTTTTAAGGGGTTTGTTACTTGTGACAACCAAAACGTTTGCACGAAGGGATTTTGTTGGTTTAGAGACTATATCTACAACACAACTGTTTTTATGAAATTCTTTACTGGCAAAAATCTCGACGTCAAAATGGTGCCGTTGCCGGGGAACTGCTAACGTGTGCCTTATTTTTGGTTATTGTAAATATTTTTCTTTTACTTGTTTATTTATTTCTATTTTTCCTTTTTATTTTTCATTTGCTACCATGAATTCTCACCCCTCTCGCTTTGAGTTTGGTTCTAACTTTGTTGAAGGAAATAGAAGTTACAGCAGGAATATGTATCATGGTCAGACCAATCAAGGATGGATGGAGCCAAGAGGATCTAATCAACCCTTTAGGCAGCAACACCCTCCGAGATATCCTAGACAAAGACCATTCTACCGTGCATACCCAGCTGAAAGATATGGTGGACAACCTTGTAACTACCAACAAGCCCCACCCCGTGCATATAAACCATCCTTTCAACATAACCTCGAACCACCACACTCACAAGCTTCTCTTCACCATTCGCCACCATATGATCCTTCCTTACCCCAGTACCAATCCAATCACTCCCAATCACCACCACTTTTCTATGTATCATGTCCAAGTTCGGCAACCCGAGAAGCAGAGGTTCGCCTAAAGGAAACAGTAAATAAACTTCAAACAACCATTCGACAACTGGAGCAAGCAATAATTCAATGGGTTTCTAGGTGCTCAAATACACAAGGATCAGCCACAGCCCCATGTGAACAGTCTAACGAAGAGCGTAGCATGAAGGAGATACCAGAAACTCCAGTGGACAAGACAGAGAATGAATTCGTACTAGAACAAGTAGAAGAAGCTGTCATTGTTCAAGAAGAGGAGTTGGTTGAAGATCTAGGAGATGCTGAACCTCCATGGGAATCCAGAACTGAGGAGAACTCGGTCAAGGACGCTACACTTGATGCTAAGGAGGATATTGTACAATCTCCAAGGCAAGTTGTTTATGAAGAATCAGACGGAATAACCCAGGACACAAATTCCTTTGATGATAATAGTCACAAGTCAAATTCTCTTAGTAATGAACTGGCATCCGTAAATGAATTCTCTGAGGTCGAAGAATCTTCCCCAAGTGAATATGAAGACGATGCGGAGGTAGATTTCTCTCAACCTCTAATCTATAACTCAAGTGATGAGGAAGACATAGAAGACTTTGACCAGGACACAGGTATAATTGTAGAACCTTGCAAGGAAGTGGAGGGATTCACAGAAGAGCACAAGGGAGTAGAACTTACAGAACCACCGGAAACACCTACCCCAAGGCCATTACCACCTAATACAAGCTTCAAGTGGGTACAATCCTTAACCTATAACTTTACTTATTCACTTGAATATGGTTTGCTTGAAACAGATGGCCAGCTTAGAGCTCTTTGCGGCTTTAAGAGTAAGAGAGAAATGGCTCGTACTCAGAGTTGGTGCACAAGGTTCAATAAGGTTCCACGCTTCACTTCGAAGTACACGGATTGGTATCTTGCTCAATTGCATGGATCACGGAGAACGTTTGGTCACCATGGTGAGATTCTACTTTTTAAACTGCCCGGATGGAAACATGTAGATCAAGACGGAGGCGGATTTAAAAACAAAGCTTGGGATCATGGATTCTGTTCTGACATTCGTCATCCCGGGAGCCTGAAAATCTGCTTGAAGCTGATCAGAAGCTTCACATGCCTAGTTTGGGACCCCGGAGGCTATTGGCATTCCAAGCATTGGTGGAGATTTCTGGATGAATTTAAACACAAGCCACCATAGCAGGAAGCTCTTCCAATGACCAACTTAAGGACTTTAACTAAAAGTGCTAGGTGGGAGACAACCCACCATGGTATGATCGTTCCTTTTGCAATTTTAATTTTATTTAGTTTTGTTTGTTTTTGAATTTTATTTCATTTTATTGAACCTGGAATCATGCATAGCATTCACATTAAGCATTGCATTCTGCATTCATTAAAAAAAAACCGCCACGCGACGCGACCGCATCAGCGACACGTTCGCATCGCAAGGAGAGGGGAGAAAATAAAAAAAACGAACAGAGAGTCACGCTGGAGCGTGGATGGAGGCGTGCCCATGGCACAAATTGTCCCACGCGACCGCGTCGCTGACGCGTCTGCGTCGAGTGGGAATACTGGCCTCCCACGCGACCGTGTGCCCCACGCGACCGCGTGCCCCACGCGGCCGCGTGATCAGGATTTCGACGTACTAATGGTGCACAGCCGAAAGTTGTGCTAGAGTGGTGCTGGACTGGCGCTGGACGCACAGTCCATCTCACGCGACCGCGTGCTCCACGCGGCCGCGTCACATCCTACTAAGTGCCCACTCACACGATCGCGTGCCCCACGCGATTGCGTCACCCAATATTTGGCAATTAATAATTTTTGAACAGAGAGTTGTGCGAGAGCGAGGCTGTCCTCGCGCCAGTAGCATAAAATGGGTCACGCGATCGCGTGACCGACACGACCACGTCAATCATTTTAAGCGCAAGCCGCGCGACCGCGTGCCTCACGCGACCGCGTCGCTTGCGCCGCACAGCTTATCCTAATTTACCAAATATCTTATCTTTTCTTCTCCAATCCTAATTTTTCCTCCCTCCTTTCTTACTTACTTCTTCTTCCGTTCTTTCCCTTCTCATTCTTCTTATCTTTCATTTTATTTTACTTAATTTATTTGAATATTTCATTCATTGTATTTTAATTTTGTGCATATTTTTCTTTTCTTTTCTAAATTTATTATTTTACCATTGGTGTTCAAATGTTCTTATTCAACTGTTATATCTTTTATGGTATTATCTTGGTGCTTGTGACTTATTTTATTCTGGTTAGGTAATATTATTTAAATCAATACCAACCTTTTATACCTGTATTACTTTTTGCATTGACATGAATTTATATTATCTCTCTTTCTCCACTCTCTTCCCCATTGTTGCAATTTTGCACCACTGGTATGCCATAGGTTCTATTGTTTTCTCACTTACATGTTGAAGCTTCCATGAGACCCTTATCATTTGGCATTAACCCACCCATACTTCTTTTATTTTCTTATCTCTATTTCTGGGTTACTCTTCTTCCCTTTTTCTTTCAGGATGGCCACCCGGAAGGGAACCGGAAGACGTTTACATGGGGAGACAAACAAGTCAATCAGCACAATCCTTGAAGAAAAGCATCAGTTGGAACAGCCCGTCCACCTGCACATCTCAGCGTGCACCAAGGACGGTGCAATCTTTAAGTGTGGGGAGGTCGATACCGACTTCCATGGGTTAGTCACTTCATATTTTTGCACCAATGTTTAATTTTCTTTATTAAATTAGTTGCTGCATTTGAATATTTGTTTGATTTTATGCATCTAGTTACTACTTGGTTAAAGTAATAAAATTCTTCTAAAGACCCTATTTTTGAAAAATTTCACTAATTTAAATTGAAAAATTTTTTGTTAAATTTGTTTGAAGTTGTATTTGGAACATGGTTTTTGAGCCAAAGAACACACAACCTGTGAGATTTTGAGCTTATTTACATGGTTACATTATTTAACCATAAATATTTTATTCTTGTATGTTTACTTCTCTATAATTGTGATCTTTACTTTGTTTCAGTCTATATGTCCAATATTTAGTGTATTTACATGCTTGCATATGATTGAGGCCATTATTTGATTTTAGCTCACTTATCCCAAATAAGCCTACCCTTTAAATCACCCTTGTCAGCCACTTTGAGCCTTGAAATCTCCATTTGTTCTATATCTTACCACATCACTAGCCTTAAGCGGAAAACAAATTAATTATCCCAATTGAATCTTTGGTTAGCTTAAGATAGTGTGTTAATTAAGTGTGGGGAAACTGTGGGAACATGGGTTAATAAAGGAAAAGTATAATGTTTCTAATTTATTTGAATATCAGGAATTTGGGAACCTACTCATGAAAAACCAAAATAGAAAAATAATAGAAAATCCATGTGCATTGATAAGTTATGTTTGTTTCTCTAAAAAAGAGAGAGAGAGAGAGAAAAAAGAGAAAAATAAAAAAAATACTTAATAAATAAGTAAATAAGGGGACAAAATTACCCCAATATTAAGTTTAATAAAAGATCAATGCACATGTGATAAAAAAATTAAAGAAAATTTGGTACATGAGTATGGAAATTATACAAAAGTGGGAAATATGGGTAGCTAGGCATGAATTTAAAAGTATATAGAGTATATGTATATTAGGTGAGAGCTTAGGTTAATTAAAGATTCAATTTATAAAGCTCACTTAGCCATATATATATATATCTTTATCCTTACCTTAGCCCCATTACAACCTTGAAAAAGACCTCATGATGTTTGCATTGGTATATTAAATATTGTTGATTGGTTAGATGAAGAACAAGGTTTAGAAAGCATGACTAGAGAAGAGTAGAGTGATTGACTCTAGACACCTTAGAGTAAGAGTGATATACACTATCAGTGAGGGTTCAATGCTTGATTCTATGTTCCCTGCTTTCATTAGCTATCTTCTTACAAGTTTACTTGTCTTTTATTGTATAATTTGAATTAGTGAAATTTGATTTATGTTTGTCTTGAAAAGCTTATTTACTTTTAACCAAGTAGGTAGAAACATTTTGCATTTAGTTGCATTCATATACATAGGATTGCATTTCATACTTTCTACCATTCCTCTTCATCTTTATAGCTTCTCTTGAGCTTAGCATGAGGACATGCTAGTGTTTAAGTGTGGGGAGGTTGATAAATCACTATTTTATGGTTTATCTTGTGCTCAATTGAGTGGATTTCATCAACTCTTTACACACTTATTCATAATATTTGCATGGTTTTATATTTCCTTCCTGATTTTGTGCTATGATTGAAAACATGCTTCTTTGATCTTATATTTACTTATTATTAATCCTCTCCTATTACCATTAGATGCCTTGATATGTGTGTTAAGTGTTTTCAGAGATTACAGGGCAGGAATGGTTCAGAGGATGGAAAGGAAGCGTGCAAAAGTGGAAGGAATACAATAAGTTGGAGAGATTGCTAAGCTGTCTAGCCTGACCTCTTCGCACTCAAATGGCTATAACTTTAGCTACAGAGGTCCAAATGACGCGGTTTCAGTTGCATTGGAAAGCTAACGTCCGGGGCTTCGATTATATATATAATACACTATAGTTGCCCTAACGCTAGGTGATGCGAACGCGTGATCCACGCGAATGCGTTGCATTTGCGAACTTCAATCCGCGCGGCCGTGTGGATGACGCCTCCGCGTCACTTGTCCGCGACCTGAACGTACCAGAATACGCAGGGGGCGATTTCTGGGCTGTTTTTGACCCAGTTTGCGGCCCATAAAATACAGATTAGAGGCTATAAAGTGGGGGAATGCATCCATTCAAAGGGAGCTCGCCAATTTTCACTCTCCATGATTTAGATTTAGTTTGAGAGAGGTTCTCTCCTCTCTCTCTTAGGATTTAGGGCTTCTCTTAGTTTTTAAGAGTAACTCTCGATCCAGGTTTAATATTTACTTTAATTTATGTTTCTATGCTACTTTAATGCTTTTATTCGTATCTACAGATGTTGCCCAATTGGCTTATGAATTATTCCATGTTACAGATTATTATTTGAATTAATGATTATTTGAGGTATTTCAGTTTATTATTGTTCTCTTTAATTTAAGTTAGGGAAAGTATGAGGAGCCAATGGAATATTTATACAATGTGTACAATGGAGGTTTAGGAAGTATTAGAGATATAATCATTAGTGTTACCTTTTCCCATCAGCTGAAGCTTTTGGGATGAGTGGTATCATGACATAGTATTAGAGCGCTAGATCTGAAAGGTCAAGAGTTCAATTCTTGGTGAACCCCAAAATTTGTTTAAGCTTTTGGGAAGATGTTTATTATCGCTAGTACTCGGATGGTTATTCTAGATAGTATGGGGATGTTCATTTTGTAACTCAATAACCCATTGTACACATTGTACAAATAGTCCATTGTCTCCCTTGCGGGATCCTTTAAGTTATTATTGCTTCCCATCTAAGGACATTTTTATTCCAACAATTTTACTTTTTCCCTTTTTGGTCTTGGTTAAGAAATCAGTAACTCAACATTATTAAACTCAGCATAATTGATAATCATTATCTTGCTAATTGAACTGAACTTCAATAATTCCAACTTTTTCTTAGGAAATAAATAGGATTCGAAGGTCAAACTAATTAGTCCCTTGACTTTCCTTTACTTTAGTAAAGGTTAACTAAGTGGAGTTTAGATTCAATTTTCATTATTGTTGAGAGAGATAATTAAGTTGGACTTCCAATTTCTCTTACCTTGCCAAAAGTTTGCTTTACAGTTTTATTTATTATAATTGCCATTTACTTTACTTGTCATTTAAATCACTAGCTTCTCACCCTCTAAACCCCTATTACAACCTTTATAGCCAATAATAAGAACATACTTCCTTGCAGTTCCTTGAGAAGACGACCCGAGGTTTGAATACTCGGTTAATAATTTTTAAGGGGTTTGTTACTTGTGACAACCAAAACGTTTGCACGAAGGGATTTTTGTTGGTTTAGAGACTATATCTACAACGCAACTGTTTTTATGAAATTCTTTACTGGCAAAAATCTCGACGTCAACAACATTGCAAAAGTGTTGTCTCAAACACACCTTTGAAGTGTTTGTTTTTCAACCAAAGGCAACACTTAGCGTTGCTTTTGAAACAAAAAAGTGTTGCCTTGATCTAAGGCAACGGCTGCATATGCAACGCTGCCCAAAAACGTTGCCTTAGGTCAAAAGTGTTACTATAGATCAAAAGCAACCTTTTGTTAACCTTTAGGCAACACTTTTTAAATGTTGTCTCAACCTGAAAATGTTGTAATGCAAAAAATACTATGAAAGAGGAGTATTGATAGACTTTATAAATATAGAATATATTAGTATATACATACATAAATACATTTTAATATAGAATATTTTAAAAATAGCAAGTACAATCTTTTACTTTAAAATAAATAAATATAAAATATATAAATACATATAAAAATATTTTTTATTTATTATGACTAATTATTATACAGTATTATTTTTAATTACATTACTTAAAAATAATTAAATTATTTTATATCATTTAAAAATAATTAGATTATTCATTAAAAAATATTTATTAATAGTTAATTTTATTAAAAATATATTATTATATAATGTAATTTTTTATTCAAATATTTGTAAACATACTTTTTATTTAAAATAGTATATATAATATGATTTTAAAAAATAATTATTATATAATAATATATTTTTTAATGTTAGTGGATAGTTTTAAAGCAAAAAAGAGAAAAAATAGAAAGGCCATTTTCTGCACGATTTATGCCAAATTACTTTACCACACCACAATTTTATATACTTCTGAAATCATTAGCTCCTTCAACAATTGGCACCTTCAAAATTAGAGTCTGGTCTACTCTCTTTGCTCCATGTTTTTGTAATAATTGACACCACAACCACTACAATGTTGTTAGAAAATGACTATATCCTTTGATATTAATATATTTTTTAAAATATTATATATAATATATAAAAATGTTGATTTTTTAATTTTTTACACTTTGAAACAAATATTTTTTAATTTTTATTTATATTCTTAAAAATAAAAATAAAAAATAAACATTATTTTTTTAAATATAAGTAAAAGTTTATTTTTAAATATTACATATATAATGTACTTATGGCTAAGAACTTTTATATATGTATATACACTAATTTATGATTTTCATAAGTTTGTGTATAATAATTTTATGTATCTGTTAAATCTCAAATGAGTCATAATAAATAATATTTATAACAAATTAAAAAAAAAAGGTGAACACATTTTTAATTATATAAACATGTTAATTATAATTATATAATTATCATGTCATTCTATAGATTTTGTTTATTGTGTAGAAATAAATTTGTATCTTTATTTAAAAAAATAAAAATTATGTTTATTTTCTATTTCTATTTTTTAAGAGTTTAAATAAAGAAATTCAAAAACGTTTGCTTAAAAGTGTGAAAAAAAAAACATTTTATATATTATATATAATATTTTAAATAAAATACATATTTACAAATATTTGGATAAAAAAATTGTATTATACAATAATATGTTTTTAACAAAATTAACCATTATATTACCGTGTTTTTTAATTTTTTATGAATAAACTAATTATTTTTTAGTAATATAAAATAAATTATTTTATATTATGTAATTAAAAATAGTATTGTATAATAATTAATCTTAATAAATAAAAAATATTTTTGTATATATTTATATTTTTTATATTTATTTATTTTAAAGTAAAAGATTGTACTTGTCATTTTTAAAATATTCTGTATTAAAATATATTTATGTATGTATATATTAATATATTTTATATTTGGAAAGTTTATCAATACTCCTCTGTTATAATATCCTTTGATTTTCATTTAATAAAATCTAATGGTTCATAAAAAGTAGTGTATCTAATACGTATAAAATGGTTGGGCTGATTTTAAACATACCTTGTTTGCAAAAAATTGCATTAAAATTTTATCTCTAAAATCTTTTTTAGAATATATATTTACTTTCTAGATATCTTTGTCGCATTTTTAAATGCTTTACAGATTTGTTTGTCGTATATATCTTTTAGAGTTAGTTTTGTCAGTGATATAAACTTTCGAGTACAATTTTAATAGTTTATCCTAAATTTTTATTTCGACTACAATTTATAGCCAAATCTTATTATAAATGCATAAATCACAACTATTAAGTGGCTTTTTTATATAATTTTTTAAATAAAAATATTTGTGAGACAATAAAAATTAATCAAAAGTCGCCTAAAGTGATCTTAGTTTAAATCTATCTATTATATATTACTAATTTTACAACTAAAATTTGTCACGTGTCATTCTGTTATTGTAATTGAAATAAATTTTTTTTCAATAAAATTAAAAAATTCTCTCATCTTCTCTTTCTTTTTCTCTATCTATGTCATTTTTTCACCCACTCTATCTCTCTTATATATCATTATCAATGACTAATTATAAATTTAACAATTAAAATATACAACATAATATTCTTTAATTGTAAGTAAAATTAAATTAAAATTGAAACTAAAATATTAAAATTGAAATATAGTTATATTATATTACTAATTTAATAACCAAAATGTGTCACATGATACTCTCGTTAAAATTGAGATGAGATATTTCTCTCCAAAATTAATAAACTTCCTTCTTATCTATCTCTTATCCCTTCTCTATTTCTCTCTATAACTTCCCACTCTATATATAACTTATAATTTATATTTTATATTACTAATTTAACAAATCAAAATATGTCACATACAAGATATTTTATATTACAATTAAATAAATTTTTTTCTCTAAAATTAACAAACACACACTCTCTCTCCTTTTTTTCTCTCTCTTTTCTCTCTCATTCTCTATTTCTCTCTAACAAAAATTTATTATTTTCCTTAAACATATTACCAAACATAAAAAAATTACAGTAAATCAAAAGCTAATACACACAGTTTATAACATATAATTTCAAAAATTACTCTAACGATTATACTAATGAAATCATACTTATATTATTACAATTAAAAAACTTAGTCTAAAAATTATACTAATTATTCATACATATTATTAAATTTAATAAAAACATTTTATAAAAAATATTAATTATAATTTTTAATATTTTACTCCTATTAATCAATTGAACCTACGAAAATTCACATTTTTCAACCAAAATTATACTTTAAATATCAAACTTGCACCAAACACAATTATTAATTTTTTCTAAACATATAACTAAATATAACAAAAACTTTACGGTAAATTTAAAACTAATAATCACATATATTTCATTATATATATTACTAAATTCAACTATAGATTTTATTATAAATATAAAACTAACCTTAAACAAAATTATTTATTTTTTCTAAATATATTATTAAATATGTTAAAAATAATTACAGTAATATATAAATTTGTTGGGCCAATAATACCTTACTCTGATGACCTTCTAAGCTAACGATTTTTCATCTATATGATATCCACAACATCCTTCATTAGTTTTCTGCAACACATACATTATTTGTTGAGGTTTTAAACATTTAAGCAAAGGCTGCGATCCCTAAATCACTCATTTATAATGGTATATTAAATTTCTTTTAATGGAAACTTCTTAGCCTCCTTTGGATCTTCAGGTAAGAGTCCATGTTCTAAATACATGTAAATGAGATCCATCCAAGTATCAACAATGCTAAAATGGAAAATCGTTACCTTGGACATATTTACACTACAAAAAAAAAGGTTTAAAATGGCATTTATATACGATGATTTTAAAAAATTGCCATAATATTCAGGTATTATGACATTTTATGGTGCTGCCATAATTAATGTATATAAAATGGTTCTTTGGTGATTTTGGCGGTTTTAAACCGCCATTATTCGAAACCCATCATTTAAAAAAAAGCCCAAATAAAATCCACCGCAACCAAGAAAAACCCTAACCCGAAAACCCATTACTGCTGAAATTAATGCACGCTGCCATCAAACCCAAAAACAAAGATCTGTGCTCTGCTCTAGCGACGGCTCCAGCGACGATCTTCTCAGTGGCATTATCCTCCGACGAGATTGTGTGCTCTCTCCAGCGACGATATCTTCTGGCAGGTTTTTTTCCGGCGATGCGTTCTCCTCCGGCTACAATTTCTGTGTGAGAGCAAGGTTGATCTTCTTTCTCTCTCTCAATTTTCTACTATTGTCGAAAATACCTGAAAGCTTGAAATGGAAAATCAAGTTGCAAAAACTTCACAAAACTATGATATCTATTGCGTAAGTGTTTCCTCAAACTATCTTCTTCGGCGGCGATCTTCTCCATCAACGCTTCTCTTCCATTGATGAGATCTGTTGTGCAAGTATTTCCTGCAGCATCGAGTTGTGTTCTGCGACTTCTCCATCTCCATCTCCATCGAGCTTCATTGATCATCTAGGTTAGTATACAAATTTGCATTATCTTCTTCTGTTTACTCATGATTTGTAAATATGCCATGTTCTATGCTAACAATGACTACATTTTTTTCTTTAATTCTAGGTTTTCGATTTTCTTCCTTGTCAGAAGAAATTGAAGGTTAGGCATTCGCTAAATTTTCTTCTAATTTTGTTTGTATGTATGTTAGTTGATTATGGATTATGATGATAATAATTTTCTTCATTAAAAAATAAATTTGCACAGTTTTTGTTATAATATCAAGTACGTGAAGCAGCTATAAGAGCAAGTGAAGGTTCTAGAAACTGAAAGCAAAAGGAAAAGCGTGGAGTCTGTTGTGTATGTTGAGAAATCTGAGGTGTGCGGAGAGGAAGATGTGTCAAACACTTGGTCAAATTCAAGGGATGAAAACTTGTACGAAGTCTCAAAAGCACTGAGTAGGTTGGTGTTGCCTGAAGTGGAGGCAAGTGTGATTGAGAAGAACGTCCTCATTCGGATCCACTGCGAGAAACACATAGGAGTGTTGATGCACATTCTCAAGCTCATTGACAAACTCCATCTCTCTGTTCTTAGCACCACTTCCTTGCCTTTTGGACCCTCCATCGTATCGATATAACCATCACTGCCGAGGTACATTAACTAAATTAAACTCATCACGTTTACATTATTGAATAATTTATTATGGTTATTACATTATTGAATAATTAAACTCATCAATGCAGCTTCTGTTTCAGAATTTGTGAAAGCTGAGTTGTTACAATGAATTAGATCATTTCTTTTATCAACTGCTATATGATCATGAAAGCATTATATCAGTGTGTGCATTCTCTGAATGGTAAGAGGCATGAACTCCATAACTATCTATCCTGTCAACTGTTGTTTCATGTAATATTATCTAAGAAGTTTGGATAAGCTTTTCATAGGTTACATCATGCTTGAAAAAGAGAAAAGAGAAAATAAGGGGTGGGTTTTCCGAGTTCTGTCCAGGCATGTAAACTTCAGGTTGAGTATTCTTCGAATATGCAATTTACGCCCTTTCTAGTTGTAGCTTTGTAATCAATGGCCTTTCTAAGACTTCCTTTTTTTTCTCTCTGATTGTATGAAGGCGGGGAGCTTCTTGACAGAATTTTGTCAAGGTTAGTTTTCTATTAGTTATGTTTGTTGCAACTTTCAAGCTGATATAATCTCTCTTTCAATTTTATTGAATCATGTAAATTCCAAAATTAGGGGAGGAAAGTATCTGGAGGAGGATGCCAAAGCTATAGTTTTGCAGATTCTAAGCGTAGCTGCTTTTTGTCATGGTACTCATTTTTCCCTCTCTTCTCTCCTTTTATTTTTTTTTTTGCTTTTTGCTTTTTTTTTTTTAATTTCTAGCTATAGAAGTTGAAATTCAAGTAGCTGAAAACTATTTTTCTTTTTTCTTTGAAATTTTGAATTTTTTGATGATGAATTGACAGTAATGGTGATGGTGATTAAGGTAATGCAGTTATTAGAACGTGGAAATTGAACTGTTCACTCTATTTTCAAAGTCTTCATGAATTGGCCTTTTTATTCTTTAACCATCTGTTAACTGTGAACGTGTACCTCATGTTTCTCTCTCTACATTTGATTGATTAGATTCTTGATATCTGAAATTATGAAACATTACCACACAGGTTGTTGTAACCATTTGGTATCGTGCTCCTGAGTTGCTTCTTGGAGCAAAACATTATACTAGTGTTGTTGGTATCCTTTTATTTTACTTCCTTTTTATGCATAAGTTAATCATGTGTAGGTGTATGTTTTTATATTCTATGCTTTTGCAATATTTTATATTCAAGTGACTATACATTTGTACTCATGTATCTATTGTTGACTTCAGGCTTATACTTTCTTTACAGCTTAATTCTTATGGTATTTCTCGTTAATATTAATTTCGTTACATTCTTGGTACTTTTTGCTATCTCTATTTTGACTTGAGGTTGTTGCTTTTTATTAAATCTCAGATGCTAAAGTATGGGTCTAGGGTCTACAAGAATGGTTGACATGTCATAAATAAGTTATTTGAAAATTTTTCATTTGGGATGCTGTGGAATATACATAATCCAAGGATATGCTCATGAAATTAATGGGTTTGTCTTCATTTTTGCTCACAGTGATAACAACAGTCTCTATAATGTGGTTCACATATCTCTAAAAAGTTCTGCATTTGACCTTTTGTCAAAGATGCTTGAGTGAGTTTTCCTTTAAAGCTTTTAAGAAATTGTTTACTATGTCTACATTAATATATTCTGAACTTATTTTTCCTTATTTTCCCTCTGCTCTTGCTTAACAATAATATGCTTATGTTTTTATGTACAGATATATATGATCCTCGAAAGCGTATTACAGTAGCACAAGCTTTGGAACATGAGTAAGACTTCTTTTATTCTCTTTTATTCTTGTACAATTTCTACATACTTTATAAGATTTAACATTCTGTTGGTCATTGGTGGTTGTTCTGTAGAAATTTTCATATAAGATTCCACATTCTTTTATAGTTTCCTGCATCTTTTTCCCCTCATGCTTTGACCTACTTATGCAGCTATGCAAGTATAATTAAATGATGTAGTTGCCATATTCTTCTTGAATTCAATATATTTTTATTAGAACTTGTAATAATGATTGAAGATGAGCAAGTAGATTGTCGTAGTTATCCACAAAACTAGTTCAGAAGCTTCCCCTAAACTAATATAGTGCTGGAGTTTGATATTGATACATATTTTCTATATCAATTTGTGACTCCAATGGGGTAGAGAAAAAATAATATACTAGTTGCTTTGTTGCGTTTGATGCAAATGTTGTTTATTTATATTAGGGAACATTGCATTGCTACTTTGGTGGAAATAAACCTTGTTATAAGTCACTGTTCAATTGGTTTTGATATTTTGCAAGATTACATGCGTGATTTGTTCTCCATGTCCACAATATACAGGTGACAATTATAGTGATTCTCAATTCTTTTTCTTCGTTTTAGTTGCAAAGAAATCTCTTATTCCATTATTATATTAGATAGGCAACTTGCTACTAAATGCACTATTTATTAATGCTGTTTACATTTGCATAATGTTCCTGTTGTGATGTGCATTAAATGCTTTTAAAAATTTGTCAAAGACTAATAACCAAAATTTAAGTGTCATCAACTCTGTATATGAAACCAGAGGTACTTCACATATCATATAGTGTGGAAGCAGATATATGAAACCAGAGGTATTCTAGAGCGAGCAACAAAGAATGTAATCTTTTTCTGTTCAGCATGTTGTTGGAACAATTTGTCGAATGATTCTTGAGAGTGACTAGATTGTTCCCCTTGCTGCTCCAGAATTCTTGCTTGGAATTCTCTCTGCTAGTCCATCATCCTCAACTGCCAGTTTTCTTGTTGCTCCATCATTTTTAGCTGCCAGTTCTCTTGTTGCTCCTGAGCTCTTAAATATTGCTCTTGCTGCCTCAAGTATTGCCCTTGCTGTTGCTCTTGTGCTCGCATATATTGCTGAGACATTTCTTCAATGGCTCTTTGCATCTGGCTTAAGTCCATTGCACCAGAAGCTTGTTCCTCCTCCATCTGTGGCCTCCTTCTTCTTCGTTGAGTTCTTCTCTCCTCCTTGGTGTCAGTGACACCTTCCATCCTTTGCTTAGTGATTCCTCTGTCTCCCTTTACCCAATATGTATCTGCATCCTCAAAGAGTACCCCTGCTCTGTTGCATAGCCTCAATATAGTACTTGGGTGACCAAGTCTGCTTGATTTGCTGCTGTCCTCAGCCATCTCTTGGATGCTGTCTGCTATGATTTGTGGGATATTAATTTCTCCTCCTTTGAGTATGCAGTATGTTAGAATGGCTCTCTTTATTGTGACCTTTGATGTATTTCTAGTAGGGAGTATGGATCTTCTCACTATCTCATACCAACCTTTGGCCTCAGGTATGAGATTAATTCTCTTCAAGTAGCTTGGATCCCCATCTGAATTCCTTTCCCAGTCTTTGCCTTCCAAGCATAAACCATTTAGTAGCTCATCAGGATCATTCTCACTCTTCATTCTTTCATCAAAGCTAGGTTCTCCAAAGGGTATCACTCTTATCTGCAAGACCCTCATGATGGATGATGGGCTGAAATCCACATCAACCCCCCTAACATAGCTCTTGTAGGGAGGGCTGGTTTTGCTTGGTCTTACAGTATTTGCATAAAACTCCCGTACCATGGTTGCACTTATGTCCGTGAGAGGTTCACACAAGAGTTCCCATATTCTTTGTTCGATTATCCTTCTCATGATGGGGTATTCTCCTTCTTTCAATCTGAAGCCAATCTCTGGAATGACTTCTTTTGATTCCATCAACCTATGATATCGTGACTCATGAAATTGAGACTTAAATCTTCTGTCATCATAAGTTGGTGGTTCAGTTTTAACTGGTTGCTTCCCTTTTCTTCTTCTGGAACTTGATGAAGCCATCAATTAGGGAAGGAGGAGGCCGAGTGGAGAATTGAAGAATGGTGAGGGAGAGAGGATTTGTGTGACTCTTAGGATGAGTGTTTGGCTTACTGGTAAAGTAAGAAGAAAAGATTAAGGAGACAAGATTGGTTTGGAGCTCACAGAACATGGTTATTAGGACTTTATCTTATGGAAAATGAAAGCTAAATTTTTCAATGCATGAGTGTGAAAGTTGGGTTATGAGGCATAGTCCAAGTGACTCTATTTATAGCAACTTTAATGAAGATTGGATGGCCAGGTTGTCTTTTGAAAGAGTTAGAATGGACGGTGTGCATGTAAGAGATGATGAGGACAAGGACCACATCTTCATTGGGCATGTGGTTTGGTCTCCTAGGTGCTAAACCTTGCAGATTTTTGCTCCCCAAAAAGCAATTCTCAAGCACATGTGACTCACTTTTCCCCCTTGTGACACCCGTGCTTGCATGGTGCTGTCCTTTCTTCATTTTTTCTTCATACCTATCCATTTCAATCAAAGCAACAGTAAGCTCAAAATTTGAATTTAGCACGGTGGTGGTTATCAAGTGCAAAGTATATATAAAAAAATTAAAATTTGCTATATGTTCCTTATTTATGAATAACCAACTATGCCCCTTAGGAATTGAATAAAATATTGGTGAACACCAAACTTGTTTTCTGCTAAGTAATTCAGATAGAACCCAATGAATGTCTTGTCATAATTAGTATACTCATTACAAGGAACATTTTATTTTCTACCTTAATAAAATCAATTCATAAGAATGATGCAGATATGGTTTATCTTTTCATGAACTTAACTCTCTGACTTTCCTGAAATTCATAGCATATATAGACACTAAAATTAATGTTTGACTATATACTTTAATAGAATGAATGAGTATATATCCTAAAATGGTTATATGATCAGCATGCTTGAAAAGCCATTTTAGAGTGCCTTTAGGCACACCAAACTTAGGAGTTAAACATATGCTTCAAAACAATATGTGCAGTTGTCAAATTTACCCATGAGAGTTATAATTTATGCTAGAAAGACCATTAATTATTGAAATTAAAACAAAAGCAAGAACATTAAATCATGGGCTGCCTCCCATGGAGCGCTCTTTTATTGTCACTAGCTTGACATTGGTTCCTTGTTAGGGTGGTTGATGATTATGGTGGCTCAGCTTGTCCCCTCTCACTGTGAGCCTTCTTCCTGTGATTTGATGAACCATCTATATATACTCAAGCGAGAGTATCTTATTGACAGTATAATAATCAGTAGATTGTGGGTCTGTCTCCAACTGTTGGTAGATCAGTTTCACTTTGTCTCCTTTTGAGAACCCTTCAGTTGGAATTCTTTTGTTTCTCCACCCTTTTGGAATTCTTTTCTTGCTCTTCTTTCCTTTCTTTGGTGGCCCTTCTGTCTTCACAGAAGGCTTTATATCAGGGTTTTTCTTCCTAGTGATCAACTTATCAATCTCTTCCTGCCTTCTTTTCTCAGTCTTTACATCTTCATTCCCCTTTTGTTCTTCTCCATTGTTTGTCTTTTGCTTTGAAGGTGAGCTGATGAGAGTCTCTTTGGGTTTTTCCTTCCGATGCAAGTCTTCTTCTTCAACTCTCATGTAGCTTTTCTCTTCACCAGTATACTGCATTTCCTTAAAGACATTTTTAGTGATCTTCTCATCATGTGCACTCAGAGTCATTTCTCCCTTTTCTACATCAATGATGGCTCTTGTTGTTGCTAGGAAAGGTCTTCCCAGTATGATGGAATTGCCTCCCTCTTCATCCAGGTCCAATATCACAAAATCTGCTGGAAATATGAACTTATCCACTTTGACCAAGAGGTTCTCAACCACTCCATTAGGGATCACCATTGATCTGTCAGCAAGTTTTAAGGTCATCCTTATAGGTTTCACTTCTTCTATGGATAACTTCCTCATCATAGATAAAGGCATCAGATTGATACTTGATCCTAAATCACCCAATGCCTTATCAATGACTATATTGCCAATGGTGCTAGGCAGAAAGAAGCTCCTAGGATCCTTGAGTTTTAGTGGGAGACCTTTTTGAATCATTGAACTGCTCTCTTGTGTTAAGATCACTATCTCCTTCTCGTTCCAGCTTCTTTTTTTGTTGATGAGCTCCTTGAGGAATTTTGCATACAAAGGCATCTGCTCTAATGCTTCAGCAAGTGAGATATTGATTTGCTTTATTATCCCACTTGAATATGGTTTGCTTGAGACTGATGGGCAACTTAGAGCTCTTTGTGGCTTTAAGAGCAAAAGGGAGATGGTTAGCGGTTGGAAACATCACTCTAAGCTCATGAGGGTAGCATGCTCAAAGTTGAATACCAATGGTTGGTGTAGAACCAAACTGCATGGGTCTAGGAGAATGTTTGGATGCTTAATTGAGAATTCACAAGCCTTGTTACCCAGATTTAACTATGATAGTCAACAAGACGATGGGTGCAAGAACAAGGTTTGGGACCCCAGAATTCATTTCAGCAATCAAAACTCTTGGGGCCTTGTCATTTATTTAAGCTTACTTGAAGGCCTTGTGCGCCTAATTTGGGATCCCAGAGGCTATTGGAAATGCAAGCATTGGTGGGGATTCAAGGAAAAGTTCAAGCATAAGCCACCATAGCAAAGATTCCACCAAATGTCCAACTTAAGGACTTAAAGAAAAGTGCTAGGTGAGAGGCACCCCACTATGGTAAACTCTTTCCATTCTCTTGTAGATATAATAAATGAATGAATTGAGTTGCCATTATAGATAGTTTTTCTTATTTTCTATACTCTTATACATTTTTCTTTTATTGATAGTTGTTTGTTAAATTCATGTTTTGATTAGAGTAGTTGTTGTTAAGTTGTATTTTTGCTTGAGGTGTAAGTTTTGTTTGTTTTATATTTGAAAATTTTTCAAAAACTAAAAAGACTTGTTGTTAAATTTGATTTTTGATTGTTTTAGAATGCTTGTAGATTAGTAGAGTGCCTTGTTTTTGTTCTAAGTTTAAAAAACAAAAAGGGGCAGGCACACGTACGCGTACACCACGCGTACGCGTCGATGCGTCAGTGCAGCGCCCATACTTTTTCCTGAGAGTTATGCCAACTTAGTGCCAGAATTGTGCCTCAGGCACAATTCTCATCCCACGTGTACGCGTGCATCACGCGGACGCATCGGTTTGCACTCTCTCCTTATACGCATACACGTGCATGACGCCTACGCGTCGCTTGTCTACCCTGCCACCCACGCGCACGCGTAGCGCCGCCTTTCGCGCCCTGTTTTCCCCTGTTTCTGCCCTGTTTTCTGTTCCATTCTTCTCCTGTTTTCTTTCTTCTTTCTTTCTTCTTCCTTTCTTACTTTCTCTCTTCCTCTCTTTTCAATTTCCCACTTCTCATTTTTTTTCTTAATTTTCATTTTCTTTCATATGTTGCATTTGCATATTATCATCCATTGCATTTTAATTTTGTTCTTATAACTTGTTTTTAGTTTCTTTTCTAAATTTCTTATTTTAATAATGGTATTGAATTCTTTTACATAATTGTTGATAATTTCTTGGTAAATCTTAGTGCTTCGTGACTTGTTTGGCATTAATTATTCTCTACACATAAGATTAGTGCTTTAGTCCTTCCTTACTCATGATCCATTGTTTTTGTACATTATTGTCATTGTGTTAGGATACGGCCAAATACTCTCATGCTTATCCCTAATCTTGTTTGTGTCAATTTTCGTTTGAACTTGATGCTCAACATGCTCTTCATGCTTTGACTTTACCCTTGCATCAAGTGTAGTGATATGCCTTAGCTTATATTGCTTTCCCACTCACATGCGTAGCTAACATGAAGTGAGAACCTTACTCTTATTTGGCATTAGCCCCCGCCTATGTTCTATTTCTTTGATATCAAGTATAGTGAGAACCTTTCTTTTTCTTTTCTTTTAGGATGGCCACCAAGAGGGAAAGGAAAAGCTTCTAAATGGGGGCAACAAACAAGTCATCCGCACAACCTTTTGAAGAAGCTCAACAAGTTGTAGCAACCTGTCCACCTTGCTCTTCTTTACATGCACCGAGGACGGTGCAAATTTTTAAGGGTGGGGAGGTCGTCCGACCGATCTCCATGGGTAACTGGTGCACGAAATTGTGTATGTCAATGTCAATATTACTATTTCTTATAAATTCGCACAACTAACCAGCAAGTGCACTGGGTCGTCCAAGTAATACCTTACGTGAGAAAGGGTCGAATCCCACGGAGATTATTGGCTTGAAGCAATCTATGGTTATCTTGTAACTCTTAGTCAAGATATCAATTATATTTGTCAGTTTGAATTGTGAGAAATAAAAGAGCATGAAATAAATACTTGTTCTGCAGTAATGGAGAATATGTTGGAGTTTTGGAGATGCTTTGTCTTCTGAATCTCTGCTTTTCCCCTGTCTTCTTCTTCACGCACGCAAGGTCCTCCTATGGCAAGCTGTATGTTGGTGGATCACCTTTGTCAATGGCTACCATCCGTCCTCTCAGTGAAAATGGTCCAGGTGCGCTGTCACCGCCCGGCTAATCATCTGTCGGTTCTCACTCATGCTGGAATAGGATCCGTTGGTCCTTTTGCATCAGTCACTACGCCCAACCTTTGTGAGTTTGAAGCTCGTCACAGTCATTCAATTCCTGAATCCTACTCGGAATACCACAGACAAGGTTTATACCACAAAGATTCTGATTAAGGAATCCAAGAGATATTCATTCAATCGAAGGTAGAACGAGAGTGGTTGTCAGGCACGCGTTCATAGATTGAGAATGGTGATGAGTGTCACGGATCATCACATTCATCATATTGAAGTGCGAATGAACATCTTAGATAGAAACAAGCGTGTTTGAATGGAAAACAGAAATACTTGCATTAATTCATCGAGACACAGCAGAGCTCCTCACCCCCAACAATGAAGTTTAGAGACTCATGCCATCAAAGAGTACAAAGTTCAGATCTAAAAATGTCATGAGGTGCAAAATAAATCTCTAAAAGTTGTTTAAATACTAAACTAGTAACCTAGGTTTACAGAAAATGAATAAACTAAGATAATTGGTGCAGAAATCCACTTCTGGGGCCCACTTGGTGTGTGCTGGGGCTGAGACTTAAGCTTCTCACGTACCTAGGCTGTTTCTGGAGTTGAACGCCAGGTTGTAACCTGTTTCTGGCGTTCAACTCCAATTTGTAACCTGTTTCTGGCGTTTGACGTCAGACTGCAACATGGAACTGGTGTTGAACGCCTGTTTAAGTCGTCTATCCTTGAGCAAAGTATGGACTATTATATATTTCTGGAAAGCCCTGGATGTCTACTTTCCAACGCAATTTAGAGCGTGCCATTTGGACTATAGTAGCTCCAGAAAATTCATTTCGAGTGCAGGGAGGTCAGAATCCAACAGCATCTGCAGTCCTTTTTCAGCCTGAATCAGATTTTTGCTCAGCTCCCTCAATTTCAGCCAGAAAATACCTGAAATTACAGAAAAACACAAAAAATCATAGTAAAGTCCAGAAATATGATTTTTATTTAAAAACTAATAAAAATATAATAAAAACTAACTAAATCATACTAAAAACATACTAAAAACCATGCCAAAAAGCGTATAAATTATCCGCTCATCACAACACCAAACTTAAATTGTTGCTTGTCCCCAAGCAATTGAAAATCAAATAGGATAAAAAGAAGAGAATATACAATGAATTCCAAAAACATCTGTGAAGATCAGTATTAATTAGATGAGCGGGGCTATTAGCTTTTTGCTTCTGAACAGTTTTGGCATCTCACTTCATCCTTTGAAGTTCAGAATGATTGGCATCTATAGGAACTTAGAATTCAGATAGAGTTATTGACTTTTCTAGTTCAGTATGTTGATTCTTGAACACAGCTACTTTATGAGTCTTGGCCGTGGCCCTAAGCACTTTGTTTTCCAGTATTACCCCCGGATACATAAATGCCATAGACACATGACTGGGTGAACCTTTTCAGATTGTGACTCAGCTTTGCTAGAGTCCCCAATTAGAGGTGTCCAGGGTTCTTAAGCACACTCTTCTTTTTGCTTTGGATCTCAACTTTAACTGCTCAGTCTCAAGTTTTCACTTGACACCTTCACACCACAAGCACATGGTTAGGGACAGCTTGGTTTAGCCGCTTAGGCCAGGATTTTATTCCTTTAGGCCCTCCTATCCACTGATGCTCAAAGCCTTGGATCCTTTTTATTACCCTTACCTTTTAGTTTTAAGGGCTATTGGCTTTTTTGCTTGCTTTTTCTCTCTTTTTTTTTCTTTCATTTTTGCTAGTTTTTTTCTGCAAGCTTTTGTATTCACTGCTTTTTCTTGCTTCAAGAATCATTTTTATGATTTTTCAGATTATCAAATAACATTTCTCCTTTTTCATCATTCTTCAAGAGCCAACAATTTTAACATTCATGAATCAACAATATCAAAATATGCACTGTTCAAGCATTCATTCAGAAAGACAGAAGTATTGCCACCACATCAAAATAATTAAACTGTTTTAAAATTTGAAATTCATGCACTTCTTTTTCTTTTTCAATTAAAAACATTTTTCATTTAAGAAAGGTGATGGATTCATATTCATAACTTTAAGGCATAGACACTTAGACACTAATGATCATGTAATCAAGACACAAACATAAACATAAAGCACAGTAAATGAAAAATAGAAAAATAAGAACAAGGAGATTAAGGAATGAGTCCACCTTAGTGAGGGTGGCGTCTTCCTCTTCTTGAAGAACCAATGGTGCTCTTGAGCTCCTCTATGTCTCTTCCTTGTCTTTGTTGCTCCTCCCTCATAGCTCTTTGATCTTCTCTAGTTTCATGGAGGATGATGGAGTACTCTTGGTGCTCCACCCTTAGTTGTCCCATGTTGGAACTTAATTCTCCTAGGGAAGTGTTGATTTGCTCCCAATAATTTTGTGGAGGGAAGTGCATCCCTTGAGGCATTAGTGGTTATAGAAAAATAAAAAAAACACTACTTTTCCACACCAAACTTAAAATGTTTGCTCGTCCTGGAGCAAAAGAAAGAAAGTAGTAGAAGAAGAAGAAAATAGATGAGATGGAGAGGTGTGAGTGGTTTGAATTTGAGTGGGTGGGTGTAGGTGGTTTGTATGATGGTTTTGGAGGAGTAATGGAGGTGATTGGTGGAGGTTAATTTGGGAAAGAGTGTTATGGAAAGGTGTAATAAGGAGAGAAGAAGAGGTGGGGATCCTGTGGGGTCCACAGATCCAGTGGGGTTAAGGACTTAACATCCCTTCTCCAATTAGGCGTGTAAAACGCCCTTGCTGTGCAATCCTGGCGTTTAACGCCAGACTGCTGCCTGTTTCTGGCGTTAAACGCCCAAACGTAGCTTGTTTCTGGCGTTTAACGTCAGGTAGATGCTTGCTTCTGGCGTTAAATGCCAGCTTGGTGCCTGTTTCTGGCGTTAAACGCCAGACAGATGTTTGTTTCTGGCGTTTAAACACCAGACTGTTTCTCCTCCAGGGTGTGCTATTTTTAATGCTGTTTTTCATTCTGTTTTTGATTTTTCAGTTGTTTTTGTGACTTCACATGATCATCAACCTAAGGAAAACATAAAATAGCAATAGAAAATAAAGAGATATAGTTAAATAACATTGGGTTGCCTCCTAATAAGCGCTTCTTTATTTTCTTTAGTTGGACCTTGCTGAGCTTTTAATCTAGCCTCAGCCTTGAGCACTCTTGCTCAACATTTCCTTCAAGATAATGCTTGATTCTCTGTCCATTAACAATGAACTTCTTATCAGAATCAATGTCTTGAAGCTCCACAGAGCCATATGGTGACACACTTGTAATCACATAGGGTCCCCTCCATCAGGATTTCAGTTTCCCAGGGAATAGCCTGAGCCTAGAGTTAAACAACAGAACTTTCTGTCCTGGTTCAAAGACTCTAGATGACAACTTTCTGTCATGCCATCTTTTTGCTTTCTCTTTGTAAAGCTTGGCATTTTCGAAAGCAGTGAATCTGAATTCCTCTAGCTCATTCAGCTGGAGCAATCTTTTTTCTCCAACTAATTTTTCATCAAAGTTTAGGAATCTGGTTGCCCAGTAGGCCTTATGTTCCAGTTCCACGGGCAGATGACAGGCCTTACCATACACAAGCTGGTATGGAGAGGTCCCTATAGGAATCTTGAATGCTGTTCTGTAAGCCCACAGAGCATCATCCAAGCTTCTTGCCCAATCCTTTCTACGGGTACTTACAGTCCGTTCCAGGATTCTTTTTAGTTCTCTGTTAGAAACTTCAGCTTGCCCATTTGTCTGTGGATGATATGGAGTCGCCACCTTGTGGCGAATCCCATACCGGACCATGGCAGAGTAAAGTTGTTTGTTGCAGAAGTGAGTGCCCCCATCACTGATTAGTACTCTAGGGACACCAAACCTGCTGAAGATATGTTTCTGGAGGAACTTCAGCACTGTTTTAGTATCATTGGTGGGTGTGGCAACGACCTCTACCCATTTTGATACATAGTCGACTGCCACCAGAATATAAGTGTTTGAGTATGATGGTGGGAAAGGTCCCATGAAGTCAATTCCCCATACATCAAACAACTCAATCTCCAAGATTCCTTGTTGAGGCATGGTGTAACCATGAGGCAGATTACCAGCTCTTTGGCAACTGTCACAGTTACGTACAAACTCCCGGGAATCCCTATAGAGTGTAGGCCAGTAGAAGCCACATTGGAGAACCTTGGTGGCTGTTCACTCACCTCCAAAATGGCCTCCATATTGTGATCCATGGCAATGCCATAAGATCCTCTGTGCTTCTTCTCTAGGCACACACCTACGGATTATTCCGTCTGTGCATCTCTTAAAGAGATAGGGTTCATCCCACAAGTAGTACTTTGCATCAGTAATTAATTTTTTCTTTTGTTGTCTGCTGTACTCTTTGGGTATGAACCTTGCAGCTTTATAGTTTGTAATGTCTGCAAACCATGGTGTTTCCTGAATGGCGAACAAATACTCATCCAGAAAGGTCTCAGAGATCTCAATAGAGGGGGGACTCCCCTTCTATTGGTTCTATCCGGGATAGATGATCAGCCACTTGGTTCTCTGTCCCTTTTCTGTCTCTTATTTCTACATCAAACTCTTGCAGAAGCAACACCCATCTTATGAGCCTGGGTTTTGAATCCTGCTTTGTGAGTAAATATTTAAGAGCAGCATGGTCAGTGTACACAATCACTTTTGATCCTACTAAGTGTGATCTAAACTTGTCAATGGCATAAACCACTGCAAGCAATTCTTTTTCTGTGATTGTGTAATTTTTCTGGGCATCATTTAAAACACAGCTAGCATAATAATTGACATGCAGAAGCTTGTCATGCCTCTGCCCCAGTACTGCACCAATGGCATGGTCACTGGCATCACACATTAGTTCAAATGGTAAAGTCCAGTCTGGTGCAGAAATAACTGGTGTTGTGATCAGCTTAGCTTTTAGAGTCTCAAACGCTTGCAGACACTCTGTGTCAAACACAAATGGCATGTTAGCAGCTAGCAGATTGCTCAGGGGTTTTGCAATTTTTGAAAAATCCTTTATAAACCTCTTGTAGAATCCTGCATGCCCCAGAAAGCTTCTGATTGCCTTAACATTAGCAGGTGATGGTAATTTTTCAATTACTTCCACTTTAGCTTGATCCATCTCTATCCCCTTGTTTGAAATTTTATGCCCAAGGGCAATTCCTTCAGTTACCATAAAGTGACATTTTTCCCAGTTTAAAACTTGGTTGGTCTCTTGGCATCTTTTCAGAACAAGTGCTAAATGGTCAAGGCAGGAGCTAAATGAGTCTCTAAAGACTGAAAAGTCATCCATGAAGACTTCCAGAAATTTCTCTACCATATCAGAGAAGATAGAGAGCATGCACCTCTGAAAGGTTGCAGGTGCATTACACAGACCAAAAGGCATTCTCCTGTAAGCAAATACTCCAGAAGGACATGTGAATATTGTTTTCTCTTGGTCCTGAGGATCTACTGCAATTTGGTTGTAACCTAAATAGCCATCCAAAAAGCAGTAATATTCATGACCTGCCAGTCTCTCTAGCATCTGGTCTATGAATGGTAAAGGAAAATGATCCTTTCTGGTGGCTATGTTGAGCCTTCTGTAGTCAATACACATGCGCCACCCTGTAACTGTTCTTGTAAGAACCAGTTCATTTTTTTCATTATGAACCACTATCATGCCTCCCTTCTTGGGAACAACTTGAACAGGGCTCACCTAGGGGCTATCAGAAATAGGGTAAATAATCCCAGCCTCTAGTAATTTGGTAACCTCTTTCTGCACCACTTCCTTCATGGCTGGATTTAGCCGCCTCTGTGGTTGAACCACTGGCTTAGCATCATCCTCCAATAGGATTTTGTGCATGCATCTATCTGGGCTTTTGCCCTTAAGGTCACTTATGGACTACCCAAGAGCTGTCTTGTGTGTCCTTAGCACTTGAATTAGTGCTTCCTCTTTTAGTGGGTTTAAAACAGAGCTTATGATCATTGGAAAAGTGTCACCTTCTCCCAGAAATGCATATTTCAGGGATGGTAGTAATAGCTTGAGCTCGGGTTCAGGAAGTTTTTCCTCTTCCTGAGGAAATCTCAGAGGCTCTTTCAGTTCCTCTGAACCCTCCAAATCAGGCTGAACATCTTTAAAGATGTCTTCCAACTCTGATTCGAGACTCTCAGCCATGTTGACCTCCTCTACCAAAGAGTCAATGAGATCAACTTTCATGCAGTCTTTTGGTGTGTCTGGATGCTGCATGGCCTTGACAGCATTCAACTTAAACTCATCCTCATTGACTCTCAGGGTTACTTCCCCCTTTTGGACATCAATGAGAGTTCGTCCAGTTGCTAGGAAAGGTCTTCCTAGAATGAGAGTAGCACTCTTGTGCTCCTCCATTTCCAGCACTACAAAGTCAGTGGAAAAGGCGAATGGCCCAACCCTGACAATCATGTCCTCAATCACGCCTGATGGGTATTTAATGGAGCCATCAGCAAGTTGGAGACATATCCGGGTTGGTTTAACTGAAGAAGTTAAACCAAGCTTTCTGATAGTGGATGCAGGTATTAAGTTGATGCTTACCCCAAGATCACATAAAGTTGTGTTGGTGCAATTACCCTCTAATGTGCATGGTATCAGAAAGCTCCCGGGATCTTTAAGCTTTTCTGGAAAGCTTTTCAGAATGACTGCACTGCATTCTTCAGTGAGGAGAACTCTTTCAATTTCTCTCCAATCCTTCTTATGACTCAAGATCTCCTTCATGAACTTGGCATAAGAAGGTATTTGCTCAAGTGCCTCTGTAAATGGAATCTTTATTTCAAGAGTCCTAAGATAATCTGCAAAGCGAGCAAATTGCTTATCATGCTCCTTTTGGCGGAGTTTTTGAGGATAAGGTATCTTAGCTTTATATTCCTCAACCTTAGTTGCTGCAGGTTTATTTCCTACAGAGGTGGTTGGGGAAGCCTTTTTAGAGGGGTTGTTATCAGCACTTATGTGTGTCTGATCCCTCACTAGCATTTGAATGCCAGGGTTAGAAGCTGGAGTGGCGTTGGACGCCCACTCCTTACTTGTTCTTGGCGTTTGAACGCCAGAACTGAGCTTCCATTGGGCATTTGACGCCAAATCCTTGCCTGTTTCTAGCGTTTGAATGCCAGAGTTATTCCTCTCTGGGCTCTTACTATCCTCAGAGAGATTTTGGATAGCAGTTTGTTCTTTTCTTGGCTTCCTGTTGCCTTGAAGTGATGTATTTAATATTTTCCCACTTCTTAATTGAACTGCTTGGCACTCTTCTGTTATTTGTTTTGATAACTGTTGTTCTGTTTGCTTCAACTGTACCTCCATATTTATATTAGCCATTCTTGTGTCTTGTAGTATCTCCTTGAATTTGGCTAGCTGTTTTGTTAGAAAGTCTAATTGCTGATTGAATTCAGTAGTTTGTTCTACAGGACTGAGTTCAGCAGTTACTGTTTTAGCCTCTTCTTTCATGGAAGATTCACTATTTAGGTACAGATGCTGATTTCTGGCAATTGTATCAATAAGCTCTTGAGCCTCTTCAATTGTCTTTCTCATGTGTATAGATCCACCAGCTGAGTGATCTAGAGAAATTTGAGCTTTCTCTGCAAGCCCAGAATAGAAGATGTCTAACTGAACCCACTCTGAAAACATTTCAGAGGGGCATTTTCTTAGCATCTCTCTGTATCTCTCCCAGGCATCATAAAGAGATTCATTATCTCCTTGTTTAAAGCCTTGGATGTCTAGCCTTAGCTGTGTCATCCGTTTTGGAGGGAAGTATTGATTCAGGAATCTTTCTGACAGCTGTTTCCATGTCCTTATGCTAGCCTTAGGTTGGTTATTTAGCCACCTCTTAGCTTGATCTTTTACAGCAAATGGAAAGAGTAATAATCTGTAGACATCCTGATCTACTTCTTTATCATGTACTGTGTCAGCAATCTGTAAAAACTGTGCCAGAAACTCTGTAGGTTCTTTCTGAGTAAGACCGAAATACTAGCAACTTTGCTGCACCATGATAATGAGCTGAGGATTCAACTCAAAGCTACTGACTCCAATGGAGGGTATACAGATACTACTCCCATATGAAGCAGTAGTGGGGTTAGCATATGACCCCAGAGTCCTTCTGGACTGTTCAATTCCACTTAGATCCATGATGGAGAAAAGGGAATTGATATGAATAGCAAATAGAATATATTTTTATTTTTATTTATTTTTTTATTTTTTTTTGAAAACTGAAATTAAAATAAAATAAAATAAATGAAAAATTAACTATAATTTCAAAAATTTAAAGAAAAATAAATAAAAAAAATTGAAAACTAAATTAATTAATTAAAAATATTAGAAAAAGATGTGGGTGAGGATTTTCGAAAAAATGAAGAGAGAGAAATTGGTTATGAAGTTTTGAAAAAGAAATGTCTTAAATTTAAAGATACTTGTAAGAAAATAAAATAAAATAAAAAAAAGAAAAGATATGAAAAAGATTTGATTTTAAGATTTGAGATTAGAAAAGATAAGATAAGCTAGGTAAGAGAAGATAAGGAATTTAAATAAAAAAGTGTTGAAATTTAAATTTTAAATTTGAAAATTAATTTTGAAATTTAAAATTTGAAATTTGAAATTTTGAATTTTGAATTTTGAATTTTGGAAGTTGAAATTTGAAATTTGAGATAAGATGAGATAAGTTTTGAAAAAGATATGATTTTTTTTTGAAAAAGATTTGAATTTTGAAATTTTAAAACTAAAATAAAATAAAATAAAAAAATTTAAAATAAAATCTGAATTTTTAAAAGGAAAATTTGAAAAATCAATTAAAATAAAGGAAAAAGATATTTTTGAATTCAATGAGGAAAGAGAAAAACAATAAAAAGACACAAAACTTAAAATTTTTAGATCTAATGCTCCTTATTTTCGAAAATTTTGGAGGGAAACACCAAGGAACACCAAACTTAAAAATTTTAAGATCAAAACACAAGGAAGACTCAAGAACACTTTAAAGACTCACAAGAACAACAAGAACATGAAGATAGAACACCAAACTTAAAATTTTTAGAAAACCAAAATAAAATTTTCGAAAACTACAGAAAAATCAACAAGAAAAAACCAAACTTAAAGTTTGGCACAAGATTTATTCAAAGAAAAATTATTTTTGAAAAAGTTTTTTAAAAAGAAGATAGCCAATTACCAAGAACATAAGCACAACGCTCTAACTAATTGAGCTATAAATTTAACCTGTTTTAATAAGATATTTAATAAATAAAGATTTTTTTTAGATACTAATAATTCGAAAATGCACAAGAAAAACAAGAAAAATCACAAAACAAGAAAAACTAAAGATCAAACAAGGAAAATAAACAAGAACAACTTGAAGATGAAGAAAGAACAAAGAACACAAATTTCAAAAATTTAAAGGAAAATAAAAAACATGCAATTGACACCAAACTTAAAACATGAAACTAGACTCAAACAGAAAAACTCACTTATTAATTTATAAAAATTGTCAAAAAAATTAAAAAGAGAAAATAAGTATTTTTAAAATTTTAACCACAAAAACAATAATAGAAGACTCTAAACCAAAAAGAAAAATTTTTCCTAATCTAAGCAACAAAATAAACCGTTAGTTGTCCAAACTCGAACAATCCCCGGCAACGGCGCCAAAAACTTGGTGCACGAAATTGTGTATGTCAATGTCAATATTACTATTTCTCACAAATTCGCACAACTAACCAGCAAGTGCACTGGGTCGTCCAAGTAATACCTTACGTGAGTAAGGGTCGAATCCCACGGAGATTGTTGGCTTGAAGCAATCTATGGTTATCTTGTAACTCTTAGTCAGGATATCAATTATATTTATCAGTTTGAATTGCGAGAAATAAAAGAGCATGAAATAAATACTTGTTCTGCAGTAATGGAGAATATGTTGGAGTTTTGGAGATGCTTTGTCTTCTGAATCTCTGCTTTTCCCCTGTCTTCTTCTTCACGCACGCAAGGTCCTCCTATGGCAAGCTGTATGTTGGTGGATCACCGTTGTCAATGGCTACCATCCGTCCTCTCAGTGAAAATGGTCCAGGTGTGCTGTCACCGCCCGGCTAATCATCTGTCGGTTCTCACTCATGCTGGAATAGGATCCGTTGGTCCTTTTGCATCAGTCACTACGCCCAACCTTTGTGAGTTTGAAGCTCGTCACAGTCATTCAATCCCTGAATCCTACTCGAAATACCACAGACAAGGTTTAGACTTTCCGGATTCTCAAGAATGCTGCCAATGGATTCTAGCTTATACCACGAAGATTCTGATTAAGGAATCCAAGAGATATTCATTCAATCGAAGGTAGAACGGGAGTGGTTGTCAGGCACGCGTTCATAGATTGAGAATGGTGATGAGTGTCACGGATCATCACATTCATCATATTGAAGTGCGAATGAACATCTTAGATAGAAACAAGCGTGTTTGAATGGAAAATAGAAATACTTGCATTAATTCATTGAGACACAGCAGAGCTCCTCACCCCCAACAATGAAGTTTAGAGACTCATGCCATCAAAGAGTACAAAGTTCAGATCTAAAAATGTCATGAGGTGCAAAATAAATCTCTAAAAGTTGTTTAAATACTAAACTAGTAACCTAGGTTTACAGAAAATGAATAAACTAAGATAATTGGTGCAGAAATCCACTTCTGGGGCCCACTTGGTGTGTGCTGGGGCTGAGACTTAAGCTTCTCATGTGCCTAGGCTGTTTCTGGAGTTGAACGCCAGGTTGTAACCTGTTTCTGGCGTTCAACTCCAATTTGTAACCTGTTTCTGGCGTTTGACGCCAGACTGCAACATGGAACTGGCGTTGAACGCCAGTTTACGTCGTGTATCCTTGAGCAAAGTATGGACTATTAGATATTGCTGGAAAGCCCTAGATGTCTACTTTCCAACTCAATTGAGAGCGTGCCATTTGGACTCCTGTAGCTCCAGAAAATCCATTTCGAGTGTAAGGAGGTCAGAATCCAACAGCATCTGCAGTCCTTTTTCAGCCTGAATCAGATTTTTGCTCAACTCCCTCAATTTCAGCCAGAAAATACCTGAAATTACAGAAAAATACACAAACTCATAGTAAAGTCCAGAAATATGATTTTTATTTAAAAACAATAAAAATATAATAAAAACTAACTAAATCATACTAAAAACATACTAAAAACAATGCCAAAAAGCGTATAAATTATCCGCTCATCAGTAACAACTTCCTTTCTCAACACCAAATTTTTTTTCTTAATTTATTTGTTAGTTAGTTGTTGCATTTCATGATAGGTTGCATGTTAGTTATAATTTGTATATATTCTATCATTTCTTTTTATGTTAGGACCACTTGGTTAGGGTGATGATTTCTTTTCCAAGAAACTGTTTTTAGAGCACCCTACCAATTTGAAAATTTTTTGTGTTGAACTTGCTTGAAGAATATATTTTGGAACATGGTTTTTGAGCTAAGAACACAAGTATATGAGTTTTGAGCCTAATTGTGTGGTTACATCATATAACCACTTATTTTCATTCTTGTGTGCATTATTGTCTTTCTATGATTGTAATCTTTGATTTGTTTGATTCTATATGTCTATTGTTCCATGTATACATGCATTTATATGATTGAGGCCATCATTTCATTTAGCTCACTTACCCAAATAGCCTACCTTTCATCAACCATTGTTAGCCAATTTTGAGCCTATTTAATCCCTTTTGTTCTTAATTGTAGCACATCATTACCCCTAAGTGAAAAACAATAAACGCCCTTAATTTGGATCTTTGATTAGCTTAGGCTAGTGAGGGTGTGTATCATTTGGGTATAGGAAATTTGGGACATTGGTTGAGATAAAATTGTATTTTGTATTTTTGTTGAAGATTTATGGGAATTGGGTACATGCTTATGCATTAAATATGTAAAACCACATGCATTGATACGTTTGTATATACTTTTGAAAAAAAATGTGTGAAAAAAATGTAGAAAAAATAGAAAAAATAAAAGAAACAAAAATATATAGAAAAAAATGCAATAAAAAGAGGACAAAAATGCCCCAAAGTAAAGTAACAATAATAATGCATATGGAATGTGAATTAAAGAGAATGCATGAGTATGTGAAAAAAGTGGAAATCATGGGTAGTTAGGTATTGTATTAGAATTGTATAGGTTGTCATATGTGTTTGGTGAGAGCTTAGGTTAATCAAAGATTCAAATTTCAAGCTCACTTGACCATATACATGATGGGTTGGAAATGAAATTCCAACACCTAAACTCACCGGCAAGTGTACCGGGTCGCATCAAGTAGTAATTACTCACATGAGTGAGGTCGATCCCACAGGGATTGATGGATTGAGCAATTTTAGTTAGGTGATTAGTTTAGTTAAGCAAACAGTTGATGATTTGAGTGAATTGTAACCAACAGAAGCTAAATTGCATGAAACTAAAAGGGAGAGGGAGAATTGACAGAAAACTAAAGTGCAGAAGATTAAATTGCTTGAAACTTAAAGTGCAAGTAATGTAAATGACTGAAACTTAAATTGCAAGAAATGTAAATAGCTGAAGCTTAGAGTGAAAGAAATGTATATTGTTTGAATAGTAAAGGGATGTGGGGTGCTGGGATGCATAATTTAATAATAGAAAGTAAAGAAGATGAAGTAAGTGCAGTAGATCTAAATAGAAATGGAAAGTTTCTTGAAGAATAAGACAGAAAGTAAACTCAGCTCAATTGTAAAAGCTAGGAAAGAAATTCAAGATCTTAGGGGCTCAATGAGACTAGAAAATAGGTCTAGATCTCAATTCCTTTCTTGATCAAGCAGAAAACAATTTGTAGAAGAAATGTAAATGGAACAGTAAAGAAAACTTAGATCCAATTCTTAGAACAATTGAGAAGAGAGGTAAAAGATGATTCTCAAACTTAGAATCAGTGAAGCTCTTCAATCTCAATTCAAATTCCAAGAACAGATAGCAAGATTTGCAGAAGAAATGAAAATGAAGACATAAAGCTCAATCAAATTCCCAATCCTTAGAATTATGCAGAAGAAAACAAAGAGGAATTATAGATCAAAGATTGAAACAGAATTCCTTCAATCTCAATCCAAAATTCAGAAACCAAAAGTAAGTAATGCAAAAGTAAGAACAAAGAGGAGAGAACTCAGCTCTCAATCCCAATTCCAAGCTAAAATGTAAAAGTGAGCTAAAAATAACACTAAAAATAAAAGAAAGTTCAAAAGTGAAAGTAAAGGTCCTCTCTAAATCAAACTAAGTCCTATTTATACCCTTTCTATCTTTGATCTTCAGAATTTGGAGTGGACTTTTCAAGTTGGTGAAGAATTGGATCCAAATTGGCTTTTGAATTAAAATTGGAACCATTGTGCACCTCCAGGGAACCGCTCGGTTAGCTTCACCAACGGAGCACTCAATCCTTGGCCCAGGTTCGTCTCGTGCATGGCTCCAGGGAAGCGCTCAGTTAAGTAAGGTAACTGAGTGCCCCATGTCTTGTTCCAGGCTTGTTTTGTCTCGTGCCAAGCTTCTTTGTGTGCCTTCATAGCACTCAGTTAGAACTCTTAACTCAGCGCCCTTTTGTTTTGGGGAGAAACTCCCTTTTCGAATCCTTGCTAAGCCAATTTTTGGAGCAAATCTTGCAATGTATGGCACTCAGTGAAAGAAGTTAACTCAGCGCCCTTTGCTTGTGGAGAGGACTCCCACTTCGAACCCTGCTAAATCCATTTTGTGCATTTTCTTTGCAAAAAGTTGTAGTGCTCCTTCCTTGCCAGCATGGGTTCGAACCTTGGCTAGCTCCTTTTGCCAATTTCTTTTGTGGAGTAGCGCTTCCTCTTATGCCTCATGTGCTTGGTTTTGAAACTTGGTGGCATCACTCCTTGATTTTGCACCTTTTTTTCTTTTGGTTGATGCACGATAAAGTGAAATAAGTTAACTGAGCGCTCCTCATTTTGCTTGCTTCCTTGGGCGCTCAGTTAAATGCACCAACTTAGCGCTATGCTTTGCTCCCTTGGCCTTGCTTGATATGCCACGCTTTTGTTTCCTTAGGTCACGCTTTCCAAAGCGTGGCCTAAGGTCTAAAGCGTGCTTTAACTTCAAAAGCGTGCCAAAAATTCCTTTTTCCACCATTTCTTTATTTACAAGTAATCAAAACAACCAATCAAAGCATCACCAAATTCACAAGGTTTAATAAATCATTCAAAAACCAACTAATTCTAGCTTAAACCTTATGATTTAGTGTCAATTAAAGGATGGTTGATTGATTCAACAAAACCATGTAAATCCACTCCAAATTACTTACTTACAATGCAAGAAAGTGCATAAAACCTAATGAAACAAGTGAAAAATGCTTGAAAAGCTAGCATAAGATGACTTGTCATCACAACACCAAACTTAAACCTTACTTGTCCCCAAGCAAGCACTAAACATAAGAGAAAATGAAATGACATAGAGAAGTATGCATGTCCTTATTTAGCAGATAATTGAACTTGGTTCATGGAGTTTTATGCAGACAATGATAGCTCATTTATTACTTGCTGACAAATAAGAAATGTTTCCTTAAAGGTTCATTAGAGTTGCTGCTATAATGCCTTGCTTTTGATTGATCCCTTGCTAGCTTTTTCTTTCTTTATTTTGCTTTAGAAAGCTTATTTCTTAATGGAGGCTTGGTGGCAAATGTTGCAGCAGTCTTTTGGCTCAATTTTGCTCAACATTTCTTCACCAAAGATACATGGCTCACAATTTCTTTCTAGGAACATTGATGCCCAGTATCTCTTTGGATTACTAAATGCTTTGTAACTAGGTTGCTCTTGATGGTGGACTTTCAGTTGGCAATCCCAGATCAGTTGATCTAAGTGGCCAAGTTTCAAAATACTCCTCAGAACCTACTTGTCCAAGCATATTCCAGTACAAAAATACCACAGGCATATGTCCTAGGGTCCAAGCTATTGGTGTCTAGCCTTATTGTTTCTTTCTTTGCCAATTCTTGGCTTTTCTCTTTCTTTTCCTTTTTGTTTTGCTTCATTCTCAAGGGAATTTCATTAATTAACAGACTTTATAGCAGCAAACTAATTCACACTTCAAAGAACATGTTATTATGCAGCTTTTGTTATTTGAGCTAACCATTAAATCAAATAACTACCACCACTGAATTCTCATTCTAATTTCTACAACATTGGTCAATCACTTTCTTGTTTCAAACATTTCTCTTTTATTTTTGCAGAAGGGAAACAAAACAAAATTCAAGCTAGTGATGGATGACAAGCACAATATGCAGGCTAGCATTCTTAGCAAACATCTCTACTTGCACTTAATTGAATACTTCAGCAAGACATATAGGAATTTCCAAATTAAAATACTTCAAAGCAACAAGGATTAAGTGTCAATACAACCTGTTGGGAATGTCTCTCAGCTTTTTCTTCTGTCATTATTATTTCTCTTTATTGTACTTTCTTTGGACAATGATGCAGACTCCCTCCACAGGTTGAATGTTTTCCTGCATAATCCTCAAAAGTTGCTTGTTTCTCAAGCCCTTAAGCAAATGGTTAGCTAACATGACTTATTTGTGGGCATTTTGAACTTACTTTGGTGTGTGAACACCAAACTTAGTCTCTTGCCAATGTTTCTTATGTATCAAGTTAACCATATGTGAAACCCTTCTGTCTTTGCTAAAGGTAATATAACTAAAAACTAGAAAACAGACAATGGTTAAGTAGTTTCTCTGATTGCTTGGAGCTAGCAACCCTTTATGCAGAAGGTGAAAATGTGTTTTCAAATGAGATTTTGGTGGAACACCAAACTTAGCATCCTTCATTCTCCCTTAAATTGTTTTGGTGTACAACACCAAACTTAGCTCCTTACAATACATACAAAACTACTCAACCTTTCTATTGAAATAACTATGAAAAGAAAACTACCTCAGGTTGGGTTGCCTCCCAACAAGCACTTCTTTATTGTCATTAGCTTGACATTCTTCATTCCTGCTCAGCTCAGGTTCTGAACCTCTTTTTCTTTGTCCCATTGACCTCCCAAGTAAGGCTTTGCCCTGTGCCCATTTGCTGTGAAATAGCTTTTTGTTGCTTCGTCTAACAGTTCAAGGCTTCCATAAGGGAGAACCTTTGTCACCAAGTAAGGACCAGTCCATTTGGATTTGAGCTTGCCAGGGAAAACTTTGAGTCTGGAGTTATATAGGAGTACTTGCTATCCTGGTTTGAACTCCTTCTTTGAGATCTTCTTGTCATGCCACCTCTTGGCCTTTTCCTTGTATATCTTAGCATTTTTATAAGCTTCTAGCCTAAACTCATCCAACTCATTTAGTTGCAGTAGTCTCTTCTCCCCTGCTGCCTGGGAATCAAGTTTGAGGAGTTTAGTGGCCCAAAAAGCTTTATGCTCAAGCTCTACAGGGAGGTGACAAGATTTGCCATATAGCAGCTAAAAAGGGGATTTTCCAATAGGAGTTTTGAATGATGTTCTGTATGCCCAAAGTGCATCTTCTAGCTTTCTGGTCCAATCTTTTCTGGTGGCTCCCACAGTCTTCTCTAAAATCCTCTTCAATTCCCTATTTGCAAGTTCGGCCTGGCCATTGGTCTGAGGTTGGTATAGTATGGCTACTTTATGAATCACTCCATATTTGTGAAGGAGTTTCTCCATCTGCTTGTTGCAAAAATGACCACCACCATCACTGACAAGTCCCTTAGGCACTCCATATCTAGTGAAAATGTGCTTCTTTAGGAATTGAAGAACAATTTGTGCATCACATGTGGTTGTGGCTGTTGCTTCCACCCACTTTAAGACATACTCCACTGCGACCAAAATGTATTTGAAAGAGTAGAAAGGAGGAAAAGGCCCCATGAAATCAATGCCCCAAAGATCAAATAGCTCCACTTCAAGAATGAAATTTTGAGGCATCTCATTCCTTCTTGTCAATCCTCCAGCTCTTTGGCATTCATTACATTGGTGAACAAACTCTCTGGCATCCTTGAAGATGGTTGGCCAATAAAATCCACTCTGCATTATTTTAGCAGCTGTTCTCTCTGGTCCAAAGTGTCCACCATAGGCTGAACCATGACAATGCCACAATATATCTTTCATTTCATTTTCAGGCACACACCTCCTAATCATTCTATCAGAGCATCTTTTGAATAAGAAAGGTTCATCACACAAAAACTTCCTTGCTTCATTGAGTAGCTTTTTCACTTGTTGCTTGAAAAATTCTTGAGGTATCTTCCTTCCCACTTTGTAGTTTGCTATGTCAGCTAACCAAGGTGCTTGCTGAACTTGGAAAAGGTGCTCATCAGGGAATTTTTCATTCACTTGATGTGGTATATCTTGATTGGCTTCTTGTGGCACTCTTGATAAATGATCTACTACTTGATTCTCACTCCCCTTCCTATATCTCACTTCAATGTCGAATTCTTGTAGCAGCAGCACCCACCTAATAAGCCTTGGCTTTGAATCCTGTTTAGACATTAGATACTTGAGAGCAGTGATAAACCCCTATTTTATGATTCATCTTATGCTCAATTGAGTGTTTTTATCAATTCTTCACCCACTTATTCATATGAATTGCATGGTTTTACTATTCCTTCCTTATTTTATGATATATGTGAAAACATGTTTCCTATGCTTTAAAAATATTAATTTTAATTATCCTTTATTACCATTCGATGCCATGATCTGTGTGTTAAGTATTTCCAGGCTTTATAGGGTAGGAATGGCTTAGAGGACAGAAAGGAAACATGCAAAAATGGAAGGAACGCACAAAATGGAGTTTTTGAAGAAATAGCAGTGACGCGCACGCATAGACAACGCGAACGCGCGCCAAGCAAAAAGCACGAGCGACGCGTATGATGCACGGAAACTTGTCTCTCAACAAATTTCCCTTTGGCAAGTATACCGAGTTGTCATCAAGTAAAAACTCACAATAGAGTGAGGTCGAATCCCACAGGTATTGATTGGTCAAGCAACTTTAATCAGAGGAATGTTCTAGTTGAGCTAAGCAGAAATTGAGTTGAGATTTGTAGAAAAGTAAATGGCGGAAAAGTAAATAACAGAAAGTGTAATTGCTGGAAGTAAATGGCAGAATGTAAATGACGAAAAGTAAATTACAGAATCTTAAACGGGGGTTTGGAGAAATGAACATAAAAGTAAATGGCAGAAAGTAAAGAGAATGGGTAAGATCAGAAATGGGGGATTCATTGGGCTCAGGAGATGTTGTATTCTCCAGATCAAGTTCATTCTCATCTCTTCCTCAATCAATGTATTCATTGATCTCCTTGGCAATCTTAAGTGATTGGATTCCAATTCCTTGATAATTCAATCTCTCAAATCTTGATCAATAGCCAATTCCTTGGTCTAATTGCTCAGGAGAAGAGATAAAGTATGGTCACTGATTATACCACATGTATTCCCAAATCAAAGTGTTGGTAGGATTATATGTCACTATATCCATCCAAACCCCAATTTGGTCCAACATGAGAAAGCATTTCTAGCATGATCTTTTCATTCCTCTTCCAAAGTTCCGAAGAGATCCAAGTATGAATAGCTTCTTTTCCAAGACAACTACCCAATTGGATAAAGATTGAAAGCCTTCTAGTAAAATCAAGAGAAAAGAAAGAAGAAGAATAATGAAAACTATTATTGATCCATCAAATTACAACAGAGCTCCCTAACCCGATGAAAAAGGGTTTAGTTGTTCATAGCTCTGGAAATGGAAGAAGATAAAGAAGAATGCATTGTTCAATTAACTAGAAATTATAGAGAAAGTAAAATATACAGAGTGTAGTTCTCCCAAAATGCCCAAAAGCTCCCTTTGTCACTAACACTCCAAACGCCCCTCCTTCCCACGTTAGAGTTCACGTTAATTAGATTAACGTGGCCACTAACGTGGTGGTAATTGCCATCTCCAACGTTAGTGACAAAGGTGAGTGTCACTAACGTTGGCCTGTCACTCTTTGCTCCACGTTACCCTTCACATTAGTGGTCTTAACGTGACCACTAACGTGGGCAATGTTGGCCTAGTCCAACGTTAGAGACAAAAGTGAGTGTCACTAACGTTGGCAATTTCTTCCTCCTCCCACGTTAGAGTTCACGTTAATTAGATTAACGTGGCTCTTAACGTGGCTTATGTATGGCCTTTTGGAACGTTAGTGGTGTTCACTTTTACCACTAACGTTGGAGCTCCTCTTTTCTTTCCACGTTAGCTCCCACGTTAATGTAACTAACGTGGCAACTAACGTGGGCTATGATGGCTTTCGAAGGCGTTATTGGCAAACACTTTTTTCATTAACGCCATAAGCTTATGCCCATTCCACATTAGTGGTCACGTTAATTAGACTAACGTGGCTACTAACGTGGCTCTTCCTTGCTTCCTTTGTCCTGAAATCAAGCAAATAAAGTGCATCAAAGGTCTATTCCAAGTCATGAGATCATGCATTATCCAATTTTGTCATTCAATTCATGCATAATTCTCATGAAATCATGTAAAGTTCACAATGTTTGCTTGAAACAAGATGTAAGTGTATTTCTACCCAAAACTTGCTTATTTACTAAGAAAATACATGAAACTACCCTAAAACAGTAAAGAAAAGGTCAGTGAAACTGGCCAAAATGTCCTGGAATCACAACACCAAACTTAAAGCTTGCTTGTCCCTAAGCAAGTACTGAAACATCAGAATGATGAATGAAAGAACGAGAGGAACAAGTTCTTATTATAGAAGTAAAGCTCTTGGTTTATGGGGTTTCATGCATAGCAACTTAGCTTCATTCCTTTACTGGTTTCCAGGTCCTTATCATGCTCTTGAATACTTGCTTGATTGTATCCTATGAGATCCTTATTCTTTGATCCTCCCTTTTTTTTCTCAGGGTTTATTGTATCCTTAGGCTAAGTTCTTTGTGAGGGGGCAACTCTTTAAAGTAATCTTTCAGCCAACATTCCCGAACCAGTTGGTTCAAGGTGCTAGGTGTTGAAACACCCCTAAGGACTTACTCCCTCAAGTCTCTCTCCCCCATACATGCACACCACAGGCACATGGTTTGTTATTTTCTTTCTTTGAGGCCTTGGTGTCCAGCACCTCTTTGGGTTACTAAATGTTCTGTAGCAAAAGTTGCTCTTGATAGTGGACTTTCAGCTGATAATCCTGGGTTAGTTAACCCAAGTTACCAAGTGATAAGGCACCCCTGAGAGCTTAGTCATCCAAGCATATCCTTTGCACAGGAGCACCACAGACATATGCCTCAGTATTCAAACCCTTGGTGCCTAGCCTTATTTCTTATTATTTTTCTTTCTTTTTCAAACTCTTATTGTTCTTTCTCTTTTTCTTATTAGGATCTTGTTGTTTGGCTAGTCTCACAGGATGTGTTTCAAGCATGTAATTCAATACACATGAGTGCCCTCATACCTTATAGGTGATTGATGAGCGAATAATTTATACGCTTTTTGGCATTATTTTTAGTATGTTTTTAGTATGTTTTAGTTAGTTTTTATTATGTTTTTATTAGTTTTTATTTAAAAATCACATTTCTGGATATTACTATGAGTTTGTGTGTTTTTTTGTGATTTTAGGTATTTTCTGGCTGAAATTGAGGGACCTGAGCAAAAATCTGATTCAGAGGCTGAAAAAGGACTGCAGATGCTGTTGGATTCTGACCTCCCTGCACTCGAAGTGGATTTTCTAGAGCTACAGAAGCCCAATTGGCACGCTCTCAATTGCGTTGGAAAGTAGACATCCTGGGCTTTCCAGAAATATATAATAGTTCATACTTTGCCCAAGATTTGATGGCCCAAACAGGCGTTCCAAGTCAGCTTAAGAATTCTAGCATCAAAACGCCAAAACTGGCACAAAAGCTGGAGTTAAACGCCCAAACTAGCACAAAAGCTGGCGTTTAACTCCAAGAAAAGTCTCTACACATGGAAGCTTCAATGCTCAGCCCAAGCACACACTAAGTGGGCCCGGAAGAAGATTTCTGCATTAATTACTTATTTCTATAAACCCTAGGCTACTAGTTCTCTATAAATAGGACCTTTTACTATTGTATTTTCATCTTTGATAAGTCTTATACTTTGGATAGACCTTTTCACGTTTGGGGGCTGGCCTCACGGCCATGCCTAGACCTTTTTGTTCTTATGTATTTTCAACGGTGGAGTCTCTACACTCCATAGATTAAGGTGTGGAGCTCTGCTGTTCCTCATGAATTAATGCAAAGTACTATTATTTTTCTATTCAACTCAAGTCTATTTCTTTTCCAAGATATTCATTTGTGCACAAGAACATGATGAATATGATGAGTATGTGATACTCATCACCATTCTCACCTATAAACGCGTGCCTAACAACCACTTCCGTTCTACATGCAAACAAGCTTGAATGTGTATCTCTTGGGTTGCTAATCTAAGATTGGAACCTTCGTGGTATAGGCTAGAATTATTGGTGGTCATTCCTGAGATCCGGAAAGTCTAAACCTTGTCTGTGGTATTCCGAGTAGGATCTGGGAAGGGATGACTGTGACGAGCTTCAAACTCGCGAGTGTTGGGCGTGTGACAGACGCAAAAGGATTAATGGATCCTATTCCAACATGATCGAGAACCGACAGATGATTAGCCGTGCGGTGACAGCGTGCATAGAATATTTTCACTGAGAGGACAGGAAGTAGCCATTGACCACGGTGATGCCCAACATAAAGCTTGCCATGGAAAGGAGTATGAATGATTGGAAGAAGGCAATAGAAAAGCAGAGGTTCAGGAGGAACAAAGCATCTTCATACGCTTATCTGAAATTCCTACCAATGAATTACATAAGTATCTCTATCTCTATCTTTATTTTATGTTTTATTTATCTTTAATTATCAATCCTCCATAACCATTTGAATCCGCCTAACTAAGATTTACAAGATGACCATAGCTTGCTTCAAGCCGACAATGTCCGTGGGATCGACCCTTACTCACGTAAGGTATTACTTGGACGACCCAGTGCACTTGCTGGTTAGTTATGCGGAATTGTGACAAAGTGTGATTCACATTTGAGAGCTCCAAGTCTTTGGCACCATTGTTGATGATCATAATTTCGTGCACCAGTGATCCAACTTAGCTAATCTATTATCCCACCACAAACCTTGAGGACTTATTTCACCATATGAACCCTACTCTAGTTTCTTTCATAACATTCTCTTTTATTGAATTCAAAGGGCAAGCATACAAGTAAGTAGGATGAAAATAAAAATAGGTAACTTGGACCAGCACATATAGACTTAATAACTGAAAATGCTAAAGACAGAATTGAAAATTCCTAAGCTACTATGGAAGCATGTTCTATTTCATACATGATTTTCCTTATTTAGACTTGAAAACGATAAAATGAAGAGGGAACTCCACCACCTTTTACTCATAGGGCTGCCCATGCTCTCTCTCTTGTTTGTCCTCTTTGTGTCCTTCTTGAGTGCTTGAACCCCCATTTCCCTTGCACTTTCCGACTAACTTTTTCCAGAAGCCAGCATCTTCCATCTTATTTTTCAATGTTTCCTTCTGTTGTTTCACCTTTCCTTCCTCTTATTCTGTTAGATTTTTTTGGACTGAATCATACCTTGGGATTGCAGAGTGCATATTATGCATATGCCCAGATACATAGTTCAACTTGGCTTGAGTGTTTATGTTGAATTCTTCCCTATGTAGTTGCCGTCCTTCATTAAGCACGCTGAACTCGTTGAATGCTTTCATCTGAGCTAGTTGACGTTGGTTGAGTTCTTGAAGGCGTTTATCTTGACGCTCTTGCCTTTCAGTCACTTGATTGATGGCTTGAGTGAGCTGGGAGTAGTGTTCCTGTTGCTGCTCCATTTGTTGTTTCTGCCACTCTCCTTGTTGATTCATCTAGTTAGCAAGTAGTTCTTCCTGACGATCCATCCGTTGGGATTGAAAGTGTAGTTGTTGCTCTTGTCCTTCCATATATCTCCTTGCCAAGTCCTCAATGGCTCCTTGAATGTGAACCAGATTTATATTGGTTGGATCATAGTACTCTTCTTGCTGGTATTCTTCTTGATGAGGTTCTTCTTGGTGAGGTCCTTCTTGTGATGTTCTTTTCCTTATTTGAGGTCTTCTTTATTGTTGGGCGCATGCCACATAAGTTATACGCTGGAGCGTAACTAACCTCCCAGGGTTTACCCAATGTGGATTGCTGTCTTCGAAGACCACCTTGGCTTTCTTACATAGTCTCAGGATGGTACTGGGATACAAAAGCCGAGCACTCGGATCACTCTTTTCGGCTGCTTCTTAGATTCCCTCATCTATAATTTCATGTACATTGATGTCTCCACCGCTCATAATGCAATGTAGTATAGTAGCTCGAGCAATGTTGACCTCAGAATTGTTTGAGGCTGGAAGGATAGATCTTCTCACGAGCTCAAACCATCCTTTGGCTTCCGGGATGAGATCTCCTCTTCTAATGAACCGTGGCCTCTTATCCAAATACCTTTCCCAATCCGATCCTATAACACACATGTCATTCATAATTTCTTCAAGCTCATCATTGTCGGGGCCATTACTTATTCTTGCTTGATAACTTGGCTTGTCAGAGGGTTGTGATCTAAGATGAAGAGTCCTCATTATAGCATTGGGACTGAAATCTACCTCTGTTCCTCTCACATAGCTTTTAAAGGTAGGAGCCTCGGTATTGTCTTCTCTGGCTACATTGGCATAGAACTCCTTAATGAGATTTGCATTTATCTTTGTTTCTGGTGCGCAGAAATCGTGACGGTTCCATTCCTTGGTAACGGCGCTGAAAACTTTATACGCACGTTCATAATCTTAATTCTTTGTCACAACTTCGCACAACTGACCAGCAAGTGCACTGGGTCGTCCAAGTAATAAACCTTACGTGAGTAAGGGTCGATCCCACAGAGATTGTCGGCTTGAAGCAAGCTATGGTCACCTTGTAAATCTCAGTCAGGCAGATTCAAATGGTTATGGTGAATTGATAATAAAAAGATAAATAAAACGCAAAATAAAGATAGAGGTACTTATGTAATTCTTTGGTGAGAATTTCAGATAAGCGTATAGAGATGCTTTCGTTCCTCTGAACCTCTGCTTTCCTGCTGTCTTCATCCAATCATTCCTACTCCTTTCCATGGTAAGCTTTATGTAGGGCATCATCGTTGTCAATGGCTACATCCCTTCCTCTCTGTGAAAATGGTCCAATGCGCTGTCACTGCATGGCTAATCATCTGTCGGTTCTCGATCATACTGGAATAGGATTTACTATCCTTTTGCGTCTGTCACTACGCCTAGCACTCGTGAGTTTGAAGCCCGTCACAGCCATCCCTTCCCAGATCCTACTCGGAATACCACAGACAAGGTTCAGACTTTTCGGATCTCAAGAATGGAAGTTTCTAATATCTCGGACTCAGTCCTCTATATTAAATATCTAAGAGATATTCATTCTAGTTTGTTTGCATGTAGAATGGAAGTGTTTGTCAGGCACGCGTTCATAAGTGAGAATGATGATGAGCGTCACATAATCATCACATTCATCATGTTCTTGGGTGCGAATAGATATCTTAGAATAGGAATAAGCTTGAATTGAATAGAAAACCATTAGTACTTTATATTAATTCATGAGGAGCAGCAGAGCTCCACACCTTAATCTATGGTGTGTAGAAACTCTACTGTTTGAAAATACATAAGTGATAATGGTCCAGGCATGGCCGAATGGCCAGCCCCCATGAAATTCTAAAGATGAAGCTAAAGATGTTCCAAATATGTAAATACAATAGTAAAAAGTCCTATTTATACTAAACTAGTTACTAGGGTTTACAGAAATGAGTAAATGATGCAGAAATCCACTTCCGGGGCCCACTTGGTGTGTGCTTGGGCTGAGCATTGAGCTTTATACGTGTAGAGGTCTTTCGTGTAGTTGAACGCCAGTTTGTAACCTGTTTCTGGCGTTTAACTCCACTTTGCAACCTGTTTCTGGAGTTTGACTCCAGAATGCAGCATGGAACTGCCGTTCAACGCCAGTTTACGTCATCTAAACTCGGGAAAAGTATGAACTATTATATATTGCAGGAAAGCCCTGGATGTCTACTTTCCAACGCAATTGAGAGCGTACCATTTGGAGTTCTTTTGTTCCAGAAAATCCACTTTGAGTGCAGGGAGGTCAGAATCCAACAGCATCTGTAGTCCTTCTTCAACCTCTGAATCTGATTTTTGCTCAAGTCCCTCAATTTTAGCCAGAAAATACCTGAAATCATAGAAAAACACACAAACTCATAGTAAAGTCCAGAAATGTGATTTTTATTTAAAAACTAATAAAAATATACTAAAAACTAACTAAATCATACTGAAAACTATGTAAAAACAATGCCAAAAAGCGTATCAATTATCCGCTCATCACAACACCAAACTTACATTGTTGCTTGTCCCAAAGCAACTGAAAATCAAATTGGATAAAAAGAAGAGAATATACTATAAATTCCAAAATATCAATGAAACTTAGCTCCAATCAGATGAGCGGGACTTGTAGCTTTTTGTCTCTTGAATAGTTTTGGCATCTCACTTTATCCACTGAGGTTCAGAATGATTGGCATCTATAGGAACTTAGAATTCAGATAGTGTTATTGATTCTCCTAGTTCAGTATGTTGATTCTTTAACACAGCTACTTTATGAGTCTTGGCCGTGGCCCTAAGCACTTTGTTTTCCAGTATTACCACCGGATACATAAATGCCACAGACACATAACTGGGTGAACCTTTTCAGATTGTGACTCAGCTTTGCTAAAGTCCCTAATTAGAGGTGTCCAGGGTTCTTAAGCACACTCTCTCTTTTTTTGCTTTGGACCTTGACTTTAACCGCTCAGTCTCAAGTTTTCACTTGACACCTTCACGCCACAAGCACATGGTTAGGGACAACTTGGTTTAGCCGCTTAGGTCAGGATTTTATTCCTTTAGGCCCTCCTATCCACTGATGCTCAAAGCCTTGTATCCTTTTTATTTACCCTTGCCTTTTAGTTTTAAGGGCTATTGGCTTTTTGCTCTTGCCTTTTGGTTTTAAGAGCTTTTGGCTTTTTCTGCTTGCTTTTTCTTTTTCTTCTTTTTTTCGCCATTTTTTTTTCTTTTCTCTCTTTTTTTTCTGCAAGCTTTTGTATTCACTGCTTTTTCTTGCTTCAAGAATTATTTTTATGATTTTTCAAATTATCAAATAACATGTCTCCTTTTCATCATTCTTTCAAGAGCCAACATATTTAACATTCATAAACAACAACTTTAAAAGACATATGCACTGTTCAAGCATTCATTCAGAAAACAAAAAGTGTTGCCACCACATCAAAATAATTAAACTAGTTTCAAGGATGAATTCGAAACCATGTACTTCTTATTCTTTTGTAATTAAAATATTTTTCATTCAAGAGAGGTGATGGATTCATATTCATAACTTTAAGGCATAGACACTTAAACACTAATGATCATGTAATAAGACACAAATATAAATAATCATAATGCTTAAAAATCGAAAAATAGGAAAATAAATAAACAAGGAGATTAAGGAATGAGTCCACCTTAGTGAGGGTGGCGTCTTCCTCTTCTTGAAGAACCAATGGTGCTCTTGAGCTCCTCTATGTCTCTTCCTTGTCTTTCTTGCTCCTCCCTCATAGCTCTTTGATCTTCTCTAATTTCATGGAGGATGATGGAGTACTCTTGATGCTCCACCCTTAGTTGTCCCATGTTGGAACTTAATTTTCCTAGGGAAGTGTTGATTTATTCCCAATAGTTTTGTGGAGGGAAGTGCATCCCTTGAAGCATCTCAGGGATTTCATGGTGAGGAATCTCCTCATGCTCATGTTGCGGTCCATGATCTCTTGTTTGCTCCATCCTTTTCTTAGTGATGGGCTTATCCTCTTCAATAAGGATATCTCCCTCTATGTCAATTCTAGCTGAATTGCAGAGGTGGCATATGAGGTGAGGAAAGGCTAACCTTACCCAAGTGGAGGACTTGTCAGCCACCTTGTAAAGTTCTTGAGGTATAATCTCATGAACTTCCACCTCCTCTCCAATCATGATACTATGGATCATGATGGCCCGGTCTATAGTAACTTCAGACCGGTTACTAGTAGGAATGATTGAGCGTTGAATGAACTCTAGCCATCCCCTAGCCACTGGTTTGAGGTCATGCCTTCTTAGTTGAACCAGCTTGCCTCTTGAGTCAATTTTCCATTGAACTCCTTCCTCACATATGTCTATGAGGACTTGGTCCAACCTTTGATCAAAGTTGACCCTTCTTGTGTAGGGGCGTGCGTTCTCTTCCATCATTGGCATGTTGAATGCCAGCCTTACATTTTTCAGACTGAAATCTAAGTATTTCCCCCGAACCATGGTAAGCCAATGCTTTGGATTCGGGTTCACACTTTGAACATGGTTCCTTGTGATCCATGTGTTTGCATAGAACTCTTGAACCATTAGGATCCCGAGTTGTTGAATGGGGTTGGTGAGAACTTCCCAACCTCTTCTTTAAATCTCAAGTCGGATCTTCGGATACTCATTCCCTTTGGACCTTTGAGATGAATCTTTCCATCTCCCATAACTTAGAGGTGAAAGCAATTGCCTTCTCTTTCCTCTTTCTAGAGGTTTCTCTGGCCTTAGGTGCCATAAATGGTTATGGAAAAACAAAAAGCAATGCTTTTACCACACCAAACTTAAAATGTTTGCTCGTCCCCGAGCAAAAGAAGAAAGAAAGAAGTAGAAGAAGAAGAAAAATGGAGGAGAGGGAGAGAGAGTAGGTTTCGGCCAAGTGGAAGAAGAGAGGGTTGTGTTATGTGAAATAGAAGAAGGAATGAGGGGTTTATATAGAAGTGGGGAGGGGTTTAGGGTTTGGCCATTTAGGGTTGGGTTTGGGAGGGAAAATATTTTGAATTTGAAAGTAGGTGGGGTTTATGGGGAAGAGAAGATGGATGTGAGTGGTGAGGGGGTGATGGGAAAGAGTGATTGAAGTGATTGGTGAAGGGCATTTGGGGAAGAGAGTTATGAAAAGGTGTGAAGAGGAGAGAATAGGGTTAGGTGGGGATCCTGTGGGGTCCACAGATCCTGAGGTGTCAAGGATTTTTTATCCATGTACCCTTTAGACGTGTAAAACGCCCTATACATGCAATCCTAGCGTTTAACGCCAGACTGCTGCCTGTTTCTGGCATTAAACGCCACTTCCATGCTCTGTTCTGGCGTTTAACGCCAGGTAGATGCTTGTTTCTGGCGTTAAACGCCAGCTTGGTGCCTGTTTCTGGCGTTAAACGCCAGACAGATGCTTGTTTCTGGCGTTTAAACGCCAGACTGTTCTCCTCCAGGGTGTGCTGTTTTTCATTCTATTTTTCACTCTGTTTTTGATTTTTTAGTAGTTTTTGTGACTTCACATGATCATCAACCTAATAAAACATGAAATAAAAAAGAGACAATAAAATAGATATGATTAAATAACATTGGGTTGCCTCCCAACAAGCGCTTCTTTAATGTCAATAGCTTGACAGTGAGCTCCCGTGGAGCCTCACAGATAATCAGAGCAAGGTTGGAACCTCCCAACACCAAACTTAGAGTTTGAATGTGGGGGTTCAATACCAAACTTAGAGTTTGGTTGTGGCCTCCCAACACCAAACATACAGTTTGACTGTGGGGGCTTTGATTGACTCTGCAGTGAGAGAAGCTTTTCATGCTTCCTTTCCATGGTTACAGAAGGAGATCCTTGAGTTTGAAACACAAGGTTGTCCTCATTCAGTTGAAGGACTAACTCTTCTCTGTCCACATCAATCACAGCTCTTGCTGTGGCTAGGAAGGGTCTTCCAAGGATGATGGATTCATCCTCTTCCTTCCCAGTGTCTAGGATTATAAAATCAGCAGGGATGTAAAGGCCTTCAACCTTTACTAGCACGTCCTCTACTTGTCCATAAGCCTATTTTCTGGAGTTGTCTGCCATCTCTAATGAGATTCTGGCAGCTTGCACCTCAAAGATTCCCAGTTTCTCCATTACAGAGAGTGGCATGAGGTTTATCCCTGATCCAAGGTCACATAGAGCCTTTGCAAAGGTCATGGTACCTATGGTACAAGGTATTAAGAACTTTCCAGGATCCTGTTTCTTCTGAGGCAATCTCAGTTGATCCATATCACTTAGTTCATTGATGAGCAAGGGAGGTTCATCTTCCCAAGTCTCATTACCAAATAATTTGGCATTCAGCTTCATGATTGCACCAAGGTACTTGGCAACTTGCTCTTCAGTAACATCTTCATTCTCTTTAGAAGAAGAATACTCATCAGAGCTCATGAATGGCATAAGGAGGTTCAATGGAATCTCTATGGTCTCTAGATGAGTCTTAGATTCCTTTGGTTCCTCAGAGGGAAACTCCTTGTTGATCACTGGACGTCCTAGGAGGTCTTCCTCACTGGGATTCACGTCCTCTCCCTCCCTTGTAGGTTCAGCTATGATGGTTAATTCAATGACCTTGCACTCTCTTTTTGGATTCTCTTTTGTATTGCTTGGGAGAGTACTAGGAGGGGTTTCAGTGACCCTTTTACTCAGCTGGCCCACTTATGCCTCCAGATTTCTAATGGAGGACCTTGTTTTATTCATGAAACTTAAAGTGGCCTTAGATAGATCAGAGACTATATTTGCTAAGCTAGATGGATCCTGCTTAGGACTCTCTGTCTTTTGCTGAGTGGATGATGGAAAAGACTTGCTATTGCTAAACCTGTTTCTTCCACCATTGTTAAAGCCTTGTTGAGGCTTTTGTTGATCCTTCCATGTGAAATTTGGATGATTTCTCCATGAGGGATTATAGGTGTTTTCATAGGGTTCACCCATGTAATTCACTTCTGCTATTGCAGGGTTCTCAGGATCATAAGCTTCTTCTTCAGAAGATGCCTCTTTAGTACTGTTGGATGATTCCTTCAATCCATTCAGACTCTGAGAGATCATATTGACTTGCTGAGTCAATATTTTATTCTGAGCCAATATGGCATTCAGAGTATCAATTTCAAGAACTCCCTTCCTCATAGGCGTCCCATTACTCACAGGATTCCTTTCAGAAGTGTACATAAACTGGTTATTTGCAACCATGTCAATAAGTTCTTGAGCTTCTACAGGTGTTTTCTTTAGATGGATGGATCCACCTACAGAATGGTCCAGTGACATCTTTGATAACTCAGACAGGCCATCATAGAATATATCCAGGATGGTCCATTCTGAAAGCATGTCAGAAGGACATTTTTTGGTCAGTTCTTTGTATCTCTCCCAAGCTTCATAGAGGGATTCACCTTCTTTCTGTCTGAAGGTTTGAACATCCACTCTAAGCTTGCTAAGCTTTTGAGGAGGAAAGAACTTGGCTAAGAAAGCCGTGACCAGCTTATCCCAAGAGTTCAGGCTATCTTTAGGTTGAGAGTCCAACCATACTCTAGCTCTGTCTCTTACAGCAAACGGGAAAAGCATAAGCCTGTAGACCTCAGGATCAACCCCATTGGTCCTAAGAGTATCACAGATCTGCAAGAATTCAGTTAAGAACTAAAAAGGATCTTCAGATGGAAGCCCATGAAACTTGCAGTTCTGTTGCATCAGAGAAACTAATTGAGGTTTAAGCTCAAAATTGTTTGCTCCAATGGCAGGGATTGAGATGCTTCTTCCATGTAAATTGGAATTTGGTGCAGTAAAGTCACCAAGCATCTTCTTTGCATTGTTATTATTTTTGGCCATGTTTTCTTCTTTTTCAAAAATTTCTGTCAGATTTTCTCCAGAGAGTTGTGCTTTGGCTTCCCTTAGCTTCCTCTTCAGAGTCCTTTCAGGTTCAAGATCAGCTTCAACAAGAATGTTCTTATCCCTGTTCCTGCTCATATGAAGAAGAAGAAAACAGAAAAGAAAATATGGAATCCTCTATGTCACAGTATAGAGATTCCTGTATGTGAGTATAAGAATAGAAGAATAGAAGAAGAGAAATTCGAACACCAAGAGGAAGAGAGGGTTCGAATTTTGAGATGAAGAGAAGTGTTAGTAAATAAATAAATAATTAGAAGGAGATGAGAGAGAGGGAATTTCGAAAATTAATTAAATTAAAATAAAATTTAAAAATTAGAAAAAAAATAAAATTAAAATTAAAAATTAAAATAATTAGTTAATTAAAAAAGAATTTTGAAAAAGAGGAAGGTGATTTTCGAAAATTAGAGAGAGAGAATTAGTTAGGTAGTTTTGAAAAAGATATGATTAAAGCAAAAAGATAGGATTGATTAAAAAAATTTGAAAATCAATTTTAAAAAGGTAAGAAGTTAGAAAAGATTTTGAAATTGATTTTGAAAAAGATGTGATTGAAACTTAATTTGAAAAAGATTTGGAAAAGAAATTTAAAAAGATTTGATTTTGAAAATTAAAGTTGATTACTTGACTAACAAGAAACTAAAAAGATATGATTCTAGAGTTTAAAGATTGAACCTTTCTTTTTAGGCAAGTAACAAACTTAATATTTTTTTGAATCAATCACATTAATTGTTAGTAAAGATTCGAAATTATGAAACAAAATAAGAAAAAGATTTTTTGAAAATCATTTTGGAATTTTCGAAAATTATGAAAGAAAAATGAAAAAGATTTGAAAAAGATAAGATTTTTAAATTGAAAATTTGATTTGACTCATAAGAAACAACTAAAATTTAAAAAGTTTTGAAAAAGTCAACTCAAATTTTCGAAAATTTATGAGTGAAAATGGGAAAGATATTTTTTTTATTTTTGAATTTTAATAAAGAAAGAGAAAAACATCAAAAAGACTCAATGCATGAAAATTTTGGATCAAAACATGTGATGCATGCAAGAACACTATGAATGTCAAGATGAGCACCAAGAACACTTTGAATGTCAAGATGAACACCAAGAACTTATTTTTGAAAATTTTTCAAGAAAAGAAAACATGCAAGACACCAAACTTAAAATTTTTTATTCTTTAGACATTAACAAATTGAAAATGCATATGAAAAACAAGAAAAGACACAAAACAAGAAAAAAGATCAAACAAGAAGACTGGCCAAGAACAACTTGAAGATCATGAAGAATGCAATGCATGAAATTTTCGAAAATAATTTTTTAGAAAATTAAAAAGATGCAATTGACACCAAACTTAAAACTTGACTCTAGACTCAAACAAGAAACACAAAATATTTTTGGTTTTATTATTTTATTAAACTTTTTTTTTGAAAATTTTTTTTTCGAAATTTAATTGGGAAAAACAAAAAAGAAGAAAATATTTTTTTTATATTTTTCGAAAATAAGAAATAAAAAGCTTAAAATTAAAATAAAATTACCTAATCTGAGTAACAAGATGAACCGTCAGTTGTCCAAACTCGAACAATCCCTGGCAACGGCGCCAAAAATTTGGTGCGCAGAAATCGTGACGGTTCCATTCCTTGGTAACGGCGCTGAAAACTTTATACACACGTTCATAATCTTAATTATTTGTCACAACTTCGCACAACTGACCAGCAAGTGCATTGGGTCGTCCAAGTAATAAACCTTACGTGAGTAAGGGTCGATCCCACGTAGATTGTCGGCTTGAAGCAAGCTATGGTCACCTTGTAAATCTCAGACAGGCAGATTCAAATGGTTATGGTGAATTGATAATAAAAAGATAAATAAAACGCAAAATAAAGATAGAGGTACTTATGTAATTCTTTGGTGAGAATTTCAGATAAGCGTATAGAGATGCTTTCGTTCCTCTGAACCTCTGCTTTCCTGCTGTCTTCATCCAATCATTCCTACTCCTTTCCATGGTAAGCTTTATGTAGGGCATCATCGTTGTCAATGGCTACATCCCTTCCTCTCTATGAAAATGGTCCAATGCGCTGTCACTGCATGGCTAATCATCTGTCGGTTCTCGATCATACTGGAATAGGATTTACTATCCTTTTGCGTCTGTCACTACGCCCAGCACTCGCGAGTTTGAAGCCCGTCACAGCCATCCCTTCCCAGATCCTACTCGGAATACCACAGACAAGGTTCAGACTTTCCGGATCTCAAGAATGGCCATCCATGGGTTCTAACTTATACCACGAAGATTCTAATATCTAGGACTCGGTCCTCTGTATTAAATATCTAAGAGATATTCATTCTAGCTTGTTTGCATGTAGAATGGAAGTGTTTGTCAGGCACGCGTTCATAAGTGAGAATGATGATGAACGTCACATAATCATCACATTCATCATGTTCTTGGGTGCGAATGGATATCTTAGAATAGGAATAAGCTTGAATTGAATAGAAAAATAGTAGTACTTTGTATTAATTCATGAGGAACAGCAGAGCTCCACACCTTAATCTATGGTGTGTAGAAACTCTACCGTTTGAAAATACATAAGTGATAATGGTCCAGGCATGGCCGAATGGCCATCCCCCATGAAAGTCTAAAGATGAAACTAGAGATGTTCCAAAGATGTAAATACAATAGTAAAAAGTCCTATTTATACTAAACTAGTTACTAGGGTTTACAGAAATGAGTAAATGATGCAGAAATCCACTTATGGGGCCCACTTGGTGTGTGCTTGGGCTAAGCATTGAGCTTTATACGTGTAGAGGTCTTTCTTGGATTTGAATGCCAGTTTGTAACCTGTTTCTGGCGTTTAACTCCACTTTGTAACCTGTTTCTGGCGTTTGACTCCAGAATGCAGCATAGAACTGGCGTTCAACGCCAGTTTACATCGTCTAAACTCAAGCAAAGTATGGACTATTATATATGGATGGAAAGCCCTGGATGTCTACTTTCCAACTCAATTCAGAGCGCGCCATTTGGAATTCTGTAGCTCCAGAAAATCCACTTTGAGTGCAGGGAGGTCAGAATCCAACAGCATCTGCAGTCCTTCTTCAACCTCTGAATCTGATTTTTGCTCAAGTCCCTCAATTTCGGCCAGAAAATACCTGAAATCACAGAAAAACACACAAACTCATAGTAAAGTCCAGAAATGTGATTTTTATTTAAAAACTAATAAAAATATACTAAAAACTAACTAAATCATACTGAAAACTATGTAAAAACAATGCCAAAAAGCGTATAAAATTATCCGCTCATCAGTTTCTGGGTTCGTGAGCTCTTGCCAACCCCTCTGTTCAATCTTTTCTCTAATCTACAGGCACTCATCATCGTTGAATTGGAATATCAGCTCTGGAAATACTTTCTTGTGTTTTATACATTCGAATTGAAGCTCATGAAAGGCGGTCTTGAACCTTCCTTCATCAAAAGGAATGCTCTCCACCGGTGTCTTTCCCTTTCACCTTTTGGAGCTTGATGATGGCATAAGTGACTTTTGATATGTGAAGGTGTTGAACGGTGTGGATCGATGATGGAATTCGGCCGGGTTAGGATAGGGTGTAGTTAAGGGAGTGGGTGAGAATGCTTTCGATGGGGTAAGAGGTGTTGAGTTCCGAAAGTGAGAAGTACAAAGAAAGGGTAATTGGAATGTAAAGAGGTACGGACTAGGAACCACTTATATAGAAAAGTGGTGAGTAAATGAAAGGTGTGGATTGATGGTGTAGGCTTATGATGAACGGATGGGGTTCAGCATGGGATGGGCACAAGGATCATCACTTTTATGATGGGGTTGGTTCGGTTTCCAAGCGTGTTATTCTTCCAATGTTGCATGGTAACATTTCCCAATGTATTCCCCTTGAAGACATGTGTATAGTCCCCATTTTTGAAGTGGCCAAACCCTTCTTCTTCACTTGTCCCATCAATTTCTCTTTAATCATTCCTTTAATTCCTATACAAGACAAAGGAATAAAATTAATAACGTTGAAAGTTGGCGGCAAAATTAGAAAATGGGATAACTACTTTTTAAAATTTTTGTTTTTAAGTAACTAAGTGCTATTCATGAATGCAAACCAACTGACTATTTAACTGTCCATGTATGCAACATTGGTGACACCAAACTTAGTTTGTGGCCATGTAGTGTAAAAAGATTTGTTCAAGGTTCTAAGAGTGACATGATATGAATTGCATTTATGTTCTCTTAGTGTGCCTTGAACACCAAACTTGTTCTTCACTATATGTTGCATACAAGGATTCATTTAAGTGTATGTCAAAGTTGATTTGGAATTCATGAACATTGCTTTATTAACTACTTTAAAAGCATATAAAACATGGGTTGCCTCCCATGAAGCGCTTCTTTGCGTCACTAGCTTGACGTTCTGCCTTTGTCAGGGTGGTTGGTAATGCTTCAAATCTTCTCCCTTCGCAGTGAATCTATCTCCATTGGCTTCATTAAGGATCTCCACATGTTCTAAGAAGAGAATTTGCTGATGGTGAAAACTTTAGGCAGCTGAGATGGTATGGTGGGGAGATGAGGTAGAATAGCTGGGAGATGAGCTAAGATCACTTTATCCCCTGGAGAGAAATCTTCTGTAGGGATCTTTTTGTTCCTCCATCCCCTTGGTGCCTTCTTCCTTATTTCTTTTAATGTTACCCTGCTCTTTGTGGCCTCCTTCCCCAGGAAAATTTTGTTGCTGGTCTCATACGACTCTGGTGGGTTTGGCTCCTCTTGGGTTTCCTTTAGCTGTTGCACCTTCTGACTGTTTTATTTACCAACCAAAGGGATTCCAGGGTGTACTGTTTGTGCTTCGGTGCTTGTTTCTTTCACCAGTGCATCATTGTGATCTTCCCTTGATTCCTTGTTTTCTTGATCTGCTTCTTGTGAGGGTTTGAAGACATTGAATGCGAGTTGTTCATCATGTATCCTCAGTATTAGCTCTCGTCGCTCCACATCTATAAGTGCTCTGGCTGTGGCTAGGAATGGTCTTCCCAATATGATTGGGTGGAGGTGACTCTCTTCTATTTCCAATATGACAAAGTCTGTGGGAAAGAAGTAGTTCCCAACCTTTACCAACACGTTTTCAACCACTCCTACTGCTTGTTTTTTAGTTTTGTCAGCCAGCTTGATGACTACGTCTGTGGGCGTTAGCTCATTGATCTACAGCTTCTTCATGAGGGATAAAGGCATTAAGTTGATGCTTACTCCCAGGTCACAGAGTCCTTTATCAAACCTTATTTCTCCTATGGCACAGGAGATGTGAAAACTCCCTAGATCCTTCCTTTTTGTAGGTAACTCTGGTTGAATGAGAGCACTGCACTCCTTATTCATCACTATTGTTTGCCCTCCTTTGAGTGAGCTTTTCCTGGTCAGTAGCTCCTTCATACACTTAATGTATGAGGGCATTTATTGGAGAGCCTTGATAAATGGTATGTTTACTTGAAGGGATGAAAACATGTCGAGGAACTTTGAGTATATTCTCTTTTCTACACCACCTTTGAATCTTTGGGGAAAAGGTGCATAGAGTTTCAGAATCTCCTTTTGTGTAGTTTTGGTTTCTTGATTACCCTCTTCCTGCTTCTCTGCTGAAGTATCTCCAGAGTGTTCTAAGAGTTTGTTCAGCTCTTTCTCAGTCCCGTTATCACTTATAGTGACCATCTTGCATTCTTTCCATCTCACTTTCTTTGCTTCACCTCTCGGGTTTTTCTCTATGTCACTTGGGAAACTGTCAGTAGGTTTGGGAATCTTCTCAGAGAGGTATCCCACTTGAAATTTTAGCCTCTTGATGGTGTCTCCCTGGTTTTTGATATTGGCTCACACCTCCTCCTTGAACACCTTGTTATCTTGGATTTCCTTACATATGCCTTCTAGTAGGGTCTCAATTCTGGAGAGTCTATCTTCGGATGATGGTGAGTTGAGATTGGAGGGATGAGAAGGGCTATTTTGGTTTTGATATGGATGTTGAGAGGTATTGTTAAGTGGGTGCTGATATGATCTCTGTGTGGAATGTTGGTGAGCTGCATTGTTGTTGGGGTTGTGACGTCTCTGATCTTGGCCTTGATCTTGTTGATTTCCCCACCCAAAGTTTGGGTGGTTCCTCCAACCAAGATTATAAGTTTTGGAGTATGGATCATGGGTCTGCCTAGGTGAGTTCCCAATGTAGTTGGCTTGTTCCTGATCACTCTCATCCTCTGTATTCACTCCTTCTTGAGCTGCTGATGAGGTGGTGACTGCTGCCAACTGGTTCCTTTCCATCTTCTTGGTAAGGTCAGCCAGCTGCTTGGTGATCATCTTGTTTTGAGCCAGCAGTGCATCCACGTTGTTCAGCTCCATCACTCCTCTAGTATTGCCCTTTTCAGAAGCATAGAAGTAATCATTCTCAGCTACAGTCTCAATGACTTCTATGGCTTCTTCAATGGTCTTCTTCTTGTTCAGAGATCCCCGTATGAGTGGTCTACTGCCTTCTTTGATTCATAAGAAAGACCCTCATAGAAAATATATAACTGCACCCATTCATTGAACATGTCTGATGGGCACCTTCTTGTCAAGTCCTTAAACCTCTCCCATGCTTCATAGAGAGTTTCACCATCTTGTTGCCTGAAGGTTTGTACTTCAGCTCTCAACCTGTTAATTCTCTGAGGAGGGTAGAATCTCGCCAAGAATTTGTTCACCACATCTTCCCATGTTGTTAAACTTTCCTTCGGAAAAGATTCCAGCCATTTAGATGCTTTGTCCTTGAGTGAAAAGGGGAACAAAAGCAATCTATAGGTGTCAGGATGAACACCATTCGACTTCACAGTATCACATATCCTTAGGAAGGTGGTGAGATGTTGATTGGGGTCTTCTTGGACACTTCCTCCGAATGAACAGTTGTTCTGAACAAGGGTGATGAGCTGTGGCTTTAGTTCAAAGTTATTGGCATGTATGGTTGGCTTTTGGATGCTACTTCCACAATTTCCTGGGTTTGGATTGATATAAGAGCCTAGAACTCTTCTCTCTTGCCCAGCATGATTTGCTGGTCCTTCTCTGGCATGGTTGTGAGCCTCTTCTTCATGGTGGTTTCTCCATATTCTCCTCCATGTTTGGTTCAAAATACTCCTCCTCTTCCTCAGCACCAACGACTCTCTTTCCTCTTGCTTCCTTCCTTAATCTAAGGAAGGTCTTCTCAGGTTCAGAATCAAAGGAAGTTGAAGCCCCGCTTCTTCTACCTGTCATACAACCAACAGAGCAAAAAACAGGAAAGGGAATTGATGGAGCAGTTACTCCTATTAGGGGTGCTGTTAGTGTTGAGTGATGCAATATATTAAACAGTTAGTGGGTTAGTGAACTGAATTGTAAAAAAAATGAAGATAACACCACAAACGGGTAAGGGGTAAAGGGAAGAAAATAGCTAAAACTGAAAGTAAATCACTCAAATGAAATTAAATCAGACAAAGAAAAATGCTCAATCTAGTTATCCACCAATTTAATCATTGTTGATACAAAATCAATCCCTGGCAACGGCGCCATAAACTTGATGCACGGAAACTTGTCTCTCAACAAATTTTTCTTCGGCAAGTATACCGAATTGTCGTCAAGTAAAAACTCACAATAGAGTAAGGTCGAATCCCACAGGGATTGATTGGTCAAGCAACTTTAATCAGAGGAATGTTCTAGTTGAGCTAAGCAGAAATTGAGTTGAGATTTGCAGAAAAGTAAATGGCGGGAAGTAAATAACAGAAAGTGTAATTGCTGGAAGTAAATGGCAGAATGTAAATGACGGAAAGTAAATTGCAGAATCTTAAACGGGGGTTTGGGGAAATGAACATAAAAGTAATTGGCAGAAAGTAAAGAGAATGGGTAAGATCAGAAATGGGGGATTCATTGGGCTCAGGAGATGTTGTATTCTCCGGATCAAGTTCATTCTCATCTCTTCCTCAATCAATGTATTCATTGATCTCCTTGCCAATCTTAAGTCATTGGATTCCAATTCCTTGGTAATTCAATCTCTCAAATCTTGATCAATAGCCAATTCCTTGGTCTAATTGCTCATGAGAAGAGATGAAGTATGGTCACTGATTATACCACATGTATTCCCAAATCAAAGTGTTGGTAGGATTATATGTCACTATATCCATCCAAACCCCAATTTGGTCCAACATGAGAAAGCATTTCTAGCATGATCTCTTCATTCCTCTTCCAAGGTTCCGAAGAGATCCAAGTATGAATAGCTTCTTTTCCAAGACAACTACCCAATTGGATAAAGATTGAAAGCCTTCTAGTAAAATCAAGAGAAAAGAAAGAAGAAGAATAATGAAAACTATTATTGATCCATCAAACTATAACAGAGCTCCCTAACCCGATGAAAAGGAGTTTAGTTGTTCATAGCTCTGGAAATGGAAGAAGATAAAGAAGAATGCATTGTTCAATTAACTAGAAATTATAGAGAAAGTAAAATATACAGAGTGTAGTTCTCCCAAAATGCCCAAAAGCTCCCTTACTAGTTCAAAACTACTCCTATATATACTACTCTTCTGATCTTCTAGTTGGCTCTTCAAGTCCTGGATATGGGCCTTCGGTCTTTAGTTGAAGCAGTTACAATCTTCAATGGGCTCAGCTTTGCTTGCAGAAAAAGTGTGAGTTAGGCATGGACGTTAGTTAGGACGTTAGTTGTGTTAACGTTAAGTGAAAATGTGGGTTCGAGAACGTTAGTGACGATCACCTTTTTTACTAACGTTCCAAACCAAAAACGATCCACGTTAACTTTAACATTAGTGGCACTAACGTGACCACTAACATTGCCTCTTGGTCCTTTGCAAACGTTATTGGCATTCACCTTTTCCAATAACGTTGCTAATTGCCTCTTTTCCCCGCGTTAAAGTTCACGTTAGTATAACTAACGTGACCCTTAACGTAGGCATGCCTAAGATTCGAGAGCGTTAGTGACACTTACCTTTGTCACTAATGCTCCAAACGCCCCTCCTTCCCACGTTAGAGTTCACGTTAATTAGATTAACGTGGCCACTAACATGGTGGTAATTGCCATCTCCAACGTTAGTGACAAAGGTGAGTGTCACTAACGTTGGCCTATCACTCCTTGATCCACGTTACCCTTCACATTAGTGGTCTTAACGTGACCACTAACGTGGGCAACGTTGGCCTAGTCCAACGTTAGTGACAAAGGTGAGTGTCACTAACGTTGGCAATTTCTTCCTCCTCCCACGTTAGAGTTCACGTTAATTAGATTAACGTGGCTCTTAATGTGGCTTATGTATGGCCTTTTGGAACGTTAGTGGTGTTCACTTTTACCACTAACGTTGGAGCTCCTCTTTTCTTTCCACGTTAGCTCCCACGTTAATGTAACTAACGTGGCAACTAACGTGGGCTATGATGGCTTTTGAAGGCGTTATTGGCGATCACTTTTCTCATTAACGCCACAAGCTTATGCCCATTCCACGTTGGTGGTCACGTTAATTAGACTAACGTGGCTACTAACGTGGCTCTTCCTTGCTTCCTTTGTCCTGAAATCAAGCAAATAAAGTGCATCAAAGCTCTATTCCAAGTCATGAGATCATGCATTATCCAATTTTTCATTCAATTCATGCATAATTCTCATGAAATCATGTAAAGTTCACAATGTTTGCTTGAAACAAGATGTAAGTGTATTTCTACCCAAAACTTGCTTATTTACTAAGAAAATGCATGAAACTACCCTAAAACAGTAAACAAAAGGTCAGTGAAACTGGTCAAAATGCCCTGGCATCAGCGTACGCGTGACTGACACGTACGCGTGACACGGAAAAACTCCAAATGACGCGAACACGTGACCCACGCGCACGCGTGTCGGACACCACATGCAGAAAATTGCAGAAGTCTCCCCCAACGATTTCTGGGTCCTTTTTCAGCCCAAATCCAAGCCCAAAAACACATAATAGAAGCCAGAGAATGGGGGAATCCATGTGGACAATTCATACAAGATTCATTATTCATAATTTTAAGTTTTAGATGTATTTCTCTAGAGAGAGAGGTTCTCTCCTCTCTCTTAGGTTTTAGAATTAGGATTTCTCTTAGTTTATGGTTATTTCTTCAATCCAGGTTCAATGTTCCCAACTTTAATTTTATGTTTCTCTTTTACTTTTAGTTACTCTAATGCTTTTACTTGTTAATTACTTATGTTGCCAAATTGGCTTATGAATCTTTCCATGTTAGATTTGAATATTCTATTTAATATAATTTGAGGTATTTCAGATTTATGATTGTTTTATTCTATTTATGATGCTTTCAATTTAATTTAGATTTTTCTCCCTTTGGTTTTGGTTAAGTAATTGGTAACACTTGAGTTATCAGACTCAGCAGTTGATTGAAAATTGGAATTCTCGCTGATTGATTTGGATCACTCTAAAGCTAGTCTTTCCACAGAAGTTGACTAGGACTTAAGGATCAAATTGATTGGTCCACTTGACTTTCCTTTATTTAGTAAGGGTTAACTAAGTGGGAGCGATAAACAATTCTCATCACACCTGATAAGGATAACTAGGATAGGATTTCCAGTTCTTATACCTTGCCAATAGTTTTCTTTATGATTATTAATTTATTTTTCTTGCCATTTAAATTATTTGTTCTCTATTTCAAAAACCCAAAAACGTACCTTTTTCCATAACCAATAATAAATCATACTTCCCTGCAATTCCTTGAGATACGACCCGAGGTTTAAATACTTCGGTTATAAATTTTATTGGGTTTTGTTACTTGTGACAACCAAAACTTTTGTACGAAAGGATTCTCTGTTGGTTTAGAAACTATACTTACAACGCGATTATTTTTATAAAATTCTTTACCGATAGAAAATTAGTTCGTCAAGCAGCATGGTCAGTATATACTGTAACCTTTTAACCAATCAAGTATTGTCTAAACTTATCAAATGCATATACAATTCCAAAAAGCTCTTTCTCAGTGGTGGTATAATTTTTCTGTGTTTCATTTAACACCTTGCTAGCATAATATATGACATGGTGCAGCTTGTCTTTCTTTTGCCCCAACACAGCACCAATTACAAAGTCACCTGCATCACACATAAGTTCAAAAGGTAGTTTCCAATCAGGGGGTGTGATAATTGGTGCTGTAATGAGTTTTCTCTTTAAAGCTTCAAAGGCATGCTTGCAACTGTCATAAAAAATGAAAGGGCTATCAATCATTAGCAAATTGCTCAATGGTTTTGCTATTTTTGAAAAATCTTTGATGAACCTCCTGTAAAAGCCAGCATGCCCAAGAAAACTCCTTACTGCTTTCACATTAATAGGTATAGGAAGCTTTTCAATGATTTCTATTTTAGCTTTATCAACTTCTATACCTTTGCTTGACACTTTATGCCCCAAGAACTATCCCTTCAGGAACCATGAAATGGCATTTCTCTCAATTCAATACCAGGTTAGTTTCTTGGCATCTTTTCAAAACAAGAGTTAAATGATGCAAGCAAGTGTTAAATGAATTGCCAAAGATAGAAAAGTCATCCATGAAGACTTCTAAAAACTTTTCTACCATATCAGAGAAAATGAAAAGCATACACCTTTGAAAGGTGGCTGGGGCATTGCATAGCCCAAATGGCATCCTTCTCTAGGCAAAAACTCCAAATGGACATGTGAAGGAAGTCTTTTCTTGATCCTTGGGATCCACCACTATTTGATTGTATCCAGAGTACCCATCCAAGAAGCAATAATAGGCATGGTCGGCCAATCTTTCCAGCATCTGGTCAATGAATGGGAGAGGAAAATGATCTTTCCTTGTAGCATCATTCAATCTTCTATAATCTATGCACATCCTCTATCCAGTCACTGTTCTGGTGGGGATTAACTCATTCTTCTCATTGGTGATGACTGTCATTCCTCCTTTTTTTGGTACAACTTGAACCGGACTCACCCATGAGCTGTCATAGATTGGAAAGATTATCCCGGCATTCCATAGCTTCATGACTTCTTTTTGAACCACCTCCTTCATGGCTGGGTTGAGCCTTCTTTGGGGTTGAACTATAGGTTTTAATTCTTCCTCCAACAGAATTTTATGCATACAAATGGCAGGGCTGATGCCTTTGATATCCTCAATTGTCCAACCCAAGGCTGTCTTGTAAGCTCTTAACACTTCAATCAACTTTGTTTCTTCTTCCATGTTCAATGAGGAGTTTATGGTTACTGGTAGGGCGTCTGCTTCTCCAAGAAACACGTATTTGAGGTGAGGAGGAAGAGGCTTCAACTCCTATTTTGGCGTCTCCTTTTCCTTGTCTTCAATGGAGATCTCTACTATTTTCTCTCCTTGTTCCTCCTGGTTGTCATCTTCCAGTAACTCCTCCTCCACTTCTTCTTTCTGTTGCTCATGACAATTAGCTTCTAACATCTCTTCTACCAGACTTTCTATCATATCCACCTTCATGTAGTTCTCTTGCTCAGGGGGATGTTGCATTGATTTGAAAACATTGATGATCATTTGCTCATTGTGCACCCTGAAGGTCATTTCTCCCTTTTCTACATCAATAGTAGCTCTTGCTGTAGCTAGAAATGGTCTTCCCAAGATAATTGAGTTATTTCCTTCCTCTTCTGTGTCCAAGATCACAAAGTCTGCAGGAAAGATAAACTCTCCAACCTTTACTAAGAGATTTTCCACAACTCTATTGGGTGTCTTGATTGATCTATCGGCCATCACCAGTGACATCCTGGTAGGTTTGATTTCTTCTATGACATGCTTTCTCATCATTGAGAGGGGCATCAAGTTGATATTGGCACCTAGATCGCAGAGAGCGTTCTCTAATGTCATCTTGCCTATGGTGCATGAAACCACAAAGCTCCCTGGATCTTTAAGCTTTGGTGGAATACCCTTTTGGATCACAACACTGAATTCTTCAGTGAGCATAATGGTCTCCTTCTCATGCCAGCTTCTCTTTTTGTTAATGAGCTCTTTCAAGAATTTTACATATAGAGGCATCTGCTCTAATACTTCAGCCAGGGGGATATTAATCTCCAACTTCTTGAAGACTTCAAGGAACTTGGGGAAGTGTTGATCCTTGGTTTCCTTATTGAACCTTTGAGGATATGGCAAGGGAGGTGTGAGAGCTTTCTCCACTTGCTTCTGTCCTTGAGATGGTTCTTCCATTACTTGCTTCTCTTTCCTTAGATTTTGTGGCTGGTCATCTTTCTCTTCAAGCTTCTCTTGAGCTTGTTTGCTTAGTACAGCTTCTTCCTTGTTGCTGGCTTCATCATGCTTGCTGCTAGCTTTGTCATTGTTCTTCGGCTTCTTATTATCTTCTTTGTCATTCACCAAAGTTTTCCCACTCCTTAGTTGTATAGCCTTGCATTCTTCCTTGGGATTTGGAATTGTGTCACTTGGGAGTGAGCTTGTTGGCTTTTCAATCACAGCTTGCTTGGACAATTGTCCAATTTGCCTTTCTAAGTTTCTTATTGAAGCTTCTTGATTCTTGCTTGTTATCTCTTGGTGCTTCATCATCTTTTCCATCCATATCTCCAAGTTGGATATCCTCTGAATGTCTTGTGATGTTTGTGGCTGGTTGTGAGATTTGAAGGTGGATGATAGGTGTTTTGGTTAGTGGTTGGGTTATTGGATGGATAGTAGCTGGAATTTGGGTAGTTGTTTTGGGGTTTTCTATATGGATTGGGGTTAGTGTTTTCCTGGTTGTGGTTCTGGTTGTTTCTTGAGTTGTTTTGGTTTGAATTTCTTTGCTATGGCTGCTGGTTTTGATTGTGGTTATCTCCCCATCTGAGATTTGGATGGTTCTTCCAGGATGGATTGTAGGTGTCACCATAAACTTCATTTTTGCCAGAGTCTTGGTTGTGCACATATTGAATTTGTTCCTGCTGTTGATCTTCCTGGTTTTCTTCATTTTGCCCCCATGTGGGTGATGGTTGGCTTGTATTCACTACTGCAACTTGGAGGCTATCAATCCTCTTAGCCATTTGCTCAAATTGTTGCTGGATTTGCTACTGCATCACCTTGTGTTGAGCTAGGATTGTATCCACTCCTTCCAACTCTAGTACTCCCTTTCTTTGAGCTGGTTGGCATTGCCTTTGATGAGAAAAGAAGTATTGATTGTTTGCCACCATATCAATGAGGTTTTGAGCCTCCTCTGTTGTCTTCATTAATTACAATGAGCCTCCTGCTGAGTGATCTAGTGCTTCTTGAGCCTTCAAAGTTAATCCTTCATAGAAGTTTTAAAGGATGTCCCATTCATTGAACATTTCAGGGGGACATTTTCTAATCAGGGCCTTGTATCTCTCCCATGCCTCATAGAGATATTTTGCATGCATTTGTGTGAAGGTTTGTACCTCTGTCTTTAATCTAATAATCCTTTGAGGTGGGTAGAACTTGGCTAAGAACTTGTTCACTAGATCCTCCCAGCTAGTGATGCTTCCTTGTGGGAAGGCTTCAAGCCATTGAGCAGCTTTGTCCCTCAATGAGAATGAAAACAGCAACAATTTGTATATGTCTGGATGAACACCATTGGACTTCACTGTGTCACAAATCCTCAGAAAGGTGGATAAGTGTTGGTTTGGATCCTCTAAAGGGCTTCCTCCATATGAGTAATTGTTTTGTACAAAGGTGATGAGTTGGGGCTTCAATTCAAAGTTATTTGCATTGACATTTGGGGTAAGGATGCTACTCCCACAATGCCTTGGATTAGCAAATGTATATGAAGCCAATACTCTCCATTGGGGTTGACCATTGTTGTTGGCCACTCCCACTGTTGGATTTGTTGGATTTGTTGAATGTTCCTCCATTTCTTGAAATTCTTCTTCAAAAGGTTCTTCTTCTCCAACAATTCTATTCCCTCTTGCTTCTCTTCTTATCCTTCGGAGAGTTCTTTCATCAGCCTCACAGAAGGTAGGGATCTCTCTCCTTGCCTCTGTCATACAAAAGCAAGAAACAAACAGACATAGAACCAGAAAATAATTCACTCTACTAATAGAGCAAAGTTAGTGTTAGCTTAAGCAAAAATTCAAACAGTTAATGTGCTTGTTAAAAACAAAGAAAGTAAACAAAAATAAAGAAAAAGTGCTTAATCTAGACCATCACCTTACTTAATCATTGTCAATCTAGATCAATCCCCGGCAACAGCGCCAAAAACTTGATGGGATGGAAATGAAATTCCAACACCTAAACTCACCGGCAAGTGTACCGGTCGCATCAAGTAGTAATTACTCACATGAGTGAGGTCGATCCCACAGGGATTGATGGATTGAGCAATTTTAGTTAGATGATTAGTTTAGTTAAGCAAACAATTGATGATTTGAGTGAATTGTAACCAACAGAAGCTAAATTACATGAAACTAAAAGGGAGAGGGAGAATTGACAGAAAACTAAAGTGCAGAAGATTAAATTGCTTGAAACTTAAAGTGCAAGTAATGTAAATGACTGAAACTTAAATTGTAAGAAATGTAAATAGCTGAAGCTTAGAGTGCAAGAAATGTAAATTACTTGAATAGTAAAGGAATGTGGGGTACTGGGATGCAGAATTTAATAATAGAAAGTAAAGAAGATGAAGTAAGTGCAGTAGATCTAAATGGAAATGGAAAATTTCTTGAAGAATAAGACAGAAAGTAAACTCAGCTCAATTGTAAAAGTTAGGAAAGAAATTCAAGAACTCAGGGGCTCAATGAGACTAGAAAACAGGTCTAGATCTCAATTTCTTCCTTGATCAAGCAAAAAACAATTTGCAGAAGAAATGTAAATGGAACAATAAAGAAAACTTATATCCAATTCTTAGAACAATTGAGAAGAGAGGTAAAAGATGATTCTCAAACTTAGAATCAGTGAAGCTCTTCAATCTCAATTCAAATTCCAAGAACAGATAGCAAGAGTTGCAGAAGAAATGAAAATGAAGACAGAAAGCTCAATCAAATTCCCAATCCTTAGAATTATGCAAAAGAAAACAAAGAGGAATTGCAGATCAAAGATTGAAACAGAATTCCTTTAATCTCAATCCGAAATTCAGAAACCAAAAGTAAGTAATGCAAAAGTAAGAACAAAGAGGAGAGAACTCAGCTCTTAATCCCAATTCCCCAATTCCAAGCTAAAATGTAAAAGTGAGCTAAAAATAACACTAAAAATAAAAGAAGGTTCAAAAGTAAAAGTAAAGGTCCTCTCTAAATCAAACTAAGTCCTATTTATACCCTTTCTATCTTTGATCTTCAGAATTTGGAGTGGGCTTTTCAAGTTGGTGAAGAATTAGATCCAAATTGTTTTTTGAATTAAAATTGGAACCATGGTGCACCTCCAGGGAACCGCTCGGTTAGCTTCACCAATGGAGCGCTCAATCCTTGGCCCAGGTTCGTCTCGTGCATGGCTCCAGGGAAGCGCTCAGTTAAGTAAGGTAACTGAGCGCCCCATGTCTTGTTCCAGGCTTGTTTTGTCTCGTGCCAAGCTTCCTTGTGTGCCTTCATAGCGCTCAGTTAGAAATCTTAACTCAACGCCCTTTGGATTTGGTGAGAAGCTCCCTTTTCGAATCCTTGCTGAGCCAATTTTTGGAGCAAATCTTGCAATGTATGGTGCTCAGTGAAAGAAGTTAACTCAGCGCCCTTTGCTTGTGGAGAGGATTCCCACTTCGAACCCTGCTAAATCCATTTTGTGCATTTCCTTTGTGAAGAGTTGTAGCGCTCCTTCCTTGCCAGCATGGGTTCGAAACTTGGCTAGCTCCTTTTGCCAATTTCTTTTGTGGAGTAGCGCTTCCTCTTATGCCTCATGATGAATGTATACATGCATTGAATAATTGTTGATTGTTAGATGAAAAATAAATCATAGAAAGCATGATTAGAAGAGAAAATTTATACGCTGATGAGAGGATAATTTATACGCTTTTTGGCATTGTTTTTAGTATGTTTTTAGTATATTTTAGTTAGTTTTTATTATGTTTTTATTAGTTTTTAAATAAAAAACACTTTTCTGGAATTTACTATGAGTTTGTGTGTTTTTCTGTGATTTCAGGTATTTTCTGGATGAAATTGAGGGACCTGAGCAAAAATCTGATTCAGAGGCTGAAAAAGGACTGCAGATGCTGTTGGATTCTGACCTCCCTGCACTCAAAGTGGATTTTCTAGAGCTACAGAAGCCCAATTGGTGCGCTCTTAATTGCGTTGGAAAGTAGACATCCTGGGCTTTCCAGCAATATATAATAGTTCATACTTTGCTCGATATTTGATGGCCCAAACAGGCATTCCAAGTCAGTTCAAGAATTCTAGCGTTTAACTCCAGAACTGGCACAAAAGCTGGAGTTAAACGCCCAAACTGGCATAAAAGCTGGCGTTTAACTCCAGGAAATGTCTCTACACCTGAAAGCTTCAATGCTCAGCCCAAGCACACACCAAGTGGGCCCCGGAAGTGGAATTTTACAATAAACACCCTAGCTTACTCATTTTCTGTAAGCCTAGGTCACTAGTTTACTATAAATACTACTTTCAGTGATTCATATTGTACCTCATGACACTTTACACGTTTCTTATTATATTCTCTACGGCATGAGTCTCTAAACCCCATTGTTGGGGGTGAGGAGCTCTGCTATTCTTCATGAATTAATGCAATTACTACTGTTTTCCATTCTATTACGCTTGCTTCCATTCTAAGATATTCATTCGCACTTCAACTTGATGAATGTGATGATCCGTGACACTCATCATCATTCTCACCTATGAACGCGTGCGTGACAACCACCTCCGTTCTACCTTAGATTGAATGCATATCTCTTGGCCTCATGATTCAAATCAGAGTCTTCGTGGTATAAGCTAGAATCATTGACGGTCATTCCTGAGATCCGGAACGTCTAAACCTTGTCTGTGGTATTCTGAGTAGGATCTGAGAAGGGATGACTGTGATGAGCTTTAAACTCGCGAGTGTTGGGCGTAGTGACAGACGCAAAAGGATCAATGGATCCTATTCCGACATGATCGAGAACCGACAGATGATTAGCCGTGCGGTGACAGCGCATTTGGAACATTTTCACTGAGAGGACGGGATGTAGCTATTGACAACGATTATGCCCAACATAAAGCTTGCCATGGAAGGAGTCTTGCATGCATGAAGAAGAAGACAGTAGGAAAGCAGAGGTTCAGAAGACAAAGCATCTCCAAAGCCTCAACATGTTCTCCATTACTGCATAACAAGTATTTATTTCATGTTCTTTTACTTTTTACAATTAAATCTGAGAATTACTGATATCCTGACTAAGAGTTACAAGATAACCATAGCTTGCTTCAAGCCGAAAATCTCCGTGGGATCGACCCTTACTCACGTAAGGTATTACTTGGACGACCCAGTGCACTTGCTGGTTAGTTGTGCGGAGTTACAAAAGTGTGATTGTAATTTCGTGCACCATCGACCCTATACAGCAGAGCGACTAGAGCAGATACACTTCCGGTGAGGGTTCAATGCTCAATTTCTTGTTCCCGGCTTTCATGAGCTTTCTTCTTGCAAGTCTATTTGAACTTCATTTTGATATTTGAATTGATAGGATTCATGAATCATCATATGATCTTAGCCCTACTTGTTCATACATGCTCTTGGAGATTGATTTGATTTTGACCAAGTAGGTAGAATCATTTTGCATTTAGTTGCATTCATATAGATAGGTGCATATAGTTTATTTGCATTGAATAAATGTTCATACCCCTTTTCTTGTCCTTCTTTATTCTTAACATGAGGACATGCTTGGTTTAAGTGTGGGGAGGTTTGATAAACCCCAATTTTGTGGTTTATCTTATGCTTAATTTAGGAGATTTTATCAACTTTTCTCACATTTATTTAATGAAATAGCATGGTTTTGTAATTCTCCCTTAATTTGTGCTTAGGTGTGAAAACATGCTTTTTAGGCCCTTAAATTGGTGATTTTAATTCACTTTAAATTCCATTCGATGCCTTGATGTGTTTGTTGAGTGATTTTATGTTCATAAGGCAAGTATTGGATGGAAGAAATGAAGAGAAAAGCGTGAAAAGTGGGAGAACTCATGAAGAAATGAAGGAATCGCAAAGCCATCAATCCTGACCTCTTCACACTCGATCGATCATAACTTGAGCTACAAAGGTTCAAATGAGGTTTTAGTTGCGTTGAAAAGTTAACATCTGGGGCTTCAAAATGATATAAAATTTGTCATAGTTGCCTAGCGTTTAGAGACACGTACACGTGCATCACGCGCACGCATCGCAGGACCAGCGTGGACCATTTTGGGCATAACGTGGCCAGCGATTTCTGAATCATTTTGGGCTCAATCCAACTCATTTCTGGTGCTATTGAACCCAAATATTGAAGGGAGAATGAACCAAGTAATCATAGTTGGAGTTTTGCATCATGTTGTAGGTTAGAATTCTAGAGAGAGAAGCTCTCCCTTCTCTCTAGAATTTAGGGTAGTATAGGTTTAATTTTCTTAAATCCAATCTTCGATTCTAGTTTTGATTTAGTCTTCCCTTTTAATTTCTTGTTATTACATCTTTGTTCTTCTAGTTTTACTTGTCATTTCTTATTTTGCTCTCTTTAATGTTGATGAACCATTGTTGGATCTTGATTTCTTTTAATGCAATTTTATGTTTCCATGTCCCTTTTATATTGATCTTGATTGTTATTATTGATTTCTTGCTTATGTTAGTTGTGAGTTTCTTTAATTCTTGCATTTTGTGATGTTTACTTTTCTTGCACACTAGGTGTTTGATAAAATGTTTCCATTAGTTTTTGAGTAGTTTCCTTTACTCTTGGCCTAGGCTAAGGGAATTGGGTGACCTTGAGTCATTGGGTCTCATTGAATTGGTGATTTGAGAACCCTTAGTGGTCAATTTGATAACCATTGACTCTAGCCTACTACTAAGTTAATTAGTAGCTAGGTTACGACTTGTGGATTGATGTGATCAAGCCTATTTTACGTACTTCAAGCTTAGGAGTAGATATTACGTACTTAAAGCTTTTGGAGGTAGACTTAATAGGTTGGCCTCTCATAATTATCAATGTATGGTTTGTAGACAAGGATGGTGATCTCAATTATCTATGTCTAGCCAAGAGTACTTTTCCTTTATTTTATTAGTTCTTGACATTTTACTTTCTTGTCATTTATTTTTCTTCCTAATTACCAAATCAAACCCCCTCATTCCTTCATAGCCAATAATTGATCACTTCATTGCAATTCCTTGTGAGACGACCCGAGGTTTAAATACTTCGGTTAATTTTTATTGGGGTTTATTGGGGTTTGTACTTGTAACAACCAAATTTTTGCACGTGAGGATTGTTTGTTGGTTTAGAACTATACTTGCAACGAGAATTCAATAGTGAAATTCTAAACCATACAACAATCCGAGCATTAAAATGGCGTCGTTGCCGGGGAATTGCAATGGTGCTATGTTATTGGCTATTGTGAATATGTGAATATGTTTGTCTTTTTCTTATTTGTTAGTTTTTGTTAGGCCTTGGACTTGTTGCTTATTCTTTGTGGATTTTTTTTATTTGATATTATGAATTCTCATCCTTACTTTGGCTATGAGTTTGGCTCAAATTATGTTGTAGGGAATGGGAACTACAATGGTAACATGCATCAAGGATGGAACAATCAAATATGGGAGGAGCCTCAAGGGATTGATCAACCTTCTTGGCAACAACAACCTCCGGTTCTTTATAGGTATAATTCCACCCCTAATGCATATCAATCTAATGGATGTGGTGATCCTTATTGTAGTTGTCAACAACCACCACCACATGCCTATGAACCACCCCCTCAACCTAATTTTGAACCACCTTACTCACAAGCCCCCTACCACCAAACACCTCATTATGACCCTAATCCTTATCCACTATACCAACAACCTTATGAGCCATATGAACCATACATGGAACCACCACCATTCCAATACAATTACTCTCAAGAACCACCTCAATATACACCACCTCCATACCCTTACCAAGATGAACCAACTTCTAAATATGAATCCTCCCTCCCATACAATGAATCCTCTCTTCTCCCACTACCTCCAAGGGATGACTATCTCCAAGGATTTATTAGCTCCTACCTCCAAAGGCAAGGAGAGATGCAAAAGGAGTTCAAGGAGTTAGAAGCCAAGATTGCCACTGTGGCAGAAGCCGTTCGCAACATGGTCTCCTCCTGCCTAAGCTTACACAATCAAGGCACTCCCATTGTTGGATGTGGAGAAGCAATCAAGGAGCATAATGAGGGAGTGAGTTTAGAGCTTCAAGGTGTAGAAGAGGAGTGGAAGCAAGAATTGTCACAAGGGGAGGAAGTTGATGAAATTGGGCCAGAAGAAGTGGTTGAAGACCTAGGAGATGTTGGAAATCCATGGGGATGTGGAATCATAGAGCCCTCTTCCAAGAAGCTTGACATTGATGTTGAGGAGGGTGTACAACCTCCAAGACATATCATGGTTAAAGACTTTGAAGAGGTTAACCAAGAGATGGATTCAATCATTAAGGAATTCTTATGTACAATTGAATCTTCCCCCATTGGGCTTGACATGGAGATTAAAGAAGAAGATACTTCACCTCCCATACCCTTGGTAAGCGATGAAAAAGAAATTGAATTGGAAGAAAGCTACCAAGAGGAAGGGGTTGAATGTGAAGAAACTTGCCTAGAGGTGAAAGTTTACAAGGAAGAACACAACGGAGTAGAGCTTACAAGATTATTGGAAACACCTCTCCCCAAACCATCACCATCTATTCTTTCATTCAAGTGCGTAAATCTCTCATCTCTATGCTTTATTATCCCACTTGAATATGGTTTGCTTGAGACGGATGGGCAACTTAGAGTTCTTTGTGGCTTTAGGAGCAAAAGGGAGATGGTTAGTGGTTGGAAACATCACTCTAAAATCATGAGGGTAGCATGCTCAAAGTTTAATACCAATGGTTGGTGTAGAACCAAACTGCATGAGTCTAGGAGAATGTTTGGATGTTTAATTGAGAATTCACAAGCCTTGTCACCCAGATTTAACTATGGTAGTCAACAAGACGATGGGTGCAAGAACAAGGTTTGGGACCCCAGAATTCATTTCAACAATCAAAACTCTTGAGGCCTTGTCATTTACTTAAGCTTACTTGAAGGCCTTGTGCGCCCAATTTGGGATCCCAGAGGCTATTGGAAATGCAAGCATTAGTGGGGATTCAAGGAAGAGTTCAAGCATAAGCCACCATAGCAAGGATTCTACCAAATGTCCAACTTAAGGACTTAAAAAAAAGTGCTATGTGGGAGGCAACCCACCATGGTAAACTCTTTCCATTCTCTTGTAGATATAATAAATGAATGAATTGAGTTGCCATTGTAGATAGTTTTTCTTATTTTCTATACTCTTATACATTTTTCTTTTATTGATAGGTTGCTTGTTAAATTCATGTTTTGATTAGAGTAGTTGTTGTTAAATTGTATTTTGCTTGAGGTGTAAGTTTTGTTTGTTTTGTATTTGAAAATTTTTCAAAAACTAAAAAGACTTGTTGTTAAATTTGATTTTTGATTCTTTTAGAATGCTTGTAGATTAGAAGAGTGCCCTATTTTTGTTCTAAGTTTTTTTAAAAAAAAAAAAAGGGGGCAGACACGCGTATGCATACACCACGCGTACGCATCGATGCGTCAGTACAGCGCCCATACTTTTTCCCGAGAGTTATGCCAACTTAGTGCCAGAATTGTGCCTTAGGCAAAATTCTCATCCCACGCGTACCCGTGTATCACGTGGACGCGTCGGTTCACACTCTCTCCATATACGCATACGTGTGCATGACACCTACGGGTCGCTTGTCTACCCTGCCACCCACGCACACGCGTGGGCGACGCTTACGCGTTGCCTTCCGCGCCCTGTTTTCCCCTGTTTCTCCCATGTTTTCTATTCCATTCTTCTCCTCTTTTCTTTCTTCTTTCTTTCTTCTTTCTTCTTCCTTTCTTACTTTCTCTCTTCCTCTCTTTTCAATTTTCCACTTCTCATTTTTTTTCTTAATTTTCATTTTCTTTCATATGTTGCATTTGCATATTATCATCCATTGAATTTTAATTTTGTTCTTATAACTTGTTTTTAGTTTCTTTTCTAAATTTCTTATTTTAATAATGGTGTTGAATTCTTTTACTTAATTGTTGAGAATTTCTTGGTAAATCTTGGTGCTTCGTGACTTGTTTGGCATTAATTGTAATATTTGCTCTACACATAAGATTAGTGCTTTGGTCCTTCCTAACTCGTGATCCCTTGTTTTTGTACATTATTGTCATTGTGTTAGGATAGGGCCAAATACTCTCATGCTTATCCCTAATCTTGTTTGTGTCAATTTCTGTTTGAACTTCATCAACATGCTCTTCATGCTTTGACTTTACTCTTGCATCAAGTGTAGTGATATGCCTTAGCTTATATTGCTTTCCCACTCACATGCGTAGCTAACATGTAGTGAGAACCTTACTCTTATTTGGCATTAGCCCCCGTCTATGTTCTATTGCTTTGATATATTTGTTGTAGGCTTAATTTTCCTTCTTTTTCTTTCCTTTTAGGATGGCCACCAAGAGGAAAAGGAAAAGCTTCTAAATGGAGGCAACAAACAAGTCATCCGCATAACCTTTTGAAGAAGCTCAACAAGTTATAGCAACCCGTCCACCTTGCTCTTCTTTGCATGCACCGAGGATGGTGCAAATTTTTAAGTGTGGGGAGGTCGTCCGACCGATCTCCATGGGTAACAACTTCCTTTCTCAACACCAAAATTTTTTTTCTTAATTTCTTTGTTAGTTAGTTGTTGCATTGCATGATAGGTTGCATGTTAGTTATAATTTGTATATATTCTATCATTTCTTTTTATGTTAGGACAACTTGGTTAGGTGAGACAGTGGTCTTGACTAAAGAATGTAGTGCCATCATTCAGAATAACTTGCCAAGGAAGATGCTGGATCCAGGGAGCTTTCAAATTCTATGTACCATTGGGAGCACCACCTTTGAGAAAGTCCTATGTGATTTGGGGGCAAGCATAAATCTAATTCCCTTATCTGTGATGAAGAAGTTGAAAATCCAAGAGGCACAACCCACAAGGATAGCATTACAAATGGCAGACAAATCTCTATGGCCTGCCTATGGACTAGTGGAGAATATCTTGGTCAAAGTGGGTAAGTTCTTCCTTCGAGCATATTTTGTGATTCTTGACACAGGGGAGGATGAGAATGCCTCTATAATTCTAGGAAGACCATTCCTAGCCACTGGGAGAGCTCTAATTGATGTAGAAGAAGGTGAATTAGTGCTTAGAGTGCATAATGAGCAACTAGTCTTTTATGTCTTCAAGGATATACATTCAGCAGGTGAAGAAGAGAGGTGCATGCATACTGAGCTTATTGATCCAAACCTTCAAGAAACCCCTGATGATGCACAGCAGAATTTGCAGCTCAAACCTCCTTTGGTGACAACCAATAAAATTCCTCCTAACATCAAACCTAAGTTTGGTGTCGGGAATGCATCATCCACCAAGGAGGAGGTCCCCAAAAAGAAGAAAGTACCCAGGGGATGGAGAAACAAAAAGATCACACTGAAGGTTTCTCCCCAGGAATGAAGGTGGTGTTGACTAGCAATCCAGTGTGGACTTATTGAGTAAACAGAATCCTCTCTCTGGAACATATTGAGCTACATTATGGGGACACAGGAAAGAAATTCACAGTGAGGAGTGAAGAGTTGAGCCCTTATGATCCTCCTCCTTAGAGGAGCTGACCGTCAAGCTAGTGACGGTAAAGAAGCGCTTGTCGGGAGGCAACCCGATAATTTCGTATCCTTAGTTATTCTTCTGTTGCATTGATTATATTATTTGTTTGATTTTTATTGAGTTTTTACTGTTTTCCTTTGTTTTACTTGTGTTTTGATCATGCAGAATTTTTACAACAGGAACCAGACACTTAAAAATATTTTGGAACACTCTGGAGAAGGTTGAGTCTGCTATTTCCACGCTGAACTTGGAATTTTCCAAGTTCAGCGTGGCATGTGCGTGAAAACTGGAAGGGAGCCTCTGCGAAGTCCATGCTGAACTTGGAAAATCCCAAGTTCAGTGTGGCAAACAACGTAATTGGTGTGTCTTTGATGAAGGCCCACGCTGAACTTGGAATTTTCCAAGTTCAGCGTGGAGAACGACGTAATTAACGTGAATCAAAGCCAGACTCCATTCTGAACATAGAATTTCCCAAGTTCAGCGTGGATGCATGCGTACAAAGAGATTGCATTCGGGGGTGTTGGCGCTGAACTTGAAATCCACCAAGTTCAGCGTGGATTCAGTCAACGTGATATATACTTATTGAAACCCCATCAAATCTGCACCCAATCCCTTGATTGTTGGTCCCTAGCCCCTACTGATTCCTTTTCCTTTTCTTCTTACTTCACCTACCCCTTTTCCATAATCTTGGCCCCCATCCTTGGCAAGTTATTCTGAATGATGGCACTACATTCCTTAGTCAGGACCACTGTCTCATCTCCCTTTAAAGGCTTCTTCTTTGACAACAACTCCTTCATGAATTTGACATAGAGAGGTATTTGCTCCAAAACCTCAGTAAAAGGAATATTTATTTGTAATTTTCTGAAGACTTCCAAGAACTTTGAAAACTACTTGTCCGTGGTCTCCTTTTGAAGTCTCTGAGGATATGGCATTTTAGGCTTGTACTCAGGAGCCTTTGGTAATGTAGGATAAGTGTCAAGAGAGTCTGGGAATGGTTGTCTGCACGCTTTGGACGGACGTGCTCTACTTCTTCCTTCTTCTCCTCTGGAGCTACTTTTTCAACTAGCTCCTCATTAACTTGTGCTTCTGTACTTGCCACTTGTCCACTTATCAAGGTGATAGCCTTGCATTCCTCTCTTGGATTTGGAATTGTGTTACCAGGAAGGCTATTAGTGGTCCTCTGATCAATTTCATTAACTTTTGTGGCTAATTGACCCATCTGAATCTCTAAGTTCTTGATTGATGCTCTGGTTTCCTATCTAAAAGTTGCCAATATTACTTCCAAATCATTGTTCTTCTGGGGCTGAGAAGTTGCTTGCTGAGATGACTGAAACTGGTGGTTATTAAAACTATTCAGTTGAAAACCACCCTGAGAATTATTATTAAAATTCTGTGGCCTCTGAGGTTGGTCTCTCCACCCAAAATTTGGGTGATTTCTCCACCCCTGACTGTAGGTCTTAGAATAGGGATAATTATTGGAATTTCTAGGAGTACTCCCCATGTAATTGACCTGTTCAGAAGAAAATTGAGCATACTTATAATTTTCATTTTGCATAAAATTACCTGTCATGTCATAAGAGGCTTCTTGGGGCGCATTCTGAGTGTTGATAGCTGAAACTTGCATTCCACTCAACCGTTAAGTAATCAGATTTATTTGCTAAGATAAAAGCTTGTTCTGAGCAAGAAGAGCATTAACAGCTTCCACTTCTAACACGTCTCTCTTCTGAGAAGTTTCAGAGTGCAAGGGATTTCTGTTGGAGGAATATAAGTATTGGTTGTTAGCAACCAACTCAATAAGCTCAATAGTCTCCTCTTGTGTCTTCTTCATGTGCAAAGAACCACCTGCAGAATTATCCAAGCGCATCTTGGACATCTCACATAAGCCCTCATAAAAGATATCCAACTGAGTCCATCTAGAGAACATGTCCGGAGGGCATTGCCTAGTCAGTAGTTTGAATCTCTCCCAGGCTTCATAAAGGGTCTCACCCTCTTTCTGTCTGAAAGTTTGAACCTCCACCCTTAGCTTAGTAAGCTTTTGTGGTGGGAAAAATTTAGTCAGAAATCCAGTGACAACCTTATCCCAAGTATCCAGACTCTCCTTGGGTTGAGAATCTAACCACAGTTTTGCTCTATCCCTAACAGCAAATGGGAATAGCATGAGTTTGTACACCTCAAGGTTCACTCCATTGGTCTTCACAGTGTCACAAATCTGCAGAAAATTAGAAATAAACTGATTTGGGTCTTCTTGAGGAAGTCCATGATACTGACAATTTTGTTGCACAAGAGTAACTAGCTGTGGTTTCAGTTCAAAGTTGTTTGCAGCTATAGGCGACACCACAATACTTTTCCCATAAAGATCTGCATTGGGAGCAGTGTATGAGCCAAGCATTCTTCTGGGTTCTTCATTCCCAATTGGATTTGCCACGTTGGCATTAACAGCATTATTATGATCCATAGTGGACTCTGCAGCCTTGTAAAGTCTTGCTTGTTGCAAACGCCGCCTCAAAGTCCTTTCAGGTTCAGGATCAAAGTCTAAAAGAGGCTCCTTGTCTCTGTTCCTATTCATAAACAAACAGAAAATAAGAAAAAAATGGGAATCTCTACGTCAGAGTGCAGAGAATTCTCATTGAGGTAACCTGTGTAAAAGAAATAAAATAAAAAAACTACTATATGATTAAAGCCGAAAATCTTCAAAAATTAAAAAAAATAAACATGAAAATTAAAATAAAAATAACTAGGTAACACCAAACTTAATTTCAGAAATTAAGGAAAAATATTAGTGCTATTATATATTTTTTTTCGAAAATACTAAAGCAAAGTTTAATTAAAATTAAAACTAAAGCGCCTAATCTAAGCAATCAAACAACTAGTAGTTGTCAATCACAATCAATCCTCGACAACGGCGCCAAAAACTTGGTGCAAAATTTATAACCACAAACTAATCGGCAAGTGACCGGGTCATACCAAGTAATATCTCAGGTGAGTGAGGGTCGATCCCACGAGGATTGATGGATCAAGCAACAATGATTGAGTGATTGGCTTAGTCAGACAAACAGAAAATGGTGTTTGAAGGTTCAAAAGCATTAACAATAAATTCAGAATATCAGAAAGCAAGCAGTAAACAAAGTTGTGAATAATATATGGAGAAACAGTTAAGGCTTCAGAGTTATCTATTTTCCAGATTGATTTTTCTTACTAACTATTTTAATCATGCAAGATTTAATTCATGGCAAAATATATGTGACTAAACCCTAATTCCTTAGACCTTTTTAGTCTCCTCTAAAATTCATCAACCGCCAATTCCTTGGTCACTTAATTCCAATTAGAGGGTGAAGTTCAATTCTAGTTTATATGACACAGAAATCCTAATTACCCAAATATAAGAGGATTATATGTCACGTATCCTGTTAAGTACAGATAATTAGAAATTTAGGAGAATATGTTTTCAAGCTATTGTTCAAGTAAATAGCTTTTCCAAGTTATACAAGAACTCAATTAGAACAAGGGTCATACTTCTGTTCCACCCAAATTCATAAGATAAAGAACGAAAATAATTCTTGAATTAAAAATCAGTACATGAATTAAAATAGAAAAATAATAGTATCAATCCATACAATAGTCAGAGCTCCTAACCTTAACAGTGGAGGTTTAGTTGTTCATGGTTCAGAGAGAAAAACTAGGATTCATAAAATTGTCAATTGCGGAATGAGGTCGAAGAGAAGAGAGAGGAGCCCGAAGGGCTGATTCTTTTCCCTTTTATATCTAATCCTAATTAATGTAAAATATATTTCCTAAAACTAAAATAATATCTTTTCCTAATTATAAAAATAATAAATTTTAATAAAAAATTAATTAAATTCTGCGTGTAGCCCTTGGAAAAAGATTGGGGACCACTAGTATTATTAGGATCCATGCTGAACTTGGAAATTCCCAAGTTCAGCGTGGAGGAGGTAGTGGCGTTTTGTTTGAGTCCTTTTTAGCCCACGCTGAACTTGGAAATTCCCAAGTTCAGCGTGGGGACATGCGTGCTTCCTCCCTTGTGATTGAATTCCACGCTGAACTTGGAGTGGAGAAGGTCGAATTGCCTGGATTGAGGATTAGTTCCACGTTGAACTAGAAAAATCCCAAGTTCAGCGTGGAGTGGTCAGCAATAATTCTTCGTTTTATCCATTCTCTAGCCTTTGCTTAAATTCCACGAAATCCGTCCAAAATGCTACCTGAAATAAACAAAATTGCACACAACTCAAAGTAGCATTCATAGTGGCTAAAATGTATTAATTCTTGACAAAACTTAACAATTCAAGTGCAAATTCACAAGGAAAAGGTAGATAAGATGCTCACGCATCATTAGGGTGATGATTTCTTTTCCAAGAAACTGTTTTTAGGGCACCCTACCAATTTGGAAAATTTTTTGTGTTGAACTTGCTTGAAGAATGTATTTTGGAACATGGTTTTTGAGCTAAGAACACAAGTATGTGAGTTCTGAGCCTAATTGTGTGGTTACATCATATAACCACTTATTTTTATTCTTGTGTGCATTATTCTCTTTCTATGATTGTAATTTTTGATTTGTTTGATTCTATATGTCCATTGTTCCATGTATACATGCATTTATATGATTGAGGCTATCATTTCATTTAGCTCACTTACCCAAATAGCCTACCTTTTATCAAATAATTGTTAGCCAATTTTGAGCCTATTTAATCCCTTTTGTTCTTAATTGTAGCACATCATTACCCCTAAGTGAAAAATAATAAACGTCCTTAATTTGGATCTTTGATTAGCTTAGGCTAGTGAGGGTGTGTATCATTTGGGTATGGGAAATTTGGGACATTGGTTGAGATAAAAGTGTATTTTTGTATTTTTGTTGAAGATTTTTGGGAATTGGGTACATGCTTATGCATTAAATATGTAAAACCACATGCATTGATACATTTGTATATACTTTTGAAAAAAAAATGTGTGAAAAAAAATGTAGAAAAAAATAGAAAAAATAAAAAAAACAAAAATATATAGAAAAAAATGCAATAAAAAGGGGACAAAAATGCCCCAAAGTAAATAATAATAACAATGCATATGGAATGTGAATTAAAGAGAATGCATGAGTATGTGGAAAAATTAGGAATCATGGGTAGCTAGTTATTGGGTTAGAATTGTATAGTTTGTCATATGTGTTTAGTGAGAGCTTAGGTTAATCAAAGATTCAAATTTCAAGCTCACTTGACCATATACATCCCTACCTTTACCCTAGCCCCATTACAACCTATGAATAAGTCATCATGATGAATGTATGCATGCATTGAATAATTGTTGATTGTAAGATGAAAAATAAATCATGGAAAGCATGATTAGAAGAGAATTGAGTGATTGACCCTATACACTAGAGCGACTAGAGCGGATACACTTCCGGTGAGGGTTCGATGCTCAATTCCTTGTTCCCGGCTTTCATGTGCTTTCTTCTTGCAAGTCTATTTGAACTTCATTTTGATATTTGAATTAGTAGGATTCATGAATCATCATATGATATTAGCCCTACTTGTTCATACATGCTCTTGGAGATTGATTTGCTTTTGACCAAGTAGGTAGAATCATTTTGCATTTAGTTGCATTCATACAGATAGGTGCATATAGTTTATTTGCATTGAATAAATGTTCATACCCCTTTTCTTGTCCTTCTTTATTCTTAGCATGAGGACATGCTTGGTTTAAGTGTGAGGAGGTTTGATAAACCCCAATTTTGTGGTTTATCTTGTGCTTAATTTAGGAGATTTTATCAACTTTTCTCACATTTATTCAATGAAATAGCATGGTTTTGTAATTCTCCCTTAATTTGTGCTTAGGTGTGACAACATGCTTTTTAGGCCCTTAAATTGGTGATTTTAATTCACTTTAAATTCCATTCGATGCCTTGATGTGTTTGTTGAGTGATTTTAGGTTCATAAGGCAAGTATTGGATGGAAGAAATGAAGAGAAAAGCATGTAAAGTGGGAGAACTCATGAAGAAATGAAGGAATCGCAAAGCTGTCAATCCTGAACTCTTTGCACTCAATCGATCATAACTTGAGCTACAGAGGTCCAAATGAGGCGGTTCTAGTTGCGTTGGAAAGTTAACATCCGAGGCTTCAAAATGATAAAAATTTGTCATAGTTGCTCGGCGTTTAAGGATGCGTACACGTGCATCACGCGCATGCATTGCAGGACCAGCGTGGACCATTTTGGGCAAAACGAGGCCAGCAATTTCTGAAGCATTTTGGGCCCAATCCAACTCATTTCTGATGCTATTGAACCCAAGGATTGAAGGGGAATGAACCAAGTAGTCATAGTTGGAGTTTTGCATCATGTTGTAGGTTAGAATTCTAGAGAGAGAAGCTCTCCCTTCTCTCTAGAATTTAGGGTAGTTTAGGTTTAATTTTCTTAAATCCAATCTTCAATTCTTGTTTTGATTTAGTCTTCCCTTTTAATTTCTTGTTATTACATCTTTGTTCTTCTAGTTTTACTTGTCATTTCTTATTTTGCTCTCTTTATTGTTGATGAACCATTGTTAGATCTTGATTTCTTTTAATGTAATTTTATGTTTCCATGTCCCTTTTATGTTGATCTTGATTGTTATTATTGATTTCTTGCTTATGTTAGTTGTGGGCTTCTTTAATTCTTACATTTTGTGATGTTTACTTTTCTTGCACACTAGGTGTTTGATAAAATGTTTCCATTAGTTTTTGAGTAGTTTCCTTTACTCTTGGCCTAGGCTAAGGGAATTGGGTGACCTTGAATCATTGGGTCTCATTGAATTGATGATTTGAGAACCCTTAGTGGTCAATTTGATAACCATTGACTCTAGCCTACTACTAAGTTAATTAGTAGCTAGGTTAGGACTTATGGATTGATGTGATCAAGCCTATTTGACGTACTTCAAGCTTAGGAGTAGATATTACGTACTTAAAGCTTTTGGAGGTAGACTTAATAGGTTGGCCTCTCATAATTATCAATGTATGGTTTGTAGACAAGGATGGTGATCTCAATTACCTATGTCTAGCCAAGAGTACTTTTCCTTTATTTTATTTGTTCTTGACATTTTACTTTCTTGTCATTTATTTTTCTTGCTAATTACCAAATCAAACCCCCTTATTCCTACATAGCCAATAATTGATCACTTCATTGCAATTTCTTGTGAGACGACCCGAGGTTTAAATACTTCGGTTAATTTTTATTAGGGTTTGTACTTGTGACAGCCAATTTTTTGCATGTGAGGATTGTTTTTTGGTTTAGAACTATACTTGCAACGAGAATTCAATAGTGAAATTCTAAACCATACAACAATCCGAGCAATAGGTGACATACTCCCTTAAACTCTCATGCTGTGTTTACTTGATATTGTTCAAATAGGCGGAATCATGTAGATAGAAGGAAAATACAGCGAACTAATCTTCGAATTGCTTAGAGAACTCCTGGAAGCGTAAGATTGAACCTACAAGCAAAGATGAATGGTAGATTTAAACTTCTTGACGTGTTTTTTTCGGAATTCCTATGCCATTGTAGGGAGCCAGAGTTATTGGTTGTGCGAAGTTCCTAGGTAGTTTGAAATTCATGACGTCGGCCGTGAGTGGTCCAACAGCGTTGTCCAATCCATTATCATCATTGTTTTGCTAATCTCCCTTTGGTTGTTGAGTTTCTGAGATGTGTGTTGGATCAGAATTTTCTTCATCGTCTTTTGGTTGCTCATTGTCATTATTTTCAAACCAAGAATTAGTTAACTCGACTATTTTTCCATTCGTTGGTTTTTCTTCCGCCATATGCTAATTAACTTGTTGTAGCTCCGTTACCATCCGAAGAAGTTCGGATTATATGGGAGGAAGTTGGTCAGCCATTGATGCATGAGCATCTTTCCTATCTTTTCCTAGTGAATTTGCATTTAATTTTATTGTGTTTAATCAAGAATTAATTATCTTTTAACCACTATGAATGCTACTTTGAGTCGTGTGCAATTCTGTTTATTTTAGGTAGCATTTGGTTGAATTTGATAGAGTTTCCGCAGAAAAATAGAAGAAGGCTATATAGGGCAGGAATGGCTTAGAGGATGGAGAGGAAGCTTGCACAAATGGAAGGAGCACAAGAATTAAAGGAGATGACCAGTGAGGAGCGACGCGTGCACGTACCTGACGCGTACGCGTGACACACAAAGAAGATTATTGACGCGTACGCGTGATTGACGCGTACGCGTGATTGACGCGTACGCATGACATGCGCTACGTGCAGAAAACGCTGATTGCTATAATTAATTCTGATTTAAACTTTATTTTTATTTATAAATAGGAAAATATATTATATTAGTTTTAGAAAATAGATTTTAAATTAATTTAGGATTAGATATAAAAGAGAAAAGAAACTTCTCTTCTGGGGATTATTCCATTCCAATTCATAATTATTCCACCTCAGCCCAATTTACAGTTTACCAAAATTCTTATTTTCTCTCTGAACCATGAGCAACTAAACCTTTAGAAGCTCTGTCTATTTGTATGGATTGATTCTGTTGTTTTTGTATTTTAATTCATGTACTGATTTATAATTTAAGAATTGTTTTCGTTCTTTATCTTATGAATTTGGGTGGAACAGAAGTATGACCCTCTTTTTAATTGAGTTCTTGTATAACTTGGAAAAGCTCTTTACTTGAACAACAGCTTGAAAATAATTTCTCCTAAATTCTAATTATCTGACTTAACGAGATACGTGACATATAATCCTCTTATATTTGGATAATTAGGATTTTTGTGGCATAATAACTAGAATTAAACTTCACCCCATAATTGGAATTAATTGACCAAGGAATTGGCGGTTGATGAAAGTTAGAGGAGACTAGAAAGGTCTAAGGAATTAGGGTCTAGTCACATATAGTTTGCCATGAATTAAATCTTGCATGATTAAAATAAATTAATAAGAAAAGTCAATCCGGAAAATAGATAACTCTGAAGCCTTAACTGCCTTCTCCATATTGTTTTTCCAACTTATTTACTTGCCTGTCTTCTGATATTCTGAATTTATTGTTTAATGCTTTTGAACTCTCAAACACTATTTTTTACTTGTCTAACTAAGTAAATTAATCAACCATTGTTGCTTAGTCCCTCAATCCTCGTGGGATCAACCCTCACTCACCTGAGGTATTACTTGGTACGACCCGGTGCACTTGCCGGTTAGTTTGTGGTTATAAATTCCGCACCAAGTTTTTGGCGCCGTTGCCGGGGATTGATAGTGATTAACAACTATTAGTTGTTTGATTGCTTAAATTAGGTGTTTTAGTTTTAATTTTATTTAAATTTTGCCTTAGTATTTTTGAAAAAAAATAAAAAAAAATAAATAGCACTAATATTTTTCTTAATTTCTAAAATTAAGTTTGGTGTTTCCTAGTTAGTCTTATTTTAATTTTTCTTATTTAATTTGCCTAATAATTTCAAAATTTTTTGTCTTAATTTTAATAGTAATTTTCAAATTTTAGTATTTATTTTATTCAGTATATTTTATTTTATCTCTTTACACAGGTTACCTTACTAGGAATTCTCTGCACTCTGACGTAGAGAGTTCCATCTTTTCTTGTCTTCTGTCTGTTTATACGAAGGAACAGAGACAAGAAACCTCTTTTAGACTTTGATCCTGAACCTAAAAATATTTTCAAGCGGCGTTTGCAACAAGCCAGACTTTACAAGGCTGCAGAGTCCACTATGGATCCTAATAATGCTGTTAATGCCAATGTGGCAAATCCGAATGGGAATGAGCAACAAAGGAGAGTGCTTGGCTCTTACTCTACTTATACCACAGATCTTTATGGAAAAAGCATTGTGGTGCCTCCTATAGCTGCGAACAACTTTGAGTTGAAGCCACAATTGGTCACCCTGGTGCAACAAAACTGCCAGTATCATGGTCTTCCCCAAGAAGACCCAAATCAATTTATTTTTAATTTTCTGCATATTTGTGATACTGTGAAGACAAATGGAGTGAACCCAGAGGTGTACAAACTCATGCTCTTCCCGTTTGCTCTGAGGGATGGAGCAAAGCTATTGCTAGATTCCCAACCCAAAGAGAGTTTGGATACTTGGGACAAGGTTGTTACTGAGTTTCTTACTAAATTTTTCCCACCAAAGAAGCTGACTAAGCTTAGGGTGGAGGTTCAGAACTTCAGGCAGAAAGATGGTGGAACTCTTTATGAAGCTTGGGAGAGATACAAGCTACTGACTAGGCAATGCCCTCCGGACATGTTCTTCAAATAGACCCAACTAGATATCTTTTATGAAGGCTTGGGTGAAATGTCCAAGATGTGCTTAGATAATTCTACAGGTAGTTCATTGCACAAGAGAAAGACACCGGAGGAGACTATTGAGTTGATTGAATTGGTTGCTAGCAACCAATATTTATACTCATCTAACAGGAATTCTGTGAACTGTGAGGCTCGTCAGAAGAAGGGAGTTATGGAAGTAGAAGCTCTTAATGCTATTCATACTCAGAATAAGCTTATGTCTCAGCAAATAAATCTACTTACTCAGCAGATGGGTGGCATGCAAGTCTCAACTATCAACACCCAAAATCCACCTCAAGAGGTCTCTTATGACATGACAGGTAATTTTGTGCAAAATGATAATTATGATTATGCTCAATCCTTTTCTGAACAGGTCAATTACATGGGGAGTGCTCCTAGAAATCCCAATAATGATCCCTATTCTCAGACCTACAATCAAGGCTGGAAAATTACCCAAATTTTGGGTGGAAAGAGCAACCTCAGAGGCCATAGAATTTTAATAATAATTCTCAGGGTGGTTTTCAACAGAATAATTTTAATAACCACCAGTTTTAGTCATCTCAGCAAGCAACTTCTCAACCCCAGTAGAACAATGATTTGGAAGCAATACTAGCAAGTTTTAGACAGGAAACCAGAGCATCCATCAAGAACTTGGAGATTCAAATGGGTCAACTAGCCACAAAAGTTAATGAAATTGATCAGAGGACCACTAATAGCCTTCCTGGTAACACCATTCCAAATCTAAGAGAGGAATGCAAGGCTATCACCTTGATAAGTGGACAAGTGGCAAGTACGGAAGCACAAGTTAATAAGGAGTCAGTTGAAAAAGAAGCTCCAAAAGAAAAGAAGGAAGAAGTAGAGCACGTCCCTCCAAAGCGTGCAGACAACCTATTCCCAGCCTCTCTTGACACTTATCCTACATTGCCAAAGGCTCCTGAGTATAAGCCTAAAATGCCATATCCTCAGAGACTTCAAAAGAAGACCAAGGACAAACAGTTTTCAAAGTTCTTGGAAGTCTTCAGAAAGTTGCAAATCAATATTCCTTTTGCTGAGGTTTTGGAACAAATGCCTCTCTATATCAAGTTCATGAAGGAGCTGTTGTCAAAGAAGAAGCATTTAAGGGGAGATGAGACAGTGGTCCTGACTAAGGAATGTAGTTCCATAATTCAGAATAACTTGCCAAAGAAGATGCCAGATCCAGGGAGCTTTCAAATTCCATTCACCATTGGGAGCACAACCCTTGAGAATGCCCTATGTGATCTAGGGGCAAGCATAAATTTAATGTCCTTATCTGTGATGAAGAAGCTGCAAATCCAAGAGGCACAACCCACAAGGATAGCATTACAGATGGCAAACAAATCTATGAAGCCTGCATACAGATTAGTGGAGAATATCTTGGTCAAAGTGGGTAAGTTCTTCCTCCCAGCAAATTTTGTGATTCTTGACACAGGGGAGGATGAGAATGCCTCTATAACTCAAGGAAGACCATTCCTAGCCACTGGAAGAGCTCTGATTGATGTGGAAGAAGGTGAATTAGTGCTTAGAGTGCATAATGAGCAACCGGTCTTTCATGTCTTCAACGATATACATTCAGCAGGTGAAGAAGAGAGGTGCATGCAGACTGAGCTTATTGATGCAAACCTTCCAAAACCCCCTGATGATGCACCACAGAATCTGCAGCTCAAACTTCCCTTGGTGACAATCAACAAACTTCTCCCTGACATCAAACCTAAGTTTGGTGTTGGGAATACATCATCCACCAAGGGAGAGAGTCCTAAAAAGAAAGTACCCAGAGGATGGAGAAACAAAAATATCCCCACTGAAGATTTCTCCCCAAGAATGAAAGTGGTGTTGACTAGCAATCCAGTGTGGATGATGCCAGGGCATTTTGGCCAGTTTCACTGACCTTTTCTTTATGGTTTTAGGGTAGTTTCATGCACTTTCTTAGGAAATAAGCAAGTTTTGGATAGAATTTCACTTACATCTTGATTCAAGCTAACATTGTGATTTTTATATGAATTCATGAGAATTATGCATGAATTGAATGACAAATTGGATGATGCATGTCTCATAACTTGGACTAGAACTTTGGTGCACTTTATTGCTTGATTTCAGGACAAAGGAAGCAAGGAAGAACCACGTTAGCAGCCACGTTAGTCTAACTAACGTGACCTCTAACGTGGAAGGGGAGCTAGCTTGCAACGTTAATGAGAAAAGTAATTGCCAATAACATCCTCGAAGCCATCATAGCCCACGTTAATTACCACATTAACTACATTAACGTGGTAGTTAACGTGGAAGAAGAAAATGAAGCCAACGTTAGTGACACTCACCTTTGTCACTAACATTGGACCAAGCTCATATTGGCCACGTTAAGAGCCACGTTAACTCAGTTAACGTGGACTCTAACGTGGGGAAACAAAAGAATGACCAATGTTAGTGACACTCACCTTTGTCACTAACGTTGAGCTAAGCTACTTTGAGCCACGTTAGTTGCCACGTTAACTCAGTTAACGTGGACTCTAACGTGGAGGGAGCAAAGAATCGCCAACGTTAGTGACACTCACCTTTGTCACTAACATTGGGATGAGCCACTATGAGCCACGTTAACTCCCACGTTAACTACATTAACATGGAAGCTAACGTGAGTAAAAGGGATGATGAGCCAACGTTAGTGACACTCACCTTTGTTACTAACATTGGAGATCGTTAGCAATACCACGTTAGAAGCCACGTTAACCTAGTTAACATGAACTCTAACGTGGTAAGTAAGGGCATTTTGGAACGTTAGTGACAAAGGTAAGTGTCACTAACGTTCTTGAAGATGTGGCGAGCCTACGTTAAAGGTCACGTTAGCCACACTAACGTGAACTCTAACATAGGGAGAAAGGAGGATTCTCAACGTTATTGGAAAAAGTAAGTCCCAATAACATGTGCGAAGGACTAAGAGGCAACGTTAGTGGTCACGTTGATGCCACTAACGTTGAAGTTAACGTGGAGCATCCTTGGGTTAGGAACGTTAGTGAAAAAGGTGATTGTCACTAATGTCCTCGAACCCACACTTTCACTTAACGTTAACGCCACTAACGTCCTAAGCTAGAATCCCTGCCTACTTTACACTTTCTCTCTGCAAGTAAAGCTAAGCACACTGAAGAAGATAACTGCTTCAACTCAAGATCCAAAGGCCCATATCCAAGACTTGAAGAGCCAACTAGAAGATTAGAAGAATAGTATAAATAGGGAGAACTTTGAACTAGAAAGGAGGAGCTTTTGGGCATTATTAGAATTACTCTCTGTATTTTACTTTCTCTGCACTTCTAGTTTAACTTTCAGAATGTACTCTCCATCTTTGCTTTCATTTCCCAGAGCTATGAACAAATAAACCCCTTTCATTGGGTTAGGGAGCTCTGTTGTAATTTGATGGATTAATAATAGTTTTCATTATTCTTCTTCTTTCTTTTCTCTTGATTTTACTAGAAAGCTTTCAATCTTCATCCAATTGAGTAGTTATCTTGGAAAAGAAGCTATTCATACTTGGATCTCTTCTGAACCTTGGAAAAGGAATGAAGAGATCATGCTAGAAATGCTTTCTCATGTTGGACCAAATTGGGGTTTGGGCGGATATGGTGACATATAATTCTCCCAATACTTTGATTTGGAAATACATGTGGTATAATCAGTGACCACACTTCATCTCTTCTCATGAGCAATTAGACCAAGAAATTGGCTATTGATCTGATTTGAGAGATTGAATTACCAAGGAATTGGAATTCAATCACTTAAGATTGCCAAGGAGATCAATGAATGCATTGATTGAGGAAGAGATGAAAATGAACTTGATCCGGAGAATGCAACATCTCCTAAGCCCAATGAATTCCCCATTTCTTATCTTACCCATTCTCTTTACTTTATGCCATTTACTTTCATGCTAAACTCCCCTTCCCCATTTAAGATTCTGCAATTTACCTTCCGTCATTTATTTTCTGCAATTTACTTTCCCGCCATTTAATTTCCTGCAATTCTCAACCCAATTTCTGCTTAGCTCAACTAGAACCTTCTTCCAATTAAAGTTGCTTGACCAATCAGTCCCTGTGGGATTCGACCTCACTCTATTGTGAGTTTTTACATGACGACAATTCGGTATACTTGCCGAGGGAGATTTGTTAAAGGACAAGTTTCCGTGCATCAAGTTTATGGCGCCGTTGCCGGGGATTGATTTTGTATCAACAATGATTAAATTGGTGGATAACTAGATTGAGCATTTGTTTTTATTTTGTTTGATTTAAGTTCATTTGAGTAATTTACTTTCTGTTTGGCTATTTTCTTCCCTTTCCCCTACCCATTTTCTTAGTTGTTTACAATTCAGTCACTAACCCACTAACTGTTTGATATATTGTATCACTCACACTAACAGCATTTCTGTAGAAATTACTGTCTGCATCTATCTCTCTTGCTTGTGCCTTGTTGGTTGTATGACAGGTAGAAGAAGCGGAGCTTCAACTTCCTTTGATTCTGAACCTGAGAGGACCTTCCTTAGATTAAGGAGGGAAGAAAGAGGAAAGAGAGTAGTTAGTGCTGAGAAAGAGGAAGAGTACTTTGAACCAGACATGGATGAGAATATGGAAAACCATCATGAAGAAGAGGCTCAAAACTATGGCAGAGAAGGTCCAGCGCATCAGGCTGGGCAAGAGAGAAGAGTTCTGGGTTCTTACATCAACCCAAACCCAGAAAACTGTGGGAGTAGCATCCAAAGGCCAACCATACATGCCAACAACTTTGAACTAAAGCCACAGCTCATCACCCTTGTTCAGAACAATTGTTCATTCGGAGGAAGTGTCCAAGAAGACCCCAATCAACATCTAACCACCTTTCTGAGGATATGCGATACTGTGAAGTCTAATAGTGTCCATCCTGACACCTATAGACTACTTCTGTTTCCCTTCTCGCTCAAGGACAAAGCATCTAAATGGCTGAAATCCTTTCCAAAGGAGAGTTTAGCAACCTGGGAAGATGTGGTGAACAAGTTCTTGGCAAGATTCTATCCTCCTCAACGGATCAACAGGTTGAGAGCTGAGGTACAAATATTTAGGAAGCAGGATGGTGAGACTCTATATGAAGCATGGGAGAGGTTTAAAGACTTGACAAGAAGATGCCCGCCAGATATGTTCAATGAATGGGTGCAGTTGCACATTTTCTATGAAGGCCTTTCGTATGAATCAAAGAAGGCAGTAGACCACTCATCTGGGGGATCTCTGAACAAGAAGAAGACCATTGAAGAAGCCATAGATGTCATTGAGACTGTAGCAGAGAATGACTACTTCTATGCTTCTGAAAGAGGCAACACTAGAGGAGTGATGGAGCTGAACAATGTGGATGCACTGCTAGCTCAAAACAAGATGATTACCAAGCAATTAGTTGACCTCACCAAGAAGATGAAGAGGAATCAAGTAGCAGCAATCACCACTTCAGCAGCAACCCAAGAAGGAGTGAATGAAGAAGCAGATGGTGATCAGGAACAAGCTAACTACATTGGGAATTCACCTAGGCAACACCATGACCCATACTCCAAAACATATAATCCTGGTTGGAGGAACCACCCAAATTTTGGGTGGGGAAATCAACAAGACCAAGGCCAAGGTCAGAGACGCCATAACCCCAACAACAATGCAACTCACCAACACTCCACACAGAGGTCATACCAACACCCACCCAACAACACTTCTCAACATTCATACCAAAGTCAAAATGGCCCTTCTCATCCTTCCAATCTAAACTCTCCATCATCGGAAGAAAGACTATCAATGATTGAGACTCTACTTGAAGGCATATGCAAGGAGATTCAAGATAACAAGGTGTTCAAAGAGGAGGTGTGAGCCAATATCAAGAATCAGGGAGACACAATCAAGAGGCTGGAATTTCAAGTGGGATACCTATCTGAGAAGATTCCCAAACCTACTGATAGCTTCCCAAGTGACATAGAGAAAAATCCGAGAGGTGAAATAAAGAAAGTCAGATGGGAAGATTGCAAGATGGTTACTATAAGTGATAAGGAGACTGAGGAAGAGCCGAACAAACCATCAGAACAACCTGAAGATACATCAGCAGGAAAGCAGGAAGAGAATCATCAAGAAACCACAATTACACAGAAGGAGCTGCTGAGACTCTATGCACCCTTTCCCCAATTACTCAATGGTGGTGTAGAGAAGAGAATATACTCAAGGTTTCTTGACATATTTGCATCTCTCCATGTAAACATACCATTCATCAAGGTCCTCCAACAAATGCCCTCGTACATTAAGTACATGAAGGAGCTGCTGACCAGGAAAAACTCACTCAAGGGAAGACAAACCATAGTGATGAATAAGGAGTGCAGTGCCCTCATTCAACCAGAGCTGCCTACAAAAAGGAAGGACCCATGGAGTTTTCACATCCCCTGTGCCATAGGAGAAACAATGTTTGACAAAGGACTCTGTGATCTGGGAGCAAGCATCAACTTAATGCCTTTATCCCTTATAAAGAGGCTGCAAATCAATGAACTGATGCCCACAAACATAATCATCAGGCTGGCGGACAAAACTCAAAAACAAGCAATTGGAGTGGTTGAAAATGTGCTGGTGAAGGTTGGGAACTACTTCCTTTCCACAGACTTTGTCATACTGGAAATGGAAGAAAGTCACCTTCACCCAATCATATTGGGAAGACCATTCTTAGCTACAGCCAGAGCGCTCATAGATGTGGAGCGAGGAGAGCTAATACTGAGGATACATGACGAACAACTCACCTTCAACGTCTTCAAACCCTCACAAGAAGCAAGTCAGGAAGGCAAGGAACTAAGGGCAGAGCATGACAGAGCAATGGTGGGAGAAAAAAGTATTGAAGCACAAGCTGTACACCCTGGAATTCCTTTGGGTGATGAACAAGAGAATCAGCAGCTGTCAGAGCTAAAGGAAACTCAAGTGGAGCCAAAACCACCAGAATCATATGAGACCAGCAATAAAATCTCCCTAGGGAAAGAGACCACAAAGAGCAGGATAACAGCAAAAGATACAAAGAAGAAAGTACTAAGGAGATGGAGGAATAAAAAGATCCCTACAGAAGATTTCTCTCCAGGGGATAAAGTGATCTCAGCTTACTTCCTAGATATCCTACCTCATCTCCCCACCATCCCATCTCAGTTACCTAAGGTTTTCACCATCAACAAAGTTCTATCCCTAGAACATGTGGAGATCATTGATGAAGCCAATGGATATAGGTTTACTGCAAGAGGGGAAGATCTGAAGCATTACCAACCACCATGACAAAGGTAGAACGTCAAGCTAGTGACGCTAAAGAAGCGCTTCATGGGAGGCAACCCATGTTTTACATGTTTTTAAAAAGTAGTTAATAAAGCAAGGTTCAGGGATTACAACTCAACTTGACATGCACTTGAATGAATCCTTTTGTGCAACATATAGTGAGGAACAAGTTTGGTGTTCAAGGCACACTAAGAGGACATAAATGTAACCCATATCATGTCACTCTTAGGGGCCTTGAACAAATCTTTTACACCACATGGCACCAAACTAAGTTTGGTGTTGCCAATGTTGCATACATGGATGTTGAGTTAGTCAGTTGGTGTGCACTCATGAACAGCACTTAGTAGTTAGAAACAAAAACTTTAAAAAGTAGTTATTCTTTTAATTTTGCCACCACTTTCCACAAGTTTTCTTTTAATCACATTTCTTTTATTTTGTAGGAGAATTGATGGGGCAATTGAAGGGTTCGGCCACCACAAAAAGAGAAGACTATACACGTGTCTTCAAGAGGATTGCATTGGAAATTGTTGCCATGCAACATTAGAAGGAGAACAAGCTTAGAAATTGAACCAACCCCATCATTAAGATGATGATCCTTGTGCTCATCCCATGCTAAACCCCATCCGTCCATCACACAACCACCCCATCAATCCACACCTTTCATTCACTCATCATTTTCCTATATAAGTAAGTCCTAGTTCGTACTTCCCTTCACATTCCAGCAACCACTTCTTCAAACTTCTCACTCTCGAAGTACAACTATCCAAGCCACACCCTATCCAAACCCAACCGAATTCCACCACTCATCACTAACCTTAACACCTTCACTTTTCAAAAGTCACTCATGGCATCATCAAGCTCTAAAAGAAGAAAGGGGAAGGAGCCTATAGAGCAACGCCCTTTCGATGAAAAGAAGTTTAGAACTTTTTATCATGCACTCTAATTTGGATGGATGGATGATAAGGAGATCATATATGAGCTAGGCTTTCAAGTCAAGAAAACTGAGTGCCCCAAAATCACAGAGAAGGTAGAAAAGAGAAGATGGGAGCTTCTCACTGATCCGGTCACCGCAAAAATAAATGCAACGCTGGTGAGAGAGTTCTACGCAAATGCGGTGAGGTATGATAAGAAAGAGGAGTCTTATATAAGCTTTGTGAGAGGAGTGACGGTGGATTTTAGTCCCATGAGCATCATGAGAGTGCTGAAGCTATGAACTATACCATTTGAGGAAGAGAGTTATCAATCTCGAATAGATGGTAATCCTAATTATGACCAGATTGTGAAAGATATCTGCATACAAGGGACAGACTGGATGAGAGATCCCAATGGAAAACCCAAATTTATTAAAAGAGGTGATCTCACCCCTGAAGCAAAGGGATGGTTCGAAATTGTAAGGAGATCCATCCTTCCTGCCGGAAACAATTCAGAGGTGAATCTTAAGAGAGCAACAATGGTGCAATGCATACTTAAAGGGGGAGAGATCAAAGTGCACGAGCTCATAGCCCAAGGCATTAGGAAGATGGTTGAGAAAAGTGATTCTGGAGAAAGGTTAGGCTATCCCAGCACCATTTTCCGCCTGTGTGACAAGGCCGGGGTAGTGTTCGAAGATGAAAACCCCGAATGGATAAAAGTTGGTATCCCAATTACTGTCCAGCGTATGCATGCTGTTACATCTCCCCTACCTCAACGAAGGATAAGAAAGAGGGTAGCCCAGCAAACTGTAGAAGGGCAAAACCCAAAGGAGCAAGCCGCAGCCACCTTGAACATGCACCAATTACAAGAAATCTAGGCAATATTGGGAGCATCAAGAGGCACAGAAGGAGCTTCAATTACAGATGATGGGCCGTCAAGAGGAATCGCTCTCGAGATGGATGAATCAACAAGGGGAGTGGTAGAAGCAAATGATGGAGCAGCAATTGGAACAAGGAAAACAATGGGGTGAATCCTTCCACAGGATAGAACAAAGGCAAAATGAACAACAAGAATCTATCTAGAAGCTAATCAACATCTAAGCACATCAAGGTGCACACATACATGAGATGCATCGAAAACAAATAGAACAAGCAAAACTCTTTGACGAGCACAGGGCATTCTCTGAAGGGGTTTACATGAGTGAAAGTGGAAATCATGTAAACATACTAGCCAGACTCGGATACTTAGTCGGACAGCTACCTATAGTACATCCGGGAATCACAAAATATGACGAAGTGAAGGATGAGTTAGCACGAGAAGAAAGAGAAAGGGTGGAGAAGAGTCATGAATCAGTAAGAAAGGCACTTGAAGACTAAAAAAGAGCCAGACTAGCATGGATACAAGGAAGCACAAGTGGACGCAAAGAGGACAAGCAAGAGGGAGAGCATGGGCAACCCCATGATTAAAAGGTGGTGGAGTTCCCTTATTGTCCCATCTTTTTCAAGTTTTTTTTTAAATAAGGAAAATCATGTATGAAATAGAACATGCTTCCATAGTAGCTTAGGAATTTTCAATTCTGTCTTTAAGTTTGCTTTTGCCTAGGTCTATGCTTGCTAGTCAAATTGCCTGTTTTCAATTCCATCTTGCTTATTGTATGCTTGTCCTTTTTAAGCTAAATAAAAAGAGATGTTATGAAAGACCAGAGTGGAGTTCAATTTGTGGAGTAAGTTCTTAGATTTGTGGTGTAGTAATCACTTAGCTAAGTTGGTTCACTAACAAGGTGGGAAGGCAACTATCTGTCATAAATCATATGCTTGAAACACACCCCATGAGACTAGCTAAATAATAAGATCCTAATAAGAAAAAGGAAAAGAACAATAAGAGTTGAAAAAAGAAAGAAAAGTTAATAAGGAATAAGGCTAGGCACCAAGGGCTTGAATCTTGAGGGATGTGTCTGTGGTGCTCTTGTACCAAGGATCTGCTTGGATGAATAAGTTCTTAGGAGTGCTTCATCACTTGGTAACTTGGGTTAACTAACCCGGGATTATCAACTGAAAATCCACTATCAAGAGCAACCTTGCTACAGAACATTTAGTAACCCAAAGAGGTGCTGGACACCAAGACCTCAAGGGAAGAAAACAACAAACCATGTGCCTGTAGTGTGCATGTATGGGGGAGAGAGACTTGAGGGAGTAAGTCCTTCGGGATGCTTCAACACCTAGCACCTTGAACCAACTGGTTCGGGAGTGTTAGCTGAAAGCTTATTTTAAAGAGTCGCCCCCTCACAGAGCACTTAGCCTAAGGATGCAATAGACCTTGGAAAGACAAAGGCATAAGTGGATTTATACAGCAAACAGAATCCTCTCTCTGGAGCATATTGAGCTAATTTATGGAGACACAGGAAAGAAGTTCAAAGTAAGGGGTGAAGAGCTGAGCCCCTATGATCCTCCTCCTTAGAGGAGCTGACCGTCAAGCTAGTGACGGTAAAGAAGCACTTGTTGGGAGGTAACCCGATAATTTCATGTCCTTAGTTATTTTTTGTAGTAGTGATTTTCTTATTTATTTTATTTTTATTGAGTTTTTACTGTTTTTATTTCGTTTTAAGTGTGTTATGATCATGCAGCTATTTTAGAACAGGAACCGAACACTTCGACAAAAAAAAAGGTGTTCGACGCGCAAGCATACCTAACGCGTGCGCGTCATGTGTGAGTTCGCACCACCAAGGAATTGACCCGAGAGTTGGGCCGGAGTGGTGCTGGAAGCGTGCCTTGCGCACAAGCAAGACCACGCGCACGCGTCCCTCACGCGTACGCGTCGTTTGCGATTTCAGCCCATCACGCGGACGCGTCCTTGACGTGCACGCGTGACCTTGTAAAATCGGCATAAAAGGTGTTTGGCCAGAGAGTATGATGGTGTGGGGCTGGAACTGTGCTGGGCGCACAAGTCCCATCACGCGTACGCGTCCCTGACGCGTGCGCGTCGTTTTCCCATTCTGGCCGTCCACGCGTACGCGTCCCTGACGCGCACGCGTCATATGCAATTTTGGCTCTCGTGCGTATCTGAAGAGAGAGTTGTGCGTGCACGGGGCTGCCCTCGCGCCATTCGCACAACCAACATCACGCGTATGCGTCGCATGCGACGCCCAATTAAACCACCTCAGCGCCTGATTTCAAATCATCCACCCCCCAATCCTAATTCTCTCTTGTTCTTTTATCCTTTTATTCTTCTTTCATCATACTATTTTTCTTTTATGTCTTTCTATGTCCCTCTCTGTTTTCAGTTCTTCTTTGCTTGAGGACAAGCAAACCTTTAAGTTTGGTGTTGTCACTTCGCAGATGGTTTTTCTGTTTATTTTTATGGTACCAAAGGGAGGCAAATCATCTTCATGGAGGAGCACAGCCTGAAGAATAAAATGGCCACTAGGATAACTGAGATGGTTGAATTCCTTTCATTCTATATTCCTTCCCGCTCTTACTATGTTATGTTCCGATTTTTTGCTATTTTGCTTTGTTTATTGCATGATCCTTTATTAGTTAGATTCCTAGGTTCTAGTTTAGTTCTGTTATTTTCAAAATTTATGTTAGTTGCTTTAATTCTAAAAGGTGTCTCATGTATTGTCCACTGAGCTTGAAATCAAAAAGAAAGAAGAAAAAGGGGATGTAATGCATGAAAAATTGAGTTTATTTTTTTAAAGAGTAGTCTCATTTAATCAAATGTGGTGGTGTTCTCTGTGATGCTGAATGCATGATATAAACCGTGTATCTTTGAATTTGAATCAAGGAATGTTGACATATAAGGAAAAGAAATTTAGAGAAGTATTATGAATTTTCTGAAAATTTGTGACGGTTAATCCTTGAAGCAAAAGAAACAAAAAAAAAAGCAAGGTCCAAGGCTCTGAGCATCAATGACTAGGGAGGTCAGACATGATTAAAAGCTCAAAGATTTGTTTCCCTAGTGATATGCTTGTGGTATTCTTGTGTCAAGTAATCCTTGAGACAGAACATTTAGAGTCGAGATCAACTGGAATTAGTAGAGTATGCCAAAGGCTTTGAGCACCACTGTCTGGGAATAGCTAAAAGAAAAATCAGAACTTCAAAAGAGGAGTTCCCCAGTTAAGTGCTTGTGGTGTTCTTGTGTCAATTAACCCTTGAGACAAAACACTTAAAGTCACAGCTAGGCTCAAGGTGCAAAGCACCAGTTATTTGAGAATTAAGGGATACCTGCTGTGTTCAAGGATTTAACTGAGGTATAAAGATAAGAGAACTCATAATATGATCCGGATTCTAATTCCGCATGACATTGACATTCTTCTTATTCAAAGGAGAGTGAGATGCCAAAACTATTCAAGATTGTAGTTGTAAACCCCACTATAAGTAGAGACATGAACATGACTAAACTCTCACTTCTCATGCAAATACACATCTTAATCTTGCACTTATTTTGGTTGCTTGAGGACAAGCAACAATTCAAGTTTGGTGTTGTGATGCGTGAGCATCTTTCCTATCTTTTTCTAGTGAATTTGCATTTAATTTGATTGAGTTTAATCAAGAATTAATTATCTTTTAACCACTATGAATGCTACTTTGAGTCGTGTGCAATTCTGTTTATTTTAGGTAGCATTTCGTTGAATTTGATGGAGTTTCCGCAGAAAAAGAGAAGAAGGCTATATAGGGCAGGAATGGCTTAGAGGATGGAGAGGAAGCTTGCACAAATGGAAGGAGTGACGAACGGATTTTTTCCAGTAAAGAAATTTATAAAAAATATAATCGCGTTGTGAGTATAGTTTCTAAACCAACAGAGAATCCTTTCGTACAAAAGTTTGGTTGTCACAAGTAACAAAATCCAATAAAAGTAAATAACCAAAGTATTTAAATCTCAGGTCGTCTCTCAAGGAGTTGCAGGGCAGTATGATTTATTATTTGTTATGGAAAAAGTATATTTTTGGATTTTTTAATGTATAAGATAAAAAGCAAGAATAGTAAATGGCAAGAAACTAAATTGTAAGGAATTAATTTAAATAAATAATAAAACTCTTGGCAAGGTGTAAGAAATTGAAGTCCTATCCTAGTTATCTTTATCAGGTGTGATAAAGATTGGATTTTGCTCCCACTTTTAATTTACCCTTACTAAATAAAGGAAAGTCAAGTGGACAAATTAATTTGATCCTTAGGTCCTAGTCAACTCCAATGGAGAGACTAGAGTTATTGGAGTGCAAATTAACCAGCTAAGAATTCCAATTTCAATCAACAGCTGAGTTGATAACTCAAGTGTTATAAATTACTTAACCAATGCCAAAAGGGGAAAATAAAGCTAATTTGAATTGAAATCATTCATAAATAGAACAATCATTAATCTGAAATACCTCAAATTGCATTTATACATAAATTCAAATCCTAACATGGAAAGTTTGTAAATCAATAATGAAAAGATAAATGACAATTAAAGTAATGGAATAAATAAAAGTAGAAAATAAATTAAAGGAATATTGAACCTGTGATTGTAGAAGCAATCCTAAAATAAGAGAAATCCTAATCCTAAATCCTAAGAGAGAGGAGAGAACCTCTCTCTCTAAAAACTACATCAAAAACCTAAAAATTATGTATTATGAGCCGTCTACGTGTCTCCTTTGATTCCTCCATTCTCTGGCTTATATTTTGTGTTTCTGGTTTGGATTTGGGCCGAAAGAGGGTCCAGAAATCGCTGGGGGCATTTTCTGCAGATTCTTGTACGTGGCGTCCATCACGCGTTTGCGCGGGTCACGCGTTCGCGTCATCTGGGAGATTTCCTTGTCACGCGTACGCATCGGTCACGCGTACGCGTCTATTGCGTTCTGCTCAAGGCGCGCGTCCGCGTCAACTACGCGTTCGCGTCGCTGCATTTTCGCGCTAGGCACGCGTTCGCGTCGTCCATGCGTTCGCGTCGCTGCCTTTTTCTTCAAAACTCCATTTTTGTGTTTTCCTTCCATTTTTGTAAGTTTCCTTTTTTGTCCGTTAAGTCATTCCTGCCCTATGAGATCTGAAAATACTTAACACACAAATCACGGCATCGAATGATAGTAAAGGGTAATTAAAATTAATATTTTTAAAGCATAGAAAACATGTTTTTTCACATATATCATAAAATAAGGAAGGAAAAGTAAAACCATGCAATTTACATGAATAAGTGGGTGAAGAATTGATAGAAACACTCAATTTGAGCACAAATTATATCATAAAATATGAGTTTATCAACCTCCCCACACTTAAACAATAGCATGTCCTCATGCTAAATCCAAGAGAAATGGTAAAGTTAGAATGGTGGAATCTCATGCAATGCAATCTATTCTAAATGCAAACTACCTTCATGAATCATGCAATTTTAATTATCACCCACCTATATATATATATATAGCTTACATGTGGTTAATTTGATTCATATTTTCAAGGAATTATATATGTATAGCCAAACCTAAATCATGTTAAAGCACTGTCACAATTGAATTGGGTTAAAATATTTCATAAGCTTTCAACACAATTAAATATTTAAACAGAGATATATGGTGATGAGCTATTGAACCCTCACTGGATTTGTGTTTACTCTCTATTCACTCAGTGTTTGGGGTTAATCACTCTATTCTTTTGTATTCATGCTTTCTAAAACTTTGTTCTTCATCTAACCAGTCAACAAATATTGAATACAGACATACAAAAATCATGAGGTCTTTTAAAGGCTGTAATGGGGCCAAGGTAATGGTAAGGGTATATATATAAGGCTAAGTGAGCTAACAAAGTGAATCCTTGATTAGTCTAAGATCTCACCTAACATATACATATTCCATATAATTTATAACTTTCTTGGGGTTCCCAATTTTTTTGTCACTTTGTGTCACATACTCATGTACCAAATTTGTTTTTGCTTTTACTTCCATGTGCATTGATCTCTCTACTAAACTTATTATTGGGGAAATTTTGTCCCCTTATTTATTTATTTAACCAAAAAGAATTTTTTTTTTTTTGAAACATAAGCATATATCAATGCACATGGTGTTTTGGTTTAATTTGATTTTACATGAGCATGCTCCCAAAATCCTTATTATCTTATTGAATTAATCCTTTCCTATCAACCCATGTTTCCATGTTTTCCCACACTTAGTGGATACATAATCTCTATCTTAAGCTAACCAAGGATTCAACTTGGAATTTTTAATTTGTTTTTCTGCTTAAGGCTAGTAATGTGGTTATAGAACAAGGGGGGAATTAAAAGGCTCAAGGGGGCTAACAAGGGTGATGTAAAAAGTGGGCTAATTTGGGATAAGTGAGGAAAAATTTAAATGATGGCCTCAATCATATATTGGTATGTATCTACATTCTATATTGGACATATAGATTAAAACAAAGTAAAGATTACCAGAATAAAAAAGAAGGGCGAACACACAAGAATGAAATAATTATGGTTAAATAATGTAACCATACAAATAGGCTCAAAAACTCACAGGTTGTGTGTTCTTTGGCTCAAAAATCATATATCAGTTATGTATGTCATGCAAGTAGAAATCAAGGGTTCCCATTATTCTCAATGTGAATCTTAGGGTGGCTCTTAAAATCTTAGTGTTCTTCCTTGAAAAATGTTGTTTAAATTAACCAATCATTTATTGCTATATATATACAGTGCGTGGATTGTTGTGATTCTGTTATACTAAAGTCTTTAGTTTACTCTTTTTATTTTCAATTAATCCAAGTTATCGTATGCTAAAAAGGGTAAACTAAACTAATTAATCTATATGTTCTATATCACAACTTAATAACTAAAATTGTAACTAGACTAAACTGAATATCTAAGATATATATAAACTAAAGTACAAAATGTAGAAATAAGTAAAAATACATCAAAAAAGAAATGTGCAAGAACTGAAAGATAAAAAAAAAATAAAAATACAGAAAAATAAGCAAAATAGGATAAAGAGAGTCTGAAAAGTGGTTCACCAAAATAAAGTACGCCAGAGATGGTGACCTCCCCACACTTAAATAATAGCATCGTCCTCGATACTCACTCAGGCTGGGTGTGAGAAGTGTCATCTCCGGAAGGATGGGCTGCCGGTGACTCTGAGGTAGGCTGAGGATCTGCAGTCTCGGTAAGTGTAGGAGGAGCTGCCTGCTGAGGCGGAGGCTCTGTCTGTAGAAGAATCTCCGGATCTGCAGCCTGGATCTGGCGGGCCTCCTCATGGTGTGGTGCAGCCTGCTCAGGTCCTCCCTGCTCTGCCTGGGCATGTGCCTCCTCCTCATGATCATCTGCCTCCGCATCAGATGGCTCAGAAGCGGTGTCAGGCTCGGAGGGGATGTCGCTGTCGGATCGGATTATCAACTTTAGGTGCTCATAGCGTCGCTTGTGGTGACGCTCCATACGATCCAGGCATGCGAAGAGGCGGTGCACCAGATGATAAATGGGCTCAGGAGTAGGTGGAGGTGCAGTGGATAGGGTTGGTGCAGCAGTGGATGCAGAAGGGGCAGCTGAAGATGTGGCTGCCTCACCCGAGGCAGTGAGAAAAGGAGGTCTGTACCCTAATTCCAAAAACTTCCTGCTGTGAGGAATGATCTTCTTGCAGTCTGCAGTAGTTGGCTTCTCATCAGCCAACTCCCAAGGCACGTCAGCTCAGCGGCCTAGCTGGGTGATCAGATAAGGGAAAGGGAGAGTGCCTCTGACATGGACCCTGGCCATATAATACCTGATGAAAAGTGGAAGATATAGGTCCTTACCCTCCATCACACACCAGATGAGGGTGATCATAGCAGCGGGCACCTCTGTCTCATGAGTGCTCGGCATCACGTAATTACTCAGGATCTGCTGCCAAAGCCGAGCCTCATCATTTAAATATATCATCTTGATTCCCTTAGGCATCACTGTATTCTTTCCCATGACCCATGGGCAGTAGGATCAAGGGCTATTCTCTGCTTGACTGCATCCCAATCAAATCTCATGTATCTCATATCCTCTTCAGCCTTTTGGTAACCGTCAGGCTGATCTGGCTTAGGCTGAAGCCGGAGGATATCCTCAATAGCTTCCTCAGTGACTAAAATCTGTTTCCCTCTGAGGTGCACTGCATCCAGGGAGGTCTTGAAATAGTTACAGTAAAATTCTCAGACCCAGGATGCATTGACCTCTGTCAAATTCCTTTCCATGAAGAACCAACCTCTTTATTTTATCTGTTCGAAAGTGTACTAGGTGAGTTCTTATGGGATTTTAAGAGTTCTCTCCAGGTAGAGGTTCCTGGCAGTGGCAAACACTGGATACTTTAACTCATAGTATCTGTTTGCAAATTTGACTTGATCTATGGCGGTGAGGAGCTCGTCGGCCTTTTCCTGCGGGGTAAAGTTCTTTTCCCACCAGGAATCGTCGTGAAGGAGATCCAGGATAGAGGTAGAAGATTCTCCTCTTTTCCGTTTGCCTGTAGTTGCCTTGCCTTTTCCCTTACTTTTGGGATAAGACATCCTGAAAAGTAGAAGTAGCAGGATATAATTGAAGAACTAAAGCAGGAAAACAAGTAGGCAAGTAGGATGTTGTCAATGTAAATATAAAGGCAAAAGAGCAATTGAAGCATGAAATGAGGTAAATATATGTACATTTTGGATTGAATTCGAGTGAGAAGTCTGAGAGTAAAAATCACAATCCAAAATATAATAGAAGTGGAATTCAAGTTAATTTGGAAAAACAGTAATCATGCCTTGAGTTAAAAAGTTAAAGTAGTTAGGTAAAACCAAAAAAGAGAAGTTAGAAAGCTAAACTGGTTAGGAGTTAAAAAGGAAGTTAAAGTGAGTGGCATGAGAATGGTTTTCCTAGTTACCAAAAAATTCACAAACTTGAGGAACAATCAACTCATATTCAAGCAAGGATTGCATTTTATTGATGATAATTCCTATAGATAAAGTAAGTGTAAAATGAGAATAAAATCATCAATAAGCAATTTAGTACTCAGGGAACAAAAAGGAATAAGAATGCTAGTCCGTGCATTCATAAATTGGGTTGGTTGTAGCCAAGTAATGCAAAATAATGAGTTTTCAAACCAATACATGAATGGAGTAGATTAAACCATAAATTTGCAGAAAATTGGGCAGCATTCCGACTAAAATTGGATGTTTCCGGGTAGTAAACAGCAAGAAAAATTAGTTCATATGAAATTAAATAGTGCTACAAAGATTAACAAATAGCAAGAATATTAAAGAACAGTTCAACAGCAACATCAAATATGAAGAACAACATATGAACAAAATCATCACAGCAAATTCAGAATTGCGAATCAGATAAAAACAGTTAGCACGAACAGTGCAATTATCAGGCCTAAATCCACTAATCACATCCTAGCTACCTAACCACCTAGAAACCACTACAATCATACATCTCTAACTATCCTATTTTGAACAAAAATTGTAAAATATGCAACTAACTGACTGATTGGAAAACGAAATCGGTGTTCGGCGGAACCTAGTGTGTAGAAACAGAAAGTAGGCTCAGAGAGATGGTGGTGGTATGGTGGTGACGCAGTGGTGATGGGTGGCGGCGCGGCGGCGGTCCGAGGTGGAGGCAGGGGCGGTTTGGTGGTTGTGGGTGGTTAAGGGTTAAGGGGGGAGAGAAGGGGTTGAGGGTTGTGTTGTGGTGGCAGCTCGGTGATGGGGCAGCGGCAGTGGGGTTTGGTGGTTGTGGAGGGAGGAGAAGAAAGGAAAGAAGAAGAAAGGGCATCGGCGGCTAGGTGCGGCGCGGCGGTCGGGGCTGGGCGGCCAGGAGTGGTGGTGGTTGGGGAATGGGAGAAGAGAGGTAGCAGAGGGGGGTGGGGGGTTTTGGGTGACGTGGAATGGTAGGGTTTCGCGTGGGTTGGGGTTACTATTTTTGAATCCACGCGAACGCGTGGAGCACACGATCGCGTGATTGGGGCAAAAAAAAGGGTGTGACGCGGTCGCGTCGTTGACACGATCGCGTGAATTAGGTAAAAGGTAAGGGACGCGTACGCGTGGAGCACGCAAACGCGTCGCTAAAAATTGTGCTAAACGTACACTTCCAGTGTCGTTTTGGCGCAACTCTCTGTTTCCAATGGGGTCCATAAAATCCACGCAATGCGGACGCGTCGCTCACATTTTCGTGTGGGATGTGCGTAGTGCATGTGACGCGTTCACGTCAGGGACGCGAATGCATGGGCCGATTTGTGCTAAACGCACAACAGCCGCACAATTCCAGCCCAACTTTCTGGGCGTTGGATCTTTACGCCGATTTTCAGTCGACGCCCACGCGTGGCCTGCGCGCTCACGTGGGATGATTTTTTTTAATGTAATTATGCAGTATGCAATATGCAGTGCTAATATGGGTGATATGAATAATTCCAGGTTCAATGAAAATAGAATAAAATAAAATTTAAAAACAAACAAAACGAAATAAAATTGAAATTGAAAAAGGAACGATCATACCATGGTGGGTTGTCTCCCACCTAGCACTTTTGGTTAAAGTCCTTAAGTTGGACATTTGATGAGCTTCCTGCTATGGTGGCTTATGCTTGAATTCATCCAAAAATCTCCACCACTGTTTGAAATGCCAACAGCCTCCGGGGTCCCAAACTAGGCATGTAAAGCCTTTGAGTAAATTCAAACAGGTTCTCAGGTTCCCGGGGTGTTGAATGTCAGAATAGATTCCAGGATCCCAAACCTTGCTCTTATATCCGCCCTTGTCTTGATTTATATTTTTCCAGCCGGGCGGTTTAGAAGTTGCATTCTCACCAAGATGACCAAACATTCTCCGAGACCCATTCAATCTAACTCGAAACCGATCCTTACACTTCAGATTGAAGCGTGGAACCTTATTGAATCTTGCATACCAGCCTTGAGCACGAACCATTTCCCTTTTACTCTTAAAGCCGCAAAGAGCTTTAAGCTGAGCATCTGTTTCAAGCAAACCATATTCAAGTGGAAAAGTAAAGATAAAAGCTAAGGATTTTACCCACTTGAAGTTTGTATTGGGCGGTAATGGCCTTGAGATAGGTGTTTCCAGTGGTTTTGCAAGCTCTTCTCCCTTGTGTTCTTCTGTGAATTCTTCCACTTCATTGCAAATTTCTTCAATTTCAACCACATCTTGATCCAAGTCTTTGATATCTTCCTCATCACTCAAGTCATAAGTTGGAGGTTGTGAAAAATCTACCTCTGCATCATCTTCATATTCACTTGGGAAAGATTCTTCCCTCTCAAAGAATTCACTTGCGGGTGCAAGTTCATTACTAGGAGAATTGGACTCGTGGTCATTATTATCAAGGAAACTTGCTTGTTGAGTTATTCTGTCCAGTTCTTCATAAGATTCCTGCTTTGAAGGTTGTGCACTATCCTCCTTAGTATCAATTGTAAATTTCTTGACAGAATTCTCCTAAATTATGGATTCCCATGGAGGTTCAGCATCTCCTAAGTCTTCAACCAATTCTTCTTCTTCTATAATTTCAGCTTTCTCCACTTGTTCCAGTACAAAATCATGCTCTGTACTATCCAGTGGGGTTTCTAGTATCTCCTTCATGCTGCGTTCTTCATTAGTTTGTCCACATGAAGCCATGGGGTTCCTTGAGTGTCCGAACGTCGGCAAGGTAGTCTATTTATCGCTTGATTCAATTGGTGAAGTGTGGCATGAAATTTTTCAAATGTTTCCTTGAGTTGCTCCCTTGATTCTTGGAGTGATGGATATGGACATGGTGCATAGGGAAATGGTGGTTCTCGGGAGTAATTAGGTTGGAATTGGGGTGGATAGGGGTTAGGGTCATATGGAGGTGAATGGTGGTAGTTGGCTTGTGAGTGTGATGGTTCAAAGCTGTGTTGAGGAGGTGGTTCATAGGTGTATGATGGGGCTTGTCGGTAATTCCAAGGGGGTCCACCATAACTATTGTTCTGACATGCATTATTGAATGGTTGTCGTCCATGATAGTTTGGAAGGTATTGTTACCTAAAGGGTTGATCAGATCATCGTGGCTCCGTCCATCTCTGATTGTTTTGACCTTGATGCATGTTCCTGTTATAGCTTCCATTCCTTTCAACATTATTAGAACCAAACTCAAAGCGATAGTGGTGAGAATTCATAGTAAATAATAAAAATTAAAAGCGAAAATAAAAACAAATAAACAAGCAAAAGAAAATATTTACAATAACCAATAATAAGGCACACAGTTGCAACTCTCCGGCAACGGCGCCATTTTGACGAACGGATTTTCGCCAGTAAAGAAATTTATAAATAAATATAATTGTGTTGTGAGTATAGTTTCTAAACCAACAGAGAATCCTTTCGTACAAAAGTTTAGTTGTCACAAGTAACAAAACCCAATAATAGTAAATAACCGAAGTATTTAAACCTCGGGTCGTCTCTCAAGGAGTTGCAGAGCAGTATGATTTATTATTGGTTATGGAAAAAGTATATTTTTGGCTTTTTAATGTATAAGATAAAAAGCAAGAATAGTAAATGGCAAGAAAGTAAATTGTAAGGAATTAATTTAAATAAATAATAAAACTCTTGGCAAGGTGTAAGAAATTGAAGTCCTATCCTAGTTATCTTTATTAGGTGTGATGAAAATTGGATTTTACTCCCACTTTTAATTAACCCTTAATAAATAAAGGAAAATCAAGTGGACAAATTAATTTGATCCTCAGGTCCTAGTCTACTCCTATGGAGAGACTAGAGTTATTGGAGTGCAAATTAACTACCTAAGAATTCCAATTTCAATCAACAGCTGAGTTGATAACTCAAGTGTTATAAATTACTTAACCAAGGCCAAAAGGGAAAAATAAAGCTAATTTGAATTGAAATCATTCATAAATAGAACAATCATTAATCTGAAATACCTCAAATTGCATTTAAACATAAATTCAAATCCTAACATGGAAAGTTTGTAAATCAATAATGAAAAGAGAAATGACAATTAAAGTAATGGAATAAATAAAAGTAGAAAATAAATTAAAGGAATATTGAACCTGTGATTGTAGAAGCAATCCTAAAATAAGAGAAATCCTAATCCTAAATCCTAAGAGAGAGGAGAGAACCTCTCTCTTTAAACACTACATCTAAAACCTAAAAATTATGTATTATGAGCCGTCTACGTGTCTCCTTTGATTCCTCCATTCTCCGACTTATATTCTGTGATTCTAGTTTGGATTTGGGCCAAAAAAGGATCCAGAAATCGCTGGGGGCATTTTCTGCAAATTCCTTTACGTAGCGTCCGTCACGCGTTCGCGTCATCTGGGAGTTTTTCTTGTCACGTGTACGTGCCGGTCATGCGTACGCGTCTATTGCGTTCTGCTTAAGGCGCGCGTCCGCGTCAACTACGCGTTTGCGTCGCTGCATTTTCACGCTAGGCACGCGTTCGCGTCGCTGCCCTTTTCTTCAAAACTCCATTTTTGTGTTTTCCTTCCATTTTTGTATGTTTCCTTTTTGTCTTTTAAGCCATTCCTGCCCTATGAGATCTGAAAATACTTAACACACAAATCACGGCATCGAATGATAGTAAAGGGTAATTAAAATTAATATTTTTAAAGCATAGGAAACATGTTTTTTCACATATATCATAAAATAAGGAAGAAAAAGTAAAACCATGCAATTTACATGAATAAGTGGGTGAAGAATTGGTAGAAACACTCAATTTGAGCACAAATTATATTATAAAATATGGGTTTATCAAGGAGAACAAGTATTAAAGGAGATGACCTGCAAGGAGCGACGCGTGCGCGTACCTGACGCGTACACGTGCCATGTGAAGAAGACCATCAACGCGTACGCGTGACTGATGCGTACGCGTGACATGTGCCACGTGCAGAAAACACAAAAAACGCTGATTGCTATAATTAATTCTGATTTAAACTTTATTTTTATTTATAAATAGAAAAAGATATTATATTAGTTTTAGAAAATAGATTTTAAATTAATTTAGGATTAGATATAAAAGAGAAAAGAAACTTCTCTTTTTGAGATTATTCCATTCCAATTCACAATTATTCCACCTCTTCCCAATTTACAGTTTACCAGAATCCTTATTTTCTCTCTAAACCATGAGCAACTAAACCTCCACTGTTAAGGTTAGGAGCTCTGTCTATTTGTATGGATTGATTCTATTGTTTTTGTATTTTAATTCATGTACTGATTTATAATTTAAGAATTATTTTCGTTCTTTATCTTATGAATTTGGGTGGAACGGAAGTATGATCCTCTTTCTAATTGAGTTCTTGTATAACTTGGAAAAGCTCTTTACTTGAACAACAGCTTGAAAATAATTTCTCCTAAATTCTAATTATCTGGACTTAACAGGATACGTGACATATAATCCTCTTATATTTGGATAATTAGGATTTTTGTGGCATAATAACTAGAATTAAACTTCACCCCCTAATTAGAATTAATTGACCAAGGAATTAGCGGTTGATGAAAGTTAGAGGAGACTAGAAAGGTCTACGGAATTAGGGTCTAGTCACATATAGTTTGCCATGAATTAAATCTTGCATGATTAAAATAAATTAATAAAAAAAATCAATCCGGAAAATAGATAACTGTGAAGCCTTAACTGCCTTCTCCATATTGTTTTTCCAACTTATTTACTTGCTTGTCTTCTGATATTCTGAATTTACTGTTTAATGCTTTTGAACTCTCAAACACTATTTTCTGTTTGTCTAACTAAGTAAATTAATCAACCATTGTTGCTTATTCCCTAAATCCTCGTGGAATCGACTCTCACTCACCTGAAGTATTACTTGGTACGACCCGGTGCACTTGCCGGTTAGTTTGTGGTTATAAATTCCGCACCAACCATGAACAGGTATGGGGATTTTGGGACTTAAAGAAAGAAGGGTTTTTATTTCTAGGCCTCACAGTGAGTGCCAATTGTTCTTGTGAAGGTTGGCCGTTGTATAACTCGTCTGCTGATGAGTGTCTGTGAACTCTTCGTTGGGATGAGTTATATGTCAGCAATAAGAGAACAAAGCAGTAGGTACTGCAAAAGGCACTCCAACCTCAAGTCAGTAAGTGAATAATAGAATTTGCAAATTGCAATAATCTGAATAATTTTTATACTATTTCCTTTATATCTGAAATGAAGAGTATCAGTTATCTCCTCGAGTAATAAAGCTTTAAACGAAAAGTAATAACATATCTGAGTGTTTTGGTACTTGTTTGAGTGATTTTTATTGACAGTCGATCTATAACATTTATAGTCGAATTATAACGTATAATCGGTCATATCATGCCTTAAAGACAATTAAATCCTAAAATTAATAATTATTAAATAATTTAATATATTTAACTAAATTATTATCCAATAATTTTTTAACCATTAAATTTAAGTAAGTATAAAATTGTATATAAATTTTCACCTTAGCGATATATTTTGAGTATAATTAATTATTTAAAAATATTATTTGTATAACAAAATTAACCACTAATATATTTATATATAAATATATGTATAGTTTAATTTATTTTTAATATGTATATATTTTAATATGTATTTTATATTGATAGCTGATTTTAGTGAATGATTTTGATATTCACATATAATAGTAGTTAATTGTTACTAATTCAATCTGGAACACAATTTAGTCACCGATAATAAATCTGGAAGAGAGTTTTATACGGCTATTATTTTGTTTCCGACTAAAACTTGATGACATAAACAAACAAAAAAAGCAACACGTGAAAGGCAAATTGCAGAATCAAGTAAGTTCAGGCTACTGGCAGGGAAAAGGAAACTCAGGGCTCGTTTCATGACAAAAAACCTCATTAACTCCAACGTTCTCATGTTATTCTTCTTCTTCTTCCTTTTTCTTCCTACTATTATTATGTACTTGTACCTATTACCATACACATTCAACACATTATCTCTTACGGCTCGGGTATCAAACAACACAACGAACCAATGATACTAACACAAAATTAACAAGAATTTATCTTCAATTGGCTGTGGCTGAGAAGTGACAACTATATTCAATTCAATAAACCAAAAAAAGAAATTAAGAAATTAATATACGAATTCAATTGATTTAATTAGTCAGTAATAATGTGAATATCAGCGAAACCCAACCTTTTCTTCTTCCAGAAACTACTATTTACCTCAGGATCCAGCTTGTACCCAGTTCTCGCCGGTTCCGATTTGCACCGTGTAAGCATTATAGGCCGCGTTTCACTCTCACTCTTCGAATCTTCAACAACCTTCTCTGATTTGGCATTTGAATTCGAACTCTCCACCTCCTTCAAAAACCCCAACTTTGCGTCCCTTTCGGATACCCTTTTCGCTTCTTCTTCAGAAACCGAATCTCTTTGCGAGCTTGCTTCATTCGTTTCATGCCTCTCTTTCTCTTCTTCTTCTTCTTCTTCTTCTTCTTCTTCTTCTTCTTCTTCACTATTCCTTAGCGGCGAACTCCAGAATCTGCAGGCCAGCGACGAAGATCTGTACGGTGCGGATCTACACCTAGTCAACAACAAAGCATTCTTCGGCGGCGTGTTGGAAGAACCAAAACCGGCTTCGGGGTTCACTCTTTCTTCGTAAATTTCCGATTCATCATCTTCTTCGTGCTCTGCCTCTGATTCATCATAGCTTGACCTCTGAAAATTCGACTCCGATTTAGCGCAGTCTTCTTTGAGCTTCGTGCTGGGTTTTCTCCGGAAGCTTCCGACCCGAAAGAACCCCCATTTGGGCCAAACTGGTTGGCACCGGCACTCGTTTTTCTTCTTCTTCTTCTTCTTATTCTTCTTATTGCTGTTGTTCGGTTTGAATATGCAGAACAGAGCGTTTTTTCGGATCCACCAGCACCGGCACCGTGTCGGAGGAGCTCCGTCTCTTGCGGCGGATGCGGAGGCGGAGGAGGAGCGTCCCCTTTTGGCGGCGGCGGAGCGTCTGACCCGAACTTGACCCATGCAAGTGACCTTAGGTGAAGATGGTTCTTGAGTTTCAATGGCGGTGTTCTTCTTCCGTACGAACATTGGGCTTGACCTTGACCTTCCCCTGCTTCTGCTCCCTGCATTGCTCCTCAAGAACCTCATCAATGGCGGAGGGAACTTGTCGGTTCGACCCGGACTCGATATAACTTTCGCTGTTATCTTCATTTCTTCTTGTTTTCTTTTTCCTCCGTTTTCTTGGGGAAGCAGAAAGAGAAAATCTTTTCTTTTCTTTCCTTTCTTTCTTTCCCTTATTACATTATTTTTATTATTATTTCCAGTAAATCTTTTTTTCCCCAAGAGCTTGACCTAATTGTGTGAATTTTGTGACAGTTTGATGTTTTTGCGAAAATCGTAATGTAGATATGGTATGGTATAGTATGGTTGGGGGAGCTTCTTGTATTTTCCTGCAAAGTGTTCCTTGCTTGCTATTTTTGTTTTTTTCCGTGGACTTTATGATAACATTTTAATTTATCTTTTCGCACGGATGGGTGAATCCACACTTTACTTGCAAGATTTTTTATTTATTTATTTATTTATTTATATAAAGTTATAATTTGATATTGTAATATCGAGGTTGTAAGGTTCTCCTTGGCCTTACTCTCGAGGTCATTTATTGTTTATTTTTAAATAAAAAATAAAAAAAAATTTGCATCTTAATTTTGAGGTGACCTTACACTTGGCTATGCCATAGGCTGTATCTATAATTTAGGTAAACTTATAGCATTATTACAACTTTTTTGTTCAGAATCGTAAGTTGCTTTTTATTTGGAATTTTGTTATACAGCATACTGTATGTCGTTGATTAGATTAAAAATGTGTTGATAATAATGTTAGTAGGTATTACGTATTTTTATTGGTAGTTTAGTTAATTATTTTGGAGAGAATTGAGTTTGCACCAGCTCTGATATATAAGTAGAACACTTAATATGCATTCAGTGAAATTTATCATTTTTATTTTTTTTATTATAACTAAGTTCTCCTTCTTCACATTTATAATTCAGGATTTCTATTTTTTTTTTCTCTTATTTTCTCATTTCTTTAATTTTGATCACGATCTCCCTAAAATTCAACATAGTACAATGAACATTTGTGATAAATTTCGATTCATCCAACTTCTTTTGATTCATCCAAATCTTACAATCAATTAGAATGAAACCCTTATTCTTTAAAAAATGATGAACAATCAAGATCCATCATCAATGGTGAATTCAGAATCCAATAACAGTGACTCGAATTCTACCTTCTCAAATTTCAATTTTCACAATTTCATGAGATTCATCTCTCAATTCTCCAGTATACAATTTTGCTCAAGCGACAAGTTTGTTCATGATTCTTCTAGTCCCTTTTTACACTCAGACGAAAATCCTGAAACTTCAATCGTAACGGTTACTCTTACACCTCACAATTATCATGCATGGTCACGAGCGATGACTCTGGCTTTCAAAAGGAAGAACAAATTGTGCTTCGTTGATGGCAGCTTCCCCAAACCCCCATCCTCTGATGTTAGCTTTGCATCATGGAAAAAAATGCAACACCTTCATTGTTTCTTGGATCCAGTCCTCTTTGAGTAGCGAAATCTTGCAGAGCCTGATATGGAATAACAATGCGGCTAATATGTGAAAATATTTGCGACATCGCTACTACCAAGGTGATGTATTCAAAGTGGCCGAACTAGAAGAAGAATTGTACTCCCTCAAACTAAGTGAATTTAGTATCACATTCTATTTTACTAAATTGAAGACTATATGGAAAGATTTAGATAATTTTACACCTATTTCTACTTGCATTTTTTGTGATGATTCTTGTTCATGTGGACTCAGTGTTGTTAGAACTTACCAGTAAAATAGATATATAGTGTGCTTCCTTCAGTGATGCATTTTCATTACTTATGCAACAAGAAAGACATCTAGGAACTTGTGAAACATTTAGCTCGAAAGCTCTCTTATCTGCTGCTCAAGCCAACGATTCTACTGCCTTCACTACTTAGAATTTTATCTCTCGGGATAGAGAAAGAATAAGCAGAGGTAGAGGTGGAAGAGGAGGAAAAGGAGCTCCTCGAATTTGTTCTTATTGCCACAAGACTGGGCATCTTGTTGACACTTGCTATAAAAAACATGGCCTTCCACCTCACCTCAAACAGCAACAACAAGCTGCTTCCATAGCCATGAATGTGATGACTGCGACTAGTAATGAAGATGGTAGCAAGCACACTCTTTCTCAGCAGAAGGTGGATAATTGCACCAAGCTCCCTTTCACTTAAGAACAGAAACAAGCATTGATTGCCTTGCTTCAATAGGAAGACTCACAGACTCTTGGTGCCCTTTGTAAGACCCAGAAATTTCAGAAAATCTTATTAAAAGCTAATTTTGACTTAATTATTTGTTAAGTAATTTAATCTCAAAAAATTATTTTATTAAAGATAATTAAAGCAAATTTTGATTAATTGAGTTAAAAATAATTTAAGGTTTTATTTGATTTTATAACTATCGAATTATTTTCTATATTTAAATTATAAAGTTTAGCAAATTGATAATCAAATAATATTTTTAAATTCATTTTAAGGGATTAAATTAGATTTTTAATTAATACTCTATACCCTAATTTAATTAAAAATTACCAAATTCTAATTTACGCAAAAATCCCTAATTTCACATTTCCCCAAAAGCAAATCCTAATTCCCAAATTGAAAACCCTAACCCTAACCTCCTCATCCCTACCGCCATTCCTCCACAGCCACCAGTCACCCCTCCCTTTTACCCTTTCTCCTTTGGTGCACGAAATTGTGATCTCCAGGCTCGAACAAATCCTGGTAATGGCTCCAAAGCTTGGTGCTCTGATCTTAATTCATAATTATCACAACTTCGATACAACTAACCAGCAAGTGCACTGGGTCGTCCAAGTAATACCTTACGTGAGTAAGGGTCGAATCCCACGGAGATTGTTGGTATGAAGCAAGCTATGGTCACCTTGTAAATCTCAGTCAGGCAGATATAAAGTGATATTGGTGTTTTTGAATATTATATAATAAAATAGGGATAGAGATACTTATGTAAATCATTGGTAGGAATTTCAGATAAGCGAATGGAGATGCTTTTCGTTCCTCTGAACCTCTGCTTTCCTGCTATCTTCATCCAATCAGTCTCACTCCTTTCCATGGCTGGCTTTATGTGATACATCACCACTGTCAATGGCTACTTTCGGTCATCTCTCGGGAAAATGATCCAATGCCCTGTCACGGCACGGCTAATCGTCTGGAGGCATCACCCTTGTCAATGGCTTCATCTTATCCTCTCAGTGAATAATATGCTCACGCACCCTGTCACGGCACGGCTATTCATCTGTCGGTTCTCGATCATGCTGGAATAGGATTTACTATCCTTTTGCGTCTGTCACTAACGCCCTGCAATCGCGAGTTAGGAGCTCGTCACAGTCATTCAATCATTGAATCCTACTCGGAATACCATAGACAATGTTTAGACCTTCCGGATTCTCTTGAATGCCGCCATCATTCTAGCTTACACCACGAAGATTCTGGTTAGGAGATCTAAGAGATATTCATTCTAGCTTATTTCATGTAGAACGGAAGTGTTTGTCAGGCACGCGTTCATAAGGGAGAAGGATGATGAGCGTCACACATAATCATCACCTTCATCACGTTCTTGGGTGCGAATGGATATCTTAGAAGCGAAATAAGAAGAATTGAATAGAAAACAGTAGTACTTTGCATTAATCTTTGAGGAACAGCAGAGCTCCACACCTTAATCTATGGAGTGTAGAAACTCTACCGTATGAAAATACATAAGTGAAGGTCCAGGCATGGCCGAGATGGCCAGCCCCCAAAACGTGATCAAAGGATCATAAGGTAATCCAAAAGATGGTCAAAAAGACGCCTAATACAATAGTAAGAGGTCCTATTTATAATAAACTAGTCACTAGGGTTTACATGAGTAAGTAATTGATGTATAAATCCACTTCCGGGGCCCACTTGGTGTGTGTTTGGGCTGAGCCTGAGTGTTGCACGTGCAGAGGCCATTTGTGGAGTTGAACGCCAGTTTCTGTGCCAGTTTGGGCGTTCAACTCTGGTTTTGGATCCTTTTCTGGCGCTGGACGCCAGATTTGGGCAGAAGGCTGGCGTTGAACGCCAGTTTACGTCATCAATTCTTGGCCAAAGTATGGACTATTATATATTGCTGGAAAGCCCTGGATGTCTACTTTCCAACGCAATTCGAAGCGCGCCATTTCGAGTTCTGTAGCTCAAAAAAATCCACTTTGAGTGCAGGGAGGTCAGAATCCAACAGCATCAGCAGTCCTTTTTCAACCTCTGAATCTGATTTCTGCTCAAGTCCCTCAATTTCAGCCAGAAAATACCTGAAATCACAGAAAAACACACCAACTCATAGTAAAGTCCAGAAATGTGAATTTAACATAAAAACTAATGAAAACATCCCTAAAAGTAACTAGATCCTACTAAAAACATACTAAAAACAATGTCAAAAAGCGTATAAATTATCCGCTCATCACAACACCAAACTTAAATTGTTGCTTGTCCCCAAGCAACTGAAAATCAAAATAGGATAAAAAGAAGAGAATATACTATAAATTCCAAACTATCAATGAAACAGAGCTTCAATCATATGAGCGGGACTTATAGCTTTTTGCCTCTTGAATAGTTTTGGCATCTCACTTTATCCATTGAAGTTTAGAATGATTGGCATCTATAGGAACTCAGGGTTCAGATAGTGTTATTGATTCTCCTAGTTCAGTATGATGATTCTTGAACACAGCTTCTTTATGAGTCTTGGCCGTGGCCCTAAGCACTTTGTTTTCCAGTATTACCACCGGATACATAAATGCCACAGACACATAATTGGGTGAACCTTTTCAGATTGTGACTCAGCTTTGCTAAAGTCCCCAATTAGAGGTGTCCAGGGTTCTTAAGCACACTCTTTTTTTGCTTTGGACCTTGACTTTAACCGCTCAGTCTCAAGTTTTCACTTGACACCTACACGCCACAAGCACATGGTTAGGGACAGCTTGGTTTAGCCGCTTAAACCAGGATTTTATTCCTTTAGGCCCTCCTATCCACTGATGCTCAAAGCCTTGGGATCCTTTTTATTTCCCTTGCCTTTTGGTTTTAAGGGTTATTGGCTTTTTGCTCTTGCCTCTTGGTTTTAAGAGCTTTGGCTTTTTCTGCTTGCTTTTTCTTTTTCTTTCTATTTTTTTTTCTGCAAGCTTTGTTCTTTGCTGCTTTTTCTTGCTTCAAGAATCATTTTTATGATTTTTCAGATTATCAAATAACATGTCTCCTAGTAATCATTCTTTCAAGAGCCAACATATTTAACATTCTTAAACAACAACTTCAAAAGACATATGCACTGTTCAAGCATACATTCAGAAAACAAGAAGCATTGTCACCACATCAATATAATTAAACTAAGTTCAAGGATAAATTCGAAACTCATGTACTTCTTGTTCTTTTGAATTAAAACATTTTTCATTTAAGAGAGGTGATGGATTCATAGGACATTTATAACTTTGAGACATAGTTACTAACTACTAATGATCATGTAATGAAGACACAAACACAGATAAGCACATAACATAGGAAACGAAAAACAGAAGAAATAAGAACAAGGAATGAATCCACCTTAGTGATGGTGGCGTTTCCTTCTTGAGGAACCAATGATGTCCTTGAGCTCTTCTATGTCTCTTCCTTGTCTTTGTTGCTCCTCCTTCATTGCTTTTAGATCTTTTCTGATTTCATGAAGGATGATGGAGTGCTCTTGATGTTCCACCCTTAGTTGCTTCCAATAATTGTGTGGAAGAAAATGTATCCCCTGAGGTATCTCAGGGATCTCTTGATTTGCAGTCAAATGTTCTACCACTGAGCTAGAGACCCTTGATGGAAGCTTTTGTCTTCCCTTTCCTCTTTCTAGAGGTTTCTCTGGCCTTAGGTGCCATCAATGGTTATGGAAAAAACAAAAAAGCTATGCTTTTACCACACCAAACTTAGAATGTTGCTCGCCCTCGAGCAAAAGAAGAAAGAATAGAAGAAGAAGAGGATATGGAGGAGATGGATGGCTGTGTGTATTCGGCCATATGGGTGGGATTGGGTGGGAGAGAGATGTTGAATTTTTGAAGGTAGTGGGTGTATGGATGTGAGTGGTAAATGGAAAAAAAAGAAGGGATGATCATGAATGGAAAGAGAGATGATGAGGTAGGTGGGGATCCTGTGGGGTCCACAGATCCTGAGATGATCCTGTGGGGTCCACAGATCCTGAGGTGTCAAGGCATTTACATCCCTGCACCAATTTAGGCATGTAAAATGCCCTTGCACACAACTCTGGGCGTTCAGCGCCAGGTTGGTGCCCATTTTGGGCGTTCAACGCCCCTTTGCTGCCATTTCTGGCGTTGAACGCCAGAACCATGCTTGTTCTGGGCGTTCAGCGCCAGGATGCTCCCATTCTGGGCGTTCAGCACCAGAACTATGCTCTGTTCTGGCGTTTGAACGCCAGACAGATGCTCCTCCAGGGTGTGATTTTTCTTCTGCTGTTTTTGATTCCGTTTTCAATTTTTATATTTATTTTGTGACTCCACATGATCATGAACCTAAGAAAACATGAAAAACAATAAAAATAAGAATTAGATAAACATTGGGTTGCCTCCCAACAAGCGCTTCTTTAATGTCAATAGCTTGACAGTGAGCTCTCATGGAGCCTCACAGATGTGCAGAGCTTTGTTGAGACTCTCCAACACCAAACTTAGAGTTTGGATATGGGAGTTCAACACCAAACTTAGAGTTTGGTTGTGGCCTCCCAACACCAAACTTAGAGTTTGACTGTGGGGGCTCTGGTTGACTCTGCTTTGAGAGAAGCTTTTTTCTGCTTCCTCTTCATGGTTGCAGAGGGAGATCCTTGAGTTTTAAACACAAGGGAGTTCTCATTCCATTGAAGGACTATTTCACCTCTGTCAACATCAATCACAGCTCTTGTTGTGGCCAGGAAAGGTCTTCCTAGGATGATGGATTCATCCTCTTCCTTTCCAGTATCCAGGACTATGAAATCAGCAGGGATGTAAAGGCCCTCAACCTTTACTAATACATCCTCTACTTGTCCATATGCTTGTTTTCTTGAGCTGTCTGCCATCTCTAGTGAGATTTTAGCAGCTTGCACCCCATAGATTCCCAGTTTCTCTATTACAGAGAGGGGCATGAGGTTTATTCCTGAACCAAGGTCACACAGAGCCTTAAAGATCATGGTGCCTATGGTACAGGGTATTATGAACTTTCCAGGATCCTGTCTCTTCTGAGGCAATGTCAGTTGATCCAGATCACTTAGTTCATTGACAAACAAGGGAGGTTCAACTTCCCAAGTATCAATGCCAAATAATTTGGCATTCAGCTTCATGATTGCACCAAGAAACTTGGCAGTTTGCTCTTCAGTAACATCCTCATTTTCTTCAGAAGAGGAATACTCATCAGAGCTCATGAAGGGCATAAGGAGGTTCAATGGAATCTCTATGGTCTCTAGATGAGTCTCAGATTCCTTTGGTTCCTCAGAGGGAAGCTCCTTATTGATCACTGGACGTCCCAGGAGGTCTTCCTCCTTGGGATTCACGTCCTCTCCTCTCCTCACAGGTTCGGCCATGGCGCTTATGTCAATGGCCTTGCACTCTCCTTTTGGATTCTCTTCTGTATTGCTTGGGAGAGTACTAGGAGGGATTTCAGTGATCCTTTTACTCAGCTGGCCCACTTGTGCTTCCAGATTTCTAATAGAAGATCTTGTTTCATTCATGAAACTTACAGTGGCCTTAGATAGATCAGAGACTAAGTTTGCTAAATTAGAAGCATTTTGTTCAGAGTTCTCTGTCTGTTGCTGAGTTGATGATGGAAAAGGCTTGCTATTGCTAAACCTGTTTCTTCCACCATTATTAAAGCCTTGTTGAGGCTTTTGATCCTTCCATGAGAAATTTGGATGATTTCTCCATGTTGAGTTATAGGTGTTTCCATAAGGTTCACCTAAGTAATTCACCTCTGCTATTGCAGGGTTCTCAGGATCATAAGCTTCTTCTTCATAAGAAGCCTCTTGAGTACTGTTGGATGCAGCTTGCATTCCATGCAGACTCTGAGAGATCATATTGACTTGCTGAGTCAATATTTTATTCTGAGCCAATATGGCATTCAGAGTATCAACTTCAAGAACTCCCTTCTTCATAGGCGTCCCATTACTCACAAGATTCCTTTCAGAAGTGTACATGAACTGGTTATTAGCAACCATGTCAATGAGTTCTTGAGCTTCTGCAGGTGTTTTCTTTAGGTGAATGGATCCACCTGCAGAAGTGTCCAGTGACATCTTTGATAGCTCAGATAAAACCATCATAGAATATATCCAGGATGGTCCATTCTGAAAGCATGTCAGAAGGACACTTTTTGGTCAACTGTTTATATCTTTCCCAAGCTTCATAGAGGGATTCACCTTCTTTCTGTCTGAAGGTTTGAGCATCAGCTCTAAGCTTGCTCAGCTTTTGAGGAGGAAAGTACTTGGCTAAGAAAGCCGTGACCAGCTTATCCCAAGAGTTCAGGCTGTCTTTGGGTTGAGAATCCAACCATAATCTAGCTCTGTCTCTTACAGCAAAAGGGAAAAGCATGAGCCTGTAGACTTTAGGATCTACTCCATTAGTCTTAACAATATCACATATCTGCAAGAATTCAGTTAAGAACTGAAAAGGATCTTCAGATGGAAGTCCATGAAACTTGCAGTTCTGCTGCATCAGAGAAACTAATTGAGGTTTCAGCTCAAATTTGTTTGCTCCAATGGCAGGAATGGAGATGCTTCTTCCATGTAAATTGGAATTAGGTGCAGTAAAGTCACCAAGCATCCTCCTTGCATTATTATTATTTTCGGCTGCCATCTCCTCTTCTTGTTTGAAAATTCCTAACAGGTGCTTACTGGTTAGTTGTAATTCAGAGTCCTTTCAGGTTCTGGATCTGCTTCAACAAGAATATTCTTGTCCTTGCTCCTGCTCATATGACAAAGAAGAAGGCACAGAAAAATAATAATAATAGAGATCCTTTTTTTTTTTGAATGAGGGAGAGATGTTAGTAGATGAATAAATAAAAAAAAATAGAAGGAGATGAGAGAGAAGAGAATTTTCGAAAATAATTTTTGAAAAAGAGTTAGTGATTTTTGAAAATAGTTTTTGAAAAATGTTAGTAATTTTCGAAAATTAAGATTTAAAAATTAAAATAATTAATAAATTAAAAAGAAATTTTGAAAAAGGGGGAAGATATTTTCGAAAAATGAGAGAGAGAGAATTAGTTAGGTAGTTTTGAAAAAGTTAAGGAACAAACAAAAAGTTAGTTAGTTGAAACAAATTTTGAAAAGATAAGAAGTTAGGAAGTTAGAAAAGATATTTTGAGAAGATATTTTTTGAAAAAGATAAGATAAGTAGATATTTTTGAAAAGATATGATTGAAATTAGTTTTGAAAAAGATTTGATTTTTAAAATCACAATTAATGACTTGATTCATAAGAAATCACAAGATATGATTCTAGAACTTAAAGTTTGAATCTTTCTTAACAAGCAAGTAACAAACTTCAAATTTTTGAATCAAAACATTAATTGTTTATGTTATTTTCGAAAATTTGGTATAAAAATAAGAAAAAGATTTTTGAAAAATATTTTTTTAATTTTCGAAAATAACTAAGAATTTTGAAAAAGCTTTGATTTTTGAAAAAAGATTTTGAAAAAGATAAGATTTTCAAATTGAAAATTTGATTTGACTCATAAGAAATAACTTGTTTTTTTTTTAAATTTTTGAAAAAGTCAACTCAAATTTTCGAATTTGATGAGAGAAAAAGGGAAAGATATTTTTTTTTATTTTTGAAATTTTTATGAAAAACATGAAAATTATGCAATGCATGAAATTTTTAGATCAAAACAATGAATGCATGCAAGAATGCTATGAATGTCAAGATGAACACCAAGAACACCATGAATGTCAAGATGAACATCATAGACACAATTTTGAAAAAATTTTAATGCAAAGAAAACATGCAAGACACCAAACTTAGAATTCTTTAATGCTTACGCACTAAGAATTCAAGAATGCATATGATAAACATGAAAAGACACAAAACAAAAAATCATCAAGATCAAACAAGAAGACTTACCAAGAACAACTTGAAGATCATGAAGAACACCATGAATGCATGAAATTTTCGAAAAATGCAAGATACACATGCAATTGACACCAAACTTATGATATGACTCAAGACTCAAACAAGAGCACAAAAATATTTTTGATTTTTATGATTTTCTAAATTTTTTTGGATTTTTATTTTATATTTTTCGAAAAATTATATGAAAAAGAAAAAATAAAGATTCCAAAATTTTCAACATGAATTCCAGGAATCTTATGCTCTAAAGCTCCAATCAAAGGGTCAGGCATGGCTTAATAGCCAGCCAAGCTTTAGTATGTAACTCAGACATGACACGCCTGACATTCCTTACATTCAACAGCCAATTGGCTAAGAAAGATAAAGAAGCTCTTCTCTTGAGTATAAGGATTGAGACATGGCTTTACAGCCAGCCAGGCTTCAACATGCTTCATGAAACACTAGAATTCATTCTTAAAAATTCTGAAGCCATAGAATAATTTATTTTTGAAAACATTTTTTTTTTCGAAAACAAAGGAGAAAATTTTGAAAGATTTTTGAAAAATTTTTGAAAATAAAACAAAAAGAAAATTACCTAATCTGAGCAACAAGATGAACCGTCAGTTGTCCAAACTCGAACAATCCCCGGCAACGGCGCCAAAAACTTGGTACTGTTGCCGGATCAAAAGGGAATCTGGCACTGATGTTACCGGACCAAAAGCTTGCCGAAAACTCAAACAATCCCCGGCAACGGCGCCAAAAACTTGGTGCACGAAATTGTGATCTCCAGGCTCGAACAAATCCTGGTAATGGCTCCAAAGCTTGGTGCTCTGATCTTAATTCATAATTATCACAACTTCGATACAACTAACCAGCAAGTGCACTGGGTCGTCCAAGTAATACCTTACGTGAGTAAGGGTCGAATCCCACGGAGATTGTTGGTATGAAGCAAGCTATGGTCACCTTGTAAATCTCAGTCAGTCAGATATAAAGTGATATTGGTGTTTTCGAATATTATATAATAAAATAGGGATAGAGATACTTATGTAAATCATTGGTAGGAATTTCAGATAAGCGAATGGAGATGCTTTTCGTTCCTCTGAACCTCTGCTTTCCTGCTATCTTCATCCAATCAGTCTCACTCCTTTCCATGGCTGGCTTTATGTGATACATCACCACTGTCAATGGCTACTTTCGGTCATCTCTCGGGAAAATGATCCAATGCCCTGTCACGGCACGGCTAATCGTCTGGAGGCATCACCCTTGTCAATGGCTTCATCTTATCCTCTCAGTGAATAATATGCTCACGCACCCTGTCACGGCACGGCTATTCATCTGTCGGTTCTCGATCATGTTGGAATAGGATTTACTATCCTTTTGCGTCTGTCACTAACGCCCTGCAATCGCGAGTTAGGAGCTCGTCACAGTCATTCAATCATTGAATCCTACTCGGAATACCATAGACAAGGTTTAGACCTTCTGGATTCTCTTGAATGCCGCCATCATTCTAGCTTACACCACGAAGATTCTGGTTAGGAGATCTAAGAGATATTCATTCTAGCTTATTTCATGTAGAACGGAAGTGTTTGTCAGGCACGCGTTCATAAGGGAGAAGGATGATGAGCGTCACACATAATCATCACCTTCATCACGTTCTTGGGTGCGAATGGATATCTTAGAAGCGAAATAAGAAGAATTGAATAGAAAACAGTAGTACTTTGCATTAATCTTTGAGGAACAGCAGAGCTCCACACCTTAATCTATTGAGTGTAGAAACTCTACCGTATGAAAATACATAAGTGAAGGTCCAAGCATGGACGAGATGGCCAGCCCCCAAAACGTGATCAAAGGATCATAAGGTAATCCAAAAGATGGTAAAAAAGATGCCTAATACAATAGTAAGAGGTCCTATTTATAATAAACTAGTCACTAGGGTTTACATGAGTAAGTAATTGATGCATAAATCCACTTCCGGGGCCCACTTGGTGTGTGTTTGGGCTGAGCCTGAGTGTTGCACGTGCAGAGGCCATTTGTGGAGTTGAACGCCAGTTTCTGTGCCAGTTTGGGCGTTCAACTCTGGTTTTGGATCCTTTTCTGGCGCTGGACGCCAGATTTGGGCAGAAGGCTGGCGTTGAACGCCAGTTTACGTCGTCAATTCTTGGCCAAAGTATGGACTATTATATATTGCTGGAAAGCCCTGGATGTCTACTTTCCAAAGCAATTGGAAGCGCGCCATTTCGAGTTCTGTAGCTCAAAAAAATCCACTTTGAGTGCAGGGAGATCAGAATCCAACAGCATCAGCAGTCCTTTTTCAACCTCTGAATCTGATTTCTGCTCAAGTCCCTCAATTTCAGCCAGAAAATACCTGAAATCACAGAAAAACACACCAACTCATAGTAAAGTCCAGAAATGTGAATTTAACATAAAAACTAATGAAAACATCCCTAAAAGTAACTAGATCCTACTAAAAACATACTAAAAACAATGTCAAAAAGCGTATAAATTATCCGCTCATCATCCTTCAATACACACAAACACACCCACACCCTCCTATGTCTGCTTCTGCAGCTGCCATCCAATTTCCCATTCCCCCCTCTTCACTGAGCGCACATACATCATCATCATCATCATCGAGAGTATAGCACTGGTGGAGGAGGAAGGAGTTGCGCCAACCTCGCGAACCACTACTGCGTCACATCTGTCGTCGTCTTCACGGGTTTTTGTCGCTGTCTCGTCCTTGCCGTGAAGCCCGTCACCATTGTTGCAGCTGTCTGCGCCGTCGTCCTCGCCGAAGGGAGCCAACATCGCCGTCTTCCATGGGTGAAGCAGAGGAGAGAGATCCGCGAGGAAGGGGGACCGCAACCTGTTTAGCCACCGCTCGTGTCGCCAGTGCCATCCTCGTCTGAACCGCCGACGGATCTGTCGTTACCGAAGCTTCTAGCCGCGCCTCTGCCGTCGGAAAATGCTGCTGTCGCCGCTGAGGGAAGCCGCCGTCGCCATCATCACCCTCACCGCGACCTATCATCGTCGCTGGAGCCAGCCACCTTTATCGCCGTTCATGCCGTCACCGCTCCTCGCCACTGCCGAGCCGTCGTCGGACTGTGCACCGCCATGCAGGGTCGTTTCCAGTTGGCACCGTGGATGGTGGTTGCCTCTGCTTTCGGTGTAAGCACCCCATCAGAGCTTAATCAACGTTTTGCTCTGCAGAAGTTGTCACCGAAGCTGCAGCTGCTCCTCCGCCGCCTCTGCTGCTGGAAACCGCCGCTTCTATGAATCCTCTGTCTTGGTAAGCTCTAACCTTGCTTCTAAATCTCCCTGTTCGTTAAGTGCGTTGTTACCGTAAGCGTGTTGATGAGGCTGTTGTGCTAGGTTTATGGTTACCGCGAGTTTTTTGTTGTACACCAACACCGGAGCTGCCGCTACTTGACTCAGTTATTTCTTCTCGGTTACGGTAAGCGTTTCCATCTTGAAAAGCCCTTTAGTCATTATTCTGTTACCTTACGCTGAGGTTTTGCGGCGTTAATTGCTATAAGATTGAGTCTCGGTTATTCTATGTTGTGATTAGAGTTGTTGTGGTTGCTACGTAAGCGGTTTGGAGCTGAGGTTGCAGATGCCGCTGATTGCGGGCCGAAAAGAAAGGGTTTCTTGATGCGTTTGGTTTATGAGTTTCGATTATTCGAGGTAGGTGTCTTTTTCAGAAAACTATACTTTCTAAATTGGAATTATTATATATGGATATTTATATAAGAAATGAACTTCTAGTGATTGTATATGTCTTATGTATTGCTTGATCGACTTGGATGGATATGAATGCTTGTTTGATTGGATTACTGTTTGGTTTGTGAAACAGACGGTTCTTGAAGCGTTTCTTTAAAGTTGTTTCTTTACGATTTTGAAATTGAGTTTAATCCATTGAAAATGAAGTTATTTCTTGAAATATGAATTTTTTGGAATTAGTCTGATTTGGTTTTGAGCCGTGGAAGGGGCTACGGAATGGTTTGGTTGGGACCTGAAAAAGGTGGCAAAGTCCAAGTTTTAGGGGAGATGCTGCCGAATTTTCATGAAAATTAAGATTCTGTTTTAAAATGTGATTTAGAAAAAGAATGATTTTGAGAGGTTCCATTGCTTGGTTTTTGATTTATTAAGAAATAGATGTTTCGAGTTTAAATTGTTTACGGGGAGTTTATGTTTTAAGATTAATTTAAATATAAAAGAACCTATGTTTTGAAGTTTGATTAAAGAAGTACTTTTGGAAGAATTTTTAGTGGATTTTAAAAGAAATTGAACTTTGATTAATTAAGTTCGTTTTGCTTTTAAAGTACTCTTTAAATTTTGATTTAGCAAGACTAAACAATTCCGGGCCTTTGGGAAGGTTACCGATTTAAGAATGAAATAGAATTGATTTGGAACTTAGTATTTTAAACATGCTTTGGTTTTTATTTTAAATCTCTGTCTCAATTGACTTCAAATTAAGTAACTATGATTTCGGCAATTTCTAAAGAATTTAAGAAATGAGGTAGGCTATTCTTTCCTAGAGTCTTGAGTCTTTGCCAAGGTTGTTAATTAATAACTCTAATTTAAAATAGTTAAACGGATGATTTTAAAAGTAAAGGATTTGAGTCTTTTCAAAAATAATTCCCATTTTATATGATTTTTTTTAAGAAAATGTGGATTATGAACTTGGAATAATTTGAGACATGAGGATTTTAGAGTTAAGACTGAGATGGATTGACTTTGGTTTCAAAGTAAAGAGATTTGAGAAAAAGTGACTTATGGCTTGAATGATGATTGATTTGATATGAATTGTAATGAAGTGTGGAAATGATTATGAATAAATGAAAATGTGGCCTTTGCACTTCTTTTATCTGAGATACGAGTTTCCCTGGGTAAAGTACCGTGGCTTGCCACCACGTGTTCCTGGTTGAAACTCGATACTCTGTTGACCCTATGGCGTAAGGGTGACCGAGCACGTATAAATTCTCGGGAATGGTACCCCATTGAGTGACTTGATATATATATATATATATATATATATATATATATATATATATATATATATGTGGAAAAAAGTTATGCATAGACTCATGGGGATGCGCGTTGGGGGACAGTCCAAGGGTTTAGCAAACCGGACTTGTCGGATTGGCTTGATAACTGACAGATGAGACTCATCAGCCATAGAGCAGGCATTCATCATATGCATCTACGTGACATTGTTTGGGTGTGCATATTGTAATTGGTTTACCTACGTGAATAATTATGTGTAATTGCTAATTGCTCTACTTGATATAACTACTTGATTGTGTTTGAACCTTCTTGCTTGTGTTTGTGACTGAAAACTGGTTGGATTGTGGTTGATTGACTGTTGATTGAAATGTTTGGGCCTATGGCCGTGATTGATTATGTGATGGGTCGAAGGTCGTAAATGGTTTGATTTTTTAGTTTAGTAAAGTATGAAAAACTAAACTGGTTCAGCATAGACTTAATAAACCTATGCTTGGAATAGTTTGGTCATTCATACTGCCTAAGAAAAGCTCTTTTAAAAAGGTTTGGATTTTTGGAGAATTAATGGATTTTTCTTTTAAAAAGGATTTCGAATTTTGAATGTGGATCTATGGTTTTGAAAAGATACATAAGACAGGTACAATCACTGTACTTTAAAAACAGTTTTTATTTTCACGTATCCTATTATAGTAATTCTGTAACCCTATAGTGAGAACCCTTTCGAGGACGATGTTCTCACTCCCCTACAGGTCTTTCCTTTTTCAGGTTATGGGTGACGGGATTCAGAAGAGCTTATTTACTCATATTTTGTTTTAAACGATGTTTGTGTTGTATTAGTTACTTTTTTCCCTCGCCTTTTATCTTTACAAATTTTTATAAGAGGGATAGGTATTTGATTATGTAATGCTTGTAAAATTAATAATACGTATCTTCATATATATATATATATATATATATATATATATATATATGAATCCCTTGTAAGTATTGATATTTGTATGGATGTAAGTTATCTATTTAAAAATCTTCTGAGCAGTAATTCGGTTTAAGTTTTTAAACAGGCTCATATTTTAGTATTAAATATTTTAAGAGTCATCGTAATACTCGAGCTGTCAGAGTGGCGCATCCGGAAGCGTGACATTTTGATAGTTAGGATGTTACACCCTTTCTTCTTCAGAATCAAGTCATCAATTACCCACATCTTCAGAGTCAAGTATGCAATCACACACACTCACGATGAGCACACACATCTCACATCTTTTGTCAGTGAAATCATTTTACTCCACATCCTGGATCTTAGATTCAGGTGCAATTGATCACGTATGCCATAAACTTACTGATTTTGTTATTTACAATCGTATAAAGCCAATTTTAGTTAAACTTCCAGATGGATCACAAACCATTACATCCATTTTAGGCACCATCTCTTTTTCTAAACACTTATATCTCTAAAACGTTATATATATAGCTCTTCCTTTAACTTCAATCTGTTATTTATCTCTAAAATTACTAAATATTTACAATGTGAATATTCATTCACTAACAAAGGATGTAAGATATATGATTTGAATACATGGAAGATGATTGGCACAACTGAAGAGATGGAAGGACTGTATATCTTAGCAGTCAACACAAATTAGGCCTTAGTTCCTAATTCCATAACTCCTTTCAGTTCACAATCACAATTCACTCATAGCATCATGCATGACACCTTCAAGAATAAACAACTCAAGACATCACATAGAATGGCTCACATAAGTTGTAGCAACTGCACTTCCAATTATAATAATCTTTGGCATATTAAACTAGGACACATTTCACTTAATAAATTACATTTACTTCAAAAATCATATTCCTTCATTGATTGTAAAACTACTACAGAGCCCTATGATGCTTGCCATTTTGCCAAGCAACGAAGGCTACCATATTATACAAGCTCAACTACTTCTAATGAAACATTTGATTTATTACATTTTGATATATGGGGCTCGATCTCAATCACTTCCACTTCTGGTTTTAGATATTTTCTCACAATAGTAGATGACAAGAGTAGATTTACGTGGGTCAAATTTATGAAAAAAAGTCTAAAACATCTACACTTTTATAAAATTTAATTTTTTTTGTCAAAACCCAATTTGGAAAAACTGTTAAGACAATTAGGAGTGATAATGGCTCCGAATTCAAACTCACTCAATTTTTTGACACAAAAGACATTATCTACCAAACATCTTATGTGGAAGCTCCACAAAAAAATGGAATGGTGGAGAGAAGGTACCAACATATGCTTAACATCACTAGAAAAATAATTTCTTGCTCGAATTTGCACAAAAATTTTTGGGAGTTTGCTGTGAGCCATGCAGTTCATTTAATAAACAGATTGCCTAGCTTCAATTTACAAAATCAATCACCTTACTTCACCTAAAATCGTTTGGATGTTTGGCTTTTGCTTCTACCTTAATAGCACATCGAGGAAAACTAGACAATAGAGCTAGCAAATGTATCTTTTTGAGTTTCAAACCAAACACCAAAGGATTTATACTGATGGACTTGAAATCTAGAGATTTTTTTACATCAAGAAATGTACAATTTTATAAGAATATTTTTCCTCTGTATGATAGGGATTCAATTTTTACAAAATCAGATTGTTCACCTGTCCTTACCAACCAATCACACTTCTTATTTGATGAAATTGACATGCATTCTCAAACCACACTCCTACAAATCACTGCACCTGACCCTATCACACACAGCAAGATATCATCAACCTCACAATCACTTATAGAAGCACTTAATGCTTCTAACCCAATTCAAGAATTGCAAATTGCAAAACCCACATCACTCATATCATCTCACTCTCAAATGCATGATTTTGTGTTCCCAGTGCACCCACCATTAAACACACAACTAAATGGGAATGAGAGGCCCTATTAGAACAAAAAACAACCAACTTATTTGAAGGACTATCATTGTATGCTTGTCACAAACACACCAACCACTGTCAATTCACCTTGTAGGTATCCAATTGCTAATCACTTATCATATAATTCATTATCAGAGTCTCAAAAGCATTTTTCAATTACCATATCATCAACCACCGAACCCAAAATATTTGAAGAGGCTATGAAGCACGAATGTGGAGAAAAGCAATCAATGATGAACTTCTGGCTCTTGAAGGGAATGCACTTGGTTTCTTACCTTACTGCCTGCTGGAAAAAAGGTAATTGGTTGTAAGTGGCTCTTCAAGATCAAATACCATGTCGATGGGACAGTTGAGAGGCATAAAGCTTGCCTAGTTGCGAAAGGCTTTACTCAAATAGCCAATTTTAAATACTTCAACAGATTTAGTTCAGTGGTGAAGATGACAACTCGAAGACTCATTCTCCTCAGTGCTACCATTAAAGGTTGGTATCTTCATCAATTAGATGTCAACACTTCATTGCTTCATGGCAACCTACCTGAAGTGGTTTACATGCGAGTTCCACCAGGTCTTTCACTTTCTCCGTGTACATTTTGCAAGTCGGAGAGGTCTCTTTATGGCTTGAAACAAGCCAGTAGGCAATGGAACACCAAAATGTATTTTACACTCTCCGCAGTGGGCTATGCTCAATCCAAAAATGACTGCTTACACTTCACCAAGGCTTCAGGGTCCAAGTTCACTATAGTGCTTGTTTACATAAATGATTTAGTCATGGCAGGCAATGACATTGATGAAATCAATGATCTGAAGAGGCTGGTGGTCGAGAAATTCAACATTAAAGACCTTGGAAAATTAAAGTTTTTCCTTGGTATGGAAATTGCACGATCACGATCTAGGATCTCTCTCTATCGACGTAAATATACTTTAAACCTTCTTCAAGACTTTGGCATGCTTAGTTCAAAGCCAACATCCACACCCATGTCTTACAACACCTCTCTCTCTAAGGATACTGAGCAGAAGTTAGAGGACATTACTAAATATAGGCAGCTAGTGGAAAGGCTCATATATCTCACTAATACGAGGCCCAATATATCTTTCATTATAGGAAAGCTCAGTCAATACTTTGGACTTTCCTACAGATGCTCATTTCAAAGCTGCCCTCCACGTGCTCAAGTACATAAAAAACGCTTTTGTTGCAGGCTTATTTTTCAAATCCTCCTCTGACTTGTCTCTTTTGGGATTCACTGACTCAAACGGGTCACGTGTGCAGATACTCGACGCTCCATTTTAGGTCAATGCTTCTTCCTTGGCACCTCCCTAATCTCATGGAAAAGCAAGAAGCAAGCAATGGTAGCTCGCCCATCCTCAGAAGCTGAGTATAGAGCTATGGCATTGGGGACAGTAGAAGGTCAATGGCTACTCTACCTCCTCAAATACCTCAGGATTGATCACTCTATGCCCTTCAACCTTTACTATGACAATAAGTTAGCCATGCACTTAGCTGTCAAACCCGCCTTCTATGAGTGCACGAAACATATAGAAGTTGATTGTCACATCATTCGAAAAAAGGCTCAAGTTGGTGTTCTTAAACTCTTACCTGTATCATCTGCTCACCAAACAGTAGACATATTTACTAAGGCTCTACCTCCTGGGCCGTTCAAACAGATGTTCTCCAAGCTTGGATTAGTGAACTTTCACTATCCAGCTTGAGAGGAAATTTTATTATATAGTTATTGTAGATATTACTTGTAATCTCAAATTCAAGCTTGGATTAGTAATTCTCACTATCGAGCTTGAGGGGAAATGTTTGTAGGCATTACATGCATGGTATTTTTATTGGTAGCTTAGTTAATTACTTTGGCGAGAATTGAGTTTGTTGCAGCTCTACTATATAAGTAGAATACTTAACATGCATTGAGTGAGGTTCACCATTCTCACTTCTTGATTGTAACCGAGCTCTCCTTCTTCACATCTATGCCTCAATACCTCTATTTTCTCTCCCTCATTTTCTCATTTCTTTAATTTTGATCACGATTTTCTTGAAATTCAACAAACAATATAGCTTTTATTTATTAGTTTCTATGTAGTACTAAAATTTAATAATGTTTATAATTAAATTAATTTAAATATGATTAAAAACAAATTGATAACCTACAATACTTTATGAGTAAATTATCATCCTGCATGGTACAAATATTGTTATAGCTAATTTTTTTTACGGTATCTTCTAACTCAATAAATTAAATAATTTATCGTGAATTAAAATTTTATTTAAGAGTTTGTTGGTAGCTAATAAATTATTGCAGTTATAGTTAAAAATTATAAACCTACTTATTCTAAAGCACATTAAAGACATGAATAATTTGGTAATTTTATTATCTTAAATTAAATTTAATCATATTATTTATAAAATTTGATTACAAATATAAAAGTAAATCTAGTTTAATTATATTATTTATAAAATTTAATTATAAATATAATTATTCGGCAAATCTATATTTTTATATATAGTTAATTTATAGTTAATTTTTTATGTTCATATAATTATAATATAATTATACTAATTAATGTAATAAGACATAATAAACTTACCAAATTGTCTACGTAAGTAATGTGCTTTAGAAAAAAGTGCATTTAATTTTTTTTTTTAGGATTCTAATTATAATATGAGTTTTTCCTAAGACAAAAAATTAGTCATTTATTTCAAAGAATATTTTATAAAGTAAGGGCAAAACATAGTACACAAAAACTCTCAAATGAATTATTATTACAAATAAAATTTTCTATTTTTTAGTTTTTTTTTGGTGACTCTATTTTTTAGTTTAATTCTTCTCATTTTTTTCCCTCCTCTCAAATTATGTCTTTCATATTAATTTCTTTCGAGCAAAAACTCTAATTTTGTCCATGTTTTAAAGGGAGATAATAATTATTAATATCAAGTAGTATATATTATGAGAGCCTTAGGAAACGACTCTAAGGATTAAGAAATATGAATAGTTTGATATTCAGTATTATATTTGGTGGTTAAAAATTGATAAACTAAAAATTTTAGTCCTTTTAGCATTTTTAAAAAATGGAGATACAAAAGATTAAAAGGGTAAAAATCCATTATAAGCCAATGCCATCTCAAATTGATGTATATAAGCCAAACTGAAAATCGTTTCAGTAATGCGCAGGATCTTGTATATATATAATTCGAACCGATATGGTTCGAACTGCAAATGAGAGTAATTCGAACCGGGACAGTTCGAACTACCACCTGAATTTTCTTCATAAATCGAACCAGGTAGGTTCGAACCTTGAGTGCACATAGTTCAAACCAGGGAGGTTCGAATTATAGAGAGAGTCCGGCTTTAGTAATTCGAACCGAGCTGGTTCGAATTACACAAACCTTGAGTGCACATAGTTCGAACCAGGGAGGTTCGAATTATAGAGAGAGTCTGGCCTTAGTAATTCGAACCGGGCTGGTTCGAATTACACAAACCATAATTCGAACTAGGCCGGTTCGAATTAGTGGGAGAGAGACCTCTATATAAACCGTTCTAAGCGTGAGTTGGTCTCATTAGATGGAGTAAGATGGCTAGTGAGGAGAGTTTTGTTGTTCTGGTTCACCACAGAGGATCCATTAAGAGGAAAACTCGTTCCGGAGTGAAGTTCACAGATAAGGATCCTCTCTGTATTGTCGTGAATCCAACGACAAGCTATGATGACCTTGTTAGATCTGTGCTGATGAAACTTGGCCTGGAAGGTGCGAAGCGGATTAAGAAGTTTTTCTATCGCATTCCAGTCACGATCCTGCACGATACGGTGAAGTATGATTGTCTCACGATTGGTAGTGATGAGGACCTGCAAGTCATGTTTCTTTGTCGGAGGCAGTTTCCGGAGGTGAGGACACTAGAATTGCTGGCAAAGCTGATTGATGTGGTATCCAGCTCAGGGGGTTCAAACCGGAATACCACCAATGTAGCCACGGCAGCTGGTTCCAGCTCCAGGGCTGCCATGGCTGCTTCCTCCGTCCCAGTGTACGAGCCAACGGTCTAACTTGTCGCCTCCCCGTCTTTTGCTGTTGATCTGAATGACGGCGTAGGCGACGAGGTAGGATCCTTTGATATTCTGCCAAACGCTTTACAGGGCGTTCCACCGGTTGGCGTCAGAGACGGAGTCTTGGGTGATACAGATGAGGACGACGTCGAGCCGGATACGATTGAGGATGACAGCGGCGACGAGGTTGGAGCGACTGGTCCTGCATTGGCGGGCGGTGGTTCTAGCTCTGGCACACAGCAGTATCCACCACATTTTTCCTCGTTGGACCTGGACGCCATGAGGCATGAGGGGGGTTTTAGGGCACGCTGTTGGATTCGGAGCTAGAGATGCGGAAGGGACTGCTGGTTTGACAGAGTTCCAGGTTGGTCAGCAATTCCAGGATAAAGACGAGGCCCTGTTAAGTGTGAAGACTTACAGCATCCAGCGAGGGGTACAGTACAAGGTGGTGGAGTCCGATCACCGCCGGTATGTGGGCAAGTGTTCCGAGTTTGGGAATGGGTGCACATGGTTGATTCGACTGAGTCTCCAGAAGCGCAAGGGCATTTGGGAGGTCAAACGGTACAATGGACCTCACACTTGCCTGGCCACATCCATCTCGAGTGACCACAGGAGTTTGGATTATCATGTGATTTCGGCGTTCATTATGCCAATGGTTAGGGCTGACGCATCCGTGAGCATAAAGGTGCTCCTAAACGCCACGGCAACGCACTTTGGTTTTAGGCCGACTTACAGGAGGGTATGGATGGCAAAGCAGAAGGCTATTGCCCTCATCTACGGTGACTGGGATGAGTCATACAACGACATACCTAGGTGGGTGTTGGGTGTCCAGCTGACGATGCCTGGAAGTGTTGCGGTCCTCAGGACGAGCCCGGTTCGAGTTGGAGGACAGGTGGACGAGTCTCAAGCGTATTTCCACAGACTTTTCTGGACTTTCCCTCCGTGCATCGAGGCATTCCGTCATTGCAAGCCGCTAGTCAGCATTGACGGCACACATCTGTATGGGAAGTATGGGGGAACGTTGCTCATCGCGATTGCACAGGACGGGAACTCCAACATTCTACCTATCGCATTCGCACTAGTAGAGGGTGAGAATACAGAGTCCTGGACATTCTTTCTCTCGCACCTTCGACAGCACGTGACCCCGCAGCCCGGTCTGCTGGTTATATCGGACAGGCACAACGGCATCAAGGCTGCGCTTGAGGCCCCTGACGGAGGTTGGTTACCGCCATCTGCGTACCGTGCATTCTGTATACGACACGTAGCGGCTAATTTTGCCCTTACCTTCAAGGGCAAAGACGCTAGGAAGCTTCTAGTGAATGCAGCGTATGCGAAGATCGAGGTTGAATTTGATTACTGGTTTGATATTCTGCAGTCTGAAGACCCAGTGATGTGTGAGTGGGCGAACCGGATTGATTACTCCTTGTGGACTCAGCATCGTGATGAGGGGCGGAGATTCGGTCACATGACGACGAACATCTTCGAGTGTATGAACTCAATCCTCAAGGGGGTCAGAAATCTCCCTGTAGCATCCCTGGTGAAGGCAACATATGGTAGGCTTGCGTAACTCTTTGTTCGCAAGGGGAGAGAGGCTGAGGCCCAGATGGGAACCGGACAACAATTCAGTCAGCATTTGGTGAAGTGTATTGAGGCCAACTTGAAGACGGCCAGGTGCTTCACGGTGACGTTGTATGACCGGGATAACTCCAAGTTCACCATAGCAGAGACCACTCTGACTGGTTCTTTCTCCTTGGGTACTTACAGAGTATCACTTGCCTCTCGGACATGTGACTGCGGGTACTTCCAGGCGCTTCATTTCCCGTGTCAGCACGCACTTGCATGCTGTGCCTACTCACGGGTCACCTGGACCTCTTACGTTCACAGCGTCTATCAGATTAGCTTGGTGTTCAGTGTGTATCGGATGGGATTCACACCTCCGATCCCGGAGGGCTTCTGGCCACCTTACGACGAGCCCACGGTGATTCCGGACCCTGACAAGAGGCGTGCGAGAGAGGGTCGTCCTAGATCCACAAGGATACGGACGAATATGGACGAGGCAGATCCGAATCGGCCAAAGAGGTGCGGCCTATGTCGCCAACCCGGACACACACGACGTTGTTGCCCTCAGGTTGGAGGATCTTCTCAGACAGGGTGCCATTAGTGGGCATGTTGTTAGTGTTAGTATTATTTACATTTAAGTTTTCCTGTTAGATACAATGTTTGAGCACGTATGTAACTGGTTGATCTTTATACATTGTACTTTGATTGTTGCGAGTAGTAATGAATATATTGTCTTTCATTATGAGTACTGCTACAAGTTCCATAGATGCAAAATTTAATAAGTCAAAGTAAACAATAAACTGTTTCATGATTCAATGATTATAAATAGTCAATGTCCCAGAACACAAATAACAAATAACATAGGTAAACAGACTATAACATAACAAGAAAAGTACATATCGCTATCATACATGATTGAACCTTAGGGAACAAAATACATGAAATACATGAATCATCTAAACAGATGCGAGCCAGTACCACAGCGACGGGCTACCCATGCCCTCTGACCTCGGCGGATAAATGACTCCTCATCCTCGATGTCATCCCCATCCTCCTGCGGGGTAGGCTGTGCAGGTGGCGCAACATGCAAGGGTGCCGCAGACGGCCCTGCGACAGACTCTGATGCAGCGGTGAAGGCGGATGGAGGGGTACCTCCGAGACAGAACTGGTGACCAGCGGATGAGGATGGAGGCTCGTTCAGATCAACATCTAACGGGGCTTGTGTGCCTGAGGTCTGACCACCACTGCGGGGAGTCACGTCCCCCTGCATGATGGCGGTGATCTCCTCTAGGAAGCATGGACTCCCGAAGTCCCCAACAAGCGTGTCTGACCCAATAAAGTCTGACCACTGTGATCCCGGGATGACCCAAGGTGTACCCCCTTGCTCAGGCTGGTCATCGGCTGGCACACCAACGAAGTAATGTCCAAGAGGGCCCGATCCAAGTCCAGCGTCACCCGTGTCAGCCCCGTCACCCATCCCTGTACCATACCACTCACCCCCATGACCGCCATCGTGTGTACTAGTACCCGCAGCTGCAACAGCCCCTGAACCACCCCCGCCAACGTGTCCATGCTGATCCTCGTCGTCGTCCCCATGGTCAGCACGCCCCCTCGCCCTACCTCCCTGGACTCGTCGTCCGCCTCTAATGGGACCGGCGTCATAATCATCGTCCATAGCATGATCAGGCCACCTCCACTCACGCTGGCTCCGCCGTGTCTCCACACCCATCCTCCTCTCAACCCTACGCCTGTCCGGCACGTCCTCAGGACGATCCATGTCAGGAACTCGCCCCGGACCCCGCTGTGAGGCCTCAACTGGAATCGGAACTGCTCTCGGATCCCCCAACTGCGGGTCCGGAGACAAGAACCTCTTCCCATGCTGACTCCACCACTCAAGGAACTCATGCGACGGTCCGAGGTCGGCAACAACGTCGAACCTCAGCACACTCTCCTGACGAGAGTCCCAGTGGAGATGCCACTTCTGCAAATAAGACGGGAACCATCGATCGCCGCCTCTCCCGTCCTTGGACATTAGAAAGTCGATGTTCAGGGCGGGAAGCGGAGGGGGCTGTACCCTTCCAAACTGCGGAAGAACACGATCTATCTGATGCCACTCTATAACAGCAAAGTAGATCAGCGCGGTCACAGAACGCCACAACGCCATATGCCGAGGCTCCAAAACCTCTGGATGCACAACCTGAAGTACGTCGGGGCTACTGTACGACATCCATATAAACTGCACAAGGAACTCACCCTTGTCAGGGCAACTGTTGGACCCAAATCGAAAAGGTTGATTATAAAAGGACACTTGTTAACTAGCATACTCACCTCCCTGTCCTGTAACCGGTCTATCCTTAGCCTCCACATCTGCACTCTAGGACCCTTCTCGCTCCCGGAAGGGTTGTAACCTGACCATCTGTACCGTACACATGTGTTACATCTACTGAAATATGTGTTTAGAGTATGCAATAGACTATTAATGAATATGCAGTTATGTATGTAAAATTGAAATAGAGAAGGCTGCTTCTAGTACCTCGAGGCCAACGGCCAGCTGAACGTCTCATATCCTGCAGGCCTAAACCGAGGAAAGCGCCAAAAGATCCAAGACTAAAGTAGCTGAAGCGAGCCCGCTAACATGACGACATCTCTGTTCGCCACTCGGCACATGCACCGGTACAACCAAGCCAGTGCTGCAGAACCCCAGCTATAGGTACCCAGCTCCTCCAGCCTCGCTACGTACGGAAGCCATCTGATGTGAATCCGGTTCCCGGACTTGTCCGCAAACAACTGCGTGCCCAACAACATCATGATGTACGCACGGGCATATCGGCGCACAGTGTCCTCATCTGCATCCTCAGGGCACTCACCAAAAGTCTCCTGAAACCAGGTGCAGTTCACTGCATACTTCTGAACCTGACTAGGAGGAGGTATAACTCCGAGCAACTCCTAGAACCAGACCCAGGCTGGACGGCCACCCTCGATGTATATATGGAACTCTGACAGACACCCGCTCAGGTAACGGCCGTCCACTGGCAAACCCAGCTGGTATGCCACGTCCTAGAGTGTGATCGTACACTCTCCGAACGGCATATGAAACGTGTGCATCTCGGGACGCCATCGCTCCATGAATGCACTGACAAGGGCCTCGTCTAGCCGGAACTATCGGTCGTTCAACCGTGCAAGATGGTATAGACCTGCCATCTGTAAGTACGGAACGTATCTGTCATCAAGTCGCATACCCTGCTGCCGCCGCATGCTCCTAATGCATCGCTGGGGCTGCGCATGAAATGAACCGCATAGTTAGAACCAGCTTAAAAACCAACCACAACCGTAAGCAACACGATAAATCATCAACTAACCATTCTGCTAAATAAAACCGCATAACATTACATGAAAGATAAGCAACTGGAAAACAAACCCATAGACCGCACAACTAAACCGCTAACATAAACCAGCTTAACGAGATCCACTAACAAGAAACAGCTTAACTAAACCGGTTTACATAAAACAGCTAGCGTAAAACAACTACCATCAAACTAGTCAAACAAATCACCAACATAAAACCACTAATGAAAACCACCTACCCTAAACCACTCACATAAACCGCTTGCATAAACCACTCACAAAAACCGGTAACATAAACCACCAACATAAACCACTAACAGAAACCACTAACTTAAACTACTAACATAAACCACTACCCTAAACCACCAACCTAAACCACTAACATAAACCACTAACTTAAACCGCTAACTTAAACCACTAACATAAACCACCAACATAATCCCCTCACATAAACCACCTACATAAACCACTAACATAAACCACCATCTAACCCACATGCAAAACCACTAAGTCACAAATACCGCTAGAATTAAAAATATTTATGTACTAACCTCGTCGTTGATGACCCCGGCTATATGAGCGACTCCGTCCAAGCGATATAACCGTGCCGGATCGTCCCCCATCAGCAGAGTATTCCGTTCAGGTCTTCCTCGGAGAGAATCTGGGTCGTTTTCTCTGAGATTTGGTAGGGTAGGGGGAAGGAATAATAGTTCGAATGAGGGTGATTCGAACTCCTTATATAGCCGAATCACCCCTAATTCGAACCAGCTTGGTTCGATTTATGAAGGAGCACGCCAAGGGTAATTCGAACCAGCTTGGTTCGAATTACATACGTTGCACACTTGCCTATAGTTCGAACTAGGCTAGTTCGAATTACTTGGGGTTGGAGTTCAAACCACATTGGTTCGAATTACATTCAAAGTTCCTCTCCACCTAATTCGAACCATCCTGGTTTGATTTACTAAGGTTTGTAGTTCGAACCACCCTGGTTCGAATTACATAAAGATAGCGTTTGGCTTATTGCTGAAACGATTTTCAGTTTGGCGTATTTACGTTACACACTTCTTGCCTTGGCTTATTAGGATTTTTTACCCAGATTAAAAATTTTAAAAACGAAAACTAAAATTTTAGCAATATTTTTTTTAATAATTAAAGATATTTTAGTAAATATTCTTATTTTATATTTATATTTATCTTGAATTAAATAAAATACTAAAATATAATTCAGTTCTATATACTTTATATCAAACATAATATAGATATTTAATTTAGTCTCAATTTTTCAATTTCTATTTCTCAATTTCTTTCTCTTAATTAATTTTAGTCAAATGCAGCCTTAAATATATATTGGATTCATGGTATCTAATATCCAAAGGACTCTACCATACAAACGTTAGTCCTAGGGATGTTCAAAAATCATAATAATGCACTGCTGTTTTGGAAGAACAAATAAAGCAGGTGGGTGTGGAGAGTCACTACTCATAATTCACATATTTTATCACTAAGAATTTTAGGTGATCCCAACTTATGTCTTGATTAAATTCAGTCTTCTTCTCACTTTTGCTTAATTTTGAGGTCCTACATCTTTCAATCTACTTGTCATAGTGTCATTGTTTCTTTTCTTCCATTTATAACTCTTTGAGTTGTTATAGTTAGCTACACTCAGAACAATATCATCATTCAGTGTATATTTTGTAGTTATGCATACAGTATGGGTCTTGTTAAAAATACTTGTTAACGATGACAAGCGAAAACCTTTTATAGAAAATACAAAATAATATATTTTATTTTTTTTAAAAAATAATAATTGTATTAGAAGTTTTTTTTTTGGTTGTTCTTGTAGTTTTAGCAAGTACCATAAACAAAATTTTAAAAGTATAAAACCAAATCACCAAGTTTAGATAGGAAAAAAATCCTCCTAATTTTTGTTTTATGTGTAGTTTATATTTTCTTAAAAAAATCGAGGAAACCACACTACTAGAAAACTAGTTATTATAGATGGATATTTACGACGGATTTTATCCCACGGAAATACAGACGGAATTTTAGAGGAATTTTTTGTCGAAAAATAAAAAAATGAATTAGCATAAATTACAGACAGAAAAGAGAATCCGTCGATAATTCCGTCGAAAAAATTAATTTTTTTCCGTGGAAAATAATTACAGACGGAAAATCCATCTGTAATTAAATGGATAAAACGCTGTGTTTTATTAAATTATTACAGACGAAAAATTCGTCTGTAATTTAAAATTTTCCATCGGAAATAGTGATATTTTAGGTTTATGATCGTTGGGGTTAACTTTATGCTCGAGCTCCATTCATTCACAGCACACAAATCAAACCTAGCATTCCCCACAGCGCCACCGCCGACGAGTTTCTTCTTCTCCTTTCCTCACCCACAGCGCCACCGCCGGCCACCCTAACTGCCGCAGCTACCTTCTCCTTCTTCTCCTCTTCTTTAAACACTGAACCAGTAGAACATAGCCCCTGTCTCTCTCGTTCTTTCTCGTTCGCAGAACAAAGCAAGCTCAAGCTCCACCACCGCCGCACCTCTCTCTCTCCTTTTATCCCCTCAGTTCTGGCTCGCATATCTTCTCAGCGCTACAGCCATCATCTCCTCCAGTCAATGCCGCGACTACCTTCACGCAAGCCCTAGCTTCGTAGCGGCCAAAATTGGTTCCATCGTCAGCCGCGGTTCCACCGTCAGCCGCGGTTCCACCGTCAGCCGTGGTTCCACCTCTCTCTTTCCCCCTGTTCGAACCGTATAAACCTGGGCATCCTTCTTTTCCTCTGCCCTGTTTTAATTGTCTCTGCTTCCAGGTTTTGGTTAGTTTGATTTTAGTAATTAGTTTAGTTAGATTTGTTTTCTGATTAGTGGATTTTTAGGTTGTTAAAATAGGATTAGATTAGGTTTTGATTTTGAATAGCTGTGAAATGTCTAGAACAAAAATTTAATTCAGTTAATGGCTTCTTCTCTGGTAATACTTCTTCTCGATAGTTTTGCGTTTGAAGTATTAGTAGAATTTTCATTTCACTTATTTGATTATTTGACTGTGTGTGTCCCATGAATGGTGAATTTCTTCCCCTTTGGCCAAAGTAGTTTTGTTCCCCAGATGCTGGTAATTTATTGCTTGTAATGTTTTAGTATATATTAGAGAGTAAAGAATATGTGAGGTTTTTTCAATGTGCAGTGTATTCTTGGCCAAAAGCATGCAGAAGTTGTTCTTCCTTGTGGAGCACTGCTTTCAATTACGTGAACCTGTATTGCTTGATGGTGAAATGGGTGGAAGGAAGACTATTGTATGCCAGTTACTAAGTGCCTATTTGCAATTGAAGTTACATATTTTGAACTGTCATAAGCATACAGAAACATCTGACTTCATTGGGGTACATATTTTCCCCTTCAATTTATTTAGTTTTTAGGACACTTGAGCTCAAATACTATTATTAGCTGTGGTGCTAACTAGAATGATGTCTTCTAAGGGTTTCGTCCTCTAAGAGAGAGATCTAGACTGATTTCTAACTATAAAGAGATCGTTGAACAACTGAAGAAGCTAGAGGGATTTAGATACTTTCCTGAAGAGCCCGTGAGTGCTATTTTTCTGTTATTGTTAACCACTTGGCTCAGATGATAAATTTCAGAGTTTTGTTTTAATTATATAGTAAGAGACTTGAGACCTAGTTTTGCTGTATTCACATTGTTTTCTGCAATAGTTTTATTTTATGTACCCATTTTTCTTAATCCAAGTCATTTGTAGCATAAATACTGATTTATTGTTCTCTTCTATAGTTAGTTTCTTCTGACATAGAGCAAGCTGCCTCAACCTTTGATATGCTTAATTGCTATAAAGAAGGTCAAATTCAGATTCCTGATGTAAGCAGGGATGATCTTTGTGCTTTTGAGCAGTTAAAGTTTGAGCTCGATGTCTTGCACAAGAAGTGGCAGAGCATATTTGAATGGCAGGATGGTCCCCTTGTAAAAGCAATGAGAGGGGGTGATCTCTTTCTTGTTGATGAGATATCTTTGGCTGATGATAGTGTACTTAAGAGACTGAATAGTGTGTTGGAGCCAGAAAGGATGCTAGTAAGTTAACTCATACTGATATTCTGTTTTTAACTTCCTTTTAGACTCTTGATGTATCAAGTAGCACCACCTTTTTCTTTATATAGGATTGATGATCACTATTTTTCTATTCCCTACAAAGAAAATTAGGTGTGTTTAGTTTGTGTTTTTATTTTCAGTATTTTCTATTTTTAGAATTTTGTGAAAATAAAAGATACCTCTCTGAGCCTTTACTAAACGAGCTTGAAGGCATTGCGCTGAGAAGGTACCTCTCTAAGCCTTTACTGTTACAGGATACAAATTTAGATATGCAGATATTTAATATTTGGTTTATTTGATTTATTTAATATTTATGTTTTCCTGATATGAAATCCAAACCTCTTCTTTTGCTTGAACAGGGAGCAGGCTGCTATTAAGAACTTGTGGGTGTTACGAAGGACACTATAGTCGGAGGTCCTTTAGAAGGAGCGCATGTTCACATTGTCCACTTGTTTGATTCTAGTCTTTCCCTAGATATGATTAAGTTATTATATGTTCCTTTTTAACATTTAAAATATTGTCTTCTTCTTTTGAATTTTTTTTGTCATTACTCTGCTTTTTCTATTTCAAAAACTTTAGCAAACTTTTCCCTTCATGAGAGTGCTATTCATGCATTTATATTTTACAGGAAGCAAGACGTTGAGGTGACAGCATAAGTGTTGAGACATGCTCCCATTACTTCTGACACCAAAAGCTGCATTCTTATTCAATGCAAAAGCTGATGGATGATGCTGCAGGAGCAACGCTAAGCTCTGAGGTGTTGCTTATTAAGCTAGTTAATGTGGCAAAGTTATTATGAACACACAAAAATTGTGCTGCATCTTACTCACTCTGCTTCACCAACTCTATCTCAGTATATATCTTCTCTTTTTTATCTTTTTCATTATATTTAAATATATATGTTGTCAATTAGTGAACACACAAACAATTATTAGTCATCTAAGCGTATTTTTTTCTCTTTTAGGATTTCAGAGTTTTCAATTTTAGGCTACTGTGCAAATATTCTTCTTTATTTTAACATCTTAAACAAGCAATTTCTTAGATAAACACATATACACTACTGTAATAATAGCCTCGAATAATGCTGAATTATGTTATAAAAAAATCTAATGCATTAAATCTTTCCTAAGACAAGAGCAAATGATTAAGCAGTTGACTAATAATAATAATAACTTCACCTACACCCCATAATAATAATAACTTCACCTGCACCCTATAATAATAATAAATTCATATGCAACTGTTGCTATAATCTTGTTATTTTAGCTACAGGTTTTCTTTCCCGTTTTTCTTGTTTATTCCGATTTCTTTATATGCTGTCCATTTTGGTTTTAAACTGGCTATTTTCTTTTTCTATATTTTTCAAGGGGATGGGATCAGTTTGAAACAAATGAGGCCTTGTTTGGTGTAAAAAGCACATTCAATGAGGAACTATATACAACAAAGCTTGAAAAGGGCCTCGGACAAGAGAACTGGAAAAAAAAGCCTTAAGAATAGCAAGAGAAATTGAGGGTGAGGAAACCCAAGATCTGCAACTTGCGAAGGTTAGTGTTGTTTCAACTGTTAGGTTCTATAGTTTAGGACATGATGATGATGATGATATATATATATATCTTTTCTTTGTTGGCTTAGTTTGCTAATGCATTATTAATCTGTTTGAGTAGATACATGATTTATGTATCTATTTTACTGAAGTCCATATTGTAGTAATGCTTGATGCTACATGAATATCACATTGATTCTTTTGAAATTTTATTCTGGTCAAATACATAATATAATGCCACTTTGTCAATTTAACTGTTAGTCTGAGTGTCTAGACTTATGGTATGGAACACATTGCATTGTATACTGTTGACATCTGAATATCAGTTGGGATTCAATTTTATAAAATTCAGATCAAGTTAAAGGGAGTTACTATGACAGCATTGCTTGCCAAGGCTACAGCACTTGCTCTGGTTAAACACCCTATTGTTAACTCTAGTTGTAGAGATGGTAATAGCTTTACCTATAATAGCAGCATCAACATTACAGTTGAACTTCAGCAAAGATTGACTTCTCTATCCAATTAATCTCAAAATCTTAGGTCTAACTTTGATCTGAGTGCAAAATACACATTTATAGACTTTGGGTGCTAATTCTTCATTAAAATACAAACTAGGTTGATGTAATTAAAATTGAATAATACAAACTAGGGATATAGATATCTATTCATCACTTTTAATTTTTTGCTACAATAATAATACATTATCATATCTCTTAATAGCCTGCATAGCTGCATATATAAATCTCTATACATTTTTTTTAATTTATATAATGGGAGGTTATTTAATTAGATCATATCTCTTACTGAAGAATGGTCTTTTGGTGTGAGTAGTAACTTGAAAATAGTCATTGAAAAAAAAGTTATTTTATTCTTTTTTAGTTTGAATCGGTTATGTTTTCTATATATGTAGGACTTGATTTACCCCAAATATATATACTTTTTTCATAACTTCATGCAATCTTCTTCTATACAGGATTGTGTTAAAGTGAAAGAGTTTAATGATGCTCTGTGATGAGCGGATTTTTATACGCTTTTTGGGGTTAATTTCATATAGTTTTTAGTATGTTTTAGTTAGTTTTTAGTTTATTTTCATTATTTTTTAGGAAAAATTCATATTTCTGGACTTTACTATGAGTTGTGTGTTTTTCTGTAATTTCAGATATTTTTCTGGCTGAAATTGAGGGAGCTGAGCAAAAATCTGATTCAGGCTGAAAAAGGACTGCTGATGCTGTTGGATTCTGACCTCCTTGCACTCAGAGTAGATTTTCTGGAGCTACAGAACTCGAAATGGCGTGCTTCCAATTGCGTTGGAAAGTAGATATCCAGGGCTTTCCAGCAATATATAATAGTCCATACTTTGCTCAAAGATAGATGACGTAAACTGGCGTTCAACGCCAGTTCTCTGCCCAATTCTAGCATCCAGCGCCAGAAAAGGATAAAAAGTTGGAGTTCAACGCCAGAAATGGATCCAAACCTGGCGTTGAACGCCCAAAATGGCCTTATGCACGTGAATTACTTAAATCTCAGCCCCAGCACACACCAAGTGGGCCCCAGAAGTGGATCTCTATACCATCTGCTATAGTTTACTCATTTTTTGTAAACCTAGGCTACTAGTTTAGTATTTAAACAACTTTTAGAGACTTATTTTGTATCTCATGACATTTTAGATCTGAACTTTATACTCCTTGACGGCATGAGTCTCTAAACTCCATTGTTGGGGGTTAGGAGCTCTGCTGTGTCTCGATGAATTAATGCAAGTATTTCTGTTTTCCATTCAAACACGCTTGTTCCTATCTAAGATGTTCATTCGCGCTTAACTGTGATGAAGGTGATGATCTGTGACATTCATCACCTTCCTCAACCATGAACGTGTGCCTGACAACGACCTCCGTTCTATATCTGATTGAATGAGTATCTCTTAGATCTCTTAATTAGAATCTTCGTGGTACAAGCTAGAATTGATGGCGGCATTCATGAGAATCCGGAAAGTCTAAACCTTGTCTGTGGTATTCCGAGTAGGATTCAATGATCGAATGACTGTGACGAGCTTCAAACTCGCGAGTGCTGGGCGTTAGTGACAGACGCAAAAGGACGAAGAATCCTATTCCAGTATGATCGAGAACCGACAGATGATTAGCCGTGCTGTGACAGAGCATGTGAGCATATTCTTCACTGAGAGGATGGGATGTAGCCACTGACAACGGTGAAACCCTACATACAGCTTGCCATAGGAGGACGTGCGTGCGTGAACAAGAAGATAGAGGAAAGCAGAGATTTAGAAGACAAAGCATCTCCAAAACTCCAACATATTCTCCATTACTGCATAACAAGTAACCTTTAATTCATGCTCTCTTGTTTATTCGCAATTCAACTGATAAACATAATTGGCTTCCTGACTAAGATTTATAAGATAACCATAGATTGCTTCAAACTAACAATCTCCGTGGGATTCGACCCTTACTCACGTGAGGTATTACTTGGACGACCCAGTGCACTTGCTGGTTAGTGGTACGAGTGTGAAAAGTGTGATTCACAATTCGTACACCAAGTTTTTGGCGCCGTTGCCGGGAATTGTTCGTGTTTGGACAACCAACGGTTTATTTTATTGCTTAGATTAGGAAAAATTTCTCCTTTTGTTTAGAGTCTCATATTATTGTCGTGTTAAAATTTTAGAATCCTTATTTTCTTATTAAAACATTTTTCAAAAATAATTTTTCTATTAAATCCGGTGTCAAACTTTAAGTTTGGTGTTTTCTTGTTGATTTCTCTGTGTTTTTTCGAAAATTTTGGTTTGGTTTTCTAAAACTTTTAAGTTTGGTGTTCTTCCTTCGTGTTCTTGTGTTCTTGTGAATCTTCAAAGTGTTCTTGAGTTTTCCTTGTGTCTTGATCTTAAAATTTTTAAGTTTGGTGTCCCTTAGTGTTTTTCCCAAAAAAAAATTTTCGAAAACAAGGAGCATCAGATCTAAAAATTTTAAATCTTGTGCTATCTTATTGTTTTTCTCCCTCCTCTTTAAATTCAAAAATATATTTTTTCTCTGTTTTAAAAGCAAATTTTCGAAATCTATTTCTAAAATTCAGATTTTTATTTCAAAATTTAAAACTTTTTTCAAAAATCATTATATCCTTTTCAAAATCTCCTAACCACTTTCTCTCTCCTCACTTTTTTGAAAATCTTTCACTCACTTTTATTTATTTTATTTTGATTTATTTTGATTTCAAAATAAATAAATAAATAAATAAATAAAAATAATTTTTATATCATCTCCCTTTCTCCATCATGGACCTAAGCGGAAATGAACAGTCCAGGAGGACTCTGGGGTCATATTCTAACCCCTCTACTGCTTCATATGGGAGTAGTATCTGTATATCCTCCATTGGAGTCAGTAGCTTTGAGTTGAATCCTCAGCTCATTATCATGGTGCAGCAAAGTTGCCAGTATTCTGGTCTTCCACAGGAAGAACCTACAGAGTTTCTGACACAGTTTCTACAGATTGCTGACACAGTACATGATAAAGAAATAGATCAGGATGTCTACAGACTATTACTGTTTCCATTTGCTGTAAAAGATCAAGCTAAGAGGTGGTTGAATAACCAACCTAAGGCCAGCATAAGGACATGGAAACAGCTGACAGAAAAATTCCTGAATCAATACTTTCCCCCCAAAACGGATGACATAGCTAAGGCTGGACATCCAAGGCTTTAAACAAGGAGATAATGAATCTCTTTATGATGCTTGGGAGAGATACCGAGAGATGCTACGAAAATGCCCCTCTGAAATGTTTTCAGAGTGGGTTCAGTTAGACATCTTCTATTATGGGCTTGCAGAAGGAGCTCAGATGTCTCTTGATTACTCAGCTGGTGGATCTATCCACATGAGAAAGACAATTGAAGAGACTCAAGAGCTCATTGATACAGTTGCCAAGAATCAGCATCTGTACCTAAGCAGTGACCCTTCCATGAAAGAAGAGGTTAAGACAGCAACTGCTGAACTCAGTCCTGTAAAACAAGCTGCTGAATTCAATCAGCAGTTGGACTTTCTAACAAGGCAGCTAGCCGAATTTAAAGATAGGCTGCAAGAGACAAGAATGGCAAATATACACATGGACGAACAGTTTAAGCAAACAAAGCAGCAGCTGTCAAGGCAAATAACAGAAGAATGCCAAGCAGTTCAACTGAGAAGTGGGAAAACACTAAATACCCCACCTCAATGCAGCAAAAAGATAAGAAATGAGCAAACCACCCAAAATTCACCTGAGGACAGTAAGAGCCCAGGGAAAAGTAATTCTGGCGTTAAAACGCCAGAAATCTGGTGGAAGGCTGGCGCTGAACGCCCAGACCATGCTCAGGACTGGCGTTCAACGCTAGAAACAAGGCAGGACTGGCGTTCAACGCCAGAAATAGGCAAGGATCTGGCGTTGAATGCCCAAAATGGGCAAGATCTGGCGCTAAACGCCCAAAATGGGCACTGTTCTGGCGTTCAGACGCCAGGAACAGACAAGGAGCTGGCGTCCAATTTTACTCCAGCTTCTAACCCTGGCACTCAATTGCCAGTGAGGGATCAGACACACACAAATGCTGATAACAACCCCTCTAAAAAGGCTTCTTCAACCACTTCTGTTGGCAATAAACCTGCAGCAACTAAGGTTGAGGAATATAAAGCCAAGATACCTTATCCTCATAAACTCCAGAAAGAGGAGCAGGATAAGCAATTTGCTCGCTTTACAGATTATCTCAGGACTCTTGAAATAAAGATTCCATTTGCAGAAGCACTTGAGCAAATACCTTCTTATGCCAAGTTCATGAAAGAGATCTTGAGTCATAAAAAGGATTGGAGAGAAACAGAAAGAGTTCTCCTCACTGAAGAATGCAGTGCAGTCATTCTGAAAAGCTTTCCTGAGAAGCTTAAAGATCCTGGGAGTTTTCTAATACCATGCATATTAGAAGGTAATTGCACCAAGACAGCTTTATGTGATCTTGGGGCAAGCATCAACCTAATACCTGCATCCACTATCAGAAAGCTTGGTTTAACTGAAGAAGTTAAACCAACCCGGATATGTCTCCAACTTGCTGATGGCTCCACTAAATACCCATCAGGCGTGATTGAAGACATGATTGTGAGGGTTGGGCCATTCGCCTTTCCCACTGACTTCGTTGTGCTGGAAATGGAGGAGCACAAGAGTGCTACTCTCATTCTAGGAAGACCCTTCCTAGCAACTGGACGATCCCTCATTGACGTCCAACAGGGGGAAATAACCCTGAGAGTCAATGATGATGAGTTTAAGTTAAACGCTGTTAAAGCCATGCAGCATCCAGACACATCAACAGACTGCATGAAAGTTGATCTTATTGACTCCTTGGTAGAAGAGGTCAACATGGCTGAGAGTCTCGAATCAGAATTGGAGAACATCTTTAAAGATGCTCAGCCTGATTTAGAGGATTCAGAGGACATGAAAGAGCCTCTGAAATTTCTTCTGGAAGAAGAAAAACCTCCTAAACCCGAGCTCAAGCCATTACCACCATCCTTGAAATATGCATTTCTGGGAGAAGGTGACACTTTTCCAGTGATCATAAGCTCTGCTTTAAATTCACAGGAAGAGGAGGCACTTATTCAAGTGCTAAGGACACACAAGACAGCTCTTGGGTGGTCCATAGGTGACCTTAAGGGCATAAGCCCAGCTAGATGCATGCACAAAATCTTATTGGAGGATAATGCCAAACCAGTGGTTCAACCACAGAGGCGGCTAAATCCATCCATGAAAGAAGTGGTACAGAAAGAGGTCACCAAATTACTAGAGGCTGGGATTATTTATCCTATTTTTGATAGCCCCTGGGTGAGCCCTGTCCAAGTCGTCCCAAAAAAGGGAGGCATGACAGTGATTCATAATGAAAAAAATGAACTGGTTCCTACAAGAACAGTTACAGGGTGGCGCATGTGTATTGACTACAGAAGGCTCAATACAGCCACCAGAAAGGATAATTTTCCTTTACCATTCATAGACCAGATACTAGAAAGACTAGCAGGTCATGATTATTACTGCTTTTTGGACGACTACTCAGGCTATAACCAGATTGCAGTAGATCCTCAGGATCAAGAGAAAACAGCATTCACATGTCCATCTGGAGTGTTTGCTTATAGAAGAATGCCATTTGGGCTATGTAATGCGCCTGCAACCTTCCAGAGATGCATGCTCTCTATTTTCTCTGATATGGTGGAAAAATTTCTGGAAGTCTTCATGGATGACTTCTCAGTATATGGAGACTCATTCAGCTCCTGTCTTGATCACCTGAAACTTGTTCTGAAAAGATGCCAAGAGACCAACCTAGTGTTAAACTGGGAAAAATATCACTTCATGGTGACTAAAGGGATTGTTCTTGGGCATAAAATTTCAAACAAGGGAATAGAGGTGGATCAAGCAAAAATAGAGGTAATTGAAAAATTACCACCACCTGCCAATGTTAAGGCAATCAGAAGCTTTCTGGGGCACGCAGGATTCCATAGGAGGTTTATAAAGGATTTTTCAAAAATCGCAAAACCTCTAAGCAATCTGCTAGCTGCCGACACGCCATTTGTGTTTGACACAGAGTGCCTGCAGGCGTTCGAAATGCTGAAAGCTAAGCTGGTCACAGCACCAGTCATCTCTGCACCAGACTAGACGTTACCATTTGAGCTAATGTGTGATGCCAGTGATCACGCCATTGGTGCAGTATTGGGACAGAGGCATGACAAGCTTCTGCATGTCATTTATTATGCTAGTCGCGTTTTAAATGATGCCCAAAAAAATTACACAATCACAGAAAAAGAATTACTTGCAGTGGTTTACGCCATTAACAAGTTCAGATCATACTTAGTAGGATCAAAAGTGATTGTGTATACTGATCATGCTGCTCTTAAATATCTACTCACAAAGCAGGATTCAAAACCCAGGATCATCAGATGGGTGTTGCTTCTGCAAGAGTTTGATATAGAAATAAGAGACAGAAAAGGGACAGAGAACCAAGTAGCTGATCATCTGTCCCGGATAGAGCCAGCAAAAGGGACGCCTCTCCCCTCTCTTGAGATCTCTGAGACTTTTCCGGATGAGCATTTATTTGCCATTCAGGAAACACCATGGTTTGCCGATATTGCAAACTATAAAGCTGCAATGTTCATACCCAAGGAGTACAACAGGATACAAAAGAAGAAATTAATTACTGATGCAAAGTACTACTTGTGGGATGAACCCTATCTCTTTAAGAGATGTGCAGACAGAATAATCCGTAGGTGTGTGCCTAGAGAAGAAGCACAGAGGATCCTATGGCACTGCCATGGATCACAATATGGAGGCCATTTCGGAGGTGAGCGAACAACCACCAAGGTCCTCCAATGTGGCTTCTATTGGCCCACACTCTATAAAGATTCCCGAGAGTTTGTACGTAACTGTGACAGTTGCCAAAGAGCTGGCAATCTGCCTCATGGTTACGCCATGCCTCAACAAGGAATATTGGAGATTGAGTTGTTTGACGTATGGGGAATTGACTTCATGGGACCTTTCCCACCATCATACTCAAACACTTATATCCTGGTGGCAGTTGATTATGTATCAAAATGGGTTGAGGCCATTGCCACACCCACCAATGATACTAAAACGGTGCTGAAGTTCCTCCAGAAACATATCTTTAGCAGGTTCGGTGTCCCTAGAGTACTAATCAGTGATAGGGGCACCCACTTCTGCAATAAACAGCTTTACTCTGCCATGGTTTGGTATGGGATTCGCCACAAGGTGGCCCACAAGGTGGCTACTCCATATCATCCACAAACTAATGGGCAAGCTGAAGTCTCTAACAGAGAATTAAAGAGAATCCTGGAACGGACAGTAAATACCCGTAGAAAGGATTGGGCACATAGCTTGGATGATGCTTTGTGGGCTTACAGAACAGCATTCAAGACCCCTATAGGGACCTCTCCATACCAACTCGTGTATGGTAAGGCATGTCACCTGCCCGTGGAACTGGAACATAAGGCCTACTGGGCAACCAGATTCTTAAACTTTGATGCCAAATTAGCAGGAGAAAAATGATTGCTCCAGCTAAATGAGCTAGAGGAATTCAGATTCACAGCTTTCGAAAATGCCAAGCTTTATAAAGAGAAATAAAAAAAGTGGCATGACAGAAAGCTGTCATCTAGAATCTTTGAACCAGGACAGAAGGTTCTGTTGTTTAACTCTAGACTCAGGCTATTCCCCGTGAAACTGAAATCCCGGTGGAGGGGACCATACGTGATTACAAGTGTATCACCATATGGTTATGTGGAGCTTCAAGATATTGATTCTGATAAGAAGTTCATTGTCAATGGACAGAGAATCAAGCACTATCTTGAAGGCAACATTGAGCAAGAGTGCTCAAGGCTGAAGCTAGATTAAAAGCTCAGCAAGGTCCAGCTAAAGACAATAAAGAAGCGCTTGCTGGGAGGCGACCCAGCCATGGGGCAACAATCCTCTAAGCATTTTGCCCTATTTTTATTTTTATTTGTTTATATAAAGTTCACTGACGCTAAGGTGAGAAATCATTTGTATAAGTCCACAGAGTTACAGAAGGACTCGGCACACAAAACAGAGAAAAAGAGCTCACTGGCAAGAAAACGCCAGTAAAAGTGTATTTTGGGCGTTCAACGCCCAAAATGGGCATCCACTGGGCGTTGAACGCCAGAAATGGGCACCCACTGGGTGTTGAACGCCAGTAATGGTAGCAGCTAGGCGTTGAACGCCCAGGAGAGCAGCATTTGGGCGTTGAACGCCCAAAACAGGCAGTGTTTGGGCGTTCAAACGCCAGGATGGCAGGGAGGAGACAAAACTCATTTTTTTTTCAAATTTTTTCATTCTAAATCTTGATTTTCATACTTCAATACATGATTTCTTTCATAAACATGTTAAGAACCCTGATTTTTAAAATCCCTAATTTCTAAAAACCCTACCTTAAAAATATTAAATGTATTTTAATCCATAAGCACCAGGCCTCTTTGCAAATTCAATCCAACTCTTTTCAAATCCTTTTTTTTAACAAATCTATCTTTTCAACTCATCAATATCTTTTTCAAAACCTCCACTTTATCTTTTTCAAAATCTAAATCTATCTTTTTCAAAAATCTTTCATATCTTTTCAACTTTAAACTATATCATCTCTTATCATATCTTCTATCTTATCTTTTCCAAATCAATCTTTTTATCATATCCTTATCTTTTTTTTCGAAAACCCACCCTCCCTCCCTATAAATTTGAGTTCGGCCTCCCTCCTCCTCCATCAACAATTGCACCTAGCTCTCCTTCCATCCCTCTCCTTTCTTTTCTTTTGCTTGAGGACAAGCAAACCTCTAAGTTTGGTGTGTTTATCCGAGATCACTAAGATCATGGCTCCTAAAGGAAAACAACCCACTCCAAGAGGCAAGAAAGAGAGCGTTCCAAAACCACTTTGGAATCAAGGGAAGTTCTTATCTAAAGAACATTCAGACCATTATAACAAAATAATGGGTCTGAGATCAGTGATCCCGGAAGTTAGATTCGATCTGAAAGAAGATGAATATCTGGAGATCCAGGAGCAAATTTGAATCAGGAACTGGGAAGTCCTAGCTAATCCTGAAACGAAAGTGGGAAGGAATATGATCCAGGAGTTCTATGCTAATATGTAGCAGACTGACAAGCAAAAACTATCTGGAACTGCCTTCTATGAATATCGGACCATGGTCAGAGGAAAGATTGTTCATACCACCCCTAACAAGATCAGAGAGATCTTAAAGCTACCTCAGCTGAAAGATGATCTAGACTCCTTCAACAGGAGAATGATGAGAACAGACAAGGGCCTGGATAAGATTCTAGAGGACATATGTATCCCTGGAGCCAGGTGGACCACCAACACAAAGAGTGTCCCAAATCAACTCAAGTGAGAAGATCTCAAACCAGTCGCCAGAGGATGGCTGGACTTCATTGGGCATTCTCTGTTGCCTACTAGCAACCGTTTTGAAGTCACTATTAAAAGGGCAGTGATGATCTATTGCATCATGATGGGAAAAGAAGTGGAAGTCCATCAGCTGAACTCTACAAAATTGCTAACAAAAATTCTAAAGAGGCCAGGCTGGCTTATCCAAGCGTGATATCGCTGCTCTGCAAGGATGCTGGAGTAAGGATGGGAATAACTGAATACATCTCAGTTGAGAAGCCAATCACCAAGGCATCAATGGAAAAACAACAAGCAGAGGATGATCCCATCAAAAAGAAAACGCAGGAATTCCTCCCAGAAATCCCTCAATCTGAATATTGGGAGTATCTTGAGATGTCTGTTACCAAGATACGGGAAGCTATGGAACAAATCATAAAAGAACAAAAGGAACACAGTCAAATTCTTACCTATATGTTTAAAGAACAAGAGGAGCAAGGGCGTGACTTAAGGGACGAAGCGCCAGAAGCTATCTCTTGCAGGACCAAGCACCCCAAAGATCAGAGGAACCCCCGTTCTCCCAGAATAAAGGTTGTTAATTTCCAATTTCTGCCTCAATTCTGTGATAGTGTCATTAGAGAAATTCACCTTAGGAGTCATATAGTAGTAATTAGTATCTATTTTGATTTTATCTCCAATTAAGCCATAGTTTATTTTTCTCATCATCAGCAAACATGAATAAAATAGTAGATCTTTTGAATAAGAGGCAATAAAATTTCGAGTTTTAATAAGAGAAATTCTCATTAGTTACATGTGGTGGCAATACTTTCTGTCTTCTGAATGAATGCTTGAACAGTGCATATGTCTTTTGAATTTGTTGTTTAAGACTGTTAAATATGTTGGCTCTTGAAAGAATGGTGAACATGAGACATGTTATTGATAATCTGAAAAATCATAAAAATGATTCTTGAAGCAAGAAAAAGCAGCAAAAAAAAAAAAGAAGAGAAAAGCAGAAAAAGCCAATAGCCCTTAAAACCAAAAGGCAAGGGTAATAAAAAGGATCCCAAGGCTTTGAGCATCAGTGGATAGGAGGGCCTAAGGGAATAAAATCCTGGCCTAAGCGGCTAAACCAAGCTGTCCCTAACCATGTGCTTGTGGCGTGAAGGTGTCAAGGGAAAACTTAAGACTGAGCGGTTAAAGTCAAGGTCCAAAGCAGAAAGAAGAGTGTGCTTAAGAACTCTGGACACCTCTAATTGGGGACTTTAGCAAAGCTGAGTCACAATCCAAAGGGTTCACCCAATTATGTGTCTGTGGCATTTATGTATCCGGTGGTAATACTGGAAAACAAAGTGCTTAGGGCCACGGCCAAGACTCATGAAATAGCTGTGTTCAAGAATCATCACACTGAAATAGGAGAATCAATAACACTATCTGAATTCTAAGTTCTTATAGATGCCAATCACTCTGAGCTTCAATGGATAAAGTGAGATGCCAAAACTGTTCGGAAGCAAAAAGCTGCTAGTCCCGCTCATCTAATTAGAATCTGAGCTTCACTCAAAAACTCTGAGATATTATTGCTTCTCAACCTATTAGTCTTCTATTTTATTTGTCTAGTTGCTTGAGGACAAGCAACAGTTTAAGTTTGGTGTTGTGATGAGCGGATATTTTATACGCTTTTTGGGGTTAATTTCATATAGTTTTTAGTATGTTTTAGTTAGTTTTTAGTTTATTTTCATGAGCTTTTAGGAAAAATTCATATTTCTGGACTTTACTATGAGTTGTGTGTTTTTCTGTAATTTCAGGTATTTTTCTGGCTGAAATTGAGGGAGCTGAGCAAAAATCTGATTCAGGCTAAAAAAGGACTGCTGATGCTGTTGGATTCTGACCTCCCTGCACTCAAAGTGGATTTTCTGGAGCTACAGAACTCGAAATGGCTTGATTCTAATTGCGTTGGAAAGTAGACATCCAGAGCTTTCCAGCAATATATAATAGTCCATACTTTGCTCAAAGATAGATGACGTAAACTGGCGTTCAACGCCAGTTCTCTGCCCAATTCTAGCATCCAGCGCCAGAAAAGGATAAAAAGTTGGAGTTCAACGCCAGAAATGGATCCAAACCTGGCGTTGAACGCCCAAAATGGCCTTATGCACGTGAATTACTTAAATCTCAGCCCCAGCACACACCAAGTGGGCCCCAGAAGTGGATCTCTATACCATCTGCTATAGTTTACTCATTTTCTGTAAACCTAGGCTACTAGTTTAGTATTTAAACAACTTTTAGAGACTTATTTTGTATCTCATGACATTTTAGATCTGAACTTTGTACTCCTTGACGGCATGAGTCTCTAAACTCCATTGTTGGGGGTGAGGAGCTCTGCTGTGTCTCGATGAATTAATACAAGTATTTCTGTTTTCCATTCAAACACGCTTGTTCCTATCTAAGATGTTCATTCGTGCTTAACTGTGATGAAGGTGATGATCTGTGACACTCATCACCTTCCTCAACCATGAACGTGTGCCTGACAACCACCTCCGTTCTATATCCGATTGAATGAGTATCTCTTAGATCTCTTAATTAGAATCTTCGTGGTACAAGCTAGAACTGATGGCGGCATTCATGAGAATCTGGAAAGTCTAAACCTTGTCTGTGGTATTCTGAGTAGGATTCAATGATCGAATGACTGTGACGAGCTTCAAACTCGCGAGTGCTGGGCGTTAGTGACAGACGCAAAAGGACGAAGAATCCTATTCCAGTATGATCGAGAACCGACAGATGATTAGCCGTGCTGTGACAGAGCATGTGAGCATATTCTTCACTGAGAGGATGGGATGTAGCCACTGACAACGGTGAAACCCTACATACAGCTTGCCATAGGAGGACGTGCGTGCGTGAACAAGAAGACAGAGGAAAGCATAGATTCAGAAGACAAAGCATCTCCAAAACTCCAACATATTCTCCATTACTGCATAACAAGTAACCTTTAATTCATGCTCTCTTGTTTATTCACAATTCAACTGATAAACATAATTGGCTTCCTGACTAAGATTTATAAGATAACCATAGATTGCTTCAAACCAACAATCTCCGTGGGATTCGACCCTTACTCACGTGAGGTATTACTTGGACGACCTAGTGCACTTGCTGGTTAGTGGTACGAGTGTGAAAAGTGTGATTCACAATTCGTGCACCACTCTGCAGATTGATCTATCAAAGCAGATTGAGCTTAGTGTAAATTTCAAGAAGGTAATATTTTGAAGAAGAGAGTAACTATACTAGAAAAGAAACAAGTGAGTACTTTTAAAATTCAAAGGGAATTAATCATTTAATCTATTCTATTTTGGCCTTTTTTTTCTTTCCTTACCTGTTTGGTTATTTTGCATTCCGACGAGTAATTTACAGAATTCGATGGACAAAGTGGTTGATAATGGCATAGCAAACCTAAAGCATCATCACTCTTAATATAAGGAGCATATTATGAATTTACTGAATGATGGGGAATCAAGTGTTAAATCCATAATTAATGTGATTGATGAAAGAGTCAGGAGTTTTGATCAGAGTACTGTACCATATTTGATCCTCCAAAGAGATGGATAACTAGAAGATCATGAATGTTGAGATGTGGATATAAGCCCTCAGGAATGGATAATGCTGCTGGCACTGGCACGACACATCAGGAATGCACTAAAGGACTATGATGATGATGAGGATGAAGATGACACTAAAGACTATAGTTGATAGTTTTAGTATGGTTGAACAATATACTAGAAATTATAGTTGATGATCAATACATTTTGTTTATGTTTTGAATTATATTGACTTGCTTGTTTATAGTACTTTTCTTTTAGTTTGATAATACGATGAGTTTGTTTATTTTTTGAAATATTATAAATATTCGAATACAAATTAGATAAAAATTTGTATTAAATTTATATTTATTTTGTATGAAAACAAGTCTATTTTGTAATTATAAAAATAAAAAAAATTCTATTTTACCTTACTGACAGATTTACAGATGGATTTTCTGTCTGTAATCAGAGTGCGAGATGATTTTCCAAAGTTCAAATTACAGATGAAAAATCTGTCGGAAAATCCGTCTATAATTACAGACGAAAAATTCGTCAAAAAATCCGTCTGTAATTACAGAAAGAAAATCCGTCGGAAAATTCGTCTGTAATTACAGACGGAAAATCCGTCTGAAAGTTCGTCGCCGTCGGGAAATAGATGGAAAATTTACAGAGGGAAAATCCGTTGGTAGCTAGTAAAAATCCGTCGGTAATTTTTCGACGGAAAAAAAATCCGTCAGAAAATAATTTCCGATGGGGCTTTTACAGAGGGACGAAATCCCGGTAATTTCGTCGGTAACCAAAAATCTGTCTGTATTAATCCATTTTCTAGTTGTGCCACCAAAAATGTATTTAAAAAAATTAAGTAGTTAGAAAAATAATTCCAAAAGATGAAACAATAAAAAAGTTGCTAACAAATTTAAAAGTAAGATAAAAATAACTAAACGTGAAATAAGTTCATTTCTATTAAATTATAATTAGAATGTCATTAACAATTCATATAACATTTATTGTTTGTTATATCAGCCATTTTGTTAACATGAATTTTTCTTATCATTTTTGTCTTTCGACATCATTTTTATCCGGCGTGCAAATATTTCAATAATTTTTTTAGTTTTCTTAAAAATATATCTTACTCACAGCATAGAAAATATCCAAAGCATATGGTTATGGAGAAAGTAACTATTTTCCCATGCTAAGTTCAACCCAAATTATTCGAAAATTTTTCTTGTTGATATTAATGCCAAATTAAAACCATATAATTAAGCAATTTTATATCAAAAGTTTATTAATGATGTTACATGCTGGATTAAGCAACTTTTGAATAAAATATATATTTTTTATTACTAAAACTAAAAAATTATGATTTTTAACATTTAGCTTAATTTTATTTTGTTTCACTACAAGAAAAAAGGCCTATGGCCACGCTTTTTCTTGCCACGCTTCAAAAGCGTGGCCAAAAGTGGTCAATGGCCACGCTTTTATGAGGGTGGCGACAGATTAGAGATTTGGCCACTTTTTTTGCCACGCTTCAAAAGGGTGGCAAAAAGGATCAACGGCCACGCTTTTGTAAAGGTGGCAATTGATTAGAAAAACGGCCACGTTTTTTCTGCCACGCTTCAAAAGCGTGGCCATAGAGAGAAACAAGGACGTTTTAAAAGCGTGGCGACAGGGTTTCATTATGACCACGCTTGCAAAACGTGGCCATATCCTGGTACTCTTTTGGCACGCTTGACGTGGCGAAAATTGGCGAGTCAAGAATTGTTATAAGATATGCATTGCAAGTATAGTTCTCAATTAACCAGAATTCCGCTTATCAATTTAGAAGGTTGTCACAAGAATTAAAATTAAAATACTGGGAGTATGAATCCCAGGTCGTCTCCCAACGAGTTGCAGAAAGGTGTGCTATTTTATTAATAAGATGTTTTCAAAAAGGGTTTGAGTTGAATAAACAGGAAATTAAATTAGAGAAATTAAATAATTTAAATAAAAGCCTTGACTGGGAGCAGAATAGTTAGAAACCCTATTCTTGTTGAGATACTCTCAAGATTAATTGATAATTGAAGGTTGTTCTGTTTAGTTATCCCTTACTAGGTAAGGGAAGGTCAAACAAGTTGGAATGCTGTTTCTATTCACATGTTCCAATCCGCCCAATTGAAAAGGATTAGTGTCAGTGACTAGAGAGCATTCCAAAAATAAACCCAATTACAATTTTTCTTTTAAGCATCCCAACTTAAGGGTTCCTTTCAATCAACTCCCCATCAAGTTAGGGAACTACTCGCTCATTGTGAATGTAGAACTCATAACATAGGAAAGGGAATTAAAGAAAGACATGATAAACAAAACTCAAAGGAATCAATTAAAAATAAAAGTAATTCTTGTATTAATAAATTCTAAAATAATCTAATAGTAAAATTGAGTAAATTAAAGGACATGAAAGAGTAAAGCCAAGTAAAGAAAACGAACTAGAATGACGAAGTCTTGTTGAGGTAATAACTCTTCTCAATATCCCAATGCAAAGAGCAATAGAAGTAAAAATCCTAAAAACTATGAATGTGTAGAGAGAAAACCTAGAGGAGCAGTAAAACTAGATCTAAAAACTAAAACTGTGTAGAATGAATGTTGTTGTTGGTTTCTGCATATTCTCTGGCTCTAATATGCTTTTCCGGGCCAAAAACTGGGTCAAAACAGGGCCCAAAATCGCCCCCAGCGAATTCTGCAGATTATGCAGATTGCGCACGTCACGCGATCGCGTCATTCATGCGGACGCGTCATTCGGCGTTTTGCTTTGCCACGCGGGCGCGTCATCCACGCCTCTGCGTCACTTGTGCTATTCCAATCCGCGCGGTCGCGTGAGCCATGCAGCCGCGTCACTACGATTTCCTCTCTTTCGCGCAGTCGCGTGAGCCATGCGGCCGCGTCACTTCTCCCTGGTCATCTCCTCAACTTCTTGTGTTCCTTCCATTTTTGCAAGCTTCCTTTCCAATCTCCAACTCATTCATGCGCTATAAAGCCTGAAACATTTAACACACAGATCACGGCATCGAATGGAATAAAGGAGAATTAAAATACATAATTAAAAGTTTCTTAGGAAGCAAGTTTTCAATCATGTAATAATTTTAGGAAGGAAATATAAATGCATGCTAATCATATGAATAAGTGGGTAAAGATCATGATAAAACCACACAATTAAACACATTATAAACCATAAAATAGTGGTTTATCAACCTCCCCACACTTAAACATTAGCATGTCCTCATGCTAAGCATCATTAAATAAATGAGTAGGAACATGTAAAACTCATGCAATGCAATGCAACCTATATATGTAAGTGCAACTATATGATTCTTGTCCATTTGATCAATAGTAAATAAGCTCTTTAAAATAATTACAAATCAAATTCCACTAATTCAATTCTCATACAGTAAGAACAGATAAAAAATGTAAGAAGATAGCTCATGAAAGCAGGGAACATAGAATTTTAAGCATTGAACCCTCACTGATGATGTATGTACGCTCTAATCTCTTTAGTGTATAGGGCAATCACTCTATCCTTCTCTAATCATGTTCTCTAATTTTTGTTCTTCTCCTAATCAATCAACAACATTTAATATACCAATGTAAACATCATGAGGTCTTTTCAAGGTTGTAATGGGGCCAAGGTAATGGTAAGGATACATATATGGCTAAGTGAGCTTATAAACTGAATCTTTAATTAACCCAAGCTTTAACATAACCTATATATATTCTATATAACTTTAGAATTCATACCTAGCTACCCAGAATTTCCCTTTCACATTCCATACTCATGTATCAACTTTTTATCTTAATTTTATCATACATGCATTGATCTTTGAATTTTTAACTTAACATTGGGGTAATTTTGTCCCCTTATTTATTTATTGAATAGTTATTTATTTATTATTATTTTTTTACATAAACATAAAAATAAACATAGCTTATCAATGAACATAGGTTTTTAATTCTTATAGTTTCACATGAGTAGGTATCCAAATTCCCATTATATTATCATGACACATTCCCTTATTATCTTTTGTTCTCACAATTTCCCATACTTAATTAGCACACACAATTGTATCTTAAGCTAACCAAAGATCCAGTTTGGGATATATAATTATTTTTTCCGCTTAAGACTAGTAATGTGGTAAAATATAGAACAAATGGGATTTAAAGGCTCAAAGTGGCTAACAAAGGTAATTAAAAGGGTAGGTTTAATTTGGATAAGTGAGTTTAAACAAATAATGGCCTCAATCATATGCAAGCATACAAATATAATAAACATTGGACATATAGGATGAAACAAAATATAGATTACAATCATAGAGAAGTAAACACACAAGAATAAAATAATTATGGTTAAATAATGTAACCATGCATAAAGGCTCAAATATCACAGGTTGTGTGTTCTTTAGCTTAAAAATTATGTTCCAAATACAACTTCAAGCAAATTTAACATAAAAATTTTAATTAAAGTTAGTGAAATTTTGTTCCAAAAATAGAGTCTTAGAAGAAACTTATTGTCTTTTCAATCAAGTAGACCATGCATGCAACTAATCTATTACTATGCAATTTATCCTATTCTACAAAAGAAAAACTAACTAAATATCCTAATTTATTGGTGTTTAGGGAAGAGAAATTACCTCCGGAAGTCAGGTACTGACCGACCTCCCCACACTTAAGGCTTTGCACCGTCCTCGGTGCCATCTGTCAGAAACAAAGGTGGGCTAGTAGCAGTATCTCCACAGTCAGGGCCATCATGGCTTCCTGTGCTGGTAAAGAAAGTGGAGTCCGGGGTGTCTGAGTCCTTGAATTTTCCCATAATCAGCTCCTTGAGGTATGTGAATCGACGCTTGTTACGGCGCTCTCTCATCTTAGCTTTGTGTTCCTGCCGATCTAACCTTTCAAGTATCTGATGGAGCAGTTGGTCTGTTGTAGGTGCTTGTGGTGTTGAAGAAGGAATATCTTCAACCGGTTCAGTAGGATGGCTTGTGGCGGCTGGTGGAGGTCTGATGTATTTCCCGTTAGGGACATACTGATCATCCCGTGGAAGCATGGCTTTGGTGTCCCCAGTTCTGTAGGAGACTCCAGCTGCTGAGACAAGATTTGAGACCAAGGCGGGAAAAGGTAAGTTGCCCGCAATTTGTACGTGTCCCATGGCATTCCGGATGTGTCTCGGTAGATTCAGTGGTTGGTCTGTAAGGATGCACCATAGTAGGACGGCCATGTCCGCAGTGAAGGAGGACTTGTGAGTGCTCGAAAAGACGTAATGGGACATGATCTATGCTCATACGCGAGCCTCCAAGGTAAGTACTAAAGCCGATATTCCCTTAGGGCGGGTACGATGGTATCGGTAGATCCAACAGCTGCCAGGTAGTGCGATAACTCTAAGAATGACGTCCCAGTCAAATTGGTACATCTGGCGCTTGAGTGCGGCTTCTTGAAAGGCGTCCAATCCTTCTGGAACAGGGGGAAGACCTAGAGCTTTTTGAATGGCCTCTTCTGTAATGGGACTTGCTTCTGACTAACAAAGATAGACTGCAGGGTTGGCAGGTGGAAGTTGGAGTAGAACTCAACTACCCAAGAAAGATTGACCTGCCTCGGCTGTCTTTGTAGGAAACCCCATTGTCTTTTTGCAATCTGTGGTTCAACAAAGATAGCAATATGGTTTGGGAGGAGAAGAAGGTATTCGTTGTTGTAGCTCCTTTCTGCCAGGATGGGGAACATCTACTCACAGTAGCGATTAGAAAATCGCGCAGTGTCCTTTGCTGGGAAGGCTTTTTCTTTATCATCAACCTTTATAATCCTCTTAGTTCTTTTTGTTGAGGGTTTAACCGTAGTTGAAGAGGGTTCTGCCACTAATGCTCTTTTTGTTCCTCTTCTTGCTGGTGGTTTGGGAGTAGCTTTCTCTTTTCCTTTCTTGGTGGCCATCCTGAAAAAGGGAAGAGAGAGTAAATTAAATTGAAAGAGATAGAGCAAGGAAGAGGATTGTATGAGTGATAATCAATGCATGGCAAAGAATATGTAATTAACACATGGTCATGACTACATGTGAAAAGTTCATTAATGGAAAAATAGCAAGTGCATGTTTGGGTGATTAGATGCAAGATGTTTATTGGCATGCTGGCAAAGGCATGAGTAGCATAGATCAAGCATCATTCGTAACAAACCATCACATTTGTATTGACAACTATATTCAACGAATAAAATATGAAAGGAGTTTTGTGAAAAATAAGCATTTAATAGGAGAATAGAATAATGTAGAAAAAGGCATAATGCCATATTGGCGTTTTCACAAACACATAGCATGCATGGTAAATAGGGTATAGAAAGTATTAAATTAAACATGCAAGCAATCCTTTTAAAAGCAATATATAATTGCCAAAAAAATTTACAACAATCCACAAGCATATAATGAGAAATAATGACTCAAGTAAAATTCCAACACCAAGTAAAAAGGAAAAAGAAAGAAAAAGAAAATATGGATAATGAAAGGAAAAAGAAAAAGAAAAGAAAGTAAAATATAAAAATAAGAAGAATAATAGAAAAGTAAGGGGAGAAGAAGAAAAGAAAACCTTGGTAATAGGAGTGAGAGAGGGAGAGAGAGAGTGTGTGTGAAAGTGAGAAAGAAGAAAGAAGGGAGAAAGAAGAAATAAGGGGGGGGGAGGAAAGAGAAAATAGGATTTGGGGAAAAGAAAGATAAGATAAGTGGCAAATCAGGAAAGCTGTGCGGCGCAAGCAACGCGGCCGCGTGGGGCACGCAGTCGCTTGACTTGCGCTTATACTGATTGACGCGGTCACGTCGGTCACGCGGTCGCGTGACCCGTTTCATGCTACTGGCGCGCTCGCACAACTCTCTGTTCAAAATCTTATTTTGCCAAATTTTTGGGTGACGCGATTGCGTGGGGCATGTGATCGCGTGAGTGGCCATTAGAAGGATATGACGCGGTCGCGTCGGTCACGCGGCCGCGTGGGAAGAATTGTGCGTTCAGCACCAATCCAGCACCACTCTAGTACAACTTTCGGTCGTGCACCCTTTTCACGTCGAATTCCAGGGCACGCGGTCGCGTGGGTCATGCGGTCGCGTGGGAGGCCAATGTTCCCATGTGACATGGACGCGTCGGCGACGCGGTCGCGTGGGGCGATTTGTGCCACTGGTACGCCTCCAGCCACGCTCTTGCGTGACTCTCTGTTCATTTTATTATTTCCTCCCATCTCCTACGACGCGGACGCGTCAATGAGGCGGTCGCGTCGCGTGAAATTTTTTTTTTCAAAAATAAAAGTATGTAAATGCAGATGCACGAAATGTACTAATAAAGAGAAGAGTTATTAAATAGAAACACTAAGAATAAAGAAAAGAACGATCATACCATGGTGGGTTGTCCCCACCTAGCACTTTGTTTTAACGTCCGTAAGTTGGACGCTCCTCAAACTCAGGCTTCGGCTATGTGGGGATCTTCCAAGAGGAAGATCTCGAGCTCCTTGTTTTTCTTCAACTTCTCACCATGGTACAACTTTAAACGATGTCCATTAACTTTGATAAGTTCAGAGCTTGAAGGATGGCTTAGGTGATAAACTCCGTATGGTTCGGCCTTCTCTACTCTGTATGGACCTTCCCATCTTGATCTCAACTTGCCTGGCATGAGCCTCAGTCGAAATTTGTAAAGGAGGACTAAGTCCCCAGGTTGGAACTCTTTTCTCTTGATGTGCTGATCATGTATAGCCTTCATCTTCTCCTTGTATAGTCTTGAGTTCTCATAAGCTTCTAGGCGAAGGCTTTCCAATTCTTGCAGTTGCAATTTTCTTTCAGCTCCAGCTTTCTCAATTCCCATGTTGCACTCCTTCACTACCCAAAAGGCTCTGTGCTCTACTTCAACAGGGAGATGACAAGCTTTTCCATAAACTAAGCGGAAAGGACTCATCCCAACGGGTGTTTTGTATGCTGTTCTGTATGCCCAGAGTGCATCTTGTAGCCTGGTGCTCCAGTCTCTTCTATGAGGTTTGACTATCTTCTGCAAGATACGCTTTATCTCTCTGTTTGACACCTCGGCTTGCCCATTAGTCTGAGGATGGTAGGCTATTGCAACCTTATGAATTATCCCATGCTTCTTCATTAATCCTATTAGTCTCCTGTTACAAAAATGGGTGCCTTGATCGCTCACGATTGCTCGTGGTGATCCAAAGCGACAAATAATGTGGTTTCTCACAAAGGAAACAACAATGTTAGCATCATCAGTGCGGGTAGGAATTGCTTCCACCCATTTGGAAACATAATCCACAGCTAACAATATATAAAAATAACAATTAGAATTTGGAAATGGACCCATGAAGTCAATGCCCCAAACATTAAAAATTTCACAGAAAAGCATAATTTGTTGATGCATCTCATCCCTCTTGGATATATTACCAAATTTTTGGCATGGAAAATAAGATCTACAAAATTCAGCAGCGTCTCTAAAAAGTGTAGGCCACCAGAATCCACAGTCTAAGATTTTTCTAGCTGTTCTTTGAGGGCCAAAATGTCCTCCACTCTCAGATGAGTGACAGGCCTCTAAGATGGACTGGAATTCTGATTGAGGCATACACCGTCTAATTACCTGGTCAGCGCCACATCTCCATAAATATGGGTCATCCCATGTATAACATTTAGACTCGCTTTTCAGCTTGTCTCTTTGATGCTTAGAAAAGTTTGGAGGAAAGGTGCGGCTAACTAGATAATTAGTTACAGGTGCATACCAAGGGACTACCTCAAATACTGCTTGCAGGTTATCAAATGGGAAATTATCAGCTATAGGAGTGGGGTCATCTGTAATGTGTTCGAGGCGACTCAAATGGTCTGCCACTAAATTCTGGTTACCACTCCTATCCTTAATTTCTAAATCAAATTCTTGTAATAGCGGTATCCAATGTATAAGCCTCGGTTTGGACTCCTTTTTAGCTAATAGATACTTTAGGGCTGCGTGGTCCGAGTACACTACTACCTTCGTACCAAGTAAATAGGCTCTGAATTTATCCAGAGCAAAAACAATAACAAGAAGCTCTTTCTCAGTAGTAGTGTAATTGGACTGAGCGGCATCTAAAGTTTTAGACGCATAAGCAATAACAAAGGGGTCCTTACCTTCACGCTGAGCCAGTGCTGCTCCTACTGCATGGTTGGAGGCATCGCACATTATTTCAAATGGCTGGCTCCAGTCCGGTCCTCTCACTATTGGAGCTTGAGTCAGGGCGGTCTTCAGCTTATCAAATGCTTGTTTGCAATCCTCACTGAACTCGAACTCAATATCTTTCTACAGCAGCCTGGATAAGGGAAGTGCTACCTTACTGAAGTCCTTAATGAATCTCCTGTAAAAACCTGCATGGCCAAGGAACGAACGGACTTCCCTCACAGAAGAGGGGTAAGGTAAACTAGAAATAACATCCACCTTTGCTGGATCTACAGAAATGCCAGTATTAGACACAACATGTCCTAGTACAATACCTTGTTTTACCATAAAGTGACATTTTTCAAAATTTAATACAAGGTTTGTACTGACACATCTATCTAATACTCTAGATAATCCATCTAAGCAAAGGCTAAAAGAATCGCCATATACACTAAAATCATCCATAAAAACTTCCATACAGTCCTCAATAAGATCAGAGAAAAGACTCATCATGCATCTTTGGAAGGTAGCTGGTGCATTGCACAAGCCAAAGGGCATTCTCTTGTAAGCATAAGTCCCAAAAGGACATGTAAAAGTGGTCTTTTCCTGATCCTCAGGAGCTATATGAATCTGAAAATAACCTGTGTAACCATCTAGAAAACAATAATGTGATTTACCTGACAGGCGATCCAGCATTTGATCAATGAATGGAAGAGGATAGTGATCCTTACGAGTGGCCTGGTTGAGGTGTCTGTAGTCAATACAGACCCTCCAGGCGTTTTACACTCTGGTTGCAATGAGATCTCCATGCTCATTCTTCACTGTAGTGACTCCAGACTTCTTGGGCACCACTTGTACTGGGCTTACCCATTCACTGTCTGAAATGGGGTAGATGATATCTGCCTCCAGTAGTCTGGTCACTTCCTTCTTGACAACCTCTAAGATAGTAGGGTTTAGTCTTCTCTGGGGTTGACGGACAGGTCTTGCTCCCTCTTCTAAAAATATCCTATGCTCACAGACTTGAGGGTTGATGCCTACTATGTCTGCCAAACTCCAACCAATTGCCTTCTTGTGCCTCCTCAGCACACTAAGTAACTGCTCTTCCTGTTGAGAAGTGAGTTCCCTTGCAATGATAACTGAAAACTTTTGCTCGTCTTCAAGGTAATCATATTTAAGGTGTGGAGGAAGGGGTTTTAATTCTAACTTCTGGTCATGGTCAGGCTCTGGGTTGTTTGGAGCTGGTAACAATGTTAAAGCACCGTCATTGTCCTCTGAGAATGTCCCCACACTTGGACCTTGTCCTATGTACTTCTCTTCAAATTCCTCCTGGTGAACTTCAGCCACGGTTTCATCTATAATGTCACACTGGAGGATAGAATGATCCTCCGGAGGATGCTTCATAACTCCATTCAGATTGAAGATTACTACTCGGCCATCTATTTCAAAAGAGTATGTTCCTGAAAAAGCATCTAATTTGAACTTCGAGGTCTTCAAGAATGGTCTTCCGAGTAGGATTGATGATAGCTTCTCTGAGTCATTTTGGGGCATCTCCAGGATATAAAAATCAATGGGAAATGTGAGGACTTTAATGCCCACTAATACATCTTCAGCAACTCCAGCCACTATAATGATGCTTTTATCTGCTAACACAAAACAAGCTGCCGCCTTTTTAAGGGAGAGAGCCTCAAAATATCATATATAGACAAAGGCATTATACTGACACATGCTCCTAAATCACACATGCAGTCAGAAAATACTACGCCACCAATAGTACAATTAATCATACATGGACCTGGGTCACTACACTTTTCAGGTAAACCTCCCATTAAAGCAAATATGGAACTACCTAAAGGAATAGTTTCTAATTCATTAATTTTGTCTTTATGTATACATAAATCTTTTAGAAACTTTACATATTTAGGTACCTGTTGAATAACATCAAAAAGAGGAACAGTTACCTCCACCTTTTTGAATATCTCTACCATTTTGGGATCAGGTTCCAGCTGTTTCCTGGGCTTCCTTGCAAGTTGTGGAAATGGAATGGGAGTGGTGTCTTCTGCAGTGTCTGCGCCCTTTGGTGCTTCCTCCTGTAGTTGAACTTCTTCTTTTTCATCTACGTCCTGTATGTCTTCTTCTTCTTCAACATCTTCTATTTCCACTACCTCTTCAGCTGAGGCGTGTTCTGGTGGGCTTGGCTCTTCCTGATTCCTCTCCTGCAGTGTGGTTTCGGACCTTAGGGTGATGGCATTAATGCCACCCTTTGGATTAGGTAATGGTTGAGAGGGAATTCCACTGGAGATCAAAGGCTGGTTATTGGAGTTATTCATTGATCCAATCTGTGAGACAAGAGCTTGCAGGGTAGAGTTCAGACCATTTAGTATAGCATAAAGGTTATTTTCCATGGTCTGTTGTCTCCGATCAATAGATTGTAGTAAGTCATCATTAGCAGATGAAGAAGGATAAGTAATTTGAGAGGTCTGCTGTTGGGTATTCTGTGGTCCTTGGGATTGCCTCAGGTGAGGTGCTCTGTAAGGCTGGTTCTGGTTCTGCTGCCTGTTGTTGTTGTTGTTGTTATTCCACCTCTGATTTTCTTGATTGTCTCTGCCTCCTCTGTTGTTGTTGTCCCTCTAATTCTGGTTAGAATTGTCCTGCCATCCATGGTTGTAATTGCCACCTTGATTGTACCCTTGGTTGGAGCGGTCATAGAAGTTATGAGTGGCTGCCACGGTGTTGTCTTCCTGCTGGAGCTGCAGACATTCGTCAGTATAATGGCTATAATCAGCACAGATTCCGCAAACTCTCTGTGGGACTAACTGTTGGCTTTGCTGTGGTGGAGAAGGTTGAGCTTGGTGAACTTGTTGTTGATTCAGTTGCATCTGCTTCAGCAAGTTGGTCATTTCACAGATACTCTGAGTTAGAGCAGCAGTCTCTCTGCTAGAGGATACTTCTGCAACGGCTTTGGGATGGCCTTGTTTCTGCCTGTGATTCTGAGTAGATTCAGCTAAGTCGCTGATTAATTGCCATGCCTCATCAGTGGTCTTGTACTTTTTCATTGACCCATTGCTAGCACTTTCCAATGTGGTCTTATCTTGGGGCCTCATGCCCTGTGTGACGTAACCGAGTAACACTATCTTGTCAATCATATGGTGGGGGCAAGCTTCCAGAAGATTATTGAAGTGCTCCCAGTATTCATAGAGAGTCTCAGATTCGTCCTGAACAATCATGGAAATGTCTTTTCTCAGTTTATCAGTAACTTCACCTGGAAAGAACTTTTCCAAAAATTCTCTTCTAAGTGTATCCCAGTTGGATACAGTTGCTGCGGGTTGAGTGTAGTACCACTCTCTTGCCTTTCCCTCAAGAGAAAATGGGAAAGCTTTCAATAGAATTGAAGTTTCATCTGCACCATTACGCCTGACAGTAGAACAGGCTGCTTGAAAATCTCTCAGGTGTTTCATAGGCTCTTGAGCAGTGCAGTCTTTATTTCAAAGTCTGTAGCCACCGCTGGGTGATGCGCTTGAAACGGTTGCATTGTAAAATCAGGGGCTCCAGCCTCCTGGATAGTAACTCTCCTAGGTTCTGCCATGTCACCTACACGTAAATCAACCAAATCAGTAGAATGGGGCTGGTTTCTTTCTCAAATGACGTTTTAGATCTGCCCTCAGAGAGGACTAACCGACGCCGAGCTTGCCTTATTCGTGAAATAGTTCTTTCAATCTCAGGATCGAATACTGGCAAGCTTGGATCAGGAAGTGAACGCGTCATCTAGCGACAGAAACAAGCAGCTCATAGTAGCAAGATAAAATAAAATACAAATAAATAAATTCCAATTAATAACTCTAGCACTCTATTGCAACTCCCCGACAAACGGCGCCAAAAATTGACGTGGCGGAAATTGGCGAGTCAAGAATTGTTATAAGATATGCTTTGCAAGTATAGTTCTCAACCAACTAGAATTCTACTTATCAATTTAGAAGGTTGTCACAAGAATTAAAATTAAAATACTGAGAGTATGAATCCCAGGTCGTCTCCCAACGAGTTGCAGAAAGGTGTGCTATTTTATTAATAAGATGTTTTCAAAAAGGGTTTGAGTTGAATAAACAGGAAATTAAATTAGAGAAATTAAATAATTTAAATAAAAGCCTTGACTGGGAGGAGATTAGCTGGAAACCCTATTCTTGTTGAAGTACTCTCAAGATTAATTGATAATTGAAGGTTGTTCTGTTTAGTTATCCCTTACTAGGTAAGGGAAGGTCAAACAAGTTGGAATGCTGTTTCTATTCACAAGTTCCAATCCGCTCAATTGAAAAGGATTAGTGTCAGTGGCTAGAGGGCATTCCAACAATAAACCCAATTATAATTTTTCTTTTAAGCATCCCAACTTAAGGGTTCCTTTCAATCAACTCCCCATCAAGTTAGGGAACTACTCGCTCATTGTGAATGTAGAACTCATAACATAGGAAAGGGAATTAAAGAAAGACATGATAAATAAAACTCAAAGGAATCAATTAAAAATAAAAGTAATTCTTATATTAATAAATTCTAAAATAATCCAATAGTAAAATTGAGTAAATTAAAGGATATGGAAGAGTAAAGCCAAGTAAAGAAAACGAACTAGAATGACGAAGTCTTGTTGAGGTAATAACTCTTCTCAATATCCCAATGCAAAGAGCAATAGAAGTAAAAATCCTAAAAACTATAAATGTGTAGAGAGAAAACCTAGAGGAGCAGTAAAACTAGATCTAAAAACTAAAACTGTGTAGAATGAATGTTGTTGTTCGTTTCTGCATGTTCTCTGGCACTAGTATGCTTTTCTAGGCCGAAAACTGGGTCAAAACAAGGCCCAAAATCGCCCCCAGCGATTTCTGCAGATTATGCAGATCGCGCACGTCACGCGATCGCGTCATTCATGCAGACGCGTCATTCAGCGTTTTGCTTTGCCACGCGGGTGCGTCATCCACGCGGGCGCGTCATCCACGCCTCCGCGTCACTTGTGCTATTCCAATCCACGCGGTCACGTGAGCCATGCAACCGCGTCACTTCTCGCTGGTCATCTCCTCAACTTCTTGTGTTCCTTCCATTTTTGCAAGCTTCCTTTCCAATCTCCAACTCATTCATGTCCTATAAAGCCTGAAACATTTAACACACAGATCACGGCATCGAATGGAATAAAGGAGAATTAAAATACATAATTAAAAGTCTCTTAGGAAGCAAGTTTTCAATCATGTAATAATTTTAGGAAGGAAATATAAATGCATGCTAATCATATGAATAAGTGGGTAAAGATCATGATAAAACCACATAATTAAACACATTATAAACCATAAAATAGTGGTTTATCAACGCTTTAAAAGCGTGGCCAAAAGGTTTTTTCTGCCACGCTTCAAAAGCGTGGCCGTAGAGAGAAACAGGTACGTTTTAAAAGCGTGGCGAGAGGGTTTCATTACGGCTACGCTTACAAAACGTGTCCAAAAAGTTTTTTAAAAAAAACCTGATGACCCGGCCCCTAACCCGGTCCCCAACCCATTGACACTAACCCTAATCGAGCTCTTTCACCTTCGAAACCACTCGCCTGGAAGAGCTCCTCCCATTCCCTTCGCCATTCGCCCTTCGCCTTCGTCACTCTTCGTCACTCAAAACTAATTCTTCTTCATCTTCTTAATCTTCATCTTCGTCTTCATACTCTTCTTCTCTTTCTTGTTCTTCTTCCGATCTTTCTAGATATCTTTGTTCATCTTCGAGCTCCACCAAACATGGGCGACGGCAAGGTCAATCTCCCCGATGATGAGAGCATGTCTTTTGTGGACAATTAATGACTTGCCTGTGTATGCTATGTTATCTAGGTGGAGTACAAAGGAAATATTGGCTTGTCCATGTTGTAATGACGAGACTTCTTCTATTTATCTGAAACATAGTCACAAGACTGTTCATATGGATCACCGAAGGTTTTTACCCATGAATCATCCATGGAGGCATAACAAAAGATCTTTCAATGGAAAAACTGAACTCAGGTCTCCACCGCAGTTGTTAGAAGGTTCAACTGTATTTCATATATTGCAAGAGGTAGATAATTCTTTGGGAAGAAGCAAAAGAGATCAAAGAATGGCATATCAAATTGGAAAAAAAGGTCAATCTTTTTTGATTTACCATATTGGAAGTCCAACATGTTTAGACACAACCTTGATGTCATGTACATAAAGAAGAATATAGTTGATAGCATAATTGGAACTCTTTTAGATATTCTCGGACAGACAAAAGATCATGCAGCTGCTCGTTTTGACCTTAAAGACATGGGTATCAGGAAAAACCTTCAACCAAAAGATACAAAGGATGAAAAAAAACTAAGTTAGCAAAGGCATGCTTTTCGATGACTCCAGCAGAGAAAACAATCTTTTGTAGTGTGTTGAAAGCGGCAAAATTACCAGACGGTAGCGCTTCCAATATTGCTCGATGTGTGCATGAAACAGAAAAGAAGATTTCTGGTTACAAGACCCATGATGCTCATTTCATGTTGCATTACTTGTTGCAAGTACCAATCAAGAGCATACTTTCTGACCATGTTGCCACCGCTCTAATTCGATTATGTTCATTTTTTTGCGGAATATGTCAGAAGGTAATTAGCCTGGATGAGGTAGTTAACTTAGAAGCAGAGATTGCTGAGACATTATGCCAATTGGAGAGGATTTTCCATCCTAGCTTTTTTGACATAATGGTGCACTTGCCTATTCATTTGGCAAATGAGGTGAGGTTAGGTGGTCCAGTTCAATATCGTTGGATGTACCCTGTTGAACGGTATATGTGCACACTAAAATCATATGTTCGTAATAGAAGTTTTCTAGAAGGATCTATTGCCGAAGGATATAATTTGGCGAATAAGTGTATAAATTTTTGCTCAAGATATTTGCATGAAGATGTTCAGACAAGATTTAATAGAATCCCTCAGAACAATGATGAGTGTATTTCAGATGAGGTGCGAACTCCTAGTTTGTTTCCAAGCAAAGGATGTCCTCTTGGTGGAAGAATGGGAGATTTATTTATTTTAGATGAAAAATCAGAAATACAAGGTCATGCATACATCCTAAACAATTGTGATAAGATTGAAGTCTACATGAGGTATTTTGTTCTATTCATTATCATTTGTTAGATCTCAATCATCATATTTAACCTTACTAACAACTAAGACTATGAATATTTAATCTCTTCAAAGACTATGAGGAGGCAGTTAATGATAATAATCCACGAAGAACAAAGTGGGAGAAAGCCAAAGACCGAGTCAACAATTTTCAGAATGGTTTAAAATTCGTGCCATGAAAAAGGATGTGCCTGGTTGGGCAAAAGGGTTGGCTAGGGGTCCAAATAGAGTTGCAAAAAGATTTTCAGGTTATATTATCAATGGATAGAGGTTCCATACAAGGCACCGTGATGCGAGACGTAAAACTCAAAATAGTGGTGTCACTTTAGAGGCATTGACTCCTAGTTTTGCTAGTGTAAAAAATAAGAACCCAATTGAAGCAAAAGTAGCCTACTATGGTAGAATAGTTGATATGTTTGAGTTAGATTATTATGGCCAATTTAAGGTAGTCTTGTTTAAGTGTGAGTGGTATACAGTTGCAAAAGACAACTTTGGTTTTTCATATGTATATTTCAATAAAAATGCTACCAAGAAGAACCATTTGTGCTAGCATCTCAAGTAAACCAATGCTTTTATGTGCAAGACCCATATGTCAGTGACAAGCACTATGTTATGAAAACAATTCCAAGAGATTTATTTAGGGTAAGTGATGACCTTGAGTCTGATTCCCCAATAATATATGCAAGGGAGCCATGCGAACCTGAAGTGATTCCATGTCTTCCAAACGATAATGGCGAAATTGATCTAGTGAGGAATGATCTACGAGTAATTATTATAGATATGGATCCAAACATGTTTGCCAAACAATATTGCAAGGAAGACGAGGAAAGCGAATATGAGTCATGGAGGACCTTGACTCTGAAACATCTTGACAAGTATTTTTGGTAGAATCCTAAACAACCCACTTTTCTTAGTTGTTTTGCTTAGTTAATTACTTGCTTCAGTTGATTATGCTCATTTAATTATTATTTAATTAGCATTTTATTCATTGTTATTATTTTGTGTATGCAGAATGGAGAAAGGGGAGATCACTAAAAGAAAACAGATACTTACCTTAGGCCAAAAAATGAAAGAAAAAAGCCCCCAAAAAAAAAACAATTCCTTTGAGGTTACACAAGTGAAGTCAAGTGCTGAATTGCTACAACAATACAAGATTAAGAGAGAAAAGATCATGGCTGAAAATAAGAAGGCTAGCTTGCAAGCTCAAGACCCAAAGGATCCAACAAGCAAACAACCCATCACAATAATAGAGGATGCATTTGAAGAGCAAGTTAGAATTTTGAAGAAAACAAGGAAGGCTCAACCAACGGCACTTTTTCAAGAATGCATGCATAATGGAAATGGGACAATGTTTGAAGTTGAAAAGAAATCTAAAACTAGGAATCAAAGGACTGCTGAACCTGATGCAATGGAACAAAATGACATAAATTTTGATGATGACGGAGAAGATACAAATGAGATGAGTTCAACTTCAAATAAAAAAGGAATGAGTCTTGACATGTATTTTAAGGTACATGGGATAAATTTGGAAGATGAAGAAGATGAGAAAGATGAAGAAAATGAGCTTGATGATAATGCAAATGATGTGGGTAGTGGAGGACAAACTAGTAATAAAGGTACTTTTCTTATTTACTTTATTGTCTAATTAGAGCTTATATTACTTCTCAATTGAATTATGTTATTTTATTCGGACTTAGGCACAATAAAGAAGAAAACCCATGGAAAAACTACGTGCAAAAAGCTTCATACCACAAATTTTAATGATCGACAGGAGGTAGAATTTTTTCAAGGGCAGCCTGTAGGTCCAACCAACGAGGTTGTATCTAACCTCAACCAGCTATTGGGCAAAATAGTTAGAAACCCTCGTTTTGTGACTTTGTTATATACTAGTTGGCATGGTGTGCCTAATAAACTCGAAGAGGACATGTGGGAGCCAATGTATGTAAATATGGCATTATGGATAATTTTTTGTTAATTTATTTTTCACATTATTTGTGCTAACCGTTGATATTCTAATGTGTTGTGTTGCATAGCAAAAGTTCATTCTTCCCATGAGTTCAAAGCCGTGGGTAATGCGGGAATTTTGTGGTGCATGGAAAAAATATAAGAGAGAAATAAAAAAAGAGTATTTCGTGAAGTACAACACAAAGAAAGAAATGATAAAGAACCGACCATTAGAGATTCCCGAGGTTCAACTTTGCAAACTAATTCGGTATTGGAGTCTTCTGGCCATCAAGGTAATATTGCCTTTTATTTCTTCCTATACCATGAAGCATACTATCATTGATTCTTCATGTTCCAAAACTTAGGTGTTTTGAAGAAATTTGTCATGATATCTTGTAAGAATAATAATCTCTCTTCTTTATGTTTATATTTAGGCTATCTCTGCTAAGAATACTGAAAATAGGTCAAAACAAACATGTCCTCACCGAATGGGATCTACAAATTTTGGAATAGTGCACAAGCAGCTGATAATATAACTTATTCTTTGTGATTTTTCTTTTATATATATTCATGGTGTAGTTGCCTAGTTAGTATGCTTCATGTAAACTTTTCTCTATGTTCTCTAGCGCGACTCTAAAGAGAACAGTGAAGAACCATCAAGGGCTGAAGTTTTCATAGCAACTCGCACAAGTAAAAAAGGAAAAGAAATTGATGCTAAAACACAAGCCACAATTGTGAGTTGTTTGTATTTGTATTTTGGATATGTACAATATGAATTCTGATGTGATTTCTATCTAAATTGAGTTAATGCGACTTTGTATTTTATTGGTTGTTGATTTTTGATAGACTGAACTTCAGAACCGCTTAGAAGCAGGAGAAAATGAAGAGGATGCATTTGTAGGAGTGTTAGGAAAGGACTAACCAGGTCGAGTTCGTTGTTATAGGGCTTCAATTACAAGAAGCTATCTTAAAAAGGATGAGGAGATTCGCCATATAAAGTTGAATATAACGATAATGTCTCATCATTAGAGAAGAAGATGGACCGTGAATATGGTTTATTAAAGGTATTGGTGCACCAACTCAACCCTGGAATGAGCGATGAAGAGGTAGCAGCCTTAGTTCAAGCTGCCCAAGATTCTCCTTTGGATACCTCAAGTAACAGAGCAAAAAATGCTCCTCGCTCTTCCGAATAAACTCACATTCCACACAAAGACGATGTAAGTAATCTTTTCCATTTTATTGTCATAGAGATACTAATAAAAGAAAAAAAAACAATGGTCACTGTCCTATTCTTAGCTAAAATTATAATATTTTTATTAATAAAAATGTTGGAATATAACCAGGTACTTCAATTTTGTTTGTTATTGCTGAATTCGAACTTGGAAGGTTCTAATATGATTTTGAATAACTATGAATGGTGGAAAGAGTTAAGTTTGTTAGAACTTGGAAGGTTCGAACTAGTTGCCATTGTTGTTCATTTTGCATCTTCTTTTTCACTTGTGAGTCTCTCGAATGTTGAGTTTTTAGAGTTATTTGCAATTTGATTGTTTCACTTATTGGTTCCTTCTATTTGAAAATTCTGAATGCACGATTCAAATTTCATAGTGTGTTGTGAAATGTTAGAGATATTAATGATACTGGCTGATATCATCATATTGTGTAGGCGCATGATCAAAATTAAATTGCTGCCAGAGACCTTTTGCCACATTCACATCTTTATTTTGTTAAAAATAAGTAATATATGTTTCAGTTTTAGTTTGGTAGGTTTAGGCTTGGCTCAACAATAGAATATCAAACATTGGCTGAGGGAACATGAATGTTGTATCACGTTTTCATTGATGCTATAAATCAGATTTATTTATTGAACAATAAGCTATTTGTTAATAAGTTTGATATCAAATTTAAAGGAGATTTTGAGAATCCTTGTGCAGATTAGTGGATATATGTAGCAAAATTAAATCTGATTGTTAGAATGCTTTTTATGTTACAAAAATTAAGTTTGATATCAAATCTGATTGTTAGAAAAATTAGTGGGCTGAACTTTACTACATCATCCATTTTTCATTTGTAGTTGTTCATTTGTGTTTTTTATTTTGTAGGGCACATGTCAAAACAATTTAGCTTGCAATGATACATGAAGTTTTCATATCTTGGCATGAAGTACAAGAAGACTTTGATTAGGAATTCTAATTCATGTATTAGGAATTCATGAGTAGTTATGACTTTGATTTTTGGTATTTTGTTAGTGCATGTTGTTATGTGATCACACACTTATTTTGGTGACAATTTTATGAAAGTTGGATTACTTGATTATTGGTCATTGACTAAATTATAAAATTATCTATGAATTTATGCAAGATTTTATTTATGAAAATTAAAAAGAAATTAGGTTACTGACCATCTTTTTCGCCACGCTTTAAAAGCGTGGCCATATATATCTCTGTCTTTTCGCCACGCTTATAAAGCATGGCCATATCTCCCCTTGTTGCCACGCTTTTCAGGCGTGGCCATACCTCCTCTATTACCACGCTTTTGCCACGCTTGTAAAGCATGGCCATATCTCCTCTTGTTGCCACGCTTTTCAGGCGTGGCCATACCTCCTCTTTGGCCACGCTTTAAAAGCGTGGCAATATCTCGTCTGCTTCCACGCTTATAAAAGCGTGGCCATATCTGCTCTACCGCCACGCTTTTAAAGTGTGGCCGTATCTAACCCTATCTCCATGCTTTATAAGCGTGGCCATATTTTCCACCTACAGCTACGCTTTTAAAAGTGGCAATTTGTAAAAAAGCGTGGCAAAAAAAGCGTGGCAATAGGTTGAAAAAGCGTGGCGGTAGCTCAAAAAGCGTGACAATAGACGTGTTTTCTTGTAGTGTTTCTAACATTGAAATAAATTTAACTTTTATGTTTTTTATTAATTTTTAATCAATAAATACAATTTCTTTTTTTAAATTTCACCTCTTCTATTCGTCCCTCACTCCACCACCACCTCACCATATCCCACCCCACCCAAACGCTTCAATCTCACTTACAATGACTATCTACCAGCAACATTGGCAGCGATGACCATGTTTTATCTCTTTCCCTTCCGCTGATGGCAGTATTGCCACTCTCTCAGAATGGGTTGGATTCACTTATATTGTGTTATTAAGAATCCTGGATCTTTTTTAGGTTAGTGGATTTGTTTTGTGCAATGTGACTAACAACCCGTCTCACCAAATTAAATTCATTCTGAGTTTGTTTCTTTTTTTGTTTCAAAGATTATGACTTAGAGCAAAATTGTTTCTTCTTAGAAGAGCAAAAATGCATTATAGATAGATCCATTTGTGTTGAGTAAGTTTTAATGTTTTTATTCTTTTTACTTTTCTTGGAGATGGAAACTACACACCTCCAGAGTATTCAAAAACAAGTTAAAAAATATCAAAAATCATAAAAAAGATTACTATCTATTTAATTCTTGGAGATGAAGCATGGCTTGAATATTAGAAAAGAGAAAGAGAGAGAATTGTGAAACTAAATGATTCTAAATTACAAAATTAAAAATGAATGAAACTTGTACGTTTAGGGCTTAGTGCTCTGACTTATATGGCAAGGTATAACAACAACCTTTTTCTTAACTGTCTAACAATCTAAACCAGTCATAACTACTCTAACTTTCTAACTAATTTCACACACACTTTCTAAAAAATTTCACACACACACACACACACACCCACAACACAACACACACACACAACAGAGAGAGAGAAAGAGAGAGAGAGAGTCCTAACCACTCTAACTTTCTAACTAATTTCACACACACACACATATACTAATACATTTTAATTGTAATTGGTCTTACCACAGGACTGTTCAAAATCTACTTGATGAACGGATTTTTGCTAGTAAAGAGTTTCACAAAATGGAATCGCGTTGTAAGTATAGTTTCTGAACCAACAAAGAATCCTTTCATACAAAAATTTGGTTGTTACTTAAGCAAACCCAATAAAAATAAACCGAAGTATTTAGACCTCGGGTCGTCTCTCAAGGAATTGCAGGGAGGTGTATTTATTATTGGTTATGGAAAAGTATCCTTTTGGGTTTTTGAAAGGTTGAACAAGGAATGTAAATGATAAGAAAATAAACTTACAATTAAGAAAACTCTTAGAAAGGTATGAGAATTAGAAGTCCTATCCTAGTTATCCTTATCAATCGTGATGAGAATTGTCCATTGCTCCCACTTAGTTAACCTCTAACTATGAAGGAAAGTCAAGTGGATGAATCAATTTGATTCCTCAAGTCCTAGTTAACTCCTTAGGAAAGACTAGCTTTAGAGGGATCCAAATCAACTAGCAACCTCCCAATTATCAATCAACAAAGGAATTTGATAACTCAAGAGTCTCCGATTACTCAACCAAAGCCAAGAACAAAAAAATCTAACCTAAAATCCTCCCAAGCATTTTATCAAACACTTGGAAAGCATAACATAAAAACATAGAAAAGTAATAGGTAACGTAAAATCTAGAACCAACAATTGCAAGAATCAATGATAATAATTAATAGAAGAAGCAGCAAATATGAAATACCTCAAAGTGCATTAAATAGAGAATCAAATCTAACATGGGAATTCATAAACTAAATTGGGAAGATAAATAAACCAACAAGAGAAATAGCTAAACTAAAGGACTAGAACAAATAAGAGTAGAAGAAAACTAAATTGAAGCAAAGTAGAATCTAAAATTAAGAAAAGTTAAACCTAAAATCCTAAAACCTAGAGAAATGAGAGAGCCTCTCTCTCTAGAAAACTACATCTCAAACCTAAAATACTCCGAATGAAAGTTGAATGAATGAATGAATGATGTATGATTTCCCCATTCTGCAGCCTCTATTCTGTGTTCTCGGGCTTGGAACTGGGCCAAAAAGGAGCCCAGAAATTGCTCCCAACACTTTCTGTAATTTCTGCACGTGGCGCATGTCACGCGTACGCGTAGGTCACGCGTGTGCGTCGTTTGGCACTATTCCTTGTCACGCGTACGCGTCAGTCACGCGTACGCATCGCTTGTCTTCTGCACTAGGCACGCGTACGCGTCACCCATGCGTGCGCGTCGCTGCTAGCTTCTCAAAACTTCATTTTTCGCGTTCCTTCCACTTTTGCACGTTTTCTTTCCATCCTCTAAGCCATTCCTGCCCTATAAAGCCTGAAGACACTTAACACACAGATAACGGCATCGAACGGTAATAAAGAGTAATTAAACTGATGAGTTTGGAAAACTCTAGATTAACATTTGTGATGACTAAACATTATTAATTTGATTGAATATTAATTCATATATGTTGATTAAATTAATTTTTGCTATGCAGGTATGCTTGGGGGCTGAAAATAAAAGAAATCAGCAACAAGCCAAATTTGATTAAAAATATTCAACATTGATACAAATTGATTTTAAATCATTGTGGCTGAATTGATTTGGGCCAAAATTCAATCATGATCATTATAAGCCCAATATGATTATAAATACTCAGCCTTGGTTAAAATGATTAAGTGATTTGGCTGAAGCAAATTTTTAGTTGGGCCAGTTTTAATTATCATTGATACAAGCCCAAATAATTTTGCATGCTTGGTCCGAAACCTATTGAGGGAAAGCAAATATTCTTTGCCTCCAATGGACCTCAAAGTTTAACCACAAGGTGGAATTCAAATTTCATTTAAGTGAAGTTAATACTTGCATTGGAAACATGAGAGAGAGTTGATCATTGATGTGATGGTAATCATCAATGCTACACGCTACTCTGCAAGGGAAGTAAAAGCAATCCCATTTCAATTAATTTGATTCATTTAATTACTTTTCTTCTAAGCTCTATCTTCTCTCTCATCTTTCTTTCTTCTCTTTCGGTCATATCATTACAGAGAAAGCATGGAGGCTATGGCTAGACACCGAAAGGAAGAACAAGCAACAAAGACCATCACAATGATGGCAAGAAAAAGCAAACTAAAAGTATGTAGTGGCTGAGATTCTCACCAAGAATGGTAAGATTTGGTGAGGTAATCTCAAGCTCTTCATACCAAAAAAGAAAGAAAAAGATATCGGCCAGCAAGGAGAAGATCCTTGGAGAGGATGGCTTGTCTCTGATTCTGGTCAACCACCACAGGAGGTAGCTACAGTGGCTACGTGATGGAAGAGGCAGAGATTGGAGCAGATGAAGCTATCATCATCGTGAGGCATCAAGGGCCAGAAGTTCATCTTGGAGAGCAAGGCAAGGATGAAGGGCTCGGATTGATGAAGAGTGGTGACCAAGGAAGGACTAGAGGTAATTGCATGTTGGGTTTTGCATGGGTTATCTCTTCTCTCTCTCTGGCCAAACTGGTTCTGACTTGAAGAAGAAGAAGATTGGCTTGGTTTGTTTGGTTTCAACCTTGGAGGCTTCTCCCTATAAGTATGGGTGAACAGTCAGGGTTTGATTCAAGGAGTGAGAGTACAAGGCACAGAGTTCTCATAGCTCTCTAAGTTGACAGAATTTCTTCTCCTTCAATGTTCTTATTTTGTAATTTTTCTATTTAATTTTGTCATGTCTTGAGTCTCATGGAAAAAGGCAAACAGTGAGGTTTGTATGAAAAGGCCATAGAGCGAAAAAAGACAGAGAGTACAAAATTAAAAGAAAAAGTCATGGATGTCCTTAGAGTTCCTTTGTACATCTGTGTTGTGTTTCATGATTCTGTGGGAATCCCCTTGTAAGTTGGGTTAGCACTTTACAGTTGAAAGCTTGGCAGTGACCAAGTCAAGTTCAGTTTGGGTTTAGATTCTGGACTTGTCCCGTATAGGAAGGGTAGTTCCTAGGGAGAATTGGTGTTTGTAATCAAGGATGATTATAGTGAAATTCCATCATTATTGTGATGGAGACTGGATGTAGGCTGCTTTGCACTTAGCAGCTAAACCAGGATATATCTTGGTGTAATTCTCTCTTTCTTCTACTCCATTTCTGTTTCTGCTGCCCAGGAGATAAAAGTGAAAATATCTCGTGCTAAGTGACGAGACAAAAAGAAAAGTCTCGTGACTGGGGATGCGACAAAAGAAAAAGTCTCGTGGCTAGTTACGAGATAAAAAGACAAAAAGTTTCCAGAAGTAGTTTCAAAGGCCAGCAAGTATTATCAAGAAAAAAAGGGGGCTAAGATTCAACCCCCCCTTCTCTTAGCCACTGATTACCATCAATTGGTATCAGAGCATGGTCTCAAAGAGATCAAGCTTTGCAGCTTGGAGAAAAGATCCTGATGGCAGAAAACAGTGGCTCAAATCTGGTGTCCTACAACCTGACTGAATGACAATCAAGCAACAGACCTCCTCTTTTCAATGGGAAAAACTATACCTATTGGAAGGAGATAATGAAGATCTTTGTGCAAGCAGTGGACTACAGATTGTGGAAGATTATCCTAGAAGGTCCTCAATATCCAACCGTCACAAGTGGCGAAGGAGTTGTCACTCCTATTCCAGAAGCAAGCTGGACCAAAGAAGACAGAAACAAGGTTGAACTCAACGCCAAGGCTATCAACTTACTCAACTGTGCTATCAGCTTCGAGGAGTATCAATGGTATCATGATGCACAACAGCAAAGGAAATCTGGGACAAACTCCTAGTCACTCATGAAGGAACCACCATTGTAAAGAAGTCAAGGATAGATATGTTAAACAGAGAGTATGAAATGTTTGCAATGAAGGAAGGAGAATCCATTGATGAGCTGTTTGAGTACTTCAACACTATTATTGTTGGCTTGGATGCTATGGGAATCAAGTATCCTGAATCTGTGCTAGTGAGAAGAGTGTTGAAATGTCTCACAAAAGAGTGGAAAACAAAAGCATTAATTATTTCTGAGAGTAGTGGTCTTGACTCCATGACTTATGATGATTTGAGAGGAAATTTACTTGCTTTTGAAAACACCTATTTAAAAAAAGATTCAAAAAAGAAAGGAATAGCTTTCTCATCTGTTACTAACCCTCTGGATAATGAATCCAGTGATAACTCATCTGAAAATGAATTTGTGTTGTTTGCAAAAAAATTTAGGAAAATGGTGAAGCTCAAGGAGAGAGGCAAAGGAGGCAGCTCAAGAAAACAGAAGAAAGATTTCAGCAAGGTGACTTGCTACAATTGTAAAGAAACGGGGCACTTCAAATCTGACTGTCCTAAGTTGAAGAAGGAAGAAAAGCCGAAAAAGGGAAAGAAAAAAGGGACTGATGGCATCATGGGAAGATCTTGAAAATGACTCTGAAGACAATGAAGAATCTGAAACAAAGTCTCAACCATGCCTTATAGATGACCACGTTGAGCAGGTAATCATTCCCAACCCTGACATTGAATCTCTTCTTCTTATGATAGATCATCTTTTTGAAAAAATAAGATGCCTTTTGCTGGATAATCAAGAACTTGAACAACAAATTATCATCCTTAAAGCAGAAAATAGATTTCTAAAAGAAAAGCTAAGGGAGGCCGAAACTGCTTGTGATCTTGTTGAAGAAAATAAGCAGTTAAAAGCCCAACTTAGGAGCTGTGAAAGTGACCATTCGGTTGTTTCATATGTTAATTGTTTTAAAAGGAATGAAGAGTTGCTTAAAGAGGTCAAAAGGCTTAAAGAAGACTTAGCCAAGTTCACACAAAGTTCTGAAAATCTGAACCAAATCTTGGCTAGCCAAAAACCTCTTTATGATAAAGCTGGCTTGGGGTTCTATAAACCTATTGAAAAATCTCATTTTGAAAACATTGCTTCATCTTCCAATGATACAAGATTTCAAAACCCAAGAAGCTTTAACAAAACAGCAACTCCAAAATTTTGTAGACTATGTAACCGAAACGGACACTTTCCCATACAATGCTTTTTTGGTGAAAGGATGATAGGTGATAAAGTTTACAAGGTTGTTTTTTATTATAATGGCTTAGGACATAAGAGATGGTTTAACGTGAAAGGATTCAAGAAAATTTGGATACCTAAGGTCATTTGAGCTTGTTTTGTAGGTATGCCTAGCATCCAAACGGAAGGAAAATATGTGGTATATGGACAGCGGATGCTCTAGGCATATGACTGGAAAGACAACCTTCTTCATAAAGTTTGATGAATATGATGGAGGATTTGTCACTTTTGGTGATGATGCTAAAGAAAAGATTGTGGCTGTTGGAAAAGTTGGTAAAAGCTTTTCATCTTTTATAAATGATGTTCTTCTTGTAAATGGTTTGAAGCATAATTTACTTAGTGTTAGCCAATTGTGTGATTTAGGTTTTGAAGTTATTTTTAGAAAGTTTGTGTGTTTGGTTGTGTGTGAAAAATCTGAGGATATCTTATTTGAAGCTAAAAGGTGCAATAATGTGTATGGATTGACTCTTGAGGACTTGAAAGAATAAAATGTAACATGTTTTACCTCTCTTGAATCTGAAAAATGGCTATGGCATAGAAAGTTAGGTCATGCTAGTATGTACCAAATTTCTAAGCGAGTTAAGAAAAATCTGGTTAGAGGAATTCCAAACATCAAATTTGATAAGGATCTTACTTGTGATGCTTGCCAATTGGGCAAACAAGTAAAATCCTCTTTTAAACCAAAAGATGGAATTTCAACTAAAAGGCCATTAGAGATGTTACACATTGATCTTTTTGGTCCAACAAGAACTCAAAGTTTAGGAGGTAAACACTATGGTCTAGTGGTGGTAGATGATTACTCTAGATTTGGTTGGGTAATTTTTTTTGCTCATAAAAATGATGCTTTTCATGCTTTTTCAACTCTTTGCAAGAAAATTAAAAATGAAAAAGATTTAAAAATTTTCCACTTGAGAAGTGATCACGGAAGAGAATTTGAAAACCAAGACTTTGAAAAATTCTGTGATGACTTTGGAATTGCTCATAACTTTTTATGTCCTAGAATCCCTCAACAAAATGGGGTGGTTGAGAAAAGGAATAGAAGCCTTCAAGAGATGACAGAGGCCATGCTTTGTGAGAATGAGATTCCTAAATTTCTATGGGCTGAAGCTATAAATACAGCTTGTTATATTTTGAATAGGACAATTATTAGAAAAGGGTTGAAGAAAACTCCTTATGAGCTATGGAAAGGAACCCCTCCAAATCTTAAGTATTTTCATGTTTTTGGATGCAAATGCTTTGTACTTAACAATAAAGAAAACCTTGGTAAATTTGATCCAAAATCCTATGAAGGGATGTTTGTTGGATACTCCACCACTAGCAAGGCCTATAGGATTTATCTCAAAGAACATAGGATCATAGAGGAATCCATACATGTTACTTTTTGTGATTCTAATTCAATTTCCAGTGCTGTGTTAGATGATGATACAGATTGTGAAGATGTTGTCAATAAAGGAACCAATGAAGAAAATTCCAAATCTGCTCAAAATGAAGAATCTGCTAGTCCAGTTTTGTCTCGTCAGATTGGAGGAGACATTTCCATTTTGTCTCCTGAGCAGGCACGAGAAACTAAAACAGTGAGACCATCAGAAGCTTATCAAAGCTTAACACCACTCCGGAAGCCTAGAGAATGGAAGTCTATGAGGGGTTATCCTCATGACTTTATCATTGGTGATCCCTCTCAAGGTGTAACAACAAGATCCTCAACCAAAAGGCAATCCGAACCAAGCAATTTTGCCCTCTTGTCATAAATGGAGCCCAACAATCTCAAACAAGCTCTTGAAGATCCATCATGGGTCAAAGCAATGCAAGAAGAGCTTGCTCAATTCGACAAGAATGAGGTTTGGACACTAGTACCTCATCCGGATGGTAAGAAAGTTACGGGTACTAAGTGGGTGTTTAAAAATAAACTTGGTGAGGATGGACAAGTTGTTCGTAACAAGGCTAGATTAGTGGCCCAAGGTTACGACCAAGAAGAGGGTATAGATTTTGATGAGTCTTTTGCTCCGGTAGCTAGAATGGAAGCAATTAGGTTGCTTCTTGCCTATGCTGCCAATAAGGGTTTCAAAATGTTTCAAATGGAAGTTAAATGTGCTTTCCTTAATGGCTTTATTGATAGAGAAGTGTATGTGGCACAACCCCCCATTTTCGAACATAAAGATTTCCCAAATCATGTTTTTAAACTATCTAAGGCTCTTTATGGTCTTAGACAAGCTCCAAGAGCTTGGTATGAAAGGCTTAGTGCCTTCTTGTTGGAAAATCAATTTCAAAGGGGTACCACCGACACTACTTTATTTATTAAAGTATCTAATGATGATATTCTCCTAGTTCAAGTTTATATGGATGACATTGTATTTGGTTCGGCCAATGAGTCCTTGTGTGAAGAGTTTGGAAAACTCATGACTAGTGAGTTTGAGATGAGTTTAATGGGAGAGCTTACTTTCTTTCTTGGCCTCCAAATTAAACAAACTCCTAGTGGTACCTTTATTCACCAAGGAAAGTATGCAAAATAACTTATCAAAAAATTTGGCCTAGAAAGTTCCAAATCAATGGGTACACCAATGCATCCCAACACAAAACTTGAAAAGGATGATGATGGCCAAGATGTGGATGAAACAAGGTATAGAGGAATGATAGGTTCACTCATGTACCTTACCTCTTCTAGATCGGACATTGTTCAAAGTGTGGGTGTATGTTCAAGGTTTCAATCTCACCCAAAAGAATCCCATCTTTCAGCCGTTAAGCGCATCATTAGATACATTAAGGGAACTAGTGATTATGGCTTGTGGTATTCTAAATCTGATGATTTTTGTGCAGTAGGGTTTTGTGATGCAGATTATGCGGGAGATAGGGTGGATAGACGGAGTACATCCGGCATGTGTTGCTTCCTTGGAAGCTCACTCAACATGTGGTCAAGCAAAAAGCAAGCCACAGTGGCTCTATCCACAGCCGAAGCTGAATATATTTCCATATCTGCATGTTGTTCACAATTAATTTGGTTAAAAACGCAGTTGGAAGATTATAAATTAAAGATCAATAGTATACCTTTATTTTGTGATAATATGAGTGCTATAAACATTTCAAAAAATCCTGTTCTGCACTTAAGAACCAAGCACATTGAGATAAAATATTATTTCATTAGAGAACATGTACAAAAGGGTACTATTGATATTCAATTTGTGAAATCTGAAGACCAACTTGCAGACATTTTTACAAAACCCCTCTGTGAAGATAGATTCTGCACTTTGAGAAAAAGTTTGGGAATGATTAATTTAAGTTCTATTGATAACTTGTGAAATTTTGATTCTGCTCAGTTTTGTCTCATAGGAATGGACGAGATAAAAATAAGAGTGTGTTGGAAGGGCTATGATCTAGGGGGAGACAGCGCCAAAAATTAATTCTCATGGGCCCCACCAAATTTCCTTGACCCCTCTCTGACCGTTTTGTTAGTTTCCTTCTTGTGCACATCAAAATCTTTTTGTTGTCTCATCATATCTAGTTGGAAGTGGTGATTGTCAAATCAAATCCTTCTCCTCAACTAATTCCTTGATTCTAGGAAACCACTTTTCAGTTTATTTCAAATAAAAGAGAAACTCCTTGGGTATTAACCGCCACTTAATGGTCATTTAATTCCCTCTAATTCTCTCTCCGCTCCACATTTAATGCTTCCCTAACCTCCCTCCTCTCTCACTCCATTCGGTTTCTATTCAACCCCCTCACTTTCCACTTCTCCATTTTCACTACCATGAAAAAGAAAACAGCCCCTAGGAAAAGCGAACGTATTCTCTTCTCTCAAAAACTGTCCACACCACAATCTCATACCCACATCCATATTCACTCTACATCATCATCCTCTCCCTCACCTCCCTGAAAGCAAATCGACACTATAAGAAGGAAGGTCATAGCCACGAAAACTTCTTCAAGAAAGAAGAAAGAGAGAGTTTCTGTGGAGGAAGAGCAAGAATCTCACACATCTCCCATTCCGTCTCCACCACCATCTCCACCGAAGAAAGCCACGCCTGGGAAGAGTGCTCAGAAATCAAAAGGATTCGCTCTGCATAACACCAAGGAACCATCAAACCTGGAATCCTTGGATTTCAAGAACAAATTCAGCAAAACACACTCTCACTATGACCCTGCCAGATTCAACTCCTGCGCTTCATATGAATTTCACAAAGAGGTTCTGGAAAAGCATCATCTCTGTGCAACCTATCTTGTCAACCTTGACTCTCTCACCAACAAAGGGATAAATGTATCTTCTCTTTTTGAACTGCTTCAACGGACTCCATTGCTTCACATTCAAAAACCGGTTTACTCTGGCTTAGTTCGTGAATTCTATGCCAATATGTGATTGATTGATGGAACCATCCATTCATATCTGAAGCGAGTTCACATCACTCTTGACACTGCAACCATTGGGACAGCCTTGGGCTACAAAGAGGAAGGGCCGAGAGCATACATGGCCGAAAAGTGGGATTCACAGGTCGGCGTTCCCTATAAGGTTGTTCTTTAACACATTTGTGAGAATCTCTCTGGCTTGGATGGCACTACTCCCGCCCACAAAGCTCTCGGACCAACCAACTCTCTGCGTCACATAATTATAACCCACATTCTGACTCCTCAAAGCGGCTCCCATAATAAGGTAACACTCTCTGACTCTCTCATTATTTTTGCACTTGTTACATCTACTCCTATATCTTTTGGCTATCTTATGATCCGACACATGTGGGAATCGGTAACGAGCACCAAAAAGGCAAATTTGCCCTATGGTATGTTCTTAACCAGCATCTTTGAATATTTTAAAATTGATCTTCTGAATGAGGCTGTAGAAAACAAAGTGTCTATGATCAAAGGAGGTGGAGCCGTTAAGGGAACCAAGTGCAAGAAATCTGTGGCTTCGGAGAGTGACTATGAGAGTCGGCCCGAATCTTCCAAGGTGACCGAATCTACCAAAGAAATTCTCACAGAATTTTCAAATATGTCCGAGCTCATGATACAATTCCATAAATTAGGACGCAAGTTAGCCTATGAAAATGAGAAAGTTTGGATAAGATGCAAGGATAAAATCAGTTTGATGCTGGAGAGTCTTGAGGAGGATCTGGGAAATGCTAGTGAGGAAGGAGCTCAGGAATCTGATCTTCATTTATCTGATGATTAATCTGTTTCTTTTAGTATTTGATATTGGCAAGATTAGGCTCAATTTGATACTATGTTTTGTTTGGTTGGATACTGTTAGTACTATAACTCTGTGATACTCTGTGGATACTTTTGGAAAATATTTTAGATATTCTGTTTTCTATGTCAAATTCTTTTTGCAGGTGCCCCTTGATGCCAAAAGGGGGAGGAATGGTTCTGAAAATTGAAAATGGAAAACAGGAAAAGCAGGGGATGAAACTCTTTTGAGAGTTCATGATCACCCTTGTTGATGCTTGCTTGATAATGCATGTTGATAATGCACTAGTTTCATCATGATTTCTGTTGATTGCTTGAGGTTTATCTTGATAAAATGATTGCTGTTTTGGATTTATTTTTGGCAGTTCCTTTAAATTGAGAAATATGAAGTTTACTATGGTTTGAGATGATCATGAATGATTAGAAAACTTTCTTTTGCTATGATCAATCTACCTTGATTTGATTAGAAAAATATTCAGGAAACATCATGCTGTTTGTTTTTGTAAGATTGAGCAGAAAATCAAATTATTGATAACAAATGAGTTTTGATTATCATTCATTTCTGCTCATAAATTAAGCCATTCAACATTGCATATTGAATATGTTGAATAACATTGTTGCCTCAGGCTTGATAAAAATTGTTACATGTATGAAGCTTCCCTGGGTAAAATAAGCATACATTAAGGGGGAGCTATGTCACAATTAGAAAGGGGGAGAAATTCAAATATTCAAAGGGAGTATTCTATACTTAAATCTTTAATTTCTTTCCATTTCAATTTTAATAATGTTTGTCATCAAGGGGGAGATTGATGAGTTTGGAAAACTCTAGATTAATATTTGTGATGACTAAATATTATTAATTTGATTACATATTAATTCATATATGTTGATTAAATTAATTTTTGCTATGCAGGTATGCTTGGGGGCCGAAAATAAAAGAAATCAGCAACAAGCCAAATTTGATTAAAAATATTCAGCTTTGATACAAATAGATTTTAAATCATTGTGGCTGAATTGATTTGGGCCAAAATTCAATCATGATCATTATAAGCCCAATATGATTATAAATACTTAGCCTTGGTTAAAATGATTAAGTGATTTTGGCTGAAGCAAATTGTTAGTTGGGCCAGTTTTAATTATCATTGATACAAGCCCAAATAATTTTGCATGCTTGGTCCGAAACCTATTGAGAGAAAGCAAATATTCTTTGCCTCCAACGGACCTCAAAGTTTAACCACAAGGTGGAATTCAAATTTCATTGCTACACGCTACTCTGCAAGGGAAGTAAAAGCAATCCCATTTCAATTAATTTGATTCATTTAATTACTTTTCTTCTAAGCTCTATCTTCTCTCTCATCTTTCTTTCTTCTCTTTCGGTCATATCATTACAGAGAAAGCATGGAGGCTATGGCTAGACACCGAAAGGAAGAACAAGCAACAAAGACCATCACAATGATGGCAAGAAAAAGCAAACTAAAAGTATGTAGTGGCTGAGATTCTCACCAAGAATGGTAAGATTTGGTGAGGTAATCTCGAGCTCTTCATACCAAAAAAGAAAGAAGAAGATCTCGGCCAGCAAGGAGAAGATCCTTGGAGAGGATGGCTTGTCTCTGATTCTGCTCAACCACCACAGGAGATAGCTACAGTGGCTACGTGATGGAAGAGGTAGAGATTGGAGCAGATGAAGCTATCATCATCATGAGGCATCAAGGTCCTGAAGTTCATCTTGGAGAGCAAGGCAAGGATGAAGGGCTCGGATTGATGAAGAGTGGTGACCAAGGAAGGACTAGAGGTAATTGCATGTTGGGTTTTGCATGGGTTATCTCTTCTCTCTCTCTGGCCGAACCGGTTCTGACTTGAAGAAGAAGAAGATTGGCTTGGTTTGTTTGGTTTCAACCTTGGAGGCTTCTCCCTATAAGTATGGGTGAACAGTCAGGGTTTGATTCAAGGAGTGAGAGTGTAAGGCATAGAGTTCTCATAGCTCTCTAAGCTGACAGAATTTCTTCTCCTTCAGTGTTCTCATTTTGTAATTTTTCTGTTTAATTTTGTCATGTCTTGAGTCTCATGGAAAAAGGAAAACAATGAGGTTTGTATGAAAAAGCCATAGAGCGGAAAAAGGCAGAGAGTGCAAAATTAAAAGAAAAACCCATAGATGTCCTTAGAGTTCCTTTGTACATCTGTGTTGTGTTTCATGATTTTGTGGAAATCCCCTTGTAATTTGGATTAGCACTTTATAGTTGAAAGCTTGGCAGTGACCAAGTCAAGTTCAGTTTGGGTTTAGATTCTGGACTTGTCCTGGATAGGAAGGGTAGTTCCTAGGGATAATTGGTGTTTGTAATCAAGGATGATTATAGTGAAATTCCATCATTGTTGTGATGGAGACTGGATGTAGGCTGCCTTGCACTTAGCAGTTGAACTAGGATATATCTTGGTGTAATTCTCTCTTTCTTCTACTCCATTTCTGTTTCTGCTGCCCAGGAGATAAAACTAAAAATATCTCGTGCTGACTGACGAGATAAAAAAAAGTCTAGTGACTGGGGACGAGACAAAAGAAAAAGTCTCGTGGCTAATTATGAGATAAAAAGACAAAAAGTTTCCAGAAGTAGTTTCAAAGGCCAGCAAGTATTATCAAGCAAAAAAAGGGGGCTAAAATTCAACCCCCCTTCTCTTAGCCACTGATTACCATCATAAACATAGCAAATTTAAGGCCAAAGAAGCATGTTTTCAATCATAGCACAAAATTAGGAAGGAAAATGTAAAACATGTGAATTATATGAATAAGTGTGAGTTTAGTGGATAAAATCCACTCAATTAAGTACAAAATGTACCACGAAATAGTGGTGCATCACTACTCCCTAAATCTGATAAAAGTTCTTGGCCACCAATTTGGCTATATACCTTAGAATTTGTTGAATGGGACTTCTCTTGATGGAATACATTCATTTGCAACCAACAATGGTTGCATTTGGTGGGAGATTAGTCACTGTCCAAATCTTACACTTATAGGGAGCTTGAATTTCATTATTCATTGCTCTCTTCCATGTGAACAAGTGAGAGCCTCCTTAAAATTTTTTGGAATATTGTTCACCAAGTCATGAGTATTCTTATCCGTAGCCAGAAGAGTTTTTGGCTTTAATAATTTAGTTCTGGATTTTATTGTCATTGATTGCCTATTCTGAGCCTACTGCTCCTTAGATGTGTGGTCAACATTTGATAGAGTAGGAAAAACATAGACTTAATATTAGATAAATAAATGGAGTTTGTAGATAAATTTTGATGATCAGATGAGTAGTTTTGGTGATGGTAGTAATGTGATATTATGGGTGTTCACCTGTAGATTGTGTATTACTAACAATATTTGAATGAGTTTCTTGTATTTCAGGTAATTGTGGAGCCTGTGTAGATGTAATAGGGGTTGAAAAACATGAAATTAAAGGGAAAATGGTTGATTGTCAAAGGGGTTATTGGTGCAGATTTTCTAACCACAGACTAACCGGCAAGTGCACTGGGTCGTACCAAGTAATACCTTACGTGAGTAAGGGTCGATCCCACGAGGATTGATTGATTAAGCAAAAATAGTGTTTGATAGACTTAGTTAGACAAACAGAAAATAGTGTTTGGAAGTTTAAAATCATTAACAGTAAATTTAGAATATTAAAGATAGGCAAATAAATAAGTTGGGAATAAAATATTGAGAAGGCAGTTAAGGCTTCAGAGTTATCTATTTTTCCGGATTTACTTTTCTTACTAACTATTTTAATTATGTAAGATTTAATTTATGGCAAACTATATGTGACTAGACCCTAATTCCTTAGACCTTTCTAGTCTCCTCTAATTTTCATCAACTGCCAATTCCTTGGTCAATTAATTCCAATTAGAGGATGATGATCAAATTCCAGTTTATATGCCACAAAAACTCTAATTACCCAAAAATAAAAGGATTATATGTCACGTATTCCGTTAAATCCAGATAATTAAAATTTAGGAGAATGTGTTTTCAAGCTGTTGTTCAAGTAAAGAGCTTTTCCAAGTTATACAAGAACTCAATTAGAAAGAGGGTCATACTTCCGTTCCACCCAAATTCATAAGATAAAGAGCGAAAACAATTCTTAAATTATAAATTCATACATGAATTAAAATAGAAAAAGCAATAAAAACAATCCATACAAATAGACAGAGCTCTTAACCTTAACAATGGAGGATTAGTTGCTTATGGTTCAGAGTAGAAAACTAGGATTACAGAATGTAAATTTGTATAGAATTGAAAGTCTGGAGTGTAATAATGTTGAGGTGGTATCCCCTTATTTATATCTAATCCTAATTAATTTAAAATCTATCTTTAAAACTAAAATAATATCTTTTCTTATTTTTAAAATTTGAATTTAAATTAGAATTAATTATAGCAATCAGCAAATCTTCAATTGATGGATGGGGACCACTTGGCTTCACTTGGATCCATGCCTAACTTGGGCTTGGCAGCATGAATTGGAGTTTAGTTGAGTGAAGCTGTGCCTAACTTGGGCTTTAGTGCGCCTAACTTGAAGTGGGCAGGACCAATCTCGCGTATTGTTGTTGTGTCTTGCGCCTAACTTGAGAAATCTCAAGTTAGGTGCAGCCTTGGCAGCGAGTTCGGAGAAGAAGTATGGACTATTATATATCGTTGAAAAGCTCTAAAAGTTAGCTTTTCAACGCCACTAGAATCACATCCATTGAACCTCTATAGCTCGAGTTATTCAGGTTTGAGTGCAGAGAGGTCAGGATTGACAACATCATTCGCCTTCATCTCTTCTTTTGCAGAAACTCCATCAAATCCAGCTGAATGCTACCTAAAATAAACAAAATTGCACAAGATTCAAAATAGCATCCATATTGGCTAAAAGATAATTAATTCTTTATTAAACTCAACAATTTATATGAAAATTCACTAGGAAAAGTTAGGAAAGATGCTCACGCATCACAACACCAAACTTGAACTGTTGCTTATCCTCAAGCAACCAGAACTAATATAAGCTTAGGATGTGAATTTTCATGAGAATGAGAGTTCGATTAAGCTCATGTCTCTTCTTATAGTGAGGTTTACAACTGCAATCCTGAATAGTTTTGGCATCTCACTTTATCCTTTGAAGTTCAGAATGATTGGCATCCATAGGAACTCAGAATTCAGATAGTGTTATTGATTCTCCTAGTTCAGTATGTTGATTTTTGAACACAGCTACTTTATGAGTCTTGGCCGTGACCCTAAGCATTATATTTTCCAGTATTATCACCAGATACATAAATGCCACAGACACATAATTGGGTGAACCTTTTCAGATTGTGACTCAGCTTCGCTAGAGTCCCCAGTTAGAAGTGCCCAGAGTTCTTAAGCACACTCGTTTTGCTTTGGGCCACGACTTTAACCGCTCAGTCTCAAGCTTTTCACTTGACACCTTTACACCACAAGCACATGGTTAAGAACAGCTTGATTTAGCCGCTTAGGCCAGGATTTTATTCCTTTGGGCCCTCCTATCCATTAATGCTCAAAGCATTGGATCCTTTTTACCCTTTGCCTTTTAGTTTAAAGGGTTATTGGCTTTTTCTACTTGCTTTTTTTCTTTTTTTTCTTTTTTTTTCTTTATTTTATATATTATTTTTATATTTTTTTTGCAAGTTTCGTGTTTTTCACTGCTTTTTCTTGCTTCAAGAATCAATTTTATGATTTTTCAGATTATCAATAACATTTTCTTTTTTTTATCATTCTTTCAAGAGCCAACAATTCTAACATTCATAAACTTCACTATAAAAAATATGCACTGTTCAAGCATTCATTCAGAAAATAAAAAGTATTGCCACCACATCTAAGTAAATGAGACTACTCTAAAAATTAAACTCAAATTCTCATGCACTACATCACTTCTGTATTTTTTATTTGAATTCAAGCTCAGTGAGTAATACGTGAGACATATTTTAAAGCAATTAAGAGAAAACTAAACTAGACCTAGGATTCTAACTAATAAAGGATCATGCAACAAACAAAGCAAAATAGCAGAAAACCGGAACATGATATAGTAAAAGCGGGAAGGAATATAGAATGAAAGGAACTCAACCACCTTAGTTATCCTAGCGGTCATTTTATTCTTTAGGTTGTGCTCCTCCTGTGAAGATGATTCGCCTCCCTTTGGTTCCATAAGAATAAGCATAAAACTTCTAAGCGAAGTGTCAACACCAAACTTAAAGGTTTGCTTGTCCTCAAGCAAAGAAGAAATGCATATGACGCGTACGCGTCGGCGACGCTCACGCGTCGTGTGCTTCTTCTTCTTTTTTTTTTTTTGTGTGTTGCCTGAAGTGTTCGGTTCCTTTTATAAAATAGCTACATGATTAGAAAATAGTAAAAACTCAATAAAAATCAAATAAGTAATAAAACTACTACTACGAAAAATAACTAAGGATACGAGATTATCGGGTTGCCTCTCGACAAGCGCTTCTTTAACGTCACTAGCTTGACACTTGATTATTGAAGTTTCTTCCTCTTCTTCCAGTTGGTTAAAAGAAATGTCTCCAAGGGGGAGAGGTGAAAATTAGTGCCCCCTGATATAAATTTCTCCTAACAAGCTTTCTTTTATTGTGATTAACTTGATTCACCTTGCTTGTTGGGGTAGAGGTTGGATTGTTTTTTCTGACCTTTTCTTCTTCATAGATATTTTCTTCAATTTTTTTATCACAATCCCCTTTTCAGTGCTTTCCTTGGTTTTCTTCACTTATTTGATTTCAACATGTGGGTGTTGTGTGATGGTTAGAGTGTACCTTTCATCAAGAACTTCTTGAATTGGTGGTTCAATAAACTCACCATCCATACCACTCTCTACTTCATTGGAGTGTAGATTCCCATAATTGTTTTCATCCCTTGCAACCTCCTTTGTTTGTGCATCTTCCTTCTTTGTTGGTGCATCAACCTCCTTTATTTTTTCATCTTCCTCTTCTTCCATGTGTGAGGGTGGAAAGTTCTCTAATTTACTGGAGTATAAACTCCTTTGATTGATTTCCTCACTTTCTTCCATAAGATCTTGCATTATATCTCTTAGGAAGAAATTTACTTGCTCCTTTTTCTGTGACTTGATAATCGACTGCACATGTTTCTTTACATTTTTTACACTTGTCTTTATATCATGTATGCATTCTTTCATGAGAAGCTCAAAATCTGATGGTATTTGAAATGAATAAGGAGATAGTGGCTCTTGATATGAATAATAAGGAGGTGATGCTTCTTGATAAGAGTAAAAAGATGATGGTTCTTCGTATGGATAGGGAGATAGTGGCTCTTGATATGGGTAGAAAGATGATGGTTCTTGATATGGATAGAGAGGTGGTGGTTCTTGGTATGAATATGGAGATGGTGGTTGTTGATAGTTGGAACATGAAGCACTGAAGTTTCTTTGGTTTTGACTTTGCCAACCAAAATTTGGGTAGTTTTCCCATCCACAATAATATGAATCACTACTCGGGTGTGAGTAGTAACCCATATGATCTCTCTCCGTTATTTTTCTTTAGCACAAAACACCAAATAGAATTAAACGCACCATGTGGCAAAGAGGAAAGCAAAGAAGAAAGAACAGAATTCTAAAAATTAAAATAAAAAAAACTAAAATAAAATTAACTAGGAAACACTAAACTTAATTTCAGAAAATTAAGGAAAATATTAGTGCTATTTATTTATTTAAATTTATTTATTTATTTATTTATTTTTATATTAGTGAACTAGAAAAATAAAAATAAAAAATGAATAAAGAAAACAAAAATAAAATAAAATAAAATAAAATAAAATAAATAAAAGATATAAAAAAAATTGACGGAACAAAAGAAAGTAAAAAAAATAAAAATAAAAATTAACGTGAAAGAAACAAAGAAAAACGCTAAGGGGGGTAGGGAACGCTTACGTGCTAACGGAAAGAACAATAAATTTGAGAAAAAATAAATAAATAGATAAATAAAAATTAGTAATAATAAAAAAATTATAAATTAAAAGAAAAATTATCTAATCTAAGCAATCAAACAACTAATAGTTGTCAATCACAGTCAATCCCCGACAACGGCACTAAAAACTTGGTGCGAATTTTCTAACCACAGACTAACCGGCAAGTGCACCGGGTCGTACCAAGTAATACCTTACATGAGTAAGGGTCGATCCCACGAGGATTGAGGGATTAAGCAACAATAGTGTTTGATAGGCTTAGTTAGACAAACAGAAAATAGTGTTTGGAAGTTTAAAAGCATTAACAGTAAATTTAGAATATTAATGATAGGCAGATAAATAAGTTGGGAATAAAATATTGAGAAGGCAGTTAAGGCTTCAGAGTTATCTATTTTTCCGGATTTACTTTTCTTACTAACTATTTTAATTATGTAGGATTTAATTTATGGCAAACTATATGTGACTAGACCCTAATTCCTTAGACCTTTCTAGTCTCCTCTAATTTTCATCAACTGCCAATTCCTTGGTCAATTAATTCCAATTAGAGGATGATGATCAAATTCCAGTTTATATGCCACAAAAAATCTAATCATCCAAAAATAAAAGGATTCTATGTCACATATTCCGTTAAATCCAGATAATTAAAATTTAGGAGAATGTGTTTTCAAGCTATTGTTCAAGTAAAGAGCTTTTCCAAGTTATACAAAAACTCAAACAGAAAGAGGGTCATACTTCCGTTCCACCCAAATTCATAAGATAAAGAGCGAAAACAGTTTTTAAATTATAAATCCATACATGAATTAAAATAGAAAAAGCAATAAAATCAATCCATACAAATAGACAGAGCTCCTAACCTTAATAATAGAGGATTAGTTGCTCATGGTTCAGAGTAGAAAACTAGGATTACGGAATGTAAATTTGTATAGAATTGGAAGTCTGGAATGTAATAATGTTGAGGTGGTATCCCCCTATTTATATCTAATCCTAATTAATTTAAAATCTATCTTTAAAACTAAAATAATATCTTTTCCTATTTTTAAAATTTGAATTTAAATTAGAATTAATTATAGCAATCAGCAAATCTTAAATTGATGGATGGGGACCACTTGGCTTCACTAGGATCCACGCCTAACTTGGGCTTGGCAGCATGAATTGGATTTTAGTTGAGTGAAGCTATGCCTAACTTGGGCTTTAGTGCGCCTAACTTGAAGTGGGCAGGACCAATCTCGCGTATTGTTGTTGTGTCTTGCGCCTAACTTGAGAAATCTCAAGTTAGGTGCAGCCTTGGCAGCGAGTTCAGAGAAGAACTATGGACTATTATATATCGTTGGAAAGCTCTCGAAGTTAGCTTTTCAATGCCACTAGAATCACATCCATTGGACCTCTGTAGCTCGAGTTATTCAGGTTTGAGTGCAGAGAGGTTAGGATTGACAGCATCATTCGCCTTCATCTCTTCTTTTGCAGAAACTCCATCAAATCCAGCTGAATGCTACCTAAAATAAACAAAATTACACAAGATTCAAAGTAGCATCCATATTGGCTAAAAGATAATTAATTCTTTATTAAAATCAACAATTTAGATGCAAATTCACTAGGAAAAGATAGGAAAGATGCTCACGCATCAGTTATTTGTCTTGGTTGGAGGATACAATAGTACATAAGGTACAGGTACAATCTCTTGTACTTTGGTAGTGGCCTGAGGTTGAGAGTCAGTGTTATTAAAGAGGATGTGATATGGGAAGGTGCTTTCATCAAATAGAACATTTTTTGCTAGGTAGAGACAGCCAGAGTTGGAGAGACATTGGTAGCCTTTATGATTTGAATCATAGTCCAAAATTAGGCAAAGTTAAGACTTATAATCCATCTTCTTCTTGTTGTAAGGTCTCAGTAATGGGTAGTAGACGTAGCCAAACACTTTCATGAAAGTGTAATCTAGTTTTTGGTTGAAAAGAACTTCAAATGGAGATGTGGAATTGAGAACATGTGTAGGGATCCTATTTATTATGTAAACATCAATGGTGAAAGCATAGTCCCAAAATTGAAGAGAAATAAAAGTTGTAGTCAATAGTGAGAGTCTAGTCTCAGTTATATGTTTCCTTTTCCTCTCAATGCTTCCTTGTTGCTGGTGTGTATAAGGATAAGCCAATCTATGCATGATATCGAACTATTTGAGAAAGTCAGTGAATTTGTGAGAAAATAAAACCATCCCATGATCACTTTGTATAGCTTTTTATTTATAGCATGTCTGATTTTCCATTACCTTTTTATAATTCTGAAAAGCTTTAAAGGCTTGAGCCTTGTTAATAAGAAGAAAAATACATGAATATCTACAAAAAGCATCCAAAAAACAAATATAGCATCTAAAACTTTTTGTGGACGTAAATGGGTCAGGTTCCTAAATGTCAATATAAATAAGTTCTAACGGTTCTTTATACTGAGTTGTGGTGGTGGGAAAAGGGAGTTGATGCATCTTAGCCACAGAGTAGAATTCACAGATGTCAAGGAAGGATTTTGAATTTGAAATAGGTATTTGACACTACTGTTTGATTATTGATAAGCAAAAATTGATACACTCGAATATTAGCAAGTATACCAAATCGCTCCAAGTAATACCACAGTGAGTGGATATCGTTCCCATGAGGATTAACGGATTGAATCAAGTAACGTCTAATTGAATATCTGATTAGATCAATCAAACCTTGGCAAGAGGATTGTGAATCTTGATGAAGAAGCAAAGGACAGTGAAGAAGTATGTTGAAGTTGAAAGAGAAAAAGCTTATAGATTTACGAAAGTAATTAATGTGTGAGATGTCAAAGGTTTCGAAGATGTTTAACTCTAAGAAAAAGTGATGCTTATATTTTCCTGCTTTGACTCATGCAAAAATCTTTTCACAGCAAATAATTTATAATAAATTCTAATTCCTTGCAATTTAATTTCTCTTAACTTAATTAATCGCCAATTCCATAGTCAAATAATTTAGAGAAGAGGTTAAGCACAATTTTGATTTAAAGCCACACAACTTTCAAAATACTATCCCTAGACACACAACTTTCAAGCTAATTCTGATATTAAATTTTCCAAAGTAATAACAGAATCCAAGACAGAATTAGAATATTTTTTAATACTTCTAACCATTATAGATGAAGAACGAGACTCAATCTTGGAAAAGTAGAAAAGCATGAATCAAAATAAAGAAAACACTTACATTACTAATCTATTAATCAAACAAAGCTCCTAACCTTTAACAAGAGAAGGTTTAGTTGCTCATGGTAGAAAAGAAAACAACATAAAACTAATGAGATGCTCGATGGATCCAGTTATTATTGTTCGATGATCTGTAGATGCTCCTTCTATGTGAACATTGTTCACTTATTTATATTTTAGCTTCCTAACTATTGAAATTTAGAAACTAATCCTACCTTCTTATCTCTGAATGATAAGATAACAACTTATTCAAAGTTAAAATAATAATTCAAACCTAATATAAACTAAATCCTAACAATCAAATCTTATATTTGTAGAAGAAGTTAATGTTAACTAATCATTTAAATCTTGAATCTTTGGTTGAATTTAGAGCTTCCTAGGAGTGAACTATGATCTTGGCGCTGGGCTTTGAGAATTTTTGAGCCACTAGGAGTTGGAAATTCACTTCAGAGCCAGGCTCCAGAATTAGGCACTGGGCGCCAGTATATTGGAGGTGGGTGGCACTGTGCGCCGCCCCTAGGAGTTAGGCGCCACCCCATTTTGGATTCTCCCATGCACGAAGGTGCCGGGCTCTGGAGCAAGGAAGTTCGGCACTCGTTTGGGCGCTCGGCTTGGAGGCAGTGGCATTGGGCACTAGTGCTTGGAGTTGGGTTCCTGTTCCTGGTGCTTGGCTTGGCCTCTTGAAGCCTGGTGTCAACCTTGTGTTTCTTCCCTAGAAGTGTACTTGTGTTTTCTTATAAATTTTATCCTGATTTACTTAAACATATCCTAAAAACACAATTATTTTAAAACAACTCCAAACATATGATTAGTCATAAAAACTTTACTAAAAATATAAGAAATTTAATTCAAATCTAAGAAAACTATTAAAAAATAAATCTAAAAACAACTAAAGATTCCTAGACATCACAACACCAAACTTAAAACTTTACTTGTCCTTAAGCAAAAAGAATAGTAAATAGAGTTGAAAAAATTGAAGAGTTTGTAAATTCAAGTCCAAATAAAAGTGGGATTTACAATCATCTACATGATTATATGCAGACTTCTCTTATCTCGATGAGTCTTACATACTTAGGAATCAAGAATATTCAAAAACTCAATTTTAGATTGTATTATGAGAATCCTCTTAGAATTGTAAAATCTTTGAAGTAGTTACTTAGCAAATTAACCGGGGAAAGATGTTTGAAGTCTTTGACTCTAAGTGTTTTGTCTCAAGACAGATCTTAGTGGGTTTTCAATCGATAATCTTGGGCCAGTTGGCCCAAGTTATCGGGTGATAAAGCACCTCTCGGATCTAATTACCCAAGCCTCTCCTTGACACAATCACACCACAAGCACATAACTAGGAATTCATTCATCCGGACATAGATGCCCAAAGCCTCTTTGGACTCTAAATACTTTGTTTCAAGGCGACTCTTAATATGGGCTTTCAATCGATAATCCCGAACTAGTTGGCCCAAGTTATCGGGTGATAAAGCACCCATTGAGTTTAGTCGCCCAAGTCTCTCCTTGAAAAAAAAGCATCACAGGCACATAACTGGACTCTAATCATTCGTGCTCAGAGCCGTATTGCCTTCGGAGTTTTTTTATCTTTCCTACTTTTTTTCTCTTTTTTATTGGAGATTCTATCTCCTTTTCCTCAAGATTCATTCAAATACTTTGGGTCCAAAAAATATAACCATCCTTCTACGAACCACCACATTTTATTTGCACTTCCTTTTTATTATTCAATTTTTTTTCATTCAGAAGAACTCATCTTACATAAGCAAAGTACTGGAGAACAAGTACAAGTTTTAAGCATAAAAGAAAGTAAAGAAAATAGAAACTGAAAACATGATGCATAAAAAGAAGAAAGAAAAAGAAAATAATAACAAAGTAAAGAAAAAGAAAAAAAAATGAAAAATAACTAACCACCAGAAATAAAATAAGGTTACCAAGTTCATTCATCATCATTGTCACCACCGTCTTCATCTTCCGTCTCAACCTCTGCTTCCAGGGTCCGAGGATGCCACACCTTCTATCCTTCAAAGATCCTCGTCTTTCTACTAACACCAAACTTAGAGATTTGTTAGAACTCTAAGTATAATTGAGGATGTATGCATATATGTAGAGGGGTTACATGGAAGAATGATGAGAAAAAGATTAGGAAGGGGAAAATTTAAGCATGGTGGTTAGAACGTAGAAATTCATGCATGCAAGTTTTTGAAAACTTATTTTGATTGAATTTGAAATTCCATGAATTGAAACTATAAATAAAGATACTTGGAGATCAACGTAAGCGAGGGAGAACGCTTCGAAGGTTCCTGGCTTGAACCTTTCGTGCCAGGCTCCAGGGAAGGCTCACACATGGGCAGTGGGCATCCACAAAAGCATTGGGCGCCAACCCTTTGGTGTGCCGAAGAAAATGATGCTGGGCGTCAACTTCCCTGAGAGTGAATTGCTTGTTGGTGTTGGGCGCCAAAGCGTAGCACTGGGCGCAACTTCTCCTGGGAGTTGATTTTCTCCGTTTTCTTTACAGATTTTATGATTAACTAAAGAAAAACAATTATTGAGAAATAGCTAAAGGATACTGATGCAAGCAAAACACCGATTTAGAATTTCCCAAGTTATAAAAATTGAATTTATTAATAGTATAGTCCTAAACTGGCAAATAACCCTATCAAAGTTTAGAAAGGTTGTCACAATTCAAATCAAATAACCGGAAGTTTTAAATCCCGGGTCGTTCTCCCACGGTATTGTAGTCGGGTGTGCATATCATTGGCTATGAGAGATAAGGGTTGATAGCAATAAATGAAAATTTAAATCGCAAGAAAGTAAATAACGAGCAATGAGTAAAAAACAAAGGGAATTAAACTAAAAGTAATTAAGAAAATTAACTAAGAAAGATCTTGGCAAGGGTTGATGGTTAAGGATCACTATCCTTATCACTAACCACAACATGATAATTACAAAGAGTAAACCCAATTCGTTAACCTCTAAACAGTGGCAAAATTCAACCAGACTTAATTAATCCTAATCCATAAGTCCTAATCAACTTATTTATTGAATTAGAAAAAGATTAGTGTCAATGAAAATAAGATTAATTAAAATCTCTAAATTATCGATCAACTTGGAGATTAGTAACTTAAGGTCACCCAAGTTACCAACTCAAGCCCAGAATGCAAAATTCTACTCAAAAACTAAAAGATCAAACACATGGTAGGCATAAAAGAAAAGTATTATAAATTACATGAATTAATAAAATCTACAACTACCCAATGCAAGAAAACAATAATAACAACTCAAACAAGCATCAATAAACATGAAAACATTAAATTGCCTTAAAGAAAAGTTAAAATTCAATAATTGTTCATAAACTAAAAAGTAGCAAAATAGAAAAATTAACAAGAGAAACGAGGAAAATTAAGAAAATGGAACAAGAAAACATAAAGAAGACTAAACTAAAACAAAATCAAAACTTAAAATTAAAGAGAAAACTAAGCTATAACCCTAAAATTCTAGAGAGAAGTTAGAGCTTCTCTCTTTAGAATTGGCCTAAAACATGATAAAAACCTAAATTATCACTCCTTTTAAAACTACTTTGTTGATCCCCTTCCAAGAGTGCTTGAATATGGCTTGGGACATAAAAAAGGGCCAAAAGAGGCCTCAAATCACGCAACACGTGACATTTTAAATGAGGCACGTGCCCAGAGTCATGCGTACGCACCATTGTGGGTGTACGCACGCATCCGAATGTCCTTCTCCTTCGTTTCTTTATGGATTCTCCTATTTTGCATGATTTTCCTCCACTTCTTCAAAGCCATCCCTTCCTATTGGTCCTGAAATCACTCAACAAATATATCAAGGCATTGAATGGAATAAAAGTGGAATTAATTTTACAATTTAGAGTATAAAAGCATGTTTTTAACAATTAGGCACAATTAAGAAAGAATTCACAAAAATATGCTATTTAAATGAATAAATGCAAGTTTATGTGATGAAATCTACTCTTTTTAAACAAAAAATTATCATCAAATGTAGATTCATCAATTATTTTTATTCTTGTGTGTTATTCTCTTTCAATGACTGTGATATTTGATTTGTTTAATTCTTTATTTCCAATATTTGGTGTATAAATAAATTTAATATGATTGAGGCCATTATTTCATTCAAAGTTTACTTACCCATATAGCCTCATCCTTTTTATCTACCCTTGTTAACCAATCTTGAGCCTTATTAACCCTTCTTGTTCTTAATTTTAGCACATTACCACCCCTAAGTGAAAAAACAATAAATGTCCTTAATTTGGATCTTCGATTAGCTTAGGCTAGTGAGAGTGTGCATCATCTAAGTGTGGAGAATGGAATTTGGGAACATTGATAGAGAGAAAAAATGGGTATTTTGCATTTTTATTGAAATTTTGGTAATTGGGTACATACTCATGCATTGATTGTTGAACTATATGCATTAACCCTATTTCAAGATAGTGGTTCATATGGTACAACCACACATTAAGCTCAAATCTCACTTGGTTGTGTGTTCTAGCTCTAATATATGTTCTACAATTAATTTTTTAAGCAAGTTCAATAAAAAGTTTTAACTCAAATCAATGGGATGCCCTACAAAGAAAATTGCCTTGGAAATTTTGTTATTTTAACCAAGTTTATTATCTATATATGCATGATGTGGTTGGATAAAATTCAAAATTCCTAAGTTTTCCTATTCTCTATCATTCCAAATCATCATGTACATCTAGGAAAATGAACTAGGTCCCATTATCCGCATTATCCAAACACAACTAAAAGCTAAGGATATATATGTACAAACCACACAAAAGAAAGGAAAATATGCAAAAACTAGAGTAGATATCTAAATTATATACAAACAAAAATAACTAAAATAAGAAAGTGCAATAACTAAAAGTAAATCTATAAAGATTAATATATATACAATGATGGAAAGGGGATGTTGAACTTCTTCTGCTGGTTCACATTCCACATCGATTCCTTCATGAGTGATAGGATGCCAATCTTTTTGCCTTCCAAGATTGCCCAAATCAGAATGGTGACCTCCATCTGGATGTGTGTAGCATGGTTTCTAGGCAACAAATAGTCAGATACTATCTGCTGCCACATCCTTGCTTCAGGAGCCATGTTCAATCATGCTATGCTCACTGGTACAAATTTATCCCCCGCACTGTATTCCCATTGAGCATCTGGACGGCCAATCTTCTTCAATATCAGATCCAATGGAAGCTCGCTTTTCGCATAATCCACCCTTATTTTCTTGAAAGCATCGCAGTTCGGTGGTAAGTGCGGAATATGTAAGAAGGTCTTAAGTGCCTGGGTAGAGATATCTAGTTGCTTGCCCCAAAGGAATACCATTTCACGTCCACTACTATAAAAGTTACCATAGAATTTCTTAACAAGTGACTCATTTATCTCCACTGAATCCAGCTCCAAAAAACCCCATTAGAAGAAGGCAATGCGATCATGTATAGAGGCTGCCAGACTCTCAAGGATATTCAATTGCCGCTACCAATACAGTGCGTTCTTAGCAAGACGGTCATAGTACTCTTCCACCTTTTCATTGTAAAAAGTGTCCGCTTACGACTTTGGTGAGGGAAAGAATCAAAGCCGTGGGCTACGGGTGCAGACGAGGATGTAGCCGGCTCTTTCTCTTTTCGGCGCATCTTGAAAAAAAGGGGGGATAGAATTCAGAAACACAATACAGGCTATGCAAATAATATATATGAATTCCCAAGTTAAAGAGAGCAAGATTTAAGATAGAGGAATAATGCAAAGACATATGAATTCTTCAATCAAATCAAATCAGCAAAGCTTAGAATTTAACAAAATCCAACATGGTATGCCTCTTAATTCCAAAACAAATATGAAGTGTGGAGAACACTCTAAAGAAGCAAGGCAATAAACAATGTGAAAATGGATTCAAAGGGAGCACAAGTCAGAAACACTAGATTGTGGTAAAATGTATGATGGTGTGACATGTAAGGAAAGCAATGTGTATATTCTAAGTGCGCACGCAGTTTAAAACACACACATTGGCCGGTAAAAAAACACAATGTCACATAATCAACAATCAAGGGTGCAAGTTCCTCTATCTAGTGGCCTAAGATGCATGTTAAAGAAGATGCACAAATTAAGGCAACAAATAAACTTAGATAATTAACCGAACAAGGATAAAGTGGAATTGAGATTACAGATTGAATTGTTGTGCAAATGAATAGTTCAAAGTAACATTGAAGTGACAAAACATGTAATACACAATCTCAAAATGACCAAGTTGCTTATTGAACCAAAATAATGGAATGATCATGAGTGTTAAGTACTTGGTATGAGAAAAGGAATGCTTGATTGAAATCAAGTCAAATTCGTTTATGCAAAATCAACAAGTGAAAGCAAGTACTTAGTATGTGATAATCATTCTAGTTTAAAACTGGAGGAATAGGAAATAAGGCACATAAATTGAGGATTCACCCAAAATTCAAGAATTATGAACATAGAAATCATATAGGTGTTGACAAAACAAAACAAAATCAATGTGCCAATGAATTGTAAGTTGAACAAGCATCAAAATATAGCCAAAAGTGTCTCATCCAAGAACAATGTGCCTAACAAAAAGAAATTTAATCTATAGGGTAGCTACAACATATAAATCAAATTCAAAGCATCACCTAGGCATTCAATCAAACATGTGGTGTGTAATGCAGAAATTCAGCATAATCAAGCAATTTTCAGCAACATTCAATCCATAACAGCCATAATCCAACACTTGCAACTTAACAAAAATCTAATAAACTAATCCTAACCTAACTTCTCTAACAACATGCAAATTCTAACTAACTAACTAACTAACTAACTAAAGCAAATACGCTGGGAAGCAGAGCAAAGAGAAAACATGAGGTGCTGATTAAGTTTCTTAAAGCAAAGAAAGGGGAGAATGATGTAGTGGTACTAGGTTGATGCGACTGCTGGAGGTGCGGCAACAATGATGTCAGAAAGGAGGAGGTGGGCTGAGCTCCAAATTGGAAAGGGAGAAGACGAATGTTGCTGAATGAGGGTGAAAAGAGAGTGAGGGAAGAAGGGAGTTGTGGTGGTGAGGGTGGTCGCCAACGGTGGAGGAATGGAGGCTCTAGATGAAGACGAAGAAAGTGATGAAGATGGTTGGGAGAAGGAGTTGTGGCAAGTGCACGCCAGAAGGAGGATTGTGTGTGCGGCAGGGTTTTCTTTAAACCCTTGAAGGTAATTCACGAGGTCGTGCATACGCATGATACGGTGCGTACACATAAGATGAATGAAAGAGGGGTGAAGGTGCGTACGCACAAAGCTATGTGCGGGCACGGACCAAAGAGTTTGAATTCGAGGGTGCGTGTGCACAGCTGGTTTATGCACAAAGGGAAATTTATTTTTTCATGAATGCGTATGCACAACTGAGTGCGCAAGCATGCACTAGAGGGATGAATGTTTGGGATGCGCACGCAGAATAATGTGCGTACGCATGAGTCAAGGAAGTTTAGAAGGTTGTGCACACACACCATAGTGTGCGTACGCACGAACCAGAGGGCTTGGAAAATGTTGTGCGTACTCACAGTAGTGTGCCTACGCATTGGACCCTATTTTGAAAGAATTTGGGACTCCTAAGTCACCAAACATGATATTCCATATGGTTTTCCATCCTCTAAGACCAATTCTAACATATATTCACTAAATTGACACTAAAAATATACCAAACTAAGCTAACCAAGAAGAGCAAGAATCATAAAAGTTGCTAAAAGAGAAAAGGGAGTTAGAAAGAAGTTACCATAGTGGGGTGTCTCCCACCCAGCACTTTTCTTTAACGTCCTTAAGTTAGATGGTTGATGAGACTCTTGTCAAAGCAGCTTATGCTTCAATTCTTCCTTGAAACCCTACCAACGCTTGGACTTCCAATGGTCTTAGGGATCCCAAATTGTGCACACTAAGCTTTCAAGAAATCCTAAATGAGTAGTAAAGCCCCAAGATTGTTGATTGTTGAAGTATATACCGGGGTCCCAAACTGTGTTTTTGCACCCAATTCCTTGTTGATTCTCAAATTTTCGTTCGGGTATCAAGACTTCCGAATTCCCCTTTAAATGCCAAATTCTCCTCTGAAATCCATCGAATTGAGCGTTGCACCAACCGTGGAACTCAAACCTTGAGGTTTCAACCCTAGTGAGCCTTGGTTCACAATGCCACCCAACATTGATCTCTTTCTTACTTAGCACTCCACAAAGAGCTCTAAGTTGAGCATCCGTTTCTAACAAAGCATATGCATGTGGGCCAAGAAAGTTAAAGGGTGAGATTTTTACACACTCAAATGGTGTATTGGATGGTTGTTTAGTGAGGGATATATCCAAAGAATTCGCTAAAGTAGTGCCCACCCCGTTTGACTCTTCATTGAAAACTTCCACCTCTTGGTTGCCAACTTCTTCCACAACCTCTTCACTGCTCAAAGTACATCTTGGAGGTCGTGCGCATTCCTTCTCAACATCATTATCATGGCCGAAGAAAGAAGGTTCAACAAGGACCACCATATCATCAAATCGGTATACATCATAGGATGAATTTCGATCATAGTAGCACAGAGGAGAGGGTTGACATGAGGATTGTTCTTGAGTGTAAGCCTCCTCTCTCCATTGATAATTCACTCCTTGGTGCAAACCGTCATTGAAATTTCCATATCCTATAATATTTTTACAATCATACCCAAAATCATAAGGATGAGAATTCATAAAGAATAGAGAAAATACAAATAGAAGATATCAAGAAACAAAGAAAAACAAGCTCCTAACTACTCACAAAAATCAATAAATAACCAAAAAGAAGCTATTCACACTATTCACATATTCACAATAGCCAATAACAAGCACACATTGCAAGTCTCCGGAAACGGCCAAAAACATGATGCAGGCTTAACACCAATTTAGAATTTCACAAGTTATAAAACTCAAATTTATCAATAGTATAGTCCTAAACCGGCAAATAACCCTATTAAAGTTTAGAAAGGTTGTCACAATACAAATTAAATAACCAGAAATTTTAAATCCCGGGTCGTTCTCCCACGAAATTACAGTCGGGTGTATATATAATTGGCTATGAGAGATCGAGGTTGATAGCAATAAACGGGAATTTAAATCGCAAGAAAGTAAATAATGAGCAATGAGCAAAAGACAAAAGAAATTAAACTAAAAGTAATTAAGGAAATTAACTAAGAAATATCTTGGCAATGGTTGATGGATAAGGATCACTATCCTTGTCACTAACAATAACATGATAATTACAAAGAGTAAACCTAATTTGTCAACCTCTAAACGGTAAGGAAAGTCAACTGAGTTTAATTAATCCTAATCTACAGGTCCTAATAAACTTAATAATTGAATTAGTAAAATATTAACATCAATGGAAACAAGATTAATTAAAATCTCTAAATTATCAATCAACCTGGACAATAGTAACTCAAGGTCATCCAAGTTACCAACCTAAGCCTAGAATGCAAAATTCTTCTCAAACACTAAAAGAGATATTTTATCAAACACGTGGTAGGCATAAAAGAAAAACATCATAAATTGCATGAATTAATAAAATTTACAACTACCCAATGCAAGAAAATAATAATAACAACTCAAACATGATCAACAAACATGAAAATATCAAATTGCATTAAAGAAAAATTAGAATTCAACAATTATTCATAAACTAAAAAATAGCAAAATAGAAAAATTAACAAGATAAACTAGGCAAATTAAGATAATAGAACAAGAAAATATAAAGAAGACTAAACTAAAGCAAGATCAAAACCTAAAATTAAAGAGAAAACTAAGCTAAAATCCTAAAATTCTAGAGAGAATTTGGAGCTTCTCTCTCTAGAATTGGCCTAAAATATGATAAACCTAAATTATCACTCTTTCTAAGACTACTTCCTTGATCCCCTTCCAAGAGTGCCTGAATATGGCTTGGGACATTAGAAATAGGCCAAAAGAGGCCTCCAAATCGCACAGCACGTGACATTTTAAATGAGGCATGCGCTCAGACTCGTGTGTACACACCATTGTGTGCATACACATACTAGCCAATTTTTTTCACCTGTGCGTACACACCATTATATGTGTACGCAGGCATCTGAATATCCTTCTCCTTTGTTTCTTTATGAATTCTCCCACTTTGCATGCTTTTCCTCCGCTTCTTCAAAGCCATCTTTGCCTATTGTTCCTAAAATCACTCAACAAATATATCAAGGTATCAAATGAAATAAAAGTGAAATTAATTTAAAAATTTAGAGCACAAAAAGCATGTTTTTAACAATTAGGCACAATTAAGAGAGAATTCACAAAAGCATGCTATTTAAATGAATAAATGCAAGTTTATGTGGTGAATTCTACTCATTTCAAGCCAAAAATTATCATCAAAAGTAGATTCACCAGATACTAATGAGTTAGGTTGCCTCCAAAAAAGTGCTCTTTTAATGTTACTAACTTCACAATTGATACTTTCTAAGATAGGAGTTGGGTAGATTTTTGTCGATCCACTTCCTCTCCAAGATAGGGCTTCAATCTCTATCAGTTGACTACGAACCTTCTTCCAATGTTTTCTTCCATTACTTCAATATGTTCATAGGGGGACATTTTACGTATTGTATATAGTCCAGACCACCTTGTTTTCAATTTTTTGGAAAACACCTTCAACCGTGAGTAAGATAAGAAAAATTTGAAAATTAAAGGGAAAGATAAGATAAGATTTAAAGATAGAAAAGACAAACAAGAAAAACAAGATTACTAATCAAGACACCAAACTTAAAATTTTTTAATTTAAATTGAAAAATTTTCGAAAATTTGAAGAAAAAACACTAAAAGACACCAAACTTAAAGATTTTGAGACCAAACACAAGAAAATAACACAAAAAATTTCGAACCAAAAGTAAACAAGCAAGAACAATTTTCGAAAATTAAAGGAAGAAACAAAAATCAAAGGGACACCAAACTTAAAAATTAACACAAGACTCAAACAAAAAAAAAAGATGACTAAAGAAAATATATATTTTTTTATAAAAATTTTGAAAAGAAAAATAAGAAACACAAGTAAAAGAAAAACAGTAAAAAGTACCCGATCTAAGAAGCAAGACAACCGATAGATTGTCAATCACGAACAATCTCCGGCAACGGCGCCAAAAACTTGGTGCGCGAATTTGTGACTCGCACAACTGAATCGGCAAGTGCACCAGGTCGTCCAAGTAATACCTCAGGTGAGTGAGGGTCGAATCCCACGAAGATTGCCGGATTGAGCAAGCTATGTTTATCCTGCAGATCTTAGTCAGGCGAATAGAAAGATAATTGTTGTTTGTTTTAGGCACATAAACAAGAAATAACAAAAGCAATAAAGAATTGATGTAGAGACAGTAATGAGAAATCAGTTAAGGCCTCGAAGATGCTTATTCTTCTAGATTAACACGTCATACTAACTACTCCAACGATGAATAATTCCTTCAATGGCAAGGCTGTAAGTGATTAAACCATGGGTCGTAGTCATTAATCTCCTCTGATCCAAACCAAACACCCGAACAAGCTAGATCAATCTGGGAGAGGGTGAAGCTTACGCATTTCAATCTCTGATGATCCTACTCAAAATGCCACAGACAAGGTCAAATCTTCCGGATCGGAGAATGAAGCTCTATGATTCTGGCCCTTAGAGCCACAGGAACCTCAATTACCCCTGACTAATGAGATTTTATGTCACATATCCCAATTAGCCTAAGTAATTTATTGGAACCCGTGATGCACTCTTAAGCTATAGCTCAATACTATCTGGGTCAGGACTCGTAAAGAACTCATGTAGAACAAGGGGTCTTACTTTCATTCAACCCCAAATTCATAAAGATGAAGAGCGACAGTACATTATAGAATAGAATCAAACATAGATTGAAGTAGAAAAGTAATTGTACTAATCCATAGGAATCAGCAAAGCTCCTAACCTTAACTTAGGAGGTTTAGTTGCTCGTGCTTTATAGAGAAAACAGAGAAAGTAATGTGTCTGTGCTTCTCCCCTCCTGGGAGGCATGGTCCTCAGGAGGAAGGAAGTCTCTTATTTATAATAAAACTCTAAGACTAAATCTAAAAGATATTATTTTTAATTAAAAATTACAAAAAGGAAGTAAAATAAGCTAAAAAGTTCTAAAATCCACCTTGGGGCCCACTAGGTGAATGTTTGGGCTGATGCCTGGCGTCTAACTTGAGTTCTGGGCGGTTAACTTCAGTTCTTGCTCCCTGGCAGGCGTTGAACGCTAGTTTGGGCGTTCAACTTTGGAGGTTGGTTCTGTTTGGGCGTTGAACACCAGAAACGGGGTAAGTTGGGCATTCAACGCTCGTTTTGGGCAGTCGTCTCCAAAAAAAGTATAAACTATTATATATTTCTGGAAAGCCCTAAAAGTTAGCTGTCTAACTCCATTGAGAGCGCATCAATTGGACCTCTGTAGCTCCAAAAATGCTCATTTGAATGCACGGAGGTCAGGATTTGACAGCATCTGCTATCCTTTCTTTGTCTCTGAATCAGACTTTGCCAAAACTTGCCATTTTCACACAAAAATCACCTAAAATCATAAGAAAAACACAAAAGCTCAAAGTAGCATCAAGTGAATTTTTCACTAAAACTACTAAAACATAATAAAACTTGATAAAAAGTACTAAAAACACTAAGAAAATGAACTTAAAAAGCGTATAAAATATCCGCTCATCAAAATCCCAAATCTACTAAAGAATGTCTTCTTTAGAAAGCCAATCACAAATTAGCATTATTTGTGGGTAATGGGCCATCAAGGTGTAATAAGTTTGGTTTGGTTTGGTTTTGGACCGAAAACCAACAGAACCGACCTGTTCGATTCTACAATGATACCAACCTTTCGGTTTGCTGCTTTCTGGACAACCGAATTGAACCGAACCAATAGTGATTTTGTTCAATCGGTTTTTTTAGTTTTTTTAAACCTAATAATCATAATTTAAATTACTATAAAATGAAGTTTAAAATCGTCAATAAACTAGAATAACAGGAGTATATCACATCTAAATTCAATATAAATTTAACTTGTCCCAACAATTAAACATAAACAAAGACAATTAAAAATGTCTAGCAAACAACAAAAACAAACACACTTAAAAATATACTAAAAACCAAAATAGCCACTTTAAACCAAATAAAAACCAAATAGCCACCATGCTTAATCTGAATCCACACCAGACTCATCATCATCTTTCCTAGTTGGTGCAATTTCTACAAAAACAAAACAAAGAAATCAATATAGATTATAAACATAAACATAATATAGATTATAAATTATAAACATAAACTATGAAAGGAACTTCAAATTTCTTTTTTGCATACGTAATTCAAGTTTCTCAAACTCCTCGATAAGCTCCTCAAAATCAATTGTTATTGGAGAAGCACGAAGCCAATTTTGTGTGCAAATCAATGCCTCAACTGTCTTTGGAGTTAAAGAACTCTTATAGTTGTTAAGCCCTCTTCCACCAGTGCTAAAAGCTGATTCTGAAGCAACAGTCGAGACTGGTATTGCTAAGACATCTCTAGCTATTTGGGATAAGATAGGATACTTGCTAGAATTTACCTTCCACCAATTCAATATGTCAAAAGTATTTTGATCACGAGACTTCTCTAAACCATCCATCAAATGCAAATCCACCTTAGGTATGTGTAGCTTTGAGAGTAATAGTTAAAATTTATAAATTAAAATAGTTCTCCAACCTTTTTTTTCATTTATTCATCAACAATGAAGAAGACAGGTACTAGATAGATAGTATAAATTGAAGAGAGTTTTAAAGAAGTCACATCTGAAGCAAAGAAACAGAATTTTACATCACCATACGTTGTTATCATCACTCACCGAGTACAAAATTTTTTCTTTCTCATTGCTTTTTAATTCTCTACATCCCATAATTAATTCATTTTTAAAGCCAATAAACAGAATTTAAATAACCATAAACAATCAGAGACAGCAACATAAAATTAATGAAATGAGGGACATGTATGTTCTATATATAAATTGAAAATTTCTTAATGATGACGATGATGACCTTTAATTCCAATGTGAGTTGTAACTTTTCTAGTATTTTTAGGTTTACAATTACATACACACATTCATTCAAAACAAGAGCAAAAAGACACCAAGATTAATTATATAATATTCAAAACTCATTAGACAAGATTAGCAAGTAGCAAGCCAAGACCACATAAAAATATCCACATAAATAAATAAATAAATGTATATTCTGGATTCAAATAGCTACACTTACATGATATATATCACAAATGTTCATCATGTGCAAATTAATCAACTACCATACCATAATCTTCAAATAAAATTTCCCTACTTAATTTATTAAATTAAAATTGCTGAAACATACAAATATCTTAAGCTCCAAATGGATTATGATAAGATCTACTGAAATGAGAGTTTCTAGTTTCTAACAGTAATTTTTGCTTCTAACAATATCATGAAAAATTTTCTTAAATTAAATTCTAACCTCCGAAGAAGACATTGTTCAGTTGCTTTTTGCAGGAGAGGGCTCGGTGACCAGAGTGTTGCTCGGCGACTGAAGTGCTGCTCCGCTTAGGGTTTGTTACCACGGCTTAGGGTTTGTTGCGATGGCTTATGACTGGACGACGGCGTGGACTCAGGACTGCATGAGGGCGCGAACTGGACGATGCTTCTGGCTACACGACGGCGCTGCTCTTTGCTACGCCTGCGAGTCTGCAACGGAGATGAAAGGATGACTTGTGACGGCTTTGAGCGATGATAGAGGATTTCCTTGATGGTGGATAACACTCTCTGGCTCTCTTAAGCTCTCATTCTCTCAGGCATGGCCGCATGGAGGAGGAAGAATGAAAGATGGAAGTAAGCTATGGGTAAGTGGGTGTCTGTGTGAGGATTTAGGCTGCGTGAGTGAAAGGGAAAGAGAGTGAGGGTATTCAGATTTAGGGTCTTATTCCTAGGTTAAACTAAGGGTAAACCAGTAAAAAGAACCACTATGGAACATCTTTCTCAGTTTGGTTCAGTTCGGTTCGGTTCGATTTCTACCAAGCCAACCAAAAACCAAATCGAACCGATTGGTTTAATTGGGAAAAATAAAAAAAACCGGTTTTTTCGGTTTTTCATTCGATAACTTACATCCCTACTGATGGCATCACTTTCACCCACTTAGATACGTAGTCAACGACCACTAGTATGTAGAGGTTTGAGTGTGAGGAGGGGAAGGATCCCATGAAATCAACTCCCCACACAATAAACAATTCCACTTCAAGTATGTAATTTTGTGACATCTCATGTCTCCAGGATAGATTTTTGGATCTTTGGCATCTATCACTTTTTTCAACAAAGGATCGGGCGTCCTTAAAAAGAGTGGGCCAATAGAGGCTACTTTGAAGCACTTTTGCCGCCGTCTTCTCTCCACTCCACCATAGTTTGAACTGTAATAATGCCACAGTACACCTTGGATCTCTTCTTCGAAAATGCACCTCCATATGATATTGTTAAAACATCTTTTGAAAAGATATGAGTCATCCCATATGAAGTAGCGGGAATCATGAATTAACTTTCTTCTTTGCTTTCAATTAAATTTCTTAGGAATGATTCCTCTAGCCTTGTAGTTAGCCATGCCAGCAAATCATGGCATAACTCTAATGGCTAAGAGTTGTTCATCTGAAAATTCTTTTTTAAAGGGTATTTATGGTGCTTGAGTTTCTTCAGAATGAATCCTGGATAGGTGGTCTACCACAGAATTCTCTGTTCCCTTCCTATCCCGGATTTCAATATCAAATTCTTGAAGCAACAATACCTATTTTATCAGTCTTGGTTTGGCATCCTGTTTAAATAAAGGATACTTAAGAACAAAATAATTAGTGTAGACAATTACTTTTGAACCAATTAAATAAGATCTAAATTTATCAAAAACAAATACAACAGCTAACGGTTCTTTCTCAGTTATAATAACTTGTCCTTTCTTTGCCCCAGGATTGCGCCTACAACATAGTCACTAGCATCACACATTAACTCAAATGGTGTAGACCAATCAAGTGGGGCAATTATTTGGTGCACACACAACTTGGCTTTCAAAGTTTCAAAGGCATGTAGGCATTCTCTATTGAAAACAAACAGAGCTTCTTTGATTAATAAAGTACTCAGTGGTTTTGTAATTTTTGAAAAATCTTTTATAAATCTCCTATAAAAGTCTGCATGTTCCAATAAACTTCGGATTGCCTTCATATTCACCGATGGTGGTAATTTTTTAATTACCTCTACTTTGGGTTTATCAACCTCTATGCCTTTAATTGAGATCCGGTGTCTAAGAACAACTCATTTCATGACCATAAAATGGTAACTTTTCCAATTTAAAACTAGGTTTTCTTCTTGGAACCTTTTCAAAACTAATGACAAGTGGTGCAAGCAAGTGTTAAATGTGTCACCAAATACAGAAAAATCATCCATAAACACTTCTATAAATTTTTCTACCATATCAAAAAAAATAAAAAGCATGCACCTTTGAAAAAAGGGGGGTGCATTGCACAACCCGAACGACATTCTCAAATTGGCAAAAACTTCATAAGGGCATGTGAATGCAGTATTTTCTTGGTTAAGAGGGTCAACCACAATTTGGTTATACCCCGAATATCCATCAAGAAAGCAATAGAATGCATGGCCAGCAAGCCTTTCCAATGTTTGATCAATGAATGGGAGAGAAAAGCGGTCCTTCTTTGTTGCCATGTTGAATCTCCGGTAGTCAATGCACATTCTCCAGCCAGTGAACGTTCTTGTAAGGATCAATTCATGTTTTTCATTAGAGATTACCGTGATCCCTTCCTTCTTTGGAACCACTTGTACCGGACTTACCCTTGGACTGTCAGAGATGGGGTATATGATTTTTGTATCCAACAACTTCATTACCTCTTTGTGAAAAACGTCCTTTATTGTTGGGTTAAGCCTTCTTTGTGCTTGCATCACAGGTTTAGAGTCTTCTTCAAGTAAAATCTTGTGCATGCACATAGTGGGCCTTATTCCCTTCAGATCGCTGATTGTCCACCCAATAGCAGTCTTGTACTCCCTTAATACTTGCAAGTGTTCATCTTCTTCTTTTTTATTCAATGAAGCATTTATAATCATCGGGTAGGTCTCCTTGTTACCAAGGAATGCATATTTGAGGGTGGTTGCTAAAGGCTTTAATTCTAGCCTTGGTGGTCCATCTTTTTTCTTGGTGTCATTTGAGAGTGTCCTCTCCGTTGAACACATGTCTACCAGCTTCTCTTCTTTTTCACTGTTTGAGTGTTGTGAAGAATTCTTTAAGACCCATTTATTAAGTACTTCTTAAATCAATGAGTTAATCAAGTCACCTTTCATGCTTCTTTTTGGCTCACTAGGGTGTAGACCCCTTACATTGATTACCTCACATTCCTTTGTAGGATTTGGCATTGTCTTACTTGGGGAGGATTTTTTCTGCTTTTCTGCTAATTGCTTGGCAATACACTCCACTTGTACCTCCAAATTTTTTATAAAAATTTCATGATTTTTGAAGTTTGTTCTCGTATCTTGCGTGAAATTTTGGGTTTGTTGAACAAACCCAGCAGTGGATTGAAACAATCTCTCCACAGCAAGCTCAAGTGGATTTTGGAATTGTATCGAATTTACTTGCTGTTGATATGAAATTTTGAAGTACCTTTGCCCTTGACTACCCTAACCAACATTAGGATAATCCCTCTGTCTAGTGAAATATGGTTTATTTCCTAGCTTTGAGAAATATTCCATGTAGTTAACTTGTTCAGTGGTGGGATGAAATAGTTCACACGTTTCTTTCTTGTGTGCTCCTCCACATAAATCATATGCAGTAACTTGTGAAGCTTGAATTTGTTCTATTTGTTTTGTGAGTGAGGAGATTTGCTAAAATAAGAGTTTATTGAGTGCTAAGATCGCATCCATGGCATTCGACTTCATTGCTCCTTAGCATACACAAAGAAAGAAAGTAAAGCGTACCGTTTGGAATAAAGAAGAAAAGAAGAATTAAACAAGATAATGAAAATAAAAAAAATAAAATAAAACAAGATCTAATTTAGTGAATCAACCAGATGTATGTTGTCAATCTCAATTAATCCCTGGCAACGGTGTCAAAAACTTGATGAGCCAAAATTGATACGCTTGGATATTAAACAAGCGTACCAAATCACTCCAAGTAATACCACGGTGAGTGGATATCATTCCTACGAAGATTAACGGATTGAATCAAGCAACGTCTAATTGAATCTCTGATTAGATCAATCAAACATTGGCAAGAGGATTGTGAATCTTAATATAGAAGTAAAGAATAGTGAAGAAGTATGTTGAAGTTGAACGAGAGAAAGCTTATAGATTTAGGAAAGTAATTAATGTATGGGATTTTAAAGTCTTCGGAGATGTTTAACTCTTAGAAAAAATAATGCTTATGGTTTTCTACTTTGAATCATGTAAAAATCTTTTCACGGCAAATAATTTATAATCAAATTCCAATTCTTTGAAAATTTAATTTTTCTGAACTTAATTAGTCGCCAATTCCTTGGTCAACAAATTCAAAGAGGTTAAGCATGGTTTCAATTTAAAGTCACACAACTTTCAAAATACTATCCCTAGTCAAGTTGAAAATCATGAGAAAAAGATTCAAAATAATTCTGATATTAAATTTTCCAAAGTAATAACAGAATCCAAGACATAATTAGAATATTTTCCAATACTTCTAACCATCAAAGATGAAGAACGAGACTCAATCTATAAAAAGTAGAAAAACATAAATCAAAATAAAGAAAATACTTACATTACTAATCCACAAAATCAAATAGAGCTCTTAACCTTTAACAAGAAAAAGTTTAGTTGCACATGGTAGAAAAGAAAACAACCTAAAACTAATGAGGTGCTGGATAGATCTAGTTATTGTTCGATGATCTGTAGATGTTCCCTCTCTGTGAACCTTATTCACTTATTTATATTCTAACTTCCTAACTATTGAAATTTAAAAATTAATGATATCTTCTTATCTCTAAAAGATAAGATAACAACTTATTCAAATTCAAAATAATAATTCAAACCTAATCTAAACTAAATCCTAACAACCAAATCTTATCTTTATAGAAGAAGCTAATGTTAACTAATCATTTAAATCTTGAATCTTTGGTTGAATTTAGAGCTTCGTGAGAGTGGACTATGATCTTGGCACTAGGCTTGATCCATTGGTGCTGGATTTTGAGGAATTCTGGGCTACTGCAAGTTGGAAATTCACTTTAGAGCCAGGCTCTGGGATTGGGCGTTGGGCACCCAGTATATTAGAGTTAGGTGGCGCTGGGTGATGCGAGCGAAAATCAGCCAATTAAGAAATTATGGTAAGAACAGCACTGTAAGTACAGTTCTTAACCAACGAAAATCCACTCATCAATTTAAAAGGATTCTCACAAAATTAGAATGAAAATGCTGGGAGTAGAAATCCCAGGTCGTCTCCCAATGAGTTGACAAAAGGGTGCTATTTTATTAATCAGGAGTTTTCTGAGAGATTTTTGAGAGTTGGAGAACAGAAAAATAAAGGGTTGTGAATTAAAGCAATGTAAATTAAAAGAGATTTATATAATCGAATAAAAAGCCTTGATCGGGGGAATGATTAATTGGAAGTTCTATCCTTGTTGGAATTCTCTCAAGTCTAATATCAAGAGATTGTTGTTTTCACTTAGTTAACCCTTACTAAATAAAGGAAAGTCAAATGATTGAGCTAACTCTTATTCGTAAGTCCTAGTCCTCTCCCTTGGGATGGATTAGGGTTAGTAAATAGAGAGTTAGCCAACAACTTCCAATTTAACTAATTACTTGAGCATTTCAACTCAAGGGTCTCCTTTTAATCAACCCCCAAGTCAAGTTGGGAGTCTACTCCATTGACATGAATATAACATTCGCAGAAATATAAGAAGAAGACATAATAAATTAAATAAACTAGGAATTGAAAATTTAATTAAAATTAAAAATAGTTCTTTGTATTAATAAATCCCAAAATGCAACATACGTATCTAAACAGGATCAATGAGTAATCAAAAAGTAAAGGAATAAGAAAGCAAACTAGAATAATAGCAACTTCAACGGAGGTAATGACTCTTCTCAATATTCCAAGCAAAAGCATAAAATATAAAAACTATGAATGTGTAGAAATCCTAGAGGAAGAGTGTATGTTCTCTCTAAGATTCCAATCTAAAATCTAAAACTATGCGAATGAGAATGTGTGTTGAGTCTCTGCTTGTCCCATGGCTCTAGTCTGTGTTTTTGGGCTGGAAACTAGGTCCAAACTCGCCCCAAAATTGCCCCCAGCATTTTCTGTGAATTCTGCAGGTAGCGCATGTGATGCGTATGCGTCAGTCACGCGTACGCGTCGCTGGTCAACTTCGCGTGTCACGCGTACGCGTCAGGCATGCGCACGCGTGTGCCATGCGTGCGCATCGCTGCTCGCTGGTTGTCTTCTCTATTTCTTGTACTCCTTCCATTTTTGCAAGCTTCCTCTCCATCCTCTAAGCCATTCCTGCCTTAATAAGCCTGAAAACACTTAACGCACAAATCACGGCATCGAATGGAAAAAAAGGAAATTAAAAATATACAATTTAAAGGCTTAGGAAGCAAGTTTTCAATTATAACACAAAATTGGGAAGGAATTGTAAAATCATGCAAATTGTATGAATAAGTGTGCAAAGGCTTGATAAAAGCCACTCAAATCAGCACAAGATAAACCATAAAATAATAGTTTATCACTGGGCGCCACCCCTAGGAGTTGGGCACCAACCCATTTTGGGTCCTCCCAAGCACGAAGGCGTCGAGCTCTAGAGCAAGGAAGTTGGGCGTCCATTTGGGCGCTTGGCTTGGAGGTAGGGGGCTGAGCACCAATTCTTGGAGTTAGGCGCCTGTTCCTGGTGCTAGGCTCCCCTCTGCTGGCACTGGGCTTGGTCTCTTGAAACCTAGCACTAGCCTTGTGTTTCTTCCCTGGAAGTGCACTTGTGTTTTCTTATAAATTTTATTCCGATTTACTTAAACATATCTTGAAAACATAATCATTCTAAAACAACTCCAAATATATGATTAATCATAAAAACTTTACTAAAGACATAAGAAATTTAATTCAAATCTAAAAAAACTATTCAAAAATAAACCTAAACACAACTAAAGATGCCTAGGCATCAATTATAGTTTGAACAGTTTGAAGAGTTGTGTGTCGAAGTTCTTGTACATGAAGAAGAAAAATTATAAAATGCTTTAGAGGCATCTAATTTATTTATAATAACATTCAAAGAAATAGCAAAGAAAGCAGTATCATTCTTTACAGATTTAGGAACAACTAAATGGTCAAATGAGTAAATGTCTCCTCTAACTATGCCTTTGAGGAGATGTTTACTAAAAACCTTATCATAAATAAGGAAAATTTTACGCCAAAATCCAAAACACGCCATATTATCTTCTGTAAATTTTGACACACTTAAAAGTTTTTGAGTGATCTGAGGAACATGTAAAATATTTTTGAGAAGGAAACACGTATGAGTATTTTTATAAATTAGAAAGGAAGAACCAGAATCATGAATAGGAACTCTCTAACCATTACCAACAAATATTTCATCTAGTCCTTGAATTGAGTCATTGAAAATGAGGATGTTAGCATGCTTAATAGTGATGTGATGAGTTGCTCTCGAATTTGGATATAAGGAGCTTCATTCATGACTAATAAAGTTGACATGTACGTTCTAGGTTGATGAAAATTTGCTGAAGGAGGAGAGGATATGTGTTCGAGTAAGGATTTTGAGCTTGAGTTGGAGTTGATGAAGATAATGCATTTGATGAATTTTGGAACTATAAAATATTGAAAATAGCAATCTAAACCACATGACCAACTATTCCACAAAGTTAGCATTATGGTCTTGGATTGGTGAATATTCCTCCTCTTAAGATTCTTCCTCCTTTGCCACATCTACCACAAATTTCTCTACCTATATTTGACTCAAAATTTGATGAAGCTTGAGTGAAATGAGCAAGAGCTTTTCCATGGTTAATCTTTTGAAACGTTCAAGCATGTCCTCATAAGCTAGAAAGAAAGATTCAGCTTCTTGGTTAGTGAAATTGGCCATTCGTCTCATAACAGATGTGATGTACCCTTGATAATCTTCAATTAAACCATCCAAGATAACTTGAATGTGATCATCCTCTTGGAAAGAATAGATAATAGCTAGTAGTTAGTCAACTAATTTCCTAATTGATGCTAAATATTCAGCAATTGTAGATGTCTTCTTCATATATCTCAATTGAGTTTAAGATTTTGTATCATGGTTCTTAAAGACAAGGTAGCATAATTGTTAATTTGTCTTTAGTGATTATGAAAGAAAGAACAATTTACTACCGTATTTTGGAATGTATTTATCATTGAAGCTAAGGCCCATGGGCCATGTCACTAGTGCTAGATCATTGTACTTTCATTCCTTAAATTTTGTGAAGTCTTGAATTATTTTCTTGGAAGATTCTAAACCTCTCTTGGATTGAACATCATCCCTTTTTGTAGTAGCAGTGGTAGGATCCTTTTCAGTAGTAGCAGAAACTTTCTAAATTGCGGTGGAATTTTCAACGGATTGATCGATATGATTTTCTTTCTCCAAGTTTTGAATCGTAAGTAAAGCACTGTGGTTCTATGTTGTATAATTGTGTTCATCGAGTTTGTCTTGGACTGGCACCAAAGCATTCGTAGATACAGCTATTAAATTTGATAAGATAAGCGCCATATCGATGTTGCAGAAATTAGATCAAGAAATTGATCAAGAGAAAAAGAAAAAGAAATTTGAACAAGAAATTTGATCACGATGTTGATTAAGATATGGTTCTGGATAGCATGTTTAATTCTTGGAGATGAAGCATGGCTTGAATATGAGAGAAGAGAAAGAAAGAGAATTGTAAATCTGAGTGATTCTAAATTGTACAATTAGAAATGAATAAAATTTGTACATTCAAGTCTCAATGCTCTGAGTTATATAGCAAGGTATAGTAACAAACCTACTCCTAACTGTCTAACAAACTAAATCAGTCCTAACCACTCTAATTTTCTAACTAATTTAACTAATGGTAATGCTAGAGTGACAAAAAAACAGTCAGAACTTGCCTTATTTAGTATTCATTAATTATCACAACAACTAATGAATGCGAAATAAGGCAAGTATGGCTGTTTTTGACTAATTTTCTTTGGTTACCAAATATTTCCCTTTCACTAATTATGACATACATATATCACTACAAAAAAATCTAGTTAAAATGGCGGTTTTTTTGGGTATTTACGGCTGTTTGAATCGCCATTATTACCAGAAACGGCGGTTTCAGAAAATGACATAATTCTGGGCGCCATTCTGGTTATTACGGCGGTTTTCTGAAAACCGCCACAATTTCCTGGGTTAAAACGGCGATTTTTGAATAGGTTAAAACGGCAGTTCAAACCGCCGTTATTTCCAAGGTTAAAATGGCAGTTTTTGAATAGGTTAAAACGGTAATTTGAACCGCCATTATTACCCTGACAGAGTGGCGTTTTGGTTGGTTAAAACGGCAGTTCAAACCTCCGTTATTTCCAGGGTTAAAATGGCAGTTTTTGAATAGGTTAAAATGGCGGTTTGAACCGCCATTATTACCTTGACAGAGTGGCATTTTGGTTGGTTAAAACGGCATTTTTTAACCGCCATTTTTATCCTGATAGTAGCATTTTGGCTGGTTAAAATGGCATTTTTGAACCGCCGTTTTACGCTGACAGTGACATTTTTTATCGTTTAAAAAAATAATTTTTACCGTCATTTTTATCGCATTAAATAAATAATTTTGTGATTAAAATTTCACAATAGCAAAAAATATAATCCATAAATGAAATATTATATAAGTCATAAATAAAATATTAATATAATATATAATTTTTTATTATTAAAAATCAAAAGTAATAACTCCTATACAAAACTTTGTCTTACTAAACTTATCAAAATACAAGCATTACAATCAACACTAATCAGTCAAATCTACCATCCAGTTTCCTAAACTATGTTAATATCTAATAATGTATTTGAATCATCTAATAAGTGCTATTTTTACTACTTAGAATATGAATATACAAGACAAGTAGCTTAGCTAAGTGATGATGAATAAGATTTGGAAGCCAAAAGTTTTCTCCTTTTGTATTTAACTTTAAAACAAGTCTGCCTTAGTTTCTTGGTCTCTTGTGTGAGTTTCATCTTAGGAACTTGCTCCAACATCTTTGTTTCTTACTCCAACACTCCAACTTCATTATCCAAACTCATCTCTTACAAAGATTTGTAGGAACTTCTCATGTCAGGGAATTTCTATCAAGCCGGCTGTTATAAATTGAAATTATAACAATGAAAAAATGTCATTAGAAACAATATATAACTAGTCAAATAATATAAAGAGAAAAAATAAAATTAGATTGGTAGAAAGAGTCGAGAAAATTTATTAAAAAACTGAAATACGAGGCAATTACTTACAGAACCTCAAGTGTCTTAACTAGTCCTAATGTTTCTGGTATAGAACCAGATAAATCATTTCCATCAAATAATCTGCAAGGAAAAAGAAAAGGTTGTTAAAATGGTAAAATAGATGACATCACAAGCTTATAACACCAATTTTTGAAAAAATAAAATAAAATATATGAACTTACCCCTGAATGAGCACCATGTTAGAGCTGAAAAGTTTGGGGGCACCTGAAAGCTGGTTCTTATTGAAATGGTTGCATTAGATTACAAATGCAATTCAAAACAGTTATTATAAGATGAAGAGAATACTGCTTCTTAAATCAAAATGATTTTATCCTTTATAAAGGGTCAAATTAAGTGATTACTCGAGAAATAATAAATAAAAAAATTTGATGGAACCCAAACCAAAATCAAGTATTAAATGGCATCGAGTGAAGAAGGAAAAAAAACTATACAAAATTCGATGGAACCCAAACCAAAATCAAGAAAAGAAAAATAAAGAATCAAAGAGTTAACAATTAATAGTTAAACTAGTTAAACCATTAACTTGGACAACACAAAATAAATTTAACCAAGCAACTTATTACACTTTAGTTTGAAATCTACTATCTTAAATTAGCAATTCTACTATGAAAATTTCTTATAACTGCACAATAACCATATTACTAATAGATCTTGACAATCTAGCTTATGATTGATTCATGTATGAAATATAACAAATCTTGAGAGTATCCAATTTCCAAATGATAAGTTGATAATAAGTTCAAAGGGAGGTATGGGATTTTCCATGCTGATATAGGAAACAAGAACACAACGATGAAAAAGAACAGTGAAGTTACACACTCTTTTATGATGTTACCAAATCGTCTTCTTTCATATTAAAGTAAAGCCAGGCTGCCCCCAATCCTGTATAAAAGATAAAAGCTAAATCAGCAGGATCTTAATTAAGATATAAATTATGGAGAAGTATACTGCACTATTTGGGGGCACTTTAAGGAAAACAAACTTTAAGCTTCAAGGAAACTTATGCTTAACACTGTACCAGAGCTTATATGAACAAGTCCTTAACAATTTCAATATATTTTACACCCACTCTTCGTAATTAAGTTAAACTTTAGGAAAATGTGGTAGAAGTTTATACATTATTTACCAGTAAGCCTATACCATATGAAGTGTGTGATAGGGCAACGTAACTTAGAATATAAATCATCTCAAATCCAGACTAAGATATCAAGATTTTAGGAGATAAATCTATCAAAGTCGAAAGAGATTAGTCAATCTTAAAGGGAACTTCAGAGTAAAGTGATTAGACCTCTTTATTTGGAGGAACTTAGCCGTTGTATTCCAATAGAAGTGCATATATATATATATATATATATATATATATATATATATATATATATATATATATATGCGATAATTTTGTGCTACCTTATTTCACTGCCATTAGCATCAGTGTGAACCTTTCTTCTTTTCCTTGTTCCTGTTGTGTATGCTTTGGATGGCCGGTGATCTCATTTCTTTACTTGATCTAACAAGACCAACACGTTGCTATAGATTGATTCCTATCAGATTAGTTTCTTCAAACATATTTTACACCACGTGTCATTAATATAAGCAGTAAATGTAGAACTAAAAATGCAGTTTCAGTACAAACTTATAACGAGACACCAAGCAAAATTAAGCAGTTTTGTTTCCCAGATAAACAGCGGACTAATAATATTTTAATACATCAAAATTAAATAAAATGCTCAAGCTAATATAGGGCAGCTCGTGCAGCCAAAATTTTATCTCAAAACTTTAGTGTGAACTGAAACTAACACATTACTTATTTGCACCTAGAACACCGTGATTTATAATTCACATGTCAATGTTCCAAATTAATGTAGCTTGAACTTAGTAAGATCACTGTATACATATATAGACCCTAAGACTATAGCACGATCCTCGTTTACTCAAATTAACGCGATCTTGTTTTTAATTAAAAACTAGAGTCCAATGTACCTAAATTAATCTAGCGTGAGCCAGGCAACTATAGGCTAAAAGCCGAAAACAAAAATCTCCCAGCTTTGGTTCTTTTCATTCAAAAATTGAAATACAAAAATTGAAGTACAAAAATGTAAAGAAATTAATAACCTGGTGGTCTTGTTGGCATTTGATATGATGACCGCATGATGGACAAGTTCTGCTAATTAAGCTATCTTTGTTCCTCTCCACAATGGTGTTAATTAAGCTATCAACACAAAGATTAATAAAACGTGTATAATTAATTATAATCAATGATGAAGGAACTAAAAAGCTGAACCAATAAAACTACTATAACAGAGTATATCAGAAAAAAACTTGTGCACCATAGGACTGAACAAAAATCTCTCAAAACTTCGTTAGTTATTACTAATAACGAATAACATATAACAAATCAAAACTTGGCATCAAATTTTACATCTATGAATTGAAGTACCAACATATATACTTATCCAGCACACATTACATTCACTTATTCTCATTGATGAGAATTTCAATTTTCATGTGATTCTTCATCATAATCATTCCATAATCATAGTAATAATCTAGAAGATCACACAGCCGTTATTATATTCTTCTTCTCCACCACTTGTAGCATATTGGTATGGTTGATAATGATATTTTGTAGTTGCTAGTCTCATTTGGTAATAAAGTGGATATGCTTCATATATCTTTGCAGCTTCTTGTTTCTTATTCTCTTTTGGCTTCTTAGCTTCTTCCTTCTTAGCTGGCCCAACTGATAATATTTCTGTGTGACACCATTTTCGTAATTTCCCTACTACATGTACCGGATCAATTTCACCAATTAAACTCATTTTCTTTTCCTTCATGTCCACAGATACTGATTCAACCCCTGCAAAAATAAAATAAAAATAAATAAATAAATAATTACTATAAATTAATTAAATGTTATTTATTAATGTGCTTAATAAAATAAGAGATGCGATGGTAGAATTATTTCAAGTACCTGAAATGCCAGAGACAGTTTTCATAGCTTTTTGCTTGATTTTGTCACCATGTAAATCCAACTTCAACACAACTTTCTGTTGAACAACACAAATCAATAAAAGATTTTATTAGGACTAATATTAACATATCATACATGAAACGAAATAATTAACAATAAACTAAATACTCATATATACTTTATTTAATGTAGGATAAACTTCTAACTAACCTTCATTGTTGATTGAGAAATGATAATGAAACTTGTGATCTCTAATTAAGTAGAGAGGCTAATAAGAAAGATTGAAGTTGCAAAGGAATTTATGTGTATTAGAATTGAAGTGAAGGTGGTGAATTGAAGCAAAGTGTGAGGAAGATTATATAGGAAGAAGAAGAGGGTAGAGAGAGAAGAGGGGTCAACTGAGTCAAGGGGAAAATTAGTAGGATAATAGTTTCGTGGATGGATCCCAAGAACTCAATAATGATGAGGTTATAAAGATAGCTAGTTCTGAGGTTATAAAGATAGCTAATCAATAACTAGTTCTGAGGCCACAATTTCATCATGCAGTGATGTGATTAAGAACCTAAAACCTTGTGTGAGTTACTTGGTGAGTGGAAGTGGTAAACCATTAGGAACATGTTGCTCTGGCATTAAAGCTCTTGCAGCTACTGCAGCAACCTCTACTGATAAGAAAACTGCATGCTAATACTAAATTTAAACTAATTATTTCAAGGTCACAAGCACTATTTAAGTTCAGCATGTTAATATTCACCAGATGAATGAAAAGATGATGTCTATCTTCAACTGGTTCTTATTTAAGTAGCTTCCATCTTCTAAATAGTTTCAAATCAATTTATCTTCATCACCTGCACATAAAACAACCTTATTGTTAACAACTTCATTGTTCTCTAAAGCAAACAACTTAACAACAAAGCACAAAATCAAGTTTCAAGCTAATAAAAGAATTTGTTGATATGTCTGCAAAAGAGATATGTCTAACATAGTTACAAAGTTGAGCATTAACATTCAGCTCTGTAACTATATAGGCCATAATTGACAAATACCTAGAAACCATTTCCATAAATATAATGTTTTGTGCTACTTTACCATAAACCAGTGCCGTTATCTTTTAGTGTATTCCACATTTAATATTCACTCATTATGAGAACATTCCTCTTAAAGCAGTGCCTATAAGCCGATCAGAGAATAGTATATACAGCTTGAAAAAACTCGAAGTCTGAGAGCAGTAAGCCAGCCAATCTAGCCGCAGACCGAGCATATTTCTCCATCTTTGGGTTAGGATCCATGCCAACAACATGAACATCGGAATCATTAGCATAATAACTGAGGTTAGGACCAACCTCCAAGATTTTAAGAGCCTTCCCCTTCAAGTTACTTAAGACTTGTGACTTGTACTTTGCAACCGTACCATATAAAAAAAAAAGAGAAATTCCCAAAACTTAAATCCAATTCAACAACAACAGCTTCATAATCCAATTCAATAGTAATTATTAAATGTAAAATGAAGAAATATAAACCTCAGCTTCATAAGACTTAGTAGCTGAATTCATAACCCAAGCATAGAACTCTTCATATCAATCAGGCTTTGGTGGATGAAACTGGTTAAGCACATCCTACAAAAAAGTAAGTTTTTTTTTTGCAATCAAAACAAAAACCTCATCTTTTGACTTCTCTGTTAATTGTTGGGCCAACGGCATAGGTTAAATTGTTAATGGTTACCGTGTAATCGTAATCAGAATATGAGTTATTGGTGGCTCTGAAAGGGTTTAATAGGGAAGAGTGTAGTTGCCAATATTGCAGCTTCAATGAAGTGCCTTCTTCAACAGTGACTCAGTGAGACTGTTAATAAGACTAGGAGAGTAAGTAATTACCTGAGAAAGATTACTAGAGAAATAATTTCAAAAGCAGTCAATTAACACCACTGTTCTTTTAGATACTTCCTCTATGGCTTAGAAACAATTCATCTCAATCATATCAACAAAGCAAAGGTGAATGAATATTATCAAAATAACAGTAACTCAATCATAATCATAATCAGCATATAGTTGTGTTAAGAATAAAAAATAATCCTTTTTTACAAGATAATTAACAAAATAAACAACATGAAGATTCTTTAAATAATCAGGTATTCAATTTACTAGGCAGAGTATATCTTTCTTTAGACAACTTAGCATATAAACAAGTCAACTGCAAACTAAAATGCAGTAAATGTAGTTTGATTTTTCCAACATAAAATGTGAACATTCAAGTCATGACATTGATGAAAAAAGAAAACAAAGAAGGCATGTCCTTGCTGGATTCACATTGGGAGCTAAGCTAGTTTTGAATTTAAAAAATGCACAATGATGAACATGTAGTAGTTATAATAATAAGCACCAAAGAATCATCATCTATAACAGAAAACAAGTTCCACTCTTTTCCATCTCTCTCAGGAAATTCATCAACCACATGGCAAGCATAACAATACTGAACCGAAATACAGTTAGAAAACAAGCAATTGAGAATGAACAAGAAGAGAAAGAGAATAAAAATAGAAATTGAGAATGAACAGAAACACACTACAAGCAATGTTGAGTGGATCGAATAAGAAGAGAATGCAGAAGTGAGAACGTACCGTTGCTACTGGCGGAGGAGACACATTAATGGAAGAGGTGCTTCGCTCAATATCTTATAAGCTATGACGTAGTGACCATATTTGGAAACGCGTCGATAGAGGAGGCGCCTTCACTCGAATGCAGAAGGTTGATGGAAGCGACAGAAACGAGATGAATGGTGTGACCATGACAGTGACAAGCTTTAGGGTTTCAGATCAACTTACTCTCATTCTCCTTTCCCTCTCATGTGCAATCTCAGATTATACCTAGAAGGAAAAAGAAAATTAACCAAGAGAATTATACTTAGAGAGCTATTGAGACGAAAGCTTCACAAAACTCAGATTCAACTAAGCAGGACCACCATTGAAGGGGAAAAAGAAAATAAAGGCTCTGTAAAAGGTTAACCAAATTAGAATTAATAAAATTCAAGATCAACTAAGATGCATAAAACCAGATAGCAGAAGCTCCACCGAGGACAGCAATGATGGCGTTGCTTGTGGTGACGAGGAGATAAGCGGCAGCGCAACGAACCCTCAAATCGAAGCCAGAAAACCTAATCAAAGAAGAGCGCTCCTTCGAAGGCAGCAACAACCGCATTGTATACCGCGGCAAGAGATGAACGCCGGCAACGAGCGAGATCTTAAAATTAGGGTTCGTCACATTCAGATCCCTCTCGCTCGCTCTCTCACATGCAACAATACTGATGATTAGTGATTACTCTCATATACAATACACCATCTCAGCTTTAAATATGTTTCCTTTTTTTAATGATAATGGCGTTTTAACCTGCCACAATCAATGAAAACTGCCAATAAAAACATGGTCATTCTGGAAGACGATAAAACCGCCGAAATTAGCAACAATTGTGGCAGTTATGTAAAACCGCCATAATATTAGTGCTATTTTAATCAAATTTTTTTGTAGTGTATATCCTAATACCATCAAAGTATGTAAACTGAGATCTATTGGCGAGAAGTTCTTCCAAAGTCGCAAATCTTCATCACTTGTATTTACTAAATAAATCTGTTGTGAATTGTAATAATAATATCCTTTTGGAAAGGTTGAGAGAGAATTGATTTAGTTTTTTTTTTATCAAGCATAGGAAGACTCGAATCCGCGACCTCTAAATGACTATGGGAAGACTATGCTATTTGAACTATAGTTCATTGGCGAGAATTAATTTTGTTAACCATGAAGATATGTAGAAAAGAAGGACAATATTAGAATATCATTATTAAAGAGTTAAATTATAAAAATATACGAATTTAATTTCTTTGCGTAAATTTTTTATATATATATTCAATTGTGTATTATTCTATTATAAAAAATAATTAATTTTTATATTTATTAATTAAAAATTTTAAATTTATAAATTTAATTTGATTATCAAATTAAATATTTTATATTAAAAATATATTAGAATTAAATTTAAATATAACTAAAATATTGTAAATGTTAGAAAATAAAATAAAATTAATTCTTAAAAGTATTTTTTTTATTTTCGAAAATTTTATAGATGAGATATTTTTATTTACCTTTTTGTTTTAGTTAATGTATAGTTTTTCTATATTAGTACTGGATGCATCTATTCTGGAAACGTGACGGCAAATGTTGATTGATGTAGATTGATGGGTGAATTATTTTTAGCAGAGGGTCAGAGACATCCGGATCCGAGAAAAAAGAAGAGGGAAGCTTAAGAAAAAGTAAGAAAAAAGCAGATATTGTTGTTCCAGACAATCCAATCCACTCAATCTCCTTTGATAAGAAATTTATGATTGGATTTGTTCCTCATTTTTCTCCTGCGAATGCATTATTGGGAACAAGAAAGTTTTAGGCAACAGGCAATCATATTTGGTTGTATTGCTATACAAATTTTACCTTCAAATTAAAGTTTTGGTAAATGTTAGATCATTTTGTATCTTTACAGAAATTAATTTCCACGTATAGTTAATGTCGAAAATTTGTACGAATACATCTAGTTACATATTATTATCTTAATAAAAAAATTATTTTTTATGTTTATATATATGAATAATTATTTCAAAAAATTATAATTAAAAGATTATGTAAATTTTTATTCTATTGTTGTATTAAAATTATTTTTTATTATTTTTTTAGTTTTAATATTTTAATTAAAATTTTTAATCTTAGTATTTTAAAAGAATAAGAAAAATAAAAAAAATTGATATCCAAGAATAGTTAATACAAATAAAGGGCAAATTGTCCTTTTAAAATAATTAGGGTTCAATATTATCAAAATGTCTTATGATTTTCATTCTAAAATTATCCTTATATAAATCGATGTATCTTAAAACTATTTATCAAGAAAGCTTAATAAATCAGTTTAAATTAATTTAATATATCCTACCTATTAAATCGTTCTGACATAAATTGATTTAGTAGTAAATCAACTTTATACAGTAATCATTTATTAGATAGGCTTCCCTAAATATATCGAATTTATATAAGGACAATTTTAAAATGAAAATTAAAATAAGACATCTGATAATTAAACTCCAACCATTTTAAAAAAAGTAATAATTTACCCACAAATAAATTTCCACTTTGGTGTCCTAAACTTCATCAAAATTTGAAAACTACTATCACGCGTGATTGTATAAATTGATTTCTTATTACATATTTATCTATTTTTCTATATATGAATCATGACATAATAAGGTGATTTATTATTTACATATAAACAGGGACGGGATGTACGTGATTTATTGTGGGGGTAAGCACCTTTATTATAATTTAAAATTTTTTAGTATATAATAATAATAATAATAATAATAATAATAATAATAATAATAATAATAATAATAATAATAATAATAATAATTTATTTTTATTAAATTATTAAATTTAATTTTATAATAATTTTTTATTTAATTTTTAGTATTTAATAGTCAATTTAAAAATTTTATATTAGATATTTATTAAAATGATTAATTCTCAATTTAAATGAAAATGATATGTTTCTAAAAATCGACTCGAAAGATTATTATTTATCTTTTTTATATTAACTTTAATTTTTTTCATAGAAACTATATTAATTGAAAAAAATTTTTTAACTTCAATAAGAGTTAGTTTCTAATTGTTTGAGAAGTAAATTTAAATAATTATTTACTAATATATATATATATATATATATATATATAAGGAGAGATATTTTAATTGTATTGTTAAAAAAAATGACTCAATTTTTTTAAAATATAAAATTCAAATAATAAAATTCTAAAATATATCTTATTATTCAAATTATTATTTTAGTATTTTAATTTATAAAATAAATATTTTAAAAATTAATCATATTATATAATAAAAAAATATAATTACAATAATTATGTTATATATATAAAAAATAATCATCATGTATAGAATAAATATTAAAATATAAAATATAAATTAAAAATAAATTTAACAATATATATATTTATACATAAATATATAATAATTAATAAATAATTTAATAATTAATTTTTATATATAAATAATATTTTTATTATAAAAATTTATTATTATATTATATATATTTTAGTTCTACTATCAAAAATTTGAATCCGTCACTGTATATAAATCGAGTTATTACCTTACCACGACTTAATAGAAATAGGATTTAGATCTAAATCGTTGCACCTCTTTCAACCTTAGCCGGAGGTAATATGGAGATAAAACACTTATCATATTTAATCGAATACTTTATGTGGTAATAAATAACGAAAAATTTTACAAAAGCACAATATTTTTCATTTTTCTTATATTCCTTTACTAATTATAACATTTTTATTGCATAAATTATGTAATCTCTATAAAAGTCGTCGATTAGATCACATATTGTATATAAATTATATTCTAATAATCTAATTTTCTCTATTTTAGTGGTAGCTAAGTCTTATCTACACTATTTCTACCCTTCTATATCAACATCAAGTCATCAACCTATTATATCAAGGATTTTTTACATAAATAAATTAAAGAGGAATTAATATTAGATGATTTTTTTAAACGAAAATTAAATATACAAAAGTCCTCTTTCATTATTTGTATAAATCGTTTGAGGATAATTATTTAGGTTAGAATGTTAAAATTGTTCTACTCTAAGACTATTTATGAGTTACAGTTTCAACTGAAAATAAAAATAATTAAACCATGTAGTGTGTGTTAAAAATATACATAAATCATTCTAAACCGTGATAATTTAAGTTTAAAAATTGAACCAAAATAATTTGAGACGACTTATGAATAAAACTTAAATATTTTTGCATATAAATTATGGTGGGTTAGAACTTTTTTGTACCCTGACTCAGTAAGCAAAGCCAGACCCAATAAACAAAAAGGCCCACCAAAAAAGGTGGTCTTCACAAACGTATCCGACCTCTTTAAAGAGGTCGGACACCGACAAAAGAATCCAACTCCACTTGCCCAAAGCAAGCAACTGTCTCCGCGAATCTCGCTTGCAATCTCTATCTTTACTATAAGATAGATTCCAACAAACTCCCAAAATAAAGGGAACGGCTATCCATCAGAAAAGATGCAACTACTCTAATAAATGTGGTTATCGACTCTACTATAAATACACTGACACTCCTCAGGTATAATTTACGTTCTAATCGACTAAAAACCTGCTTAAAGCCCTTGCTGACTTAAGCATTGGAGTCTCTTGTAGGTACCACCACCCCTCCCTCCCCCCCTCCCACTTCCTCACGAGGAACTCGGACAGGCGGCACCTCGACACTAACAAGTCGGACGCTGCCACACATAGGGATTTGGACCTCACGCTCAGGCCTAAATCAACGTTTCAGGTAACCCTCGGAATATTGGCGTGGTTGCTGGGGACCTGGAATTCATCCTTTAGCAATGGCGGACCACCAGTATGAAGACGGCCATACGGCATCTGAATCCGAAGCCGAACCCCAACCAGAGGACCATGTCATTATACTACCTCAACCACACCAAACACATGGTCCTCATGGGGAAGGGCCATAAGAAAACCTCCACTCAAGACAAAACTATTCTGAGATCCACCATCCCGAAGATGAAGAGCCTCCTCAAACGGCGGAGATATTAGGCCTTGTCCATGGTCAACGGGAACGACTAGAACAGTTGGAGCACGAGGCTGAATAACAACGGGAAGCAGAGCGGGAACTACAGAGAGAGGTGATACAACAAAGGGAGCTAAAAAAAACTCTTGAAGATAGAGGCCGACCTTCGAAATTGGAGTAATCGAACAAATCGAGAAGAAAGCTCCCTAGGTGGAGAAGACTTGTTCATAGAAGAAATCATGCAAGCTAAAGTTTCTAGGAATTTTAAACCCCCCCCCCCCGACATAGATCTCTGTGATGGGAAGACCGATCTGAGACATCATCCCATCAATTTCAAAAGCCGGATATACCTGTCTAACGCCTTTAACGCCACCCGCTGCAAAGCCTTCCTGACCACCCTGACCAAAGTGGCAATAAGTGGTTTGATAACTTACCCCCCAGGTCGGTAACTAGCTTCAACGACCTGGTAAGGAAGTTCCTGACCCGATTCTCCATCCAAAAGGATAAGACAAGACACGCCCCGAGCTTGTTAGAGGTTAAACAGGAGGTCGGAGAAACCCTCCGAGATTACATGGAGAGGTTCAATAAGGCATGCTTGGAGATTCAAAATCTGCCTACTGAAGCCATGATCATGGGGTTAGTCAATGGCTTTAGAGAGGGGGCATTCTCTCAGCCCATATCCAAGAGGCACCTGGTTTCCCTAAATAAGGTCCAAGAAAGAGGCGGAAAAATACATCAACTTTGAGGAGAATTCCCAACTAAGGAAACCTTTCCCACGACCAAACCTACTCTATCAACCACGGGAAAAGGAAAACGAACCTAAAAAGAGGGAAGAGAAAAACCCTAAAAAGCCCAGAAGATACCATAACTACACTTCCCTCCGATCTCTCTAGTGGATGTTTACAGAGAGATATGCCACACAAAGAAGCTCCCAACTAACCGCCCGATCAAACATAAGAAGAACAAAAGCCGGACTGAATATTGTGAGTACCAAAAGCTCTATGGACATTCCATTAATGAATGTTACGATTTGAAGAATGTTTGTGCGCGGAATTAAACTTCGCACAACTGAACCAGCAAGTGCACTAGGTCGTCCAAGTAATACCTGAGTGAGTCAGGGTCGATCCCACGAGGATTGTGATTTGAAGCAAGCTATGGTTATCTTGTATATCTTAGTCAGGCGGATAGAAAGGTTGGTTGATTGTTTAAAATGCATAAAAGGAAAATAAAGAAAACATTACTCAATTGATGGTGACAACAATGATAAGAAGATGGTTAAGACTTCGGAGATACTTTATTCTTCTGGATCAATTCAGTTTTACTGCCTCTTCCAACTGTGAATAATTTCTTCTATGGTAGGCTGTATGTGATCAACGCCTTTCTTGAGAGGTCGCCAATGCTCCTCCAGATCTGAACCCCCAGGGTTAGTGCGGATCTAGTCTGATTGAGGGTGAAGCTCCTGCAGTCCATTCCCCTTAGTGATCCTACTTAAAACACCACAGACAAGGTAGAATCTTCCAGATCAGAGAATGTTATGCCTTTGGTTCTAGCCTTTACCACAAAGACCCTAATCTCCCCATATCTCGGCTAAACTGGTGTCTCGAGAAGTCCCCAACGAAGTCGTGGATTAGCCGTCTAAGAGATGTATAATCAAGCTAGTGGTTCATCATTGTCCAATGAAAGACTCACTCTGAACCAATGTAGAATGAGATAACCTTATGCCAGTTCAACACATTCATAAGGATGAAGAACGAAGATACATCTTAGACCAGAGAATCAAACACGGATTGAAGATAGAACAGTAATACTTTATTAATCGATAAAACTTAGCAGAGCTCCTCCCCTCAACCCTGGAGGTTTAGAGACTCATACTGATAGAAAATATAATGTGAAATTCGAAAATATGCGAGAAGCACTACAGGAAAAAAGGCCTGTCGGCACACTTTTTTCTTGCGAGGGTGGCCACTGATTTGTGATTTTACCACGCTTTTTTCTTGTCACGCTTTAAAAGCGTGGCCAAAAGTGGTCAATGGCCACGCTTTTATGAGAGTGGCGACTTATTACTGATTTGGCTATGCTTTTTTTCCACGCGTCAAAAGCGTGGCCACAGAGGGAAATCGGCACGCTTTTATGAGGGTGGCGACTGATTATTGATTTGGCTACGTTTTTTTTGCCACGCTTTAAAAGTGTTGCCATAGAGAGAAATAAGTACGCTTTTGAAGCATGGCTGATTTGTCTTCCTATAGGCACTCTAAAAAAGCGTAGCGACGTAGTTTTCAACCATTTTTTTTCACACTTAAATTTTTTCCCAATTAAACACTTCAACCCTAAAGAAGTGACAATATTTTCACTACTCAAGACTCCGAACACTCGCTGCCAGCCCCTTCATCGTCATCACTACAATGTCCCAATTCATCACTGCTGATGAGAACCCATGCATGCCCTCTACCCCAGCCCTTCATCTTCATCACCGCTGAGAACCCTCACACCCAGCCGTCTCTCTGAGCCCTCGCTCGTATCCCTCTATCGCACCTTCTCTCGCAGCTGCTCTGTCGCAACCCTTGCACCCTCAACGCAAGCCTCCTCCTCAGATTCGCAACCCTCGCACCCTCTCTTGCAACCCTCTATCGGCGCTGCTCCGTCGGCGCACCCTGTATCGGCGTGCCCTCCCTGAGCGATCTCTCTCTCAAAAACCCTAAACACTAAAGATGCTGCCTCTCTCTCGCTCCTCCCTCAATCGTCGCTACCTCTCCCTCAATCGGCGCTCAACCCTCACCATAAACACTACAAGAGGTAAGTATTTCTTCCTTCTGTTTCTCAGATCTTGTGATAAGGGCCATTAGTTTGGTTCCCTGGCTGTTTCGCTGTTCCTATGTTGCAGTGATGTAAAAATGAAAGTTTAAATATTGACACATTGAATTTAGGAAAATGTTTGGATCTGATTTTATCGTAAAAATATATTTCGTTGTTCCCTGGTTTGTTTGATTCTTGAGCTTCACTTCATTTCAAATGTGTGTGCTTGGTTCTGGATGCTTGTTTTCTTGTTCATTATTAGATATTTTGTAATTTGTATTGATTGGAGACTAGTTATGCTTTCTAATCTTTCTCACATGTTATTCTTGTCTTTTGAATGAAGAAAATGAACAGGGTATTTGATGCTATTCTTCGTGGAAGCATTGATTTCTCATTGGAGTGCTTGAATCATTCTCATCATGAAGATCCTTTATTGCTTGCAGATCAGCATGCTACTGCTGCGGTTGAGAGTCCCAACAAGTCAAGGCTCTTAACCATGCTTGATGAGGTTTGTTGTTTTTTCTTTTCATTTTCTTTTGAAAATTCTTGAGTAATGTAACTTGGATCAATTATTCATAGAAAATTTGAATAAAAAAATATATATTAAAAACAAGTTAAACATATAAATATATGGAGGAGGCTGATTTTTGTATTCGGATGTATACTTGTGTATGGTAATAACTAATAATACCTACTTCTCTATTATATTTGATTTTGATTTTGATGTGGTTTTGTTATCACAGTCCAACTTTTTTTTTTTCAATGCTTAAATTGAATAAAGTTTTTATAGACACAATTCAATTTTGTAAATAAGAATACATTTTTTTAAAAAATATTTTATTTTTTTCCCTCTGTGATTTGTGTCACTGTCATTTGAAATAATTGGTGAAATGGGGTTTTCATTATCTTGTCAACTTCATATCTGAGTTCATGTTTAATGTAATTTTTTTTTTGCCATTTTATCCACTTGTATTTTCTATTTTAGATCAGTTTTTGTCTAGTAGGAAAATGGGTTTCTTTACCAAATTTGCATGTTGACTTTGTTTAGAAAAAATTAAAAAAAGAACAAAAAAACTAGTCCAAGTTATTATTTGATAGTTATCATCAACTTTGCTATATAACTAGTTGAGGTGTGATGCGTGAGCATCTTTCCTATCTTTTCCTAATGAATTTGCATCTAACTTGTTGAGTTTAATTAAGAATTAATTATATTTTAGCCACTATGGATGCTATTTTGAGTTTTGTGCAATTTTATTCATTTTAGGTAGCATTCGGATGGATTTGATGGAATTTCTGCAGAGAAAGAGAAGAAACCAAGGAGATGACCAGCGAATACCGATGCAGACGCATGGCTCACGCGACCGCGCGGAATGGAGGAAATCGCAATGACGCGATCACGTGCTTGACGCGAACGCGTGGATTGGAATCTGCATAATTGACGCGAACGCGTGACCGACGCGTACGCGTGACATGCGCCACGTGCAAAAAACGCAGAAAAACGCTGGGGGCGATTTCTGGGCTATTTTAACCCAGTTCTTAGCTCAGAAATCACAGATTAGAAGCTGCAGAAGGGACAAATCAAGTGGTCCCCACCCATCAGCTGAAGACTTGTTAATTAATTCGAATTTAAATTCAAATCTTATTTTAGGAAAAGATATTATTTTAATTTTAATTTTAGAAATTTGATTTTTAAATTATTAGGATTAGTTATAAAAGGGATTCCAACAGGGTGGTTCCAGCACAACATTCCACAACATTATTCCATACAAATTTATATTCCATATTCCATGAGTAACTAATCCTCCATTGTTAAGGTTAGGAGCTCTGTCTATTGTATGGATTGATAATATTATTTTTCTATTTTAATTCATGTTTTGCTTTATATTTCAATAATTGTTTTTGTTCTTTATTTTATGAATATGGGTGGAACGGAAGTATGACCCATGTTCTATTTGAGTTCTTGTATAACTTGGAAAAGCTCTTTACTTGAACAATAGCTTGAAAACATATTATCCTGAATTTCTAATTGTTTGTATTTAACGGGATACGTGACATATAATCCCTTTATTTTTGGACAATTAGGATTCTTGTGGCATATAAATTGGAATTTGATCATCACCCTCTAATTGGAATTAATTGACCAAGGAATTGACAGTTGATGAATTTTAGAGGAGACTAGGAAGGTCTAAGGAATTAGGGTCTAGTCACAAATAGTTTTCCATGAATTAAATCTTGCATGATTAAAATAGTTAATAAGAAAAGTCAATCCAGAAAATAGATAACTCTAAAACCTTAACTGCCTCCTCAATATTTTATTCCCAACTTATTTATCTGCCTATCTTTAATATTCTAAATTAACTGTTTAATGCTTTTGAACTTCCAAACACTATTTTCTGTTTGTCTAACTAATCCTATCAAATGCTATTGTTGTTTAATCCATCAATCCTCGTGGGATCAACCCTTACTCACGTAAGGTATTACTTGGTACGACCCGGTGCACTTGCCGGAAAGTTAGTGGGTTATAAATTCCACACCAAGTTTTTGGCGCCGTTGCCGGGGATTGATAGTGATTAACAACTATTCGTTGTTTGATTGCTTAGATTAGATAATTTTTTTATATTTTTTTATTATTAATTTTTATTTTGCATTTTTTACATTACTTTTTTATTTTTTCCTTTACATTAATTTTTTTCTTTTCTTTTTTTTCGTTTACCCCTTCCCCTTTATACCATAACCCTTTTTTTTATTTTACTTTTATTATTTGAAAAAAAATATAAATAAATAAAAAAATATTTAAATAAATAAAATAGCACTAAAAATTTATTTTTTAATTTCTGAATTTAAGTTTGGTGTTACCCAGTTAATTTTATTTTAATTTTCCTGTTTATTTTACCTTTTAAATTTTTGAATTTATTTATTTATTTATTTAGTATTTTTATTTTATTATTTTACACAGGTTACCTCACAGGGACTTTTCTGCACTCTGACGTAGAGAGTCCCATTTTTTCTTGTTTACTGCTTGTGTATGCGCAGGAATAGAGACAAAGAACATCTCTTAGACTTTGATCCTGAACTTGAAAGGACTTTCAGGCGGCGTTTACAACAAGCAAGACTTTGCAAGGCTGCAGAATCCACTATGGCAAATAATAATGCTAATGCCAATGTGGTAAATCCGAATGGAGATGATCAACAAAGGAGAGTGCTTGGCTCTTATTCTGCTCCTATTGCAGATCTTTATGGAAAGAGCATTGTGGTACCTCCTATAACTGCAAACAACTTTGAGTTGAAGCCACAATTGGTCTCCCTGGTGCAACAAAATTGCCAGTATCATGGTCTTCCTCACGGAGACTCAAATCAATTTATCTCTGATTTTCTGTAGATATGTGATACTATGAAGACAAATGGAGTGAACTCAGAGGTGTACAGACTCATGCTTTTCCCGTTTTCTCTGAGGGATAAAGCAAAGCTATGGCTAGATTCACAACTAAAGGAGAGTCTGAATACTTGGGAAAAGGTTGTTACAGAGTTTCTCACTAAATTTTTCCCACCAAAGAAGCTGACTAAGCTTAGGTTGGAGGTTCAGACCTTCAGGCAGAAGAAGGGTGAAACTCTTTATGAAGCTTGGGAGAGATACAAGCTGCTGACTAGGCAATGCCCTCCGGACATGTTCTCCAAGTGGACCCAACTAGATATTTTTTATGAAGGATTGGGTGAGATGTCCAAGATGAGCCTAGACACTTCTCCATGCGGTTCAATACACAAGAAGAAGACACCAGAGGAGACTATTGAGCTGATTGAATTGGTTGCAAGCAACCAATATTTATACTCATCTAATAGGAATCCTGTGAACTCTGAGACCCCTCAGAAGAGAGGCGTGTTGGAAGTAGAAGCTGTTAATGCTCTTCTTGCTCAGAACAAGCTGATGTCTCAGCAAATAAATCTACTTACTCAACAGATGGGTGACATGCAAGTCTCAGCTATCAACACACAAAAGTCACCATAAGAAATCTCCTATGCCATGGCAGGTAATTTTGTTCAAAATGATAATCATGATTATGCTCAACCTTCTTATGAACAGGTGAATTACATGGGGAGTGGTCCTAGGAATCCCAACAATGATCCATATTCTAAGACATACAACCAGGGATGGAGAAATCACCCAAACTTTGGGTGGAGGGACCAACCTCAGAGACCTCAAAACTTCAACAATAGTTCTCAGGGCGGTTTCCAGCAGAACAATGATTTGGAAGCAATATTGACAGGTTTTAGACAGGAAACCAGAGCATCCATCAAGAACCTGGAGATTCAAATGGGTCAATTAGCCACAAAGGTTAATGAAATTGATTAGAGGACCACTAATAGCCTTCCCGGTAACACAATTCCAAATCCAAGAGAGGAATGCAAGGCTATCACCGTAATAAGTGAACAAGTGGTAAGTATGGAAGCACAAGTTATACAGGAAACCAGAGCCTCTATTAGAAACTTAGAGGTGCTAGTGGGCAAATGATAAACCCATATTTTATGATATATTTTGTGCTTAATCTGAGTGATTTATTCAACCCTTCACCCACTTATTCATATTATTTGCATGGTTTTACTTTCCCTTCCTTATTATGTGATGTATGTGAAAAACATGTTTCCTATGCTTTAAAATTAATTATTTTAGTTACCTTTATTCCCATTCGATGCCGTGATTAGTGTGTTGAGTAGTTTCAGATCCTCTAAGGCAGGAATGACTTAAAGGATGGAAAGGAAACATATAAAAATGGAAGGAAAGTACAAAACGGGGTTTTTGGAGAAACTGGCATCCACGCGATCGCATGGGCGACGCGGCTGCATGCCAGCGCGAAAAGGGCATTGACGCGGCCGCATGATTGACGCGACCGCGCGCCTCGAGCAAAACACATATGACGCGGTCGCATGACTGACGCGACCGCGTGACAAGAAAAACTCCGAATGACACGACCGCATGACCCATGCGGATGCGTGACAGAGGCCACGCACCAGAAATTGCAGAAAACGCTCCCAGCGAATTCTGAAGCCCTTTTTGGCCCAAATCCAAGTCCAGAAGGCATAGACCAGAGGTTATGAAGTGGGAGAATGCATCCATTCACGGGGAGTCTCCACCTTAGTTAGTTTTCATGATTTAGATTTAGTTTAGAGAGAGGTTCTCTCCTCTCTCTTCTCTCTTAGGATTAGGATTTAGGATTTCTCTTAGTTTTAGGAGTGACTCTCGATCCCAGGTTCAATGTTCCTTTACTTTAAGCTTCCTTTTCACTTTTTATCCATTCCATTACTTTAGTTGGTTATTTGATGTTGCAATTTAATTTATGAATTCTTCTATGTTACAGATTACTCTTTTTGAATTAATATTATTTGAGGTATTTCAGTTTAATATTGCTTTCTTTTATTTACATTATTGTTATTCCCATCTGAAGACATTTTTATTCCAGTAGATTTATTTTTCTTCTTTTGGTCTTGGTTAAGAAATCAGTAACTCAGGAGTTATCAAACTCAAACATGATTGATAATTGTTATCTTTGCTAATTAAATTGAATTTCAATAATCCCAATCTTTTCTTAGGAAATAAATAGGATTCGAAGATCAAACCAATTAATCCCTTGACCTTCCTTTATCTTAATAAAGGTTAACAAAGTGGAATTAAGATTCAATTCTCATCATCATTGATAAGGATAATTAGGATAGGACCTCCAATTTCTCATACCTTGCCAAAAGTTTATTTACAGTCATTTATTTATTTTACTTGCCATTTAAATTGCTTGTTCTTCATTTACTTCAATTGCTAATTAAATCATTCGCTCCTCATTCCCAAAACCCCAATTTACAATCTCCATAACCAATAATAAGAACATACTTCCCTGCAGTTCCTTGAGAAGACGACCCGAGGTTTGAATACTTCGGTTATCAATTTATTTAGGGGTTTGTTACTTGTGACAACCAAAACATTTGTACGAAGGGATTTCTGTTGGTTTAGAAACTATATCTACAACGCGACTATTTTTATAAATTCTTTACTAGCAAAAATCCTAACGTTAGCCAACTGAGCAAGCAAATACTTGAGAGGTCTGCAAGTACATTTCAAGGTGATACAGTGGTGAACCCAGGAGAAGATTGCAAGGGTATTCAATTGAGAAGTGGTAAAGTAGCTGGCTCTGAGACTAAGGCCAATGAAGAGCTAGTTGAAAAAGAAGCTCCAGAGGAGAAGAAGGAAGAAGTAGAACACGCCCCTCCAAAGCGTGCGGACAACCCATTCCCAGACTTTCTTGACACTTATCCTACTTTGCCAAAGGCTCCTGAGTACAAGCCTAAAATGCCATATCCTCAGAGATTTCAAAAGGAGACCAAGGACAAACAGTTTTCAAAGTTCTTGGAAGTCTACAGAAAGCTGGAAATAAATATTCCTTTTTATGAGGTTTTGGAACAAATGCCTCTCTATGCCAAGTTCATGAAGGAGCTGTTGTCAAAGAAGAAGCCTTTAAAGGGAGATGAGACAGTGGTCCTAACTAAAGAATGCAGTGCCATCATTCAGAATAACTTACCAAAGAAGATGCCAGATCCAGGGAGCTTTCAAATTCCATGCACCATTGGGAGCACAACCTTTGAGAAAGCGTTATGTGATCTGGGAGCAAGCATCAATCTAATGCCCTTGTCTGTGATGAAGAAGCTGCAGATCCAAGAGGCACAACCCACAAAGATAGCATTACAGATGGCAGACAAATTCATGAAGCCTGCATATGGATTAGTGGAAAATATCTTGGTCAAAGTGGGTAAGTTCTTCCTCCCAGCAGATTTTGTAATTCTTGATACAGGGGAGGATGAGAATGCCTCTATAATTCTAGGAAGACCATTTTTAGCCACTGGAAGAGCTCTGATTGATGTAGAAGTGGGTGAATTAGTGCTTAGAGTGCATAATGAGCAACTGGTCTTCCATGTCTTCAAAGATATACATTCAACAGGTGAAGAAGAGAGGTGCATGCATACTGAGCTTATTGATCCAAACCTTCAAGAACCCCCTGATGATGCACAGCAGAGTCTGCAAATCAAACCTCCTTTGGTGACAATCAGTAAAATTTCTCCCGACATCAAACCTAAGTTTGGTGTTGAAACTGCATCATCCACCAAAGAGGAGGTCCCCAAAAAGAAAAAAATACCCAGAGGATGGAGAAACAAAAAGATCCCCACTGAAGGTTTCTCCCCAGTTATGAAGGTGGTGTTGACCAGCAATCCAGCATGGGTTTATACAGTAATCAGAATCCTCTCTCTGGAGCATATTGAGCTACGTTATGGAGACATAGGAAAGAAGTTCAAAGTAAGGGGTGAAGAGCTGAGCCCCTATGATCCTCCTCCTTAGAGGAGCTGACCGTCAAGCTAGTGACGATAAAGAAGCGCTTGTCGGGAGGCAACCCGATAATTTCGTATCCTTAGCTATTTTTGGTAGTAGTAGTTTTCTTAGTTATTTTATTTTATTTTTATTGAGTTCTTACTAATTTTCTGATCATGCAGCTATGTTCTTCCAGGAACCAAACACCTCAAGCTATATTTCAAAAAAAAAGGGGGCACACGACGCACAAGCGTCATTGACGCGAATTCGTCAATCATGTGTGCGTAAAAAAATAAAAATTGACAGAGAGTTGCGCAGGAGTGGCGCTGGACTCATGCATTTCTCACAAACGATCCCACACGAACGCGTACCCCACGCGTTCGCGTCGTTTGTGATTTTCGCCATTCACGCGGGCGCGTCACCGACGCGAACGCGTGACTTGCAAATTCGACATAAAAGAGCGTTTGGACAGAGAGTTGTGCCGGCTTGGGGCAAGAAGTGTGCTAAAAGCACAAATTTGGTCACGCGGACGCGTGACTGACGCGTTCGCGTCAGTTGCACATACAGCCATCCACGCGAGCGCGTGCACGACGCGAACGCGTCGTATGAGAATTTGGCTCCCAAGCCATGCGAACAGAAAGTCACGTGGGTGCACGGCTGGCTTCGCGCGAATTGCACAAAATCCAGGGCACGCGGATGCGTGCCTGACGCTAACGCGTCATTATAAAGAATGCGCGACGTACGCGATCGCGTGCTGTACGCAAATGCGTCGTTTGTGCTGCCTAGTTTTCTTTCTCTCTCTCTCCCAATCCCTATTCTCTCTGTTCTTTTATCCTTTCCTTTTTCTTTCATAATAATATTTGTCTCTTTCTATTTTCAGTTCTTCTTTGCTTGAGGACAAGCAAACCTTTAAGTTTGGTGTTGACGCTTTGCTTAAGGGTTTTCTGTTTATTCCTATGGCACCAAAAGGGAGGCGAATCATCTTCACAAAGGAGCACAACCTGAAGAATAAAATGACCGCTCAAATAACTAAGGTGGTTGAGTTCCTTTCATTTTTTTCCTTCCCGCTTTTATTATGTATGTTCCGGTTTTCTGCTGGTTTGCTTTGTTTGCTGCATGATCCTTTATTAGTAGATTCATAGGTTATTGTTTAATTTTTCTGTTAAGTGCTTTAATTCTGAAAGATGTCTCATGTATTGCCCACTAAGCTTGAAATCAAAAAGAAAGAATAACAGATGTAGTGAATGAGAATTTGAATCTAATTTTTAGAGTAGTCTCACTTACTTAGATGTGGTGGTATTTTCTGTGATTCTAAATCAATGCTTGAATAGTGCATATTTTTGATAATGAAGTTTATGAATGTTAAAATTGTTGGCTCTTGAAAGAATGATGAAAAAAGAGAAATGTTATTGATAATCTGAAAAATCATAAAATTGATTCTTGAAGCAAGAAAAAGCAGTGAAAAACACAAAGCTTGCGAAAAAAAATAAGCAGAAAAAGCCAGTAACCCTTTAAACTAAAAGGCAAGGGTAAAAATGATCCAAGGCTTTGAGAATTAATGGAGAGGAGGGCCCAAAGGAATAAAATCCTAGCCTAAGCAGCTAATTCAAGCTGTCCCTAACCATGTGCTTGTGGCGTGAAGGTGTCAAGTAAAAAACTTGAGACTGAGCGGTTAAAGTCGTGATCCAAAGCAAAAAGAGTGTGCTTAAGAACTCTGGGCCCCTCTAACTGGGGACTCCAGCAAAGCTGAGTCACAATCTGAAAAGGTTCACCCAGTTATGTGTCTGTGGCATTTATGTATCTGGTGGTAATACTGGAAAACAAAATGCTTAGGGTCATGGCCAAGACTCATAAAGTAGCTGTGTTCAAGAATCAACATACTGAACTAGGAGAATCAATAACACTATCTGAATTCTGAGTTCCTATGGATGCCAATCATTCTGAACTTCAAAGGATAAAGTGAGATGCCAAAACTATTCAGGATTGCAGTTGTAAACCCCACTATAAGAAGAGACATGAGCTTAATCGAACTCTCATTCTCATGCAAATTCACATCCTAAGCTTATATTAGTTTTTTGTTGCTTGAGGACAAGCAACATCTTAAGTTTGGTGTTGTGATGCGTGAGTATCTTTCCTATGTTTTCCTAGTGAATTTGCATCTAACTTGTTGAGTTTAATTAAGAATTAATTATATTTTAGCCACTATGGATGCTATTTTGAGTTTTGTGTAATTTTATTCATTTTAGGTAGCATTCGGACGGATTTGATGAAATTTCTGCAGAGAAAGAGAAGAAACCAAGGAGATGACCGGCGAATACCGACGCGGACGCATGGCTCACGCGACCGCGCGGAATGGAGGAAATCGCAATGACGCGATCGCGTGCTTGACGCGAACGCGTGGACTGGAATCTGTACAATTGACGCGAACACGTGACCGACGCGTACGCGTGACATGCGCCACGTGCAGAAAACGCAGAAAAATGCTGGGGGCAATTTCTGGGCTGTTTTGACCCAGTTCTTAGCTCAGAAATCACAGATTAGAAGCTGCAGAAGGGACAAATTAAGTGGTCCCTACTCATCAGCTGAAGACTTGTTAATTAATTCGAATTTAAATTTAAATCTTATTTTAGGAAAAGATATTATTTTAATTTTAATTTTAGAAATTTGATTTTTAAATTATTAGGATTAGTTATAAAAGGGATCCCAACAGGGTGGTTCCAGCACAACATTCCACAACATTATTCCATACAAATTTACATTCCATATTCCATGAGTAACTAATCCTCCATTATTAAGGTTAGGAGCTCTGTCTATTGTATGGATTGATAATATTATTTTTCTATTTTAATTCATGTTTTGCTTTATATTTCAATAATTGTTTTCGTTCTTTATTTTATGAATATGGGTGGAACGGAAGTATGACCCATGTTCTATTTGAGTTCTTGTATAACTTGAAAAAGCTCTTTACTTGAACAATAGCTTGAAAACATATTATCCTAAATTTCTAATTGTTTTTATTTAACGGGATACGTGACATATAATCCCTTTATTTTTGGACAATTAGGATTCTTGTGGCATATAAACTGGAATTTGATCATCACCCTCTAATTGGAATTAATTGACCAAGGAATTGGCAGTTGATGAATTTTAGGGGAGACTAGGAAGGTCTAAGGTGTTAGGGTCTAGTCACAAATAGTTTGCCATGAATTAAATCTTGCATGATTAAAATAGTTAATAAGAAAAGTCAATCCAGAAAATAGATAACTCTGAAACCTTAACTGCCTCCTCAATATTTTATTCCCAACTTATTTATCTGCCTATCTTTAATATTCTAAATTAACTATTTAATGCTTTTGAACTTCCAAACACTATTTTCTGTTTGTCTAACTAATCCTATCAAACGCTATTGTTGTTTAATCCATCAATCCTCATGGGATCGACCCTTACTTACGTAAGGTATTACTTGGTACGATCCGGTGCACTTGCCGGAAAGTTAGTGGGTTATAAATTCCGCACCAAGGTGGTGAGTGGATTATTACAAATTGCAATGAAAGATGGATAACAAATTGAAGTTACCATTATTGGTGCTTTTGCTCAATTGCTTCTTGTTTGTGGCACTTTCACAAACAGCTTCCAATGATGATGGTAAGTTTTTTTGATCCATATATATGATTCAAGTCTATTCTTAAGTTTGATTATCTTTGTATATATTAAGATCTAAGGTATTTATTTCAATGAATGAATCAATGAAACAAATTTAACTTTTCATTGTAGTTGAGGCCTTAAATTCTCTAAAGGATTCTTTGCAAATCAATATTCCCACTTGGGTTGGTTCAGATCATTATAGTGGTTCTTGGCAAGGAATCACATGCAAAAACTCACGTGTTGTTTCCATGTAAGTTCTCTTCTGACTATGCTTAATTACGGTAGAAACTTATATGCAGTTATATTCATTACCAAACAAGGTACTTTCCCCCTTTTTCTAAATAAAAAATATTGGACTTGTTTTGCTTGTGCTTTTTTAAAGAAAGACAGAAACATAAATAATTATTTTTTCTGTTTAATTATTTTGAAAAAGCAGGTAAGGACTTGTTTCTTCCAAAAGCAAATACAGTAGAAGTGAGAGAATTATGGTTATTTGTCTCTTATTTCATTCTGCTCTGTCAATTTTTGCTTCTTACTGTTTTATTTCATTTATTAGGCTAGAACAAAATTTAATTAGGTTGGTTGTAGTAGATCCTGAACCAGTACCATTTTCAAGCAAGTGATTTGTTATATCATAATTTAATTTGAACCAGTACCATTTTCAAGCAAGTGATTTGTTATTTCATAATTTTAATATAGTCCTTATTAATTAATTCAGTAGCGACAAAGAATGCATAGTAAGATTCTGCTTATGGCTCACAACAGGTTCTGGACCAAAATATGATGAAAAGACAACGTATTCCCTTGGTACAAGGCTGAAAGCATTCTCTGATTAGTTGCTGAAAACTATGGTATCAGGCAAACTTGATGCCATCTTTCCCGCTGCTACACGCCAATATGCGCCATTGATTGAGGAGTTGTGGAATGATGCAGCCATTAAGGCCACATATGCAAGAAGAAGTGAATTAGAAATGTTGCCTAGTGTTGCCAGAAGAAGTAAATTAGATTAGATTTTTTCTAATATAGAGTTATAATTTTTTTAAATGTTTATTTTGGAAGTTGAATTTATTTTTTTTAAATGTTACATTCATATTTTATTATGTGTAAAATCCATATAAATCAATGGAAGATTAATTTTTTAGTATTTTATTTTATTTTAAAGATTAACTTATTAATATTTCTATTTTATTTTCTATTTTTCTTTTTTTTTTATTTGAAAAGGATTAGGCCACGCTGTTACGCGTGCCAATAGATCAATAAAAGTGTGGCAATAGAGCATCTGACACGCTGGCAGATGTGACCCTTTCAAAAGTGTGCTGATAGCTCAAAAAGCGTGGCGAAAAGCTATCGACACGCTTTTTTGTACTTTTCGGCATGCTTTTTAAAAGCATGGCAGAAAGATTATTTTCTTGTAGTGAAGTGTTCGATCTCCCAAAAAGTGTAAAAGTTCTCAAATAAATACTAGGCTAATGACTAAGGATTACATAAAAGGGGTAAAACAGTCTTTTAATACAAAAATCCACTTCTATGGCCCACTTGGTGAGTGTTTGGGCTGAGCCTTGAGTATCTCCATGAGCTAGGGTGGCTCCTTGGCGTTGAACACCTGCTTGGGGGTCCTTTTTGGGCGTTGGAATGCTGGCTACTCCCTTGTGGGCGTTGGACGCCAGAATAGGGCAAATGGCTAGCGTTGAATGCCAGTATTGGGCCTTTGATTCTGAAGCAAAGTATGAACTATTATACATTGCTGGAAAGCCCTGGATGTTAGCTTTCAATAGCAATTGAGAATGGTCCATTTGGAGTCTTTCGAGTGCAAGGAGGTCAGATCTTGACAGCATCTGCAGTGCTTTCTCTGCCTCTGAATCAGACTTTTGCTCCAACTCCTCAATTTCAGCCAGAAAATACCTGAAATTGCATAAAAACACACAAACTCAAAGTAGAATACAAAAATGTGAATTTTTCACTAAAACCTATGAAAAATTAATAAAATTTAAACAAACATACTTAAAACTATATGAAAATGATGGCAAAAAGCATATAAAATATCCGCTAATCACAACACCAAACTTAAACTGTTGCTTGTCCCCAAGTAACTAAAAACAAAGTAGGATAAAAAGAAGAGTAAGATACAATAAATCTCAGAGTTTTCAATGAAGCTTAGTTTCAATTAGATGAGCGGGACTTAGTAGCTTTTTGCTTCTGAATAATTTTGGCATCTCACTATCTATTGAAACTCAGAAGTGTTAGTCTCCTTAGGAACTTAGAATCCAGATGATATTGTTGACTCTCCTGGTTTAATTCTTTTTTATTCTTGAACACAGAATTTTAGAGTCTTGGCCATGTCCCTAACCACTTTGTTTTGCAGTATTACCACCGGATACATAAATGCCACAGACACCTAACTGGGTGAACCCTTTCGGATTGTGATTCAGCTTTGCTAGAATCCCCAGATAGAGGTGTCCAGAGTTCTTAAGCACACTCTTTTTGCTTTGGATCATGACTTTAACTGCTCAGTCTCAAGCTTTTTACTTGACACCTTCACACCACAAGCATATAGTTAGGGACACTGTCCATTTGGAGTGCTTAAGCCAAGATTTTACTCCTTTTAGGCCCTCCTAACCATCGATGCTCAAAGCCTTGGATTCTTTTACCTTTGCCTTTTGGTTTAAAGGGTTATTGGCTTTTTACTCTTGCCTTTTGGTTTAAAGAGCTATTGGCTTTTCCTGCTTTTTATTTCGCTTTTTTTTTTCGTAAGCATATATATCTATTTTTTTTCTTTTTATTGCATCTTGCTTTTTTTGCTGCTTTTTCTTGCTTCAAGAATCAAATTTTTGGATTTTTCAGATTACCAATAATACTTTACTTTTATCATCATTCTTTCAAGAGCCAACTTTCTTAATTTTAATTTCAAATATGCACTATTCATTCATACATTCAGAAAATAAAAGCAATGCCACCACATCAAGATAATTGAACTATTCTTAGATAAACTCGAAATTCATGTATCTCTCAATTATTTTCAAATAAAATTTTCTTTTAAGTGAGGTGAGAGATATATGGGACATTTTATAACTTTAAGACATAGATAGAAATGATCATGCTATAAGAACAAGAGAACAGATAAGAAAACATTATAGAAAACAGAAAAATAACATAAGAACAGGGGATTAAGAGAACGAATCCACCTTCATAATGGTGGCTACTACTCCTTGAGGATCCAATGTAGTGCTTGATCTCTTCAATGTCACGCCCTTATCTCGGTTGTTCTTCCCTCATAGCCCTTTGATATTCTCTTATTTCATTGAGGATGGTGGAATGCTCTTGATGCTCCAAACTCAATTGCTCCATATTAGTGTTCAATTCTCCAAGAGAATTATGCAATTGGTCCCAATAGCCTTGAAGAGGAAATTGCATCCCTTGAGGTCTCCCAGGGATTTCTTGTTGAGGCGGTGGCACAGGCTCATGTGCATGCTCTCTAGTTTGCTCCATCCTCTTCTTAGTGATGGGCTTGTCCTCCTCAATGAAGTTGTCTCCCTCTATGACAATTCTAGCTGAATTTCATAGGTGACAAATGAGGTGAGGGAAAGCTAACCTTGCTTTGGTGGAGGGCTTTTCAGCTATCTTGTACAATTCTTGAGGTATCACCTCATGTACTTCCACCTCACTCCTAATCATGATGCAATGAATCATGATGGCTCTGTCAATGGTCACTTATGACCGATTGCTAGTAGGGATGATAGAGCGTTGGATAAATTCCAACCATCCTCTAGCTACTGGCTTGAGGTTAAGCCTTCTTAGTTGAGTAGACTTGCCTTGGGAATCCCTTTTCCACTGTGCTCCTTCCACACAGATGTATGAGAGTACTTGATCCAGTCTCTGATCAAAGTTGACTCTTCTAGTGTAAGGATGTGGGTCTCCTTACATCAAAGGCAAGTTGAACGCCAACCTCACACTTTCCGGACTAAAGTCCAAGATTTTCCCTCGGACCATGGTGCTCCAATTCTTGGGATTTGGGTTCACATTAATGTCATGATTTTTTATGACCCATGCATTAGCATAGAACTCTTGCTCCATTAAGATCCCAACCTCTTGGATGGGATTGGTTAGGACTTCCCAACCTCTTCTCCGGATCTCTCTTTGGATTTTCGGATACTCATTCTTCTTAAGCCTAAAAGGGACCTCAGGGATCACATTCTTCTCTGCCACTACTTTATAGAAGTGGTCTTGGTGGGATTTGGTGATGAATCTCTCCATCTCCCAAGATTCAGAGGTGGCGGCTATGACCTTTTCTTTCCTCTTTCTAGAGGGTTCCCTGACGATCGGATTTCTGCTAATTCAGAATTTTGTAAAAATAATCGCGTTGTAAGTATAGTTTCTAAACTAACAGAGAATCCTTTCGTACAAAATTTTGGTTGTCACAAGTAAAAAAACCCAACAAAATTTATAACCGAAGTATTGAAACCTCGGGTCGTATCTCAAGGAATTGTAGGGAAGTATGAATTATTATTGGTTATGGTAAAAGGTGTGTTTTTGGGTTTTTTGAATTAAAGAACAAGTAAATTAAATGACAAGAGAAATAAATTAATAATTATGAAAGCTCTTCGCAAGGTATAAGAATTGGAAATCCCATCCTAGTTATCCTTATCAGGTATGATGAGAATTATTGTTGCTCCCACTTAGTTAACCCTTACTAAATAAAGGAAAGTCAAGTGGACCAATCAATTTGATCATCAAGTCCTAGTCAACTCCTGTGGAAAGACTAGCTTTAGAGCGATCCAAATTAATCAGCAGTTTCCGATTCTCAATCAACTGCTGAGTTTGATAACTCAAGTGTTACCAATAACTTAACCAAAACTAAAAGGAGAAAAATCTAAATTAAATTGAAAGCATCATAAATAGAATAAAACAATCATAAATCTGAAATACCTCGAATTGTATTGAATCAAATTAAACATAAGAATTCATAAGCCAAATTAGCAAAGTAAACAACTAAAGTAATTCAATGAATAAAAGTAGAAGAGAACATAAAGTAAAGGAATATTGAACCTGGAATGAAGAAACAATCCTGAAATTAATAGAAATCCTAATCCTAAATCCTAAGAGAGAGGAGAGAGCCTCTCTCTCTCTAAAACTACATCTAAAACCTAAAATTGTGAATTATGAATGTTGTATCAATTATTGTTGAATGAATGAATGGATTCTCCCACTTTATAGCCTCATCTATGTTTTTTGGGCCAAAAGCTGGTCAAAAATAGCCCAGAAATCGCCTGGTACGTACAGGTCGCGGCAAAGTCACGCGGGAGCGTCGTCCACGCGTTAGCGTGGATTGGGTTTTTGCCAGGTCACGCGTCCGCGTGATCCACGCGTGCGCATCGCCTGACTTCGGGGCAACTATGGCAAATTATATATCGTTGAGAAGCCCCAGACATTAGCTTTCTAACACAACTGGAACTGCATCATTTGGACCTCTTTAGCTCAAGTTATGATCGATTTAGTACCAAGAGATCAGGCTGGACAGCTTTAGCAATTCCTTAAGTTTCTTGTATTCCTTCCACTTTTGCATGCTTCCTTTCCATCCTTTAAGCCATTCCTGCCCTATAATCTCTGAAAACACTTAACACACATATCAAGGCATCGAATGGTAATAAGAGAGGATTAAAACTAACAGTTTAAAGGCCTAGGAAACATGTTTCCAATCATAACACAAAATCAGGAAGGAAAATGTAAAAGCATGTATTTTGTATGAACAAGTGTATGAAAGATTGATAAAATCCTCTCAATTTTAACACAAGATAAACCATAAAATAGTAGTTTATCAACCTCCCCACACTTAAACATTAACATTTCCTCATGCTAAGCTTAAGAGAAGCTATAAGAGAGTGAAGAGGAATGGTAGAAAGTATGAAATGCAACCTATCTATGTGAATGCAACTACATGCAAAATATTTCTACCTACTTGGTTAAAAGTAAAAAAATCTTTTAAGAACAAATATGAACTAGATTTCACTAATTCAAATCACAAAATAAAGTACAAGTGAACTTGCAGAAGAAAATAGCTCATGAAAGCCGGGAATAAGGAATCGAGCATCGAACCCTCACTAGAAGTGTATGCACTCTAATCGCTCAGGTGTTTAAGGTTCGATCTCTCAATTCTCTACTAATCTTGCTTTCTAAGGCTTGCTTTTCTTCTACCAATCAACAAAAATTTAATGCACAGATACACATATTAAGAGGTCTTTTAAGGGTTGTAATGGGGTTATGGTCAAGGTAGGATTGTATTTGGTCAAGTGGACTAAAATCTGAATCCTTAATTAACTTAAACTTTCCACCTAACTTAGACAATCCATGTAATCATAATACCACATCTAACTATCTATTAACCATGTTTTCCACATATTCATGCATCCTAATTTCGAGTACAGTACATATGCATTGCTTTCACCATTTACTTTGGGGCATTTTGTCCCCTTTTACTTATTTGCTCTTTTTCTTTTCTTTTTCTCTTTTTTTTTATTTATATTTATTTTTTTTCTTTTGTTTTTCTCAATGCATATGATTAGATTATTGAATGCATGAACATGTCCTAAATATTTCTTTCACATTTTCATAAAGAAGTTTAACATACTTAATTTCCAAACCAAATGTTTCCGAACCCAATTTCCCCACACTTAAATCATAAGCATTCTCACTAGTCTAAGCTAACCAAGGATTTAAATTAAGGACATTATTGTTTTCCGCTTAGAGTTAATGATGAGCTAAAGTAAAGAATAAAGGGGTATAATAGGCTCAACATTGGTTTGCAAAGGATAATGAAAGGGTAAGGCCATATGGGTATGTAAGCTTAGTGAAATAAGGCCTCAATCATGTAAGTGTATGCATACATCAAATAATGGAAATATAGAATTAAGCAAGACAAAGATCACAATTTTAGAGAGAAAAACACACACAAAAAATAAAATATTGGTTGGTAAAATGCAACCAATTCAAATAAGCTAAAAAATCTCACAAGTTTTGTGTGTTCGAGTTCTAAACCATGTTCTAGTATAATATTTCTTCAAACAAGTTCAATAAATTTAATTCAAATTAGTAGAATGCTATAAAAAGTTTATTGAAAAAGAAAATATTACTTTAACCAAGTGGTGGTAAAATATGCATAAAATCAAACAAATATGCAATCAAACATGCAAATGCAATAATGAACTAATAAAGTAAAATATTGGTGTTGAGAATAAAATAACTAACCCATGGAGATCGGTATCGACCTCCCCACACTTAAAGATTGCACCGTCCTTGGTGCATGCTGAGATGTACAAGTGAACGGGTTGCTCCAACTGATGCTTGTAGATGGAGGCGCCTTAGTTGGAGGTCTCTTGGTTCCTCTCCTTGCGGGTGTTTTGGGAGCAGCTTTCTCTTTATCCTTCTTGGTGGCCATCCTAAAAAGGGAAAAAGTAAGTAACTTTAAAACTTAAGGGTTAGAGCAAGGAAGGGGATGGTATAAGTGATAATCAATGCATGGTAAAGAGGGATGTCGTTAACACATGGTCATGACTACATATGAAAAGTTCATCAATGGAAATATAGCAAGTGCATATAATGGCAAGTAGATGCAAGGTGTTTATTGGCATGCCGGCAAAGGCATGAGTAGCATAGATCAAGCATTAAATGCCCAATTTGATTATCAACTCTTTCAAACTAACAACCTGTTTGTATTTGACAATTATATTTAATCAATAAAATATAAAAAAGTTTTTTTTTGTATGCAAATGCAAATGCAGGCTATATGCAAAGATTATGAGAAGAGTCATTTAACAAAAATAAAAATAGAATAAAGTAAAATAGAACTAAGACTAAAACTGAACGATCATACCATGGTGGGTTGTCTCCCACCTAGCACTTTTAGTTAAAGTCCTTAAGTTGGACATTTGGTGAGCTCCTTGTCATGGTGGCTTGTGCTTGAACTCGTCTTGAAACTTCCACCAATGCTTGGACTTCCAATAAGCTCTATCAATACCAAGTAAATTTCTCAAGCTTTGACAGAGTTCTTCACAAGCTTTGAGCTCCCAAATTTGATCCTCATATATTCTCGGATCCCAAATCTTGATCCTACATCCGTCTTCAAGTTGATCATCATGATTCCATTCGGGTGGTAAGCAATCAGAATTCTCACTAAGGCATCCAAACAGGCTCCTAGACCCATTTAGTTGTGCTTTACACCAACCTTTGCATTTAAACTTTGAGCCTTTCACCATATTGAATCTTGGATGACAATTCCTACCACTAGCCATCTCCCTCTTACTCGTAAAGCCACAAAGAGCTCGAAGTTGACCATCTGTCTCAAGTAACCCATATTCAAGCGGGAAGGTAAAGGTCAAGGATAAATATTTTACCCACTTGAATGTTGTATTGGATGGTAATGGCTTTGGGGGAGAGGTCTCCAACAACCTTGGCAAGGTGATTTCAAGCTCCATTCCCTTGTGCTCTTCCTTGATAACTTCCACCTCTTTGCAAGCTTCTTCAATTTCAACCTCTTCCTCTTGGTAGCTTTCTTCCAATTCAATATCTTCTTCATTACTCACCAAGGTCATGGGAGGTTGTGCTTCTTCTTCTTTAATCTCCATCTCTTGATCAACCTCTACAAAATCTTTAGCCATGATATGCCTTGGAGGTTGTACACCCTCTTCAACATCAAATTTAGATGTCTTGGAAGGAGGTTCTACGACTGGACTTTCCCATGGAGGTTTATCATCTTCTAAGTCTTCAACCACTTCTTCCTCTTCAATAATTACTGCTTTGTCCAGTTGTTTTAGTATAAAATTGTACTCATCCTTGATGATTTTCTTTCCATGATAACTCCTTTCAACCATTCCTTCATCTTCAAGGGTCTCTCCTATCTCCACATTTTGGGCCTCCTCTTGCTCTAAGACAAAATTAGACTCCTTCTTGATGTCTTCCTTCACTAATTCTTCAACCACTCCTTTGACTTCAAGGGTCTCCACTACCTTCATCTGTAGGGCCTCCTCTAGCTTCTTATGAAGTATGGATTCGCGAAGATGATTCCTTCTTTCTTGTTCCATATCAAAAGCATAACTGGGATCATCTTGCTCTTGGATTGATGGATGTGGGTGCTCTTCCATGGAGGGTGGTGATGGGATGGGAAGATTATTATGTGGTTGAAAAGGAAGCTGATGAGCGGATAATTTATACGCTTTTTGACATTGTTTTTAGTAGGATCTAGTTACTTTTAGGGATGTTTTCATTAGTTTTTATGTTAAATTCACATTTCTGGACTTTACTATGAGTTTGTGTGTTTTTCTGTGATTTCAGGTATTTTCTGGCTGAAATTGAGGGACTTGAGCAAAAATCAGATTCAGAGGTTGAAGAAGGACTGCTGATGCTGTTGGATTCTAACCTCCCTGCACTCAAAGTAGATTTTCTGGAGCTACAGAACTCGAAATGGCGCGCTTCCAATTGCGTTGGAAAGTAGACATCCAGGGCTTTTCAGCAATATATAATAGTCCATACTTTGGCCAAGAATAGACGACGTAAACTGGTGTTCAACGCCAGCCTTCTACCCAAACCTAGCGTCCAGCGCCAGAAAAGGAGCCAAAACCAGAGTTGAACGCCCAAACTGGCACAAAAGCTGGCGTTCAACTCCAAGAAAGACCTCTACACGTGCAACACTCAGGCTCAGCCCAAACACACACCAAGTGGGCCCAGGAAGTGGATTTATGCATCAATTACTTACTCATGTAAACCCTAGTAGCTAGTTTATTATAAATAGGACCTTTTACTATTGTATTAGGTATCTTTGGTCTCAGTTTTAATCCATTATTCATCTTAGGAGACTATTGATCACGTTTTAGGGGGCTGGCCATCTCGGCCATGCCTGGACCTTCACTTATGTATTTTTAACGGTAGAGTTTCTACACTCCATAGATTAAGGTGTGGAGCTCTGCTGTTCCTCAAAGATTAATGCAAAGTACTACTGTTTTCTATTCAATTCATCTTATTTCGCTTCTAAGATATCCATTCGCACCCAAGAACGTGATGAAGGTGATGATTATGTGTGACGCTCATCACCAGTCTCCCCTATGAACACGTGCCTGACAAACACTTCCGTTCTACATGAAATAAGCTAGAATGAATATCTCTTAGATCTCTTAATCAGAATCTTCATGGCGTACGCTAGAATGATGGCGGCATTCAAGAGAATCCGGAAAGTCTAAACCTTGTCTGTGGTATTCCGAGTAGGATTCAATGATTGAATGACTGTGACGAGCTTCAAACTCGCGATTGTTGGGCGTTAGTGACAGACGCAAAAGGAGGGTGAATCCTATTCCAGCATGATTGAGAACCGACAGATGAATAGCCGTTCCGTGACAGGGTGCGTGAGCATATTATTCATTGAGAGGAGGGGATGTAGCCACTGACAACGGTGATGCCTTTGCATAAAGCCAGCCATGGAAAGGAGTAAGACTGATTGGATGAAGATAGCAGGAAAGTAGAGGTTCAGAGGAACGAAAAGCATCTCCATTCGCTTATCTGAAATTCCTACCAATGATTTACATAAGTATCTCTATCCCTATTTTATTATATAATATTCGAAAACACCATTATCACTTTATATCTGCCTGACTGAGATTTACAAGGTGGCCATAGCTTGCTTCATACCAACAATCTCCGTGGGATTCGACCCTTACTCACGTAAGGTATTACTTGGACGACCCAGTGCACTTGCTGGTTAGTTGTATCGAAGTTGTGAACCATGGTATTGGCACCATGTTCTTGGCGCCACTGCCAGGGAAAGAAAGAGCCATGAATTTTACATAATTAAAGTGTAATCACGATTACGCGTACCAAGTTGCTCACGTTGCCAGGGATTGTTTGAGCCTGGACATCACAATTTCGTGCACCAAGTTTTTGGCGCCGTTGCCGGGGATTGTTTGAGTTTGGACAACTGACGGTTCATCTTGTTGCTCAGATTAGGTAATTTTCTTTTTATTTTATTTTCAAAAATTTTTCAAAAATATTTCTAAAATTTTCTCATCTGTTTTCGAAAATAATATAAAAATGTTTTCAAAAATTTTTATTCAAAATTTTTAAGAATGAATTCTAGTGTTTCATGAAGCATGTTGAAACCTGGCTGGCTGTAAAGCCATGTCTATTCCTTTGGGAATGAGTATGTCAGGCATGTCATGTCTGAATTACATGCTGAAGCTTGGCTGGCCAGTAGCCATGTCTAGTGTTTTGGACTGGAGCTTTCTTTGAAAGCTTGGCTGGCTAGTGAGCCATGTCTAATTCCTGGACTAAAGCTTTAGACTAAGAATGCAAGATTCCTGGAATTCATATTAAAAATTTTGGAATCCTTATTTTCCTTTTTCAATTAATTTTCGAAAAATCCAAAAAAATTAGAAAATCATAAAAATCAAAAATATTTTTCTGTTTCTTGTTGAGTCTTGAGTCATATCATAAGTTTGGTGTCACTTGCATATGCATCTTGCATTTTTCGAAAATATCATGCATTCATAGTGTTCTTCATGATCTTCAAGTTGTTCTTGGTAAGTCTTCTTGTTTGATCTTGATGATTTCATGTTTTGTGTCTTTTCTTGTTTTTCATATGCATTTTTCGTTTCTTAGAGTCTAAACATGAAAGATTTCTAAGTTTGGTGTCTTACATGTTTTCTTTGCATCAAAGATTTTTCAAAAATATGTTCTTGATGTTCATCTTGACATTCAAAGTGTTCTTGGTGTTCATCTTGACATTCATATCATTCATGCATGCATTCATTGTTTTGATTCAAAATTTTCATGCATTGAGTCTTTTTGTTGTTTTTCTCTCTCATCATAAAGATTAAAAAAATAAAAAAAAATATATCTTTCCCTTTTTCTCTCATCAAATTCGAAAATTTGGATTGACTTTTTCAAAAATTTTTAAATCAAATTGTTTCTTATGAGTCAAATCAAATTTTCAATTTGAAAATCTTATCTTTTTCAAAATCTTTTTCAAAAATCAAATCTTTTTCAAAATTCTTAGTTATTTTCGAAAATTCCAAAAATATTTTTCAAAAATATTTTTCTTATTTTTATACCAAATTTTTGAAAATAACATAATCAATTAATATTTTGATTCAAAAATTTGAAGTTTGTTACTTGCTTGTTAAGAAAGATTCAAACTTTAAGTTCTAGAATCATATCTTGTGATTTCTTATGAATCAAGTCATTAATTGAGATTTTAAAAATCAAATCTTTTTCAAAACTACTTTCTAAAAATATCTTCTTATCTTACCTTTTTCAAAAAGTTGGTTTCAAAATATCTTTTCTAACCTCCTAACTTCTTATCTTTTCAAAATATTGTTTCAACTAACTAACTAACTTTTTGTTTGTTTCTTAACTTTTTCAAAACTATCTAACTAACTCTCTCTCTCTAATTTTCGAAAATATCTTCCCTCTTTTTCAAAAATTTCTTTTTAATTAACTAATTATTCTTATTTTTATTTTTAATTTTAAAAATTTTTTGAAAAAAAAATATACTAACAATTTTTCAAAAACTATTTTCAAAAATCACTAACTCCTTTTCAAAAATAATTTTCGAAAATTATCCCTCCCCCATCTTATTCTATTTATTCGTTCATATCCTAACATCTCATCTCACATCTCTGCCATCCTCACAGTTGTGGTTCTTCCATTATATTACATTCTTTGTCTCCCCCTCTTCTTCTACTCACACAGGGATCCCTATACTGTTGCATAAAGGATCTCTATTATTATTATTATTATTATTTTTCTTTGTGCCCTCTTCTTTGTCATATGAGCAGGAGCAAGGACAAGAACATTCTTGTTGAAGCAGATCCAGAACCTGAAAGGACTCTAAAAAGGAAATTAAGAGAAGCTAAAATACAACAATCCAGAGATAACCTTTCAGAAATTTTCGAACAGGAAAAGGAGATGGCAGGCGAAAATAATAATAATGTAAGGAAGATGCTTGGTGACTTTACTGCACCTAATTCCAATTTACATGGAAGAAGCATCTCCATTCCTGCCATTGGAGCAAACAACTTTGAGCTGAAACCTCAATTAGTTTCTCTGATGCAGCAGAACTGCAAGTTTCATGGACTTCCATCTGAAGATCCTTTTCAGTTCTTAACTGAATTCTTGCAGATATGTGATACTGTTAAGACTAATGGAATAGATCCTGAAGTCTACAGGCTCATGCTTTTCCCTTTTGCTATAAGAGACAGAGCTAGATTATGGTTGGATTCTCAACCCAAAGACAGCCTGAACTCTTGGGATAAGCTGGTCACGGCTTTCTTAGCCAAGTACTTTCCTCCTCAAAAGCTGAGCAAGCTTAGAGCTGATGTCCAAACCTTCAGACAGAAAGAAGGTGAATCCCTCTATGAAGCTTGGGAAAGATACAAATAGTTGACCAAAAAGTGTCCTTCTGACATGCTTTCAGAATGGACCATCCTGGATATATTCTATGATGGTTTGTCTGAGTTATCTAAGATGTCACTAGACACTTCTGCAGGTGGATCCATTCACCAAAAGAAAACGCCTGCAGAAGCTCAAGAACTCATTGACATGGTTGCTAATAACCAGTTCATGTACACTTCTGAAAGGAATCCTGTGAGTAATGGGACGCCTATGAAGAAGGGAGTTCTTGAGATTGATACTCTGAATGCCATATTGGCTCAGAATAAAATATTGACTCAGCAAGTCAATATGATCTCTCAGAGTCTGCATGAAATGCAAGCTGCATCCAACAGTACTCAAGAGGCTTCTTATGAAGAAGAAGCTTATGATCCTGAGAACCCTGCAATAGCAGAGGTAAATTACATGGGTGAACCTTATGGAAACACCTATAATCCATCATGGAGAAATCATCCAAATTTCTCATGAAAGGATCAAAAGCCTCAACAAGGCTTTAATAATGGTGGAAGAAACAGGTTTAGCAATAGCAGGCCTTTTCCATCATCCACTCAGTAACAGACAGAGAATTCTGAGCAGAATCCATCTAGCTTAGCAAATTTAGTCTCTGATCTATCTAAGGTCACTGTAAGTTTCATGAATGAAACAAGATCTTCCATTAGAAATTTGGAAGCACAAGTGGGCCAGCTGAGTAAAAGGATCACTGAAATCCCTCCCAGTACTCTCCCAAGCAATACAGAAGAGAACCCAAAAGGAGAGTGCAAGGCCATTGACATAAGCACCATGGCTGAACCTACAAGGGGAGTGGAGGACGTGAATCCCAAGGAGGAAAACCTCCTGGGACGTCTAGTGATCAATAAGGAGCTTCCCTCTGAGGAACCAAAGGACTCTGAGGCTCATCTAGAGACCATAGAGATTCCATTGAACCTCCTTATGCCCTTCATGAGCTCTGATGAGTATTCCTCTTCTGAAGAGAATGAGGATGTTACTGAAGAGCAAACTGCCAAGTTTCTTGGTGCAATCATGAAGCTGAATGCCAAATTATTTGGCATTGATACTTGGGAAGTTGAACCTCCCTTGTTCATCAATGAACTAAGTGATCTGGATCAACTGACATTGCCTTAGAAGAGACAGGATCCTGGAAAGTTCATAATACCCTGTACCATAGGCACCATGATCTTTAAGGCTCTGTGTGACCTTGGTTCAGGAATAAACTTCATGCCCCTCTCTGTAATAGAGAAACTGGGAATCTATGGGGTGCAAGCTGCTAAAATCTCATTAGAGATGGCAGACAGTTCAAGAAAACAGGCTTATGGACAAGTAGAGGACGTGTTAGTAAAGGTTGAAGGCCTTTACATCCCTGCTAATTTCATAGTCCTGGATACTGGAAAGGAAGAGGATGAATCCATCATCCTAGGAAGACCTTTCCTGGCCACAGCAAGAGCTGTGATTGATGTTGACAGAGGTGAAATAGTCCTTCAATGGAATGAGGACTCCCTTGTGTTTAAAACTCAAGGATCTACCTCTGCAACCATGGAGAGGAAGCATGAAAAGCTTCTCTCAAAGCAGAGTCAACCAAAGCCCCCACAGTCAAACTCTAAGTTTGGTGTTGGGAGGCCACAACCAAACTCTAAGTTTGGTGTTGAACTCCCATATCCAAACTCTAAGTTTGGTGTTGGAGAGTCTCAACAAAGCTCTGCACATCTGTGAGGCTCCATGAGAGCCCACTGTCAAACTATTGACATTAAAGAAGCACTTGTTGGGAGGCAACCCAATTTTTATTTATCTAACTATATTTTTCTTAGTTATATGTCTTTGTAGGTTCATGATCATGTGGAGTCACAAAATAAATATAAAAAAATTGAAAACGGAATCAAAAACAGCAGAAGAAAAATCACACCCTGGAGGAGCATCTGTCTGGCGTTCAAACGCCAGAACAGAGCATGGTTCTGGCGCTGAACGCCCAAAATGGGCAGCATCCTGGCGCTGAACGGCCAGAACAAGCATGGTTCTGGCGTTCAACGCCAGAAATGGCAGCAAATGGGCGTTGAACGCCCAAAATGGGCACCAACCTGGCGCTGAACGCCCAGAGTTGTGTACAAGGGCATTTTACATGCCTAAATTGGTGCAGGGATGTAAATATCTTGACACCTCAGGACCTGTGGACCCCACAGGATCCCCACCTACCTCATCATCTCTCTCTCCATTCATGATCATCCCTTCTATTTTCCATTTACCACTCACATCCATACACCCACTACCTTCAAAATTCAACATCTCTCTCCCACCCAATCCCATCCATATGGCCGAATACACACTCCCATCCATCTCCTCCATATCTTCTTCTTATTCTTCTATTCTTTCTTCTTTTGCTCGAGGGCGAGCAACATTCTAAGTTTGGTGTGGTAAAAGCATAGCTTTTTTGTTTTTTTCCATAACCATTGATGGCACCTAAGGCCAGAGAAACCTCTAGAAAGAGGAAAGGGAAGACAAAAGCTTCCATCAAGGGTCTATAGCTCAGTGGTAGAACATTTGACTGCAAATCAAGAGATCCCTGAGATACCTCAGGGGATACATTTTCTTCCACACAATTATTGGAAGCAACTAAGGGTGGAACATCAAGAGCACTCCATCATCCTTCATGAAATCAGAGAAGATCTAAAAGCAATGAAGGAGGAGCAACAAAGACAAGGAAGAAATATAGAAGAGCTCAAGGACATCATTGGTTCCTCAAGAAGGAAACGCCACCATCACTAAGGTGGATTCATTCCTTGTTCTTATTTCTTCTGTTTTTCGTTTTCTATGTTATGTGCTTATCTATGTTTGTGTCTTCATTACATGATCATTAGTAGTAGTAACTATGTCTTAAAGTTATGAATGTCCTATGAATCCATCACCTCTCTTAAAATAAAAATTGTTTTAATTTAAAAGAACAAGAAGTACATGAGTTTCGAATTTATCCTTGAACTTAGCTTAATTAGATTGATGTGGTGACAATGCTTCTTGTTTTCTGAATGTATGCTTGAACAGTGCATATGTCTTTTGAAGTTGTTGTTTAAGAATGTTAAATATGTTGGCTCTTGAAAGAATGATGACTAGGAGACATGTTATTTGATAATCTGAAAAATCATAAAAATGATTCTTGAAGCAAGAAAAAGCAACAAAGAACAAAGCTTGCAGAAAAAAAAATAGGCGAAAAAAAATAGAAAGAAAAAGCAAGCAGAAAAAAGCCAAAAGCTCTTAAAACCAAGAGGCAAGAGCAAAAAGCCAATAACCCTTAAAACCAAAAGGCAAGGGCAAATAAAAAGGATCCCAAGGCTTTGAGCATCAGTGGATAGGAGGGCCTAAAGGAATAAAATCCTGGTCTAAGCGGCTAAACCAAGCTGTCCCTAACCATGTGCTTGTGGCGTGTAGGTGTCAAGTGAAAATTTGAGACTGAGCGGTTAAAGTCAAGGTCCAAAGCAAAAAAAAAGAGTGTGCTTAAGAACCCTGGACACCTCTAATTGGGGACTTTAGCAAAGCTGAGTCACAATCTGAAAAGGTTCACCCAATTATGTGTCTGTGGCATTTATGTATCCGGTGGTAATACTGGAAAACAAAGTGCTTAGGGCCACGGCCAAGACTCATAAAATAGCTGTGTTCAAGAATCATCATACTGAACTAGGAGAATCAATAACACTATCTGAACTCTGAGTTCCTATAGATGCCAATCATTCTGAACCTCAGTGGATAAAGTGAGATGCCAAAACTATTCAAGAGGCAAAAAGCTATAAGTCCCGCTCATTTGATTGGAGCTATGTTTCATTGATAGTTTGGAATTTATAGTATATTCTCTTCTTTTTATCCTATTTGATTTTTAGTTGCTTGGGGACAAGCAACAATTTAAGTTTGGTGTTGTGATGAGCGGATAATTTATACGCTTTTTGACATTGTTTTTAGTATGTTTTTAGTAGGATCTAGTTACTTTTAGGGATGTTTTCATTAGTTTTTATGTTAAATTCACATTTCTGGACTTTACTATGAGTTTGTGTGTTTTTCTGGGATTTTAGGTATTTTCTGGCTGAAATTGAGGGACTTGAGCAAAAATCAGATTCAGAGGTTGAAGAAGGACTGCTGATGTTGTTGGATTCTAACCTCCCTGCACTCAAAGTGAATTTTCTAGAGCTACAGAACTCGAAATGGCGCGCTTCCAATTGCGTTGGAAAGTAGACATCCAGGGCTTTCCAGAAATATATAATAGTCCATACTTTGGCCAAGAATAGACGACGTAAACTGGCGTTCAACGCCAGCCTTCTACCCAAACCTGGCGTCCAGCGCCAGAAAAGGAGCCAAAACCAGAGTTGAACGCCCAAACTGGCACAAAAGCTGGCGTTCAACTCCAAGAAAGACCTCTACACGTGCAACACTCAGGCTCAGCCCAAACACACACCAAGTGGGCCCAGGAAGTGGATTTATGCATCAATTACTTACTCATGTAAACCCTAGTAGCTAGTTTATTATAAATAGGACCTTTTACTATTGTATTAGGTATCTTTGGTCTCAGTTTTAATCCATTATTCATCTTAGGAGACTATTGATCACGTTTTAGGGGGCTGGCCATCTCAGCCATGCCTGGACCTTCACTTATGTATTTTTAACGGTAGAGTTTCTACACTCCATAGATTAAGGTGTGGAGCTCTGCTGTTCCTCAAAGATTAATGCAAAGTACTACTGTTTTCTATTCAATTCATCTTATTTCGCTTCTAAGATATCCATTCGCACCCAAGAACGTGATGAAGGTGATGATTATGTGTGACGCTCATCACCAGTCTCCCCTATGAACACGTGCCTGACAAACACTTCCGTTCTACATGAAATAAGCTAGAATGAATATCTCTTAGATCTCTTAATCAGAATCTTCGTGGCGTACACTAGAATGATGGCGGCATTCAAGAGAATCCGGAAAGTCTAAACCTTGTCTGTGGTATTCCGAGTAGGATTCAATGATTGAATGACTGTGACGAGCTTCAAACTCGCGATTGTTGGGCGTTAGTGACAGCCGCAAAAGGAGGGTGAATCCTATTCTAGCATGATCGAGAACCGACAGATGAATAGCCGTGCCGTGACAGGGTGCGTGAGCATATTATTCACTGAGAGGAGGGGATGTAGCCACTGACAACGGTGATGCCTTTGCATAAAGCCAGCCATGGAAATGAGTAAGACTGATTGGATGAAGATAGCAGGAAAGCAGAGGTTCAGAGGAACGAAAAGCATCTCCATTCACTTATCTGAAATTCCTACCAATGATTTACATAAGTATCTCTATCCCTATTTTATTATATAATATTCGAAAACACCATTATCACTTTATATCTTCCTGACTGAGATTTACAAGGTGACCATAGCTTGCTTCATACCAACAATCTCCGTGGGATTCGACCCTTACTCACGTAAGGTATTACTTGGACGACCCAGTGCACTTGCTGGTTAGTTATATCGAAGTTGTGAACCATGGTATTGGCACCATGTTCTTGGTGCCACTGCCAGGGAAAGAAAGAGCCATGAATTTTACATAATTAAAGTGTAATCACGATTACGCGTACCAAGTTGCTCACGTTGCCAGGGATTGTTTGAGCCTGGACATCACAATTTCGTGCACCAGAAGCGCACTGAAGCTTGAAGGTTGAATATTGGAGGTAGAGGGTTGGTCCATGCGGGATATAAGATTTTAGAGTGTAGAGGTGAGACCAATAATATTAGAGATGAGTGTGTTGTTATCCAATGGAGGTTGGGGTGGATTGGAGGGTTCATTTGATGGGAGAAAGGGCTCATAATACGGAGGTGGTTCTTCTTGATAAGGATATAGAGATGGTGGATATTGAGGTGGTGGTTCTGGGTGTGGTTCATGTGGTGGTTGGTGTGGTAGATGTGGGTTAGGGTCATATGGGGGTGTTTGGTGGTAAGGTGCTTGTGAGTATGGTGGTTCAAAGGTATGTTAGGGAGGCAGTTCATAAGCATATGGCGGGGCTTGTTGGTAAACTACAAGAGGGTCCACCATATTCATCATCTTGGTACGCTCCCTGGAATGGCTCTTGACCATAGTAATTTGGTGGAGGTAGTTTGTCACGAAAGAGTCCACCATAACTATTGTCTTAGTATGCATCACAGAATGGTTGTTGGTTATAGCGCATTGGAAGGGGTTGTTGCCAAGAGGGTTGATCAAATCCTTGTGGCTCCTCCTATCTTTGATTCTTCCAACCTTGATGCCTATTTTTATTATAGTTTCCATTCCTTATAACAACATTGGAACCAAACTTGAAACCAGAGGGGTGAGTATTCATAGTAGCAATTAAAGACAAAAATTAATAAAAATTAATGAAAATAAACTCCTAAAACTAGAAACACTAAAAAAAAGAAACAAAAAAAAAATAAAAAACAAAAATAAAAATAAATAAACAAGCAAGAGCAAATATCTACAATAACCAATAATAAGGTACACGTTTGCAATTCCCCGGCAACGGCGCCATTTTGACGATCGGATTTCTGCTAATTCAGGATTTTGTAAAAATAATCGCGTTGTAAGTATAGTTTCTAAACTAACAGAGAATCCTTTCGTACAAAAGTTTGGTTGTCACAAGTAACAAAATCCAATAAAATTTATAACCGAAGTATTGAAACCTCGGGTCGTATCTCAAGGAATTACAGGGAAGTATGAATTATTATTGGTTATGGAAAAAGGTATATTTTTGGGTTTTTTTGAATTAAAGAACAAGTAAATTAAATGACAAGAGAAATAAATTAATAATTATGAAAGTTCTTGGCAAGGTATAAGAACTGGAAATCCCATCCTAGTTATCCTTACAAGTGTGATGAGAATTATTGTTGCTCCCACTTAGTTAACCCTTACTAAATAAAGGAAAGTCAAGTGGACCAATCAATTTGATCCTCAAGTCATAGTCAACTCCTGTGGAAAGACTAGCTTTAGAGCGATCCAAATCAATCAGCAGTTTCCAATTCTCAATCAACCGTTGAGTTTGATAACTCAAGTGTTACCAATTACTTAATCAAAACCAAAAGGAGAAAAATATAAATTAAATTGAAAGCATCATAAATAGAATAAAACAATCATAAATCTGAAATATCTCAAATTGTATTGAATCAAATTAAACATAAGAATTCATAAGCCAAATTGGCAAAGTAAACAACTAAAGTAATTCAATGAATAAAAGTAGAAGAGAACATAAAGTAAAGGAATATTGAACCTGGAATGAAGAAACAATCCTGAAATTATTAGAAATCCTAATCCTAAATCCTAAGAGAGAGGAGAGAGCCTCTCTCTCTAAAACTACATCTAAAATCTAAAATTGTGAATTATGAATGCTGTATCAATTATAGTTGAATGAATGGATGGATTCCCCCACTTTATAGTCTCTAATCTATTTTTTCTAGGCCAAAAACTGGGTCAAAAATAGCCCAGAAATTGCCCCAGTGATTTCTGGTACGTACAGGTCGCGGCAAAGTCATGCGGGAGCGTCGTCCACGCGTTAGCGTGGATTGGGTTTTTGCCAGGTCACGCGTCTGCGTGATCCACACGTGCGCATCATCTGGCTTCAGAGAAGCTATAGCAAATTATATATAGTTGCGAAGCCCCGGACGTCAGCTTTCCAACGCAACTAGAACCGCATCATTTGAATCTCTGTAGCTCAAGTTATGATCGATTTAGTACCAAGAGGTCAGGCTGGACAGCTTTAGCAGTTCCTTAAGTTTCTTGTATTCCTTCCACTTTTGCTCTAGAGATAAGACACGACTCACTGTATGTGGTATGATTGGTTTCTTGGTGAAGACAACTCTTATGCCAGTTGAGAGGCCTTCAGTGGGGACTTTCTTGTCCTTCCAGCCTTTAGGTACTTTCTTCTTAGTACTTTTGTTCTCAGTGCTTGTTGATAGCCGCGCAACACCAAACTTATAATTGATGTTTGGGGGCTTAGTAAAGCTTTGCACTGAAAGAGATGGTTGGAGCACTAAGTATTGCACAGTTATCTTTCTTTTTTCAGAGGGAGAGTTGGAGTAAGGCATCTTGAACAAGATGTGATCCTTCCCTAGTTGTAGAATCAGTTCTCCCTTAGCTACATCAATGATAGCATTGGTAGTGGCTAGGAAAGGTCTTCCAAGGATGATGGATTCATCCTCATCTTCCCCAGTATCTAAGATTATGAAGTTTTCAGAGATGAACAGGTCTTCAATCTTTACCAGTACATCCTCTACTAAGCTATATGCTTTCTTCATTGATTTGTCTACCATCTCTAGTGAGATATTTGCAGCTTGTACCTTAAAGATTCCTAGCTTCTCCATTACAGAGAGTGGCATGAGGTTTATACTTGACCCTAGGTTACATAGAGCCTTCTCAAAGGTGATGGTGCCTATGGTGCAAGGAATTAGGAAGCGTCTGGGATCCGGAAGCTTCTGAGGTAGCTTCTGTTATACCAAAGCATTTAGTTCTTTGGTAAGAACTGGAGGTTTTTCCTCCAAAGGTTTTGTACCAAACAGCTTGGCATTCAGCTTCATAAGAACTCCTAAGTACTGAGCAACTTGCTCTTCCCTAGTGTCCTCATTCTTATCAGAGGATGAGTATTCATCAGAACTTATGCACTGCAGGAGTGCATGCAAGGGAACCTCTATGGTCTCTATATGAGCCTTGGCTTTCTTTAATTCTTGGATAGAAATTTCTTCAGTGGGTGCTGAACACTCATTAAGTAAGCCATTACTGGCGTTCAATGCCAGTTTCTTTGCCAAGTTGGGCGTTGAACGTCCAGTAAGACTTTTCTTACTGGTGTTCAACGCCAGATTCCCTGTCAGTTTGGGCGTTGAACGCCCAGTGAAGTCTTCCTCACTGGCGTTTAATGCAAGCTTTGATGCCTGTTTGGGCATTGAACGCCCAGTAAGGTAGCCAGTGAGGTATTCCTCACTGGCGTTCAACACCAGCTTCTGTGCTAGCTTGGGCGTTAAATGCCCAGTGAGGTCTTCCCCACTAATGTTTAATGCCATCTGAGTTTCTCCAGGTTCAGCCTCATCCTCTGTGGTGATGGCCTTGCACTCTTCTCTTAGATTTACTTCAGTGCTACTAGAAAAAGTATCAGGAGGAGTCTCAGGGATTCTCTTACTCAGTTGACCAACTTGTACCTCCAGATTTCTGATGGAGGATCTTGTTTCAGTTATGAAACTATGAGTGGTCTTAGAGAGGTTGGAGACTATAGTTATCAAGTCAAAAAGGCTCTTCTTAGGCGTTTCCATATTCCCTTGAGCAGATGGGAATGGTGGCCTGTTGTTGAACCTATTCTGGGTTCTTTCACCTTGATTATTATTGAAGCCTTGCTGAGGCTTCTATTGATCCTTCCATGAGAGGTTAGGATGGTTCCTCCATGAGGGGTTATAGGTGTTTCCATAGGGTTCTTCCAGGTAATTCACCTCTTCCATGGTGGGTTGGTCAGGATCATAAGCTTCTACTTCAGAGGAAGCTTCTTGAGTGCTGCCAGTTGCAGCTTGCATTCCAGTAAAATGCTAAGAGATCATATTGACTTGCTGGGTCAAGATCTTGTTCTAAGCCAATATGGCATTCAAAGTGTCAACTTTAAGAACTCCTTTATTCTGAGGGACCCCATTGTTCATAAGATTACTCTCAAAGGTGTACATGAATTGGTTGTTTGCAACCATCTCAATGAGTTTTCTTGCTTCTGCAGGTGTTTTCTTCAAGTGGAGTGATCCACCTGCAGAGTTGTCCAATGATATTTTGGACATCTTAGACAAGCCATCATAGAAGATACCTAGGATAGACCATTCTGAGAGCATGTCAGGAGGACATCTCCTGATCAGTTGCTTGTATCTTTCCCAAGCTTCATAGAGGGATTCACCTTCCTTCTGCTTGAAGGTTTGAACTTTCACTCTAATTTTGCTCATCTTCTGAGGAGGAAAGAACTTGGCCAAGAAAGCATTAACCAAATTTTTCCAAGAGTCTAAGCTTTCTTTAGGTTGAGAATCCAACCATATTTTAGCTCTGTCTCTAACAGCAAAGGGAAAGAGCATAAGTCTGTAGACCTCAGGATCCACTCCATTGGTCTTAACAGTGTCACGGATTTGCAAGAATTCTGACAAGAATTGGTGTGGATCTTCTATTGGAAGTCTAGAGAACTTGCAATTCTGTTGCAAAAGAGAGATTAACTGAGGCTTAAGCTCAAAGTTGTTAACTCTAATGGAAGGTATGGAGATACTTCTTTCATAGAAATCAGAGGTTGGTATGGTGTAGTCACCAAAAACCTTTCTTGCATCTCCTCCATTATTAGCATTGTCTGCCATGTCTTTAGCTTCTTGTTTGAAATTTTCTGAGAGGTTTCTTCTGGAGTGTTGTGCTTTAACTTGTTGTAAATGCTTCCTTAGAGTTTTCTCAGGTTCAGGATCAAGATTAAAGAGAGATTCTTTATCCCTGTTCTTGGTCATAAACAAGAAAAAGAAAATAAGAGAGAAGAAGAATAGGAGCTCTAGACAGAGGACTCACTATGAGATGTGAAGAAGAAAGAAAAGAAGAATGAAGATAGAGAAAAAAGAGAAAGAATTCGGCTATGAAGAGAGAAGAATTCGAAAATTAAAATGTAAAAAGAGAAAATATTTTTGTTTTTATTTTATTTATTAATTAAATTCAAAAATTAAAGCTAATTAACTAAAAATATTTGAAAATTAAATGATGAATTTTCAAAAAAGAAGAGAGAGAAATAGAGAAGATATTTTCGAAAATTAGAAGAGAAAGAATTAGTTAGGAAGTTTTGAAAAAGAAGAAAGAGAAAACAAGTAACTAATTAAGAAAGATTTGAAAAGAAGATAAGATAGAAGATTAGAAAAGATTTGAATTTAAAATTTAAAATTAGAAAAGATAAGATAGAAGTTGAAAAGATTTGAATTTAAAATTTGAAATTAGGAAAGATAAGTTAAGAATTTGAAAAGATTTGAAAAAGATTTGAAAAAGATAAGATTTGAAATTTGATTTTTGAAAAAGATTTGATTTTAAAATTTAAATTTTGAAAATTTAAATTTTAAATTTTGAAAATTGAATTTTAAAATTTGAATTTGAATTAAGATAAGATAAGATTTTTGAATTTTTAAAGAAAGATAGAAAAATAAGATAGTAATTTGAAAAAGATATGATTTTTGAAAGGATTTGAATTTGAAATTTAAAACTAAGATAAGATAAGATAATGATTTTGAAATTAAAATTTAAAAAATTTGTTGTAATTTTTGAAAATTAAAGCAAAAAGACAGGAAAGATATATTTTTTTAATTTTTTGAATTAATGAAGAAAGAGGAAAACAAACAAAAAGACACCAAACTTAAAATTTTTAGATCTAAGACACCTAGAATTTGAAAATTGCAAAGAAAAATACAAAGAGACACCAAACTTAAAAAATTTTAAGATCAAAGTAAGTAGAAAAACAAGAACACTTTAAAGATCAAGAAGAACACCAAGAACAAAACTTAAAGAATTCAAAGAAAACAACATGCAAAGCACACCAAACTTAAAAATTTTGAAAACCAAAAATACCAATTTCAAAAATTTTGAAAGAAAAAACACAAGAAGACACCAAACTTAAAGATTGACACAAGACTCAAATAAAAGACACTATTTTTGAAAAATTTTTGAAAAAGACTCAAGAAATTTGAAAAAATCTCAAACAAGAACAAGAACAAAGACTCAAACCAAAGATAAAGATTGATAAAGAAAAGTAAATTTTTTTGAAAAAGTTTTTATTTTTTTTGAAAAAGAAGAAGAAAATAAAAGACTCAAATAGAATTAAAAACAATACCTAATCTAAACAACAAGATAATCCGTTAGTTGTCCAAACTCGAACAATCTCCGGCAACCAAAAACTTGGTGCACGGAATTAAACTTCGCACAACTGAACCAGCAAGTGCACTGGGTTGTCCAAGTAATACCTGAGTGAGTCAGGGTCGATCCCACGAGTATAGTGATTTGAAGCAAGCTATGGTTATCTTGTAGATCTTAGTCAGGCAAATAGAAAGGTTGGTTCATTGTTTAAAACGCATAAAAGGAAAATAAAGAAAACGTTACGCAATTGATGGTGAAAGCAATGATAAGAAGATGGTTAAGGCTTCGGAGATACTTTATTCTTCTGGATCAATTCGGTCTTACTGTCTCCTCCAACTTTGAATGATTTCTTCTATGGAAGGTTGTATGTGATCAACATCTTTCTTGAGAGGTCGCCAATGCTCCTCCAGATCTGAACCCCCAGGGTTAGTGCGGATCTTGTCTGATTGAGGGTGAAGCTCCTGCAGTCCATTCCCCTTAGTGATCCTACTCAAAACGCCACAGACAAGGTCGAATCTTCTAGATCAGAAAATGCTGCGCCTTTGGTTCTAGCCTTTACCACATACCTCGGCTGAACTAGTGTCTCGAAAAGTCCCCAATGAAGTCGTGGATTAGCCGTCTAAGAGATGTATAATCAAGCTAGTGGTTCATCATTGTCCGATGAAAGACTCACTCTGAACCCATGTAGAATGAGATAACCTTATGCCAATTCAACGCATTCGTAAGGATAAAGAACGAAGATACATCTTAGAATAGAGAATCAAACACGGATTGAATATAAAATAGTAATACTTTATTAATCCATAAAACTCAGCAGAGCTCCTCCCCTCAACCTAGGAGGTTTAGAGACTCATACTGATAGAAAATACAATGTGGAATTCAAAAATATGCTAGAAGTGTTCGATCTCCCTTAAAGTCTAAAAGTTCTCAAATAAATACTAGGCTAATGACTAAGGATTACATAAAAGGGGTAAAATAGTCTTTTAGTATGAAAATCCACTTTCGGAGCCCACTTGGTAAGTGTTTGGGCTGAGACTTGAGTGTCTCCACGAGCTAGGGTGGCTCCTTGGCATTGAACAACTGCTTGGGGGTCCTTTTTGGGCGTTGGAATGCTGGCTACTCCCTTGTGGGCGTTGTAAGCTAGAATAGGGCAGATGGCTGACATTGAATGCCAGTTTTAGGCCTTTGATTCTGAAGCAAAGTATGAACTATTATATATTGATGAAAAGCCCTGGATGTTAGATTTTCATAGCCGTTGAGAATGCTCCATTTATACTTTTGTAGCTCCAGAAAAGCTCTTTCAAGTGCAAAGAGGTCAGATCCTGACAGCATCTGCAGTGCTTTCTCTGCCTCTAAATCAGACTTTTGCTCTAGCTCCTCAATTTCAGCCAGAAAATATCTAAAATTGCATAAAAACACACAAACTCAAAGTAGAATCCAAGAATGTGAATTTTTCACTAAAGCCTATGAAAACTTAATAAAACTTAAACAAACATACTAAAAACTATATGAAAATGATGGCAAAAAGCATATAAAATATCCGCTCATCAAATGTCACAGAAAATTTGGCCAGAGAAGGCCAACTAGACAGATATTTGGCTGACAGATCAAATGACCTGAGGAAGAGGAGGAGGGAAGAGGACAGAGGATGACAAGAGCATCCACCTCAGACCCGGAGCGACAGATACACATGATCAATGGGGGATTTGCTGGAGGAGGAATGTCAAAATCACCACAGAAGAGGCTGGTGCGTGAGTTGTGAACTCGCACAACTTAACCGACAAGTACACCGGGTCATCCAAGTAATACCTCAGGTGAGTGAGGGTCGATCCCACGAGGATTGTCGGACTGAGCAACAATGGTTGTCTAATTGGCTTAGTTAGGCGAACAAAAAAGGTTGTTTGAAGGTGTAATTCGCATAGAACAATAAACAAGAGAATAAAGAAAGCAAATAAAAGGTTTGGTGTAAAAGTAGTGAGAGAAAATATAGCCCGAGAACAATTAACACACTTTTCAGAAGGAGAAGTGTGACATATAGCCCGGAAATCCAATGCCCGAGCTAATCCCCTCTCTAAATTAGCCAACACCAAGCCAGGGGGCAACAACAGAAGCCTTATTCAGGAGAATCTACAAGCGCCATCAGTATCAAAAGGAGGCAATTTAGATATCAAATCAAAATTTAGGATGGATAACCCCTATAGTCAACTATCTTAAATTCGATATCCTTCCAAAAAATGAAAAAGAGACACGAAGGCTCGGAAAAAAGCATAAAATTACACACTGGTCCACAATGTCCTATATAAAAGAGGGATCTCAACACCCGTCTTGAAGTGCATCGCGACTTCCAATACAAAAGAAGTCTTGGAAGACGTACACAATGGCATATGCGGAAACCATTTGGGAGCTCGCTCACTGGCTAAAAAAGTGATCCGAGATGGCTTCTTCTGGCTGACCTTACAAAGGAAAGCGACCGAGTTTGTCAAAACGTCCCCGCCTTGCCAGAAACATGCCAACTCCCACGTCGTGCCACCTGAGGAGCATATCAGCATCACCTCACCCTAGCCATTTGCAAAATGAGGCCTCGATCTGCTCAGACCGTTTCCACAAGCACCAGGACAAGTCAAATACCTCATAGTAGGGATTTATTACTTTACTAAATGGATCGAAGTGGAGCCCTTCGCAACCATTTTAGCCCAGAGAAGTAAAAAATTCCTGTACAAGAATATTGTCACAAGGTTTGGAGTTTCCCACTCTATCACTACTGATAATGGAACTCAATTCACCGACTCAACCTTCAGAAACCTGGTGGCCGACTTAAAGATAAAACATCAATTCACATCAGTAAAGCACCCCCAGGCCAATGGACAGGCTGAAGCTGCGAATAAAGTTATACTGGCTGGGTTGAAATGCCAACTGCAGGATGCGAAAGGGGCTTGGGCTGACGAGCTCTCTCAAGTCTTATGGGCATATTAGACCACCTCCCATTCCACAACGGGGGAGTCACCCTTCCGACTTGCTTACGGAATGGAGGCCATGATCAAAATAGAAGTAGTTGAAGAATCACCTAGAGTTATATTCTACATTGAAAAAACCAACATCCAGGCATATAAAGAAGAGCTTGATCTTCTCCCCAAAGTTTGAGAAAGAGCTCAAATTAAGGAGGAAGCCCTAAAAGAAAGGATGGCTCTAAGATATAATCAAAACGTGATAAAAAAGAACTTCACCGGCAATGATCTCATCTTGATCCGAAAGAGTACAGAAATCGGGAGAAGGAAAGCTGGCTGCCAATTGGAAAGGATGTTACAAAATAATTGAGGTCTTGGGCAAAGGTTACTACAAGCTATCCGACCTCTAAGGGCGGGAGCTCTTGAGGTCTTGGCATGCATGTAACCTGAGAAACTATTATAGCTAGATAGCAAACCTTGTGCATTGGTGTACTCTTTTTCCCTGATTTAGGGTTTTTTAACGAGGCACCAACACAAGGACTAAGGGTAATCAAACCCCTAGCACGTAGGTTTGTGTAAAGGAATTTCTTAACCATTAATAAAATCCCTATTTCTTTCTTCAAAAAGTTTCCTATCTAGAGCGCATTAATTTAAGTTCGACAAACCGCCGAAATCATTGCACGACCTAAAATGGTCGGCAAGATGAAGCGACAAGGTACAAATTAATGTAAGAAATTATATAAACAACTCGTGCAAAAACGACCTCAATTACAAGGTCGGGTAAAATATGAGCTGTAAAAGTAACTTAGTAAAGGCCAACTCCTCAAATTTGGGACTATGAAAGGAAACTCATGACTTAACAAAATTACTAAGTTCTAGAATTAAGAAAACTACATTCAACCTCAAGGACCTAGTTCCAATCATTCAAAATTCTGAAGGGTTCTTTAAGCATAAAAAAGTAATTGGAACACTACGTAATATAGATTATGAAAAAGCAAACAATAAAGTAAAGTGTTCAAAAAAAAGTTATTAACTATTACAAAATAAAAAGTTTCATAAAACCCATAAGTCGGGTCATTCCAAAACATCCCAAATAAAACATAAGGGTATACTAAGAAGACTTGCTAGTAAGTGGACTAAGCTTTTCACCGGTCACAACATCTTCTCCTCTGACAGGGGAAGTCAGGGGGAGCATGGAAACTAGCACAGTCGGGATAGCAACAGAAGGTGAGGGAGAATCCCCCGCATTAACGACCTCGGGTTGGACCTCGGAGGGTGTTGAAGCTTGACCGATCTGGGGAGCAGAAGTCTTCGGGTTGAGAGGAGGCCCCTCATCCTCATCAGGGGCCGGCACGATCTTCCCCTCAACAACAATATTGTCTGGGATAAACAAAAAAGATCAAGGTCGGGAGTGAGGACTTGAACTTGAGCCTTCAAATTATTGAACATCTCGTCCATCCCCCTGACCACGTTCTCCTGAAGGGCGGCATGTTCCTCCCGGGCATCCTGTAACTCCTCGCAGAGGTCGATCAGCTCCCCATAGGTCCGAGTATAACTCTCCTTGTCCTTTTTTCTTATCCCTTCAGCAATCAACGCTGCAGCTTCAGCCTTTACTGCCCGAGAACGGGCTTTCTCCAGGTTAGACTTCAGTTAGGCATTCTCCTCTTCCAACTCCTCCTTCAAACCCGTCAGCCTCTCTGCTTCAACTCGGGCAGAGTCCAAAAATGCTTAAGTAGCACGGCCAGGGGTCTTCCTTAGCTCCTTTTCCAGAGTAGCACTCACCCCCGCCATACGGATACAATTACGGGCCATGTGGTGGAGGTGATTTTGAATGGCCACATCATCCATAGTTATCTGGCTATGGGGTAGGATATTTTTGTTGCTCTAGGAAAACCCGTCAAAATCCTTGTCGTCGATGCTCTACTCTCCAGTAGTCTTCTACTTCTTGGGATGAGTCCCTGAAGGTGATGAGGATGACGGTGAACCCAAACTCTCTAAAGCCGGGTCAGAGGGGATCAGGCAAATGGTAAGAGTGGGAATGAGCTTTTTCTATCTAGCCAGACCAGAGTCCGCCTTCTTTGGGGAAGGTCGGAAAGAATCACCCTCAGCCCCTTGACCCTGAAGACTTTGGGCCATAACTGACCTTTTAGTCTGGCGAAGGAATTTCATAAATGAAGTTTTGGAAGCCATAGTCTCTGAAAGAACTACAAAAGCACATTAAAGCAATGAAATGTAATATGAGAAATCATAAAATCCAAGAGGTCAAAAAACTACCTAGCTCGGACCGAAGTTGACCAAGATCTCCTAAGAACCTTTTTGTGTCCCAGTGAGAAGCTCGGCCCCAGTACTCTTACAACACATTCACGAAACCTTTTTCAACTTCATCTAGATTGCCTATACTATATTTGGCCACTACATGTTCTTCTTGACAATATATGGGAAAGGAAGGCTCGCCATTCTTGTCTAAAAAGAAAGGTCGGACACCCTCCATAGCTCGAATCTTAAAGAAATGATTTTTGAAATCATGGAAGGATTCATCAAAAATAGAGAAAACTTTCCTACCTTGGACAACACGGAAGGAAAACCAAGAAGCCTTCCCTTTCAATGTCTGGGTATTGTCAAAACAAACAGATAAAAGAAAAGCTGGCTAGAAGGACGGACATCAAGTTCTCGACATAGAAGTTGAAAAATTTTTAGAAAGGCCCAAGAGTTTGGATGAAGTTAGGAAGGGACAACATTACAAGCCCAAAGAATATTCATTTCAAAGTCGGTAAAAGGAAGAAAAATGCCTAACATGGTGAAAAAACAATCACAGGAGTAAAAAAAGAGGCGCTCCGACTCGTTCAAAGGGGGAAAACAAATTTTTTCTTCAGGGTTGGGCATCATTAGCTCATAATTTCTCTTATCCTCTCTATTCGCACATATCTTATGATGCCTACAAGAGGCATCGTTGTACTCCCTATCAACTACAGGGACGCAAAAAGGACGGTAGAACCTACCCAATTCAAAAGGTTAGGAGGAACCTTAGTCGACATACTCAGAACTACTGCACGTGACATAAAAGCTACACCTACAGATGCAAAATAAAGAGATCATTACTACAACAACTTGGATGTTGTATAAAAAAAATTCGGTCAAAACAAAGCCAAAACTAAAGAAAGCCAGTTTTCAAAACTCTCATAAGGCATGGCAAAAATGATGTCTCTCCTATACAACAGAAGCAACATCATCACACTGAAACGACACCATTGGGGGCAATACAAATGCAATCAACAAAATGACTACAATCCTCAAGAAGCATAAACCAAGAGATCAACAGCAATCCTAATCAACAAAAAAGCATTTCAAAAGAAAAGATACAGCTTTCTTAGCAAAAGAAGCAACAGTAAAAAACAAGAAAAGAAAATTTCTAGCCCAAAATAGCGAAAGTGATCATCCACAACGACCCACCATCAAACATTACTAAAACCATTCAAGATAATGACAAGACAAATAGAAACGTGAAGCTACTGATAATATAAACAGAAGCACCAACCTCAAATAAAAAATTCGGAAAAGGAAAGGGCACGTCAAACAGCAAAACCACGAACATTCCTCTCCAAATTTGCAAGGCAAGACCTTCAGAGAATCCAAGATGAAGAAATCTTGGGATCGAGACTGATCAAGAAAGCAAGAAGAAAAAGAAAGGATTTTTACAGGCTTTCGAAATGTGGAAAAGAAGAAGAAAAGAAGCCAAAACATTTTTATAAGAGACAAAGGGGGCATAATAGCTCTTAACTCCTCTTTAAAACGTGTGTGACTCCCTAGGGAAACTGCCGCACAACATTTGCCTCCCATTTAAAGAGAGGCAACGTTCAAATTTTTAAACACGTCGAGTACCTAACCTCCGAAAAGGGGCACCTGATGTCTAAGCAGAAGCCACGAAATGCTTGAGCCCGACCTACAGAAGGCTCAGGATTCAAGCAGGGGTACTGGTCACACCCTAGTCCAATAAGCAAAGCCAGGCCCAATAAACAGAAAGGCCCACCAAGAAAGGTGGCCTCCACAAATGTACCCAACCTCTTTAAAGAGGTCGGACACCAACAAAGGAGCCCAACTCCACCTGCTCAAAGCAAGTAACTGCTTCTGCGAATCTCGCATGCAATCTATCTTTACTATAAGATAGATTCTAACAAATTCCCAAGATATACATGGAACGACTATCCATCAGAAAAGATGGAACTACTCCAACAAAGGTGATTATCGACTCTACTATAAATATACTGATACCCCTCAGGTATAATTTACGTTCTAATCGACTAAAAAACCTGCCTAAAGTCCTTGCTAGCTTAAGCATTGGAGTCTCTTGCAGGTACCACCCCCACTTCCTCACTAAGAACTTGGACAAGCGGCACCTCAGCACTAACAAATTGGTCACTGCCACACATAGAGATCTAGACCTCACGTTCAGGCTCAAATCAACCTTTTAATAATCCTGGGAACAGAACTATATATTTACAAATAAACATAAATAACAATAAGGTGAGATGATTTATGAAAAAAAAAAAAGAGCAAATACAATCAATTACAAAATCCTAAATTATCACATCTAATCACCTTCATATTCTAGCAATAGCAACAACATCCTCATAAAATTTTAACCATAAAATTCTAACAAAGTTATATCCTATCTAATCTCCTAAACATTTTACTAAAATTATATACTATCCAATTAATCAAACAAACAATTATAATTGATTACTAATCGCTAAAGTTTTACTCAAAAACATATAAATGAAAATAAATTAAAATTTGGATGAGCTATGTAAAACGATACTGTCTAAATCACAACAAATTATATTGATTTGTATTGTATCATTTAAAATTTAAAGTAGGATAAGGTAAGAGATAATAATAAAAAATAAAAATAATAAATTCATCAAACTTTTAATAATAAAATAATAATAAAAAAATAATAATAATAAATAATTCAATCCAAATAATAATAATAATAAGTGCCTCAAAAAATAAATAAAATAATAAGAAATAAAAATATTAAAGTAATTGAAAAAAAACTTATCAGTTATGAATGAATAGATTAGTTTCTTTGTTTGTTATATACACGTTTTAGAGAGAGTTCTAAGTTTCTAACACGTTTGAGAGAGAAATTATGACTTATAATTTTATTTTTTTTTAATTTAAGTCATATCACGTCTAAATTTTATCGAGATAAAAATTTTAATTTAAAATTTTTAAATGGTTTCTATAAATTTTAATTTTAATTTTTAAATTATAAAATTATAAAATTTAAAATTTAGATAAAATATAAATCGATCTAAATCGTAATGAATTATATAAATTTTTATTTTTTAAATTAATCAAAATCATATAAAGGTATCTCAAGTTTTATTCATAAATTGTCTTAGATTATTGTAATTCAACTTTTGAATATAAATTATCATAGTCTAAGACAACTTAGATATGTGTTTTTAACACACATTAAGCTAATACGATTTATCTTTATTTTTTAGTTAAAATTCTAACTCATAAATCATCCTCGATGATTTATGTTCTAACATAAAATTGAGCATTTTAAAATGATTTATATGAATAATGAAAAATGACTTTTGTATATTTGATTTTTGTTAAGGAAAATTATGTAATATTAATTGTTTTTAAGTTTATATATATAAAAATTATATCAACTTAATTATTATAGTGCCTCACTGCCTCTTTGACCACTTGTAATGGATTATTAATTTTGAATATTTTACTCGATGCATTTATTCGGAGAGAAATTCTTAATATGCTTTTTAATCTCTTCTTGCATGAGATACAAGATATCAAAAACATTCTCAACTAAAAATCAAAGCCTTTTATTCACTTTGAACATATCCAAGAAATATCGATATTTGTCCTACACAGTAATTTCCTTTTTCCGCATATGATGATTGTACTACGTACAGTCTTTGCGTGTAAAAGTCTCCCAAAAATAGTATTTGGATTTGTACTTCTTGTCTTTGGAAGTTGCCAGCTATTGAAATGCAATTTCCAACATCGGAGAACAGTTACGTCTTGTGATTTTTTATTTCTTCCAGTAATACAAATTCTTAGGCTAAAAAATTAGTATATGAATAAAATTTTGGTGTAATGCACGTAAATAGACTTGCCAGGTATAATATATATCTGGCCAAACAATTTTTGCAGGCTGCGAAAATTATAGATTTGTGATATGTGTTATTTGTTACAAGAGAAATAAACATCTGATTGGTCCATTTATATTTTTGCAGGTTGTGAAAATTAAAGAAAATAATTCATTTAATTTTTCTATCCAGGGTTTTTTGCTTGCCACAAAAAATTTTTTATTGTCCACTTTTTTTAACATTTATTTTTTATAGACTGCAAAAATATAATTTTATACAATAAATTCTTCTATAAATAAATTAAAGTACCGCAGGAGTTTTCACACAATGTAAAATGTTAGTATGAATTTTTTCCTTCTTGTTGTATGTTCTTTTAGTAAAGTGTTAGTTTTGGAAGTTCTTAAAGTGAGTGGCAAACAATCGAAAGTAGTATAAATTTGCGAGTATATCATAATGGTGTGGTTATATTACACGGACAAAAAGGTTGAGTTTTGTGTGCAAACATTCATTTTCTTTTGTTATTCTATGGATTATAACGTTTGCGGCATTACAAAACGATTTTTGTAAGAATGTCGAAAGTAATATCTTGAATAGGGTGAGCAATATTTTATACAAAAATCCTGTGTTAGTATTTGGCGAGGTAATACGATTTTAACCCATGCCCATCATTGACAAACCAACTATGGAGTAGATGTTTCAGATTCATTATCATACTTGAGCTCATGTGCCAATGATAGAGATGTTTGTTGAGTTTGAGAAAACGGTTGCGACTAAGATTGAATACGAGTTAAATTAGGACGAATGGAGGGAATTGAGATGGTAACAATGATAGTATAGAGGATTTTGAAGTCAATTACCAAGTCATTGACGAACCCCAGAAAGACGTAGATGAAGCAGTGATGCAGTCATGCAAAATGTAGCAAGTGCAAGTGCAAGTGCTTTTGGTGTGCCATCATTTATGCGTGCTCTAGATCTTGAGGCCATGCACGCACTGAAATTTTCTAAGTATGTGAACTTCGGTATATGGTATCGTGATAGCTTTTTTTTTTTAACAATACTTTTGGACAAGAAAACTATTACCTCTTGTTTGGTGTAGGTTTTGTTGCCGAAGATTGTGAATTTTTTATTGGACAGGATTTTGCTTCTTCTGAGTTAATGATATTGGCAATAAAGTTATACATTTTCTAAAGGGGTCGGTTACATGGTGTATGAGTCTAAGCTGGCTCGGAATTATCGATTGAAAACCTATATTAGGAGTTGCTTTGAGACAAAACACATAGAATAAAAAATTTTAAGTATATTCCCCGATTAAGAAAATTATTACAACTTTTTGAAAAGTGTGCTGCTTCCAAGATCATAAGATAATAAAAGGTTATCATAATATAATCCGGATTAGAGTCTTTTGGATATTCTTGACTCTTAAGTATGCAAGATTCATAGAGATAAGAAAAGTCTATATGTAATCAAAGAGATTATTATAAACCCCACTTTTTACTTTAACTTGGGTTTGAATTAACAAACTCTTCAATTCCTATCACTAAGATCACCTTTGTTTATTCTTTTTTTAGCTTGAGGACAAGCAAAGTTTTAAGTTTAGTGTTGTAATGCCTTGACATCTTTAGTGATTTTCTCGTATCTTTTTAAGTAGTTTTATTAGGTTTAATTTGAAGTTATTTTGTTTTTAACAAATTTTTCATAGCTAATCATATGTTTGGAGTTATTTAAGAAATATTGTGCTTCCAGAATTAGTTTTTAAAGTAAGCAGGATAAAAGAAATAAACAAGGAAACACAAAGTGAACTCCCAGGAGAGAAAAAGAAACTGCACCTGACTTCAAGGATTTGAAGTCCAGCGCCAGCATGCCAACCACCAAGAGGAAGGCTCAAGTCAAGTGCCAACAGTGGGTGCCCAACTTCAAAGGACCATCAACATACTGGGCGCCTAGCACCCAAGCCTGAAGCCTGACTTCAAGTGATTTTTTTATTCCTAGGGGTCCAAAATACATCCAAGTTAGGCGCCAATATCCCAAGTCCAGCGCCAAGCCCATGGTCCTCTCCAAGGAAGTTCTAATTCTTCCCAAAGATTCAAGATTTGAATGATTAGTTGTTGATTCACTTCTTCTAGAAAGATAAGATTTGGTTTAGTTTAGATTTGAATTATTGTTATCTTATCCTTCGAAAAATAAGATTAGATTTAGTTTTGAATTTGAATTATTAGATAGTGCTTAGGATATAAATGGGGAAGAGATGATTCACGGATGGCAATATCGAATGATCGAGCATCTAGCATCTCATTCATTAGCTTTTATTTTTCTATTTATCATGAATAACTAACTCTCTTTTGTTAAGGGTTAGGAGCTTTGTTTGATTTTCATGGATTGTTAATGTGATTTTTTTATTAATGCATTGATACTTTTTCAAGAATTGAGTTTCGTTCTTCATCGTAATAGTTAGAAGTATTGAAAAATATTCTAATTCTATCTTGGATTCTATTGTTATTTTGGAAAATTTAATATCGAGATTAGCTTGAAACTCTTTCTCATAATTTTTCAACTTAGCTAGGAATAGTATTTTGAAAGTTGTGCAGTGTTAAATCAAAATTGTGCTTAACCTCTTTTTATTAATTAATAGACCAAGGAATTGACGATTAAATAAGTTAAAGAAAAATTGAATTATCAAGAAATTAGAATTTAATTATATATGATTTGTCGTGAAAGTATTTTTTCATAAATCAAAGTAAATAAACATAAGGATTTTCTTTTTTGAAAGTTAAATATCTTAGAAGCCTTGAACATCTTTATTCGTTGTTTATTTCTCTATTTTTCATAAGCATTCATTCACACCAAATACTCTCCCTTAGTGTTCTTTAATAATTCAATATTCAAATCCTTCCTCTTCCAAAGGTTTGACCGATCTAATTAGAAGATTCAATTAGAAGTTGCCTGTTCAATCCTTTAATCCTCATGGGAACGATATCCACTCACCGTGGTATTACTTGAAGCAATTTGGTGCACTCGCCAAGATTTGGTTTTAGTTTAGATTTGAATCATTATTTTAATTATCTTATCTTTCCAAAGATAGGATTAGATTTAGTTTTTGAATTTAAATTCTAGGATAGGATTTAGGATATAAATAAGTGAACGATGGTTCACAAAGGAGAATCCGATGATCTAGTATCCTTCATCTCGCATTCATTCGGATAGTTATTTTTCTGTTTATCATGAGTCACTAATCCTCTTTTGTTAAGGTTAGAAGCCATATTTATTTTCATGGATTGGTAATGTGATTGTTTTTTTATTTTGATTAATGCATTGATACTTTTTCAAGAATTGAATTTCGTTCTTCATCTTAATGTTTAGAAGTATTGGATAATATTCTAACTATGTCTTGGATTCCTTTATTATTGATGTGTCAGTATCTTTAGTAGTTTTTCTTGTATTATTTTATTATTTTCTTAGGATTAATCACAATTTTTTCCTCTAATCTAATCACTTTTAAGTATCTTTTGCTACTAAGGTATTTGCTAAGTATTTTCAAAGAATTATAGTTAAAAAGAAGGAAATCCAAGTAGTAAAGGAAGGTTGTTCAAGGGGCAAAGCATTGCATGAAGAATCAAAAGCCAAGCACCTAAGGATCAAGCCATGTAGAAAAAGAGAAGCATAGGCATGATACGCCCTGGATGGCCAAGCAAGAACATGCCATGCCCTAGAGATTGAAGGCTAGGCGTGCCACGCCATGACTAGGGCGTGCCATGCCTTGGAAAGAAAAGCAGAGGTGTGCCATGTCTAGGCAGGGGCATGCCACGCCTTATGAAAGAGAAGCAAGGCATGCCACATGCAACAAGGAGCATGCTACGCTAACGAATGAAGCAAAGTCCCTGGGAGCAAGCAAAAGGAGGCAGGCTATGCCTGGGATGGGGCGTGCCACGCCCTAACCAAGCCAATGAAGGCGTGACACGCTTGAGGAAAAATTAACCCGTTAGAGCAAATTGCAATGTTGTCAATATTGACTTTTCACACTCAAATGACCATAACTTAAGCTAGAGAGATCCAAATAAGACGGTTCAAGTGGTGTTGAAAAGCTAACATCCAGAGTTTCAAAATAATATGCATATGTCTATTGTGGACGTTCAGTTTGGGTCACGAACGACTTTCACCTTTTCAGCTCAGAAAATAGCAAAAATGGGCTTCGCATGCCATGCTGAGACACCACGTGCCACGCTTAGACTTCAATTTTACATGCCCAGACTTCAATTTTTCACGCCGAAGACCCAATTACATGCCAATAGAAGCCCACATACCCTTGGAAGTCGTAATTTTAATCAAGATATTGGAAGATTCTACCAAGATATTTGATGAGTGGATAATTTATACGCTTTTTGGCACTGTTTTTAGGTAGTTTTTAGTATGTTTTAGTTACTCTTTATTATATTTTTATTAGTTTTTATGCAAAAATCACATTTCTGGACTTTATTATGAGTTTGTGTATTTTTCTGTAATTTTAGGTATTTTTCTGGCTGAAATTGAGGGATCTGAGCAAAAGTCTGATTCAGAGGCTGAGAAAGGACTGCAGATGCTGTTGGATTCTGACACTCCTACACTCGAAGTGTATTTTCTGGAGCTACAGAAGCCCAATTGGTGCGCTCTCAATTGCATTTGAAAGTAGAAATCTTGGGCTTTCCAAAAATATATAATAGTCCATATTTTGCCTGAGATTTGATGGCCCAAACTGGCGTTCAAACGCCAGCCAGAGACCCTTCTCTGGTGTAAAACGCCAGAACTGGCACCAGAACTGGAGTTAAACGCCCAAACTGGCATCCAAGTTGGCGTTTAACTCTAGAAAAGACCTATGCACGTGTAAAGCTCAATGCTCAGCCCAAGCACACACCAAGTGGGCCCCCGAAGTGGATTTCTGCACTATCTACACTTAGTTACTTATTTTCTATAATCCTTAGTAACTAGTTTAGTATAAATAGTACTTTTTACTATTGTAATCTTAGAATCTTATGATCTTTGGACTTTTATGTTACATTTGGGAGGCTGGCCATTCGGCCATGCCTAGACCTTTTTCTCTTATGTATTTTCCAACGGTGGAGTTTCTACACCTCATAGATTAAGGTGCGGAGCTCTGCTATTCTTCATGAATTAATGCAAATACTATTGTTTCTCTTTCAATTCACGCTTACTTCTTCTCCAAGATATACTCTCGTACTTAATTCAGTTAAGTCAGAATGGAGGGGTGACCCGTGACAATCACCCACTATCTTCGTTACTCGCTTAGCCAAGATCCGCGTGCCTGACAACCACAAGCGGTCTACATGATGTTCAACGTAGTCATTGGACGATAGCTGGAGTATAATCTCTTGGGTCTCTGATCCACGGATTTGACTTGCCTCTCCTGACAACAGAGCATTTGAATCTGTGAGATTAGAACCTTCGTGGTAGAGGCTAGACCCAATTGGCAGCATTCCTGAGACCCAGAAAGTCTAAACCTTGTCTGTGGTATTCTGAGTAGGATTTGGGATGGGATGATTGTGACGGGCTTCAAACTCACGAATTTTGGGGGCAGTGACAGTGTACAAAAGGATAGAGATATCCTATTCCGACACAAGTGGAAACCGACAGATGATTAGCCGTGCGGTAGCTGTACCTGGTATTTTTCATCCGAGACAAGAGATCCGACAGTTGATTAGCCGTGTAGAAACTGTAACACCCTACCACACAAAGCTTTACGCTTAAGTCGTAAAACAGAGGTGATGTGGTATTACGACCTTTAAAATAAAATGAGTACATATAATAGCAGAAGAGTTATAATATGCTAGGAGCCTTGAAGAATAGGGGAAATAAAAATCGCGAGATAAAAGCGCAACGCTCAAGGAACGAGTTAACTTGCATACTAAGAAAACCGTAACTGTTAAACATAAGATAACAGAAGTAGGAATAGAGTGCCAAAGATACAAAATAACAAGCCCCTAACTCAGCCTGCAAAGTCAAGACTGGCCGGAGAATATTTACACATATATACATATATATCCAAAATCCAAAAGTACATACACACAATCCTACCTCTCCATAAACCTCTAAGAGGATCAAAAAGGACAAGTTATGCGGAGAGAAAGCAAAGTACATATATATACATCACTGTACAATAAAACTATACAACAACACTATCCAATAACCCCTCCGCTTTAAGAGTCCAGACGTCTAACGAGATGGCTCCCAACTTGCATCTGAAAAATAATAACATAGTATGGAATGAGAACCGGAGGTTCTCAGTATGGTAAAGGTGCTACACACATAATATATAAGGTCCTGGAAATGCCAGAGGCAATCCTAGAACGCCGACACTTAGATTATAGAGCTTAAAGTATTAAACAGAAGCCATAAAAGGTGGTTTCCTAAAAATATTTAATCCTAACTTAACTTAACCTTAAATCTAAGTCCTATACTACCATTCCTCCATACCTCCAACTCCATCATGCATTTTCACAGACAAATAGACAGATAAAGGCAAACACAAGAAGGTTACAACTACTGTAGGTAACAAATACACATTTAGCATGGCAAATACATATAGGCACACCCAATTAGAGCACAAGCAAGTAATTCAAGTAATATGCATATGATGCATGCCTGTCCTATGGCTGATGAGGCTCATCTGTCGGTTATCCAGCCAACCTAAAAAGTCTAAATTATCCTTAGACTGTCCCCCGACGTGCATCCCCAAGAGTCTATGCATAGATTTTTCTCAAATAATCAATATTGCTCAAAGGGGGTAATATTCCTGGGAATTTATATAGTGCCCGGTCATACTTACGTTGTAGGGTCAACAGAGTATCGAGTTTTGAACCTGGTACACGTGGTGGCAAGCCACGGCACTTAATCCAGGGAATCTCGTATCTCAGATTATTCAAATTCGTAAGCCATATAAATAATTCAGTTATAATTCATCAACATCCACATCATTCTCAATTACATCTCATTCATCATCATACATTAAACATATTCAATCCTTATCCTTCATTATCACACCTCCCATTCCGTCCATCAATAGTTCCAATTCAAAACATAATTCATTCTTTTCTACGAATCAAACTTCAAACTTAAAACATATTCATTTTCTTAATAACTCAAAATCAAACCATATAACCTTTAAATCTAAATCTCTTTTAAATAATCATCTAAATAAAATCTCTAATTTTTATAAAATTTCGGCAGCATCTCCTCTAAAACTCAGACTTTGCCACACTTTTTGGGTCCAAACCTGCATTCTTTTCAATTCAACATAACCTTCCTCATCATAATAACAATCACCACAATAAATCTACCTCAGATCGACAATTAAACTCATGCAATATTCAAATCCAACAACCAAAATCCAACTAAGAATCATAGTTCACAAATCCTAGCCTTTTAACACAAAATACCTTATTATCACAACAATCTCCACAATAATTATACCTCAAATCAATAATTTACCAAATCATTAGTTAATCAACAAGCACCAAACTAACCATGTTCATCAACAATAACATTCAACCATAATTCTCTCCAAATTAACATAACAACATTCACCATCCAAAATTAAAAACTAATTATCCAATAAACTTCAACCAAATATATTCATCGACAAATTACTAAATATTAAACATACACCTGCATTCCAACTTATCCAATGGTCATCTAGCCTAAGTTTTCATAGAACATTATATATTAAATGCAAGAAACCTAAACCATACCTTGGCCGATTTCCACGTAACGACCAAAGCTATTTATTCTAAACCAAAACAGCCCCTCAAAACTCAACTAATCCGCTTCCTCCAAGTTCCAGTATTCACAATTCCAAGCTCCAATTATTTATTCACAACCTAATACACATTCATAACACATATATATCCAATTTAATACTCAAAGCTCAAATTCAATGAAAATAAAATAGAATTATCGTATCCTCACCTTACCCAAGCTTCACATAAGCAAGAGTGAATGTTTCTCTCAAGCTAATTGGATCCTAAAACATCAGAAATCAATGAAATTCAACATTCCCACTTAAAATTCGAAAATTGGGGGAAAATAGGACTGAGAGTGATTAAACAAGTTACCAGTGAAATTGTTCTGGTAGAAATGTAGAGCTCGACGCGGTGGATGCATGGCCGCAAACGGTGCGGCGATTGGAGCTCAGACAGAGAAGTTACGGGGATCAGAAATTTACCGTAAAGTTACGGAAGCTTTCTCCCCTCCCTGGAAGTGTTTCACGCTGCTGCATCCAAATGAGGGAGAGAAAGGGGTTCGGCTTCATTTAATGAGTTGGTCCGGTTGGACCGACGGCCCGGTTCGGGTCCGGTTCAACCGGTTCGGCCCGTTCGGTCCAATTTTAGACCGTTTTCTTCGAAATTGGTGTCAAAATTCTCGTTTCGATGAGCTCTATCCTAATTTGATATAATATTCATATTTCTAATCCTCCTTATGAAAAAATAATTTATTGACTAATTATTTACTAATTTAATCGGGGTTTACATTCTACCCACCTAACAAAGAATTTTGCCCTCAAAATTCAAATCTAGTTACCTAAAAAGAGATGTGGATAGTCCTTCCGCATATCTGATTTGAGCTCCCAGGTATGTTCCTCGATACCAGTACGACTCCAAGCTACTTTTACCAATGATACTTCCTTTCCACGTAATCATTTAATATTAGTATCATCAATTCTCACTGGAATTATTGGAAGTGTTAGATCTTCTCTTACTTGGATTGGTTCTGGTTCCAGAACATGACTTGCGTCAGGAGTATACTTCTGAAGATGTGACACATGGAACACATCATGCAAATTCGAAAGATATGGCGGTAAGGCAATTCTATAAGCCACTGGCCCAATTCTCTTCAGGATCTCAAACGGTCCAATATAACGGGGATTCAGTTTCTTAGTCTTAATAGCTCTTCCCACTCCAGTGGTTGGTGTAACTTTCAAAAAGACATGTTCTCCTTCTTCGAACTCCAAAGGCTTTCGCCTTTGGTCAGCATAGCTCTTTTGGCGGCTTTGGGCTATAAGCATTCGATTACGAATCTTCTTTATCTGCTCAGTCATTTCAGCTATCATCTCAGGCGCTAATAAACTTCTTTCTCCAGTTTCATACCAACACAACGGAGATTGACATATCCTGCCATACAGAGCCTCATATGGAGCCATTCCAATACTCGCATGATAGCTATTATTATAAGCAAACTCTACTAATGGCATATACCGGTCCCAGCTCGCTGGCTGGTCCAAAACACAAGCTCTTAGCATATCTTCCAAGGTCTGAATAGTTCTTTCTGACTGACCATCTGTCTGAGGGTGATACGCAGTACTCAAGCTTAACTGAGTTCCAAATGCACGCTGAAAAGCTCCCTAGAACCTTGATGTGAAATGAGGATCTCTGTCAGATATGATAGTAGAAGGCACACCATGCAACCTGACAATCTCTTTGATATACATTCGAGCCAATTCCTCCATTGTGCAGCTTATTCGGATATGAAGAAAGTGAGCTGATTTTGTCAGTCGATCCACAACTACCCAAATAGCGTCACAACCAGATCAGGTTCTAGGCAAACCTATCACAAAATCCATTGCGATACTCTCCCATTTCCATTGTGGAATCTCCAAAGGCTGAAGGGTTCCTGATGGTCTCTGATGCTCAATCTTAACCTTCTGACACGTTAAATATTTAGATACATGTAATTCCACATCATTCTTCATCCATGGCCACCAGAACATCGCTTTCAGATCTTGATACATTTTGGTACTCCCCGGATGAATTGAGAACCCACTCTTATGAGCTTCCTTCAAGATACTTTGTTGCAGGTCTCCAACATTAGGCACAATAATCCGGTTCTTGAACCTCCATAAACCATCCTGACCTTCTGACACTCTCCACTGTTTTTCCTGTTCAACTGTTAGTAATACCTTACGTAACGCTTCACTATCTCGATGAGCCTTCAGAAGTTCTAATTTAAAATCACTTGAAATCTGCAACTAACTCAAACACAGGATTCCAGATTCTTCTCTAACTCCCAAATTCAAACCTTGAAATGCCTTCAGTAACTCTTCCTCCTGTAGCATCATCCGAGCTGCATATAAAGACTTTCAACTCAAAGCGTCCGCCACAACGTTCACTTTTCCTGGATGATAATTCAATTCAAAATCATAGTCTTTCAGGAGCTCCATCCACCTCCTCTGACGCATATTCAACTCTTTCTGCTCAAAAAGATACTTCAAATTGTTATGGTCTGAGAAAACATGAAACCTAATGCCATAGAGGTAGTGCCTCCAAATCTTTAAAGCAAACACAACAGCAGCAAGTTCTAAATCATGTGTCGGGTAGTTCATCTCATGCGGCCTTAACTGCCGTGAGGCATATGCTACAACATTCTGGTGCTGCATCAGAACACACCCCAACCCTTTCAGAGATGCATCACAATACACTTCAAACGGTTCACTTGGTTCAGGTAATACCAATACAGGTATAGTAGTCAACCTGTGCTTCAATGCTTGGAAACTTTCTTCACATTCCAGAGTCCAGATAAAAGGCGTATCCTTCCTAGTCAACTTAGTTAAAGGTAAGGCGAGCTGTGAAAATCCCTTAATGAATCTGCGATAATACCCCTCCAAACCTAGGAAACTCCTGATCTCTGTCACTGAAGTTGGTCGCTCCCAATTCATCACTGCTTCCACCTTAGCAGGATCCACAGCTATCCTCTGCTTACCCACCACGTGGCCGAGAAACTTCACTTCACTCTTCCAGAACTCACATTTAGATAACTTAGCATATAACTTCCTGTCTCTCAGAATTTGCAGCACAGTTCGCAAGTGATCAGCATGTTCCTCTTCAGACTGAGAATAAACAAGAATATCATCAATGAAGACAATAACAAACTTGTCCAGATACGGTCGGAAAATTCTGTTCATATAATCCATAAATACTGCCGGGGCATTAGTTAACCCAAAAGACATCACTGTATACTCATAATGACCATAACGCGTCCTGAAAGCAGTTTTCAGAATATCCTCGTCTCTAACCCTTATCTGGTGATAACCAGATCGCAGATCAATTTTAGAAAACACGCCGGCACCTTGTAACTGATCCATTAGATCATCGATTCTAGGCAACGGATATTTATTCTTCACAGTGATCTTATTCAATTGCTGATAATCGACACACAACCGCATACTCCCATCCTTCTTCTTTACCAGTAACACTGGCGCTCCCCACGGAGAAACACTTGGTCGGATAAAATACTTACCCAACAGATCTTCCAACTGAGCTTTCAGTTCAGCCATTTCTAAAGGTGACATCCTATAAGGAGTAATTGAAATCGGACCGGCTCCAGGCACTAACTCAATTGTGAATTCAACTTCTCGGTTAGGTGGGAATTCATTAATATCATCCAGAAACACATCTGGAAATTCAGATACAACGAGAATCTGCTCTAAACTCTGATCATCACCTGATACTCCCGCAGTTAATAACATAATACCCTGACATTCAGTTCCAGAACAGTTTACTATCATAGAATTCAAATAGTAACTATTCACCACAACCGGTGCTTCTGACCCTTCCGGCATAAACTGTACTGACTTTTCAAAACAATCAAGTAAAACATGATTCTTGGATAACCAATCCAATCCCAAAATGAGATCAAGACCAGTCATAGGCAAACAAATCAAATCATGCACAAATTTACGCTGTTGTACTCGAAAGGGAATTTGGGGACATCCTATCGTAGTCACCATAGCTTCATGAGTAGCATTATATACTTTCAAATCATAACCTAAGACCACCATTCTCAATCCTAATTCATGGGCCTTTTCAAATGCAATAAATGAATGACTTGCTCCTGAATCAAATAAAGCATTTAAGATTTTACCAGCCATTTCACAATTACCTCTAATCAGTGTCTCAGATCCCTCAGCACCTATGGTAGAAGTGGTGTATACTCTCCCCGGCTGCTGCACCCTACCAGTCTCATACTTCTTCTTCTCTGGGCAATTACTGGCTATATGTCTGGGCTGTCCACAGGAATAGCACACTCCAAGTCCTAATCTGCACGGAACTCCAGGATGATATTTTCCACACTTCTGACAATTCAGATCCTGCTGTGGCTGCTTCCCAAACCTTTTTCCTTGATTAACAGTAATATTCGGCCTTTTGTAATTACCTTGACCCTGAGTCTGCTGCAGAACAAAACCTCCACGCTTGAAATTCCTACCTCTCGGAGCAAAGTTCCTCCCTGAAGGCCTCTGAAAAGGCACCCTCAAACTTCCTTTCTTTGCTGCCGCCATCCTCACACAATCCTCAGCCACCCTACTCTTATTCACCAATTCAGAAAACACCCTGATCTCCATTGGGGCAACGAAGCTCAGAATATCGCTCTGAAGACCTCCCTCATATTTAATACACTTTCATTCGGCAAAATCTTCTGGTGCCCCCTGACAAATACGAGAAAAGCGACACAACTCCTCAAACTTACTAGTATACTCAGCAACAGTCATCTGTCCTTGTTTTAACTTCATTAATTCAAGTTCCTTAGCATTTCTGGCTGAATTAGGAAAGTACTTCTTATAGAACTCTGTCCGAAAAACCTCCCAAGGAATCACAGCACCATCAGGCTGCAGGATACGTCGTGTTCCCTGCCACCAATACTGAGCTTCACCTTGCAACTGATAAGTTCCAAATTCAACCCATTGCTCTTCAGGAACCTGTTGTGCCTGTAACGCCCTTTCCATAGCCTGAATCCAATTATCTGCATCAGTGGGATTTGAGGTTCCCCTAAAAGTCGGAGGGCGAACTTTCAGAAATGTAGCAAGTGTCATAGGACCGTCTCCATCATTATTATTCCCATGATTACCCTGATTTATCTGGTTACCCAGTGCTTCGGCTGTCGCCTACATAACTGCAGCCATATTCCCCAGGGCAGCCATAAAATCTACTGGATCAGTCCCTATGGGGGCAGGAGTAACGGTGCCTGTCCTACCTCTACCTCGCCCGCGACCGCGTCTGCGTGTCGACATCTGGTCCCTATACACACCAAACAAGTGATATTAAGTTGATCAGTCTCAATATCTCAGGTCTAATGCTTTAAGTTCCAAATGCATGCTCACAAACATTTATGCCATATATATCAGTCAGATATCCTAATAGCACATACACACATATACAGAGAATGCACAAAAGTACAATCAGTCCGTCTTTCAGGCTCTACAGGAATGAACTGCTCTGATACCATAATGTAACACCCTACCACACAAAGCTTTACGCTTAAGTCGTAAAACAGAGGTGATGTGGTATTACGACCTCTAAAATAAAATGAGTACATATAATAGCAGAAGAGTTATAATATGCTAGGAGCCTTGAAGAATAGGGGAAATAAAAATCGCGAGATAAAAGCGCAACGCTCAAGGAACGAGTTAACTTGCATACTAAGAAAACCGTAACTGTCAAACATAAGATAACAGAAGTAGAAATAGAGTGCCAAAGATACAAAATAACAAGCCCCTAACTCAGCCTGCGAAGTCAAGACTGGCCGGAGAATATTTACACATATATACATATATATCCAAAATCCAAAAGTACATACACACAATCCTGCTTCTCCATAAATCTCTAAGAGGATAAAAAAGGACAAGTTATGTAGAGAGAAAGCTAAGTACATATATATACATCACTGTACAACAAAACTATATAACAACACTATCCAATAACCCCTCCGCTTTAAGAGTCCAGACGTCTAACGAGATGGCTCCCGACCTGCATCTGAAAAACAATAACATAGTATGGAATGAGAACCGGAGGTTCTCAGTATGGTAAAGGTGCCACACACATAATATATAAGGTCCTGGGAATGCCATAGGCAATCCTAGAACGCCGACACTCAGATTATAGAGCTTAAAGTATTAAACAGAAGCCATAAAAGGTGGTTTCCTAAAAATATTTAATCCTAACTTAACTTAACCTTAAATCTAAGTCCTATACTGCCATTCCTCCATACCTCCAACTCCATCATGCATTTTCACAAACAAATAGACAGATAAAGGCAAACACAAGAAGGTTACAACTACTGCAGGTAACAAATATACATTTAGCATGGCAAATACATATAGGCACACCCAATTAGAGCACAAGCAAGTAATTCAAGTAATATCCATATGATGCATGCCTGTCCTATGGCTGATAAGGCTCATCTGTCGGTTATCCAGCTAACCCGACAAGTCTGAATTGTCCTTAGACTTTCCTTCGACGTGCATCCCTAAGAGTCTATGCATAGATTTTTCTCAAATAATCAATATTGCTCAATGGGGGTAACATTCTCGGGAATTTATATAGTGCCCAGTCACACTTACGTCGTAGGGTCAACAGAGTATCGAGTTTTCAACCTGGTACACGTGGTGGCAAGCCACGACACTTAATCCAGGGAATCTCGTATCTCAGATTATTCAAATTCATAAGCCATATAAATAATTCAGTTATAATTCATCAACATCCACATCATTCTCAATTACATCTCATTCATCATCATACATTAAACATATTCAATCCTTATCCTTCATTATCACACCTCCCATTCCGTCCATCAATAGTTCCAATTCAAAATATAATTCATTATTTTCTACGAATCAAACTTCAAACTTAAAACATATTCATTTTCTTAATAACTCAAAATCAAACCATATAACCTTTAAATCTAAATCTCTTTTAAATAATCATCTAAATAAAATCTCTAATTTTTATAAAATTTCGGCAGCATCTCCTCTAAAACTCGGACTTTGCCACCCTTTTCGGGTCCAAACTTGCATTCTTTTCAATTCAACATAACCTTCCTCATCATAATAACAATCACCACAATAAATCTACCTCAGATCGATAATTAAACTCATGCAATATTCAAATCCAACAACCAAAATCCAACTAAGAATCATAGTTCACAAATCCTAGGCTTTTAACACAAAATACCTAATTATCACAACAATCTCCACAATAATTATACCTCAAATCAATAATTCACCAAATTATTAGTTAATCAACAAGCACCAAACTAACCATGTTCGTCAACAATAACATTCAACCATAATTCTCTCCAAATTAACATAACAACATTCACCATCCAAAATTAAAAACTAATTATCCAATAAACTTCAACCAAATATATTCATCGACAAATTACTAAACATTAAACATACACCTGCATTCTAACTTATCCAATGGTCATCTAGCCTAAGTTTTCACAGAACATTATATATTAAATGCAAGAAACCTAAACCATACCTTGTCCGATTTTCACGTAATGACCAAAGCTATTTATTCAAAACCAAGGCAGCCCCTCAAAACTCAACTAATCCGCTTCCTCCAAGTTCCAGTATTCACAATTCCAAGCTCCAATTATTTATTCACAACCTAATACACATTCATAACACATATATATCCAATTTAATACTCAAAGCTCAAATTCAATGAAAATAAAATAGAATTATCGTATCTTCACCTTACCCAAGCTTCACATAAGCAAGAGTGAATGTTTCTCTCAAGCTAATTGGATCCTAAAACATCAGAAATCAAAGAAATTCAACATTCCCACTTAAAATTCGAAAATTGGGGGAAAAGAGGGCTGATAGTGATTAAACAAGTTACCAGTGAAATTGTTCCGGTAGAAATGTAGAGCTCGACGCGGTAGACGCGTGGCCACAAACGGTGCGGCGATCGGAGCTCGGACGGAGAAGTTACGGGGATCGGAAATTTACCGTAAAGTTACGAAAGCTTTCTCCCCTCCCTGGAAGTGTTTCACGCTGCTGCATCCAAATGAGGGAGAGAAAGGGGTTAGGCTTCATTTAATGAGTTGGTCCAGTTGGACCGACGACCCGGTTTGGGTCCGGTTCAACCGGTTCAGCCCGTTCGGTCCAATTTTAGACCGTTTTCTTCGAAATTGGTGTCAAAATTCTCGTTTCGATGAGCTCTATCCTAATTTGATATAATATTTATATTTCTAATCCTCCTTATTAAAAACTAATTTATTGACTAATTATTTACTAATTTAATTGGGGTTTACAGAAACCGTACCTGGTATTTTTCATCCGAGAGGACGGATGGTAGCCATTGACAATGGTGATCCACCGACATACAGCTTGCCATGGAAGGGAGTACGCATGATTGGAAGAAGACAATAGGAAAGTAGAGGTTTAGATGCAACAAAGAATCTCCAAATGCTTATCTGAAATTCCCACCAATGAATTACATAAGTATCCTATTTTATTTTACGTTTTATTTATCTTTTAATTATCAAAACCTCATAACCATTTGAATTTGTCTGACTAAGATTTACAGGATAACCATAGCTTGCTTCAAGCTAACAATCTCTGTGGGATCGACCCTTACTCGCGTAAGGTTTTATTACTTGGACGACCCAGTGCACTTGTTGGTTAGTTGTACCGGAGTTGTGAAAAGTGTGATCACAATTCCGTGCACCAAGTTTTTAAATTTGATTTTATTCAGTTTTAGTTTTAGGATTTGAATTTTTATTATTTGTTATCTTATTCTTCATAAAAGATAAGATTTAGTTTTGAATTTGAATTGGAATTATTAGGTAAAACCTAGGATTTAAATAAATGAACATTGTTCACAAGGGAAGACATCCGGGGGGGAGGATCTTCGGATACCTCACGTGTCTTTCTTCTTCCTCTTTTCTTTTGCTTTATTTTTCGATTTCCCATGAGCCATGAAAGCCTTTTCAAGGCATTAGGAGCTCTGTTTATGTTTTTATGGTTTATTAATCTAAGTTTTCTTTCGTTTTAAAGTATTGCATTGATTTGTGTCATGATTGAGTATTTCGTTCTTCATCACTAAAGGATTGGTTTTGTGTCATGATTGAGTATTCCATTCTTCATCACTAAAGGATTGGTAGCATCGACAGGTGTGCTAATGAGGAGGAAGAGGTAGTGATTTACAGTGAGGAAGACCTCAATGGACGTCCACTAACCACTAAGGAGTTCCCTAATGGGGAACCAAAGGAATATGAGGCTCATACAGAAACCATAGAGATTCCACTGAACTTACTGTTGCCATTCATGAGCTCTGATGAGTATTCTTCCTCTGAAGAGGATGGAGATATTGTTGAAGAGCAAGTTGCTCGGTATCTAGGAGCAATCATGAAGCTGAATGCCAAGTTATTTGGTAATGAGACTTGGGAGGATGAACCCCCATTGGTCATCAATGAACTGAATACCTTGGTTCAACAAAAATTACCTCAGAAGAAACCGGATCCCGGAAGGTTCTTAATACCTTGTATCATAGGCACCATGAACTTTGAGAAGGCTCTGTGTGACCTGGGGTCAGGTATAAACCTCATGCCACTCTCTGTAATGGAGAAACTGGGGATCTTTGGGGTACAAGCTGCAAGAATCTCACTAAAGATGGCAGACAAATCAATGGAACAGGCTTATGAACTTGTAGAGAATGTCTTAGTGAAGGTTGAAGGCCTTTACATCCCTGCTGACTTCATAATACTAGACACTGGAAAGGATGAGGATGAATTCATCATCCTTGGAAGGCCCTTCCTAGCCACAGCAAGAGCTGTGATTGATGTGGACAGAGGAGAGTTAGTCCTGCAACTGAATGAGGACTACCTTGTGTTTAAGGCTCAAGGATCTTCCTCTGTAACCATGGAGAGGAAGCATGAAAAGCTTCTCTTAATATAGAGTCAAGCAGAGCCCCCACATTCAAACTCTAAGTTTGGTGTTGGGAGGCCACAATCATGCTCTGAGTCTCTGTGAAGCTCTATAAGAGCTCACTGTCAAGCTATTGACATTAAAGAAGCGCTTATTAAGAGGCAACCCAATCTTATTTATCTATGTTAATTACTTTTTCATTTCATTTTCTATTGTTATTTTATGTTTTCTTTAGGTTGATGATCATGAGGAGTCACAAAAACAGCTGCAGAATTAAAGCAGAATCAAAAACAGCATCAAAAATAGCACACCTTGGAGGACAGGCTTACTGGCATTTAAACGCCAGTAAGGATAGCAGAATGGGCGTTTAACGCCCATGCAGGCAGTATTCTGGGCATTAAATGCCAGAATGGGCAGCATTCTGGGCGTTTAACGCCAGAAATGGCAGCATCCTGGGCGTTCAGAAAAACGCCCAGTAAAGAAGGATTCCTGGCGTTTAACGCCAGCCAGGGTATCTGGCTAGGCGTTAAACGCCCAAAGAGGCAGTCAAGTGGGTGTTAAACGCCAGAATGGATAGCATTCTGGGCGTTTAACGCCAAGATGACACAAGGGAGGTAATTTTGTTTCCAATTCGAATTTTTTCAATTTTTCATGTTTTAATTCATAATTTTTTGCATCAAACATATTTTAAACGTTCATCTTTCAATTTCTATTTTCAAAAATTAATAATCTTTCCAATTCTTTTTAATTCTTTTTCAATTCTTTTCAATTCCTTCCAAAACATTTTCAAAACTTACATATCTTTTCAAATTCTTTTCAACTCTTTTTAATTTTTCTTGTATATAGTAATAAGTTTTCAAAATTAATTGCATCATTCTTCTTCTACTCCCTTTTATCTTATTGTGCTCAAAGATGAGCAAAGCTTTTAACTTTGGTGTGGAAAAGCTCATCTTTTTTGCTTTCCATACATTCCATAACCACTAATGGCACATAAAACTGGAGAAACCTCTAGGAAGAGGAGAGGGAAGGCAGTTGCTTCCAACTCCAAATCATGGGAGATGGAGAAAGTTATCTCAAAAGCCCATCACTAGAAAGAGGATGGAGCAAACAAGAGAGCCCACTCATGGATCTCAATAAGAGCACTCCATTATCCTCCATGAAATCAGAGAGGACCAAAGAGCCATGAGAGAGGAGCAACAAAGGCAAGGAAGAGATATTGAGGAGCTCAAGCACTCCATAGGATCTTCAAGAGGAAGAACTAGCCGCCCTCACTAAGGTGGACCCGTTCTTTAATCTCCTTGTTTATTTTCTTTTCTGTTTTTGGTTTTTATGCTTTATGTTTTGACTATGTTTGTGTCTTCATTACATGATCATTAGTGTTTAGTGTCTATGTCTTAAAGCTATGAATGTTCCATGAATCTTTCACCTTTCTTAAATGAAAAATGTTTTCTGAAAAAGAAAAAGAAGTACATGAGTTTCGAATTCTATCTTGAAAATAGTTTAATTATTTTGATGTGGTGGCAATACTTTTTATTTTCTGAATGAATGCTTGAACAGTGCATATTTTTTATAGTGAAGTTTATGAATGTTAAAATTGTTGGCTCTTCAAAGAATAATGAAAAAAGGGAAATGTTATTGATAATCTGAAAAATCATAAAATTGATTCTTGAAGCAAGAAAAAGCAGTGAAAAACACAAAGCTTGCGAGAAAAAAAAAAGAGAATAAAAAATGGCGAAAATAAAGAAAAAAAGAAAGAAAAAGAAAAAGCAAGCAGAAAAAGCCAATAACTCTTTAAACCAAAAGGCAAGAGTAAAAATCCAGTAACCCTTTAAACTAAAAGGCAAGGGTAAAACAGATCCAAGGCTTTGAGCATTAATGAATAGGAGGGCCCAAAGGAATAAAATCCTGGCCTAAGCGGCTAAATCAAGCTGTCCTTAACCATGTGCTTGTGGCGTGAAGGTGTCAAGTGAAAAGCTTGAGACTGAGAGGTTAAAGTCGTGATCCAAAGCAAAAAGAGTGTGCTTAAGAACTTTGGACACCTCTAACTGGGGACTCTAGCAAAGCTGAGTCACAATCTGAAAAGGTTCACCCAGTTATGTGTCTGTGGCATTTATGTATCCGGTGGTAATATTGGAAAACAAGATGCTTAGGGTCACGGCCAAGACTTATAAAGTAGCTATGTTCAAGAATCAATATACTGAACTAGGAGAATCAATAACATTATCTAAATTCTGAGTTCCTATGGATGCCAATCATTCTGAACTTCAAAGGATAAAGTGAGATGCCAAAACTGTTCAGAAGCAAAAAGCTACTAGTCCCGCTCATCTAATTGGAACTAAGCTTCATTGATATTTTGAAATTTATTGTATTTTCTCTTCTTTTTATCCTATTTTGTTTTTGGTTGCTTGGGGACAAGCAACAATTTAAGTTTAGTGTTGTGATGAGCAGATAATTTATACGCTTTTTGGCACTGTTTTTAGGTAGTTTTTAGTATGTTTTAGTTACTTGTTATTATATTTTTATTAGTTTTTATGCAAAAATCACATTTCTGGACATTACTATGAGTTTGTGTGTTTTTCTATAATTTCAGGTATTTTTCTGGCTGAAATTGAGGGATCTGAGAAAAAGTCTAACTCAGAGGCTGAGAAAGGACTGCAAATGTTGTTAGATTCTGACCGTCCTGCACTCGAAGTGAATTTTCTGGAGCTACAGAAGCGCAATTGGCGCGCTCTCAATTGCGTTGGAAAATAGATATCTTAAGATTTCCAGCAATATATAGTAGTCCATATTTTGCCCTAGATTTGATTGCCCAAACTGGCGTTCAAAAGCCAGCCAAAGACCCTTTTCTGGCGTAAAATGCCAGAACTGGCACCAAAACTGGAGTTAAACGCCCAAAATGGCATCCAAGCTGGCGTTTAACTCTAGAAAAGGCCTATGCACGTGTAAAGCTCAATGCTCAGCCCAAGCACACACCAAGTGGGCCCCGGAAGTGGATTTCTGCACTATCTGCACTTAGTTACTTATTTTCTGTAATCCTTAGTAACTAGTTTAGTATAAATAGCACCTTTTACTATTGTAATCTTAGAATCTTATGATCTTTAGACTTTTATGTTACATTTGGGAGGCTGGCCATTCGGCCATGCCTAGACCTTTTTCTCTTATATATTTTCCAACGGTGGAGTTTCTACACCTCATAGATTAAGGTGCGGAGCTCTATTGTTCTTCATGAATTAATGCAAATACTATTGTTTCTCTTTCAATTCACGCTTACTTCTTCTCCAAAATATACTCTCGTACTTGATTCAGTTAAGTCAAAATGGAGGGGTGACCCGTGACAATCACCCACTATCTTCGTTACCCGCTTAGCCAAGATCCGCGTGCCTGACAAACACAAGCAGTCTACATGATGTTCAACGTAGTCATTGGACTACAGCTGGAGTATAATCTCTTGGGTCTCTGATCCATGGATTTGACTTGCCTCTCCTGACAACAGAGCATTCGAATCTGTGAGATTAGAACCTTCGTGGTAGAGGCTAGACCCAATTGGCAGCATTCCTGAGACTTTGAAAGTCTAAACCTTGTTTGTGGTATTTCGAGTAGGATTTGGGACGGGATGATTGTGACGGGCTTCAAACTCACGAATGTTGGGCGCAGTGACAGTGTGCAAAAGGATAGAGAGATCCTATTCCGAGACAAGTGAGAACCGACAGATGATTAGCCGTGCGGTAGCTGTACCTAGTATTTTTCATCCAAGACGAGAGATCCAACAGTTGATTAGCCGTGTAGAAACCGTACCTGGTATTTTTCATCTGAGAGGACGGATGGTAGCCATTGACAACGGTGATCCACCAACATACAGCTTGCCATGGAAGGGAGCATGCATGATTGGAAGAAGACAATAGGAAACCAGAGGTTCAAAAGCAACATAGCATCTCCAAATGCTTATCTGAAATTCCCACCAATGAATTACATAAGTATCCTATTTTATTTTATGTTTTATTTATCTTTTAATTATCAAAACCTCATAACGATTTGAATCCGCCTGACTAAGATTTACAGGATAACCATAGCTTGCTTCAAGCCGACATTCTCTGTGGGATCGACCCTTACTCGCGTAAGGTTTTATTACTTGGGCGACCCAGTGCACTTGCTGGTTAGTTGTACTGGAGTTGTAAAAAGTGTGATCACAATTCCGTGCACCAATATTTGAATTTGATTTTATTCAGTTTTAGTTTTAGGATTTGAATTTTTATTATTAGTTATCTTATTCTTCATAAAAGATAAGATTTAGTTTTGAATTTGAATTGGAATTATTAGGTAAAACCTAGGATTTAAATAAATGAACAGCATTCAAATTGGCTACTTATTCAAGCAAATTTCCAGCCACAACCTTCGCAGCAATACTAGCTCAACACAAAGGGAGGAGTGTCAGGCTATCACCCTTCGGAGTGGGAAAGAACTGAAGGAAACCCCCCAGAAACCACAAGGAAAGGACTCAGATAAAGAGGAAGAAGAGCAGGATGGAGCTCAAGTTCCTAATCTGAGTTCACAAAAAGGGGAAGGAGTACTGAAGCCAGACGTACCAAGAGTCCCATATCCTCAGCAATTAAAGAAGAAGGGGGATGACAACCAGTTTTTGAGATTTTTGGAGATCTTCAAGAAACTACAAATCAACATACCCTTTGCTGAAGCAATAGAACAAATGCCACTTTACGCCAAGTTTTTAAAGGAGCTAATGACTAAGAAAAGAAGCTGGAAGAACAACGAGACTGTGATATTAACCGAAGAATGTAGTGCTATCATTCAGCACAAACTACCCCAGAAATTGAAGGATTCCGGGAGTTTTCAGATCCCTTGTATTATAGGGGAAATCACAGTGGAAAAGGCTCTTTGTGACTTAGGAGCCAGCATCAATTTGATGTCGGTAGCTATGACGAGAAAGATGAAGATTGAGGAAGCTAAACCAACAAAGATGGCCTTACAATTGGCAGACCGATCGTTCAAGTTCCCGCATGGCGTCGTAGAAGATTTGCTGGTGAAAGTGGGAGATTTTATCTTCCCAGCAGACTTTGTAGTGCTGGACATGCAGGAGGAAGCCAAAGCTTCCATCATCCTGGGAAGGCCATTCTTGGCCACTGCTGGAGCTATCATTGATGTACAAAAAGGAGATCTCACCCTGAGATTACACAATGAAAAGATGACGATCAATGTGTTCAAGGCCATGAGTTACGCACCAGAGCAATTGGGAGAGTGTATGAGGTTGGACTCACTTGAAGATGCAGTGCAGGAAAGTTTTGAAGAAGAAGAACCTGAAGGTATAATAGAGGAGGAGTCTACGTTTAGTGAAGAGGTTGCAACAGCAGAGATTCAAATACAAGGTGCACCAAAGGAAGAGAACGAAAAGTCAGAAGCACCCAAACTTGAACTCAAAGCACTGCCACCCTCTCTCAAATATGCATACTTAGGAGAAGATGAAAATTACCCAGTAATCATAAGCTCATGCCTCAGCCAAGATCAAGAGGATGAACTGCTCAAAGTACTGCGAAACCACAAAGATGCCATTGGTTGGACTCTTGCTGACCTGAAAGGGATAAGTTCGGCCATATGCATGCACAAGATACTGCTGGAAGATGATGCCAAACCATCCATTCAATCCCAAAGGAGGTTGAACCCAATCATGAAGGAAGTGGTACAGAAAGAAGTTATGAAGTTATGGTAGGGAGGGGTAATCTACCCGATCTCAGACAGCCCCTGGGTTAGCCCCGTGCATGTTGTCCCAAAAAAGGGAGGAATTACCGTGGTTCCCAATGAGAAGAATGAACTAATTCCTACAAGGACAGTCACAGGATGGCGAATGTGCATAGACTACAGGAAGCTCAATGAGGCTACACGAAAAGATCATTTCCCCCTTCCATTCATGGATCAGATGTTGGAAAGACTTGCAGGGCACGCATATTATTGTTTTCTCGATGGTTATTAAGGATATAACCAAATAGTGGTTGATCCCAGAGATCAAGAGAAAACCTCATTCACTTGCCCATATGGAGTGTTTGCCTACAGGCGCATGCCATTTGGGTTATGTAATGCACCTGCGACTTTCCAACGCTGCATGCTTTCTATCTTTTCAGATATGATAGAAAAATTCATTGAAGTTTTTATGGATGATTTCTCGGTATTCGGAGATTCCTTCCCTAGTTGCCTATATCACCTTGCCTTGGTATTGAAAAGATGCCAAGAGACCAATCTGGTCTTGAACTGGGAGAAATGTCACTTTATGGTGACAGGAGGAATAGTCCTTGGTCACAAAATTTCTAACCAAGGCATTGAAGTTGACAGAGCCAAAGTAGAATTTATTGAAAAACTACCCCCACCCAGTGATTTCAGGGCAATTAGGAGTTTTTTAGGGCATGCTGGTTTTTACAGAAGGTTTATTAAAGATTTTTCAAAGATAGCCAAGCCCTTAAGCAATCTCCTTGTATCTGATACACCATTTATCTTTGATGAAACATGCATGTTAGCCTTTGAAAATTTGAAAATGAGGTTGTCCTCTGCTCCTATCATTTCCCCACCTGATTGGAATTTACCATTTGAATTAATGTGTGACGCATCTGATTTTGCAGTTGGGGCAGTGTTAGGATAGAGGAAAGATAACTTAGTCCATGTGATATACTATGCGAGCAAAGTCCTTAATGATACTCAAAGAAATTATACCACTACTGAAAAGGAGTTGCTAGCAATAGTTTTTGCATTTGACAAGTTTAGATCGTACGTCATTGGTGCTAAAGTGATTGTTTTTACAGATCACACAGCACTTAAATATTTGTTTGCCAAGCAAGAATCAAAGCCAAGACTAATAAGATGGATCTTATTATTGCAGGAATTCAATATTAAAATCAGAGACAAGAAAGGAGTGGAGAACAAGGTAGCAGATCACCTATCCAGAATTCCTCATGATAAAGGTGGAACACCTGATACAAGTGTGAACGAGTTCTTCCCTGATGAGCAGTTGATGATGGTTCACAAAGCCCCATGGTTCGCAGACATTGCCAACTTCAAGGCAACTGGAGCATTGCCTCTAGAGATCAATAAACATCAAAAAAGGAAGCTCATGAATGATGCAAAGTACTTTGTCTGGGATGAGCCATATCTATTCAAGAAGTGTTCAGATGGAATCCTTAGAAGATGTGTTTCGGAAGAAGAAGGACGAGAGGTCCTATGGAATTGCCACGGCTCATGCTATGGAGGCCACTTTGGAGGGGATAGAACTGCAGCTAAGGTGTTACAAAGCGGATTATTTTGGCCCACCCTTTTCAAGGATGCCAAAGAACTAGTAAAGAGCTGCAATGAATGCCAAAGATCTGGAAACTTGCCCAAAAGAAACGAGATGCCATAAAATTTTATCTTGGAACTGGAATTGTTTGATGTGTGGGGAATCGATTTCATGGGACTATTCCCAACCTCATATGCAAACAAGTACATCTTGGTAGCAGTGGATTATGTTTTCAAGTGGGTAGAGGCTATTGCAACCCCAACGAATGATAACAGGGTAGTCATGAACTTCCTCAGGAAGAATATCTTTAGCCGGTTTGGAGTCCCACAAGCACTCATTAGTGATGGAGGGAGCCATTTTTGTAACAGACCACTAGAAGCTCTTCTCCTACGATATGGGATAAAACACAAGGTAGCCACACCTTACCATCCCCAAACAAGTGGACAAACTGAGATATCCAACAGAGAGCTAAAGAGGATTCTGGAAAAGACTGTGGGTGCATCAAGAAAGGATTGGTCGAAGAAGCTGGATGATGCTCTTTGGGCATACAGAACAGCATTCAAAACACCACTTGGAATGTCCCCATATCAACTAGTGTATGGGAAAGCTTGTCATTTACCACTGGAGCTGGAACACAAAGCTCTCTGGGCTATCAAGATACTAAATTTTGACAGCATTGCTGCTGGTGCAAAGAGGATCTTGCAGCTGCAAGAGATGGAGGAATTCAGGTCACAAGCCTATGAAAATACCAAGATGTATAAAGAGAAAGCAAAGAGAAGACATGACCTGCATCTTGCACCCAGGAGTTTCGAAAAAGGGGCAGCGAGTACTCCTTTACAATTCCAAATTGAGACTATTCCCAGGAAAACTCAAATCAAGGTGGTCCAGACCTTTTCTTGTCACAAAAGTTTTGCCATATGGACACACCGAAATCATGGATGAAGGTTCAGAGAGGACTTTTACAGTGAACGGACAAAGACTCAAGCATTATCTGGGCAACATGGGGGAAAACCCCAGAGTAAATTACCATCTCAAGTAAAAGAGGAACCGTCGAGCTAGCGACGATAAAAGAGCGCTCTGTTGGGAGGCAACCCAACCTCAAGTAGTTTCCTTTTCATCTTTATTTCAATAAGGATCACAAGTTGTTTCCCCTGTATTGCGAGGAGCTAAGTTTGGTGTTCCACACCAAAACAATTCAAGAGTGAAAGTGTGATTCTAAGTTTGGTGTTCCACCAAAGGAATTTAGTTAGAATCACACTCCATTCCCAAAGCACATTGCTAGCTCCAATCAATCAATGGAAACCACTTAGATTTAGTTAGATTTTATTTGATAATTGTTTTGTTAAACATCAAGATATGAGGTTTTCTGCATATATGCAAGGTTCTGTACTGGGCAAGGAACTAAGTTTGGTGTTGACACACCAAATTAAGTTCAGAAGTCACAAGCATACATGCAAGCTAACTATTTCTCAAGTGCTTTGGGAACAAGCAACTTCCAATAATTTTGCAGGAATCTTATGAGGAAATGGTGCACCTTCACCCAAGGAAATGAGGTAGCAAAGACCAGGATGATGACAAAAAGAGGGCAACTAGAAACCATCACCTGAAGGTTGTATTGTCACTTAACTCCATGTACTTAGAATGTTGAAAATTGGAAGTCCGAATGCAATCTTGATTAATAGTTACATGATAGTTTGAGTTTTTTTTATTTTATCTTTTAAGTTTTTGGTTGAATAAGGTCTATGTTTGCTAGTCTTCATGTCACTGCATCCTTACTTTGTTTACTTGTATGCTTGTCCTTTTGAACTAAATGAAAAAGAGAATGAGTGTTTTAAAAGACCAGAGAGGAGTTCATACTTTGGAGTAAGTTCACGAGTTTATGGTGTGGTCATAAGTTAGCTAAGTTGGTTCAACCACAAGGTGGGAGGACAACTATCTGTCATGAATACTATGCTTGAGACACACCCTATGAGACTAGCTAAATAAGAAGATCCTAATAAGAAAAAGGGAAAGAACAATAAAGGTTGAAAAATAAAAGAAAAAGAGTAAGCAATAAGGCTAGGCACCAATGGTTTTAATCTTGAGGCATGTGTCTGTGGTGCTCCTGTGTGAGGGATCTACTTGGATGAATAAGCTCTTAGGGGTGCCTTATCACTTGGTAACTTGGGTTAACTAACTCGGGATTATCAGCTGAAAGTCCACTATCAAGAGTAACCTTCACTACAGAGCATTTAGTAACCCAAAGAGGTGCTGGACACCAAGGTCTCAAGAAAAGAAAATAAATAAACGATATGCCTGTGGTGTGTAAGTATGGGGGAAAGAGACTTGAGGGAGTAAGTCCTTAGGGGTGTCTTAACACCTAGCACCTTGAACCAACTTGTTCGGGAGTGTTGGCTAAAAGCTTATCTTAAAGAGTCGCCCCCTTACAGAGCACTTAGCCTAAGAACACAAATAAGCCCTGAAATAACAATAAAAGGATCAATGAATAAAAGTCTCATGGGATGCAATCACAGTGAGTGTTCTAGGACATGATAAAGGTCTGAAAGCCAGGAATGAACCTAAGTTGCTATGCATGAAACCACCATAAAACCAGGGACATGACTTCCACAAGAATGACTCATTTCTTTTGGCATTCCATTCATCATTCTCTTGTTCCAGTACTTGCTTACGGACAAGCAAGCTTTAAGTTTGGTGTTGTGATGCCAGGGCATTTTGGCCAGTTTCACTGACCTTTTCTTTACTGTTTTTAGGGTAGTTTCATGCATTTCCTTAGGAAATAAGCTAGTTTTGGGTAGATATTCACTTACATCTTGATTCAAGCATACATTGTGCACTTTACATGATTTCATGAGGATTTTGCATGAATTTAATGACAAATTGAATGTTGCATTTCCCATGACTTGGATTAGAACTTTGATGCACTTTATTGCTTGATTTCAGGACAAAGGAAGCAAAGAAGAACCACATTAGTGGCTACGTTAGTTACACTAACGTTAACACTAACGTGGAATGGGAGTAACATGCAAAGTTAATGAGAAAAGTAATTGCCAATAACGCTCTCGAAGCCATCATTGCCCACGTTAAGAGTCACGTTAACTAAGTTAACGTGAACTCTAATGTGGAAGAAAGGAAATGGAGCCAACGTTAGTGACACTTAACATTATCACTAACGTTGGACCAAGCTCATAAGTGGCCACGTTAGTTGCCACGTTAACTTAGTTAACGTGGCCTCTAACGTTAAGAAGTAAAGGGGAAGCCAACGTTAGTGACATTCAACTTTATCACTAACGTTGGCCAAGTCACAATAAACCACGTTAACTCCCACGTTAACCTAGTTAATGTGGAAGCTAACGTGAAGAAACAAGGTGGTTGACAACGTTAGTGACACCAAACATTGTCACTAACGTTGGAAGGAACCCACACAAGCCCCAATAAGCCACGTTAACTCCCACGTTAACTTAGTTAACGTGGAAGTTAACGTGAAGAAGGGAGGTGATCGCCAACGTTAGTGACACCCAACATTGTCACTAACGTTGGAATGAGCCCACACAAGCCACTATGAGCCACGTTAACTCCCACGTTAACTTAGTTAACGTGGAAGCTAACGTGGATAAGGGAATGATGAGCCAACGTTAGTGACACTCAACTTTGTCACTAACGTTGGAGATGGCTAGCATGGCCACGTTAGAAGCCACGTTGACCTAGTTAACGTGGACTCTAACGTGAGAAATAGGGGCACACTGGAACGTTAGTGACAATGGTAAGTGTCACTAACATTCTCGAAGGTTGGCAAGCCTACGTTAAGGAGCCACGTTAACTAAGTTAACGTGGACTCTAACGTAAGGAAGGGAGAGACTTCTCAACGTTACTGGGAAAGGTAAGTCCTAATAACGTGTGCGAAGGACATAGAGGCAAAGTTAGTGGCAACGTTTGTGCCACTAACGTTGAAGTTAACGTGGCTCTTACTTTGGTGAGGAACGTTAGTGAAAAAGGTAATTCTCACTAACGTTCTCGAACCCATATTTTCACTGAACGTTAACACCACTAACGTCCTGAGCTAAAGTCCCTGCCCACTTCACACTTTCTCTCTGCAAGTAAAGCCAAGCCCAATGAAGAAGATAACTGCTTCAAACTCAAGATCCAAAGGCCCATACCCAAGACTTGAAGAGCCAACTAGAAGATCAGAAGAGTAGTATATATAGGAGTAGCTTTGAATTGAAAAAAGAAGAGTTGGAAATTATAGGGAGCCTCTTGGCATAGAACTACTCTCTGTATTTTACTTTCTCTACACTTCTAGTTTCATAATGTATTCTCCATCTTTGTTTTCATTTTCCAGAGCTATGAACAACTAAACCCCTTTCATTGGGTTAGGGAGCTCTGTTGTAATTTGATGGATCAATACTAGTTTTCATTATTCTTCTTCTATCTTTTCTCTTGATTTTACTTGAAAGCTTTTGATCTTCATCCAATTGGGTAGTTGTCTTGGAAAAGTAGCTATTCAAACTTGGATCTCTTCTGAACCTTGAAAGAGGAATGAAGAGATCATGCTAGAAATGCTTTCTCATGCTGGACCAAATTGGATTTGGATGGATATGTGACTATAATCCTCTCAACATGTGATTTGGGAAATGCATGTGGTATAATCAGTGACCATACTTCATCTCTTCTCATGAGCAATTGACCAAGGAATTGGCTATTGATCAAGATTTGAGAGATTGAATTACAAGGAATTGTAATTCGATCACTTAAGATTGCCAAGGAGATCAATGAGTGCATTGATTGAGGAAGAGATGAAAATGAAATTGATCCGGAGAATGCAACATCTCCTGAGCCCAATGAACTCCCCATTTCTGATCTTACCCATTCTCTTTAATTTCTCTCATTTACTTTTATGAGCAATTACCCCATTCCCATTTAAGATTCTGCAATTTACTTTCCGTCATCTACATTCAGCTCTTTATTTCTAGCATTTACTTTTCTGTTATTTACTTTCCCGTCATTTAATTTTCTGCAATTCTCAACTCAAATTCTGATTCGCTCAACTAGAACATTCCTCTAATTAAAGTTGCTTGATCAATCAATCCCTGTGGGATTCGACCTCACTCTATTGTGAGTTTTTACTTGACGACAAATTCGGTACACTTGCCGAAGAAAATTTGTTATGAGACAAGTTTTCCGTGCATCAACAGGACTAGCTTGGATACATGACATATAATCCAACCTAAGGACTACTTTTGAATCTTATGATGAACTGAATCAAATTTTGCACTCGACCTTTTAGATTAATCGATTGACCAAGACATTGGCGGTTGGTTACTTGAAGAGGATTTGAGACACTGAAAATCAATTAATTAAGATTCATCGTGGAAAGATCTTTGCATGATTTAGAACTTGGTTAACAAAGTTTGATTCTCCTAAGAACTTAACATCTCCGAATCCTAGACACTCTTCACCATTGATTTCTTCCAATTCAACAATTACTGCCTCCGAACCATTCAACTTTCAAGATTCCAGCATTCAAGCATTCTAGGATTTTTCAACATTCATCAATCCAAGTTTTATTGATCTAATTAGTTATTTATCTCGATATTTGCGTGATCAATCCTTTAATCCTCGTGAGAATGATATCTACTCACCATGGTATTACTTGAACAATTCGGTGCACTTGCCGGTATCCGTGAGCCTTACTTTTTGCTCATCAAGTTTTTGGCACCGTTGCCGGGATTAACTAAGATTGACATCATACTTTGGGTTAAATTGCTAAATTAGATCCCGTCTTTATTTCATTTTCATTCCTATTTAATTTTCTTTTCATTATTAGGGTTTTATTTTGTTTCTTTCTTTTTATTCAACCACGGTACTTTGAATTAAGTTTGGTGTTTTGTTTTTGGTATTACCAAATCGCATCAAGTGATACCATAGTGAGTGGATATCGTTCTCACGAGGATCAACGGATTGAAGCAAGAAATGTCTAATTGAATCTCTAATTAAACCAATCAAGCCTTTGTAATAGGATTGTGGATCTTGAATTAGAAGCAAGAATAGTGGAGAAGAGGATGAGAAAACGAGAGAAGGCTTAGAGATTTTAAAGAAGTAATCAAAGGTAGGGAATGTTAAAGGCTTTGGAGATGTTAAATTCTTAGAAAAAGCGATGCTTGTGTTTCTCTACTTTGACTCATGCAAAAATCTTTTCACAGTAAATCATTTATAATCAAATTTCAATTCTTTGGCAATTTAATGTCTCTTAACTTAATTAATTGCCAATTCCTTGGTCAATTAACCAAGAGAAGAGGTGAAGAACGGTTTTGATTTAAAGCCACACAATTTTTAAAATAGTCAAGTTAAAAATCAAGAGAAATAATTTAGAGCTAATTTCGATATTAAATTTTCCAATGTAATAATGTAATCCAAGACAGAATTAGAATATTTTCTAATACTTCTTGTAAGACCTAGAAAATTTTAACCAGTTGATTAAATAATTAAAATTGAGTTAAGAGAGTTAGAAACTGTTTAGTCTAGGTTAAAAGTTTAAATTTTATAATTTGAAAATTTACAGATAATATTTGAGCTCAGAAAATTATTTAGAGTGAGAAAATATAATTATTTAGGAAAAAATGCGTACCAATATTATAATTAACTGTACAGCTTAGGTCTGTCTGGTATTGTGTATGAGAAAAATAAAAATATAGACATAACTAGAAAAATATTTAGAATATAAACCGGAACTTTTATCTTTAAAATTTTGGCCCTAGGTAGGGCCAATAGGCGAAAGGACAAAAATGCCATTCGCTTAAAGAGTCATAAAACGTGACTCCAACTCATTTTTTATTCATTTTTCACAAATTGAGAGAGAGGGCTCGATACTTGGAGAAGAGAAGAAAGAAAACCCTAAGCACTATTCATCACCCACTTCAATTCCACTTTTGTTTTCACAAATCGGATCTCCGATTGACGACCATTTGAGGCTATATGTCGCTCTCATCTCCCTACATTTTTATATAACTTTTGTAGTGAGTAATCATGAGAACTCTTCCCCATTCTTCCATTCTTTATTTATTTTATGTTTTGGTAGTATGGGTATTAAGTTTGTGATTTTGATGCTTTAAGGGAAGCTCAAGTTCACATTCTAGCAAAGTTTTAGCCGATGTTCATTGGAATAAGGTAAGGAAACTCTTTCCTTCTATTTTTCCTAGTTTATATAAAAACCTAGTATGAGTGTTGTGTGATTTGTATGAAATTGATTGAGTAGAGTTTATTGAAGCTTAGATTGGTGAGGGTTTGGTTGAGGTTTGGATTGGCTGAAGAGAAGGTTCAAGAGGTTGGAATCGCCATCAAGTAAGGTACGAGTTTCAGTTTTGGATAATCACTATATAATGCTATGTGAAAACCTAGGCTAGTTGACCTTAAGATATTGTTGGATTGATGTTGTTGATGATGGTGGTTTAGTATGAATGCATGATTTTGTATGATATTGGATGTTGGATGAAAATTGCTGGAGGCCTTGAATGACTGAGTTTCTCTTGTTTGGTATGTCTTGGTGTTATGTTCAATTTATTGAGAATTGGAGTTGTTTATGATGAATATGTGAATTTGAATTTGGGATGATTAATTGTTGCTTGTTTGAAAAATTATGTAAGTTTGGGTGAGGAAAAGTTAAATGATGATTTGGATAAAAATTTAGTATTTGATGAGTTATTGGGGTGTAAATGATGGATGAGGCTTGATTGATATTGGTTTCAAAAGAAGAGGATTTGAGTTTTAAGAAATGGTAATTTTGAATGATGCAGAAAATTTGTGTAAATTGGTAATTTTGGTCAACTTTGGAGGGCCATAACATGGCTCTTGGAATCTGGAAATGAGTGAAATTTTCTAGAACTAAAACTGAGGATGTCTACTTTATTACCGTCGAAGAACAGAGGGTAAACAATTTTTGTAGAAAAAGTTATGGGTGTTTGAAAATTGGTGGTTAAAACTGAACTATGTAGATTCTGCAGAGTTAGTGACCGAATCAAGTTCGCTGTGTACGCACCTATGCTGCGTACACATCATCGCACTTTTGAGGATATGCATGAAGCCTGCGTACACACGAGTGTGCTGATTTTCCAAAAATACTATTTTTGAACTGTTAAGTCTTTTCGGCGAGCTTGTAGCCCGCTGTAACCTTTATATGAACTCTGAAAACCATATTTTTGACCTTGATTTTATAGGAGATGGAATTAATGGATTTAAATTGGTATATTTCCCTATAAAACTTGTAAAATTAAATGTTTTAAATGTTGTGGGATGGTGGTTCGTCCCGTCTACGATAAGGTTGCTGGCTTCTCCCACTCACAGATTGATGAGGTCAATTGCTTTAATAACAGATGGAGTTATGCGTAATTATACATTTCGAGATCGGTTAAAAGTGTGATTATGATTGAATTGATTTGATTAGAGGCTTATGTCAAAAAGTAAGAATTTATATGAGGTTCATGATGAAAACCATGATTGAGATATATGCTAGCGATTATGATTAATGATGAATTTGATGCTGATAATGGGTCCGGTTGATGTGATTATTGATTGGCAAGAACATGGATTTTGTCTCGCTTGCATGATAATGAGAGGTGATTAATGATTTGCAAGGACGTAGGTTTTGTCCCGCTTTTATGATTATGAGATGTAATTGTTGATTGGCAAGGACGTGGATTTTGTCCTGGTTACGTGGCAAAGACATCAGTTTTGTCCCGCTTGTGTTATTGATGTTGTGGGAATGGTAGTTCGTCCTGCCCACGATGAGGATGGTGGCTTTGTCACGCTCCGGGATAGACAAATTTAAGGTTGACAATTTCCTCTCTTGTGTTACTGTGGAAAAGTAGGGTTGAGGATTCCCTTTCTTGTTACATCGAGGGATTGAATAGAAGGTTGAGGATTTCCTTTGATTCAGTTTCTAATCATGGTGTGAATGAGTTAGGTTGAGAATTCCCTATTGTTGCACCGCTGTCTCTTTCTGATTGTGAAGTGTGGCGGGCACTATATCCTAGATAGTGCTGCCTCTAGTAAAATGGTGGAAGGTTGAGGATTCTCCTCTAGAAGGTTGATTATTCCCTTCTTGTTAGTCATATATATATATGTTATGTTCCTCCTGGGGATGCACAGCAAAATGATTATGTCCGATTAACTACCGGATGTGTTGGGTCTGGCAGTGTAACTGACACGTGAGCTCACGGCTAGTAGGACAGGCATGCATCATGTGCATTTGTTTGCCAGTGCTTGGGTGTGCATAATTGTTTTGGTTTGCCTACTTTTTTTTACTGAAGATAGGGAGACTCAAACCCGCGACCTCTTAGGTGAGTATGGAGAGACTATGCCATTTGAGCTATAGCTCGTTAGTTTGCGTATTTGATTATCCTGTTAACTACTAATTGTATTACTCATTCTAAATGTTCTTATTTTTGATTGTTTGGTATAATTGCTTGTGTGTATTTGAATTCCATTGAAAGAATAGATATTTAAATTAATAATGATGATTGTTAGGAATGGATGAGGCTAGTGGTAGTTTAAAATACTCTTGCCTTTGCAACTTTACCCTGCATGGATTAGTTAAGACCCTAGACTTGGATTCTTGTGAAGTTGGAGATCAGAATTGCCTAGAGGGTTCATATTTCCTTATGTAGTCTTTATTCAGAACTGTTACCCTACTGGGAACCTTTGGGTTCTCAGCCATTGTTATTATTCTATTTTTTTAGATACAGAAAGCAATGCACCTCGGTGAGAGAGTGCGAAATTCAAGTGGTGAAAAAAAGAGGATTGCTTTTGGGGATTTTATTTTGACTTTAGAATTCTCTCCCTTTTGAAAGTATACGGTATATGACTTTAATTTTCTCTTAGAGGCTTTTATGGAGAGATAGGTGTATATTTTGTATTCTATCTAATGATTAAAAATCCTAGCTAGCCTTTTCTTTGCAGGTTGAGACTAGTGACTATTATGTATATATCTTATTATGTATCTACTTATCGAGTCTTGGGATTTTTTTTGCTTTTGTATACGACGCTTATCGCTTTAACACGTCCATGTGTGTTTAATGATTTTTGATGTTTAATTTTCTTCACGGGCTCCTAGTTTTAATACTATCCTTCTATAATTTTATATGTAACTCCAAGTCTAAGTGTAGTAATGCCTCGCCATCATTGAGTTACGACTTAAGCGTAAAGCTCTGTGTGGTAGGGTGTTACACTTCTAACTATTAAAGATGAAGAACGAAACTCAATCTTGAAAAGGTAGAGAAGTACGAATCAAAATAAAGAAAACGCTTGCATTACTAATCCATAAAATAAAATAGAGCTCCTAACCTTTAACAAGAGAGGTTTAGTTACTCATGGTAGAGAAAAATAAAGAGTTGCTGGAATGCTCTAGTATGATTCGGTCAAAGATGGTGTCTCTGGATGTGAACCTTGATCACTTATTTATATCTAACTTTCTAACTAATTAAAATTTAAAAACTAATCTTATCTTTCAAAGAAAAAGATAACTTTATTCAAATTCAAATATAATCTAATCTAACCTAAATTCTAACAACCAAATCTTATCTTTCTAAAAGAGGTTGTTGCTAACTAATCATTTAAATCTTGAATATTGACTTGAATTGAAGCTTCCTGGGAGGAGGAATGGACATTGGCGCTGGGCTTGGGTATGTTGGCACTGGGCTTCATGATTCTGGTGCCCAACTTGGCCTCCTGGCATTAGGCTTTGCATCCTGGTGCCTAGCTTGGTGTTCTAGCACCCAACTTGGTGTTTGGGCATTGGGCTTTGGGATTTAGGCGCCCAACTTGGTGATTTGGGTGTTGGACGCCCACTTCTCTTCTTCTCTTGGGAGTGCTAATGTTTTCTTCTAAATTTCATCCTAATTTGCTTAATTATTTTTGAAAACACAATGATTTTAAGACAATGATTCACTAAAAACATAAGAACTTTGATTTAAAACTAAGAAAACTATTGAAAAAGAATTCTAAAAATAACTAAAGATGTCTAAGCATCAAGCCTCAAGAACCGTGATCGACTTGTTAGTAGGAGGCTCATTATATAGAAAGGCACCTGGAGAAGCATTGGAGTTAATTGAAACAGTGGCTGCCAATAATTTCATGTACTCGACCGAGAGGAAAATGCAGAAAGGAGTGATGAGGTTGGACACCATGCAAGGTTGTCAAACTCGCGAGTCTAAGTAAACTCGTGGAGCTGACCTAGACTCGACTCGCGAGTTAACTCATAGACTCGTACGAGTTCACCTGTTATGAAGTTTATATATATCATACATAATGTATATTTACTCAATTCTAACCCTTCAAAATTAATAATATCAATCTTAAAACACATAATAAATTAAAATAATAGCATACATTATAACAAATACTTTAAAATACAGATTCAAATCCTCTATAATTATTCTTATACAAATACAACATAGAATACACAAAATTAAAATTTCTAAATCTGTAATACTAAATCTTTAATTGAACATTGAACAATATCAAATAATCAAATTAACTCTAATCAACATAATTAATTACTAATCAGCCTTGACTGGATGAACCATCTGGCCATCTAACATAAACGATAAGCAATAGGCTAAAATTAGAAGCAATAAAATTTAAAAAGCAAAAAAAAAACTAAATCAAGAAGCAAAGGCTCAAAGAAAGGGCAAAAGGCATACAAAAATAGAAGATACAGAAGAAAAGAAGGGGCAAGGTCCCAGCAACAGCAAATCGAAGACAAAGGTGCAGCAGGCAACGGTGGAGAGGGTGCAGTAGTAGCACGAAATGACAACGACAAATAGTCATAGATTTTATGATAGTGCAAATTAGAGCAGAGATAGGACTAAAACAGAAGTAGTCGAACTCATGAACGGTGATAGCACGATGGAGTTGCGGATAATGGAGATGTGAAGAAATACAAAGCAGAGGGCAACATAGGTAAAATTCACAAAGACAATGGCACAAATCAGAGCAGAGGTAGAAGATGCAGGCGAACAACGGCAGCTCGACGAGGAACGGCGACTGCGGCAGAACATGGAGAAAGTAAGACTTAAGAGAAACGACGCAGATGAGTGAGTTGTGAGTGAGTTTTCTTTCATTCTTTGGGAGTGTTATCGTAACCCTAATAAAAAAATATTTTTTTGGTTTCAAAATGACGCTTTTTCGAGCAAAAATGAAGAAAAATACAAACTCGCTAATTCGGTCCTAGACTCACGAGTTTGTCCGAGTTTGACCGAGTCTAGTCGAGTCTAGCCGAGTTTACTCAAGATAGAGTCTATACCCGAGTCAACTCGATTCCATATCTAAACTCGTAAACTCGTACGAGTTTACGAGTTAAATTGAGAGTTTGACAACAATGACACCATGGATACAATCCTAGCACAAAACAGACTTATGTCTCAACAAATCTCCTCACTCACACAACAAATGGGACAAATGCAAGTTTCAGCCATTGGAACACACATTACAATATGTGAATTATGTGGGAGAGCTCATAAGAATGAAGAATGTAAACTGATCAATAAAGCCCAACCATCCATTGAGCAAATGAATTATACGGGGATTGTTTCAAGACCACAAAATGATCCTTTCTCAAAAGCATACAATCCTGGATTGAAGAATCACCGTAATTTTGGCTGATCTAATTAGAAGATTTAATTAAAAGTTCCTTGTTCAATCCTTTAATTCTTGTGGGAATGATATCCACTCACGGTGGTATTACATGAAGCGATTTAGTGCACTTGCCAAGATTAGTGCCAAGATTAGTGCCATCACGCTTGTAGAACCCTGCATGTCCTAGGAAGCTTCTGATAGCCTTAACACTAGTAGGTGGAGGCAAGCGTTCGATTACTTCCACCTTAGCTTGATCCACTTCTATCCCTTTGTTTCAGATCCGATGCCCAAGAACAATGCCTTCAGTTACCATGAAGTGGCATTTCTCCCAGTTTAGAACTAGGTTTGTTTCTTGGCATCTTTTTAGGACCAGGGTCAGATGATCAAGACAGGAGTCAAGTGAATCTCCATATACAGAGACGTCATCCATGAATACTTCAAGAAATTTCTCTACCATATCAGAGAAGATGGATAGCATGCATCTCTGAAAGGTGACAGGTGCATTGCACATGCCAAATGGCATTCGTCTATAGGCGAACACGCCAGATGGACATGCGAATGTTGTCTTCTCTTGATTTTGTGGATCTACTACTATTTGATTGTACCCAGAATATCCATCCAGAAAACAATAAAAAGCATGACCTGCTAATCTCTCTAGCATTTGGTTAATGAAGGGTAAAAGAAAATGATATTTCCTGGTGGCGTCATTGACTTTTCTCTAATCAATGCACATACGCCACCCTGTGACTGTCCTTTTTGGGATCAGCTCATTCTTGTCATTGTGAACCATTGTCAGTCCACCCTTCTTAGGAACAATCTGGACATGGCTCACCCATGGGCTGTCAGAAATGGGATAAATAATCCCAACCTCATAGAGTTTAGTGACCTCCTTCTGCACTACTTCCTTCATGGCTGGGTTCAATCGCCTCTGTGGTTGTACCACTGGTTTGGCATTATCCTCCAGCCAGAATTTATGCATGCATCGGGAAAAGCTGATGCCCTTAAGGTCACTGACAGACCACCCAAGGGCGGTCCTATGGGTTTTAAGCACCTGAACTAGTGCTTTTTCTTCCTGTGGCTCTAGTGTAGAGCTTATGATCACAGGATAGGTTTCTCCTTCTCCTAAAAATGCATATTTCAAGGAGTGGGGTAATGGATTAAGCTCAAGCTTAGGAGGCTTTCCCTTTTTCTCAGAGGTTTCTAGAGGTTCCTCTGAATTAGGCTAAGTATCATTGAGGATATCATCAAGCCTGTCCTTGGAGCTTTCGGCCATATTGACTTCTTCCACCAAGGAATCAATGAAGTCAATGCTCAAGCATTCCTTAGGAATGTCTGGATGCTGCAAAGCCTTCATAGCATTCAGTACGAACTTCTCCTCATTGACTCTTAAGGTCACTTCTGCTTTTTCAACATCAATGACGGTTCGTCCTGTAACTAGGAAGGGTCTTCCTAGGATGAGAGATACACTCTTGTGTCCCTCTATGTCCAATACCACAAAGTTAGTAGGAAAGGAAAAAGGTCCAACCTTGACAATCATGTCCTCTATTACACCTGATGGTATCTTAATAGACCCATCAGCAAGTTGAAGTCACATGCGAGTTGGTTTGTCTTCATTAGTCAAGCAGAGCTTCTTTATTAGTGAAGCTGGTATTATGTTGATGCTTGCTCCAAGGTCACATAGAGCTATTCTTGTACAAGCATCACCTAGAGTGCATGGTATCATAAAGCTTCCAGGATCTTTAAGCTTCTCTGGCATGTTGTTTTGAATTATTGCACTGCATTCCTCAGTGAGGAGGACTGTTTGTATCTCTCTCCAATCCTTCTTATGACTTAGAATGTCCTTCATGAACTTTGCATAAGAAGGTATCTGTTCAAGAGCTTCTATGAAAGGGATCTTTATCTCTAATGTTCTTAGATACTCCGCAAAGCGGGCAAACTATTTATCCCTTTCCTCTTGACAGAATTTCTAAGAAAATGACATTTCAGTCTTGTACTCATCAACCTTGGTTGAAGGAGGCCGAATGCCATGTGAGTTGGAAGAGGGGTTACTAGCTTGCTTAGGAGGGGTGTTATCCTTGAAATAATAAAGAATAATAAAGGAGAGTGTTTGGTGTGAATGAATGCTTATGTGATAAACCACTATTTCATGGTTGATCTTGTGCTAATTTAAGTGGTTTTTATCAAGTCTTTGCACACTTATTCATACAATTTGCATAATTTTATAATTCCTTCCCAATTTTGTTCTATGGTTGAAAACTTGCTTCCTAAGCCTTTAAATTATGTATTTTTAATCCCCCTTTATACTATTCGATGCCGTGATCTGTGTGTAAAGTGTTTTCAGGCTTTATAGGACAGGAATGGCTTAAAGGATGGAGAGGAAGCTTGCAAAAATGGAAGGAACACATGAAACAAAGGAGATGACCAGCGAGCATCGACGCATACACACACCTCACGCGTGCACGCGATCTGGAGATTTTCACAGCGACGCGTGCGTGTGACTTGGCGCATTCCATAGCGACTCGTGTGCATACCTGACGCGTACGCATGACACACAAAGAAGACCATCAACGCGTACGCATGACTGATGCGTACGCGTGACGTGCGCCACGTGCAGAAAGTGCAGAAGACGCTGGGGGCAATTTTAGGCTGAGTTTGGACCCAGTTTTTGGCCCAGAAACACAGACTAGAGCCAGGAGACATGCAGAGACTCAACACACATTCACTTTTACACAGTTTTTAGTTTTAGTTTGGAATTGGAGAGAAAAATTACTAGTTCCTTTAGGTTTTCTTCACATTCATAGTTTTAGAGTTTTATGCTTTTGATTTGGATATTGAGAAGAGTTACTACCTCCGTTGAAGTTTCCATTATTCTAGTTTGTTTCCTTATTTCCCTACTCTTTTAATCACCCATTTACCCTGTTCAAATTTACATATGGATATCTTTGATTTTGGAATTTATTAATGCAAAGAACTATTTTTATCTTCAATTAATTTTCTGTCATTATTTTATTTGAATTTCCATGTCTTCTTTTTTTCTCCTTTTATGGTTTATGAAAACGCTATTCATGTCAATGGAGTAGACTCCTAACTTGACTTGGGAGTTGATTAAAAGGAGACCCTTGAGTTGGAATACTCAAGTGTTGATTTTAATTGGAAGTTGTTGGCCAATTCTCTAGTCACTAATGCTAATCCTTCCATAAGGAGAGGATTAGGACTTGTGAATCAGAGTTGGCTCAATTACTTGACTTTTCTTTATTCGGTAAAGGTTAACTAAGTAAAAACAACAACCTCTTACCATCATACTTGAGAAAATCCAACAAGGATAGAACTTCCAATTAATCTTCTCCCGGTCAAGACTTTTATTTTAATTATATAAATTCTCTCGTTAATTTTCATTGCTTAAATTTATAATCATTTATTTTTCTGTTTTCCAACTCTAAAATTTCTCGGAAAATTCCTGACCAATAAAATACTACTTTTTTGTCAACTCGTTGGGAGACGACCTGGGAATTCTACTCCCAGTATTTTATTCTCAATTTGTGACAATTCTTTCTAAATTGATAAGCGAAATTTTTGTCGGTTAAGAACTGTACTTGCAACGCTATTTTCTCTATAAATTCTTAATCGGCAATTTTCCGCCCGTCAATTTTTGGCGTCATTGCCGGGGAGTTGTAACAGTATGCTAAATTATTGGTTAGTGTAAAGCCATTTTGATGAACGAAATATTCTTATGCTGGATTAGAAATTAGAATTGAATCCAATCGTGAGTACAGTCTAACCGACACGCAAATATCGCATCAAACAATTCTAAAATCTATGACCGAGAGTATTGATCCTGAGTCGTTCTCCCTAGGAATTGCCTTAGAATGCACATCATTGATTAGGAAGTCTTTTGTGGTTTTGAGAGTTGGTGCAAGAATTCAAACTAGCAAAAGTAAACAACAATCAATTGAGATAAAAGCCTTGGCCAATGGTGAGTATTAGAAGTTCCATCATTGTAGTTCCCTTCAATTGTGATAAGAATTAATTATTGCTTCACTTAGTTAACCCCCTAATAATGGAGGAAAGTCAAGTGAGAGTAACTAACTTGAGTCACAAGTCCTAGTCTCACCCTAGGGAAGTCTAGCTTTAGTGCACTCCAAGCCAATTAGCAATTCTCAATTCCTAATCAACAATTGATATCCACTACTCAAGTGTCTCCAATAACTCAACCTCTAAGCCAAGTAAAAGAAATCTACTCCATAGCTAGGGTTTTCATTTTCACAAACAATTGGAAGGCAATCATAGAAGACATGATAAAATTGAGAGAAAAGAATTGAATTAAAGCTACCTAATCCAAGCAATCATCAACAATCAAGCAATTGAATGAAATTTCTCAATTTATTAATCAAAATTCAAAGTAACAAAGTCACAAATCTAGATCCAAGAGATTGAATCAAAGGAACACTAATTGAGAGGAGAAGAAGAGTAGATCTACAACTTGTATCAAAGTAAAAGTGAATTAGCAATGGATAACAAAGTCACAAATCTAGATCCAAGAGATTGAATCAAAGGAACACTAATTGAGAGGAGAAGAAGAGTAGATCTACAACTTGTATCAAAGTAAAAGTGAATTAGCAATGGATCTCACTAAGAAATCAAAGGAGAATTGTCATGGAGAAGGTAAAATCCTAGAGAGAAGTTGGAGTTTCTCTCTCTAAAACGAAATGTAACTAACTACCCAAAATATCTAGAATTATCCCTAATTGTTCCAACCCCCCTAATCCTTAGTCTTCTTAAGCTTTTCCCTCCAGAATTCTGCCCCAAAATAGGGCCTGGAACTGCCTGAAATCGTTGGTCACGTTTTCTTCTTAAAAAATCACGTGCACCCATCGGCGCGTACGCGCACAGTACGCTTTTCGCAACCTATGCACAAGCGTACAGTGCACGCGCGCGTCCAAGGAATTATGGCCCAGCCACATAAGCGCGCCGGCTTCTCATCTCGGCTCCATCGCACTGGATCTGAAGGTGCACATCCGCGCGTGCGCGTACAGTGCGCGTGCGCGCCCATGCTCAAACTCCAAAACTCTAATTTATTCCATGCTCCTTCCATTCATGCATGCTTCCTTCACTCCTCTTAGCCATTTTCGCCCTATAACTTCTGAAACTACTTAACAAACGGATCACGGTATCGAATGGTAATAGAGGAGGATTACAATATATCAATTTTGATGTAAAAGAAGCATGTTTTCATCTATGAAGCAAAATGGGGAAAGAAACACAAAATCATGCAATTTTATATGAATAAGTGTGGAAGATCATTGATAAAACCCTTAAAATCTATACATGATAAACCCTAAAAATAGGGTTTATCAATGAGCTGTATGTTTCTTTCATTGAATGATGCATTCACTGCTTGATCCGAGCTTAGCCGCATTTGATCCTGAAATTGAAAGAACTATTCACGTATTAGGCGAGCTCAGAGGCGGTTAGCCTCTGAGGGTGGTGAAATGGTTACTACCAATTCATCAGTCTTATCTAAGGGCAAATCTGAAGCGCCATTTGAGGAAGAAACAAGCTCCTCTTCTACTGATTCTGTTGATTTACGTGCAAGTAATATGGCGGAGCCCAGAAGGATTACTCTCCAGGAAACAGGAGCTCCAGACTTTATGATGCAACCGTATCAAGCGCGTCATCCGAATCTGTCTGCAGATTTTGAATTGAAGACTGCGCTAATCAACTTAATACCCAAGTTTCATGGCTTACCTACTCAAGAGCCTATCAAGCACGTTCGAGATTTTTAGACAGCCTACTCAACTGCTAGGCGTCATGGTGCAAATGAGACTACTATTTGGCTATATGCCTTCCCATTTTCTCTTGAGGGAAAGGCAAGGGAGTGGTTCTACACTCAACCTAAAGAAGTTGTTACTAATTGGGATCTGCTCAGAAGGGAATTCCTGGACAAATATTTTCCAGTTGAAGTTACAGATAGACCGAGGAAAGAAATTTCCTGTATTATCGAAGGAGAATCAGAGACTCTTTATGAGTATTGGGAACGATTCAGGAATCTCCTAGATTCATGTCCCCACCACAAAATTGACCAGTTGGTGTTGATTAGCTATTTCACACAAGCTATGAAGTCTCAAGACAAGACTACATTAGATGCTACGAGTAATGGCTCTCTGAAGAAGTACAAGATAGCGATAGAAGCGTGGCAACTGATCACCGATCTAGCTGAGTCTACCCAAAATACAAAGCACAAGAACAACCATCCCAAGGCTATTGCGGAGGTTTCCTCTAGTAGTGAGACTGCTGCTCTCACACAGACTCTGGGAGAGATGACCAACATACTGAAGCAGCTACAGTTGAATCTACAACAACCTCAGCTTCCCCCACAATAATAGTGTCAACAGTTGGTTCTTCAGAGAGTGTGCGGAATATGTGACTGCTATACTCATTACACTGATGAATGTCCGCAGCTCCAACAAGAAGACAACACCTTGGCAGCTACCCATAATTTCTACGACTGCCTGAATCAAGGATACTATCAACAAGACAGTAATTATAACCAAGGTGGGAACTACAATCAAGGTTGGCAAGATAACTCCAACCAAGGCTGGAGAGACAATTCCAACCAGGGGTGGAGAGATAATCCCAACCAAGGATGGAGGGACAACTATAACCGAGGAGGCAGAGACAATGGTGGAAATCAGAGGTGGAACAACAACAACGACAGACAGTAGAACCAAAACCAGCGTTACCGAGCACCTCACCAACGACAATCCCAAGCGCCTCAGAACAACCAATAGCAGGCCCCTCAAATCACTTAACCCCTTCTTCCCCTAATGATGAGATGCTTCGCACTATTGCGCAAGGACAACACGACATTCAGAATACAATTAACTCTTCCATAAATGGTCTTAGCTCCACCATACAAGCTCTCATCTCCTGGATGGAATCACTGACTACCCCCAACAATCAACCTTCAAGCTCTAGTGCACTTCCTTCTCAACCCTTACCTAACCCAAAGGGTGGAATCAATGCCATTACTTTGAGGTCCAGAACCACACTGCAAGAGAGAAGTCATGAGGAGCCAAGCTCAGAGGAAGATATCCAAGTTGCAGACATTGTTGAGGTAGAGGATGTTGAAGAAGAGGAGGAAGTACAAGACATGGTTGAAGAAGAAGTGGCTCAACCAAGGAATGGAGCACCAAAGGAAATAAAGTTACAAGAGAAGCCATTCCCATTCCATTCCCACACCTTGCTAAGAAATCCAGAAAGCAGATGGAGCTAGACCCCAAGATGGTAGAGATCTTCAAAAAGGTTGAGGTAATGATTCTCCTTTTTGATGCCATTCGCCAGGTACCTAAGTATGCTAAGTTTCTAAAAGATTTATGCATGAATAAAGATAAAATACATGATTTAGAAACTATTCCTCTAGGTAGCTCTATTTCTGCTTTAATGGGTGCTGTACTGGAAAAATGTAGTGATCCGGGTCCATACATGGTTACTATTATTATTGAGGGTGTACAATTTTATGACTGCATGTGTGATTTAGGTGCGTGTGTGAGTATTATGCCATTATCTGTATATGATGCCTTGAGGCTCCCTCCCTTAAAAAGGTCAGCAGCATGTTTTGTTTTGACAAATAAAAGTATAATCTCGGTGGTAGGAATTGCTGAGGACGTGCTGGTGAGCATTAAGGGGCTAACATTCCCTATTGACTTCTAAATTTTGGAAATGCCCCCTAATGACTCAGGAAGACCATCTTCCATCCTCCTTGGAAGGCCATTTCTGAAAACTTCAAGGGTTGAATTGGATGCCTTCTCAGGAACTTACTCTTTTGAGATAGATGGCAGAGCGGTGAGCTTCAACCTAGATGAAGCCATGAAGTACCCTCCGGAAGATCATTCCATCTTCCAGTGCGACATCATTTATGAGGCTGTAACTGAAGTTCACCAAGAAGAAGTAGAAGAGATGCACATGGAGCAAGGTGCAAGTGTGGGAAAACCCACTGAACAAGATGAAGACACCTCGCCACCATCACTAGCTCCAGATGATCAAGTGCCTAGCCATGAGCAGCAATGGAGTTGAAGCCCCTTCCACCCTACCTCAAGTATGCTTACCTTGAGGATAATCAAAAGCTCCCAGTTATTATTGCAAGGGAACTCACTTCCCAACAGGAGGAGCAGTTGCTTAGTGTGCTGAGAAGACACAAGAAAGCAATTGGGTAGAGCTTGGCGGATATAGTAGGCATCAGCCCCTAAGTCTGTGAGCACCGGATATTTTTAGAAGAGGGAGCAAGGCCTGTTCATCAACCTCAAAGGCGGTTGAACCCGACCATCTTAGAAGTTGTCAAGAAGGAAGTGACCAGACTACTTGAAGCTAACATCATCTACCCCATCTCAGATAGCGAATGGGTCAGCCCAGTACAAGTGGTGCCCAAGAAGTCTAGAGTCACAACAGTGAAGAATGAGCATGGAGAGCTCCTGACAACTAGAGTGCAGAACTCTTGGAGGGTGTGCATTGATTACAGGCACCTCAACCAGGCTACTCGCAAGGATCACTACTCCCTGCCATTCATCGATCAGATGCTTGATCGCCTGTCAGGTAAATCACACTACTGTTTGTTAGATGGTTACACTGGCTATTTTCAAATTCATATAGCTCTTGAAGATCAGGAGAAAACTACTTTTACATGTCCCTTTGGAACTTATGCATACAAGAGGATGCCTTTTGGCTTATATAATGCAACAGCTACTTTCCTACGATGCATGATGAGTGTTTTCTTAGATCTTATTGAGGACTGTTGGAAATTTTCATGGATGACTTTAGTGTGTATGGTGATTCATTCAACCTTTGCTTGGATAGTTTAGCTAGAGTATTAGACAGGTGTGTTAGTTCAAACCTTGTATAAAATTTTGAAAAATGTCATTTTATGGTAAAACAAGGTATTGTTCTAGGACACGTTGTTTCTAATACTGGTATTTCTGTAGATCCAGCAAAGGTAGATGTGATTTTTAGTTTACCTTATCCCTCCTCCGTGAGGAAAGTCCGTTCGTTCCTAGGTCATGCAGGTTTCTACCAGAGATTTATTAAGGACTTCAATAAGGTAGCATTGCCTTTATCCAGACTGCTACAGAAGGATGTTGAGTTCGAGTTGAGTGAGGACTGCATGGAAGCGTTTGATAAGCTAAAGATCGCCTTGACTCAAGCTCCGATTATGAGAGGACCAGCTGGAGCCAGCCATTTGAGATTATGTGTGACGCCTCCAACCATGCAGTAGGGGCGGCGCTAGCTCAGCACAAAGGTAAGGACCCTTTCATAATTGCATACGCTTCAAAGACCTTAGACACTGCTCAGTCTAATTATACTACTACTGAAAAAGAGCTTCTGGCTATTGTTTTTGCTCTGGATAAATTCCGAGCCTATTTACTTGGTACTAAGTGGTAGTATACTCAGACCATGCAGCTCTAAAATATTTATTAGTTAAAAAAGAGTCCATACCAAGGTTAATACGTTGGATGTTATTACTGCAAGAATTTGATCTAGAAATCAAAGATAGGAGTGGTTCCCAGAATTTAGTGGCGGACCACTTGAGTCGCCTAGAGCACATTAAGAATGACTCCACTCCTATCAATGATGCTTTTCCATTTATTAGCTTGCATGCAATATCTGAGGTAGTTCCTTGGTATGCACCTATAGCTAATTATTTAGTTAGTCATACCTTGCCTCCCAATTTTACTAAGCATCAAAAGGACAAGCTGAAAAGCGAGTCCAAATGTTATATATGGGATGACCCATATTTATGGAGGTATGGTGCTAACCAGATATTTAGAAGGTGTGTGCCTCAATCAGAATTCCAGTCAATTTTAGAGGCATGCCACTTGTTCCAAGGGTTACCTGAAACTGAAGGTCGGTCTCGGATGAGATCTGCTGTGGTGGCCGGAGCTGTCGTGTCCGACTTGTTGGATCTGGTGGCCGGAGCTGTCGTGTCCGACCTGGTGGAAGTGGTGGAGCTGGAGATGCTGCTAATCCTTCATCAGTGGAGGGTGGTGGTACCTGCAAGAGACTCCGATGCTTAAGTTAGCATGGGCTTTAAGCAGGTTTTTAGTAGAATCAGAGTATAAGTTATACATGGGTGCTCCAGTGTATTTATAGTAGTGTGGAGTGACCTTTCTAGAGATAAGATAGTTATCTTATCTTATCTTATCTTTAAGTGAAGTCATCTTATCTTTAAGGGAAACCGCCTTTATCTTTCTAGGCTTTGGCTGCCTTTAGATTGGGCTGTGTTCCTTTGTTTGGGCCTGCTTTGGGCTCTTTTAACGATTTGACCGAACTCTTTGTGAAGAGGTCGGTAATGGGCCAGCTTTCCAAGAGGTCGGTCATGGGCCAACCTTCTAAGAGGTTGGTCATGGGCCAACCTTCTAAGAGGTCGGCCAACCCGGTCCTTTATAGCTCGAATCGATGTATGAACAGTGCCCCTGCTTGAGCTTTGATCTTTCTTGTGAGGTCGTGCTTCTTAGCTTCGATCCCTTTGAGAGAGTCGTGCTCAAGCATCTGTCTGGCTTGTTTCTTCATTGCTTTGCAATCCTTGCAAATTAGAGGTTTGGTACTTCCCAGTCCGACCTCTTTTGAGTGGTAGTTTGGGTTTTCTACCTTTTCCCTCTGGATCACGCCTTGCTTTATGTTTGTGTTGACAACCCTATGCTTTGTCGAAGTTATCCTTGCGGCTTGATATCCGGGCTCTTAGTGACTTGTCCGATGACTTTTTAGTGTTCTTTACCTTTTTTAGTCTCGAATGACGTTCGTAGCCCTGTTTGAGATTGTGCCTTCTTTGAGTGGAGTTGTATCCCTTTTAGCTAAGCCCATTTGAGCCTTGGGTTGTTTCCTAACCTTTTGGCTTGTTCTTTTTTGAGATCGTTTTTGCGCCTCTTCTTAGCTGACGTCGACCTGTACGACTTTGCTCCTCGGGCTTTTTAGTCACATTCCAACAACCTTTTAGGTAGTGTTCCGATAAGGAAACTTTTCTTTTTAGTTAGTCTGAACAATTTTGATAGCCTTGTGGTGCACGAAATTATGATTACACTTTTCACAACTCCGCACAACTAACCAGCAAGTGCACTGGGTCGTCCAAGTAATACCTTACGTGAGTAAGGGTCGATCCCACGGAGATTGTCGGCTTGAAGCAAGCTATAGTTATCTTGGGAATCTTAGTCAGGAGATTAATGATAAAAATGATTTTTTATTTTTGAAAAGTAAATAACATGAAATAAATGGTACTTGTGATTCAGTAATGAGGAACAGGTTGAGGTTCTGGATATGCTCTGTCGTCTGAATCTTTACTTTCCTACTGTCTTCTTCTCCAAACACGTATGGCTCCTTCAATAGCAAGATGTATGATCCTCTCGGATAAAAAATACTAGGTACGATCTCTGCACGGCTAATCATCTGTCGGTTCCCACTTGCGTCGGAATAGGACCCTTGTCCTTTTGCACACTGTCACTGCGCCCAACATTCGCAGGTTTGAAGCTCGTCACAGTCATCCCTTCCTGGATCCTACTAAGAATACAATAGACAAGGTTTAGACTTTTCGGATCCCAGGAATGCTGCCAATTGGTTCTAGCCTATACCACGAAGGTTCTGATCTTACGGACTCGGTCCGTGGATCAGAAACCCAAGAGATACGCACTCAAGCTGTCGCCCAATGACTACGTTGAGCTCAAATAGAATGGGAGTGGTTGTCAGGCACGCGTTCATAAGTTTAAGGATGATGATGAGTGTCACGGATCATCACATTCTCCAGATTGAAGTATGAGTGAATATCTTAGAATAGAATCAAGCGTGATTGAATAGAAAAAAGTAGTAATTGCATTAATCCATTGAAACACAGCAGAGCTCCTCACCCCCACCTATGGGGTTTAGAGACTCATGCCATAGAAGATACAATATAAAATGTAAAAATGTCATGAGTTCCTGAATGAATCTCTAAAAGTAGTTTTTATACTAAATTAAGTGCAGATAGTGCAGAAATCTACTTCCAGGACCCACATAATGCGTGTCTGGGCTGAGCTTTCAAGCTTTCACGTGCATATGCCCAAAGTTGGAGTTAAACACCACCCTGGATGCCAAAATGGGCGTTTAACGCCAAGAATTATGCCAGTTCTGGCGTTTTACGCCAGAAAGTTTTAGGCTGGCTTTTAGTGCCAGTTTGGGCTATCAAATCTCGGACAAAGTGATGAGCGGATAATTTATACGCTTTTTGACATTGTTTTTAGTATGTTTTTAGTAGGATCTAGTTACTTTTACGGATGTTTTCATTAGTTTTTATGTTAAATTCACATTTCTGGACTTTACTATGAGTTTGTGTGTTTTTCTGTGATTTCAGGTATTTTCTGGCTGAAATTGAGGGACTTGAGCAGAAATCAGATTCAGAGGTTGAAAAAGGACTGCTGATGCTGTTGGATTCTGACCTCCCTGCACTCAAAGTGGATTTTATGGAGCTACAGAACTCAAAATGGAGCGCTTCCAATTGCGTTGGAAAGTAGACATCCAGGGCTTTCCAGCAATATATAATAGTCCATACTTTGGCCAAGAATTGACGACGTAAACTGGCGTTCAACACCAGCCTTCTGCCCAAATCTGGCGTCCAGCGCCAGAAAAGGATCCAAAACCAGAGTTGAACGCCCAAACTGGCACAGAAACTAGCGTTCAACTCCACAAATGGCCTCTGCACGTGCAACACTCAGGCTCAGCCCAAACACACACCAAGTGGGCCCCGGAAGTGGATTTATGCATCAATTACTTACTCATGTAAACCCTAGTAGCTAGTTTATTATAAATAGGACCTTTTACTATTGTATTAGGCATCTTTTGATCATCTTAGGATCTTAGGATCATCTTTGAACGCATTGTTCTTAGATCAAGGGGGCTGGCCATCTCGGCCATGCCTGGACCTTTCACTTATGTATTTTTAACGGTAGAATTTCTACACTCCATAGATTAAGGTGTGGAGCTCTGCTGTTCCTCAAATATTAATGCAAAGTACTACTGTTTTCTATTCAATTCTTCTTATTTCTCTTCTAAGATATCCATTCGCACCCAAGAACGTGATGAAGGTGATGATTATGTGTGACGCTCATCATCCTTCTCCCTTATGAACGCGTGCCTGACAAACACTTCTGTTCTACATGAATTAAGCTAGAATGAATATCTCTTAGATCTCCTAACCAGAATCTTCGTGGCGTAAGCTAGAATGATGGCGGCATTCAAGAGAATCCGGAAGGTCTAAACCTTGTCTGTGGTATTCTGAGTAGGATTCAATGATCGAATGACTGTGACGAGCTTCAAACTCGCGAGTGCTGGCCGTTAGTGACAGACGCAAAAGGAGGGTGAATCCTATTCCAGCATGATCGAGAACCGACAGATGAATAGCCATGCCGTGACAGGGTGCGTGAGCATATTATTCACTGAGAGGAGGGGATGTAGCCACTGACAACGGTGATGCCCTTGCATACAGCCAGCCATGGAAAGGAGTAAGACCGATTGGATGAAGATAGCAGGAAAGCAGAGGTTCAGAGGAACGAAAAGCATCTCCATTCGCTTATCTGAAATTCTCACCAATGAATTACATAAGTATCTCTATCCCTATTCTATTATTTATTATTCGAAAACTCCATGATTATTTTATATCCGCCTGACTGAGATTTACAAGGTGACCATAGCTTGCTTCATACCAACAATCTCCGTGGGATTCGACCCTTACTCACGTAAGGTATTACTTGGATGACCCAGTGCACTTGCTGGTTAGTTGTATCGAAGTTGTGACAATTATGAATTAAGATCAAAGCACCAAGCTTTGGAGCCATTACCAGGGATTGTTCGAGCCTGGACATCACAATTTCGTGCACCAAGTTTTTGGCGCCGTTGCCGGGGATTGTTTGAGTTTGGACAACTGACGGTTCATCTTGTTGCTCAGATTAGGTAATTTTCTTTTTATTTTATTTTCAAAAATTTTTCAAAAAAAATTTTCTAAAATTTTCTCATCTGTTTTCGAAAAAAAATAAAAATGTTTTCAAAAATAAATTATTCTATGGCTTCAAAATTTTTAAGAATGAATTATAGTGTTTCATGAAATATGTTGAATCATATCTGGCTGTAAAGCCATACCCAAACTACTTTGGGATTGGTATTCAACTAATCACTCCAGCCCATGTAATTATATGTTGAAGCCTGGCTGGCTGTAAAGCCATGTCTAAATTCTTTTGGACTGAGGCTTGCAATTTGTTATCAAGAGCAAGCTAGTTGGAGCTAATCCACCTGCTACTGTTCCTGATCTACCTGCTGAAGCTTGGCTGGCCATTGGCCATGTCTAGTGTTTTGGACTGGAGCTTTCTTTGAAAGCTTGGCTGGCTAGTGAGCCATGTCTAATTCCTGGACTGAAGCTTTAGACTAACATGGCAAGATTCCTGGAATTCATATTAAAAATTTTGGAATCCTTATTTCTCTTTTAATTTTCGAAAAATATAAAATAAAAATCCAAAAAAATTAGAAAATCATAAAAATCAAAAATATTTTGTGTTTCTTGTTTGAGTCTTGAGTCACATTATAAGTTTGGTGTCACTTGCATATGCATCTTGCATTTTGCGAAAATTTCATGCATTCATAGTGTTCTTCATGATCTTCAAGTTGTTCTTGGTAAGTCTTCTTGTTTGATCTTGATGATTTTTTGTTTTGTGTTGTTTGGTGTTTTTCATATGCATTCTTGAATTCTTAGTGTCTAAGCATTAAAGAATTCTAAGTTTGGTGTCTTGCATGTTTTCTTTGCATTAAAAATTTTTCAAAAATATGTTCTTGATGTTCATCATGATCTTCATAGTGTTCTTGGTGTTCATCTTGACATTCATAGCATTCTTTCATGCATCACATGTTTTGATCTAAAAATTGCATGCATTGCATAATTTTCATGTTTTTCATAAAAATTTCAAAAATCAAAAAAATATCTTCCCCTTTTTCTCTCATCAAATTCGAAAATTTGGATTGATTTTTTCAAAAATTTTTAAAAATCAAGTTGTTGCCAATGAGTCAAATCAAATTTTCAATTTAAAAATCTTATCTTTTTCAAAAATCAAATCTTTTTCAAATTTCTTAGTTATTTTCGAAAATTCCAAAAATATTTTTCAAAAATCTTTTTCTTATTTTTCCATCAAATTTTCGAAAATAACATAGTCAATTAATGTTTTGATTCAAAAATTTGAAGTTTGTTACTTGCTTGTTAAGAAAGATTCAAACTTTAAGTTCCAGAATCATATCTTGTGATTTCTTATGAATCAAGTCATTAATTGTGATTTTAAAAATCAAATCTTTTTCAAAACTAATTTCAATCATATCTTTTCGAAAATATCTTCTTATCTTATCTTTTTCAAAATTTGATTTCAAAATATCTTCTCTAACTTCCCAACTTCTTATCTTCTCAAATTTGTTTCAACTAACTAACTAACTTTTTGTTTGTTTCTTAACTTTTTCAAAACTACCTAACTAACTCTCTCTCTCTAATTTTCGAAAATATCTTCCCTCTTTTTCAAAATTTCTTTTTAATTAACTAATTATTTTTATTTTTTATTTTTGATTTCAAAAATTTTCGAAAAAAAAAATACTAACAATTTTCAAAAACTATTTTCAAAAATCACTAACTCCTTTTTCAAAATAATTTTCGAAAATTATCCCTCCCTCATCTCATTCTATTTATTCATTCATATCCTAACATCTCATTTCACCTCCTTCCATCCTCACAGTTGTATTTCTTCCTTTACATCACATTCTTTGTCTCCCCCTCTTTTCTTCCACTCACAAAGGGATCCCTATACTGTGGTATAAAGGATCTCTATTATTATTATCATTTTTCTGGCCATTCTTCCTTGTCATATGAGCAGGAGCAAGGATAAGAACATTCTTGTGGAAGCAGATCCAGAACCTGAAAGGACTCTGAAGAGAAAATTAAGAGAAGCTAAAATACAACAATCCAGAGATAACCTTTCAGAAATTTTTGAACAGGAGAAGGAGATGGCAGCCGAAAATAATAATAATATAAGGAAGATGCTTGGTGACTTCACTGCACCTAATTCCAATTTACATGGAAGAAGCATCTCCATTCCTGCCATTGGAGCAAACAACTTTGAGCTGAAACCTCAATTAGTTTCTCTGATGCAGCAGAACTGCAAGTTTCATGGACTTCCATCTGAAGATCCTTTTCAGTTCTTAACTGAATTCTTGCAGATATGTGATACTGTTAAGACTAATGGAATAGATCCTGAAGTCTACAGGCTCATGCTTTTCCCTTTTGCTGTAAGAGACAGAGCTAGATTATGGTTGGATTCTCAACCTAAAGACAGCCTGAACTCTTGGGATAAGCTGGTCACGGCTTTCTTAGCCAAGTACTTTCCTCCTCAAAAAGCTGAGCAAGCTTAGAGCTGATGTTCAAACCTTCAGACAGAAAGAAGGTGAATCCCTCTATGAAGCTTGGGAAAGATACAAACAGTTGACCAAAAAGTGTCCTTCTGACATGCTTTCAGAATGGACCATCCTGGATATATTCTATGATGGTTTATCTGAGCTATCAAAGATGTCACTGGACACTTCTGCAGGTGGATCCATTCACCTAAAGAAAACACCTGCAGAAGCTCAAGAACTCATTGACATGGTTGCTAATAACCAGTTCATGTATACTTCTGAAAGGAATCCTGTGAGTAATGGGACGCCTATGAAGAAGGGAGTTCTTGAAGTTGATACTCTGAATGCCATATTGGCTCAGAATAAAATATTGACTCAGCAAGTCAATATGATCTCTCAGAGTCTGCATGGAATGCAAGCTGCATCCAACAGTACTCAAGAGGCATCTTCTGAAGAAGAAGCCTATGATCCTGAGAACCCTGCAATAGCAGAGGTAAATTACTTAGGTGAACCTTATAGAAACACCTATAACTCAACATGGAGAAATCATCCAAATTTCTCATGGAAGGATCAAAAGCCCCAACAAGGCTTTAAGAATGGTGGAAGAAACAGGTTTAGCAATAGCAAACCTTTTCCATCATCAACTCAGCAACAGACAGGGAACTCTGGACAAAACGCTTCTAATTTAGCAAATCTAGTCTCTGATCTATCTAAGGCCACTGTAAGTTTCATGAATGAAACAAGGTCTTCCATTAGAAATTTGGAAGCACAAGTGGGCCAGCTGAGTAAAAGGATCACTGAAATCCCTCCTAGTACTCTCCCAAGCAATACAGAAGAGAACCCAAAAGGAGAGTGCAAGGCCATTGACATAAGTGCCATGGCCGAACCTGTGAGGAAAGGAGAGGACGTGAATCCCAAGGAGGAAGACCTCCTGGGATGTCCAGTGATCAATAAGGAGCTTCCCTCTGAGGAACCAAAGGACTCTGAGGCTCATCTAGAGACCATAAAGATTCCATTAAACCTCCTTATACCCTTCATGAGCTCTGATGAGTATTTCTCTTCTGAAGAGAATGAGGATGTTACTGAAGAGCAAACTGCCAAGTTTCTTGGTGCAATCATGAAGCTGAATGCCAAATTGTTTGGCATTGATGCTTGGGAAGTTGAACCTCCCTTGTTCATCAATGAACTAAGTGATCTGGATCAACTGACATTGCCTCAGAAGAGACAGGATCCTGGAAAGTTCATAATACCCTGTACCATAGGCACTATGATCTTTAAGGCTCTATGTGACCTTGGTTCAGGAATAAACCTCATGCCCCTCTCTGTAATAGAGAAACTGGGAATCTATGGGGTGCAAGCTGCTAAAATCTCACTAGAGATGGCAGACAGCTCAAGAAGACAGGCTTATGGACAAGTAGAAGATGTATTAGTAAAGGTTGAGGGCCTTTACATACCTACTGATTTCATAGTCCTGGATACTGGAAAGGAAGAGGATGAATCTATCATCCTAGGAAGACCTTTCCTGGCCACAGCAAGAGCTGTGATTGATGTTGACAGAGGTGAAATATTCCTTCAATGGAATGAGAACTCCCTTGTATTCAAAACTCAAGGATCTCCCTCTGCAACCATGGAGAGGAAGCTTGAAAAGCTTCTCTCAAAGCAGAGTCAACCAGAGCCCCCACAGTCAAACTCTAAGTTTGGTGTTGGGGAGCCACAACCAAACTCTAAGTTTGGTGTTGAACTCCCATATCCAAACTCTAAGTTTGGTGTTGGAGAGTCTCAACAAAGCTCTGCACATCTGTGAGGCTCCATGAGAGCCCACTGTCAAGCTATTGACATTAAAGAAGCGCTTGTTGGGAGGCAACCCAATGTTTATCTAACTCTTATTTTTATTGTTTTTCATGTTTTCTTAGGTTAATGATCATGTGGAGTCACAAAATAAATATAAAAATTGGAAACGGAATCAAAAACAGCAGAAGAAAAATCACACCCTGGAGGAGCATCTGTCTGGCGTTCAGCGCCAGAACAGAGCATGGTTCTGGCGCTGAACGCCCAAAATGGGCAGCTTTTGGGCGCTGAACGCCAGAACAGGCATGGTTCTGGCGTTCAACGCCAGAAATGGCACACAAATGGGCGTTGAATGCCCAAAATGGCCACCAACCTGGCGCTGAACGCCCAGAGTTGGATACAAAGGCATTTTTACATGCCTAATGGTGCAGGGATGTAAATGCCTTGACACCTCAGGATCTGTGGACTCCACAGGATCATCTCAGGATCTGTGGACCCCACAGGATCCACTCAGGATCTGTGGACCCCACAGGATCCCCACCTACCTCCACTCACTTCTTCTCACCACTCTTTTTCACACAACCCCATAAACACTCTTACCCAAAAAACCCTTCACCAATCACCTCAAACTCTCTTCCCCATCACCTCTTCACCACTCACATCCACCCACTCTTCCCAATAAACCTACCTCATAAACTCCACCTACCTTCAAAATTCAAAACCAATTTCCCACCCAAACCCACCCATATGGCCGAACCAATACCCCCCTCCATTCCCTATATAAAGACCTCCATTCTTCATCAAATTCACACAACACACCCCTCTACACTCCTCTTGGCCGAAACCTCATATCCCTCTCCCTCTCCATATTTCTTCTTCTTCTTCTTCTATTCTTTTGTTTATTGCTCGAGGGCGAGCAATATTCTAAGTTTGGTGTGGTAAAAGCATAGCTTTTTTGTTTTTCCATTACCATTGATGGCACCTAAGACCGGAGAATCCTCTAGAAGAGGGAAAGGGAAGATAAAAGCTTCCACATCCGAGTCATGGGAAATGGAAAGGTTCATCTCCAAAGCCCATCAAGACCACTTCTATGATGTTGTGGCCAAGAAAAAGGTGATCCCTGAGGTCCCTTTTAAACTCAAAAGAAATGAGTATCCGGAGATCCGACATGAAATTCAAAGAAGAGGTTGGGAAGTTCTAACAAATCCCATCCAACAAGTCGGCATCCTAATGGTTCAAGAGTTCTATGCCAATGCATGGATCACCAAGAACCATGATCAAAGTAAGAACCCGGATCCAAAGAACTATGTTACAATGGTTCGGGGGAAATACTTAGATTTTAGTCCGGAGAATGTAAGGTTGGCGTTCAACTTGCCATACATGGAAGAGAACGCACGCCCCTACACAAGGAGAGTCAACTTTGATCAAAGGTTGGACCAAGTCCTTATGGACATATGTGTAGAAGGAGCTCAATGGAAGATTGACTCCAAAGGCAAGCCGGTTCAACTAAGAAGATTGGACCTCAAGCCTATAGCTAGAGGATGGTTGGAGTTTATTCAATGCTCAATCATTCCCACTAGCAACCGGTCTGAAGTTACTATAGACCGGGCCATCATGATCCATAGCATCATGATTGGAGAAGAGGTGGAAGTTCATGAGATTATACCTCAAGAACTCTACAAGGTGGCTGACAAGTCCTCCACTATGGCAAGGTTAGCCTTTTCTCACCTCATCTGCCACCTATGCAATTCGGCTGGGATTGACATAGAGGGAGATATCCTCATTAAGGAAGAGAAGCCCATCACTGAGAAAAAGATGGAGCAAACAAGAGAGCCCAGTCATGGAGCTCAAGAGGCGCAAGAATCTCATCACCATGAGATTCCGGAAATGCCTCAAATGCACTTTCCTCCACAAAACTATTGGGAGCACATCAACACCTCCCTAGAAGAATTGAGTTCCAATATGGGACAACTAAGGGTGGAACATCAAGAGCACTCCATCATGCTTCATGAAATAAGAGAAGATCAAAAAGCAATGAGGGAAGAGCAACAAAGACAAGGAAGAGACATAGAAGAGCTCAAGGACATCATTGGTTCCTCAAGAAGGAAACGCCACCATCACTAAGGTGGATTCATTCCTTGTTCTTATTTCTTCTGTTTTTCGTTTTCTATGTTATGTGCTTATCTATGTTTGTGCCTTCATTACATGATCATTAGTAGTTAGTAACTTTGTCTTAAAGATATGAATGTCCTATGAATCCATCACCTCTCTTAAATAAAAAATATTTTAATTCAAAAGAACAAGAAGTACATGAGTTTCGAATTTATCCTTGAACTTAGCCTAATTATATTGATGTCGTGACAATGCTTCTTGTTTTCTGAATGTATGCTTAAACAGTGCATATGTCTTTTGAAGTTGTTGTTTAAGAATGTTAAATATGTTGGCTCTTGAAAGAATGATGACTAGGAGAAATGTTATTCGATAATCTGAAAAATCATAAAAATGATTCTTGAAGCAAGAAAAAGCAGCAAAGAACAAAGCTTGCAGAAAAAAAAAAAAGGGGGCGAAAAAAAAATAGAAAAAAAAATAGAAAGAAAAAGAAAAAGCAAGCAGAAAAAGCCAATAACCCTTAAAACCAAAAGGCAAGGGCAAATAAAAAGGATCCCAAGGCTTTGAGCATCAGTGGATAGGAGGGCCTAAAAGAATAAAATTCTGGTCTAAGCGGCTAAACCAAGCTGTCCCTAACCATGTGCTTGTGGCGTGTAGGTGTCAAGTGAAAACTTGAGACTGAGCGGTTAAAGTCAAGGTCCAAAGCAAAAACAAAGAGTCTGCTTAAGAACCCTGGACACCTCTAATTGGGGACTTTAGCAAAGCTGAGTCACAATCTGAAAAGGTTCACCCAATTATGTGTCTGTGGCATTTATGTATCCGGTGGTAATATTGGAAAACAAAGTGCTTAGGGCCACGGACAAGACTCATAAAGAAGCTGTGTTCAAGAATCATCATACTGAACTAGGAGAATCAATAACACTATCTGAACTCTGAGTTCCTATAGATGCCAATCATTCTGAACCTCAATGGATAAAGTGAGATGCCAAAACTATTCAAGAGGCAAAAAGCTATAAGTCCCGCTCATTTGATTGAAGCTATGTTTCATTGATAGTTTGGAATTTATAGTATATTTTCTTCTTTTTATCCTATTTGATTTTCAGTTGCTTGGGGACAAGCAACAATTTAAGTTTGGTGTTGTGATGAGCGGATAATTTATACGCTTTTTGACATTGTTTTTAGTATGTTTTTAGTAGGATCTAGTTACTTTTAGGGATGTTTTCATTAGTTTTTAAGTTAAATTCACATTTCTGGACTTTACTATGAGTTTGTGTGTTTTTCTGTGATTTCAGGTATTTTCTGGCTGAAATTGAGGGACTTGAGCAGAAATCAGATTCAGAGGTTGAAAAAGGACTGCTGATGCTGTTGGATTCTGACCTCCCTGCACTCAAAGTGGATTTTATGGAGCTACAGAACTCAAAATGGAGCGCTTCCAATTGCGTTGGAAAGTAGACATCCAGGTCTTTCCAGCAATATATAATAGTCCATACTTTGGCCAAGAATTGACGACGTAAACTGGCGTTCAACACCAGCCTTCTGCCCAAATCTGGCGTCCAGCGCCAGAAAAGGATCCAAAACCAGAGTTGAACGCCCAAACTGGCACAGAAACTGGCGTTCAACTCCACAAATGGCCTCTGCACGTGCAACACTCAGGCTCAGCCCAAACACACACCAAGTGGGCCCCGGAAGTGGATTTATGCATCAATTACTTACTCATGTAAACCCTAGTAGCTAGTTTATTATAAATAGGACCTTTTACTATTGTATTAGGCATCTTTTGATCATCTTAGGATCTTAGGATCATCTTTGAACGCATTGTTCTTAGATCAAGGGGGCTGGCCATCTCGGCCATGCCTGGACCTTTCACTTATGTATTTTTAACGGTAGAATTTCTACACTCCATAGATTAAGGTGTGGAGCTCTGCTGTTCCTCAAATATTAATGCAAAGTACTACTGTTTTCTATTCAATTCTTCTTATTTCTCTTCTAAGATATCCATTCGCACCCAAGAACGTGATGAAGGTGATGATTATGTGTGACGCTCATCATCCTTCTCCCTTATGAACGCGTGCCTGACAAACACTTCTGTTCTACATGAATTAAGCTAGAATGAATATCTCTTAGATCTCCTAACCAGAATCTTCGTGGCGTAAGCTAGAATGATGGCGGCATTCAAGAGAATCCGGAAGGTCTAAACCTTGTCTGTGGTATTCTGAGTAGGATTCAATGATCGAATGACTGTGACGAGCTTCAAACTCGCGAGTGCTGGGCGTTAGTGACAGACGCAAAAGGAGGGTGAATCCTATTCCAGCATGATCGAGAACCGACAGATGAATAGCCGTGCCGTGACAGGGTGCGTGAGCATATTATTCACTGAGAGGAGGGGATGTAGCCACTGACAATGGTGATGCCCTTGCATACAGCCAGCCATGGAAAGGAGTAAGACCGATTGGATGAAGATAGCAGGAAAGCAGAGGTTCAGAGGAACGAAAAGCATCTCCATTCGCTTATCTGAAATTCTCACCAATGAATTACATAAGTATCTCTATTCCTATTCTATTATTTATTATTCGAAAACTCCATGATTATTTTATATCCGCCTGACTGAGATTTACAAGGTGACCATAGCTTGCTTCATACCAACAATCTCCGTGGGATTCGACCCTTACTCACGTAAGGTATTACTTGGACGACCCAGTGCACTTGCTGGTTAGTTGTATCGAAGTTGTGACAATTATGAATTAAGATCAAAGCACCAAGCTTTGGAGCCATTACCAGGGATTGTTCGAGCCTGGACATCACAATTTCGTGCACCACAAAGTATGGACTATTATATAATGCTGGAAAGCCCAAGATGTCTATTTTCCAACGCAATTGAGAGCGCGCTAGGTGGGCTTCTGTAGCTTCAGAAAATCCACCTCGAGTGCAGGAGGGTCAAAATCCAACAGCATCTGCAGTTCTTTTTCAGCCTTTGGATCAGATTTTTGCTCAGATCCCTCAATTTCAGCCAGAAAATACCTGAAATTACCGAAAAACACACAAACTCATAGTAAAGTCCAAAAATGTGATTTTTGAATAAAAACTAATAAAAATATAATAAAAAATTAACTAAAACTTACTAAAAACTATATAAAAACAATGCCAAAAAGGGTATAAATTATCCGCTCATCACAACACCAAACTTAAATTATTGCTTGTCCCCAAGCAACTAAAAACAAAATAGGATAAAAAAAAAGAGAATATACAATAAATTCCAAAATTATCAAAGAAGATTAGTTTTAATTAGATGAACGGGACTAGTGGCTTCTTGCTTCTGAACAGTTTTGGCATCTCACTTTATCCTTTGAAGTTCAGAATGATTGGCATCCATAGGAACTTAGAATTCAGATAGTGTTATTGATTCTCCTAGTTCAGTATGTTGATTCTTGAACACAGCTACTTTATGAGTCTTGGCCGTGACCCTAAGCATTTTGTTTTCCAGTATTACCACCGAATACATAAATGCCACAGACACATAATTGGGTGAACCTTTTCAGATTGTGACTCAGCTTTGCTAGAGTCCCTATTTAGAGGTGCCTAGAGCTCTTAAGCATACTCTTTTTGCTTTGGACCACGACTTTAATCACTCAGTCTCAAGCTTTTCACTTGACACCTTCACGCCACAAGCACAAGGTTAAGGACAGCTTGATTTAGCCGCTTAGGCCAGGATTTTATTCCTTTGGGCCCTCCTATATATTAATGCTCAAAGCCTTGGATCCTTTTTACCCTTGCCTTTTAGTTTAAAGGGTTACTGGCTTTTTCTGCTTGCTTTTTCTTTTTCTTTCTTTTTCTTTATTTTTCGCTTCTTCTTCTTTTTTTTTTGATTTTTTTTGCAAGCTTTGTGTTTTTCACTGCTTTTTCTTGCTTCAAGAATCAATTTTATGATTTTTCAGATTATCAATAACATTTCTCTTTTTTCATTATTCTTTCAAGAGACAACAATTTTAACATTCATAAACTTCACTATAAAAAATATGCACGGTTCAAGCATTCATTCAGAAAACAAAAAGTATTGCCACCACATCAAAATAATTAAGCTAATTTCAAGATAAAATTCGAAATTCATGTACTTCTTTTTCAAAAAACATTTTTCATTTAAGAAAGGCGAAGGATTCATAGGACATTCATAGCTTTAAGACATAGACTCTAAACACTAATGATCATGTAATGGAGACACAAGCATAGTCAAAACATAAAGCATAAAAATGAAAAATAGAAAAATAAGAATAAGGAGATTAAAGAACGGATCCACCTTAGTGACGGCGGCTAGTTCTTCCTCTTAAAGATCCTATGGAGTGCTTGAGCTCCTCTATGTCTCTTCCTTGCCTTTGTTGAGGTCCATGAGTGGGTTCTCTTGTTTGCTCCATCCTCTTTCTAGTGATAGGCTTTTGAGATGAATCTCTCCATCTCCCATGACTCGGAGTTGGAAGCACTTACCTTCTCTTTCCTCTTTCTAGAGGTTTCTCTGGCCTTAGGGGCCATTAATGGTTATGGAAAAACAAAAAGCAGATCTTTTTCCACACCAAACTTAAAAGGTTTGCTCGTCCTCGAGTAAAAGAAGATAGAAGGGAGTAGAAGAAGAATAATACAATTAACTTTGAAAACTTATTATTGTATACAAGAAAAATTAAAAAGAGTTGAAAAGAATTTGAAAAGATATGTAAGTTTTGAAAACGTTTTGGAAGGAATTGAGAAGAATTGAAAAAGAATTAAAAAGAATTAGAAAGATTATTAATTTTTGAAAATAGAAATTGAAAGATGAACGTTTAAAATATGTTTGATGCAAAAAGTAATGAATTAAAACATGAAAACTTGAAAAAAATCGAATTGGAAACAAAATTACCTCCCTTGTGTCATACTGGTGTTAAACGCCCAGAATGCTATCTATTCTGGCGTTTAACGCCCACTTGACTGCCATTTTGGGCGTTTAACGCCCAGCCAGATACCCTGACTGGCGTTAAACGCCAGGAATCCTTCTTTACTGGGCGTTTTTCTGAACGCCCAGAATGCTGCCATTTCTGGCGTTAAACGCCCAGAATGCTGTCTGCATGGGTGTTAAACGCCCATTCTGCTATCCTTACTGGTGTTCAAATGCCAGTAAGCCTGTCCTCCAGGGTATGCTACTTTTGATCCTGTTTTTGATTCCGCTTTAATTCTGCAGCTATTTTTGGGACTCCACATGATCATCAACCTAAAGAAAACATAAACTAACAATGGAAAATGAAATGAAAAAGTAATTAGCATGGATAAATAAGATTGGGTTGCCTCCCAATAAGTGCTTCTTTAATGTCTTTAGTTGGACTTTTACTGAGCTTTTTAATTTAGTCTCAGTTTTGAGCACTCTGCTCAACGTTGCCTTCAAGATAATGTTTGACTCTCTGTCCATTAACAATGAACTTCTTGTCAGAGTCAATATCCTGGAGTTCTACATAACCATATGGTGACATACTTGTAATCACGTATGGTCCCCTCCATCGAGATTTCAATTTCCCAGGAAACAATCTGAGCCTAGAGTTAAACAGTAGGACCTTCTGTCCTTTCTCAAAGACTCTAGATGACAGCCTCTTGTCATGCCATCGTTTTGCTTTCTCTTTATAAATTTTGGCATTTTCGAAAGCATTGAGTCTGAACTCCTCCAGCTCATTCGACTGGAGTAATCTTTTCTCTCCAGCTACCTTAGCATCAAGGTTTAGGAACTTGGTTACCCAGTAGGCCTTGTGTTCCAGTTCCACTGGCAGATGACAGGCTTTTCCATACACAAGCTGGTATGGAGAGGTCCCTATAAGAGTCTTGAATGCTGTTCTGTATGTCCACAGAGCATCATCTAGACTTCTTGCCCAATCCCTTCTATGGGTACTTATAGTCCTTTCCAGGATTCATTTTAGTTCTCTATTTGAGACTTTAGCCTGCCCATTTGTCTGTGGATGATATGAAGTTGCCACTTTATGGTTAATTCCATATCGGACCAGAGCAGAGTCAAGCTGTTTATTACAGAAATGAGTGCCTCCATCACTGATCAGTATCCTAGGGACACCGAACTTGCTGAAGATATGCCTCTGGAGGAACTTCATCACTATCTTAGTATCATTAGTGGGTGTTGCAATTGCCTCTACCCATTTAGATACATAGTCTACTGCCACTAGAATATAAGTGTTTGAATATGATGGTGGGAAAGGTCCATGAAGTCAATACCCCATACATCAAACAACTCAATCTCTAAGATCCCTTGCTGAGGTATGGCATAACCGTGAGGCAAGTTACCAGCTCTCTGGTAACTGTCACAGTTGCGTAAAAACTCTCGGGAGTCTCTATAGAGAGTAGGCCAGTAGAAACCACATTGGAGAACCTTTGTGGCTGTTCACTTACCTCCAAAGTGTCCTCCATATTGTGATCCATGGCAATGCAATAGGATCTTCTGTGCCTCTTCTCTAGGCAAACATCTACGGATTACGCCGTCTGCACACCTCTTAAAGAGATATGGTTCATCCAACAAGTAGTACTTTGCATCAGAAATCAATTTTTTCATTTGTTGCTTACTGTACTCTTTGGGTATGAATCTCACAGCTTTATAGTTGGCAGTGTTTGCAAACCATGGTAATTCCTGAATGGCAAAGAGTTTCTCATCCGGTAAAGTTTCAGAGATATCAGTAGGAGGAAAGGACGCCCCTGCTACTGGTTCTATCCGAGATAGGAGATCTGCTACCTGGTTCTCTGTCCCTTTTCTGTCTCTTATTTTTATATCAAACTCTTGTAAAAGCAACACCCATCTTATGAGTCTGGGTTTTGAATCCTGCTTTGTGAGGAGATATTTTAGAGCAGCATGGTCAGTGTACACAATCACTTTTGATCCCACTAAATAAGATCTGAACTTGTCAATGGCATAAACCACTGCAAGTAACTCATTTTCCATGGTTGTGTAATTCTTTTGTGCGTCATTCAAAACACGGCTAGCATAGTAAATAACGTACAGAAGCTTGTTATGCCTCTGTCCCAATACTGCACCAATGGCGTGGTTATTGGCATCACACATTAGTTCGAATGGTAATGTCCAGTCTGGTGCAGAAATGACTGGTGCTGTGACCAGCTTGGCTTTCAGAGTCTCAAACGCCTGCAGACACTCTGTGTCAAAGATAAATGGCGTGTCAGCAGCTAGCAGATTGCTCAGAGGTTTTGTAATTTTTGTAAAATCCTTTATAAACCTCCTATAGAATCCTGCATGCCCCAAAAATCTTCTGATTTCCTTAACATTGGCAGGTGGCGATAATTTTTCAATTACCTCTACCTTAGCTTGATCCACCTCTATTCCCTTATTTGAAATTTTGTGCCCAAGGACAATTCCTTCAGTCACCATAAAGTGACATTTTTCCCAATTTAAAACCAGGTTAGTCTCTTGGCACCTTTTCAGAACAAGTGCTAGATGGTCAAGACAGGAGCTAAATGAGTCTCCAAATACTGAGAAGTCATCCATGAAGACTTCTAGAAATTTCTCTACCATATCAGAAAAGATAGAGAGCATGCACCTCTGAAAGGTTGCAGGTGCATTGCACAGACCAAATGGCATCCTTCTGTAGGCAAACACTCCAGAAGGACATGTGAATGCTGTTTTCTCTTGGTCTTGAGGATCTACTGCAATTTAGTTGTAACCTGAATAGCCATCCAAAAAACAGTAGTATTCATGACCTGCTAGTCTCTCTAGCATCTGGTCTATGAATGGTAAAGGAAAATGATCCTTTCTGGTGGCTGTATTGAGTCTTCTCTAGTCAATACACATACGTCACCCAGTAACTGTTCTTGTAGGAACCAGTTCATTTTTTTCATTATGAAACACTGTCATGCCTCCCTTCTTGGGGACAACTTGGACAGGGCTCACCCAGGGGCTATCAGAAATAGGATAAATAATCCCAGCCTCTAGTAGCTTAGTGACCTCTTTCTGCACCACCTCCTTCATGGCTGGATTCAGCCGCCTCTGTGGTTGAACCACTAGCTTAGCATCATCCTCCAATAGGATCTTATGCATGTATCTGGCCGGGCTAATGCCCTTAAGATCACTTATGGACCACCCAAGAACTGTCTTGTGTGTCCTTAGCACCTGAATTAATGCTTTCTCTTCCCGTGGTTCTAAAGTAGAGCTGATAATCACAGGAAAAGTGTCATATTCTCCCAGAAATACATATTTCAGGGATGGTGGTAGTGGCTTGAGCTCAGGTTTAGGAGGTTTCTCCTCTTCCTGAGGAGTTTTCAGAGGTTCTTCTGTTTTCTCTGGTTCCTCCAGATCAGGCTGAACATCTTTAAAAATATCCTCTAGCTCTGATTCGAGACTCTTAGTCATATTGACCTCTTCCACCAGGGAGTCAATAATATCAGTGCTCATGCAGTCTGTTGATGTGTCTGGATGCTGCATAGCTTTGACAACATTCAACTTAAACTCATCCTCATTGACTCTCAGGGTTATCTCCCCTTTTTGGACGTCAATGAGGGTTCGTCCAGTTGCTAGGAAAGGTCTTCCTAGAATAAAAGTTGCACTCTTGTGCTCCTCCATTTCCAGTACTACAAAGTCAGTGGGAAAGGCAAATGGCCCAACCTTGACAATCATGTCCTCAATTACGCCTGATGGAATCTTAATAGAGCCATCAGCAAGTTGGAGGCATATCTGGGTTGGTTTAACCTCATCAGTCAAACCAAGATTTTTGATAGTAGATGCAGGTATTAGGTTGATACTTGCCCCAAGATCATATAGAGCTGTCTTGGTACAAGCACCCTCTAATGTGCATGGTATCATAAAGCTTCCGTGATCTTTAAGCTTCTCTGGTAAGCTTTTCAGAACGACTGCACTGTATTCTTCAGTGAGGAAAACTTTTTCAGTTTCTCTCCAATCCTTCTTATGACTTAAGATCTAATTCATGAACTTAGCATAAGAGGGTATTTGCTCAAGTGCCTCTACAAACGAAATTTTTATTTCAAGAGTCCTGAGATAGTCTGCAAAGTGGGCAAATTGTTTATCCTGTTCCGCTTGGCGGAGTTTTTGAGGATAAGGCATCTTGGCCTTATATTCTTCAACCTTAGTTGCTGTAGGTTAATTTCCTACAGAAGTGTTTGAAGAAGGCTGCCTAAGGGGGTTGTTATCAGCACTTGCAGGTGTCTAATCCCCCATTGGCGTTTGAACGCCAGAATTGGCCATCCATTGGGCGTTTAACGCTAACTTCTGGCCCTTTTCTGGCGTTTGAACGCCAGAATCACTCCTCTCTGGGCTCTTATTGTCCTCAGAGGGATTCTGGGCAGTGGTTTAGTCATCCTCTGTCAGATGTTCCTTTCTTGGCTTCCTGCTACTTTGAGTTGAGACATTCAATGTCTTTCCACTCCTTAAATGAACAGCTTGGCATTCTTCTGTTGTCTGTTTAGATAATTGTTGTCTTGTCTTATTCAATTGTTTTTCCATATTCTGGTTAGCATCTTTGGTTTCTTGTAGCATCTCTTTAAATTCTGCAAACTATTTTGTTATAGAAAATTGTTGTTGATTAAGTTCGGCAATTTGTTCTGGAGGACTAAGTTCAGTGGATGCTGCCTCAGCCTCTTCTTTCATGGAGGTCTCACCACTTGAGTGCAGGTGCTGATTTCTGGCAACTGTATCAATGAGCTCTTGAGCCTCTTCAATTGTCTTTCTCATATGTATAGATCCACTAGCTGAGTGGTCTAGAGAAATCTGGGCCTTTTCTGTAAGCTCATAGTAGAATATGTCTAACTGCACCTGTTCACACCCTGGGCCGAGCTATCCGACCTCTTCTCAAAGAGGTCGGTCAAATCGACAGGAAAGCCCAAAAAAGGGCCCAAATAGAGGAACACAACCCAAATCCACAGGCCGTCCAAGCCTATAGAGATAAGGGCGGTTCCCTTAAAGATAAGCTGACCTCAACTCAAAGATAAAGATAAGATAAGATAACTAACTTATCTTATCTAGAAAGGTCACTCTACAACCACTATAAATACACTGGAGCACCCAAGTATAACTCATACTCTCATTCTACAATAAACCTGCTTAATACCCGTGCTAACTTAAGCATCGGAGTCTCTTGCAGGTACCCCCCACCCTCCGGTGACCAAGGATCAGAAGTGCAGCCAGTCCAACAAGTCGGACACAACAGCTCCGGCCGCCACCAGCCATCCGGACACGTTATCTCTGACCAGTACAGAAGAGCTCATCCGAGATCGGCCTACAATTTCAGGTAACCCTCGAAACATTGGCGTCGTTGCCAGGGAACTTGGAAGTCATCCCATCACCATGGCGGACGATCATGACAACGACCACGATTCGGATCTAGAGGATAGAACGCCGCACAAAAATGCGGACGCTACACCAAAAGATACTCCGGAATCTAACGGAGACAAAAACTCATCAAATTCAGGAGTAATAGAAGCACTTCAAAATTGTTTAAAGCAACTTTAAAAAGAAAGCCAGCATCAACAAGAAGTTGGCAAAGATCTACAAAGAGAGGTAAGGCGACATCGAGAGCTAGAAGATAAAATCTTACAACTCGAAGCCGATCTCAAAGCAAAGGCTACCCGGACCACCCCTGAGGACAATTCACGCAAAGATCAAGATCCATTCACTAGGGACATCATGAAAACTAAAATTCCTAAGGACTTCAAACTCCCGGATATGACTCTGTATGATGGCACTACAGATCCCAACCATCACCTCAGCAACTTCAAAAGCAGAATGTGCCTCACCGACGCCTCGGACGCTGTTCGCTGCAAAGCTTTTCCAACGACCCTCACGAAGACAGCAATTAGATGGTTCGACAACTTACCTCCTAAGTCCATCTCAAGCTTTGACGACCTAGCCAAAAAATTCCTGGCCAGATTCTCCATCCAAAAAGACAAGGCCAAGCACGCCCCCAGTCTACTAGGAATCAGGCAAGGAGATCGGAAAAGTCTTCGCAACTACATGGAGAGATTCAACAAAACATGCCTAGACATACAAAGCTTGCCAACAGAGGCCGCCATCATGGGCCTCATCAATGGCCTACGAAAGGGACCTTTCAGCCAATCTATATCAAAGAAATATCCCACATCTCTGGATGAGGTGCAGGAGCAAGCGGAAAAATATATCAACATGGAAGAAAACTCTCGATTGGGAGAAACCTCAAAATCCGGATTCTCCTACCAAGACAAAGATAAAGAATCCAAAAAGAAGGAAGATTGACAAGGGGAGAAAATTAAAAAATATCATAATTACACCCCCTCTTAGGGTATCCCTGGTAGATGTCTACAAAGAAGTCTGCCATACGGAAAAAATACCCCCAGCTCGACCACTCAAAGGCAAAAGAGGAGGAGGAAATCGGAACGAATACTGTGAATATCACCGAGTCCGAGGGCATTTCACCAACGAATGCTTCGACTTAAAAAACATCATAGAAAAATTAGTAAGAGACGGAAAACTAGATCGGTTTCTGAGATGATGATCAAAGAAAGAGAAGAAGGGATGAAGATGTCGGACGAATCAAGCGATCACCTCGTACGCCAGAAAGACATGTCCATATGATACACGGAGGATTTGCAGGAGGAGGAATCTCCAAATCATCTCGCAAAAGATATCTCAAAGAAGTATATCATGTTGAAGGAAAGGAGGAAGCTCCCGACATCCCTACAATCACATTCACCAAAGAAGATGCATCCGGTATCATCTCAGGACACGATGACCCCATGGTCATCACAATCATACTGGAAAACGCCAATCTCCACCGCACATTAATAGACCAAGGAAGCTCCGCCGACATCTTATTCAAAACTGCCTACGACAAGCTCGGCTTAGAAGAAAAGGAGCTTAGAGCATACCCTAACAGCCTGTTCGGACTGGGAGATACCCCAGTACAACCGCTGGGATACGTGTCACTACATACAACCTTCAGAAAAGGAAACCAATCCAGAACACTCAAGACAGACTACATCGTGGTCGACGTGAGTTCAGCCTACAATGCCCTAATAGGTCGGACAACACTAAATCAACTCGGCGCAATAGTCTCAACTCCACATCTATGCATGAAATTCCCAACTATAGAAGGGATAGCTACAATAAAAGAATATCAAAAGATGGCACGCCGCTGTTATAACGAAAGTCTAAACCTCAGAGGCAGAGGAGAAGAGTTCCATACAATTGAGCTTGGTGGAGTTCAGAGACGAGAAGAACTCCGTCCACAACCCAAAGGAGAAATAGAGAAAGTTCAGATCGGGGATACCTCGGACAAAACAACTAATATTGGCACAATCCTAAAGGGAAACGCAAAAGAATTACTAGTACAGTTCTTATGAGATAATGTCGATTTCTTCGCATGGAAAGCTGCAGACATGCCAGGCATAGACCCCAAGCTAATGAGTCACAAGTTGGCGGTCTATCTAGGATCTCGGCCGGTACAGCAGAGACGAAGAAAACTTGGGCCAGAACGATCCCAAGCTGTGGAAGAACAGGTACAAGCACTACTAGAGGCAGGATTCATAAGAGAAGTCAAGTACCCACTATGGTTAGCTAACGTTGTCTTGGTAAAAAAATCAAATGGGAAATGGTGAATGTGGACCGACTACACCGATATCAACAAAGCCTACCCAAAAGATCCTTAGCCACTGATGTGGCGTAAATTGACGAGTCAAGAATTGTTATAAGATATGCGTTGCAAGTATAGTTCTTAACCAACCAGAAATCTGCTTATCAATTTAGAAGGGTTGTCACAAAATTAAAATTAAAATACTGGGAGTATGAATCTCAGGTCGTCTCCCAACGAGTTGCAGAAAGGTGTGCTATTTTATTAATCAGATATTTTCAAAAAGAGTTTGAGTTGAATAAACAGGAAATTAAATTGGGAAAATTAAGTAATTTAAATAAAAGCCTTGACTGGGAGTAGATTAGTTGGAAGCCCTATTCTTGTTGCAGTACTCTCAAGATTAATTGATAATTGAAGGTTGTTCTGTTTAGTTATCCCTTACTAGGTAAGGGAAAGTCAAACAAGTTGGAATGCTGTTTCTATTCACAAGTCCCAATCCGCTTACTTGGAAGGACTGGCGTTAGTGACTAGATGGCAATCTAGTAATAAACCCAATTACAATTTCTCTTTTGAGCATTCCAACTCAAGGGTTCCTTCCAATCAACTCCCCATCAAGTTAGAGAACTACTCGCTCATTGTGAATGTAAAACTCATAACATAGGAAAGGGAATTAAACAAAGACATGATAAATAAAACTCAAAGGAATCAATTAAAAATAAAAGTAACTCTTGTATTAATAAATTCTAAAGTAATCCAATAGTAAAATTGAGTAAATTAAAGGACATGGAAGAGTAAAGCCAAGTAAAGAAAACGAACTAGAATGACGAAGTCTTGATGAGGTAATAACTCTTCTCAATATCCCAATGCAAAGAGCAATAGAAATAAAAAATCCTAAGAACTATGAATGTGTGTAGAGAAAACCTAGAGGAGGAGTAAAAACTAGATCTCAAAACTAAAACTGTGTAGAATGAATGTTGTCTTTGGTTTCTGCATGTTCTCTGACTCTAGTTTGCTTTTCTGGGCCGAAAACTGGGTCAAAACAGGGCCCAAAATCGCCCCCAGCGAATTATGCAGATTATGCAGATCGAGCACGTCACGCGATCACGTCATTCATGCGGACGCGTCATTCGGCGTTTTGCTTTGCCACGCGGGCGCGTCGTCCACACCTCCACGTCACTTGTGCTATTCCAATCCACGCGGTCGCGTGAGCCATGCGGTCGCGTCACTGCGATTTCCTCTCTTTCGCGCGGTCGCGTGAGCCATGCGGCCGCGTCACTTCTCGCTGGTCATCTCCTTAATTTCTTGTGTTCCTTCCATTTTTGCAAGCTTCCTTTCCAATCTCCAACTCATTCATGCCCTATAAAGCCTGAAACACTTAACACACAAATCACGGCATCGAATGGAATAAAGGAGAATTAAAATACATAATTAAAAGTCTCTAGGAAGCAAGTTTTCAATCATGTAATAATTTTAGGAAGGAAATATAAATGCATGCTAATCATATGAATAAGTGGGTAAAGATCATGATAAAACCACACAATTAAACACATTATAAACCATAAAATAGTGGTTTATCAACCTCCCCACACTTAAACATTAGCATCTCCTCATGCTTAGTTAAAGAAGATAAAACAAATGAGTAGGAACATGTAAAAAAAAAACTCATGCAATGCAATGCAACCTATATATGTAAATACAACTATATGATTCTTCTCCACTTGATCAAAAGTAAATAAGCTCTTCAAAATAATTACAAATCAAATTCTACTAATTCAATTCTCATGCAGTAAGAACAGATAAAAATGGAAGAAGATAGCTCATGAAAGCAGGGAACATAGAATTTCAAGCATTGAACCCTCACTGATGATGTATGTACACTCTAGTCTCTCTAGTGTATAGGGTGATCACTCTATCCTTCTCTAATCATGCTTTCTAATTTTTGTTCTTCTCCTAACCAATCAACAACATTTAATATACCAATGCAAACATCATGAGGTCTTTTCAAGGTTGTAATGGGGCCAAGGTAAGGGTAAGGATACATATATGGCTAAGTAAGCTTATAAATTGAATCTTTAATTAACCTAAGCTTTCACCTAACCTCTATATATATTCTATATAACTTTAGAATGCACAGCTAGCTACCCAGAAATTCCTTTCACATTCCATACTCATGTATCAACTTTTTATTTTAATTTTATCATACATGAATTGATCCTTGAATTCTTAACTTAGCATTGGGGTAATTTTGTCCCCATATTTATTTATTGAATATTTTTGGTTTTTTTTTTCATAAGCATAAAAATAAACATAGCTTATCAATGCACATAGATTTTTAATTCTTATAGTTTCACATGAGTAGGTCTCCAAATTTCCATTATATTATCATGACATATTCCCTTATTATCTTTTGTTCCCACAAATTCCCATACTTAATTAGCACACACAATTCTATCTTAAGCTAACCAAAGATTCAGTTTGGGATATATAATTGTTTTTCCGCTTAAGGCTAGTAATGTGGCAAAATATAGAACAAATGGGATTCAAAGGCTCAAAGTGGCTAACAAAGGTAATTGAAAGGGTAGGCTTAATTTGGATAAGTGAGCTAAACAATTAATGGCCTCAATCTTATGCAAACATATAAATATAATAAATATTGGACATATAGGATGAAACAAAATATAGATTACAATCATAGAGAAGTAAACACACAAGAATAAAATAATTATGGTTAAATAATGTAACCATGTATAAAGGCTCAAATCTCACAGGTTGTGTGTTCTTTAGCTCAAAAATCATGTTCCAAATACAACTTCAAGCAAATTTAACATAGAAGTTTTAATTAAAATCAGTGGAATTTTGTTCCAAAGATAGGGTCTTAGAAGAAACTTATTGTCTTTTCAATCAAGTAGAACATGCATGCAACTAATCTATTACTATGCAATTTATCCTATTCTATAAAAGAAAAACTAACTAAATATCCTAATTTATTGGTGTTTAGGGAAGAGAAATTACCTCCGGGAGTCAGGTACTGACCTACCTCCGGGAGTCAGGTACTGACCGACCTCCCCACACTTAAGACTTTGCACCGTCCTCGGTGCCATCTGTCAGGAACAGGGGTGGAATGGTAGCAGTATCTCCACAGTCGAGACCATCATGGCTCCCTGTGCTAGTAAAGGAAGTGGAGTCTGGAGTGTCTGAGTCCTTGAATTTTCCCATGATCAAAGGATCCAAGCTACAAGCAATAAGTACAAAGCAATCCAAAGAGGTCGAGCAGCAAGGCTCTAACACTCTCAAAACCCAGAAAGGTGCCAAGACAAGTGCAAATAAGCATAATATAAAATACAATATTATAACAAGCTTCAGGGTCAGGCCCAAAAAGCTTGAAAGCTACTTGTTGTTTTTTCAAAATCAAAAGTTGCTAAACAAGCAACCAAAAGGAGTATCAACAGTCAGCATAATATTCAAGACTACAAAATAAAGAGTTTAAAAGCCCACAAGTTGGGCTATCCACACAAATGTCCAAGAAAATTCAGCTAAGATTAGAAGACTTCTCGGCAGCATCAGTCTGAGGTGAAGGAGGACGAGCCTGGAGAGGCACTGCATCCACTGTACCGTCGTCCGTATTTAGAATTTGACAATCGGGATCTAACTCCGGACGAACGATCCCAGCGGGAGGAGCTATAGAAGTCGACACTTTAGCAGCAGGTACAGGGGGAGGCCCGACGTCATCATCATCCTGGTCGTCCGGGACAATCTTACCATCCCTTACAACATTGTCCAAGCTGAAGAGAGTAAGGTCAACCTCAGGAGCAAGAACTTGAACCTGCTCCTTTAAATTATCATAAGCAGCATTTACGCTGCCGACAAGATGACCTTGGAGCTCGGAGTAGTCAACTCGGGCAGATTCCAACTCCTCCCTCAGACGCATTACCTCCCGATAAGATGTGACATAACTGTCCTTATGTCTCAACGCAGTGTCCTCGGCCAACCTCACAGAGGCTGCCAGGGCAAGAGAGCTAGCCTTCTTGTTCTCCAGATCCTTCTCCAGTTTGGCTACTTTCACCTCAAGCTCCTCCTTCAAGCCCTTCATCCGATCAAACTCTTGTTTGGCCTCCTCCATGAAGGCTTTGGTGGCATGAAGAGGAAGATTTTGAGCAGTTCGATACAGGGCAGCCCACATATAGGCCATCTTGATGCTACTCCGAGTTATGAAGCCCAAATGGCGAAGGAGAGAGGCGTCGTCAGTAGGGACGACACCATAAGGACCGATCTGTTGGTCAACAAACTCCACCGCATCAAAGTCAGGAGCGTTAAGGTTGAAAGGCTCAATTGTTTTTTGTTTTTTGTTGGGAGGAGCACCAGAAGTAGCGACAGAAGTCTGTGGAGGGTCAGCTAGACGAACTCGAGGAGTGGGGATCACCTTCTTCGGCCCAGGAGAACTCGGCACGGGCGGCTTTATTGGAACTTGAGAAGATCCCTCTCCCACCACCTTGGCCAAGATATTTTGAGCAGCAGCAGCCTTCTTTTCCTTTTTGTAGGCCTTCATAGAATCCTTGTTTTTTGACATCTCTGAAAATACAGAATCAACCATAGTGATGAGTTACAATCCAGAAGAAGCAAAACTAAGAAACAAGTATAGAAACAAGTCGGACAGTACCCAAAGCAGTTCGAACCAAAGACGAGTCACTCAAAAACTTTTTTGTATCAAGATAGGGTGGTTTCCCCTATAAATCTTCAAGAACAATTACAAAAGCTCGCTCAACCTCGTCAAGCATCTCCCATGTATAGCGAGACACTCTCACATTCTTTTGCCATTCTAGAGGAAAGGCAGGCTCATCATTTTCATAAAGAAAAAAGGGGCGGGCCCCCTCAACAGCACGGACTCGGAAGAAATAATTCTTAAAATCTTTAAAAGACTCATCATACATGGCAAAAACTTTATGCCCCTGGGCCGACCTGAAAGAAACCCAGGAAGCTTTCTTTTTGAAAGACCCTCCAGGCTTGACAGAAACAAAAAGATAGAGGAAAAGAGTCTGAGAAGGTGCTATGCTTAACTCTTGGCCAAGTAGCTGAAAAATCTTGATAAAACCCCAGGAATTTGGATGAAGCTGATACGCACGGAAAGTTGTCTCTCAACAAATCTCCCGTGGTAAGTATACCGAATTGTCGTCAAGTAAAACTCACAATAGAGTGAGGTCGAATCCCACAGAGATTAACGGATTAAGCAATCAATGGTTAATTGATTATCCTAGTTAGACGAATCATATTGGAGTGATAAGTAACAAGGAAATGTAAATGGCATAAAAGTAAAGAAAGCAATAAAGTGCAGAAAAGTAAAATAGCAAGAATAGTAAATGTAAGAACTAAAAATAAAATGAACATTGGGATCAAGAGATATTGCAATCCTACGGATAAAGTTCATTCCCATCTCTTCCTCAATCAATGCATTCATTGATCTCCTTGGCAATCTTAAGTGATCGAATTCCAATTCCTTGGTAATTCAATATCTAAAATCTTGATCAATAGCCAATTCCTTGGTCAATTGCTCATGAGAAGAGATGAATTATGGTCACTGATTATACCACATGCATTCCCAAATCAAGCGTTCGTAGGATTATAGTCACATATCCATCCAAACCCAATTTGGTCCAGCATGAGAAAGCATTTCTAGCATGATCTCTTCATTCCTCTTCCAAGGTTCAGAAGAGATCCAAGTATGAATAGCTTCTTTTCCAAGATAACTACCCAATTGGATGAAGATTGAAAGCTTTCTAGTAAAATCAAGAGAAAAGATAGAAGAAGAATAATAAGAACTACAAATGATCCATTGAATCACAATAAAGCTCTCTAATTCAATGAAAAGAGTTAGTTGATCATTGCTCTACCAAAATAGAAAAGAAAGAAAGTGCAGAAAAGTAAAGATGAAGATTAAAACTAAAATTGAAACTTCAAAATTCAAAAATGAAAATTACAACTAAAATGAAAGAAAAGGAAAAGTGTGTGAGGGGAGGGAGTCCGAAGACCCCTCTTCAATCCCCCCTTCCAGAATAATCCCCGGGTTTCAGTCCCCCCTTGAATGTAAAAACTAAGGCCCTTATATAGGCTCTCCTAAATTACAAAATGAAATTAAAAGCAAATTACAATTAAATGAAAATTCCTATTCTAGATGCTTCTTGTGGCCTTGATTGGTTGACACTTGTGGGCTTGCTTCCTTGAGGTTGGGTGGTCCTTGAAAGAGAATCAAGTTGAGGTCCAGGTGCTAAAGTTAGTGCTAAAATTAGCCACACTAACGCTACAAGTGTGGCGTTAGTGCTAAAGTTATTGTGGCTAACGTTGCACTTGTTGCACAGTTGGTGTTTTTGGGGCTTAAAAGATGCCTATTGTTTGTACTCCAATTTCATGCCCACTATAGAGTATTATATATCATTGGAAAGCTCGGAATGTCAGCTTTCTAACGCAACTAAAATCACCTCAATTTGATATCTAAAACTCAAGTTATGCTCCTTTGAAGTGGACACGGTCGCTGGCATAGTCGCTAGCGTTAATGGAAAACGTGAGTCCCGATAACGCTAGCGACCAGGGGCTTAATATTTCCAGGTTCTGGAGCTCAAAATCAATGTCCACCCCATACTATTATATATTGTTGGAAAGCTCTGGATGTCTACTTTCCAACGCCTTTGAAAGCGCATCATTTGGAGCTCTACAACTCGAGTTACACTTCTTGGAAGGTGAAAAGGTCAGTTGGCCTTACTACAGGTTGATACCATGTTCATCTTTGCACTTTTAGGGCGGTTTTCTCCCTCAAATTTAGTGTTAACCATGTAGTGATATATATTCTTGGAAAGCTCTGGAATTCTATTTTCCAATGCCACTGGAATCACCTCATTTGGAGCTTTGTGGCTCAAGTTATGCGTGTTTGAAGAAGGCATGGTCAGGCTGCTAGGTGAGAATTTTGCCCAGGTTAATGTCCACGTTAGTGTAACTAACGTGGCCATTAACGTGGGTCTTCTTTTTCTTCACAAAGTTAGTGGCGTTCACCTTTTCCACTAACTTTGGAGTTGCTTTTTCCTTTCACGTTAGTTCCCACGTTAATGTAACTAACGTGGAAGCTAACGTGGGTGTTTTTTGGCTTCGCAAACGTTAGTGGCATTCACCTTTTCCACTAACTTTGGCATCTCCCTTTCCTTCCATGTTAGTTCCCACGTTAATGTAATTAACGTGGAAGCTAACGTGGGTCTTCTTGCACCTTCGCTAGCGTTAGTGGCACTCACTTTTCCACTAACGCTGCTCCTTCTTCAAAGTTGATGCCATTAACGTTCCCACTAACATTCCAACTTCCCTTCCTTCCACGTTAGTGCCCACGTTAGTGTAACTAACGTAGCCACTAACGTGGCTCTTCTTTGCTTTTTGTTACCTAAAATCAATCAAACAAAGTGCATCAAAGTCTTGCTCTTAATCATGGGATCATGCATCATCCATTTTATTATTCAATTCATGCATAATTCTCATGAAATCATTCAAAATTCACAATGTTTGCTTTAATCATGGTATGAATGCATTTTCAACCAAATACTTGCTTATTTCTTAAGAAAATGCATGAAACCAACTTAAAGAATACAAAAAATGGCTAGTAAAACTAGCCAAGATGCCCTGGCATCACAACACCAAACTTAAATCTTACTTGTTCCCAAGTAAGAAAATAACTATGCACAAAGAATTCTCTTAATTGGAATGTATTGAAGAATTGCTTATGATGCCTTAGTGGGTGAAGTGAATAAGTGGCAGTGGGGTGAACTCTAATTTGTATGCTTATACAAGGATTCCAGTGCTCATTAGTCCTTACATTTCGGAAGTCTTAGATCTTAGGACTTTCATTCAAATGATATTATGGAATCCTCTTTATAGATTGTCACCTTTGAAGCAGCACTTATTTTCTAGCATTTTTCTTTTTGTATCTTGGCCTCGACTCTAGGTATCATGTCTCAAAGCGGCTTTTTAAGATAAGCTTTCAATCAATACTCCCAAACCAGTTGGTCTAAGGTATTAGGTGTTGAAGCACCCCTTAGGATATACTTGCTCAAGCCTCTCTCTTTGACACAAATCCAGCACAAGCATGTAACTAGGACAATAACTCTTTGAGTTCTTGTTTCTTTCTTTTTCTTCCTAGTAATTGATGCTCAGAGCCTTGGGCTTGTTCTTTGTTTTTCTTATTCTTTTGTTTTCTTTTGTTGCTGCTTCTTGGATCAATAGATGTTTGAGAAATTCCATAATACTTTTCTAAATTTCAGTTCCTGTCTATGAGCTCCCATGCAAGTTTTCACAAACATGCAACCTCAATACACAATCATACAATCAGAACCTCCACTCCTCTTAATCTTTTGCTTGCCCCAAGATTTATAAAATTCTTCAACATTTTCCTTTCAGAAGAATAATTTGCATTTTTAAGTGTAATGGGTGCAAGCAAAATTTAAGATGATAATCATGATATCAGAGTAACATGTTACAAATCAAATATCAACTATGCTTATTTCACAAGGAGTAATCACACATGCATACAAAGAAAATAGAAGACAATCATGCAAATTAAAGTGCTGGAAATAAGTAAGAGGAGAAAGGAACTTTACCACCTTGTATTTTATCTTCATTATTGTTGTCCTTTTCCTCCTATTCTTCCCCTTTCCATACCAAACTTAGAATGATTGCTTATCCTCAAGCAACAAGTAAAACAGTGGTGATGGGGTCTATGATGGATCATGAATGTCTTAGAATGAAGTGTGAGTATGCATGTGTTTCAGCAAGCAAGATTAAGGATACAATAAAGGCACAAGAGATACAAACAGAGACATTTTGAGTGCATTAATAAGTGGTGTTGGCATGGTACTTTGCATGAAAGTTAAGTGGCAACACCAAACTTAGTGTGACACTGTAAATTTAGAATGTTGCAAGTACCCTGTGAAGATTGAAAATCAACTTGTTGCATGGCAACACCAAACTTAGAATGCAATCATATGTCAAATTAATGAAAGTAAACTATGCAAGGAAAGAAAATGTTACCTACGGTTGGGTTGCCTCCCAACAAGCGCTCTTTTAATGTCATTAGCTTGACATGTTGTTCATGAATTTCTTCCTCTTCTTCCAGTTTGTTAAGAGGAATGACCTCAAGAGGAAAGATGAGCCAGTTAATGCCCTTTGTTTTGAGTGCTTCTCCCCAGCAAGCTTTTTTTTGTTGTTAGCTTGTGTAAACTTGCTTGTTGGGGTAGGGGTGGGATGGCTTTTAGTTGACCTTTTCTTCTTCACGGATATTGTCCTTCTTTTCTTGGTCACCATCCTCTTTTTAGTGCTCATGTTGATTGTCTTCACCACCTTAATTTCAGGATTTGGGTGATGTACTATGGTTGGAGCATCCTCTTCATCAAGATCTTCTTGAATTGGTGGTTCAATGAACTCACCCTCTATGCAACTCTCTGTTTCATTGGAGTGTGGGTTCCCTTGATTGACTTCCTCCCTTATTCTTGACCTTTGAATGAACTCCTCTATTTCTGGAGAGAGTGAAGTGGTCTCCCTTTGTGATCTCAGCTCTTCAATGAACTGTTCTTCAGATTAGAGTTGTGCATTCTGTCTCAATTTTTCTTTATGGTCTCTTTCTGCTATTTTCTCCTCTTCGTTTGTCTTTATTATTTCTTCAAAGAGGAGTTCTATCCTAGCGAGTCTCTCTTCTTCTCTACTTTTTTTGAGCTCTTCCATGATGAGTTCAATCCTAGCAAGTCTATCTAAAGGCGGTTGGATAGGTTGTAATAGTTGGGCAGTGTTGGCTTGTAAATGGAATTGGTTATTTTGTGGTTGTGTGTTCTGAAAGTGGTATGACTCTTGTGGGTAGTGGATTGAGTTTTGTGGATGGTGAAATGAATTGTATGGATTTGGGATAGACTTTTGTGCTGAGGCATACTCAAATGATGAAGAATTTAGGCATGTAAAACTTGGAGGTGAGGTTGGATAATTGAGAGGTGATGGCTCTTGTTGAATGGGGTATGAATGAGTGAAATCTCTTTGATTTTGATCTTCCCAGACACAACTTGAGTAGTGATCAATTTCACCAAAATATGGACCATTTTGTGGCTCTGAAAAGTACCCCATTTCATGTTCTTGATACTCCCACCCACCATGAGCATAGTAAAGTGAATCATTCTGTGGTGGTGGAGAGTTTCCCATGAAATTTGATTGACTAAAATATGATGGATGCTCCTTTCTTTCCTGCAGAAAGCTCTGTCTCAAACAATAATCACCAAAAGATATTGGAATCTCCATTGTCACAGATGAGGAAATTTTCAGTGAGACAATATCACAAACAGTTAGTTAGCAAAAGAAAATAAAGTAACAAAAGAAAACAAAGACAAAAGAAAAGTGTCTAATCTAGTAAATCAATCAACCGGTAGTTTGTTAATCACAATTAATCCCCGGCAACGGCGCCATAAACTTGATACGCACGGAAACTTGTCTCTCAACAAATCTCTCTCTGCAAGTATACCGAATTGTCGTCGAGTAAAACTCACAATAGAGTGAGGTCGAATCCCACAGAGATTAACGGATTAAGCAATCAATGGTTAATTGATTATCCTAGTTAGACGAATCATATTGGAGTGATAAGTAATAAGGAAATGTAAATGGCATAAAAGTAAAGAAAGCAATAAAGTGCAGAAAAGTAAAATAGCAAGAATAGTAAATGTAAGAACTAAAAATAAAATGAACATTGGGATCAAGAGATATTACAATCCTCCGGATCAAGTTCATTCCCATCTCTTCCTCAATCAATGCATTCATTGATCTCCTTGGCAATCTAAAGTGATCAAATTCCAATTCCTTGGTAATTCAATCTCTTAAGTCTTGATCAATAGCCAATTCCTTGGTCAATTGCTCATGAGAAGAGATGAATTATGGTCACTGATTATAGCACATGCATTCCCAAATCAAGCGTTGGTAGGATTATAGTCACATATCCATCCAAACCCAATTTGGTCCAACATGAGAAAGCATTTCTAGCATGATCTCTTCATTCCTCTTCCAAGGTTCAGAAGAGATCCAGGTATGAATAGCTTCTTTTCCAAGATAACTACCCAATTGGATGAAGATTGAAAGCTTTCTAGTAAAATCAAGAGAAAAGATAGAAGAAGAATAATAAGAACTACAAATGATCCATTGAATCACAGTAGAGCTCTCTAACCCAATGAAAAGAGTTAGTTGATCATTGCTCTACCAAAATAGAAAAGAAAGAAAGTACAGAAAAGTAGAGATGAAGATTAAAACTAAAATTAAAACTTCAAAATTCATAAATGAAAATTACAACTAAAATGAAAGAAAAGGAAAAGTGTGTGAGGGGAGGGAGTCCGAAGACCCCTCTTCAATCCTCCCTTCCAGAATAATCCCCCGGTTTCAGTCCCCCCTTGAATGTAAAAACTAAGGCCCTAATATAGGCTCTCCTAAATTACAAAATGAAATTAAAAGCAAATTACAATTAAATGAAAATTCCTATTCTAGATGCTTCTTGTGGCCTTGATTGGTTGACACTTGTGGGCTTGCTTCCTTGAGGTTGGGTGGTCCTTGAAAGAGAATCAAGTTGAGGTCCAGGTGCTAAAGTTAGTGCTAAAGTTAGCAACACTAACGCTACAAGTGTGGCGTTAGTGCTAAAGTTATTGTGGCTAACGTTGCACTTGCTGCACAGTTGGTATTTTTGGGGCTTAAAAGATGCCTCTTATTTGTGCTCCAATTTCATGCCCACTATAGAGTATTATATATTTTTGGAAAGCTCTAAATGTCAGCTTTCTAACGCAACTGGAATCACCTCAATTGGATCTCTAAAACTCAAGTTATGCTCCTTTGAAGTGGACATGGTCGCTGGCATAGTCGCTAGCGTTAATGGAAAACGTGAGTCCCGATAACCCTAGCGACGAGGGGCTTAATATTTTCATGTTCTGGAGCTCAAAATCAATGTCCACCCAATACTATTATATATTGTTAGAAAGCTCTGGATGTCTATTTTCCAACGCATTTGGAAGCGCATCATTTGGAGCTCTACAACTCGAGTTACACTTCTTGGAAGGTGGAAAGGTCAGTTGGCCTTACTACAGGTTGATACCATATTCATCTTTGCACTTTCGGGGCAGGTTTTCTCCCTCAAATTTAGTGTTAAACATGTAGTGCCATATATGCTTGGAAAGCTCTGGAATCCTACTTTCCAATGCCACTAGAATCACCTCATTTGGAGCTTTGTGGCTCATGTTATGCGTGTTTTAAGAAGGCGTGGTCAGGCTGCTGGGTGAGAATTTTGCCCACGTTAATGTCCATGTTAGTGTAACTAACGTGGCCATTAACGTGGGTCTTCTTTTTCTTCACAAAGTTAGTGGCGTTCACCTTTTCCACTAACTTTGGAGTTGCCTTTTCCTTCCACGTTAGTTCCCACGTTAATGTAACTAACGTGGAAGCTAACGTGGGTGATTTTTGGGTTCGCAAACGTTAGTAGCGTTCACCTTTTCCACTAACTTTGGCATCTCCCTTTCCTTCCACGTTAGTTCCCACGTTAATGTAGTTAACGTGGAAACTAACGTGGGTCTTCTTGCACCTTCGCTAGCGTTAGTGGCACTCACTTTTTCCACTAACGCTGCTCCTTCTTCAAAGTTGATGCCATTAACGTTCCCACTAACGTTCCAACTTCCCTTCCTTCCACGTTAGTGCCCACATTAGTGTAACTAACGTAGCCACTATCGTGGCTCTTCTCTGCTTTTTGTTACCTAAAATTAATCAAACAAAGTGTATCAAAGTCTTGCTCTTAATCATGGGATCATGCATCATCCATTTTATTATTCAATTCATGCATAATTCTCATGAAATCATTCAAAATTCACAATGTTTGCTTGGATCATGGTATGAATGCATTTTCAACCAAATACTTGCTTATTTCTTAAGAAAATGCATGAAACCAACTTAAAGAATACAAAAAATGGCTAGTAAAACTAGCCAAGATGCCCTGGCATCACAACACCAAACTTAAATCTTACTTGTTCCCAAGTAAGAAAATAACTATGCACAAAGAATTCTCTTAATTGGAATGTATTGAAGAATTGCTTATGATGCCTTAGTGGGTGAAGTGAATAAGTGGCAGTGGGGTGAACTCTAATTTGTATGCTTATACAAGGATTCCAGTGCTCATTAGTCCTTACTTTTCGGAAGTCTTAGATCTTAGGACTTTCATTCAAATGATATTATGGAATCCTCTTTATAGATTGTCACCTTTGAAGCAGCACTTATTTTCTAGCATTTTTCTTTTTGTATCTTGGCCTCGACTCTAGGTATCATGTCTCAAAGCGGCTTTTTAAGATAAGCTTTCAATCAATACTCCCAAACCAGTTGGTCTAAGGTATTAGGTGTTGAAGCACCCCTTAGGATATACTTGCTCAAGCCTCTCTCTTTGACACAAATCCAGCACAAGCATGTAACTAGGACAATAACTCTTTGAGTTCTTGTTTCTTTCTTTTTCTTCCTAGTAATTGATGCTCAGAGCCTTGGGCTTGTTCTTTGTTTTTCTTATTCTTTTGTTTTCTTTTGTTGCTGCTTCTTGGATCAATAGATGTTTGAGAAATTCCATAATACTTTTCTAAATTTCAGTTCCTGTCTATGAGCTCCCATGCAAGTTTTCACAAACATGCAACCTCAATACACAATCATACAATCAGAACCTCCACTCCTCTTAATCTTTTGCTTGCCCCAAGATTTATAAAATTCTTCAACATTTTCCTTTCAGAAGAATAATTTGCATTTTTAAGTGTAATGGGTGCAAGCAAAATTTAAGATGATAATCATGATATCAGAGTAACATGTTACAAATCAAATATCAACTATGCTTATTTCACAAGGAGTAATCACACATGCATACAAAGAAAATAGAAGACAATCATGCAAATTAAAGTGCTGGAAATAAGTAAGAGGAGAAAGGAACTTTACCACCTTGTATTTTATCTTCATTATTGTTGTCCTTTTCCTCCTATTCTTCCCCTTTCCATACCAAACTTAGAATGATTGCTTATCCTCAAGCAACAAGTAAAACAGTGGTGATGGGGTCTATGATGGATCATGAATGTCTTAGAATGAAGTGTGAGTATGCATGTGTTTCAGCAAGCAAGATTAAGGATACAATAAAGGCACAAGAGATACAAACAGAGACATTTTGAGTGCATTAATAAGTGGTGTTGGCATGGTACTTTGCATGAAAGTTAAGTGGCAACACCAAACTTAGTGTGACACTGTAAATTTAGAATGTTGCAAGTACCCTGTGAAGATTGAAAATCAACTTGTTGCATGGCAACACCAAACTTAGAATGCAATCATATGTCAAATTAATGAAAGTAAACTATGCAAGGAAAGAAAATGTTACCTACGGTTGGGTTGCCTCCCAACAAGCGCTCTTTTAATGTCATTAGCTTGACATGTTGTTCATGAATTTCTTCCTCTTCTTCCAGTTTGTTAAGAGGAATGACCTCAAGAGGAAAGATGAGCCAGTTAATGCCCTTTGTTTTGAGTGCTTCTCCCCAGCAAGCTTTTTTTTGTTGTTAGCTTGTGTAAACTTGCTTGTTGGGGTAGGGGTGGGATGGCTTTTAGTTGACCTTTTCTTCTTCACGGATATTGTCCTTCTTTTCTTGGTCACCATCCTCTTTTTAGTGCTCATGTTGATTGTCTTCACCACCTTAATTTCAGGATTTGGGTGATGTACTATGGTTGGAGCATCCTCTTCATCAAGATCTTCTTGAATTGGTGGTTCAATGAACTCACCCTCTATGCAACTCTCTGTTTCATTGGAGTGTGGGTTCCCTTGATTGACTTCCTCCCTTATTCTTGACCTTTGAATGAACTCCTCTATTTCTGGAGAGAGTGAAGTGGTCTCCCTTTGTGATCTCAGCTCTTCAATGAACTGTTCTTCAGATTAGAGTTGTGCATTCTGTCTCAATTTTTCTTTATGGTCTCTTTCTGCTATTTTCTCCTCTTCGTTTGTCTTTATTATTTCTTCAAAGAGGAGTTCTATCCTAGCGAGTCTCTCTTCTTCTCTACTTTTTTTGAGCTCTTCCATGATGAGTTCAATCCTAGCAAGTCTATCTAAAGGCGGTTGGATAGGTTGTAATAGTTGGGCAGTGTTGGCTTGTAAATGGAATTGGTTATTTTGTGGTTGTGTGTTCTGAAAGTGGTATGACTCTTGTGGGTAGTGGATTGAGTTTTGTGGATGGTGAAATGAATTGTATGGATTTGGGATAGACTTTTGTGCTGAGGCATACTCAAATGATGAAGAATTTAGGCATGTAAAACTTGGAGGTGAGGTTGGATAATTGAGAGGTGATGGCTCTTGTTGAATGGGGTATGAATGAGTGAAATCTCTTTGATTTTGATCTTCCCAGACACAACTTGAGTAGTGATCAATTTCACCAAAATATGGACCATTTTGTGGCTCTGAAAAGTACCCCATTTCATGTTCTTGATACTCCCACCCACCATGAGCATAGTAAAGTGAATCATTCTGTGGTGGTGGAGAGTTTCCCATGAAATTTGATTGACTAAAATATGATGGATGCTCCTTTCTTTCCTGCAGAAAGCTCTGTCTCAAACAATAATCACCAAAAGATATTGGAATCTCCATTGTCACAGATGAGGAAATTTTCAGTGAGACAATATCACAAACAGTTAGTTAGCAAAAGAAAATAAAGTAACAAAAGAAAACAAAGACAAAAGAAAAGTGTCTAATCTAGTAAATCAATCAACCGGTAGTTTGTTAATCACAATTAATCCCCGGCAACGGCGCCATAAACTTGATACGCACGGAAACTTGTCTCTCAACAAATCTCTCTCTGCAAGTATACCGAATTGTCGTCGAGTAAAACTCACAATAGAGTGAGGTCGAATCCCACAGAGATTAACGGATTAAGCAATCAATGGTTAATTGATTATCCTAGTTAGACGAATCATATTGGAGTGATAAGTAATAAGGAAATGTAAATGGCATAAAAGTAAAGAAAGCAATAAAGTGCAGAAAAGTAAAATAGCAAGAATAGTAAATGTAAGAACTAAAAATAAAATGAACATTGGGATCAAGAGATATTACAATCCTCCGGATCAAGTTCATTCCCATCTCTTCCTCAATCAATGCATTCATTGATCTCCTTGGCAATCTAAAGTGATCAAATTCCAATTCCTTGGTAATTCAATCTCTTAAGTCTTGATCAATAGCCAATTCCTTGGTTAATTTCTCATGAGAAGAGATGAATTATGGTCACTGATTATAGCACATGCATTCCCAAATCAAGCGTTGGTAGGATTATAGTCACATATCCATCCAAACCCAATTTGGTCCAACATGAGAAAGCATTTCTAGCATGATCTCTTCATTCCTCTTCCAAGGTTCAGAAGAGATCCAGGTATGAATAGCTTCTTTTCCAAGATAACTACCCAATTGGATGAAGATTGAAAGCTTTCTAGTAAAATCAAGAGAAAAGATAGAAGAAGAATAATAAGAACTACAAATGATCCATTGAATCACAGTAGAGCTCTCTAACCCAATGAAAAGAGTTAGTTGATCATTGCTCTACCAAAATAGAAAAGAAAGAAAGTACAGAAAAGTAAAGATGAAGATTAAAACTAAAATTAAAACTTCAAAATTCATAAATGAAAATTACAACTAAAATGAAAGAAAAGGAAAAGTGTGTGAGGGGAGGGAGTCCGAAGACCCCTCTTCAATCCTCCCTTCCAGAATAATCCCCCGGTTTCAGTCCCCCCTTGAATGTAAAAACTAAGGCCCTTATATAGGCTCTCCTAAATTACAAAATGAAATTAAAAGCAAATTACAATTAAATGAAAATTCCTATTCTAGATGCTTCTTGTGGCCTTGATTGGTTGACACTTGTGGGCTTGCTTCCTTGAGGTTGGGTGGTCCTTGAAAGAGAATCAAGTTGAGGTCCAGGTGCTAAAGTTAGTGCTAAAGTTAGCAACACTAACGCTACAAGTGTGGCGTTAGTGCTAAAGTTATTGTGGCTAACGTTGCACTTGCTGCACAGTTGGTATTTTTGGGGCTTAAAAGATGCCTCTTATTTGTGCTCCAATTTCATGCCCACTATAGAGTATTATATATCTTTGGAAAGCTCTAAATGTCAGCTTTCTAACGCAACTGGAATCACCTCAATTGGATCTCTAAAACTCAAGTTATGCTCCTTTGAAGTGGACATGGTCGCTGGCATAGTCGCTAGCGTTAATGGAAAACGTGAGTCCCGATAACCCTAGCGACGAGGGGCTTAATATTTTCATGTTCTGGAGCTCAAAATCAATGTCCACCC